>NC_068924.1:17500000-20000000 GCF_023091745.1 Budorcas taxicolor
AAAACAGTTATTAAATGGGTAAAAGGCATGCATAGACATTTCATCAAATGAGATAAACAGTTAGTAGATTCAGCATACAAAAGGATACTTACCTGTACCACAAATTACAGCCCCAAATTGGAAGCAATCCAGATGTCCTTTAAATGGGCAAATGCTTAAGCAAAATGGTACATCCATACCATGAAATACAACTCAGTATAGATGACAGTTTGGATGATTCTCTCGAGAATTATGTTGAGTGAAAAACTAATTCCCAAAGGTTACATACTGTTTGACTCCATTAATAAAACATGCTTGAAATTACAAAATTATAAAAATGGAAAACAGATTAGTGATTACTGGAAGAAGAGAGAGTAGGGGTAGGCCTTGGGAGGTAAATAGGTATGCCTGATACAGCATAAGCTAATATAACAGAGCCCAAAGAGTTGATGCTTTCAAGTTGTGGTGCTGGAGAATACTCTTGAGAGTCCCTTGGACAGCAAGGAGATCAAACCAGTCAATCTTAGAGAAAGTTAACCCTGAATATTCATTGGAAGATCAGATGCTAAAGCTGAAGTTCTGATACTTTGACCTCCTGATACGAACAACTGACTCATTGGAAAAGACCCTGATGTTGGGAAACATTGAAGGCAGAAGGAGAAGGGTGTGACACAGGATGAGATGGTTGGATGGCATCATCAATTCAATGGACATGAACTTGGGCAAACTCTGGGAGATGGTGAGGGACAGGGAAGCCTGGTGTGCTGCAGTCCATGGGGTCATGAAGAGTCAGACAGCTTGGCGACTGAACAACAATAATATAGCATGAGAGATCCTTATAGTGATGAAAATATTCTGTATCTTAATTGTATTAGTGTCAACATCCTGGTTGTAATATTGTACTATAGTTTTTTGCAAGATATTACCATTGGGGAAAAATGGGTAAAAGATATATATACATATCTCTGCATTTTAAATTCTACCCTTTACTACCTCATTCTTAAAAGTCAGCCTTTAATATAGGTTTCTCTGATTATATGTTAATAAATAATTTTTAAACTTGTTTTTTAAAATTTGAGGTTGATTTTTCTGGAGCATTTTGAAGATAAAGAAGGCAGGCAGAGCATAGAATAAATGACTGTGTGTTCTAATACTGAGTGAATATTGGTGACAAGTTATTTGGTGCCTCTGCAAAGTTCACAGGCCAGTTGAGAGGAAAGTAAATTAGCTCTGTGACCTCCTAACCTCACTATATTTTTTACTTTAGGAGTTGCTTTTGAACAGGGCAAAATCCTTCCTACTCCTGAAACAGTTCCTTTTAGACTTACCAGAGATATTGTGGATGGGATGGGCATTACTGGTGTTGAAGGTGTCTTCAGAAGGTAAGCCAAATAAGGTAAGGTAGGGTAGATGATTTTTGGTGTCAAAATTATTCAGATTATTGATTTCCATAGATTGTAGAATTCATTGCTAGAATTACATTCCAATGCTTTACTGACTATGGGTAAAAACAGTAATTTCCCCTTCCTTCAAACTGCCTAGGATGTCAGTCAATATAATACACATACTGTTCTCCCTTACTACCTCTGAAAGCAGCCTGCCTTTACTTTTCACACCTCTATCCTAGCTAAATCTTTGTTTATTGATCAGAACTTCTATTGGGTACTCATTCTTGGGTGCATAATTTATCCTAAAGAAGTTTATGGTCTGATACAAATTCCTGCCAACTTTACAGTTCCCTGTAGCTTTCCCAGCATAGGTCTACATACTCAATATTCTTTCTTTAGTCTACACACTCAACTTTTAACTTGGCAGATTCTAGTGAAAGTAAACTATTGATTACCATAATAGTCAACTGAAAGAAATGTTTCATAGTAGCACCTTGTTACTCTTATAAATGCTAAGCTTATATTCACATACCTATTTATATTCTTTTCAGAAACATCTACTGAAAACTCACTCTGCCAAGTACTGTGCTCTTTGAGATATTAGTTTGGGAATTAACAAAAACAGTTTCAGCACACTAGACAGGAAGATATAGGAGATAAAGATACATTGAAAATGTTCATGTAAATTCATATTTACAATGTGTTTGTAGATGCTGTGAGAAAACCATGGAGGTAATGAGAAATTCTAAGGAAACCCTGTTAACCATTGTAGAGGTAAAGTATATTATAAGGAAATTTTTATTTCTCTACCTAATAGACTGCTGTCTTGTTAGGAGGGCACTGATTTGAGGTTCAGTACTTTGTTTTAAAGATGTGGGATGATACTGGCAGCAGGAGAGTTAATAGTGGTTTAGAAATGCCTTCAGCCCCCTCAGGTTTCTTGGAATGTACAGCACTATAAGTAACCTCTAGTCTCCAATACGTACATCAGCACTGACATCTTAGTTATCTTGTATGGTATTATTTCCAGAATGGTTTCCTTTGGAGTTTTAAAAGAAATCAGTAAATTATATCTCCTTTCTGCTGCCCAGGTTCATAATCATGTAGTGAGATAGATGGAGATCAGAGTGTCAGCAGTGTTACTGCAGGAACATGACTGAGGAGTTAGGGCCAAACTGGCTTGCTACTGGTGCCACCTCAGTGCCTCTCTACTTTCTTAACCTGGGGACAGCCCACTGAGTGGGGTTTGGGCCTACAGGGCCTAAACACTCCATCAGGATTACTGCTTCATATTGATCAGGGCAGAAAGGGAAGGAAGTCCAGCGAATTTCCAGTGCTTATGACATTAATTCTACCCAAGTGAGAATTGAGTACCTGAGGCAGTCCTTTTGTCTCCTAGTACAGGATATGGGGGGCAAGAGACCAGGAGAGTATCCTCTGCAGAGAAGCATGGAAGTAGAGTTGTGTTAAACAACATTGATGTTGACCAAATTTGAACTTCTAGGAATGAGGCAAGAACACTTGTATTTTATAACAGTTCTCCTACTGGCAGCCAAGGTTGAGAATCTCTGTTAATTCACTGGCATTAACCATTAAACCTGTGATCAACAATGGCCAGAACTGTATGCCAAGGAGGGTGAAATTAATAGTCTTTTAGGGTGGTCCTGTGTCTGCAACCTTTATAAACCAAAGTCCTCTTTATAGATCTTTCAACTGCTGGTGGCAATATAGATTTTTGGTACAAAGAGTGTTAAAATAGGTCCCAATACCATGTTGATAAAATTAATTCCAAGGATGTGCTGTTCTCAAGGCTGGAAAAGCTTTCCTTTTTCCCATATTATGTTTATACATGTTATCATTTATTACAGTTGGCCATTAGTTCTGCAGCAAGAATAAATGATAACATGGATACCTCAATAATGTAGAAATCAAGTTCTAAAATTAAATTATCTTGCTTTTTTGCCTTTAAGCCAAAAAAAATCTAACTTTTCAAGTTGATTTAAGATCCAAAGAAACTTAGTATATCCCCCAGTATTTTACTCTGCTCAGTCTCAGTCAAAAGGTTTTTTTGTGCCTGGGTAGATTTAGGGGTTCCTTTGGTATTTGAAAGAGGGTAATTCCCTCAATGCCTCATAAGTTTTACTGGTTGAATGCCAAATTGCTCAGGAGCCTCATTGTTTAAAGAGTAGTAGAGTATAAAATTAGATAGCTAAAAGTGGACAGATTATCCAGGGGTTCCTACATGAGTGTGAGTACTTTAGATTTTACTAAGATGTAAACTCTTGGGGAGTTTCAGACTTGGTAATTGATCCGCATCTTCACCTGCAAGAACTGTGTAACATGAGCTTTATAAGCTTTGTGTGTTTTACTGATCTGCCTACTGTTTCCTCTGTAAATCTGTCTGAATTTCCTCAAATTATTTGGTGTGGTTGTCCCAATCGTCAAGAATAGTTTCCCAATTGACCTCACTATGGACTTTGTATCTTCAGCTTTATCAGGGTACTTCTCAAGAGTTTTGTTGGATCCCAGTCCTCTGGAATGTTATTTTAGTCTACTCTCCTGTCATTATGTTTACAAATTAGTTTGGTATTCAAATACTACTCCATATATAGATTTCAGAATGCCAACCATAGCACTAGGCCTTTAGTTCTGAGAAGTTTTCAATAAATTATACCTTTTTTCTCCTACCCAAATTTGGAACTTAGTGAAAAAGAAAGAGCCTTAAGAATAATACATAGAAGATGGCAAGGAATAGGACAGGGAGATAGATCACTTTCTCCCCCACAAGTACATCAAAAGATCATTTGAATGTGGAGCAACTTCCACAAAACAACTTCTGAACACTGGTGGAGGACACCAAACACCCAGAAAGGCAACCCAAAATGAGATAGAAAAAAAGATAAAAGGCGAAGAGAGAGACAAAGGATTTAGGGACAGAGACCTGTCCTGGAGAGGGAGTCGTGAAGAAGATGCCACACAAGAGGAAACCGTCTCACAGGAGGGATCAGTGGGGAGCTTTGGAATCTCAGAGGGCAACATAACCAGAAAACAAAACACCAAGAATATGCACCTAACCACAATTACCGCAGAGAAACAGCTCAGATGATTGTGTCTGCCTGCAGCAAATAGAGGCTGAGCGTGGAGGTGTGGGCTGCATCATTGGTCCTTAGGATAAGAACTAGGCTTGAATGGCCTGAGGACAGTCTAAGGGGGCTAAAGGGACATAGCAACCCTAACCATGTGAATACCAGTTAGACAAAAAAAAAAATGAACCTTTCCTGCAGGAAGGCTCTAACTGGCACAGTGACACCTGGCATTCTCACAGAATAAAGGGTTGTGCCCTAAAGAATACCAAAGGAAAGTAAGCCTGCTGCCATTTACGACCCTCCCTTCCCGGAGGCAGAGAGGCAGGAGTGCGGTAGCCAGAGACAGAAGGCAAGGGGCCACTGCAGTCTCAGCCCCGAGATCACATCTCCCACCAAACTGTGAGCAGGCTGCCTGTCACTAACCACATCTTGCTGGGATCCTGGACAGGTCACATCGGCCGGGAGTGTCACAACCTGAAACCAGCTTTCCAGAAGAGATACATAGTGCACTTGGGACTCTGCCCTTATGGCACATCTGGGAAACCAAGCGGTCAGGACTAGGTGGGTGCATAAGATTCATGGCCTACCTGGGACAGTGTGCTCATTGAGCACCCTGTCACCTGAGCAGCTTGGACCTGAGAGGTGCACAAAACGCAGGGTCCACTTAGGACAGTGCCCTCGCAGAGCACCTGGAAGCCTGAGCAGTGTACCTGGGAAGTACATGCTGCTTTGGGCTGATGCCAACGCAGTGTGGTCCATCCACTGCAAGCACTCCCCACACATACCCACATACCAGCCAATTTTGTTTGCAGTGTTCCTCTCCACAGCACAACTGAGCGAGTGAGCGTGAATAAGTGGCCACCTTCACCTCCTCGTGTCAGGGCAGAGATTAGACACTGAAGAGACTTGCAAACAGAGGAAGCCAAGATAAGCAAAGAAGCTCTGTGGGTGGAGAAATCTTGAGGCTACTAAGAAGAGAACCAAAACCCAGAGGCAGGAGGCTCAACTCCAGAACTTTAGACCATCATAGAATTCCTTTTTGTCTATTAACATTCCGAATGTTAATAGACAAAAGCCCACCCAAAAGTCTCCATACCTACACTGAAACCAGGCTCCACCCAAGAGCCAGCAAGTTCCAGTGTGAGACACTTGATGCTAATTCCCTAGCAAAACAGGAATGCAACCCTGAATATTAGGAGTCACGGTGCCCAAAGCCATACCAAACGCATAGACATCACAAAACTCACTACTGGACACTTAATTGCACTCCAGAGAGAAGAGATCAACCTCCATCCACCAGAACACAGACACAAGTTCCCCCAACTAGGAAACGTTAATAAGCCATTAGTCCAACCCCACCCACAGGAAGTAGATACCACAGTTAAGAGGAGCCATGACCCTCCAGCCTGCAGAAAGGAGACCCCAATCAGCAATCTAAACAAAATGAAAAGGCAGAGAAATACCCAGCAGGTAGAGGAACATGATAAAAACCCACCAAACCAAATAAAAAAGAGGAGCTACGGAGTCTGCCTTGAAATAGTTCAGAATAATGATGGCAAAGATGATCCAAAATCTTGAAAACAAAATGGAGTTACTGATAAATAGACTGGAGACATGGATTGAGAAGATGCAAGGCATGTTTAACAAGAATCTGGAAGAAATAAGAGAGTCAATCAATAATGAACAGTGCAATAACTGAGATTAAAAACACTGTGGAGGGAACCATAGTACAGTAACTGAGACAGAAAAAAGGATAAGAGGTGTAAGACAGAATGGTGGAAATAAGTGAAGCTGAATGGAAAAAAGTATAAAAGGAAATGAGGACAACCTTAGAGACCTTTGGGACAATGTTAAACACCCCAACATTCAAATCATACATGTCCCAGAGGAAGAAGACGAAAAGAAAGGGCATGAGAAAATATTTAAAGAGATAATAGTCCAAAACTTCCCTAATATGGGGAAGGAAATAGCCACCCAAGTCCAAGAAACCCAGAGAGTCCCAAACAGGATAAACCCAAGGCAAAGAACCTCAAGACACATGTTAATCAAACTAACAAAAATTAAACACAAAGAGCAAATATTAAAAACAGCAAGGGAAAAGCAACAAATAACATACACGGGGATCCCCATTAGGATAACTGCTGGTCTTTCAATAGAAACTCTTCAGGACAGAAGGACATACTTAAGCATCCACTCTCACCACCAGTACTGAACATAGTTTTGGAAGTCCTAGCCACAGCAATCAGAGAAGAAAAAGAAATAAAAGGAATCCAGATTAGAAAAGAAATAAAACTCACAGTGTTTGCAGATGACATGATCCTCAGCATAGAAACACCTAAAGATGCCACAGAAAATTACTAGAGCTAATCAATGAATATAGTAAAGTTGCAGGATATAAAATTAATATACAGAAATCCCTTGTGTTCCTATACACTAACAATGAAAAATCAGAAAAAGAAATTAAGGAAACAATCCCATTCACCATTGCAATGAAGAGTGAAATACTTAGGAATAAATTTACCTAAAGAAATAAAAGACCTATATATAGGAAACTATAAAACACTGATGAAAGAAATGAAAGATTACACAAATAGATGGAGAAATATACCATGTTCGTGGATTGGAAGAATCAATATAGTGAAAATGAGTATACTACTGAAAGCAATGTATAGATTCAACACAATCCCCATCAAATTGCCAACAGTATTATTCACAGAACCAGGACAAATAATTTCACAATTTGTTTTGAAACACACAAAACCTCAAATAGCCAACTCAATCTAGAGAAAGAAGAATGGGAGTGGAGGAATCAAACTTTCCTGACTTCAGACTATACTACAAAACTACAGTCATCAAGACAGTATGGCACTGGCTTTGTGTCAGAAATATAGATCAGTGGAACAAAATAAAAAGTCCAGAGTTAAATCCACACACCTATGGACACCTTATCTTCGACAAAAGAGGCAAAAATATACAATGGAGAAAAGACAGTCTCGTCAATAAGTGATGCTGGGAAAACTGGTCAACCACATTTAAAAGAATGAAACTAACACCATACACAGAAATAAACTCAAAAATGGACTTAAAGACTTAAATGTAACACCAGAAAGTATAAAACTCTTGGAGGAAAACTGGCCAGAACACTCTCTGACATAAATCACCTCAAGATCCTCTCTGATTCACTTCCCAGAATAATGGCAATAAAAACAAAAATAAACAAATGGGACCTAGTTAAGCTTAAAAGCTTCTGCACAACTATGGAAACGATAAGCATGGTGAAAAGACAACCTTCAGAATGAGAGAAAATAATAGCAAATGAAGCAGCTGACAAAGAATTAATCTCCAAAATATACAAGCAGCTCGTGAAGCTCAATACCAGAAAAACGAACAACCTAATCAAAAAATAAGTAAGAAAACTAAACAGACATTTCTCCAAAGAAGACATACAGATGGCTAATAAACACATGAAGAGATGCTCAAGATCACTCATTATTAGGGAAATGTAAATCAAAACCACAATTATGAATCATCTCATGCTGGTCAAAATGGCTGTCATTAAAAAGTCTACAAATAAAGGCTGCAGAGGATGTGGGAGAAAGGGAAAACTCTTACACTGTTGGTGGGAATGCAAACTTGTACCCAGCAATTGCACTGCTGGGCAGGCACCCCAAGGGAAACAGAATTGAAAGAGACACATGTACCCCACTCCTCATTGCAGCACTATTTTCCAATAGCTAGGGCATGGAAGCAGCCTAGATGTCCATTGGCAGATGAATGGATAAGGAAGTTGTGGTAGATATCCACAATAGAATATTACTCAGCTATAAAAAGGAATGCAGTTGAGTTAGTTCTAATGAGATGGATAAAACTGGAGCCTATTATATGAGTGAAGTTAAATCAGAAAGAAAAACATGAATACTGTATATTAATGTGTGTATATATATGGAATTTAGAAACACAGTAATGATAATCCTACATGTAGGACAGCAAAAGAGACCAAATGTAAAGAACAGACTTTTGGACTCTAGGAGAAGGCAAGGGTGGAATGCTCTGAGAGAATAGCATTGAAACATGTATATTACCACATGTAAAAGAGATGACCAGTGCAAGTTCAATGCATGAAGCAGGACACCCAAAGTCAGTGCTCTCTCTGGGCCAACCCAGAGAGCTAGGGGGTGGAGGGAGGTGGGAAAAGAGTTCATGATAGGGGGACACATGTATACCTGTGGCTGATTCATGTTGATGTATAGCAGAAACCATCACAATATTGTAAAGTAATTATCCTCCAATTAAAATAAATAAATTTTTTTTAAAAAGAATATAGTCTGAACTTGAGTAAAGTAGAAATATAATAAATTAATTAGATTAAATAATACTAAAAAAAAGTAAGAGATTGGAATGTCAGGTTTATCGCTGATACAACTGTTGGAGAATATGGCTTAGGAGTAAGGTCCAAATAGACTTCCTTCTGCTGTCCACCACCTACAACCCAATCTATCCCTTGGTCCAGCTCACTGGGAGAATTGGGGCCTGCAAGCAAATGTTCTTACCCAGGACCATACTCATCAAGACGTGAGAGAGAAAGAAAGAACGTGACTAGTGCTTATGCCCTTTTAATTGATTAGTTTCCATCAGGAACCATGGGTCAGACAATGTCACAGCCCCCAGTTGGGACGAAGAATGGATTCAGATGGGAGGAGAAGCCCAGAGCATCGTGTTAGTGCAGTTTTCTCCACAAGGAAGCATGAAGCACATGTGATAAGTTTGCCCCTCCATTCCAGTCAACTGCCGTGTAATTGGTCTCTATTATAATACTGGTCAAAGTGCACATTGTTCTTCTAATGCAAATGTTCTTCTAGGTCCTCCTATATGATCCTCTCTTTGACTGGACCATGAATCCTTTAAAAGCTTTATATTTACAACAGAGGCCAGACGATGAAAGTGAGCTCCATTCCACTCCAAATGCAGATGACCAGGAATGCAAACGAAATCTCAGGTGAGCAGCATCTGTTGACAGTTGTTCCGATTTTCCTGTTCCCAAGACCCTTTAAACTGTTCCACCTCATTAAAATCTTTGTTTTTGTCATTAGTGATATTGACCAGAGTTTCAATAAAGTAGCTGAACGTGTCTTGATGAGACTGCAAGAGAAACTGAAAGGAGTAGAGGAAGGAACCGTGCTCAGTGTTGGTGGACAGGTGAATTTGCTCATACAGCAGGCCATGGACCCGAAAAATCTCAGCCGACTTTTCCCAGGATGGAAAGCTTGGGTGTGATATTAAGCATGTGATTGCCTTGGATTCAGCCTTTATAAATTGTACTTTGACCTTCATTGTTAACCCACCGACATACTTTGAATAAGTATTAATATTGAACTAAGTGAATTACTGTGTTTTTTTAAAAAAAAATTTAATACTTGCTTCAGTTCCCTAAAGTTGCTTTACTAGTCTCAAGCAACAGTTTTCTCATACTTTAGATATAACTGTCAATCATGCTCTAATTCTAGGCTAAACATTTGTTTTTTCTTCTCAAGTACATACTTGTATCAGTTTCAGTAGAATCACTGAATCAGTAAAATCACTGTTACAGTCAGAACAAATAAATATACTGCTAACTTTGATGTAGCTTTTAATTAAAACTTATTTCCCAGATAATACATATGAATGATAAATTATTTAATATTAGTCTATAAAAGGAAGGAAAAACTTAAAAATTGTAACCATCTATATACCATTGTAAGTAAATATGTTGGATTTTCAATAGTAAGGTCACTCAGTGCTGCTCAATAATGAAGATGTTATGATATGGAAAACAAATTTCACAGATACAGTATGGTTACTTTTTTTTTCAGAAATGTTTATTAGACTTTCTCATTCTATTCTCTTTATCTTTTAAGCCCTGTGTGTTTCCAGTACTTTATCTTTGTATAATGCCTTCATATCTGTCTTCTAGTTCATGAATTCTCTTGTCATTCGCTATATAATCTCCTTTTTAAACTATTCATTGGATTTCTCCTTTTAAAAGTTGTTATTCATTTCTAGGTATGTACCATTCTTCAGATTTGTCTATTATTTGTTTCATGATGTCCAGTTTTTTGTTTCTGTTTTTTTAACTGTAGGTTCTGTTTGTATATATTGGGTCTTATCTTTGGTGGACTGTTTATCCATGTATTTTGTGATTTTATAAGGTGAACTTATTTTCAGTAGGACCTTCTCATGGGAATCTTGAGTGACCTGGGTTAAGAATAATTCTTTCCAGAAAAGTTTTATGTCTGGTTATGTCATAGTTCCAGGGCTATCAGTGACAGAGGACTACTCTTACTTTAATTTCTTGGCTTCAGGGTTTTTCTGACCTGAAGAGAACCATACAGTAACTGAGAGAAGACTACCAGGCCAAAACAGACATTTTTCCTCATTAAGTTCCTGTGCTAATGGGCTAGTGTAAACCTGCTTGTGTCCCAACTTTATTGTAGACACAAGGGGAGATGCATTTAATTATTGCCCTTTTAAAGTCCTCTTAGAGATGTTACAGCTGAATTCATAGATTAGTGAATTTGGCAAGTTTACTCTGGTTTTTAGTTTCCTTCTGAAACTGAAAAATTTTTGACCATAAGAAATTCCTCTTTCTTATAACTTCTGTTATGCATTTAAAAAACATTTCTTGTACCGTATATAGCATTTCTGTGTGTTTTGTTGGCAGGGAGGGGTTTAGGTATCAAGTTTGATATACAGCTAGAAATGGAACCCTTCTGTCCACATACTGTCATTAGACAAACAAGTAAAACTACTGACTTGTCTCTTGGTGAATATAATCTTCCATCCTTAGGAAGCTGTCCGTATCTGCAGAGATTAAGAAATGGGTGGTTGAGCATTCTTTTTGTCTGTACCTTAGGTGGTTATGTAAGCAGTTTCTTGGTATTTGTTTCTGTTGCCAATGTCAGGTTTTCACTCATCTGATCTCTCCACCTTCTCTTCTCTCCAAAAACAATCTCCAGAACTTTTTGTACTATAAATTTCTTAGTTTGATTTCTGGGAAACTGTTTTTAAATTTTCTATTTTGCATTTCAAATTAGAAGCTTCTTGTGATATATATTTTTTCTTATAAATTTCCTAAATGAATATTTAATATATATTGGTAGTTTTATTACCATAGTGAATCGAGGGAATGCAGTAAACTTAGAATGTCTTTAAGAAAGCCTTGAAAAGTAAAAAGATTTTTAAAAATTGAAAAAAAAAAACCTTGAAATATTGATGCTTGGAATAAGAAATGATCAGCTAGATGATAGCATAGGTAAGTGAATTCATCGCTGATTCCTGCAAATTGATAGATCCAGATAGTTTTGAGTAACATTATTAATCTACTCTTCAACCTTGAATGATATGCTGTAAAACTCCTGTCTTATTCAGGCTGTGAAAAGCTTGCCAGATAACAACCAGAGGGAATAACTAATTCATAGGTGATAGAATTAAGATTCTAAAAATTATGACATCTGGAACACTATTTGGAAATGAATAAGATAGAAATTTACTGGGAACAAATAATGAGTGGTTGAATTTCTTAAATATTTATGATAGAATATTTATTGTATGCTGAGTACCTGACATACCTTATATGCAGCATCTTTTGCAAGATTAGTGATATTATCTCAGCTTACAGCTAGGGAAATAAAATAACTTGTCCAAGACCCAAATATAATAAACTGAAGAAGGTACAGGTTTAATATGGACAGTCTTTAATGTGGAAATCTTTCAAGTGAAAAGAATTTAAGCTTCACCAGTCAGTTGCTCATAAGGTCACTGGAAACCAAGGAGAGAAGCTACTAGAAAAGCAAATAAATTATAGACTTGACAGTTGTGTTCAGATTAAGGGAGATAATATCCCTTCCACTGTTCTCTGTGCTGATCATACCACCCCAAAGTATCTTCCTAATTAGTAGGTAAAAGAAATCCGTGGTCATTATAGTATATACTTAAAATATATATGCTTAGAAATGGCTAAAAATTTAAATATGGCTTAAAGCAAGTAAACACAGAGGAAAATCTTTGGTCTTTAAAGATTAAAGTAGGCTAGTCTTTAAATACCTAGAAGCTAGTATACTGGCTTGAAATATGAACATATGTGCCACTTTAAATATTTTAACTGCATCTTAATGAAATTATACATATTATGTAGATTTATTTCAGTACTGTTGAATGTACATCTTTATTATTCTGTTCAGTTCAGTTCAGTTCAGTCACTCAATCATGTCAAACTCTCTGCAACCCCATGGACTGCAGTGCGCCAGACTTCCTGTCCATCACCAACTCCCAGAACTTACTCATATGTCCATTGAGTCGATAATGCCATCCAACCATCTCATCCTCTGTCGTTGCCTTCTCCTGCCTTCAATCTTTCCCAGCATCAGGGTCTTTTCCAATGAGTCAGTTCTTCACATCAGGTGGCCAAAGTATTGGAATTTCAGCTTTAATATTCCAATGAATATTCAGGACTGATTTCCTCTAGGATGGACTGGTTGGATCTTCTTGCTGTCCAAGGAACTCTCAAGAGTCTTCTCCAACACCACAGTTCAAAAGCATCAATTCTTTGGTGCTGAGCTTTCTTTATGGTCCAACTCTCACATCCATATATGACTACTGGAAAAACCAAAGCTTTGACTACACAAACTTTTGTTGACAAAGTAATGTCTCTGCTTTTTAATATGCTGTCTAGGTTGGTCATAACTTTTCTTCCAAGGAGCAAGTGTCTTTTAATTTCATGGCTGCAGTTATTCTGTTACCTGTTTTAAAATAAATCTTTTAAAAAATATATGCTGACTCATTCATTATATTCAAATATTTTGAGTGTTTTGTGTGCCAAGCGTGGTGCTGGTTCATAGGGAGACAACAGTAAACTGCTGCTGCTGCTGCTGCTGCTAAGTCGCGTCAGTCGTGTCTGACTCTGTGGACCCCACAGATGGCAGCCCAGGCTCCCCTGTCCCTGGGATTCTCCAGACAAGAACACTGGAGTGGGTTGCCATTTCCTTCTCCAATGCCTGAAAGTGAAAGTGAAGTTGCTCAGTCATGTCTGACTCTTGGCAACCCCATGGACTGCAGCCTACCAGGCTCCTCCATCCATGGGACTTTCCAGGCAAGAGTACTGGAGTGGGGTGCCATTGCCTCCTCCACAGCAGTAAGTTAGAAGGGCATATCCATCCCTGTAGAACTCATAGTCTGGGGTATATAGGCAGTTTACAGTGTAGTGTGAACTGGGAAGTCTGCTACATGTCAACAGACCAGTATGACGTATCTCTTTCTAAATAGTAGTTTTTCTTGATTACCTTGTAACAGAAAGCCAAATGAATGCTCTTTTTTGGGAGCAGAGGCCAGAGAGCGATCTAGTTGACATTTCTAGAGTCTACAAGAAATATACTACAATATGACAGACACAAAGATCGTGATACTCTAAATGTAAAGTTTGCATTCTGCATATTTATCATTATTTAAAAATCAGTAACTTTGGTCTTCTCTTAGAGTTTCAAGCTCCTTTGTCCAGTTTCTGAAAAAGTGAATTTTGCATAAAAATAGTACAAAGTGTTCACAGAGAATAGACTCCGAGTTTGATGAATAAGGCAAAAACCTAATGAAAATTATTCCCTGAAAATCACTTTTCCCATGAGGTACAACATGTATAATTTTTCTCAACATACAGCAATATGTAAAAGTACATACATTTACACTAATGTACAATGTGTAATTCTAAAGCAGTAGGTCTTAGGGGGTTATTTTACTTTACCACTGCCCCACATTTAGCAACATCTGAAGACATTTTTTGTTGTCACTAACATGCGGAGAGCATGAAACATTGATACATAGTGTTGAAAGTGTAAGGTTAGTACATATTTCCAAACCAGGAAAGAAATGGTCATGATGTGGCTTGTAGATCTTGCCTTGCTTGTGTGTGTTCATAGCTGGTCACCTGTTAATGTGATTTGCTGTTTTTTTAAATTGTAAAATAGATGTAACATAAAATTTACCATCTTGACCATTTTTAAGTGTACAGTAGTGGTATAGTACATTCATACTGTAGTCCAGCCAATCTACAGCACACTTTTCACCTTGCAAAACTGAAGTCTATAGACATCCACAGCTCCCCATGCTACCCTCCACCCAGCCCTTGGCAACCACCATTCTATATTCTGTCTGTCTGAATTTCACTGCCCTTGCTTCCTCCTATAAGCATTTGTCTTTTTGTGACTGAATTATTTCACTGGTTTATTATTTCACCTTATTATTAATAAGGTTCATTCCTGTTGCTGTATTATCATAATTTTCTTTTTTAAAGACTGAAAAATATTCCATGGTATGTATAGATCACATTTTTGTCTATCCATTTATCTGTTTATAAACATTTGCATTACTTTCCTCTTTTTGCTATTGTGAATAATGCTGCTGTTGAACAGGGGTGTACAAATATCTCTCTAAGAGTTTTTAATCCTTTTGGATATGTACTGGAATTGAAATTACTGGATCATATGGTACTTTTGAATTTTTTGATGGAAACACCATGCTGTTTTCCACAGTGGTCAAAGTGTTTTACATTCCTACAAACAGTGCCCAAGGGTTTTGATTTCTCCACATCCTCACAAACACCTGTTATTTTCTGAAATTTTTTGTTTCAATTGTAACCATCTTAATGCATGTAGAAGTCATTCTTGCAAGAAAAAAACATTGTATACTTTTTACAAATCCAATGAGTATTATTGCAAGGAACAATCAGTTTTAGGAGGAAAACAATTCTCCCTTGACAGTTCTGAAAACCTGGTTCTGCTTTGGTTAATGTTAGGTTTTCATATGAAAACCACCCCAAATGTTGCCTAATATTAGAATATTCACTGTAGATTGATAATTCTTTGTAAATACTTAATATTTCTTACTGTTTAAGCAGCATTTAAAAATTTTGTCCATGACTGTGAAGAGTTGGAAGCATTTTAAGAGAGAAAATGGTAATCACTCAGCTGATTGCAGATTTGTTTTTTGTTTGTTTTTATTTTTTTAATTGAAATATTGTTTATGTACAGTATTATGTTAGCTTCAGGTGTACTCGATGGTGATTTGACATTTGTGTACCTTATTAAATCACTTCCATAAATCTGATAACCATCTGTCCCTATATAAGGTTATTACAGTATTATTGACCATATTCTTTATGCTGTATATTATATCCCCCAGGCTTATTTATTTTATAACTGGAGGTTTGTACCTCTTAATTTCACTTCACCCATTTTGCCCCCTACACCGTCTCCCCTCTGACAACAGCCTATTCTCTGCGTGTGTCAGTCTTCTTTCATTTTGCTTTGTTTTGGTTTTTGGAATCCACATATGAGTGACATAATGTGCTATTTGTATTTCTCCGACTTATTGCACTTCCTATACTTACTCTACTGTCTAGATTCATCTGTGTTGCTGCCAATGGTGATATTTCCTTCTTTTCTTAATGGCTGACTGATATGCCATTATATATGCCACATCTTGTTTATCCATTTGTCTACTGCTTGACACTCATGTTGCACTTATTTCTTGCTGTTGTAATAATGCTGCTATGAAAATTGCAATTCATATATCTTTTTGAATTTTGTTATTTTTGTGGGGGCTAGACATCCAGAAGTGAAATTTCAATTCTACTCTTAATTTTTTGAGAACCCTCCACAACTGTTTCTCATAAAACAGTGTACCATGGTTTCCTTTTTCTCACATCCTTGTCAACACGTAATTTGTTGCTTTTATGATGATGGCTTTTTTGAGAGGTGATATCTCATTGTGGTTTTGTTTTGCATTTCCTTGATCTGTGCTCCTCCCAGCCGCTGCCCCTGGCCTCCAGCGGGGGATGGCTCCTCCCGGCCACAGCCCCTGGCCTCGGGCGCAGGCTGGCTCCTCAGGGCCGCTGGCTCCTCAGGGCCGCCGCCCCGGCCTCGGACTCGGGGTGTCTCCTCCCGGCCGCCACGGACTTCAGACGCGGGGTAGCTCCTCTCGGCCGCCGCCCCTTCTGAAGGAGATCAGCCCTGGGATTTCTTTGGAAGGAAAGATGCTCACGCTGAAACTCCAGTACTTTGGCCACCTCATGCGAAGAGTTGACTCATTGGAAATGACTCTGATGCTGGGAAGGATCGGGGGCAGGAGGAGAAGGGGACGACAGAGGATGAGATGGCTGGATGGCATCACGGACTCAATGAACGTGAGTCTGAGTGAACTCTGGGAGTTGGTGATGGACAGGGAGGCCTGGCGCGCTGCGATTCATGGGGTCGCAAAGAGTCGGACACGACTGAGCGACTGAACTGAACTGAACCTGAACCGATGATTGGTGATGTTGAGCATCTTTTCATGTCTGTTGGCCATCTGTATGTCTTCTTTGGAAAAAATATCTACTTAAGACTTCTATTTTTTAATTGGGTTGTTTGGTTTTTTTGATGTTTAGTTGAATATATTTTGGATATTAACCTCCTATTGGATTTGTCCTTTCCAAGTGTCTTTTCCTTTGCAATAGACTGCCTTTTCATTTTCCTGATAGCTTTCTTCATTAATATAATCATGTTAGTTTATTTTTTGTCTTACTTTCCCTTGCCTGAGGAGACAGATCAAAAAAAAGGTATTACTTTTTTTTTAAGATCAATGTCAAAGATCATACTGCCTTTGTTGTCTTCTTGGAATTTTATGACTTAATTTGGTTTGAATTTAGTTTTGTATATGGTATAGAAAAATAATAGTCCAATTTTATTGTTATGCATGTAGCTATCTGGTTTTCTCAACACCATTTATTGAAGAGGCTGTCTTTTCCCATATTTTTGATCCTTTGTTGTAGATAAATTTACCAGAAGTGTGGAGGTTTATTTCTAGTCTTTCTATTCTGTTCAATTGATCTGCCTGTTTTTATACCAGTACCATCCTGTTTTGATGACTGTAGCTTTGTAGTATAGTTTGAAATCGGCAAGCATGATAACCACCAGCTTTGTTCTTCTTTCCCAAGTTTGCTTTGGCTATTCTGGATCTTTTGTGTTTTGATACAATTTACAAAATTATTTGTTTGGGTTCTGTGAAAAATGCCATTGGTATTTTGATAGGGATTGCATTAAATCTGTAGATTGCCTTGGGTAGTATGGTTATTTTAATAATATTCTTCTAACCTATGAGCACAATATATCTTTCTATTTGTGTCATCTCAATTTCTTTCATTAATGTATTTTAGTTTCCTAAGTATGTTGGAAAAGTTTTACCTCCTTAGATTTTTTCCCTAGGGATTTCATTCTTTTTGATGTAATTTTAAATGGAATTATTCCCTTAACTTTTCTTTCTCATATTTTGTTTTTTAGTGTATAGAAACAAGATAGATTTCTGTATAGTAATTTTGTGTCCTGCAACTTCACTGAATTCCTTTATTAATTCTTATAGGTTTTTGGTGGCATCTTTAGGATTTTCTATATATAGTATCAGGTCATCTGTAAACAGTGACAGTTTATTTCTTCCTTTTCAGTTTGGATTCCTTTTCTTTCTTTTTCTCATCTGACCGTTATGGCTGTGACTTCCAATACTGTGTTGAATAAAAGTGGCAAGAATAAGCATCCTTGTCCTATTCCTGATCTTAGAGAAAATTCTTTCAGCTTTTCACCATTGAGTATTATGTTGGTTATAGGTTTGTCATATGTGGGCTTTATTATGTTGAACTATGTTCCCTCTATCCCACTGTCTTCAGACTTTTTATCATAAATGGGTGTTGAATTTTGTCAAAAGTTCTGTGTTTATTGAGATAATCATGGGATTTTTATTCTTCAATTTGTGATGTGGTATATTTCATTGATTTGTGGGTTTGGAATTGTCCTTTCATCCCTGTATAAATCCCACTTCATGGTATATGATCCTTTTAATATGTGGTTGAATTCCACTTACTAATATTTTGTTGAGGATTTTTGCATCTGTATTTGTCAGTAATTTGGTCCTGTAATTTTCTCGTATTGTGATATCTTTGGTTGTAATATCAGAGTGATGCTGGTCTTATAAAAGTGTCCTTCCTCTTCAAGTTTTTGAAATAGTTTGATAACAGGTGTAAATTTTTATTTAAATGTTGAACAGAATTTAGTTGAAGTTATCTATCTGGTTCTGGACTTTTGTTTGTAAGTTCTCTTCCTTAATTTCTGATTTCATTTATTTGGGCCTTTCTTTTTTGTGATGATTCTGATACAAAGGTTTGTCAATTTTGTTTATCTTTCAAAGAACTACCTCTTAGTTTCATTAATTTTTTTTTTTTTTTTAGTCTCATTTCATTTATCTCTGCTCTGAGTTCTATGATTTCCTTCCTAATAACTCTGGGTTTTGTTTGTTCTTTTTCTAGTTCTTTTAGATCTAACTTTAGATTGTTTATTTGAGATAATTCTTGTTTCTTGAGGTAGGATTGTATTACTATAAACTTCCATCTTAGAGCTGCTTTGCTTTTTTCCATAGATTTTGGATTATTGTGTTTCTCTTTTCATTTGTCTTCAGGCAGTTTTTAATTTCCTCACTGATTTATTTAATGACTTATTGGTGGTTCAGTAGCATGTTGTTTAGCCTCCCCATTTTTTTTTTTTTTTTGGCAGTTTTTTTCTTGTAGATTGATTTCCAGTGTCATGGCATGTGATCAGAAAAGATACTTGATACAATTTCAGTCTTAAGTTTATTGAGACTCGTTTTCTGGCCTAGCATGTTTCCTGGAAGATGTTGCACGTGCACTGAAAAGAATGTATATTCAGCTACTTTTGATGGAATGTATTATATATGTCTATCAAGTTCATTTGGTCTAATGTGTCATTTAAGGCCAGTGTTTTTCCTTACTGGTTTTGTCAGATGATCCATCCATCGATGTAAATAAGGTGTTAAGTGAAGTTGCTCAGTCGTGTCTGACTCTTTGCGACCCCATGGACTGTAGCCTACCAGCCTCCTCTGTCCATGGGATTTTCCAGGCAGTAGTACTGGAGTGGATTGCCATTTCCTTCTCCAGGGGATCTTCCTGACCCAGGGATTGAACCCGGGTCTCCCACATTGTAGACAGAAGCTTTACCGTCTGAGCCACCAGGGAAGTCCCAAATAAGGTGTTAACCCTTCTAATACTGTGTTATTATCAACTTCTTCCTTTATGTCTGCTAATGTTTGCCTTGTGGTAAGTGTTCCTATGTTTGTTGAACCCTGACATAGTTTCACCCTTTTGGATGGATCCCTTCATCATTATGTAATGTCCTTCTTTGTCTCTTGTTACAGTATGTTTTAAAATCTATTTTGTCTGATCTAAGTATTGGTATCCTGGTTTTCATTTGATTTCCTTTTGCATGGAATACCTTTTTTTCATCTTATGACTCAGTCTGTGTGTGTCCGTAGATCTAAAATGAGTCTCTGGTTGGCAGCATGTATGGGTCTTGTTTTTCTGTTTTGTGTCTTTCAACAGTCAATATTCAACTGTTCTGTGTCTTTCGGTTAGAAAATTTAGTCCATTTACATTTAAAGTGATTAGTGATACACGTTTTTATTGTCATTTTGTTGTTTTCTGGTTGATTTTACAGTTACTTTTTCTTTTTTCTTCTTTCCTTGTGAATTGATGGTTTTCTTTACTTTTATGTTTGTATTCCTTTATGCTTCTTTTGTGTCTATTATTGGTTTTGGTTTCTGGTTACCACAAAGCTCCTATATAATACGATATATGTTTATGTGATTATTTTAGTTGATGATCTCTTAAATTCAAATGCATTCCAACCAGTCTGCATTTATACTATATATTCTTACTCCCCTATCCCAGCATTTAATGTTTTTAACATGGTATTTTACTTTTTTGCTTTGTTTTGTATATTTCTTCACTTGTCTATATAGGTGTTTTAGTACTTTTGTCTTTTAACTTTTACAGTAATTTTATAAGTGGTTTATCAACAGCCTTTACTACGTGTTTGCCTTTACCATGGAGATTTTTCTTTTCATAATTTTCCTATTTGTAGATTGTCACCTTTCCCTATCTACTTAGAGAAGTCCCTGTAACATTTTTTTCTTTTTTTCTGGTTTCACTATGTGGGATATTAGTTCCCTCATCAGGGATCTATCCCATCCCCCCTGCAGTGGAAGCAAGGAGCCCTGACCACTGGACTACCAGAGAATTCCCTATAACATATAAATATAGCCAGTTTCGTGGTGTTGAACCATTTTAACTTTTGTTTGTCCCTGAAACTCTTTATCTCTCCTTTAGGTCTAAGAGATAGCCTGCCAGGTAGGGAATTCTTGGTTGTAAGTTTTTGCCACTTATCACTTGGACTCTATCATGACACTCCCTTTTGGCCTACAAAATTGTTGCTGAAAATTCAGCTGATTCCCTTATGGAGGTTTCTTTGTATTTTACTAACTGCTTTTCTCTTGAAGCTCCTGAAATTCTCTTTACCTTTCATTTCTGTGATTTTAATTAAAAACTTTTTTTTTTCTTTTGGCTGCACTGGGCATCTTCTGGGATCTCAGTTTCCTGACCAGAGATTGAACCCCAGGCCACAACAGTGAAAGCCTAGAATCCTAACCACTAGGCCACCAGAGAACTCCCTTTGCAATTTCAATTATGATGTATCTTTATGTGGACTTCTTTGAATCATCTTGTTTGGGATTCTCTGTGCTTCATGAACTTTGATGTCTTTTTCTTTCCCCTTGTTAGGACAGTTTTCAGTGATTATTTATCAGATAAGTCATCTTCCCTTTTCTCTCTTCTTCTAGGACCCCTATAATGTGAATGCTATTAATAGGATGTTCTATGAGGGTCGGCACGACTGAGCGACTTCACTTTCACTTTTCACTTTCCTACATTAGAGAAGGAAATGGCAACCCACTCCAGTGTTCTTGCCTGGAGAATCCCAGGGACGGAGGAGCCTGGTGGGCTGCCCTCTACAGGGTAGCACAGAGTCGGACACGACTGAAGTGACTTAGCAGCAGTAGCATCAGCATGTTGTCGTAGAGGTCTTTTAAACTATCCTCATTTTCTAAAATTCTTTTTTCATTTCTCTGTTCAGTTTGGGAATTTCTACTACTATGTCTTCTAATCTGATTATCCATTCCTTTGTATTATCTAATCTACAATTAACTCCTTCTAGTCTATTTTTTATTTCAGTTATTTTGTCAACTGTTTTTGGTTTTTCTTTATATTTTCTAATTCCTTGCTTAAATTGTCATGGTGTTCTCCATTCTTCTCCAGAGTTCAGTGAGCACATTTACAATCTACCTTGAACTCTTTATCTAATAGATAAATATTTTGTTGTTAGATAGATAGATAGATAGATATTTTGTTTAGTTCTTTTCCTGATGTTTTGCCTTATTCCACTATTTGGAACATAAATTTCCATCTCCTCATTTTGCCTAATTCTCTGTTTATTTCTAAGTACTAGGTAGGTTGGTTAGCTTTTCCAATCTTGGTGAAGTGACCTTATTTAGAAAACTTCCTAGGGCACCTAGCAGCACACTTTCTCTGGTTCAGTTCAGTTCAGTTCAGTCGCTCAGTCATGTCCGACTCTGTGACCCCATGAACTGCAGCATGCCAGGCCTCCCTGTCCATCACCAACTCCCGGAGTTTACTCAAACTCATGTCCATCAAGTCAGTGATACCATCCAACCATCTCATCCTCTGTCGTCCTCTTCTCCTCCCACCTTCAATCTTTCCCAGCATCAGGGTCTTTTCCAATGAGTCAGTTCTTCACATCAGGTGGCCAAAGTATTGGAGTTCCAGCTTCAACATCAGTCCTTCCAATGAAGACCCAGGACTGATTTCCTTTAGGATAGACTGGTTGGATCTCCTTGTAGTCCAAGGGGCTCTCAAGAGTCTTCTCCAACACCACAGTTGAAAAGCATCAATTCTTCAGTGCTCATCCTTCTTTATGGTGCAATTCTCACATCCATATGTGACTACTGTGAAAACCATAGCTTTGACTAGATGGACCTTTGTCGGCAAAGTAATGTCTCTGCTTTTTAATATGCTTTCTAAATTTTCCATAGCTTTTCTTCCAAGGAACAATACACTAGAAGGAATCAGTAGCAGAGTAACTGAGGTAGAAGAATGGATAAATGACCTGGAGGACAGAAGGGTGGAAATCACTGCCACAGAACTGTATGTAGAGAAAAGAATTATAAAAATGAAGACAGCCTAAGAGACCTCTGGACAACATTCACATTATAGAGGTCCCAGAAGGAGAAGAAAGGAAGGACCTGAGAAAATATTTGAAGAGATAATAGCCAAAAACTTCCTGAACATGGCAAAGGAAATAGTCAACCAAGTACAGGAAGCACAGAGAATCCCAGGAAGGCTAATCCCAAGGAGGAACACACCGAGACACATAGTAATCAAACTGACAAACATTAAAGGCAGAGATAAAATATTAAAAGCAATAAGGGAATAAAGACAACATACAAGGGAACTCCCATCAGACTATCAGCTAATTTCTCAGTAGAAACTCTACAAGCCAGAATGAAATGGCATGACATATTTAAAGTGACAAAAGGGAAGAACCTACAACCAAGAATACTCTATCCAGCAAGACTGTCCTTCACATATGATGGAGAAATCAAAAGCTTTCCAGGCAAGCAAAGGTTAAGAGAATTCAGCACCACCAAACCAGCTTTACCACAAATGCTAAAGGAAATTCTCTAGGCAGGAAACACAAGTGAAGGGAAACGCCTACACAAAATAAATCTAAAACAATTTTTAAAAATTAAAAAGACAATAGTATCATATATATTGATAATTATCTTACAATGTAAATGGGTTAATATACCAACCAAAAGACAGACTGGTTGGGTAGATGAAAACTTAGCATGTATTCACTTCCACATATTACCACATTAGTCTGCCTGACCCCCAAATTATATGTAATTATTTTCTATTGTTAGGTTAATCATGTTCCCATTATGGCTTGCAATTATAATTATCTTTTTTTTTTTTTTGGTCTGGCTATTGATTGTGAAAACTGATAAACTTCTTTTACTATTGTGGTTATGTAACTATTACTCATTTGATACCATTGTATCATGATTGGTAAGAGAAAAATAATAGTACTCTATATCACCAAAAATTTATAACACCAAAATAGAAAAACCTGTGGTCACTTTTTAAAATCCAGATGCATATCAGAATTATCTTGAAAGTTTTTTAAAATACAAATGCCTAGTTATTGCCTTTTTTTCTCCAGAGCTCCAGATATATTTCTAGTGAGCAGCCATGGTTAAAAACAACTGAGCTATATGATGATGTTTTACTTTTATCTAGTTTGTTTCATTTTGTTTTTTGATGTTCTTTCTCAAACCTTTATTAAGCATAATAGAAAAGTTTTTGAATGCACATATAGACTCTTGAGAGTCCCTTGGACTGCAAGGAGATCCAACCAGTCCATCCTAAAGGAGATCAGTCCTGGGTGTTCATTGGAGGGACTGATGCTGAAGCTGAAACTCCAATACTTTGGCCTCCTGATGCAATGAACTGACTCATTGGAAAAGACCCTGATGCTGGGAAAGATTGAAGGTGGGAGGAGAAAGGGACGACAGAGGATGAGAGGGTTGGGTGGTATCCCTGACACAATGGACATGAGTTTGAGTAAGCTCTGGGAGTTGGTGATGGACAGGGAGGCCTGGTGTGCTGCAGTCCATGGGGTCACACAGAGTTGGCCATGACTGAGCAACTGAACTGAACTGAACTGATATAAATAATATGTCTAATATATATATTACAAACGTTATGAATTTTTGCCTAACTAAGAACTGTATGACATTTTGATTCCACTTATTTGACTTAGTATAAATAGCATGCTAGATTTCTAATTTTAAAAAATGGATATGCAACAAGCAACAAAGGTTTACTATATCACACAGGGAACTATAGTCAATATCTTATAATAACTTATAATGGAAAATAATTTCAAATATAATATATGTGTACATGAATACTATTTTGCTGTGCACCTAAAACATTGTAAATCAGCTATACTTGAATAAAATGTATATATTAAGAAAAAATTATGGATAAATGTATGTATAAATGAACCACTTTAATGTATATCTGAAACAAACACTGTAAATTAACAATACCCCAGCATAAACTAAAAATTGAATTAAAAAAAGAAAAAAATGTTAACTTGAACTCTGTTAAATACTTTTTATCCTCAAAAGACATCGTAAAAGAAAATGAAAACACCACTCACATTGGCAAAATAGTATCTGATAAAGGGTTTGTTTTTAGAAAATATTTTAAAATCTTTTAACACAGTAATGAAATAAACAATATAGAATTAGCCAAAGATTTTTGAAGAGACATTTCACCAAAGAAGATACCAAATTGTGGATAAGCATTTTAAAGATCTTTACTACTACTACTAAGTCACCGCAGTCGTGTCTGACTCCGTGCGACCCCACAGACGGCAGCCCGCCAGGCTCCCCCGTCCCTGGGATTCTCCAGGCAAGAACACTGGAGTGGGTTGCCATTTCCTTCTCCAGTTTTCCTTTAAAATTGGAGGAAGTTACAGTTCAGTACACACAGGCAAAGTCATATCCAACTCTTTGTGACCCCATGGACTGTAGACCACCAGGCTCCACTGTCCATGGAATTCTCTAGGCAAGAATACTGGAGTTAGGTTGCCATTGCTTTCTCCAGGGAAAGATCTTCGCTATCATAAGTCATTTAGAAAATGCAAACTAAAATCATAATGAAAGGCTATTCACTCTACATCCCCTAGGATAGTTAAACATTTGCTAAAATGACCCTGGAGGAGTAAATTACAACCCACTCCAGTGTTCCTGCCTGGAAAATTCCATGGATAGAGAAGCCTGGCAAGCTACAGTCCATGGGATTACAAAGGGTCAGACCCAACTTAGACAATGTGCACACACACACACAAAATGACCATACTATTTAAGGCAATATGCAGATTCAGTGCAATCCCTTTCAAATTTCCAATGATGTTTTTCACAGAACTGGGCCAAAACATTTTTTTTTAATTTATATGAAAGCACAAAAGACTCTGAATAGCCAAAATAGCCTTGGGCGGAGGTGCGGGGGCAGGGTGGGATGGGTGGGGGGCGCGGCGGGAGCGGGAGAATGGAGCTGGAGGAATCACATTCCCTGATTTCATACTATAGGATGAAGCTACAAAGCCACAGTAATCAAAACAGTATAGTACTGGCACAAAAACAGACATGTAGATCAATGGAACAAGATAGAAAGCCCAGAAATAAAGCCAAGTGTTTATGGTCAATTAATCTATGACAAAGGAAACACGACTATACAATAGTGAACAGACAGTCTTCTATAAATGCTGCTGGAAATCCTAGACAGCTACATGTAAAGGAGTGAAATTAGAACAGTCCCTAACACCAAATGCAAAAATAAACTAGATTAAAGACCTAAATGTAAGCCTGAATAATATAAAACTCCTAGAGGAAAACAAGGAATTTATACTCTTTGCTATAAATTGTGGCAATATTTTCTTGGATCTGTCTTCTAGAGTAAGGGAAACAAGCACAAAAATGAGACCTAGTTAAAGTTAGGAGCTTTTGCACAGCAAAGGAAATCATAATCAAAGTGAAAAGACAGCCTACAAAATGGGAGAAAATGTTTGCAAACAAATGCAAGTGATAAAGAGTTAATTTTCAAAATATACAATTTATACCATTCAATATAAAAAAATCAAAAAATAGGTAGAAGACCTACATAAACATTTCTCCAAATAAGACATAAAGATGGCCAATAGGCACATGAAAAGATGCTCAACATCACTAATTATTAGAGAAATGTAAATCAAAACTGCAATGAAGTATCACTTCACATTGCTCAGAATGACCATCATCAAAAATTTACAAATAATAAATGTTGGAGAGGGTGTGGAGAAAAGGCAACCCTCATACATTGATAGGAATGTAAACTGTATTATGGAGAACAGTGTGGAGAGTCCTTAAAAAACTAAATATAGAACTACCAATGCCACTCCTGGGCATATATCTGGAGAAAAACATGGCCCCAAAAGATACATCCACCCCAATTTTCACTGCAGCACTGTTTACAATAGCCAAGACATGAGAGCAACCTAAATGTCCATCAATAGAAGAAATTGTGGTACATATATACAATGGAATACAAGCCATAGAAAAGAATGAGATAATGCCATTTGCAGCAATATGGATGGACCTAGAGACTGTCATACTGAGTGTTATAAGTCAGAAAGAGAAAGACAAATACTACATATCACTTATATGTAGAACTTAAAATGACATGAATGAAATTATCCACAAAACAGAAATAGACTCATTTAGAAAATGAAAAGTTATTTGTTTACCAAAGGGGAAGGGAGGAGGGATAAATTAAGAATTTTGGATTAACAGATACACATTACTATATATAAAATACACAACGACCTACTGTATAGCACAAGGAACTATATTCAGTATCTTGTAATAATGTATAATGGAAAAGCATCTGAACAAATATTGATATATATCTGAATCACTTTGACATATACCTGAAACACTGTAAAGCAAGTATACATCAATAAATAAATAGATAACTAAACCTATAGTTTTTATTTGCCCTAGCAATTCCACTCCCCATTATTTCAGTAATGATCCAAAACTAGAAACAACCAAATGTCCATCAATCTTGTGAATGGATAAAGAAATTGTAATATAGCCATGTAACGGAACAGTAGTCAAAAAAGAAATAAACTACTGAAATATGCAGCAACAAGATTGAATTTCAAAAGCATAATCCTAAAGAAACAAGACCAACAATGACTACATATAGTATGATTCCATTTATGTAACAGTTTAGAGAAGGCAGTATGGTAGTGACTGAAAGATCAGCCATTTCCTGTGGCATGGCATGGGGTGGTGGATTGACTGCAAAGATGTACATTTTAGGGGTAATGAAAATGGATTATATCTTGATTGTGGAGAAAATTGCATAACTTTATACATTTGTCAAAATTCAAACAATACTCAAAAGGGGTAAAGGTATATGTAAATTATATGAATAAATTTGTTTTTCTTAAATATACATTGGGGTTTCCTGGGTAGCTCAGCTGACAAAGAATCACCTGCAATGCAGGAGATCCAAGTTTGAGTCCTAGGACAGGAAGTTCCCCTGGAGAAGGGATAGGTTACCCACTCCACTATTCTTGGGCTTCCTTGGTGGCTCAGACAGTAAAAATTTGCCTGCAATGCAGGAGACCTGAGCTCGCTTCCTGGGTTAGAAAGATCCTCTGGAGGAGGGCATGGCAACCCACTCTAGTATTCTTGCCTGGAGAATCCCATGGACAGAGGAGCCTGGCGGGCTGCAGTCCATGAGGTTGCAAAGAGTCGGACACACCTGAGTGACTAAGCCTAGCCATTTCCTTCTCCTTCCCCTGGAGAAGGAAATGGCTAGGCTTAGTCACTTCCTTCTCCTTCCCCTGGAGAAGGAAATGGCTATGCTTAGTCACTTCCTCCTGACTCAGGCATCAAACCTGGGTCTCCTGCATTGCAGGCAGATTCTTTACCATCTGAGCCACCAGGGAAGCTGGCTTTTGCATTCTAATAAAAGGAGAACTTGCTACACTGCCCTTTTTCCTTTTTTAATGAAGAAAGGGCTCTGCTTGATAGAAATGCACAAATAATGAATGCTTTAAATAAAGAAGAAAAACAGTCTGACTGAGGGGTTTTTTTTTGCACCTAAATATAATATTTTTATTTAAGTGTAATTGTTAGACTACAGTTCTCAATTTCTCAGAATAACAGGATTAATTTCTACATTTTCCATGACTACTGTATTCAGTCTGGTGTTCTATTTCTGTTTAATATTCCTTACTTAGTTGGGTTAGATTCTGTGTCAAGAATATAGAATTCATTCCAGCCAGAATAAACTATCTCTTGACTGTAACTGGTGGAATCAGAGCTGAGGGTTATAGCTCAGAAAGAAAATTATAGTTTATAACTATATATTTTTATATAATTATATTCTATAAGTGGAATCAGGCTTTAGTCTAGTAAAATGGGGCTTTTCATAAATAGTTTCAAATGAAGGATCTTTTTGTGTTTTGTTTTCCTCTTCCAATATATCTTCATAGTCATATATTTTTTCTTGTGCTCGCTCAAACCTAAAACCTAGAGAAGAATGACAAACATTTAGAAAGATGCCAGACGTAACAGGATATAGCTCATTCAATATGCTACTGTGTGCCAGGTAAGGTCTATTCCACATTCCTTCTCACCACTCTTAGAGCAGATAACTTTGTATCCTGTTTAACCATAAATGTCCCATATTTCTGAGATCATTCTACATTTCATGACCATGTTTCATTGTCCATCTTTAAAAGTTTCTGTAGGATCTGTGTTTGAGGCTTGATCTACTACTAAATAGCTCTATAATTTTTTTTTTTTGCTAGCTCTGTAATTTGAAGCAAGTTACTTAACCTCTGTCTCAATGTCCTCATCTATAAGATAGGAATAATAATAGCACATGCCTCAGCTTATCTTTGTGAGAACTAAGTGTGATGGTGAATGTAAGGCATTTAGTTAGTACTCCGCAATCAACCATTAGCTAACAATTCTTTATTCACAAAGAAAAACCTTTTCTGAGATGCTCAACATCACTCATTATCAGAGAAATGCAATTCAAAACCACAGTGAGGTACCATTTCACGCCAGTCAGAAAGGCTGCGATCCAAAAGTCTACACGCAATAAATGCTGGAGAGGGTGTGGAGAAAAGGGAACCAACCCTCTTATACTGTTGGTGGGAATGCAAACTAGTACAGCCACTATGGAGAACAGTGTGGAGATTCCTTAAAACACTGGAAATAGAACTGCCTTATGATGAAGCAATCCCACTACTGGGCATACACACCGAGGAAACCTGAACTGAAAGAGACACGTGTACCCCAATGTTCATCACAGCACTGTTTAGAATAGCCAGGACATGGAAGCAACCTAGATGTCCATCAGCAGACGCATGGATAAGAAAGCTGTGGTACATATACACAACTGAGTATTACTCAGCCATTAAAAAGAATACATTTGAATCAGTTCAAATGAGGTGGATGAAACTGGAGCCTATTATACAGAGTGAAGTAAGCCAGAAAGAAAAACACCAATACAGTATACTAATACATATATATGGAATTTAGAAAGATGGTAACGATCACCCTGTATGCGAGACAGCAAAAGAGACACAGATGTATCCTCTGAACACTCTTTTGGACTCTGTGGGAGAGGGAGAGGGTGGGATGATTTGGGAGAATGGCATTGAAACATGTATAATATCATATATGAAATGAATCGCCAGTCTAGGTTCAATGCATGATACAGGATGCTTGGGGCTGGTGCGCTGGGATGACCCAGAAAGGATGGGATGGGGAGGGAGGTGGGAGGTGGGTTCAGGATGGGGAACACATGTACATCCGTGGTGGATTCATGTTGATGTATGGCAAAACCAATACAATATTGTAAAGTAGTTAGCCTCCAATTAAAATAAATAAATTTTAAAAATAAAATAAAATTAGTTCTTTTAAAAGGAAAAATAAAAATATAAAAAATTGGAGTATAGATGATTTTAAAAAAAGAAAAACCTTTTCTGTCTCTAGAGCTAAAGTTTTCAAATTCTGAATTTTGATTTCCTCTTGCTTCTTGCAGAAGTGGCACATGTTCTCTCCCCTTTTTACTGCCAGCATCTGCAATGTATTAGCTGCCTTCTGTTATGATGCAGATGTCCATTACTTAAAACAGCTTTCACATGCTATTATGCTCCTTCCAATTAGTGTTATATCTTTTCTTATTTTCCCACAACAATCTTTGAGCCCAGTAAATAATATTCTCTGCTTCCATTTTGTACTTGTCATTCCTTTATATTCTTTTATTTGCCATTGAGACTTTACTGTGTTCTACACACTGGGAATTCAGTAGCAAACAAAACAGATAACTTGCCTTCAAGTAAAGATAGTTGCCTACACCTGTTCTACAGAAGGCCATCAACTGCATGAAACCCCTGAAGTGGAAGCCACGAAGTGTGCTTGAGGACCAGGCAAGATTGCAGTGATGCTGAGTTGTTGTGAACGAGGAGGAGACAGTGGGACATGATAAGGATGAAAAGCTAAACCAGAGCCGGAGTGCCATGATAAAGTTAGGGTTTTATTGCAAGTGCACTGGAAAACTAAATGGCAGCAGAGGTAGTCATCACTAAGAGTACGGTGTCCGCAGGTTCAGACATTTGGTGTATGTGCTTGGCTGAGGAGCCAATGGGGCGAAGCTACATCTGTGGGATTATAACTGAACGCCTCTAAGTCAGAATCCCGCCCAGCCAGAATGATATGGCAGCGCTGCGGGAGCCTCGGTTGGCCTCGGATGGCCGGTCCCCCGCGGTCCCTGCGGCGGGCCGTTGCCCGCGTCCCTTGGGGCGCGCCCCGCCACGCCTCGGGACCGGGTCCGGTGTGGAGAGCCCTTCTTCCCGGACAAGGGGCGCGGCCGGAAAGGCGGCCGCCCCCTCGCCCGTCACGCACTGCACGTTGTGGGGAACCTGGTGCTAAACCATTGGTAGACGACCTGCTTCTAGGTCAGGGTTTGCTACGTAGCAGAGCAGCTCCCTCGCTGCGATCTATTGAAAGTCAGCCCTCGACACAAGGGTTTGTGAAAAACAGAGAAAAAAAAATTTTTTTTTAAATTTTTTTAAAAAGAATGATTTTCCTTAAAAAATTTTTTTTAAATAATAAAGAAAAAAATTTAAAAAAAAAAAGAGTATGGTGTCTAGAGAGTATGGTTTCTAGAGCTGCCCAGTCTCAGTTCAAATCCTGGCCCTCACACAGGGACTGTGTGACCTTGAGCAAGTAACTTGGCATCTCTTTAAAATGTGGATAATAGAACCTGTCTCATTGGGTTGTTCTGAAGATCAAATGAATCAATTTTATAAAGCACTTTAAGACAGTACTTCAACATGGTAGTTGCTAAAGAAAAGTTCGTTAAATGTTTTAATTACGCTGGTTTAAACTTGTAGATCACTAGCTGTTGCATGGGGAATGGACTGGAGGAGAATAAGTTTGGAGATGTCACAGAAGCCCCCAGAAAATGATGGCAACTTGGACTGTGGTGGGGCCAGTGAGTTGGAAATAAGTAGATAGGTTAAGGGCTTCCCTAGTGGCTATGTGGTAAAGAATCCTCCTGCAATGCAGGAGACTTGGGATAGATCCCTGGGTCAGGAAGATCCCCTGGAGAAGGCAATGGCAACCCACTCCAGTATTCTTGCCTGGGAAATCCCATGGACAGAGGAACCTGGCAGGCTACAGTCCATGGGGTCACAAGAGCTGGACACGACTTAGCAACTACACCACCACCACCACAGAGTGCCTACTATGCACCAGGCACTATAATAAGCTCTTTACATGTGTTATCTCATGACCTCACAGTAATCCATGAGTTAAGTGCTACTGTTATTTTCATTTTATAGATGAGGAAACTAAGCTAGTAACTTGCCCGAGATTATACAGCCAGTAAACAATAGAGCAAAAAATCAAAACCAGGAAGTCATGAATCAACAATCCACAATTAAAGCCTCTTTGTTTTACTGCCAATCACAGGTGACAGAGGGACAGAACTCATGCACTCAAATTATATAAAAATTATAACTAGGCTTCGGCTATGTTAGAATTATTGATACTTCTGGAATAGCATTCATTTTGCCATGTCAAGTTTGCTCATTAAAAATTATTACTGAAACATGAGATATGGAACATGTTTAAAAGAGGATTCTTTTTTTTTAATTAAAAAGAAACATTTTATCCAACTCTAAATAAAATATAAAATTTCCTTTATTTCCAAATAACAAGTATATATATAAAGGCAAAAATGACTTGGTAAATTTATTTATCTGTATAGTGTGTGGAATGCAGAAATGTTTGTTAGGTACCTCGAAATGGGTACATGTGTGGAATGTATTGTTTTGATTTATAAGAATTTCCCACTGGAGAAGAAAATGCCAACCCACTCCAGTAGTCTTGCCTGAGAAATCGCATGGACAGAGGAGCCTGATAGGCATGTGGTCACAAAGATTTATACTTGACAGACCAACAAAGCACACGCACACACACAATTTCCCATTATTGCTAAAAAATCACCTACTTTTGAAGTTAGCTGAAGAGTTGCTTGTAGCAATTTCCTTCCAGTTGGCAATGTACCTAAGCACATTATATAGGCATTCATTAAATTAAGTCAACTTATCAGTAAATAATAAAGTGATTCATTAGTACATACTTGAACTACTTCTAAAATTCTACTTTCTCTATGAAATCATAGATTAATGATGATAAATTCATTAGTCCAAATGCTTAATTTCTTGACTTCCCACCTCAAAGTAGCTCTCATGCACCTGAGGCAACCCCTAGGACAAGGAGTTGTAAGAGGTATGAAAATGGTGCCCACCATCTACCATATTGGTGCCCTTTGGCCTCCCTCAAGCACACATCTCCTCATTTTATACTACTCCATTCCTGCTAGATCATGTCCTCAGTTGAGTGACAGCTAAGATGTTAGTTAACTTCTGAATTAAAAATATGAAGGGAAAATTTTTTAAAGTCATGGGAAAACTTCAACAACAAAACTTTATCCTTGGTTCTAGATTGCCAGACCTACTGTCTCTGACATGTAAATTTAAATCATTTGGTTTATGGTCTTATTGGTTATGGTCTTAAATCTTTGGTTTATGGTGCTGTCTTTGTCGTGTCCAGTAAACCCAAGATCATATTCAAGCAGGGTATGTGCAGCTGCCACCTGAGTTCCTTAAACAGAGACTGACATATGGAGACCAGAGTAGCCTGAGAAGAGGTGGACAGGGAAGGACAAGTATGGTGAGCTGAGGGGAAAGCTGCAAGGGCCAGGTTTCCTGTGACTTATTCCATCTCATATTAGGCTCTGTATCCCCCTTTCCCAAACATCCTTTCTTACGACTGTACCCAAGAAATCAGGTAAGCAGTTGATTACAGCAGGTGCTAAAAAGAAGTTGATTGAGAAAGGAGGAGGAGGATTAAAATTGTCATGTAATTCAGAAAAGGCTGATTTTCACTTGAATTACTTTCACTCTTGTTAACTTTGTATTCCTGAATTTTTTGTTATGTGAAGGTATAAATTATGCAACAGTGTTTAATTGTAATTAAGTACTGTGTCTAAGGGCTTCCAGGTGGTACTAGTGGTAAAGAACCCACCTGCCAATGCAGGAGATGAAAGAGACTAGGGTTCGATCTCTGGGTTGAGAAGATCCCCTGGAGGAGGGCATGGCAACCCACTCCAGCATTCTTGCCTGGAGTATCCCAGGGACAGAGGAGCCTTGTGGGCTACAGTCCACGGGGTCACAAGAGTCAGGCATGACTAAAGTGACTCAGCACACATGCAGTGTATCTAATGTCATCCTCTTTTTGTTACTACTGCCTCTCTTTACTCCAAGAATTCTATGGTGGCAAGTGGAATACTCTGGGTCACTTAAATGAAAAGATGCAAGATAATAGCAGGTGGTATAAACCCCTTCCAGGATCTTCAGCAGTATGTGAACTGAGAACTTCCAGATATACATACTGGATTTAGAAAAGGCAGAGGAACCAGAGATCAAATTGCAAACATTCATTGGATTATAGAAAAAGCAAGGAAATTCCAGAAAAACAACTGCTTCATCGACTACGCTAAAGCCTTTGTCTGTGTGGATCACAGCAAACTGTGGGAAATTCTTAAAGAGATGAGAATACTAGACCACTTTACTTGTCTCCTGAGAAACCTCTATGCAGGTCAAGAAGCAATAGTTAGAACCCGACAGAACAGACTGGTTCAAAATTGGGAAAGGAGTACATATATCAAGGCTGTATATTGTCACTCTGCTTATGCAGTGTACATCATGCAAAATGCCAGGCTGGATGACTCACAGGCTGGAATCAAGATTGCCAGGAGAAATATAAGAAACCTCAGATATGTAGATGATACCACCTAATGGTAGAAAGTGAAGAGGAACTGAAGAGCATCTTGATGAGGGTGAAAGAGGAGAGTGAATAAGTTGCCTTAAAACTTAAGATTAAAAAACTAAAATAGCATCCTTCATAGCAAATAGATGGGGAAAAGTGGAAACAGTGACAGACTTTATTTTCTTGGGCTTCAAAATCACTGCAGATGGTGACTGCAGCCATGAAATTAAAAGATGCTTGCTTTTTGGAAGAAAACCCATGACAAACCTATAACAGCATATTAAAAAGCAGAGGCATCACTTTGCTAATAAAAGTCTGTATTGTCAAAGCTATGGTTTTTTCCAATAGTCATATACCAATGTGAGAGTTGGACCGTAAAGAATGCTGAGTGCCAAAGAACTGATGCCTTCAAACTGTGGAGAAGACTCTTGAGAGTCATTTGGACTGCAAGGAGATCAAGTCAGTCAATCCTAAAGGAAATCAATCCTGAATACTCATTGGAAGGACTGACCCTGAACCTGAAACTCTAATACTCTGGCCACCTGAAGCAAACAGCCAACTCATTGGAAAAGACTCTGATGCTGGGAAAGACTGAGGGCAGAAGGAGAATAGGGTGACAGAGGATGAGATGGCTGGATGGCATCACCAAATCAATGGGAAAGAGTCTGAGCAGACTCTGGGAGATGGTGAAGGACAGGAAAGCCTGGTATGCTGCAGTCCGTGGGGTCGCAGAGTCAGACATGACTTAGCGACTGAACAGCAACAACAGGATCTCTAAGTTGATGGTTCAGTCTGGCTTAACCTTAAATTTAGGCAGAATTTGTGCTGACTGTGGCTCAGATCATGAACTCCTTATTATCAAATTCAGGCTTAAATTGAAGAAAGTAGGGAAAACCACTAGACCATTCAGGTATGACCTAAATTAAATCCCTTAAGATTATACAGTGGAAGTGAGAAATAGATTTAAGGGACTAGATCTGATAAATAGAAGGCCTGATGAACTATGGACTGAGGTTTGTGACATTGTACAGGAGACAGGGATCAAGACAATACCCATGGAAAAGAAATGCAAAAAAGCAAAATGGCTGTCTGGGGAGGCCTTACAAATAGATGTGAAAAGAAGAGAAGTGCAAAGCAATGGAGAAAAGGAAAGATATAAGCATCTGAATTCAGAGTTCCAAAGAATAGCAAGAAGAGATAAGAAAGCCTTCCTCCGTGATCAGTGCAAAGAAATAGAGGAAAAGAACAGAATGGGGAAGACTAGAGATCTCTTCAAGAAAATTAGAGATACCAAGGGAACATTTCATGCAAAGATGGGCTCGATAAAGGACAGAAATGGTATAGACCTAACAGAAGAAGATATTAAGAAGAGGTGGCAAGAATACACAGAACTATACCAAAAAGATCTTCATGACCCAGATAATCACGATGGTGTGATCACTCACCTAGAGCCAGACATCCTGGAATGTGAAGTCAAGTGGGCCTTAGAAAGCATCACCAAACAAAGCTAGCGGAGGTGATGAAATTCCAGTTGAGCTATTTCAAATACTGAAAAATGATGCTGTGAAAGTGCTGCACTCAATATGCTAGCAAATTTGGAAAACTCAGCAGTGGCCACAGGACTGGAAAAGGTCCGTTTTCATTCCAATCCCAAAGAAAGGCAATGCCAAAGAATGCTCAAACTACCGCACAATTGCACTCATCTCACATGCTAGTAAAGTAATGCTCAAAATTCTCCAAGCCAGGCTATAGCAATACATGACCTGTGAACTTCCAGATGTTCAAGATGGTTTTAGAAAAGGCAGAGGAACCAGAGATCAAATTGCCAACATCTGCTGGATCATGGAAAAAGCAAGAGAGTTCCAGAAAAACATCTATTTCTGCTTCATTGACTATGCCAAAACCTTTGTGTGGATCACAATAAACTGTAAAATTCTGAAAGAGATGGGAATACCAGACCACCTGACCTGCCTCTTGAGAAAATATATGCAGGTCAGGAAGCAACAGTTAGAACTGGACATGGAACAACAGACCAGTTCCAAATAGGAAAAGGAGTACGTCAAGGCTGTATATTGTCACCCTGCTTATTTAACTTCTATGCAGAGTACATAAGGAGAAACGCTGGGCTGGAAGAAACACAAGCTGGAATCAAGATTGCCGGGAGAAGTATCAATAAGCTCAGATATGCAGATGACACCACCCTTATGGCAGAAAGTGAAGAGGAACTCAAAAGCCTCTTGATGAAAGTGAAAGAGGAGAGCACAAAAGTTGGCTTAAAGCTCAACATTCAGAAAACGAAGATCATGGCATCCGGCCCCATTACTTCATGGGAAATAGATGGGGAAACAGTGGAAACAGTGTCAGACTTTATTTTGGGGGGGCTCCAAAATCACTGCAGATAGTGACTGCAACCATGAAATTAATAGATGCTTACTACTTGGAAGAAAAGTTATGACCAACCTAGATAGCATATTGAAAAGCAGAGACATTACTTAGCCAAAAAAGGGCCGTCTAGTCAAGGCTATGGTTTTTCCAGTGGTCATGGATGGATGTTAGAGTTGGACTGTGAAGAAAGCTGAGTGCCGAAGAATTGATGCTTTTGAACTGTGGTGTTGGAGAAGACTCTTGAGAGTCCCTTGGACTGCAAGGAGATCCAACCAGTCCGTTCTGAAGGAGATCAGCCCTGGGTGTTCCTTGGAAGGAATGATGCTAAAGCTGAAACTCCAGTACTTTGGACATCTCATGCGAAGAGTGACTCATTGGAAAAGACTCTGATGCTGGGAGGGATTGGGGGCAGGAGGAGAAGGGGATAACCGAGGATGAGATGGCTGGATGGCATCACTGACTCGATGGATGTGCGTTTGAGTGAACTCCTGGTGTTGGTGATGGACACGGAGGCCTGGCGTGCTGTGATTCATGGAGTCGCAAAGAGTCAGACACGACTGAGCGACTGAACTGAACTGAACTGAACTTGTGCTTTCAGTGGCTGCTCAGGAGCACTATGAAAAGGGGGTATCCTTCACCATACTTCCTTAGATTTGTATACTGAAAGATCTTTATTTCACCTCAAGGAGCCAAGATTAAGGACCTTTGATTAACTGTATGCTAAACCCTGGCAGTGTGGGACACAAACATATGATATATTTAAGGGTGATTACTGACCCTGCTTTACCTGAGATCAAGATATTAATTTATTCAATTGTTTAAAAAGAACTTCTCATAATGAATATGACAGTAGTAACCAATAAGAAATAAAATCTTTACAAATAGAAGCAACAGCTTGATTGTATCACTTTCATGCTGTTTATATCATAAAGTTGATCTCTCTTTCTAATAAATTTTTGGAATTTTTAAAAGATATTAGCAAAGTAAAGTGTATGTGGAATCTATCACAGAATTTAACATCTTAATGGCCTGGGGAAAGTCCCTAGCCAGAGAGGTAATATAACCACTTGTCTTAGAAGTCAAAGGGGCAGGTTCAGACATAGATATTACCCATTGAGAGCTCTCGCTAAATAGAACATCAGAAAATTATTTAAGATAGCCTAGCTGCTGATGACTTAATGTGTTATGTTAAACTTCACTTGCAGTTTGAAAACTATGAAGATTCTAGAAGAGAAACATCTATCTCAATAGAAAATATGCCCCTGAAAATCCAGCGGGATGAATGCCATCAGAAGCAAGTGGCCACTGTGTGATATTGTAGGTGACTCAATAACGGCAGAGCAGGCATTGCTTTTTATTCTAAGTGCCAGCAGCAATGTGCCTCTGGATTATACAGAATTTACGAGGGTACTCATCAGTGTCCCTGAGCCCAAGAGTGAAGTTGGCTTTTCCGTTCTTCAAATTATAATAATATTTCACTCAATCACTCATCTTGCCCTGTTCGTCTGGATATGTACACGTTTTCTTTCCAGGAGAGATCCATCTGCTGTTGACAAGGGGCTAGCATAAAAGCCTTTGGGAAGAAACTGGTTTGTGTCACTCAGAATCAGTGTTCAACACATTTATGTCATTCTAATGGTCCAACTATCAAAAACCGTCTATAGATTTTGAAAGATTCTCTCCAAGGAATTCAGTTTAGCTCAGTTCAGTCACTCAGTTGTGTCCAACTCTTTGCGAACCATGAAGCACGGCACACCAGGCCTCCCTGTCCATCACCAACTCCCGGAGTTCACTCAGACTCATGTCCATCGAGTCAGTGATGACATCCAGCCATCTCATCCTCTGTCGTCCCCTTCTCCTCCTGCCCCCAATCCCTCCCAGCATCAAAGTCTTTTCCACTGAGTCAACTCTTCACATGAGGTGGCCAAAGTACTGGAGTTTCAGCTTTAGCATCATTCCTTCCAAAGAACACCCAGGGTTGATCTCCTTCAGAATGGACTGGTTGGATCTCCTTGCAGTCCAAGGGACTCTCAAGAGTCTCCTCCAACACCACAGTTCAAACGCATCAATTCTTTGGCGCTCAGCTTTCTTCATAGTCCAACTCTCACATCCATACATGACCACTGGAAAAACAATAGCCTTGACTAGACGGACCTTTGTTGGCAAAGTAATGTCTCTGCTTTTCAATATGCTATCTAGGTTGGTCATAACTTTTCTTCCAAGTAGTAAGCATCTTTTAATTTCATGGCTGCAGTCACCATTTGCAAGCAATTAGTAGCTACTAATTCAGAGAAAATATCAATCTTTGAAATTCTCTTCAAATAAGGTATTATCAAGCCAGTTACAAATATCTAGAGAACTACAAAGATCTAAGAGGAAAGTGCACTGTGGAGACCATGAATATGCTAGGAAGAAGGTATTTATTTATACCTAATGTCTGCTCTTGGCTAGGGGAAAGTCTTTGCAAATTTTTATTTTACTTGAGATAATCAGTAAGTTGTGGTCTGTGAAAGTAGTAATCATTGTCATGTCCAACTCTTTGCAACCCCATGGACTGTAGCTCAACAGGCTCCTTTGTCCAGGGAATTCTCCAGGCAAGAATACTGGAGTGGGTAGCCATTTCCTCCTCCAGGGGTCTTCCCGACCCAGGGATTGAACCCAGGGATTGAACCCAGGTCTCCTGTATTGCAGGCAGTTCCTTTACCATCTGGGCCACCAGGGAAGCGCCTGTGGTCTGTAATACTACTGAAATATTCCCAAATAATCATGCTGGATTCCATTTGAAATTTCTGTTGTCCAGAGCTCATTAGAAAAACTTTCTTTCTAACAGTTCCAAGTTGGTCCCAAATTATGCTCAAGTCATAGAATGAACTGATAGAAGTATATAATTTGGAAACATGAGTAATGTAGACTTTTTTTAATGGAAAATTTGAGTAGTGCCACCATATCAAAACTAGATGTAATTATGTTCCTCCATATACAGTACATGGTACCAGAAAACCACTTCACATCTTCCTGGTTTGGTCTGTTTTTGTTCTTTTCTCCACAATGGGAAGCCATTAGGAAACTTCTTCACCTACCAGTGAAGGGTGTTAAAGGATGATAGTGGGGAAAGTCTTGTGTAGCCTGAGACGTCTATTTCTTTCCTTTGAACTCAATTGTTTTATTCTTTTTTTTTCAAACTTTAAACTTTTTATTTTATATTGGGATATAGCTGATTAACAATGTGGTGGTGGTGGTAGTTTCAGGTGAACAATGTAGGGACTCAGCCATACATATACATGTATCCATTCTTTTCAGTATAGGATAGTGGGTATGGATTATTTGTAATATTTCACTGAAGCTTGCTGGCTCTTTGCTGAATTAGTCAACTGTATAAGGGAAAAGCAGAACAGGATTTCAAAAGTTTACCTGAGAGAATTCTCTATCATGCCATTATAAACTCAATCAAAATGGACCTCTCCTACCTCTCTCTCTATCTTCTTAGGAAAGCAAAAAGTACAGCATCACATCTCATTCTTTGGATGTCATTTCTTGTATCATTACTACTGCTTGAATTTATTCAGTGCTCCAGAAACCACAAATGTGCTGTCTGTAAGTAATCTCAGTACTATGTCTGGATGAGATAATGGGGTTATTGACTCATAAAACCTTTGTACTATTTATTAAAAAGTACTTTCGCACATCTGTTATGGATAATTAGCTCTTTATTCCTTCTCATGTTTTCTTTTTATTTTTCAAAGTATCTTTCCCATAATTATCATCTTTTCTGTGTTTACATGTGTGTTAGTTGCTCAGTTGTGTCTGACTCTTTGAGACTCCATGGTCTGTAGTCTAGGGCAAGAATATTGTAGTGGGTTGCCATTTCCTTCTTGTATATCATTCTTATTTTAGCCATTCTTCCCCTTTTTTCTTCTTTCCTCTTTGCTTTTCTCACTGTTTTCTTTTCTGCTTCCTCTGACCCCTTTTTTTCTGGTTTATTGTTCAATAGTGTGAGTGCATGCTCAGTTGCTCAATCTTTGCAACCCCATGGAGAGGAGTCTGGCAGGCTCCTTTGTCCATGGGATTGATTCTCCAGGCAAGAATACTGGATTGGGTATCCATTTCCTCCTCCCTCCAGACCCAGGGATAGAACTGGTGTCTCCTCCATCTTCTGCATTGGCAGGTGGATTCTTTACCCCTGACCACGAGGGAATTCCCTGTTCAATGGCAGTCAACCTAATTTTTCCTATTTCATGCTTTTATCTCCCTCTTCCGAATTTCTTCCTTTGTCTTACATTTCTTTACTTACACTATCTTTATTTTTTCTGATTCTTCAGCCATGCAGTATTCACATCATTATTGTAGCTGAGCAAATATTGAATATTTTTAAAGCTTTATGAGATATAATTCACATACCATAAAATGTGCCCATTTAAAGTGTACGATTCAATGGCTTTTAGTGTATCTCCAAGCCCTCAGTTCAGTTCACTTCAGTCGCTCAGTCGTGTCCAACTCTTTGCGACCCCATGAATCGCAGCATGCCAGGCCTCCCCGTCCATCACCAACTCCTGGAGTTCACTCAGACTCACATCCATCGAGTCAGTGATGCCATCCAGCCATCTCATCCTCTGTCGTCCCCTTCTCCTGCCCCCAATCCCTCCCAGCATCAGAGTCTTTTCCAATGAGTCAACTCTTTGCATGAGGTGGCCAAAGTACTGGAGTTTCAGCTTTTTCATCATTCCTTCCAAAGAAATCCCAGGGCTGATCTCCTTCAGAATGTACTGGTTGGATCTCCTTGCAGTCCAAGGGACTCTCAAGAGCCTTCTCCAACACCACAGTTCAAAAGCATCAATCCTTCAGCACTCAGCTTTCTTCACAGTCCAACTCTCACATCCATACATGACCACTGGAAAAACCATAGCCTTGACTAGACGGCCCTTTTTTGGCAAAGTAATGTCTCTGCTTTTCAATATGCTATCTAGGTTGGTCATAACTTTTCTTCCAAGTAGTAAGCATCTTTTAATTTCATGGCTGCAGTCACCATCTGCAGTGATTTTGGAGCCCCCAAAAATAAAGTCTGACACTGTTTCCATTGTTTCCCCATCTATTTCCCATGAAGTGATGGGACCAGATGCCATCATCTTCATTTTCTGAATGTTGAGCTTTCAGTCAACTTTTTCGCTCTCCTCTTTCACTTTTATCAAGAGACTTTTTAGTTCCTCTTCACTTTCTGCCATAAGGGTGGTGTCATCTGCATATCTGAGCTTATTGATACTTCTCCCGGCAATCTTGATTCCAGCTTGTGCTTCTTCCAGTCCAGCATTTCTCATGATGTACTCTGCATATAAGTTAAATAAGCAGGGTGACAATATACAGCCTTGACGTACTCCTTTTCCTATTTGGAACCGGTCTGTTGTTCCATGTCCAGTTCTAACTGTTGCTTCCTGACCTGCATGTAGGTTTCTCAAGAGGTAGGTCAGGTGGTCTGGTATTCCCATCTTTGGAAGAATTTTCCAGTTTATTGTGATCCACATAGTCAAAGGCTTTGGCATAGTCAATGAAGCAGAAATAGATGTTTTTCTGGAACTCTCTTGCTTTTTCCATGATCCAGCAGATGTTGGCAATTTGATCTCTGGTTCCTCTGCCTTTTCTAAAACCATCTTGAACATCTGGAAGTTCACAGGTCACATATTGCTGAAGCCTGGCTTGGAGAATTTTGACCATTACTTTACTAGCATGTGAGATGAGTGCAATTGTGCAGTAGTTTGAGCATTCTTTGGCATTGCCTTTCTTTGGGATTGGAATGAAAACAGACCTTTTCCTGTCCTGTGGCCACTGCTGAGTTTTCCAGATTTGCTGGCATATTGAGTGCAGCACTTTCACAACATCATCTTTCAGGATTTGAAATAGCTCCACTGGAATGCCATCACCTCCACTAGCTTGTTCGTAGTGATGCTTTCTAAGGCCCACTTGACTTCACATTCCAGGATGTCTGGCTCTAGGTGAGTTATCACACCATCATGATTATCTGGGTCATGAAGATCTCTTTTTGTACAGTTCTGTGTATTCTTGCCACCTCTTCTTAATATCTTCTGCTTCTGTTAGGTCTATACCATTTCTGTCCTTTATCGAGCCCATCTTTGCATGAAATGTTCCCTTGGTATCTCTAATTTTCTTGAAGAGATATCTAGTCTTCCCCATTCTGTTTTCCTCTATTTCTTTGCATTGATCACTGAGGAAGGCTTTCTTATCTCTTCTTGCTATTCTTTGGAACTCTGCATTCAGATGCTTATATCTTTCCTTTTCACCTTTGCTTTTTGCTTCTCTTCTTTTCACAGCTATTTGTAAGCCCTAGGCAACCACTAATCTACTTTCTATCTCCATAAATTTGCCTATTCTGAACATTTCAATACAAATGAAGCCATATAATATGTGTTCCTTTGTGACTGACTTCTTTCACTTAGCAGGTTCATCAAAGTTGTAGCCTTTCTTTTTATTGCCAAATAATATTTCATTATTTGGATATGTCACATTTTAATCATCAGTTCATGAACAGATTGTTTCTAATTCTTGGCTATTATGAATAGCAATGTTATGAACATTCATGTAAAGTTTTCATGGGCATGTGTTTTCATTTCTCTTGTGTATATACTGAGGAGCAGAAATGCTGGATTATATGGCAACTCAAGTTTGAACCATGTTGTTCATATATAATATATATATAATATTATTTATTATGTAATAATATGAAGAAATTCTTTATATTATTAATTTCATGTTCTTAGCTTGGTTTCTGTATCCCAAAGTAAGAGTAAAACAGAGTTAAACTAAGGCATAAGAATGAAGTCTGATAATAAAGAATACCTAAATCTATTTTTCTTTTTTCTACTTTCAGATCATCCCTTTTTATATTTCTCTCTCATTTCCTCTTCTTTTCTTTCTATACAGATAATAAATATGCAAGGAGTTTTAAAGAGTATGTTAGTGGCCCCCAAGTTCCAACTTGGGAGTGAGAAATATTAAAAATAATATTGACTGCCCTGATGCCTGATCCATGCCTTTGCTCCCCAAGAATAGCAACATATTTACTCATCAAAGTTGAGTGTGTTTGTCCAGTTCAGCACTTCATCCACTTCCCATTCCATCACAGAATCTATTCCACCATCTTCAATAGTTCTTAATAGGCCTTTTGTTGCTGTTTGAATTAAACCTAGAGTTTCATAATTTGTTGACTTAGCCTCCAGGTTTCCTGCGTAGTACCTACATACAGGAAAGGAAGAGTGATGTAAATCCTTTGAATTAGGTGACTGCAAGTGGATGCAGTTAATATACATTATTGCTGTCAAACTATTTACATAGTAAACAAAGTTTTTATCCTATTTAATTTAAATACATTTAAGCCAAGTTGTATGTGATGGGATCATCTGGGAAAAAACAAAGCAGCTTAATCAACCACACTAACTAGAGAAGCTTCATTTCAAAATCTCCTCTCAGTAAGTTGTACTGTTGTGATACATAGAAAAGCTAAGTATAGAATTACAGAGTCAAAGGATCTTAGAGACCAAATAACTATCCCATTTGTTTCACAGGCAATGCAATAAACCCCGGAAGAGTAACTTTTACAAAATTACATGGCTAATCTAAAAACTAAAACAAATTAAATATATGTAATAAAACAAAAACAGACCCACAGATGCAGAGAACAAACTAGCAGGTTACCACCTGCTAGAAGGGGGAGGGAGTTCATACTACCATGTATAAAATAGATAAGCAACAAGGGTAGATATATTGTACAGCACAGGAAAATATAGCCAGGGTTTTATAATAATATTAAGTGGAATATAATCTTTAAAAATATTGAATCACTATGTTGTACAATTCAGATATCTACTTTTGCTCTCATACTTTCTTTTACAGAGAATTAAGAAATTTATTCCAATAATATAATTCTGTTTTGAACTCTTTAAATGTTAGTCACTATTAGGTAGGCTATAACAATTATAAACAAAAACAAGCTAGCCAGTACGAACAGAATTTCAAATATAGTAGTGACCAGAAATAAAGACTTTTTAATAAAAATCATAACTTGTTTTATCAGAGAAGGCAATGGCACCCCACTCCAGTACTCTTGCATGGAAAATCCCATGGAAGGAGGAGCCTGGTAGTCCATGGGGTCACAAAGAGTCAGACACGACTGAGCGACTTCCCTTTCACTTTTGTTTTTTTTTAATTTTTATTTTTACTTTATTTTACTTTACAATACTGTATTGGTTTTGCCACACTTTCATGAATTGGAGAAGGAAATGACACCCCACTCCAGTGTTCTTCCCTGGAGAATCCCAGGGATGGGGGAGCCTGGTGGGCTGCCATCTATGGGGTCGCACAGAGTCGGACATGACTGAAGCAACTTAGCAGCAGCAGCAGCAGCAGCAACTTGTTTTATAGGGTGGTGTTTAAAAAAAAAAAAAAAAATATAAAATTTGACTTTATAAGTGATATTGCAATATATTCCCTTAAAATATCCTCATATTCTTTCTAAACTAAAAAATTTCATGTTTAAATTTTTAAATTAAACTTTGTCTAAATATCATGACAGAGAGAGAGACTTGAATGCAAAGACCTAGTAACAACCAAGGTTGAAACTGGAAATGAGGTCAAGGAGAGCTAAGATTTGTAGGTACACAGGAAAGGACCTGGTGTGAAGATCAAAGTTCTTTTAGTAAGACAGAAGTTAAAAAAAAAAATCAAGATTTTTGTCAACTATTGATTATCAGCAACAGTCAAATGGAAGTATTTAAATGCCATAAGTGACCAAAGCACACAAAGCAAAATTTCTTATTCATCCCTTGCAACCCTAAAAAAAGGAAATAACACTCAGATATAAGGATTAATGCATTCATTCACTCAGCAAGCAAGCAACATATATTCATTAAGCATCTAGTGGGTCTGAGGTCCAGCAACTAAGAACTAAGTTAATAGAACAGAATTTCTGTACTTTAGGGGCTAAAAATCTAGTGGAGATGGCAGACAAATAGACAAATAATCACAAAATCATTACAACTGAATATATAAAGATCTATGGGGCACTTCAAAAGGAAGTGCTGAACTATGTCTAGGTAAGTCAGGTGAAGTTTCAGAAGGAGATATTTGAGCCAAATATCAAAAGATGAAGATCTTTTGATAGCCTTTGACAAAATTCAACATCCATTTATGATAAAAACTCCCCAGAAAGCAGGAATAGAAGAAACATACCTCAACATAATAAAAGCTATATATGACAAACCCACAGCAAACATAATCCTCAATGGAGAAAAATTGAAAGCATTTCCCCTAAAGTCAGGAACAAGACAAGGGTGCCCACTCTCACCACTACTATTCAACATAGTTCTGGAAGTTTTGGCAACAGCAATCAGAGCAGAAAAAGAAATAAAAGGAATCCAAATTGGAAAAGAAGTAAAACTCTCACTGTTTGCAGATGACATGATCCTCTACATTGAAAACCCTAAAGACTCCACCAGAAAATTACTAGAGCTAATCAATGAATATAGTAAAGTTGCAGGATATAAAATCAACACACAGAAATCCCTTGCATTCCTATACACTAATAATGAGAAAGTAGAAAAAGAAATTAAGGAAACAATTCCATTCACCATTGCAATGAAAAGAATAAAATACTTAGGAATATTTCTACCTAAAGAAACTAAAGACCTATATATAGAAAACTATAAAACACTGATGAAAGAAATCAAAGAGGACACTAATAGATGGAGAAATACACCATGTTTATGGAAGAATCAATATAGTGAAAATGAGTATACTACCCAAAGCAATCTACAGATTCAATGCAATCCCTATCAAGCTACCAATGATATTTTTCACAGAGCTAGAACAAATAATTTCACAATTTGTATGGAAATACAAAAAAACCTCGAATAGCCAAAGCAGTTTTAAGAAAGAAGAATGGAACTGGAGGAATCAACCTGCCTGACTTCAGGCTCTACTACAAAGCCACAGTCATCAAGACAGTATGGTATTGGTACAAAGACAGAAATATAGATCAATGGAACAAAATAGAAAGCCCAGAGATAAATCCACATACCTATGGACACCTTACCTTCGACAAAGGAAGCAAGAATATACAATGGATTAAAGACAATCTCTTAACAAGTGGTGCTGGGAAAACTGGTCAACCACTTGTAAAAGAATGAAACTAGAACACTTTCTAACACCATACACAAAAATAAACTCAAAATGGATTAAAGATCTAAATGTAAGACCAGAAACTATAAAACTCCTAGAGGAGAACATAGGCAAAACCCTTTCTGACATAAATCACAGCAGGATCCTCTATGACCCACCTCCCAGAATACTGGAAATAAAAGCAAAAATAACCAAATGGGATCTAATTAAAATTAAAAGCTTCTGCACAACAAAGCAAACTATAAGCAAGGTGAAAAGATAGCCTTTGGAATGGGAGAAAATAATAGCAAATGAAGCAACTGAGAAACAACTAATCTCAAAAATATACAAGCAACTTATGCAGCTCAATTCCAGAAAAATAAACGACCCGATCAAAAAATGGGCCAAAGAACTAAGTAGACATTCCTCCAAAGAAGACATACAGATGGCTAACAAACACATGAAAAGATGCTCAACATCACTCATTATCAGAGACATGCTGCAGTCCATGGGGTCGCAAAGAGTTGAACACGATAGAGGGACTTCACTTTCACTTTTCACTTTCATGCATTGGAGAAGGAATTGGCAATCCACTCCTGTGTTCTTGCCTGGAGAATCCCAGAGATGGGGGAGCCTGGTGGGCTGCCATCTATGGGGTCGCACAGAGTCGGACACGACTGAAGCGACTTAGCAACACTAGATGTTGGCAATTTGCTCTCTTGGTTCATGTACTTCTTAGCCTAGCTTGAAGGATTTGAGCACTACCTTGCTAGCATGTGAAATGACCACAATTATATGGTAGTTTGAACATTCTTTGGCATTGCCTTTCTTTCGGAATGGAATGAAAACTGAACTTTTTTGGTCCTGAGGCCATTGGTGAATTTTCCAAATTTGCTGGCATATTGAGTGTAGCACTTTAACAGCATCATGTTTTAAGATCTGAAATAGCTCAGCTGGAATTCCATCACCTCCACTAGCTTTGTTTGTAGTTCAGTTTAGTTCAGTTCAGTCGCTCAGTCATGACCGACTCTTTGCAACCCCATGAACTGCAGCACGCCAGGCCTCCCTGTCCATCACCAACTCCTGGAGTCCACCCAAACCCATGTCCATTGAGTCATGTGATGCCATCCAACCATCTCATCCTCTGTCGTCCCCGTCTCCTCCTGCCCCCAATCCCTCCCAGCATCAGGGTCTCTTCCAATGAGTCAACTCTTCACATCAGGTGGCCAAAGTATTGGAGTTTCAGCTTCCTTCCAATGAACACCCAGGACTGGTCTCTTTTAGGATGGACTGGTTGGATCTCCTTGCAGTACAAGGGACTCTCAAGAGTCTTCTCAAACACCACAGTTCAAACACATCAATTCTTCTGTGCTCAGCTTTCTTCACAGTCCAACTCTCACATCCATACATGACCACTGGAAAAACCGTAGCCTTGACTAGACTGACAAAATAATGTCTTTGTTGACAAAGTAATGTCTCTGCTTTTTAATATGCTGTTGAGGTTGGTTATAACTTTCCCTCCAAGGAGTAAGCATCTTTTAAATTCACGGCTGCAATCATCATCTGCAGTGATTTTGGAGCCCCCCAAAAATAAAGTCAGCCACTGTTTTCCCATCTATTTGCCATGAAGTGATGGGACCAGATGCCATGATCTTAGTTTTCTGAATGTTAAGCTTTAGGCCAACTTTTTCATTTCCCTCTTTCACTTTCATCAAGAGGCTTTTTAGTTCCTCTTCACTTTCTACCATAAGGGTGGTGTCATCTGCATATCTGTGCTTATTGATACTTCTCCCGGCAATCTTGATTCCAGCTTGTGCTTCCTTCAGCCCAGCGTTTCTCATGATGTACTCTGCATATAAGGTAAATAAGCAGGGTGGCAATATACAGCCTTGACGTACTCCTTTTCCTATTTGGAACCAGTCTGTTGTTCCGTGTCCAGTTCTAACTGTTGCTTCCTGATCTGAATACAGATTTCTCAAGAGGCAGGTCAGGTGGTCCGGTATTCCCATCTCTGGAAGAATTTTCCAATTTATTGTGATCCATAGTCAAAGGCTTTGGCATAGTCAATAAAGCAGAAATAGATGTTTTCTTGGAACTGTCTTGCTTTTTTGAAGATCCAGCAGATGTTGGCAATTTCATCTCTGGTTCCTCTGCCTTTTCTAAAACCAGCTGGAACATCTGGAAGTTCACGGGTCATGTATTGCTATAGCCTGGCTTGGAGAATTTTGAGCATTACTTTACTAGCATGTGAGATGAGTGCAATTGTGCGGTAGTTTGAGCATTCTTTGGCATTGCCTTTCTTTGGGATTGGAATGAAAACGGACCTTTTCCAGTCCTGTGGCCACTGCTGAGTTTTCCAAATTTGCTGGCATATTGAGTGCAACACTTTCACAGCATCATCTTTCAGGATTGGAAATAGCTCAACTGGAATTCCATCACCTCCACTAGCTTTGTTCATAGTGATGCTTTCTAAGGCCCACTTGACTTCACATTCCAGGATCTGGCTCTAGGTGAGTGATCACACCACTGTGATTATCTGGGTCATGAAGATCACTTTTTGTACAGTTTTGTGTATTCTTGCCACCTCTTCTTAATATCTTCTGCTTCTGTTAGGTCTATACCATTTCTGTTCTTTACTGAGCCCATCTTTGCATAAAATATTCTCTTGGTATCTCTAACTTTCTTTTCTTTTCCTCTATTTTTCTGCATTGATCACTGAGGAAGGCTTTCTTATCTCTCCTTGCTATTCTTTGGAACTCTGCATTCAAATGGGTATATCTTTCCTTTTCTCCTTTGCTTTTTACCTTCCCTTCTTTTCACAGCTATTTGTAAGGCCTCCTCAGACATCCATTTTGCTTTTTTGCATTTCTTTTTCTTGGGGATGGTCTTCATTTCTGTCTCCTGTACAATGTCATGAACTTCCATCCATAATGCTTCCTAAGGCCCATTTGACTTCACACTGCAGGATGTCTGGCTCTAAGTGAGTGACCATATATCCTGGTTATCTGGATCATTAAAACCTTTTTTGTATAGTTCTTCTGTGTATTCTCACCACAAACCTCTTGTCCTCATCCATCAGAGGGCCAACAGAAGTAAGAACTATAAACTCACAGACTCCAGAACAAAAACCACAATTACAGAAAGCTAACCAAAATGATCACATGGATCACAGCCTTGTGTATCGCAGTGAAGCTGAGTCATACTGTGCAGGGCCACCTAAGATGGATGGGTCACGGTGTAGAGTTCTAACAAAACATGGTCCACTGGACAAGGGAATGGCAAGCTACTTCAGAATTTTTGCCTCAAGAACTCTATGAACAGTATGAAAAGGCAAAAGGATATGACACTGGAAGATGAGCATCCCAGATCAATAGGTGTCCAGTATGCTACTGGGGAAGAGTGTAGAAATTCCCCCAGAAAGAATGAAGAGTGTGGGTCAAAGTGGAAATGACACTCAGTTATCAATGTGTTTGGTGATGAAAGTAAAGTCCGATGCTGTAATATTGCATGGGAGCCTGGAATGTTAGGTCCATAGATCAAGGTAAATTGGAAGTGGTCAAGCAGGAGATGGCAAAGTGAACATCAACATTTTAGGAATCAGTGAACTAAAATGGATGGGAATGGGCTAATTTAACTCAGATAACCACTATATCTACTACTGTGGGCAAGAATCCCTGAGAAGAAATGGAGTAGCTCTCACAGTCAACAAAAGAGTCTGAAATGCTGTACTTGGATGCAATCTCAAAAATGACAGCATGATCTTGGTTCATTTCCAAAGCAAATCATTCAGTGTCATAGTAATCCAAGTCTATGCCCCAACCACTAGTGCCCCCCAAAAATGAAGTTGACCAGTTCTATGAAGACCAGTTGTTTGGAATGCAACACCTATGATAGAGATCCCTGGAGTAATAGGCAGTTTGGCCTTGGAGTACAAAATAAAGCAGGGTAAAGGCTAACACAGTTTGCCAGGAGAAAAGCCTTCTTCCAACAATACAAGAGATGACTCTACACATGGACATCACCAGATGGTCAATATCAAGATCAGACTGATTATATTCTTTGCTGTTGAGACCAGCTCAACAAGCAGGGTTTCCAAAAGTGCGATATGGCAAGAGAATGAGAAACAAGACACAAGAATTCAGAGAAAAGCGAGGATCAGGGGACCAACACCGCTCCAAGGTTAAGGTGCGGAAACTGAATCCAAGCCAGCTTGATGATACTTTCAGCCATGAATGAAAGAATAAGTGGGGAGTTAAACTATAACTCATGTGGCCTTCAGGGCCAAAGAATAAAATGATCATTAACCATTGAATAATTAGGAAACAATAATCAATAACAAATCAGTAACTAAGACTAATATTCTTATCTATAGATTTTCCACCAGATACGTAAAGCATGTGACTCTGAGACACCAGTTGAGAAACAGTCTGGGGTCAGTTTTCTGACTCCAGGATCATATCTTGCTTTCAAGATTATGAACTGTTCCCTCTGGACTTGTTCCAAGAGTCTCATGCCTTATAGCATCCAGTTTATCAAAAATTATAAATTACTTTTGTGGCCCTTGATGGGGCCTGCTTTTCTTTTATTCTTCTTATCTCCTACACTTTGCAGCTGAAGATGGAGAAGCTCTATACAGTGAGCAAAAACAAGACCTGGAGCTGACTGTGGCTCAGATCATCAGATCCTTATTGCAAAATTCAGGCTCAAATTGAAGAAAGCCAGGAAAACCACTACACCATTCAGATATGACCTAAATTAAATCCCTTATGATTATATAGTTGAGGTGATGAATATATTCAAGGGGTTGGGTCTGATAAACAGAGTGCCTGAAGAACTATGGGCCAGGGTTTGTAACATTGTACAGGAGGCGATAACCAAAACCATCCCCAAGATAAAGAAATACAAGAAGGCAAAGTGGTTGTCTGTGGAAGCCTCACAAATAGTTGAGAAAAGAAGAGAAACAAAAGACAAAGGAGATAGGGAGTGACATACCCAACTGAATACAGAGTTCCTGAGAACAACAAGGAGAGGTAAGAAAGCCTTTTAAATGAACAATGCAAAGAAATAGAGGAAGGCAACAGAATGGGTAAAACTAGAGATCTCTTCAAGAAAATTGGAGATATCAAGGGAACATCTTATGCAAGGATGGCCACAATAAAAGAAAGAAATTGAAAACCTAACAGAAGCAGAAGAGGTTAAGAAGAGGTGGCAAGAATCACTGAACACTGGGGGAAAATGCTGACATCCACAGGATGGATCATCTTATCCATGTGACTACAAAGTTTTGCCTCATTTAGGCCTTTTGGAGGACATTCACAAGGACATCAGTATATTCAGTGCCCATTCTTAGCATCTGTCTCTACAGACCTAATCAGACCTAATCACAGTTTTCCAACTTAATTATTTCCAAGGCCCTGATCAACTGAGAAACTTTTAGTTACTGCTCATAGTCAAAAAGATTCTACCCCCTACTCATATATGAAGTGTAGCTTCCTTCAGTTGTGCTCATTGGGTGAATATCCTTTGACCAATTTCTGGGCTAATTGAGGGATTGTAATCTAGTGGCTGTCTATTTTTGGATGTTGCTAGCATCCTGTGCAGATTCATGGTGAATTAGGCCAAATACACTCTCCGTCTGTTAAGATGTCACAAGTGACTCCCGGTGAAGCCAAAAGTATGGCGATGAAGAGGAGCTAATGTAGCATAAGTAGGTGTTGAAGAAGTCTGAGCCACCTGCTTATACATCTTCCTTTGGGCTTCTGGACCTTTCAGACCCATTCTTATATATACTGCGTCTACTTTATACTGAAATGATGCTGTATACTCTGTTTCAGTGGATTCGATAAAATCCATGTCGGTTCTTAAACATAGCATTTGGTATCCTACTGACAAGCTTCCAGTCTCTACTAGGGCCCAGTAGCTAGCCCAGAACAATTTTTCAAGTAGTTTTTGACAGAGGAAGGCACTACCTTACTCCTGAACCCTGGAAGTCTGTGCTATGATCCTCCCATTACGATGCTTTAGAGACCCCACACAGTCTTTCATAGTCAGAGATATTTCCAGCACTGTTGGAACTGCTGGGCTATGAAGCCCACGTTGTAGGGCAGCTTGCCCCACATTATGAACCTGCTACTGTTCTTTCTTACACCATGACTCACTGGTGCCTGCTAGCCTTATTAGTTATCTAGTATATGGGTTGGAGCAGCATGCCCAAATGTGGCATATTTTATCTCCCAAATCCAGAGAGTGTTTGTCTTCAAGGTGGATGGTGCAAAGTATAGCATCTTGTCTCTTACTTTAGAAAGGATATCCCAAAATGTCTGTAAGCTTCAGCTATGTGGTAGACCCTTAACTTCTGGCCAAGTTTATCTCCCACCCTCTAGTGTGTATTTGTCCTATTAAGTCATCCAGGGCAGCAGTCCCCAGACTTTTTGGCACCACCTCAGGTCTTCCTCAGATGATCAGGCATTAGAGTCTCATAAGTAGTGTGCAACCTAGATCCCTTGCATGTGCAGTTCACAGAAGGGTTCGTGCTCCCTGAGAATTTAATGCCGCCACTGCTCTGACAGGAGCTCACCCTCCACTCACCTCCTGCCGTGGGACCCGGTTCCTAACAGACTGGGGACCACTGGCAATCCATGGCCCGGGGGATGGGGACCCCTAATCTAGGGAGTCATTAGTTTCTCCTCACCATGGTCAATTAGTATAAGGTCACCAGTGTAAAGGACAGGCGTGATGTTCTTTGGGCACGGAGGTAACATGCTCCTGGGGATAAGAGCAAGAGAGCTGACAGAGCTCTGAGGGCAAGATGTAAAGACGCACTGTTCTTTCCATTTAAATGCAAACTCTTCTCTCTTTGCTTACTGATTGCGATGGGAAAGAACACACTTGCTAAAACAACAGCCTAACATATGCCGGGGATGGTGTTGATTTGTTCCATTTAAGAAACCACATCTGGAGGAAGCTTAGCTGCAATTTATGTCACTTCTACCACTTCAAAGTTCCATTATGCCCAGTGAACTGAAAGAACCAATTCCATTGGCACTTTCTCCACTGTCACCTACACTCTGTAAAGAAATGGCCACCACAAGTTCATCAAGAATCCTGCTGCTCCCCTCATTTCTTAATGATTTGATGAAGAGCATTTCCTCTGTGACCCCCTGGGGTTACAGCTAGTGGGTGGTTGAGCAGATTGCACAAAAAAGGAACAAACATATGCATTCCCCACCCAAGCCTTTAGAAGTCCTTTTCTACAGAGTACTAGAGAAGTTCAGGCATTTTGTAACTGTAGAGCTTTGACTGAGTTCAGGCTTTGTAAGGCCAATGTAAACACTATTTCTGGTTATTTTTAAAAAATGTGTTTGTTTGTTTTGGCTGCACCACATGGTTTGTAGGATCTTAGTTCCCCAACCAGGGATCAAACCTGTGCCCCCTGAGGTTAAAGTGTGGAGTCCTAACCACTGGACAGCCAGGGAATTTCCTGAACATCATTTCTGGATACTCAAGCCAACATATTAAATCCCTAATCTCAAGTGAGTGTGGTCATATCAATAAGTTCAGCCCAATCAACTCTTGAACACCATAGAATCCGCTTTCACACATCCTCCTGAGCTCTTGTCAACACAGATTGGTAAATTCTCAGAACTCTTTGGTTTATAAATAAGTTACCTCTTTTTGGTAGAGAAGGAAATGGCAACCCACTCCAGTATTCTTGCCTGGAGAATCCCAGGGACGGGAGCCTGGTGGGCTACCGCCTATGGGGTCGCACAGAGTCAGACACGACTGACGTGACTTAGCAGCAGCAGCAGCAGCTCCTCTTGGAGTAGACCTTGTACCTCTCGGTACTGTCCTGAGATATAAATCTCATTGTGGGCTGGAGGCAATGAGGAAATGGTTGTGGGGGAATCCTAAGCAGAATCAGCACAAGTGTGTGAGGCAACTGAGCCAGGTACAATCATTGAAAGGACTTTATGCAGAAAAGGGCTGGTTCCCTCAAAACACAGAGGAAGAGTTTCCTCCACCAACAGGAGAGTTTGAAGGCTGAAGCTCCTCAAGCCTTGTCTATGTCTGCCCAAATATCCCCACCTAGGTCTCATCCCACTTCTTCCCCAATAATGCCCTTAGCTTATTGCACAAGACCTGTTTAGTTTTCTGGTTATACTGCAAGCACTGTGGTTTTGTGACCCTTTAATTGCACCTGGATTGCCTCCAGCTCACCCTGCACCACAGGAGATGAAAGAGTACTCCATGGAAATCTTCTGATTGCCTGAACATGTTCTTTAAACATTTTTTACAGCTTATTGAGCATGCTGCTGCTGCTGATGCTAAGTCACCTCAGTTCGACTCTCTGTGACCCCATAGATGGCAGCCTACCAGGCTCCCCCATCCCTGGGATTCTCCAGGCAAGAACAGTGGAGTGGGTTGCCATTTCCTTCTCCAATGCATGAAAGTGAAAAGTGAAAGTGAAGTCATTCAGTCAGGTCCGACTCTTAGCGACCCCATGGACTGGAGCCCACCAGGCTCCTCCATCCACAGGATTTTACAGGCAAGACTACTGGAATGGGTTGCCATTGCTTCCTCTGCAACAGTAAGCTAGAAGGGCATAACCATCCCTGTAGAACCCATAATCTGGGGTATATAGGCAGTTTACAGTGTAGTATGAACTGAGAAGGCATAAGTGATAATTAATAAACTGTGTTTAAGCTGTATAATTTGAAGAGTTTTGAAAAGTATGTACTGGTGAACCTATCACTATAATAAAAGAAATGAACATATCCATCACCCCGCAAAGTTTCTTGTGGTACTTGGTATCCTCCCTGCCCCCTTTCCCCCTCCCTCATCTTCAGATAACTACTGATCTGCTTTGTGTCATTCTAGATTTGTTTGTATTTTCTATAATTTGATATAAATGAAATCATTTATGTACTCTTTTTCAATTGATTGCTTTTATTCAGCATCACTATTTTGAGATTCATCCATCCTTTCATATATGAATAGTTCATTCTTTGTACTGCCAAGTAGTATTCCTTTGTGTAGATACATCAAAATTTGTTTATCCACTGACATTTAGGTTGATGGGTTGTTTCTGGTTTGGGGCTATTACAAATAAAGCTGCTATGAACTTGTATTACCATCTTTCTGTAGACATATGTTTTATTTCTAGTGGGCAAATAACTGAGTAGAATGGCTGGATGAAATGGTAGATGTGTGTTTAACTTGTAAAATTAAAAAAAAAACTGTCAAACTGTTATCCAAAGTAGGTGTACTAATTTGCATTTACTCTGTATCCATGCCAAAAATTGCTAGGACAGACTATTTTAGCCATTCTAGTGGTTGTATAATGTTTTCTCACTACAGTTTTGGTTTGCACTTTCCTAATGACTACTGATGACTGTCATTAGTCACTTGTACTTACTTGCTATCTGTATATTCATTGGTAGAGTGTTCAGATCATTTGCCCATTTTAAAATTAGGTTGTCTTCTTATCACTAAATTTTGAGGTTTTTTTACATATTCTAGTTACAAGACTTTTATCATGTACATATTTTGCAAATGTTCTCTTCCTGTCTGTGACTTGCATTTTTACTTTTGCAAAAATGTCTTTGGCAAAGCAAAAGCTTTTAACATTGATGAAATGCAATTTAACACTCTTTTCTTTTATAATTCATGCTTTCTGAGTCCTACTTATGAAATTTTTGCCAGAACCATAGACACTAAGGTTTCCTTGTTTGCTTTCTTTTGGATATTTTATGGTGTTAACACTCACTTTTGTAAGGTCTCATAAAGTGCTTTTATTTTATGTTTTTTTTTTTTCAGAAAAATACATACTTTTCAGATTATTTTGCATTATAGATTATTATAAGATATTGAATATGCTCCCCTATGTTATACAGTAAATTCTTATTACTTATCTATTTAATGTATAATATTGTATCTATATAAATATTATATAGATATTTTATAGATATAGATATACAGATAGTTTGTATCTATTAATCCCATTATCCTAAGTTATCCCTCCCCACATTTTCTCCTTTGGTAATTGTAAGATTGTTTTCTATGTCTGTGAGTCTGATTCTGTTTTGTATGTAGTTTTATTTGTATTATTATTAGATTCTACATATAAGTGATATCATGTAATATTTGTCTTTTCTCTATCTGACTTACATCACTCAGTATGATATTCTTCAGGTCTATCCCTGTTGCTGCAAATAGCATTATTTTGTTCTTTCTTATGGCTAATATTCCATTTTATATATATATATACATATACACATATATATAGTATATATACATATACATATACCATACAAACCAGTGGCACAGTGGTAAAGAATCTACCTGTCAGTGCAGGAGATGCAAAAGACATGGGTTCAATCCTCCAGTTGGGAAGATCCCCTGGAGTAGGAAATGGCAACTTACTCCAGTATTCTTGCCTGAAAAATCCCATGGACAGAAGAGCCTGGCAGGTTACAGTCCATGGAGTCGCAAAGTGTTGGACACAAATGAGGGACTGAGCCAACACACACATATAAACATATACCACATCTTCTTAAGCCAATCATCTATTGATGGGGACTTGGGTTGTTTCCATGTCTTGGCTATTGTAAATAGTGGTGCTATGATCATTGGGGTACATGTATTCTTTCAAATTAGCATTTCTGTCTTTGCTGCATACATGGCCAGGAATTATGGGATTGCTGGATCATATGGTAGCTATATGTTTAGTTTGTTAGGGAATCTCCTTACTGTTTACCATAGTAGCAGCACCAATTTACATTCCCACTAATAGTGTTAGGAGGATTCCCTTTTCAACACACTCTCTCCAGCATTGACTATTTGTAGACTTTTTGATGATTGCCATCCTGATATGTGTGAAATGATACTTCATTGTGGTTTTGATTTGCATTTCTCTAATAATTAGCAACATTGAGCATATTTTCACGTGCCCATTGGCCCTCTGTATGGCTTTGGAGAAATGCCTACAGAGATCTGCTCATTTTTTGATTGGATTGTTTGTTTTTTAGATATTGAGTTGTATGCACTATAGTGTTCATTCTTATATTTAGATCTATGACATTTTTCAAATTAAGTTATATATGGTGAGAGGGCTCCAGGTGGTGCAGTAGTAAATAATCCACCTGCCAGGCAGGAGATGCAAGTTTGATCCCTTGGTAGGGAAGATCCCCTGGAGAAGGAAATGGTAACCCACTCCAGTATTCTTGCCTGGGAAATCCCATGGACAGAGGATCCTGGCGGGCTTAGTCCATGGGGTCACAAAGAGTTGGACACAACTTAGCGACTAAACAACAACAACGTGAGATAAAGATCAAGATTTATTTCTTTCCATTTGAGTATCCAATTTGTTGAAAAGAATATCCTTTACCAATAAAATTGCATTGGTATATGTATTGAAACTCAACAACATGTGTTTGGGTCTATTTCTCAACTCTCTATTCTGTTCCATTGATCTGCATGTCTATCTTTATGCCAATATCACATCTTGATTTACAGTAGTTTTATAATATGTCTTAAAATCAGCTAATGTAAGTTCTCCAATTTTTTTCCAAAATTATTTTGACTATTCTAGTTCCTTTGCATTTACATGCAAGTTTTCAAGTCAGTTTGTCAAGTTACATACACAAACACACACACACATACACAAAACCAGCTGGAATTTTTGATTATGATTACATTGACTATATACATCAATTTGGAAAGACTGATCTTAACAATATTGAGTCTTCTGATCCATGAATATCTTCTAGCTCTTTGTTTAAGTCTTTAAGTTTTATCAGCAGTGTTTATTACTTTTCAGTGTACAGGTCATATAGATTTCTCCTACAATTTATGCCTAGGTATTTCATATTTGCTGATGCTACTGTAAATTTTTAATTTTAATTTCTAAATGTTTGCTGCAATACAATTGGTTTCTGTATCTTACAACCTTGATAAATTCACCTGTTAGTTTCAGTAGCTTTTTAGTAGATTCCTTCGAATTCTGTATTTAGATGATCATGTCAATTTAGTTAAGTTGCTCAGTTGTATCTGACTCTTTGTGACCCCATGGATGGCAGCATACCAGGCTTCCCTGTCCATCACCAGCTCCCGGAGCTTGCTCAGACTCATGTCCATTGAGTCGGTGATGCCATCCGACCGTCTCATCCTCTGTCATCCCCTTCTCCTACTTTCGATCTTTCCCAGCATCAGGGCCTTTTCCAATGAGCCAGTTCGTCATATTAGTTGGCCACAGCAGTCCAAGGGACTCTCAAGAGTCTTCTCCAACTCTGCAGCTCAAAAGCATCAATTTTTTGGTGCTCAGCTTTCTTTACATTCCAACTCTCAAATCCATATACGACTACTGGAAAAACCATAGCTTTGACTAGACAGACCTTTGCTGGCAAAGTAACATTTCTTCTTTTTAATATGCTGTCTAGGTTGGTCATAGATTTTCTTTCAAGGAGTAAGCGTCTTTTAATTTCATGGCTGCAGTCACCATCTGCAGTGATTTTGGAGCCCAAAAAAATAAAGTCTGTCATCGTTTCCATTGTTTCCCCATCTATTTGCCATGAAGTGATGAGACCAGATGCCATGATCTTAGTTTTTTGAATGTTGAGTTTCAAGCCAGATTTTTCCTTCTCCTCTTTCACTTTCATCAAGAGGCTCTTTAGTTTTTCTTAACTTTCTGCCACAAGTCTGGTGTCATCTGCATATCTGAGGTTATTGATATTTTCCCAGCAATGTTGATTCCAGCTAGTGCTTCATCCAGCCCAGTATTTCAAATTGCCAACATCTATTGGAACATAGAAAAAGCAAGAAAATTCCAGAAAAACATCTACTTCTGCTTCATTAACTATGCTAAAGCATTTGACTGTGTGGGTCACAAACTGTGGAAAATTCTTAAAGAGATGGGAATTACCAGACCACCTTACCTGCCTCCTGAGAAATCTATATGCAGGTCAAGAAGGAATAGTTAGAACTGGACATGGAACAATGGATTGGTTCCAAATTGGGAAAGGAGTACATCAAGGCCGTAAATTGTCACTCTGCTTGTTTAAGTTATATGCAAGTACATCACGCGAAATGCCAGGCTGGATGGAGCATAATCTGGAATCAAGACTGCCATGAGAAATATCACTAACCTCAGATTAGCATGTCAACTGTGAATAAAGATTATTTTAGTTCTTCTTTTCCAGTCTCAGTGTCTCTCCCACCACTCCATCCTGCCACCGTTATTGCGCTAAAGAGGATGTCCAGTGCAATGTTGTGAAGAAGTAGTAAGTGCAGACATCTTTGTTTCTAATTTTAGAGAGAAAGCATTCAGCCACTCACCATTAAGTATCATGTTGGCTGCAGGTTTTTCATAGATGCTTTTCATCAAGTTGAGGAGGCTCTCATCTATTCTCATCTACTCTCATCTATTTGCCAGGAATTTTAATTACAAATGTTAGCTAGACTTTTGTAAATACTTTTTCTGCATCTTTTTGAGATCATCATATCCAGTTTTCTTTTTTAAGTCTGCTAATTTGGTGAATTGCATTGATTGATTTCCAAATGTTAAAACAATCTTGTTATATCAAGGATAAACTCTATTTGTTTATAATGTTACTTATTATCGTGTTCATGAGAGAACATTGGTTTCTTATTTTTTGTAGTTTTTTCCCTCATATACTTTGAGTAGTTTTTTATCTGATAACACTAGTCTCATAAAAAATGATATAAATTTTCCTGTAAGTACTTCTTTAGCTGCATTCCCACAATTTTAGTATGTTGTCTTTTCATTTTTTACTAAACCAAAAATATTTTCAAGTTTCTTTTGTGGCTTCTCTGACTTATGGATTATTTGAAGATATGCTGTTTAATATCCAAATATTTGGAGGTTTTTCAGAAATCAAAAAATGTTTCTGTTATTTACTCTGTTTTAAATTATTTTTAATTTCATCATGATTAGAAAACTTTCTTTGTATAATTTTAATTCTTTTAAATTTGTAGATATTTACTTCATGGCCCAGAATTATGGTGTATTTTGGTGAAAGTTGTTCATGTGCCCTTGAAAAGAATTAGTTTTCTCTGGTTGAGTTCAGTGCTCTATAAATGCCAACTATGTCAGGTTGGTTGATAGTATTACTCCAACCTTCTATCAGTTCAGTTCAGTCTCTCGGTAACGTCCGACTCTTTGCAACCCCATGAATTGCAGCACACTAGGCCTCCCTGTCCATCATCAGCTCCTGGAGTTCACTCAGACTCATGTCCATAGAGTCAGTGAGCCATCCAGCCATCTCATCCTCTGTTGCCCCCTTCTCCTCCTGCCCCCAATCCCTCCCAGCATCAGAGTCATTTCCAATGAGTCAACACTTTGCATGAGGTGTGCAAAGTATCGGAGTTTCGGCTTTAGCATCATTCCTTCCAGAAAAATCCCAGGGCTGATCTCCTTCAGAATGGACTGGTTGGACCTCCTTGCAGTCCAAGGGACTCTCAAGAGCCTCCTCTAACACCACAGTTCAAAAGCATCAATTCTTCCGTGCTCAGCTTTCTTCACAGTCCAACTCTCACATCCATATAAGACTAATGGAAAAACCATAGCCTTGACTAGACGGACCTTGGTTGGCAAAGTAATGTCTCTGCTTTTGAATAGCTATCTAGGTTGGTCATAACTTTTCTTCCAAGGAGTAAGTGTCTTTTAATTTCATGGCTGCAGTCACCAGCTGCAGTGATCTTGGAGCCCAAAAAAAATAAAGTCTGACACTGTTTCCACTGTTTCCCCATCTATTTCCCATGAAATTATGGGGCCAGATGCCATGATCTTCGTTTTCTGAATGTTGAGCTTTAAGCCAACTTTTTTCACTCTTCTCTTTCACTTTCATCAAGAGGCTTTTTAGTTCCTCTTCACTTTCTGGTGTCATCTGCATATCTGAGGTTATTGATATTCCTCCCAGCAATCTTGATTCCAGCTTGTGCTTCTTCCAGTCCAGCATTTCTCATGATGTACTCTGCATAGAAGTTAAATAAGCAGGGTGACAATATACAGCCTTGACTTACTCCCTCTCCTATTTGGAACCAGTCTGTTGTTCCATGCCCAGTTCTAACTGTTGCTTTCTGACCTACATATAGATTTCTCCAGAGGCAGGTCAGGTGGTCTGGTATTCCCATCTCTAGAAGACTTTTCCACTGTTTATTGTGATCCACACAGTCAAAGGCTTTGGCATAGTCAATAAAGCAGAAATAGATGTTTTTCTGGAACTCTCTTGCTTTTTAGATGATCCAGCAGATGTTGGCAATTTCATCTCTGGTTCCTCTGACATTTCTAAAACTAGTTTGAACATCTGTAAGTTCACAGTTCACATATTGGTGAAGCCTGGCTTGGAGAATTTTGAGCATTACTTTACTAGCATGTGAGATGAGTGCAACTGTGCAATAGTTTGAGCATTCTTTGGCATTGCCTTTCTTTGGGATTGGAATGAAAACAGACCTTTTCCAGTCCTGTGGCCACTGCTGAGTTTTCCAGATTTGCTGGCATACTGAGTGCAGCACTTTCACAGCATCATCTTTCAGGATTGGAAATAGCTCAACTGGAATGCCATCACCTCCACTAGCTTTGTTCGTAGTGATGCTTTCTAAGGCCCACTTGACTTCACATTCCAGGATGTCTGGCTCTAGGTGAGTGATCACACCATCATGATTATCTGGGTCATGAAGATCTTTTTTGTACAGTTCTTCCGTGTATTCTTGCCACCTCTTCTTAATATCTTCTGCTTCTGTTAGGTCCATACCATTTCTGTCTGTTATTGAGCCCATCTTTGCATGAAATGTTCCCTTGGTATCTCTAATTTTCTTGAAGAGATCTCTAGTCTCTCCCATTCTGTTGTTTGCCTCTATTTCTTTGCATTGATCACTGAGGAAGGCTTTCTTATCTCTTCTTGCTATTCATTGGAACTCTCCATTCAGATGCTTATATCTATAGCTTCTATATCTTTTACTTACTTATTGTCCACTTTAGGCAAACTTTCTCTGGTTGCGGCCAGCAGGGGCTACTCTTTGTTGCAGTGTGTGGGCTTCTCATTGCTGTGGCTCTCTTGTTGTGGAGCACAGGCTCTGGGTACAGAGGCTTCAGTAGTTGCAGCTCACAGGCTCAACAGTTGTGACCTGCATGCTCTAGAATGCAGGCTCAGTATTTATGGCACATGGGCTTAGTTGCACCACGGCATGTGGAATCTTTCTGGACCAGGGTGTCCAGAAAGAACTTGTGTCTCTTGCACTGGTAGGCATTTCTTATCCACTGCACCACCAGTGAAGTCCAGTAATTATATCATGTTTGATGAAGTTTTTCAATATAAGAGAAAAGGAGTATAATTATGGAATCAGGAACTTAAGTATAACTTGATTGGCAACATCATGAATATTAGCTCATTACTTTGCAGTATAAAAATGTAATACCTATCTTTTAAAGAATTGTGGTAAAACCAACATAAAATTTATCATCTTAACTATTTACCTTGACTATTTTAAAGTGTGTAGTTCAGTAGTTAGTTAATTACTTTTCATTTTTTTATTTTTAATATAAATTTATTTATTTTAATTGGATGCTAATTACTTTACAATATTGCATTGGTTTTGCCATACATCAACATGAATCTGCCACGGATGTACATGTGTTCCCCATCCTGAACCCCCCTCCAACCACCCTCCCCGTACCATCCCTCTGGGTCATGCCAGTGCACCAGCCCCAAGCATTCTGTATCCTGCATCGAACCTAGACTGGCGATTCGTTTCTTACATGATAGTATACATGTTTCAATGCCATTCTCCCAAATCATCCTACCCTCTCCCTCTCCCACAGAGTCCAAAAGTCTGTTCTATACATCTGTGTCTCTTTTACTGTCTTGCATACAGGGTTATAATTACCATCTTTCTAAATTCCATATATATGTGTTAGTATACTGTATTGGTGTTTTTCTTTCTGGCTTACTTCACTCTGTGTAATAGGCTCCAGTTTCATCCACCTCATTAGAACTGATTCAAATGCATTCTTTTTAATGGCTGAGTAATACTCCATTGTGTATATGTACCACAGCTTTCTTATCGATGCGTCTGCTGATGGACATCTAGGTTGCTGCCATGTCCTGGCTATTATAAACAGTGCTGTGATGAACATTGGGGTACACGTGTCTCTTTCAATTCAGGTTTCCTCGGTGTGTATGCCCAGTAGTGGGATTGCTGGGTCATAAGGCAGTTCTATTTCCAGTGTTTTAAGGAATCTCCACACTGTTCTCTATAGTGGCTGTACTAGTTTGCATTCCCACCAACAGTGTAAGAGGGTTCCCTTTTCTCAAGAGGTTTAAGTAGTAAGAAGAAAAGTTCTATACATTTACTTACACAGTTACCATTTTTGGTGTTCTTCATTCTTGTATGGATCTAGATTTTTACTTAGAATCACTTTTCTTCTTCGGCTTTTAGCTATCTGAAGTTTTCCTACCTTTTTATTTTATTTTTTTAAAATTAATTTATTTATTTTAATTGAAGGCTCGTTACTTTACAATATTGTAGTGGTTTTTGCCATACATTTGACATGAGTCGGCTATGGTGCTTTGCTGAGTTGGCTGATATTATTTTTTCTTCTCAGGGGTCTATTTTCCTGCCTCTTTGAATGTGAGGCAATTGATTACTACATGGTAGACATTGTTAATTTTACATGATTTTGAGTATCGAAGTTTTTTTGTATTCCTTTAAATATCTGGGGAGGGGGGGCTTTGTTCTTTATGTATGTGGTGTGTGCTCAGTTGTTCAGTCCTGTTTGATTCTCTGCAACTACCCGGACTGTAGGCCACCGAGCTCCTCTGTCCGTGAGATGTCCCAGGCAAGAATACTGGAGTGGGTTGCCATTCCCTTCTCCACTGTTCTTATATACTGTCAAGTAAACTTGGATACGCTTTTATTCCTTTGAGACTTGCTCTTAATATTTGTTAGATAGGTCCAGAATGCCTTTTAGTGTAATCCTTACATGTCAGTTTCTTTGGGGGACAAAAAAAAAGGTTGAGAATGGTATAGAGTAAGTCTCAGTTCAGTACAGTTCAGTTCAGTCACTCAGTCGTGTCCAACTCTTTGTGACCCCATGAATCACAACATGCCAGGCCTCCCTGTCCATCACCAACTTCCAGAGTTCACTCAGATTCATGTTCATCGAGTCAGAGATGCCATCCAGCCATCTCATCCTCTGTCGTCCCCTTCTCCTCCTGCCCCCAATCCCTCCCAGCATCAGAGTCTTTTCCAATGAGTCAACTCTTCCCATGAGGTGGCCAAAGTACTGGAGTTTCAGCTTTAGCATCATTCCCTCCAAAGAAATCCCAGGGCTGATCTCCTTCAGAATGGACTGGTTGGATCTCCTTGCAGTCCAAGGGACTCTCAAGAGTCTTCTCCAACGCCACAGTTCAAAAGCATCAATTCTTCAGCGCTCAGCTTTCTTCACAGTCCAACTCTCACATCCATACGAGTACTGGAAAAACCATAGCCTTGACTAGACGGACCTTAGTCGGCAAAGTAATGTCTCTGCTTTTGAATATGCTATCTAGGTTGGTGATAACTTTTCTTCCAAGGAGTAAGCGTCTTTTAATTTCATGGCTGCAGTCACCATCTGCAGTGATTTTGGAGCCCCCAAAAATAAAGTCTGACACTGTTTCCACTGTTTCCCCATCTATTTCCCATGAAGTGATGGGACCGGATGCCATGATCTTCGTTTTCTGAATGTTGAGTTTTAAGTCAACTTTTTCGCTCTCCTCTTTCACTTTCATCAAGAGACTTTTTAGCTCCTCTTCACTTTCTGCCATAAGGGTGGTGTCATCTGCATATTGATCTGATTGATCAGATTGTCATCTGAGCTTATTGATATTTCTCCCAGCAATCTTGATTCCAGCTTGTGTTTCTTCCAGTCCAGCATTTCTCATGATGTACTCTGCATAGAAGTTAAATAAGCAGGGTGACAATATACAGCCTTGACGTACTCCCTCTTCTATTTGGAACCAGTCTGTTGTTCCATGTCCAGTTCTAACTGTTGCTTCCTGACCTGCATACAGGTTTCTCAAGAGGTAGGTCAGGTGGTCTGGTATTCCCATCTCTCTCAGAATTTTCCACAGTTTATTGTGATCCACACAGTCAAAGGCTTTGGCATAGTCAATAAAGCAGAAATAGATGTTTTTCTGGAACTCTCTTGCTTTTTCCACGATCAGCGGGTGTTGGCAACTTGATCTCTGTTTCCTCTGCCTTTTCTAAAACCAGCTTGAACATCAGGGAGTTCACGGTTCATGTATTGCTGAAGCCTGGCTTGGAGAATTTTGAGCATTACTTTACTAGCGTGTGAGATGAGTGCAATTTTGCGGTAGTTTGAGCATTCTTTGGCATTGCCTTTCTTTGGAATTGGAATGAAAACTGACCTTTTCTAGTAGGTCGTAAAGTTGCTTCAGTCATGTCCAACTATTTGTGACCCCAAGGACTGTAGCTTGCCAGGCTCCTCCATCCAGGGGATTTTCCAGGCAAGAATACTGGAGTGGGTTGCTATTTGCTTCTCCAGGGTATCTTCCTAACCCAGGGATTGAACCTGGTTCTCCTGCATTGCAGGCAGACTCTTTACCATCTGAGCCACCAAGGAATGCCTATGCCTGGTGAATAGGTCATATTAATCTCATATATAAAAGTAAATGCTGACTTTCATCTCATGTGGCAAAAGATTCTGATGTCCTTGAGGTCAAAGAGACTTTGTCTTTTTCCACTTATATCTTAGATATTAACAGTCTCTAGCAAGCATTTATTAAATATTTGCTTTCATTGTATTTTTAAAAAATGACTAATTTTTCATCTTATTTTTAAAATAACATGTAGTTATTTTTACTAGTGATGGCAATTTTTGAAAATAACTATATACTTCTTTAATAATTCTAAGTATTTCATCAACTTACATTTGCTGCATCCATTCTATTTTTCTAATTTTTCTTTTCTTTTCCATATCTTGCCTTCTCTTCAGTTTGGAGAAATGGAATTCACTTTCCTTTTTGTCTCCCACAATCACATTTTCAGCAGGACTCCAAAACTATTGAGAAATGAAAAATAAATACACAAAATATTAAATTACTGATTGTGAGGTTATCTGACTATAAATAAGAACTTCTCTGTATTCAGTAGGAATATACCAAGATAGAAATAGAGAAGAGGATAGACCCATTTAAGATTAGTGTACTGAGGTAGTATTTAATAAGTATTTGTTGAGTGAATAAGTGAATAGACATATTCTAGGAGTGTTTTAGTTTCTCATAAGAACAGAGCTGACCAGTAGGTGCTACTGACTTTTGAAGACTTTAATCCTCAGTACTTTGGCCACCTGATGGGAAGAGCCGACTCCCTGGAAAAGAAAAGACCCTGATGCTGGGAAAGATTGAGGGCAAGAGGAGAAGACAATGACAGAGGATGAGACGGTCAGATGGCATCACTGACTCAATGGACATGAGTTTGAGCAAACTCAGGGAGATAGTGAAGGATAGGGAAGCCTGGCATGCTGCAGTTCATGGGGTCACAAAGAGTTGGACACAATTTAGCAACTGAACAATAACAACGAATTCTCAAGGAATATGGGCACCTTCCAAGAATACAGAAGTTTCACCATTGAATCTTAAGACTTCGTGATTTCCCCTGTATGATGCTTTATACTAGCTGGTTGCTTGTTTTCCTATTTTCAGTTCATTCCTCCTCCCTCACCACATACACATTAAATAACAAACAGGAGAGTTTATCCCTCACAACACTCTGAATTTGCCCTATTAAAGCACTGTACTGAAATATCCTGTTTACTTGACTCTCTCCTTAATTAAAAGGCAAACTTCTTGAGCAGAGGAATATTTTTATTTACCATTGCTTCTTAAGAATCTAGTAAAATGCCATACATCTGACTGGTGTGCAGTAAAATTTGTTGACTGAATGAATGAATTCACACTTTGATCATTTTTCATACTTAGTATATCCAATATACCACATTCTACAATCTGTATATCAGAGATTGAGGGAATTGAGTGAAGATACTTGAGCCATATAAACAAACATCCAGAACTATAAAACCAGATAATGTTAACTTTTAAAATATAAGTTTACAAATATCCTTGGATAAAAAATATTTCCACAAAAAGATTAAACAAACATGTTTATATAAAAATTCTCAAATCACATATATGCATTAGAAATCATGTATATTTAAAATCATTCTATTCAGTTCATATAAATACATGTTATATTTTCCAACACCATGAAAACCCAAGTGATTTCCTACTAGGGTCTGCTGTTACAAGCTCTGTAGAGAAAATGGGATATTAGTCTCAAGAACACCCACTTCTTGTCCAAGGATTAATTAGAGTCAATAACATCTTCAGATTTGCTTTATTATAAAGATAGGTAATTGCTGAGTGCCAGAGAGTATCTAAAGATGGTCTAGACTCAAAGCTGATTATTAAAAGCAGAAGTAGATGTTAAAAAAAAGATATATTGCTGAATCTTGAAGTATACTAGTCACCCCTGAGTAGTTAAGCAAATTTTATCAGTTAAATTATTAGAATTTATTATTTTTAAAAATCTGAAAATTAACTTTCAGAAAGACAGATAGGTTTCTTAAGCATATAACATAAAAAAATTATTAATATTTATCTGTTCTTACTGTCTCACAAACAGGCCTCCAGCCATTGTTCTCTATACGACGATACCAGCCACTGTAATCCTCTTCCTGAAGAACATCACTTTTAATATGAGATGTATGTTTTGCTGGAAGTTTTGTGTAGTCTCTAGGGCTATTAGCACACAGATCTTCAATATGTCTGTGAGTGAAAATTTTATAGTATATTGCAGGTGGAAATTTAACCTGTAGATGGAAAAATTAAAAGAACCATATCAATTTAATTAGGAAAATGGTCTGTTTTTAAAAATTACATCTTTTAAATTGCATATAAATATGCTTTAATAATACTAAGTAAGAATGTATTCATACTTACACCACCTAATCTGAATCGTACATTAATACCAGCAGCAGCATCTAGAAGTTCTGCCTATAAAAAAAAATTAGTCTTCAACATTCTATATATCAGTTCATAATTTCTCACTCTATTATATTAAATAGCTACTGAATATTGATTACTTCTGAAATAGATGAAGTGAATAAACCTCAAATAGTTAATTTTAAATTAGAAAGTTTCAGAATTTATTTTTGTATAGATACTCAATAAGTAAAACAATTTACATGATAACTGGGAAAATGATACCAAACTATGTTTCCTGTGTATGTAATGTAAAAGTTTAAGTGCCAGGTGATTTATAGTCATAAAACAGAAGTGTTTTTTTTTAACACCTTAAATATATGATTTTCATATTAAATATTATCTTCTAGGTTGGGCAGATCCCCTGGAGAAGGAAAAGGCTACCTATTCCAGTATTCTGCCCTGGAGAATTCCATGGACTGTATCGTCCATGGGGTCACAAAGAGTCAGACTCCACTGAGCGACTTTCACTTCCACTCTAGGTAGATTCAGAGAAAAAAATGTGACTAGTGAATCTGAGTTTAATACCAGCTGACCTTTCCTAGCTAGCTTTTGATTTTAAATAAAAAATCCATGTTTTAATTTTGTAAGAATTGTATATAATTGGTCTTCTAAAATTTAGTTCCCCACATCAAATGGAAAATAGAGAAAAAAAATCTTGGTCCCCAACCTGTCTGCTGATTATATTAAGTTAGATGAAAAAACAGATGTTATCTTAAATTGTTCAGCCTGAAAGACAACATCAGTTTTGCATAATTTTCTAACTAAAAAATTAAATACATGCACACACACATGTTCCCTGATTTATGATGGTTTGACTTACAATTTTTCATCTTTATGATGGGTGCAAAAGTGATACACATTCAGTAGAAACCATGCTACTAATTTTGAATTTTGATCTTTCTCCAGGTTAGTAATACACTGTATGATACTCACTCTGTCCTGTGATGCTGGGCAGCAGCAGTGAGAGAGACAGAGTATATAAAATACTAATATCAGAAATGAAAGAAGGGCCATCACTACTGATTCCAGGGACACTAAAAGGATAACGAACAAATATGAACAACTCGATGCCCCAAAATTTGATAACCTAAACTAAATGGATTGATTCCTTGAAAGACACAGCCTATCAAAACTCACATAAGGAGAAATAGACAATCTGAATAGATCAATATCTATTAAAGAAACTGAATCATTAATTAACCTTTCAAAGTAGAAAACACCGTGCCTATATGAGTTCATGGGTGAATTCAACCAAACATTTAAGAAGACAAGGTAGTGGAAATCACCCAAGCTGAACAGAGAAAAAGGAAAAAAAATTAAATAAGGATGGCTTAGGAGATCTCTGGGACAACATGAAGCATACTCATATTTGCATTATAGGGATCCCAGAAGGAGATGAAGGAGAGAAATTGGCAGAGAATTTATTTAAAGAAGTAATAGGTAAAAAAATTCCCTAACCTGGGGAAAGAAACAGACATCAAGTTTCAGGAAGCATCAGTTCAGTTCAGTTCAGTCGCTCAGTCGTGTCCGACTCTTTGCGACCCCTTGAATCGCAGCACGCCAGGCCTCCCTGTCCATCACCAAATCCCAGAGTTCACCCAGACTCGCATCCATCGAGTCAGTGATGCCATCCAGCCATCTCATCCTCGGTCGCCCCCTTCTCCTCCTGCCCCCAATCCCTCCCAGCATCAGAGTCTTTTCCAATGAGTCAACTCTTCGCATCAGGTGGCCAAAGTACTGGAGTTTCAGCCTTAGCATCATTCCTTCCAAAGAAATCCCAGGGCTGATCTCCTTCAGAATGGACTGGTTGGATCTCCTTGCAGTCCAAGGGACTCTCAAGAGTCTTCTCCAACACCACAGTCCAAAAGCATCAATTCTTCGGTGCTCATCTTTCTTCAAAGTCCAACTCTCACATCCATACATGACTACTGGAAAAACCATAGCCTGGACTAGATGGGCCTTTGTTGGCAAAGTAATGCCTCTGCTTTTCAATATGCTATCTAGGTTGGTCATAACTTTTCTTCCAAGGAGTAAGCGTCTTTTAATTTCATGGCTACAGTCACCATCTGCAGTGATTTTGGAGCCCCCCAAAATAAAATCTGACTCTGTTTCCACTGTTTCCCCATCTATTTCCCATGAAGTGATGGGACCAGATGCCATGATCTTCATTTTCTGAATGTTGAGCTTTAAGCCAACGTTTTCACTCTCCTCTTTCACTTTTATCAAGAGGCTTTTTAGTTCCTCTTCACTTTCTGCCATAAGGGTGGTGTCATCAGCATATCTGAGGTTATTGATATTTCTCCTGGCCATTGCTGCCCTACAAATAGGTTCATCAGTACCATCTTTCTAAATTCCATATATATGTGTCAATATACTATATATTTTTTTCTCTTTCTGACTTATTTCACTCTGTATAATAGGCTCTAGGTTCATCCACCTCATTAGAACTGACTCAAATGCATTCCTTTTTATTGCTGAGTAATATTCCATTGTATGTATATACCACAGCTTCTTTATCTATTTATCTGTCCATGGACATCCAGGCTGCTTCCCTGTCCTATCTATTGTAATATTGCTGCAATGAACATTGGGGTACATGCATCATTTTCAATTATGGTTTTCTCAGTAGTGGGATTGTTGGGTCATATGATACTCTTAAGGGCTTCCCAGGTGGCGCAACTGCACAACCTGCCTGCCAATGTCTCCTGCATTGGCAGGCAGGAGATGTGGGTTTGATTCCTGGGTCAGAAAGATCCCCTGAAAGGGGAAATGGCAAACCACTCCAGTATTCTTGCCTGGAGAATCCCCATGAACAGAGGAGGCCAGAGGGCTACAGTCCATAGTGTCACAAAGAGTTGGACAAGACTGAAGTGACTGAGCACTCAAATACCCATGGTAGTTTTATTCCTAGTTTTTTAAGGAATCTCCATACTGTTCTCCAGAAACTCGAATATTTTGGTCACCTGATGTGAAGAGCTGACTCATTCCTACCTGATGCTGGGAAAGATTGAAGGCAGGAGGAGAAGGGGACAACAGAGGATGAGATGGTTGGATGGCATCACTGACTCAATGGACATGAGTTTGGGTAAACTCTGGGAGTTGGTGATGGACAGGGAGGCCTGGCATGCTAAGGTTCATGGGGACTCAAAGTCAGACATGACTGCACGACTGAACTGATACTGTTCTCCATAGTGGCTGTATGAATTTCAGTTCAGTTCAGACACTCAGTCGTGTCCAACTCTTTGCAACCCCATGGACTGAAGCACACCAGGCTTCCTGTTATCACCAACTCCCAGAGCCTGCTCAAACTCATATCCATTGAGTTGGTGATGCCATCCAACCATCTCACACTCTATTGTCCCATTCTCCTCCTGCCTTCAATCCTTCCCAGCAACAGGGTCTTTTCCAATGAGTCAGTTCTTCACATCAGGTGGCCAAAGTATTACATTCCCCCCAAAAGTGGAAAGGCAGGATTTTTTTGACCCACCTCCTTGAGTTAGGAAAAAAAATTTTTTTTAATGGGACTTAAAAGCTTTTGCACACAAAGAAAACCATAAATGAGATGAAAAGACAATCCTCAGAATGTGAGAAAATATTTGCAAATAAAGCCATGAATGAAGAATAAATCTCCAAAATATACAAACAGCTGATGGAACACAATTAACCAAAAAAAAATCAAAAAAATGGGTGGAAAACTTAAACAGACATGTCTCCAAAGATGAAAAACTGATGACAAAAGGCACATAAAAAGATGCTCAACATTGCTAATTATTAGAGAAATGCAAATCAAAAGTACAATGAAGTGTCATTTTATACTGGTCAGAATGGCCATCATGAAAAAAATCTACAAACAATAAATGCTGGAGAGGATGTGGAGAAAAGGGAGCCCTCTTGCACTGCTGATGGGAATGTAAATTGATATAGCCACTGTGGAGAACAGTGTGGAAACTTAAAAAGCTCCACCTTAAAGAGCTAAAAAAGAACAATCATATGACCCAGCAATCCCACTACAGGGCATATACTCTGAGAAAACTATAATTCAAAATGACACATGTGATCCAATGTTCACTGAAGCACTATTTACAATAGCCAGGATATGGAAACCTAAATGTCCAATGATAGATGAATAGATAAAGAAGATATGCTACATATAAACAGTGGAATATTACTCGGCCATAAAAAGAAACAGAATTGAGTCATTTGTAGAGATGTGAATGAACTAGAGTCTGTCGTACAGAGTGAAGTAAGTCAGAAAGAGTAAAACAAATATATTAATGGATATATGTGGAATCTAGAAATGCTGTACAGATTAACCCAGTTCCAGGGCAAAGGTAGAGATGCAGACGTAGAGAACAGATATGTGAACACAGGGGGAATGGGAGGGTGGGATGAATTAAGAGATTAGGATTGATGCATATACACTATCTTGTGTAAAATTGACAGTTAGTGGGAACCTGCTGTACTCCACAAGGAGCTCAGCTCAGTGCTCTGTGATGACCTAGATGGGTGGGGTTGGGGGGTGGGGTGGGAGGAAGGTCTAAGATGGAGTAGATATATGTATACATGTAGCTTATTCACTTCATTGTACAACAGAAACTAATACAACATTGTAAAGCAATTATACTTCACTTGAAAAGAATAAAAAATAAAGGTATTTATACATCATTAAAAAAATATAATGTCCTTACCTCTTTAGGATTAATATATCTCACTATCTGACGTGGCTCCCCTTGTCTTCTTATGTTAATCAGACGTTTAAAGTGTTGGAATACAGCGACATTCTAAAGGTTCAAACACAGGATTTTACTGCTGAAACTGGGTTTCCTACGTCTAATTAGCTTTTTGCTTAATTAGGGCAAAATGAGTGAAAATCATGAGATAGATTTTACTGTTGTGAAATAGACTTTTAGAAATATTATCCAATCACGATTTGCTTTCACAAGCCAGGTAATACTGGTATTATTCTCACAGGGGTTTACCCTTAAATTGGTAATTCTTTTACTAGGAAGTGTAAATAAAATGTCCAAAACTTTGGTTGTATCACTTTTGTATAGTCCAGGGTAATGTAGGAGAAAGACAAAACACAGCCTAGTGGTTAAGCACACTAAACATGGCATGATATTGTCTGGGCTCAAGTGTTAGTACATACTAGCTGTGTAAGTACTTGATCCTGAACAAGCTGCTTAACTTCTGTGCTCAGTTTCTTATCTAAAATATGGGAATGACAGTACTATTTCACACAGCTACATTTAGGAATAAATGAGTTAACATTTGTAAAGCATTTAGAACAGCTTCTGGCACAGAAGAGCATTCAAAAAATACTATCTATTACTATCATTACAAAAGCCTCCTTATTCCTGTAGTAATTCCACTGATTTACCAATCTTCTCTACTTCTCATGTTAGTGCAAATTTAGTCAAACTACTCCAAGCAATTCTTGTATCCTGGAAAGCTATCTTTGGTAACTTTCCCCTCATACCTTATTCCTCCCCAAACCCTTAATAACTCTTAAAATGTTCCCCATCCGCTCCTTTGCTTATATTAAGTCAAATCAAATAAAGCCAAATTGAAGTAATCCTTAACACCAGTATCACAATATGAAGGCCCACCACAATTGCCTGTGGGAGATGGTGCAGCCCATATCAACACAAATAATATTCTTTCTGAAAGGAAGATGTAATATTCTTAAGTAAAACCTCAAATTGAGTATCAAGAAAATTTATGATGGTTTGAAATCTGAACAGTATTTTCTAAATTTGTATATTACTGTATCAAACCACTCTCAAATTTAATGACTTAAAGCAAAAACCATTTTCTGTGGGTTGAAAGAGAACTTCTATTTTGTGTGGAGTCATGTACTTGGGCCTAGTCATTTGCCAGATCAGATGGAGTTGGGTGATTTAATATGGTCTCACACACTTTCTGGGTCTCCAGCTTGGATTGTTGGAACATCTGTGGTGGCCTGGCTTCTCCCTCCACATACACTTTCAGTTAGAGTTTCTTCACAGCATTTAGGTTTCAAAGTATGAGAGATATAGACAGAGAGAAATTGCAAGGCCTTGTCGTGGAAGTCACACAGCATCACTTAGTTAGAATTCTATTGGTAAATTCAGGACCTAGCAGGTCTCAGGAGGTCTAGTGCAAAGTGTGACGCATAAGAAGTTCCATATATATATGGAACCTCATCCAAGAGTGGCTCAGAAGAGAAATACTTATAGCGGACAGAACTTCAAGCATCATACCAATTGTATACTAAGCCTGGAAGGAAAGATGGCCAGTGATACAGATCTACAGGTGGAGAATAACTAATGGTTTGGCTGGATGGTCAGGGATTAGGAAAGAAAATTGTTTTTTTGTTAGGAAATTGTTGGGGAAGACATCAGACCCCTCATACTTGAGCACCAACTGTGAAGATATTCGTATCCCATATTAATTCTCAACAAAAAGCAATCTCAGCAGAGAAAAATATTAATAATCAAGTGGGCAAGTTGGCCCATTCAGTCAGTCTTTTTTCCCTAGCCACTGTTCTTGTCCAATGGGCGCATGAACAAAATGGCCATGGCAACAGGAATGGAGGTTATTCGTGGGACAAACAACATGAATTTTTATTCACTATATTTGGCTACTATGACTGCTGAGTGTCCACTTTGTCAAAGTAGAGAGCAACATTGATTCCTGATATAGTCTCATTCCTTGAGGAAATTAACCAGGTTTCTTGTGGGATATCAGTTAGTTGGAACACTTTCATTACAGAAGGGCTAACACTTGATTCTCACCGGAATTGATAATTTATACTCCTGGATAGCTCTATATAGTCAGCAAAAACAAGACCAGGAACTGACTGGGGCTCAGATCATGAACTCCTGATTGCAAAATTCAGATTTAAATTGAAGAAAGCAAGGAAATCCACTAGACTATTCAAGTATGACCTAAATAAAATCCTTTACAATTATACAGTGGAAGTGACAAATATTTTCAAGGGATTATATCTGACAGACCAAATGCCTGAGGAACTGTGGGCAGAGGTTTGTGACACTGTAGAGGAGGCAGTATTCTAAACCATTGCCGAGAAAAAGAAAGGCAAAATGGTTGTCTGAGGAGGGCTTAAACATTGCTAAGAAAAGAAGAGAAGCAAAAGGCAAAGGAGAAAAGGAAGATATACCCATCTGAATGCAGTTTCAAAGAACAGCAAGGAGAGGTAAGAAAGCCTTCCTAAATAATCAGTGCCAAGAAATAGAGGAAAACAATAGAATGGGAAAGACTAGAGATCTTTTCATGAAAACTAGAGATACCAAGGGGACATTTCATACAAAGATGGACACAATAGGGACAGAAATGGTATGGACCTAACAGAAGCAGAAGATATTAAGAAGAGGTGGCAAGAATACACAGAAGAACTACACAAAAAAGATCTTCATGACCCAGATAACTACGATGGTGTGATCACTCACCTAGAGCCAGACATCTTGGAATGTGAAGTCAAGTGGGCCTTAGGAAGCATCACTACAAACAAAGCTAGTGGAGGTGTTGGAATTCCAGTTGAGCTATTTCAAATCCTAAAAGATGATGCTGTGAAAGTGCTGCACTCAATATGCCAGCAAATTTGGAAAACTCATCCGTGGCCACAGGACTGGAAAAGTGATTTTTCATTTCAATCCCAAAGAAAGGCAATGCCAAAGAGAGTTCAAACTACCACACAATTGTACTCAACTCTCACACTAACAAAATAATGCTCAAAATTCTCTAAGCTAGGCTTCAACAGTATGTGAATTGAGAACTTCCAGATGTTCAAGCTGGATTTAGAAAAGGCAGAAGAACCAGCAATCAAATTGTCAACATCCACTGGATCATAGAAAAAGCAAGACAGTTCAAGAGAAACATCTATTTCTGCTTTATTGACTATGCCAAAGTCTTTGACTGTGTGGATCACAACAAACTGTGGAAAATTCTTCAAGAGATGGGAATACCAGACCACCTTACCTGCCTCCTGAAAAATCTGTACGCAGGTCAAGAAACAACAATTAGAACTGGTCATGGAACAATGGACTTGTTCCAAATTGTGAAAGGAGTTATGTCAAGGCTACTCACCCTACTTATTTAACTTATATGCAGAGTAAATCATGTGAAATGCTGGGTTGGATGAAGCAGAAACTGGAATCAAGATTGCTGGGAGAAATATCAATAACCTCAGATATGCAGATGACACCACCCTTATGGCAGAAAGCAAAGAAGAAATAAAAAGCCTCATGATGAAAGTGAAAGGGGAGAGTAAAAATGTTAGCTCTAAATTCAACATTCAAAAAACTAAGATAAAAAAAAACCCAAACCAACCAACTAAGATCATGGCATCTGGTCCCATCACTTCATGGGAAATAGATAGGGAAACAACAGTGACAGATTTTATTTTGGGGGCTCCAAAAACACTGCAGATGGTGACTGCAGCCGTGAAATTAAAAGATGCTTGCTTCTTGGAAGAAAAGCTATGAACAACCTAGACAGCATATTAAAAAGCAAAGACATTACTTTGCCGACTAAAGTCCATCTAGTCACAGCTATGTTTTTTACAGTAGTCTTATATGGATGTGAGAGTTGGACTGTAAAGAAGGCTGAGTGCTGACGAATTGATGCTTTTGAACTATGGTGTTGGAGAAGACTCCTGACAGACCCTGGACTGAAAGGAGATCAAACCAGTCAATCCTATAGGAAATCAGTCCCGAATATTCATTGGAAGGACTGATGCTGAAGCTGAAGCTTCAATACTTTGGCCACCTGATGTGAAGACTGACTCATTGGAAAAGACTCTGATGCTGGGAAAGATTGAAGTTAGGAGGAGAAGGGAATGACAGATGATGAGATGGTTGGATGGCATCACCAACTCGATGGACTTGAGTTTGAGCAAAGTCCAGGAGTTGGTGATGGACAGGTAAGCCATGGCATTGCAAAGAGTCAGACATGACTGAGTGACTGAACTGACTGACTGATTGACCTTGATCCCCATTACTCTAAAACACCTAGCCTGATAGAATGTTGGTCTGGCATTTTGGATACTCAGTTGCAGTTATAGTTTCAGTGACAACACTTTTCAGACTACAGTGATGTCCTTCATGTTATAGAATGTGTTCTGAATTAATAGCCAACCAGAGTTTATGAGTTTGAAATTTAAAGGGTGGAAATGAAAGTAGCTCCCTTTCAATACTATTTCTAATAATCCCCTAGTGAACATTTTACTTCTCATCCTTGTACCTTTGGGTTCTGTGGATATAGAGGTTTTGTACCCACAGGAGGCTTCCCAGGTGCCACAGTGGTAAAGAAGCTGCCTTACAATTCAGGAGGCACAAGAGATGTGGGTTCAATCCCTGAGTTGGGAAGATCCCCTATAGGAGAAAATGGCAACCTGCTTTAGTATTCTTCCCTGAAAAGTTCCCTGGACAGCAGAGCCTGTCAGGCTACAGTCCATGGGGTTGCAAAGTCGGACATGACTGAGCAACTGAGTATACCCACCCATCACAGAGGAATGCTTCCACCATAGGATGCAACAACAAGTTCCATTAAAATGGAAACTCATACTGTCACCTGGTCATTTTGAGTTCCTCATGCCAGTGAATCATCACACCAAAAAAGTAGAGGGGGGCTTACAAGTGGAAAAAGGGTCTGTATAAACGAAAAAGGGAACAGAAGAGTCAGCATTAAAGTGATGTAATGTGAGACATATTTATTAAGTTCTTGTTGACTTTGAAGATGGAAGGAGGCCACAAGTCAAGGAATGTGGGCAGTCTTTAAAGCCTGGAAAGGGAAAGAAAACAAATTCTACCCTAGAGTCTACAGAAAGAACACAGTATTGCTAATATCTTGATTTTAGCCTAGTGAGATTCATTTCAGGTTTTGGCCTCCAAAGTTTTATGAAAAGAAATTTTTGTGGTTTAAAGCTTCTAAGATTTTGGCAGTTGTTTTAGCAGCAGTAGGAAATAAATATAAGTGCTTAACCTTTTACTTAGTGTTTATATTAAAGATATCATGGGCAGAGTATGACTCAGCAGGAAGAAGAATAAAAATCATTAAAAGATAAATACTCTGATGTACTCTGCATCATACGAAATGCTGGGCTGGATAAACCACAAGCTGGAATCAAGACTTCCAGGAGAAATATCAATAACCTCAGATATGCAGATGGAAACTTGAAAACATTATACTAAATGAAATAGCCAGAGACAAAAGGACAAATATATGAACTACTTAGAATAGACAAATTCATAGATACAGAAAGTAAAATAGAGGTAACCATGGCCTAGTGGGCAGGGAGGATGGAGTAGCTACAGGAGGTTCTGTAGCTACAGGAGGTTCTGTTTGAGCTGACACAAAAGTTCTAGAAACAAATAGTGGTAATGGCTATGTAACATTGTATACGTAATTAATGTCACTAAATTCAGTTCAGTTCGGTTCAGTGGCTCAGTCGTCTCTGACTCTTTGTGACCCCATGAATCGCAGCATGCCAGGCCTCCCTGTCCATCACCATCTCCCGGAGTTCACTCAGACTCATGTCCATCGAGTCAGTGATGCCATCCAGCCATCTCATCCTTGGTCGTCCCCTTCTCCGCCTGCCCCTAGTCCCTCCCAGCATCATAGTCTTTTCTAATGAGTCAACTCTTCGCATGAGGTAGCCAAAGTACTAGAGCTTCAGCTTTAGCATCATTCCTTCCAAAGAAATCCCAGGGCTGATCTCCTTCAGAATGGACTGATTGGATCTCCCTGCAGTCCAAGGGACTCTTAAGAGTCTTCTCCAACACCACACTTCAAAAGCATCAATTCTTCGGCACTCAGCCTTCTTCACAGTCCAACTCTCACATCCATACATGACCACAGGAAAAATCATAGCCTTGACTAGATGGACCTTAGTTGGCAAAGTAATGTCTCTGCTTTTGAATATGCTATCTAGGTTGGTCATAACTTTTCTTCCAAGGAGTAAGCGTCTTTTAATTTCATGGCTGCAGTCACCATCTGCAGTGATTTTGGAGCCCCAAAACATAAAGTCTGACATGGGTTCTACTGTTTCCCCATCTATTTCCCATGAAGTGATGAGACTGGACGCCATGATCTTAGTTTTCTGAATGTTGAGCTTTAAGCCAACTATTTCACTCTCCTCTTTCACTTTCATCAAGAGGCTTTTTAGCTCCTCTTCACTTTCTGCCATAAGGGTGGTGTCATCTGCATATCGGAGGTTATTGATATTTCTCCCAGCAATCTTGATTCCAGCTTGTGTTTCTTCCAGTCCAGCGTTTCTCATGATGTACTCTGCATAGCAGTTAAATAAGCAGGGTGACAATATACAGCCTTGACGTACTCCTTTTCCTATTTGGAACCAGTCTGTTGTTCCATGTCCAGTTCTAACTGTTGCTTCCTGACCTGCATACAGGTTTTTCTCAAGCGGCAGGTCAGGTGGTCTGGTATTGCCATCTCTTTCAGAATTTTCCACAGTTTATTGTGATCCACATAGTCAAAGGCTTTGGCATAGTCAATAAAGCAGAAATAGATGTTTTTTCTGGAACTCTCTTGCTTTTTCCATGATCCAGAGGATGTTGGCAATTTGATCTCTGTTTCCTCTGCCTTTTCTAAACCCAGCTTGAACATCAGGGTGTTCACGGGTCACGTATTGCTGAAGCCTGGCTTGGAGAATTTTGAGCATTACTTTACTAGCATGTGAGATGAGTGCAACTGTGCAGTAGTTTGAGCATTCTTTGGCATTGCCTTTCTTTGGAATTGGAATGAAAACAGACCTTTTCCAGTCCTGTGGCCACTGCTGAGTTTTCCAGATTTGCTGGCATACTGAGTGCAGCACTTTCACAGCATCATCTTTCAGGATTTGAAATAGCTCAACTGGAATGCCATCACCTCCACTAGCTTTGTTCGTAGTGATGCTTTCTAAGGCCCACTTGACTTCACATTCCAAGATGTCTGGCTCTAGATGAGTGACCACATCATCATGATTATCGGGATCATGAAGATCTTTTTTGTACAATTCTTCCGTGTATTCTTGCCACCTCTTCTTAATATCTTCTGCTTCTGTAAGGTCTATACCATTTCTGTCCTTTATCGAGCCCATCTTTGCATGAAATGTTCCCTTGGTATCTCTAATTTTCTTGAAGAGATCTCTAGTCTTTCCCATTCTGTTCTTTTCCTCTATTTCTTTGCATTGATCACTGAAGAAGGCTTTCTTATCTCTTCTTGCTATTCTTTGGAACTCTCCATTCAGATGCTTATCTCTTTCCTTTTCTCCTTTGCTTTTCGCCTCTCTTCTTTTCACAGCTATTTGTAAGGCCTCCCCAGACAGCCATTTTGCTTTTTTGCATTTCTTTTCCATGGGGATGGTCTTGATCTCTGTCTCCTGTACAATGTCATGAACCTCTGTCCATTGTTCATCAGGCACTCTATCTATCAGATCTAGGCCCTTAAATCTATTTCTCACTTCCACTGTATAATCATAAGGGATTTGATTTAGGTCATACCTAAATGGTCTAGCAGTTTTCCCTACTTTCTTCAATCTAAGCCTGAATTTGGTAATAAGGAGCTCATGATCTGAGCCACAGTCAGCTCCCGGTCTCGTTTTTGTTGACTGTATAGAGCTTCTCCATCTTTGGCTGCAAAGAATATAATCAATCTGATTTCGGTGTTGACCATCTGGTGATGTCCATGGTAAGAGTCTTCTCTTGTGTTGTTGGAAGAGCGTGTTTGCTATGACCAGTGCATTTTCTTGGCAAAACTCTATTAGTCTTTGCCCTGCTTCATTCCACATTCCAAGGCCAAATTTGCCTGTCACTAAATTGTACACCTAAAAATGGTTGTTATGGTAAATTTTATGTTATGTATATTTACCACAATAAAAAGTGAATACTAATTGTTTAAAACAATAAAAATAATGTCTTCTTATATTTAAAACAAAAACATAAGTGAAAAAATCTGACAACAAAAAGCACAAAAGGGGAAGATGATAAAGGGAGCTAACCTGTTTTAATATTCTTGCATTGTTCTGAAAGAGTAAAATTACTAACTTAATGTAGGTAGAAATTAGTCAAGGATACATATTGTAAACTCTAAGTTACCCCATTAAAATAACATGTAACTTTTATGATCATCTATTGCTACATAGCACACTACCCCCAAAACTTTCTGATGTTGAACAACCACCATTTTTTTATGCTCAGAATTAAGGGTGGCAAATTGTGGTAGGCCATAGTAAGGATATCTGGTTCTCACTTCCAGAATGATTGAGACTTCATCTGAGATGGATTGCAAAGCTGGGATTGGCTGATATGACTCAAGTTGGGTCTTATGTCAGAGGCCTCAATTCTAGCTATCAGTTGTTTCTTGGTTCTTTTTATGTTACATCTGCTGGGGATGGAACATTGAAAATGGCTTTTTCATTTATGTATCTTGTAAGCGGAAAGAAATAGGTGATAAATCTCAGATGGCCCATCACTATTCTCTATAGGTAGCCTTTCCATTAGGCTAGCTTGGCTTGGCAGTTTCAGGATACCACAATCCTGACATGAGCAGTGTCAATCAGAGTGAGCAATCTATGACACAGACATGGAAACTACAATGCTTCCTCTTCTTCTTCTTCTTCTTTTTTTTTGACTGCCTCATGTAGCTTGCAAGATCTTAGTTCCCTGGCCAAGGATCAAATCTGGGCCCCCTGCAGTGGAAGCTAGGAGTCCTAACCACAGGACCACTGGAAAATTTCCATTTTCTTTCTTTCTTTCTATTTTTTTTTTTTACTGAAATGCTTCTTATTACCTAGAATCAAAGGCCCCAGAATATCATATTCTATTTTATTTGTTTTAGTGGTAAAGCCTAAAATAGCCTAAATTGAGGAAGAAGAATGTCACTTACCTCTCAATAGAAAGAATAGGCAATAATTTATGGTCCTTTTTAATCAATCAAAATAACCAAAAAGTTAATAGAAAAGAAAAAAGTCATGTATTAAAATGCAAGGAGATACAACCAGTCCATCCTAAAGATCAGTCCTGGGTGTTCATTGGAAGGACTGATGTTGAAGGTGAAACTCCAATACTTTGGCCACCTCATGCAAAGAGATGACTCATTTGAAAAGACCCTGATGATGGGAAAGATTGAGGGCAGGAGGAGAAGGGGACGACAGAGGATGAGACGGTTGGATGGCATCACTGACTCAATGGACATGGGTTTGGGTGGACTCTGGGAGTTGGTGATGGACAGGGAGGCCTGGCGTGCTGCAGTTCATGGAGTTGCAAAGAGTTGGACATGACTGAGCGACTGAACTGAACTGAAGTGAATTTTCTATATAAACATTTTTTAAATGGATACATAGCACTAATCAAATAACAAGTGATAAACTGTATTTTGGCTTCTGGTTCAAGATGGCAAAGTAGAAGGATGTGTGCTCATCTCCTCCAGTGAGAAAACCAAAGCTGTTGAACAACCATTGACAGGAGAATGCTGGAACACACCCAAAAAAGATACCCCACACCCAAAGACAAAAAGGAAGTCAGGGAGAGACAGTAGGAGGGGCGCAATGATGATAAAATCAAATACCATACCTGCCGGGTGGCTGACCCACAGACTGGAGAACAATAAGTTCTTGCACTATTGTGAAGGTTCTGAACCCCACGTCAGGCTTCCCAGCCTGGAGAATCTGACAAAGAGGACTGGGAATCCCCAGGGAATCTGGCTTTGAGAGCTAGTGGCATTTGATTATAGGTCTTCCAGAAGACTGGGGGAAACAGAGACTACAATCTTGGAGAGCACAAACAAAATTTTGTGCACACCAAGACCTAGAGGAGGGGAGCAGTGACTCCACAGGAGACTGAACCAAACTACTTGCTCATGTTGAAGGGCCTCATGTGGAGGCATGGGTTGGTAGGGGCTCACCACAGGGATGGGGGCATTGGAAGGTCCCCCTTGGTGTAAACCTTCTTGGAGTTTACCATTAACCTTACCATAGAGCCTACAGACCCTAGGGCTGGGTTGCCTCAGGTCAAACAACTATCAGGAAGGGAGTGCAACCCCACCCATCAGGAGATAATTGGATTAAAGCTTTACTGAGTAAGGTCCTGTCAACCACAGCAGACTGTTTTTCCCAACACCAATCCCTCCCATCAAGAAGCTTACACAAGCCTCAGCCTCATCCAGTAGAGGTCAGACAGAATAAGCACAGTCTCACAGAGGCTAAAACAAAAATCATATTAAGGAAAGTTAATCACAATGGAAAAACAGAAAGTTATGTCCCAGATGCAGGAACAAGATAAAATCCCAGAAAAACAACTAAATGAAGTGGAGATATGCAACCTTCCAGAAAAAGAATTCTGAATAATGATAGTGAAGATGATCCAGGACCTCAGGAAAAGAATGGAGGCAAAAATTGAGAAGCTGAAAGAAATGTTTACCAAAGACCTAGAAGAAATAAAGAACAAACAAACAGAGATGAATAATACACTAGAAGGAATCAATATCAAGACTAACAGACAGAAGAAGAATGGATAAATGACCTGGAGGACAGAATGGTGGAAATCACTGCTACAGAACAAAATATAAAAAAAAAGAATAAAAAGAAATGAAGACAGCCTAAGAGACCCCTTGGACAACATTAAATGCAACAACATTTGCATTACAGTGGTCCTAGAAGAAGAGAGAGAGAAAGGAGCTGAGAAAATATTTGAAGAGGTAATAGCTAAAAATTTCCTGAACATGGCAAAGGAAATAGTCAACCAAGTCCCAGAAGCACACAGAGTCCCAAAAAGGATAAACCCAAGGAGGAACACACTGAGACACATAATAATCAAACTGACAAAAATTAAAGACAGAGATAAAATATTAAAAGCAACAAGGGAAAAACAACAAATAACATACAAGGGAACTCCCATCAGGCTATCAGCTGATTTCTCAACAGGAACTCTACAAGCCAGAATGGAATGGCATGATATATTTAAAGTGATGAAAGGGAAGAATCTACAACCAAGAATGCTCTACGCAGCAAGACTGCCCTTCAGATTTGATGGAGAAATCAAAAGCTTTCCAGACAAGCAAAAGTTAAGAGAATTCAGCACCACCAAACCAGCTTTACCACAAATGTTAAAGGAACTTCTCTAGGCAGGAAACACAAGAGAAGGAAAAGAGCTACACAAAATAAAACCAAAACAAATTTTAAAAAATGGTAATAGGATCATATGTATCCATACATATCAATAATTACCTCCAATATAAATAGTTTAATGTACCCACCAAAAGACATAGACTGACTGAGCTGATGAAAACATGCATATACGCACCACTTACCACATCACTCTGCTTGACCCCCTCAAATTGTAGGTAATTATTTTATATTGTTAAGTTAATCCTGTTCCCATTATGGCTTGCAATTGTAGCTCTCTTTTTTGCCTGGCTATTGATTGTGAAAATTAATAAACATCTTTTACTCTTGTGATTATGTAACTATTACTCACTTAATACCATTGTATCATGATTGGTCAACAGAAAAATAATATAATTCTATATCACCAAAAGTGGGATCTAATAGAAAAACCTGCAATCAATTTTTAAAATCCAGATGCATGTCAGAATTATCTTAAAATTTTTTGAAAATACAAATGTTCAGGTATTGCTTTTATCTCCAGAGCTCCAGAGGTGTTTCTAATCAGCAGCCATGTTTAAAAACAACTGGACTATATGATGACCTTTTACTTTTATCTAGTTAGTTTCACTTTTTCTATTTCATATTCAGTACTCCCATTTCATTTAGTTTACATTCTCCAATTTCTGCATCTCTTTTTCTTACATTCTTTCTCAAGCCGTTATCAAGTGTAACAGAAAAAATTTTCTATACATAAGTATGTACTATATATATATATTTTTCAAAAAGTATGAATTCTTGCCTAACAAAAAATTATGACATTTTGATTCCACTTATTTGACTTAATATGAATAGAAGGAAATGGCAACCCACTCCAGTATTCTTGCCTAGAGAATCCCAGGGATGGGGGAGCCTGGTAGGCTGCCGTCTATGGGGTAGCACAGAGTTGGACACGACTGAAGCGACTAAGTAGCAGCAGCAGCAGCAGCAGCATGAATAGAAGACTAGATTTCTAAGTAAAAAATAGATATGCAACAAGCAACAAAGACTTACTGTAGAGCTTAGGCAACTATAGTCAATATCTTGTAATACCTTATGATGGAAAATAATTTCAAAAATAATATATGTCTATTTGTATAACTGAATTACCTTGCTGTGTACCTGAAACATTGTAAGTCAACTATCAGTTCAGTTCAGTCACTCAGTCATATCCGACTCTTTGCAACCCCATGAATTGCAGCACGCCAGGCCTCCCTGTCCATCACCAACTCCCAGAGTTCACCCAGACTCGTGTCCATCGAGTCAGTGATGCCATCCAGCCATCTCATCCTCTGTCGTCCCCTTCTCCTCCTGCCCCCAATCCCTCCCAGCATCAGAGTCTTTTCCAATGAGTCAACTCTTCCCATGAGGTGGCCAAAGTACTGGAGTTTCAGCTTTAGCATCATTCCTTCCAAAGAAATCCCAGGGCTGATCTCCTTCAGAATGGACTGGTTGGATCTCCTTGCAGTCCAAGGGACTCTCAAGAGTCTTCTCCAACACCACAGTTCAAAAGCATCAGTTCTTCGGCGCTCAGCCTTCTTCACAGTCCAACTCTCACATCTGTACATGACTACTGCAAAAACCATAGCCTTGACTAGACGGACCTTTGTTGGCAAAGTAATGTCTCTGCTTTTCAATATGCTATACTTCAATAAAAAATATATATATATAAAATAATGGATTTTATCAAAATTAAAATCTTATCAGAAACACCTTTACAAGAGAAATGAGGTATCCTGGAAAATATTTTATATCAATAAAAGATTTGTATTCAAGAAACTTGAAAAACTCCTCCAAGTGAATAATGACAAATAGAGGTGATGTAGCTTAAGGATGGGAATACTGGAAGATATGTGAAGAAAATTTTAGGGATATTTATATCCTCATCATATATAATGAGGAGTCAAGTGATACCCTGTAGCATGATGGAACAAGAAACAAAAGTCTTTAAAGGAACAAGGTAAGAGATAGAGGTTTAAAATAATGATTTTGATACTGAGAGGGGAGATAAGCAGGGGTTTGGAGGATAAGTAAGATAAATTCTTAATTGTCTTTGCAGAAAGTCAACAGTTCACTTCTAAAGTTGATAAGTAAAAGGTAATAAGCACATTATTTAGAAGCATGGAATTAGTGACTAGAAGATCTAAAATAAAAAATAGTTAAAAGTGGCTGCTTTTAGAGTAAGAAGGTGGAAAAAGGAAGTGAGATGGGGTAAAGACTTGCTTTTTAGTGTAAATTCTACATTATTTTGCTTATTTTAAAGAAGTACACATATTATATTGATAAAGATTTAAAATTACAGAAAAATTCTGTACTCACATTACTGATTGTGCAAATTATTCAATTATAGGGCCACATAATATGCTAAATTATGCAATCCTTATTAAGAAGTCACCTACTGGGCCACGTGAAGTATCTAGAATCAAGATCAAATGTATTCTCTTTACAAGAGAATTCAGTTCAGTTCAGTCGCTCAGTCTTGTCCGACTCATTGCAACCCCATGAATCGCAGTACAACAGACCTCTCTGTCCATCACCAACTCCCAGGGTTCACCCAAACTCATGTGCATCAAGCAAGTGATGCCATCCAGCCATCTCATCCTCTGTCATCCCCTTCTTCTCCTGCCCCCAATCCCTCCCAGCATCAGGGTCTTTTCCAATGAGTCAGCTCTTAGCATGAGGTGGCCAAAGTATTGGAGTTTCAGTTTCAGCATCAGTCCTTCCAATGAACACCCAGGACTGGTCTCCTTTAGGATAGATGGTTGGATCTCCTTGCAGTCCAAGGGACTCTCAAGAGTCTTCTCCAACACCACAGTTCAAAAGCATCAATTCTTTGGCACTCAGCTTTCTTCATAGTCCAACTCTCACATCCATGCATGACCACTGGAAAAACCATAGCCTTGACTAGATGGACCTCTGTTGGCAAAGTAATGTCTCTGCTTTTGAATATGCTGTCTAGGTTGGTCATAACTTTCCTTCCAAGGAGTGAGCGTCTTTTAATTTCATGGCTGCAGTCACCATTTGCAGCGATTTTGGAGCCCTAGAAAACAAAGTCTGACACTGTTTCCACTGTTTCCCACCTATTTCCCATGAAGCGATAGCACCAGATGCCATGATCTTCGTTTTCTGAATGTTGAGCTTTAAGCCAACTTTTTCACTCTCCTCTTTCACTTTCATCAAGAGACTTTTTAGTTCCTCATACCTTAAGGATGGTATCTGCTTATCTGAGGATAAGATCTGAGATAAGATTATCTGCTTATCTGAGATTATTGATCTTACTCCTGGCAATCTTGATTTCAGCTTGTGCTTCTTTCAGCCCAGCATTTCTCATGATGTACTCTGCATATAAGTTAAATAAGCAGGATGACCATATACAGCCTTCACAGATGGCAAGGTTGAACGTCGACATTCTAGGAATCAGCAAACTAAAATGGACTGGAATGGGTGAATTTAACTCAGATGACCATTATATCTACTACTGTGGGCAGGAATCCCTCAGAAGAAATGGAGTAGCCATCATGGTCAACAGAAGAGTCCGAAATGCAGTACTTGGATGCAATCTCAAAAACAACAGAATGATCTCTGTTCATCTCCAAGGCAAATCATTCAAAATCACAGTTATCCAAGTCTATGCCCCAACCAGTAACGCTGAAGAAGCTTAAGTTGAACGGTTTTATGAAGACCAACAAGACCTTTTAGAACTAACACCCAAAAAAGATATCCTTTTCATTATAGGGGACTGGAATGCAAAAGTAGGAAGTCAAGATACACCGGGAGTAACAGGCAAATTTGGCCTTGGAATGCGGAATGAAGCAGGGCAAAGACTAATAGAGTTTTGCCAAGAAAATGCACTGGTCAGAGCAAACACCCTCTTCCAACAGTACAAGAGAAGACTCTACACATGGACATCACCAGATGGTCAACACTGAAATCAGATTGATTATATCCTTTGCAGCCAAAGATGGAGAAGCTCTATACAGTCAACAAAAACGAGACCAGGAGCTGACTGTGGCTCAGATCATGAGCTCCTTATTATCAAATTCAGGCTTAAATTGAAGAGAATAGGGAAAACTGCTAGACCATTCAGGTATGACCTAAATCAAATCCCTTATGATTATACAGTGGAAGTGAGAAATAGATTTAAGGACCTAGATCTGATAGATAGAGTGCCTGATGAACTATGGACAGAGGTTCATGACATTGTACAGGAGACAGGGATCAAGACCATCCCCATGGAAAAGAAATGCAAAAAAGCAAAATGGCTGTCTGGGGAGGCCTTACAAATAGCTGTGAAAAGAAGAGAGGCGACAAGCAAAGGAGAAAAGGAAAGAGATAAGCGTCTGAATGCAGACTTCCAAAGAATAGCAAGAAGAGATAAGAAAGCCTTCTTCAGTGATCAATGCAAAGAAATAGAGGAAAAGAACAGAATGGGAAAGACTAGAGATCTCTTCAAGAAAATTAGAGATACCAAGGGAACATTTCATGCAAAGATGGGCTCGATAACGGACAGAAATGGTATGGACCTAACAGAAGCAGAAGATATTAAGAAGAGGTGGCAAGAATACACAGAAGAACTGTACAAAAAAGATCTTCACGACCGAGATAATCATGATGATGTGGTCACTCATCTAGAGCCAGACATCTTGGAATGTGAAGTCAAGTGGGCCTTAGAAAGCATCACTACGAACAAAGCTAGTGGAGGTGATGGCATTCCAGTTGAGCTATTTCAAATCCTGAAAGATGATGCTGTGAAAGTGCTGCACTCAATATGCCAGCAAATCTGGAAAACTCAGCAGTGGCCACAGGACTGGAAAAGGTCAGTTTTCATTCCAATCCCAAAAAAGGCAATGCCAAAGAATGCTCAAACTACCGCACAATTGCACTCATCTCACATGCTAGTAAAGTAATGCTCAAAATTCTCCAAGCCAGGCTTCAGCAATACGTGACCCGTGAACACCCTGATGTTCAAGCTGGGTTTAGAAAAGGCAGAGGAACCAGAGATCAAATTGCCAACATCCTCTGGATCATGGAAAAAGAAAGAGAGTTCCAGAAAAAACATCTATTTCTGCTTTATTGACTATGCCAAAGCCTTTGACTATGTGGATCACAATAAACTGTGGAACATTCTGAAAGAGATGGCAATACCAGACCACCTGAGCTGCCGCTTGAGAAAAACCTGTATGCAGGTCAGGAAGCAACAGTTAGAACTGGACATGGAACAACAGACTGGTTCCAAATAGGAAAAGGAGTACGTCAAGGCTGTATATTGTCACCCTGCTTATTTAACTTCTATGCAGAGTACATCATGAGAAACGCTGGACTGGAAGAAACACAAGCTGGAATCAAGATTGCTGGGAGAAATATCAATAACCTCCGATATGCAGATGACACCACCCTTATGGCAGAAAGTGAAGAGGAACTAAAAAGCCTCTTGATGAACATGGAAGAGGAGAGTGAAAAAGTTGGCTTAAAGCTCAACATTCAGAAAACGAAGATCATGGCATCAGGTCCCATCACTTCATGGGAAATAGACTGGGAAACAGTGGAAACAGTGTCAGATTTTATGTTTTGGGGCTCCAAAATCACTGCAGATGGTGACTGCAGCCATGAAATTAAAAGATGCTTACTCCTTGGAAGAAAAGTTATGACCAACCTAGACAGCATATTCAAAAGCAGAGACATTACTTTGCCGACCAAGGTCCGTCTAGTCAAGGCTATGGTTTTTCCAGTAGTCATGTATGGATGTGAGAGTTGGACTGTGAAGAAATCTGAGGGCCGAAGAATTGATGCTTTTGAACTGTGGTGTTGGAGAAGACTCTTGAGAGTCCCTTGCACTGCAAGGAGATCCAACCAGTCCATTCTGAAGGAGATCAGCCCTGGGATTTCTTTGGAAGGAATGATGCTAAAGCTGAAACTCCAGTACTTTGTCCACCTCATGCAAAGAGTTGACTCATTGGAAAAGACTCTGATGCTGGGAGGGATTGGGGGCAGGGGGAGAAGGGGACGACCGAGAATGAGATGGCTGGATGGCATCATGGACTCGATGGATGTGAGTCTGAGTGAACTCCGGAAGATGGTGATGAACAGGGAGGCCTGGTGTGCTGCGATTCATCGGGTCGCAAAGAGTTGGACACGACTGAGCGACTGAACTGAACTGAATACTTCTTTCCCTATTTGGAACCAGTCTGTTGTTCCATGTCCAGTTCTAACTGTTGCTTCCTGATCTGCATATAGATTTCTCAAGAGGCAGGTCAGGTGGTCTGGTATTGCCATCTCTTTCAGAATTTTCCACAGTTGATTGTGATCCACACAGTCCAAGGTTTTGGCATAGTCAATAAATCAGAAATAGATGTTTTTCTGGAACTCTCTTGCTTTCTCGATGATCCAGCGTATGTTGGCAATTTGATCTCAGGTTGAAACATCTGGAAGTTCACGGTTCATGTATTGTTGAAGCCTGGCTTGGAGAATTTTGAGCATTACTTTACTAGCACGTGAGATGAGTGCAATTGTGCAGTAGTTTGAGAATTCTCTGGCATTGCCTTTCTTTGGGATTGGAATGAAAACTGATTTGCCTTATATTTGCAGCATCACCTTCTTAGTTCTTTTTTCAGAGTTTCTAACTTCTTTTTAAATTCAGCTTCTCAAACTGTCTATCACATTGGATGCCATTTTGTCTCCAGATACAATCCTTTGAAAGCCATTCAACATACTGATCTAAGCTAAATTGATTACCATTTCTATTTCCTTCAGATTCTGTTATTTCTTTGTCTGTTTCTATATAACTGGTTTTCCTTAAATGCCATTCTACATCACTGGTTTTCCTTAAATGCCAGGTGATTGCCCTTTAATAGTGAAGAATGCAGGTCTGTGTCAATTTTTCTAGGGAGCTAGTATAAATAGTCTGTTCTTTTGTGTAAGTCTACTGTTTTCCCACTGTTCATACTCATGAATGAGAAGATTGCCTTGGAGATTTGTGAAGTGGGTGGAATAAGTTAATCACCAGACTTTCTCAAAGAAAGTACAGTCAGGTAGTCAGTTATTAAGCCAGGCATCTCTCAAATACTAAAATTCAGAGGGTTTACTACAGAGTACCAAATTCATGCTAGAAGTAGCTTTACCAGATCGTTCATGTAAATTTTTTAAGCCTTCAATTAAAATAAATTTAAATTTTTTTTTTAAAAAAGATAAGCTTTTAGCATTTGTTTCTTTTGACTATGCCTTGTGGCATGAGGTATCTTAGTTCCTCAACTAGGATCACACACACCCTCTGCATTGGGGAGTCTTAACCACTAGACTGCCAGGGAAGTCTCTTGTTTTGTTTTTTTAAATTTTATTTTATATTGGGGTGTAGTTGATATACAATGTTGTGTTAGTTTCAGGTATAAAGCAAAGTGGTTCAGTTATACATATACATGTATCCATTCTTTGTCAGAGTCTGATTTGGGTTTTAAGAAGAGGACTGATCACCAGGGAAACCAGAAAATTCCATCTTGAAGCCCAGAAGAGATAAGTGTTAGGCATTTCCCAGTCATAAATGGCATAGTGAAAAGTGAAAGTGAAAGTCTCTCAGTCGTGTATGACTCTTTTTAATCCCACGGGCCACACAGTCCATGGAATTCTCCAAGTCAGAATACTGGAGTGGGTAGCCTTTCCCTTCTCCAGGGGATCTTCCTAACCCAGGGATCAAACCCAGATCTCCCACATTGCAGGCAGATTCTTTACCAGCTGAGCCACCAGGGAAGCCCAAGAATACTGGAGTGGGTAGCCTATCCCTTTTCCAGCAGATCTTCCCGACCCAGGAATCGAACCAGGGTCTCCTGTATTGCAGGCAAATTATTTACCGCCGAGCCACCAGGAAAGGATAAGACTACCACCATGATCTTAACAGGAAACACCCCATTTGGCTTGAAGGGAAAACAGCCACTTTGGTAACCTGTGGTCTTCCACAGCGCATGGAGCCAGAGGAAACTGGCAATGTCAGAGTCGGGGTAAGTGGCAAGTAAGAGAAACTGGCAAGGTCAGAGTTTGAGAGTGCAAGGCTTCTTCACATAAGATGCCTGGGTCCTTGAGAAGGATCTGCAAGTACCCTAAACTTCCAAAAGAGAACTGGAGTATATGCATGTTTTCCTAGGGAAAGGGTCCATCCCTTCTCATGGAGACAAGAGTAGGTTAAACTTCTGAGGTAGAGAACAGCACTAAGCCAGTTGCAGGCAAGAATGAGGAAGCCACCAGATACACCACCTAGAGCCAGCCATATCTGAGCTTGCCAAGCTGTCACTGAAGTTAGAACATGGACTCACAGCAGAGACAGTCAAGCATAGTTTTTCTGCACTTATTTCTAACTGTACTTCAAGTTCTTTTGAAAACAAGGCCCTGGGCTTGGTCTACTGCTATCTTGTATTTATTCTTGGATATTAATTCACCAACATTAAACCCCAGGATAGAAGATGTGATAAGACAAGACTCCCTCCCCTACAGAGTCTTTTGCTGGTTTCAGTGGTGGACAGTGGTCATCACAGAAAACACACAGGAACTTTTCCCTGGAACTGAGGTGGGATGAATAGTGCCTGCTGTGAATATTATCATCTTTTCCCTTGACCCTTGACCTCCAGTTTCTGAAGATATAGCAGAAAATAATCTTCCTTGAAGATAAAGGGTAACAAATTCATAAAACAAAAAGACAGTCTTCCAATGCCCTGCGTTTTTCAGATATTCTGGGTTTAGTTCAGCTGCCAGATAAACTGATTGATGCATTCATCTCGATAGCCAGGTGAGCCCACTTGGTAGTGTGATAGGCCACTGAGAGCTGGAAAGGGCACTGGAACCCCGATATCACATGAAAATCCTTTCCTGGGAAGACAGGTTCATGAATGAGCTCTTGCAAGCAAATGACAGCAAACTTCCCCAGGTGCTCCTCAATCACTGTGTCAGAGAGATGACTTTATTCTTGACTTTGGCTTGTCTGTGTTTCAGGATGAGCTCCTGAACAGGCTTCAGATCTGGAAATCCCTAGGTCACCTGGGCTTCCTTGGTGGCTCAGATGGTAAAGAGTCCACCTACAATGTGGTAGACCTGGGTTCGATCCCTGGGTTGGGAAGATACCCTGGAGGAGGGCATGGTAACCCACTCCAGTATTCTTGCCTGAAGAATCCCCATGGACAGAGGAGCCTGGTGGGCTACCATCCATGGGGTCACAAAGTTGGACACAACTGAGTGACTCAGCACACAGCACAGGTCACATAAGTTTCCACTACACAAAGTTTTTTCATGGTTTAAGGGGTTACTTTCATAAAGATACCACTGAAAATATTCTGCAGATGAAGACTTGCAATGGTCCTCTGCACCAGTAAATTCACCCCATTAATCCTTTGGGTGCATACAACAAAGACCACGGAATGTTTATCTGGCACTTCCAAGCTGTGAGGTTTCACTTCTAGTCATTAGAACCACACTCTGTCATGCAGTTGATGCAAGGAATTATGTAGGAAACATTCTAGTTGCTTATACTTGAGCTCTTTTTCTTTCCTTTGCAAAAGCTCCTCCTTTGCCTGGGTGACTCTGAGGGCCTGATAAGCCTTCCTCTTTTTCAGGACATTTTCTGGAACCAAAGGGATCTTTCTTTCTTGGCTCTTGCTACACCATCTTCCCAACACTTCAGGCTGCTCAGGGTTTGTTTCTTCTTATGCCCAACAGTTAATATCCATCTACCAGCAGATAGTTGACTAATAAGAAATATCTACCCGCCTGCAGCTTTTAGTCTTGAAGTGACATTGGAGACAACTGGAATAACTGTTACATGTACAGACTTTCAATTAGCCTCATTGTCGATAGCCATTTTCCTTTTAGCCCTTTAGAATTACTAAATCCTAGTGTTTCAATGACAAACAGGCTATCTCATTAGTGCCTCTTTAAGTATGTCTAGGTAAATCGTCTACATAGATATGTCCAATAAGATACTACCATTTATTTTTGGTTTTCCAGACATAAGATAAAATTCCTTATTTGCTCATGAACTCCCTTCTCTCTGTTATGGGTGAACTTTCACTATATTGTCACTTAATTTGGATTCTAGAGGGATAGAAAGTGAAAATGTGTGCTCAGTCTACCATTTTATTAAAACACACACACACACTTGTTTATATACAAAGCTTTTCTACTGAATCTCTTTAAATTCAAGGATGTATTTTAAAGAGCCTAGTAAAGTGTCAGGAATGTAATAAGTGTTCAAAGGTATGTGGCTGATTGGATTTGAATGTGGAAGAGAACAAATTACAAATGACAGAAAAGCTTAGGCATAGATAACAAGCATGCTGTTAGACACCAACAAAGGAATAATAGATTTTAAAGAAAATTTTTTTTTAGTGTTGGAAATCAATTGTTATGCCCTAGTACAGGCAAATAATGGAAACTATTTTTCAAGATATCATTAACTGTTATGAAATTATTTTTGTGGGCTAGAAACAGACTTACCACTTTACACACAGAGTATTGATACTATTCTAGACAGAAGAGAATTCATTTTACCTCTTGGCTCTCACCTAATCCAGTAAATCAACTTGGAATATTCCTTATTGGATAAGAACACCACAGAGCATACTGTAACACAGCAAGAAACTACATTAATCCAGATATGCATTATGTTCTCAAGAGTAGGTACTCAATAAATATTTAATGAGTGAATGTATCCCTAACACTTGCTTGCAAACCTGATTCCAGAGTCAAGAAATAAAGTTTTCAGATGTGAAAATCAAATAAGTGACGAGTTCATCATAGTGGCCATTATCAAAGTACCTGACCTAGATCAGAAACTCAGTAAATATTTGCGAGGCTAATAAGATAATTACCGTTAACTTTTTTAAACTTTAAAAAAGTCTACTTATCAAGCAAATGCTGGTGTACAACTCTAATATAGTAATACTTAAAGCCATTGAATTTTATAAACAGTTGAACTATATATCAATTATATCTCAATAAAGCTGCAAAAAAAGAAACTCACAAGGAAACTTTTCCAGGCCTTCTGAATGACTCTGGCAGCTCTGTCTTTCCTTTCAAATTCTGATTCTTGTTTCAAAGCCATGTGAAAGTCCTAAAATAAAATAAACAAAGGAGTATATTTTAAATTACTTTATATACTCCATCATGAAACTGTCACTAGAACTACATGAAAATCAAATAGAAAGTACCAAGGAAATACTGAAAATGATATTTGGCATCAAAATAACTAAAATAAACATTAAAATTGACATCTTTAACTGATAGCCTCTGTTCCAATTTGCTTTTTATTGAAGTATAGTTTATTTACAATATTATTTTTTTTCATTATTTTTAAAGATTATACTCCATGTAATGTTATAGAATAATGGCTATATTTCCCTGTGCTGTAAAATATATCCTTGTTGCTTTTCTACTTTATACATAGTAATTTGTATATCTTACCCCCCTACCCCTATTTTGTTCCTTCCCTTTTCCCACTCTTCCCTGGTAACCATTAGATTGCTCTCTGTATCTGTAGGTGTGTTTCAGTTTTGTTATATACATCATTTGTTTTAGTTTTTAGATTCAGCATATAAGTGATAATATAGAGTATTTGTCTTTGTCTGACTTTTTCACTAAGCATAATAATCTCTAAGTCCATTCACATTGCAAATGGCAGAATTTGTCCTTTTTTATAGCCAATATTCCACCATATAAATATATATACATACCACATCTTTATCCATTTATCTGTTGATGGACATGTAGGTTGATTCACTATCATGGCAATTATAAATAACACTTCTAAAAATAGTGGGGCGCATACATCTTTTAGAATTCTTATTTTCATTTTCTTTGAAAATGAAACTCAGCAGTGGAATTATTAGATCATATAATAGTTCTATTTTTAGTTTTTTGAGGAACCTCCATACTGTTTTTCACATTAGCTGCACCAATTTACATTCCCACCAACAGTGTATGAGGGTTCCCTTTCTTCACATCCTCACAAACATTTGTTACTTGTAGACTTTTTGATGCTATCTGGCATCTGATCTCATCACTTCATGGGAAATAGATGGGGAAACAGTGGAAACAGTGTCAGACTTTAATTTTTGGGCTCCAAAATCACTGCAGATGGTGATTGCAGCCATGAAATTAAAAGATGCTTACTCCTCGGAAGGAAAGTTATGACCAACCTCAACAGCATATTAAAAAGCAGAAACATTCCTTTGCCAACAAAGGTCCATCTAGTCGAGGCTATGGTTTTTCTAGTGGTCATGTATGGATGTGAGAGTTGGACTGTGAAGAAAGCTGAGCGCAGAAGAATTGATGCTTTTGAACTGTGGTGTTGGAGAAGACTCTTGAGAGTCCCTTGGACTGCAAGGAGATCCAACCAGTCCACCCTAAAGACCAGTCCTGGGTGTTCACTGGAAGGACTGATGCTGAAGCTGAAACTCCAATACTTTGGCCACCTCATGAGAAGAGTTGACACATTGGAAAAGACCCTGATGCAGGGAGGGATTGGGGGCAGGAGGAGAAGGGGATGACAGAGGATGAGATGGCTGGATGGCATCACTGACTCGATGCACATGAGTTTGAGTGAACTCCGGGAGTTGCTGATGGACAGAGAGGCCTGATGTGCTGTGATTCGTGGGGTTGCAATGAGTCGGACAAGACTGAGTGACTGAACTGAACTGAACTGATCCTGACAGATGTGAGATAATATCTCATAGTTTTGATTTACATCTCTCTGATGATTACTAATGTTGATCATCTTTTCATGTGCCTGTTAGCCACCTGTCTGTCTTCTAAATGTCTATTCAGGTCTTCTGCCCATATTTTAAGTTGGATTATTTGTTTTTAGATATTAAGTTGTATGAGTTATTTACCTATTTTGAATATTACTGCTATTGTTTATACCATTTGTAAATATTTTCTCCCATTCTGCAGGTTGTCTTTTAGTTTTGTTGATGGTTTGTTTGTTTGTTTGTTTTGCTGCGCAAAAGCTTTTACGTTTAATTATGGCCTATTTGGGTTTTGGGGTTTTTTTTTTTTCGCTTTTATTTCTTTTGCCTTAGAAGAATGATCCAAGAAAATACTGTTATAATTTTTATCTAAGCGTGTTCTGCCTATCTTCTCTTCTAGGAAATTTATGATTTTAAGTTTTACATTTAGTTTTTAAACCATTTTGAGTTTTTGTATATGGTGTGAGGAAATGTCCTAATTTCATTGTTTTACATGTGACTGTTCAGTTTTTCCAAAATAACTTGTTGAAGAGACTGTCTTTTCTTCATTGTGTATTCTTGCCTCCTTTGTTGTAAATTAACTGATGACAGATGTGGGGGTTTAATTCTGGGCTCTCTATTCTTTCCCATTGATCCATATGTCTGTTTTTGTGCCGTTACCCAACTTACAAGGACTGTATGGTATTATCTGAGGTCTGGAGGTTATGCCTTCAGCTTTGTTCTTTTTTCTCAGGATTGTTTTCAGAATTCAGGATCTTTCGTGGTTCCATTTAAAATTCACTTTAACTTTTTGTCTTGAAGTATAGCTGATTAATGATGTTGTGTTAGTTCTAGGTGTACAACAATGTGATTGAGTCATACATACATCTATTCTTTTTCAAATATTTTTCCCATTTAGATTGTTGTAAAATATTGAGCACAGTTCTTGGTGCTATACAATAGGTCCTTGTGGGCTACCTATTTAAAATATAGTAATGTGTACATGTCAGTAAACTCACTAATTATCCCTCCTCCACCATCCTTCCCCTCTGGTAACCATAAGTTCATTCTCTAAGTTTATGAATCTGTTTCTGTTTTGTGAATAAGTTCATTTGTATCATTTTTTTTTAGATTCCACATATAAGCAAAATCATCCAATATTAGTCTTTCTCTGTCTGACCTACTTCACTCAGTATGACCTACTTCACTCTAGGTCCATCCATGTTGCTTGCAAATGGCAGTATTTCATTCTTTTTAATGGCTGAGTAATAGTCCATTGTATATATGTACCACCTCTTCTTTATCCATTCACCTGTTGAGGGAACATTTCTGTTGCTTTCATGTCTTTGATATTATAAAGAGTGCTGCTATAAACACTGGGGTGCATTAATCCTTTTGGTTATATGTTTTTATCTGGATGTATGCCCAGGAGTGGGATTGCAGGATTATGTTAGCTCTATTTTTAGTTTTTGAAGAAACTTCCATACTGTTCTCAAAAGTAGCTCATCAGTTTACATTCCCACCAACAGTATAAGAGGGTTCCCTTCTATCCACACCCTCTCCCACATTTATTGTTTCTGTTTTTTTGTTTTTTTTTTTTAACAATAGCAGTTCTGACTGGTGTGAGGTGATATATCATTGTAGTTTTGATGCGCATTTCTCTAAGTAATGTTGAACATCTTTTCATGTGCTTCATGGCTATAGGTATGTATTCTTTGGAGAAATGTCTTCTTAGGTCTTCTGCCCATTTTTTGATTGGATTGTTTGTTTTTATGACATTAAGCTCCATGGACGATTTGTAAATTTTGAGACTAAGCCCTTGTTGGTCACATCATTAGCAAATATTTTTTCCCATTCTATAGGTTGCCTTTTTGTTTTGTTTATCATTTCCTTTGATGTACAACAGCTTCTGAGTTTAATTAGTCCTATTTATTTTTGGTTTTATTTCCATTACACTGGGAGACAGAAAAAATTTTGCTGCAATTTATGTCAGAGTGTTCTGTTTAGGTTTTCCTCTAAGACTTTTATAGTGTCTGGTCTATATATTTATATATTTATTATATACATATATAAACATTATATTTATATAGATATATAACATAGAAATATTTATATTATTTATATATTTAGTGTCTATATATAGTGTCTACATATATTTAGTATATTATAGGGTCTAGATTTTTTTTAAAATTTTTATTTTTACTTTATTTTACTTTACAATACTGTATTGGCTTTGCCATACATTGACATGAATCCACCACGGGCTCAATCAGAACAATAAGCTTAGTCTCAATCAAAAATTGTAACCTCCTGTTTATTAGAAGGAAACCTCACACAATTATGGGATGGATTTACGTGGTTAACACCAGGTTATGGTCATTTAAGTAAAAAAGCTTCTCTATTATGTTAAAGATGATCAGCCTTGAGGCTTCTGATTCAGATGACAGAATAGAAGGACGTGCACTTATCTTCTCCTGTGAGAGCACCAAAACTGCAGCTAGCTGAAGAAAAACCATTGACAGGAGGACGCTGGATGCCACCAAAAAAAGATACCCACATCTGAAGATAAAGAAGCCACAGTGAGACAGTAGGATGGGCACAATCACAATAAAATCAAATCCCATAGCCACCAGATGGGTGAATAATAACCACAGACTGGAGAATAATAATACCAAATAAATTCTTGGACTATTGTGAAGGTTCTGAAGCCCACATCAGGCTTCCCTGCCTGGAGATCTGACAAAGGGACTGGGAATCCCCAGGGGATCAGGCCATGAGGGCCAGTGGGATTTGATTATAGGACTGCCAGAGGTCTGGAGGAAATAGAGACCCAAGCCTTGGAGGTCACAAACAAAATTTGGCATGCACCAAGACCCAGAGGAGAGGAGCAGTGACCCCACAGGAGACCGAACCAAAACTACCTTCTAGTGTTGGAGGGTCTCCTGTGGAGGCATGGTCTGCAGGGGCTCAGTGCAGGGACAGGGGCACTGGAAGGGCCTCCTTGGTGTAAACCCTCTTGGAGTTCACCATTAATCCCATCATAGAGCCCAGAGACCCCAGGGCTGGATTGCCTCTGGCCAAACAACTATAAGAGAGGGAGTGCAACCCCACTCCTCAGCAGATAATTGGATTAAAGCTTTACTGACCAAGGCCCTGCCCACCAGAATAAGACCCAGTTTCTCCCATCACCAGTCCCTCCTGTCAAGAAGCTTACACAAGCCTTTTGGCCTCATCCATCAGAGGGCAGACAGAACAAACAAGAAGCATAATCTTATAGCAGCTAAAACAAAAGTCACATTACAGAAAGTTAATCATGATGAAAAAGCAGACAGTTATATCCCAGATGAAGGAACAAGATAAAATCCCAGAAAAACAACTAAATGGAGATAGGTAACCTTCCAGAAAAAGAATTCAGAATAATGATAGTGAACATGATCCACGATCTCAGGAAAAGAATGGAGGCAAAGATTGAGAAGATGCAAGAAATGTTTACCAAAGACATAGAAGAAATAAAGAACAAACAAACAGAGATGAATAATACACTAGAAGGAAGCAACAGCAGAATAACTGAGACAGAAGAATGGATAAAATGACCTGGAGGACAGAATGGTGGAAATCAATGCCACAGAACAGAATATAGAAAAAAGAGTGAAAAGAAATGAAGACAGCCTAAGAGACCTCTGGGACAACATTAACATTCACATTATAAGGGTCCCAGAAGAAGAAAGAAAGGACCTGAGAAAACATTTGAAGAGATAATAGCTGAAAACTTCCTGAACATGGCAAAGGAAATAGTCAACCAAGTTCAGGAAGCACGGAGTCCCAGGAAGGATAAACCGAAGGAAGAACACACCAAGTCAGATAGTAATCAAATTGACAAAAATTAAAGACAAGAGATAAAATATTAAAAGCCACAAGGGAAAAATGACAACATACAAGGGAACTCCCATCAGGCTATCAGCTGATTTCTCAAAAGAAACTCTACAAGCCAGAAGGACATGGCATGATATATTTAAAGTGATGAAAGGGAAGAACCTACAACCAAGAATATGCTATCCAGCAAGACTGTCCTTCAGATTTGATGGAGAAATCAAAAGCTTTCCAGACAAGCAAAAGTTGAAGGAATTCAGCACCACCACACCAGCTTTACAACGAATGCTACAGGAACTTCTCTAGGCATGAAACAGAAGAGAAGGAAAAGACCTACACAAAATAAACCCAAAATAATTAAGAAAATATTGACAACTATCATAATATGAATTAATTCAATGTACCAACCAAAAGACATAGACTGGCTGGGCAGATGAAAACGTGCATATATGCACTTCCACTTACCACATCACTCTGCTTGCTCCCCTCAAACTGTATGCAATTATTTTATATTGTTAGGTTAATCATGTTCCCAATATGGCTTGCAATTGTAATTACCTTTTTTGTCTGGCTATTGATTGTGAAAACTGATGAACATCCCCCCCATACTCTTGTGATTAGGTAACTATTACTTACTTAATACCATTGTATCATGATTGGTCAATGGAAAAATAATGGAACTCTATATCACCAAATTAAGATCGAATAGAAAAATGTGTAATCACTTCTTGAAATCCAGATGCATATCAGAATTATATTGAAATTTTTTGAAAAATACAAATGCTCAGGTATTGCCTTTTTTCTCCAGAGCTCCAGATGTTTTTAATGAGCAGTCATAATTAGAAACAACTGGACTATAGGATCTTCTACTTTTATCTAGTTAGTTTCACTCTTTATATTTCATATTCAGTACTCCCATTTCATTTAGTTTATGTTCTCCAACTTCTCCATCTCTTTTTTTTTTTATGTTCTTTCTCAAGACTTTTTCAAGCACAGTAGAAAAGCTTTTGCATACATATGTATAATACACATATTTTAGAAAAATTATGAATTTTTTCCTAACTAAAAAATATATGACATTTTGATTCCACTTGTTTGACTTAGTATGAATAGAATGCTAGATTTCTAATTAAAATATGTATGCAATAAGCAACAAAGATTTACTGTATAGCATAGTGAACTATAGTCAATATCTTATAATAACCTATGATGGAAAATAATTTCAAAAATAATATATGTGTATTTGTATAACTGAATCACCATGCTTTGCACCTGAAATATTGTAAGTCATCTATACTTCAATAATATATATATATATTTTTACAAAGATGATAAACTTTGTGACATCAGGATATTAGGCTGGGTGCCTTATAAACAATACCTATATATTATTACCCTTAGAGACAGTGATTGGTATGCAACTAACTGGGTCAGATAACCAGAGGTTCACTGGGCTGCACTTAATGGAACTCAGTGAATCTGTGGTACTAATTTATGATCTTGGCTTCCGCCAGGATGGATAGGAAGATGCATCCTGGGATTCCCATGGACTCATATGTTAACAATTTAGAGATAACCCGAGTCAATCTATCATCTGTATGAGTCTGATGGGCCAAGAGATCTGTCTTCCACTAGAAAGACCATTTAGCAGCTATTTTTGGGCGTCAAAAGGACTGGGGAATGTAATGGGCCATATCAAAGCCTTAAGATTCACTCCACGGGCTTTAAATGATAGTAACCAGGCTATTAGCCTATTGAATTCTGAGGTGTCTATGACAAGAAAAGTGGTGCTACAAAACCACATTGCCCTTTAGATACTTACAGCATCTCACGGAGGGGACCTGTGCCATAATTGAGACTGAATGCTGTGTTTTCATACCTGATGATTGTAATGCTTCGCTATATAATTAGTGAACCATATGAAAAACCAGATTTCTGCCTTAAGTGACCAACTCCCTAATCTTGATAACCTCTTCAAAAACTGGTTTGGTATGGGAAGTTCTTGGCTTAAATATTTACTTATAACTCTATTAATGCTATTAGCTATATTGTTTATAATTTGCTTATTTTATAAGATTATCATTTCTTGTATTACCAAATATGACTGAGCCTCTGACAAAAATAATGATGACTAGGTGATTTGAAGCAGTTGGTCAAACACATAATTTTGTATCCAATCAATGATTTTAATAGTGTACTCTAGATATGGGAAGATGCAGTAAAAGGGAATTTTTTCCTGGACCATAATAGATTAGAAGATAGGTGGTCCAAAGATCTTTAATTATTGTTAATAAGACCTAATCCAATAAAAGCACATGAGTGCCTATTAGTAAAGTCTTCACCAGACCTAGGAATGAGCACCTTGGGAAGAAATGGTTATGAAATGCCTCCCAAAGCATGGTCAAATTTATGACCATGATGGGTCCCTGTCAACTTTATAAATTTGAAGTGGCAAACTGGCACTTGCCATCTACAAGAATTAAATCATGTGCTGCTGCAGCTACTGACCTTCAACACCCCGCTGTAGGGAGTTCAGGGTCAAGAACGAAATGAAACACTCTGCTCTGGAAATAACTGGCAGAATAGGCATTCAGATAGTTAGATATTTTCAGGAGTTGATTTTATGAGCCAAATTTTTACATCTCATATCTAGAAAAACACTAAATTCCTTCCTGGTGACTTCTACTCCTCGTGACTAGCAGAAGTCTTCAGCAAAAATAAGTGCTTAACTACATGAATTCCTCCTTCATTAAAATCATATATATACTGACCTCCTACCTCTTTGGAGTAGTTTCTCAGAGATATCTGGAATGCTGTCTCCTGGGCTATAGCCTAGTCCTCATTTTGTCCCAAATAAAACTTTAACTTGCAACTCTCAAGTTGGGCTTTTTAGTCAGCACTACTTTGGCATAAAGCATTATTTTAAACTTATGGGAACTGAGAAATGGCAGATGTAGGACAAGCTCTCTATTCTCCCTGCTGCTGCTGCTGCTGCTGCTGCTAAGTCACTTCAGTCGTGTCCGACTCTGTGCAACGCCATAGACGGCAGCCCACCAGGCTCCTCTGTCCCTGGGATTCTCCAGGCAAGAACACTGGAGTGGGTTGCCATTTCTATTCTCCCTACATGTGCCTAAAAGGAGGACATGTTATTTCCCTGTGTGAAGGTGCTCCCCATCTTCTTTCCCATATCATTATCACTCGAGGAAAATAACCATTATCCCTGGAGCTAAAATAATCATTATCACTGGCACTGAGATGCATCTGTACAAACAAATCTTACTTAAGTAACCCTTAACCTCCATGAGCTTTCCCATGTACTAACCTTACAATATATACGGTAATTTACCACCTATAGAAGCCCAAATCTCTTTGGCTTTGTTTTGTCACAAGTTTATTACCTTTTGTTAAAATAGTATACAAGCTCCCAGGGCTAAGCATCTCTTTGGGTTTCACTTCTTTTCCTTTACATGTATGTAAAATTAAAATAATAACATCAAGTAAAATTTGTATCACTTTCTCCTGTTAATCTGCTTTTTGTCAGTTTAATTTGCAGGCTCCAAGCACCAAAACCTGAGAGTACAGAAAAAAATTTTTCCTCTCTTAGACTATATTTTACTACTATTTATTTCCTTGTGGTTATTATTTTTATTTCACAGTTCCTCAACAGTGACCCAGAGATGCTCTGGGCTGGGCTTTTAGTTGTGAGGATTGTTCTGTGTGTGTAGGCTGTTTAGCAGAATCCCTGCCTTCTACTCACCAGATGGAGTAGCACAGGTATGACAACTGAAAATATCTCCAGACATTGCCAAATTTCCCCTGGGAAGCAAAATCATCCAAGGTGGAGACCTACAGGTCTCTGCAGATTATCTACTAGCACCTCCATGGTGGAAACTATATTATGGTGCACTGTAGCACGTATCTTTCCAATTCCTGAGGCATGTTGGTAGCTCGAAACTGACCAGTGTGGGAGTATTCACATTATAGGCGATGACAAACACTACAAATTAGGGCTTGATTTATTGGGTTTTTTGTTGGTTGTCTAGAGTAAAGCTAATTCATTTGAAAATGTTAATACAGACTAATTCCATATGTCACCATTACACTATGAATACCACAAAACAGTGATGAAATATCTTACAGTATTTATAATTATTATCTGATTCAGAAATCAGTTGCATTATTGAGGAATAATAAAGTTACATTTCAAGAACAAACAGTGCTCAACTGGGGAGGGTCAAGTAAATTGAGAATAGAATTAGATTTGGTCAAATAAAGTTGCTTATTGGAATAGCAAGTAAGAAAGCTTGAGATGTGTTAAGGAAGTGGGAAAGTTGAGAAAGTGAATATTCAAACTATTTTTTAGTGCTGAAAAGGAACAGAGATAGGCGTTTTTGGCTGGAAGGTAGGAAAGGCTGGATTCAAGAGATTTTTTTAATATATGGGAGATACTAAGGCACATTTAGATGTTCTTTTGTATGAAAGGTAAAGTTTTTTGTAGGTTTAAAGGGACAAGGTCCAGAGAAGAAAAGGAGGTAGGGGCAATTGCTGGCCTCAGATAAAAAACAATATATATGTTTATTATGAAGTGCCAAACAAATTAATCAGTGTGAAAATACCTCAGAAATTCTTACGTACTAACAAGTACAATCAAGCCACTGTTCAGGTCACGATGGTTTTACTATATCCATGTTCCACTTGCAAATTCAGAGATAAGATTTTTATCTAACCCCAATCACAAATTTCTATTATAGGAGATCATGGTTCCGTTGATCTATTTAGGCTCAAGGAAAAAACCTTACAAAGTAAATCTTTGAAGTCTAAGTTCCATTTACTCATTTAAAAGTTTGAAAACAGTATTCAAATTAACTTGCTGAAATCAGAACCTATACTTTCCGTTTTGTTTTCCTACTGTTTGATTGAATAAACAAATGTGCTCCGAGATCTTTATCAGTTTTGTAATTTCGCTCTTCCTTTTTTCCTGTGGCCCTTGATACAAAGAGCAGAAGGGGTAAGACAACTGATGGCCTCGTTGTTAAAAACGATTTAAAGACGGAAAACCATTTCACGGATCGAACAGGAAAAAATTTTAGGAAACGTGAGGTAGATTAACAAGTACTTCCCGCCAGGCCTGAAGGTGGACGAGACAGTATCTCTGCACGGGGCGGGGGGAGGCGGGCAGAGAGCACGAGGAATAGGCAGTGAGCTGGTCAACCACAGCGACCAGAGTTCACCACGGGCGGGAAGAAGGAACGCAGGGCAAGGGTTTAATCCTGGGCAAGATCGTACGCGAAAGGCTGGACGCCCAATGGGTCTCGGGGAAAGGAAACGTCATTAAGGGGGCTGGATGGGGCGCGGACCTCAAAGACATGGGGCGTTCAGCACACTGAACGAGAGGAGCCTCAGACCCAGACGTCACACACCCAAGCCGAAGGGAAGCAGTATCGGCTGAGGCGGACGGGACACCCTTTCCCTTCACCTGCCTATCGCCGCTGGGTGGGGCTCCGCGGGTGTCTTCCCTAACGCCGCAGACGGAAATAACGTACCCTAGTTCCGCTTTGTTCCGCGGGGCCTGGCCCTGTTAGCCCCGCCTCCCAGCCCCGCCCCTCGGCTCCTGGCTGTTGTGCTTCAGTTTCGGCAATGTGAGTGTGAAAGGCCTTGGACTATTAGAAGCTCTTGGGTGACTGTCAAATGCGCAGAGGCAGAGGGTTTGGGACAGCAGGGAGGCCGAAGGGACATTCTGCGAAGTTGGGCTCAACATTTTATAACACCTGGTTACTTCAACCAAGGACTTGAAAGATATTGGAGAAATGAGGTGAAAGCCTTTCTACTGACTGAATTTCAGTTCAATCGATGAGTCGTGTCCGACACTCTGCGACCCCATGGACTGCAGAACACCATGCCTCCTTTCCATCACCAACGCCCAGGGTTTACTCAAACTCATGTTCATTGAGTCGATGATGCCATCCAACCATCTCATCCTGTGTCGTTCCCTTCTCCTCCTGCCTTCAATCTTTCCCAGCATCAGAGTCTTTTCCAATGAGTCAGTTCTTTGCATCAGGTGGTCAAAGTATTGGGAGTTTTAGCTTCACCATCAGTCCTTCCAGTGAATATTCAGGACTGATTTCCTTTAGGATGGACTGGTTGGATCTCCTTGCAGTCCAAGGGACTCTCAAGAGTCTTCTCCAACACCACAGTTCAAAAGCATCATTTCTTCTGTGCTCAGCTTTCTTTAGAGTCCAACTCTCACATCCATACAGGACTACTGGAAAAACTATAGCTTTGACTGGACGGACCTTTGTTGGCAAAGTAATGTCTCTGCTTTTTTTTGGGGGGGGGGGCCTTTTTTTAAATTTAAATTTATTTATTTATTGGTTTTGCCATACATTGACATGAATCAGCCATGGGTGTAGATGTGTTCCCCATCCTGAATCCCCTTTCCACCTCCCTCCCCATCCCATCCCTAGGGTCATCCCAGCACACCAGCCTTGAGCACCCTGTATCATGTGTCAAACCTGGACTGACGATTCGTTTCACATGTGATAATTTACATGTTTCAATGCCATTTTCCCATATCATCTCGCCCTCACCCTCTCCCACAGAGTCCAAAAGACTGTTCTAGACATCTGTGTCTTTTTGCTACCTCACATACAGGGTTATCGTTACCAGCTTTCTAAATGCATTAGTATACTGTACTGGTGTTTTTCTTTCTGGCTTACTTTACTCTGTATAATAAGCTCGTTTCATCCACCTCATTAGAACTGATTCAAATGCATTCTTTTTAATGGCTGAGTAATACTCCATTGTATATATGTACCACAGCTTTCTTATCCATTCGTCTGCTGATGGACATCTAGGTTGCTTCCATGTCCTGGCTATTATAAACAGTGCTGCGAAGAACATTGGGATACACGTGTCTCTTTCAATTCTGGTTTCCTTGGTGTGTATGCCCAGCAGTGGGATTGCTGGGTCATATGGCAGTTCTATTTCCAGTTTTTTAAGGAATCTCCACCCTGTTCTCCATAGTGGCTGTACTAGTTTGCATTCCCACCAACAGTGTAAGAGGGTTCCCTTTTCTCCACATCCTCTCCAGCATTTATTACTTGTAGACTTTTGGATAGCAGCATTCTGATGGCATGAAATGGTACCTCATTGTGGTTTTCATTTGCATTTCTCTGATAATGAGTGATGTTGAGCATCTTTTCATGTTTGTTAGCCATCTGTATGTCTTCTTTGGAGAAATGTCTATTTAGTTATTTGGCCCACTTTTTGATTAGGTCGTTTATTTTTCTGGAATTGAGCTGCAGGAGTTGCTTGTATATTTTTGAGATTAATTATTTGTCCATTGCTTCATTTGCTATTATTTTCTCCCATTCCAAAGGCTGTGTTTTCACCTTGATTATAGTTTCCTTTGTTGTGCAGAAGCTTTTAATTTTAATTAGGTCCCATTTGGTTATTTTTGCTTTTATTTTCAATAATCTGGGAGGTGGGTCATAGAGGATCCTGCTGTGATTTATGTTGGAGAGTGTTTTGCCTATGTTTTCCTCTAGGAGTTTTATAGTTTCTGGTCTTACGTTTAGATCTTTAATCCATTTTGAGTTTATTTTTGTGTATGGTGTTAGAAAGTGTTCTAGTTTCATTCTTTTACAAGTGGTTGACCAGTTTTCCCAGCACCACTTGTTAAAGAGATTGTCTTTTCTCCATTGTATATTCTTGCCTCCTTTGTCAAAGATAAGGTGTCCATAGGTGTGTGGGTTTATCTCTGGGCTTTCTGTTTTGTTCCATTGATCTATATTTCTGTCTTCGTGCCAGTACCATAGTGTCTTGATGACTGTGGCTTTGTAGTAAAGCCTGAAGTCAGGCAGGTTGATTCCTCCAGTTCCATTCTTCTTTCTCAAGATTGCTTTGGCTATTCGAGGTTTTTTGTATTTCCATACAAACTGTGAAATTATTTGTTCTAGTTCTCTGAAAAATACCATTGGTAGCTTGATAGGGATTTCATTGAATCTGTAGATTGCTTTAGGTAGTATACTCATTTTCACTATATTGATTCTTCTGACCCATGTACACTGTATATTTCTCCATCTATTTGTGTCTTCTTTGATTTCTTTCACCAGTGTTTTATAGTTTTATATATATATGACTTTTGTTTCCTTAGGTAGATATATTCCTAAGTATTTTATTCTTTTCATTGCAATGGTGAATGGAATTGTTTCCTTAATTTCTCTTTCTGTTTTCTCATTGTTAGTGTATAGGAATGCAAGGGATTTCTGTGTGTTGATTTTATATCCTGCAACTTTACTATATTCATTGATTAGCTCTAGTAATTTTCTGGTGGAGTCTGTAGGGTTTTCTATGTAGAGGATCATGTCATCTGCAAACAGTGAGAGTTTTACTTCTTTTCCAATCTGGATTCCTTTTATTTCTTTTTCTGCTCTGATTTCTGTGGCCAAAACTTCCAAAACTATGTTGAATAGTAGTGGTGAGAGTGGGCACTCTTGTCTTGTTCCTGACTTTAGGGGAAATGCTTTCAATTTTTCACCATTGAGGGTAATGTTTGCTATGGATTTGTCATATATAACTTTTATTATGTTGAGGTATGTCCCTTTTATTCCTGCTTTCTGGAGGGTTTTTTTTTTTTTTCATAAATGGATATTGAATTTTGTCAAAGGCTTCCTCTGCATCTATTGCGATAATCATATGGCTTTCATTTTTCAATTTGTTAATGTGGTGTATTACATTGATTGATTTGCAGATATTGATGAATCCTTGCATCCCTGGGATAAAGCCCACTTGGTCATGATGTATGATCTTTTTAATGTGTTGTTTGATTCTGATTGCTAGCATTTTGTTAAGGATTTTTGCATCTATGTTCATCATTGATATTGGCCTGTAGTTTTCTTTTTTTGTGACATCTTTGTCAGATTTTGGTATTAGGGTGATGGTGGCTTCATAGAATGAGTTTGGAAGTTTACCTTCCTCTGCAATTTTCTGGAAGAGTTTGAGTAGGATAGGTGTTAGCTCGTCTCTAAATTTTTGGTAGAATTCAGCTGTGAAGTTGTCTGGTCCTGGGCTTTTGCTTGTTGGAAGATTTCTGATTACAGTTTCAATTTCCATGCTTGTGATGGGTCTGTTAAGATTTTCTGTTTCTTCCTGGTTCAGTTTTGGAAAGTTGTACTTTTCTAAGAATTTTTCCATTTCTTCTAAGTTGTCCATTTTATTTGCATAGTCAGAGAAGGCAATGGCACCCACTCCAGTACTCTTGCCTGGAAAATCCCATGGATGGAGGAGCCTGGTGGGCTGCAGTCCATGGGGTCGCTACAAGTAGGACATGACTGAGCAACTTCACTTTCACTTTTCACTTTCATGCATTGGAGGAGGAAATGGCAATCCACTCCAGTATTCTTGCCTGGAGAATCCCAGGGATGGGGGAGCCTGGTGGGCTGCCATCTATGGGGTCACACAGAGTCAGACATGACTGAAGTGACTTAGCAGCAGCATCAGCAGCATGGAAGCATTTGATGAGCTTCTATTGATTAATGTTCCCTGGATTCAGAAGTTCTCAGGTGTTCTCAGGATTTGGACTTAAGCCTCCTGCTCTGGTTTTCAGTCTTATTTTTACAGTAGCATCAAGACTTCCCAATCTATACAGCATCAATGATAAAACATCTAAAGTTAATGATGAAAAGTTTCTCCACAGTGAGGGACACCTGGAGAGGTACACAGTTACATGGAGAAGAGAAGAGGGAGGAGGGAGATAGAGGTGACCAGGAGGAAAAGCTGCTGCTGCTGCTGCTATGTCACTTTAGTCGTGTCTGACTCTTTGCGACCCCATAGATGGCAGCCCACCAGGCTCCTCCATCCCTGGGATTCTCCAGGCAAGAACACTGGAGTGGGTTTCCATTTCCTTCTCCAGTGCATGAAAGTGAAAAGTGAAAGTGAAGGCCTTCAGTCGTGTCCAACTCTTAGGGACCACATGGACTCCCGCCTACCAGACTCCTCCGTCCATGGGAATTTCCAGGGAAGAGTACTGGAGTGGGTTGCCATTACCTTCTCTGAGGAGGAGAAGAGGGGGAATCAAAAGGAGAGGGAGCAAGCTAGCCAGTAATCACTTCCCTATGTGCTCTCCACAGTCTGGGTCCCTCAGAGATGTTCACGGAGTTACACAGAGAAGAGAAAAGGAGGAAGGAGACAGAGGTGGCCAGGAGGATAAAAGGGGGAATCAAAAGGAGAGAGACAGATCCAGCCAGTAATCAGTTCCCTAAGTGTTCTCCACAGCCTGGAACACACAAAGAGATTCACAGAGTTGGGCAGAGAAGAAAAAGGGGAGGAGGGAGATAGAGGCGACCTGGTGGAGAGAAAGGAGAGTCCAAAGGGGAGACAGCAATCAGGCCAGTGATGTCGCTCCCAAGTAAAAATGGGTACTGAAGATTGGGTTCTTAAAGGTATAAAGTTGATAACAAATACCAAAAAGCAAAGATTAAAAATCTAGAGTAGAGGTTAGATTTTTAAAAAATACAATATATATATAAAAAAAGAAAAGTCACAAAAATTATAAAAAATATTGTTTGCTTTAAAAATAGGGTCTTTTTTTTGCAAGGTAATAGTAGGTTATAAAAATGAAAATTAAAGGAGTAATAGGGACTTAAAATTTTTTTTTAATAAAAAAATGATAGTAAAAATATATCTAGGGCTTTCTCTGGAGCTGTTGCAGACAGTGTGGGGTCAGTTCATTTTCAGATAGTTCCTTGGTCCAGCTTGTACTTCTCAAGGTCTACAGGCCCCTTCCTATGTAGTCAGTGCTAACTACAGGGTTTTAATCTATTGCACCTGTCACTTCCAAAGCAGTTCCCTCTCTTTATTTTAGCTTCTTCTGCTTGCTGGTCTCTTCAGTGTCTAATTTCCGCCCTGACACAAGGTGGTTGGTGGTGGTCAATTTTTTTTAGGCTCACTTGTTCAGTCATGCTGTGGGGAGGGACGAAAACTGCAAACAAATATCACCGGCATGTGCTCACAGTGATTCAGCCACACTGGGTTTGCCCCCTCTCACAGCATGTGTGCTTTCCCAGTCTACACTGCTCAGGCTCTAGGTTGCTCTGCCAGGAACTGTCTGATGCTGGCCCTGGGTTATATGCACTCCCCAGGCTAAGCCGCTCAGGTTCAGGTTCTCAGGTACTCCACAAAGGCGTAGACTTAGTTGGGCCTGCGTTTTGTGCCTGTCCCAGGTCCAAGCAGCTCAGGTGACCAGGTGCTTGGCAAGCACAGTCGCCCCCACTTGAAGGCTGTGATGTATTGCCTCCCCTGCCCCTGCCACTTGGTTTTCTGGGTCTACAACAGGTGCGCCTTCTCAGGTGTGCCGTGTGTCTCTTCTGGGGAGCCGATCTCTGGCTGCGACCCTCCCGGTGGATGTTGACCATCCAGAATCCCAAGAAGTCTTGGTTAGCAAGGAAGCCTGCTTGCAGTTTGATATAGGATGGCTCTCTGGGGCCGCAATTGCTCCCTTCCGGCTCTGGCTGCCCCCGCCTGCCTGTCTCTGGTGGGGGATGGGCCCGTCCGCAGCTGGCTAGCTCTGCTCAGTCCTTTGTTCTGTGAGCAGGCCTGGCAGTGTATTAAGTTAGGGCTTTTCACGGGCCAGCTATCCCACAGTCTGGGTTGCTATCTCAAGCTAGTTCCCTCAGATTGCCCTCAGGGCATTCAGGCCGGTCCTTACCCTAGGCAACGCAGCCCTTGCCTCCTTGTCCAGCCCCTGCTTGCTAGTGGGGGATGTGAGCGTCTGGGCTGCTGCTCCGCTAGGACTTGCTGTTAGGCATGTAATCTGTGGGTTTTAATTATTTATTTATTTTTCCTCCCAGTTATTTTGCCCTCTGAGATTCCAAGGCTTGCCACAGACCCGCCAGAGAGATTGTGTTTGGAGAATGTGTTTCCTGGTGTTTGGAAACTTCTCTCTTTTTAAAGACTCCCTTCCTGGGACGGATTTCTGTCCCTACCTCTTTTATCTCTCTTTTATCTTTTATATTTTGTCCTACCTCCTTTTGACGACAATGGGCAGCCTTTCTGGATGCCTGATGTCCTCTGCCAGCATTCAGAAGTTGTTATGTAGAATTTGCTCGGTGTTCAAATGTTCTTTTGGTGAATTTGTGGGGGAGAAAATGGTCTCCCCATCCTATTCCTCTGCCATCTTAGCCGTTGGCTGTCTCTGCTTTTTCATATGCTGTCTAGGTTTGTCACAGATTTCTTCCAAGGAGCAAGCATCTTTTAATTTCGTGGCTGCAGTCACCATCTGCAGTGATTTTGGAGCCCCCAAAAATAAATGACTGAATTTATTCTTTTGTAAATAACTGACTCTTCTAGCATCTTGACAGATCCTCTGCATGATCAAAGAGTAAGTGACACGTGACTGCAGTCCAATGCTATTTCTAAATTTAAGCTCTTTAGCTAAACCAATTTTTAAGTGAAAATAGAGGATCTCATAAATGAATTCCTAGATAAATTTAAATTATACAAATGCTGCAGATCTAAACCAAGTTTGCTTTGCTTGAGTTTCAAATGTTTCACTCTTGGCAATGTTTTAGTTTGTCATTTATTGCAATGTCAGATACCTTGTTTGGAAACTGCCAAGTTCTGCTATTTTCCTCTTGTGCTCATGCACATAATACCATTAATTTGTAATTAATTGTTGGAAGGTTAAAGACCAGGGGAATAAACAGCTAAAGAAAATGTTCCCTATATAATATGGAATTATACAGAAGAAATTCCCTATAGGCTAATTCATTGACTCATTGACTTTCCAGAGTTCTTTAAAATCATTATTGCAAATCAGAATAAACAGACGTGAGCTTTAGTTCCCTTTCATGTAGTTACTTGATGCATTAATACACAGTAGCTATGAATAATAAACTGTAAAGATACAGTCATGGAAACATTAGGTACAATTGTGCTTTTTATTTTACTTTAAGAAAAAGTCCCACATATTTTTAATAAAGTGCCAGTCAATTATGATTACTATTTGACCATGTATTATTTTACCATTAACCTGATCTAGAAGAATTCAGTAATTCGTTAGTAATAGGCTCAGACCTTTTTCTATTGCTCTAATATATGTAAAGGGCTTCCCAGGTGGCACTAGTGGAAAGGAACCCACATGCCAATGCAGAACACGTAAGAGACCAGAGTTCAGTTCCTGGGTGTGGAAGATCCCCTGGAAGAGGGCATGACAATCCACTCCACTATTCTTGCCTGGAGAATCATACGGACAGAGGAGCTAGGTGGGGCTACAGTCAATGGGGTCGCAAAGATTCAGAAACGACTGAAGTGACTTAGCACACAGGCAATATACGTAAAAATATTTGAATTTTTTTAAAAGAAAAAGTTTCTTTAGTCACAAAGGATTATTAAGACTTAAAACCATCAGTTTTTCTTATGATTGATTTATAGGCACCTGCTTAAATCTAGGACCCTTTTGTTGACCATGATGGCTACTCCATTTCTTCTAAGGGATTCCTGCCTGCAGTAGTAGATATAATGGTCATCTGAGTTAAATTCACCCATTCCAGTCCATTTTAGTACGCATATTCCTAGAATGTCAACGTTCACTCTTGCCATCTCCTGTTTGACCACTTCCAATTTGCCTTGATTCATGGACCTAACATTCCAGGTTCCTATGCAATATTGCTCTTTACAGCATCGGACCTTGCTTCTATCACCAGTTACATCCACAATTGGGTATTGTTTTTGCTTTGGCTCCATTCCTTCATTCTTCCTGGAGTTATTTCTCCACTGATCTCCAGTAGCATACTGGGCACCTACTGACCTGGGGAGTTCCTCTTTCAACATCCCACAATTTTGCTTTTTCATACTGTTCATGGGGTTCTCAAGGCAAGAATACTAAAGTGGTTTTCCATTCCCTTCTCCTGTGGACCACATTCTGTCAGACCTCTCCACCATGACCTGCCTGTCTTGGGTGGCCCCACAGGGCATGGCTTAGTTTCATCGAGTTAGACAAGGCTGTGGTCCTAGTGTGATTAGATTGACTAGTTTTCTGTGAGTATGGGTTCAGTGTGTCTACCCTCTGATACCCTCTTGCAACACCTACCATTTTACTTGGGTTTCTCTTACCTTGAACATCTCTTACCTTACATTATATCTACTACTGTGGGCAGGAATCCCTTAGAAGAAATGGAGTAGCCATCATGGTCAACAGAAGAGTCTGAAATGCAGTACTCGGGATGCAGTCTCAAAAATGACAGAATGATCTGTTTGTTTCCAAGGCAAACCATTCAATATCAGAGTAATCCAAGTCTATGTCCCAACCAGTAATGCTGAAGAGCTGAAGTTGAACAGTTCTATGAAGACCTATAAGATCTTTTAGAACTAACACCAAAAAAGATGTCCTTTTCATTATAGGGGACTGGACTGCAAAAGTAGGAAGTCAAGAAATACCTGGAGTAACAGGCAAATTTGGCCTTGGAATACGGAATGAAGCAGGGCAAAGGCTAATAGAATTTTGCCAAGAGAACGCACTGGTCATAACAAACACCCTCTTCCAACAACACAAGAGAAGACTCTACACATGGACATCACCAGATGGTTGACACCAAAATCAGACTGATTATATTCTTTTCAGCCAAAGATGGAGAAGCTCTACACAAGCAGCAAAAACAAGACCAGGAGCTGACTGTGGCTCAGATCATGAACTCCTTATTGACAAATTCAGACTTAAATTGAAGAAAGTGGAGAAAACCACTAGACCATTCAGGTATGACCTAAATCAAATCCCTTATTATTATACAGTGGAAGTGAGAAATAGATTTAAGGGCCTAGATCTGATAGAGTGCCTGATGAACTATAACTGAGGTTCGTGACATTCTACAGGAGACAGGGATCAAGACCATCCCCATGGAAAAGAAATGCAGAAAAGCAAAATGGCTGTCTGGGGAGGCATTTCATATAGCTGCAAAAAGAAGACAAGTGAAAAGCAAAGGAGAAAAGGAAAGATATAAACATCTGAATGCAGAGTTCCAAAAATAGCAAGAAGAGATAAGAAAGCCTTCCTCAGTGATCAACGCAAAGAAATAGAGGAAAACAACAGAATGGGAAAGACTAGAGATCTTTTCATGAAAACTAGAGATACCAAGGGAACATTTCATGCAAAGATGGGCTCAATAAAGGACAGAAATGGTATGGACCTAACAGAAGCAGGAGATATTAAGAAGAGGTGGCAAGAATACACAGAAGAACTGTACAAAAAAGATCTTCACAACCCAGATAATCATGATGGTGTGATCGCTCACCTAGAGACAGACATCCTGGAATGTGAAGTCAAGTAGGCCTTAGGAAGCATCACTACAAACAAAGCTAATGGAGGTGATGGAATTCCAGTTGAGCTATTTCAAATCCTGAAAGATGATGCTGTGAAAGTGCTGCACTCAATATACCAGCAAATCTGGAAAACTCAGCAGTGGCCACAGGACTGGAAAAGGTCAGTTTTCATTCCAATCCCAAAGAAAGGCAATGCCAAAGAATGCTCAAACTACCGCACAATTGCACTCATCTCACACGCTAGTAAAGTAATGCTCAAAATTCTCCAAGCCAGGCTTTACCAATATGTGACCCGTGAACTTCCAGATGTTCAAGCTGGTTTTAGAAAAGGCAGAGGAATCAGAGATCAAATTGCCAACATCTGCTGGATCATGGAAAAAGCAAGAGAGTTCCAGAAAAACATCTATTTCTGCTTTATTGACCATGCCAAAGCCTTTGACTGTGTGGATCACAATAAACTGTGGAAAATTCTTCAAGAGATGGGAATACCAGACCACCTGACCTGCCTCTTGAGAAACCTGTATGCAGGTCAGGAAGCAACAGTTAGAACTGGACATGGAACAACAGACCGGTTCCAAATAGGAAAAGGAGTACATCAAGGCTGTATATTGTCATCCTGCTTATTTAACTTCTATGCAGAGTACATCATGAGAAATGCTGGGCTGGAAGAAGCACAAGCTGGAATCAAGATTGCCGGAAGAAATAGCAATAACCTCACACATGCAGATGACACCACCCTATGGAGAAAGTGAGGATAAACTAAAAATCCTCTTGATGAAAGTGAAAGAAGAGAGTGAAACAGTTGGCTTAAAGCTCAACATTCAGAAAACGAAGATCATGGCATCTGGTCCCATCACTTCATGGGAAATAGATGGGGAAACAGTGTCAGACCTTATCTTTTTGGGCTCCAAAATCACTGCAGATGATGACTACAGCCATGAAATTAAAAGACACTTACTCCTTGGAAGGAAAGTTATGACCAACCTAGATAGCATATTGAAATTCAGAGACATTACTTTGCCAACAAAGGTCTGTCTAGTCAAGGCTATGGTTTTTCCAGTAGTCATGTATGGGTGCGAGAGTTGGACTGTGAAGAAAGCTGAGCACCGAAGAATTGATGCTTTTGAACTGTGGTGTTGGAGAGGACTCTTGCGAGTCCCTTGGACTGCAAGGAGATCCAACCAGTCCATTCTAAAGGAGATCGGCCTTGAGTGTTCTTTGGAAGGAATGATGCTAAAGCTGAAACTCCAATACTTTGGCCACCTCATGTGAAGAGTTGACTCACTGGAAAAGACTCTGATGATGGGAGGGATTGGGGGCAGGAGGGAAAGGGGATGACAGAGGATGAGATGGCTGGATGGCATCACCGACTGATGGACGTGAGTTTGAGTGAACTCCGGGAGATGGTGATGGACAGGGAGGCCTGACGTGCTGCGATTCATGGGGTCGCAAAGAGTTGGACACGACTAAGTGACTGAACTGATCTGAACTGAACTAAATCTAGGAACAATTAATTAGGAAATGGAACTCAGAGGAACTTCTGGGTGGTTTTACAAACTTTCCTTCCTTCTCTCTGTTCCCCATATCCCTCATTCTCCTCTTTTTTCCCCCCTCTCTCTTCTTTTTATTATTATACAGCAATTATATTGTATTAATGAAATTAATATTTTTGCTTTCTAGTTAGAAGGCAAAGATTTATCAGCCACGTAAGGACAAGAGACAAGGAAAAAATTGAATTAATCTAAGAGAAAAATATTTTGTGCAGAGGTAGAGGAGTCACAATTGCATGCTATTTCTTTCCTCTACAACTTAGACACTGGAACAAACCTCAACAGTGGACAAACCTGCCCCCCATGTTAGCATAGAGTCTTTAAAAAATACCTAATATAGTAGAAAAATCACAATGTCACACAGGAGTGCACGTGGATCAAACATACAGTCTTGCAGTGGCCTAAAATAAGCCAGAGGGGGTTAGCTTGTGAAAAATGAAATCAAGATACCTGAATTAAACACAATTAAGATGCCAGCACGGGGAGCCCTCACACCCAACCCAGTAGTAGAGCCCAACTGGAAGAAGAAAGAATCCTCTTCTTTTCTGGCAAGGACTCAGCCAATGAAAGGCCATAGACTCTTGGTTTACTACAGCCCTCCCAACTGCCTTTTCCTCTCTATAAAAGCATTCTCCTTTCCTTGCCCTTTGGGGACTTGCATGTGCCTCACCTAGGTTGCCTGCCTGGTTTGTAGATCTCTCCCCAGTTCAGTTCATTCGCTCAGTCGTGTCCAACTCTTTGCAACCCCATGAACCGCAGCATGCCAGGCCTCCCTGTCCATCACCAACTCTGGAGTCCCAACAAACCCATGTCCATTGAGTTGGTGATGCCATCCAACCATCTCGCCCTCTGTCGTCCCCTTCTCCTGCTGCCCTCAACCTTTCCCAGCATCAGGGTCTTTTCCAATGAGTCAGCTCTACGCATCAGGTGGCAAAAGTATTTGAGTTTCAGCCTCAACATCAGTCTTTCCAGTGAACACCCAGGACTGATCTCCTTTAGGATGGACTGGCTGGATCTCCTTGCAGCCCAAGGGACTCTCAAGAGTCCAACACCACAGTTCAAAAGTATCACTTCTCAGCACTCAGCTTTCTTTATGGTCCAATTCTCATATCCATACATAACCACTGGAAAAACCATAGCTTTGACTAGATGGACCTCTGTTGGCAAAGTAATGTCTCTGCTTTTTAATATGCTGTCTAGGTTGGTCATAACTTTCCTTCCAAGGAGTAAGCGTCTTTTAATTTCATGGCGGCAGTCACCATCTGCAGTGATCTTGGAGTGCAGAAAAATAAAATCTGACACTGTTTCCTCTGTTTCCCCATCTATTTCCCATGAAGTGATGGGACCAGATGCCATGATCTTCATTTTCTGAATGTTGAACTTTAAGCCAACTATTTCACTCTCCTCTTTCACTTTCATCAAGAGGCTTTTTAGTTCCTCTTCACTTTCTGCCATAAGGGTGGTGTCATCTGCATATCTGAGGTTATTGCTATTTCTTCCGGCAATCTTGATTCCAGCTTGTGCTTCTTCCAGCCCAGCATTTCTCATGATGTACTCTGCATAGAAGTTAAATAAGCAGGATGACAATATACAGCCTTGATGTACTCCTTTTCCTATTTGGAACCGGTCTGTTGTTCCATGTCCAGTTCTAACTGTTGCTTCCTGACCTGCATACAGGTTTCTCAAGAGGCAGGTCAGGTGGTCTGGTATTCCCATCTCTTGAAGAATTTTCCACAGTTTATTGTGATCCACACAGTCAAAGGCTTTGGCATGGTCAATAAAGCAGAAATAGATGTTTTTCTGGAACTCTCTTGCTTTTTCCATGATCCAGCAGATGTTGGCAATTTGATCTCTGATTCCTCTGCCTTTTCTAAAACCAGCTTGAACATCTGGAAGTTCACGGGTCACATATTGGTAAAGCCTGGCTTGGAGAATTTTGAGCATTACTTTACTAGCGTGTGAGATGAGTGCAATTGTGCGGTAGTTTGAGCATTCTTTGGCATTGCCTTTCTTTGGGATTGGAATGAAAACTGACCTTTTCCAGTCCTGTGGCCACTGCTGAGTTTTCCAGATTTGCTGGTATATTGAGTGCAGCACTTTCACAGCATCATCTTTCAGGATTTGAAATAGCTCAACTGGAATTCCATCACCTCCATTAGCTTTGTTTGTAGTGATGCTTCCTAAGGCCTACTTGACTTCACATTCCAGGATGTCTGTCTCTAGGTGAGCGATCACACCATCATGATTATCTGGGTTGTGAAGATCTTTTTTGTACAGTTCTTCTGTGTATTCTTGCCACCTCTTCTTAATATCTCCTGCTTCTGTTAGGTCCATACCATTTCTGTCCTTTATTGAGCCCATCTTTGCATGAAATGTTCCCTTGGTATCTCTAGTTTTCATGAAAAGATCTCTAGTCTTTCCCATTCTGTTGTTTTCCTCTATTTCTTTGCGTTGATCACTGAGGAAGGCTTTCTTATCTCTTCTTGCTATTTTTGGAACTCTGCATTCAGATGTTTATATCTTTCCTTTTCTCCTTTGCTTTTCACTTGTCTTCTTTTTGCAGCTATATGAAATGCCTCCCCAGACAGCCATTTTGCTTTTCTGCATTTCTTTTCCATGGGGATGGTCTTGATCCCTGTCTCCTGTAGAATGTCACGAACCTCAGTTATAGTTCATCAGGCACTCTATCTATCAGATCTAGGCCCTTAAATCTATTTCTCACTTCCACTGTATAATAATAAGGGATTTGATTTAGGTCATACCTGAATGGTCTAGTGGTTTTCTCCACTTTCTTCAATTTAAGTCTGAATTTGTCAATAAGGAGTTCATGATCTGAGCCACAGTCAGCTCCTGGTCTTGTTTTTGCTGCTTGTGTAGAGCTTCTCCATCTTTGGCTGAAAAGAATATAATCAGTCTGATTTTGGTGTCAACCATCTGGTGATGTCCATGTGTAGAGTCTTCTCTTGTGTTGTTGGAAGAGGGTGTTTGTTATGACCAGTGCGTTCTCTTGGCAAAATTCTATTAGCCTTTGCCCTGCTTCATTCCGTATTCCAAGGCCAAATTTGCCTGTTACTCCAGGTATTTCTTGACTTCCTACTTTTGCAGTCCAGTCCCCTATAATGAAAAGGACATCTTTTTTGGTGTTAGTTTTAGAAGATCTTGTAGGTCTTCACAGAACTGTTCAACTTCAGCTCTTCAGCATTACTAGTTGGGACATAGACTTGGATTACTGTGATATTGAATGGTTTGCCTTGGAAATGAACAGAGATCATTCTGTCGTTTTTGAAATTGCATCCAAGTACTTCAGATATGCAGATGACACCACCTTTACAGCAGAAAGTGAAGAGGAACTAAAAAGCCTCTTGATGAAAGTGAATGAGGAGAGAGAAAATGTTGGCTTAAAGGTCAACATTCACAAAACGAAGATCATGGCATCCGGTCCCATCACTTCATGGCAAATAGATGGGGAAACAGAGGAAACAGTGTCAGAGTTTATTTTTGGAGGCTCCAAAATCACTCCAGATGTTGACTGCAGCCATGAAATTAAAAGATGCTTACTCCTTGGAAGGAAAGTTATGACCAACCTAGATAGCATATTGAAATGCAGAGACATTACTTTGCCAACAAAGGTCTGTCTCGTCAAGGCTATGGTTTTTCCAGTAGTCATGTGTGGATATGAGAGTTGGACTGTGAAGAAAGCTGAGCAACGAAGAATTGATGCTTTTGAACTGTGGTGTTGGAGAAGACTCTTGAGAGTCCCTTGGACTGCAAGGAGATCCAACGAGTCCATTCTAAAGGAGATCAGCCCTGGGTGTTTTTTGGAAGGAATGATGCTAAAGCTGAAACTCCAGTACTTTTGCCACCTCATGCGTAGAGTTGACTCATTGGAAAAGACTCTGATGCTGGGAGGGATTAGGGGCAGGAGGAGAATGGGACGACAGCGGATGAGATGGCTGGCATCACCGACTCAATGGACATGAGATTGAGTGAACTCTGGGAGACGGTGATGGACAGGGAGGCCTGGCATGCTGCAATTCATGGAGTCGCAAAGAGTTGGACATGACTGAGCAACTTAAGTGAACTGAACTGCCGTATGGATACCCTTTAAACTCAAATGGTAGTCTTTGAATATAGTATTTTCCTGGGTTCTATGAGTTGTTTTAGAGAATTATTGAACTTGAGGGCTATCATGGGCACCTCTGAATTAGCAGCCAGTTGGTCAGAAGTGTGGGTAGCCTGGGAACTAACTTGTGACTGTCGTCTATAAAGACAGTCTTGGGGAACAACGAGCCCTAAACCTGTAGGATTTGATGCTAAATCTGGGTGGTTAGCATCAAACTGTATTTAAGTGTATGTCCAGTTGGGGGTGAAACAAAACAAGTAGCTCATGAAAATATTTCTTCTAACTCTCTTTTCTCATTTCTGGCTGTCATAACCCCCTCTACATAAGTTGCCCCTACCCTTCCTGTGCACACTTCCAGGATTTGCGATTTCTTTCCATAGAATAAACAAACTCCAGCTGTTGTTTTTTACCCCTGTGTTTAAGAAATGTTGCAGTGTTGCTTACCAGAGTTTAGTGTGGCTTCCTCTTCCACATAGCTCTATAGATAGAACTTGGCTTAAAAAAGAAAACTTTGATCTCGGTAACTGGAATGGTTCCATGAGAGGTTGGCATAGTTAGGGGCAGCAGTGGTTGGGATAGGATAAACTCTGATTTTGTGCATAGAAGATCTGGTTCTGTTCATAGCAGAGGGATTTTTACTGTCTGGTTAATTTTTTCTCAACTAATGGAAGTCAAACATAACTCACCACCACAAGGATGATTTCATACCCCTCTATATAAGAAACTGATATTTCTTCTTACCTTGGCCTTATATCAGGAGAGAATGTTTCCTCTCTCTGCCTGCTATGGACTGAAAGTTTGCCTGTACCCGACCCCCCAAATTAATATGTTGAAACCCTCGTCCCTAATGTGATGGTATTTGGAGACAGAGCCTTTGAGAGGTAATTAGGTCATGAGGGTGGAGTCCTTGTGATGCAATTAGTGCTCTTATAAGAGAGACAGGACAGAGTTGCTTCCTCTCTCTCTGCTTTGTGCCAGGTGAGGATGCAATGAGAAGGTATCAGTCTGCAAACCAGGAAATGGGCTCTCACCAGACTTCAGTCTGCTGGCAGTTTGATTTTGGACTGACTGCCTCCAGAACTGTGAGAAACAAATATTTTCTGTCAAAGCCACCCAGTCTCTGGTAAATTTTTTATAATGGTAGCATGAACTAAGACACTGCGCTTACTATATTTTCACCTGAAATAACAGAAAATAATGGTGTCAAGCCCAAATATCTTTTCCTTCAATATTAATTTCTACTCACTAGGGATTTAATGTTGGTGATAGAAGTTTTAATTCATTCATTGATGAAGACATAATAGAATTAAAACTAGACCAACCCAGTTACAGAAATACCAAAACTACAGGTGGTTCGATCCTCTTTCTTAATAAAATTTATCTTTTTCAATTTCTTTAGAAAGTATACTTTATTTAAAAAGTGTAAATAATATAGCCCATGATACAAAATTCTAGACATAGTAAATTATAAAATAGCACAAAGGAAATATAAATATTCATTTTATCTTCTTATATATATCTTTTATGTATTTCTTTTCTTTTCCTAGGTTCATATTTTTCATTGTTGTCCAATCTGATTCATACTTACAGTAAAAACATTTTAAATATCATAGACAGGTTTAAGGGAAAAGTAAAGATTCCTTTCTCTCCATCCCCTCCTCAGATATTGGTGAATATCCTTTCAACTATATGGATACATTTTGTTTTCTACATATATGGTGTCACATTATACATGTTGTTCTTATAACTTTTTTCACTGAACACTGTCATGAAAAGCTTTCATGATGGTGCATTTAGAGCTAATTCATTCTTTTTAATGGTTAAACTGTATTCCTTGATGTATAGACATCTATTTAGCTGGCTCCCTCATGATGACCAACATGTTTCCAACATTTTATTGGGGTTTCTCCGGTGGTTCAAATGGTAAAGAATCCACCTGTAACGCAGGACACCTGGGTTTGATCCCTGGGTTGGGAAGATCCCCTGGAGAAAGGAATGGTTACCCACTCCAGTATTCTTGCCTGTAACAAAATGTTGATAGCTTATTTTTGATAAATGTAGTTATTATATTAACTTACATACAGTCCATGGGGTTGCAAAGATTTGGACACCACTGAGCAACTAACACTCTCACATATCCTCACACCTGTCTCCTCCACAGGATCCAGTCACTGCACAGCTTGCCCTTTATTTTATACTTGTGCACTGGCACTTTTGAGCAGCTGGTGTGTAGTATTATTTTCCATAGACAGATGCTATAGGGGCTCAGTCATGTCCTGCTCTTTGCAACCCCATGGACTGTAGCCTGCCAGGCTCCTCTGTCCATAGGATTTTCCAGGCAAGAATACTGGGGTGGGTCACCATTTCATCCTCCAGGGGATCTTCCTGACCCACATCTCCTACATCTTCTGTATTACAGGCAGATTCTTTATCCTGCTGAACACCAGGGAGGCCTTGGTTTTGATTACACCATTACAAAATGTGCTTTTGCTTTCATCTAGTTAAAAAAAAATTCTGTGTCCCTATGGATGTTCAGTAAAGAATAAATATGGCTAATTTAAAGTGGTCACACTGTTTTACAGGTTAAGTAAATATTTCAATTAGAAGAGTAAATATTTTTAAATAGGGAGTGTGGATATTTCCTGTTTGGGGAGTGTGTTCTTTAATGAACTGAGTTTCAGATTGGTGATATTACAAGGAGTGTGTAATGAATTTCTGGGCTGTAAGTCTTAAGACTACACCCTGTCCTAAAAGGCAAAATAAATTTCCAAAGTTTTTATCTTAGTAATACAGCACAGTGAAATACAGAAGGGGTACAGTGAAGAACAGATGCTTGCTTTTGTCATTAGCTTGTTAGTGAATCCCAAGATATCAGGCTTCCTGGAGCTTGTTGCAGAGGTACTCAAGCATCCCTTTTAAAGATTAAAAAGAATTAAAGATTCCTACCTGACTACAGTTATCATTTATCTATTCAAATATACAGATAATGAAGGTACCCATAGGATGCTCTCATCTATTTTAAAAAATTGGGTGGTCCTTGATGGGTGTCCAACTCAGATCAACTGGGAATTATTAGCTTAAGGCACTATCTCTGATTAATTTTGTCTTGGACCTTGAGTAAAGCTTAGTTAAAAGGATATGAATGAGCTTTAAAATAATTTCCCTCCACAGTATCCAAGCTACCTCTAATAACAGAGTCATTCTCATCTTCCTTAATTATTCATATCAGATCTTCCAAGAGGAAACTTGCTATTACTAAATGCCAAAAGCAGCTTGTAGCGCCCTGCAAAATATATTTTCTTCATAACTGGAAGGGGAAGAGGGAAAGTGAACAAGGGATGGAAGAAAACCAATAAATACAATGTAAATAGTTTCATAGAAAGTTATTTATATTTTGGCAAGCCTCTCTATCTACTATGAACCCCAAGTTTTCTTTTTAGAGAAACTATGATGATGATGATAGCAGTTTTTACTAAAAAGATATTGATATACTAAGATATTTGGTAATACTTACTCTAATATTGCCCTGTCCATTCACATAGCATGAAACCATCAAGAGAAGCAGTCCCCTGCATCCAGCCTTCCAGGCTGTCTTCACAGCTTAGATTCCATCTGTATGCTGCCATGAAAGTTGTTACTGGCACACATAGGAGCGTGATTCTGGACTAACTTAAAGCTCTTGTCTTAAAGGCCTTTTCCTGTGGCATTGGCACAAAGATGCACTGTCATCTGGCTGAGGAACAAGTTCCATTCCATCACGTATTTCAGGTTTGCTCAACTGGCGTTCAGCGTATTTCTGGAATGTGGAAAGATTAGTCCAAACTTCATTCCACTGAATCATCCCCACTCATGCTATTGTTTCTAGTTGCTGTGTATCTTCAGACTAAAACCAAAGGTCTGATTTATTTCACTCCTAAAGTGACATTTTAACTTTAGTTACGATAGGCACTAGTGTGCTATTTCATAATCTTACAAGGAACCCTAATCCACTATTTTATGCATAGGTAAGAACCCTCTTGGAAAGGGACATCAAACAAAGTGTTCCTACTTGAACAGCAGCACTTCTTGAATTCATCCTCCACATGTTAATAAATAATTAACATTGTTGAATATTCAAATCAGTGAACAAAGATGATAAGCATCTCAAAGTAAACTCTGTGGTTTTTATACATCCTTCCCTTTAGGCCTGTAGTCATACACGTTTTGCAAATGGTGATGCGACAGTGAAATGTCCCTCCACTTTGGCCACTGACTGAAATATTCCTTTACATTGGATTTTTCAGTTCTGTGGTTCCTCAGTATGCATGGTTCCACGTCCTCAGATCGTGCAGTACTGTAGTGAGCATGTACATGCTCAGTCGTGTCTGACTCTTGTGACCCCATGGACTGTAGCCCACCAAGCTCCTCTGTCCATGGGATTCTCCAGGCAAGAACACAGGAGCAGGTTGCCATTTCCTTCTCCAGGGGATCTTTCTGATCCAGGGATCAAACCCACATCTCTTGCATCTCCTGCACTGGCAGACGGATTATCACTGAGATACAAGGGAAGCCTCAGTACTGTAATATTTATTCCAAAAAAAAAAATCCACATATAAATGGACCTGCATGGTTCAAACCCATTTTGTTCAAGGGTCAACTGTACTTTTCATGTTTGTTTTATACAACAAATTAAATATTTGCTTTCCACCCTGTACTGACAGCAAAAGCATGAATCGTAATTAGTAAGGAGAATGAAGAGGTAGATATTTTGAGCAGAAAGAGATGTTAATGATCTCTAGTCTAACCTTCCTGTTTTCCATGAGGAAAAATGTTCTCTGAGGTTCAGAGCTTTTAATCTATACTTGTAAGGTCTCTATAAGCATTGTTCTTCTAAAAAATGAACGGAGGTAAAAATATGGTGGCCACAAAAGTATTTAGCACTATCTTTCTATAGGTTGGTACCTCAGTGTAGCCAGAGTTCCACAGGCTGACTCTTGAGCCCCTTCAGGAAGCAAGGACTCAGGCCATTTTTTGGCCTGAGGACATTCAACCAAGCAGGATGGATCCTCTGAACTGACCTGTAGTACTCTGTAATAGTAGCAGTAAAGCCGGTGTGGCTGTAGCAGATCCCTAGCAGTCAACTGTCCTTCTTTTGCAATCTTCTTGGCTTCTTCATCATTTTCCTGAAAAGTTTAAAAAGAAACAATGAATGAAAATTACTCCTGCAACCCACAGAGAAAGCTAAGAGGGAGGTAGGACAGATGTAGGGTTGAATGTGAACATCATGGGAGAGATGAAATGTGATGAAAATATAACTTCAGAATGAGGCTATGGTAACAGACAAAGTACTTTCCTGGACATCTCTGCTATATATGGAAATAATCATGCATGGTTGGGATCCCCCTAGTGCAACAATCCACATACAGCCACTATTGTGACCGTCTTGGTACTTTCCAAGCTACTCAGGGAATCTGGGGCTCATCATTTGTTCCCTCAATCTAATTCTCTCCGCTTGATATTAAAATACAAACTAGAATAGAACGAATTAGTTTTTATGCTATAACATCTTATTTAAATATTTAGCTTGAACCAAAAAATTGTTCTAAAAGGGTACTCATGAAAGACTGTGTTATTGTTGTAATAACAAATTCAGTTATTAGTACTCACAGGCTATTCCTTCAATACCAGGAATAGTCAATATTCCTAATTATACTTTTATAAAATATCTAACATTATATGATGCTGCTCCCAGAAAAAGCCATTTGCAAGCAATTCTGACTCTTTATAAAGGGTCACAAAAATATTCTGTGTCAGGTATCCAGTTGTTTTCATAGCCACATTACTTCTCAGAAACAGAATAGACTTACAATGGAAAGGTAAATTTTATAATTTCACAATAAAATACAGGAGCTTTTTAGTATTCTTCCTTTAAAAGAAAGAATTCTTATTTTATGGAAAGCTTGTGTTTCTTGGGATGTTGTATAGCATGCATTCATTAAGAACTTGTTATCCCGAGAAAACCATACAAAAAGATACATGCATCCCAATGTTCATTGCAGCACTATTTTTAACAGCCAAGACAGGGAAGCAACCTAAGTGTCCACTGACAGATAAATGGATAAAGAAGATGTGGTACATATACACAAATATGGCTGGAATATTACTCAGCCATAAAAAGTAGGAAATAATGCCATTTGCAGCTGCTGATACTGAATGAAGTTAAATACTGAGTGAAGTTAAGACTTAGAAAGACAAATATATGATAGTACTTACGTGTGGAATCTAAAAAAAAATGACACAAATGAATCTATTTGCAAAACAGAAACAGAGTCACAGATATAAAAAACAAATTATGGTTTCCAAGGGGGAAAGGGAAGGGATAAATTGGGAGATTAGGATTGACATAATATGCACTATTATATATAAAACAGATAACTAACAAGAACCTACTGTATAGCACAGGGGGCTCTACTCAGTCCTTTGTAATGACCTATATGAGAATAGAATCTAAAAAAGAATGGATATGTGTGTATGTATAACTGATTCACTTTGCTGTTCAGCAGAAACTAACAACACTGTAAATCAACTTTACTCCAATAAAAATTAATTTAAAAACTTGTGCCTTTTTTTCTAACTGGGGAAAACAAAAGGGTACCATAATTGCTTTAAATATTTTCTTGTGCATAAAGCACTTTAACCCTGGTCTTTTTAATCTGTAATTTGCATTTGGTGTGTGTTACTTGTATTTGGTGTGTGTGCATGAATAGTGATCCTTTAGAAAAACCTATATTCTATGTAACACTGTACTTCAAATCTTCTAAAAATCCTCAAACATACTGATAGGGGGCATTCAAAATGGTTCTGATGTTGATTCTTCCTGAGGTTGATTACAGGGAAACAAAAATTTCACAAAATAAAATTTCATTTGCCTAAATTATGTCAAATTGTGTTATGATAAAACTTGTGTAACTAAATAATACTGGTGAACTTGTTATTGCCTAAAGAAATTAAAATTATGGAAAGCATACCTTGGCCCATTTAACTTTCTCTAGTAGATCACTAAGATTTCTTTTAATTGGAATATAATGTTTCCACGGCTTCAGTGCCATATAGAAATGTTCGTAATATGGTGAGTCCTGCTTCAGAACCAAACTGTCACCAAGCATGAGATATGGATATCTATAAGCAGCCACGGTCCCGTCCACATTCACTTGATACTTGTACTAAAAGATTAAAACAAACATAAAAGTTTTAGCAGTCATTTGCTTCACTTCTGTGTCTGGTCAACATTGTAATATTAAATATAAAGAAATTATTTTCCAACTTAATATTTAGAAGCTTTACATTTTATTTTGTAACACACGTCTTCTCTTTGTATTAAAATCATAAGCAGCATTCGTCAGGTCAGTTTTAAGAAATACAACATATTTAAAGATAAGGTGATAAATAATTTTAGGAAATAGGAATGCCTATTTTAACTATGTCTACATAATGGGGAATTCAGATTTCTGTAACCAGGTAAGAAAACTATTTCCAAAGCTCTATATTTATTAAAGCTTAATATTGATAATAATTTACACTTTTATTTATACATTATTTCATTTGTTCCTTATACCCACGTAAGTATGAAAAGGGAAGGCATTATCTCAAAGTTCAGTTTTGGAGCTGAGGAAACAGAAACCTGGAGAAGACCAAGGACTAGTGTGATGCTGGCGACACAGTACATATACTGTTGACATGTTTGTTGGATTAATAAACTTTGATTTAAATTTCAAAATCATTTTTCATTCAATTATAATAATGTGAAGCAGATATCATCTCCTTTCTTATAAATGATAAAACTCATTTCAGAGATCTTTATAAACCTCTATTGTATGAGCCCAAATCCCATGCTCTCTTCATTATACCACACTGAGAGGAAGAGGATATACAGATTTGTTAATTAATTTTTTCTTAAATAATTGGTACCAAGGGCTTTAGATTTTGTCACAGCCAGTTAGTTTTGTCACGTTGTTCACACCTCTGTCTCCTTGAGCCTCATATATGGTGCTCTGAAGGAGCTGAGCAGGCTCATATGTTAGGGGTGAGAGGTGCTAAAGAGATGACAGCCCCAAAGTTAGTAGCAGAGGCAGGACTAGAGATGGGACTTGAACATCATTTTACTAGCATGAAATTCAAACTCTTTTTATTTACAAGATCATTTTATGTAAGAGACATTTATATTCCCAGTTTATTTAAAAAAATACAAAAAAGAGAAAAACATGGAAATATACCAAAATCCTAAATTAATCCTTGTACTATATTTTGAGTACTAAATACAGTTCTGAGCTATTTGTAGACAAAGTTAACAACAAATGAAAAAGAAACTGCATAAGTTTTGTAATTCTCTGTGTCTGAAAAGAACGTGTGTGCTGGGTCATAAAATCTGGGTAGAAATCTGCCCAACCCCACCTGTCTGTTTGACTTTTAACACAAGTTCATCACTTCATATCTATCCAGGAAGACCTAATCACATACCTTAAAGAAGTCAAAGAAACCGATCAATTTAGCTTTTCCAAGCTCCTTTTCTTTCTCTTGGAAGAAGAAGTATCCTGTGATTCCTGCATCTAGTAGCTGTGGGTTTTCCTTGGACAGCTGCACCAGCTGGAGCCTCTCCTCTCTGCTGTCTCTACCTCTGAAGAAAGCTTTCTCTGTTTTGTTGATCCAGGAAGGTCCTAGATGTTTGAGACCATAAAAAAATACTAATATGAATTTGACATTTTTGTATTATGGTAAGTATAATCATCTTTAATCTACCTTTGTTATTTAGATGCTAAAGCTCTTTTATCATCAACACATCTTCTAAAGTAAGTGTAACTTCTGAAAAATATGCTCTAATTTTTATCTTTTTGTGTACTAATGATAGCTCCCTCAAAAGGTTGAGTTCCTGTGGTATGACTTTAGGAATTATCCAAAACAATGCTGGATCAAATTCAAACCAAAAAGATTCCATGACTTGGTTCACATTAGTTTCTTCCATCTTTTGTGCTTCACACACACACACACACACACACACACACAGACTAGACTGTCATTCTTAGAGTGACTATAACAAACTATACAATTAAGTAATACCCACACAACTTTAATTCTTAGGTCATCAGAATTTTGAGCACATCAGTTTGAATATACTACAGAATTTTTCTAATATGCTGCTAAATGAAAATACATATGTATAACTAAACTATGTATATATATTTATATTCTCTCTTTCCTGGGAGGGAAATAATCAGGAAGAATCAATTTAGATCTCTTTCTATCATTCTAAAAAGAAGTCATTAGTTAACACTTCTCAGTGTTCTAAGGGATAAATCGTAAATCACAGAAACTAGGGGGATGGTCAACCTCTTTACTATTTTAGCACACTTTTCAGGAATTTACCGATATCAAATAAAAAGTAGGTCAGTTTTCATTTCCCATTATCTTTAGAGACTTTACAAGGAGTCTCTAGTCTTGTCTACAAAATAGGTCCACTTGAACTGCTCTAAATAGAAATGAAGCCTTGTAAAGACAGGCAGTGTTTTTTTCTACTCAGGGAGTTCAGTTTAATAAAATGGTGTGTATTACCATAAACCTAAGGCCATTAAATATGAGGGAAGGAATTCAGATTGTAAAGGATCAAGAGAGACAGAAACAGGGAAGAGAATTTCTTACTGGAGGTTGTAATATCCAAATTATATCATAGTTCTCTTACATATGAATATAACTTTATATTTTTCAGAACTTATATCCAGCAATATAAAGGCACTGGAGTCACCATTAAGTGAAAGTTTTACCAAATACGTATTTTTACGGGACTTCTCTGGTGGTCCAGCGGTTAAGGATTCATCTTGCAATGCAGGGGAGGCAGGTTTGATCCCTGGTTGGAGAACTAAGGTCTCATGTGCCACGGAGCAACTTAGGCCACGCATGACAACTACTGAGCCTGCACACCACAACTAGAGAGTCTGAGTGGCAACAAAAAATCCTGCATGACGCAACGAAGATTCCCCATGTTGCAACTAAGACCCAATGCAGCCAAATAAATAAATAATTCAATTTTTAAAAGAAAATGAATAAAAAAAATTTTTAAATATATTTTAAAATGGTATTTACATGTGACCAACTCAAAGGAGACTCAGTTATAGTAGGTTTTGGACATTACTAGCCCAGCTCATTTATCTTTGATTTTTGAATTAAAAGAATCCTAAACAAAAACCACTTTAGAGTTCAGACTGCTGTTTTTCTCTTTTCCTGGTTAGAAAAGAACAATGGTTATTTAAATACATAGATGTACTCTCTCTGAGTGAACATTCACCTTTTTTACTTTTAAGCTTTTTCTTAGAGAACGACTTTTACCTGTATTTCCCTGAATAGATAAGAGATCATTTGTAACACCCCTCAAAGCTTCCAGTGTAGAGTGGGTGATGTCATATGTTGGAAGGATAACATCTTGTGAATCCAGAGAGCCACACCATGAAATGATAGGTAAAGGGCCAGGGGTTTCATTGACTTTTCGATGCTCCAAAGGCCAGTCTCCAAGATTAACATAAAATTCTAAATCTGGGAGAAGGACCTAAACAAACAAAAGAATGTTTATCAGTGTCAGGAAGACCTCAGTCTTTGATACGAAATGCTTTGGTTCTTTGATTTTTAAAAAAATTCTGATAAAACAAATTTGAAAATAGAAGAGAGAAGGATGCTTCTCAGTCATCAGTAGTATCAGATAATCAAGGGGCTTCCCCGGTGGCTCAGTGGTAAAGAATCCTCCTACCAGTGCAGGAGACACGGGTTCAATGCCTGGGTAGGGAAGATCCCACATGCTGCAGGGCAACTAAGCCCATGCGCCACAACTACTGAACCCACGTGCTGCAACTACTGAAGCCTGCGTGCCCTACGGCCCGTGTTCGGCAACAGGAGAACCCACAGCCATGAGAAGCCTGCACACCACAGCTGGAAAGTAGCCCCCACTCACAGCAACTAGAGAAAAGCTGTGCAGCAACAAAGACCCAGCAGAGCCAAAAATAAACAAATAATTTTTTTTTTTTTAAGAAAGAAGAAAATCAAGGGTGAGGATGATGCACAACAATTCACTTAAGCAGGAATTAGCCACCTCTCTTCAGAGCTGGCATTTAAAACTGTTGTGTTTATGTAATTATAGGTATGGAAACTTTGCAGAAAGGCGTGAATGAATGGTTTCAAGCACCCTTTCTGCCAGCAGCCTAAGTGAGAATCTATAAATTTAGACCCAAGCCCTTGGTTTTCCTTCGCTATCAAAACTCTTTGTAACAACCATGTTTGTTTTTGGAATCTGCTATCCATTTCCATCTTCATGCTCAATGCCTTAGTTTAGGCCTTTATCATCTCTTCCCTAGATTGTTCCAGTATTTGTCCCTTACTAGATGTTCTGATTCTAGCCTCTCCTGCTGTCCACATTGTTGTTCAAATTTCTAAAACCCAAATTAATGTTACTGCTAAGCTTAGCAATACCTTAATCCTATAGGACAAGGTCTAAACCCCCTGGCTGGAATTCAGGCCCTCACTATCTTGCTCCAGCTTAGCTTTGAATCTCATTTTCCATCTGCCCAAGTACCAGAAAACTTTACTCTCTGAAAATCCCACCCACCTTGACATGTAATTCTCTTTACTTGGAATGCCCTTCTCCTACTTATTCACTCGGCAATCTCTTTTCATCCTCCACACCCAGAGCAAATGTTACCTCCTCTATGACTCGCCTTCCTTGGACATTTTAACTCTGGGTACATACTTTTCTTATGTGCCTATCATGTTGTGGTATAATGTTGCTTGTATTCATATCCCATCCTCAATTCCGAATAACAAAAACAAGTTCCCCTAGAGTGAGCTGTTCAAAAACCAGGGGTGAGTCTCATTTATCTTAAATCCATTTTTAGTCACTGGGCAAAGAACCTGGAACAAAAGGGAAGGGCAAAATATGATTCTTCACCCTAGTGCTCCCCTACTATCATTTAGTAGCTTATTCAATAAGGGATTCCTTGGTGGCTCAAACCGTAAAGAGCCTGCCTGCAATGCAGGAGACCCAGGTTTGATCCCTGGGTTGGGGAGATCCTCTGGAGAAGGAAATGGCAACCCACTCCAGTATTCTTGCCTGGAGAATCCCATGGATGGAGGAGCCAGGTGGGCTACAGTCCATAAGCGCCACATCAGAAGTTTTCACTGTAGAGGAGGATTTCTCAGTCTTGGCACCACTGACATTTTGGTCTGGGTAATTCTATTCTGTGGGCGTTGTCCTGCACATTGTAGAATTAGCAGAATCCCTGGCCTCTACCCACCAGGTGCAGTAGCAAGTCCCCAGTTGCAACATTGCTAAATTCCTCTCAGAGGCAAATCATTCCTAGTTGAAAACCACATAAGCACAGAGATACAGAAACACAGGGCAGAGTGGACTGGTGGTAGTCCAGGAAGAAGGAACTGCCTTTAGGATCAGATGCCTATAATACGCTCATATGATGGGCTGATGGGGAGGCAAGAGGCAACTCTTATTTAAAATAAGAATTGATTGCAGTCCCATATTCATGTGCTTGGGAATATATAACTCATGTCAGGAAAGGTGGCTTTTGGGTAAGAAAACTACCTTCATGGCCTTTCTAGATGAGAGAGGTAAAAAAAAATGCCCATTCTTCCTCTTTTATTCTGCACGATTGGGAATAAGGAATAACAAAAGGGAGTTTGAATTGCTCTGCTTAGGAGGATTTATAGAAGTTTTGTAAATATGGAAAGAGGGGCTGAATAGCAGGATAGAAGGAGGAGGTACTGGGGATGTGAAATCTTTTGGAAAACAGAAGCTCCAGTCATGTTTCATCGGAGAAGGCAATGGCAACCTACTCCAGTATTCTTGCCTAGAGAATTCCATGGACAGAGAAGCCTGGTGGGCTACAGTCCATGGGGTCACAAAGAGTCGGATGTGACTTTGCCTGTGTGTACTGAACTGTAACTTCCTCCAATTTTAAAGGAAAACTGGAGAAGGAAATGGCAACCCACTCCAGTGTTCTTGCCTGGAGAATCCCAGGGACTGGGGAGCCTGGTGGGCTGCCGTCAATGGGGTCGCACAGAGTCGGACACAACTGAAGCGATGCAGTAGTAGTAGTAGTCATGTTTCATAAGAAGCCTAGATATGAAGATCAAAGTCAGCCAGTGAGAAATTCCCAGAGGTAAGGATGACTCAGAGTCTGATTTTACACAGGGATGTCTATTTTTACATGTTAGGATTTTTGTTTCGCCTATTCTACATTGGCACAAAATAACCTCTCTCTGGTACCTCAACATTCAACAAAGTGTGCCATGCACAGGATCTTTTAGAAGCACTTAGGATTAAAACAATGAAAATGTGTCCTAAGTTCAACTTATTTTGAGGTGACAAGAAGAAAACTGCTGCAGGAAGTGAAATCTGAATGGAAGGAGTATTCAGCAGGAATGGGGAAGCTGAAGAATTCACCTTGCAACTATAAATGTCTGGGAGTTCACAGAAGACTTGGGAGAGTGCTATATGGTCTACCAACCTGAGATGGGGCTCAAACTATTTAACTTAAATATTAAAGGAAAAAGAAATCCAACTGATCCATAATTAGGTGGTAGACAGATATACATTATCAAGCCTGGAATCCGTTTTCATTCTTTACCATTACTATTCTAAGAATTAAATGTTTCAAATAAATATTTAAACTATTTTGGTTTTGGAATCAATGAATTCATTCTCATACCTTTCTTGCCAGTGACAGCAAAATCTCATCTGAGAACATTTTGAAGTCTGTGTATTTCCCTAAAGATCTTCGGTAGATGTGGTTATTGAGAATCGTGTAATGAACAATAGCACCCCTCTCATCCCCAAACCTTTTCGGAACTTCAATTAGCATCTGTTGGAGATTAATGCTGGGGAAAGAAGCAAAATCTTTTTCAATCTGTGGTTCCTTGTCTGGACAAGACAGAGTTTTCTGCCAGGCCTGAGGATCCTCTTCTGGACACTCACAGTACTCATGGTATACTGGTCCTAAGGAAAGCAAAACATGTGGAATGCCAAGCTCCATTAACAAGCAAAGCAACACAAGGAGTTGTTTCTGCCACTGATGTGAGCATGGGATGACTTCTTGGTAAACTCTAAGATTATCCAGACAGGGATAATCTACTGTAAACAAATCAGTGGTAAAAGTAATGTCAGAGTCTTGTGCTCTTACCTCTGACCCCTTTTCACCCCACCCTAGATAACCTAGTATAGCATATACTCCCCCAATGTAACATATAGCATATTATCTCCCAATGTAACCTACTCATTCAATTCACTGATAAATTTATTTCCAATGAGCTATAAATGGCTGATGAGCATAAAACTTACCTTTCAACAAGGAAAGAGAGAATGTATCCCTTTTTAGGCATGATTATGTAGTAAGGCTGGTGATTTTTAAAGACAAGATGAGGTCTCTTCCTCTGAATCCCTAAAATTACCTCCATCAGCACATCTCAAAAAGGAAATATGAAACTCAGGGACATCTTGAAGTGTAAGCTTAAAGTGATCAGACATAAGTATGAAACTATTCTGAAGACTCATTTAAAAAAGAATTTGTGCAAAATTTCTTATTTTACAATATAGCCATATTTAATATAAAAATAATTTTAAAAGCTATTTAATTTTCTTGAGGATTTCTACTTCAGACCAGCATAAGAAATAGGGGTCAATTTAGCTTCCTATTGAAAACTACCAAAATATGGATACAATATATGAAACAATAGTTTTTTAAGACATTGACATTAGGCAATGAATAGAGTTTGAGAGATGACAAACAAATGATGTAAACTCTATAGTTCCTCAAGTTTACTGCCCAAGGGAGTTTCTAGGTTGTGCAACAGGGGGGAACCATCTGGGCAGAGCCCAGAAGTCTCACTGAGTTGAGACAGAGCTGAAAGTCCAAGGCAGCCAGAAGTTGTAGAACATACTGCACAGAGACAGAACTTGAGAGATCTGTACAAGGTTCCCCTCAAATATTTAAGGCATACTGAGCAATATATATGTTTGAATAAACTGTCCAAAACAAAGAAAGAACTATCCATGAGGCCATAAGGATTAGAGGCAAAAGTACCTATGGTGCATACAGGGCTGGAAAAAGTGCCTATTCATACAAACCTAACTGGAAAGCATCCTAATTCATAGAAGTTGGATAGAATATGCAGAGATGTATTGCCTGAGTAGTAAGGAATAATTAGCCCTAGACTAAACATGGCTTTCGACCTGCCTAATAAATTGTAAAAGAAAATTTGAAGGATCAACTTACTTCCCAACAACTTAATTGCATCCTAGAGAAAAGCTCAAGAAGATGAGAAAGCATTGAGCAATGAGAAATACACTAGATAAAATTAATGACAAACTGAACATAATAGAAAGACTGTAAACTTAAACATATAGAAACTATACAATAAAATGGAGAAAAATATGATTTTACATGAAAAGAGCATAATTGAGTCATGGGATAATTTCAAGTCTAATGTATGGATAATTAGAATTCTTGGAGAAGAGCTGAGATAGAACAGGAAAAATATTTGAAGAACTTATGGCCACTTATATGCTGGATTTGATGAAAGCTATAAACCCAAAGATCCACAAATCTCAAGCATAAGAAATATGAAGAAAACTACACCAAAGCACATAATAATCAAATTGTTCAAAACAACTGACAAAGAGAAAAATATTTAGCAGGGGATCAAGGATATAGAAAATGGCAGATTTGTAACTGGAAATAATGCAAGTGAGCAGATACAGAAGACAGCAGAACAATATACTTCAAGTATTCAAAGAGGGAAAAAAAACTGTCAATCAAAAGCAAAGGAGAAAAGGAAAGAATAACCCATTTGAATGCAGAGTTCCAAAGAATAGCAACGAGATATAAGAAAGTCTTCCTCAGTGATCAATGCAAGAAAACAGAGGAAAACAATAGAATGAGAAAGACTAGAGATCTCTTCAAGAAAATTAGAGATACCAAGGGAACATTTCATGCCAAGATGGGCACAATAAAGGACAGAAATGGTACGGACCTAACAGAAGAAGAAGATATTAAGAAGAGGTGGTAGGAATACACAGAAGAACTGCACAAAAAAGATCTTCACGACCCAGATAACCATGATGGTGTGATCACTCACCTAGAGCTAGACATCCTGGAATGCAAAGTCAACTGGGCCTTAGGAAGCATCACTAGGAACAAAGCTAGTGGAGGTGATGGAATTTCAGGTAAGCTATTTCAAATCCTAAAAGATGATGCTATGAAAGTGCTACACTCCATATGCCAGCTAATCTGGAAAACTCAGCAGTGGTCACAGGACTGGAAGAGGTCAGTTTTCATTCCAATCCCAAAGAAAGGCAGTGCAAACGAATGTTCAAGCTATTGCACAATTGCACTCATCTCACATGCTAGCAAAGTAATGCTCAAAATTCTCCAAGTCAGGCTTTAACAGTACGTGAACTGAGAACTTCCAGATGTTCAAGCTGGATTTACAAAAGGCAGAGGAATCAGAGATCAAATTGCCAACATACATTGGATCATAGAAAAAGCAAGAGAATTCCAGAAAAACAGCTACTTTTGCTTCATTGACTGCACTAAAGCCTTTGACTGTGTGGATCACAACAAACTGAGGAAAATTCAAGAGATGGAAATACCAGACCACTTTCCCTGCCTCCTGAGAAATCTGTATGCAGGTCAAGAAGAAATAGTTAGAACCATACATGGAACTACACACTGGTTCCATATTGGGAAAGGAGTATGTCAAAGCTGTATGGAGAAGGCGATGGCACCCCACTCCAGTACTCTTGCCTGGAGAATCCCATGGATGGAGGAGCCTGGTAGGCTGCAGTCCATGGGGTCACGAAGAGTCGGACACGACTGAGCAACTTCACTTTCCCTTTTCACTTTCATGCATTGGGGAAGGAACTGGCAACCCACTCCAGTATTCTTGCCTGGAGGATCCCAGGAACGGGGGAGCCTGGTGGGCTGCTGTCTATGGGGTTGCACAGAGTCGGACATGACTGAAGCGACTTAGCAGCAGCAGCAGCAGCAGCAGCAGCAAGGCTGTATATTGTTCCCCTGCTTATTTAACTTATATGCAAAGTACATCATGTGAAATGCTTGGCTGGATGAAGCACAAGCTGGAATCAAGACTGCTGGGAGAAATATCAATAACCTCAGATATGCAGATGACACTACCCTTATGGCAGAAAGTGAAGAGGAATTAAAGAGCTTCTTGATGAAAGTGAAAGAGGAGAGTGAAAAGCTGGTTTAAAACTCAACATTCAAAAACAAAGATCATGACATCCGGTCCCATCACTTCAGGGCAAATAGATGGGGAAACAATGGAAACAGTGACAGACTTTATTTTCTTGGGCTCCAAAATCACTGCAGATGGTGACGGAAGCCATGAAATTGAAAGTTGCTTGCTCCTTGGAAGAAAAGCTATGACAAACCTAAACAGCACATTCAAAAGCAGAAACATTACTTTGTCAGCAAAGGTCTGTCTGGTCAAAGCTATGGTTTTTCAAGTAGTCATGTATGGATGTGATAGTTGGACCATAAAGAAAGCTGAGCACTGAAGAATTGATGCTTTTGAATTGTGGTGTTGGAGAAGACTCTTGGGAGTTCCTTGGACAGCCAAGAGATCCAACCAGTCAATCCTAAAGGAAATCAGTCCTGAATATTCATTGGAAGGACTGATGTTGAAGCTGAAACTCTCATACTTTGGCCATGTGATGAGAAGAACTGACTCTTTAGAAAAAGACCCTCATGCTGGGAAAGATTGAAGGCATGAGGAGAAAGGAATGACAGAGGATGAGATGGTTGGATGGCATCACTGTCTCGATGGACATGAGTTTGAGCCACCTCCAGGAGATGGTGATGGACAGGGAAGCCTGGCATGCTGCAGTTCACGGAGTTGTAAACAGTCAGACATGACTGAGCAACTGAACTGAACTGATAATTCTATCTGGCAAAATATCTCTCAAAAATAAAGACAAAATAAAGATATTATCAGATATCTAAAAGCTGTAAGAACTAATCACCATCATCCTCACATTAAATGAAAAGTTAATAGGAATTCTTTAGGTAGAAGGCAAATAGTACTAACTGAAAACATGTATCTATGCAAAAGAATGAAGAGTACTAAATATGGTAACTACCTGGGTAAATACACAAGAATATTTTTGCTTGTCATTTAAATCTGTTTAAATTACTTAGTTTTTCTCTCCCCTAAGATATCAAGAGAATTGAATTCCAGGAGGTACATATATCACATTTATCCTTTTGCACATGTCTTTAACATCATCATAATGCAATCTGAAAGCTATGGGTTCTACACATAAGGTTGGCTCTGGTTTATGTAATAATTACTTACCTTTCAAAATATAGGGAGACTGAGCAACATGTTCATCACCATAAAGGACTTCTATCTTCAGCCCTTTACTGACAGTTTCATACATCCTATATCGCATCAAAAATGTTCCATCGTTCCTGTCCAAAGGTTTAGGGACATGAATCCGAACTAACTCTTTAGGTGACAGAGATTTGATTACTACTCTGAATAGTGTTTGACCTGGAAAAAAAAAAAAAAGTATAAGTAATTCTATTTCATGGTTCTGTTTCACAGAAGTTTATTTTTTCTTCTATTTAACTTTCACAGAAGTTTATTATTTTTACCATTTCATCAATGGTAAACAAAATTATTTTAGTTTTGTAGGTCTTTGACACCAGGAACTATATTTGGTTTAGGTCTTCTAAACCAAGCAACTGAGGCCTGCAGCTCAAGATAGCAGAATAGAAGGACATGTGCTCATCTCCTGTGAGAGCACCAGAATTGCAACTAGCTATTGAAGAATCACTAACAGAATGCTGGTACCCAATAAAATAAGATACCCCACACCAAAAGACAAAGAAGAAGCCGGAGTGAGATGGTAGGAGAGGTACAATCACGAAAAAATCAAATCCCATACTGACCAGATGGGTGACCGACAAACTGGAGAAAAATAATACCAAAGAAGTTCTCCCACGTTGTGAAGGTTCTGAATCCCATGTCAGTCTTCCCAGCCTGGGGATCTGACAAGGCAACTGGGAATCCCCAGGGAATCTGACCTTGAAAGCCAGCAGGACTTGATTATAGGACTTCCACAGGACGGGGGAAAAAGACTCCAGTCTTGCAGGGCACAAACAAAATCTTGTGCACACCAAGACCCTGAGGAAAGGAGCACTGACCCCACAGAAGACTGAACCAAAACTACCTGCCAATGTTTGAGCGTCTCCCATAGAGGTGTGGGTTGGCAGAGGCTCACCACAGGGATGGGGGAACTGGCGGCAGCAGTCCTGGAAGGTTCCTCTTGGCTTAAGCCCTCTTGGAGGTTGCCATAAACCCAACCATAGACCCCAAGGTTGGGCTGCCTCAGGCCAAACAACTAATAGGGACAGAGCACAATCCTACCCATCAGCAGATAATTGGGTTAAAGCTTTACTGAGCAAGGCCTTGCCCACCAGAGCAAGACCCAATTTCTCCCACCAGCAGTCACTTCCACCAGGAAGTTTACACAAGCCTCTCAGGCTCCTCCATCAGAGGACAGACAGAAGCAGCAAGAAGTACCACAATACCACAGATATGAGAAAAAACCATATCACAGAAAGTTAATCAGGATGAAAAAGCAGAAAGCTATCTGCCAAATGAAGGGACAAGATAAAACCCCTGAGAAAACACCTAAATGAACTGGAGATAGGCAACCTTCCAGAAAAAGAATTCAGAATAATGATAATGAAGACAATCAAGGATCTTGGGAAAACAATGGAGGAGATGCAAGAAATGCATACCAAAGATCTAGAAGAACTAAAGAACAAAAAACAGAGACTGAATAATACACTAGAAGGAATCAAGAGCAGAACGACTGAGGCAGAGAACAGATAAATGACCTGGAGGGCACAATGGTATAAATCAATGCCACAGAACAGAATATAGAAAAAAAATATTAAAAAAAAAAAAAAGGAAGACAGCCAAAGAGACCTGTGACACATTAAATGCATCAACATTCACATTATAGGGGTCCCATAAGGAGCAGAAAGACAGAAAGGACCTGAGAAAATATTTGAAGAGAAAATAGCTAAACACTTTCCTAACATGGGAAAGGAAATAGCAAAGTTCAGGAAGTACAGAGTCCCACGGAGGAACACACCAAGACACATAGTAATCAAACTGACAAAAATTAAAGACAGAGATAAAATATTAAAAGCAACAAGGAAAAAATGACACATAACATACAAGGGAACTCCTTTCAGGTTGCCAGCTGATTTCTCAACAGAAACTCTAGAAGCCAGAAGGGAATGGCATGATATATTCCAAGTGATGAAAGGGAAGAGCTGACAACCAAAAATACTCTACCCAGCAAGTCTGTCCTTCAGATTTGATGGAGAAATCAAATGCTTTCCAGACAAGCAGAAGTTAAGAGAATTCAGCACCACCAAACCAGTTTTATCACAAATGTTAAAGGAACTTCCCTAGGCAGGAAACACAAGAGAAGGAAAAAACCTACACAAAATGAACCCCAAATAATTAAGAAAATGGTAACAGGTTCATACATATTGATAGTTATCATAATATAAATGAATTAAATGCACCAACCAAAAGACATAGACTGGCTGGACAGATGAAAACATGTGCATGTATGCACTTCCACTTACCACATCACTCTGCTTGACCCCCCCCTTCCCAAATTGTATGTAATTATTTTCTATTGTTAGGTTAATCATGTTCCCCATATGGCTTGCAATTGTAATTATCTTTTATTTTGTGTTTGGTTATTGATTGTGACCAACCTAGATAGCATATTCAAAAGCAGAGACATTACTTTGCCGACTAAGGTCCGTCTAGTCAAGGCTATGGTTTTTCCTGTGGTCATGTATGGATGTGAGAGTTGGACTGTGAAGAAGGCTGAGCGCCGAAGAATTGATGCTTTTGAACTGTGATGTTGGAGAAGACTCTTGAGAGTCCCTTGGACTGCAAGGAGATCCAACCAGTCCATTCTGAAGGAGATCAGCCCTGGGATTTCTTTGGAAGGAATGATGCTGAAGCTGGAACTCCAGTACTTTGGCCACCTCATGCATAGAGTTGACTCATTGGAAAAGACTCTGATGCTGGGAGGGATTGGGGGCAGGAGGGAAAGGGGATGACAGAGGATGAGATGGCTGGATGGCATCACTGACTCGATGGACATGAGTCTGAGTGAACTCCGGGAGTTGGTGATGGACAGGGAGGCCTGGCGTGCTGTGATTCATGGGGTCACAAAGAGTTGGACACGACTGAGCAACTGAACTGAACTGAACTGATCGATTGTGAAAACTGATAAGCATCTTTTACTATTGTGATTATGTAACTGTTGCCCACTTAATACCACTGTATCATGATTGGTCAACAGAAAAATAATAGAACTCTATATCACCCAAAACTAGGAACTAATAGAAAAACCTGTAATCATTTTTTGAAATCCAGATGTGTATCAGAATTATCTTGGTATTTTTTTTGAAAAATACAAGTGTTCAGGTATTGCTTTTTTTCTCTAAAGCTCCAAGTATGTTTCTATTGAGCAGCCATGTTTAAAAACAAATGGACTATATGATGATCCTTTACTTTTATCTAGTTTGTTTTACTTTTGTCATTTCATATTCAGTGCTCCCATTTCATTTACTTATGTTTCCCAATTTCTCCATCTCTTCTTTTTTTTTTGAAGTTCTTTCTCAAGCCTTTATCAAGCAAAGTAGAAAAGTTTTTGTATACATATAAATAGTATGTATTATATATATTTTAGAAAACATGAATTTTTACCTCATTAAAAACTATGTATGACATTTTGATTTCACTTGTTTGACTTGTGTGAATAGAATGCTTGATTTCTAATTTAAAAAATTAGATATGCAATAAGCAGCAAAAATTTACTCTATAGCACAGGAACCTATAGTCAATATCTTATAATAATCTACAGTGGAAAATAATCTGAAAAATAATATATCTGTATGTGTATAAGTGAATCACCTTCCTGTGGGCCTGAAACACTGTAAGTTAACTGTGAGTTCAGTTCAGTTCAGTCGCTCAGTCATGTCAGATTCTTTGTGACTCCATGGACTGCAGCACGCCAGGCCTCCCTGTCCTTCACCATCTCGCAGAGCTTGCTCAAACTCATGTCCATTGAGCTGGTGATGCCATCCAGCTACCTCATCCTCTGTCATCCCCTTCTCCTCCTGCCTTCAATCTTTCCCAGCATCAGGATCTTTTCTAATGAATCAGCTTTTTGCATCAGGTGGCCAAAGTACTGGAGGTTCAGCTTCAGCATCAGTCAACCCAGTGAATATTCAGGACTGATTTCCTTTAGGATTGACTGGTTGGATCTCTTTGCAGTGCAAAGGACTCTCAAGAGTCTTCTCCAACACCAGATTTCAAAATCATCAATTGTTCAGTGCTCAGCCTTCTTTATGATCCAGTCTCACATCCAAAAATGACTACTGGAAAAACCATGGCTTTGACCATACAGAAGTCTGTTGCAAAGTAATGTCTCTGCTTTTTAATATGCTGTCTAGGTTGATTATAGCTTTTCTTCCAAGGGGCAAGCAACTTTTAATTTCATGGCTGCAGTCACCATCTGCAGTAATTTTGGAGCCCAAGAAAATAAAGTCTGTCACTGTTTCCATTGTTTCCCCATCTATTTGCCATGAAGTGATGGGACCAGATGCCATGATCTTTGTTTTTTGAATGTTGAGTTTTAAGTCAGCTTTTTCACTCTTTTCTCTCACTTTCATCAAGAGGCTCTTTAGTTCCTCTTTGCTTTATGCCATAAGGGTGGTGTCATCTGCATATAGAGGTTACTGATATTTCTCCTGGCAATCTTGATTCCAGCTTGTGCTTCATCCAGCCTGGCATTTCACATAATGTACTCTGCATATAAGTTAAATAAGCAAGGTGACAATATACAGCCTTGCCATACTCCTTTCCCAATCTGGAATCAGTACGTTGTTTCATGTTCAATTCTAACTGTTGCTTCTTGACCTGCAAACAGATTTCTCAGGAAGCAGGTAAGGTGGTCTGGTATTCCCATCTCTTGAAGAATTTTTCACAATTTATTGTGATCCACACAGTCAAAGGCTTTAGTGCAGTCAATGAAGCAAAAGTAGATGTTTTTCTGGAATTCTCTTGCTTTTTCTATGATCCAATGTATGTTGGCAATTTGATCTCTGATTCCTCTGCCTTTTGTAAATCCAGCTTGAATATCTGGAAGTTCTTGGTTCATGCAGTGTTAAAACCTAGCTTGGAGAATTTTGAGCATTACTTTGCTAGCATGTGGAATGAATATAATAGTGCACAGTTTGAACATTCTTTGGCATTGCCTTTCTTTGGGATTGGAATGAAAACTGACCTTTTCCAGTCCTGTGGCCTCTGCTGAGATTTCCAGATTAGCTGGCATATTGAGTGCAGCACTTTCACAACATCATCTTTTAGAATTTGAAATAGGTCAACTGGAATTCCATCACCTCCACTAGCTTTGTTCCTAGTGATGCTTCCTAAGGCCCACTTGACTTCAAACTCCAGGACATCTGGCTTTAGGTGAGTGACCACACCATCGTGATTACCTGGGTCATTAAATATTTTTTGTATAGTTCTGCTGTGTATTCTTGCCACCTCTTCTTAATATTGTCTTCTAAATCCATGCCATTTCTGTCCTTTGTTGTGCACATCTTTGCATAAAATGTTCCCTTGGAATCTCCAATTTTCTTGAAGAGATCTCTAGTCTTTCCCATTCTATTGTTTTCCCTCCATCTCTTTGCACTGGTCAGTTAAGGCTTTCTTACCTCTTCTTATTCTTTGGAATTACATTCAGATGGGTATATTTTCTTTTTCTTCTTTGCCTTCTATTCTTTTCTCAGCTATTTGTAAGGCCTCCTCAGACATCCATTTTGCCCTTTTGCATTTCTTTTTTTGGGGGATGATTTTGATCACTGCTTCCTTTACAATGTTACTAACTTGTTCATAGTTCTTCAGGCATTCTGTCATAAGATCTAATCCGTTGAACTTATTTGTCACTTCTACTGTATAATTATAAGGGATTTGATTTAGGTCATACCTGAATGGTCGCATGGTTTTCCCTACTTTCTTTAATTTAAGTCTGAAGTTTCTCCTTTGGGTAGGTTTAAAAGCCCACTTCAGTTCAGTTGCTCAGTTGTGTCTGATTGTGACCCCATGGAGTGCAGCATGCCAGGCTTCCCTCTCCTTCACCATCTCCCGGAGCTTGCTCAAACTCATGTTCACTAAGTCAGTGATGCCATCCTACCATCTCATTCTCTGTCATCCCCTTCTCCTCCTGCCTCAGTCTTTCCCAGCATCAGGGTCTTTTCCAATGAGTCAGTTCTTCGCATCAGGTGGCCAAAGTATTGGAGTTTCAGCTTCAGCATCAGTCCTTCCAATGAATAATCAGGACTGCTTTCCTTTAGGATTTACTCATTTGATCTCCTTACAGTCTGAGGAACTCTGAAGAGTCTTCTCTAACACCACAGTTTAAAAGTATCCATAAACTTTTAGGATTGTGTAGCTCTAAGAAAATTCCACTTTCTCCTTATAAAGCGTGCACAAGTCTTCTTTGTAGTCCATTTTAATACCTAATAGCCCTCAGTTCTGAAGAAATTTCCCTTCCATTTCCTTAAGTAGAGAGAGATTATGGTTATTTACTAGATTTGCACAAATACAACACACTCACCTACACACAAACTCACACACCTTGTAAATACTAGATGTACCCCTCTAAGCTTCTTTCCTAGAATTGAAATGAAACAGTTACATTAGGTTACTCTATCATTCCTTTAAACTTCAAAATTCTGTGGATTTTCTGTTCCAGGATAGACAATACCTACTTAGTAAACTTTCCCTTCTCTTTTTGCAGTGTATTAGCTGACTTTTTTAGGCTTTGAAACAATACTGTTGCAGGAATAAACATTGGTACTTTTTTCTTCAGAGAGTACAGTGGACATACCTGCACTCAGCGCAGATCTGATCCTCAAGCACTTTGAAAACAAGGAGCAGTCAATATCCTAATCACAGTTTATTACCATATCAAAGGAAAATGTTTAAAGAAAAGTGGTGAATCTTCTGAAATACACAGTCTTGGTAAACAGCAAATTGTGATCAAAGAAATCTTTTATATCATATCTATATTTAATAATATTCAAATATTAAACATATTTAACATATATTTTTGAAATTACTGAAGAAAAAAGTTTATTTTTCTTATTCTTAGTTTCTAAATCTAGTGAGTGATGTTTCTACTTTTTTTTGATCTTCAAAGGTTTTATTTTTTTCTTGTGGGTCAGAAAAAATATTTCTTAGTCTCTTCAGTTTAGTAATAGTAATGTAGTGTCTGATATATTGCTAGTAAATAATTAAGTACCAAACACATACTTTTTAGAATTTTTGAAAAAGTGTGATAAAATTATGAAAGACATCTGCCTAAATAAATGAAATGAGATAACTGTAAGGGATGTTGTAAAAAAAATAATAATAATGTGAAATTATTATAAATGTTGGTCAATTACCTGAAATGCCTAATGAAATGTATAAATCATTGCTTTGTGTTATTTCCCACTTAGTTTCAGAAAGGTAAAGTGGTGTGGCAGACTGAAAATCAGGAAGGCAGAGCCTGGGGACTAAAAAGCCATTTCCACCATTCTCTCCCCAGATTGAAAACAGGACAGAAAAGCTTCTTATCACCTATCAAATAGTTCTATCCTCCATAAGTTTATGATTTTAAATAAAACACAGATAGGACAAGCATATTAATGACTATGTGACATTTTGAAAGAAACTTAGCTTAGAGAATAAATCTCCAGAACACTTCATTAATTTAAAATTGATCAGGACTAAATTAGAAATAAGCAATCCTACCCTCATAAAAGAAGAAACAAGAAGAGTGTCATTTCAAATTGCTTCATATAGAAGGAATGTGAATTTTCATTTGCTTTGGAGGCTAATATAATGGAACAGAAATGAAGTCAGCTTGAGCTTTTCTGTTCTACAAATTCACACTTCTTTATGAAAGATAGCAAACTGAATAAGAATGCAGTGACTAAAGGAGACAAAAGGAGGTTGGCAGTATCAAAACTTTATATCATTAGACTTGGAAATTTTGAAAACTTTTGATTGGGAAAGAAAGCATTTTTTTTAAAAATTCACTTACTTAGTCAGGAGGACTGTGCCTGTCCCTGAGCTTGAGATTTTCATATCTCTTATTTATTTCCTCCAAGAACTTGTGAGAAAGGTATTTGTCATCCCATATTACAGATCAGGAAGCCAAAGGCTATCATGAAGAAGTTCAGTAACTTCACCAAGGTCTCATATGTATGAGTAGCAGAACCAAAATTTGCACACAGCTTGACTCTTCCTTCAAAGCCCATTTTGAATCCAATTTATCGCACTGTGTAAAGCTGACATATAGATTCCCCTTCATGGATCACAGCACTGTCATGGTGAAGGGGCTTGTATAACTCAGTGATGCTATGAAGCTGCGCCGTACAGGGCCACCTAAGACAGATGGGTCACAGTGAAGAATCTGATAAAACGTAGTCCACTGGAGAAGGAAATGGCAACCCACTCCAGTATTCTTGCCTGGAGAACACTATAGACAGTATGAAAAGGCTAAAAGATATAACACCAGAAGATAAGCCTCCCAGGTAAGCAGCTGACCAATATGCTACTAAGGAAGTGCAGATGGCAATTACTAGTAGCTCTAGTAAGAATGAAATAGTTGGGTCAAAGCAGAAACGACACTCAGTTGTGGATTCGTCTAGTGGTGAAAGTAAAGTCTGATGCTGTAAAGAATATTGCATATGAACCTGGAATGCTAGATTCATGAATCAAGGTATATTCATGAATCAGGAGACGGCAAGAATGAATATCAACATCTTAGGAATCGGTGAACTAAAATGGACCGGAATGAAAGTGAAAGAAAGTGATGAGGGACTTCCCTGGTTCAGTCTCTGGGTCAGGAAGATCGCCTGGAAAAAGGAATGGCTACCCACTCATTCCAGTATTCTTTTCTAAAGAATTCCATGGACACAGGACCCTGGCAGGCTACAGAATGGGAGAATTTAATTCAGATGACCATGATATCTACTACTGTGGGTGAGAATCCTTTAGAAAAAATGGAGTAGCCCTCATAGTCAACAAAAAAGTCCAAAAGGCAGTACTTGGTACCTGGATGCAATCTCAAAAATGACAGAATAATCTCAGTTCAGTTAAGGCAAAGCATTCAATATCACAGTAACCCAAGGCTATGTCCCAACCACTGACATGGAAGAAGCTGAAGCTGACCAGTTATGAAGACCTACAAAACCTTCTAGAATTAACATCAAAAAAGATATCCTTTTCATCTTAGGGGGTTGGAAGTCAAGACTTACCTGGAGTAACAGGCAAGTTTGGCCTTGGAGTACAAAATGAAGCAGGGCAAAGGCTAACAGAATTTTGTCAAGAGAACACACTGGTCATAGCAAACACTCTTTTCCAACAACTCAAGAGATGACTCCACATATGAACATAACCCAGATGGCCAATAATGAGATCAGATTGTTTATATTCTTTGCAGCCAAAGATAGAAACACTTTATATAGTCAGCCAAAACAAGACCTGTTGCTGACTGTAGCTCAGATCAGCAAAATTCAGGCTCAAATTAAAGAAAATGGGGAAAACCACTAGACCATTCAAGTATGACCTAAATCAAATCCATTATGATTATATGGTGGATGACAAATATGGTCAAGTGTTTAGATCTGGTAGACAGAATGCCTGAAGAACTAAGGATGGTGGTTCCTAACACTGTATATTAGGCACTGACTAAAACCATCCCAAAGAAAAAGAAATGCAAAAAGGCAAAATGGTTGTCTGAGGAGGCTTTACAAAGAGCTGAGGAAAGAAGAGAAAAGAAGGACAAGGGAGAAAGGGAAAGATATACCCAACTGAATACAGAGTTCCAGCGAATAGCAAGGAGAGATAAGAAGGTGTTCTTATGTGAACAATGCAAAGAAATAGAGGAAAACAATAAAATGGGAAAGACTAGAGATCTTTTCAAGAAAATTGGTGATACCAAGGGAACAATTCATGCAAGGATGGGCACGAGAAAGGACATAAACAGCAAGTAGACCTAACAGAGGTAGAAGAGATTAAGAAGAGGCAGCAAAAATACACCGAAGAACTATACAAGAAAGGTCTTAATAACCCAAATAACCAATGATGTGGTCACTCACCTAGAGCTGGACATTCTGGAGTGTGAACTCAAGTGGGCCTTAGAAAGCACTGCTACAAACAAAGTTAGTGGAGGTGAGAGAATACCAGCTGAACTATTTAAAATATTAAAAGATGATGCCGTTAAAGTGCTGCACTCAATATATCACCAAATTTGGAAAACTCAGCAGTGGCCACAGGACTGGAAAAGGTCACCTTTCATTCCAATTCCACAGAAGGGCAATGCCAAAGAATATTCAAACTAACATACAATTGTGCTCTTTTCACATGCTAACAAGGTTATGCTCAAAATCCTTCAAGCTAGGCTTTAGCAATATGTGAAGCAAGAAATTCCAGAGGTACAAGCTGGATTTACAAAGGGCAGAGGAACCAGAGATCAAATTGCCAACATCCATTTTACCATAGAGAAAGCAAGGGAATTCCAGAAAAATGACTTCCGCTTCATTGACTATATTAAGGCCTTTGACTATATGGATCACAACAAACTGTGGAAAATTCTTCAAGAGATGGGAATGCCAGACCACCTTACCTGCCTCCTGAGAAATCTGTATGCAGGTCAAGAAGGAACAGTTAGAACCAGAACAATAGACTGGTTCAATAGACTGGTTCAACATTGGGAAAGGTGTACGTCAAGGCTGTATACTGTCATTCTGCTTATTTAACTTATATGCAGGGTACATCATGCAAAATGTCATGCTGGATGAATCACAAGCTGGAATCAAGATTGCCTGGACAAATATCAATAACTTCAGATATGCAGATGATACCACTGTAACGGTAGAAAGTGAAAAGGAACTAAAGAGCTTCTCAATGAGGGTGAAAGAGGAGAGTGAAAAAGCTGGCTTGAAACTCAACATTTAAAAAACTAAGGTTATAGATCAGGTCCCATCACTTCATGGCAAATAGGGGGGGGGAAAAGCTGAAGCAGGGACAGATTTTACTTTCCTGGGCTCCAAAATCATTGGAGACAGTGACAACAGCCATAAAATTTAAAGATACTTGCTCCTTGGAAGAAACGCTATGATAAACCTAGACAGCATATTAAAAAGCAGAGACATCACTTTGCAAACAAAGGTCCATATAGTCAAAGCTATGGTTTTTCCAGTAGTCATGTATGCATGTGAGAGCTGGACCATAAAGAATGCTGAGCATCAAAGACTTGATGCTTTTGAATTGTGCTGGAGAAGATTCTTGAGAGTCCCTTGGACTGCAAGGAGATTAAACCAGTCAAACCTAATGGAAATCAACCCTGAATATTTAATGGAAGGACTGATGCTGAAGCTGAAGCTCCAATACTTTGTTTTTGTTTCGATGCTCCAATACTTTGCCCACCCAATGTGAGAAGCCAGCTCATTGGATAAGACCTTGATGCTGGGAAATATTGAAGGCAAAAGAAGCGGGCAACAGAGGATGAGATGGTTAGATAGCATCACTGACTCAATGGATATGAATTTGACCATACTCTGCCAGATAGTGGACGACAAAGGAGCCTGGCATGCTGCAGTTCATGGTGTCACAAAGAGTTGGACATGACTTAGTGACTGAGTAAGAACAACAAGGTTCTCAAAATTCATAGTTGGAAAAATAACCTTTGTCATTCCTGTTACAATGGAGTCTTCATCTCCCTTTTTGTTTAGGAATTTTATTAATGCTCTCTACAGCTGCAACAAAAGGGCTGACTCCACCTGGCCAAGGGAACAGTCCTGAAGGCCAACTTGGTACAACTCGAGGCTAAATGGAAATCCTCCCAAATGTATAACTGCCTGCTAATTGGGAATATTCTACAAGAACCTATTGAAAACAGAGATCTTATTAACAATACCAGTGATTTGATAAAAGGGAAAGACCATTGAACTAGGTATTGAAAGTGTGGGGAATCTGGATATGACTTTTACATTTATCCACTGTGGAACCACAGGAAAAATATTTATTTTCACTAAGCTTGTTTCTTACAGGAATAGTGAAGAGAATAATACCAGTCGTTCCTATCGTAGTGACTCAGACAGTAAAGAATCTGTCTGCGATGAAGGAGACCTGGGTTCAAACCCTCAGCCGAGAAGATCCCCTGGAAAAGGGAATGGCTACCCACTCCATAACCTTGCCTGGAGAATTCCATGGACAGAGGAGCCTGGTGGGCTACAGTCCATGGGGTCACAAAGAGTTGGACACAACTGAGTGACTAGCACTCTTACTAACTCACAAGATGATTAAGGAGAGCATATGAAACAGGGCACAATTCAAAACACTGAAGTGCTACATAACTAGGAGGTAAGATAATTTTACGGAGGTATTACTGATGAAGGTAGAGGACGACTGAGTAGAAAAGAGTCCTGGTATCTTGCTATCTAGACATACTCCAAACACCCTCTCTCCATCTCTTCTTTCTTTTCTTCTACAATAATTACTGAGCAACTCTGCCAGGCAGTGTGTTAGATGCTGGGAATATAACAATGTCAACAGGTTTTGCCTACAACCATAATAGAAGGAAATACTCAATTTAAGTCAGAGGTTACTGAAAATAAAGATATAGATTGGTTTCTTGCTCATCCAAAATCACAGACCCCCAAATTTCTGTCTGTGAACTCCTGTTTGAAATCCCCCTGTTTTAGACCATTCAAGTTCACATGTTTGCTATCTAGGTTCCTGGAGATATGCGGCATAATAATAGTACTCAGATAAGTGTAACATTGTTAAATGAGAGTGCTAATTAATAAGGGAATCTTGGTAAGTCATGTAAGATTACAGTTTGGGAAAATTTTCCTTATTTTTCATTTAGTTCTTGGAGAAAGAAATTTTTTAGGACTTGTAAGTGAACCATGTTAGCAGAAAATGTAAAGACTGGTTGGGTGAGACTTTTAGGGCAGGTTTTTAAACGGAAGCTAGGAATCATATCCTGAAAGGAGAATCTAAAGGAATAAAAGTGAGGTTGTCTAAAAGAACTTGGTGAAAGTCTTTAGTTTGTTTCCTTATGACTTTTCTCTTGATTATTAAAACATTATGATCATTTGGGGGTAAAAAGAACAGTGAAAAAAAAATGTGTTACTCTCTTGCTGTGACCACCAATAATCCTGATGTATGAGGTACAGGTTCATTTATTTATTATGACTTGGAATAAAACTATATAATTTGTTTCCTGTTCCATCCTTAAACTTGTATAAGCATTACTAAATAATATTTTAAAACATCAAAAATTTTATTGTGATTTGAAACACATAAAACTGACCATCTTAACCATTTTTAAGTGTACATTTCAGTAGTGTTAAGTATATTCTTCAGCGATCAATGCAAAGAAATCAAGGAAAACAACAAAATGGGAAAGACTAGAGGTCTCTTCAAGAAAATTAGAGATACCAAGGGAACATTTCATGCAAAGATGGGCTCGATAAAGGACAGAAATGGTATGGACCTAACAGAAGCAGAAGATATTAAGAAGAGGTGGCAAGAATACACAGAAGAACTGTACAAAAAAGATCTTCATGACCCAGATAATCAGGATGATGTGATCACTAATCTAGAGCCAGACATCCTGGAATGTGAAGTCAAGTGGGCCTTAGAAAGTATCACTATGAACAAAGCTAGTGGAGGTGATGGCATTCCAGTTGAGCTATTTCCAATCCTGACAGATGATGCTGTGAAAGTGCTGCACTCAATATGCCAGCAAATTTGGAAAATTCAGCAGTGGCCACAGAACTGGAAAAGGTCAGTTTTCATTCCAATCCCAAAGAAAGGCAATGCCAAAGAATGCTCAAACTACCGCACAATTGCACTCATCTCACATGCTAGTAAAGTAATGCTCAAAATTCTCCAAGCCAGGCTACAGCAATACGTGACCCGTGAACACCCTGATGTTCAAGCTGGTTTTAGAAAAGGCAGAGGAATCAGAGATCAAATTGCCAACATCCTCTGGATCATGGAAAAAGCAAAAGAGTTCCAGAAAAACATCTATTTCTGCTTTATGGACTATGCCAAAGCCTTTGACTGTGTGGATCACAATAAACTGTGGAACATTCTGAAAGAGATGGCAATAGCAGACCACCTAACCTGCCTCTTGAGAAATCTGTATGCAGGTCAGGAAGCAACAGTTAGAACTGGGCATGGAACAACAGACTGGTTCCAAATAGGAAAAGGAGTACGTCAAGGCTGTATATTGTCACCCTGCTTATTTAACTTCTATGCAGAGTACATCATGAGAAACGGTGGGCTGGAAGAAACACAAGCTGGAATCAAGATTGCCTGGAGAAATATCAATAACCTCAGATATGCAGATGACACCACCCTTATGGCAGAAAGTGAAGAGGAACTAAAAAGCCTCTTGATGAAAGTGAAAGAGGAGAGTGAAATAGTTGGCTTAAAGCTCAACATTCAGAAAACGAAGATCATGGCATCCGGTCCCATAACTTCATGGGAAATAGATGGGGAAACAGTGGAAACAGTGTCAGACTTTATTTTTTGGGGCTCCAAAATCAGTGCAGCTGGTGACTGAAATTAAAAGATGCTTACTCCTTGGAAGAAAAGTTATGTCCAACCTAGATAGCATATTCAAAAGCAGAGACATTACTTTGCCGACTAAAGTCCGTCTAGTCAAGGCTATGGTTTTTCCTGTGGTCATGTATGGATATGAGAGTTGGACTGTGAAGAAGGCTGAGCGCCGAAGAATTGATGCTTTTGAACTGTGATGTTGGAGAAGACCCTTGAGAGTCCCTTGGACTGCAAGGAGATCCAACCAGCCTATTCTGAAGGAGATCAGCCCTGGGATTTCTTTGGAGGGAATGATGCTGAAGCTGAAACTTCAGTACTTTGGCCACCTCATGCGAAGAGTGACTCATTGGAAAAGACTCTGATGCTGGGAGGGATTGGGGGCAGGAGGAGAAAGGGACAACCGAGGATGAGATGGCTGGATGGCATCACAGACTCGATGGACATGAGTCTGAGTGAACTCCAGGAGATGGTGATGAACAGGGAGGCCTGGCGTGCTGCGGTTCATGGGGTCGCAAAGAGTTGGACACGACTGAGCGACTGAACTGAACTGAAATATATTCATATTTTTTGTGCACAAACTCTAGACCTTTCTCATTTTGCAAAACTTAAAACTCTGTACCATTCAACAACTTCTCATTTCCCTCTTCCATCAGCCCCTGGCAGCCACCATTTTACTTTCTCTTTCTTTGAATTTGACTACTTTAGATACCTCATAGTGGAATTGAAAGTGCTACTTTAAATAGCTGTTAAATATTCCATCACATGAATGTACCATGCTTTGTTTAACAACTACCTTATAGCTGCTCTTTAAACTTATTGCAATAAATAATCATAATGGGGCAAGAATATCCTTGCTCATAAGTCTTTGACTACATGATGATCATATTTTAAGAAGTCTGATTATCAGATTAAAAGACACGGACATTTTTCATAAATGACTTTTTTTTCATTTTTACATATTCATTTTCATTACATTTCATTTTTACATTTTCTAACTGTTGAGACATATATTTTGCACATTAGGTTTGTAAATGTTTAAGATTCTTCATGGAAAATTACTTTCTAGGAACATTTGACCAATTTGCTCCCACCACCAAAGGATGAAGGTCATTGTCTAAGAGTATTTCATTAACAGCTTTTGAGTATTTGCAGTTAAAAAATTTGCCAGTATTTTTAGATTAAAAAAGGAATAAAAATAGAATTTTATTTGAATTTATGCATGTGTGCTAGCTAAGTCCAACACTCTGTGATCCTATGGACTGTAGCCTTCCAGGCTCCTCTGTCCATGGGATTCTCCAGGCAAGAATACTGGAGTGGGTTCCTATCTCTCCTCCAGGCGATTTCACCACCCAGGAATGGAACCTACTGTCTCTTAAGTCTCCTGCATTGCCAGGTGGGTTCTTTACGACTAGTGCCATCTGGGAAGCCTATTTGAATTTATAGTTCTTTCATTAAAAGTAAGATTAACAGTATTTCATTTTGGATCTTTTTCATGTATAAATTAATTTTTTCCTTAGTTTTCCATCTTTTACCTAAATCCCCTCGCCCCCATTTATAACATTACAAAATTATTTTTAGAAAACAAAGAAAACTATAAAGAAGAAAATACACTCCGTGGTGAAAGACTACATCTGGGTTTAAGGATCTTCTGATCCTTAGCGCCATGGAGACTTCTTAAAAAACCAAAGTACTCAGTTTTCCACTGGCGGTGGAAGGGGCGCTGGGTATTCTGATTGTCTCTTTGTCGACAAAACCGGGTGCCAGTTGACAGGACATAAATCAGCAAATCCTGACTGGCAACAACTCGAAACTAGCAGGACAAGCTGTTAAGAAGTTGCAAACTTCAGATACTAAGGAGAACCTGGGAGGACGACTGGGCAGAAGGGATTCAGGACAGGACCAGAGGGAAAACCTAGTAAGTTCCGAGTTTCACTAATTCCTGCGATCCGCTTTCAAGAACTCGAAACTCTAACAAAACAAAAAATCTAGCCTGCAAAACTGCCTCCTAAATTGCCTGCTTCTCTGACATCTGCTTTTTGTAGGATCAGGCCTAAACAACGCACCCCGATCCGATTCTTGGGCTGGATGACTCAACGCGTGAAGGCACTCCCTGCAAGCTGTAACAGATCAGACAACTCGTCAGGCGTAGAAAGACCACCTCCAACTTGTGACTCACACTGCTTTCATTAACACCCCGGGCGCCATCCATACGGATTATCAGTCCCCGCACGTTAACTGCGGAAGGGAGCTCGGAGATCATTTATTCATTCAGTAGACTTGCGTTGCAACTCCCTTCCGCCTTTGGGTCTGGGAGGGGAGGAGAAGAGGAGGTGACCAGAGCCGAGGGAAGGACGCCGCGCGGGCGGCGGGCGGCGGGCGGGTTCCCGGGGAGGGGCGCGCGGTCGAGGCCGGGACGCGCGGAGGGGAACCGCGGAGCGGCCGCAGGGCGGGGGAGGCCCGCGGTCGAACACTACCTGGGGGCGAGCGGGTGAGGTTTTGGCCCTCCGAGCTGACAGCCTGCAGGTAGAAATAGCGGACCGGCAGAACGACGCCCGCCTGCAGCCCGGGGCCCCACACCAGGCTCCGCGGCGCGCTGAGCGGCGCCTCCGCGGCCCCCGAGGCCACGAGCAGGGCGAGTTGCAGCGCCAGCAGCCGGGCCCGCGGCAGATAGCGCATGGTCTCAGGGCCACGGCGCCCCAGCTCGGCGGCGGCGGCGGGGAGGTGCCGGGCGCGCGGCGGGCCGGGAGCGGGGCCCACTCGGGGGCGGGCTTCGCGCCGCCGCCCGCGGCTCCGCCCCCGGTTCCCACTCGGCCGGAAGGCGAGGGCCAGCCCGTCGCAGAGGGGCCGGGCGCGGCCGCGGGGCCGCAATGGACTCGGCTCCAGGCCCAGCAACCGGCAGCGCGGGTCTGAGGACCGGGGCGGAGGGGGCGCTGCTGAGACCACCGTGCTTGAGGCTGTGCCCTGCTGCCGCTTCTGCTGCTGGAGTTTGGCAACTCTTCAGAGGAAACTTGTCTTTTTTAAAGGACGCGCAGGATGATTGCTGTAGAGAAAAGGCCCAGTGGCGAAGAGCTTACGCGAACGCCTTCAAACAACGAATTTCACTGGGTTTAAAAGACGCAGAGCAAAATGTCATTCCCGATTCCCGTCCAAGGCCAACTCTCCCAGCCCTTCCGTTCACAACAGCACCCATCAAACTGTATTACCTGTCTTGTTTTCTGCTCAGCAGTCTCCCTCACTGAACTGTAACTCCCTCCAGTCTCCCAAATCCCCTAAACCCTATACTTCCCTTCTTTCAACAAATGTTTGTTCAACCTTCGCTGAGTTGGAGCCAAGCCTCAAGCGAGGAACCAAAAGTTGTGCTCAGTAGCAGGAGTCAGAGTTGAGGCTGGTGGGTGAGCATCACCTCAGAGTCAGAAACTGCTGTGCCCTGTAACCGATGGGGGTTGATTGGTCTTGAATGCTCCTCGGTCCTCAGATGCTGGACGTTGGATCTGGGGAAAGACTGGCAAGGACCCTGGTAGCGGGAAGTCACTGTCTACCTTTCTCTTCCCACCATTTTGATTTTGGATAGGCAACAGTAAGTTTCAGTGTCCCAGAGAGAGCTCTTAGTTCCCTCCACAGGAAATGAACCAGGGTAACCTAGATGAAAACCAGGAATCCTAGCTACTAGACCACCAGGTAGAAATAGACCTAAGTGCTCCTGCTCATAGAGGTAGAAAGGAGAGAGGACCCATCCCCCTACCTCCCAGCACCTTCTGGACTTCCTGTTAGGTGAAAATGACAAACCTCCTACTTAATTTAGTGAAGTCACTCAGTCATGAGGGATTCTTTGCGACCCCATGGACTGTAGCCTGCCAGGCTCCTCCGTCCATGGGATTTTCCAGGCAAGAATACTGGAGTGGGTTGCCATTTCCTTCTCCAAGGTAATCTTCCCAACCCAGGGATCGAACCCTGGTCTCCGGCACTGCAGGCAGACTCTTTACTGTCTGAGACACCAGGGAAGCCCAGGAGCTAGAAGCTAAAAGCAAAGTGGCTCTTACCCTAATCTGAAAGTTTCAAGGAGGTAAAAACTAAAAAAGGTACAAAGTTTATTATTAAAGACACAACACAACAAGTGGGAGAGAAGCAGTTTATTTAAGTCAGAAACTAGGCAGAAATATACACCCAAAGAGAGAAGGTATGGGCATCCTCTCTAATGAGTAAACAGGTAAAGTAAATCACACATATAAGACAGTCCTTCTGGGTCTTTGTTGTTTAGTCACTAAGTCTGACTTTTTGCAACCCCATGGGCTGCAGCACATCAGGCTTCCCTGTCTTCACCATCTCCTGGAGTTTGCTCAAACTCATGTCCATTGAGTCAATGATGCCATCCAACCATCTCATCCTTTGTCACCCTGTTCTCCTGAGCTCAGTCTTTCCCATCATCAGGGTCTTTTCCAATGAGTTGTTTCTTCGCAACAGGTGGCCAAAGTATTGTAGCTTCAGCTTCAGCATCAGTTCTTCAAATGAATATTCAGGGTTGATTTCCTTTAGGATTGACTGGTTTGATCTCCTTGCAGTCCAAAGGACTCTTAAGTTTCTTCTCCAGCACCACAATGTGAAAGCATCAATTCTTTGGTGCTCAAGCCTTCTTTATGGTCCAGTTCTCACATCTGTACATGACTACTGGAAAAATCATAGCTTTGACTATGGACCTTTTTTGAAGTGATATCTCTGCTTTTTAATATGCTCTCTGGGTTGGTCATAGCTTTTCTTCCAAGGAGCAAGAATCTTTTAATTTCATGGCTACAGTCACAATCCCCAGTGATTTTGTAGTCCAAGAAAATAAAGTCTGTCACTGTTTCTATTTTTCCTCCATCTATTTGCCATGAAGTGACAGGGAGACCTGGCATGCTGCAGTTCGTGGGGTCACAAAGAGTCAGACACCAATGAGTGACTGAACTGAACTGAACTAAGGGAACCAGATGCCATGATCTTAGTCATTTGAATGTTGAATGTTAAGCAAGCTTTTCACTCTCCTCTTTCACCTTCATCAAGAAGCCCTTTAGTTCCTCTTCGCTTTCTGCCATTACAGTGGTATTATCTGCATATCTGACGTTGTTGATATTTCTCCTGGCAAACTTGATCCCAGCTTGTGATTCTTCTAACCTGACATTTTGCATGAAGTACTCTACATACCAGTTAAACAAGCAGGGTGACAATATATAGCCTTGATTTACTCCTTTGTTCCATGTCTGGTTCTAACTGTTGCTTCTTGACCTGCATGCACACAGGTTTCCCAGGGTCTTGGTTTACTTTTGGCCAATTATCTTGTTTCTTCTCTCCTAACTGGTCCTAGGATTCTCCCCAACATGTGTGTGCAACTTTTTACTGAGATGGATCCTACCTCAGAAGACTATGGGTGTATGTCCACATACTATGGGGTGGTTCTGCCTCCTGTTTTGACCCCCAAAGAGCCTTCCTGCACATGTGCAGACAGGGAAGTTCTCCTTGACTTCAGCAGTAGGCACCTTATCTATTTACTCTAGTAGCACTCTGCTTTTGCCATCAGCTTTGTCCTTGGAGTGTCTGAGTGAGAACAAAGCTTTAATTTTACTTCACTTTATAAATCCCAGCTGACTGGCCCAGGGGCCCATTTATCTCCTACCTCAATTTTATCTATATTAGTTAATTATATGTTCTTCTTTTTTCTGCTTGTGGTTTTAATCTATACAAAGGAAAGAAAGTTCTTCACAGGCTGTGTGAGCCTGGAGAAACTCATGTCCTGGTATGGACACAGGATTTCTGCACTCTGCTGGCAGTTTCTTAAGCCAGAGTTGCCAGAATCAGGCCCTGAGAAGCCACCTGTTCATCTCCTGGCTTTAATTGGGCTCAGCATTCTTGCTATGACCCAGGTTTACCAGGGCAAAATCCTTACTGTATTTTTCCCAGTTCTCTTGACCTGCTTTAGGAATGCTGAGCAGAGTTTGTAGACAGTGTTCTTTATACTTTGGAAAGATTTTTAGGAACTGGTGGTATATCACTGATAAATTGTAGAGCTAAAGTGTAGCATTATTTGGCATTACTTTCACTGCTAAATTTTATTTTGTGGGAGTGTCTGCATACTTTAAATGGAAAGCTTTGCTCTGCTCTAGCTATCACTTAAAAAGTTGTTTAGAACCCATTTTGTTTACATTCTTTCAAAATATTAAAGTTTTTTTTTCAGAGAAATAGTCTGAGAGTTAGCTGGTACTGGATGATAGTAAAATATAGCTTAATAAATTATATACCACATGATAACACCTGGTATTTTTGAGAACAGATCAGAGAAGTCATATAATTGTATCTGAACACTTGTTTAGCTGTATTAAATCCCTACCAACCTGTTTTCTTTCTCAGCCTAACTCATATCTTAAAAAGTATACTTCTTCACATCATCCAATGCCTTGACTAGATTCTTTATAATAAATCAAATTTTATTCACTCAACAAACATTTGTTCAATGCCTACTATGTTATAGACATTATACTTTGACTTCACAGCTCCTGTGGTTCACTGGACAAGGAGGCAATGGACAAAGACAAAGAGGCAATGTAAATAGTGTTATAGGTGCTAAAATATGGGTGTCAAGGACTGTATAGTGTCTAGGATGTTCCTATATGAGCTTCCCTAGTGGCTCAGTGGTAAAAAAAAAAAAAAAAAAAAATCTGCCTATCAATGCAAGAGACACAGGTTTGATTCCTGGTTGGGAAGATCTCCTAGAGAAGGAAATGGCCACCCACTCCAGTATTCTTGCCTGGAGAATCCCATGGACAGAGGAGCCTGGTGGGCTACAGTCCATGGGGTTGCAAGAGCTGGACACAACTTAGGGACTAAACAACAACAGCATACTTCATATAGAGATGCTAATCCCAGTACCTCAGAATATTACTGTACTTGGGAGGGGTGGGCCCTAAACCAATCTAACTGCTGTTCTAAGAAGAGGAAATTTGGGCACACAGAGACACCAGCAATGCTTGGGTACGGAAGAAAGACCATGTGAGGATGCCGTGAGAAGGTAGCTATCTGCAGTCCAAGGAGAGAGGGGTCAGGAGAAGTCAAATTTGTCAACATACTGATCTTGGACTTCTAGCCTCCAAAACTGTGAGAAAATAAATTCTGATATCTAAGCCAATCAGTTTCTGGAATTCTGCTATGATAGCCCTAGCAACAGAGAATGTGATGGCATCCCACTGCAGTACTCTTGCCTGGAAAATCCCATGGATGGAGGAGCCTGGTGGGCTGCAGTCCATGGGGTCTCGAAGAGTCAGACACAACTGAGCAACTTCACTTTCACTTTTCACTTTCGTGCATTGGAGAAGGAAATGGCAACCCACTCCAGTGTTCTTGCCTGGAGAATCCCAGGGACAAGGGAGCCTGGTGGGCTGCCGTCTATGGGGTCACACAGAGTCGGACACGACTGAAGTGACTTAGCAGCAGCAGCAGCCCTAGCAAACAAATACATCTCCCCCTACCTTCCCATACCCCGCCCCCCCCTGCCCCCCACCACCCCAGACCCCACCCACCCACAAAGGTCCTGTAGGGACGATGCAAAATGCCTATCATAGATGCCTGAAGTGAGTTGCATTTCAAGAGGTACACTCTAAGTTCAAGGGCTTAGCATTTTTAGGGTAGGGGTAATTAAGTCTGCCCTTTGTCAGTGGGGAGATGTTATATCATCCCTCTTGAGTTTGATGGCTGCATACACACCCTGAAAAATGGCATGAGTAAACAATGATCCAGAACTTACATTCTTGGCATACCCAGCAACAAATGTCCAGGTATGTCCAGGGCCCTTGGCAGATTGCCTCTACCAACATAAGTACACTGTATGAGGTCCAGTTAACCCAACCTTGAGAGATGCTTTCTGAAAGAGATGACATCTGTGCTGATCATGAAGATGGTCATCTATGCTGATCTATTTTTATCATGAAGGTCAGATAAGAATCTGCTGCAAGAAGAAGGGGAGAAGGCCATTCCAGGTAGGAAAAGGATTATATTGTCTACAACTAAAAACCCTAGCTGATCCAATGTATTTTAAATTTTATTAAAGGACAGTAAAAATATTTTGAATTAAATACTGCTCATATTCAAGCTGACAACACTCTCTTGTCCTTGGTAGAAAGATGGCTTTGGGTTCCTTTTCTAGAAAAGGTAAAGATTAGTACAAATCTACTCATTTGTTTAGCAGGAATTAACATTTCAATATTAACATATCAATGCAAGTCTAACATTTCAACTGGAAAGATCTGCTTATAATACTACTGGGAAGCAGATGACCCAACGCCACTGGGCTTCCTCTTCCTTTATAAATATGACAACTCTCAGAGAAAAGTTCCAGACCATCCTCATTCCTCCTCTCTTATGCAAATTATGCAGCCAGGGACACTGACCTCCGTTTGTTGGTTGATTGCTTTTTGATACAAATGGAAGGAGAAGAGAGGAGTCATTTTCCAAAATCACTCAAATGGGTGATCTTATTCAATATCCACCAGAAAAATTTGTTTGAATAATTTTGTCCATCCCACTCCCCTTTTTGTATTTTTCTGGAAACTTTCACACTTAAAGACAATCATTTGAGAATGGGAATAAAAGTCAAGTCAAACAATGTATCCATTTAAATCATTTATTTCAACACTACTGTTTTAAATTTGCACCTCGTCTTGTAACATATTTCAAGAAGAAGAAGTTTGATAGCAAGTACATAAAAAGATTATTTGACAACATTTTAAACAATAGTGTTTAAGGCTTATTACATGTTTCAGAAACACAGAAATGCCAGTCACAAAGAGCCTCAAAGTAAAATTTTACATATTTACACTATACATGTAAATTGGATATTCTGAAGCATTATTACTATTATTGACAATAAACTCTTAGCAATAAGGCCTCTTTAACCTTCTGGCATTCAATGGACTCTATAACTTTTATATAGGTGTGGATTTTCCAATTTGATACCTATCTTCACCGTAAACTTCAATGGACTTTCACCAACCCTAGGACGGGCACAGGTACCCATGTACTTCCTAGTTTTTATTAGCTTATCATCAGCGAAAACGTTATTAGTAGCTGTTGAAGTTTTATTAATAGTAATGTATTGACAATGTAAGGGTATAAATTATTTAGAGGGAAGTCTCTGAATATTAATCTCATTGAGCCTTATTTTAAATGGAGTTCACACATAAAATTTATGGTTGTATAAGTCTATTATTTAAATGAACTAGTAATTTACCAGGTAATTATTTGTATTGATTCCCTCATTAGTGACTCCATTTATGTGAATATTTACTTTAATGATGATTATATATTAGAAAGCAAGTTATGAGTATAAAAAATGACTAGTATAAATTACTATAGCTATACCAAAAATGAATATTAAAAAGAAGCACTTTGTATCTTAAAATACATTTGCTATACTTCTTTAATGAAGTGTTTTATAAAGGTATAAAACTTTATAGAAGGTGCTATTTTCATAAATTTTCTGTTTTCTTGATTCTTGAGCCACACCAACAAGCAAACATTACAAATGTGCAAGTGAGCACTGGCTATCAATTACCTTTAAATTCAGGTGGTAGGTTCTAGTACAGAGAATCAGGGCCTGAAAGTAGTTGTTTAGCCTGATCTTAACTTACCTAACTGCTGAAAAAGGCTAAATTCAGTGAAAAATAAGCTAACTTCATTTCATCTTTTGTAACATACATGTAGGCTCAGACTGTTTACCAAAATAGAACTTGCAAGCTGATCATTTAAAAAACCAAGAATCTTAATATTAAAATATTAACTTTGAATATTTTAAAATTAAATAGAAAACATAGGTTATGGTTTATGAAGTTTTAATTAAATAATCAGATAAATAGAAAAAGGAAGATAGAATTTACAAACATACATGAACAAAGAATAAAATGTTACCTCTGCGTTACCATACAAATTTAAATGGAAACATTTAGAACAGTTCATTTAAAATTCTACTATCAGTCTTCTTGAGAATTGGTCAGAAATGGTCAGAACTGGTCAGAACTTGAAGTTTAAGACAATTTATAGGTTTATTTTCATCAGTTTTGAGTTTCATGGGAACAATATAAACTAGCTCTGGCATTTAGCTTCTAGACAAGGCAGTATTTGAGAGGATAATAACAATGTGGTCCTTTCTTGCATTTCTGTCAGTTCCAGATCTCTGTACATTTCCCCAGCTCCTATCATTATCCTTAAATGGATGAAACAGACTAGGTGAGAAAAATGGAAACAAAATAGGCCAGGAAATAAATATAGACCAAACAAGATAAAATCCATTCATGTTGACCCTCACAATATAAGAACTAGGATGGTGTGTTTCCTGTAGTTCTATCCGGTTAGCTTCGCTGCTGCCTGTTTATTGGTCTTTCCTGATTAGAAGAGAAATCTCCAGAAGTTCTGCATGGCAAATTAAAGAATTAGGAAAGCCAAATTATCAGTGGATATGATAAGCTATTTAGTCTTGATAAAATTATTGAAGGAATCATAGTGACAAGCCTTTAGAAGCTCTGCCTTCTAACTTCTAAGGGTTTGGTATATCTGGCAAAGAAGGCTGTGAACCTCAAGGTGTCAGATCTAACATGATAGTACTTTAGGGACTTGACCATGGCTATCGCTTGTGACTAAAATGTCTCACATGGAAAAAAGTGTTCTATCCTGCAAATAAAGAAAATTTTTACGTGGATGGTTCTGGAGAAATGGGGAACAACAGAAACAAAGCAACACTAAGAAAAACAAAAACAAAAACAGTTGCTGCAAGAGCTGCATTAAGGATGTCAATCTCATGAAGGGATGTCTGCTTATCTCCACCCCGCAGATGTGTTCCCTTCCTAAGCAGAAATTCTGTGGCTAAGCCACCCTCTGTACCATCCTAGAAACTATTTCAAATGAATTCCTTTGCCAATGGTCTGCATAATCAAAGCTATGGTTTTTCCAGTAGTCATATACGGATGTGAGAGTTGGACCATAAAGAAGGCTGAGTGCCAAAGAACTGATGCTTTCAAATTGTGGTGCTGGAGAAGACTCTTGAGAGTTCCTTGGACTGCAAGAAGATCAAACCAGTCAATCCTAAAGGAAATCAACCCTGAATATTCATTGGAAGGACTGATGCTGAAGCTGAAGCTCCAACACTTTGGTCACCTGATGTGAAGAACTGATTCACTGGAAAAGATCCTGACACTAGGAAAGATTGAGGGCAAGAGGAGAAGGGGGTGACAGAGGATGAGATGGTTGGATAGAATCACTGATTCAATGGACATGAGTTTGGGCAAACTCCAGGAGATAGTGAAGCACAGGGAAATCTGGCGTGCTGCAGTCCATGTGGTTGCAAAGAGTTGGAAATGACTGAACAACAACAATATTTTTTGGCTTACTAGAGATTCTCCTCTTCACAATAAGCACTTCAAATATGTGCCTCCTTTCTCCACTATGGATAAAACAAGATATCCTTATGGAAATCCCCTGATCTTTGTTCAAGGAAAGAAAAAAAAAAAACCAAACTCTAAGCCTTCTAAATGTTGATGAGTCAAACAGGATAATAATACTTACTCCATTGTTATCACCCTATATTTTATTTAACAATCATGAATATGGAGTATGGACTGGAAGATGCAATACAGAGATTTGCTGTTGTGCTGGGATAGGAAAGGTGAAAGAAAGTTAGGGGGAATATAGAGCAGACAACCAAAACTGGATCATGAATTAAGATATTAATTTGGGGCTGAGTGGCAGAAGACCAAGCATATATACAGAGGAAGAAAACACTAAACAAGAATTCATTGCTCTAGGATTCAGGAAGTCTATACATAGAGTGGGGAATGGGGTGGGGAGGGGAGAGAATTGGGATTGTTTCACAGCAGTTAGTGCCCAGACTGGAGAAGGCAATGGCACCCCACTCCAGTACTCTTGCCTGGAAAATCCCATGGACAGAGGAGCCTGGTAGGCTGCAGTCCATGGGGTTGTGAAGAGTCAGACATGACTGAGTGACTTCACTTTCACTTTTCACTTTCATGCATTGGGGAAGGAAATGGCAACCCACTCCAGTGTTCTTGCCTGGAGAATCCCAGGGGCGGGGGAGCCTGGTGGACTGCTGTCTATGGAGTCGTACAGAGTTGGACACGACTGAGCGACTTGGCAGCAGCAGTAGCAGTGCCCAGACTAGATTTTTTTAGTATCTGTCCTTTCCATAGACATACATATTTACACTTTATTTACATTATAAACTTTTGGTGAAAAGGCTGTACATTTCATTGAAAAAGGCTCACAGTTCTGACTCTTTGTCATTTTCATCCAAGTAGTATTCGTCATCCGTGGTTGTGTCTGTGGCACAATCTGAGTCTACTGGGTCCTCTTCATAGATATTAAGTGGCACACTTAGAGATAAGCCATCCTCTGGCCTCTGGTTACTAGGAGAATTTGGGGTCGATGACTCTGTTGGGTTAGCAGGGTTAATTATATCATCTTTCAGGAAGCCAGGGTTCTTAAGAAAACTTGGTTTCCATAATCTCCCTTGTGTGAGTGACCTCTTTACATTTTCCAAGAAAGCCAGCTGTTGTTCTTTCCCAAAAATCCCATAGTCAATAGGCCTGGATATAGCTGTTGCAGACCTAGGACCCATTTTTGTCCTGCTGTTGTTCAAAGCCCAACTTTCATTTTCACCACAGGAGGGAAGTTCAGAAAAAGATTTAAATCTTCGACTGTACCCGCTGTTGTTAGAGAATTCATTCCCAAGGGTCAGTCGACTCAGGACATCATCAATAGAAGTGCTTTCAGAGAAATGGCGCTCTCTGACTTTTGGAGGATGGCTTATTCGTAGTATATCACCATGTACATAGGCACTTTTTAAGCTCTCTGAACGATAGGGGTGTAGCTGACGTTCACACTCCAGAGATGAAGCACTGTTTTGTCCTTGCTGACAACTGGTCAGTGGGATGCAAACCGTAGATTTCTCTACAGGCTCCAATTGAAAAGGGGGTTTTGGCTTCCTCTGATGGTCAGGGAAGTCTGCTTCCCTGAGGCTGATCAATGTGGGTTGGGCCAGGGCTCCTGATTCTCTTTCCAAAATCTGAGCACCTGTTACATCCTCAGAATTCTCACACTTTGGTTGTGATTCTGAGATATTTTCAAACTCGTTTCGATGTAATTGTGAAATGTTGCTGGACTTCTGATTACTTAAGTGTGTAGAAGCTTCTCTATTGGGTATTGCAGTAAGCTGGAGAGGGTTCTCGGATTTCTCCACATTTATTCCATCATTATTTAACCTGCTTTCATCTGTGGTTTCTGTGGACTTTAAAGTAGGCTCAAGGGACAGTGGGTTGCACTCTGGTGTGCCAAGGGACAAACTGCTACAGCCAGAACTGTTCCCACTTTGGGGAAAGATAGTAGCTACATGTCTTCTAGGGTAGAAATCGTTAGCTGGAAATTTTCTGCTGGGTTTGGACATAACTACCAATCTGTGTTTAACTGAAGATCCACTTTTCCCTTTTTCTAGGTCAGCCAAGATTTTTTTACTTTTATTACTTCCTTCAGGAAGTGAGCATTGATTCCACGCCAACTTCTGCATTTCATCCTTAGCCTTGCTCTCTGTCGTATTTACCTCCTGTCTTCTTTCAGGTAGTTCTCTGGGTTCAGACTGTGAACTGTCTAAATCTTGTTCACTTGAACAAGTCTCTTCATCAAGTTGTAGTTTACTCAAGGCTGGAGTAAGAGCAAAGACTTGGCTTTCTGAGTCAGAAAGTGGTTTCTCAGAGTTTTTTGGGAAATCTGTTCTAATTTCCCCTCTAACTTCCCTAGGCTGCAATCCATTGGAGCTCTCCTCTGTAACTATGCCTGTGATATCTTTTTGAAGACTTCCAGTAGTTGTAATGGCTGTATTACTAATAGTTGTAATGGCTGTATTACTACTTGTATGCTCCCCAGAACTTCTTATGATGCGGGAGTTTTCAATATTCTCTTCTGAATGGGATGGGAGGTTAGAAAAACCACTGTCATCTGATTTAATGAATTGTGGACAATTTTCAGATTTCTCTCTTGTAAATTTTTTTCCCTGAAGCATTGGTAAAGTAAACACAGTTTCACTTTGCAATTTTTTCTCTTTCTCTTTCCTGCTTTGTGAATCAGATGGAGGTGTTTTAGCTAAGTTGCATGGGGAAATTTCTCCAGTTTTAGGTTCTTGTTTATGAAGAGAAACATCTGCTTCAATAGAAGCCATTTCCTGTAATGTAGATTCTGAGGACTGAACACTTGGTAATTGTAAAACAGTCATATTTTCAGTGATATGACAAAGATGACTGGTCTCCTGAGCAGAGGTATCTTTAGATAAAGGTGTTCCTGACTGGTCTTGCACAGAACAATTCAGTTGGTCTTTTTCTAAAGCACTGGGAGATGTTTTAGTCCCCACTTTAGTTGATTCTGTAAGTGAATCGATGTCCTGTGTATACTTTTGAAGAAGGTCACAGAATTTTTTGCTGTGTTTCCTTGGTAGAGTATAATATATTGAAACCACTTCAAGACATTTCACATTATCTTCATCGCCAGAAACAGAAAACATACTCGTAGTCTTAAATTTATGTAAAGTTTTCCCACTTTCTTGTCCTGACATATCTGAAGAAAAAGGTAAAGGGTGTTCATTTGGATGGGAAAATATGCCTGTCTTGGAGGCAGAAATTTTACCATTCTTTTCAGTATATTCTTGTAAGCCTTCCTCCTGGTGGTGTTTCTTGCTTAAAGAACACTCACAAACAGATGAGTCACTTCCCAGAGGGTTAATGAGTCTCTCCCTAGGCCTCAGTGTTATAGGAGAAGCCTCTGTATTGGAAACCAAGCATTTTTCTCTTTCATCTCTTCCAGTTGAGGCATAAAGCACTTCTGAAGGCCATGACACAGCCCTCTTGATGAGGACTGGAAGTGGCCCTTTTCTAACAGAAGTAGATCCAGTGTTTGTCATATTTGTCATCCCTTCTGTGGCTTCAAGTGCTACTGAGACTGAATCTGAAACTACTTTGGAACATTTGCTCTCTGATTCACAATAACTGGGACTGAATTTTTTGGATGTGTTCTTTCCTACTGGATCTTCCCTATCATTTTTGATTTGTAATGCAACTGGCTCGTTCCTGAACAAAGAAGGCGTTACCGTACTTTCAGGCTCCTTGTTATCCTTGGCTGATTTTCTTGGTAAAGTACAATAAATTGTATCAAGCTCAGGAGACTTGGAATTGCTTTGAGTTCCCTCAGTAAGACTGCTGTTGTCACTTGTAGGCACTGATCTACTTTCTGTTTTGCTTAATTTTTCGATGTAGGATATGCGTTCTCTTATTTTTCCTTTTCCCTTTCCACCCCTGAAAAGAGGGTGTGACTCACATTTGACAACATTAACCTCTTCATTATGTACAGGTGTGTGATTATCATTACTCTTTTGGTTTTCTAAGTGGCTTAGGGAAAATTGACTATTTTGGTTCTTGTAATCAGTGTCTTCTCTTTCTCCCAGAGATGAGTCTTTGTTTGAAGGACATTTCCAGAACATCGTGGTAGAAGGAATTACTGGAGCATCAAGGCAAGAATCATTTGACGGTGAGGAATCTGGTAGTGCCCCTGAAGACAGATCTAAAGAATTATGAGGCAGGTTGTGATCAGCATCAGACTTGCGACAGCTGGTAGAATAAGTCATGATACATTGTTCTTCCTTGGTATCGAAACGAGCAGGCTTTTCTGGAGACTGTGAGTATTGATTATCAGTATGTTCAGAACTCCCGTGGTTCTTTTTAATAATGCTTGAAATATCTTCATTACTTACTGTTAATTCCTGGTGACAAATTTGACTTGGGCTGAGAAAAAGTGATGTTGTTCTGCTTTCCTGAATGAAAGGAAGGGAAGTTGCTGAGTCAAGTTTTCTGGTCCCAGTATAACCCTTACCTATTTTTAGTTCATTGGCTTTATGAATTTTGGAGGTATCTCTCCTGGAAATGATTCCAGGCAACCTTTTTGAACTTATTGTGGTAGATGCATTAAAAACAAACCTGTTGCTCTTGTCTGAGTCCTGGGAAAGGGGATTTTGAACATCAGGTAAAGGGTTGGAAATTACTGTCTGTGAAACAAGTTGGGGTATTTCACCTGTCATGTTTGTCTGGTCTATCTTGTTTATTTTTTTGTCTTCTTCCAAAACAGATGCCTTCAAGTCTTTCTCATTATTTACTTCTGTGACCAAGATATTGGCTTGGCTTTCAGTCAGAGGTGGAGAATCAACAGAAACATTGTTGGTCACAGTGACTTCTGTATAGTTTCTGTTTGGAAGAGAGGCCGGCTTAATTTTCTGCAAAGTGACTGTGGGAGTCTGAAAGTTAGGACTCTGAGGATTCCCTCTGTCAACAGGAATGTGAGGGAAGGAACTTTTGAATGGGGATGCTAGAGTTTGAGCAATTCCAAATGAGTACGGTTCTTTGTTTACATGTATTTCCATAGGAGAACATTCTAACCCACCAGATTTCATGTGATAGCTTGCACCAGTTATGGAACAAACATTTGCTGGGCTGAAATGAGTAGACTGGTTCCCATTACCTTGTGACACCTCCATGCTCTCCAGTGTGGATGTCTGAGAATCAAACTGCCAGGGATGTGGTATCTGTTGGTTTCTGGAAATATTTGTTCTATAACTAGAAGAAAATGACCCCCAGTGTTGAGAAGGAACACTATGGCCATGACCAGCTAGTGCACTGTTTACTTCAGTGGAGATCATTTCAAAGTCTCTGTCAGAAGAAGTAAATGGTTTCCTGCTTTGATGAAAGTCAGAAGAAGAATGTTCTTCCTGTTGGCTCCAAAAAGGATTTTGTTCAAATCTCTGTCCCCTGCTCCGTCCAAAGGTATTGCTAAAGAAAGACCTAGTAAATGGGCTATCTTCATGGTAGAATGGCATATTTTCTGAGTTCTCAAGTGGGTCAGGACTCATTGCATTATCTATGGGGGCATTTAAACCAACACTTTGGTAAACACTCTGTGAATGGTAAAATTCATATCTGCTATTCGCCTGGAAACACCTGGGATACATATACTGGTCAGCAGGGTCAATTTCCATTGGTGATGGTGCCTCCAGGAACTCTTCCTGGTTCTGCCTATCTCTAGAAGAATCTGATCTATTCCATATGATAGATGATAAAGGAGTTCTCTTTGGGCTCTGTTGGTGGCTTGGTGATATAAACCCAGTCTTATTCTGAGTTGTGGCTGGAAAATATAAGCTTCTTGCTTTGAAATACCCTGTAGCTGATGAAGCTGATCGTTGCCTGCTGTCAAAACACAGAGAAGTACTACCAAAAGAATTGTTTTGCACACAATCTTCTTTTAAGATTCTGGGTTCCCTTGTCCTATACATATTGTAGATTGTCCTTGTTCTAGGAGAAAAGGTTTTAAAACCTTCCCTAGGGGTTCCTGGTCTTAAGAAATCATAGATAGACATATTAGAAGTTTCATTATAGCAATTTTTGTGCCTTCCTGTGATATTATTGTATTTGCACCCACTGGAGTAAAAACGACTGAACTGTGTTCTTGATCCAATGTTGAGAGGTGTTCTGGTATTCACTGAGCTTGGAGATTGTTCCTGAGCCAGTTTGCTATCCAAATCATCTAAAACTAAAAGGAGAATATATGTCATTTTTTTTGTAAACGATTTTACAGTCTAATAATATTTTGAATTGTTGAAAGTCCTTCTTGAAGAAGCATAATCACTTATAATTTTTAGATCATATCATCATAAACATTATGACATTAACTGATTATGTCTTTAAGATAGTTTGACTCTTACAAGGCTGCAATGGAAGTTTCTTTTTCATACTTTTTCAAATTTAACCTTCCATAATACCTTCAAAACATAAAGCTACATTGTTTTTCACCTAATAAGGACTGTAATCATGATTTCTTTTAGTGCATCTTTTGTGTCACTAGGTAGCTATAATGTTTCCAACTGTGTTTAAATCAGGGGATTGTAAAAGAAATGAAAGTCTATAAATAATATGTGAGTTGTACTTAGTTGTACATTACTGCCAAAAATTTGGCACCCAATTTATAAACATACTTATTTGGATGAATTTGAGCAATATGTAAAAATTTAAGTTAAGTTTATGAAATACTATCAAATAATATACTAATGGTAGCTTGCTTCCCCTGAAAAAAATGTGACCCAATAGACATTTATATGTGTCTATCAGGTACAGTTCTAAGCACTAAATAGATTAACTCATTAAATCCTCACATAATCTTGTAAGTTTAGTAGTTACTATTCTCATTTTATAAGTGAGGAAACTGAGGAATGAAGAAATTAAGTAAATTGCCCAGCTTATACAGCTAGGAAGTAGATCTAGGAAGCCTGTTTCCTGAGTCCATACATGTAATCATTGTGCCACAAAAGTTCACTTTTCACTATTTCTTTTAATGAACTAAAGATGATTTCACTATGAGCTCATTATGTTACAAGGATGTTGCTGTTGTCAAACAATGTTTACTTTTCTCTCAGTAGCAAGGTCAGAGAGTGGTATGTAAGTCAGGCCCCAATGACCTCCCTATAATTCCGAGGACCTAGGGGAAGGAAATGGCAACCCACTCCAGTATTCTTGCCTAGAGAATCCCAGGGATAGGGGAGCCCGCTGGGCTGCCGTCTATGGGGTCACACAGAGTCAGACACGACTGAAGCGACTTAGCAGGCCAACCCAAGACCCAGGGCTCATGTTTACTAGGACCACTGTCTCTGTGATCTCAGATAAATCATGGTATTTTCACTTGGTTGGTTCTTCCTTGAATTGTTTATTGAATCATATTTGACATCTTTTCCTCAATAAAAACCTGTTAGAATTTAAACAGAATCAAGATCTTTTAAAGTTTTAAGATGCCCTAAGACCTATCTTATAATATATATTTCATCATATTCATGTTACAACAAATGAGTAGATGTGTATTTTGAAGAAATGTTTGTTAAAAAATAAACTCTGACATGAGAGGTAAGCTATGGAAATTATTTAAATTGTTGAAGAAGTTTTTCATTTACAGAATCTTTCCTTCTGATTTACATAAAATGTCTCACTCTTTGTTGTCGTTAAAAATTGTAATTTTAACTCTTCAATGACAGAGAAAATTAGGTGTATCAGTATCCGAGTGAATGTAAGTGAGATGTACTTATAATATGCCAATTATTTTAGGACAGGTATTGAAGAAGTTTTTGATATCCACTCTAGATTTTCTCTACCCTGTTTTATTTGTTAGTTGGTACTATTAAGTTTGCATAGCCAGCAAAAGAATTAATCCTGAGCATTTAATATCTGTAACTAAGGAGTTCTTTAGGGAATCATCCTGTTAATGCTTTAATGAAAAAAGATTAGTTTTCCCCTGTCCCTAAATAACTTACTATATCCACAGATAAAATAAGCAATGCCAAAATATAAGGCAGGGCAAAAGAAAAAAAATCTTCATAAATCTGTCTTTAAAAAAATTATAATGAAATCTCTTTGATTTCTGTTTTCTCTTTCAGCTTGTTCATAGTATTTTTTCCTCATTAAAGTCTTTTGCTGACTACAAAAATATGTTGTTATAATAGAAAATACAGGAAAGTATAACAAAAGAGATAAAATCACCTAGAGTCCTTCTTCCTAGAGATAACCACTCTTAACACTTGAATCCCAGTACTGCTATTTGACTCACAACTCTGAAGGTGAAAAAGTCTGCTGTTCTTCTCCTTTTTATTTTCAGAGCAGTCATTTTTTTGTTTTTGTTTTTGTTTTTCACTTCATGAAAAATAGCTCTCCTCTACTAGGCAAAACCTTTGTTTTGGAACAGAAATTTTCCTCTGGGTCTTTTTTCTCTGAAGCAAGTTCTCTGCCAGGAACCATTTTACTGAAAGAAGTGCCTAGATTGAACACCCAGCTGGAGGTCTCTCAGTGACCACACCACTTGTCCTAACTATAGGGCTGAGGTGATGTCATTGACTGTGCAAACTGAATTTAGTTCCTCAAGGTGAAGCTGGTGAATGATTTCAGATTTCACGTTTCATATGGTCAGGTTTATTTTAATACAAAATAAACTATGTCAAGGTGAGTGATGCTTACATAATAAGATCCATGGGTATATAGTACTTCTGGAATCTGTTTTAGTCTTTATTGTTATCTATTGTACAAGGTTAATAGTTTAACAACAATTAGATTTCATCACTGCATTTAGGCCCTAATCAGGAACAATAAAAATCTGTTAAGGATAGTAAACTTTATAAATATCTGTCTAAAGATATATCCTTTTATCTTTTTACTTGAGTTTATATATTAACATTATTACCATTCCATAGATTTATCAGGCCTTGATCCAAGAATATTTACTTACATTATATTTAAATATAAGATTTTAAAAATATTTCTGTTAATAGAATGTAACCCCATCCTCTTCAGGTGAGGATAACAAGAGGACTTCAAAAATAAAGTACAAGGGCTTGAGCATTTTAGTATAAACTGTAATCATTATTTGCTTTCCTTTAGCACTGGGAATTCCAAAGGAAATTCAATGCAGAGACTTACCTTGGAAGAACTCATCCTCTAGCAGTGAACCATCCCACGGAGGGACAGTACTTCCCTCCCTCATGCTTGCTGGCCTGGGGACAGTTGCACTGTCAGTGGGTTGGCTTTCCAGAGGTGGACTGTATATTTTTGCCTGCTAATTTTAAAATAGAAAACGTAATATTATTTTTGGATCTTCTTTAGCCAACATGTTCCCACGAAAACGTCCCAAGCTTAAAAGTCCTAATCTAAGGACAGCAAATCAATTTTCCTACCATTTATTTATCTAGTTGTAATGTTTTGTTGTTTTTGCAGTTTGCAAGTGATCACCAACTTCCCCATACTTACATTAATTCCATTTTGTATAAGTTTTCAGGCAAGGTATCTAGGCTGTCTCTGCAAAACATGCCTACAAATTTACACAGCACTACAGAAATCTTACAGAGCTTCTTGGGAAATGGAAAGAAATCGACTTCTCTTGAGTGGGGAATGTTGTTTGTCTGGCCCAGTGGCTGTAATTTTAGGTTTCTTAACATTGTACCTATTTTCTATCAAGAGGCAGTTAGCTGAAACTTGTAGTGGATCATAAGATTTGTGAACTTGATGGATTTAGAAATTAAAAAAATTTTTTTTAATTTTAAAATTTATTTAAATTAAAAAAAATTTTTAATTCTAAATTTTTAAAAATTTTCCATCCACAGAAATCATGTAAAATGGTAGAACCTTCCAGACACACATAAGGAATTGATTAATAGTTCTGAAAAAAAAGGTGCTGAAAAGCATGACCTCGTATATATATTTTAAATCTTTGCTGGTTTTATAGGACTTAGGAGAATGATGTAGAGATGGGGAGCTGTTTACCTTCTTTACTAGCAAATTTTATCTTGATTTCATTAAATCTATCATTGCTCTTTGAAGTTTTAATTTGTCTTTATAACCTTGGGGAATTATCCACTCCTATCCGTTCACTTCCTTTTGCCAAAATTCCATTTGCATTTCCTCTGTCACACTGGCTGTGCCACTCCTGACTTCACTTTAACTCATTCTGCATGGTTTCCTCCACAAGGCCATTTCCCATTCCAGTTGCTTTATTTTTAGTTCATTTTCTTTTCTTTTTTTTTTTTTTTTTGCCATTTTATTTTTTTAATTGAAGGATAATTGCTTTACAGAATTTTTTGGTGTTCTGTTGTATATCAATAAGAATCAGCCGTTGGTACATCCATGTCCTCTCCCTCCCGAACCTCCCTTCCCTCCCACCCTTCTAGATTGTCACATAGCCCCTGATTGAGTTCCCTGAGTCATACAGCAAATTCCCATTGGCTATCTATTTTACATATGGTATTGTAAGTTTCCATGTTATTTTCTCCATACATCTCACCCTCTCCCTCCTCCCATCCCCCTATGTCCACAGGTCTGTCTGTTCTTTATGTCTGTTTCACCATTGCTGCCCTGCAAATACATTCATCAGTACCATCTTTCTAGATTCCATATATATGCATCAGTACACAATACTTATATTTCTCTTTCTGACTTACTTCACTCGTATAATAGGCTCTATTCGTTCACCTCATTAGAACCGACTCAAATGTGTTCCTTTTTATGGCTGAAAAGTATTCCATTGTAGATATGAACCACAGCTTCTTTATCCATTCATCCGTTGATGGACATTTAGGTTGCTTCCATGTTTTAGCTATTGTAAATAGTGCTGCAGTGAACATTGGGGTACATATGTCATTTTCAATTTTGGTTTCCCCAGAGTATATGCCTAGTAGTGGGATTGCTGGGTCATAAGGAATCTCCATACTGTCTTCCATAGTGGCTGTATCAATTTACATTCCTACCAGCAATGCAAGAGGGTTCCCTTTTCTCCACAGCCTCTCCAGCATTTATTGTTTGTAGACTTTTTGATGATGGCCATTCTGACTGGTGTGAGGTGGTATCTCATTGTAGTTTTGATTTGCAGTTCTCTAATAATGAGTGATGTTGAGCACCTTTTCATGTGTTTGTTAGCCATCTGTATGTCTTCTTTGGAGAAATGTCTGTTTAGATCTTTTTCACACTTTTTGATTGGCTTGTTTATTTTCCTGGTATTGAGTTGTATGAACTGCTTATATATTTTGGAAATTAATTGTCAGTTGTTTCCTTTGCTTTATTTTCTCCCATTCTGAGGGCTGTCTTTGCACCTTGTTTGTAGTTTCCTTTGCTGTGCAAAAGCTTTTAAGTTTAATTAGGTCCCACTTGTTTATTTTTGTTTTTATTTCCATAACTCTAGGAGGTGGGTCATGGAAGATCTAGCTTTGATTTATGTCACTGAGTGTTCTGCCTATGTTTTCCTCTAGAGTTTTTATAGTTTCTGGTCTTACATTTAGGTCTTTAATCCATTTTGAGTTCATATTTGTTTGTGGTGTTAAGAAGTGTTCTAATTTCATTATTTTGCATGTAGCTATTTTTCCCAGCACCATTTATTGAAGAGGCTATCTTTCCCCATTGTATATTCTTGCCTCCTTTGTCAAAAATAAGGTACCCATAGGTGTGTGGGTTTATCTCTGGGCTCTCTATCTTGTTCCATTGGTCTATATTTCTCTTTTTGTGCCAGTACCATACTGTCTTGACTATAGCTTTGTAATATAGTCTGAAGTCAGGAAGGTTGATTCCTCCAGCTCCATTCTTCTTTCTCAAGACTGTTTTGGCTATTTGCAGTCTTTTGTGTTTCCATATGAAATGTGAAATTTTTGTTCTAGTTCTGTGGAAAATGTCATTGGTAATTTGATAGGGATTGCATTGAATCTGTAGACTGCATTTGGTAGTATAGTCATTTTCACAGTATTGATTCTTCCTGCCAGGAAAATGGACTATCTCTCCATCTGTTTTTGTCATCTTTGATTTCAGTTCACTTTCTACCCAGTCCCTGCCTCTTGAATCTTATTTGATATTTACTATCACATTTCATCTCATCTTGAATGCTTAAGACCAAATCTCTAATCTTTCCAAAACTCCAGCTTTTTAACTTCTCCATCACAGGTCTGTCCAAATCTAAAGCCTAGGTTCTCTTAATCCTTGCATTTCCCATAATCTAGTATAATATTTTTATACTTGTCTGCTTTCATCTCAAAATCTAGGTCAGTTACTCTTTATAGAAGAAGCCCTGCTTAAATTTCATTGACTTGCCCATTAAATTAGGGGCAAGCCATAATTTAATACATTAAAGGAGATTTATTAATAAGAAAGAAATAATCCAATGATATTTTATTGGCTATTGGACATAATTTAACCCACATATTAAATTCAGAAGTAAACAAATATTAGGAGAACATTATAACTATAGGGATATACCAATTGGAGATAATAAAACCAAAAACTAATCAATTGAGAAATCAGATCAGTTACAGTTACACTTTTCTCTCTACAGTGCATCAAGGTGTTCTCTCTTGTGCCCTACCTACTGTCAGTTTTCAAGATTTATTTATTTGGCTGCCTTGGATCTTAGTTGTAGCACGTGGTCTCCTCATTGCATCACATGGGAATCTTCATTGAGCTGCATGGACTCTCTAGTTGGGTTTATGGGCTCTAGAGTTCTCAAGTTCAATAGTTGCAATGCCTGGGCTTGATTGTATCCCAGTATGCAGGATTTTAGTTCTGCAACCAGGGATTGAACCTGAGTTCCCTGCATCGCAAGGCAGATTCTTAACCACTAGACCACCAGGGAAGTCCCATCCAAATCTTTATTTGTGCTAATAACATTAAGCCATGAACTTATAAGTCTATTCTTCCCAAACCTGCAGTTTTGGTACTTGTTGCAGAGTGGATATATTTGATTAAGAGACAGTAAGCAATGTTGTCTCCCAGTCATTTTAACATTCAAATGAACTTCAGATTTCCTTTAAGTGGACCGGAGTACATTCCTTCTGGCCTCCTGGATAACATTCTTTAATACTGAATTTATAATGAAATAAAAAAATACATGAACTGAACAGTCAGGTGAAGAGACAAATTTCTTTAGGTGGGAAGTATTTCTACCACCTAAAGACCATGAATATAACCTCTTTTGGTAAGATTTCTGCCCAGATCTACTTCAGGGTCAACACTATTCATCCAAGATACTAAAGATGTTTCCCACACAGTTCAGTTCAGTCACTCAGTTGTGTTTGACTCTTTGTGATCCCATGGACTGCAGCACACCAGGCTTTCCTGTCCATCACCAACTCCTGGGGCTTGCTCAAATTCATGTCCATCAAGTTGGTGATGCCATCCAGCCATCTCATCCTGTGTTGTCCCTTTCTTCTCCTGCCTTCACTCTTTCCCAGCATCAGGGTCTTTGCCAATGAGTCAGTTCTTCACATGAGGTGGCCAAAGTATTGGAATTTCAGCTTCAGCATCAGTCCTTCCAATGAGTATTCAGGATTGATTTCCTTTATGATTGACTGGTTTGATCTCCTTGAAGTCCAAGGGACTCTCAAGAGTCTTCTCCAGCACCACAGTTCAAAAGCATCAATTCTTCAGTGCTCAGCTTTCTTTATAGTCCAACTCTAACATCCATCATGACTACTGGAAAAACCATAGCTTTGACTAGATGGACCTTAGTCGGTAAAGTAATGTCTCTGCTTTTAATATGCTATCTAGGTCTGTCATAGCTTTTCTTCCAAGGAGCAAGCATCTTTTAATTTCATGGCTGCAGTCACCATCTGCAGTGATTCTGGAGCCCAAGAAAATAGTCTGTCATTGCTTCCATTGTTTCCACATCTATTGGCCATGAAGTGATGGTACCAGATGCCATGATCTTCGTTTTTCAAATGCTGAGTTTTAAGCCAGCTTTTTCACTTTTATCTTTCACTTTCATCAAGAGGCTCTTTAGTTACTCTTCACTTTCTGTCATAAAGGTGGTATCATCTGCGTATCTGAGGTTATTGATATTTCTCTTGACAATCTTGAATCCAGCTTGTGATTCATCCAGCCCGGCATTTCGCATGATGTACTTTGCATATAAGTTAAATAAGGAGGGTGAAGATATACAGCCTTGACATACTGCTTTCCCAATTTGGAACTAGTGAGTTGTTCCACGTCTGATTTTAACTGTTGCTTCTTGACCTGCATACAGATTTCTCAGCAGGCAGGTAATGTGGTCTGGTATTCCCATCTGTTTCAGAATTTTCCACAGTATGTTGTGATCCAGACAGTCAAAGGTTTTAGTGTATTCAATGAAGCAGAAGTAGATGTTTTTCTGGAATTCTCTTATGTTTTCTATGATCCAATGGATGTTGGAAATTTGATCTCTGATTCCTCTGCCTTTTCTAAATCCATCTTGAACATCTGGAAGTTCTTGGTTCATGTACTTGAACATGAAGTTGAAGCCTAGCTTGGAGAATTTTCAGCATTACTTTGCTAGCATGTAAAATGAGTGAAATTGTGCTGTTTGAACATTGCCTTTCTTTGGGATTGGAATGTAAACTGATCTTTTCCAGCCCTGTGGCCCCTGTTGAGTTTTCCAAATTTGCTGGCATATTGAGTGCAGCACTTTAATAGCATCATCTTTTAGGATTTGAAATAGTTCAGCTGGAATTCATCACCACCACTAGCTTTATTCATAGTGATGATTCCTAAGGCCCACTTGACTTCACATTCCAGGATGTCTGGCTCTAGGTGAGTGATCACACCATTGTGGTTATTATATGGCTGCTGCTGCTGCTGCTAAGTCACTTCAGTTGTGTCCAACTCTGTGCGACCCCATAGATGGCAGCCCACCAGGCTCCACCGTCCCTGGGATTCTCCAGGCAAGAACACTGGAGTGGGTTGCCATTTCCTTCTCCAATGTATGAAAGTAAAAAGTGAAAGTGAATCGCTCAGTCGTGTCCGACCCTCAGCGACCCCATGGACTGCAACCTTCCAGGTTCCTCCATCCATGGGATTTTCCAGGCAAGAGTACTGGAGTGGGGTGCCATTGCCTTCTCCGATTATATGGCTAAGAAAGGTAAATCCTCTGGGGCTCACAGCACACACTGGTCTTCAGTCAGGGATGTCTTGGACTCCAAATTTTCCTCCAAAGAGTGTTTCATGCCATAGAGTTATCATAAAAGATGAAGCCTATTTCCCATACCTAGCCTAGAGGATGAGGCCTCTGAGTAGCAAAACACCTCCAAGTAGCAAAACAGTGTCAAAATCCTTTTCCAAATTTTGATTTAAGCTTTTTCTCCCCAATTATCTTTAATCCCCATGTTCCAAACTCTCTACACACAGTTCTACAAACTGTCAAACATTTTTCTTTTCAGTTTCTCTTGATTTTATTGTTCTTTAAAAAAAAATAAAAGTACACTTTTGACGACTCCGTGTCTCTGCTCCTGATCTTTGCTCTCTCTTCTCTTCTGCTGAAAATATCCTTCAGTCTAGTTCCTATATCACCCTCTCTGTGAGTCCTTCTCCAGTTCTCACAGGAAGAATTAATTACCATAGTATTTTTAATGTATCTCTGATATTATGCATATTATTTCATATCAAAGTTGTTTACATTCTTTCTACTTTTACTTTATCACTAGATTTCTACCCTTCCTCCCCAAATCACACTTTTTAATTTCTACCCTGATCTATGAAACCAGTAATTCACAGACATATAAATAATGACCCTGGAAGTGGTCCACTTTCTAAAATAACTAAGAAAGCATACTATTCTCCTTTATATCCTGAGCACTTAACATAGCATCAGCATATAAAAGATTGATTCATATTTAGTGAACTGAATTCAAAGACTATGCTTCCCACAATAATATTTCCTACTTTTGAATTCCTCCAATACATTTTATATTATATTTTATCTGAACAAAACTACTCATTTTTTCAGTTTTCAATATATTTAAAAAATATTTTCTCTTGTTTGATCTTTAGAACAGACTTAGATAGGGATTATAGATAGGGATTATCATTCCCTCTTTGCAGATGAAGAAACTGAGTCTCAGTTAAGAACCTTACTCAAGCCACAGGAATAACAAAAGGTGATGCTGAATATTGACACTCATATGGTCTGATTTCTAATTCTATTTTCTCCACTACGTTGCTTTGTATTGTTACTTTATGAATGTAGATGTCTTCAGTTAGGTGGTAAACTCTCTGAAGCAGGAACTTTGCATTAAACATTCCATGCTGTCTATGCACAGTTATGGATTGATTTTTTTTCTATACCAAGGTAGAAAGTTATATATATATATAAGATTTTTAGTGAAGATTATTACAGAAATTGAGACACTGAGTATTTAAAATATTAGGACTCAGTACAGCATGTCTGAGGTAGGAAAGCATAATGGTTAAACATATGGATTTTACAGAAGTCCAAATCCTGACATGAGACAAACAAATCTCTGTCATAGAGTAACCTCAAAAGCTGTACAACTTTGAGCAAGTTGCTTAACCTTTCTGTCCTGTGCCTTATTTTCTTTCTTGGAATAATGAGAAAAAAAGAGAATACAGCAACAATAATACCCCTCATATAATAATGTTTCTGTGAGAATTAAATGAATTAATACTTGTAAAACACTTTAGAATGGTGCATGTGTGCATATTCAGTTGTGTCTGACTCTTGTGACCCTATGGACTGCAGCCTGCCAGGATCCTCTGTCCATGCAATTTTCCAGGCAAGAATACTGCAGTGGGTTACCATTTCCTTTTCCAGGGGATCATCCCAACCCAGGGACCAAATCTGTGTCTCCCTTAGCTCCTGCACTGGCAGGCAAATTTTTTTCAAATGAGCCACCAGGGAAGCCCAGAATGGTACTTAGCACTTAATATTAATAATTCCTTATCGTTAGACATTACTAGTCTTCTGTTGTTAGAGAGGATTTTCTGGTGGACTTTGGCTAGTGCTCTCAGCCTAATGAGTTAGAGAAGTATCCCAAAAGATTAGACTCAATATTCTGGCTTTAGGGTTTGTTAACAATCTTAAACATGGTACATAGAACATGCTGAGCAAAATAAGGCTGTTTTTCCAACCTCAATTCACTCTACTAACGTTTGCAGTGCTGACATGAGACAAACAAATCTCTGTCACAGAGTAACCTCAGATTATCTGACTACTTTTAGGGCAGCCAAACCTGTAGAACAGCTGTCAAAACTGAAGTTTAAGGTCATGGATGTTACCAAATGCCTTGGTAAAGTCAACAAATAAATTTTTCAAGGTGTTCTTGAATTTACTCTGCATCTGCTTTCGTGCAAGGTCAAATCCAGCATTGCACCTTGTGGCTTAACAACCACATATTCATTTCTTCTTTCAGTTTTGGAGTACTCACATTATGCCAGGAAGTGGGGAGACACAGGTAAGCAGGCACAGCCCCAGCCTTAGGGAGCTCACACCACCCTAGTGCGGATAGTGCCACACTGGAGGTATGTTTCCAGGGGTACAGAGTAGGCATATCACCACCAGAATGCGTTCAGAAATGAGGAGTGAATAAGTGGCCAGAACCATATGGTTTGTCTGTGCTCAGAGATGGTGACTACTTGGATTTTGGATTCCTCACCTATAAGGAGATGGTTCTCAACTGGAGGCAAATTTGCTCCTCAAGGAACATTTGGAAAATTCTGGAGATGTTTTTTATTGTCACAGTTGAGTGGAGGTGAACTGCTGGCATCTAGTAGGTAGAGGCCAGGGATTGCCACTAAACATCCTATAATACAAATGAGAGCCCCCACAACAAAGAATTATTCAACCCGAAATGTCAGAAGTTGAGGTGGAGAGAATTCTGAGATAGATTTCTAAGTTTCTCTTGTCATCCTAAATGAAGGCATAAGCTGAGGCAAGATTAAGAGATGAGTTTATTTGGCAATAGAAGAATTGCAATTTGGGACATGCAAACCATAGTAAGCAACAAGCAAGCATGCTGAGGATTTGGGGCAGGCTGTATCTGAATAGGGAAGAGTCCAGTTAGAGTCTATTTAAACAAAAAACAAATGAAGACCAGCTTTAAAAATTTCCTAAGCAGACAAAACCAGTCCAGTCATACAAACAAAACTCAATTCAGCTTATTTTGTAACGCCAACCTGATCCAGGTCATTTCTTGTTTATGCCCCTGGAAACCATAAGTAAAACTTCACGTGGCTGATATGAGGCAATCCCTGACTAAGTGTCTATCATTTAAGAAAATTCTAATATTATTATCAGTTTCACATGTATCAAGCATTTATGAGGGCATGCATGAGATTTTCCACTTTATATCTCCTGGTTCCATTTTAGATTGAAATTCTTTCATACTCTAGCACTAAAAATTCTGTTTTTCTGAAACCCTTGGCTTCTTTTAAGCTGATGTAAATGTTTAAATAGCAGCTTCCTTCTCTTTGAACAGAGGATCATCCAAAACAGCCTCCTATAAAATACTGGAATCCCCTTTGTACCATACCTGCTAGGCTGCCAACCAAATGAGAGGAAGTTCATTATGTTAAGTCTTGGCAAGAATCCCTGTGGCATCACTGGCCAACTTCCAGCTCTTTTCTGTTTAAGGGGATAGGACTTTTATGGATAAATAATGGAGATCTACATGTTATACTTGTCTTCAAGTTTCATTATTTTTTCTCGCTTACTTTTTAAATAGTTATTAACTGGGAGCTACATCATTGGCTTGAGTTTCACTTATATTCCCAGTTCTTATCTTTTTAGACTGACGTGTTCTGAGGAGTGAAATCGTTAAAGGCAAACAGCAATTATGAGTGTCAAAGAAGAGGGTATCTTACTAATCCTCAGACTGGACTTTGAAACCCAAGAACTCCAGATTAGCTCTCCTGTTTTATAACTTCTAGGTGCTTACATTCCTTTTTATGCCCCTCACCTGTTTCAGACACCACCGCTCTTAAATGGGAAAGGATGGTTAGGTCTGAGCACTTCTCTGAGGAAAAGCCAAGAGTACAGAAGCGTCTTGGGATAGTGTTAGATGCTCAGTCGTGCCCGACTCTTTGCGACCCTGTGGACTGTAGCCCACCAGGCTCCTCTGTTCATGGAATTCTCCAGGCAAGAGTACTAGCATGGGCAACCATTCCCTTCTCCAGGGGCTCTTCCCAACCCAGGGATTGAACCTGGGTCTCTTGCATTGCAGAAATGTTCTTTACTATCTGAGCCACCAGGGAAGCCATCCTGGCATAGGGTTCTGTTCTTTTAGAGAACAAAGCTGTATGCATGCCAGTTCAGCTCACTTCTCAGTTACAGGCAAGTCTGCAGGTAGAGAGCAACAGGGGCTCATAAGCACACAGGGCTTTGGGACCAATGAAGCTGTAGGCATTTTTGACTTCTGGTGATAGAGTTACAGAGACCTGGGTCTTCTAATCCTGACTCTACCAAGTATCAGTGTGACTTTGAGCATGATCTTTAAATTCTCTGAACCTCAGTTTTTTTAATCTTTAAGTGGGCATAATAATAATACCTGCTTCATAGATTGCCTCTGGGTATTAAATGAAATGATCTATGTCAAGTGCCTGGATGATAACAAGCTCTCCATGAGAGTGTAACAGTTGGTCCTGGTGTCATGACTGGGGCTCAAGCATATAAAAGAGAGAGATAGAGTTCAGTGTTATTGAGAAAGAAGTAGCATTACTCTGAAGAAGAAAGGAGGCTCACTTTTGTTTGTGAAACCAATCACAATTGGGAAACTTGGAGCTCTGCAGGAGATTCTTTACTTGACAAACAAAAGTGAGATATATGCACTCCTTACCAGAATTCTATCCCATGCTTTTTGAAAAAAGAAGAGAGAGAAGGTTTAAGTGTTAGTACTAAGGGCAAAACCTATTGAAAAGTGCCTCTACCTTCCTCCTGCACTCTTAGGTACCTTCAAAACTCTTTCTTTCATCTCCAAACCATATATGAGTTGCACAGAAAGACACTGGTGTGTGTAGATCAAAATGTAAGAGGGCAAAAAAAGTAAGAAACAGAAAACAAAGCTTCTCAATCTTAAAGACATGTGAACACAGAGAAATTGTGGAGGTTCTGTTTGGTCAGTCCCCTCATGAGAACTTGTTCTGTCCAGATGCATTTCACCTATCAGTGGCTTCCTCTTTGACGACAAATGATGATCTTACCCAGAAGAGGTCTTATGCAGACCCACCTTGGTTTGCAAGTTTATTCGGAAATTTTCAAAGCTGGTCTCCATATGCTTTTGATTTTGACAGAATCAAACTGAACTCCCCCCCTTTTACATTCCCTGCCCAAATACAGCCTGCCCCCTGGAGAAGGGGACAACAGAAGATGAGGTGGTTGGATGGTATCACTGACTCAATGGACATTGAGTTTGAGCAAACTCTGGGAGATGGTGAAGGACTGCGGAGCCTGGCGTGCTGCAGTCCATGGGGTTGCAGTCAGTCGGACATGACTGAGCAACTGAAAAATAACAATAGACCTTCAGCAGACTTGCCTACAGCTTGCTACAGTCTGAATGTCTCAAATTGCGATTCCTCTGCTACTTTCAAATAAACTCTTCCTCCGCTCAACATTTTAGGGCTGTATAGGACTGACAGGTGGTAAAATAGCAGAGACAGTGGCAAGGTCTCAGGCAGAGGCTGCTGTTTGAACATTTCAGTACCACAATCACAATTGGGAAACTTGGAGCTCTGCAAGAGAAATCTAAGCTTCTCAGGTAAATTTAAGACGGCACCAAGGAGAATTCTATTTAAATATATAATCAACCAGGAATTACATTAATTCTGAATTATTCAGCATAACCTTTAGTTCTTTGGTTACTTACCAAAGTGGTTCCCTTCACAGACACAGAAGGTGTGTGGCCATCACATCTGTGGGAAAAAATTGAAATAACTTCTTTGAAGAAATGCCTAACTTTTGGAAAATTAATAGCACATTTTCTATTATATCTCTGTATCTTGAGAAGATATGTTTCTGATTCTTAGTAGGGAGATCTTTCACAGCGCACTGCTGAAAAATCTCTCAGAAACATTTTCTTGTGCTTGCTTAGGATCAGTGTTTTACATCTTTGTCACTCAGGTAGCCAAGAAAAAATACATAATAGTGGCTTTTTACTTGAATATAGCATGAAGACTTAACAACAGAAATAGTTACATTTGTTGAGTACTGTGTGCTAGGCAGTATTTGTATGCTCTATAGACAAGTTACCTCATTTAAATACATCACTCTTGTCAAGTGGATACTGTGACAGCTCTCATTTTACAGATCAGATGGTGGAGGTGCAGAGAATTAGAAGACACTGTACAAGGTACATAGTGGCTGAACTCAGAGCTGGCCACAGGCTGACTGAATCTAGAACTCTCCTTGATCAGTATGGCACATAGACTATTCTTGCAAATGGGAAACAGATTTTCTGTTTCTGTATATTTTTATTTTAAAGAGATACTAAGTCAGAACCAGACAACAATAAGGGGATTTTTTTCAAAAGGCAAACCTTATAAAGATGACTTCAGGATGCTTATTTTTATAAGTTAGTCTTATTTATTATGAGAGCATCTTAGAGAAGAACAATTATGCTTTTACTATTTATATGGCTTCTCCAAAATTCAGTAGAAGGTGAAAAATTTTAAAGACCTAGGTCCAAAATTGAGATAAATTTTGATTTTTTCAATCTATAATCCTAAGTAAAGGTGTGCAGCCTGAATTGCAGAGTAAGAGTTAATAGAAACTAGTAAAGTAATGCTCAAAATTCTCCAAGCCAGGCTTTAGCAATACATGAACGATGAGCGTCCACATGTTCAAGCTGGTTTTAGAAAAGGCAGAAGAACCAGAGATCAAATTGCCAACATTCGCTGGATCATTGAAAAAGCAAGACAGTTTCAGAAAAACATTTATTTCTGCTTCATTGACTATGCCAAAGCCTTTGACTGTGTGGATCACAATAAACTGTGGAAAATTCTGAAAGAGATGGGAATACCAGAACACAGGACCTGCCTCTTGAGAAATCTGTATACAGGTCAGGAAGCAACAGTTAGAACTGGACATGAAACAATAGACTGGTTCCAAATAGGTAAAGGAGTACGTCAAGGCTGTATATTGTCACCCTGCTTATTTAACTTCTATGCAGAGTACATCATGAGAAACTCTGGGCTGGAAGAAGCTCAAGCTGGAATCAAGATTGCCGGAAGAAATATCAATAACCTCAGATATGCAGATGATACCACACTTATGGCAGAAAGTAAAGAGGAACTCAAAAGCCTCTTGATGAAAGTGAAAGAGGAGAGTGAAAAAGTTGGCTTAAAGCTCAACATTCAGAAAACAAAGATCATGGCATCCAGTCCCATCACTTCATGGGAAATAGATGGGGAAACAGTGGAAACAGTGTCAGACTTTATTTTTGGGAGCTCCAAAATCAGTGCAGATGGTGACTGCAGCCATGAAATTAAAAGATGCTTACTTCTTGTAAGGAAAGTCATGAACAACCTAGACAGCATATTAACAAGCAGAGACATTACTTTGTCCACAAAGGTCCGTCTAGTCAAGGGTATGGTTTTTCCAGTGGTTATGTATGGATGTGGTGTGAGAGTTGGACTATAAAGAAAGCTGAGCGTCAAAGAATTGATGTGTTTGAACTGTGGTGTTGGAGAAGACTCTTGAGAGTCCCCTCGGACTGCAAGGAGATCCAACCAGTCCATCCTAAAGGAGATCAGTCCTGGGTGTTCATTGGAAGTGCTGATGTTGAAGCTGAAATTCCAATACTTTGGCCACCTGATGTGAAGAGCTGACTCATTGGAAAAGACCCTGATGCTGGGAAAGATTTAGGGCAGGAAGAGAAGGGGACGACAGAGGATGAGATGGTTGGATGGCATCACCGACTCAGTGGATATGGGTTTGGGTGGACTGTGGGAGTTGGTGATGGACAGGGAGGCCTGGCATGCTGCGGTTCATGGGGTTGCAAAGAGTTGGACACAACTGAGCGACTGAACTGAGCTGAACTCTCGTATGACTCAGAGCTCTTGTATGAAGTCAAGTCCTCTCCTTCATTAACAGCACAGCAAGAGGGAATTAAGAATTAAATAAACTCAGACTAGGTCAGATTAGTTAAAACTGTCAAGATGCAGTTTTCCTTCATTCAAACTCCTACCTGCTTCATGATTCTTGAAAGCTGAGCATAAAACCTAGGAGGCCAAATAACTTTACATTTAAAAGACAACAACATGTATTAAACATGAAATTAAAGATGCTTGCTCCTCAGAAGAAAAGCTATGACAAACTGAGACAATGTATTAAAATGCAGAGATATCACTTGGCCAACAAAGGTCCGTATAGTCAACGCTATGGTTTTTCCAGTAGTTATGTAAGGAAGTTAGAGTTGGCCCATAAAGAAGGCTGAGCAGGGAAGAATTGATGCTTTTGAATTACGCTAGAGAAGACTCTTGAGAGTCCCTTGGACAGCAAGGAGATCAACCAGTCGATCCTAAAGGAAATCAACCGAGTATTCATTGGAAGTATTGATTCTGAAGCTGAAGTTCCAATATTTTGGCCACCTGATGTGAAGAGCTGACAATGGGACAGACCCTGATGCTGGGAAAGATTGAAAGCAACAGTAGAAGGGGGCAGCAGAGGATGAGATGGTTGGATGGCATCACCGACTCAATGGATATGAGTTTGAGCAAACTTAGGGAGATAGGGAAGGACAGGGAGCCCTGGTGTTCTTGGGGAGTTCATGTGGTCGCAAAGAGTTGGACAAACAACATCATATATTTTATAGTTTAGCTCAAAATTTAAACAGAAATTAAAATTAATATGGATTTTTTTCATATTATTCTGAAATACCAGCTCTATACTAATAATATTTAGACGTTAAAATATTGCTTTTATTTGTATTCTTCCTTTTCATACGTCTTTATTGAGCCTGCATGCCTTCTACATGCTAAATACTATTTTGAGTGCTTTGAAGGAAATAAATATCACTGAGATAGAGACTGTTCTCTAAGAGTCTTTATGACAGGAAAGATTAGGTTCATAAAGAGCCAAAAGGCAAGCCACAGTGTTATAAGGGCAATACAGAGGCTTAAGTAAAATGAAAATGCAGAGAGGCTGGTGAGCACTTGTCGGGATGAACCGGGAAAGCAACAGGGAGAGAAGGTGCTGGCTGAACAGGTATGAGAGCCAAAGAGCACCAGGAGCACAAGCCTGGAGACGTAAGACAGCAAGGAAGCTGGGAACTGACAAGTAATTCCATTTGCCTGCAGCCAAGAGAATGTGCCAGACTGTGAAGATTCTTCCCAAAGTCCTGCAGAGAGGTGGGCCTCTTGGTGTCCCTGAGCAGCTCAACATTCTCTATCAGCTGATCAGGGCCCCAGCCTGACTTGGAGTGAAGGGGAATTCCTAAGGACGGCAGGTGGCACAACTGGGAAAGAGTGTCACTGAGAGTGAGGGTGTGCTGTGAGGGCAAGGATGCACGCTCCCTAACAGCATGCGAGACCGTGGGAGCCACTGTGGGTCGAGGTAGCAGGCAGGGTGTAGGACTCAGGAGGCTTGGAGGCCCAGAGTCTCCACAGTCACTTCCAGACCTGCCATAAATGTATGTTATAACACTGTAACATATTCCAATTAGTGTACGTTTCTGGTGTGAAGGGCTTCCACTTGGAGAGTGACTAAAACACCAGTGACATCACAAAAACCATGTTGGTTAAAGTCCTCTGGATTTGGGTGATTTCAAGAGACAGAAAGCTATCTGAGACGCATTTGCTCATAAGTCCTACTAGGCCATACCTTAAAGATCTCTCACGTATATTCCCACGCTGCCAGCTATAGACAAAGCAGTTTCTCAGCCTTGGTACTACTGGCATTTCTTCAGTGCGGTGGTTTATCACATGTATTATATGATGTTTAGCAACATCCCTGACCCCTACCCACTAGATGCCAACATCACCCACCCTTCAGCTGTGGAAACCAGAAATGTCTTCAGACATTGTCAAATGCCTTTTGGGGGTGTAAAACTGCCCCTGACTGCAAACCACTGAGCTAAAGTGAGTATCTCATTGTCACTTTTCTGTTTAATGAAAAACATAAATACAATATGCACATGCACACATGCATGAAATACACCAAAATATTAGTGCTTGTTCAGGTCAGTTGGCGAGAGGGGTGATTTTATCTGTTACATGTATAAAATATATATATTTTATAAATATAAAATAAGGAACTATATATACATATACAGTATATACAATAAGGAAAAGAATGGTATTCTTAGAAAGGGATGAATGTCTCCCTGCTGTCTACAGGATCAAGACCAAGCTCCTTAGCATGTATAAGATTTCCACGTTCTGGCCTCTGCCAAATACTCCCACCCCAACTCTTATCAGTCTCCCCTTGTACTGAGTCACTGAACCTCAGTGACCTAGATGGATTCTTGCTTTTTTCTAGTTTCTGAATCTTTGTTGTGTCATTTCTTTCTGCCTGGCACAACCTCCCAATTCTAAATTGCCTAGCTCAGTCCTATATGCCCTTCAGACACTGGCTCTCTTTTCCCAGGAATGCTTCTGATTCTCCAGTCTGAGTTAAGTGCTTCTCCTATAATCTCATGGCATGAATACCATGCACCCACCACAGCACTCACCATATCACACCATAATCATCAGTGTATTCACTGATGTCACTCAGGTTGCAGCTAGGCCAGAAGGCATCTCTTCCTCAAGATCCTTACTGTCATTTGTCCAAAAATCACCATAATGAATATATGAATCCATGATGATTGGGATGTGATTGTCACTTCCTAGAGTGCTGCCCAACTATACACAGTCATCTGGTGTTCCCTGCTAGATTTTAAAGCCCTCCAGCTGAGGACTTTGCCTTGTTTTCAGGGTTTTATCTCCAGAACTAAATGCGGTATCTAACCAACAGAGTGGGACTTTGATAAATAAGAGAAGCTATCACATGCCAGGAATTCTGACGGCCCTTACCGTAGTGGGGGGTAGGAAGCTTTGCTGCTGTAGCTTCCAAACCTGGATAAACATCCGAATATCCTAGAGAAATAAAAATCAAGGGCCCCACTTCAGACCTGAATCAGAACCATGAGGCTGGGGCCTGGTAATCTGTCATTAGTTTTAAGTGCTGATGAAATTCTAATAACGATCAACCAGATCAACTGGGAACCACTCCCTTTGTCCTGCTTCTCCCTCCTGTCACCACAATGGGTGCCACACCTGGGATCACTGAAGGAGCATTTCCAAAGAAGGATTTTGCTTACTCTGACTTCTCCTTTGGTCTAGGTGTCTTACATTCCTGTGTCCTCCAGCTCAAACCTAGGTACTAGGCAGGAAGAAGGAAGATGGCGTAGTAGGGCACTTGGAAAGAGAGAAGGAGGAAAAGAGAAAGAGAGACAGAAAACAGAACTCAGGGAGAAAAAGTTACCTGCTCTTTAAACTTTCCAAAACTGCATTTGAACTTTTTGCTTACGTAAACAGAGGTTGCAGCTAGACTCCTCGGATAGACCAGACAAATTTGGGCATGTCTGAAGAGCAGCTAGGGGGCCTGGATGGATCCACCGAAACACTTTGCATCCTCAGGTAAAAACAACCATCCTAAAGGGACGGGGTAGTCAGCATGCACACCCTCACTCCAGGAGAGCCGCTGTCGCTCTCTAATCACAGCGTTTTGCTGAGTACTTGCTGTATGCTACACACTGTGAAGGTCCTCAAAGGAAAGAGCTCGACTTGAATTTGATTGCACATGTTACTCATGAGCCTTATGAGCTATTTCTCTTGTACTTCCTCTTTGCTCTAGTCCTTGGGACTGCAACAAAGGGAAGACTAGAGGGGAAAATAATGCACCGCCCTAAAATCACCATAATGAACTGGGGGCATGTGGCTTCACAGCTTCGAGAATTTATAGGCACAAAGATAAGGGGCCCCCTTGCAGGATAACTTCATGGTGGAGTGTGTTGGCTCATAGAACAGAGGGTGGCACACCACCTATTCATGGAGGGGAGTAATCAGTGGGATAATGGGGGATCTGAAACAAGAAAAAATAACTGGAGATACTACTCGGCTGCCAGGGAAGCTGCATTTATAAGTTCATGACATACACTGTTAGGTACTTGCTAAACTAAGTAGAAGGCATTTGTGAGGCAACGGAGTTACTGAAATTCTGTGGTGGGGGCTGAGTACCATATGTCTCAGATAATAAATGCCCCCAAACAAGATGCGAGAAAACATAACTTACAGGGAAATGTTAAGAGAAAGGTATGCAATCCTGTCAGCCCTCGGTATCCGTGGGTTCTGCAGACTCAACTAGCCATGGATGGAGGGCCTGTTGGCTGAATCTGTGGATAGAGAGTGCTATCTGTACATTTTTAATAAGATACTCGAGCATCTGTGGGGTTTGGTATCTGCAGGAGGTCCCAGAACCAACCCCCCGCAGATACCAAGCTACAATTGTATATGTATACTTTTTTTGAATTTATTGGCTAGCAATAAATGATTAAAGCACTAGTGGAAATTATTTCTTTATTCCTGGGGTTGTGGTAGAGTCACAGAGAGTACAGTTCAATTATTTACAAATGGATTAAAATGATAGTGGGATAATTAGGAAGTACATAAATTTGGGAGGAGAAACTTCAGTAGTCATATTTGAATCAGAAATGGCAAAAGTTTTTTGCCTTTTTGTTAATTAATGAAGTCACTATGTTCCTACAGCTTTTTGGGGGTTGGCCTTCTTTCTGTGATTTGCAGAAGATCCTCTAAAACTGCTTGGCTAACTTGTTCTCCAGAGGACCGAATGTGACAATGTCGAGTTTTGATGGCTTCAGCAAGTAGAAACCTGACTACTTCCCAGCGCAGGATGACTGTGCTTCCCCCGGGGCCTTTGTCAGTTCCTCCCACTGTGTTTATAGGCAAGGAGCCGCTCCTGTCTGATTCTGAAGCTTGCTTCTGTATTTTGAAAAAGATCAGAACTGCTGAATGAAAAATAATGAAGATAATGAAAATAATAAAGAGCCCCTCAGAATGTATGACACACCATTTATTGTCCTACCATAGTGCCACACACCCTTAAAAACAACCTCTTTCCCAATACACACATTCAAATTCAGGATTTAGATCCAAATATTTAGGTCACACTCATATTTAAAAATAAAAAGGGTATATTTTTATGCTTTATCTTCTGAAACCTACTAGGAGCAAAAAACAGTGTATTTGTTACATTTTAAACCAGCACAATTACAGTTTGAAAATAAAATGTATTTAAAGACGGCAAATCTGAAAACTGTGAAACATAAACATATGCTTAAAGGATAAAATTTGTTTCCTTTTTATATATTGTGTTTATCTGGTTAAAAGAGAGCTACATGTCATTTTGGTATTTAAGAAGAACAGTTGCTAAAGAGAATTTTGTAAGAGTTTCATTTTTTAAAAATTTGGTCTATAACCAAAATCCATGATGCCCAGAATGAAGACTATTGTTTTTTTACCTTCTTTGTTCCACTTTTGCAGCAACTTACAATATGAGCTTGAAATTAACTTGTTGGTTACCTCAGCTTTTCCTAGTTTACTAATGTTACATTGTTCAGCTACAATAAAACTCTGCCTTAAAGAAAATTACCTGAAACACAAATCACATCATAAGCCCCAGCCACCCCTCATATTAAAAATATTTCTTTTCTCTTTAAAAGAAATATTTCTTATAAAGGAAATACTCCTCAATTTTAAATTGTCAAATGAGAGAATTACTAGTGTTTTAAACATTTTTTACAAAGAAAAGCAACTCACCGGTTTGAAGAGTATTTCCTTGTAAGCAACTCTCGTAGAAACAATCACATAAATCTACATTTTGTTCAGCTCTTCATTATTTCGTCAAGGACAAAAACAGCCTCAGCTGAAAGCTGGAAGTAAAAACCTTCCATTCCCCTAAGAGGGGAGGACAGAGCTGAGTGAGTCTCAGAGACTCATCACATACCTTGCCAGCTCCTTGCTGCCTACTGTTTTTCAGCAAGAGTGACCTCCAACACCTTTTACTTAGCACTGCAGTGCACACTTAATGGCACACAAGGAACATATCACGTGCCAAGCCAACACCTTAAGAGGGTGGGAAGCTTTTCAACCAGGAAGACATGCTGAAAATACTTAGCAGTCAGCTCAATTGCACGTAAGCAAAGACTTGCTTGTTTTTCACAAAACAATCCAACAGCCTTATGAGTCAAGACGAACTGATTTACACAGTTTTCAACTGGGAATCCACTGGAACAATACCTCCATTGCTCTCAAAGCTTCCCTTTCTTCACTTTAAGTTTAAATTCCAGGCAACTACAGAAAAATGGCTGCTCTGAATATTTTTAATGATGGTAATATATTTTTCTCTGCTTCAAACTTCAGATTTTCTCTACTCTTTGTTCATCTGATTTATATTCATTTACTCTTTATGCCCCAACTCTCCTGACACACATACTCCTCCAGTAAGGAGTAGTTTTGATTTAAATGCATTTTCATGACCAGGGGATAGACCAGGCTTGGAGCAGTGGAAAAACTGTCAATAATTATTTCTCAACATTTAACCCATTATTCCCCATGTCCACTTCCTGGGACTTGTGCCATTGGTTAGAAGTTGGATTTCAGATAAGCCCAGTTTCAAAGTTTGTAAGGACTTTGTCCCTTACAGAGCGCAGCCCTGTTTCCTTTGTTACTATCTGGAATTAAATGCTAAAAACAAACATTAAACATTCTGAACACAAAACAGGCTGCTGGCCTCTGGGATCTGGTAACTAATGAGCTGTCACATGATCTGAGTTTACTCACCCTGTCTGTCCCAGTGACTGAAGCTTTGAAGTCTCCTTTCTGGATCTTCTGAATGAGAACAAGGAAGCAAATGATGATCTGAAGCTCAGCCGAGAAGGAACGGATTTTGGGTTTCTTTGATTGAGTATATTTTTAGATCTTGATGTTTGTAATTCCACAGGATCTAAATGAAAATTATAAAAATTTTGCATGACTAAAATATTTCCAGGTAAGTATATTGGAGAACTAATCTCTCTCTTCACCCCCCCCACAGTCTAGAAATGCCGGCATCCCTATATGAACTGGGTGGGGGGTGGGCGGGGTTCATCCCTATATGAACTGGGTGGGGGGTGGGTGGGGTTCATCCCTATATGAACCTCAGGAACTAGGGGCATTCCTGTGCCATGAACGATTCTGCTCATTGGGAAAAAAAAAACTTGCAAAAAGCAGGGAGTCTTTCAATATGTATTGTGGACTGCAGTTCTATAGAATGTCCCTCCCCCTATTCCAGCTTTGAGGCTTTCTCAATGTATCTTCCCCCTGGTGAACCAAAACCAAAACTTTGTTAGGGACCTCATTCAATTCTCATGCCACTCTTAACTACCATGTCCTTTAGAAATCTTTATTTTGGTGCTTTAAAACTATCATGAGACACTACATAACTTTTCATATCAAAGAAAGTAAAGGAAAAGCATATTAAACCCTTCAGAGTATTTCTTATTCCCATCAAAAATCTATCTCTGTGTATATGTATTTGCTACATATATGCTTTATATGTCGGTAAACATGTAACATAAATAAGTATAATATATGTACAGATAATACATAGTATTATTTATGAGTATTAAAAATTCTAAGGCAAGAGCTCAGTTCAGTCAGTTCAGCCGCTCAGTTGTGTCCAACTCTTTGCGACCCCATGAACCGCAGCATGCCAGGTTTCCCTGTCCATCACCAACTCCTGGAGCTTGCTCAGATTCACATCCATCAAGTCAGTGATGCCATCCAACCATCTCATCCTCTGTCGTCCCTTTCTCCTCCTGCCTTCAACCTTTCCCAGCATCAGGGGGTTTTCTAACGTGTCAGTTCTTCACATCAGGTGGCCAAACTATTGGACCTGCAGCTTCAGCATCAGTCCTTCCAATGAATATTCAGGACTGATTTCCTTTAGGATGGATTGGTTTGATCTCCTTGCAGTCCAAGGGACTCTCAAGAGCCTCCTCTAACACCACAGTTCAAAAGCATCAGTTCTTCAGTGATCAGCTTTCTTTATGGTCCAACTCTCACATCCATACATGACTACGGGAAAAACCATAGCTTTGACTAGACAAACCTTTGTCAGCAAAGTAATGTCTTTGCTTTTTAATATGCTATCTAGGTTGGTCATAGCTTTTCTTGCAAGGAGTAAGCGTCTTTTAATTTCATGGCTGCAGTCACCATCTGCAGTGATTTTGGAGCCCAAGAAAATAAATTCTGTCACTGTTTCCATTGTTTCCCCACCTATTTGCCATGAAGTGATGAGACCACAAGCCATGATCTTTGTTTTTTGAATGTTGAGTTTTAAGCCAGGTTTTTCACTTTCCTCTTTCACTTTCATCAAGAGGCTCTGTGCTCTCAGCCATATGGGTGGTGTCATCTGCATATCTGAGATTATTGATATTTCTCCTAGAAATCTTGATTCTAGCTTGTGATTCATCCAGCCCAGCATTTCACATGATGTACTTTGCATATAAGTGAAATAAGCAGGGTGACAATATACAGCCTTGACGTACTCCGTTCCCAATTTGGAACCAGTGCATTGTTCCATGTCTGGTTCTAACTGTTGCTTTTTGTCTTGTGCACAGATTTCTCAAGAGGCAGGTAAGGTGGTCTGGTATTCCCATCTGTTTCAGAATTTTCCACAATTGGTTGTGATCCACACAATCAAAGGCTTTAGCATAGTCAATGATGCAGATGTTTTTCTGGAATTCACTTGCTTTTTCTATGATCCAACAGATGTTGACAATTTGATCTCTGGTTCCTGTACCTTTTCTAAATCCAGCTTGAACATCTGAAGTTCTCGGTTCACATACTGTTGAAGCCTAGTTTGGAGAATTTTCAGCATTACTTCGCTCGTGTGTGAGATGAGTGCAATTGTGTGGTAGTTTGAACATTCGTTGGCATTGCCTTTCTTTGGAATTGGAATAAAAACTGACCTTTTCCAGCCCTGTGGCCACTGCTGAGTTTTCCAAATTTGCTGGCATATTGAGTACAGCACTTTAATAGCATCATCTTTTAGGATTTGAAATAGTTCAGCTGGAATTCCATCACCTCCACTAGCTTTGTTCATAGTGATGCTTCCCAAGGCCCACTTGACTTCACATTCCAGGATGTCTGGCTCTAGGTGAGTGATCACATGAGCGTAGTTATCTTGGTCATGAAGATCTTTTTTTGTATAGTTCTTCTGTATATTCTTGCCACCTCTTCTTAATACCTTCTGCTTCTGTTAGGTCCATACTGTTTTTGTCCTTTATTGTGCCCATCTTTTTTTTTTTTAAGTGTTTATTTATTTCTGGCTGCGCTGGGTCTTTGTTGGTTCATGGACTGTTCTCTAGTTGTGGTGAGCAGGGGCTACTCTCTTGTGGTGGTGCATGAGTTTCTCATTGTGGTGGCTTTTCTTGCAGAGCACGGGCTCTTGGATGATCAGGCTTCAGTAGTTGCAACACACGGGCTCAGTAGTTGTGGTGCACGGGCTTTAGATGCCCTGCTGCATCTGAGTCTTCCTGGAACAAGGATCAAACCTGCGTCCCCTGCACTGACAGGCAGATTTTTAACCACTGGACCACCAGGGAACTCCTCTTGTGCCCATCTTTGCATTAAACCTTCCCTTGGTATCTCTAAGTTTTTTGAAGAGATCTCTAATCTTCCTCATTCTATTGTTTTTCTCTATTTCTTTTCAATGAAAACTTAGGAAGGCTTTCTTATCTCTGCTTGTTATTCTTTGGAACTCCTCATTCAAATGGATATATCTTTCCTTTTCTCCAGAGCTACATATATCAAGTCCATCATACTGTAATACTTTAGACATGCTGACATGCTGGTAGTTACAAAGTTAGAATGTCTATGGAAGACATTTGTTTGCACTCATTTATGGCGTTTAAGTTACCAAAGTACCAAAAGGGTGGAAGCATCTCTACCACCTGTTCCCCTCATTCTCTGTTCTCCTTTTCCTCCCCTCCTTTGTCTCCCCCTCCTTCTGCACCATCATTCCATTTATTTAAATGCTTACCATGTTAGGACTCAGTACCTTATACATGTTATTTTATTCAATTCTCAACAACCACCATATGATGATCACACCCATTTAAAGATGTGAAAATTGAGGCTTAAAGAGAGTCACATGAATTCTGATAGAATAGAGAGTAGAGAGAGAGAGTGGATATTTGAATCTAGCCCTTTTTGACATTGATGTCTATGTTCTTAACCACTGTGCTATCTTGCATGACTATAAAAACACCCCCCCCCCCCCCACCCCGCCCAAGACATCACAGTACATTTTTAGTTCACTCTTTTTATTGTGAACTTTTTGTCCCTTATAATTTTAAAATAGTCCTAAACACAGATTGGTTAAATTGGAGATCCCATTGAACCCTTATCTACAACAAAGAGCCGTAAGGTCTCACCATTTTCTGCCATCCCCTTTCTCAGCCTATGTGTAAGTGGTTGTTTTAACATTTGGCTAACATCTGTTTCATTACAAAACTTTTTCCTTTGAATTTCTTCAAACCATTCACCAGTCACTCCTTGAAGCCATCTGATATCCCTCTTTGTCTTCTGGAGTTTGCTGAAATAAAACAAAAATACACATGCTTTAAATTTCTTCACATGAAGTGCAAACTCATGTGATGGGTCAAACTTTACCTGGTGGAGGAGTTGCATAACCTGTAAGTCCAGGGGAAAATTGGCTCTAGTTGGAGTTTCCTTTTCACTACCCTACCACGTATATAGTTTGACTGTAATCATCTAAACACAATGACAGTCTAAAAGTTTTTCCTAGTAGTTGAAATAATCAAGTTGCTGAGGACATTGTGGGTTGAGCATTGTGCAAACCTGACCTAATAATGCAACTGATTGATAGATATTTTAATGACATGGGGAAACTAGAATATTCTAGTTCTGTTTACTCATTCATTTGTTTGTTAACAATCAGATGTTTATTGAGCAATGTTTACACAACAGGTCCTATAACAGATGTAAGCAGCAGTTCTTGGTCGCTTAGTCATGTTCAACTCTTTGCAGTCCCATGGACTAGAGCCCACCAGGCTCCTCTATCCTTGGAATTTTCTAGGCAATATTACTAGAGTGGGTTGCCATTTGGGTCCTTATTTGCCCATCCAGTGGTCAAGAAGAAAAGCTTACATAGAGAAAAGCTTACATTGCTAAATGTGATGGTCTTAGATAATGGAATTCTTTAAACACAAAATCACAAAAGCCTGTGATCAGGGCATGGCTAATGCTCAGTAGTAAGGGGAAAGTGTGATTTGAGCTTAATAGGAAAAGTCATCCAAAGCACAAATGTGTCTGACCCATACTTCCAGAATGTCAGAACTGAAATTCTGCTATTATTTCTTTTTCCTTCTCTCCTGTCCTTATCTACTTAGTCTTCTTTCAAATGAAAATGCTGCTCTAAGTTCTTAGTTAAATCATCAGTTGTGACTTAAAAAAAAAAAAAGCAGATCATTTGTTCCATTTGAGGAGGACCCTAGAACTGTTTGGAAATGAGAGATGTTTAATCCAGAGGGAGACTGTCCTGTACATAGGTAAATAAAGCAGGAAGGGGAGTCAGAAGAACCTAATGATAAATTTCACCAAAGGGTCAGGTTGACAAACTTCTGAAGAAAAAGCCAGGCTTCTTGTTGGGCTCCAAGCTTGGGAAATTCTGCTGCTTTGGAAAGAATTTCTTATGACTCCAGAGTTGCCCTTTATCCAGGGTCTTCTGTGAAGCACAAATGTTAAGAGACTCTGTACTCTAAGAAAGCGGTGTGCAAGACAGCTGCAGAATGGCTAATTTGGGGTTAAAGGCAGTGAACTCTAATGGTTGCAAGTCAGGTTCCTGCTTAGGGCTATGATACTGTCATCTTATAAAATAATCAAGAGGGAAGTCAGAGGCCATCCTGCCCAGACTTGTATTTTGAAAAGCATTAAGCAGCAATCATCACATCCAGTCCACATAATTTGCATTAGTCCCTTCCATTTTGCCATTGCCACCCCTCTGACACATAGTCACTCCTGTCACTCTTACAGACTAAGAGACCACAAGTACCTGCTTCTAACCAGTACTGACTGCCGTCAACTTATCAATACCTTATTTATTACTCTCACTTTTTTTTTTTTTTTTTGGCCATGCCACACCACTTGCAGGATCTTAGTTTCCCAACCAGGGACTGAACCCTGGATCCAGGGAAGTGAAAGTGCTGAGCCCTAACCACTGGACTCCCAGAGAATTCCCTAATATTCCATGTTTATACCTGACCTTTAGTGTCTCAGTGCCCTCCCAAGTGATCAGACCACAACATTCAGCAGCACCCCTGCCCATTTCTCAACACATCCTTCTCATTTCAGAAGACAGTTAAGCTACCTGACTTAGGAACTTTCTAGTCTTTATTTTCTTGGGCCTCAAAATCACTGCAGATGGTGACTGCAGCCATGAAACTAAAAGACACTTGCTCCTTGAAAGGAAAGCTATGACAAACCTAGACTCCATATTAAAAAGCAGAGACATCACTTTGCCAACAAAGGTCTGTATAGTCAAAACTATAGTTTTTCCCAGTAGTCATGTATGGATGTGAGAGTTGGACCATAAAGGATGTTGAGCACTGAAGAATTGATGCTTTTGAAATATGGTGCTGGAGAAGACTCATGAGAGTCCTCTGGACTGCAAAGAGATCAAACCAGTTAATCCTAAAGGAAATGAGTCCTGAATATTCATTGGAATGACTGATGCTGAAGCTAAAGCTCCAATACTTTGGAGTGCATTGCTAACTCAATGGACATGAACCTGAGCAAGCTCCAGGAGATGGTGGAGGACAGGGAAGCCTGGCGTGCTGCTGTCCATGGGGTCACAAAGAATTGGACATGTCTTAGTGACTGAACTGAACTGAGCTCAATAAATATAACTTTGTTATTTTTTCTAAAGCCTCCATATAACACTGACTGTCTTTTAAAATTAGTCACACTTCATTTAATTTCATCTCAAGCATTCATTCCACACTCGCACTCAAATCCATCACCGCATATTTCTTTTTAACATCTGGCCAGTGAAGTCAGAAATCTGTACTTCTATGTGAATACTCTGTGTGAGTTTTACTCCAGGAAACAGATCTTAAAGAAATGGCCCTTCCCCAAAGTACATTAATTTAACTCAACAGTATGAAGTTGCTAAAAATTACTCCAGCAATGTAGTGTCCTGCAAAAATGCATGTGACATAGCATGAAGCAGAAAAAACAAAGTACAACATTTTATCTATACTTACAGCTATGTGAAAAATAATGCACCTATTTGGACACACTAGAGAAAGAAAAATAAACACCTGATTTCTTAGAATAGAATAATTACAGGTATCAATTCCACTTTTAACTTCTATAAAATTATGTTTATTCAATAAATACATTTTTCTTTAATTGTGAATTTTAATTTATATGATCATTTTCCATTATAATTTTTCTTGTAGAGAAAAATCAATCATATTTTCACAATCCTAATGCAATCAGTATTGCCCTTTTGATGTGATTTTTTTCCTCTGCATTTCTCATATGGTTGTAATAAAATGTATTAAATATGCACTTGTGGAAAGCCTCCTAGAGAGAAGATACAGAGATACAAAGGTGAGCAGAGCAGATATAGCTACTACACTAGAGAGCTTATTGTTTAATGGAAGAGACAGATATGAGTCCAATAATCATATAAACATAAGATAAAAAACAGTGGTAAGATTTCTTCATTCAACACATGTCTGAACTCTGGGCAAAGATCACTGAATAAGTCAAGTCCTTGCCCTCATGGAATTTACAGTCTGCTGGGGTAGGAGTGGAGGCAAACAATAAAAAATTAAGCAAATGTTATGAGAGCATATAACAAGGGGACCTGGTTTTGTGAGGCGGAAGCAAAGATTTCCTTAAGAAGATGACATATAGCCTGAAGGATGAAGCAAAAAGGTAGTGGGTGGATGGTTCTGGGACAGAGCTTTCCAGGCAAAAGAGTAGTAGCTGTAGAGGAAATGCCCCCAAGGAAAGAAGCCAGGAACTGAAACAAGGCTGGCCTGGCTGGAATGTGGAGGTGGAAAATAAGACTAACTAAAGGGGAGAGCTATGACCAGTGCGTGTTAACTTATATGCAAAGTACATCATGAGAAATGCTGGGCTGGAAGAAGCACAGGCTGGAATCAAGATTGCGGGAGAAATATCAATAGCCTCAGATATGCAGATGACACCACACTTATGGCAGAAAGTGAAGAGGAGCTAAAGGGCCTTTTGATGAAAGTGAAAGATAAGAGTGAAAAAGTTGGCTTAAAGCTCAACATTCAGAAAACGAAGATCATAGCATCTGGCCCCATCACTTCATAGGAAATAGATGGAGAAACAGTGGAAACAGTGTCAGACTTTATTTTTCTGGGCTCCAAAATCAGTGCAGATGGTGATTGCAGCCATGAAATTAAAAGACGCTTACTCCTTGGAAGGAAAGTTAGGACCAACCTAGACAGCATATTCAAAAGCAGAGACGTTACTTTGCCATCAAAGGTCCGTCTAGTCAAGGCTATGGTTTTTCCAGTGGTCATGTATGGATGTGAAAGTTGGACTGTGAAGAAAGCTGAGTGCTGAAGAATTGATGCTTTTGAACTGTGGTGTTGGAGAAGACTCTTGAGAGTTCCTTGGACTGCAAGGAGATCCAACCAGTCCATCCTAAAGGAGATCAGTCCTGGGTGTTCTTTGGAAGGACTGATGCTGAAGCTGAAACGCCAGTACTTTGGCCACCTCATGCGAAGAGTTGACTCATTGGAAAAGACTCTGATGCTGGGAAGGATTGGGGGCAGGAAGAGAAGGGGATGACAGAGGATGAGATGGCTGGATAGCATCACTGACTTGATGGACATGAGTTTGGGTGCACTCCGGGAATTGATGATGGACAGGGAGGCCTGGCGCGCTGCAGTTCACAAGGTTGCAAAGATTTGGACACAACTGAGTGACTGAACTGAACTGAACTGAACTGAAAGGGGAGAGAAGAGAGGTAGCTGCTAGATCATGCAAACTTGAGGGTTGGGTTAATCAGTTTGACCATTAGTCCTGGAGCAGTGATAAAGCATGAATGACAGGGAAGGAGCATGACACATCAGATTTGTACTTTAGTTTTATTTTATTGATTGATTGATTGACTTTTTGCTGTGCTGGGTCATTGTTGCTGGACAGGCTTTTTTCTCGACTAGTGGAGAGTGGGGGCTATTCTCTAGTTGCAGCATACGGGCTCAGCAGTTGCAGCGCATGGGCTTACTTGCTCTGTGGCACATGGGATCTACCTGGGTCAGGGATTGAACCTGTGTCTTCTGCATTGGCAGGCAGATTCTTTACCACTGAGCCACTAGGGAAGTCCCCAGATTTGTACTTTAAAAAGATTTACCTGGTGGTCTGGTGGTTGGGAGTCTGCCCTCCAGTGCAGGGGCCACAGGTTCAATCCTGGCTGGGGGACTAAGATCTCACATGCCACAGAGCAACTAAGCCTGTGAGCAGCAGCCAGAGGGCTCTCATGCCACCACTACTGAGCCTGTGTGCTCTAGGCTGTGCTCTGCAACAAGAGAAGTCTGTGCACTGCAACTAGATAAAGTTCACATGGCACAATGAGGAGTCCACACACACACTACAGTGAAAACTCAGTGCAGCCAGAAAAAAAAAAAGATCATGCTAGACTAAAAAGGAATCCAACAAAATGAAGAGGCAACCTACTGGATGGGGGTGGGGGTGGGATATTTGCAAATCATATTATTTGATAGGGGTTAATTACCAAAATATACAAACCATGCATAAAACCCAACAGCAAAAAAAGCAAAGTATATGATTTGGGCAGAGGATCTGAGCAGATATTTTTCCAAAAAAGACATACAGATGGCCAACAGGCACATGAAGAGATACTCAATACCACAAATTATCAGGGAAATGCAAATAAAACCACTTCTTACTTGTCCGAATGGCTATTATCAAAATAAGAAATGACATGTTGGCGAAGATATGGAGCAAAGGGAACCCTCAATGCACTATGTGTGGGAACACAGTTGGTGCAGCCACTCTGGAGACAATATAGAAGTTCCTCAAAAAATTAAAAATAGAACTACTATATGATCCAGCAATTCCACTTCTGGGAAAGTGAGGACACTAATTTGAAAAGGTATATGCATTCCTGTTTTCATTGCAGCATTATTTTCAATAACTAAGATAGAGAACAACCTAAGTGTCCGTCGATGAATGAATGGATAAAGAAGATATGACTTCATACACACAGCCATAAAAAGAATGAAATCTTGATAAATTCTCGCCATTTACTATGACATGGATGGACCTTGAGCGCATTATGCTAAGTGAAATAAGTCAGAGAAAGACTAATACTATATGACCTCACTTGTGTGTGAAATTTAAACAACAAAACTAAGTTGATAGATACAGAGAACAGATTGGTGATTGTCAGAGGTAGGGGGAGGGTGCCGGGGTGGGACAAATGGATGAAGGAGGTCAAAAGTTACAAAATTCTAGTTATAAAATAATTATGTCATGTGGATGTAATGTACAGTATGGTGACAATAGTTATTAATACTGTACTGAATATTTTGAAGTTGCTAAGAGTAGAGATCTTAAAAGTCCTCATCAAAAGAAAAGAAAGCTTATAACTATGTGTAGTGATGGTTGTTAACTAGATTTATTGTGATGATCATTTCACAATTTATACAAATATTGAATCATTATTTTGTACACCTGAAATTAATGCTGTAAAATAATCTTAAAGGCTTTTTACATTAATGAATAATGTCAATTACACCTCAATAAATTTTTTTAAAAAAACATCATTCTAGCAGCAGGTGGAGAAAAGATTCCAGTGGGGAACAAGAGAGAGTGGTCAGGGTACTTACAGGGGCGAGGAGAGAGAGACCCTGTTTACTTGGACAAGGAGAGTGGTGGTGAAGTAGAATAAAAGTAGAAAGTACTCAGAGCTACTAAGTGGGTGAAACTGTCAACCAAATGATTAAGTGACCTTGGAAGGTTATGGACACAGACATATCAAGAAAGATTCCTCAATTTCTAATTTCCATAGGTGCGTAGAAGAAGTCATTTTTCAGATAATACATATATAATCTTCAAAAATTATATATAAAACACCTTCAACATTACTTATTTTTGGAGCAACCATTAAATATTTGCATAATATTCAAACTACTATGATTTCTATACTTTATTTTCTATTCCTCTGGTATAGAACATTGTTATTTTCCTTATAAATACTGCTTAATGAACATCACTGCACATTTTCTATTTTCATAGTGCCCTGACAGGTGCTGAAGTAGAATTATCGGATCAAAAAGTCAAAGTGTGTTTATGACTCTTTATTTTTCTTTTTTTTCAAAATGGCTGCAGCAATATTACTCATGCCAGCAACATGTAAGACTACTAGTGGTCATCCTTGGAAGACTCAGTTCAGTTCAGTTCAGTTGCTCAGTCATGTCCGACTCTTTGTGACCCCATGAACTGCAGCACGCCAGGCCTCCCTGTCCATCACCATCTCCTGAAGTTCACTCAAACTCACGTCCATCGAGTCGGTGATGCCATCCAGCCATCTCATCCTCTGTCGTCCCCTTTTCCTCCTGCCTCCAATCCCTCCCAGCATCAGAGTCTTTTCCAATGAGTCAACTCTTCACATGAGTCAGCCAAAGTACTGGAGTTTCAGCTTTAGCGTCAGTCCTTCCAAAGAACACCCAGGGCTGATCTCCTCTTTTGATTATTTTTACTTCCTAAATTTCATACTTTCAATTTAAAATGTGGGCAGCTATTTTTTCTTTTAAGAATTTTTTTCTCATCTTAAAAAAAGCTACATTTTGAACACTTTCCCATATGTCTGTTTACTAACTATATTTTGTGTTTTGGCAGTTGCACATTTCATCAGTTTCTAAATCAATGTCTCAGAGTTTTTCACTGTAATGTGAGAAAAGTTATTTCCCCTAGGTTTTTAAAATTCTAATTAAAATTTGAATGTTGAGCCATATAAACCTCATTCTCTCTCAAGGTTTAGAGTAGGTTAAAACATAATTAATCTGTAAGTTTATGCTAATATTTGTCTCTAAAAGAATAAGAAATGAAATGTGGATAGTGGTTACATGTAGATAAATGAAAGGGCACGATTTTGAAGAAATCTAGTGGCTTTTAAATCAGAAGTATTCCTACATTGTCAGGAAAGTGGGTGAACATGTACAACCAAGAGTGAGAAAATTCAAGGGTAAGATAGTAGTTTTATTCTGAATTAATTAATTCTTAATTAACTGAATTCTGCCAGAGAATGCACTGGTCATAACAAAGACCCTTTTTCAACAACACAAGAGACAACTTTACACATGGACATCACCAAATGATCAATACCAAAATCAAATTGATTGCATTCTTTGTACTTGGAGAAGCTGCATCTAGATAGCAAAAACAAGACCTGGAGTTGACTATGGTTCAGATCATCATCTTCTCATGGCCAAATTCAGGCTTAAACTAGAGAAAGCGGGGGAAACCACTAGACCAGCCAGGTATGACTTAAATCAAATCCCTTATGAATATGCAGTGGAGGTGATGAACAGAGTCAAGGGATTAGATCTAGAAAACAGTGTGCCTGAAGAACCATGGACAGAGGTTGTAATATTGTACAGGAGGCAGTGAACAAAACCATGCCAAAGAAAAAGAAAAGCAAGAAGGCGAAGTGCTTATCTGAGGAGGCTTGACAAACAGTTAAAGAAAGATGAGAAGTGAAAAGCAAGGGAGAAAGGGAAAGGTTTAGTTCTGTTCAGTTCAGTCGCTCAGTAGTGTCCACCTCTTTGCAACCCCATGAACTGCAGCAAACCAGGCCACCCTGTCCATCACCAACTCCTGGAGTCTACCCAAACCTATGTCCATTGAGTTGGTGATGCCATCCAACCATCTCATCCTCTGTCATCCCCTTCTCTTCCTGCCCTCAATCTTTCCCAGCATCAGGATCTTTTCCAATGAGTCAGCTCTTCACATCAGGGGGCCAAAGTATTGGAGTTTCAGCTTCAACATTAGCACTTCCAATGAACACCCGGGACTGATCTCCTTTAGGATGGACTGGTTGGATCTCCTTGCAGTCCAAGGGACTCTCAAGTGTCTTCTCCAACACCACAGTTCAAAAGCATCAATTCTTCAGCACTCAGCTTTCTTTATAGTCCAACTCTCACATCCATACATGACCACTGGAAAGACCATAGCCTTGACTAGATAGACCTTTGTTGGCAAAGTAATGCCTCTGCTTTTGAATATGCTGTCTAGGTTGGTCATAACTTTCCTTCCAAGGACTAAGCGTCTTTTAATTTCATGGCTGCAGTCATCATCTGCAGTGATTTTGGAGCCCAGAAAAATAAAATCAGCCACTGTTTCCACATCTATTTCCTATGAAGTGATGGGGCCAGATGCCATGATCTTAGTTTTCTGAATGTTGAGTTTTAAGCCAACTTTTCATTCTCCTCTTTCACTTTCATCAAGAGGCTTTTGAGTTCCTCTTCACTTTCTGCCATAAGTGTGGTATCATCTGCATATCTGAGGTTATTGATATTTCTCCCGGCAATCTTGATTCCAGCTTGTGCTTCTTCCAGCCCAGCATTTCTCATGATGTACTCTGCATATAAGTTAAATAAGCAGGATGACAATATACAGCCTTGATGTACTCCTTTTCCTAATTGGAACCAGTCTGTTGTTCCATGTCCAGTTCTAACTGTTGCTTCCTGACCTGCATACAGGTTTCTCAAGAGGCAGGTCAGGTGGTCTGGTATTCCCATCTCTTTCAGAATTTTCCACAGTTTATTGTGATCCACACAGTCAAAGGCTTTGGCATAGTCAATAAAGCAGAAATAGATAATTTTCTGGAACTCTCTTGCTTTTTCCATGATCCAGTGGATATTGGCAATTTGATCTCTTGTTCCTCTGCCTTTCCTAAAACCAATTACACCCAACTAAATGCAGAGTTCCAAAGAATAGTGAAGAGAGACAAGGAGGCCTTCGTCATTGAACAATGTTTAAAAATAGAGGAAAACAACAGAAGGGGAAAGACTAGGGACCTATTCAGGAAAATTGGAAATACTGAGGGAACATTTTGCCCAAAGATGGGCACAATAAAAGGACAGAAAGGGTGGAGACTTAGTAGAAGCAGAAAAAATCAAGAAGATATGGAAAGAATACACAGAAGAATTGTACAAAAATGATATTAATGACCTGGATAACCACAATGCTGTGGTCATCACCCAGAGCCAGACATTCTGGAGTGTGAATTCAGGTGGGCCTTAGGAAGCACTGCTGTCAATAAAGCTAGTGGGTGTGATGGGATTTCATTAAAGCTATTCAAACCCTTAAAAGATGATGCTATCGAAGTGTTGCAGTCAATATGTCAGCAAATCTGGAAGACCCAGCACTGGCCACAGGTCAATCCTCATTCCAGTTCCCAAGAAGGGCAATATTAAAGAATGTTCAAAATATTGAACAATTGCACTCATCTCCCATGCTAGTAAGGTCATGCTTAAAATCTTGCATGCTAGACATCAGCATTACTTGAATCAAGAACTTCCAAATCATCTTACCTGTCTCCTAAGAAACCTGTATGGGAGTCAAGAAGTAACAGAACCCTGTATGGAACAACTGATTGGGTCAGGATTGAGAAAGGAGTATGACAGGGCTGTCTGTTGTCACCCTGTTTCTTTAACTTATATGCTGAGCACATTATGAGAAATGCTGGACTGCATGAGTTACAAGCTGGAATCAAGATAGGTGGGAGAAACATCAACAACCTTAGACATGCAGATGATACCACTCTAATGACAGAAAGTGAAGAGGAACTAAAGAACCTCTTGAAGAGGGTGAAGGAGGAGAGTGAAAAAGCCAGCTTAAACTAAATATTAAAAAAACTAAGATCATGACATCTGGCCATTACTTCAAAAGGTGGAAGCAGTGACAGATTTCATTTTCTTGGGCTTTAAATCATTGCAGATGGTGACTACAGCCATGAAATCAGAAGATGATTGCTTCTTGGCAGGAAAGCTATGACAAGACAAAGCTATGACCTAGACAGTCTGTTGAAAAGCACTCTGCTGACAAAGGTCCATATAGTCAAGGCTATGGTCTTCCCACTGGTCACATACAGTTGTGAGAGCTGGACCATAAAGAAGGCAGAGTGCCAAAGAATAGATGCCTTTGAACTGTGGTGCTGGAGGACTCCTCAGAGTCCCTTGGACAGTGAGGAGATCAAACCAGTCAATCTTAAAGGAAATCAACCCTGAACACTCATTGGAAGAATTGATGCTCAAGATGAAGTACCAGTATTTTGTCACCTGATGATGAGAACAGCTGACTCATTGGAAAAGTCCCTGATGCTGGGAAAGATTGAAAGCAGAAGAGGGCGTCAGAAGATGAGATGGCTGGATGGCATCACTGATGTAATGGACATGAACCTGGGCAAACTCCAGGAGATGGTGAGGGTAAGGGAGGCCTGGTGTGCTGTAGTCCATGGGGTTGCAAAATGTCGGACATGACTGGGCGACTGAACAACAACAATGGCATTTTGTTTACATATTACTAAATAAGTAAACATAAATAGCTCTGGCCCTTGAAGTAAAGATAAACCAGTAAGGGAAACTATGAATGACATAAAAGTCTAAATACTTTGCTGCTGCTAAGTTGCTTCAGTCATGTCCAACTCTGTGTGACCCCACAGACGGCAGCCCACCAGGCTCCCCCGTCCTTGGGATTCTCCAGGCAAGGACACTGGAGTGGGTTGCTATTTCCTGCTCCAAGGTATCAGTAATTTAACTCCTTAATGTTATATACCCACAAGCCCTATGCTCTATAAAATAAATACAATCTGTATACTTATAGAGGTTGACTGAGCTTCTTACATTAAAAAGAGCACACCAATTATAAACTCATTCATTTACTTAAAAAATAAAATATCAAATTAGCTCAACACTAGCAAAAAAAAAAAAAAAATCTGAACATAAAGCAGGGGTACCTTGATGTGTGAAACTTAAAAGACACTGTTTTAAGTTTCCACTGGCCTCAGTCTAAGAGATAATATTTGCTTGCAAGTAGAATTCAACCAATTTCATGGCCAGCCTGCACAGGGCTCTTCCTCATCTATTTTGGTTTGTTATATATTCAGCCAGTCATTTCAAGCACACAGTCCACCTTATGGCCAAGAAAATAACCTCAAGGTTACAAAGGACATGCATATAGACAAATCACCAGTACATAGCTTTTTTGTTTCATTAGCCCAGCTTGACTCAGCATATTACAAGGGACTGCTGTCTACACATGAAATTTATCTACCCCCAGGCTGATTAAGTTGACTAAAGGAAATCAGGTCTTTTCTTGCAGTCCCAGCCTTCTGTTCCAAGTCCAAATGCTCTTCCTTCATTCATAGGAATCAGTCTGCCATGTGCTGCCTTCAATTCCATTCTAGAGCCTGCAATGAGTCTGTCCTCTGAGGTTCCTCCTTCTATGTTAAATTTCTTTCCCTTTTTCATCTTTGAGTAACAAACCCATCTCCCCTGTCCTCTTCCTTATACTCCCCCACTGTGCCCTTGCTGACCTTTGCCACTTACTGTTCTTTGCCCATGTTTTTCTGAGCAGATAGCTGTCCTCATCTCTACTTTCATGACTAACTATGTACTAACCACCGAGAATGTGTTCTTCATCTTGCAGTCTTTGGCCCCACTTGTCTGCTCCCTGAGAACCATCTTTGGCCCCACTTGTCTGCTCCCTGAGAACCAAACCCTGGCCTGTTCTTGAGCTGCCCTCAGATAGTAGAAAGAGCATGGAATGAGGGTTAGGTTCTAGTCTAACGGGTGATCTTGGCCAAATATTCAACTTTCTTGGCTTTGTTTTTCTCGCCTGTGAAAGATTCAGTGACACTGTAGGTTGTTTACAAAGCAGGCCTGCACAGTTCCTTTCATGGCTGAAGGCATACTCCTTTGTGGAGTGATTTTGTCCCTCATGTGCCTTCTTGAATCTGGGCTGGCCTTATGCTTGCTTAGACCAACTGAATGTAGTAAAATGAAATTTGAGACTTTTGAGTCTAGGCCTCAAGAAGCCTTACAGCTTCTGCCTTTTCCCTCTAGGAATCTTGATTCTCTGGTCTGAAGAAGGCCCAGGCTAACCTCTCCTGGAGGATGCATTCATGTGTAGAGAAGGGCCCAGCCAGAGATGTGAGCAAAACTTTCTTAGACCATCTGGACACTGTGAAATGAAATATTTCCTGCTATATTGGTGGGCAAGAAATGTCACAGCCATCAGTGATTCTGGCCTTCCAAATGTGAGTGAGGGCTCCCAAAAGGGAACACAATGCCTGAGATCCAGCAGATGCCATCACCCCCAACGGTGATTGCTGAGGAACTGGGGGAATGCCAGAGCAGTCATTCACCACATTTGCCACTCCTTGTGGTGAACAAGGAATTAGGATGCAAACAATCAAGAAACAGAATTTGGCCCCAGATAGCTGAGGTACATACAAAAGGAATGAATTCAGTGAGCTCAGAGGCTTGCATCTTCTCATACAAAGAAGATAGGATGCTAAATTCCTGGTTTTCCTTACTTAACAATAGTCTTTGATGTTCAGACTGCCTGCCTCCTTTGTTACAAACTAAGCCTGCTCCCTCACCTGACTACTAGGAACAGTATCCTCAAGATAACTGAGATGCTTCCTCCAGGGCTCAGAGTCCTTAACATTCCCCCCCAAATAAAATAACTCTCTACTTTCAGGTTGTGACTAATTTTTTAGTCGGCAACACCATCTAGCTGCCAGATGAATGGAGCCAAATGAGTGATCCCAGGCCAGACCAGGAGAAGCACCTAGCTGAGCCCAGAACAAAGGGCTGTCCCTTAGAATAATAAATGAATAGAAGTTATTTTAAGTCTTTAAGCTTTGGGATAGTTTGTACACAATATTTTTTTTTAAGGACACAGGTAAGATTATTTGGAAGATATCTTCTGGCCTGAAATGTATAGTCAAACAACTCAGCATTCTCACATCTAATTAAATCATTGAGAAATCATATAAGAACTGAAAAGGGGCTTAAAGCATAATCAGGTCAAGCTCCCTGTCTTTAGGTGAAACAGCAATAAGAAGCAATAAGGGAAGATGCTGTGTACTGAACACCCACCATTTCCCAGGATTCAGCAGTCATCCTCAGAAAGCTGCACAGGTATCACTGCCCTCATTTACAGAGACCAGCAGGCTGGGGCGGAAGAACTGGGATGGGAGCTCACGCCTCACTGGAAAGCCAGTGGCAGCCTGACCTAGCTCTCTGTCTCTGGGTACTATGAACCCCATTAATGAACGTGGCAACCAATACAAGTTCAAAGGGTCGTTTGCCAATTAAAAAGGTGACAATGTGTATTCAAATGTGATCGAGCAGAGAGCAGTTAGATAAATGTTGAAAGCAAACAGGTCCCCAAAGCCAGAAAACAGGAATTACAACGGCCATTTCCTAGTCAGAAAAATCTCCAATTTCTCAAAATAGTTCCCTTATCATTACCTCTTGCCAAGGGCATCAATTCCTCTTTTGGCTGTTTTCACCTCCCTTTTCATCTCCTCAGCACACATCTTTTTCCTCTACTTGTCTTATTTCCTTGGTTTATATCGGTTTCCTTTCACAGCTGACCTATCTATCTTCTTACATCTTTTTTGCCTTCTGGGCAGCTAAGGATCCTGATCTCTATCAAGCCTCGACTTATTCATAGGGACCTGTTACAACATCCTCCCCAAACCCCCCACCTTATCATAGTCTCACTGGCTCAGTTATCAGTAAACCCTAGAACAAATTGCTCAATTACACTGAATCCTGTAAAAGTGTATTTGTCACTTGAATTAGAGGAGATCGAAGCAGCATTAAAGTTTTCCTCTCACAGAGGAATTCAAATACATTTTTGTTTTATATTGCCTAGCAACCACAACACAGAGAAAAGAAAAACCACAACATACGGGTGCAGGGGGTGGGAACTGTGTCCAAGTCAAAGCCTAAACATTGAATTAGTATAATAGCAGACATAGGATCAGTCTGTCCAAGCAAGGGCTTTTCCAACCCTGAAACCCCAAGGAAACTCACGATTTGGGGAGAATGTTGCCTTTGTTTTCCTGCGCCAAAGCTGATACTTCCAGGTCTAGATTTCTCATCACTTATGCTCTAGGGAAAGCTTTAGGACAACTACTGTGAGTTCTCAGCCAAGAAGAGGCAGAATAAAGGATGCAAAAGCCCTTGTTCAGTGGCTGTAACTGCAGCTTTACATTTCAGGGCCTGGCCACTCTTCTCTTTGTTTGCTCTTTTGAAAAGACTTTTTTTTAACAGCCACTGCCCCTGATATCAGAGTCTATTTTTTGGCTCAGCCCAAGGCCAAGACTCAGAAAGGGACAGGGATTAGGTAAAAATGGGCAGGTGTATTGGAAAAATGTGTCCTTTTGATCACAGTAAAGTTAAACCATAGAAGGAAGTCTGAGGAAGGAAGCTCACATAAGGAAAAGTGATAAACAAAAGCAAGCAAGAGATGACAAAAACAATAAACATTTAGAACTCTAAGAGTGGTAGGAAATAATGGCACCAGCATTCAAGCCAAGCTAGATAATAAAGCCCATTTAATATCCCTGAATGCCTGTGATTGATCCAACCTAGAATAAAAGACAACCTTCTCTATATTTTAAAAATTAACCTGTGTAAATCTTCTGGAATGCTTATTCTCATGTGATACAAAGTCACAACAAAAGATAAAAATGATCTAAGTAATACGAAGGATGTGTAATTCCTTTACTGGTTCAGATCACAGCAAGTCATTTCTTATTGATTAGTCACCCTAAGGAAGGTGCCTAGAAAAAACCAGCTGTCCACACCAAGGCCTAACTAAGAGTTTAAGTGCCATCCCCTCATTTGGCCTCATGGCTTTCTGTCTTTCTAGTTTTGTCTTATCTCTTTCTTAACCTATTTATGGAGTAGGAAATGGCAATCCACTCCAGCATTCTTGCCTGAAAAATTCCATGGACAGAAGAGTCCTGGTGGGTTACAGTTCATGGGAGTCACAGAGTCAGACACGACTGAGTGGCTGAGCACACACACAAAATCCATTTATACCTTTTACCTGAATCACCTGGGAAAGCATCCAGTGTCACCTCTATAATTGCCAAATCGTATTGAATCGCTTGTCATGCTCACGTTTGTTTCACTAGCTATTAGCTCCTTGAGGACAAGTATTGTGTCTCATTTCTCTTAATGGATGCAGGGCCTAGCATGGTCTTGTAACCGAGCAGGACCCTGTGAGTACCTCTGTCAATGATTAACCTTCTCACCTGAACCTTTATTCATTTTCTTATTCAACACGTGTTCTCCTCAAGATTGAGGCGTATCAAAGAAAAAGAGGATAATTATAACCAGGCAGGACACCATGGGACATTCCAAGGACAAGCCTTCTCTCATATCCTCTGCTTTAGCTCCTCTCTGAAGTACCTAGATAATAGTATTTGATGCACAGTTCCTAAGCTGTTTTGCAGATATTAAAAAAACAAAAACAAAAAAAAACTCCCCGTTTCCAATAAACCAGTCAATCCTAAAGGAAATCAATTTTGAATATTCATTGGAAGGATTGATGCTGAAGCTGAAGTTCTAATACTTTGGCTACCTGATGGAAAGAGCTGACTCATTGGAAAAGACCCTCTTTCTGGGAAAGATTGGAAGCAAAAGGAAAAGGGAGTGGCAGAGGATGAGATCCTTAGATAACATCACTGACTCAATGAACATAAATCTGAGCAAACTCCAGGAGACTTGAGTTAAAGTAGGACATGATTTAGCAACTGAACAACAAAAACAACTCTAACAAATGGAAGATGTTACTACTTGAAAACCATCAGCACATAGCCCCAGACCTCCTGGAGCCTAAGAACTGATCATGTTAACCCCTGTGACACCAACCTGCTACCTCACCATCACCCAATCAAGAGAATTGTGCACAAGCTGATCACAGACCCTGAGACATCTTTTTCCTCACCTGGCTTTTTAAATTGTGTTGTGGAAACTCTTTGGGGACTTTGGCAGTTTTAGGGCATGAGCCACCTGTCTTCTTGCCTGGCCTTGCTCCAAACTCTGACATTCAGCTTGTTTGGCCTCACAGTGCATTGGACACACAAGCTTCCATTAACAGGCTCTTAGCTGGGATCAATCCATACATATTTGTTCAACATTTGGAGTAAGGAATGAGTTCTACACTCATCATTGTGAAGCAACTCAGTCAGGATTTGACATAAGTGAGAGATGTGATCCTGCACACACAAAACGTCATGTATGCAGGAGACTGGTTCAAGAAGGCAGAGTAGAAGGATGTGCACTCATCTTCTACCAGAGCCCCCAAATCACAATTAACTGTTGAACAACCATCAACCACTGAAGAAGTGAAGTCGCTCAGTCATGTGTGACTCTTTGAGACCCCATGGACTGTAACCTACCAGGTTTCTCCATCCATGAGATGTTCCAGGCAAGAATACTGGAGGGGGTTGCCATTTCCTTCTCCAGGAAATCTTCCTGACCCAGGGATTGAATCCGGGTCTCCCACATTCTAGGAAGACACTTAACCATTTGAGCCACCAGGGAAGCTCGCATCAACCACTGGAACCCACCAAAAAAAGCTACCCCACATCCAAGGACAAAGGAGAAGCTGCAACAAAATGGTAGGAGGGGTAACAGTCACCATAAAATCAAATCCTGTACCCACCGGGTGAGTGACCCACAAACTTGAGAACAATAATACCAAGGAAGTTCTTGCATGGTTATGAAGGTTCTAGGCCTCACATCAGGCTCCCAAGCCTAGGGATCTGTCCAAGGAACTGGGAATCCCCAGGGAATCTGACTTTGAAGACTAGCAGGATTTGATTACAGGACCTCCACAGGACTGGGGAAAACAAAGCCTCCACTCTTAACGTAACATAAATAAAACATTGTGTGCACTAGGATCCAGGAGAAAAGAATACTGACTCCACAAGAGACTGAGCCAGACCTACCTGTGAGTGTTTGAGGGTCTCCAACAAAGGCGTGGGTTGACAGTGGCCCAACACAGGGACAGGGGTACTGGTACAGCAGTTCTGGGAGATGTGTCTTGGCATAAGTCCTCTTTTAGGTCACCAATAGCCCTACCATAGAGCCTGTAGGCTCCAAACAACTAACAGGGAGGGAGACAGCCCCACCCATCAGCTGACAATTGTGTTAAAGTTTTACTGAGCAAGGCCCTGCCCACCAGAGCAAGACCCAGTTTTCCGCACAGCCAGTCCCTTGCAGCAGGAAGCTTGCACAAGCCTCTTATTCTCATCCACCAAAGGGCAGACAGAAGAAATAACTACAGTTCCAGCAGCCTCTAGAACTAATACCACACTTACAGAAAGCTAACCAAGATGAAAACAAAGGAGTATGTCCCAGATGAAGGAACAAGACAAATCCCCAGAAAAACAACTAAATGAAATGGAGATAGGCAATTTCCCAGAAAAAGAATTCAGAATAATCATAGTGAAGATGATCCAGAATCTTAGAAAACGAATGGAGAAGATGCAAAATATATTTTCCAAAGACCTAGAACAACTAAAGAACAAACAAATAGAGATGAATCAATAGCAGAATAACTGAGGCAGAAGAATGGATAAGTGACCTGGAAGACAAAATGGTGGAAATCAATGCTGCAAAACAGAATACAGAAAAAAGAACGAAAAGAAATGAGGACAGCCTAAGAGACCTCTGGGGAAACATTCAAGACACCAATATTTGCATTATAGGGGATCCCAGAAGAAGAACAAGAGAGAGGAAGGACATGAGAAAATATTTGAAGAGATAATAGCTGAAAACTTCCTGAACATGGGAACGGAAATAGTCAACCAAGTCCAGGAAGCACAGAGAGTCCCAGGCAGAATAAACCCAAGGAGGAACACTCTGAGACAAATAGTAATCAAACTGACAAAAATTAAACACAGAGATAAAATAGTAAAAGCAACAAGGGAAAAAAGACAAATAACATACAAGGAAAGTCTCATAAGGTTATTAGCCAATTTCTCAACAGAAACTCTACAGGACAGAAGGGAATGGCATAATATATTCCAAGTGATGAAAAAGAAGAACCTATAACCAAGAATATTCTACCCAACAACTGTCCTTCAGGTTTGATGGTGAAATCAAAAGCTTTCAAGATAAGCAAAAGTTAAGAGAATTCAGCACCACTAAACCAGTCTTACAACATATGCTAAATGAACTTTTCTAGGCAAGAAACGTAAGAGAAGGAAAAGATCTACAAAAATAAACCCAAAACAATTAACAAAATGGTGAGAGGATCATGAAGTTCAGTCGCCCAGTCATGTTCATCTCTTTGTGACCCCATGTACTGCAGCATGCTCTGACTCTCTGGCCCTCACCATCTCCCGAAATTTGCCTAAGTTCATGTCCATTGCATTGGTGATACCATCCGGCCATCTCATCCTCTGACACCCTCTTCTTCTGCCATCAATCTTTCCCAGCATCAAGGGCTTTTCCAATGAGTCAGCTGTTCACATCAAATCACCAAAATACTGGAGTTTCAGCTTCAGCATCAGTTCTTTCAGTGAGTATTCAGGGTTGATTTCCCTTAAGATTGAATGCTTTCATCTCTCTGCTGTTCAAAGGGACTCTCAGGAGTCTTTTCCAGAACCTCTGTAATTCAAAGGCATGAATTCTTCAGTGATCTGCCTTCTTTACAGTCCAGCTCTCACAACCATACATGACCACTGAGAAGACCATAGCCTTGACTATATGGACCTTTGTTGGCAGAGTAATGTCTCTGCTTTTCAACACACTGTCTAGGTTTGTCATAGCTTTCCTGCCAAGAAGCAAGCATTTTCTGATTTCATGGCTGCAGTCACCATCTGCAGTGATTTTAGAGCCCAAGAAAATGAAATCTGTCACTACTTCTACCTTTTACCCCTCTATTTGACATGAAGTAATGGGGCAAGATGCCATGATCTTAGTTTTCTTAATATTTAGTTTTAAGCCAGCTCTTTCACTCTCCTCCTTCACCCTCATCAAGAGGCTCTTCAGTTCCTCTTCATTTCCTGCCATTAGAGTGGTATTATATGCATATCTGAGGTTGTTGATGTTTCTCCCACCTATCTTGATTCCAGCCTGTAACTCATCAAGCCTGGCATTTCTCATGATGTGCTCAGTGTACAGCTTGAACAAACAGGGTGACAGCAGACAGCCCTGTCATACTCCTTCTCAATCTCGAACCAATCAGTTGTTTCATACAGGGTTTTAACTGTTACTTCTTGACCCACGTACAGGTTTCTCAGGAGACAGAATCGTCTGCTATTCCCATCTCTTTAAGAGCTTTCCACAGTTTATTATGATCCACACAGTCATAATAAGTCATTATGATCTGCACAAGAGGATCATACACATCACTAATTACCTTAAATGTAAATGGATTAAATGCATCAACCAAAAGACATAGACTGGCTAGGTAGATACAAAAACAAGACCTATATATATATGTTGTCTACAAAAGACCCACTTCAGACCTATGGACACTTTCAGACTGAAAGTAAGGGAATGGGAGAAGGTATTTCATACAAATGGAAATCAAAAGAAAGCTGGAGTAGCAACACTCCTATCAGACAAAAAAGACTTTAAAACATATACTTTTATAAGAGACAGAAGGACACTACATAATGATCAAGGGTTCAATTCAAGAAGATATAACAATTATAAATATATATGCACCCAACATAGGAGCACCTCAATATGTAAGGCAAATATTAACATACATAAAGGTAGAAATTGACAGTAACACAATAATAGTAGGGTACTTTGATACCCCACTTTCATCAATGAACAGATCATCCATACATAAAATCAACAGGGAAATGTAGACTTTAAATGACAGATGAGATGGACTTAACTGATATTTATAGAGCATTCCATGCAAAAGTTGGGCTTCCCCAGAAGCTCAGTTGGTTAAGAATCCATCTGCCTGGAAAATCCCATGGATGGAGGAGCCTGGTAAGCTGCAGTCCATGGGGTCACTAAGAGTCAGACACGATTGAGCGACTTCACTTTCACTTTTCACTTTCATGCATTGGAGAAGGAAATGGCAACCCACTCCAGTGTTCTTGCCTTGAGAAACCCAGGGACAGGGGAGCCTGGTGGGCTGCCATCTATGGGGTCACACAGGGTTGGACATGACTGAAGCGACTTAGCAGCAGCAAAGCAGAAGATCCTGGTTCAATTCATGGGTCAGGAAGATCCCCTGGAGAAAGGACAGTCTACCCACTCCAGTATTCTTAGTCTTCCCTCAGTTGCCAAAGAATCTGCCTGAAATGTGGAGACCTGAGTTTGATCCCTGGATTGGGAAGATTCCCTGGAGGAGGTCATGGCAACCCACTCCAGCATCCTTGCCTGGAGAACCCCCATTGACAGAGGAGCCAGGCAGGCTATAGTCTATGCGATTACAAAGAGTTGGACACAACTGAGTAACTTTCATTTCACTTCACTTCCATACAAAAGCAGCAGACTACATATTCTTCTCAAGTGCACCACTTCTGAAACTTTTTCCAAAAAGTCACAGAGGGAAGAAACTTCCCAATTCATTTTATGAGGCCACCATTGACCAGATACCAAAGCCAAAGATACCACAAAAAAGAAAATTACAGGCCAATATCACTGATGAATAGATGCAAAAATCCTCAACAAAATACTAGCAATCCATATCCAACAATACATTAAAAAGATCATATACCATGATCAAGTGGGATTCATCCCAGGGATGCAAGGATTTTTCAACACCTGCAAATCAATCAATGTGATACAGGACATCAAAACACTGAAGAATAAAAACCATATGATCATCTCAATAGATGCAGAAAAAGCTTTTGACAAAATCCAGCACCCATTTATAATAATAATAATAATAAAAAACTCTCCAGGAAGTGAGCATAGAGTCTACATACCTCAACATAATAAAGACCGTACATGACAAACCTACATCTAGCATCATACTCTATGGTGAAAAGCTGGAAGCATTCCCTCTAAGATCTGGAACAAGACAAGGATGTCCACTCTCACCACTTTTACTCAACATAGTTTTGGAAGTCCTAGCTACAGTAATAAGAGGAGAAAAAGAAATAAAGGTAATCCAAATTGAAAAAGAAGAAGTTAAATTGTCACTGTTTTCAGATAACATGATATTATACATAGAAGATCCTAAAGACACTACCAGGAAACTACTAGAACTCATCAATGACTTTGGTAAAGTTGCAGGTTACAAACTTAATACAAAGAAATCTGTTGTATTTCTATACACTAACAACAAAAGATCAGGAAGAGAAATTCAAGAAGCAATTCCATTTACCATTGCTTCAAAAAGAATAAAATACCCTGGAATAAACCTACCGTAAGGAGACAAAATACCTGTACTCTGAAAACTATATGATGCTGATGAAAGAAATCAAAGAAGACATAGAAAAATGGAAAGATATACCATGTTTGTGGACTGGAAGAATCAATATTGTCAAAATGACTATACTAGGCAATCTACAGATTCAATGCAATCCCTATCAAATTACCAGTGGCATTTTTTCACAGAAATAGAACAAAAAGTCTCAAAATTTGTATGGAAACACAAAAGACCCTGAATAGCCAAAGCAAAGAAAAAACAGAGCTGGAGCAATCAGGCTTCCTGACTTCACACTATATTACAAAGCTACAGTCATGAAATCAGTATGTTTCTGGCACAAAAATAGAAATATAGATCAATAGAACAGGATAGAGAACCCAGAAATAAGCCCATGCACTTATTATCAATTCATCTATGATAGAGGAGGCAAGACTATACAATACTGGAAAGACAGTCTCTTTAAGAAATGGTGGGAAATGCTGGGAAAACTGGACAGTCATGTGTAAAAAAAAGAAATTAGATCATTTCTTACTCCACACACAAAAATAATCTCAAAATGGATTAAAGACCTAAATGTGAGACCAAACACTATAAAACTCCTAGAGGAAAATATAGGGAGAACACTCTCTGACATAAATCACAGCAACATCTTTTTCAATCCTCTCTCAGAATAATGGAAATAAAAGCAAAAATAAACAACTGGAACCTACTTAAACTCAAAAGCTTTTGCACAGCAAAGGAAACAGTAAACAGAAAGGAAAGACAACCCACAGATTTGTAGAAAAAATTTTCAAATAATGTGACTGATAAGGGATTAGTCTCCAAAATTAACAAATAGCTTATGATGTTTAATAGCACACACACACACACAAAACACTCAAAAAATGGGTAGAAGACCTGAATAGACATTTCTCCAAAGAGGACATATAGATAGACAACAGGCACATGAAAAGATGCTCAACATCGCTAGTTATCAGAGAAATGCAAATCAAAACTAAAACAAGATATCACCTCACACCAGTCAGAGTGGCTATAACAAAAAAATCCACAAACAACAAATGCTGGGGAGGGTGTGGAGAGAAGGAAACCCTCCTGTACTGTTGGTCAGAATGTAAATTGGTACAACCACTATGGAGAATAGTATGGAGATTCCTTAAAAAACTAAAAACAGAACTACCATATGACCCTGCAATCACACTCCTGGGCATATATCCAGAGAAAAGCATGACCGCAAAAGATACATGCACCCAAATGTCCTTTGCAGCACTGTTTTCAATAGCCAAGACATGGAAACAGCCAAAATGTCCATCAACAGAGGAATGGATAAAGATTTGGTACATATACACAATGGAATATTACTCAGCCATTAAAAAGATTGAAATAATGCCATGTGCAACAACATGGATGGACCTAGACAGTGTCATACTGAGTGAAGTAAGTCAGATAGAAAAGGAGAAATTATCATGATATTTCTTGTAAGTGGAATCTAAGAAGAAATGATACAAGTGAACTTATTTATAAAACAGAAAGAGAATCACAGACTTAGAAAATGAACTTATGGTTGCTGGGGAGAAGGATAGTTAGGGACTTTCAGAAAGTTATGTACACACTTCTATATTTAAAATGAATAACCAATGAGAACCTATTGTATAACACATGGGACTCTGCTCAATGGTATGAGACAGCCTGCATGGAAGCAGGGTTTGGGGGAGAATGGATACACATATGGCTGAACCCTTTGCTGTTCACCTGAAACTATCAGAACATTCTTAATTAGCTATACCAAATACAAAATGTTTTTGGTGTTAAAAAAAGAAATTAAAAAAAACCCATAAAAACCAAAAAGTCATATAAGCAAAAAGTAATTTTTCCATAGGGATAACACTAGAAACTTAGTCACAGGTAAGATTTGTGCAATACTGATTCTAGGCTAGGCATGATTACTTATATTAACTTACTTTACCTATATTATATAATATATATTACTATATGATTCTAGGCCAGGCATGATTACTTAATTTAATCTTTACAATAACTCTATGAGAAAGATTCTTTTATTTCAGTCTGGAAATGAGGAAATTAAAATACGAAGAGGCTAAATTAAAGTCAGACTGACTGGTTGGAATGCAGTCCCTGATCTTTATTAATGTGTGATTTAAACCTTTTTCTGCCTCTGTTTTCCTATCTGTAAAGAAGGAATAAAAGCAATAACAATACCTCATAGGGTTTTCCTGAGGATTAAGAGACTTAATGCATGTAAGGCCCATATACCTGTTCTGGCACAAATGAAATGCTGAGTGAGGGTGATCTGCAAAATGACAGAACAGGCAGTGAAGGGGTGGATGGATGGAGACTGGGGAGTGGAACTTGGGTTATCTCCTTCCTCAACAGAGGTGGATGGCCGGCAGTAAAGAGAATTTCCCTTAGGCTTTTCCTTTTCCTATAGAGAAACTCAAAAGCATCAGGTTTAATGTGGGCCACCCACCCCTCTTGAATCTCCAAGTTGCACTTAAATTTTTAGTAGGATTGTAAGAAAACCAAATCTTGCTTTGCAGATTTCACAAAAAGCCTAAATACCACGCTCAAGATAGCAGTGGGGGTATAGGGTGTGAGGGGCACTGGGTAAGACTCACTGATGTCACTGGACTAGCCCTCACACTGCACTGAATGCACTGGCTGATGCTAGGATTTGGGCACACGATTTGCTAAGCACACTGCATCAATTTTAGTAGAAGGTCTAAAGAATATTTATTGTTTTAAACTCTATTAAGGCAAACATACATGAACTGAGAAGAACCTATATTTTTAGTTCTCTTAAACCTGATTCCAGTCTAACTTCAGAGAGTAATTATTCATTCAATGATTATGCTCCAGGCACTGTTCGGGAAGCCTGGGATACATAAGTGCACAAAAGAGACAGCGCCAAGCCTTCCTAAAATTTGTAGTCTTTCTAGCAGTATTTCCATGGCCACCTCCTTGGCCCAAGCCACCACCATCGCTCACCAGGACAAACATAGGAACCCCCTATTTCTCTGTGTGCTTCCATTCTGACCCTCCATCCAGCTTCCACACAGCAGCCAGAGTGACATTTTAAAAATGCTAGTTAAATCATGCATTCCACTTCCCTGCTTCAGTCTCTCCAGGACCTTTCAATCATACTTAGACTTCCAAACTCCATGGTCTTCAAGTCTGTACAGTATCTGGCCCTTCGCCTTTTCTTCAATTTTCTCATACTCCTCTCCTCACCACTCAGGACTTGGCCTTCTTTCTGTTCCTCCAGCAAGCCACTTGCCATTTCCTCCACATGGTAGACTCTTCCCTATCTTGTCTCCTGGTGGTTCCTTTGTGTCATTTAGGCCTTAGCTAAAATGTCACAACCTTAGAGAGGCCTTCCATGACCCTTCAAAACTATAATCATTTTCTATCAAATTAATTGGCTTGCCTTTCTTAATCTCATTTATCATCATATGATTTCATCTTCTTCATTTATTTATTTTTTTATTGATGAGAATATAATCCATAAAAGGAAAGACCTTGCCTGTCCTGTCTTCTGGAATGATGTCTTATATAGAGCAGGGGCTCAGTAAGCCCTTGGTGAACAAACAAACATGAATGTTTCTTCTCTATGGACCAGAATTTCTTCTTCTGTTATATTAGGGGTTTGAACTAGATGTTCTCAAGGATGCTTTCTAGTATTTTATCATGCTAAGGCTGCATGAAAAATCTTGCCTGTAGTTATACAGTGGTAAGTGAAAGAGCTAGGCTTCCACCTAGGCTCAGATCCTACTACCTAGCATAACATGTGTTGAGTGAATACAGTTATTTCCAGATTGTTTTCCAGAGTCTGAATTATCAATGCTCACTTGTCTCTGAACTTTTTTTCCACAATGGGTGTCTTATCACTGAATCGCCATCTTCCTAAGCAGAGTGCCAGATATTCTGAACACACAACAAACAATGATGAAGTACTTGTTGAATAACCCAACAAAGGAACACAAAAGAATTAAAAACTAGAGTTTATAGCCTTTGCTTCTCCCTTTTCTCTTTACATAGATGCTCAGACATCTTCCACTGGAACTTGTAAGGCAATTGTTAATTCAAGTTGACTGTTACGGTTTTACAAGTATAGGAAAGTTGCTCAGAGCTACAGAATCAGATATGAATGCCTCTTGTAAGGCTGTTATGTTACTAGGACAACTGCAAGGCAGGTTAGAGCCAATAAATTCTGATCAATAGATAAAGTATATGATCTCAACATCTAGATTTGTTTCTTATTCATGGCTTCTTCCTGAAAACAGCTAATCCTAAATTCTGACCACACTCTCTACACTGATAGTTATGTAGCAAGACAACTGTACTCATGCAAATCTGGTGCATTCTTCCTCCATTTTCATGAGTGAGAACTCAGAGCATGTTTTTTCTCATATTCAGACAATTTAATGCTAATTCTTATAATGTGTCCTGACAGGAAAAAAATATAGAAAGAGAAACAGTCTCAGAGGAGCCTAGGTAGGTCTTAGAGGAGCCTAGGCAGGAGTCTAGGCAGTTCTTTCTTTCCATGAAAGAAAATGATGCCCTCATAGTTTCGTTCTGGGTCCAGACAGAATGGTCGCAAGACTATATTGCCTTCACTGTAATTAATACCCACAATTATCATACTTGACTAATTCATTCTCTGTATCATAAAAGCTTAAAGATGCTAGAAAATCAGCTCAAATCCAGTATTTTGGAAGTAGCTTTAACTTTAAGGAACTTAATGTTACTATATGAGACTCTCTCCCCTAGATCCCTTCCTACTACTGACCAAATAAGTAAGCGAAGGGGGAAAGAAAGATAGTTCTCAAATGGTTATTCAGTTTTTGCTTTGGGATACAGAACTTAAAGAAAATGCTTGAGGTTTCCTAAATGCCACCACCATGAATGGCCCCTGGGTTGTCACCAGGTATAATGGAGGTTCAGAAAGTCCATGACTTGCAAACCATTACCCACTGAAGGATTCAAAGAAAGTTTGACACGGACATCAGTTAAAGTTCATTGGTTTGGATTACAATTTGTAATACAGTCTGAAGTAACCCTTATTCAAAGGGCTGCTGCTTTTCCAAGTCCTCCCTAGCAAACTTGCCTCACAATGAACAGCTTGGGTTTAAAGGGCTTTCCTCCATCTACTCGTTTGACTAACCAACATTCCATTTCATCAGAAATTACTGCAGAATCACATCCCAAAGGGCTTTACTTTGAACATTTCCCCTTGAATCATTGTGCTGAATATTATTAATGATAATAATTATTATTATTATGATCAGTTATGTCTGCTTTCATATGGTATTATTCAGAAGATCTTATTAAGTTTTGTCTTTAGATTTAGGTTCACTTATTTACCCAAACATACTCCTGAGAAGCACTCCTAGAATTATTCCATAATAAAATCAGTACCTGGGGTGAAATGAAGCAATGCCAGCAGTACAAATATTTGTCTCTACTCCAAATTATGTAACTTATTTATGGAAACTTAACACTTAGGTAAAAGGAATTTTATTGGCAATACTGTTATTATGCATTATTTACTATCATTTTAACTCAGATTCTAATGTCTAAAATTTTTCTTTCTCGTAACAAAAAAATTGTGATCATTCTTTATAATGTATTAAATGCTTTATCATAAAATCTCAATGGTCTTTGGAGAAAAGGCCTAAATGAAGCTTTGTTCCACAATAAAAATGACTCTGTACATCAGAGGCTGAAGTGAAGTGAAGTGAAATTTGCTCAGTTGTGTCCAAATCTTCGCGACCCTGTGAACTGTAGCTTGCCAGGCTCCTCTGTCCATGGAATTCTCCAGGCCAGGCTACTGGATTGGGTAGCCATCCCCTTCTCCAGGGTATCTTCCCAACCCAGGGATCGAACCCAGGTCTCCCACATTGCAGGCGGATTCTTTACCATCTGAGCCACCAGGGAAACCCGCCATCAGAAGCTATTATGTACTTTACATGAATATGTCTCAGTGTATCAAGAAGAGGTACAGAATTATCTCAATCTGTAGACAATCAGTGGTCAAAACTGAAAAGAAATCTAAGTCATAATGAAGCAGTAATGCCAGATGTATTTTACAGAAGACAAGTAGAAATGAAAGAACTTTTACTTGGTATTGTAGATGGGTATGGCCTATTCTTTATTAACAATTACCTTAGATTTTAAAAGTTATTCTCTGTTTGGTTTCGAATCACTTTGACTTTGCAAAAATGCTTGTTTTCTTTTAGGTAGGATATGATGAAATAATGTATAGCATAGAAAAAGAAATCTAGATATCTGGTTTCCTCCCTCTTGTTTTGCTTTGCAAATTGTGGAATGGATGTTTTACTGATATCCAAAAATAGGACTCAAGCCATAGAGGCAATGAATTAAACATGATGGTAGAGATATGTCCGAGAGACATAGACTGCTCTTCTAGCATAGAGGCAGTCCATGATGTGTTGGGAGCCTGTTTCACTTATAGCAAAATAGTCATGGGTAGTTGCTGTGCTTTGGGTCATGCGATTCAAAATTCTTCACATTCCTGGCCCTAATCAACTAAACCAGGGATTTATGCTTAACCCCAAAGCTAAACATTAGCAAGAATGCTGTCTAACTGATGTGTTCTATTTTGGAAAGTGATTAATCACATCCTTCTTCTTGATATGTCTTGAAATCATTATTACAAGTAAAACAAACTAAAGTGACACAAAGACTGAGATACACAGTGAGAAGGTGTTAAGCAATACCATGAGTAGAAGACATGAGGCAACAGAATATGGAATAGGCAGAAGCCATGCAGCAGAAAGGAAAGTGGCAAGAAGAAAAGCAGCTGTGGCCAAGGATGTGATCAGGGAAAAGCAGAGCAAAGGAGCTGAGCCACAAGTCTGGTAGCTTTTCAGCTTGGTGGATTGGCACCAGAATGTTGCTATGCTGTAATCACTGTGTCCATTCCCAAGGACTGGTTGTACAGGGTGAGCCAGTTTTTCCCATACTTCCCCACTGCAGACTTACAATAGAGTGTCACTCATCACTTAAGATAAATTACAGCAAGCTCCTTGTCATCTGAAAGAGTATAGTGAAAACAGCCAGCCATAGCAACATGTAGGAAACTGTTTACAAGGGTGGGGGCAGGAAATTTCAAATGTCAACAAAACTGACTTTGATTTGCTATTACATAATTTGTAAGTTCAGTTTTTTTTCTAATTACTAAAGTGAAATTACACTCAGTTCAGAAGACTTGAAAATTGCAGAAAAGCTTGGGGGGGGGGGGGGGTGGTGCGGAAAAGTCACTCAATTTCCACGACCAGAGATACTGCTGTGTGTGCATACGTCCATTGAGCATTGTAAAGCAGGGGTAATAGGATGTTACACTGGGCCTTGGCCTGTCTTAGTTTTAGCTGAGCCATGAAAGCAACAGATTCCACATACCCAAGTGAACTGTGAGAAGACTAGTAAGGAGAATTTGCTTGGTAGGATTTATAATAACAAAGCAAAAAAAAAAAAAAAAAAAAAAAAGCCAAAGACTTTATCTTATATTTTCTTCTACTTTTATAGTTTCCAGTCTTATGTGTAAGCCATTTGAGTTGATTTTTGTGTATGCAGTAAGGCAAGGGTTCAATTTCATTCTTTTGCATGTGGATATCCAGTTTTCCCAAAATCATTTATTGAACAGACTATCTATGCTTTATACCTTGTGTATTCTTGACACTCTTGTTGACATATATGCATAGATTTATTTCTGGGCTCTTTGTTCTGTTCCATTGGTCTATATGTATACCTTTACACCAGTATCATACTATTCTAATTACTGTAGCTTTGTAATATATTTGACAACAGGATGCGTGATATGATTTCATGGATATGGCACCAAAAGCCAACAAAATATAAATATAGTCAACAAAAGCAAAAGTAGACAAGAAAGACTTCATCAAAATAAAAATCTTCTGCACAGCAAAGAAAACACTCAGTAGGCTGATAAAGTAACCTATGGAATAGGAGAAAATATGTTCAAATTATATTTCTGATAAAGGAATAAAATTTCTAAGATATATGTTGCTGGCTGAAGGTCATGTCCCTGGTAGTTAGGGCCTGACAAAACGTGGTCCACTGGAGAAAGGTATAGCAAACTACTTCAGTATTCTTGCCTTGAGAACCTCATGAACAGAATGAAAAGATATATAAGGAACTCCTAAAACTCAATAGCAAAACCCCTAATAATCTAATTTTTAAATGGGCTAATGTCTTGAATAGACATTTCTCCAAATAAGGCATACAAGTAAATTATAGGTATATAAAAAGAATCTCAATGTAAACAATCATTCAGTTCAGTTCAGTTCAGTCGTTCAGTCGTGTCTGACTCTTTGCAGCCCCATGAATCACAGCATGCCAGGCCTCCCTGTCCATCACCAACTCCCGGAGTTCACTCAAACTCAGGTCCAACAAGTCGGTGATGCCATCCAGCCATCTCATCCTCTGTCATCCCCTTCTCCTCCTGCCCCTGATCCCTCCCAGCATCAGCCTTTTCCAATGAGTCAACTCTTCGCATGAGGTGGCCAAAGTATTGGAGTTTCAGCTTCAACATCAGTCCTTCCAATGAACACCCAGGACTGATTTCCTTTAGGAAGGACTGGTTGGCTCTCCTTGCAGTCCAAGGGACTCATTAGGCAAATGCAAATTGAAACCACATTGAGATATCGCCTCACACCTGTTAGGATGGCCATTGTAGTAGTAGTGGTGGTGGTGGTAATAGTAGTAGAGGTAGTGGTAGTAGTAGCAATAGACAAGTGTTGGCAAGGATGTAGAGAAATTACAACCCTTGTGCACTATTGATGGGACTCCAAAATGGTGCAGTTACTATGGAAAACAGCAATGGAGGTTCCTCCAAAAAATTTAAAAAATAGAATTATCATATGATCTAGCAATCCCACTTCTGGGTATTTACCCAAAGTAATTGAAATCAGAATCTAGAAAAAAAGATATTAGCACTCCCATGTTCACTGCAGCATTATTCATAATGACCAAAATGCAGAAACAATCTAAACGCCCATCATTTACCAATTCATCATAAATGAACTGGTAAAAGAAAATGCGGTATATACATATAATAGAATATTATTCAGCCATAAAAAAGAAGGAAATCCTGTAATATGCAACATGGATGAACCTTGAGGACATTATGCAATTATAAATGAAATAAACCAGTCACAGAAGGACAGATAATGCATGATTCCACTTACATGAGGTTTCTAAAATAGTCGAACTCATAAAAGCAAATAATAGAATAATGGTTGCTAGGGCCTGGGGGAAGGGGAGATGAGGAGTTGCTAATTAAAGGTATAAAACTTCATTTATTTATGAATTAATTCTAGAGGTCCACTGTATAACACTGTGCCTGTAGATAACAATAATATAATGTGTACTGAAAAATCTGTTAAAGAGAGTGGATCTCATGGTAGCATAACAAGTCCCTTTACTCACCCACACTGGTTCAGAAGAGCAGAGACACGGAGTCTTTTTTTTAAAGCTAGACTTCAACAGTACCACTGTCTGCATTTTCATGATGTTTGCTTTTTAAAATCTTCTTATAAGATTAAATCTTTTGTTGTATTATTAAAAATTGATAAAATGTATGAGAATTTTAAAATACTAATTTATAAAATTATATGTTTAATTTTTAAAAATCTTTGTAAATAAATAAAGCTTATATATATTAAAAAAAAAACAGTACCACTGAAAGAGCTTAATATATGTTCCTTAGAATTTTGGGGAAAGGACAACTGGTGTCAACTCCTGCCTGAGAAGCAGGAGTTTGAGAAACAGGCCGGCCACCCAGCCCAGAATGAGGGAAGTAAAGGGAGACGGAAGAGAGACTGCTCAGTCCTTACTTCCAGAGTTTCTCATGCACAAACACTTCTTTGCGTTTCCCACGGATAAGACCTGGACCACAGGAGAGGCTGGGGCGGGGAACGAGGTTGTCTTCATTTACGTCCGTGAGAGTTGGCTCAGGAGGTGAAGAAATCTTAGTAGAAAGGCTGTGAATGAGTCATAGGATTCCTAGGGACATGTGGGAGTTGACAGAGAGCAGGGGAGGGCACACGGCTGCATCAAGAGAGCTGCAGAATAGAGCATGAAAACCCCACCTGAGCCCACAAGAAGCAAATTTAAACATCGGCCTAGCTTCAGAGAGCGTGAAGCCAACCACACTACCTCTATCCCAGGCAAGCGAGAGCTTTCTAACATACACCCTGTCCCCATCCAAACATGTACCTCTCCTCCCATCTACCCTCTATTTCAGCTCTGGAATAGTCAAGAGCCATCTCTGAGGGGATGGAGGGGAGAGGCTGACAGGGTAAAGTAGGATCAAACTCTCCCTCACCGTCACTGCCGCAAGCTGTGGCTGTGCCGGGAAAATGGCTGCTCTCTGAATGACACTGGAATTCATCAGGGACTGGACAATCTAACCATCGCATTGAATTGAGGCTGTGTTTTGTGTCCTCAAGTGACCAAAGGATGCTTATCAGCTGAGAGTGGGCAGAAAAGTCATGGGACAGCCCAAGTTGTTATTCAGTGGCATTTCAAGGCAAAACTAAAGGTGTTTTCTGATTATATTCTGTGAGTCTTGATTGCTCAACATGCCTGTTATACATGTACGTATTTTTTAAAAATGTTTTTAAGCTACAAAAACTTTTCTTTTTTTTTTTTTTTTTGCAGCCAGCACATCCCACTTAGCATTATATTAAGAATGCTGCACTACGTCAGTATCCTTTTACCATTGTGACTTTGTGCCATAGGGTATGTACCAGCTTCCCTAATATTATACATGTGAGTTATTTCTCAGTTTTCATAGCCATAATGTTGGAGTGAACAGAATTCCAACCTAGCATTGTGCACCTCTCTGATGAATGTCTTAGGATAAATTTCCTTGAAGTAGAATTGCCAGAAAGGATAAGCACCCTTTAATGACTAATGAAACATATTGACAAATTGTTCTGTGGAGAGCTTATACCAATTTTTTCTCCAATCAGCAGATTCTATATCTGTATCAATTATCCCATGTTCTTGCCAACCGTAGTTATTATTGTTATTAGTCTTGATAATCTGATATCTAATAAGGAAAAAGAATTTTTTCACAAAATTTTTTCTTTGATTATTGGAGAGGGTTGAAATTAACTTCATATGTTTATAGGCTCTGTGTCATTTTTTAATGACTTACCTGCTTAACACCTTTGCTTATTATTTGTAATTAACAGGTGTCATTGAAAATATTAGTTCTTTTAAACTCAAGGCAAAGACCAAAAGAATGGCAGAGCTGGTAATTCTTGGTGTTTGCTTCAAAGTGTAGCTCACAGACCAGTCTTTGTATCATAACTGGAGCTCCAGTTGGCCACTGCGACATGCCACAGAGCAATGCAAGCTGTTGTCTTCAGTGCACCTAATTTTCTTGGTTGTTGCCTGCTATTGTTGTCTTGCTTCAGTGGAAGTACAAAGAGAAGCATCATGTGGCCCGATGCCCAGACATTATTGCCATAGATACTCTCCAGTGCTATCTTCATCTTTTCCCAGCCACTCGCCTCAGACTGGCATGGTTGCATAACATCACTGTCTGTGCTTCCATAAAAGTGCTGGGTTTGGATGGTGGGGACAATCAGATGATGAGTTCTGATCCCTTTGTTGCTGGGGCTGATCAAATAACATCTCTGTGTCTCATTCTCCTCATCTGTAAAACTTTATGATCAGATTGCACGATTACCTATCTGGACTAGTTTTTCATTACACTCTCATTTAAATCCTATGTGCCAGCCATCCAAAACTTTTTGTCATGCTCTGTGGGCCGTTTTCCAAGTTTCTCTTCTGTTTGCAATGCCCTTGCTTACACATTTTTTCTTTGGTCGCATGACCAAAAAACTGGGTTGGCTGTTAGCTAAATGTTTGAAAGAACCAGGGCTGGCTGTTAGCTAAATGTTTGAAAAATATTCTTTGAATGGAGAAAAAAAGAATTCAATTAAACTATAATGAGAATCTAAATTTGTAAGAATGATTTGAAGACACTAGGAAATTTAAGATCTAACAGTGGGAAAAGATACACACAAAATAGCTGTGATATAGACCCAATAGATTCTCTATTCACAGCACTTCTGTGAATGAGTTAGTGCTGACCCCACAAGTCAAGGGCTCAGTCCCACAAAACTAACTCCACTTCAGACACCAATCTCATGTCCAGACTTCCAGTACTTCTGACTGATTGGCTGTAAATTGGGGTTCCCCCAAATCCCCTCTTAAAGGTTGACAATTTATTAGAACAGCTTACAGAAACCAGGTAAATAGTTTACTTACTATCATTACTTTATTACAAAGGATATTTTAAAGGATACAAATAAATAGCCAGATGAAGAGACACATATGACAAGATCCAGAAGGGTCCTGAGCACAGAAGCTTCTGTCCCCATGGAGTTTAGAATATGCCACCCTCCTAGCATGCAAAGGCATTCTTGTTCACCAATGCAGAGGCTCTCTGAACTTTGCTGTTTATTGTTTTTATGGAGGCTTCATTATGTCGGCATGACTAATTAAATCACCAGCCATGGTGATTAAGGGGGGGGCCACTAGGGGGATGGCTAAAATTTCCAGCCCTGTTATCACATGATTGGTGCCTCTTGCAACTAACTCCCATCCTCCAAGAGTTACCGCACTGTGTAAACTCAGGTGGTTGAAAGGGGCTCATAATGGATAACAAGAATACTCCTCTCACCCCTCCCACCCAGGAAATGTCAAGGGTTTTAGACTTTCAGTGCCAGGAACTTTGGATGAAGACCAAATACACATATATTTCTTACTATAGCACAATCACATAGTAGAAGACCAAAACTCTTGGTTTGGGATCATAAAGAAAGATAAGATTAATTCTGACTACAGGCTGGAAAAACATTCCTGAAAGTGGGTCTTAAAAGACAGATAGAATACAGATTGGAGAATAAGCCCTGTTAGGGCAGAGTCTGAATCCATGGTTGTTCCTTACTAGTGAAGCTCATCCCCAGTGAATGATGGAATGGTTTGGACAGTAGGTACAGGGTATGTGTGTGTGCGTCTGTGTGTGTGTGTGTGGCTGTGTGTGTGTGTAGAGCTGAGGAAGGAGGATGCGTGCAGACCATCATTGGCAGAAAGCAATCTGAGCAAAGGACACGAAGTAGGAAGTAAAGAACTTTGTTTTTTTTGTTTATTTTAAATGGTTATAGGGAGTTTACATTTGCTGGCCTTATGTCAAGAAAGATTATCCAAATTTACTCATGGAGATCAACCATTATCTATTAATATTTTTAATACTGTCCTGGTCATTGGATTATAAAGAAGAATTACCTGAAATTCTCTCAATTCTTTTGTACATATACACATAAATGTCAATGCTAAGATCATGCAAGTCTTGTGGAGACTCCTATGCTCTCATGTAAAGAACAGACCTTGGAGGAGAAGCTAAAGATTTCTTTTTGTGGCCTCCAGTCTATCACTTACACAGCTAGTGACTGTTCCTTGATGAAGCAGAATCAGCTGAAAGCCTGAGATATGGAGAAAGTGTAATGCTTTCTCCATATCTTCTGATAAGACAGAAGTTTTATCAGAAGTGATTTTGTGCTGCTCTGGTATTTATCATACACAGAAAAAATATAAACAGTTAACCTAAGTCTCATTTTCCATGCAAAAGATTGCTAAAAATTAGCAAACATTCAGCAGAAGTTACCAACAATGAATAGATCTCTGGGGAGGAGGAGGAAAGGAATTCAACTGACAGAATGCCCTAGCAAGCCAGCGGTTTCCCACAGTACATAAACATCAGCCTTTTTCCTTAGGACTTTTTTTTCTAATATTGACATGAATAGCTTTCCTGAATTGAAGATTTACATATTCCAGCTAGAAATTAAAGTTCAAGTAGTTTGTTACGTAGATTTGATTCAATGGAAGCATTAACAGTCATAATTGAAAATTATTCTCCCTTTATACACCTTCCATTTATCCACATCCAACCACCCTTCAAGGCCAGTTTCTTTATTAAGTCTTCAGCTACTATCCATCTTTCTCTCATGCTAAAACCCTACTGTCTGTACCACCCATCAGGTACTTAGTCATGTGTAACCTTATAATATTATTTAAATTTTCACGACTTGTCTGCCCAAATGATAGGTTATAAATTTCTCGGGTTCTGCACTTTGCATTTACCAAAGAATTTTGCATAGCCCATACAAATAGTAGGTCTTCAAAATATTTGTCAACAATTTCTTATTTTAATAAAAATATCACTAATCTTGATCCTAAAACATGTTGGGATTTATTCAAATTAACTACTGTTATGATAAACTTGGAAAGGGGTATACTTTTTATCATTGTTCCTGCTGAAGACACCATTCTCAGTCTTGCTGCTTTGAACCAAGAGGTGTGCGTTCAACATATTCAAGCAAAGTCTGAAAGACCCAGGACCAAATGGTCTGCCAGGGCCTTTAGCCTGGTGTACAGCAGCTTACCTGATGGGTGCTGAGTAGCACAAGGCAGAATGATGCTTTGCCTCTCTCTTCAGTGACTCTACACAGCTTCCAGACAAGATTTCCAATGCCTTAGGCTGGTGGGCAGGGCACATGGAAGACAGGGGATCATCTCCCACTTGCTGAAGGTGAAATACAATTCTGCTGAGTCCAGAATGAAGAGAATGGTGCTGCTGAACTTCTCAGAGGGAAACAGACACTCGAAATAAAATGTCTTGCTTCTTTTTGGAAGGGGAGGAGAAGGTATTTTAATGATCAGTCAGTCTTAATTATTTTTACTTGCAATTGGAGAGAAATAAACCTCCTGACAGAAGTCCAGAGCTGAAGGGAAGGAAATGAAACCCCTTGCAGCTTCCTCTGCTGGCTGAGCACCTGCTGTTGGGCAGGCTGTTCACCCTGGCTTGGCCATGGGGTGGCTCCTGTAGGCCAGTCAGTCCCCTCCTCTCCTGCTTTCTCCTTCTCCCCAGATTCCTATACAGACCATCTGGAGCAGGGGAATAAGTTTCAATCTCCCTTGTTCAAAACAGAATTCTATTTTGAAATCTGCTTACTCCTCCCTTCACCCCCAATCCTGGTCACAGGCCCAAAATGAATTTAACTGTTAGGAGATAATACTCATCGAGAGATAATGTATCTTTTGTTTCTTTAGGTAAATTTACTCCTAAGTATTTTATTCTTTTCATTGCAATGCAATGGTGAATGGGAACACTCTTAATTTCCTTAATTTCTCTTTCTGTTTTGGCATTGTTAGTATATAGGAATGCAAGGGATTTCTGTGTATTAATTTTATAGCCTGCAACTTTACTATACTCACTGATTAGCTCTAGTAGTTTTCTGGTGGTGTCTTTAGGTTTTTCTATGTAAAGGATCATGTCATCTGCAAACAGTGAGAGTTTTACTTCTTCATTTTCAATCTGGATTCCTTTTATTTTTTTCTTCTCTGCTGTGGCAAGGACTTCCAAAACTACTTTGAATAGTAGTGGTGAGAGTGGGCATCTTTGTCTTGTTCCTTATTTTAGAGGAAATGCTTTCAATTTTTCACCATTGAGCATAATGCTTGCTGTGGATTTGTCATATATGGCTTTTATTATGTTGAGGTATGTTCCTTTTATGCCTGTTTTCTGGAGATTTTTTTAAAAAATCATAAATGGGTGTTGAACTTTGTCAAAGACTTTCTCTGCGTCTATTAAGATAATCATATGGTTTTTATTTTTCAATTTGTTAATATGGTGTATCACATTGATTTGTGAATATTGAAGAATCCTTGCACCCCTGGAATGAAGCCCACTAACAAAGCAACTGACAAAGAATTAATCTCCAAAATACACGAGCAGCTCATGTAACTCAGTACCAGGAAAATAAACAACCCAATCAAAAGGTGGACCAAAGAACTAAACAGACATTTCTCCAAAGAAGATATACAGATGGATAATAAACACATGAAAAGATGCTCAACATCACTCATTATCAGAGAAATGCAAATCAAAACCACAATGAGGTATCATCTCACGCCAGTCAGAATGGCTGCCATCAAAATGTCTACAAACAATAAATGCTGGAGAGAATGTGGAGAAAAGGGAACCCTCTTATACTGTTGGTGGGAATGCAAACTGAAATGAAGGAAAGCCATGGAGAACAGTGTGGAGATTCATTTAAAAACTGAAATTAAAACTGCCATATGATGCAGCAATCCCATGTCTGGGCATACACACCAAGGAAACCAGAGACACATGTATCCCAATGTTCACTGCAGCACTGTTTACAATAGCTAGGACATGGAAGCAACCTAGATCCATCAGCAGATGAATGGATAAGGGAGTTGTGGTAGATATACACACGGAATATTACTCAGCTATAAAAAAGAATGCATTTGAGTCAGTTTTAATGAGGTGGATGAAACTGGAGCCTATTATACAGAGTGAAGTAAGTCAGAAAGAGAAACACCAATACAGCATATTAATGCATATATATGGAATTTAGAAAGATGGTAATGAAGATCCTAAATTCAAGACAGCAAAAGAGACACAGATGTAAAGAACAGACTTTTGGACTCTGTGGGAGAAGGCGAGGGTGGGATGATAAGAGAGAATAGCATTGAAACATGTATGTTGCCATATGTGAAATAGAGGACCAGTGCAAGTTCTATGCATGAAGCAGGGCACTCAAAGCCAGTACTCTGGGACAACCCAGAGGGTGCAATGGGGAGGGAGGTACGAGCGGGCTTCAGGATAGGCAGACACATGTGCACCTGTGGCTGATTCATGTCATTGTATGGCAAAAACCACCACAATATTGTAAAATAATTGTCCTCCAATCAAGATAAATTAATTTTTAAAATCCACAAGAATCTAAATAGCATAGTGATTTGGTACCCATGTCCAACTGTTTAAAAAATAAGTCTTCCCTGAGACCACACATAGGGTTAAATGACCTCTTTGTCCCTGTGTGAAAGTGTCTTATTATTTACCACATTATAGTGAATATACTGTTTTCAAATCCATCTCCTTCACTACATTAAGAGATTGTAGAGAGAACTTTAGTACGTTTGGTACTAAGCCCCATGGTAGGATCTTAAGTACTGTTATTCAATCACTAAATCATGTCTGAGTCTTTGCAACCCAGTGGACTGCAGCACACCAGGCTTCCCTGTCCTTCACTTTCTCCTGAAACTTGCTCAAACTCATGTCCATTATGTCAGTGATGCCATCTAATCATCTCATCTTCTGTTGTCCCCTTCTCCTCCTGCTCTCAATCTTTTCCAGCATCAGGATCTTTTCCAAGGAGTCAGCTGTTCACATCAGGTGGCCAAAGTATTAGAGCTTCAGCTTCAGCAGAAGTCCTTCCAGTAAATATTCAGGGTTGATTTCCTTTACGATTGACTGGTTTGATCTCCTTGCAGTCCAAGGGACTCTCAAGAATCTTCTCCAGCACCATAGTTCAAAAGCATCAATTCTTTTGGGCTCAGCCTTCTTTATGGTCCAACTCTCACATCCATTCAGGACTACTGGAAAAATCATAGCTTTGACTACATGGATCTTTGTTGGCAAAGTGATGTCTCTGCTTTTTAAAATGCAGCGGTTTGTCACAGCTTTACTTCCAAGGAGCTTTTTTTAATTTCATGACGGAGGTCACTGTCTGCAGTGACTTTTGGAGCCCAAGAAAATAAAGTCTGTCACTGTTTCCACTGTTTCCCCATCTATTTGCCATGAAGTGCTGGGACCTGATGATATGATCTGAGTTTTTTGAATGTTGAGTTTTAAGCCAGCTTTTTCACTCACCTCTTTCACCCTCATCAAGAAGAGCTTTAGTTCCTCTTCACTTTCTGCCATTACAGTGGTGTCATCTGCATATCTGAGGTTGTTGATATTTTTCCTGGCCATCTTGATTCCAGCTTGTGATTCATCCAGCCTGGCATTTCACATGAGGTACTCTGTATATGATTTAAATAAGCAGGGTGACAATACACAGCCTTGACATACTCCTTTTCCAATTTTGAACGAGTCTGTTCCATGTCTGGTTCTAACTGTTGCTTCTTGACCTGCATACAGGTTTCTCAGGAGGCAGGTTAGGTAGTTCAGTATTCCCACCTCTTCAAGAATTTTCCACAGTTTGTTGTGATCCACACAGTCAAGGGCTTTAGGGTAGTCAATGAGGCAGAAGTAGATATTTTTCTGGAATTCTCTTGCTTTTTGTACGATCCAATGGATGTTGACAATCTGATCTCTGGTTTCTCTATCTTTTCTAATCTAACTTGTACATCTAGAAGTTCTCGGTTCACATACTGTTGAAGCCTAGCTTGAAGGATTTTGAGCGTTACCTTGCTAGCATTTGAAATGAGCATATTTGTATGGTAGTTTGAACACTCTTTGGCATTGCCTTTCTTTGGGACTGGAACAAAAATGCCTTTTCCAGTCTGGTGGCCACTGATGAGTTTTCCAAATCTACTGGTATATTGAGTGCAGAACTTCAGCAGCATCCTCTTTTAGGATTTGAAATAGCTAAGCTTGAAGTCCATCACCTCCATTGCCTTTGTTCATATGAATGCTTCCTAAAGGCCCATTTGACTTCACACTCCAGGATATCTAGCCTAGGTTAGTGACCATGTGGTTATCCAGGTCATTAAGGCCTTTTCTTGTATAGTCCTTTTGTGTATTCTTGCCACCTCTTTTTATTTTTTCCTCCTTCTGTTAAGTCCCTGCTGTTCTGTCCTTTATTGCACCCATTTTTGCATGAAATGTTCCCTTGGTATCTCTAATTTTCTTGCAGAGATCTCTATTCTTTCCCATTCTATTGCTTTCCTTTATTTCTCTGCATTGTTCACTTAAGAAGGCTTTCTTATTTCTCCTTGCTATTCTTCGGAGCTCTGCATTCAGTTGGGTATATCTTTCCCTTTCTTCTTTGCCTTCTGATTCTCTTCTTTTCTCAGGTATTTGTAAGGCCTCCTCAGACAACCACTTTACCTTCTTGCATTTCTTTTTTTTGGCATGGTTTTGGTCACTGCCTCCTGTACAATGTTACAAACCTCCATCCATAGTTCTTCAGGCACTCTTTCTACCAGATCTAATCCCTTAAATCTATAAATGACTGTGCTACCTAACAGACATGTTGTTGAGTCAACACACTGGGAAAAAAATTCTATTCTATGGGGCTTTCACTCTTGAAAGGATCACAGAGGACCTGACTCTGAGTTCCGATGCTGTGAGGTGCTATGAGAAGAGTCCTGAGGCAGCGACATATTCCCAAGACTGTTGACGTAATGTTGCAAACGGAGAAGCTTGTCATATCTGGCAGGTCCAAGAGAAAGAGGTGAAATTGCACTGCTACCCTCAACACTTAACTTTGACAGTTGACTGCTCTACAATAATAAAAAGAAAACCCTGATGGCAAACAATCTCCTAAGAAAGGCAGATCCAAATGAATAGCGAGGATCTGGCTTACCTCCCCAGAGACTTAGGCTCCTGGAGGTGTAGAATCTTCTGTCTTTAGGGACTGCTACCTGTAAGCATCTATAGCATATCAGAGATAAGCTCGGATGAGGTAAGGAGAGAAAAGCACTTTAATCACTTTGATGATAAAACTGTAATTGTTTTGCATCACTGTTTGGAAATTGTGATACAACACTTTGTTGGCTTTTAGACAACTTAAAATTGCTTATAATTTTTAAAAAATGTACATTAATGTATCATTCTGTTCCCCCTGACTCTCCTTAGGGACCTGGGAGGCCCAGAACAAGATGTTACAAGTTGATAGAAGAAGTGAAAAAAGCTGGGGTAGCAGCTGGAGCCAGAGCTCAGGGGAACTGGCTGTACAAAGTGCAAAGTAGAGCTAGGTATGGGTGGGGACTGTGTGGCTTTGAAGGTGGAGACAGCTACCCTGGAGGGAATGTGTTACTCATAAACCTTTTAAAGAGTTTTGCCTGGATGGCAGCGGCAAAGCAATTAAACAGCTGTGGGCAGACAGACATGACCTAATTTATTGGCCTTTCCTGTTGTCTTTGGTGCAGTCGGTGCTATAGCCTAACCTGAGACTAAGAGTGTTTGGTGGGGTGCAAGATTGGGGGTTGCTGAGAATAGGGGAGAAACTGATGTCCTTGAGGAAGAAGAGGCACTGTATCCAAGCAGGACCCTATAGGGCCTTCCCAGGACATGGGGGCCTTCTTTAGCTCCTCTCTCGAGTACCTAGATAGTATTTGACACACATTTCCTAATTTGTTTTGCAGATATATATTAAAAAAAAACCTTCCCCCTCTCAAACAAACAAAAGATGTTAACTACTTGACAACCATCAGCACATAGCCCCAGGTCTCCTGGAGCATAAGGACTGACAATGTTAACCTTTGTGACACCACCCTGCTACCTGTCCATCAGCCAGAGAACTGTGCATAAGCTGATCACAGACCCTGCTCCCTCACCTGGCTTTTAAAAGTGCTTTGCCTAAGCCCTTCATGGAGTTCGGGGCTTTTAGGGTATAAGCCACCCGTCTCCTTACCTGGTTTTGCAATAAACCTTTCTCTGCTCCAAACTCCAAAGTCTGCTTGGCCTCACTGTGCATTGGGCGCACAAACCTGCATTAACAGCACAAGCAAGCAGGCCCAGTGCAGGGATGGCCAGACCCTCCTGACCTACTCCCTCACTGAGAAGGCCATTGTCAGCAGTCCCCTTGCCAAGCCCCAGCGATTCTTCTGCTCTGAGGAGTGAAGGACCCAACATCAGCTACTGAGGTGACAACTTTCAGCAGACAAGAGTTCTCACCTGGCCTTCAGTGATCCTGAAGGGGGCTGCAAAGTGTAGGCTCAAGTGCAAATGCGGTGATTTAGCAACTCAAGTGTGGATGATCCAAAAGTCATGAGAATCTACCTTATGGCACCAGGAAGAAAGGAAGAGGACCACATGTAAAATACATGACAGAAATTTTAAAACAGACTGCAAAAAGTTCTGCAATTTAAAAACTGACAAATGAAAAGAAAAACCTTTGCTGCTATCTGGGCTCTGATACTGTTTAAATCAAAATGCTGGCTGTTTAGAGGATTTAATGGGGACCCCTCGGATGTTCCTCAGACCACTCCAGACCCTTTGGGGGTTCTGACTGCTGTACTCCTTGGCCCCACGGTCACTCCTGCCTGTCTCAGAGCCCCACCTCTGGGAAGCTCACTGAGGGGCTGAAGAGCAGCAAGCCATCTGCAGCAGAAAAGGGGGTGGGGGGTCTTGTCAAGAAGCTGTGTCACGTGGACTGCACTTGGGTCTCACCTAGACTGTGGGTTTATTTGGTGTGGCTGTAGGTGGGGGTGAGGGGATCACAGGGGTCCCATACTGACCCCCACATATCATCGTAGTCTAGGATCACAACCCACACATTCTTTCAATGGCTATTTAACTCCCTCAAAGCTAAGGCATTAACTTCCCTTTGAATCCACACATCTCCACTGTTCAGTGTCTGGGTCAGTTCACCCGGAAAGCCTCAGGATATGATGCACAGCTGCCACACGGCACAGAGTCTTGCGTTCCAGTCTCACATCCACCCCTGGTGGTACTATGGTCTTGAGATATTTTGAGAAAAGAGAAAAATAAGGACAATAATATCTCACCTGGGAAAATAAGGAAATAATATCCGCTCTTTCTACTTTGTGCTCAGTCGCTCAGTCGTGTCCAACTCTTTGTGACCCCATGAACTGTAGCCCACCAGGCTCCTCTGTCCATGGGATTCTCCAGACAAGAATACTGGAGTGGGTTGCCATTTCCTTCTCCATTTTTCTACTTTAAAGGATATTTGAGAGAATCCGGTGAGTATGGGAAGCTTTAAAGTACTGCATACATTTAAAATATTACCGATCACATATTCCTGAATAATCACAGAATCAGCAAAGAGAGATCTAATTCCTTCCTCTTTCTTTTGACCAACTTGTAGTGAAAGCAGGATGCTTTACCTTTTCAGAAACTCTTTGGACTTCCGTATTGTCCTTCTTTAACTATGTCCTATTTTCTCATATTGAACATAACCACTCAACAGTCAGTGTGAAGTATGACCAGGGCTCGGTTCAGGGAAGGGAGTTCATAACCAGGAGCTAATCAGCTCCTGAATATTACAGCATTTGTATTTGTGTAACCACACAGTGGCAGTAAAAGAAAACAAAAACAGCAGAAATTGAAAAAGAAATTCTTCCAACTGTCAGACTGAACAGCTTCAGGGGCAGAAGGTCCCTTTGATCCTGCCAAGTAATTTTTAAATACTAGAAATGAGGCTTTTTGCATTTGTGTCAGGCATAGCCCTCCAAGACTCCAGGCTTTCCCTTCCCAAACCGCAGGATTTTCTGAGAAATCAACAGTCCCTCAATTTATGTAAAGGAGTGGCCTGTAGGTGAAGTCACAACCTAATGTCCTGGCAACCAAGATAGGATCTCTTATGCATATTAGAGTCATTTGGAAGCTCTGAAAAACATCTATGCTTCCCCCATCACAACCAATTTGGCTGGAATGTCAGGGTGGGACATGGCATCAGACGTTTTGAGAGTTCCCCAGGTGGCTGTCATTTCAGCCAGGGTTGAGAATCTCTGTCTTGGCAGAGCCTGCAGTTCAAGACTTGTCATCACAGAAGCCAAGCAGACACATCAAATGTATCTTAGTGCCCAGGTAGGCACACAGAGAGGAGACACAGAGTGAGTACAGAGAACCCAGGTGCAACCCCCTCCAGACAGGTGAATCTTAGTACCTACCAAGTCAACATTTTATCACCTTGAGCTGAACTGGAATGGTCTACAGCTCCCACTTAGGAAATCCAGCAATAAGTTTTCCCTAGGAGGTGCCACAGGTTGGATTCTGATCCTACGGCAGCCCATTCACAGGCAGGCTAGAGGTGCATCAGGTGACCTGCCATAATGGCCATGAACATCAGAATCTGGACCAGAGAATGTGTACAGTCAGCCAGTTGAAAGTGCACAGCATGAAGTGAGGGAATCAAAGACATCCTAGAAGAAGGACAGGCTAGGCTCTGACAGGCAAGCAGTGTAGCTGGTCCCTAGAGTTGCCTTGGTTTCCCAAATCCTTCAAGTTCCAAATTCAGCCCACATGTAACCTTTGGGCAAAGCCCTCTCTATCAAAGGGGCCCTGACTGACTCCTCCTTTCCATCCAAAGACCCTGACTAACCTGAGCGTATTGGAGACTGACCATGGCACCCAGAAGAGCAGCACAGAGAAGCAAGAGAAGAACAGGGCAACTCTCAAAAGATGCTGAAGCAAGAGACAGAAACTGTGAAAGGGCAGACGGGGCATGAACAGTGAGTGCAGGATAATCAGAAAGAAAACTGAAGGGAATTTTCTGGCAAGGAAACAGAGCCTTAGCAATATAAGGCTGGGAAGTGAGAAAAAGCAGAATTTACAGGATGATACAAGAGGGCAACTGGGATGGAAGAGGGAAGAAGAGGATGAGAAACTTCTTTCCCTGCTCTGCGCTGCTGGAAGATGACTCCTATAAGTACATTTCTCAGGCTCAACTAGAAGTTTGAGGCTTCCAGCTGGCTTCAGCCAGGCACTGGCAGGAACTGGAGGTCTAGAAGGGAAAAGTCAGGGTATTTCTCCTCCTCCCTCTGCCTTATGAGGAACTTCCAGTAGCGACTGTCTCTCCCAGTTTTCCAAATCCCCGGACAGGTCTGCCAAGCTCCCAGTTTCTCTTGAAGGATCCTAATCTGTAGGGCTTGGCTAACCCTGCCTGCTTCTAAAAAAACAAAAAGAAAAAAAATTAAACTTAATTGTTCTTCAGTCACTCAGTCCTGTCCAACCCCATGAACTTCAGCATGCCAGGCTTCCCTGTCTTTCACTATCTGCCAAAGTTTGCTCAAACTCATGTCCATTGAGTTGATGATGCCATCCAGCCATTTCATCCTCTGTTGCCCACTTCTCCTGCCTTCAATCTTTCCCAGCATCAGGCTCTTTTCCAATGAGTTGGCTCTTCGCATCAGGTGGCCAAAGTATTGGAGCTTCAGTTTCAGCACCAGTCCTTCAAATGAATATTCAAGGCTGATTTCCTCTAGGACTGACTGGTTACATTTTATTATATAAACAATTTTAAAAATCCTTTTCTTAGATAAGTAGAAATTAAGTGCAATGAAATCTGTGAAATATATTTGTTATGCTGCTGCTAATGCTGCTGCTAAGTCACTGCAGTTGTGTTCGACTCTGTGCGACCCCATAGATGGCAGCCCACCAGGCTCCTCTGTCCCTGGGATTCTCCAGGCAAGAAAACTGGAGTGGGTTGCCATTTCTTTCTCCATATTTGTCATAAATAGGACAAAAGTCAATTTCCTTCATGTATAGAGAAACATATAAAGCAGTAAGAAAAAACCCCGTTAAGACTCTGTGTCATAGTGGTGTTTGCTTTCTAGAATCCATTCCCCTAGTTTCCCCCCTTTTTGATTTTGTTGTGGGCATCAAAATATGCAGTCCCAGAGGATGGATCACAAATGATTTGTCTAACATTTAAATCCGACTCCTTGATTTTCAATTCCCTTGCAGCAACAGGTGGCTTTATGACCTGGATTTGGTCAATGAGAGTGAAGGGGAGGTGTGCTGGGATAGCATTCAGCAAAGCTTTCACTTTCATAATCAAATGGACAGATGTAGCTGGCTGCACCCTTATCCCCTCTCTCCCGCCTTGAATATGGATGTGGTGTTTGGAGCAGCTGTAGCCATCTTTCATTGCAAAGGGACCAACCTGACATCCTAAACCATTAAACCAGCTAGCAGACCTATTTCCAGATACCTTGTTATTTCCAAAAAATTTATTCCCAATGGATTAAAGCCATGATTAGATTTGTTATTTGTGACAAGAAGCTTTCTGAATATAAATTCTGAAATACAAATAGGCAAAGGTATAAATAGATAATTCATAAATTATGAAATGTAAATTAATAGTAAACATATGAAAAAAGTTCAAATTCATTATAACCACAGTTTCAGAAATTAAATCTAGTATAAGAATTTTTAGCCTACAAAATTAGCAAAGATTAAAAATAATAGTACAATTCAGTCCCGGGAAGGACAGTTTCTGCTGCAAGTCAAGTACAATTTGGTAGAACTTTTTGGAAATCATTTCCCAACATAAAACAAGAATTTAGAAAATATTTATATTATAGAATAATGATTCTACACTGTGGAATTTACCTAGCTGTGCTTAGTCACTCAGTTGTGTCTGACTCTTTGTGACCCCACAGACAGTAGCCCGCCAGTCTCCTCTGGCGATTCTCCAGGTAAGAATACAAGACCCAGGTCTCCCGCATTGCAGGCAGATTCTTTACTATTTGAGCTACCAGGGAAGCCCAAGAATACTGGAGTGGGTAGCCTATCCCTTCTCCAGGGGAACTTCCCAACCCAGGAACTGAACCATGGTCTCCTGTATTTCAGGCGGATTTTTCACCAGCTGAGCTACCAGGGAAGCCTAGAATTTATCTGGGAGACACTTTTAATTGAATTAAGGATGTAAGCACAAGTGTTTGTAATGACATTATTTAACATAGTGTAACACAACATAACAAACCTGATTCCGTATTGAATCTATTCCTTTATCTCTAATCTTGGTGCTCTGTTGCTTGTGCTTAGTCATGCTGGTTCTGAACTATTTGTAAAATAATGTTGCCTGTAACTTGAAATACACAGGATAGCCCACTCTCAAGGCTCTTATCTTTAAAGGCATAAAAATTTTCCCACTCATATAGAGATAAAAAGTTGCAGAACAGAGAATAATATTTGTCTTGTTGGAGGTTTGTAAGAACATTGTGACCACACCTAAATGTACAGATGCAAAAACAAATAATTCTGGCATCAATAAGTTTGCAACAACCAGCCACATCCCCTCCCCTCCAGGTATAAAAGAAGCCCAAATTCTAACTCAGGTAAGATGATTCTTTGGCATACTAGTTCATCAGCTTCTTGATCTGCTGGCTTTCTAAGTAAAGTAGCCCCAACAACTCATCTCTCAGTTTATAGGACTGTAGTATAGTAAGCCGTATGAGCTTGAACTTGTTAACAATAGCAATGAGAAACAAAAAAAGAATAAGAGAAAACTGAAGCACCTAAAATATTGGAATGATTAATTAAATTATAAAATACACATAGAAGAATAGTATACAGCCACAAAAATGTTGACTACGAGTCTTTAATTTGAAGGGGTTATTTTTATGTCAGATATTACATATAAAAATATACATAATACTATTACAATTATATGAAAGTGAGTGTGGATGAAAATAGTTTTGATTGTTCCTAAAAAGTTAAACCCAGAATTAGCAAATGTCACAGTAATTCCACTCCTGGGTATACACCCAAAAGAAAGGAGAACAGGTACTCAAAATCCTTGTAGATAAATGTTCATAGCGGCACTGTTCACAGTAGACAAAAGGTGGAAACAACCCAAATGTTTATCAAGAATGAATAAACAAATTGTGGTATAAACATATAATGAAATATCATTCAGAACAATTTTTTAAAAAGAATGAAGTACAGATAGATGCTACAAGGTAGACAGACATCAAAACATGCTGAGTAAAGTGGGTACAAAAGGTTACATATCACATGGAAGGTTCAATTATATGAAATGTCCAATAGAGGTAGATACATATAGACAGAAAGCTGGTTGGTGGCTGCCAGCAATTGGAGGGAGCAGGAATAAGGAATAACTTAAAAAAAAATTAATTTCACTGAAGTATATAGTTCATTTACAATGTTGTGTTAATTCTGCTGTTAATATACCAAGTGATTCATTATTTTTCATATTCTTTTCCATTATGGTTTATCACAGTTTATTGAATACAGTTGCCTGTGCTATACAGTAGGACCTTGCTGTTTATCCATTCCATATATATAAATTTGCATATGCTAATCTGAAACTCCCAATCCATCCCTCCCCCTTCCTTCTCCCCCATGGCAACACAGTCACAAGTCTGTTCTTTATGTCTGTGAGTCTGTTTCATGGATAAGTTCACTTGTGTCATATTTTAGATTCTACATATACATGACAGCATATGGTATTTATCTTTCAAAGAGTAACTATTTAATGAGTTTAATTTTGAGGTGATGAGATTTTTTTTGGCCTTGTGTCCAAGTATTCCAACACCATTTGTTGAAAAAGACTATCCTTCATTGAACTGCTTTCATACCTTTATGAAAAAAATCAATTGGCTATATTTTGGGGCTCTGTTTCTGGACTATATTCTGTTCCATTAAATCATATAAATTTTCCCCTTCACAAAGACTATGATATCTTGATTACTATGACTTTATACTAAGTCTTAAAATCAATTAGTGTGATTCTTTCAATTTCCTTTTTTTCAAAATAGCTTTGTCTATTCAGTTCCTTTGTTCTTCCATAAAAATTAGATTTCTAATTGTTCATTATTAGTATATGGTAATACAGTAGGTTTTTATATATTAATCTTGTATCCTACCACCTTGTTAAAGTCACATATTAGTTCTAGGATTTTTTTCTTTGGCTAGATTTTTTTCTTTGTAAACAATCACGTCATTAGCAAATATGGATAGTTTTATTTCTTCCTTTCTGATATGTGTATCTTTTACTTCCCTGCCTGTCTAGGACCTCAGGTATGATGTTAAATAGGAACGGTAAGATTGATTGTAGATCTTGTCTTGTTTTCAATCTTAAGGGGGAAAGCAGTCTTATACCATTAGGTATTATGTTAGGTAAAAGATTTTTTGTAGATGCCTTTTTTCAGGGTCTATTTCTTCCTTGCCATGAGTTTTTATCAAGGCCTTTTCTGCATCAATTGATATGATCACATGTGTTTCTTTTTTAGATTGTTGATATAGTGGTTTACAGTAATTTATTTTAAAATAGAGAACGAGCCTTACTGTTATGTATTAAATTGTGTCCTCCAAAAAAAGATATGCTGGAGTCCTAACCCTTAGTACCTTATTTGGAGACAGGGTCTTTACAAAGGTAATCAAGCTAAAATGAGGTGTTTAGTGTGGGCTCTAATTCAGTAGGATTGGCGTCCTTATGGAGAGGGCAAAATTTAGACGGCAGAGGCAGATACACACACAGGGAGAATGCCATGTGAAGACTGGAGTTACACTGCCACCAGCCCAGGAACCAGCAGAGTTCCTGGGAGAGCCCTGGAACAGAGTCTACTCAAGAGCCTTCAGAGGGTGCGCCCGTCCTGACACCTGGAGGCCAGCTCTTTACCACGGATCTGCAGAACAGACCAGTGGTTGCCAGGTTACCCTCTCCCAACTCAGATCAGACTGCTCCCTCCTTAACTACCATTACATGTGTTGTTTTAAAGTCGAAACCAAGGCAAACTTGATATAAATATAAAACACCACAACCTTTCTTTGGAAAGTGGTGAGTTTGGTGTCGCTGTAGCCCCCAATTTCCTCTTTCATCACGAGAAAGTCTAACACAGAGGAATGAGGAAGCTGGCTCCTGTGGTATGCCAAGCTGGTGTTTTGAGTACAGCCTTTAGATAGGGCCATTGGCAATGCCAATAAGGAAACATTCCTGAGGAGAGTGAAGTGAGCCTAAGGTTCTCAATATTATGGCCTGTGCAGTAACTAACTGCAGAAAAACAGACCCGAGTTGCTTCAGCAAGGCTCTTAGCCAACTGGTTCTCAGTTTTAAAACTCAAATGTGTTAATAGGAAGAAAAATATTTTCTGACTAACCTTAGCTTGACCTTCTTTGTCCTTTATGTCATATCCCCAGATCTATCCTTCCCTTACTTGTGTTCCCTCACAGAAGTAGTTAAGGTTCACTTTATTAGGAATTGAGTATTTACCAGGTGTATGAGGCTCTCCATCCCTGAGACAATCCTTGACCACAGGAACTCGAGACTGATGTACAGAAATGAACTTACCCATGAATATATTAACATTACAAAATGTATAAAACATTATCAAGAAAAGGGCAGAAAAATATTCAGATATTTAAAGTCATATTTATGAAGGAAAATATATTTTATATCTCTTGCATTTCTTTATTATCAAAAGAAATAAATAAAAAATCTATAATAATTTTAAGGAATAAAATAATAATAAAATGGTTAGAGTTCCTATAAATATCACACCCAAGAGATACCATCTTAGTAGTTTACAGTATATCCTTACAAAATGCATATATACTTTTTAAAAAAACAAACAGTGATAAGAGAAAATTTCACATATTGAGGTACGAGGAAGTCATTCTGGCTTATACACAAGTAAACCTGAACTTTGTGCTAACTAAAACAGTCTGTGTGTACAGACATTGTATATCTGCTTTAATTATTAAAGAAAAGGGCAGAATATGCAAAAGTAAAGAATGTGCATGTTAAAAATAAAGATTAAATGCTTCCCTTCCTGGGATACCAATACTAGTACTATTTAAATGATAAGACTCCTTTCCCAGGTGCTAAGGCTGTACTGACTTGCTATGTACATGCTGAACTGTTTTCTTTTTTTTTTTTAATTTGAAGGAATGTATCCTTGACTTGTTTGATGTTCTTTGCTCTGAAAATATACAAAACTGTGTTGAAAACCATGTTTTCCAGAGAAGTTCTTCAGAGTTATCTGAGAGGCTGTTTGGGGGGCTATAAGTCCTTATTGGCTCAAGTAAAACTTCTTTCTATTCCTATTATATTGTTTATTGATTATTTCCCTTGACAACAGTTGCTGGCAATTTTCCTGTATATATGGCAAATACCATTAGTGGCCCTCCAATATCCATTATGTTCTTTTCCTTAGTAATAATATTCCCAATTTTTAGTAAGGACACATGATTACCTAGAATTGTATGTTCTCTATTTTTACGGTCAGTGAATAGCAAGATCTATAAGTGCAAAGATCTCAGTGCTGGTTCTGTTACAAGCTACATGACAATGTGAGGATAATCACTTCAACTTCATTGTAGAAAGCAGTACCGCACAGTGATTTAAGTGCTGATGGAGTCCACAAATCCAGTGCTTCTTAGCAATATTATCTCAATCAAGTTACTTATCCTCCCTAAACTTCTTCTGAATGGAGACTAAAAATATCCCTCAATTCATCAGATTGTTGTAAAAATAAAGGAGATAATGGATATGAAGAGTTTAACACAGAGCAAGTAATCAATAAATAAGAGCTATTATTATTGTTGCCGCTGTTGTTAGCTTTTGAAAAAAAAAAATACCTGCTTTATGAAATTAGGATGAGGATAAAAACTAACTTTAAGAGTTAAAATGTCACAAAACCTAACTAGGGCACTAATCATCAACCTTGGGATTTGTTGTTGTTGTTTAGTTGCAAAGTCATGTCTGATTCTTTTGCGACCCCATGGACTGTAGCCCACCAGGTTCCTCTGCCCATGGGATTTTCCAGGCAAGAATACTAGAGTGGGTTACCATTTCCTTCTCTAGGGGATCTTCCTGACCCAGGGATTGAAACCATGTCTCCTACATTGGCAGGCAGATTCTTTACTTCTGAGCCACCAGGAAAGCCCTTATTTACCAGGCTCCTGTCATTATCTGCCAACACCACTCTCTCAAGCAGACTTCCCACGTGGCTGCATTTCAGCCCTCTTCATTGTAAGAACAAAATGCAGCCAAGCATATTTTTTCATCTCTTTTAAGTGTCTCAACTTTTTTTCCAATCTCACTTGAAAAGACCCACATTTAACTTTTGATCTACTTAATATATTTCCAGTTTGCCTATATTTAAAAAAAAACTCAAAAAGTAAAAATTATGAAAGGTCAATAATTCCTAAGGTCACTAAAACAAACTCACTTGTACAATAAGCTGTAAACTGACCTTATTTGGTTATCCTGAGCCTTAACTCTTTTAATTATTTCTACAGATTAGATGTGGAACTCTAATAGTATAGTAGTTCCACATGTATTGCCCACAGAGACCAATTTAAGGAGCAATTAGACAGGAGAATTTGTCTGAGAGAAAGCTTTCCCCTCAATTTAAAGAAATTAACTAAACTGGATGTTATTGAAAAGTGTAGACACCTCAGAGATCCGTGATGTTGACCCCATTCTTTGTTACATTATCAGAACACTCCAGCCTATAGGGCATCCCGATGACCTCCAGACAGTTCTCACAGTCCCTTCCTCAGCCATGCAGGGCTCCATGAGAGCAAGCTACATGTATATGAACTCTTCATCTTACAGGGTTTACCACCAACCAAAAACTTTCATAGATTGAAGCCATTTGCAGCAGAATTTCTTTGCTGTATCCTCAAGGTCAGCACAGTGTCTGGCACATAACAGATGCCCCATAAATAGGTATCCAATGTTTCTTGAGTCTGTCCTTGCCAGAGGCAGATTTCACCTGCTGGGAGAGGAGAAAGCAGGCAGAAAGCCTAAGAGAGAAAGGACACCTGTGTATCTGGCTTTTAATCTCTGCAGAATGCTGCAGTTGCCACCAGCTATCAATTACTTCACCACTTTGATATATACAGACCTCCTCAAGACTGAGCCACAGCTCAGCTACACTAGTGTAAATCAACTGAAACAGCTAAGCATGGGAAAACCATCCTGGGCTGCAATCTTGCCACTGAGCAAAGATAGTCTAAATCTAGACATGCCATTTTTTTAACTTAATTACATCAGGTGCTATAACATCTTATACTTTATAAGTTTTCTGCAATAGAAAAAAACACACATTTTGATTTATTGCTGTCTCTTCAGTGAGCTGACTACTTGATATAATCTCTTAGTACTTTCAGTCACACTTATGAGATGGGCATGGTGAGGGTGATAGGTAGTTGGGTTTTCCAAAAACTTTTGTAAAATGGAAGATGCTTTTCACATTTTATTATATTTATCGTATTTATGTATATATATATGTATATATGTATACACACAGATGTATATTTTCTCCAAGGTGTGAGAGCAGTAAGGGGAAAGTTTTCACTTGCCAATCATGATTTAAACTCTCAGCCATTTCTCTTCACTGCAGCTAGAACCACAGACAGTACCAGGCCCAAAAAGTCATACCCAAGTTAACACTTCCAGGAAAAAAACCTTTCCACAATCCAAAATGAAGTATAACTGACGGACTGGAATTTAAGTTGTAATTTTCACTTCTGTTACAGGATCTCAGAGAATTTCTGTAGCTCAGATCCCAAACTCACAGGATTGAAAAGGACACATGTAACAGGGTGATTATAGTCCATGACAGGGTTCAGGAGGGAGAAATCCCATCCTGCAGAGGGTACTGGGCAATGAAAAGAAGGTGAAACAGAGACTGAGAAATGGGAAGAAAAGCAAGGGACTGCAGAAACCTCTGACTCCAGCCAGTGCAGACCATTAATTCCTTCATCAAGTATTTACAAGGGGCTATACAATCCATTCTGAAGGAGATCAGCCCTGGGATTTCTTTGGAAGGAATGATGCTAAAGCTGAAACTCCAGTACTTTGGCCACCTCATGCGAAGAGTTGACTCATTGGAAAAGACTCTGATGCTGGGAGGGATTGGGTGCAGGAGGAGAAGGGGACGACCGAGGATGAGATGGCTGGATGGCATCACGGACTCGATGGACGTGAGTCTGAGTGAACTCTGGGGGTTGGTGATGGATAGGGAGGCCTGGTGTGCTGTGATTCATGGGGTCGCAAAGAGTCGGACACGACTGAGAGACTGAACTGAACTGAACCGATACAGACAGGAACCTTGTGACTAGGGCCTCCCTCTCCTTTAAGCCATGAAATCCTACACCTTCCCCCTCATCTGCCTTCCCAGAGCCAGGTGGCATGTGCCCAGGATTCCTGCGTCCTTACCCCCAGGTCTGCCTTCCCATCTTGGCAGTGTTGGGCTTGAGGGCAGCGGGGCCCAGCCCCCAGCTGTCAGGGCAAGCCCACACCTTTCAGAAAACATTTACTGAATGTTCCCCATAGGCCAGGAGCTATGGCAGGCCCTAGAGAGTCACAGAAAGGAGATGAACAAATTTTTACTTATTTTCTTCTAGTTGCTAAGCATGTGCCCAGATGCCCAGAAGAAACTGAAATAATAACATAAGCAGTATTTTGTGTTCTGCTTTTTCACAGAACAATGCCTCATACATATTTTTCCACCACTCCATCCATGAAAAGCTTGAGGTACGTACAAAACAACCAAGGTAGTCAGAAATATGGAACTAAAATATCACACTGGATGGAACATAATGATATCTTCATAACTGTCCTTTGTAATGACTGCACTCTTACTTAGATTTAAAAATTCCCACTCTTTTGCTTACAGGTAAAGCTGCAATATCTGAGAGTATATGTTTTGTTTTTCCTCTAACATAACATAATGTATGCTATGTTTTGTTTCTAAGTTGTTTCCAGCTTTGTGAAATGGAATTAAAGTGTGTATCTGAGGTTATTGGGAGGATTAATTAAATATATATAACATGTTTAATACAGTACTTAGTATATAGTAAGAGACCAATAAATGTTAGCTATTATTATTATTATCACAATAATAACTATTATTACCTAAAAGGCAGCACCTAATAAATGTTCGTGTGGTCATCTTCTCCACCTCAATCTCCTACTAATGAGAAACATCCAAGAATTGGATGACTAGGTCAACAGCAAGTCATGTCTTCATAGGTATTACCATATTGTTCACCAAAAAGATAGTATTCAATTTAAAATGCCACTAACAACGTGTAGAATGTATCCATTTCACTTCACGAAGTCTTTTCTGTTATTTTTAAAGGTGTAACACGGTATCATGAGATTACTTCAATTTTCTTATTTTAAAATTACTGTTAGGGTGAACATTTTCCCATATGTTTTGTTTACTGTTTGGATATATTCCAAACAGTAGTATAAATGATTTATTTCTATGTTTTGCCTATTTAACAACTTGAATCTTCATGTTTTCTTAAAAATTTGAATAAACTCTTCATATATTTGAAACATTATAATATTTAATGCAAATACTTCCCCAGTAAGGTGGAGTCAGAGAGTTCTGGTACCAATGAAGGAAGATCAGGGGAAGCTCACTTCTATAGGTGGGGCTACAATCTCCTGTACAGTGAACTCAGCTAGTTCTATGCCATTAAGATCCACCTCTGGATACCTCTGGCCTTGCATGATACTGTAGTCCTATATTTCTAACAGTAGGGTACTTCTTAGTTGTCTTGTAGACAGCGCAACACTATCATAGACAGGCCTCAACCAGCAAACATCCCAAGCTTCCACATTTAACCCCTTCTCTTTTTGTCCTGGTCAAGAGATCTGGAGACTCTTTCTCAGTATAGTTAAAAAGGCCTCTGAGCATCTCTTGGGACTGTTGTACTTTCTGCCACATAATACCCTTGATTTATATGTCATGTGTCTTGACTTTTGATTAGGAAAATATGATGATAAAAAATTGAGCAGAAGAACCAAGTTGATATGTCATTACAGGCCTTTTCTGCATGCCAGTATCTGCTACTAAAACTGATGCCTGTGAGCTCATTAGCAGAGCAATCCCATGGAGACTGCTATCCAGTGATAGGTATTTGACAATGGGACTCAGGAATCAACCAGGGGAAAATAAAATAGTAGAAATAATTGCCTCGAGCATCGGGCTCAAGTGTCTGCTTTCCTTAAATTAGTTTTCTGTTTTAATGGTGTCATTTAATTATTTATTATTATTATTTTTCAAAGTTTGTTTAGTAGTTAACAGTATTGATTTTGTCTTTGCACTATGGCTTTTTCTGCTGATGCTCCAGCTAGGATATGAGTGTGTTTTAGGCTTCCTTCTAAAGCCTAGCCTAAGGGCCTTTGCCACCCAAGTGTAATTCCACTTCCCTCTAAGGTCAGCTACCATGGGCACCATAGGCTGCTATATAGAAAATACAACAAGGCAAGCATCAGGTCAAATACAAAAAGTCAAAATTTCCTTGAATTTTAAAATAAATGACATTAGTATTTCTAAAAACTATACTTCATGAACAGTTAGCAGGATGTTGATAACATCTTCAGTGGAAGCTACCCTCCACATTATTTCCTAATTCCACCCTCACTTTCCCCCCAAATATACTGGGTTCACTTAAGAAGTCCAGTCCTCTCCAGAAACAACAAACACTTCCAAGAACACACACTGAGAGCAACCAGTTTCTTAGTCCTTTTGGAGTATGTGTTGAAAACAAACTGCAAAGCTCTCCTTTCCAAGGCTGGGTGTGCCTGTGTACATTGCATGTGCCCACATGTGGGTACAAGCGTGTGTGTGTGTGTGTGTGTATGGATATACTGGGCTCAGTAGGGCACACTTCTGCAGTTTGAGGAAATGACAGAGCCTGTTTTTCTAATGGCAGATTATGATGGTATGAAATACACATCCTCAAACTTCAAATATTCATTTCTCCCCACAGGAGTCATTTCTGGGGGCTGGGGGTGGGCTTAGCCATATCTGGTGAAGACAGGGCTTTGGGCCCAGTGTATTCTAATTGCTTCTAAAAAACCAGGAAGGCTTTCCCTATGTGAACAGTGTCTTTGGAGGTTTTTTGGTTGGGGTATTGCCGGGTGGGTAAATGTGATGCCTGGAAGAAAGTCGCAACACAGAACTTAGATCACCAACAAGTTGTTCACCAACAAAACGGCTTTCTAAATTCCAATCAATGCCACACTTTCTGGTCGGAGACTGATACTTTGAATTTTTTTCCACAGTCCACTGGAGAAGGCCTTGGGTAGGTTTAATCCAGGACAGATAAGAAAGTCTTTAATTCATTCCAGGACTTATCCCACACTTCCCCAGCAGAAAAAAAAATGGTTACTTTACATCTCAGGCAATTATCTCCGGATTTCATTCCCTGGTAACTTAATCCCTCATCTGTAACACCGCACTAAATAAGGTCAAGGGTGAAGGTCTGCAGCAACTCATCTTCCCCAAGCACCACACACGAGGGGATCAAACCATTGCAGCGACCCCAAGGGTCCCCAGTTCCAGCTAAATTCACTCCACACCGTTTGGCTAGTTCCTCGAACTCCAGCTCTTGAGGCGGGAAACACTTGACCTTCAGTGAGGTGCCAGCTCTCCTGGGCCTTGCTGACTGGCCCCGTGGGTGGAGAGGCGGAGGTTTCTCCAAGAGTGTGTGCGGCGAGAGTGGACGACCCGGAGGACTCTGCAAACACGTGGGTGCGCGCCGGCCAAGACCGCGCTCCCCGCCCGGTCTCACGGGTCCGCCCGGCCTACGCCACGCGGCGGCTCGGAGGACACCTGAGCGACCTGCCACCCCGCTCGGACGGACCGCAAGCAGCGACTGCCGCCCACGCGTCGCGGCCGAGGGGCGGGGCAGCCGCGCGGGACCCACGCGGAGAGAAACGCGCAGAGGCGCCCGCCCGCACGCCGAGGGCAGGGGCGCGCCCCGCGCGGCGGGAGCGGAGCTCGCCGACCAGCCTGCCTGGGAGGCGGCGTCTGGAAAGAGCACCCGCCAGGCCTCCCAGGTTCTTCAGATTTCCCCCTGCCGCGCCGCGCGCCGCGGGCGGAGGCTGCACGTCCCCGAGCCTCAGACAGGTGCCCGGCGACAGCTCCGCGCGCGCCGGGCTCGGTGGACCCCGCGGGCGCCCCCCTCAACTGTGCACCAGACCCGGGGGAACAAAGAGTTAGCTCGGTACCTGATCCTCTCCTTCTCTGCTCTCTGGAGCTCCTCATTTCTTTCCAGCACCTGAAGGATCTTCCTGGCTTCTTCATCGTTTAGGAAACTGCAATCAAACCCCTGAGGAACTTTCGTCATTTTCTCTACTGTGTGTGCATTACCCTTAAGCTCCTTGGCGCCTCCTGTTACAGTGACATTTCTCAAGCTACAGAAGACCAGTTTCAGGTACTTGATTTCAGAGCCAATGAAGCCCGTCCCTTTGAAAATCTAAAACCTAGGGAGCAGCCCACACCTACAGGACTAAGTTTGATGACACCTTAATGACATATTTCTCTCAGCGTATCCAACCGAGATGCAAAATGAACCGCTGAGGGGGAGAGGGAACCAATCCCATCCCGAAGGGGCGGGCCGTTCCCAGCTCCTGCCTGTCCCTCCTCCACCCGGTATTAAACTTGTTTAACTAACAAGCCTGCACATAATTTAGCCCCGAAGTGGGGCGGAGGCTTGAGTGTTGGCTCCAGCGTATTTATGTTGGCTGTTGTTTGCCCACAAAACTTGAACTTGACTAGTAGGCGTGAAAAAGAGAGTTTCACGACAAATTCTCATTTCTAATAGAGAGCCCATAGGAAATAGAATTGAGCTTAGGAGCTTTAGAACTGGCAGGAGGGTTATTCCTTTTAGAAAGACCCAGAAGAATTGAACTTATACAGCCACAAGGCTGAATTTAGTTTATCCTTGGAAATTAATTCTTTGCCGAGTCTCCCACCTCTCGAATACCTGCAGCTCATTGTTTCACAAAGTCATTCTCAGACTTTAGAAAAATCAAAACCGTTTATGGTATTTCAGGAGAGGACATACCCAAACGATGGTTAAAAAGCACCTGTTTGTAGTTTTCTGTAAGATTTGATAATCTTAATAAACAGTTTCAGGGAAGTAATGAAAGTGCCACTTTAAAACATCTTAATCCTCTGACTAAAATAAAATGTAATCCTATGAAACCACAGAAATAGCTTTCCCTAGAAAGCATTATTCCAAGATCTGATGGAAATTTCTAAATATATTCAAAAATATACATTTTTAAAATTACCAAGTCTGTTTCAGAAAACATTTTGTTTCTTTGGCTTCATTTTGCACACAATAACTTCATCAGATCAACTTTATTGCCCCAAAGCCTTAATTTGGTCACTTCTTATGTAGTGGTGATGGTTACTAACATTTAAAATTTGCTTCCATGTACATCATCCCTTTTCACAGCAAAAACCATAATAAAGATTTTGTGTCTGTAACAAAAACATGTCAAAAATGGTTATTTATGTTTTGGCCTCAAGATCCTCTATTCACCTTATTTAAGATATGTCTAGGCAAGTAACCATTTAAATAAGTTTCTGTGGGTGTCTATTTGTTACTTCTGTGAAGCAGGAACTAATTCAGTTCACTAATGTTGTACAACTCACAGAACTCCTTTATAAATAATCTGTGTTAATGATGGTTTAGGAATGTGTCTTCTTCATGATGTCTATATTTTTTCCTCTTTAGTGTGTTCATTTATTCAGCATAATTATGGAACTTTTAAAATGTGGACACAGGCTCTTTTTTCCGGGTATAGCAATTAATTGATTTCCACCTACTATAAGGAAGCACCATACACTTTGAATTTTGCAATAAGGAGATCCTTATTTTGAATTTGCAGTCAATTTGAATTTCATTTTTACTAAATTGAAAGTAGGGGAAACTATCATTCACATATGACTTAAATCCCTTATGATTATACAGTGGAATTGACAAATAGATTCAAGGGATTAGATCTGATAGAGTGCCTGAAGAACTATGGACAGAGGCTGTGATCAAAACCATCCCCAAGGGAAAAAAAAATGCAACAAGGCAAAATGTTTGTCTTTGGAGGCCTTACGAATAGCTGAGAAGAGAAGCAAAAGGCAAAGGAGAAAAGGAAAGATATACCCATCTGAATGTAGAGTTCCAAAGAATAGCAAGATGAGAGAAAAAGGCCTTCTTAGGTAAACAATATTTAAGAGGAATGAAATGGAAGAAAACAATAGAATGGGAAAAATAGCGATCTCTTCAAGAAAATTACAGATACCAAGCGATCATTTCATGCAAAGATGGGCAGAATAAAAAACAGAAAAGGCAAGGACTTAACAGAAGCAGAAGAAATTAAGAAGAGGTGGCAAGAATATACAGAATAACTATACAAAAAAGGTCTTAATGACTTGGACAACAACGATGGTGTCGTCACTGACCTAGAGCCAGACATCCTGGAGTATGAAGTCAAGTGAGCCTTAGGAAGCATTACTAATGAACAAAGCTAGTGAAGGTGATAGAGTTCCAGCTGGGCAGGAGAAGAAGGGGGCTACAGAGGATGAGATGGTTGGATGGCATTGTCAACAATGGATATGAGTTTGAGAAGACTCTGGGAGATAGTGAAGGGTAGGGAAGCCTGGCGAGCTGCTGCAGTCCATGGGGTTGCAATGAGTTGTACATGACTGAGCGATTGAACAACAACATACACTGTGAAGAAGATAATCCTTGTCTTTAGGAAGTTTATAATACAGTGAAGGCAATAACACAAATGGAAAAATGACTCCATAACAAAGAAGAACATAATAGACGTATAAAGTAAGTCCTATTACAGCACAGAAGGAAGAAGTTAGTTCTAACTGAGTGCTTCAGGGGGAGGAAATGGTATTTGAGTTACAACATGAAGGGTCATATTTCAGTAAGAAGAAATGGAGGGTAGCAGGGGAGATGTGTGACTCTATTCCAGGCTAGGGGAGCAGGGCACTGAACACCAGAAGTAGATTCTAGGAATCTGCTCATAGTCCCTCAATTCCTTTGGCTAATGGCTAAAGTGAGTAAAAATTTGGAAGCTAGAGAAAATAGGGGCATATCCAGAGGTTGGTAAATGATGTATTTTGGTTAGAGTATGCATTCTAAATAGGAACAATATTGTCCCTGCTGCTGCTGCTGCTAAGTCGCTTCAGTCGTGTCCAACTCTGTGCGACCACATAGACGGCAGCCCACCCGGCTCCCCAGTCCCTGGGATTCTCCAGGCAAGAACACTGGAGTGGGTTGCCATTTCCTTCTCTAGCGGAGCAATGATTGGTTCTTAGAGGGCAGAAACATCTTACTTTTAAAATGTAAAATACAGAGACACACCCAGTTCATAAACAGACAGTACAGCTATAGCATTAAAATGTCATGAGAGGGAAGATTAAGGAAAAAAAAAACTTTAAAAGACCCCTAGGGGGACAATAATTGAAAAGGTTGAAAAACCCCTGAGGTAGGACATAGGACATAGAGTAAACAGGGCTGAACCCTGATGATGACTGCCATGCTGAAAAATCTGGACTCTACTGTGCAAGCAATGAGTAGACAATGCAGGTTTTAAGAATGACAATGGTAAAGTTGAAAGTGAACCTTGGGATGATGATTCTGGCAGCAGTTGGTAAGAAAAAGTAGAGGGAGGGTGGTGGCAAGAGGTCCTGTTGGATCCGAACGCGGATGTAGACGAAAGGGGAAGGAGGATCAGAACTAAGCGGTGGAAGTGGGGATAGGAAGAAGGATGGGGTCCAAAGATAATGGTTGGACTTGGTAACTCATTAGATATTGGAGTTAAGAAAGAAAGAGGCTAAAGATGATGCAAGGTGTCACGAGAAGTATCTTAAAGAAGAGTAGTCCTTTTGATTATAGGGGAATCATAAGGCTTTTAAAAAAGATCAGGAGTTCAGTTTTAGACATAGAGTTTGAGCTACTTGCAATTTATCCATGTGGAGATACTGAGCAAAAGTGAAAAATGTGGGATTGGAAATTCTTGACACAGGGGTGGAGAAGTAGATTTGGCAGTCAGCTGCCTAAAGATGATTGCCAAAATCCTGAGACTAGATAAGATAGCCAGAGCAAAGCATAGACAGAGAGTAGGAGTTGTGTTCAGAACCTCGAATGGCCATTGTGGACATCAACACCCAGGCATGTTTCAGCCCTGCGTTATGGCATAAGGAGGCATATGATGGAGAAATTTTTATATTGAGGTTTTATACTGAAAAATTTATAAGGCATTGATGTTGCCTTGGAAACCATACGGGCAGTTTCTGTGGAAGTATAAATTTAGCGCTTAGTAAATATTGTAGAGTAAAGTAAAAGTAATTCTCAACGGGCTGTTTTATGGGCTCAGCCAGCTCCAAACAGCTGTTTTCATCCTTAGTATCTGGTAAACTTGACAATCTCCTGCCCAGCCTCTCAGCTAGAGAGGCCGATCAGTTTGGTTTTTTAATAGTAGCAGCTAGATAGATAGCCATGATCTTGAAATCTCTCATTGTCTCCTGTTTTCTCCAATCTCTTGGCCAAATCTCCATCAGAAGGCTTGGTTTTGTTTTTTTCTCTTCACTGACACTTACTTCCTCCAGCCAAGAGAAGTACTGATCGCATATTTGCTTGAATTTCTGAATTTTTGATATCTAAAGTCACTTATGCCTGCAGTAAGCCATTTAAAATCATCTCTGTAGATTTTAGGTAGGTTTTTCTCAGAGGTATCTTCTCTTTCAAGAGACAGGCCTTTATTAGTAAACAAGAGATAGAAAACTCTGAGAAGGGAGTTACCAGGAGCTCACACAATTGTTCATTTCAGTTTTCACTATACTAATTGTCCAGTGAATAGTGTTGCAAATCTAGGTAGGAAATTCCCTTTTGGTTCATCCTGAATACACAATTACAGAATATAAATTAGAACAGTCGCTTAAATTCTCTGAATGCTAGTTTTTGTAGTTGTTGTTGTTTTTATGAAAACAAGGATAGTAATAGATCCAGCCTTATATGATTATCTAAAAAATTGCTGCGAAAATACACATAAAGCAGGTAACAAGGTTGATGCTCAATAAATGGTATCTGTTAACAATGTTCATGCACAGAGCTGCCTACAACTTTAAAAGTAACATTTTCTCTGACAACAAAAGTACTATCTATTTATTGGGGTTTGGGGAAAACTGAAAAATAAAAATAAGAATACAACCAAATTTGAGCTTTTTTACTGCTAAGTTGATGGAAGAATGCCGCTTAGTTCTGCAGCCACGTGGGCTCACTAGTACCAATATTTCCAAGTCTCGTCCTTAAGGCAGAGTGACAGAAGGAGATTTGGAGCTGGGGAAAATATATAATTGGTGCTAGAAAGGTTGTAGGGAGAATGCCCACCATATGCTTAAGGCTTTCTAATGAAATAGTTTCATCGAGTCAAAAAGCATGGATCAAGGAATTCTAGACATTACCATACCTTCATGGATCACAGCCTTGTCAAGGCAAAGGGGCTTGCATAAGTTAAGATAGCTATGAGCCATGCCTTGCAGGGCCACCAAGACAGATGGGTTATAGTGAAGAGTTCTGACAAAATGTGGCCCACTGGAGGAGTGAATGACAAACCATTCAAGTATTCTTGCCATGAGAAGCCCATGAACAGTATGAAAAGGCAAAAAGATAGGACACTGAAGATAAAAGATAGGACACTGAAGATATGCCATCCAGGTTGGAAGATGTTCAATATGCTACTGGGGAAGAGCAGAAGGCAAGTACTAGTAACTCCAGAAAGACTGAAGTGACTAGGTCAAAGCAGGAATGACACTCAGCTATGAATGTGTCCATGGTAAAACTAAAGTCCAATCCTGTAAAGAACAATATTGCATAGGAACCTGGAATGTTAGGTAGGTAAATCAAGGTAAATTGGACGTGGTCAAGCAGGAGATGACAAGAGTGAGTATCAGCATCTTAGGAATCAGTAAACTAAAACGGACGGGAATGGGCAAATGTAATACAGATGACCATTATATATACTACTGTGGACAAGAATCCCTTAGAAGAAATGGAATAGTCCTCATAGTGAACAGCAGAGTACAAAATTCAGTACTTGGGTGCAACCTCAAAAATGACAGAATGATAGCAGTTTGTTTCTCAGGCAAACCATTCAAAATCACAGCAGTCCAAGTCTATGCCCCAGCCACCGATCCTGAAGTTGAAGTTGAACGGTTCTCTGAAGACCTGCAAGGCTTTCTAGAACTAACAGTCAACAAGATGTCCTTTTCATCATCATGGATTGGAATGCAAAAGTAGGAAATCAAGAGATACCCAGAATAACAGGCAAGTTCAGTCTTGGAGTACAAAGTGAAGCAGGGCAAAAGCGACCAGAGTTTTGCTAGAGGAACACTGGTCATAGCAAACACCCCAACAACACAAGAGATGACTCTACACATGGATGTCACCAAATGGTCAATACCAAAATCGAATTGATTATCTTCTTTGCAGCTGAAGATGGAAAAGCTCTATACAGTCAGCAGAAACAAGACCTGGAGCTGGCTGTGGTTTGGATCATCAGCTCCTTATTGTGAAATTCGGGCTTTAATAGAAGAAAGTAGGGAAAACCACTAGGCCATTCAGATAAGAATAAATCAAATCCTTTATAATTATACACTGCAGGTGACGAATAGATTAAAGAATTAGATCTGATAGACAGAGTGCCCAAAGAACTATGGACACAGGTTCCTAACAATGTACAAGAGTCAGTGACCAAAACCATCCCCACAAAAAAGAAATGCAAGAAGGCAAAGTGGTTGTTTGAGGAGGCTTTACAAATAGCTGTAAAAAAGAAGAAAGGTGAAAGGCAGGGGGGAAAGGGAAAGATACACCGAACTGAATGCAGAATTCTAGAAAAGAGCAAGGAGAGATAAGAAGGCTTTCTTAAATGAACAATGCAAAGAAATAGAGGAAAGCAATAGAATGGAAAAGACTAGAGATCTCTTGAAGAAAACTGGAAATATCAAGGGAACTTGTTCTGCAAAGATGTGCCAAATAAGGACAGAAACAGTAAAGGCCAAAGAAAAGCAAAAGAGATTAAGGAGAGGTGGCAAGAATACACAGAACTACACAAAAAAGGTCTTAATGACCTGGATAACCACAATGGTGTGATCATTGATTTAGAGCTAGACATTCTGGAGTGTGAAGTCAAGTGGCCCTTAGGAAGCATTGCTACAAACAAAGCTAGTGGAGGTGATGGAATTCCAGCTGAGTTATTGCAAATCCTAAAAGATGAGGCTGTTAAAGTGCTGCACTCATTATGCCAACAAATTTGGAAAACTCAGCAGTGGTCACAGGACTGGAAAAGGTCAGTTTTCAATCCAATCCCAAAGAAAGGCAATGCCAAAGAATGTTCAAACTACCACACAATTGCACTCATTTCACACGCTAGTGAAGTGAAGTGAAGTGAAGTCGCTCAGTCATGTCTGACTATTTGCGACCCCATGGACTGTAGCCTACCGGCTCCTCCGTCCATGGGATTTTCCAGGCAAGAGTACTGGAGTGGGGTGCCATTTCCTTCTCCAGAGGATCTTCCCGGCCAAGGGCTCGAACCCGGGTCTCCCTCAGTGTAGGCAAACGCTTTACCATCTGAGCCACAAGGGAAGCCCTCACATGCTACTGAGGTAATGGTCAAAATCCTTCAAGCTAGGTTTCAACAGTATATGAACCAAGAACTTCCAGATGTACAAAATGGGTTTAGAATAGGCAATCGTGTGCTTAGTTAGTTCCTCAGTCATGTCAGACTCTTTGCAACCCTGTGAACTGCAGCCTGCCAGGCCCCTTTGTCCACGGAGATTCTCCAAGCAAGAATACTGGAGTGGGTTGCCATGCCCTCCTTCAGAGAATCTTCCCAACCCAGGGATCAAACTCAGGTCTCCTGTATTGCAGGTGATTCTTTACCATCTGAGCCACAGGAAGCCAGGGAAGAATAGGCAGAGGAGAGATCAAATTGCCAACATTTGTTGGATCACAGGGAAAATAAGCGAATTCCAGAAAAACTACTTCTGCTTCATTGACTATGGTAAACCCCTGACTGTGTGGATCACAATAACTGTTGAAAATTCTTAACTGTTGATAGTTCATCATTGATGAACTGTCCTTTGAGAAACTTGTATGCAGGTCAAAAAGAAGTTAGAACAGGACATAGAGCAAAATGACTGGTTCAAAAATGGGAAAGAAGTATGTAAAGGCTGCATATTGTCACTTGTTTAACTTATATGCAGAGTTGTTGTTGTCCAGTATCTAAGTCACATCTGACTCTTTGCAACCCCATGAACTGCAGCACACCAGGCTTTCTGGTCCTTCACTCTCTCCCTGAGTTTGTTCAAAACCCATGTCCACCGAGTCAGTGATGCCATGCAACCATCTCATCCTCTGCTGTCCCCCTCTCCTCTTGCGATCAATCGTACTCAGTCTTCTTTATGGTCCAACTCTCACATCCATACCTGACTATGGGAAAAACTGGAGGTTTGACTATATGGACCTTTGTTGGCAAAGTGATGTCTCTGCTTTTTAATACACTGTCTAGATTAGTCATAGCAGAGTACATCATGTGAAATGCCTGGCTGGAAGAATCACAAGCTGGAATCAAGATTACTGGGAGATATACCAACACCTCAGATATGTACATGATAACCACTCTAATGGCAGAAAGTGAAGAGAAAATAAAAGGCCTATTGATGAAGATGAAAAGGGAAAGTGAAAAAGCTGGTTTGAAACTCAACATTAAAAAAAAATAAGGTCATGGCACTGGGTCCCATCACTTCATGGAAAACAAATAGGTAAAAAGTGGAAGCAGTGACAGATTTTATTTTCTTGTGTTCCAAAATCACTGCAGACGGTGACTGTAGCCATGAAATTCAAAGACACTTGCTTCTTGGAAGAAAAGCTATATGACAAACCTAGACAGCATATTAAAAAGCAGAAACATCTCTTTGCCAACAAAGGTCCATATAGTCAAAGCTATGGTCTTTCCAGTAGTCATTTATGGATGTGAGAGGTGGACCACAAAGAAGGCTGAGTGCCAAAGAGCTGATGCTTTTGAATTGTGGTGCTGGAGAAGACTCTGAGAGTCCCTTGGACTTCAGAGAGATCAAACCAGTCAATCCTAAAGAAAATCAACCCTGAATATTCATTGGAAAGACTCATGCTGAAGCTGAAGCTCCAACACTTTGGCCACCTGATGTGAAGAGCTGACCTATTGGAAAAGACCCTGATGCTGGGAAAGATTAAGGGCAGGAGGAGAAGGTTAGACAGCATCGCTGACTGAATGAACATGAATTTAAGCAAACTCCAGGAGACAGTGAAGGACAGGGAAGCCTGGCACATTGCAGTCCATGGGGTGGCAAATTGTGGGACGCGACTTAGTGACTGAACGGTAACAACAGCGTCTGTGCGTGCTCAGTTGCTCAGTCATGCCCAACTCTCTGTGACCCTGTGGTCTGTAGCCTGCCAGACTTCTTTGTCCTTGGAATTCTCCAGGCAAGAATACTGGAGTGGGTTGCCATGCTCTCCTCCAGGGGTTTTTCCTTTCCAGGGATGGAACCCACATCCTCTGCATTGCAGGCAAATTCTTTTAACCCCTGGACCACCCGGGAAGCTCAGCAACAACAACCATCTTCTCACCAGATGATTTTCTTCTCCATCTACCCTAAGAAGGAGTAAACAAATATCAAGTAGAGAGGCTGGGAAGTTATTTCAGTCATGGAAGTTCCCTCATAGGAAAGAGAAGGAATGACTGTTCCCTCAAATATTCTTCATTGTGTAAGAATATAAGAGTATGGAAAAGTGAAAAAAGAGTATAATTATCTATAATCCAACTACTATTATTTTTAAAATATTATTTATTTATTTTTATTGGAGGATAAATGCTTCACACTGTTTTAGTGGTCTCTGCTGTACATCAGTGTGAATCAGTCACAACTATATATATAATATTTTTATTTATATGTTTATATATTCCCTCTTCATATATTTATATGTTCACATAGTTGGTGATGGACAGGGAAGCCCAGTGTGCTGCAGTCCATGGGATCGCAAAGAGCTGGACATGACTGAGCAACTGAAAATAACTGATATTCCCCCTTTCCATTTATATCTAATGTATGACACTGTATTGAATAGTCTTCTATAATGTCCCGTCACATGGCTGCATACAGCTACCTAGAATAATGTGGTATTATGGTTGTTGGGGTAATAGAAACACAATCCAAAATTTATAAAGACTCCTGGAGTATTTAAACAAGCCACTGAGACCTGCTGGGACTGATAGCAGAAGTATGGTCCTGATTCCAAAGCATCATATAAGGCAAAGGGACAAGAACCTCCTGTTCTTTCATGTCAGAATTCAATATATGTGAGACCTAGATCTCAAACTCTAGGTGATAAAACTCAAAAGACCTGCCAAATTAAGACACGGAGCAACACACACACTTATTATTCATCCTAGTCCTAAACATTCTGCCTCACCCCACATCTTTATGGAAGGGGCTTTCATTGTTCCCATCCCACCTGAAGGACGGTGGAGGGGAGCAATGGGCTCTGAGATTTGTACAAACAGCTGCAACTCTGCCCAAAACTCAAAAGAGGTAAAACACATACCAGGACATTATATAGATCTACTGTGATCCTGATAGTAATATCTGAGACATCTAGGTCAACAAACAGAAAAACAAGACTGGACAATTTCCCTTGTGACTATAGAAGTAGAAAATATTCCAAAGAAAAATGCCAGTAAATCAAATATAGCAATATATTAAAGGATTAAGTAGAATTTATTCCAGATGCTTCTGCTGCTGCTGCTAAGTCGCTTCAGTCGTGTCTGACTCTGTGCGACCCCATAGATGGCAGCCCACCAGGCTCCTCCATCCATGGGATTTTCCAGGCGAGAGTACTGCAGTGGGGTGCCATTGCCTTTTCCGATTCCAGATGCAAGAATAATTTAATATTATCATAGTTTATTAGGAGTTCAAAGTAAGTATCAATATAACATTTGATCAAAAGTTCTCTGATAAAATTCAAGACTGCTTTTTGTTAGAACTAAGCTAATTATTTAAACTAAATTTTAAATCCTAATTCTTAGGACTAGGAGCCTGTTCCCTTGCTGTGGTAAGGCATGTCTGTCCCAAATAATACCAGTGTCATAATCAGTGGTGAGTAACCAAAGCAAAAACAAATCAAAGGTATCTACAATTACCTATATCAGATAACATTATTCTGGTAGTTCTAGCCAAATACAATAAAGGAAGAAAAAGTAAAACATTCAGAAGCAAAAACTGACTATAAGTGATGATTGTCTATTTAGAAAGAATCCACAGGAAATCCATTTAAAAACTTTAAGAATTAAAACCAGAATACATGTCAGTGTACTGATTCATTCAACAAACATTTATGGAAAGTCTAGTATGTGCTAAGAAATGTTCTGGAAACTACATGTACATTGTTAAGATAAAGATGTTCCTGCCCTCAAGAACATTACATTCTAATGAGCAGAGGGGAAAAATAAGAAAACAAATCAACATAAATTTAGAGTGTGATTTTTGTTGTTGTTCAGTTGCCAAGTCATGTCTGACTCTTTGCGACCCTGTGAACTGCAGCAAGCCAGGCCTCCCTGTCCCTCATCACCTCCCCGAGCCTGCTCAAACTCATGTCCACCAAGTCAGTGATGCCATCTCATCCTCTGTTGCCCCCTTCTCCTCTTGCCCTCAATCTTTCCCAGCTGCAAGGTCTTTTCCAATGAGCTGGCCCTTCGCCTCAGGTGGTGACAGTATTGGTGCTTCAGTTTCAGTGTCAGTCCTTCCAATGAGTATTCAGGGTTGATTTCCTCTAGGACTGACTGGTTTAATCTCCTTGTTGTCCAAGGGATTATCAAGAGTCTTCTCCAACACCACAACTCGAAAGCATCAATTCTTTGGCTCTCAGCCTTCTTTATGGTCCAACTCTCACATCCATATACAACTACTGGAAAAACTATAGCTTTGACTATATGGACCTTTGTCAGCAAAGTGATGTCTCTACTTTTTAATATGCTGTCTAGGTTTCTCATAGCTTTTCTTCCAAGAAGCAAGTGTCTTTGAATTTCATGGCTGAAGTTACTGTCTGCAGTGATTTTTGGAGCCCAAGAAAATAAAATCTGTCACTGCTTCCACTTTTCCCCCATCTCTTTACCAGAAAGTGATGGGACCAGATACCATGATCTTAGTTTTTTGAATGTTGAATTTTAAGCCAGCTTTTTCACTCTCCTCTTTCACCTTCATTAAGAGGCTCTTTGGTGCCTCTTCACTTTCTGCAATTAGAGTGGTATCGTCTGCATATCTGAGGTTGTTGATATTTTTTGATATTTATTCTACTTGATATTTTTCCTGGGAGAAGGCAATGACACCCCACTCCAGTACTCTTGCCTGGAAAATCCCATGGATGGAAGAGCCTGGTGGGCTGCAGTCCATGGGGTCGCTAGGAGTCGGACACGACTGAGCGACTTCACTTCCACTTTTCACTTTCATGCATTGGAGAAGGAAATGGCAACCCACTCCAGTGTTCTTGCCTGGAGAATCCCAGGGATGGGGGAGCCTGGTGGGCTGCCGTCGATGGGGTCACACAGAGTCGGACACGACTGAAGCGACTTAGCAGCATTTTTCCTACTTTGATTCCAGCTCATGGGTCATCCAGCCCAGCATTTCCCATGAGGTACTCTGCATATAAGTTAAATAAGCACGGTGACAATGTACAGCCTTTTGAACCAGTCCATTGCTCCATGTCTGGTATAAACTGTTGCTTCTTGTCCTGCATACAAGTTTCTCAGAGGACAAGTAAGGTGGTCTGGTATTCCCATCTCTTGAAGAATTTTCCATAGTTTGTTGTGATCCACACAATCAAATGCTTTTGTGTAGTTGATGAAGCAGAAGTAGATGTTTTTTGGGGAATTCCCTTGCTTTTTCTATGAGCCAGTGAATGTTGGCAATTTGATCTCTGGTTCCTCTGCCTTTTCTAAACACAGCTTGTATATCTGAAAGTTCTTGGTTCACATACTGCCGAACCCTAGCTTGAAGGATTTTGAGCATAATCAAAGTCAAGAGGTACACGCCAGTAACAGGCAACTTTAACCTTGGACTACAAAATGAAGCAGGGCAAAAGCTAACAGAGTTTTGCCAAGAGAATGCACTGGTCATAGCAAACACCCTTTTCCAACAACACAAGAGATGACTCTATATATGACTCTATACAGATAGTCAATACTGAAATCAGATTGATTATATTCTTTGCAGCCAAAGATGGAGAAGCTCTATACAATCAACAAAGAACAAGACCTGGAGTTGACAGTGGCTCAGATCATCAGCTTTCTATTGCAAAATTCAGGCTCAAACTGAAGAAAGTAGGGAAAACAATTAGGCCATTCAGATATGATCTTAATCACATCCCTTATGATTATAAAGTAGAGATAACAAATAGATTCAACGGATTAGATCTGGAAGACAGAGTGCCTGAAGAACTGTGCAGAGAGGTTTATAACATTGTACAGGAGGTGGTGACCAAAACCATCTTCAAGGAAAAAAAAATGCAAGAAGGCAAAATGGTTTTCTGAGGAGGCCTTACAAATAGCTGAGAAAAGAAGAGAATCAAAAGGCAAAGGAGAAAAGGAAAGAGATACTCCACTGAATGCAGAGTTCCAGAGAATAGCATTGGTCACTTAAGGTGACCAATGCAAATAAATAGAGGAAATCAGTAGAATGGGAAACACTAGACATTTCAAGAAAATTAGATATACCAAAGAAATATTTCATGCAAAGATGTGTACAATAAAGGACAGGAACAGCAAGGACCTAACAGAAGAAGAAGAGATTAAGAAGAGAATACACAGAAGAACTGTATGAAAAAGATCTTAATGACCTAGATAACCATGATGGTGTGGTCATTCACCTAGAGCCAGACATCCTGGAGTGTGAAGTCAAGTGGGCCTTGGGGAGCATTTCTATGAACAAAGCTAGTGGAGGTGAAGAAATTCTGAGTGAGCTATTTCATACCCTAAAAGATTATTCTGTTAAAGTGTTGCACTCAATACAGCAGCAAATTTAGAAAACCCATCAGTGACCACAGGACTGGAAAAAGTCAGTTTTCATCCCAATCCCAAGGAAGGGCCATGCAAAGAATGTTCAAGTTACCATATAATAGTGTATGTTATTGGGAAGATTGATGCTGAAGCCAAAGCTCCAATACTTTGGCCACTTGACTCATTGGAAAAGATCCTGATGCTGGGAAAGATTGAAGGCAGGAAGAGAAGGGGACAACAGAGGATGAGATGGTTGGATGGCATCACTGACTCGATGGATGTGAGTTTGAGTATGCTCCTCAGACAGGTGGCCTGTTGCATTCCACTCTGATTTCTCTTTGCACCTGGCTGGCGTCTGGGATAAGAAAGGATTTTCAGATGCCATCTCTTCCTATCTACAAGATGAAGGAAATCTTACTTGTGGGTAGAATTTACCTCAAAATATTTATGATATAAGAATTAAAGTTGTTTTTAATTGAAAATAAAGCAAGAAGACATTGAAGTAGTAAAAAGAAAGAAAGACTTACAATCTTATTATCACAATTCAAAGACTATTTTCCCACATTTGATTATTTTTCTAAAGTTCTTTCTCATATGCATATATATATAGTTAGATATAGTTATAATCACAACTGTGTGTACATATATATTCACACTCAACTCAGTGGTAATCACAATATGCATATTTGGATAAAATCTTTAAATATTGTTACTGAAAGACTTCTATGAAAGATGGTTTCACAATCTAGAGGAATCAAAGAACCAATTTTGAAGGTTCTTCCAGAACTTTACAAGTGTTTCATAAAAATAAGGCCACTGATGTTTCTTATACCAGTAACCAGTTTTGACACTTTTCAATATTCATTCTTTGGAAATTCTTCTGAAGAGTGATTCTGCCTACTGCCATTATGGTTGCTTTTCTTTTTAAAAGACAGTGCCCTTTCTGTAACAATCCTTGTGCATGTATCAAGGAACAACTCAAAAATAAATCATTTTTGTTTGTTCTCAGAACATCTTCTCATCTGTAAATAAATCAGGGTAAGTGAGAGCACCCACAATGATCGTGGGATGGAGACTTTGGTAAGCACTGCCAATCCAGGGGGAAATAATGCTATCCCAACTCTTAGCAGATTTTTTAAAAAGCTCTCAATAATAAACTTCTTCAAAATCAAAGACTTATACTTGTTGGTTTCCATGGTGCTAATCCATCAAAAATTATATTGCTCTTTGAGTTCAGGAGATTGTTCACTAGGTAATTTGGAACATACAGGAAGGTGAGAAGATAACAGAACGCTTTTCTATTTAACCCCAGCTTGATTTCATGGACAGGTGGGAAAGTGAAACAGAAAGAATAAAGGAAAATTCTAATATAGAAAAGACAGAGTTCAATTCCTTCCAAGCTGGGAAGAAATGTCCACTCAGAGTGAAATGAGCAAGACTGAGAAGTACATATTCCTTTCCCCATCAGCTGACAGCCTCTTGCAACCTCTAATTAACCGAACCATTATAGTTAATTAATACATTCTTAAATCAAATGGTGGCTGAGACTAAACTTAAGGTTGTTTTCTTTTGTACATTTTAAAGAAAGTTTATTAGCATATTTGGATTTTTTTTTTCTCTTTTGATTCAAAAATCCTAGGTTTTACTAGGAATAAAACCACTATATGACCCAGTAACCCCACTCTTAGGCATATACCCTGAGGAAACCAAAATTGAAAGAGACACATGTATCCCATTGTTCACTGCAGCACTATTTACAATAGCTAGAACATGGAAGCAACCTAGATGTCCATCAACAGATGAATGGATAAAGACGTTGTGGTATGTATACACAATGGACTATTACTCAGCCATAAAAAAAGAATGCATTTGAGTCAGTTCTAATGAGGTAGATGAACCTAGAACCCATTATACAGAGTGAAACGAGTCAGAAAGAGAAAGATAAATACCGTATTCTAACACATATAAACGGAATGTAGAAAAGTGGTACTGAAGAATTTATTTACAGGGCAGTAATGGAGAAATTTCCCTGGTAGCTTAGACGGTAAAGCGTCTGCCTACAGTGTGGGAGACCTGGGTTCAATCCCTCGGTTAGGAAGATCCTCTGGAGAAGGAAATGGCAACCCACTCCAGTACTCTTGCCTGGAAAATACCATGGATGGAAGAGCATAGTAGGCTAGAGTCCATGGGGTTGCAAAGAGTTGGACGTGACTGAGCGACTTCACTTCACTTCAGTGGAGAAACAGACATAGAGAATAGACTTATGGACATGGGGAGAGGGGAGGAGAGGGTGAGATGTGTGGAAAGAGTAACATGGAAACTTACATTACCACATGTAAAATATGTAGCCAACAGGAATTTGCTGTATGGCTCAGGAAACTTAAACAGGGGCTCCGTATCAACCTAGAAGGGTGGGATGGGGAGGGAGACGGGAGGGAGCTTCAAAAGGGAGGGGATATATGTATACCTATGGCTGATTCATGTTGAGGTTTGACAGAAAACAGAAAAATTCTGTAAAGCAATTATCCTTCAATAAAAAATAATTAAGAAAATAATAACAAAAAGTCCAGTTTTAAACTAGACAAAATCGTTATCTGTTCAGTGTAACTAGCACAACATCAAGACTGTGTGGGTGTTTCTGTGTCTTAGTCACTCAGTCATGTCCAACTCCTACCCCATGGACTGTAGCCCGCCAGGCTCCTCTGTCTATGGAACTCTCCAGGCAAGAATACTGGAGTGGGTTGCCATTTTCTCCTCCAGGAGATGGTACCGACCCAGGGATTGAACCCAGGTCTCCCACATTACAGGCAGTTTCTTTATCATCTGAGAGACCAGGGTTCTTTAAAACTTGTATTGTGATTTAAGAAGGCAAATTTCTATGACACAAAGTTTGGTAATTTCATTTCTTGTTTCTAAATTCATTACCAGGACCAAGCTAATGTCTGGTTGTAAGATTTTAGGGAAATATAAATAATAAAGTCCCCTACCCCATCCGCAACCTAACCTCCTTAACTTAATTTGGATGTATTTTAAGTATATTTTGATCCTTCCTGCCTTTACTCATCATTTGCTCTAATTTATGGGACATAATTCAAATAGTATATAAACTACACAAATTTCAGGATTTGACCCACCTTGACTATGCCAAAGCCTTTGGCTGTGTGGATCACAATAAACTGTGGAAAATTCTGAAAGAGATGGGAATACCAGACCACCTGACCTGCCTCTTGAGAAACCTATATGCAGGTCAGGAAGCAACAGTTAGAACTGGACATGGAACAACAGACTGGTTCCAAATAGGAAAAGGAGTACGTCAAGGCTGTATATTGTCACCCTGCTTATTTAACTTCTATGCAGAGTACATCATGAGAAACGCTGGGCTGGAAGAAGCACAAGTTGGAATCAAGATTGCCAGGAGAAATATCAATAACCTCAGATATGCAGATGACACCACCCTTATGGCAGAAAGTGAAGAGGAACTCAAAAGCCTCTTGATGAAAGTGAAAGAGGAGAGTGAAACAGTTGGCTTAAAGCTCAACATTCAGAAAACTAAGATCATGGCATCTGGTCCCATCACTTCATGGCAAATAGATGGGGAAACAGTGGAAACAGTGTCAGACTTTATTTTTCTGGGCTCCCAGATCACTGCAGATGGTGACTGCAGCCATGAAATTAAAAGACGCTTACTTCTTGGAAGGAAAGTTATGTCCAACCTAGATAGCATATTCAAAAGCAGAGACATTACTTTGCCAACAAAGTTCTGTCTAGTCAAGGCTATGGTTTTTCCAGTGGTCATGTATGGCTGTGAAAGTTGGACCATAAAGAAAGCTGAGCGCAGAAGGATTGATGCTTTTGAACTGTGGTGTTGGAGAAGACTCTTGAGAGTCCCTTGGACGGCAAGGAGATCCAACCAGTCCATCCTAAAGGAGATCAGTCCTGGGTGTTCATTGGAAGGACTGATGCTGAAGCCGAAACTCCAATATTTTGGCCACCTCATGCAAACAGCTAACTCATTGGAAAAGACTCTGATGCTGGGAAGGATTGAGGGCAGGAGGAGAAGGGGACGACAGAGGATGAGATGGTTGGATGGCATCACCAACTAAATGGACATGGGATTGAGTAAACTCTGGGAGTTGGTGATGGACAGAGAGGCCTGGCGTGCTGTGGTTCATGGGGTTGCAAAAAGTCGGACATGACTGAGTGACTAAACTGAACTGAACTTTGATGTGGCACCTGATTGTTTCCCTTGGTTTTATTTATTACTTCATGTGGTTTAAGAGGGCTATTGCGGCTACAAACCTAATGTTTATGTCCCCCCAAAATTTATATATTGAAACTAAATCCCCAGTGTGATGGTATTAAAAGGTACGAACGTGGGGAGATGATTAGGTCCTCATGAATGGGATTAGTACGCAGGGAAAGAACCCCCAGAGAGCTCCTTGGAGCCTTTTGCTCTGTGGGGACAGAAAGAATATGGCAGTCTATGAACCAAGAAGTGATCCTCACTAGACACTGAAAATCTGTTGACATCTTGATCTGGGACTCCCCAGCCTCCAAAACTGTGAGAAGTCAATTTCTGTTGTTTTAGGGCTCTCAGTATTTTGTTATAACAGCCTGAACAGGCTAGGACAGTTGTCAAGTGACAAGTTGGATGTTACTTTGTACAAGTAGAATGTTATCAAGTACCTTCAAACAGGATAATGATACATAAGCTTCTAAATATGAGCTGTTGAAAGAACATAGCTAAGAAGCATGCTGAATCCTTTAGCTAAGACTGTGGATGGGTAAGAATTGTCTTCAATAGAGGACCTCCCTGTAGTTAATAGCATCTTCCTGCAGTTGTTAAAAATATGCCATATATACTGATCGTCCGGGAGTTGGAATGTCTAAATTGAGTATAATGGAGCTGAAATGAGTACTCTTTTGGAATAGAGTAACTTCTAGGTCATGTGAAATCCTATTAAACTAATTACTGTGTAGATGAAAACGTGCCAGTGCTTTAATTAAGTCTATGTTATAATACTAATAATCACATGATGGTATGTATCACATTAGATTTTCTTCTAGTCAAGGGGTTTACTAGACAATTTTTTTTGGATAGACAACTCTAAAAAATTAATAGCATACTTCAACTAACAATCATAGGAGAGAAAAATGACTCAACACACAAAGAAATATACAAACTAGGAATAGTATCACAAGGCTGACTAAGAAATGGTCATGTAAATTTATGACTGCGTGAGGAGCAATATAAGCTTATAAACAATAATGTTTATAATAATAGATGCCATTCTACTTCTGGGACCTTTTTTAAGACCTTAAATACTGGAATTCAATCAATATTTTTTCCTTGAAACTGTTTTCTCTAGGTATAAAGTGTCCCTCTACTTTTAAAGTTTTAAATATGATAACAGCAAAAGCTATGGAAACTTTGATCTTTTGCCTACATTGTAAATATTTGAATACAAAATGATAGATTCTTTACATCTCTTTCCTATTTGTTTTTAAGGCTGGTCCAACTGCAGTGACACAGTAAGCATTTACTATGCTTTTCCTCATGTCTTATCAAATTGTTTGCTTGAAACACTCCTCCTTGCATCCTGCATCTGTTTCCAGTGCATGCATGCATCCATTTATTCTGACTTATTTCACGTATTCATTCAACAACTATTTATTGAGTCAGGCATGGTTCTTAACATCTTAATTTTAGTTTCTCTTTTTAGTTTAATATCCTCCAAAATCCTACTATGGTCATTTTAAGCACTTATTTGCCCCAAGATCCTACACCTCTCTTTTTGAAGAGTGTATACTATATGGATCTGTGTTACCTATCAGTTTTCCAAAGAGGCAGGTTACCTCAGCTAGATGGGGTTCCTCTCATTACTCATTGTTATCTTTGTACTCCCACTTCACTAAAGCCATCCTATGTTATCAAGTGAGTTACAAGATACTAGTAGGATGAGAAAAGAAAATTGAGACTGAATGCCTACTGCAACGGAGAAGGCAATGGTACCCCACTCCAGTTCTCTTGCCTGGAAAATCCCATGGACGGAGGAGCCTGGTAGGCTGCAGTCCATGGGGTCACTAAGAGTCGGGCATGACTGAGCGACTTCACTTTCGCTTTTCACTTTCATGCATTGGAGAAGGAAATGGCAACCCACTCCAGTGTTCTTGCCTGGAGAATCCCAGGGACGGGGGAGCCTCGCAGGCTGCCGTCTATGGGGTCGCACAGAGTCGGACACGACTGAAGCGACTTAGCAGCAGCAGCAGCAGCAGCCTACTGCAAATACTGTGTAAACCATGTATAGTTTCCCAGGTTGATTTAAAAGTCATATTTCAATGGAGTGCTAAAAATGTTTTAGAATTAGACATAGGTGGTATTTGTACAGCTTGGTGTGTGCTAATTGTCACTGAATTATTCAATTTAAAATGGTTAACTTTACGTTACGTAAATTTCAACTCAATAAAAATTTTTATTTGTCCATGTTGATAAAATTGTGAACCTCCCCATCTTCACCTCAATAGTCTAGAGAATGATCCAAATATAAACTCAGTGTATCAAACATAATGTCATTGTTAACTCAGTTTTTTCAAAATATGAAGCTTAAGTTTAGTCCAGCAGGTTAGCCTTAAGTCAGAGGAGCTGTAAATACTTACAAGGCACACCTGCTCTAGTCTGATTTTATAGTCTGTTCCTTCCACATGACTCTGAATGCTGGAACACATATGATCTCCACCTGTGGGTGAAGATAGCTGTAGGGACTGATACGGAGGAAACAAAGGCTATTTCTAGAGAAAGCAAGACTGATCTAAGAGATAAAAGGTGGTTGGGATTCTGGAATGATGTTGGGGAAACATAACAATGCTGTAAGTAAATATGCACTTGAGATGTGCCTTATGGTCTAGGACAGAAAATAAGATGTTCTGTTGGGTTGATTTGCTTTAGACTAATTTTTGAAGGTAGGCAGTTATTTTTGCTGCATTAAATTGGGGTAAGGGATGAATTTTTTTTTTTTTTTTACTGATTAAAGAGAATCTATTTTCCTTTCAATTCAATCTTCCCTCATATCCTACCCAACCTTTGATATTTTCTGTATTTCTTTCAGGTATATCATTATTGCAATTTAGAATTCAGAGAGATTTTTCTACTGAGGAGGTTTGGCCCAATCCCTTTTCTATAAGCAAGTGTCCTGGTTTATAGATGGAGAAGGGAAGACAGTGTGAACGTCCAGAAGAAGACTTTTAAAGAAGAGGGTAATGAGAGGCAGCCAGAAAAGTGGTCTGGAAGTGGATATAGAGGTCAATTGAATGCCAATGCCTGAGGGTCCTGAGACCCCAGAGTCAAAGGGAAGAAGTGGCTACTACTTCTGGTCAAAGAGGAAATTTAGGTCATGAGGACAAAAATCAGTTTTTGATTAAAGAGGAAGGAAGACTCAAAGTTCATAATTGTATAAGAAATTTTGATAAAGTTAATCAGGGTTTCAGAGGTCATATAGTCAAGTTAGAGAAATAAGGCTATCATATGAAGCTAAGTTGAATGAGACTGACTTGGAAGGGATTGGGAATAAAAAAGAGATCATAAAGAAGATAAACAGGATAAAGAAAGAAGATAAGGATCACAAATAAAGAAGTGAATAAGAAGGATATGCCTCAAGAGCAGGATCACAGGGACTAAGATGGGGTCTCAGGAGCAAAAAAAAAAAAAACCCAAAAACTTTCTAGGACAAGAGTATCAAGCTAATCATCCCCACAATTCCAGACAGAACTAGTGTGTTGAGGTGAGACACCTTGAAATGATGCTTCAAGGAAGAGAAACTTTCACTGGTAATGAATTTTAGCCATCCTTTCCAAAATGAATTGATCACAAAAGCAGTGACCGTGCTGTCTAGGTTCTTTCCATCCTTCGAAGACAATGTCTGAGCGGCACTTGCTGAAGGCTTACAAGCAAAAGTAATGGAAAGTATCTACCTAGTTAAAGCATAGAAGGAGATGTTATTCTTATAAAAATTGAACTGTATGGTATATTAGAGCAGTGGTTCTCAACCATTTTGCTGCCCCCAGGTACCTTTGGCACAGTCTTGAGACATTTTTCATTGTCACAACTGGGGATAGGGGTGCTGCTGGCAACTATTACAGGGTCAGAGATGCTGAAATCCCTACGATGTACAGGACAGCTCCCCACAACAGAGAATTATTTGGTCCAAAACTCAGTCAATAGGGCTGAGGTTGAGAAACCCTGTATTAAAGTGATTTGGACTGAAAAACCTGGGTTCTGGGACATGCTGCACTCATTGCTAATTCTCTGTTCTTTGAGAAAATGAAGTCACTCAGTCCTGTCTGACTCTTTTCAGCCCTATGGACTGCCTAGCCCGGTAGGCTCCTCTGGCAAGAACACTGGAGGGGGTTGCCATTTCCTTCTCCAGTCCTTTGAGAAACTACTTGGCTTTTCTGATGGATCAGATAAAGTTGCTGGACATATATATCGTGATGGCCAAAAAGTTGGTTCAGATTTTTTTGTAACATCTTATAGATGACATGAATGTTGATGTATCATTCTGAAAAGTATGAGGAGAAATAGGGATGTAATTATTCACCACCCGAGGCAGTGACTGACAGTCCCCTCCTACCCAGTTCTTTGCTGCCACCCCTTCTCAGGCCCTTAACTACTCCCTTTTGGAGGATTGCAGCAGCCTCTCTGCTGGCCTCCCAGATTCCACTCCAGGCTTTTTTTGAGTCCATTTTCAAAATGGAACCTAGATTTGTTTTCTTGAAGTGTTCCTTTTAGCATATGATTTCCTGGATCAGGAATCTGTTCTACGTCAGTTCCCAAACTGCCAACTTCTAAAGCCCCATCTTGATCTGATCTTGCTATTCCTCCAAATGTGCCCTAGTCACTTGTTTCCTCATGGTCCCTGTCTTTGCTTAGTTGCTTTTCCTGCCTGTGTGCCTCCGTCTCCTCCACTGTTAGTATATATCCTGCTCATTGTAAGGTTTGGCTCAACTTTCCTTTATACCTTCCGTTTGCACCTTCTCCAACCTACCTGCCCTTCTTCTCCAAAAGCTTTGAGATCTATTAATCAGTCCCACACAACTTAATGCCATATTATTCACTACTTTTTCGTGTATTTAAAATTTTGACCTCTGATGAGATTATAAACTTGATGATTACTTGATGATTTTAAACCTTTTAAAAACAGAGTTTCATTTTAAAGAATCAGCTCACTTTGCACAGGAAGAGTTCCTGAGCTTCCCCAGGTGATTCATCCCTGCCTGATGACACCCTCCCTCAAGCCTCACTCTACCCATACAGACCTTTACCAGAGCCCTGGAATTAATTTTCTACTGTACTTTTTGTTTACATACCTTTCTCCCTTAGCTAGATGGTAAACTATTTTGGTAAATCTTGTGGAGCAGCAACTGTATCTTAATTATTTTTATTTTTTTAAACTCATACATTCTTCTCTAGGTTCAATTTTTTCATATAAAAATTTGTTGATTTTTAAAATTATAAACAATTGAGAGCATGAGCACTTCCATTTAACTTTACAAAGATCTTAGATGATGACTTTTTATTATGGCCATCTAAGAGTTATCATATTAAAGCTCAAGAGAAATAGGAGCGATTAGAAGCTCTAAAAATAGAAGCTCTTCTCCTGAAATACATTAAACTATGAATCTAAGAATGAACAGAAGCTGTTCTAGACAGTGGACGAATACAACACAAATACAAAACATTGCTAATGACAATATCACTAACATAAGATTTTTTAAAAAAGGAAGAAAAGTTTCATAATCTGTCTGTTCCCTTTATCATATGCTTGTTACTTATATCCCTTGAAAAGTGGAAAAACTGGAAGAAAGATAGAAGGAAGAATTCTAGAATTCCCACTTAATATTAACACTGATAGTGAGAATTAGTTTAAAAACTTTCTTAGGCCTGTATTTCAGTTCAGTTCAGTCGCTCAGTCATGTCCGACTCTTTGCGACCCCATGAATCGCAGCATGCCAGGCCTCCCTGTTCATCACCATCTCCCAGAGTTCACTCAGACTCACGTCCATCGAGTCCGTGATGCCATCCAGTCATCTCATCCTGGGTCGTCCCCTTCTCCTCCTGCCCCCAATCCCTCCCAGCATCAGAGTCTTTTCCAATGAGTCAACTCTTCGCATGAGGTGGCCAAAGTTTCAGCTTTAGCATCATTCCTTCCAAAGAAATCCCAGGGTTGATCTCCTTCAGAATGGACTGGTTGGATCTCCTTGCAGTCCAAGGGACTCTCAAGAGTCTTCTCTAACACCACATGTCATATTGTTTTGTGTGGGGAGACTATGAAGTCAACTGGAAAAGACTCCATCATAATTTTTCTTTTTTCAAAATACTCTCTAAATGAAACATTCTTGCCTCCCCACATGACTGTCAGAGGATCAAACGGTTGGAAACCATGTCATTACTGGTACTTACATCTTCGCAGCTGGAAATGATGGTGTGACTGGCATGGTGGCTCAAGAATGTGCTAACAATTTTCTTTGTTTTGTTGGCTCTTATATATATATACATATACTCTTCTAATTTGCATGCATAATTGCCTAAATGCTAAGCAATTACCCAGTTTCCTAAGTGGTGATTTATGCATGTGAAGAATCCCTCCCCTTTAGTAATCTTTCATACCTCCACCCACAGGTACATCAAACAAGGTCCCATGTGTGTCTACCTATTGCCTTCTCTTAGATCAAATATAGAGTCATTTTTGTAGCCCTTGAGGTCTGTCCTATTATTTTTCAGAGCTTTCTCCCTATGAACCAAATTTTAATCGTGTCTCTACTGAAGGAGTTGTATTTTGGCATTTCTGGCAAATCATACGTTTCTAAATGGCCTCAGTGCATCCTTATAGTTATCTCCTTTATGAACTAGTATTTCTCAAAGAATAATCTGAAGATTATTCTGAAGATCAGAATCAGATCTTGAGTTGCTTATTAAAAATGCAAATTTATGGACCATTCAGAATCAGAATCACTAGTTGTAACCAGGAATCTGATTTTTTAAATTCAGTTTTTAAAATTATTTTAAAATTGTGGTGAAATGCACATAGCATAAATGTATCACTGTAACTATTTTAAAGTGAAGAGTTCAGTGGCATTAAGAATATTTGCATTGTTGTGCAATCATCATCACCAACCATTTCCAGAACATTTTCCATTTTGCAAAACTGAATGCTATAATAACTTCTCTTTCCACTTAACACCAGCCCTGACAAGCACCATTTAACTTTCTGTCTCTATAAGTTTGGCTATTCTAGGTATCTCATTTAGGTGGAATCATACAGTACTTGTTTTAAGATAGTTTTTGATATGAACTATTTTTAAAGTACATATTGAACTTATTACAATATTGTTTCTGTTTTATATTTTGATCTTTCAGCAGTGAGGCATGAGGCATCTCCAACCAGGGATGGAACCCACACTTCCTCCATTGGAAGGCAAAGTATTAACCACTGGACTGCCAGGGAAATCCCAAATACTTGCCTTTTTGTGTCTAGCTTATTTCACTAGCATAATGTCCTCAAGGTTCATACAGGTTATAGCATCTGTCAGAATTTCCTTATTTTTTCAAACTGAATAATATTTTATTGGATGTTTATAAGGAATCTGCATTTTAAACAAGCACTGTAAGGTGATACTTATGCACACTAAAGTTTGTAACCACCACCAACTTTTGTGATGTTCAAATTTCACTTCCCTAAAGATTCTCAAGGTTCTGCTCATCACCTCACAACAGTGTAATACAAAAGAAAGGTACTTTTGTGTTTATAGAATTCTCAAAATAGACAGTCAGGATAGGCTAATAATATTCTGGAAATAGAAAAAGCTTCAAACACACCACTATTAAACTCAGTTCTTCTTAAAAGTCGCTTTCCCCACTGATGAATGTACATTCCCGGAGTACAGAAGGAAGATGCCTTGTGTGCTTTTCTGCAGTTCCTTCCCAGCAGCTAGGAGAATTGGCCAATGGGTAAATTTGGTGGTATAGGAAAGTGCTTCACAGAGATTGCAAAGACTTCTGTCTTGGAGGGCTGCTCCCTTGAGACCAAAGTTCCATTCTCAACGCCAGAGAGAACGAGGGAACAAGTGAGTCTAGGGTTGAAGGCTGAAACAAGTAACCACTGTCCCTGAGAATTATTCCTGTGTGAATTAGTCATCCACACTCAGAGTTGTTTTGGGCTCTTGTTATCTCTCAAAGATCTATGAACTGATTTATTAGTGTTATCCTATGTAAATGGTTCTTAACTAGGGATGTTTTGCCTCCCAGGGGACACTGGCAATGTTGGGAGACATTTTAAATAGTCACAGCTCAGGGATAGGAGTGGGAGATGAGGGGCATGGGTGATACTGGCTTCTAATGGGTAGAAACCAGTGATGATGCCAATCACCCTTAAAGCACAGCATAGCCTCTGGAAAAAAAAAAAAAAGAATGATTTAGCCCCAAATAGCCACTCCAGGATTCTTGCCTGGAGAATCCCCAGAACAGAGGAGCCTGGTGGGCTGCCATCTATGGGGTTGCGCAGAGTCGGACACGACTGAAGCGACTTAGCAGCAGCAGCAGCAGCAATAAAGAAAATCAATGAGCTTTGTTCTATTCAATGTTATCCTAGGTACTATCAGAAAGACAGGAGGAATAATAACTGTTGTCATTGCCTGTTTGTGAGCAAACTTGATTGTTACTCCTGGTGGCGTGAAAGTGGCACAGAGTCATCAAAGCATGACTTGGAAGAAAATTCTGAAAGCCATAGTGGAGGCATCTTTTAAAACATAACCATCTTCAAGGCTCATGATGGCATAGAGGCCAATATTGTATAGAAAAAAGGAGACGTCTATGACTTGGAGTCAAAGGTGATTCAGAAATGTCTCACTATATAAAATTTGAAGAACATTTTAAATTTATTTTGGTAAGTTTTTCTTTTTATCTCTGTATCAGGGTGGCATATGGTTAAAATTGCCCAATTTAAAGAAACTTTTTCAATAAGCTTGAAATAAAATTTCTACATTACTACTAGAAAGCGTTGTGTATAGTTGGCAATGTTTTCTTATATTATGTGAAAGAATGTCTCACAATACACAGAATGATCTAATGAAATTTATTATCATTTTCCTGTCAATAAAGAAAAAGAGCCTTAAAGATGTTAAGTGTCTTGCCTAAGTTCACACAGCTAAGCAGCAGAATGAGGATGTGACCCTAGTTGTCTCTAACTCCAAAACCTGTTCTTTTTTCCCACTACATTGTGACACTCCTCTACTGAATTTTTCTTAAACATCATAGGCGTGTTTGTTTTCACAAACATTTCCTTTATTTCTTTACATGAATTAAATTTTTTTTGGCTGCACTGGGCCTTCGCTGCTTTTGAGCGGGCTTCCTCTAGTTGTGGCGAGTGGGAGCTTTCTTGGTTGCAGGTGCAGGCTTTTCTTTGCAGTGGCTTCTCTCGTTGCAGAGCACAGGCTCTAGAGTTCGGGCTCTGTCGTTTTGCCCACAGGTGTAGTTGCTCTGCAACAGGTGGAATCTTCCTGGACCGGGAACTGAAACCATGTCCTCTGCATGGGCAGGTGGATTCTTATCCACTCCGCCACCAGGGAAGTTGTGTTTTCACTAATATTTTGTGGCTCTAGAACTAGGACATTTACTTCTTAAAAAAATTTTTTTTTAAATTTTTTGGCCACACCGTATGTATGTGGGATCTTAGTCACCTGACCAGTGATCAAAGCCAACCACCCTGCATTGGAAGTGCAGAGTCTTAACCACTGGATGCCAGGGAAGTTCCAGGCTGTGCTGTGCTGTGCTTAGTTGCTTAGTCATGTCCGACTCTTTGTGTCCCCATGGACTGTAGCCCACCAGGCTCTTCTGTCCATGGGGAGTCTCCAGGCAAGGATACTGGAGTGGATAGCCCATCCCTTCTACAGGGGATCTTCCCTACCCAGGAATCCAGCCGGGGTCTCCTGCATTGCAGGCGGCTTCTTTACCAGCTGAGCTACCAGGGGAGCCCAGGGAAGTTCTGTACTTCTTTTTAAATCTTTCTTATTTCTTTTACAATGTGATGCATAGATGTATTAATGACTTTTGACTTTGTGGGAGCAAAATCTGACTCTGTGTCTATTTTTACTAGAGCTTGTCAAAACATTTTACAATTTAAAAGAAAGAAGAAACATTTACTGAGCTCCATCTACACTAGGCACCGTGTTTTTAGGAAAAATATTATTATTCCCATTTTGAAGAGGAGGAAACTGATTCTCACAGAAATTAAGTAACTCATCAAAGGACAAACCAAGTAAGTTGGCAAAGCTTAGATTTTAAGTTCTTTTTGAGTATGGGTGCAGATTTCTCTTCCCAATGCATAAAAACAATAAAATGTATTACTGCACCATTATTAGATACTATTGAATAAAGTTATATTTGTCTAGTGAGGAGGAATTAAATAATGCACATCTATCCCTTATATGAGCTTCCCAGGTGATGCCAGTGGTAAAGAACTCACCTGCCAATGCAGGTTAGACATAAGAGACAAGGGTTCAATCTCTGGGTTGGGAAGATCCCCTGAAGGAGTCAGGCTATTAATTCTTATACTTGTTATTATCAGAATCAACTTTAAAAGTCTATATATTTCTGGATTAAAAACTTGAAAAAATATTTACCCAAGTAACAGGAAGATCAAGATGATCATATGCAGAGTTTTGTTAGTAAATTTAAAGTAAATAGTAAAATTTAAGAAGTTCCTGTGGTCAGTTTTCACTACTGTACTGATGCCCATCAAAACATGCCAAATGAATTACTATAGGGTTTCCCAGGTGGCCCTAGCAGTAAAGAACCAACCTCCCAATGCAGGTAGACATAAAAGACACTGGTTCGGTCACCACGTAGGGAAGATCCCCTGGAGAGGCCATGGCAACCCACTCCAGTATTCTTGCCTGGAGAATCCCATGGCCAGAGGAGCCTGGCAGGCTGTAGTCCATAGGGTAGCACAGAATCGGACATGACTGAAGCGACTTAGCATGAACAAGTTAACTTACAACAGAATATGTCAGTCTAATTGTGTTGATGGGTCATACTTTTTAAGTTTCCATTTATATTAAAGCATATCAATCAGACATTCTGTGACCACTGAATGAACACCGATGAAAAACATTACAGCCATAATTGAGGGAAGAATTAGGGTTTGCACTCTATGCTTACACTGCTTAGATCATTACAGAGCCAGATGACCAGAGTGCAATGTAAGAGTCTAGTCTGGGACATACCTGCAGGGATGTGTTGTTTATCTGGCAACTCTCAAGATCAACAGGTGGCATGAGGAGAAGCTGCTTCTGACAGAGGTTTTGAGAATCAAATCAAGGCAGTTTCAGAAGTTTATATGGAAGGCTTACCATAAATCCAGCCCATGTCAAAGTCGAGAGATGCATTAATTAACTCATCTACTTGCTCATCAAATGTATACTGGATACTCATTGCGTGGAAGATACTCTGTGGGAAACCAAAATTCTTAAGGATGTTAGCTGGCAGAGGAAGTTTGGTCATGCCAAGGGCGACATACACACAGAAGCTGAAATGTGTAAGAGAGAGAAGTAGCATATTTCTTTCTTGCCAAAAGCCAGGAGAGAAAGCTTTACTTATTAACCACAGTAGTGGCCAAGAATCTCTTTTAATATTGTGACAATGCTTTATCAGTTATATTGCTTAACACATAACATAAGTCATGTTATCTCAAGAGTAACTGTTACACCAGTTATGATAGTAAAGGCTTTCCTGGGGGAAAAACTGTATTCTCCCATCCTCACTTCAAATAGCTATTCATGACAATTTAGGATGTGTTGTGTGAGTGTTTAATTTGTAAATAAATCTAACTCCTAGCACTGCATATAAATGTTTATAAAATTGAAGAAAATGTTTATGATTCATTTCATTTCTTCCATAGTTAAAAAACCAAAATACATTTTTGTATAAAGAGTATTTAGATAAACAAATAATCAGTATCTTTTTTGTCAATACTTAAGTTGCATTGCTCATTTTCTAACTGATGAGCAAAACAGTCAGGACATTCAAGCTTAAGACATGACTCTTCTGATTCAATTGCTGCTTGACTTGTCTAATGGTTGCCTCATTGGGATTTTATGAATCAGCTTGTCTTCCATGTGTTGACTAACTAGAAGAAGGCCTTCTGGTTTCTCCTGAGAGACAGTTTCCCTTTGCTGTGGTCAATATCACCATGATGCTTGGAAAGGATGATCACATTCCAGGGTACTGGGTGGTGTCCCAAGTCAGAGGCTGAATTAGAAACAGCACAGTTCTGTCCTATCCCTTAAATATTTCATGAGCATCCATTTAGTGTAGCGCTTAATACTGTAGTCCTTGGCCTTTAAGACTTTACAGCCCAGTAGAAGAGTAGAAAATATAAGAGCACAGCTAAATAAAATGGGCCAGAATGGATGGCTTATCATAAGCAAACTTGGAAAATTCAATGTTAATTAAGATCCCTCTTAAATTGACACCTGACGACTGACATAAACCAAAATACTCTCCCATTTGGGAGTAGGAAATCCTTAAATAGCTCCTAGGGTTCTGTTTTTTTCTTTTTTTCTTTAATGAATATTCTACAAGTATTGCTTGTTAATGGATCATCATGTTTGGGGACAAAGGGAGATAGAGGGAAGAGGAAAGGGAAGAGAAGGAAGACGACTAATGTCTAATCCAGGAATACTCCAGTGGTTCAGAAAGAGGCAGATTTACCTCTTTACTGTGACCTTGTTTGTCTAGGAGATGCAGATGCTGTTTGTGGGCGTGAAAAGCTGAGTCACCTTGTAAAGGTGCAGATGAGGTAAGACTTTTCTCTGTATCCTTTCTGCATTTTCTACTAACACCAGATGTACACCAGAGCAGATCTAGACAGTAGTTAACCGTGGGATTGTATTTGATTAGTGAGTAAGTAATGAATTTATGGCAGATTTGGGGGAAATTGAAAAAAGACAGTATTTCTAAGTACAAGCAACCTAGACCACTTAAGGATGATGCTTCAGACATGGTCTAACCTGTCAGAGACTCCTACGACTTGTAACCCACCCCATCTCTTTCCTCAATCTTATAAGTTCATGTGGCAGAAGAAGACTTAGTTTTTATTTTTAGTATATATGTTTGTTAGAGTTATTAATAAAATAAAAATCAAAAGAGAACACTTTAAAAAAAATGCAGATGTGGGCACAGTTCTTGAGGTGCTAGTGTGTTCCCCCTTTGCCTGGCAAAGTAGCAAAGCCATTCTTTCCTTCTCCACCATAAAAAATGCAGATGTGTTTGAACAGACAAAATAAGGAAGCATTTGCTTAGGGATTTAGAGGTGAGGTGGTGTATGTGTCTGTGTGTGTGCATGTACGTGCCCACACACCCATTTTCTGAATTTGTGATCCATTTTTGAGGGGCAGAGGTGCTCAAAACATTGAGAAATATTTCTGCCAGTCACATGTATTTTCCTAGAGTATTTCAAGAAGAATATTCTCAGACAGAAGGCTACATTTGTGGCTGCTGCCACTTAGCTACTGAGATACACAAATTCTAAATGGAAAAAAACCCTCACATTATATAGTCTTCACAAGAGAAATAATCACATTCAGTTTTCACTGTAGTTTCTGGGAAATCTGGAAATCTCATACTTACATCTCTAGTTTTATCCAGAATTAAACAGAAAAACTTTATAAAAAGACTTGAATTTTAAAAGGTAACTATCTATACTCTGTTCTCTCTTCTACTCCTTACTTCCCTCTCACTTATATAAATAAAACTGATAGTATCACAAATAGTAGTCATCTTCTTGTGGTAAATATGATTCATGTCCACAGCAACCCCTTGTGAAATCTCCTCATTTCATGCTCCCTATTTCTCATGGCTGTCCAAAGTTGGTACTTGAGATCTTATTATCCCTGTACCTCAACTTTAGATCTGAATCTGGTATCATCCTGGCCACAAATATAAATGTATACTGAAAATGACAAGCTAACCTCATCTGATAATTCTCAATTCCTCATGTTCAGGTACACCTTATTGTTTCCTTCAATGTGTGTCTGTAAACATTTTCTTTGTCTTTGCTCTGTCAAAGGTTATATAATTTTTACATTTATGTCCATGTCTTTATGTACAGATCTTGTATATCTGTGCATCTATGCAGATGTATGATTTTTCATCCTAAATTCTTGCAAGTTGCATCCAATATTTAGGAATCTTGTCTGATAACTTCTTGTTACCTGTCCATTTTTATTTTCTATTGAGCACAGACTGTTTTCCTTTTCCACCAAATTAAGATCTTACAAATACATCAGTTGCTTATAAAAATGCTAGTCATTACTATTAAAAATTAGTTTATCCTGGAGATGGTGAAAGTGTAAGGGTCAGCTTCACTCTCTCTGATTGAAAAGAGGGCTGGATCTTTGGGGTCTTTCCATGTGGGTATCTGTCTTGCTTTTCTTGCACTTTGTAGTGTTAGGACCAAACTGAAGCCAGGACAGGCTCTAAGGGGCAGGCTAGACCTGAGAAAAGCTGAGGCTCTGGGACCTCCCGCAGGCAGTGTAGCTAGACCAATCAGAAAAATCCCTGTAGCCCCCCGCCCACGCCAGACCCGAGCCAATCCAGATAGGGATGCGAGGTTGAAAAGTCCCGCGGGCACATACGGTTTAACCAATCAGCTATGCTGTTACAGAAACAAAGAACCGTCTGTATAAAAGTATACGTGATTCAGAGCTCGGGGCCCTTGTCAGATTCCACTGTGCTGGACGAAACCTGGGCCCTGGCTCGAGCTAGTAATAAACCCCTTTATGCTTTTGCATTGCTGTGGGCATCTTATTCTCTCAGTTTTGGGGACTCGGACTCTGGGCATAACAGTAGTACTGCTAATATTTTGGCTTTCATTAGACTGGTGTTTGGTAGTTCAGTCTGGAAAGAATCTGCCTACAGTGCAGGAGACCCAGGTTAGACACCTGGGTTGAAAGATCCCCTGGAGAAGGAAATGGGACTCATTCCTGTATTCTTGCCTGGGAAATCCCATGGACAGAGGAGCCTGGAAGGCTACAGTCCTTGGGGCTGGACATGACTTAGTGACTAATCCACCGCCACCACAGTGGCATTTATAACACTGATAGAAACATTTAGTCCAGCAATGAGTTAAGAATAGAAGGAACGGAAACTCTAAAGCCAGGAAAAGCTGTCTTTGAGGTTTGTGCTGGGGAGCAGCTGGAACCTCCATTCTTCTTGGGAAAGTTACACTTTCAGTTAGTTCTGCTCTCCTCTCTTGCCTAGTGGTTGGGGGCACCAAGACATCTCACTTGTTCAGAGGAAACACAGCAACTGTCTGATTAGAAAAGCTGCAGATTCCTTGGAATATACCCCTAAGGGGGAAAAAGTGACTTGATCTATATGAAACTGTAAAAGAAATCCTATTCCAGTATATAAACAACTACTTTTTGAGGCAAATCAGATCTATTTTCTCTATTCTACAGATGAGAAAGGAGGTACTCAAAGAGGCTAAATTTCTTCCTCAGTGTTAAAAAGCTACTGTGTGTCATTGCAATTTTTGTAACTAAAAAAAAAACCAAAACAAAACCCATGTGAATTTCATATGGTTCAGCCTAACAGAAAACCCAAGCTTGCATGCAGGGATTCTGTCTCCCACTCCAGAGTCCAGTTTAATACATCACTGTTTCTTACTTGTATCCTCAATGATGACTTCAAGTGTCTTTATTTAAAGCTCATTTCAATATGTACAAACATAAGGCTAAGCACAAACCTCGGAGTCATGTAGCTTTATTAAACTACATGAGCAACAATTAAAGGAAACATTCAATTAAATAGTGTTTTCCCATAACACAATACTAAGGAATAAAAATCACTCTTAAAATTTTTTTCATTGCATATTACCACTACACTTAATGGTCCTGAACTCTTGAAAGCATCTATGTAAGAAGATGGAATTTATGTAACCCAACTGCTGTTTTATGAAGACATGCACTTTATAGCATTTGCTGTGTGATGACTCAGTTCAATTCTTCTACCACTTGTCTCTATTTGCACTACTTGTAAAACTTTACCTCACTTAAACAATAAGCTTCCACTTGGATTGAACCTATCATTGATACATTATATTTGCTTCCTGTGTTTTTTTCTCTCATTGGCCTATAACGCTTTAAGAGTTTAGTTCATAACTCCTCTGCAGCACATCATTTTCATACAAACAAATGAGAGTCTCAATGGATTGACTTTTCCATGAAACCAAAGTTGCTTTTCTATGAAATGTCTTTTAATTTTGAATTATCATTCTATAAAAAGAAGCTTGACTCTGGTAAAAGAATTAAGCATGAGTTTAATTGAATGAGCTATTTGAACATGAGCTTGAACACATAGCTATTGGAGCTATTTGAACACAGCTCTGCATGCAGTGGCACTGGCGAACAGAGGTAATTTTCAGACTTGGCAATCAACTCTAATATTTAGGGACATGGATTTTAAACCTATGCAGGGACACTGAAAAGGATGTATCTCTGTGAAAGGACTAGAAAAACTCCCCACTGTCTCAGGGAGACTCAAAGGGAATTGTCAAGGCCTAGGTCTTTAGGAATGAACAAAATAAACAAGAAATCAAAAATCCCAAGTTTACTCCGTGCATAGATTTGGAACTTCTAGAATGGCCTAGGAAAACCTGCCTTGCCTTCACTCCTCAAATGGAAAAGTTAATGTAAAAACTGCAGTCCATAGGGTAGTGAAGAGTCGGACGTGACTGCGTGACTGAACTGAACTGCACGTAAAAACTTGTCCCCAATTGTGGTACCACTCAGTAGTCTGGAAAAAGCAAAAATTAAATGAACAAATAAGCTACTTTGGAGGGTACTGCCAAATCCAAGTCTTCACACCAAAAAAAAACAAAACAAAACCTCCACTGAAGATAAACCCTAATTTTTAAAATTATTAAACAAAGAAGGAAACAACTCACCATTTGTGAAAGTTACCAGATTCAATAAACAGCAGATTGAAACAGTGTCAAAACTACCCTTCCCCAAATTTCAGCTTATAGAACTACAAAATACAAATGTTTAAAATTGTTTAAGAGATAAGAAAAAATAGAAAGCATCGGGAAATGAGATACTATAAAAGGCAAGCTTTAAAAATAGAACTTCTAAAAGTAAAAACTGAAAAATATAGTTGTACTTGAAAACTGAATTCCCTAAATAGAGATTTTATGCCCTAAGACATAGATCTAAGGAAATATATATAGAATATAGATCTAAGGCAATAGGATAGAAAGTTTGAGAGACATGGAAGAGAGAAAGGAGATATCCAGTGTCTAATAGAAATTTCCAAGGAGATACTGGAGAGTGAAAAGGAGGCAGTATTTCAAAAGATAATGACAAAAACTTCCTTGAATTAATAAAAGACATGAATGCTCAGGAAAAGAATTATGGCTGCTGCTACTGCTACTGCTGCTAATTCGCTTCAGTAGTGTCCGACTCTGTGCGACCCCATAGACAGCAGCCCACCAGGCTCCGCCGTCCCTGGGATTCTCCAGGCAAGAACACTGGAGTGGGTTGCCGTTTCATCCTCCAATGCATGAAAGTGAAAAGTGAAAGTGAAGTCACTGAGTCTTGTCCAACTCTCAGTGACCCCATGGATTGCAGCCCACCAGAATCCTCCATCCATGGGATTTTCCAGGCAGGAGTACTGCAGTGGGGTGCCATTGCCTTCTCTGAAAGAATTACAGCACACTTAAAAAAAGAAAATATTAAAACAACCAGAAAATTTTTAAAAATTACATGGAAAGTGAACATAAGTTAAAATGACAGCAGATTCCAACAGAACAAGGTCAGAGTTAATGGAGTAATAGTTTCAAAACTGTCAACTCAGGATTCTATCCACATCTAAATTATCATTCACTTGGAAGGCTTAAATAAGGTAAAAATCAATATACTTTAAGACAAAGTGACTAAATTTACCACTCATAAAAGAACTCCTAAAAGATTTATTCCAGGAAGAAGCAATTTGAATGGGGAAGAAGGGAACAAGGAGGAATGAGGTTTGGGAGACCAGTGAGAAGGACACAATGGTTTCTGACTTCTTGCCTCATTTCTTCCATCTCCTTCCCTTTCCAGAGGTTTCTACCTCCCTTCTTGATCTTGAAGTAAGTAGCCTGCCAGACTCTTCTGTCCATGGGCTTCTCCAGGCAAGAGTACCAGAATGGGCTGTCATGCCCTCCTCCAGGGAATCTTCCAGACCCAGGGTTCAGACCTGTGTCTCCTACTTTCCTGCAATGGCAGGCAGGTTCTTTATCACTAGCACCAGCTGGGAAGCCTGCCGTCTATCATATCCTCCCTATTTTACAGGATTTTCTTCTAGTTTATACCTTCTTTCCTGGGGGGCCATGTGGCTTAGCATGAATATCTTACTATTGTAAGGTCCTGGGAAACATGATTAATTAGCAAAACAAAAATATAACCTGGTAAATATTTTCAAAATATTATCCCTATAGTGTTTATATTAATTTTTAGTCTATCATTGAAATGAAAATATGGAAAATTTTAAATAATGTTTACTTATTTATTGATTTTTGAACTACCTTGCTGCGGTGAGCTGGCTTCTCATTGTGGTGGCTTCTCTTGTTGTGGAGCGTGGACTCTAGGCGTGTGGGCTTCATGTTGCGGCTCCCACGCTCTAGAGCTCAATAGTTGTGGTGCACAGGCTTAGCTGCTCCTTAGCAAGTGGGATCTTCCTGGACCAGGGATTGAACCCTTGTCTCCTGCATTGGCAAGTGGATTCTTTACCACTGAGCCACCAGGGAAGCCCCAAAATATGAGGATTTAAAGACCTATGTTCAAGGTCCCCAAGGGTTCAAGGATGCCAGCTTGAAAGATCTGTTTGATAACATCTGTCTTCTTAACTCATGAAAGTGTCCAAAGTGTTAGTTGCTCAGTTGTGTCTGACTCGGCGACCCCATGGACTCTAGCCCTCCAGGCTTCTCTGTCCATGAAATTTTCCAGGCAAGAATACTGGAGTGGGTAGCCATTCCTGTCTCCAAGGGATATTCCCAACCCAGGAATCAAACCCTGGTCTGCACTGCAGGCAGATTCTTTACCATCTGAGCCACCAAGGAAAACCTCTTAACTCATGAGTTCTAATTTTTTCTTAGCAGCAGGCTCATTTTCATTGTGCTTATATGCTTTTCCCAAGCAAACAACGCAATGTATAATTGTCTCTTCAGAAAGTTTTTCATTTGAGGTGGAGTTTTTATATTAGGGGCTTCCCTGGTGGCTCAGATGGTAAAGCGTCTGCCTGCAATGTGGGAGACCCGGGTTCAATCCCTGGTTCGGGAAGATCCCCTGGAGAAGGAAATGGCAACCAACTCCAGTATTCTTGCCTGGAAAATCCGATGGATGGAGCCTGGTAGGCTAAAGTCCATGGGGTCGCAAAGAGTCGGACACGACTGAGCAAGTTCACTTCACTTCACTTCACTTTGTATATTAGAGATATTGTCATGATGTAATTGAGATTATTATGAAAGACAAACTTCAAGAATCAACACAATTGTACCTAGCATGCCTTCTGGGTGCAGGGTTTACATGGCATATAAATCCGCGGAAAGCTTAGGTTCCATGTCCTTCTTGTTCAGTCATATAATAATCACAAATGTTTGATTAGCAATAAAGTTGTTTTATGGCTAAATAGCAGCTTTTATGCTTTAAGAATTACGCATTTTACTGGTTCTTTTAGGTTCATTCAAAATGTTCAAGAAGAAAAGGGTTCATCTTTTGAATCTCTGCTTCTGTGAGGTGGGTAAGGACATAAATTTAAACTTAAATGACATTTAAGATTCTTCAGTTTCAAAACCTTTGTCTTCTCCTTTTAAGTTGCCTTTGCTTTGACACCATGGGTGGGAAACCGGCAATTCAACTTAACCCACAGTGAGCAATGAAATAATTATGTCAGTATAAAGAACTGGAAACACTGTCATCTGTGTAAGCCTTAAGGTAAGTTACCCAGTTGTCAATACTTTGTTGTTTCTATAGAAAGCCTTTTCTCAAAAGGCCTCTTTTCACAATTGCCCAGGAGCCGCCATGGGAGATCCCCACCATGACAAGGTCTTTTCTGCGGAAGACAACCGTTAAGCAAGGGCTTCAGAACTCAAGGGGCTCCCTAGGCTTTCTTGAGCATCTACCCCAAAACCAGAATCTGTCTGTTTTACTGTTTCATGACGTTCCCCAACTCCTCTGACATTAACAGGGGGCTAACCCTGACCACCTTTCTCTGGAAAAAAATCAACTTAGGGCTATAGCTAATAAATCTCCTGGACATGAGAGGAATATTTCAAATCAAACCCCCTCTATTAGCATTCTAGCTTGCTTGGCAGGTTATCCACACTCTTGCAGCTATGCATACAATTATTTACAGCCTCCCAACTGTGAGAAGCATGGAAAGCCTAAAACATAGAGCCTTTGAAAGAGTTAGACGTTATTAGAGTAGTGCTAGTGCTGATGTAGGATTTCATTATTGGGCCAATGCTTGTTGCTAAGTTCCCATATCTCTTATCCACTGTGCACCTGGGAATGCATTAGTTAACATAGAGAGAATGCTAGAAAAACAAGTGTAGCCTTGAATTTAACCTTATCAGACTTTTGAGCTAATTGGTTCTTTCTTGTAACTCACTGCACCTTTGCTCTGTGAAAAATGTAACTGTTTGGCACTTTCTGAGGCTGACATAGATTAGAAATATGAAGAAAAAACACTTTGAGGAAAATAAGTTTTCTGGTTGAGCAGCCTTTTTCAAAAGAGGGTCATAAAATGTTCACAGGCCTCCAAGGCCAGAAGATACTGTACACAACATCTTTTGTGGAAAAGGTATGCAGAAAAATCATGGTTTCGATAAGGGCAATACTGCTGGAATGTTGGGCTGACTCTGTATGACCTTGCGTCTTTCATTTCCCTCTATGTACAAAAAAGGTATATAAGTACCGTTTAAAAATAAAGCTATGGATCTCGCTCATCAAAGCAGCTTGATCTCCTCGTGTCAATCATTTTCCTCCTCTTACTCTCTCTTTCAGGCTAGTTCCCATCTGGAGTACAGAGATCCGCCATGTCTACTTATTTGCCTGGGTTTCTAAGACCTGAAGGGGAAGGCGCCCTGCGCCTTCACTCCCTCGGGAGACCGGGAGGGCACCTGTGGCCTCACCTAGACGGTGCAAGTCTCTTGTCTTGAGACTTTATTGATTTTCTGTATAAACCAAGGAACACCAGCCTCTTTTCTTCTCTCCTCTGTTTTCTTATCTACAACATTCTTAACTCTCTCTCTCTCTCTAAATCAATCGCAATCGCTGACACCATTTCTCCTTCGGGTTTCCCTGGATCCTGCGGGGGCTGGACTCCGGCACACAGTGTAGCATAGATTCCTTGACCTGATCTGATAAAACATATTCAGTGAGATAAATGTTGTGGTTCCTGTTTTACAAAACAGAAGACAGGCACAGAGAAATTAGGGGCAGCGATAGCACTGACAGTGATAGAACTGTCATCTATTTCGTGGGTAATCTGAAGTATCCTGGCCCGTGATTTCTTCTCCAGTGGCCCTGCTGAGGTAGTAGGTGAGGACATGCAGAGAGGAGACCAGTTCACAAGGGTGTCCCATGACATGACGCATGAGAAACTTGACCTTAACTCTGAGAGAATTACAGAAGGAGGTCAGGGACTATTTTTTATTTTCAACTAAATAGGTTTTTCTTCATAAAACGTATTTTCTTCATAAAAATGATATTCAGCAATATAGTTTCATTAAAGAGTGGACTGAACACATTCCTGTTACCATTCAGTTCAGTTCAGTTCAGTTGCTCAGTCGTGTCTGACTTTTTGCAACCCCATAAATTGCAGCATGCCAGGCCTCCCTGTCTATCACCAACTCCCGGAGTTCATCCAAACTCTTGTAAATCGAGTTGGTGATGCCATCCAGCTATCTCATCCTATGTTGTCCCCTTTCCCTCCTGCCCCCAATCTCTCCCAGCATCAGAGTCTTTTCCAATGAGTCAACTCTTCGCATGAGGTGGCCAAAGTACTGGAGTTTCAGCTTTAGCATCATTCCTTGCAAAGAACACCCAGGACCAATCTCCATTAGGATGGACTGGTTGGATCTCCTTGCAGTCCAAGGAACTCTCAAGAGTCTTCTCCAACACCACAGTTCAAAAGCATCAATTCTTCGGCACTCAGCTTTCTTCACACACAGTCCAACTCTCACACATCCATACATGACCACTGGAAAAACCATAGCCTTGACTAGATGGACCTTTGTTGGCAAAGTAATGTCTCTGCTTTTCAATATGCTATCTGGGTTGGTCATAGCTTTCCTTCCAAGGAGTAAGCGTCTTTTAATTTCATGGCTGCAGTCACCATCTGCAGTGATTTTGGAGCCCCCCAAAATAAAGTCTGACACTGTTTCCACTGTTTCCCCATCTATTTGCAATGAAGTGATGGGACCAGATGCCATGATCTTAGTTTCCTGAATGTTGAGCTTAAAGCCAACTTTTTCACTCTCCTCTTTCACTTTCATCAAGAGGCTTTTTAGTTCCTCTTCACTTTCTGCCATAAGGGTGGTGTCATCTGCATATCTGAGGTTATTGATATTTCTCCTGGCAATCTTGATTCCAGCTTGTGCTTCTTCCAGTCCAGCATTTCTCATGATGTACCCTGCATAGAAGTTAAATAAGCAGGGTGACAATATACAGCCTTGACGTATTTCTTTTCCTGTCTGGAACCAGTCTGTCGTTCCATGTCCAGTTCTAACTGTTGCTTCCTGACCTGCATATAGGGTTCTCAAGAGGCAGGTCAGGTGGTCTAGTATTCCCATCTCTTTCAGACTTTTCTACAGTTGATTGTGATCCACACAGTCAAAGGCTTTGGCATAGTCAATAAAGCAGAAATAGATGTTTTTCTGGAACTCTCTTGCTTTTTCCATGATCCAGCAGATGTTGGCAATTTGATCTCTGGTTCCTCTGCCTTTTCTAACACCAGCTTGAACATCTGGAAGTTCACGGTTCATGTATTGCTGAAGCCTGGCTTGAAGAATTTTGAGCTTTACTTTACTAATACTTCTCTCCTAAATATTATTTAACATAGCCCCAAATCTACAAGGACCAAAAAAAAAAAAAAAAAAAAAAATCAAGAAACAAAAATTAGGTGAAAATTCTGGAGGCTGGAAAGCAAACAGACCAGTGTTGATTGTTTTCACAGAAGCAAGAAAAGTAAAACCTATGAAATTGAGAAAGCCAAGAAGCAAGTTGCTTCACACTGTAGAACCACCGAAAAGATACAATTGGAGTTGGTGGGTACCCTTAGTTGAAAATCAGTGTAAGAAAAAGCCCAGTTATTAACTTAAGGGAAAAGAGAAAGTTATACCAGAAAGATAATACTCATGGCTTATCTGTGAATTATATTTGCATGGACATAATATTACACAGAATATTGACCTAACAAAGTTATATGCATTGTTAAAGTGGTAGCAGCTTTAAAGATATTCATCTTCCACAGTAGAAATTAAAGAGATAGCAACTAAAACTGAAAATTAAGAATTAGCTATATAAGTATGTTTGAGAGGGAAAGAAATACAAGGTGAAGGTGGTGAGGTGAAGTCGCTCAGTCGTGTCCTACCCTTTCCCATGGACTGTAACCTACTAGGCTTCTCTGTCCGTGGGATTCTCCAGGCAAGAATACTGGAGTGGATTGCCTTTTCCTTCTCCAGGGGATCTTCCAGACCCAGGGATCGAACCCTGGTCTCCCGCATTGGAGGCAGATGTTTTAACCTCTGAGCCACCAGGGAAGCCTCAAGAAATACAAGGTAAATACTAATAGAAACAGCTATGAGTTTAAAATGGCTGCTCCTGGGAAGTGAAAAAATTAGAAATGTATGTGGGGAGACAAGACTCCTCTTCTCAGTATACCTTGTAGAACTCTGACTTTCACTACTATAATATATTTAAGTGGTAGGAGGTAAAAATCTAATACTAAAACATTAGCCACACTTATTTCATGGGTTATTGTGAGGATTGAGAGTAAGGTATGAAATTCTAATCCCAGAAGTTCTAGCTCATAGTAAGTGTGCACTACATGCTACTGTTTCTATTATCGACTTTAAACAAAAAAAATGGACTTCACTTTTTAAGTTTTTTGTACTTAAAAAAATAATTTTATTTATTTTTGACTGTTCTGGATCTTTGTTGCTGTGCAGGCTTTTCTCTAGTTGCAGCAAGCGGGGGCTACTCTCTAGCTGTGGTGCTCAGGCTTTTCACTCCTGTGGCTTGCAGAGCTCAGGTTCTAGGGCATGGGATTCAGCAGTTATGGCACGTGGACTCAGTAGTTGCAGCTTCTGCACTCTAGAGCACAGGCTCAATTGTTGTGGCACACGGGCTTAGTTGCTCCTCGGCATGTGGGATCTTCCTGGCTCAGGGATCGAACTCATGTCTCCTACACTGGAAGGTAGATTCTTTACCACTGAGGCACCAGAGAAGGCCTCTATTGTGGTTGATCGAAAATAATTTTAAATATTAAGCAGTAAGGAAAAGTACAAAGAAAAAGTAATGAACTAAAAATTCCTCTGTCCAATAATAAGCAGTGTTTCACTGGGTGATCAATGTATATTTCTAATAAAAGTATCTTTTCATCTGTATATAAAAATTTGTGTTTAGTCGCTAAATCTTGTCCGACTCTTTTGTGACCCCATGGACTGTAGCCTGCCAGGCTCCTCTTGTCCATGGAGTTTTCCAGATAAGAATACTTGAGTGGATTGCCATTGCCTACTCCAGGGGATCTTCCCAACCCAGGGATCAAACCTGCATCACCTGTGTCTCCTGCCTTGGCAGGCAGATTACCACCTTGCCACCTGGGAGGCCCACCTCTTAACTTCACAGAGTTACCTGGGGGAAAGTATAACCAAGTAGGATCCTATGGGCCTTCTTAGGACAGATCCCCATCCCTCAGTGTCCTCTGCCTGCCGGTAGTTTGTAGAAAAGCTTCAGTCTCCAGGCCTCCCCTGAATCACAAAATCCTGGCTCAAGAATTAATGACTAAAAGAATGTGAACATGTAGTAACAAAAATTAGCAATTGGGCTAGGGAAACTGGTAACAGTTTAAACAATAGAGCAGCCATGAAGCAGTCATAGAATCTCTGTTCCAACCTGAAGGACATACGGTCTGATGTACATTCCTGAGTTGTTTTGCAGATACTGAGACCTCTGCCAGAAAGAAGCAGCTATGTTGCCTGATGACCATGAGCACATATCCCCAGACCACTGGAGCCTGAGGATTGATGATGTGAACCTGTGACACCACTCTACTACCTCCCCGTAAAGCAGAAAATTGTGTAGAGTTGGTCATGCACTCTGTGACTCTCTCCCTCACTTTGCCTTTAAAAACGCTTCCCTGAAATCCATCAGGGAGTTTGGAGCTTTTGAATATTAGCTGTCTGCCTGGACTCCTTGCTTGGCGGCTGCAGTAAACGTTGCACGTTTCTTCACCACAACCCTAGCGTCAATAGATTGGCTTTACTGAATTGGTTTGGTAATAAAAGGTCAAGTGAAAAAGATAAACAATAAGCACAACAATTGAGTACATTTTGTAGTGTGTTATAGGGTGGGAGAAAAAGAAACACAGTGGGAAAACTGGAGCAGGCTAAAAGGATTCAAGAATGGGAGTTGGAAGCTGTTGCTATTTTAAGCAGTATGATCAGAATAGGTCTCATAGCTGGGGTCTGACAGAATGTTCCAGGTGGAGGAAGCAGTCAGTGACAAAATACTAAGGCAGGTGTGATAGTTGATTTTATGTGTCAACTTGGCTGGTCCACAGTCATCTGGCCAGTTGCTGACCTCCCCCAGTCAAGAGGGGAGGCCTCTGCAGCGGATGGCCTTTAGACTTCACCTGCAGCATCAGCTCTTCCCTAGAGTTCTAGCCTACTGGCCCACCATGAAGATTTTGGATTCACAGTTTCCATAATTGGTTTTGCTTCTCTGGAAACTCTAACAGAACAAGTTTAAAAACAAAAAGATAAAATGGCCAAAGGGCTGAAGCAGTACTAAGACATGAGGTTCAGGGGTAGCAGGACTTAGTAAACATGCCAAGAAATCTATATTTTTCCTGAGTCCTGAGTGAAATGGTGAGCTTTTGAAAGGCTTTGAGGAGAGAATAATTTACCATTTACTTCTTCCTATGACTGTTGATGTGATTTGTACCCTCACACTTCTTTCAATGTTCCGTTCTCCAGACCTCTAATTTTTGTTTTTGTTTGTTTTTGGCTACACTTCGAGGCATGTGGGATCTAGTTCCCTAACCAGAGATGAAATCCATGCCCTCTGCATTGGAAGTGCAGAGTCTTAACCACGGGACTGTCAGGGAAGTTCCAAACTCCTAATTTTCGTGGCTGATGATGTTTACTTTTCCTACAATCATGGTTCCTCAGTTTTTAGTTTTAGTCTTTGTACAAGTTGATCAATATCAATATCAGGTTTGTTTTTTTTTACAATGATTTCTTCCTCTAAGTATCTTCCATTTAACTCGTGCTTTGGTTGAAGGTATTTTATTATCCCCTTTGTAAGAACAATTCAGGGATATTCTCCATTTTCCTGGAATTCTCTCATATTTAAGAATGTCTACCTCTTGACTTTAAATTGAACAAAAAATGTGTATTACAGTAGTCCGGGTCTTCCCAAGGAAGAATACCTCAGAATGTTGTTAAAAATTTTCCAGCCTCTAGCACAGGTATTGATAGGAGAAATCTGAGGCAGTCTTTGTTCTCATCTTTGTGGGTTGTTTTTCCTTCCTGATGGCCCAAAGAATTAATTCTTAATCCCTTAAATTTAGCAATTTGACAAAGGTAGGAGTTAACATTAACAGGTCTGTGCTAGTCTTTCCTGTATATTCATCTCAATAAATTTTCCTCTATTAAACCTCTGAAAACATTTTTGTTGTTGTTTTATTTGTTGGTTTCTCTACTTGAGGAGCAACAATTATTTTGATCATTCTTACACTCTATGTCAATCATCATATTTCAAATTGTTTTCATCTTCTATTTGGTCTGAATTCACTGTAATTATCTCACCTGTTCCTGCTATGCCATTAATTAAATTTTCAACCAGATATATTTTATTCCAGTCAAGTTCTAACTTGTCTATTATTTCAATAACAGTGCTACTTGGTGTGGGGAGAGAGCAAATTAGCCAAGATGGCGTGGTCAGGCTCTCTTGCTCCACGTTTTGTAAATAACGACTATGTAACAGCTGAGCTCACTTAGAGCACTGTGCATGCCCGTCACGGGGTTTATGTAACAGCTGAGCTCACTTATGGCACGGTGCATGCCAGGCACGAGGTGCTTGCTCGGTCACGGGGTAATTTGTGCCGTATGCTGGTATGCCTCCACCTAGAAAGCGGCGGCCCTAATGCTGTGACACGGCTGTGTCCGTTGGGTCAGCTGCGAGAGGACAGAATATAGCGTGTTTATTGCTACGGCTGCTGCACCAACCAGGAGAGAGGTTGTATTGTGTTAGGTTATGTTATGGCTGCTGCTGCCGCCGCTGTGCCAGCCAGGAGAGAATAAACGTGTCTGCAGTTCCTACAGCTCTTTGAATCTCCTTCCAGCCTCTGATCTCCCGCTTTGCCTACCCTGGGTTCAACGAACAGTGTGCACAGTGAGATACAGCAAGACAATTGGCATAGTGAACAGGATCAGCAATACCATTGGTGTAGTCAGCAGAACGAAGCGTCATACATTTGGCTTCTTAACCTTTTCCCTTATCTTGGCAGTCTCTCATTTCATCTCAAGCTGTTGTTTTATCACCCTCCCCTATTCAAGTTCTTGCTCACTGAGTTTGTGTTTTTAAGTTCTTCCGCAACACAAAGTTCACCCACGGAATATGCTTCTGTGGCTTTTCCTCAGTTGTTTTATTATTAGATTTCATCTGTCTTTTGAATGTCACCTTTCATTATTGCGTTCCCCTGCTCCTTTATTGGAGTGCATTGTATTTGTGTGGTTGCCAGGCAATTTCTTTTTAACACTGATGATGTTTAACATAGGCAGCTATGTCTTGACCTCTTATTTACTCTGACAGAGTGTGAGTGAATTCTCTTTCCACCTAAAGAAATCAGTTTGTTTTCCTCCATCCATGGTTCAGTTTGGGAACTGGATGTTGCTTTTAAGCTATGTTTCTCTGGCCTGAGGTCATGCTGATGGGCGAGGAGAATGCTTAGCTGGGGCGAAGAGCATCCTGTTTTGTGGACCTAAGTTCTGCCTTCTACTTCTGGAGATGAAAAGCTTTATACCAACTAGGGGTATCTCTAACTCTTGGGATCCTTAGTACAGCCAGGGACTCTCCAGTTTTTTCAGTCCCCATCTAGCCACTTGAAGATTTATCTTACCAGTTTGTTACCTATAGGTATTTGAGTGTGACATTCCTGCTTCCATGAATTCCTGTGTGGCAAAAATACTTATTATCTCTTGAAATATCTCATGTTTTCTCACCAACAGGTCTTCTTGCCTATACCTTACCCCTTCACATGGAATGCTTCCATCCTCTTCTCTTTCATCTTTTCTGCCCCTAACCATTTCAAGCCTATTCCTTCCTCAAATATTCAGATAAAAATCCTAAATTTTTAATAAAATTTTCCCAAAGCTGGAGCACATCTTTCACAAGACTTTGTTGCTTGTGTGATACATTTGAAATACATCAAATTATAAATTATGTAGCTTTCTTTCAATGTACATATGTTGTTACTCCTTGCTTGACTGAAGGTCATTAAAAGCAAGTATTACATCTTAAAACTTTTTGCATTTCCTCATTTCAATTGAGAGAACAAGAACTAGGGGGAGCACAGATAACCAAATTATTAATTTTACTTAATAACATCAACCTATTATACAAAAATGGAAAGAAAAAGAAATGAATAACTATGAATAATTAACTAATTTATCAGATTCTTATTATAGACGTCTATTGTGTAATCTTAGAATCTTTGAACTTTTTTTCCTTTGTTATTGTTGCTGTTTAGTCGCTAAGTTGTGTCCAACTTTTTTTTAAAACCCCATGGACAGTAGCCCTACAAGCTCCTCTGTCCCAGGCAAGAATACTGGAGTGAGTTGCAGTTTCCTTCTCCAGAGGATCTTGCTGACCCAGGGATCGAACCTGCATCTCCTGCCTTAGCAGGTGGATTCGTTATCACTGAGACACCAGGGAAGCCCATCTGTATTATTATATAAGGATAAAAAATCAATTTAGATAAAATCAGAAGCCAAATGAATTGGTATATTTGGACACTTCTTTTGAAAGTTGACTTTAAACATTTTTTTTTCCTTCTCTCTCTAAGGATGTTAGAAATGTTTCTTTCTAAACATTTTCTTTCCTTAAAGCAGAGCAGATTTTCCAAGTAAAAGAAAATGATAACAGAGACATAGACTAGGTCAGCAAACATTTTCTATAAAGAGTCAGATAGTGAAGATTTTTGGCTTAGATGGCTCCTCGTATAATTTTAAGTTCTGTCTTTATATAGGCCATATACAAACAACCACAATTATTCCCCCAAATTTTATTTAAGGACACCAAAACCTGTATTTCATGTAATATTTTTGTGTCACGAAATCTGATTCTTTGATTTTTTAAAAATGTAAAAACCTTAGGTGGGTTGGATCTGGTCCGAGGACTGTGGTTTGCCAAGTCCTGGTATAAACTGTTTCTTGCACAGGGTCTTATTGCCAGCAGTAGAGTTTGGAATAGTTATTCTCAAAAATATATTGTGCCTCTATCCTCTGAACTAAACCAGCTGCTATAATAAACAAGGAATTTTAAAATTTACATGAACAAAGAGAGGGAATAAAATAAAGACAAACAAGTGGGTGAGAAAAATGAAGTTCTTGTGAGATATATGGCCATTATAATAAAGTCTCTGAAAACAATTGTTTTTGGATAACATTACAGAAATTTTCACTTCCAGATAATTTTTCTATTTAATGATATAAAATTCATAGGATTTTTAGCAGTTAAATGGGTAAAAATCTCTTTAAGGAGTTCATACCTGAACATGACAAGTCAGTTTCTATTTTAGGAATAAATAAACTCCTCTTCCGGAGAAGGCAATGGCACCCCACTCTAGTACTCTTGCCTGGAAAATCCCATGCGCGGAGGAGCCTGGTAGGCTGCAGTCCATGGGGTCGCTAAGAGTCGGACCTGACTGAGCGACTTCACTTTCACTTTTCACTTTCGTGCATTGGAGAAGGAAATGGCAACCCACTCCAGTGTTCTTGCCTGGAGAATCCCAAGGATGGGGGAGTCTGGTAGGAGGCCGTCTATGGGGTCGCACAGAGTTGGACACGACTGAAGTGACTTAGCAACAGCAGCAGCAGCAGCAACAAACTCCTCTTCCCCTTGGAAAGTAAACCCAGGCCTCTTCGGATAAGATTCCTGCAGTTTTGCTGAGCACTGGTGGGGTGGCAGGGATCCTCCTCCGGGAGGAGGGCCCACAGGAGCCTGAACCCTTCTACTGACCTCCCTTTTCTCCTTTCCTAGGGCAGCTAATTATTCTAGGAAGCTGAGAGAAGTGACCCTGACTCTCTGTGGCCTCTCCAAACATCTCTGGACATTTGTTTTGGAAATTCAAAATCCAGAACGTAACTCTTTTTTGTGTGTTCTGAGGCACTGGCTTTCCATGTAGATAGTAAATGTAGAATGCTCTAGTTGCCTATGCTGCATAAGGGGTTGAAGTGCAAGAAATGAAAGGCAGGGTTGGTATCTCAAAATATTATTCTATTTCTTGCATACTTGAATTCGAGGGCTAAAATTGGTAGCTATGCATGTCTCTAAAATGTTACTTTTTCTTAAGGATATCTTCCTCCAAGAGTGCTTCTCTGTGTCCCCTCCTCTGACAATCCCATCACTCTCTGATGGCTTCCAGATCCTTCCTCCAGTCTTTGACTTTAGACAGAACCACTGATTTCTGGATATAGCCTTTGGATGGCCCATTGGGCATCTCTGATTCAGTGTGACCAAGACTGAACCTATGATCATCATCCACAAACGTTTTCCTTAGTGTTTCCTACTTAGTTGGTGACACCATTATTTTACACAGTCACTCACATTGGAACTCTGAGCTTCATCCTTTTTTCTCAAATTCCATATCAAATTCATCTCCAAGTCTGCAGATTTTATTTCCAAAAGGCTTCCTTACAGCCACTGTTCTTGCTCATAGCCTTTTTATGTCATGTCTGGTTTTTATTTCAATGTGAAGTGAAGTCGCTCAGTTGTGTCCGACTCTTTGCGACCCCATGGACCGTAGCCTACCAGTCTCCTCTGTCCATGGGATTTTCCAGGCAATAGTACTGGAGTGGATTGCCATTTCCTTCTCCAGGGGATCTTCCTGACCCAGGGATTGAACCTAGGTCTCCCGCATTGTAGACAGACGCTTTACCATCTGAGCCTATTTCAATAACCTCCATTAAAAGATAAACTAAGGCATATTAAAATTTTGAGTTTATTTGAGCAAAATCAGAGTTGAATTGGGGCAGCATCAAATCTATGAGATAGAAAGGCACTCCAAGAAGAGGTACGAAATGAAAAATTTTCATAGGCAGAAGGGAGCAGGAACAAGAAACTTACACTGAGAAATAAGCAGGTTGGTTGTTGTAAAGTTACTTTCCTTTAGGGAATACCAGGATTCTATGGGGCTTCCAGGTAGCACTAGTGGTAGAGAATCCACCTGCCAATGCTGGAGACTTAAGAGACACAGGTTCCATCCCTGGGTCAGGAAGATTCCCTGGAGGAGGGCATAGCAACTCACTACAGTATTCTTGCCTGGAGAAACCCACAGAGGAGCCTGTCCATAGCGTTGCAAAGAGGACATGACTGAAGCAACTGAGCATGCATGCAGGGTTCTATGAGGCAGATTATCTAACTAGTGCAGATCAGATGATTCCTGATTGACTGGTTTAAATGTCCATTTCTTGGAGATCCAAATTTGTAATTAAATCAGTTTGTTGACATTTGACTTAGCGTAAGTAACTCCATTTTGGGCCTATTGTCTAGTTTTTAACGGCCCCAAGCCATGACCCTACTTCTGGTCCTGCTCGCCCAGAATCTACTCTCCACATTGCAGATAAAGTGAACTGTCTGACACGTAAAAGCCCCATCTCCTCCAATTTTTACCACTTGCAGTTAAGCAGCCTGGTGTTGGTCTACCAGGCTTGCTGTCTGGCCTATCTTTCTAAGCAGTGTGAGACACTGCTCCGGCTGGAACCTCAATGGAGAGCTTGAAGCCCAGACGAAAGTGAAACTGGAAACAAGTTCCAAACAGTAGGCAGAAAGCAGAAATGAGATCAAATTTGGAGGGAGAAACAGATGACCCTGTGGCTGTGAGAGACAAAGATGGGAAGAATCCCTCTAGGCAACTGTATCCAGGAGAAGGGAGATGTTTATGCAGTGGAAATAGTCCCAAGGGAGCAAAGAGGTTAACAGAAGTGCCACGGAGATGTAGGGAGTTGGGGCCTTTCCTCATATATTTCCTCCTGTGTTTAAATTCCAGTCTTCATTTAAGACTTAGATAAAATAATACTTCTTAGGGAAACCTTCTGTGACCCTACTTGTTGATACTGACACATCAAAGCTTCCAAGAAAATCTACAAACTTTTAGAGTTACTATTGAGTATTCAACAGAGTTACTGGGCTCAAGATCAACAGAGAAAAACCTTCTTTACAACAGAAGAAACCTTGTGGAGTATCTTACAGTGAGATATTCAATACAGCGATCAAAATTGTTTAAAAACGTGTATGTTTATCAGTATATCACTTTTATTTAAAAGTATCTCACAAAATAACAATGTCAATATTCAGAAGATAGGAAAGCATTAATAACTGTACTCATGTTTGAAGCACACATGCTAAGAGGCTTTAGGCATTATCTAAGTTAATGTTCACAAAATCCCCAGGTATTAGAATCTGTGTCCCCATTTCACAGATGAGGAAAAGGTTTAGAGAGATTAGATCACTCTGGTAATTTACACGGCAAATATGAACTCAAGCCTGCCTTATCTGACAATGAGATACAGCGTGTAGTGATTAAAACAGTGGCGCTAGACTGGGTATGTGGTCTGGACTGCAGCTCTGCTATTTTCTAGGCAGGTTTTAATAGCTGTTGGCTTTCCTACTCAGACATAGTAAATGTTTGTGTTTTATGCTGAAGCAATTTTTACTGAAGTCTTTGTCAGCTAAAGTGATTTTGGGAAGGTTACATTGTCTTTCATGCTTTTATCCTTAAATAATTTCATCTCTTCATAAATATGAGACAGTCCTTTTGAGCTACTTAAGTTCTCCTTTCCCCAGGGTTTACATTTCATTGAAGTCCATCTGAAATTATTTTTTGTTTGTCTTTCCAAATATTTCTGGTTCATCTCCAACATCTTAAGTTTCCTCATATATAAATGGAAACTCCAAAACAAAGTCACCTGTTTTGCTTTCAATACTACCACACTCATATTTTGCTTGTTTACAACATCTCTGAAGGAGGATGAGATTTATATTTTTTCAGCATGTCTCTGACCCCTTACATGTACACTGGACTGAAGTACAAGCACTATTTGTTTAAAGGGCTTGTTATGTATGACTATTTCAAAGACCTTGCGTTTGATGACCTCGTGGTGTGCTGTGCACTCAGATGGTAAAGAATCTGCCTGCAATGCAGGAGACCTGGGTTCAATCCCTGGGTTGGGAAGATCCCCTGGAGAAGGGAATGGCAACCCATGCCAGTATTCTTGCCTGGAGAATTCCAAGGACAGTCCATGGGGTCGCAAAGAATCAGACACGACTGAGCAACTAACACTTTCACTTAAAAGTGTATTCACTTTTTCTGTTTTATAGAAAACAAAGTACCTTTCACCATTTCAAGTAAGTTGATGCAGTGGGTGAATCAAAATACTAATATTTTTGGCTAAAACTATTATTTATGTAGCTTTCATACTCACCATTGATAAAAATGAAGCTGACTCAATTGATGCCTTGAGTCAGTGCCCCATAGGCTGTGAGGTGCATGTCTAAGGTATAAGGCTACTAGCCAAAGTTTTTCAACTGTTACTCTTCTTCTCAGCATTCCTCTTCTCTCCAGGAGAGCATTCCCAGGGAAGAGATACTTGAGAGAGAAGGTAAAAAGGAAGTAAAGTGAAAGTTGCTTAGTTGTGTCTGACACTTTGCAACCCTGTGGACTTTACAGTCCATGGAATTCTCCAGGCCAGAATATTGCAGTAGGTAGCCGTTCCTGTCTGTCTATGATGTGGGGAGACACAAATTCAGTTTCTCAGCTGCCTTGTCTCCAAGGAGGGTCCTAAGGTGGCATGCAGGGTAAAGGAAATAATTACACATGGAAGCATCCACTTTCTTTTCCTTCTCTATTCTCAGTTTCAGCAGAGAAGCAGACAGCTGACACCCTCCCAAATGCCCTCCCTCTCTCAACAAAACAAAACAAAACTCTTCATAGCTTAATCAAGCTCATTTCCCCGTCTCTCAAAGTAGTGCTCCATTTTTTCTATTATATTCAGAAGGGTTCACATTAGATTTAGCATAAGTGATTAATTTGATTTATTGACCTCTGATTTCTATTGCTTCTCTCATTTAAATCCTAAACCCCATGAAGTAGTTTTTAGGGTTTCTATCAGACTCAGAGAAGTTAAGTGCTCAGCTAAAGTCATATAAACATTGAACAAAAAAGGCAGAACTCAGACTCCCATCATCTTCAGCTGCAATTAGAACAGTCCCTAATTCCTAAGAGAGCACTTTAGGTAAATTCGTAACCTATCCTGCAGCCATTCTCTTCCAGGATCATGAGTATCTTGGACATGGACTCCTAGTAGCAAAAGACAGTTATTCCTCTAGGTTTCTGCACTTTCCTGGGGTTACAGAGAACGTGTACTTGGATGTGAGCCATTCTACATACTCTAGCATATGTTGAGGCAACTTTCTCAATATTTTGGAAAACATTCTTTCAAAAATATGATAGGATATATATTTTTGCATTATAGATACATTCTAAATAGAATTTATATTCATCTGGTGGTCCTTCATAAGACTGTTATAAATATTGCAGTGGCCCCGATATCCAGACGTCTGTTATCCTGGGCTCTCTAAATAAGAATCTGACTCAAGGCATCACTTTCATGTCAATAACAAAGATAAATTGATATCACATGATTTAAACTGTTATGATGGTTCTTAGGTGTCATTATCTTTTAAGGTGACTGTCTTGAAGAATCAGTGCTCCTCATCTTTGACCCCCTGTAAGAACCTTGAAGTAAGCCTCCACAGCCCAAGCAAGATTTTAAATGATGTTCAGATTATCAAGGGCTAGCACTTCTCATGTTCTAGAAGGTCAGGGAGTAAGAGTCAAGAGGAAGTCCTTGCCTTCTAACTGCATTGAATGCAAGAGGAAAGCAAGCAGTGCCATTTTTTGTCTGGAACATCATCATCAGTGGCTCAACAAAGTTCATGTCCAGTAAGAGAAAAATCTAGAAAATCTAGACTGTGCCAGTAATGATTTCAGTCAGTCAATCAGTCATGTCTGACTCTTTGCGACCCCATGGACTGCAACACACCAGGCTTCCTGCTCCTTCATCAACTCCCAGAGCTTGCTCAAACTCATGTCCATCGAGTCGGTGATGTCATCCCAGCATCTCATCCTCTGTTGCCCACCTTCTCCTCCTGCCTTCAATCTTTCCCAGCAACAGGATCTTTTCCAATGAATCAGTTCTTCACATCAGGTGGCCAAAGTATTGGAGCTTCAGCTTCAGCATCAGTCCTTCCAATGAATATTCAAGATTGATTTCCTTTAGGATGGACTGGTTTGATTTCTTAGCAGTCCAAGGGACTCTCAAGAGTCTTCTCCAATACCACAGTTTAAAAACATCAATTCTTTGGTGCTCTACTTTCTTTATGGTCCACCTCTCACAACCATACATGACTACTGGAAAAACCATAGCTTTGACTAGATGGAGCTTTGTTGGTAAAGCATTGTCTCTGCTTTTAAATATGCTGTCTAGGTTGGTCACAGCTTTTCTTCCAAGGAGCAAGCGTCCTTTTAATTTCATGGCTGCAGTCACCATCTGTTTTTGGAGCCCAAGAAAATAACTAATGATAGCTTCTGTCTGTCTGTATTGCAGATGACTAGCAGTACAACAATGCAGAAACTAATAATGCAGGCATGCAAACTTTTGCTCACATGCATCTTTGCATGTAGAATGAGTCCTTGTCTATGCAACTTAAAAATTCAGTCTCAAAGGTTCAGTTGTGGTACTATTACCTTGAGATATTTAGGATAATTTACTGATGCACATGCAAATTCTGATAAAGACTTTAAAAATAAACTTTTACCTTTAGACCAGCTTTAGATTTACAGGATTAATGTGAAGATAGTACACAGAGTTCTTACATATACCACACTCAATTTCCCTTATTATTAGCATATTGCAATATATTTGTCACAATTAATAAAACAACATAAACTAAACTACAAATTATTCAAATTTCTTCAGTGTATGTCTGTTAAAGGATCCTATCTAGGATACCACATTGCAATTAGTTGGGATGTCTCTTTATGTTCCTCTTGGCTGTAACAACATCTCAGACTTTCCTTATTTTTGATGACTTTGACAGCTTCGAGGAGAACTGGTCAAATATTTTACAGAATATTCTTCAGTTGGAGTTTTACTGATATTTTCTCATGCTGCTAAGACACTTCAGTCGTGTCCGACTCTGTGCGACCCCATAGACAGCAGCCCACCGGGCTCCCCTGTCCCTGGGATTCTCCAGGCAAGAACACTGGAGTGGGTTGCCATTTCCTTCTTCAATGCCTCTTGAGAAATCTGTATACAGGTCAGGAAGCAACAGTTAGAACTGGACATGGAACAACAGACTGGTTCCAAATAGGAAAAGGAGTACGTCAAGGCTGTATATTGTCACCCTGCTTATTTAACTTCTATGCAGAGTACATCATGAGAAACGCTGGGTTGGAAGAAACACAAGCTAGAATCAAGATTGCCGGGAGAAATATCAATAACCTCAGATATGCAGATGACACCACCCTTATGGCAGAAAGTGAAGAGGAGCTAAAAAGCCTTTTGATGAAAGTGAAAGAGGAGAGTGAAAAAGTTGGCTTAAAGCTCAACATTCAGAAAACTAAGATCATGGCATCTGGTCCCATCACTTCATGGCAAATAGATGGGGAAACAGTGGAAACAGTTTCAGACATTATTTTGGGGGGCTCCAAAATCACTGCAGATGGTGACTGCAGCCATGAAATTAAAAGACGCTTACTCCTTGGAAGAAAAGTTATGACCAATCTAGATAGTATATTCAAAAGCAGAGACATTACTTTGCCAACTAAGGTCTGTCTAGTCAAGGCTATGGTTTTTCCAGTGGTCATGTATGGATGTGAGAGTTGGACTGTGAAGAAGGCTGAGCGCTGAAGATTTGATGCTTTTGAACTGTGGTGTTGGAGAAGACTCTTGAGAGTCCCTTGGACTGCAAGGAGATCCAACCAGTCCATTCTGAAGGAGATCAACCCTGGGATTCTTTGGAAGGAATGATGCTAAAGCTGAAGTTCCAGTACTTTGGCCACCTCATGTGAAGAGTTGACTCATTGGAAAAGACTCTGATGCTGGGAGGGATTGGGGGCAGGAGGAGAAGGGGACGACAGAGGATGAGATGGCTGGATGGCATCACGGACTCGATGGACGTGAGTCTGAGTGAACTCTGGGAGATGGTGATGGACAGGGAGGCCTGGTGTGCTGCGATTCATGGGGTCGCAAAGAGTCGGACACGACTGAGCTACTGAACTGAACTGAACTGAACTGAACTGAATGCATGAAAGGAAAAGTGAAAGTGAAGTTGCTCAGCCGTGGCCGACTCTTAGCGACCCAATGGACTGCAGCCTACCAGGCTCCTCCGCCCATGGCGGAGGAGTACTGGAGTGGGTCGCCATTGCCTTCTCATGATTGGACTGAAATTATGCATTTTTAGGAGGAAGAGTATACAGCTAAGTGCCATTCTCTTTACATCACATCAAGTGTGAGTTCGTGCCTAGTAGCTCAGTTGTATCCAACTCTTTGGAACCCTTTGGACTGTAGCCCACAAGGCTCCTCGGTCCATGGGATCCCCCAGGCAATAATACTGGAGTGGGTTTCAGTGTCTTGCTCCAGGGGATCTTCTGGATCCAGGGATTGAAACCGTGTCTCCTGCATTGCAGGTGGACACTTTACCCACAGAGCCTTGAGAGAAGACCCACATCAAGAGTATCTGCTATGAATGTGACTTATCACTGTTGCTGTTAATCCTGATCACCTGGCTAAGGCAGTGGTTATCAGGTTTCTTTACTGTAAAATTACTCTTTTCTCTCCTTTTCCATGCTATACTCTTTGGAAAAAAGTCACCATGCACAGTGCAGATTTGAGTGGAGAATTATGCTACATCTCCTTAAGAGTAAGTACCTACTTAAATTATTTAATATTCTTCTGCATGGAAGATTTGTCTATTCTTCTCCATTTATTTATTTATTCCATTAAGCAATCATTTATTTATATCAGAAAGGACTTGTGGATATTTATTTTATGCTTTGGGTTACTATCCAATGCAACTTTATTTTTGCTCAAAATTTTCCAGGTTTGACTGTTGATAAGTCTTTCAGTTGACTCCTGTAACCCTTTGATATACCCCATCATTTGGGGGTTTTGTTTGTGTTTTGTGCACTTGCTTACTTTCTGATCCTATAAGATGCTCCAGGCTCATCTTGCCTATTTCTTGCCTCACTCCTAGAATAGGCCATTTCTCCAAGGGCCCTAGTTACTTTTACTGTGATATCTTCAAAATTACTTGACACTTTTAAAATTCACTTTTCTGATTGTCAAGTTTTGTCTCTATTCAGTTCAGCACGGAGAGTTTTTAATTGACTTATCTTCAAGTTTTTATTGACCTATCTTCTTCCCGTGGCTGTCAAATCTGCTGGTAAACCCATCAAAGACATTTTTTTTAAGTTTCTTTTACAATGTTTTTGATTTCTAGCATTTCCTTCTGATTCTTTCTTAAAATTTCTCTCTGTCTGCTTACATTATTCATCTGTTCTTGCATGTTGTCTGCTTTTTCAATTAGAGACTTTAACATATTAGTCATAGTTATTTTAAATTCCTTTTCTGATACTTGGAACATCTGATTCATATCTAAGTTTGGTTCTGATGCTTGCTTTGCCTCCTTGGACTTTTTTTTCCTTGAATATTGGCATTTCTTTTCATTTTTTTGTTGAAAGCCTAGTGTGTTGTATTAGGTAACCGGAACTGAGGTGTGTGAGAATTTATGGTCATCTGGCTAGGAGTTGAGCTTTGTTTAATGTTTGCTGTAGCTATAGGTGCCAAAGGCATCAGATTCCTCTAGTGTTCTTGATTTTATATCTTCTGTTGTTCTTGGTCTTCCCTAAGTTCTCTCAGAGAAGAACTTGTGTCTTGCAGTTCTTTTTTCAGTTATAACCCATTATTATTACACCAGAGCCTTGCTGGAGTAGTGGTAAGGTGTAAGGAAGGGGGTGTGGTCTACAATCTTCCAATTCATTGCCAACCTTTTGTTGGGCCTATGTCTCTTGCCCATGATTTTCACAAGTATTTATTCTTAGATGGTCTTTACCTCACTTTAGGTGAGACAGGAAGATGAGAAGGCTGGAGTGAGAGGAATGTCCTCCCCTCATGAACCTGGGACAAGGCTCTGGTAAAGTTGTTATAATAATTATGCTTCCCCTAACCCTGGCTAGACTCACAAGGGCATTTTCCTCAGATCTTTACTTTGAGAACCCAGTGGGATTGGCCACCTCCCCTGTTCCCCACCCTCCCTTCTGCCCCCCACCCCCAGGCCTTTTGCCCTGAGACTGTGGCTCCTACTCATGCTAGTCTGCATTCAGATTCCAACAATTCACCAAAATCATGATCTAAGTTTTCCTACCAGTTTTTATGACTTAAGCAGCTTCTGCTTCAGATAGGCAAATCTTGGCTATGAGGCTTTGAATTTGTCTGTTTTTCCATATTTTGGGCTGCCGGTTTGTTCTGCAAACTCAGTTTTCTCATGGGTCCAGGAAATGTAATAGATTTCACTTTGTTCAGCCTTTTTGTCAGTGTTGTAGTAAACCTGTCCAAGCTCTCTACATGTCAGAGCTGAACTGGTAATTTCCTGATAAAGATTCTTATTTAACCCACACAAAATGTAGAAATATGCAGAAATAGTACATACGTAGTACAAAGTACTGGATCCAACCAGTCCATCTGAAAGGAAATCAGTCCTGAATATTCATTGGAAGGACTGATGCTGAAGCTGAATCTCCAATACTTTGGCAACCTGATGGGAAGAACTGACTCATTGGAAAAGCCCCTGATGCTGGGAAAGATCGAAGGAAGGAGGAGAAGGGGATGACAGAGGATGAGATAGTTGGATGGCAGCACTGACTCAATGGACATGAGTTTGAGTAAACTCCAGGAGTTGGTGATGGACAGGGAGGCCTGGTGTGCTGCAGTCAGTGGGGTCACAAAGAGTTGGACACGACTGAGCGACTGAACTAAACCGAACTGAAGATAAATTACTTGTTGTGAAGCTCTTAATTCTTCCTAGAACAGGTTAGATTAAAGGAGTTCAGTGATAATACAGATAGAAATTAGAAATATTTTTCAGTGCCAAACTGGAATATACCAGTGGTCGGTGACCCTGGACATGTCATTTAATCTTTCTTAGCTTCAGTTATTGGAGAAGGCACTGGCGACCCACTCCAGTACTCTTGCCTTGAAAATCCCGTGGACAGAGGAGTCTGGTAGGTTGCAGTCCAAGGGGTTGCTAAGAGTCGGACACGACTAAGCAACTTCACTTTCAGTTTTCACTTTCATGTTTTGGAGAAGGAAATGGCAACCCACTCCAGTGTTCTTGCCTGGAGAATCCAGGGAAGGGGGAGCCTTGTGGGCTGCCGTCTATGGGGTCGCACAGAGTCAGACACAACTGATGTGACAGCAGCAGCAGCAGCAGCTTCAGTGATCTCATCTGAAAAATGGGTTGTTGTAGGGTTTAGAAATAATGTATGTTATGAATCTAGCAATGCATAGCACTTATTAGATGTTCAATAAATGTTGGCAGTTACTTTTAAATGAAAATAATGTGATAGAAGAAATAATTCAAAAGTATTTTAGATAATTTGAGGAGTACTAATTGTAGGCCATGTTCTAAAAGCTTATTGTTACAGAGGCAAATAAACTCACAGGAAAACCAACTATGTGTTGGCTGTAAAAACTCAGATTAGGGCATCCCTGCTGATCCAGTGGTTAAGAATCCATCTGCCAATACAGAGGACACGAGTTCAATCCCTGGTTCAGGAAGATTCTATTTGTGGCTGGACAACTAGCCAGTACACTGCAACTACTGAGCCAGCATGCCTAGAGCAATGAGAAGCCTACACACTGCAATGAAGAGTAGCCCCTGCGTGCTGCAACTGGAGAAAAGCTAAAAGCTAAGTACAGCAAGGAAGACTTCCCACTCCCTGCCCCCAGCGGCCACAAACCAGAAAAAAGCTCAGATTTTATTTAGTATAACCCTAATCAGTTCAGTTCGGTTCAGTTCAGTCTCTCAGTCGTGTCCGACTCTTTGCGACCCCATGAATCGTAGCACCGCCAGGCCTCCCTGTCCATCACCATCTCCCAGAGCACTCAAACTCATGTCCAAAGAGTCGGTGATGCCATCCAGCCACCTCTGTCATCCCCTTCTCCTCCTGCCCCCAATCCCTCCCGGCATCAGAGTCTTTTCCAGTGAGTCAACTCTTTGCATGAGGTGGCCAAAGTATTGGAGTTTCAGCTTTAGCATCATTCCTTCTAAAGAACACCCAGGGCTGATCTCCTTTAGAATGGACTGATTGGATCTCCTTGCAGTCCAAGGGACTCTCAAGAGTCTTCTCCAACACCACAGTTCAAAAGTATCAATTATTCGGCACTCAGCTTTCTTCACAGTCCAACTCTCACATCCATACATGACCACTGGAAAAACCATAGCCTTGACTAGACGGACCTTTGTTGGCAGAGTAATGTCTCTGCTTTTGAATATGCTGTCTAGGTTGGTCATAACTTTCCTTCCAAGGAGTAAGCGTCTTTTAATTTCATGGCTGCAATCACCATCTGCAGTGATTTTGGAGCCCCCCAAAATAATGTCTGACACTGTTTCCACTGTTTCCCCATCTATTTGCCATGAAGTGGTGGGACCAGATGCCATGATCTTCGTTTTCTGAATGTTGAGCTTTAAGCCAATTTTTTCACCCTTCTCTTTCACTTTCTAGTCTAACCCTAATGGCGTGCTGCAATTCATGGGGTCGCAAAAAGACGGATACGACTGAGCAACGGAACTGAACTGAACTGAACTGAACCCTTAAGAGAAAGATAGCACGTGGTCCTAGACTGCCATCTGCTGGCCATGACCACTAGTTGCTGCTGCTGCTGCTAAGTCGCTTCAGTCGTGTCTGATTCTGTGCGACCCCATAGACGGCAGCCCACCAGGCTCCCTCATCCCTGGGATTCTCCAGGCAAGAATACTGGAGTGGGTTGCCATTTCCTTCTCCAGTGCGTGAAAGTGAAAAGTGAAAGTGAAGTCGCTCAGTCAGGTCCGACTCTTAGCGACCCCATGGACTGCGGCCCACCACGCTCCTCCGTCCATGGGATTCTCCAGGCAAGAGTACTGGAGTGGGTTGCCATTGCCTTCTCCCCATAGACCAACTAAAAAGACCTAAATTCCAACTTCTCACTAAAGTGAAAAATGTGATAGAGGATTACGTCCTTTCAGACAAATGATTAGAGCATGAGCGCTCAAGTATTTTTATTAGTAGACTCCGCTATCAGAATCCTTATGTGTGAGAGCTAGTGAGTTGTATTGATAACATCCATGAGTGGAGATGATTTTGTTAGTCTGTTAGTATTTTCTATGGCTCAAATGTGATTCAAGGGCATATGGAAACTATTCATTACTATTTTCTTTTCACATGTTATTCTTTCCAAGTTTTATTATGGTGCAACCTCAGTGGCATTAAACTGGAATTGATTCAAATCATATATATAATTATAATCAGCTTCAATTATTATGAAGTGAAGTGAAAGTTGCAGAGTTGTATCCAACTCTTTGTGAGTCCGTGGAAATATGCAGGCAAGAATAATGGAATGGGTTTCCATGCCTTCCTCCAGGGGATCATCCTGACTCACGGACAAAACCCGGGTCTCCCGCATTGCAGGCAGATTCTTTACCATTTGAGCCATCAGGACAGTCCCGGTTGTTATGATTAATTATAATCTATTAGATCAGAGGTTCACAAAAAGCAATGTGCAGACTGGTTGATCTGGCTGATCACATCAGATTGTTTAGTTTCTACTTCATACTTGCAGAATTAGAATATTTTTTTGTGTTATTTATTTAATACCAAAAACATTTTGTGTTGGGGGGTAGCTAATTAACAATGTTGTGATAGTTTCAGGTGATCAGTGAAGGAACTCAGCCATACATATACATGTATCAATTCTCCTCTAAACCCCTCTCCCATCCAGTCTGGCACATAATCTTGAGCAGAGTTCCATGTGCTATACAATAGGTTTTCATTGGTTATCCATTTGAAATGTAGGAGTGTGGATATGACCTTCCCAAAATCCCTAGCTATTCCTTCCACCTGGCAACCATTAATCTGTTTTCCAAGTCTGTGAGTCTCTTTCTGTTTCATAAGTAAGTTCATCTGTATCATTTCTTTTTAGATTCCACACAAAAGGGATGTCATATTATATTTCTCCTTCTCTAACTTACTTCACTTAGTATGACACTCTCTAGGTCCATCCATGTTGCTGTAAATGGCCTGATTTCATTCTTTTTATGGCTGAGTAATATTCCATTGTGTACCTGTACCACATCTTCCTTATCCATTCCTCTGTCAATGGACATTTAGGTTGTTCCCATGTCTTAGCTATTGTAAACAGTGGTGCAATGAACTGTGAGGTGAATGTATCATTTCGGGCCATGTTTTTCTCTGGATATATGCCCAGGAGTGGGACTGCAGGGTCATATGGTAGCTCAATATTTAGTTTAGTCTATTTAGACCCTTCATACTGTTTTACATAGTGGCTGTACCAGTTTACATTCCCACCAACAGTGGAGGAGGGTTCCCTCCTCTTCACACCCTCTCCAGCATTTGTTTTTTGTGGATTGTTTGATGATAGCCATTCTGACTTGTGTGAGGTGATATCTCATTGTAGTTTTGATTTGCATTTCTCTAATAACTAGCGATGTTGAACATCTTTTCATGTGCCTATTGTCCATCTGTATGTCCTCTTTGGAGAAATGTCCATTCAGGTCTTTTGTCCATTTATTGAGTGGGTTGTTTATTTTGATGCTATTAAGTATCATAATCTGTGAATTTTGGAGACTAATCCCTTATTAGTCACATCATTTGCAAATATTTTCTCCCAACCTGTGGGTTCCTTTCCTTTTTATTTATTGTTTCCTTTGTTGCACAAAAGCTTTTGAGTTTAAGTAGGTCCCATTTGATTATTTTTGCTTTTATTTCCATGATTCTGGGAGATGGATTGAAAAAGATGTTGCTGTGATTTATGTCAGAGTGTTCTGTCTATGTTTTCCTCTAGGAGTTTTATAGTGTCTGGTCTCACATTTAGATCTTTAATTCATTTTGAGCTTATTTTTGTGTATTAAAAATGATTTAATTTCATTTTTTGTACATATAACTGTCTAGTTTTCCCAGCACCATTTGTTGAAGAGACTGTCTTTCCTGTATTGTGTAGTCTTGCCTCCTTCCTTGTAGATTAACTGACCACGGGTACATGGGCTTATTTCTGGATTTTCTATCCTGCTCCATTGATCTATATTTTTATTTTTGTGCCAGTACCAAATTGTTTTGATGACTCGAGCTTTGCAGTATAGTCTGAAGTCAGGAAGCCCGATTCCTCCCGCTCTGTTTTTCTTTTTCAAGATTGTTTTGGCTATTTGGAGTCTTTTGTGTCTCTTTACAAATTTTGAGATTTTTTTGTTCTATTTCTGTGAAAAATGCCACTGGTAATTTGATAGGGATTGCACTGAATCTGTAGATTGCCTTGGGTAGTATAGTTATTTTGATTGAGAAATAACTTAATAATCAGTATTAAGAATAATACTGATTCTTCCAATCCACGAACATGGTATATCTTTCCATCTGTTTATGTCTTCCTTGATTTCTTTCACCAGCATCTGATAGTTTTCAGAGTACAGGCATTTCTCTCCTTACGAACAAATGTGTGCATAGACAAGCTAATTGATTCATGACTCCTGACTGTGGCTTGCAACAGAGCAGCTGTGGTGGGCCAGAATTTCTTGGTCTTCTATTAAATAGTTTATGTGTTCTAGCCAATTAGGCAGATATATTTTTGTTGTTGAAAATGTCAGAGAGGTTTCATAACCTCTGGCTCTCTGGGATTAAGGTGTTTGCAGGTTGGCTCTGCCAGTTTTAGAGGAAATGAATTAAAGAAGATGGAACCAACTTAAGATGCAATTTCTGAAATTCCAAAGAAGTATTGTGCCCTAAGAATGACTTCAGACTGATGATGTTGATAAGATACAAAGAAGCAGAGGGATTTCTTTTTTCTGAACAAACATATGCTTTGTTAATTTCCTTTTCAGTAAAAAGCTGACATATAATTGAATTGATTTACCATAAATTGTTTGCTATTTTTACATGATAAGAGGACTTAGATGGAATCATCTTTTAGCTTCCTAGGCCAAGTTATTCAGCCGTTGTGGGACTTTCTTGAAATTAAGTAATATTTAATTTCAGTAACAATGTAAAGAAGCAGTTATATTATAGACAGCAGAAAAACTTAAACAAAGAACTACTATTAAAGAGATTCTGTGCCTGGAAAAAAATTGACTGGTTGCAGTTAACTCTGAAACATATTTTAGTAAAATTATCAAGTTTTTAAAATTGAAGTATCATTGATGTACAATATTATATAAATTAAAGGTGTACAATATAACGAGCCACAATTTTAAAGGTTACACTCATTTATAGTTATTATAGCATATTGGCTATATTTCCTATGTTGTACTTGTGGCTTATTTTAAACCTAAATAGTTGGTGCCTCTTAATCGCCTACCCCTATGTTGCCCCTCCTCACTTCCTTCTCCCCACTGGTGACCACTAGTTTGTCATCTATATCTGTGAGCCTGCTTCTTTTTTATTTTATCCACTGGTTTGTTGTGCTTTTTAGATTCCACATATAAGTTATATCATATAGTGTTTGTCTTTCTGTCTGACTTATTTCACTTAGCTTAATGTGCTCCAAGTCCATACACATTGCTGCAAATGGCAAAATTTCATTCTTTCTTTATGGCTGAGTAATATTCCATTTTATATGGATGGGATATACATTGTATATGTATATTCCATCATATAACCATATGTTTGTGTGTGTGTATATATGTATATATATGTGTATATATATATGTATATGTATGTATGTACACTACCACTTGTTTATTCATTCATCTCTTGATGGATATTTAGGTTGCTGCCATATCTTGACAATTGTGAATGATGTTGCTATGAACATTGGGGTGCATGTATCTTTTTGAACTAATGCTTTTTCTTTTATCCAGATACATACCCAGAAGTGGAATGCTGGGTCCTATGATTGTTCTTTTTTTAGTTTTTAGAGAAACCTCCATAATGTTTCCCAGCTGCACCAATTTACATTCCCACCAACACTGTATGAGGGTTTCCTTTTTCCTACATTCTTACCAACATTTGTTATTTGTTAAAACTCAGATTTGTTTTTTTAAAAAAGGGGGGGAATCCTCTGATTCTGCAGTCAAAATAAGATCCCAAAAGTACATATTTTATCACAATAATTTAGCAATTAGATGATTATGTAATAGTGCCTGTTTCTTTGTTCTCATAAAATGTCATTAGGCAAAAATAGTCAATGTTGAAATTTAGCAGTTTTGGGGGGTATATACTCTTTCGAACTTTTACACATTTGAGATAAAATACAAAGCTCTTATGTTATATCTTGCAACGAAGACCCAACACAGTCAAATAAATACATATTAAAAAATAAAAATAAGCAGCACAGGTGGAAGTTTTGGAAACGTTTTTAAAAATAGAAACTTTCTAAAATAGTGAAAACTTATTAGATTCTGTTTATTGTACCGTAAAGGAATTTGTTCTTATTAAAAACTATCAATGAATGAAAAAATGCAAATAGGTGCAAAGATTGGTATTTATCATGTTTCAAGAAATGATAAAGAGAATGAAAATGTATGTCAGCAAAATGTTAAACATTCAAAACTGATTGGATTTCAAAAGCATACATGCAACTATTAGTGCCATGGAATAAAGACTATGTACGTGCTCACTGGTTCAGTCGTGTCGGACTCTGCCACCCCATGGACTGTAGCCCGCCAAGCTCCTCTGCCTATGGGATTTTTCAGGCAAGAATACTGGAGTGGGTTGCCGTTTTCTGCTCCAGGGGATCTTTCCCACCCAGGGAATGAACTTGAGTCTCCTAGGTGTATTTTTTACCATTGAGCCACCTGGAAGCCCCACAGACTCTATACTTAGAGGGTAAAATATTAAAAAACGACAACAAAGAATTAACACAACAGCAAATCATTCCGCTCCCTGGGCTGAAACGTGCAAAACGAGGATCACAATTCTAATCCACGGATTTTGTGTGCATGTATACTGGGGTTTGGGGGATGTGTGTTAGCCTGCGGTTTGCCAAGGAAAAGCCAGGGCAAAGTAACAGCCTTTTAAGAGTTAAGTTGTATGACGTCACCATAGTAACAGCAAGCAGGGCTCGTGCGCCTATTTAAAGCGACGGCATGCTTTAGGAGCCACTCAGCCCCGTCCTCTTCCTCAGATTGCCCCGCCTCTACTTCCACCAGAGACTGATTCGCTCCGCCCCGCGAATTCCAGGTCGCCAATCACCATCCAGTTTTCCCTGGCCGTGGACGGCGCGTGCCCCGGTTTTAAAAGCTCGGGGGTGGGCTTCTGGTTTCGCGCCTGCGCATTCGTGCTCTCGCCCCACGCGGGTTCCGCGTCCTCTCAGTGCGTTATCTCCGCGCCTGGCCCGAGCGGTCTCAAGTCTCACCGAGCTGTGGGCTGTCGCCGTCGCCGCCGCGATGGGAAAAACCGCGGACTCTCGGGCTACGGGAGCCCGGCCCGACCCGGTGCGGAGCTTCAATCGTTGGAAGAAGAAACACAGTCACAAGCAGAGCCAAAAGAAGCAGTTGAGGAAGCAGCTGAAGAAACCCGAGTGGCAGGTCGAGCGCGAGGTTATCAGCCGCCTCATGCAGAATTACGAGAAGGTGAGGCCGGCGCCGGGGAGGGGGCGCGGGGCCGCATGTCCTTGCCGCACTGGGCCGCATGGGCGAGCGGGCCGACCGGTCACTGGGACCTTGCCTGGGGAGCAGGAGAAGGGGGTGGGATGAGAGGTGTCTCTGGGGGCTCCGTTGAGGCCACAGGTGGTCTGCTGGGTGCCAAGCCCAGGCCTCCTGACCGACCAGGCCGCCCTCTGGCTCACTACAATGGTTTTGATAAAATGGGGAAAATGTAGTAGTGCTTAAGCATAAGGAGATTAATTGCTATTATAGTTATCAGTTCAGTTCAGTCGCTCAGTCGTGTCCGACTCTTTGTGACCCCAGGACTACTGCAGCACGCCAGACCTCCTTGCCCATCACCAACTCCCGGAGTTTATTCAAACTCTTGGCCATTGAGTCGGTGATGCCATCCAACCATCTTATCCTTTGTCGTCCCCTTCTCCTCCTGCCTTCAATCTTTCCCAGCATCAGGATCTTTTCAGATGAGTCAGTTCTTCGCACCAGGTGGCCAAAGTATTGGAGTTTCAGCTTCAGCATCAGTCCTTCCAATGAATATTCAGGATTGATTTCCTTTAGGATGGACTGGTTGGCTCTCCTTGCAGTCCAAGGGATTCTCAAGAGTCTTCTCCAACACCACAGTTCAAAAGCATCAATTCTTCGGCGCTCAACTTTCTTCATAGTCCAACTTTCACAGCCATACATGACTACTGGAAAAATCATAGCTTTGACTAGACGGACCTTGGTTGGTTAAGTAATGTCTCTGCTTTTTAATATGCTGTCTAGGGTGGTCATAACTTTCCTTCCAAGGAGCAAGCATCTTTTAATTTCATGACTTCAGTCCCCATCTGCAGTGATTTTGTAATGTTCGTAAAAATAATACAACCTAATGGTAAATAATGACACATTGTAAGCCACTCACCATGTGGTTTACATTAATTATTTGACTTGATCTGAGGTATTGGGTCTTATTTCCCTTTTACAGATGAGAACCTTGAGGATCCAGGAGAATAAGAAACTTGTCTTTAGCTCTCACATGTATTAAGTGGTGTGGTATTGGAACCAAGACTCATATCTCTGATTCCAAAGCCTTTGCTTTTAACCATTATGCCAGAGCTGCATCTCTGAACATCACCCGTCCTTAATATACTTATTTCATTTTCTCAAGTGAAGGACAACAGCTTGTTACATGTCCCCATCTGAGAATTGCCATAGAAAAGCTGGATTCCTGGTCCATTTCTGATACTTTACCATCCTACCATGTAGCTGATGTTCCCAGATGAACATCCCTGTAGTTATCATTTTGACTTCTTGACTTGTCTTACCTGCTCAGGCTCCTTGGGACTGCCACTACCCTTTCTTTTCCTTCCCTGTAAATTCTGTGTCTGTTGGCCTTCACCCACCTCACTCAGTCTTTCAGTGATTGCTTCTTTTCAGTGCAGTGTAATCAGGGATTTAACATGTGGGACATATCTGGAAAGTCATCATGTGTCATGCTGGTATAACTTTTGCTTAAATAACCCTTAGATCAAAAGTGAGGACTCGATGGACATGAGTTTGGGTAAACTCCAGGAATTGGTGATGGACAGGGAGGCCTGGTGTGCTGCGATTCATGGGGTTGCAAAGAGTTGGACACAATTGAACGAGTGAGCTGAACTGAAGGTTAGATAAAGCTTAGAGTTTGTTTTGGGGTTATGTATATATATACACACACACATATATACACATACACATATTTGTGGGGGTGTGATTGGGGGTTTTAAGTTATGATGATGATTTGGTTCTGGTTTTTGCTTACCTGTGGGGTTGCAAAGAGTCAGACACGACTGAACATGCATGTGCACCTCACCTTTGCTCACCTGATGAGTGACTCTGGGCAAGTTACTCTGCTTCCCTTTTCTTGTCTTTAAAAGGAATAATTGTATCTACCTTCATTAGTTATGATTTTTCCTGTTATTCAGTCTCTAAGTCGTGTCTGACTCTTTGTGACCCCATGGACTGTAGCCCACCAGGCTCCTTTGTCCATGGGATTCTCTAGGCAAGAATACTGGAGTGGGTTGCCATGCCCTCCTCCAGGGGATCTTCCCAGGTCAAACCCAGGTCTCCCACATTGCAGGCGGATTCTTTACCATCTGAACCACCTTGGAATCTCACTATCATCTGAAGTTTCCTCAAATTCATGTCCATTGAGTTGGTAATGCTATCTAACCATCCTCTGCCTCTCCCTTCTCTTTTGCCTTCAATTTTCCCAGCATCAAGGTCTTTTCCAATGAGTTGACTCTTCACATCAGGTGGCCAAAGTATTGGAGCTTCAGCAGTGGTCCTTCCAGTGAATATTTAGGGTTGACTGCCATTAGGGCTGACTGGTTTGATCTCCTCGCAGTCCTAGGGACTCTCAAGAGTCTTCTCCAGCACCACAATTCGAAAGCATCAATTCTTTGGTGCTTAGTCTTCTTTATGGTCCAACTTTCACATCTGTACATGATACTGGAAAGACTATAGCTTTAAATAGATGGATGTTTGTTGGCAAAATTATGTCTCTGCTTTTTAATATGCTGTCTAGGTTGGTCATAGCTTTCCTTCCAAGGAGCAAGTGTCTTTTAAATTCATGATTACAGTCACCATCCACAGTGATTTTGGAGCCCAAGAAAATAAAATCTGTCACTGTTTCCACTTTTTCTCCTTCATGTGCTGGATGCCATGATCTTAGTTTTTTGAATGTTAAGTTTTAGGTCGGCTTTTCCACTCTCATTTTTCACCCTCATCAGGAGGCTCTTTAGTTCCTCTTCATTTTCTACCGTTAGAGTGGTATAATCTACGTATCTGAGGTGGTTGATATTTCTCCTGGCAGTCTTGATTCCAGCCTGGGGTTCATCTAGCCTGGTGTTTTGCGTGATATACTCTGCATATAAGTTAAATAGGCAGGGTGACAATATATGGCCTTGCTGTACTGCTTTCCCAAGTTTGAAAGTTATGAGTGGTTAGTAAGTACGCGTGTAAAGTGTGCTGCACAATGTCTGACATAAATTTTCCACATATTATCTGTTATATTTTTATTACTACCACTGTATACACAGCATCTCAAGAAGCCATTGTAAGGTAAATTACTCTTAGATTACATTTTGGGCCCTTCTTCATCTGACTGAAATTGCTTCTGGAGGAGAGCCTCAACCATTACTTCTTCTCACTCTGTTCTGTTCTCTTATGTAATCCCAAGGCTTCTGTGACTCCTTGTATTCTACCCAGAGCTATTCTGGCTTCATATCATTTCCCCCCCCACCGATGCTACTGGACATCTTTATTTAACTGTGTCATAAAATACCTTAAATGCCACCAATCTAAAACTGAGTTCATTATCTTTTTCTCCTAAATTCGCAGTCTGTATATTATTTCCATATTGCCACCATGGCAAATTAACCACAAACATGGTGACTTAAAACAGCAGAAATTTATTATGTCACAGTTCTGGAAGCTAGAAGTCTGAAATAGTTTAACTGGGTTGAAATCAAGGTGTCAGTGGGGACACACTCCCTCTAGAGGCTGTAGGGGAACTTCTGTTTCTTGCCTTTCGTAGCTTCTGGTGGCTGTTTTCCTTGGCCTGTGGCTGCGTAAGTCCAACTTCTGCCTCCACAGACCCACTGCCTTCTGTTCTGTGTCACATGTACCTATGTCCTTTTTCTGTAAGGGTGCTTTGATCACATTTAGGGTCTACTCAGATAATTGAGGATAATCTTCCATGACAAGATCTTAATCACTGTGCAAAGTCACTTTTGTCATGTAAGATATATATTTGGGGATTGTTATTTAGGCTACCACATTTGGTGTGCTAAGTTGCTTCAGTCCTGTCTGACTCTTTGCAGCCCCGTGGACTGTAGCCTGCCATACTCCTCAGTCCATCGGATTCTCCAGGCGAGAGTACTGGAATTGGTTGCCATGCCCTCCTCCAGGGAATCTTCCTGACCCGGGGATCTAACCTGAGTCTCTTATGTCTCCTGTATTGGCAGGTGGGTTCTTTACCTACCTTTACTACTGCCGCCTGGGAAGCTACCACATCCCAGCCCCAGTCTAAGCAGACTGCTGAGCTGGAAACCTAGGATTAATCCCGGAGGCTTCCATCTTACCACTCATATTCCGTTAGTCACGCTGGTGATCAGCCCTGCTTCTTCAGTTTCTCAGATACTTCTCCATCCCCACTGCTTGCCTTAGTTCAGGCTCCGTCATCCCTTGCCTGGGTTACCACAGGAGCTATTGCTTGTAATGGGGGTCAGTAGACAGGACAGAATAGTCAGTGGTTTTAGTTTTGCAGGTTGTAAGGGTGAAACTAGTCAACTCTGCCATTGTAACACAAAAGCTTGCCTTGTAAATACTTAAACGGGCACAGCAAACCTTCAGTTACTAAAGCAGGTGGTGGGGTTTGTCCCTTAGGTCTTACTGCTTTCTAATCTAGTCTCCATATTGCTGCTAGAATGATTCTTTCCAAGATGAAATCCCAGTCCATTATTACTCCTGATTAAAGTTCTTCTTGGCTCACAATTATTTTCAGTCAAACACTTCAACATGTCAGCATATTCTAGTCCAGTGAAAGGGTAAGTTCCTTATGATCAGGCAGACATGGTTTAAATCTCCCCCAGTTTAAGTATTTACTAGCCAAATTTCTTAATGTTCCTCTGTCTCAATTTCTTTATTCAACAGAGATTATTAACCACTGAAAATGTTGTAGGGCTCAAATGAGGTCACGTATATAAGCCAAGTGGTATGTGGTAGGCACACATGAAAGAGCAACCTGCGCTATTGTGAGTTGGCTAGACTCCTTGATGTTTCCACTGCTTGCAGTGAGGAGTCCCATTTCTCTAGCCCTGAGGACACCTAGTTGTCCTCCAAGATTTACCACCAAGTTTTCTTCCTGACCTCCGCAGGTAGGAGTAGGGCTGCTGTGTGTCTGTAGCTTTTTGTGTATGCCTTTATTATGTCATCAGCAGGCTGCGATGACTGCCTTTAACTTCTTTGTCAGCTCTTCCACTGGGCCATTGATACACTCCTGTGCTCTCCCCAAAGATGGGTCCCACAGTGCTTGTCCTTAAGAAGGCCCTTAGTGTTTAGATGTTTGGTGCACTCTGGCCTTTTCCAGGTGACTTTACTCTGCTTGGTAACATGGATCCACTCGTTTTGATCTCTTGTTTTAATAATATTTACTAACATTTATCAAGCTTTTATACTTGTTGACTTGCCATATCCTCACAGCAAACAACCCTATGAGACTGTTCCCATTATATGTTATGAAACTTTAAGACACAGCAATAATTGGCACAATATTAAACAGTAAATGAAAAAGTTCTAATCCAGGAGACATAGGTCTGATGCCAGGGCTCCAAATTACCATGTTTTACTGCTTTGCACACAAATGTTTAAATCCCAGTCTTTTCACTAAGTTGAAGGAGCAGTTTTTTCCCACCAAGTATTGTTTTTATTTTTTTTTTTTAATTTTAGAAATATTTTCTTAAGAAATAAATGCAGTATGAAATCAGTTGCCTGGGTTAGCAGTCCTGGGATACAGTCAGAGCAGATTGTAGGTAAAATGGGGCATACCCTCAGCATATGGCTTCTCAGATGGTAGAATTTGTGCATTACAGTTATATTACATTGGACAGTACACAGGTGGTGTTTAGTAGCCCCTCTGGTGAAATACTGAACAACTGATTCAGAGATATTTGAAACAATTTGACAGGTAGTTGTTGAAGCATAGGTAAAAGTAGGTGGGGAAAAAAAATACCCGTCTGTATCCCTCGTCTGTATCCCTTGGGAGGTGGGGTGGGATTGATACATTTTGACAAATGTAATGATAGTAAATATGTACAGTGCTGTGGAGTAAGGGGATAGTATAATTAGGGGAAAGGTTCAGTTTTTCTGTGCAGAGCCCATTTTGGCCCTATGATTGAGAGAAAGGTGTTTCCTCTGGGCATGCTACCCTTCCTTTTGGTGGTCGCAGCCTCAGGCCTGGCCTGTGGAGCTGAAAATGGGCTGAATTTCAGCTTCCACACCTCAGCCTTACCAGATGGCTTTGTGTAGGGCACGGACTGTATAGCAGTTTGTGGTAGCCATGAGTGGAGCTGGTTCCTGAATGATGTGTTCTCCAGGTAGAAAAGATTGGTCACAGACATTGTAGGTGGAGAGAGCAACATGAAGAAATACAAAACAATGTGAAAATGTGTGGTGTTCTTCGAGGGGGCCTACTCCTTGGAATATATGTTTCAGAATTGGCCTCAGGTGAAGTTGAAGAAGGGAGTTGCAAGTAGACCGAATGGCTTCGAAGGCTATAGTAGGTAGAATAATGACCTTCTAGAGATGTCAGCATCCTACCCCCAGACCTGTGATTAAGTTATATGGCAAGGATTGCTGACTTTAAAATGTGTTGACTGATCTGGATTATCCAAGTGGACCCAGTGTAACTATCGAGGGGTCTTTAAACATGCAGGAGGGAGGCAGAAGAGTCAGTGTCTGGAGGCTGTGAAGTGAGAGACTTGACTGCCATGCTGGCTGGGTTTTCAGAACTACAAAGGGGACCATAAGCCAAGGGATGTGGGCAGCCTCTAGGAGCTGGAAAAAGCAAGGAAATGGGTTCTCTCCTAAAGTTGCCCAAAAGAATGCAGCCCTGCCAACACATTAATTTTAGCTGACTGAGACTGGTTTTGGCCTTCCGACTTGCAGAATTGTAAGTTAACAACTAAATATTGGTGTAAGTCACTGTTTTTGTTGATTTGTTACACCAACAGTAGGAATAATATACAGAAGCTATGTTTAAAACTATCTGGAAGCATTGATGAGTTTCTGGGAGGCAATTAGGGACCATATCTAAACTTTAAAGGGTCTAGAGGCTAGGTAGGCTGTTGGTATAATCTAGATCTTGGATCCTTTGAGAGGCAGATACCAAGATGGGATTAAGTGAGTTGGAATTTATTGGGGGAAAGTGTAAAGGTAAAGGAGAAGGAATAGGAATAGGGAGGGAAAGGAGAGAGGAGAGAAGGGTGGGTAGGAAGCACTCAGGCTACAGCGCTGTTTTTAGAAAGCTTCCCCTGACAGGATGTCCTCGAACCAAAGTTGCCCTTCAGAGGGACTCCCTGTCCTGCGGGAATGGGTACCTCTGTGGTGCTTGGTCATTAACTGGGCACAGGCCAGGCAGGCATGACTTTTTCAGTGGTGGCTCTAGAGGGGTGACAGCTGGCATTTATGAGTTAGCTCTGCTTCCACAGTGGGAACTCCGGGGGGCTTATTTCTAAGGCCACCATGTAGGGCTTGTGTTCTCAAGAGACTGATACAGAGCTGAGGATTGAAGCTTATTGAGAAATGTTGAACTGTTTATTTTAGTTCAGCAACTGTTTTCACTTGCTGAATGACTCAAGCTCTCTGCACCTGGGATTCGTTTATATTTTTATTGTAATCAGCTATGCTGTATAGGAACTCTGCTTTCTAATCTATTCTTTTTTTTCCTTAATCGAAGTTTGGTCAGGTGTGATTTGAGGTAGATTGCTTTTTTTCTCTTAATTGCAGTAGGTGGAGCATTCTGCTGCTGCTGCTAAGTCGCTCCAGTTGTATCCGACTCTGTGCGACCCCATAGATGGCAGCCCGCCAGGCTCTGCCGTCTAGGAAGTTTTAAATACTTTCTTCCCTCATGCTTTGGGGTGTAAAAGCATCATTCACTTGTGTGAGAAATGAGACAGTTGGAAGAAGTAAAGGAGAGGGGTTAAGTGATACCCGCCTCCACCCTGGTCTCCCTCCCTCTGCCCCCTCTAACTTTTCCACCAGTGCTGAGAAGTTCTTAATGAGTACCATCACTGAAACATCTGTTCTTGTTTTCAAAAGAATGATGATACAGATTTTAGAGGGTGTATGATTTTTCTGGACATAACCAGATGGTCAGTACCGAAATGAGATTGATTATATTCTTTGCAGCCAAAGATGGAGAAGCTCTATACAGTCAGCAAAAACAAGACCAGGAGCTGACTGTGACTCAGCTCATGAACTCCTTATTGCCAAATTCAGACTTAAATTGAAGAAAGTAGGGAGAACCACTACACCATTCAGGTATGATCTAAATCATATCCCTTACTATTATATGGTGGAAGTGGGAAATAGATTCAGGGGATTAGATTTGATAGACAGAGTGCCTGGAGAACTGGACTGTAAGGAAAGCTGAGTGCCAAAGAATTGATGCTTTTGAACTGTGGTGTTGGAGAAAACTCTTGGGAGTCCCTTGGACTGCAAGGAGATCCAACCAGTCCATCCTAAAGGAGATCAGTCCTGAATGTTCATTGAAAGGACTGATGCTGAAGCTGAATCTCCAATACTTTGGTCACCTGATGCGAAGAACTGACTCATCTGAAAAGACCCTGCTGCTGGGAAAGATTGAAGGCGGGAGGAGAAGGGGACGACAGAGGATAAGATGGTTGGATGGTATCACTGACTCAATGGACATTAGTTTGAGTAAACTCCGGGAGTTGGTGATGGACAAGGAGGCCTGGCGTGCTGCAGTCTATGGGATTGAAAAGAGCTGGACATGACTGAGTGACTGAACAGACTGATGATTTTTCTAAGAGTGTTTTTTTTTTCCCCCTAAGAAAAGAAAAGGATGAAGGTAAAGGGAAAGAGAGTTGTTTTTTTTTTTATCGGTAGGAACCATAGCCATCTTTTGCTGTGGCCTCCAAGTGTTCTTTGGACTGTAATTGACAGTTTTCTAGAACAGGGCTTCCCTGTTAGCTTCTCTGATAGCTCAGTTGGTAAAGAATCTGCCTGCAATGCAGGAGACCTGGATTTGATCTTTGGGTTCAAAAGATCCCCTGGAGAAGGGAACGACTACCCACTCCAGTATTCTGGCCTGGAGAATTCCATGGACTACACAGTCCATGGGGTCCCAAAGAGTCGGACACGACTGAGAGACTTTCACTTTCACTTTTAGAACGGGGGGCTGTTGGGGGGGGGCAGACTTTTTCTGTAAAGGGCCAAATAGTGAATATTAAGTTTTATGGGCCATAGTATATAAATGAATGGTTGTAGTTGTGCTCCAGTATAACTGTATTTACAAAACAAGAAAGGAATTGGATTTGGTCTTTGGGCCATGGTTTGCTGACCGTTGTTCCAGAGTATCAGTGAAGTAAAAACTTTTCGTTTCTTTGGTGACTTCTTTCTAAGTGTATAGTGTACAGCTTTGTGCGTGTATGTGTGTTTGTGTACAGCTTTATGTTGTAATGGTTGGTAGAGTGCTGGAAGAGCTTCTTTCTTCCAGACTTTCCCTCTAGGAGGTTGATTAACTTTAGAAAGATGTGCACCACGGTGTATCACTTTGTGCATTACAAAGAGTAGCCCACTTTGCCAGTGGACTGTACCTTTGATGGGGATTAAAGAGTGTGTTACCCATCTAGTTTCTATAACTGTTCACTTGCTGTGAAAACAGATTTTTAGCTAACGTCCAGTTTGGGAAATTACCTCCTAATTTAGGTTCCTTGATAGGACTGGATATTATTTGAATAAACTTTTTTCTCCTTTTATTGCTCATACACTGATTCTGCCTCCTCTCCAGTGTTACCCAAAATGATTTGTAGGGATTAAGGCAATGTTTTAATATTTGTCTTACATCATTTGAGGCCAGAGAATAAGCCTGTCTGGACTGTATTAAGAATCTTGGGAAAGGTGATATGTAGACTAAAATGAAATACAAGGTGTCATCCCTTTACTTCCTGGAGTGTAATTTAAATAAATGAACCTTAGAAATGCAGCCTTCTCCGGATCACGTAATTTGGCAACATATTCCCATATCTGAGAAGTTCCTGCTTTCAGCGTCTGCAGTAAAATGAAATCCAGAAAATTGGGTTTATGTTAATTAAACAATGTCAGTGATGAACATTAGATAATGTAAAGTTAAAGGGCAAAATGTCACTTATTGTGGCTTCAGATCACTACAGAGACACTTCCACTGGTTATTGTTAAATAATACTCCTCTCTCAGTATACCCCCAAATGAGTAGTTGTCAGGTTGGATTTGAGAGGTTTGTGCTAGCAAGATATATTTCTGCACCTAATTTCAATTTATTCTCCAAAGTGTGTAAAGAGATCTATTCTCATCGTGGTCTTTGGTTTATAGTCATTTTGCCCCTTACTTCCTAAACTGATATTATTTGAAGAATGGGCTGACAGTAAATTTTCTTCCTGAAATTGACGTGATGATGTCTTATTGTGTTGTTAACATTTTAGAGGTTTTTGGGGATATTGAAGGTAGCAGTATGTGGTAGTAGTGTGTATGTTGAGTGAAGTTTTCTTTTTTTTTTAAAGTAGAAATGATTACAAAGTTATATTTTTGATGATAGCTTCCTCAAGGCATATTTTTTCTAGAGGGAATGATGGTTTTTAACTAGAGTGATGCTTGAATTTATTCCTGTAGTACAAATGATGAGCTAAGCAGCACAGTTTAGACAAAAATTAGTTTTGTTGCAAAACAAATGAATGATGCAATATGTTATTTTGTCTTGTCTAATGTAGTCCCCTTTTACTTTTCAGATAAATGTAAATGAAATTACAAGATTTTCAGATTTTCCCTTGTCCAAAAAAACACTGAAAGGTAAGTCCATAGTGATCTTGGGATATATTGTTGGATTTCTTGATGCCTTTTTATAAATGGAAAAAAGTTTAGAGAAAGTTTAACCTGGAAAAAAAAATCTTACTTTGGCAAGTAATTTTGATATTATGAAAGCCTGTAACAAGAAACAATGTTAATTTTTACTGATTTGTCATTCTCATTCTTTCTGGACTGGTTAAGAGACAGTAGTAAAAAATCCAAGGTGCCAGGGCCTCCAAGTAATTAAAATGTTAATTAAAATAAGCAAGAGAACAAACAAAAGTGTGATACCTTTTTTTTTGTATAGATTTGCTAGTGCCTTCAAAACAAAAATAACAGACTGGGTGGCTTAAACAATAGAAATTTGTTTTATCATAGTTCTGGAGGTTGGAAGTCTGTGATCAATTGCTGGCAGAGGTGGTTTCCTCCGAGGGCCATAATGGAGGCGCCTGTTCCAGGCCTCTTTCCTTGGTTTATGGATGGTCAGCCCCCTGGTGCTTCGTAAAGTAGTTGTCTCTGTGTACTCAAACCCCTAGTGTTTGTTTTTGTGTCCAAAATTTCCCTTTTTGTAAGGACATCAGTCAGATTGGATTGGCTTCCCTGGTAGCTCAGAGAATAAAGCATCTGCCTGCAATGCAGGAGACCCAGGTTCGATCCCTGGGTCAGGAAGATCCCCTGGAGCAGGGCATGGCAACCCACTCCAGTATTCTTGCCTGGAGAATCCCATGGACAGAGGAGCCTGGTAGGCTACAATCCACTGGATCCCAAAGAGTTGGACACTGAGCTACTTTACTTTCTTCCTTTCTTTCAGATTGGATTAAGGCCCACTCCAATGGACTCGTTTTAACTTAATCACCTCTTTAATCACCTGTCTCCAAATATGGTTGCAGTCTAAATACTGGCGGTTGGGATTCAACATATGAATTCTGGGAGTGAGGGATGCACAGTTCGGCACCCCTGAACTGTGGATGCCCACATGCATCAGGGATGCTCAAAAGTGTCATTTTCTTCCCCTCTGTACTTGCAGGTTTGCAAGAAGCCCAGTACCGTTTGGTAACTGAGATACAGAAGCAGACCATTGGGTTGGCTTTGCAAGGTAAAGATGTTCTCGGGGCTGCCAAGACTGGATCTGGGAAGACTTTGGCCTTTCTTGTTCCAGTAAGTGGTTTTTTCATGTTGGGTCAGGTCCTTTGTTACATGATTTGAAAGCATTCTTTGCCTAGACAGAAATAGATAATTATGTGAAGAGTTGTTTGGTAGAAATAGATAACTATGTGAGGAGTTGTTTGGTGTTGGGTTTCCTTGGCTAGAATGCTGGCTCTATCAGACAGGTGCCTCATCGCTCTTGTTATCTGTTGTATTCCCCATGTCCTGATATAGCACCTCGCACGTGGTGGGCACTCCATCACTTACTGAAGGAATAAATTGTTATATGTGTTCACAAGCCTGAATTCCTGAAGGTTATGGGGTGTTCCAGGGTGGCAAGTCAGAGTGGTTCTGCTCTGCAGTGAGCCTGATGGGGTGGCGGGGAGGGCTGTTTCTGTTCTCTTGGAAACCTGCGAGTCACATTTATGCTTGTCACTTGTTTAGAATAAAGCCGAAACATGCTCACTCTAAAGTCATTCATTGAGATTTTTCTGGGACATTGTCTTTTATAGCAGTAAAACAATAGAGCTTCTGAGGAATTCACTTACATCTGTTATGTGGTTGGTCTTTTTAATTTCTGCTGAATAATCACATTTGGTTTTTGGTTCCGAGTGTTACAAAGTCATTTTTCTCTCAAATCTTAATTTTTTATAGCAACATTTTGAAAATTCTAGTCACTGTATAACTATAGCAGTTATACAAAGTTTATTTTAATGTGGTTTCTGTTCAGAAAATGATGACAAATATTTTTCTGGAATATGTTTTAATGGCCTGTGGGCTGTACAGACCTTCCACTGATCGCCAGTCTCCTCATGGCTTGTCTCCGGTAGCAGCTGAGCTGCCATGGGGCTTCTGTTCCTTCCCTCTGTGACTTGGGGAAGGATGCTCTGATGGATAGAAGGAAAAGAAGAAACAAAGCAAACAGTTTCTTCTGATTGAGACTCATGACGATATGCTTTCTTCTTGTAAGGTGCTTCTGATTTGGAGTGGCAAGGCAGTCAAAAAGCTGGCTCTCTGAAGGACTTACTGAACGTGGATTTTTTCTTTTTTGAGGTGCTGGAAGCCTTGTATCGCCTGCAGTGGACCTCAGCAGATGGGCTGGGGGTTCTGATTATATCACCTACAAGAGAACTGGCCTATCAGACATTTGAGGTTCTCCGAAAAGTAGGGAAGAATCATGACTTTTCAGCTGGCCTCATCATCGGTGGAAAGGTTTGTCTTTTTATCCTGTCCTTCTTTCTTTCCTTCCATGCCTTATGTTGGAGCACTATGGCAGTTGACCAGGAAGCAGTGGAGATTTCATCTAAACAGACAGGCTGGCCCCCTAGGCAGTAGGTGGTAGCATCCTGGTGTGGTCACTATCATCTGGAGTCTTTGAGTTTTGCAGGTCCAGAAAGTTTGTTTTGTCAGGATATCTGGACTGATCAGATTCTCTGAGATGAATTAGTTCCCACTAACATGAAAAATCTATTTGTTAATATTCATTGGGAAAGGTATCATTTCAGTATGTGGATTAGTTCCTTTCAATAAAGTATCTGAGAGGTTGAATAATTCAGAACATTGCTGGGTCAGCAGCAGAAGATAGGAAGGTGAACAGAAGGTAGTTTTGAGGAGTGTTTATTTTAGGTCCTGGTAAAGCCTGCTGCTTTACTTCTTTTTCTTTTAGTTTACCTGGACTGCTTGTTTCTGCTCAAGTCTCTTCTAGGTTGTGACGATAAATACTTGAATTCTTGAATTTATATGTAGACATGCCCAGGAAAAGAATCAATATCACAAGTCCTCACATACTCATGTACCTGTCACCCAGCTTTAACAAATAACGTTCTGTGGCTCTTCTTTTGAGGAGGGATTTTCTAGAAATTGGAGAACTCAACTCTTTTTTTTTTTTGCAGTCCAGGAAATTCAGTGAGTGATATCACAGAGCCTGTTCATTGTTCCTGGATTCTGACTTAAAGATCGGGTTTAATTCTAGTTTTAAGTCGATTCTGGCAGACACAGGAGGAGCTAAAGATTTAGAGCATTCATGCATTTCTCATGGCTTCAAGATCCTGCATGTGATTAAGGGTCTAGAGGAACTCTGAGTTCTTTAGGTCTTAACTAAGGACTTGTAATTGGCCCAGAAATTTGGATAGACTGTAGAAACATAAGGGAGAAGCTACATTTATTTCTAGAGTATCTACATTGCTATGATGAAATGCCACCTGTAGATGGCTTATATAGTTTTGGTACACAGGCTGCTCAGTGATGTGTCTGTAATCAAAGGAAACAACTGTTTTCAGGATCTGAAGCATGAAGCTGAGAGGATCAATAACATAAATATACTTGTTTGCACACCGGGTCGGCTTCTTCAACACATGGATGAAACAATATGTTTTCATGCTACCAATCTCCAAATGTTAGGTAAGTCTAATGAATCTTTATGAAAATAGTCTCAGTCTTAGGAGCAAGCTCTAATAAATTTTAGTGATATAAATGTTTTATTGAATAAATACTGTGATTAAAAATCTTAAAAAGAACTCGAAGCAATTTTTTGACATATAGTTCTAAATCCAGAGAGTACAACTGAGACCTTTTTAAGTCAGAAGAGTCAGAAAGAGATAAGCACTCCACTGCATATGAAATTAGATTTCTCAGTGTTTGACACTGCTAAGAGTTATCTTTTAAGGTGAAAGATAAAAATTACCTACTTATGATGTTACCTATTGTGTATTTTTTAAATCAACTTTTTGTCTCGGAATAATTTTAGCTTTATAGAATAGTTGCAGTGGTAGTACAGACAGTTCCTCTATACCCTTCCTTCCCTCAGTTTCCCCATTGTAACATATTCTGTAACTTTGGTACCTTTGCCAAAGTAAGTTACTAACATTGGCATGTGTGTGTGTGTGCCCCTGCTGAGTTTCTCAGTCGTGTCTGACTCTTTGTGACCCCATAGACTGTAGCCAGCCTGCCTCTTCTGTCCATGGAATTTTTCAGGCAAGAATACTGGAATGGGTTACCATTTCCTCCTTCAGAGGATTTCCCCAACCCTGCCCCTCCACCAGGGATCGAACCCAAGTCTCCTGCATTGGCAGGCGGATTCTTTACCACTGAGCCACCTGGGAAGCCCTAACATTAGTGTATTTATTTAATAATTCCAAACTTCTTTTTTTATTTCACCAGTTTTTCAACTAAATCCCCTTTTCTGTTCTAGAATCCTATCCAGAATACCATATTGCTTTTAGCTTAATGTATATGTTAAATATTGTAGTTGAGTGTGCATTTTTCCTTTTTAGTTCTTGATGAAGCAGATAGAATCTTGGATATGGGCTTTGCTGACACCATGAATGCTATTATTGAAAACCTTCCCAAGAAACGTCAGACTTTGCTTTTCTCAGCTACACAAACCAAATCTGTAAAGGACCTTGCACGCTTGAGTTTGAAAAATCCTGAGTATGTTTGGGTTCATGAAAAGGCAAAATACAGGTATGTATTATTTAAAATCATATTTGAATCAAAATCAGGGTTCTTTTTTTAATTGAGAATTTAATATTTCAAATTAATATGCATTTCTAGGAAAGCATATTAATGTTACTGATTAAATATGCAAAGCATAGTGAATATAGTGGTAAAAATTATTTAAATTCTCAATACACCTTTAAATGTGAGACAACTCTAATGCAGTAGTTCCCAAATTGTGGTGTGGGGAACAAATTCCCCTCATAAAATGGGAATAAGGTGGGAAAACGTGTACCTGGATAGTTAAATAGCAAATGTTGAGTTACGGCAAAGCAGTTTTTTCTTAAGACTTCTCAGAACATTTGATATTTTTATGAATATTGTGATTCTTAAAAGCAGTGGGAGATGAATAAAGCTTTCTGCATTTATCAAAATTATTTTGGTTGAGAATCTTTTTTTTTTTTAGCTGTATTATGCAGGGCAGTGGAAACAGTGTCAGATTTTATTTTTGGGGGCTCCAAAATCACTGCAGATGGTGATTGGAGCCATGAAATTAAAAGGCGCTTACTCCTTGGAAGGAAAGTTATGACCAACCTAGATGGCATATTCAAAAGCAGGGACGTTACTTTGCCAACAAAGGTCTGTCTAGTCAAGGCTATGGTTTTTCCAGTGGTCATGTATGGATGTGAGGGTTGGACTGTGAAGAAAGCTGAGTGCCGAAGAATTGACGCTTTTGAACTGTGGTGTTGGAGAAGACTCTTGAGAGTCCCTTGGACTGCAAGGAGATCCAACCAGTCCATTCTAAAGGAGATCAGTCCTTGGTGTTCTTTGGAAGGAATGATGCTGAAGCTGAAACTCCAGTACCTTGGCCACCTCATGCGAAGAGTTGACTCATTGGAAAAGACTCTGATGCTGGGAGGGATTGGGGGCAGGAGGAGAAGGGGACGACAGAGGATGAGATGGCTGGATGGCATCACTGACTCGATGGATGTGAGTTTGAGTGAACTCCGGGAGTTGGTGATGGACAGGGAGGCCTGGCATGCTGCATTTCATGGGGTCGCAAAGAGTCAGACACGACTGAGTGACTGAACTGAATTGAATGTGCTATGGAGCACATTTTATCAAATGCATTAATATTTAGCAAAATACTTTTCTATTTAAAACATTCCAGCAATGGCTGTTTTGTTTTGGTCTCACTAAAACTGGAAAGTAAGATATGTGTCTGTGTCAGCCATCTCCTACTTTTTTGATACCAGGGACCAATTTTGTGGAAGACAAGTTTTCTACTGACATTGGGGGTGGCGTGGGGTGGGGTGCACTGGTTTCTGAATGATTCAAGCTTAGTAGGTTTCACGCTCCTTTGAGAACCTAGTGCTGCCTATCTGACAGGAGACAGAGGTCAGGTGGTAATGAGATGGGGAGTGGCAGTAAATGCAGCTGAAGCTTTGCTCGCTCACTTCCTGCTGTGAGACCTGATTCCTACCAGGCCACAACTGCTACCGTGGCTGGGGACTCCTGGTCTTTGTGGCAGTAGAAGGGGTGTGTGTATGTGTGTGAGAGAGAGAGATATGTAAGGATTGGGGGAAATATGTTTTAAAGTATATTTTGATATTATGACAGCTGAAAATGTATGTATGTTTGGTATGAATCATACATACATATATATATACATACAGACTGTGGACAGATATGACTTTGAGAAACGTTTTCCAGTGACTTTAAATTAAATCTGTGTTGATGATCTCAATGTGGGCTCACCCCTACCATTATCTCTTTCACTTCTTGCTGTGAAATGCTATCATGAAAAGAAATATATTGGGAAAATTAATTGAGTTATCCTCTTGGAAAGTCTTTAAATGCAGGGAATATGGGCATTTAGGGCTACCTTGACTTTGTTCAACCAATAGATGTCTAGGATTAAAAAAAGCCTGAGAAGAGGCTAAATTCTATACTTCCTGATGATCCTAATGAATGAACTTTGGAAAATCTGAGTTCTGGTAGCTTTGGTTATCAAGAACTCCTCAGGAATGGGATAGCAGGATATATATGAGGTATAGTTACCTCCTTGGCTTACCATTGAGTAGACATTGGTTTTGTTTTAAAGTTGTGTTGAGATAGCTATTGAAATTCTTAGTGCAATTAATTTGATAGTCTAAAGACTGTTTAGGTCTTTCGATTTTCTTTCTTTCTTTCTTTTTTTTTGTCTGTTTGCTTTCTTCCTGTTTTGACTTCCCTGGTGGCTCAGACAGTAAAGCGTCTGTCTACAATGTGGGAGACCTGTGTTCAATCCCTGGGTTGGGAAGTTCCCTGGAGAAGGAAAAGGCAACCCACTCCAGTACTCTTGCCTAGAAAATCCCATGGACGGAGGAGCCTGGTGTCCATGGAGTTGCAAAGAGTCGGACATGACTGAGCGACTTCACTTTCACTTTCTCTTCCTGTTTTAAAAACTCCCTAGTGTCTTTACTAGACACCTATTTTTCAATATTAGATGGTCTCTAAATTGCAAATTAATTGTACATATTATCCCTGTCCCCAGTTTCTGTAGATAATAGTTAGTCTTTATCTGTAGATCATAGAGTTAGTTAGAAAAAACTGAGTGTAAAAATTGTTTACTTCATAAATAATTCTTGAAAGCAGTTCCATCATTTGTAAAAGATGTGACTTTCAGAAAACATTTTAGAAGGTAGAAGGCAGATATTTAGCAACATAATTTACAAAACTGCAGCTTATCTGGTAATGACTGCAATACTCTAATTTCAAATTCACCAGAAGCACTATAAAAAGCAGCTGCTGTTGAATTTTGTTTAATATTGTTATTGAATTTTCCCCTTTACCAGCTTTACAGTTTGGTTCATAAACCTTGAGAGATTATGTTTGAGAATATTTTAAGGCATAAAAGAACATTTACTCTCAAATTGTAAAGGATCAGAAAAATCAGAGTTGAATCTTTCTGAGTAGTGTATCAGATTATACGCAGAAGTACACCATTGTGTTTCTTTTATATTGCTGTCAGTTCAGTCATGTCCGACTCTGCGACCCCATGGACTGCAGCATGCCAGGCTTCCCTGTCCACCAACTCCCAGAGCTTGCTCAGACTCATGTCCATTGAGTCACTGATGCCATCCAACCATCTCATCCTCTGACGTCCCCTTCTCCTCTTGTCATCAGTCTTTCCCAGCATCAGGGTCTTCTCCAGTGAGTCAGTTCTTCGCATGAGGTGGCCAAATTATTGGAGATTCAGCTTCAGCATCAGTCCTTCCAATGAATATTCAGGACTGATTTCCTTTAGGATAGACTGATTTGATCTCCTTGCAGTTCAAGGGACTGTCAAGAGTCTTCTCCAACACCACAGTTCAAAAGCATCAGGTCTTCGGTGCTCAGCTTTTTTTATAGTCCAACTCTTCACTTCCATACATGACTTCTGGAAAAACCATAGCTTTGACTAGACGGACCTTTGTTGGCAAAGTGATGTCTCTGCTTTTTAATATGCTGTCTAGGTTGGTCGTAACTTTTCTTCCAAGGAGCAGGCGTCTTTTAATTTCATGGCTGCAGTCACCATCTGCAGTGATTTTGGAGCCCAAGAAAATAAAGTCAGCCACTGTTTCCACTGTTTCCCCATCTATTTGCCATGACGTGATGGGACTGGATACCATGATCTTAGTTTTCTGAATTTTGAGTTTTAAGCTAGCTTTTTCATCCTCCTCTTTCACTTTCATCAAGAGGCTTCCCTTTTTCCCCTTTATATAAACATGCACCCAAGGGATGCCTGTATGTGCATGAATGTATATATACCTTCAGTCCCATAAATGGTATCAAATTTTGCTTCTTTCAGTTAACAATATTCCTTAGTGATCACATCATAGCACTATATAGATTCCTCATTCCTTTTTTATAGTTGTATGTTACATAATTGTGTGGAGGTACAGTGGTTCATTCCACAGGTTTTTTACTGATGGACATATGGGCTGATTTCCATCTTTTCTTTTTTTTTTTTGCCATGTAAATTAAATGATAGTATATCTTTTTGTGTTTTTACCAGATAATTTTTTGGAACAGAATCCTAAAAGTAGGTTTATTAGTTCAAAGAGTAAATGCATGTGTATTTCTCTATAACATTTTTATTATGAGAGATTTCAAACATGTACGGTTGAAAGAAGTTTACAGTTAAAACCCTATACCCACCACCTGGATGCTACTTGATGGTAGCATACATTTACTGTCCATTTATCCATCCCTCTGTATATCAACCCATCTTATTTTTGATGCATTTCAAAGAAATTGGCAGACATCTGTACACTTCTTTTAAACATTTCAGTACGTATATCAGTAGCTAGAGTTAAATATTTGTATAGAGATTTTCTTTCTTGATATAAGATTTACATATAATGCTATGAACAAATTGAGTAAATTTGCTCAGTTTTGATAAATGTGTATGTCTCTGTAACCCAAGGCCCCACTAAGAGGTGGAACCTTAGTATCAGCCCAGCAAGTTCCCTTATATCCTTCAATTGATCCTTGACCCTACTGTTGTAGAGGTGACCCCTGTTTGCGTGTGTATATCTATATATATATATATGTTTAAACTTTTTATTTTATATTGGAGTATAGCTGATTAACAATGTTGTGATGGTTTCAGGTGGATAGCAAAGGGATTCAGCCATACGTATACATGTATCCATTCTCCCCCAAACTCCTCTCCCATCTAGGCTGCCACATAACATTGAGCAGTGTTCCCTATGCTGTACAGTAGGTCCTTGTTGGTTATCCATTTTAAATATAGCAGTGTGTACACGGCAATCCCAAACTCCCTAACTATTCCTTTCCCCATTCTTCCCCCTTGGAGATCAAGTATATTTTTGATATTTAATCTGTAAATGATTTTGAGTGTATTTTGGACATGGTGCTGTATTCATTTCCTAAGGGGCAATAGAGAAAGTTGTTTTGGGGATATGTATGTATGTATGTGTGTATGAAAGATTTGCTTGGGAGGCATACCATTATTAACATTTGTTTTATTTTTCAGTCTGGATTTCAAAGTTACCAATGTGACATATTTTTAATATTTTCCCTCTTATTTGCATAAGCACCCCTGCTACTTTGGAACAGAACTACATAGTTTGTGAGCTGCAGCAAAAAATAAGTGTGCTGTATTCCTTTTTGAGAAGCCACCTGAAGAAGAAAAGTATTGTATTTTTCTCCAGTTGTAAAGAGGTACTTAGTGTTTATTGTTCTTAAGTTATTCATGTTGAATTATCATGTATAAATTTCAAATTTCAGTTATAAAATGCTACTTTTCTTTTTTAATAATGCAGGGCTAAATGTGAAGAAATTTGTAGATAATGAGAATCTTGTGTCTTCATTTTTAAAGGAACCCATGGATGAGACTTCAAGCTCAATAAGGAAAGGCAAAAACTGTTTTTACTTCAGTGTTGTTAGCATCTAGCACAATACTTAGAATATGGTAGTCCTCAGTAAATATTGGTAGAACAACAGTTGAATGGCTAGGCTAACTAGAGGTCTTTATGACCTAATGTCTACCTTACCCTCTGTGAATACGCCATTTATTTCTCTGCCTCTTTGTCTTTGTTCATGCTGATCTGCTTATCTCCCTGTGTTCCTCTATCTGGAGGAATGATTACTGTCCTTTAAGGCTAATCTCAAGCTCAAGTTTTATGCCTGAAAGTCCTTTCCTGACACTCCCCAATCCTCTTTTGACAATGAATTGCACCTTCCTTTGTCCTTTGGTAGTGTTTTCATTATATCTGCCTTTGTTTATCAGCATTTCTTGAACACTAGTCATGTGCTTGTAAGTAAAGGATTCAGTGATGTATAAGAAAACTTGGTCTTTTCTCTTTAAGAGAAGAAACTATGGTTTGTTTTTGTATGTTACTTTTCTTTTACTATATTTCAGATTTCCTGAGAACATATAGTTGTTGGTATATAGTAGATTGATTTCTAGATGTATAGCTTTTGCGGTAGCTTAGCGTGATGAATACGCAGTGAGTTTTCCTCCAGTTTATGGGGAAGATAAGTAGTGTTCTGTCTCTATTTTGAGGAAAGCACGGAACTTCATTATTTTTCCATGTAAGGAATGACTTCAGATTTTTTAGGACTTCTTTTAGATTTTTAGAATTTTATATTTTCCTAAAGAATGGATGTTTTTCATATTTACATACAAGAAAATAATTTTAAGGGTTAATGTTTAAAGTTTTTACTCTGTAATACTCTGCTTTGCCTCTTCACAGTGGAAAAAGTGTACTCTGCCCTTTTTTGATCTATATTCTTTCTATACCTCTTCAGTTCTGTGACTTTAAATGCTGTCTGTATTCTAACAATTGCCAAATCTACATCTTAAGCCTTGACTTCTTTCCTGAGCCCCTGACTTGTGTATCCATTTGACTTCTAGATATTTCCATTTGGGTAAGCAATTTAAGATTTCCTATTTCTGAGATCTGCTCCCTCCAACTCTTCCCCATCTCATTAAATGATCAAATCTTAAATTCTTTCCTGTCTTTAACTCACATTCAATCTGTTGACAGTTGTTAGTTTTACCACCTCTCACCACCCCTCTTGCTACCATGCAGTTTAAACCATGCTTAACTTTTTCTTAGGCTCTTGGTTGATATTCCGTTTCTGTAGTTCTTCCATTTCCATGTGTGCTTCCCTGAGATTGGTTGCCTAAGAGTGTATCTGCGGTCTTGTCTGTGGGTTTGTTCTCATCTCCGCTTTCACAGTAGCCTTTTAAAAAACCTTAGAAAAGGAAAGGAGGAGTCCCTTACGCCTAGACTTACTGGTGTATTGTCTCAGGATCAGAGAATCTTCCTAGCACTAGAGTATTATATGAGAAAATGAATAACTTTAATGCTGGGGTAGTGAGTCAATTTTGTAATTTGGTGGTTTCCCATTCTTTCAAAAAAATTTGAAGGAAGACTTAATGGAGTTACTAGCTGATAGATGTGGAGAAGGAAATGTCAGCCCACTCCAGTATTATTGCCTGGAGAATCCTGTAAATGGAGGAGCCTGGTGGGGTGCTGTCCATGGGGTCGCACAGAGTCAGACATGACTGAAGTGACTTAGCAGCAGCAGCTGATAGATGAAATTTTTGTAATATATCATTGTGACATATTTTATAGGAACTCAAAAAGTTAAGGTTCTTTCTAGTCCATTTTCTGTATTTTCATGAAAAAGATGTTCTTAACACCTATATTAGAGAAATGGAATAAAATGATGCTGGACTCTGCCTCAGTTTAGCAATCACTAGTATTCATTTGTAAGTATGTAAACTAAAGAAAAATAAAACTAAAGCAACAGCTTCATCTAGTCTCATGTATTGAGAAAGATAATAGAATTTTATTTTTTAAATCAAATTCTAACATCTCTTTTTTTGGCCAGTTCTAGGCAATAGCAACCCACTCTAGTGTTCTTGCCTGGAAAATCCCATGGATGGAGGAGCCTGGTAGGCTGCAGTCCATGGGGTCGCAAAGAGTCGGACATGACTGAGTGACTTCACTTTCACTTTTCCCTTTGATGCATTGGAGAAGGAAATGGCAACCCACTCCAGTGTTCTTGCCTGGAGAATCCCAGGGATGGGGGAGCCTGGTGGGCTGCCATCTGTGGGGTCGCACAGAGTTGGACACGACTGAAGCGACTTAGCAGCAGCAGCATACTAATAATTGTAATAGTAACTGAGTCTGAGAACTTTTAATGCAGCTTTATGGCTACAGAAAATTAAAATGAAAACATATATACATAGTTTTGTTGTTGAAAGTAATGAATTGTGATAAGGTAATCAATAAGAGACTTTGCATAAAACAAGATAAAATTCTGTGAGGTCAGGAATAGAAATATGAATTCAAGGAGGAAAAGAAATGATGGAAAATTTTTCTGTTAAAGAAGAGGTTCTTCACGTTTTGTTAACAGTTTTCCTTTTTTAAAGACTGTTCTAGAGCAATCTTAGGTTTGCAGCAAAATTGAGGGGCCCTGCCCCACACATGTTTAGTCTCCCCTATTATTTTTTATATATTTTGAAATAACTGGTGATGGATATCAAATTGTGCTGTTTAGAATCTGTTGGATACATTTATGAGAGGTAAGTCTTTACTTTAAAATATATTTAAATTTACCAGAAATGACATTCTTTGTAACCACTTAGAAATGTCAGATACTTAACGTAACAATTTTGGGAAAGCATATTTATTTCAAAATTCTTTTAGGAAAAATAATATTTTTGAGCAAAAATGTTTGAAGACCACAGCTCCAGACTACATTTCCTTTTTTCTATTCTGTGCTTTAATTAAACGTGTGCTCCGTAATGCATTTTTCTGTTCATCTTGTAAGCTTACTTCCTGCTGTTATCCAGAAGTACCAAATCATTTTTCGGTTAACACCTAGGTTCAGTATCTGTACCGAGTGTTCTGCCGGCTGCGTCCTGGTGTTTCCCTCCTTGCCCTGCATGGGCGACAGCAGCAGATGAGAAGAATGGAAGTCTATAACGAATTTGTTCGCAAGAGAGCTGCAGTGCTCTTTGCTACTGATATTGCAGCCAGGGGGCTGGGTAAGAAAACTTATTTTGAGAAAATTTTCTGTGATCAGGGGCTTATAAAGGGTGTATTTTGGTAATTCAAATAGTTTGACTCAAATAATTGAGCTTTCTTATTTTATAGAAGAAAAATAAGTAAATTGACAACTGAGATGACTAAACTAAGGATATGTCAGTGAAAAGTTTTGTATTAGTTTCACTTTTTGTGCTCTTATTTTCTCATGATAGTAATTGCATCACAGAATCTGAAGCAGCCTACAGAATCAAAGGAAAGTTAAAAATTTAAAGATATGAAAAAAATTGTTTCTGTTGGAAACTTGACAAATACTGTTACAAGAAAAATCAATGAAATCCATCTTTTCTTCAAACATTTTACTTTTTAAGATCACTACATTTACTGTGTTTAAACTTTGAAAAAGCCACTATAATATACAACTGATGGCTTTGTGGGAGTGGGATGGGATATGGAAGTAATTACAGAGGAAAACTAGAGGTAAGAAAAAGGATGAAGAGAAATAAGTGGTAATTTGAATTCTTCTATCAATCTTATTGCATTGATTATTGTGGCGGGTTTTAAACATACATGAAGAAATTGAGCCTAAAGTACCCTTGTTATACATAGTACCCAGTTTGAGTGGTTATCTTTTTCTTGATCTCCCTTAGTGCCTGTGTCCTGTCCCTCTGGGAGTGTTTTAAAGTATATCTCAGTCATTGTATTAGTCCATTCGAATGTGGGTGGCAGCAGTAGTCAAGTATGCATATTTTTAAAGATCGCTAGGCTGTTTCTCAGCCCCAACAACTCATTCCGACTACCTTCTCCTACTCCTTAATCCCTCATTACTGTTTTGAATATGTAGTTTTGAAACATTTTAGTTATGTTTATATCTCCTTGTATTATACTCTGATTCTACCTGACCTTCCTGATTTTTGAACCTTAGATAGTTTAGGTCAATCTAAGCAATTAATTCAGCCCTGGGATTTCTTTGGAAGGAAAGATGCTAAAGTTGAAACCCCAGTACTTTGACCACCTCATGCGAAGAGTTGACTCATTGGAAAAGACTCAGATGCTGGGAGGGATTGGGGGCAGGAGGAGAAGGGGACGACCGAGGATGAGATGGCTGGATGGCATCACGGACTTGATGGACGTGAGTCTGAGTGAACTCCGGGAGATGGTGATGGACAGGGAGGCCTGGCGTGCTGCGATTCGTGGGGTCGCAAGGAGTCAGTCACGACTGAGCAGCTGAACTGAACTGAACTGAAGCAATTAATTATATTGCACATGTAATATGTATTCTGTATATATCACAGTGAACAGATATAACTATTTTGTTATATTTTCCTTGCAGTTTGTTAAAGAAGCCAACTATTTACTAGATGTAGTTGGAATTCTTTTTGTCCCCTTTTCCAGTCTTTGAATGAAGGCTGTTCACCTCTTGTCTGTGATAGAATTCAGGAGGTCTGTGAACTTAGATGGAGAAAAAAATGATATATATATATTTACTAACCTTTAACTGAATTTAATATTTTCTTCAGTTATAGATGGAAGCACTGAACTGTTGTGTTAGTATCTGTAACCTTGTCATCAATTGAAATCATGTTGTTCAGTTGCTCAGTTGTGTCTGGTTCTTTGTGATCCATAGACTGCAGCACAGCATGCTTCTCTGTCCTTCACCATCTCCTGGAGTTTTCTCAAAATCAGGTCCGTTGGGTCGATGATGCCATCCAAACATCTCATCCTCTGTCACCCGCTTCTTCTTCTGCCCTCAGTCTTTCTCAGCTTCAGGGTCTTTTCCAGTGAGTCAGCTGTTTACATCAGGTGGCCAAAATATTGGGGCTTCAGCTTCTGTATCAGTCCTTCCAGTGAAAATTCAGGGTTGATTTCCTTTAGTATTGACTGGATTCAATCCTAGGATTGAATCAAATCCTTTAGGATTTGATCTCTTTGCAGTCCTAGGGACTCTCAAGAGTCTTCTCCAGCACTGCAGTTCAAAAGCATCAATTCTTTGGTGCTCAGCCTTCTTTGTGGTCCATCTTTCACATCTATGTGATTATTGCAAAAACCATAGCTTTGAATATATGTACCTTTGTTGGCAAAGTGATGTCTCTGCTTTTTAATACACTGTCTAGGTTTGTCATAGCTGTTCTTTCAAGGAGCAAGCGTCTTAAAATTTCATGGCTGCAGTCACCATCTGCAGTGATATGGAAGCCCAAGAAAATAAAGTCTGTCACTGTTTCCACTGTTTCCCCATCTATTTGCCATGAAGTGATGGGACCGGATGCCATGATCTGAGTTTTTTGAATGTTGAATTTTAAGCAAGGTTTTTCACTCTCCTCTTTCACCTTCATCACGAGGCTCTTTAGTCCCTCTTTGCTTTCTGCCATTAGGGTCGTGTCATCTGCATGTCTGAGGTCATTGACATTTCTCCTGGCAGTCTTGATTCCAGCTTGTGATTCATCCAGCCTGGCATTTTGCATGATGTACATTGCATAGACGTTAAACAGGCAGAGTGACAATATAGTCTTGACGTACTCCTTTTCCAATTTGAACCAGTTCCTTGTTCCATGTTTGGTTCTATTACTTCTTGACCTGGAATTCCATCAACTCCACTAGCTTTGTTTGTAGTAATGCTTCCTAAGGCCTCTTGACTTTACACTCCAGGATGTCTGGCTCTAGGTGAGTGACCATACCAGCATGGTTGTCTGAGTCACTAAGACCTTTTTTGTACAGTTCTGTGTATTCTTGCCGCCTCTTCTTAATCTCTTCTACTTCTGTTAGGTTCTTAGCATTTCTGTCTTTTATTGTGCCTTTTTTTGCATGAAATATTCCCTTGGTATCTCTAATATCTCTTGAAGAGATTCTAATCTTTCTCATAGATATTTTCATTTTATATTGTAGTTTTGTAGATATCTTGCAGTGTTGTTTATACTTAATACAATTTTGATATTATGGTGGTCGATACATAAGTAAGTTGTGTTATTTAATATGTCAGTGAATAAGCATATATATTGCTATATAAACAATTCAATAGAATGTTTATTTCATTATAATTATTTTCTCTTATAATCCTGTATGTTTTACTTTATGCACTTAAAAACACTCTGAAAAGGGGTTTGTAGGTTTTAACTATGGCACAAAAAATGTCAAGAAACTCTTTTTTAATTTTAAAAAGCTTATATGATTATATTCATGAGCAATATATAGTATTATCTTAGGTTTTTATGAAGTTTTATAAAACAGTATTGTACATCCCAGTTTATGACTTGCTTTTCAATCTTTCATGTTGACGTGTACATTTCCAATGTATTTGTGTCGTGTGTTTCATGGTATGGCCAGGAATATCTTTAGAGTATACCAGTATCTTTTTTAAACCTTATTTTATTCTTAATGTTTTCCAGTTCTATTTCTTAATGAATAATATGGGTAAAAATGAGTTATGAGACATAGTAGGCCCTGCTTTACCCACTCCTCACTCTCCGGAAGCAATGATTTCTCTTAGTATTTAGCTTCATATTTCTAAGCAGTTTTCTTATATTAATGATTGAGTTAAAATTAGTTCAGTTTTGTGTTTTCCATTCTATTCTATTTCCATTTCCATTCTATTTTCTCTGACATCCAGCAGATGTCACCTGTTTAGTTTCCTAACAGTTCAAACATAGTCTGTTTCTTTTTCTCCAGGGACCTTCTCATTGCAGCCTTTTGTCTCCAGCTCTAATCTGAACTGGTTGCTCCAGAAGCCTGATGCACATGATACTTTCCTTTCCAGATATCTCTCTTCCTTTTTTTTTTGGATTTATTAATAATACTGTTATTTTTTAAATGAAAACTCATCCTTTAATAGTTTCTTAAGTAAAAGTGTATGGGAGGTACATTTTTTGAATTATTACTTGTGTTATGATGTCTTATTCTTAAATGACAATTGACTGAGAATTGAAATCTAGTTTGAAACAATTTTCTCTAAAAACTTTGCAGATAGTGCTCCATTATCTTATAGTAGTCAGTATTATGTTGACAAGACCTTCGCTTTTCTGATTTTGGTTTTTGTAGCCTCTTTTTCTTATTCTGGCTTTTCTTAGGGTTTTCTTTTTATCTACACAGTCCTGAAATTATATGATAATGTGCTTTAGTGTGAGGTCCCATTTGGTGTATAGACATTCAGTGTGTTTTTTCAATTTAGACCAGCACTATTCAATAGAATTTTCTATGATCATTCTAATGTTCTGTGTTTGCAATGTCTAATACTGTAGATACTAGCTAAACATGACAATTGTCCACTTGAAATGTGTCCAGTGCAATGAGGAAAGAATTATTTTATTAAATTTTAATTTAAACTTGACTAAAGTTTCTGTATTGAGCAGCACATGATAGAGACTCATGTCTTTCCTTTGCAAGAAATGTACTTCTGAATTCCTCTTTGGTGATTTGATTAACTAAAGTTTCAGTATTTCTTTTCACTATGCAGTTATTGCTTACTAATGGGGAATTTGTGTACTCTGATTCTTTCTTTCTCATATCTTTTTTATAGTATTTTTCCCCCTTCCCCCTCTTATTTACTCTTTCTGGAAGAATATTTGACCTCTTTGATCAATCCTCTAGTTTTCGTGTTTCTTTTGTTGCGTCTTATTGTGTCTTTCTTGTTATTTCTGGGAGATTTCTTGATTTTATATTTCAACTTTTCTGATTAAAATTTTAGTTAAGTACCAAATGTTTCTCTTTTATAGCCTCTTATTCTCATCTGACGGATGCAGTGTTTTATTTCTCTGAAGGTAGTGGGTTAAAATTCTCTTCACATTGTCTCTGCTTCTGCCAGTTTCATTTTTACTGCTCCGTCTGTCTTTTCACTTTTTGAGACTTTTCCCGATTGTCCTCAGTTGGTTGTGTTTTATTATATTTAGCAGTGAAACATCAGAAAAGATTATTTGAAGTGATTAGTATGTGGATGATGGCTGTTGACTAATGGCCTTCATTGCGAAGGGATTTTGGATAGAGTCGATCATCTTGTGGAGGACTCAAGACGTCAACCTCTATTCAGTATTTTTTGAAGATTGAGTCTCTCCAGATAAGCATATGTCACTTTCGAGAGTAGAACATTAAGCTTGCTACTGGCTCTGTAGAAACCTGGCTAGGAAGTAGACATAGAGGGCTCCCACTCCGGCTTCACTCAGTACCCTGTTTTCAAGGGCTCTAGTGCCTCTTTCTTCCGGTCTCTCTGGTGTCTTGGTTTGAAGCCTTTCTCCAGAATAAGATGAGCTTTTCTTCAGGAGACCAGGAGGGGACCTGCGAGTTTGAGTATTGCTTTCAACCTGTCTTCTTATGCATAGCCCTGAAACATGCTCTTGCCTTCTGAGGTACTTGGTACTTCAAGGCCCAAGAGGAGAGTTGTTTTAAATATCTTTTCTCTTGTTTCTGTTGGGTTTCGCCCATTTAAATAGATTCACTCCTTTTGAATAGCTTATATAACTTTATGATAGTTTGATAGTTTTTATGCTTTCAGGTACCCGTAGGTGCCATTAGATCTTCACATCTTTCTTTTTTTTTCTTTTTCCTTCCTCCCTCCCTCTCTTCCTCCTTCCTTTCCTCCTGCCTCCCTCAGCTTTTTTGTCTGTGATAGAAATTGTTCTGAAATCCTTACAGCAGAATCCGTAAATGACTAAAGGTAATTCTCTTAAATTGTTGAGATCAGGATCTCTGGAAATGAATGGAAACTTTTGCAACCAGAAATACATATGAAATAATTACTGCTAGGAAATGGGTAGAGGGATTTAAAAAGATATCTTTAGGAGATGGAAATAGCAGGAAAAGTAAATTTTCATTGAAATTTTTAAATCAGTTTCATAGTTCACTGGGAGCTCATGAGAAGTGGTTCTTTTAGGTTATTAACTATCCGAGTATTTCATTATTTTATGTGACACAAAGTAATCTGTCTCCTCTATCAGATACAAAATAATCTTCACATTCAAACACTGTCGTTAATTTTACTTCAATTGATCAAAAAAGAGAAGTGTTTATTATCTCTTGGTTCATGCAATTAATTTTATTTTTAATAGTGTTCACAGATAATATCTATCAGTTTGATGTGATGGGAAGCCCTGGCAAGCATTATTATAAAATAAAAAATAGTACAGCAGGGCAGATCTTGGAACTGGTTTTTCAACTTGATGTTCCTTCTATACAGATTTCCCGGCTGTAAATTGGGTTCTTCAGTTTGATTGCCCAGAAGATGCCAACACATATATTCACAGAGCGGGTAGAACTGCCAGGTAGGTGTGCTGACCTGTATCTTTGCTTTTGGTTTTACCTAAGTAAAAAAATGTGCTTTCTTAATTGTGTACAAATAAAGAATGGAGGAATTCAGGTGAGTGTTGGTCTGACATTTTTGTGATGTAGGTTGCTATCATGTAGACAGCTCTTATACGTCTCTTAGCTGAGACTTGATGATGAGGGCTGAGAAAAATCCACGAAAACTTATTTTAGTGTCTTGTTCTAACTTTCTTCCCGTACTGAGCTTTTCATTAGAATTACTCACTGAGCATCATCTCTTTGATGAGTTGTAAGACTGTTTATTCAGTCTTTGTTTTCAGATGACAAAACTTGAGTGTTTTGAGCAGTTAAACATTTTGTTTGAAAATATGTAGAGCCGGAGTTTGAACCCAGGCAGTCTGACTCCTATAGGCTAGATCTGTGCTCTTACCTTCTCTGGTACAGGTTCTAATAAGCAAGAAGGTGGTTTTAAATAATAGGTTGCTCTTTTCCTTTTTTCCTGTGGGAATTACAGGCATTGCTGGGGACCACTCCCAAATATGCTCTTTTCACCACCCCCCCACACCCCATCACCCAATAAATTACCCTTTGTTGGCTCACAAATGTGGGGGAACTCTCTGGAAAAGAATATAGCAAAGTCAGTTATTTGGGGATTAAAGGCAAAGAAAGGTATATGAATAAATCAAAAGGATAGCATGTTATGTCATTACTGTTCTGGTTTCAGTAAAGTTGGGAGATGTGTGCTACAGGTAGAATTACAAATTAAAAATAATTCATAAATGTTTCTGGGTAGTATTTGGTGGTATGGTGGTTTAGTTGCTAAGTCGTGTCCAACTCTTGCGACCCCATAGATTGTAGCCCACCAGGCTCTTCTGTCCATGCGATTCTCCAGGCAAGAATACTGGAGTGGGTGGCCATTTCCTTCTCCAGGGGATCTTCCCAACCCAGGGATCAAATCCGGATCTCCTGCACTGCAGGCAGGTGTCCTGCATTGCAAGCGGGCTTCTGCATTGCAGGTGGTCTCTTTACTGACTTTTTGGTAGTACTTAGAATTCTTCCTTTTACCTCAGTAATTTCATATCCAGAAATTAATCTTAAAATAAAGTTTCTATAAAGATGTTCATCTTACTGACATTGGTAATAAGAATTGGGAATAACCAATTAAGTGTTAGACCCAAGATCACTAAACATATGGCAGAAACAGAACTAGAACTCAGATTTTTTTTGACCCCAGATTTCATTCTTTTTTCACTAAGTAACCATGCATGAAAGACCAGCCATGTGTGAGGTAGCTTCTGCACAAAAATAAGGTATAGTGTGCATTCCATTAAGGAAGTTTGTTACCTTAAATCAAACCTTAAAACAGTCTATAGTAGAGGCATATACAGTGTTAGAGGTATTGACAGAAGTTTTGTGGAGCTCCGGAGGAAGTAGAGAAGGAAAACTTCACTGAGGAGAAACAGCTGGGTTCAGTCTTGATTGGCAGATACAAGTTCTTGGGAGGCAACTTCATAAGAGATATTCTTTTCTCTATTAACTACATGTATCTCTCTGTATTTTAACTCAGATTCAAATACCATCTAATCTTGATAATTTTTTTGAAGGTGGGACTACTAGAAAATTCAAGAATTCTACATGTCCATATTCTAAAATGTGATTCTTCCCCTGCACATCTCCAAACACTGAGCCCCTAGTCTGTAATTAAATATTGTTCCCAAAACTTAATGAATGGTCTGGGTGCTGTGCAGTATTGTAGCCCCTTGCAACCTGTGACTTTTAAAGTTTAAATTTAGTAAAATTAAAAAATTCAGTTTCTTATTCACACTAGTTACATTTAAACTGCTTATAACCACATGTAGTTAGTACCATATTGAGCAGAGCAGGTATAGAACCTTTTTATCATTGTGGAAAGTTCTATCAGATATTATCGGTATATGTTTAAAACACATTTTGTTTAAAATTGTTGAATCAAGGAACCATAGGTTCATATAATAGAACCATAAAATAGACATTAGAACTGAGAGTAATCTAGATTCACTCACTCATTTATTCTCTCTGGATTTAACAGATACATATTAAGTGCCAGGCATTGTACCAAGCAGGCACTATAATGAGCAAAACAGATACAATTCTGACATCTTTCATCTTGAAATCTAGAGGGAATACAAACAGTAAAATATGTAATTACAGTAGAATGTGATTGATTATTTCCTTCTATCTAATTTTGTTCCAGTCATGAGAGCAAATGACAGCTCTCTTGGGTTTAAATGTACAAAGAGAAGTAGACATTTTTGTCTACTGAGAGGTTATAATCTTTCTGAGTCACTAATGAAAGTTTTCTTTCAGGGAATTCTGTAGGATTTTGAGGTATGAGCTTATTCATAGGCATTTTTACCTCATTTAGATACAAATATGAGATTCTTTAAATGTGATTACATTTTGCTCTTTAAAAGTTTGGCAACAACCTAAATAGTAATCACAATAAGGTTGTGATTGGTTATGATTAACCACAAATTGGTTATGATTAACTGTCTCTTTTGTTTTGCATTTTCTTTCCTCAGAAATGCATGAGTATTTATAATGCAGATGTCAATGAGACATTATTGCTTAATGATGGAAGAGACTTCAACTATTGGTTTAAATGGACCAGTTATTTCTGATTTTTAGAACACTAACTTCAGTTTAATGAGTTCCCAGGGATGTCAGGATCCTTAAGACCCAGGATTTAAATCCTCATCTAAGAAAGTCCATCATTTGCCAGCAGGCTTGCTCTTCTACCTGTTCTGTACCCATTTCAACCAATGGACTCAAGTTTGAAAGTGTCCACTATCCTTTGCTAATCTAGGAAGTCTCTTTGGAGTTAGTTCTCTTAAAATTTTCTTTGTATCCACTGTTCGCATCCCGTTCCAGTATTCTTGCCTAGAGAATCCCATGGGCAGAGGAGCCTGGCAGGCTACAGTCCAAAGGGTTGCAAAGAGTCAGACGTGACTGAGTGACTGAGCATGCATGTACTCACCATTTTTGGATGATTTTATAGGGGAAAATTCTTTTGTTTGTGTTTGGTGAGTTCTGTTGTTTCAGCTGAAGTGGAAGTTTTTCCTGTTCTATACCTTAACAAGGTATAGAGTTTCTTCTTCCCATTTATTTTCTAATTTTCATGAACTGTTTTTTTTAAAATTAATTTATTTTAATTGGAGGCTAATTACTTTACAATATTGTGGTGGTTTTTTCCATACATCAACATGAATCAGCCATGGGTGTACATGTGTCCCACCATCCTGAACCCCCTTCCCACCTCCCTCCCCACCCCACCCCTCCGGGTTGTCCCAGAGCACCAGCTTTGGGTGCCCTGCTTCCTGCATCGAATTTGCACTGGTCATCAGTTTTACACATGGTAATAAATATGTTTCAATGCTGTTCTCTCATACTGTCCCACCCTCGCCTTCTCCCACATCCAAAAGTCCATTCTTTACATCTGTGTCTCTTTTACTGTCTCTCATATAGGGTTGTCATTATTGTCTTTCTAACTATCATATATATGCATTAATATGCTATATTGGTGTTTCTCTTTCTGTCTTACTTCACTCTGTGTAATGGGCTCCAGTTTCATCTACCTCATTAGAACTGACTCAAATGTGTTTTTTTATAGCTGAGTAATATTGCATCGTGTATATGTACCACAGCTTCCTTATCCATTCATCTGTTGCAGAACATCTAGGTTGCTTCCATGTCCTAGCTATTGTGTAATTTTCATGAACTGTTTTAATGTTTAAACATTTTTCAGTTGATTCAAATTTATCCTGTGGGCTGAAGGAAAGGAGAGAATAATATAATAGTGAAAGATAAAACTATTTAACAATAGGATTGTACTAGAGAATTCAAAAGTAAATCTTTTTATTGTAATTAATTATATAATTTGAGCAAGTAATAGAGTTAGAACTAGGCTTTGTGTATGATTTCATTGTGCATTCGGACAGATTTGCCTTTAGACTGTTAACCTTTTGTTTTCTAGTTGGATCTAAGTAAATGGGACATGGGTAGAACAGCAACTTTGTTTTCCATTTTATAAGAAGGTACCTGGTGCAGAAGTGGTCTTTGTGTTGGGTACATTTTTGTATTATCTTTTGTAGTGAGTTATTTAGAGAAATCATTAGTGGCTGATGGAGTTAATATTTCATCACTGTTTTATTCACCTCAGTATGAATTTTTACATGTACCCATGCACACATTTGCATTTTGTGGCCTTGTGGGCCTCTGGATAGGTGGATATCATCTATCATTACTGTATTGGACAAGGCCAGACAGACTTTTTAGATGTGCCAGTTGTGTGGGCATGAACAGGGTAAACTGATTACTTTGTAGAATACATTTAGCAGTGTTTTAAGATTATCCATCCTGTATGAAGATTATTGGATATCTCAGTATATCAGAAAAGGATCCAAGAAGGGGAGATATTTCAGGGTGCTTGTGTTCCTGGAGAGTTGTTAAAAATCTTACATACTTGAACATGCCATGGTGAGCATTAAATTGGTTTTAACTGTGGAGATGAAGAGGTGGTACAACATCACAATGATTCTGTTTGGAGAGAGAATATCAATTTGAAAAACTATTGTAATGTAGTTTCTGTTATGGTCATTAATTTTGAAAGTACAAGCCTGTTTGACCCTTTGTAACCAATTAAAAATATTTTCAGTTGATTGTTTTAGATGTATAATTAGTGGAAAAGTTCATCATATATAATGCTTATTTTCCCTTAGGCAGTCTAATAAAAAAAAAATAACCAAACTGCAAAAAGTTAAAAGTTGTTGTTAATGGACTTAGAGATAATTAGAAAGTTAATGGGCCATCAGACTGGATAATTGAATTGAATAAAGGCTAAATTAAAATTTGAAACTAATGAAAATCCTGTGTATATGCTGTAATTAAAGTTAGATTGCCATATAGTGCTTGCTTTTGAAAGTGAACTATAATATATGAAAACAGGTAAATGCATTCAGTGTGGCAAAATAGCTACAGTTTAGGGGAATCCTTTTTTTCCCTTTCTGTATTTTAGCTAAAAATAAATGGTGATTTAGGTACTTGCTGCCTTAAGAGCTTTTTCTGTTTTATTCACCTATATAAAATTCTTTTGATCTTTAGAAATTTAGAGAAATTTCTATTTTTCTTAACTGTCCACACCCCTTTTAACAAAATGGTTTCATTTAGAGGCAAGAGAGGCAAGGAAATGAATGCAGTTTTATAAAGCTCTGTCCTGCAATGCATTCTACCGCTTAAAGGCAAATGTCTTTAGGGCTTGTAGGTTTTGGTACTCATAAAACAAAGCTCTTCTCTTTCTTATAAAAATGCTCAGTTGAAAATAAAAAGATTTGGGAATGAAAATCCTTACACATTATATACTCCTAATTTTTAAAATGCTTTTTGGGAAGTAGGGGTCTGTGGGTGTAAGATGGGAATTTATATATATGTAACTGTGTATATATAAACAGTTTAGAATTTATAGGTAAAAGATACTGTTTGGTTTTTCAGAGTAGAGGTAAAATTCCAGCAATATTTCAACTGAGTCTTACCTTTCTGGCTGTGTCTAGTGAATCTCAGATTTTATTTGTGGGACTGTTAGGTAGCAAAATGTGGTTCCAGTAGGGGGCAGCAGAAGCTAGTTCTTTGCATTGCATACTCGGCCACAGCAAATACGAAGATGGGAAGTAGTTAAAATTTCTGGTGTGATAACTGGTGAAGAGTTCATGGTTTATTTGTGGAAAATACTAGTATTTTATGGAATAGATAATGAGAATTTTTAAAATAGTGTTTTTAATTGGTTTGTAAATTGAAATAATAAAAGTGAAAAGACAATTTGCATGAGCATTAATTTATTGAAGCATACTGTGTTTATCTTAGGAATAATCTTTGCTAGGCTGCAGTCCATGGGGTCGCTAAGAGTCGGATACGACTGAACAACTTCACTTTCTCTTTTCACTTTCATGCATTTATCGGAGAAGGAAATGGCAACCCACTCCAGTGTTCTTGCCTGGAGAATCTCAGGGATGGGGGAGCCTGGTGGGCTGCCGTTTATGGGGATCGCACAGAGTTGGACACGACTGAAGTGACTTAGTAGCAGCAGCAGCAGTGAAAATTCCTACTGCTTTGATTCTTCCCTTGACTGAAGATCCTAGCTTTAGACCACTCCTCCTAGAGACTGGTGCTTCTTCAAATGGCCTTCTTCCTTTTTTGTTGTTATCTACAATTTAAAGCTTTAAAAAAGGGCAAGACACATCCTTTATTTTGCATCAAAAAGCGTTGAGCTGGGTTAGGCTATGACCACTATAGCTATAGAGATAAAGGGGCTGACATTTCTTGTGGTTTACTCACTCAGTCATGTCCAGCTCCTTGTGACCCCATGGACTGCAGCATGCCAGGCTTTACTGTCCTTCACCATCTCACAGAGCTTGCTCAGACTTACGTCCATTGAGTCAATGATGCCATCCAATCATGTCATACTTTGTCATCCCCTCCTGCTCAATCTTCCCTAGCATCAGGTCTTTTCCCATGAGTCAGTTCTTCGCATCAGGTGGCCGAAATATTGAAGCTTCAGTTTCAGCATCAGTCCTTCTAATGAATATTCAGAATTGATTTCCTTTAGGATTGACTGGTTTGATCTCCTTGCAGTCCAAGGGACTCTCAGAAGTTTTCTCCAGCATCACAGTTCAAAAGCATCAATTCTTTGGTGCTCAGCCTTCTTTATGGTCCAACTGTCACATCTGTTCATGACTACTGGGAAAAGCATAGCTTAGACTAGACAGACCTTTGTTGGCAAAGTGATGACTCTGCTTTTTAGTATGCTCTCTGGGTTGGTCATAGCTTTTCTCCTAAGGAGCAAGCATCTTTTAATTTCATGGCTGAAGCCACCATCTGCAGTGATTTGAAGTCCAAGAAAATAAGGTCTGTCACTGTTTCCATTGTTTCCCCATCTATTTGCCATGATGAGATGGGACTCGATGCCATGATCTTCGTTTTTTGAATGTTGAGTTTTAAGCCAACTTTTTCACTCCCCTCTTTGACCTTCATCAAGAGGTTCTTTAGTTCCTCTTTTCTTTCTGCCATAAGTGTGGTATCATCTGCATATCTGAGGTTATTGATATTTCTCCCAGCAATCTTGATTCCAGCTTGTGCTTCATCCAGCCCAGCATTTCGCATGATGACTCTGCATAAAGTTAAATAAGCAGGGTGACAATGTACAGCCTCGATGTACTCCTTTCTCAATTTTGAACCAGTCTGTTGTTCCACGTCCAGTTCTAACTTTTGCTTTTTGACCTGCAAAGAGGTTTCTCAGGAGGCAGGTTAGGTGGACTGGTATTCCCATCTCTTTAAGAATTTTCCACAGTTTGTTGTGATCCACACAGTCAAAGGCCTTGCTAGTATGTGAAATGACTGCAATTATGCGGTAGTTTGAACATTCTTTGTCATTGCCTTTCTTTGGGATTGAATGAAAACTGATCTTTTCCAGTTCTGTGACCACGGCTGAGTTTTCCATATTTGCTGGCATATTGAGCAGAGCACTTTAATGGCATCATCTTTAAGGATTTGAAATAGCTCACGTGGAATTCTGTCACCTTTACTAACTTTGTTCCTCGTGATGCTTCCCAAGGCCCACTTGTCTTCACACTCCAAGATGTCTGGCTCTAAGTGAGTGATCACACTATTGTGGTTATCTGGGTCATTAAGATCTTTTTTTGTATAGTTCTTCCGTATATATTTGTCACCTCTTCTCAGTATCTTCTGCTTCTGTTAGGTCCCTACCATTTCTGTCCTTTATTGAGCCCATCTTTGCATGAAATGTTCCCATGGTATCTCTAATATTCTTGAAGAGATCACTAGTCTTTCCCATTTTATCGTTTTCCATTATTTCTCTGCATTGTTGACTTAGGAAGGCTTTCTTAGCTCTCCTTGCTATTTATTGGATATTTCTTAGGAGTCTTTTATTTCCTAGCACTTCCTCCTTGTTTTCCTGCTTTCTGTTCTCAACACAGCAGACAGAGTGATCCGTTAAAAACACAAGTAAGTTGTATTTCAGAAAAGGGTATTGGTGGCAACATAGAGGGTGAACACAACACGCAAAAAGCGAGAATACAAGTCAGGTCTTGTCATTCCTTTCATGGCTTCCTTTTTCACTCAGGGCAGAAGTTTAATGGGTCTATACTTCTGAAACCCTCTACAATCTCGATTCCTATTAGCCTCCTCTTGTTCCCTTGTTTTTCACTGGTCTTGCTGTTTAGAACCCGGGCATGTTTTTGCCTCAGAATCTTTATATTCTGTTTCTTCCACAGGAATGATTTTTCCTCAAGTATCCACATGGCTGTCTTTCTTTATACTGCTCCAACACTCCTCTTTACCATGCTCTTGTATTTTCTTTTTTCCATAACACTTCAGTTCAGTTCAGTTCAGTTCAGTCGCTCAGTCGTGTCCGACTCTTTGCAACCCCATGAATCACAGCATGCCAGGCCTCCCTGTCCATCACCAACTCCCGGAGTTCACTCAGACTCACGTCCATCGAGTCCGTGATGCCATCCAGCCATCTCATCCTCTGTCGTCCCCTTCTCCTCCTGCCCCCAATCCCTCCCAGCATCAGAGTCTTTTCCAATGAGTCAACTCTTCACATGAGGTGGCCAAAGTACTAGAGTTTCAGCTTTAGCATCATTCCTTCCAAAGAAATCCCAGGGTTGATCTCCTTCAGAATGGACTGGTTGGATCTCCTGCAGTCCAAGGGACTCTCAAGAGTCTTCTCCAACACCACAGTTCAAAAGCATCAATTCTTCGGCGCTCAGCCTTCTTCACAGTCCAACTTTCACATCCATACATGACTACTGGAAAAACCATAGCCTTGACTAGACAGACCTTAGTCGGCAAAGTAGTATCTCTGCTTTTGAATATGCTATCTAGGTTGGTCATAACTTTTCTTCCAAGGAGTAAGCGTCTTTTAATTTCATGGCTGCAGTCACCATCTGCAGTGATTTTGGAGTCTGTAACACTTAACACCTTCAAATATCCTAGAGCATTAATTAATTATATTTATTGTTTTGTCTCTTTTCTTTTTACTAGAATGTAAGCTCCACAAAGGCAAAAGAGCTTTTCTACTGGTTATTCTCAGAGAGCTTAGAACAAAGCCTGGAATGGAGTAGGCACTTGAGATAACACAATTAGTTCCTCAAATCAGACTCATGAACCAGAGATGACATATTAATTATCTATTGTGGTGTAATGAACTACCCCACAACATAGTTACCTGAAGCAAGAATCATATATTATCCCATGGTTTCTGTAGTTTAGGAATACAGGTATGGCTCATCTGGGCCCTTTGGCTCTTGGTCTGTCATAAGGCTGAAGTCAAGGTATAACAGGTACCTTGAGACTCCACTGGGGGTCTCTTTCTTTCCAAGCTCATGTGCTTGTTGACAAGATTCATTCTCTTGATGGCTGTTGGTCAGAGGTGTCTTCCAATTCCTTTCCATGTGGCCCTCCTCTTCAGATGGCATCTCACTATGTGTCTGCTGGCCTCATCAGAGAGAGCACATGAGAGGGGAAGAAGGAGTAAGGTGTAAACAGCAGTGTCTTTTATGACCCAGACTCAGAAGTCACGCTCCATCTTTATTTAATTATTGAATACAACATATTAGTTTAGGCATATAACATAACAATTCAATATTGGTATATTTTGCAAAATAACCATCAAAATATGTCTAACATCTGTTACCATATATACTTACAAATTTTTTTTTCTTGTATAGAAAACTTTTAATATCTACTCTCTTGTTGTTATTCGATCCCTAAGTTGTGTGCGATTCCTTGTGACCTCACGAACTGCAGCATTCCAGCTCCCTCATCCTTCACTATCTCCCAGGTTTGCTCAAGCTTATTGTGTTCATTGAGTTGGTGATAGCGTCCAACCATCTGTTGCCTCCATCTCTCCTGCCCTTAATCATTCCCAGCTGTCAGGGTCTTTTCCAGCGAGTCCACTCTTTGCGTCAGGTGGCCAAATATTGGAGCATTAGCTTCGGCAGCAGTCCTTCCAGTGAATATTCAGGGTTGATTTCTTACAGGACTGACTGGTTTGATCTCATTGCTGTCCAAGGGACTTACAGGAGTCTTCTCCAGCACTGTGATTTGAAAGCATCAATTCTTTGGTGCTTAGCCTTCTTTATGGTCAACTTTCAAATCCATACATGGTGGTGTGGTGATTTAGTTGCTAAGTTGTGTCTGACTCTTGCGATCCCATGGACTGTAGCCTGCCAGGCTCCTCTGTCCATGGGATTCTCCAGGCGAGAATACTGGAGTGGGTTGCCATTTCCTTCTCCAGAGGATCTTCCCGAGCCAGGAAAAACCATAGCTTTGACTCTATGGACCTTTGTTGGCAAAGTGATGTCTCTGTTTTTTAATACACTGTCTAGGTTTGTTAATAGCTTTTCTTCCGAGGAGCAAGCATCTTTTAATTGCAGTCACCTTCTGCAATGATACTGGAGCCAAGAAAATAAAGTCTGTCACTGTTTCCATTGTTTTCCCATCTGTTTGCCATGAAGTGATGGGACTGGATGTCATGATCATAGTTTTTTTGAATGTTGAGTTTGAAGCCAGCTTTTTCACTTTCCTCTTTCACCCTTGTCAAAAGGCTCTTTAGTTCTTCTTCACTTTCTGCTGTTAAAGTGGTATCATCTGCATATCTGAGGTTGTTGATATTTCTACTGGCAATCTTGATGCCAGCTTATGAGTCATCCAACCCACCATTTTGCATGATGTACTCTGCATAGAAATTAAATAAACAGGGTGACAGTATACAGCCTTGCCGTACTACTTTCCCAATTTTGAACCAGTTGCTTGTTCCATGTCCAGTTCTAACTTTTGCTTTTTGAACTGCATATAGGTTTCTCAGGACAAGTAAGGTGGTCTGGTGTTCCCATCTGTTTAAGAATTTTCCACAGTTTATTATGGTCCACACAGTCAAAGGCTTTAGCATAGTCAATGAAGCAGAAATAGTTGTTTTTTCTGGAATTCTCTTGTTTTATCTATGATCCAACAGATGTTGGCAATTTCATCTCTGGTTCCTCTACCTTTTCTACACCCAGTTTGTATATCTGGAAGTTCTCAGTTGATATACTGTTGAAGCCCAGCTTGAAGGATTTTGAGCATGACCTTGCTAGCATGTGAAATAAGCACAGTTGTGTGGTAGTTTGAACATTCTTTAGCATTACCTTTCTTTGGGATTGGAATAATAACTGACCTTTTCCAGTCCTTTGGCCATTGCTGCATTTTCCAAATTTGCGCTGGCATATTAAGTGCAGCACTTTAACGGCATCATCTTTTAGGATTTGAAATAGCTCAACTGGAATTCCATCACCTCTACTAGCTTTGTTCATAGTAATGCTTCCGCCCACTTGACTTTACACTCCAGAATGTCTGGCTCTAGGTGAGTGACCACACCATTGTGGTTATCTGGGTCACTCAGACCTTTTTGTGTAGTTCTTTTGTGTATCCTTGCCAATTCCTCTGCTTCTGTTAGGGCTTTGCTGTTTCTTTCTTTTATTGTGTTCATCTCTACATGAAATGTTCCCTTGGTATCTCCAGTTTTCTTGAGGAGATCTGTTGTCTTTCCCATTCTATTGTTTTTCTCTATTCCTTTGCACTGTTCACTTAAGAAGGCTGCTTATCTCTCCTTGCTATTCTCTGGAACTCGGCATTCAGTTGGGTATACCTTTCCTTTTCTCCTTAGCCTTTTACTTCTCTTCTTTCCTCAGCTATCTGTAAGGCCTCCTCAGCTATCTGTAAGGCCTCCTCAGCCAACCGCTTTGCCGTCTTGCATTTTTTTGGGGGCATGGTTTTAGTCACTGACTCCTGTACAATGTTGTGAAGCTCCATCCATAGTTCTTCACACATTCTGTCTAGCAGATCTAACTCCTTGAATCTATTTGTCACTTCCACTGTATAATCATAAGATATTTGATTTTGGTCTTATCTGAATGGCTGAAGTGGTTTTCCATACTTTCCTCAATTTGAGCCTGAATTTTGTTATAAGGAGCTCATGATCTGAGCCACAGTCCGGTCCAGGTCTTGCTTATGCTGACTGTATAGAGCTTCTCCATCTTTGGCTGCAAAGAATATAATCAATCTGATTTCAGTATTGACTGTCTGATGATGTCCATGTATAGCATTATCTCTTGTTTTGTTGAAAGAGGGTGTTTGCTGTTTCCAGTGTGTTCTCTTGGCAAAGCTTTGTTAGCCTTCGCCCTGTTTAATTTTGCAGTCTAAGGCCAAAATTGAAAGTAAAAAGTGAAGTAAAAGTGAAAATCGCTCAGTTGTGTCTGACTTTTTGAGAGCCCATGGACTATACGCTCCATGGAATTCTCTAGGCCAGGATACTGGAGTGGGTAGCCCATTCCTTTCTCCAGGGGATCTTCCCAACCCAGAGATCGAACCCAGGCCTCCCACATTGCAGGTGGATTCTTTACTTGCTGAGCCACCAGGGAAGCCCAAGAATACTGGAATGGGTAGCCTATCCTTTCTCCGGCGGATCTTCCTGATCCAGGAATTGATCCGGGGTCTCCTGCATTGCTGGTGGATTCTTTACCAGCTGAGCTAGTCAAGTGATACCTGGAGTAATAGGGTAGTTTGGCAGTTCTAAAGGCCAAACTTGCCTGTTAACTCCAGGTATCTCTTGACTTCCTACTTTCACATTCTAGTCCCATATGATGAAAAGGACATCTTTTTTTTGGTGTTAGTCCTAGAAGGTCTTGTTTGTCTTCATAGAACTGTTCACCTTCAGCTTCTTTGGCATTAGTGGTTGGGGCATAAACGATGTTTTGCCAGGGAAACAAACTCAGATCATTCTGTTGTTTGGGGATTGCAGCCAAGTAGGGCATTTCTGACTCTCTTGTTGACTATGAAGGCTACTCCATTTCTTCTAAGGGATTCTTGCCCACAGTAATGGATATAATGGTTGTCTGAATTAAATCTGCCCATCCCTATCCATTTTAGTTCACTGATTCCTAAAATGTTGATGTTTAGTTACCCTTGCCATTATCTGCTTCACCACTTCCAATTTACCTCTATTTGTGGACTTAACAGTCCAGGTTCCTGTGTAATATTGTTTTTTACAGCATGGACTTTACTTTTTTACACACACACAGACACACACAGACACACATAGACACACGCACACACGCACCCACGCACACACACACACGCGCGCCTTCCCTGGTGGCTCAGATGATAAAGAATCTTGCCTTCAATACAGGAGACCTGGGTTTATCTCTGAGTTGGGAAGATCCCCTGGCGAAGGGAATGGCTAGCCACTCTGGTATTCTTGCCTGGAGAGTTCCATGGACAGAGGAGCCTGGTGGGCTACAGTCCATGGGGTTGCAAAGAATCAGACACAGCTAATACACGCACACACCCATCTTCTTTATCTGTGTATCCATTGGTGAACACTAAGGTTGTTTCCATGTCTTGGCTATTATAAATAATGCTGCAGTGAACATGGGGGTACATGTATCTTTTTGAGTTAATATTTTTAAAAAATTTATTTATTTTTAATTGAAGGATAATTGCTTCAGAATATAGGTTTGATTTCTGCCATACATCGGCATGAATTAGCCATAGGTGTATAAATGTCTCCTTCCTCTTGAACCTTCATCCCACCTCCCGCCCTTTCCCACCCCTCTAAATTGTTATATGTACCCCAGTGTTCATTGCAGCTCCATTTTCTATAACTAAGACATTGAAGCAACCTAAATGTCCTTTGACAGATGAATGGCTAAAGAAACTGTGGTACATATATACAATGGAATACTACTTAGCCATTAAAAGGAACACATTTGATTCAGTTCTAATGGGGTGGATGAACCTAGAGCCTGTTATACAGAGTGAAGTAATTCAGAAAGAGATAAACAAATACCGTGTTTCAGCACATATATATGGAATCTAGAAAGATGGTACTGATGAACTTATTTTCAGGGCAGCAGTGGAGACGCAGACATAGAGAACAGATTCTGTAGGTTAGTGTTTTTGTTTTTTTTTTGGATAAAATACCCAGAAGTGGAATTGCTGGGTCGTATGATGGTAGTTTTCTGTACTGACTGCACCAATTTACATTTCCACCAGCAGGGTACAAGGGTTCGCTTCTCCACATTCTTGCCAATACTTGTCATTTCCAATGTTTTGTATAATAGCCATTCTGACAGATGTGAGGTGATATCTTATAGTAGTTTTGATTTACATTTCTCTAATTACTAGTATGTTGAGAACCTTTTCATGTACCTGTTGGCCATTTGTATGTCTTCTTTGAAAAAGATGTCTACTCAAGTTCTTTGCCCATTTTTTGAGTTAGATTGTTTGGTTTTTGCTATTGTGTGAGTTTCTTGAACATTTTGGTTGTTATAAACCTTATCAGGTATGTGGTTTGCAAATATTTTTCCCATTTAATAGGTTACATTTTTGTTTTGTTGATGGTTTTCTTTTCTCGTTTGTTTTTGCTTTTGTTGCCTTTGCAACTGTCAAACCTAAGACCAATGTCAACACTTCATCTTGGCCAGGAGGCCCAGATTATAGTAAGTCCCCTATATACAAATGAGTGTTCTGAAAGCACATTCATAAGTCTGGTTTGTTCATGAGTCCATCAAAGTTAGCCTAGGTACCCAACTAACGCAATCAGCTATACAGAATTGTACTATAATAGGTTTATATTACATTTCACATGAATAATACTTAAGAAAGAAACACAAAAAACAAAGAAAACGTTTTAAATCCTGTAGTATTGTACCTTAAAAAGTACAGTAGTATGGTATAACAGCTGGCATACCGGGGCTGGCATCAAGTAAACAGGTAAGAAGAGTTACTAGCTGGAAAAGGGAGAGGCAGTGAGAGATGGTAGAGCTGAAGGATCTTCAGCAATAGGAGATGGAGGGCAAGCTGCAGTTTCACTCATGCCTGACCTTGATGGTCCGGCTTCTGGTTCCTTGCGGGATTCAATTCTGTCTATCTTCTTGAAAAATATGATCCAGTGATGTCTAGGTAGTAGCACTTTTTTTTTGTCATAGATGACATGGTAACAAAGGATTGCATTCTGAACAACTGCTGCAACCTTTGTGTACTGTTCTACATTTGGGTCCTGTGCTTCAAAAACTAACAGTGTTTCCTCAAATAAAGGAAATGTCCTTGCCATTTCCTGCTATGTAAATCTCTTTTGTCTTCAGTTACTTCTTCCTGTTGTCTCTCTTCATCCTTTCTCTTAGCCTCCAGTTCCATCAGGCCTTCATTAGTAAGCTCCTTGTGTTCCACAGCAAGGAATACAGTGAAGATGTCCTCTTGCAAATCTGGCTTGAAATAAAGATTCTACACAATACTGTATAGTAAAATACACTATGAAGTGCAACCGTAGAGGATGCCTGCATATGAGAGTGTGCACCAGACACATGAACTAACTTTTGTGATTGGACATGCAAATGTATTTTCACTTTGAAAATTTACAACTAGAAGGTTCAGATGTAGGGAACTTACTGTATTTGTTGTTGTTCAGTCAGTCAGTCATGTCTGACTCTTTGCGACCCCATGGACTGCACACACCAGACATTCCTATCCTTCACCGTCTCCTGGAGCTTGCTCAAACTCATGTCCATTGAGTCGGTGATGCCATCTAACCATCTCATCCTCTGTTGTCTCCTTCTCCTCTTGCTTTTAATCTTTCCCAGCATCAGGGGCTTTTCTAATGAATCGGCTCTACGCATCAGGTGGCCAAGTATTGGAGCTTCAGCTTCAGCATCAGTCCTTCCAATGAATATTCAGGATTGATTTTCTTTAGGATTGACTGGTTTGATCCCCTTGCAGTCCAAGGGACGCTCAAGAGTCTTCTCCAACATCACAGTTCAAAAGCATCAATTCTTCAGTGCTCAGCTTTCTTCATAGTCCAACTCTCACATCCATACATGACAACTGGAAAAACTATTGCTTTGATTGTATGGACCTTTGTTGGCAAAATGATGTCTCTGCTTTTTAATATGCTCTCTAGGTTGGTCATAGCTTTCCTTCCAAGGAGCAAGCATCTTTTAATTTCATGACTACAGTCACTATCTGCAGTGATTTTGGAGCCCAAGAAAATGAAGTCTGTCACTGTTTCCATGGTTTCTCCATCTGTTTGCCATGAAGTGATGGGACTGGAAAACATAAGCTTAGTTTTTTAAATGCTGAGTTTTAAGCCAGCTTTTTCACTCTCCTCTCACCTTCTTCAGGTGTGGGAGGAGAATATCAAGCTTCACTGATATGTAATTTCAAGTACAAAGGTAATTGCAAGGTATAGGTGAAGTGGGAAAAGGTCTGGGACCTCCATCACTCTCCACAGATGCATTTTTGACACATCAGGTTGTGCTCTGGCTCAGATTAACCTCAAAGTCTCTAAGTGATATATAAGGTTTATCACTTACACAGATAGACCATTGGTTTATTTATAAAGCTTACCTCAGAGACTAACCTCTTAAATTCATAGACTGTAAACAAACCTAGTATATCATATTAGCATCTCATAGATGAGGCCTCTCATTGTAGCAGATTTACCTTTCTTGTTTCCCGGGAAACTTGTGATTAATATGTTTATGAGGAAAAGATTAAACTTGTTTTTTTGGCCAGGATAGCTTCTTCCCTACCCTCTTCTCCTGCACCCCCACAGTGAACAAAGGGTTGTGGCTTAGCCATTCACTTCTTAACACATAGCTGGGTGAATATGAATGAAATCATTTAGCCTTTATAGTAGCTTTATGAAAGAAGTCTTTGTACTAGAAAACTGTTTCTCAGAGATCCTGAGGTAAAGATGTGTCTTAAGATCACTCACGAAGAATTGTTGCTTTTGAACTGCGGTGTTGAGAAGACTCTTGAGAGTCCCTTGGACTGCAAGAAGATCCAACTAGTCCATCCTAAAGGAAATCAGTCCTGAATATTCATTGAAAGGACTGATGCTGAAACTGAAACTACAGTACTTTGGTCTCCTGATGTGAAGAAATGACTCATTTGAAAAGACCCGACTCATTTGAAAAGACCCTGATGCTGGGGAAGATTGAAAGCAGGAGGAGAAGGGGATGACAGAGGATGGGATGGTTGGATGGCATCACCAACTCAATGGGTATGAGTTTGAGTAAACTCTGGGGTTTACTCAAATGGAGTTTGCAAAGAATTGGACACGACTGAGCGACTGAACTGAACTGAACTGAAGATCACTCTGGGAGTACTGTGATTGGGATTTATACTTGGGTCTTACTGACTCTACAACTCATGGTCTTGCCAGTGTGCCCCAAACTAGCTCTTTGCCTTTAATAAAGTCTAGTAGCCATTGCTCCCTTGCAGAGCTTCTAGAATGTTCCAAAGTCAGCTTGTAGAATGTTCCAAGTCAGGTTCTTAGAGAAGGAAAGTATATATTTTTATTTGTTTGCTGCCGCTTGTGGTCATGAGGATGTCAGGCAAGTGTATGCTCCACGGTTCTGTCTCATCACAACAAAGATTTGGAGTGATGGACATTAAAGCCCTCGGTGTTGTCACAGCTCAGCGCATGGGGCGGGGGCAGAGGGGGAGAGCCAGCCCTTTGGCTCCTCTTTTTATATGTTTTTTCCTCCCCCTGGGCCTGCCCTATGTAAATTGGGCTAGCCAGGAGTGCTGTTTGTTCTACCTGAGGTCCTCACTCTGGTCCTTGGACCTTCCTTTGTTTTATTTTCATGGGCTTTTCCCTTCCTTATCTTTTAGCCACCACCATTCTGGACTCCTCTGTTTCCTATTTTAACTACCTAACAAGGATAAACTTAAATATATGAATTTACCTTCTTTATTTGAACTGTGAGAGACAAATATCCCATAGTTGATTGAACACTGTCCTTACAAGTAAAAGAAATTTAGGTATAGATGCAGCTGTGTCACCTGATAGCTGTATACCCACGGACCTTATGTTATCAACATCTCAGTTTCTTTTCTTTGAAATGGGATTAATCATCTCTTAGGTTCCTGAAAGTATAATTTTCAGTAGAATCAGTACCACTTTTATGAGTTTTCATTTTCTTTTAAATTAAAACTTTAGTCTTTTTTTAAAATTATTTTATCGGGACAGAGTTGACAGTTTAATGAACTCCATACATTCTTATACTTAATCAGTTTGCTGGAAGCTTTCCATGCAATGCATTGTTAGCTTGGGGTCTTTCCAGTTAATTTTTGGTGAACCTCATTTGTCAAACTCTTGAGCATATGTGGTTATACCTGTTTGTATTTCTAAGATCTTAGGCTGCAGATGACTTAGGCTGCAGGATATTTTCCAGTCTTTTTTTTTCCTTTTTGAATCTAGTGTAGGGTCTTTTTATTTTTTATTTTTACAATACTGTATTGGTTTTGCCATACATTGACATGAATATGCCATGGGTGTACATGAGTTCCCAATCCTGAACCCCCCTCCCACCTCTCTCCCCATATCATCTCTCTGGGTCATCCCAGTGCACCAGCCCCAAGCATCCTGTATCCTGTATCAAACCTAGACTGGTGATTCGTTTCTTACATGATAGTATACATGTTTCAATGCCATTCTCCCAAATCATCCCACCCTCTCCCTCTCCCACAGAGTCCAAAAGTCTATTCTATACATCTGTGTCTCTTTTGCTGTCTCGCATACAGTGTAGGGTCTTTAGATACTCTGTGACTCAGAGATACCCTTTTTCCTGGAATAAGCTCTCCTTTGTACCATGTTGTGCAGGAGGAACAGTTGAACTTTGATTTTTATACTGTCTGTCTGCATCTGCATGGCTGACTGTACTGTTTTCCCTCAGTGACAGGAACTCCTGGGGCTTGTTGCCACAGGTAAGGCCTAGGGAGGATAGAAGCAGACACAGGGAGGGGACAAAAAAGAGAAGCACGGTGGAATAGCAGAGTGTGACCAACAGTGGCCCCCATTTCCACACCTCTTGATCATCCTTATATTGTGAACAGTGACTAGTATATTGATACTAGAATTTAGATCCTGAAGGATTAAAGATAATACAATTCAAACTGTAATTTATAAATAAGAAAATGCAATATGTAGAGATAAAATGATTCATTATTCAAGATTATAAAGCTAATGAATAGTAGGGCTGGGACTTGAAATCAGCTCTCTTAGCTCCAAATTCAGTATTTCATCTGCTAGTGCAACTTCTAGTGGTTTGTTTGCATTTTTTCACCAAATATTTAGTGAGCAGCTTTTAGGTACATATGGTGTATGTTAGGTATGAAAGGCAAATTCATATGTATTAGTTTAATCGTCAAGAGAATACGCTAATATTCGTAGTACTCAGATATGTGTTAAATGAGTTAAAATTATATAATAGATGTAGATTTTTAAAAATATTTCAATTTTTTGTTTTTTACTTGTTTTCCTTGTAGCATGTAGAGGTTAAGTTTCCTGATATCAGGTAATCATGATCAGTCTATTGAGGCTTCTACTTTGTGGATGGAATCCTGGTAGAGTTGAAAGAAAAATATTGAATTGAAAGTTTAAAGTCTCCTATATGTAGTCATCAGGTGCTTATTTATTTGGGCCAACTTCTTGGACTTTCAGGAACGTTTTATTTGCTTCCTCTATTGGTTGCTTGTTTTTAAGATTGGCAAGTTGGTGTAAAATGAAGCTCATCATAAATTCTGAAGAGTTATATAAAAGTAACATGGTACTAACACGGATGATAAAAATGAGATTTTTTGTTGTATTTCATTCAGATGCAGGGCTTTTTTGGTGTGTGTGTGTGTGCCTACAATGTTTCTTAAAATATCTAAATATAAAGAATTTTAAAATGTAGGTCTTATGAAGAACATTTATTTCTCTTTATGCATATATTTAGCTTTGGGCCTTGAATATTGCTTCAGAAATAAAAAAGCTAGCTCATGGGTAAATAGGATTATTCTTATAAGCATTTTTAAAAAAGAGGGAAATGTTCTTATGCTTTTTTAAAAGGGCTTTTCTTTTTGAAATAAAAGCTTACTGGAAAATTTTAAGTGTTGGTATGTGGGAGATAATTTGTGTCTTACATTATTACTGGGAAAAGATGTGTGTGGTGTAAAATAGCCAGTGATAATCTTTATTAAAAGATACTTGCTTTGTGGGATTTGACTTTGACTTGTTTTTCCTTTGGGAATCTTTTTCTTCTAAATTTCAGTGTTGTAATCCACCTTAACCTTACCCTTTCATGTGTATATTCTGTTAGGTATAGTTTCAAATGTTTGAATATGGCTCCTTTGTGACTTTACTCATGACTCATCCTCCTGGATTATCCCTGAATGCGTGAATGGGTAGATAAGATAGATGTAGATGGTTAGACTTACTATTTTTGCTTATGAGTCAGTCTAAAGATTGAGATCTTCTTTGGATGCCTTTTTGATATTCTCAAGATTTCTCTTTATCCCTTTTTGCAGCTCTGGCCTAGACTTTGGGAGCCTTTTTACGTCCTCTCTCCATCTCTGAATTTGGATATAGATGTTAAAAGAGTTTCTTATCCTTCAGCTTTTTAAAAAATGCTGTCTTTCTCCCGTCTTTAGTTTACTCTTGTGTTTATTTCCTGGTTCCTTTGTTCATGCCATTCTTCCTCTCTGGATTATTGTAGCCTTTCCCTTTCTATGTGACTTCCCTGGTGGCTCAGACGGTAAAGCATCTGTCTACAATGCAGGAGACGTGGGTTCGATCCCTGGGTGGGGAAGATCTCCTGGAGAAGGAAATGCAACCCACTCCAGTATTCTTGCCTGGAAAAGCCCATGGACAGAGGAGCCTGGTAGGCTACAGTCCATGGGGTTGAAAAGAGTCGGACACAACTGAGTGACTTCACTTCCCTTTCTGTACATTTTTTAGGCCCACCTCACATTTCATTTGCTGTGACATATTTCTCTTTTTCTTTGGCTAACCTTGAGTGTCTTCCTTTCAATTCTGAGTTCTTGGCATTTGTTGCCAGTGGCTGTCCTTTCACACTTACTGCTTTACCATTCTGGGGCTGTTTTTTGAATCTCTTGCTTCTGTGTGTGTTTGTCTTTTCTGGTAACCATATTTTTAGATCACTGAAGACAGGGATATTCATCTTGTTTTTGTTCTTCCCAGTTTATACCTGGCACAGAGTTTCTCAGTAAGTAGTTTATTTGATTAACTATAAAAATTTATTTCCCCCTCATATTTATAATACAAAGCCTTAAGAGAATGTTTTGAGATTATCTTTTTTTGTGTGTCCTTACTAGGAGTTGTAGTACAAAATCATTAGGAAGTGTAAGTAGTGATGAATATTTGAAAAAGTGTTCAAGAAGCCCTAGTTTTCTGTTGTCACAGATGTTAAAGAACATGGTATTCCTAATATTTACTAATTTGGTGAATTTGCTTTCCTGTTACCTATTCATCAAGCTGTTAAAATGTAAAATGCAGATTGTGGAAGAGAAATGCTCATGTGGAAGAGATTTTGTTTTTTTGTTTAGGTACAAAGAGGATGGTGAAGCTTTATTAATTTTGCTTCCCTCAGAAGAAAAAGGGATGGTGCAGCAGCTTCTTCAGAAGAAAGTGCCTGTGAAGCAAATCAAGTAAGAATGACTTGCTGTCTTGATGTTATTGTTAGAAAAATGAAAGCATGAAATTATTGTGCCTAATTATGTCTCCTCCCTCTAATCTTTTCTCCTGTCTGATTTTGGACTTCTTGTTTAACAACTCTTTTAGAAAATGGTCAGAGGAGAATACAAGATGAAAAACAGACCTTGTTGGCATCAGGAGGCATTGATGGTTGAAACGATTAAACCTCTTAGATGAACTTATTTTTAGGATTGTTTGTCCTTTTCAGAGGATTGTGCTCTCCTGTCATCAAAGACGTTTAGATTGAGTGTCAGCAGAATTGGTTGTAGGCTAATTTATATTGTGTTGTATGAAAGGAGAGAAGGTTAGCACTCCCCTTGACTAGGATGGAAGAGCCTTTCAGGGCTGACAACACGCATACAGTTAAGGCATTGCCACCTACTTCGTGGCATCTAACCACTGTTTTTTGTGGGCACTTCCCTGATAGCTCAGTTGGTAAAGAATCTGCCTGCAATGCAGGAGACCTTGGTTTAATTCCTGGGTCGGGAAGATCCCCTGGAGAAGGGAAAGGCTACCCACTCCAGTATTCTGGCCAGGAGATTTCCATGGACAGAACAGTCCATGGGGTCGCAAAGAGTTGTACACGACTGAGTGACTTTCACTTTCACTTATATTGGAGCCCTTGAAACATTGACTTGATGGACATGAGTTTGCGTGAACTCTGGGAGTTGGTGAGGGACCAACACCAGAGTGGCCTGGTGTGCTGCAATTCATGGGGTCGCAAAGAGTCGACCATGACTGAGCGACTTCACTTTCACTTTTCACTTTCATGCATTGGAGAAGGAAATGGCAACCCACTCCAGTATTCTTGCCTGGAGAATTCCAGGGACGGGGGAGCCAGGTAGGCTGCCATCTATGGGGTCACACAGAGTTGGACACGACTGGAGTGACTTAGCAGCAGCAGCAGCAGGTTAGATTTGGTGGAGGAGTGGATAAGGGTTTAGGTAAAACAAAGTTGGGTGTGAGCTCTGTAATTGTTGAGGCTGAGTTAAAAGTTCTTACATATATGTATTTTGATATTTTCTGTAATTAGAGAAAAACCTCATCTGCTACTACCTGTCATCACTGCAACTTTTCAGGAACAAAATTGTTTAGTCTAAAATCAGGGAAAACAAGTGGGATTTTCTTTGTGAAATATAGAATAGATGCTTGTAAGAATTTCATTTTTTTCCCATAATTTTCATTCTAAACCTGGGCAAATTTAAGTAACAATTCTGTTATATTATGCCTAATTTCCAGATAAGGAAAATAATGTTTATATCCTTGACTACTTGTTTATTATTTGAATTTGATTTTTTTGATATTTGACTGAAATGGAAATCTTATAAAAAATGACATTCGCTTTCATTTGTTCTATTTCATTGATGATCCACCTCCCATGAGAGGCTGCTTTCTATCTTTAAAGATTTAAGAGGAACATCGCTAATTGTGGTGTTAACCTAATCTTTCACTCAGCATGGGTTGTTTAGAGAAAATGTCTGATTTTTTTTCTGCATTATTTGAAATATACAGAGTCAACTTTAGGTCTAGTGTAATTTCTATCTAATCTGGGTCATAGATGAGAAAAAATGTTATGAATTTTAAAAATACTGAGGAAAATAGAAAATAACGTATACTATTTTCAGCTTCTAAAATCGAGATGTCTTAGTTTAACTTTTATCTTTTTGTTATAAAAGAATCAATCCAGAAAAACTTATAGATGTTCAGAAAAAATTGGAATCATTTTTAGCTCAAGATCAAGATTTAAAAGAAAGAGCTCAAAGGGTAAGTTATTTTAGAATTGGATACCTTCCTTGGACTAGAGCATGTAATAAAGTTCAATTGTATCATTTTCTGCTACTTCAGATATTCAGGTAGTATACTTTTAAGATAGCTTTACCTTATTCTTTAATTTTGAAAAAGTTACATGTTTCTTTCTTTAAAAAATTTTTTCTTTGTGACATGCCAGATCTTAGTTCCCCAACCAGGGATTGAACTTGTGCCCCTTGTGGTGGAAACTCACAGTCTTAAACACTGACAGCCAGGGAAGTCCAAAAATTATATATTTCTTATAGTAATTTGGAAAAATGTCTATTACTTGTCTATAATTTTGTCAGACATATAGAAAATCCACTTAATGATTATTAAGTATATAAGATAACTTGATAAAGATATCAACTTGGTTTCTTCAGTAAAGTTGTTATTAACTTCTGACTGTACTCTCTTGACTATAAAATTAATATGTTAGGTTAAATTTCCAGAAAGCATAGCATTCTTGCTAAATTTTCTTTAGAAATGAGGTTTTAATCTATAAACGTGGCATAATGTTCCCAAACTGCTTTTTTGGACTTATAAGTCCTCTTCATTAGCAAACACCCAAGGAAATGTCACTTTTAGTTATACTTATTTTTTTGTTCTTAGAGTACCCAGCAGTAGATTCTTTAGAAAAGGAAGATGGGAAATTATTTTGCATTGTGCTTACAGCAGTTTAGTATTTGAATTGACAAATATTTGAATCCCTGTTATGAAGCTCTTCATTTTCAGCACTCTCTTACTTACACTTGAGTTATGAGATCTACATAGGAAATCTATATCTGCATTTCCTGTAACACATCAGCAGTGAGTTAGATAGTAGGGATTCAGAGATTGGGAAGAAGAAAATAAAGAGGAGGTACGGAAAGGCCATCCTGAGTAGATAGAAGAGCCTGAGCAGAAAAAGTCAGGAGTTAGTCTTTTGGGTTAATGGTTTTGAAATTGGATATTCAAAGCAAAGAAGTTTTATTTAAAGAGACAATCTTACACTTAAAAAGTTAACTTGGGTTATTTTTTTTTTTATTATTATCAAATTATTTATCACTTTGCTTATGATGAAAGTTAAATTCAGATGCTTAGTATGTGATAGGCCCTTAGCCATGGCATAACCCTATATGTATATTATTATTTAATCTTCCCAACAACCTGTGAGGTAGGTGATAATTGATTTGATTTTATAGATGGGAAAACAGGAGCTTGAGAAAATTAAAAATTGTCCAGGGTGATGTATCTATTAAGTGATAGACCTAAGATTTAAATCCAGGTCTGAGTTTCTTCAGAACTTCCATGATACATCAGGAGAAATTAATTCTAAAATATAAGAGAACGACATGAAATTCATCTTGAAATATATAAATAAAACATATTCAAACTTACATAAGCTCACTTTACCTGAAATCTAATGAAAATAGATTTTAAACAGATTATTTTTCTTAAAACATTTGGCCATGAAAACATTTATGTGCATGTTTCATCTAGCAGCATACTTTAAGCTTGGAGTTAAATCTTTTAGTAGCTTTGGAAATAGCATGCACAATTCCAAATAGTGTACGTGAATTCTGATGTGACTTACTGCATACCTGGCTCATTCAGTTATGAATCAGGAAATATGAAAAACTGGAAGGATGTTGTTTCAGTGGTTTCTGCATACAGCAAATGAGTCTTCTAGAACAAGATTATAGAAAAGCACATTGAAATAAATGATGTGATTTATTGGGTGTCATGCATGGTTTAGCAGCATGGCTAACTGTTGGCAGCTGCAGCCAGCTATCTGATTTCATAGAAGTGATTTTCTAGCTTTTGATTATAATCTGGATAGAACAAAAACGATAAGCAACTGGAGTGGGTGATTGTAGGTGGAAAATTATCCTTGAATTATTCATTTTAACGCCTATGGAGACAGGGAAAATGGTTTGGAAATTAGTGTAAATGGTTTGAAGAAAGGATTAGGGTAAAGTTAGAAAAAATGTGAAGTTTAGGAAATATAGAAATGGGAATTAAATATACAAAGCTTAATTTTAAAATAAATAAAGCTTCTGCTTTGATGTATTTCGCCATCTTTGCTGCTTGTTTGTTTTTCAGACTGACAGAGCCTTCCGGACCATGTTTACTTTTTAGTTTGCAATGGTTCTTGGCATAAAGATAGTTTACTTTTTTAAAAAACACACACAGAATAAAATATTGTAAGCTAATGACAAACTGCTTGAAATTATGATGATGAATTACTTGAAATTTCAATAAAGAATTTATTAAATTTTATAAAAGTTTATCCCTAAACTTTTCCTGTTATGATTAAGCTTAGGTACAGTAAAATTTTATTTTGTTGTAATAGTTTTATTACAAGGATGTTTTCCAGTAATAATTATTAGTAATAACTGGTATTCATTGATATTTAATGTATTTCAGAAGAAATGCTCAAGTAGTCTACATGCATTTTTCTCATTTAGTTCTCATTACACTCAAAGTAGAAGTTACTTTTATATTATCTTCATAGATGAGGAAACTGACAGAGAAATAATAAACTTGCTCAGCTTGTAAGATGTGAAACTCAGATTTCAACAGTATTATTCCAAAAACTATATTTTTTTCCTGTTAATTTGCCTGAATGATTTTAACTTATAGAATAGCTTTTTGAGAAGTTTATATTTTATGTTCAGTTGGCTTGATGAAACCAAATTTTATAGTCTTTTCTCAGATAACAGTTCTAAAAAGGTAGTTTTTTGTGTTGTTTTTATGGAATGGAGATACTCTCAGCTATTTTTGAGAGTTTTCACTACTGTTGAATTTATTCCTTTGATTACTTTCTTTTATCTCAGTTAAAATTCATTTTCCATTTCTGACTGTTATGTCATATACCTCAACCTTTTTTGTTTACAGTGTTTTGTCTCCTACATACGTTCAGTGTATCTGATGAAGGATAAAGAAATATTTGATGTGAGCAAGTTACCTATACCTGACTATGCCCTGTAAGTATTCATATTATAGATTTAACTCTGAGTCCTCAGAGTTAAAGGGGATTCGTTTGAAACCTGGTTCTGAGAATCCTAGTTTAAACCTCTTTATGTTACCTTAAAAGAATCTGTTGAAGATTTGCAGAGAAAAAGACTATATAAGCTGTAGGAAACTTGTTGAATGTTCTGTTCAGTCAGGAACTTCATTCAGAAAGAAATTTCTTATTTGTGAGTATAAATTTCTAAAAGGCTGGCAGTTTCCTGTAAATTGGTCTTAAAGGGGATGGAGAGCAGTTGACCGGCATTCTTTGAAATCTTGAGATGTCTTGTTTTCTAAAAAGCTGACCTGGTTTACCACACACGGTTCTTCTTATGCTTTGGATGCAGGTCTCTTCGTTGGTTCTTCCCTTATTTTAGATTGGTATCCCATGCTGCTTGTTGCCTGGGTATTCTTTGTCTTGGTGTTTCTTACAGGTGCTCACAGTTACCATGGTAAAACGTCTGTCTTTAGTAATTGCATTTGCTGTTCTACGAAAATGGAACTCTTGGTCTTGTTTTGGCTAGTATTTGAAGGATATTTTCCCCCTAATCTTTTCCGGAGTGTCCATTTTTCAGTGGGGTTCTGCCTGTGGGAAAAGCAGTGACAAAATCCTAGAGAAGCACCCTTGGGGTTACTCATACTTTGAATGTCAGCTTGAAATCTAATCTGGGATGAAATATGTACTTTCACAGCAAAGTCTTCATATTTGGTCTGCTTTCCAGGAATTTGAGTGCCTTTACCTTTAAGTTGAGTCTAATAAAAGCTTGTATTTGGGTGAGCTGCTATTTTCTGTTCTTCATGTTAGATTGCAAGTTCAGGATAACAGGTTATTTGTCAGTTATAACATTTTCGAACCACTTAATTTGCAAGATAACAAAGTAAGGTCACTGACTTTTTGTTTAGTTAATGGATAACAAATCAGATGCCATGGAAACGTGTTTCTGTTCATTTATCTCTTTACCAGTTACTAATTTTACAATTTCTGAATATGATTCATGGTTTAGATTATTAGCTGATTTTTTTGTGCTTTATGATGTTCTATCCTGGTTTTCTCTTTGACATAGCTGAGATATTAGCAAACAGGAGAGACACGGGTCTTTAATGTTTCCCTCCTCCAGGGAATTTTCCTGACCCAGGGATTGAACCCACATCTCTTAAGTCTCCTGCATTATTAGCAGGCAATTCTTTACCACTAGTGCCACCTGGGAAACCTGGTACAGCTTAAGTTGGTGTTTTAATTTCTGATGGATACTGAATTTGTGATCCTAACTGTATCCCTATAACAGTAATAATGACAAGTGCTCAAAAGTGGCTGCATATGTGCTAGGCATTATTTTAGATGCATTGTATCTGTGAACTCATTTTAACAACAGTCTTATAATGTAAGTACTCTTGTCATGCCATCTTGCAAATAAGAGAGCTGAGGTATAGAGAGGTTTAATTATGTCCTTGATCGCACAGCTAGTAGCTGACAGAGCCAGGGTTTGAACTTCAGTAGTTCTGTTTCTGAATCCAGGTTTTACAGCTACACCCATCAGTTTCTGTGAATCATATCTTAGAAGAAAGGCAGTGGATCCATTTTATAATGATAGCTTTTTATTAAAAGCTTATTTCCAATGCGTCTGTGGGAACTTAGAAGCTGGGAAAGACCTCATTATAAAGTAAGTCTTGATCTTGGAAGGAGAAAATAAGATTTTTTTTTTCTTTATTTGGTCTCGGGTTTAAATATCCTTCTTTTGTAGAGGTTATTATGCCATGTTAAATGTCTTAGAAGAGAGGATGGTAATACTTGAATTCATTCCTTGCAGAGAACATGTGTTCTTTCATGGCCGTGTCTTTTCCAGCTTTAATGTTATTTATTTATTTATTTTTAAAATAGAAATTTATTTATTTTAATTGGAGGCTAATTACTTTACAGTATTGTACTGGTTTTGCATACATCAACATGAATCCGCCTCGGGTAATATTATTTATTTTTAATTGGAGTGTAAATACTTTACATTGTTGTGTTAGTTTCTGCTGTAAACAGTGTGAATCAGCTGTATGTATACTCTTGAGTCTCCCTCCCACCTCCTCCCCTGAGCTTTAGTATTTATATTTTTATATAAATAAAAACATATTTTACAAAGTATTTTCATATAGTTAGTGCGTCAGATATTTACAACAACTGAGATAGGCCTGGTAGATATTTTTGTCTTGTTTTAATATCTGAGAAAGCTGAGGCTGAGAGAGTTATACTGGAAATAGGCAGATCTAGTAGTTGTTTTTTTCTGATCTTATGCTCTTTATTTTGTTAATCATGTTAACCACCTAATGGAAAACAGACATCTCCAATATTTTGTGACAAGTATTCAATATCTTTTGGATCACCTGACCTGTCAAGATGGAGTTATATCTCAGAAGGACATTTTCTTTTTAAAAAAAGCTCTAAAACATCTGAACTCCTGAGGAAGCATTTCATAATAAATTCATAAACACAACCATCAGTGTGTTGAGATAACTCTTCCTTTGCTCATATTTAAGGTCTCTTGGTCTTGCTGTGGCACCACGGATAAGATTTCTTCAGAGAATGCAAAAGCAACCCAGCAAGGAACTGGTAGTGAGTGAAGATAATAAAGTAATTGAGCCAAGGGCTCCTTCCCTCACCAATGATGAAGTGGAAGAATTTAGAGCCTACTTCAATGAAAAAATGTCTATTCTTCAGAAAGGTGGGAAGAGACCAGAAGGGACAAGTTACAGACTGGCTAGTGGCATTAGTGATAAAGAGGAAGAAGAGAAAGAAGATGATAAAGAAGAAATGGTCGAGAAACTGAGAAGAGCGAAAGGATCTCCACTTGAGTCTGTCCCGAGCAGCGAAGAGTCCCAGAAGGACAGGGAAGCCCCTGTGCAGTTCTTGGACAGAGATGACGAGGAGGACGACGATGGCCTCGAGACTGACTTCTTTAAAGTGAAGCGGCACAACGTGTTTGGGTTGGATCTTAAAGAGAATAAAACACTGCAGGTAAGCTTACCTCCAGTGGAGGATCGGGGGTGGGGGGGGCTTTTATTTCCTTACTGCTCTTATGATGTGCCGCTTTTTGCCTTTGAGGAAGTATGGGAAAATAACCAGGAGAAATTTGTAGAATGACTTTATTTGCTGTAAACTGTCCCTCCGTCTACATCTTTAGAGATGGAATAGGGCCAAAGTATTCTCATTTTTCAAAACTTCGGGAACGCTTAAGAGATGGACAGCTGTAATCTTCTCATTTATTGGCTTCCTGATGCATATTTTAAAAGTAGCCAGAGTCATGATTATAATATTAAGTAAGATGATAGGGTTCTGTGGTTTATGATGTGAGGATCCTTCATTGTGATTCTTAACACACTGCTTTCTGAGTTAAATAATTACAAATATTCCTTACAACAATTCAGTCTCTCTAAACTTTTAATGAGAGATTTTGTTTTGGGCACCAATCCATAATTTGAAATAGAAAGCCAGCACTTCTATTTAAAGACCACTTATGAAGGTTTATTAACAGTTTCTTGTTTCTCAAGAAACTTTTTAGGAGGAATTTTAGGAGGAATAAAAAAGATAATCCAGGTAAAGCACCTGTTTCCTGGGATACGTGAAGGTGCACAGTAAATATGTTTCTCTCCCATTCCCTTATTTTTCTTTTAATTTTGTATTCCTTATTCTTGATCATTTCTTTAGACAGCATTTGAATCAAAAATGAACCTGAACTCCTATTCTTTATACATTTCTGAGACTCACAATAGGGAACACTAAATTTTGAACTATGAAACTTGGATAGGTGTTTTTTAAAGTACTAAATGGCAATTTAAAAAGTAGCAAACATGCTTACTGAGTATTTAATATGTATCAGGCATTTTCTAAGCATTATCTCATATGGTCCTTGTATAATTCCTGTGAGGTGGGTATCCTATCAGGTTCAAGTAAGAGGAAAAAAACTGAGATATAGAGATAGTAAAATAGTGAGTTGCATAATTAGTTATTGGAAAATTGGAGTTTGGATCTAGGTATTCTAACTCCAGTATTCATTTCTTGACCAATAATCTGATTTTTGAAGTTTGATTTGAATTTTCACTTAATGTTTTCTTTTGGATGTTTTATGGTTTTAGCACTTGAATTTAGGCCAGTGTTCATTTCAATTTAATTTTTGTATCTGGTGTGAGGTAAGAGCCGAGATTCCAACTGCCTCCCTCCTTGCTGTATAGTTGTCTAGTTGATCCAGAACTCTGTTTGAAGTTACTGCACTTTTTCCATTCTAGTTACCTTGACTCTGTGTTGAAAATTAGTTGACCATGTCTGTGTAGGTCTGTAGGTTGACTTGCTTTGGCTCTATACAGCTGTCCTTTCAGCAGTAACACCATTGTCAGTTAGTACAGCTTTATAGTAAGTCTCAGATCAGTATTAGTCTTCCAACTTCATATTTTAAAAATTTGTTTTGTCTATTTTTTAGACCATTGCATTTCCATATAAGTTTTTAAATCAGCTAGTAAGATTTTACAAAAAGTCTTACAACATCTTCATTGAGATTGCATTGAACCTTGAAATCTATTTGGGGAGAATTGACATCTTAACAGTATTGACTCTTCTGGTTCAAGAATACAGCATATCTTTCCATTTATTTAGGCCCTCTTTAAGTGTCTTTTAGCATTTTAAAATTATTTTAAGCATGTTCATCTTAAAACATATTTTGTTAGATTCATCTCTTCCTATTTTATAGTTTTCAATGCTATCATAAATGATACTTTAAACATTTCAGGTTCCATTTTTTGTTGCTAGAATGTAGAAGTGCAGTTTTTGTATACCAGTCATTCTAAACTGTCCTATTAAGTTATTGTGGCTGTTTTTTGAGATTCTTTGGATGTTTTTTGGATTTTCTCTGTAGCTGGTCATGGTATTTGTGAATAAAGATGGTTTCATTTCTTCCTTTCCAATCCATATGTTGTTATTACATTTTCTTATTTGATTACACTGCATGTTGAAGAGCAGTGAGAATGGGCATCATTGTCTTGTGCTTAGGGAGGGAAAACACTCAGTCCTTAACCATGACATCTGATGTTAGCCATAGATATTTTTTGTAAATGCTTTTAACAGATTGAGAAAGTTTCTGTTTCTGGCTGATTTATTGTTTTCATTAGATATGGATGGTGAAGTTTGTCAGATGCATTTTGTGCAACATTAGGGTGGACATAGAATTGTTGTTATTTATTCTGTTGGCCAAGAGAATGCACTGGTCATAGCAAACACCCTCTTCCAACAACATAAGAGACAACTCTACACATAGATATCACCAGATAGTCAATACCAAGATCAAGTTGATTGTATTCTTTGCAGTCGAATATGGATAAGCTCTATACAGTCAGCAAAAACAAGACCAGGAGCTGACTGCAGCTCAGATCATGAACTCCTTCTTGCCAAATTCAGATTAAAATTGAAGAAAGTAGGGAAAACCACTAGACCATTCAGGTATGACCTAAATCAAATCACTTACGATTATACAGTGGAAGTGACAAATAGATTCAAGGGATTAGATTACAGAGTACCTGAAGAACGATGGAATAGATGTTTGTAACATTGTACAGGAGGTGGTGATCAAAACCATCCCCAAGAAAAATAAATGCAAGAAGGCAAAATGGCAGTCTGAGGAGGCCTTACAAATAGCTGAGAAAAGAAGAGAAGTGAAAGGCAAAGGAGAAAAGGAATGACATACCCATCTGAATGCAGAGTTCCAAAGAATAGTAAGTGAGACACGAAAGCCTTCCTAAGTGAACAATGCAAAGAAATAGAGGAAAACAGTAAAATGGGAAAGACTGGAGATCTCTTCAAGAAAACTAGAGATACCAAGGGAACATTTCATGCAAAGATGGGCACAATAAAGGACAGAAATGGTACGAACCTATCAGAAGCAGAAGATATTAAGAATAGGTGGCAAGAATACACAGAATGACTATACAAAAAAGATCTTAATGACCCAGATAACCATGATGGTGTGATCACTTACCTAGAGCCAGACATCTTAGAGTGTGAAGTCAAGTGGGTCTTGATTTATTCCAACATATGGGAGCTGGGATTTTTCTGACTCTTGTCCCAACTCCTTTCCCCTTTCTCTTCCTCCTTGCTTTTTTTGTTCTGTCCTCCTGGCAGTGATTACTGAGTGCTTACGAGATGCCAGGGACTGAGCTAGGTTCTTAGTAAGTTTCAGAGGCTTATACTTTAACAGATTATTAAACTGAAATTTCAGTACAAAATTTTGGATTTCTTTATTGATTCTTGAAACCAAATATTTTAAAATGTTAACATTGGCACTGCAGTAGAGAAGACATCATGAGGAAAGTTGAGCCTTAAAGAATGGATATGAGTTTAACATATTGTCCTAGAGGTCTCTGAAACTGTCCTCAGTTCTTTTTGTTCTTTTTACTTTATTCTGCTCTTCAGCAGTTATTTCCACCATTTTATCTTCTAGCTCACTAATCTATTCCTCTGCTTCGTATATTCTGCTATTGCTAGAGCCTATTATACAGAGTGAAGTAAGTCAGAAAGAGAAAGATAAATATTGTATACTAACACATATCTATGGAATCTAGAAAGATGGTACCGAAGAATTTATTTGCAGGGCAGCCATGGAGAAACAGACATAGAGAACAAACTGTGCACATGGGGAGAGGGGAGGAGAGGGTGAGATGTATGGAAAGAGTAACATGGAAAGCTACATTACCATATGTAAAATAGATAGCCAACGGAATTTGCTGTACGTCTCAGGGAACTCAGACAGGGGCTGTGTATCAACCTAGAGGGGTGGGATGGGGAGGGAGATGGGAGGGAGATTCAAGGGGGAGAGGACATATGTATACCTATGGCTGATTCATACTGAGGTTTGACAGAAAACAACAAAATTCTATAAAGCAGTTATCCTTCAATTAAAAAATAAAAAAAAGAATGGATATGAATTAATAGGAAGGGGAAAAAGAACATTCTAAGCAGAGAGTACAGAATGAGCAAAACCACGGCCACAGGAATGTGTGTTTAATGTGGGGAGCTGTTTCTGATACGATGTTCAGTTTCAGTACTGAGGCCTAGTGACCATCTCTGTGAAGTTACTCCCTGTCAGAGTTAGTGAGGTGGCTAGAGATAGAAAGTAACCAGAACAGTTTGTGTATGTAGAAGGAGTATAGTTAAAGTTAGCTGTTATTTCCACTTGAGGAAATATAATAGGAAAATAAAAGTAAAGAGTTGATAGAGGTTTGCCAGTGCAGTGGCTAGGCAGTGTCTGAGGTAGTACTGAAAACAAAGCATTTTTTGAGTCAGGATGCATTATAGAAAGAAAAAGTGATGCATTTTATTTATTCTAGATGTAGTAGTATCAGAAAATAAGACTGCTTTTTTGATTTTAACATAGTTGATAGACCAGTTTTCACATTTTCTGGGTCCTGCATTGATCTGGACAGTACTAAGCCGTATTCTGATACCACAGGTCCAGCTGATGTTTTAGCCAGATATTTAAGGAGTTTATAATTTGGTATATTTAGACTGTAACTAGGCAAGTACAGTGCCCTTTAGAAATGAATCATTTGGTTATAAATAAAACTAAAAATGATGTTGAGAGTAGATACATCATGTGGAATCATTAAATGAAATTCATTATTATATGAATATTTTTCTGGGTGGAGTTCTCTGTCCAGTTAACTGGCAGTGCTCTTGTGGATATTTATACTGTACAGTATACCTCTCAAAAATACTATATAGAAGATATTAGGTTATGGATATGTTTATATGTTTTAAGACTGTTGATTTAAAAATGGACATTTTTAAATGGACTGTTGACAAAGGAATGATAAAGAAGATGTGGTACATATATACAATGGAATATTACTCATAAAAAAGAATGAAATAATGCCATTTGCAGCATCGTGGGTGAATCTAGAGATTGTCATACTGAATGAAGGAAGTCAGGCAGGGAAAGACAAATGTCATATGATATTGCTTATATGTGGAATCTAAAAAAAAAGTTACAAATAAACTTATTTACAAAATGGAAATAGAGTCACAGATATAGAAAACAACCTTATGGGGTTACCGTGGGGGAAGGCAGGGGAAGGGATAAATCAAGAGATTGGGATTGACATATACCCACTGCTATGCATAAAATGGGCTTCCCTGGTTAGCTTAGCTGGTAAAGAATCTGCCTGCACTGCAGGAGACCCTGGTTCAATTCCTAGGTTGGAACGGTTCCCTGGAGAAGGGATAGACTCCACTCCAGTATTCTGGTCTGGAGAATTCCATGGACTGTTTAGTCCATGGGGTCACAAAGTATTGGACACGACTGAGTGACTTTCACTTTCAGTTTCATGTATAAAATAGCTAACTAATGAGGACCTGGACTTTCTAGGTGGTGCTAGTGGTAAAGAACCTACCTGCCAATACAGGAGACTCAAGAAATGTGGGTTTGATCCCTGAGTCCAGAAAATCCCTTGGAGGATGGCCTGGCACCCACTCCAGTATTCTTGCCTGGAGAATCCTATGGACAGAGGAGCCTGGTGGGCTATAGTCCTTAGGATCATGAAGAGTTGGACACAAATGAAGTAACTTAGCATGCAATAAGGACCTGCTGAATAGCATCGGGAACTTTATTCAGTACTCTGTAATGACCTATATGGGAAAATAATCTTAAAACAGTGAATATATGTATATGTGTCTGCCCTCTTAGTGCAGTAGGCAGCATGTCAGTCTCATAATCTGAAGGTCCTCAGTTAGGACCTCAGAGAGGGCAGATCGTTCATTCTTTGTGCTTCTCTGGTGGCTCATCTGGTAAAGAATCCTCCTGCAATGCGGGTGACCTTGGGTTAGGAAGATGCCCTGGAGAAGGGCATAGCTACCCACTCCAGTATGCTGGCCTATAGAATTCCATGGACAATATAGACTGTGAGATCACCATGAGTCAGACACAACTGAGTGACTTTCACGTTCAGATGTATATAGGGCTTCCCTGATATAGTGGTAACTTAGTACAAAATTTTTAATCAGCTATACTCTGATAAAATTAAAAAAAAATGGACTTTAGAGAAAGTAATGCCCTTGTTTGAGGAGTGATTGGACATGCTGATGAACTGCTTTAGCAGAGTGCTGATTTAGCTGTTTTTTTTTTTTTTAATCCTCATAATTATTTGATTTAAAAATGGGAATGAACCATGTTAACTTATTTCCAGAAATTTCTTGCAGATAACTATGTTTTTGTAGAAGATCAGGAAGTAATGAACATTTCTTGGTTTTCTGTAATCTGCTATGCCTTTGAATATCTCTTCTCATTGCTTAAACTCTTACCACAACCTTGTACAATATTACCCCCACTTTGTGGGTTAAGAAACAGAGGCTTTGAAAAGTTTGATTGCTTGCCTAATATTTCACAGTTAGTAAAGTGGCAAAAGTGGAATTTGCTGTGCCCGGGCCCATCTGATTCTTTTATTGTGCTTTTCTTGATTCCTGTCCTTTGTACATTTTAGCAGGTGTCCTTTCGTTTAGTAGTCTTTACTTTTTGTGTTCTTCTTCACTTCCCACTAGCACTACCACTACTCTTCCCCCAGACCATTTTCACTTCAGACTTGGCTTGTGGGATAAGCCTCATAATTGGTCCCAAATATTGTTCTTCTGAATCATCTTCCCGTGAACCTCTCTCAAGTCTATGTTTTTTTCAAGTGGTTGGCCTTCAGTTCATCCTCGTCATTTGGGCTCTGTAAGCTGTTAAGCTTCCAGCCAGCCCGTTCTCCCCAGAGTGCGTTTCCACTTGCACTGAAGGGATTCCTTCTTCCGATAATCTCTCCAATCCATGCTTTCATGTCTTTATCTTTCATGATTCATTGCTGATCTTGCTTCTTCCTTGAAAGTCTTTCTTTACTTATTTACTCCACTGGCCTCTGGATTCCAGTTATCTGTTTTGCTAGTACTTTTCTTCTTGGCTGTTAGTAATAAATATACCTAAATGACTGTCTTAATTTCCATTTCTTGGTGATTCCTGGGATTGTCATAACCTTTGTATGCAACAATCTTATATATTGCTGTTGAATTAAACAGAAGGGAAAACTCTTCAAAATAATAATAAAACCTGAGAGAGTCAAGAAACTTTATTCTCAGTTTTTGATACCATGAAGTGGAAACAGTCTTAAATGTTTAGTAACTCAGAGTTGGTATATATGATGTTATTTTGTTTTCTTACAGGTGCCCCCCCCCCTTTTTTTTTGCATTCTGTGCTTAATTCTTAAGAGCTTCATTTCAATTCAAAAGGAAGAGTTACTGTGTGACTTGAATTTTAAATGTACATACCCAGTTGGTGTGTGGATATGTGTGTGTATCTTTTCTTCTCTATTTGATTTTTTTTATTAGCAAATGGTTTCCTTAGGATGTAAATTCTCAGTGGAAAGCTAAAAGTTTTTGGATTGATGTTTATTCTTTCATATGCTGCATTATTGTATCAAAAGTATTTCATCTTGTTTTTTTTTCATTTCCTAGTTTTATACATATTCAGTGTTTAAAGGAACTGCTGACTAGTACTGGATTTTCTCATGACCTACTTTTATAGCCTAAATTTCAGTAACTACATTTATCAGGATATTCTTATCTTGATTTTAACATAAAATAGAGATAAGGAAACAAGTTTGAAATAGGACAGGCTGCTGAAATTGGGCATAGAAGTTGACCTTGAACTTGACTGTTAGGATAATTAGAAATAAGGATCTTTCCAAAGTCATTGACAAGTACTTGTATCCATATAACAAATATAACTATAAATAATTTAGACTACTATGCCAGGTTTTCTGCTTATAAACAGGTTAGTTCCAACATGCCTTTTTTGAGATCCTTTGTTCTTGAGTCTAAACTGTCAGTATGTGTATATTTACCTAAAGCTTTTTAATGGAAAGACTGTCTTTGTGGTGACTCTGGATTTAACTATTCAAGTTTCTTAAATTTGTCTAAATGTATTTCACTTTTGACTTTGTTCATTTTGGTGTGTGCTTTTGAAATGCAGCTTCAAAAATCTGTGCCATGTATAAGTCCAAGGCAGCAGTTTAAGCTAGTGCCATCTGGTGGTGATGGGCAGAGTTAAATCACCTTTTCTTTGATGTGAAGCTTTTTTCCTATCATGAAAGTTTCTATTTTAGATGAAATGAAAGCTTATTAAATGAAAGATTAATGAAATTAAGAAAAAAAATTCTCTCCTTCAGCAGATATTTATTGCACACTTGCTTTTTGCCTGGTGTTGAAAGATCACGTTCCCTCTCCTCATGGAGCGTACGTTCTAGTAAGGGGAGATGGGCAAAAAATATAAACATTTGCTGTGGGAAAAATGAGGCAAGTTAAGGGGGAGACAGTGTTCAGGTGATGGGGTGTAGTGTTTCAAGTAGCAGGATGGTCAGAGGTACCTCCCTGAGAAGGCATTCTTCTACCATTGCTGGTTTAAGACATTTAGATGTTTTAAGCACTGAAGATTATGGTGTTTCCTCTGGTCGTATGTAATTTGAAACAAAAAGTACATTTTAAAACAGTAAAAGTCCTGAAGTTATATTTTCCATGATGATTACTTTATTGCTTTTGTTGAAATATGTTATTTCAAACACATTTTTTCTTAAAATACCCCAGTTTTACTGATGCTCTGAGCATGTGTTGTGAATGGCCGGTTGTTTAATTGCACTTGAAAGCTAGGCTTGGTAGGGGGAATGGAAAGAGAATTCAGACTCTCTTGGGAGTAGGCACTAGCAAGTAAATTGGTCAGAGCAGTGGCACTGTAGTGAAGTTCAGTGGGAAAAGGGATGCTTGTATATTAAGAAAGGCCTATTTTTCAGTCATAGTTAAGTCTAAGTATGAACTATTTACTCATGAAATAAGTATAAGATTAGTATAGTGATTTTATAATTTAAAATTTGCTTCTCAAGTTATGTTTGCTGAAGGGCTAGCATTTTAATCTCCAATTTATCACAGACCAATAACGTTATAAAATATATTAAAGAAAAAATTGTTAAAATTGTTTTAATACATGAGCCTCTCTTTGTTTTCTTAGTTTTTTACCTTTTTTGCTGCCTTCTGTTTTTTCTCTGGGTTAAATGAGTATTTTTCTCTTTTACTGTTTGGTCATAAAACCTCCTTCTGTATTCTTTTTTTGTCCCTCCCCATCTCGTCTGTTTGTATGGCCATAGTAGAATACAGTGTTGTGGGGTGTGTTTATGTATATAATGAATGATGTTTGTCATTTAGAAAATTATCTGGTTTCTCTTTAACCCTCCTATGGCTTTTGGGTTATTTTTTATGAATAGGATTTGGCCCTGTAAGGAATACCACCACAGTTGGGATATGCGGGTTCCTTGGCCCTTGTTGGTATCGGTTCCTTGTTCAGCACTTTAAACAAGGAGCGATTCAGAGGAAGAACTGATTGGTAAATGGGCTTTTGGTAAAACATTGACTATACTGAGGAATATGTAGAAAGATGAATCTTCTTGAGAGCAGATAATAATACTTCTTGCTTATAACTGCATTCTCTGCAACATTGTTTATGTGATAGACACTGAATGCTTGTTTCTAGTGTCAGGCTGTTTTCTTTCAATGAGCCTTTCCTTGGCATTCATTGATGCAGTTTCATACTTGGTATCGAAAGAAAAGAAAGCAATGATATAATTCTTCCTAAAAAAATCATAATTAGAAACATCTATGACGAATTTTTAATAAACTGAATTTTAAATTTTTATTATTTTTCAAACTGGGAGTGTTTTACTATGGAATAAAAGGTATATCTCTCTTAAGCAAGAGGCAGACCATCTTAATCTCTGGACATTTTCTCCCCAAGAACACTGTTGCTGTTTTCGGTTTGTTTTCCGTTCTTTTCTTCTTTTAGTTTGCCTGCTTGTAAGGCTCGGAGAACCGCACTCTGAAAAGGACACTCAGGGACAGCCTCTAGTGGACTGACGAAGTTTATGATCTAACTGCGCAGTTTTATAATTCTCAGGGAATAGAGCATAAGACAGACTTGCACGTAGCCATTCCAGGTAAACATTAAAGCATTTAAGCATAAAATACAGTTCTCATTGCCCAAGACATAACATAGCTTTGGCGAAACTCTAAAGGGAGTCTTATCGTGAAACAACAGTCCTTGCTTTCGGAAACAGGTGGTCAGAAGGAAGCCTTCGAACGCCTCAAGGCCGGGCGTATAACCCTTCGTTATCCGTTCCGAGCCTCAGGCACTCGGTGAACGCTCATAACCCTTTGTTATGCTCGTTCCAGCTTTCAACCTTCATCATGAGTGGAGCAAATACATTTTCAGTATTTGCTCAAAGCCTTCCAGCTCCTCCACATTCATTTCCTCCCTTTTTCCTCAAGAGCAGCCATGGTTACTCCTGCTTTTTGGGCGGCGGTGGCTCAAGCACATAACGTTCGGAATCCTATCAGAACAATAACAAACAATAAACAGATCAGCGCATAAGCAGCCATCGTATGGGGTACCCAAGTTTTTGGATTTAGAAAGGAAGTACTAGCGGATAGTGTATTATAGAAGTCAGTGTTATATAACACAGGGGGAATGCTGCTGAAGGTAGACGTGATCTGTATTTGTTGATCTGTCTGAGCTTGTTGGGCCCAGAGATCATGAGAGTCCTTTTTTCAAGCAGTAATGAAATTATGATTTTGAATAGAATTATATAATGCCATTCCAGAAACTGTACCAACAGTTACAATTGAAATAATACCCACTATGGTAGCTATAATCCAACCAATAAAATGTTTGCTTCTTTTTAGGGATTCTCTCAGAACAAAAGACAACAACATGGAATCTGACCAAGGTTCAGAAATCTTAACTGGAACCCACAAATCAGTCCTTTGCTGGACTAAAAAAAACACTGTCTTTAGTAACATTAATTGGCACACTATGATTTAAACAAGTATACAAACGACACTCAGTACAGGACAGAATTGAGCCATTACTCCTAAATTGTCCAATAGCAAAAAGATAGGGCACATTTACACAAGCATGAACGTAACCAGTATAATTATACTCAATAGTATAATTTTGTGGAATGGAAACATGTGCATAAGCATACGAGACGTTAAACCGGGACAAGCAAGCAGGAATTTTTCAAAGATGCCAGTGTTCGGGCCCCAGGACTGGACTGATTATCCGGGGTCTGGGAGGTGAAAGACTTCTCTTGTACCAGTTCAAAAGTTCATCGCGTTGATGCTAGAGTCCTGTTTGTGTTCTGTTAAAATGTGGTCCTGAAACATTATACCATTGGCAGGTGTTATTATTTTCTTGTGATTCTGAGCAATTCACAGAGAGTCCATGAGGCCCCCAATCAACAAAGTCATGTTGGCGTGAACAGAAACTTTTTTAAACCTTCCTCTACAGGTGGACCAGTCCATCCCCGGCACAGATGATTTTTTCTTTCAGGATACGTTGTCATAAGGAGGCTCAGAAGGCATCTGTTGCAATTTCTGTTTTAGTGCTGTGACCAGTCAGGGGGTGTGGAGTAAGGTCTGTCTGTCTTCTGACTCATTTTGAGTGGGACCCACTGCTCGGTTCCATCATCTAAAATGACAAAATAATATCTCTTGCCGAGGAACTTAAGTGTTCCTGGCCACCACTGATTAAGACATTTAACCCAAACAGCAGTTTGTTCAGGCATACGCGAGGGTGAATCAGAAAAATGTCGCTCTGTTCGTGTTTCCTGACTGTGTAGAGGCAAATTGAAATAATTGATTGTTAGAAGGGCTATAGGCAAAATGGCTTTAGGTCCATAGGGGCCCCTTAGTTTATTTTCCCTGTTTTGTTTATTAAGAATGAGCTTGAGTGTACAGCTTGAGGGCTGTATGGGAAGCCAGTAAGATGGCAAATATTTTATAGATGTATGAAATCACTAAAAGCATTGGCTGTAAAAGCAGGACCATTGTTTGTTTTGATGGAGGCAGGGATCACCATCATTGAAAAACATTGTAGAAGAGCTGTGATGGCAGCTTTAGTAGTCTCGGCGGTGGAAGGAACTGCCCAAATGAAGCCGGAAAAGGTATCTATGAGTACAAATAACAATTTAAAAGGGGGCAGTTTGTAATGTGTAAAATCAGCTTGCCATAATTCATTTGCTTGTAAGCCTCTAGGATTAGTCTCTTGGGGACTAGTGGTCAAATGAAAGGGGGCACATGTGGCACAGTCCTGAACAATTTTTCTAGCTGTTTGTAACGGTATCTTATATTGAACGTATAGTCTATTAGTGTTAGTATGGAAGAGCTGATGTTCCTGTTCGGGGGAAGAAAATACAGGGGCAATGAGGCGATCAGCCAAATCATTGCCTAAATTGAGGGGTCCTGGTAAATGGGAATGAGCACGAATGTGAGTAATAAAGACGGGATGGAGTTTAGCTCTTACTTTTTGTTGACTCAGTAAGAACAAATGTATAAGATCATTTTCATTGGATATAAAATGAGCCATTACAAAGGATGGGAAAAGATGTGCCACGTAGCGAGAATCAGTTAAAACATTCAATGGGGTTTTTATTAGAGTAAGTAAACAATATAATGCGAATAATTTTGTTTTTTGAACAGATTGATAAGGACTTTTAATTTTTTTTTTTTTTTTGTAGGTTGGGACCTATTATGGCTGCCCATCTTGTCTTATTTTTATCTATGAAATAATTAGGTGCATTCATGAGAGGATGTTCAGAAATAATAATATTAATGATAAAGGAAGTATTTTGTAAGAAATTTTATCATTTTTCTTTAGGTGGGTTGGCCAATAATTTTCTTGAATAATCAGCAAGGGCTATCTGAATGGTAGTGGACACCTGGAGAGCATTATCAATTTCTGTTTTTGTCAAAGGTAGGTAAATCTGAGTAGGGTCATATCTAGCTATAGTGCACAAGTGAGAGTGTGCAAGAAAAATGATTTTTCCTATTAAGTCTGTATAGGAAACAATGCGTTTAGTCTGTTTGGAATGGAGATATACCCATTCAATAGGGTGATTATCCTGCACTATAATGGCAGTAGGAGATATTTTAGTACCAAAGACATATATCTGAAAAGGGGAATTGTAATTAATACGGTAAACAAATGTTTGTTGAATTTTCTGTTCTATATAAGAGTAGAGGAGGTGGCAGACGGTCCTGATATACCGCTGGGCAGAGAATCTGCTTGGAGAAGGCAATGGCACCCGACTCCAGTACTCTTGCCTGGAAAATCCCATGGACGGAGGAGCCTGGTAGGCTGCAGTCCATGGGGTCCGCAAAGAGTCAGACAAGACTGAGCGACTTCACTTTCACTTTTCACTGTCATGCGTTGGAGAAGGAAATGGCAACCCACTCCAGTGTTCTTGCCTGGCGAATCCCAGGGATGGCGGAGCCTGGTGGGCTGCCGTCTATGGGGTCGCACAGAGTCGGACACGACTGAAGTGACTTAGCAGCAGCAGCAGAGAATCTGCTGGTTTTTATTTGGCACAGTAAATGATCGAAAACAGAGTGATATTTTGTTACAGTTCTAATAAAGCCAATGCAGTGCTGATTCTTACAGTGCATTAATTTTAAGCTCCAGAAACAGTTGCCTTAGTATACTGGGTACTGTAAATATCCCTGGAATATATGAAGAAAATCCCAAGCATTAGGCAAACGTGATAGAAATCACATATTGCAACTTTTCTGAAAGCACATAAAGGATGGGGCTCATATTTTCAGGGATAATCTCTCGATAAAATTTTCTTACTGTTGGTCTGTTCTCTCCCTATCCCTCACATTGGTGGAATAAGCAAATCAATTAATTTCTCAGTGGCAGTCACTATAGAGCTTGCCTCCTAGTAATAATTCCTACCTGAGTTTGTTTTCTAAATTAAAATGGCATATTCCCTATTAGTTTTTTTGTTTATGATCACAGGTTAGAATAATTCTTCCACCTGCACACATTTTCATATCTGCTAGTTTTTGTCATGGGAAGCAATGGAGCAGAGGAATGCTTTCTTCCTTGCTGTGATACCTAATTTTGGAAGCTGTACTAATTGGAGAATGTTTGATGTAGGGGATGGTTGCATAGTCCAAAAACACTTAGTAAGAACTTGCTGAATAACATTCTTTCTTGTGGATTGGGATTTTTGTTTGTTTGTTTGTTTTGCATCTTTTGATCTATCTGGACTATTTTTCCTATCTTTTGGCATTCCATAAAGTAGAACTTTACAAATCAAATAATAGGTAACTTTTTATTAGGGTCTTTGTTTCTACTCCTTACCCAAATCTTCTCAGACTGAGCTTTTTTTTTTTTTTTTTTTAAGAAATCTGAAAGGCTATCTTTTAGTGAATCTTATTTTCTCCTTACTATTTCCATTAAAGGTTTTTAGGTTGACTCAATTTCAAGCATACTTAGTAATATATGGGTTAATAGCTATTGAACCTTTTTATTTAATAACTTGAACAAAGTAGTGGTGTTCAGTGAGTATTTTTAGAGATAATAATCTATTTCTAACTTGCCTTTCCACATCAAGGAGGGAGCACAGATATTTTTTGCCCAAGAATATTCCATCAGTGTCCCGGAGCCTGCCTGCCTACCTTGTTTCCAGCCTGTCTGTTAACACTGCTAACCAGATTTATAATGGATTTATAGTTACAGGATTAGATGTGGTATACTGGGTTTTTCTTCCTCTTTTCCTTTTCCCACCTTCCATTAACTAGTGCTATTCTGTGATAGAAATTGCAGATTACTTTGGCTTTTTGTATTCATCTATATTTTGAAAAGAGAAAAAAATGTTTCTAGGTTTCAAGAACCATGAAGTCTGAGATTCTGCTCTACTTGCCATGAGTTAGCCTGCCACATTTTGATATATGTTGCTAGGTAACTCATGGCACAGCAAGCTGCCTGTACTTCAAGTTTGCATTGGTTCCCTTGCCTTTAAGGTTCCACAGGGGCTGCATGGAGGTGTCCCCAGGTTGGAGCTATCCATAGAGTAGATATGTGTCAGAGCTAGGAAACCCGCAGTCTTGCTAGGAAATCTGCCCAGCTTTTATCCAAAGAGAAACTTCATTAACCTGGTCAGGAGCAAATCTGTTCACTGCCCCCTCCCCCCAAGAGAGGTAGTATCTCTGTCTTCTATAGCTGTATGCTATATTGATAGCCTTGAAAAGATAACCTGGAAGAGTAACTGATTTAAGATTCACAGAAACATGAGAGACCCATGGATGATTGTCTCTTAATACTTGGTTGTAGCAGAGTCAGAACTGTGTCCTTCTGGTTCTGTGCCGGTGTGTTTCTCTCAAATCAGAATGTAGAAAAACTAGTTAAAGTGATCACCATGAAGGAGGCACAGATGCCTCTGTGTGAGAACTGTTGCTTTTATTTGATAAGGCCTAAAATAGTGGGTATTCATTGGAAGGACCGATGCTAAAGCTGAAACTCCAATACTTTGGCCACCTCATGCGAAGAGTTGACTCATTGGAAAAGACTCTGACACTGGGAGGGATTGAGGGCAGGAGGAGAAGGGGACGACCGAGGATGAGATGGCTGGATGGTATCACCGACTCGATGGACGTGAGACTGAGTGAACTCCAGGGGTTGGTGATGGACAGGGAGGCCTGGCGTGCTGCGATTCATGGGGTCGCAAAGAGTTGGACATGACTGAGCGACTGAACTGAACTGAAAATAGTGGGTAGGTAACGTTTGCTGGAATCACATCAGCTGCTCCGGAGTAGGTGTCCTGAGCAGCCTGTCCTCGTGCTCCCATAGTCCTGAGCACACGGCACTTTCCGCTACTGTCTTCCCCACCAGATGATGTGCCGTTACCGAGGTGGGGAGTGTGCACTATTCATTTTTGTGTCTTTATGTCTGTCAGGGTTGCCTGTCATTATAATAGGTTTCTAGTAGCTGTTTGTTGAATGGATTAATGAATAAATAAAGGAGTAGAGACTCTAATTCAAATCTAGTTAATGTTTTGTCTGTTTAATCAGATTCCTTATCCCAATTTGAGACTGTACCATTTGATAAAACGTGTACTGAGAGTGGGTCAAAGATTTGTTGCCTGAATGGGTTAATCTTAATCCTACTCTTGTGTTGGATTAGAAAAGCTGGGTTAGATACAGAATAAATAGCTTGTGTGAAATCTTTCCTAAGCCTTACTTAATTCATCCATTATCCTTTTCTCTGCATATTGATTATTTTGATCTCTAGGACCTATTTTCTTCTGGTCCTCTGTGTTTCCAGGAAAAATAAAAATTTAAGTGACATTTTGGCTTTTTCTAAAGATGGTTGAGAAAACTCTATAGCAAAGTTATAGCAAAGTTAAGTGACATTTTGACTTTTTAAGTTATAGTAAAGTTAAGTGACATTTTGACTTTTTCTAAAGATGGTTGAGAAAACTCTATAGCAAAGTTAACAACCTATGTTGTGTCAGTTGCTCAGTCGTGACCGAGTCTTTGCAATACCGTGGACTGGAGCCCACCGGGCTCCTCCATCCATGGAATTTTCCAGGCAAGAATACTGGAGTGGGTTGCCATTTCCTTCTCCTCTTACATTGAATCACCAGTAATTTTATTTTGTGATGAGTTTACTTGTAGAGGTTAGTTCGATCCTAATGCTGCCCATCAGTGGCTTGTTTTAGGTCTAGATGGGGTTATAGTTTTGAGTAGAATGTGAGTTTGGATCTCTGTTTCTAGGAGCCTGGGAGACTTTCCCAGGTGTGTATTTCTGCTTCGGCCAAGACTTGACCTTAGCAGGCAAATGGAGGCCGGCTTCCTGTTCTTAGTGCTGGCCCAGATGCTCCTCCATATGTGGCCCCCTTTGAATTCTGGCATCCCCACACTTCAGAATCTTGGAGAAGCAATCTAAGAACTGCTAGGCAGTACGTGTGTTGTCTCTTTTAAGAGATGAGTAACGTGATAAATTATTTTAAACCAGAAATGACAGAATTGTTTTGGCAGGTCTGTGTATTCACATCTGTGTTGGATTTATAAGTTCTTGCAAAAAGTGTATTTAGTAGTATAAAGGGGAATAATGATTCATAAGCTTTTTCAAATTCAGATCTACAATTCATTTATACTTAATTATGTCCTGATTAATATAATTTTGAATGGCTTTATGTGGTTTTCTAGGAACTCCTCAGATCAGAAGTTTAGGGAAAGAGTAGTTTCATTGCAGTTGGGGAAGCATTTTTCTAAGAGTGTCTGTGTGTATTGAGTTGCATACATTGTGTGAAATGTAAAGCCTTAGCAGGTGGAAACATGATTTTTTAATGAGGTTATTTTTATCTGAGGTTTTCTCAGGTTGAAAGACCCTGCTGGACTACTGAGAACACCAGCTTCTTTCTTATTCTGTTGAGGTCTCTGTGAAAACACCCACAGCCACTTTGGGACTTATTTATTCCTACTTTCACTGAAATAATTCATAGTTCCAGGATCCAGAAGTCTGTTGAAAGAATACAAGTACTGAACCTTTAGGGATAGTGAGTTAGCCTGAGCATTTGGGATTGTTTTTGTCAGTTGGCCTTAAATATCTTCTGTCACATTTTCCCCTACTGTAGTTAATCAAATATTTGTTTGTTTTACTCACTTAATGTGGACATGTTACTGTACCAAATATGAAAAAATTAGACTTGTCCACTCTTAGGAAAGCTGTATAGTTGAAATAGGACATTTATGTGGAAATGTTAGGTGAAAAAACAGTATAAGATAGCTAAAAAGAAGATAAGGTAAAATATTTACCTATAGTAATAAAATAATTTGAATTTGGGCTAGAGTCTTAGAGATCTTTCTAGAGTAGTTGGTGCTTGACTAGTACTAAAGGCTATGTTGGATCTAATAGATGGAGAAAGAGGGAAAGGGTATGAGCAGGGTTGGGGGCAATAGTTTGAATCAGTTAGTTCTGGAAGAGTAGAAGAGCTTTACAGGGTGTGTGAGCAACCGTGAAGCAGGTAAAAGGTGATTCTGATTATATGTTTTCGTATTATTCACGTTCACTACAAAGACTACTGCTGCAGCTTAAATATAAACTGATCATAATTATCTAGTAAAGGAAAGCTGATACAGATTCATCTTAAAATATGACTTCTAAAAGTTAGTCTTCCTTTTTACAGTTGTCTGAGTAATTCTCTGAATAGCCTTAATTATTATACAATTAGCATTTATAATTGTGATTTTATCAACAAGAAGAAAATAATTCAGATAGTGAACTCTTCTAGACCTTGAAGACCTGAAATATCATTAGATATGTTGGAAATTAGTGCATTGTGTTATTCCCTTCTCAGTAGAAGACCTTGAGCATGTCTCCCCAGTCCTCTCTTTCTTGATTACAACTTCATTGAGATATAATTCATGTATTATAAAATTCATCTGTTTAAATTGTATAACTCAAAAGCTTTAATATGTTTGCAAAGTTGTCCACCCGTCACCACAATTATGGAAGGCTTCATTACCTCTGAAAGGAAATCCCATACCCTTTAGCTGTTACTCCTCAAGCCCCCATTTTGCCTCAGTCATAAGCAACCGGTAAAATATTTTCTGTCTCTACAGGTTTGCTTATTTTGGATATTTCACATAAATGGAATCATATATGTGGTCTTTTGTGACTAGTGTCTTTAACTTAGGATAATGTTTTTAAGCTTCATTCATATTGTTACGTGTATCAGTACTTCATTTCTTTTTGTGGCTGAATAATATTCCACTGTATAGATACACCACAATTTGTTTATCCATTAATCAGTGTCCATCTTTTGGCAGTGATGAATGATGCTGCTATGAACATTCATGTACAGATTTTTGTGTGAACCTAAGTATTCATTTCTGTTGGGTAAATGCTGAGGATTGCCGTTGCTAGGTCTATAGTAAGAATGTTTAGCTTTTTACAAGTTTTCCAGAGTGATTGTACCACTCACTAGCGGTGTATGAGAGCTTCAGTCCTCCTAGCGGTGTATGAGAGCTTCAGTCCTCCCATATCTCCATTATCACTTGTTACCATGTATCTTTTTGATTATAGCCATCCTTCTGGATGTGAAAAGATATTGTGGATTTGGTTTGTGTTTGCCTGATGACCAATAAGTTGCTTTTTCTCATGTTTGTAGTTTGGTTGAGTATATAGAGCATAAACATTAAAAGATGCTTAACAGTACCTGTTAGCTATGTTATAAAAATGTTTTGGAGGGAGCTGGTGGCGACCCACTCCAGTGTTCTTGCCTGGAGAATCCCAGGGACGGGGGAGACTAGTGGGCTGCCGTCTATGGGGTTGCACAGAGTTGGACATGACTGAAGTGACTTAGCAGCAGCAGCAGTGAGAGAATGCCCTGTGAGAATGCGACTTGAATTGAGCTTTGAAGAAAGGAATTTAGCTAAAATTGTGATTATAAGTTTTTTTAGCAAGGTGATAGCATAAACAAAGACTTACAGATAGAAATATACATATCATGTTGGGAAAGGGGACTGGATGGAGCTGTGAAGGTATACAGAAGGGAACCATAGCTAAATTTGGATAGGTAGGTTGTGCTAGATTAAGAGACTCAGGATATGAATTTGCTCTTGGAAGTATAAATATTTATTTATTCATTTAACATATATTTTTGTTTAGTCTGTTGTTGTTGTGTTCTAGTTACTAAGCTGTGTCCAACTCTTTTGTGATCCCATGGACTATAACCCACCAGGCTCCTCTGTCCATGGAATTTCCCAGGCAAGAGTACTGGAGTGGGTTGCCATTTCCTTCTCCAGGGGATCTTCCCAATCCAGGCATTGAACCTGTGTCCTGAGTGTTTATTTAGTCTGATTAAATATAAACCATTTTCGGTATATCAGTCTGATCAAAATATAAATCAAGGTTAGCAAGTAGGTTTCCTGTTGTATGCTAACTGATTAGTTGGTGGTGGCAGCCTAGATCTCTATATTGAAAAGAATGATATATTCAGTTGGGCCAGAGTGTGGTGATTGAATAGTGAGGCCCACTTTTAATATGGTATGGAAGAGTTTTCACAGGAACAATAATTTCCCATTTCTAGGTAGACTGAGGTGATAGCAGTGGATGTAAGAAACATGAAAAGAAGTTAACGGCATAATATTGTAGGGGCAAAATGTTTGTGAATTCTACTCTGACATTCCTTCTGATTTCTGGGGAATTTACTTAATTACCTTTATATTTCTAATATCTTTGACTCAGTCCTCATTCTCTTTCGGCCTACCACCTTCCCTTATTCTTTCCTTTGGGCTGTTACTTTAGTCCCCTAACTGATCTCCTTTCTCAAATCCAGCCTGTAACATAGCCCATCAGAATTGTCTTGATTAAATGCATATTTAATCGGTACTATCAGTGATCCAACTCTTGCTATATATACTGTGATTCCAAAGTTATTGAGTCATGGAATTTGTCCTATCAAAGTTTATGGATTTTGGCCTTCCTAGACCTTGGGGTATACTGAGTATTATTAGGTTTCAGACAGAAATACACCCATGCATGTGCTTGCATGTGCACGCACATACACACAAACACTGAGTAACATTGAAAACAAATTTAAGTCTGCCTAGAGGCTTCTATGATGTGAGTATAGTAAGTGCCTAATAGACTGACCCTCCTGCAATTAAGAATCGTAAGTTTTGGGCAAAACAAATTTACAGGACTCCAGAAAGCAAAAGTAAACAGACTTTAGAGGGGAGTCAAAACTTGCAAGAAAGGACTGGCTGGCACAGGATGAATTTTCTGTTGCGGTCCCTCTGTCCTAAGGATGGGTCAGACTTACAGATTGGAAGTCTGTGGGGAGTCTGTGGGGAACAGTGGGGGTCCATCTGTCCTAAGGATGGGTCAGACTTACATACTCTCATGGAAAGTACGCAGTCTTTCTGGTCTGAGGAGGAGAGTTGGATTAGGGCTTCCCTCGTGGCTCAGTCAGTAGAGAATCTGCCTGCAGTGTAGGAGATGCGGATTTGATCCCTGGATCGAGAAAGTGCCCTGGAGAAGGAAATGGAAACCCACTCCTGTATGCTTGCCTGCAAAATCCCATGAACACTTGACTTGGAAATTCCTTGAGCACAAGAACCTGGTGGGCTACAGTCCATGGGGTCACAAGAGCCAGACACAACTTAGAGACTAAACCATCAGCAGGGCAGTTATGGCCCTCAGAGGGAGGAGAGACCTCTGGAAGAAAGAGCAGGAGAAGGGCTCCAAATCATGTTAGGGCCAGTTAGCTCTCCTTTGTCAGCAAACAATAGAGCAAGTCGATTTTAAAAAACCAGTAGACATATGAAGATGTTGAGAACCTGGATATTATTATCAACCACCTAAGCCTAATTAATACTTTAGAGCAATATATCCAACAACTGCAGAGTATTTATTCTTTTCCAGTTCACATGGAGTATTCATAATACATCATATACCAGGTCATAAAATAAGCATGAATATATTTAAAAGATTTGAATTCCTACTGAATATGTGCTTTCAGTTCAGTTCAGTTCAGTCGCTCATTCGTGTCCGACTCTTTGCGACCCCATGAATCGCAGCACGCCAGGCCTCCCTGTCCATCACCATCTCCCAGAGTTCACTCAGACTCACGTCCATTACAACCAAATTTAAAAACAAGGAATCAATAAAAGTTCTAGGAAGACGCCAGATACTGGGAAACCCAGTCCATTCAAAACCTGAATATTATTCTTGCTGCTGCTGCTGCTGCTGCTAAGTCACTTCTGTCGTGTCCGACACTGTGCGACCCTCTGACGGCAGGCCACCAGACTCCCCTGTCCCTGGGATTCTCCAGGCAAGAACACTGGAGTGGGTTGCCATTTCCTTCTCCAATGCATGAAAGTGAAAAGTGAAAGTGAAGTTGCTCAGTCGTGTCCGACTCTTTGCGACCCCAAGGATTGCAGCCTACCAGGCTCCTCCATCCATGGGATTTTCCAGGCAAAAGTACTGGAGTGGGATGCCATTGCCTTCTCCGTTATTCTTGCTAATTACATGTTTTTGACTTCTCATTGCTAATATTGACACGAATATGCATTTTTAAATAGTGAGATAGAAATACAGAGGAACACAGAATGGGTTACATATGAATATTAAAATCTGTGTTTGGATTTTTTCCTTAGCTTTATTGAGGGGTAATCATGTGGAAATTTTTAAAGGCCAGAGTGGTGAAGGAAGTAGAATTCCATTATTATACACACTTTGTGAAATAGGAATTTGTTATAGGGTACTATAATTCTTCCTAATTGGTGTTTACATTGTTAGTGATGGGAATCTTTATTCCAGGAATAGGAGATTACTGCCATATTCATTTCACTCTTCAAGTTTGTTAGCTTACTGAAAGGTTGCATGTTTTATCAGGCTGGGTTTACAAGTTCTTTTGATGCTTAAAGGTCAAAGAACTGATTCTCTTTTGTTATTCTGAAGGAGAGAAACCATGTAATTTTCTTATTAAATGCTTCCTTTAAATGCTTGGCTTTCTTTCTCATGCTTCTTAGAGTTGTCACTGGTATAATTTTTTTTTTCCTTTTCCAGTAAATATCAGTATATAGAGAGTATATACTACATTATGAAGTAAATTGTGGCTGAATCACATTTAATGTATAAAATTTTATTAATAAAATTGAGTTATCAGGAAAGAAATCACATGGAAACTGTTCAATGATCTTTTAGAGAGTCTAGAATTTCAACAGGGGTTTATTTTGATTTAAGTAGAATTACTCCTACATGTACATAGGTTATGTAGTTTGTCATTTACAGCTTATCATTATGGAAGTTTTTGCTTGTTAAAATTAGGTTAAAACAACTGTTTTATTGTTGTTCAGTCACTCAGTTGTGTCCAATTTTTGCTCTCCCTTGGACTGCAGCACACCAGGCTTCCCTCTCCTTCACTATCTCCCTGAGTTTGCTCCAACTCATGTTCATTTAGTTGATGATGCCATCCAACTGTCTGATCCTCCGTTGTCCCCTTCTCCTCATGCCCTCAATCTTTCCCGGCATCAGGGTCTTTTTCAATGAGTTGGCTGTTTGTATCAGGTGGCCAGAGTATTAATAGTTTCAACTTTACATCAGTCCTTCCAGTGAATATTCAGGGTTGATTTCCTTTAGGATTGACTGGTTGGATCTCTTTGCTGTCCATTGGACTCTCAAGAGTCTTCTCCAGCACCACAGTTCGAAGCATCAATTCTTTGGCACTCAGCATTTTTTATGGTCCAACACTCACATCCGTTCATGACTAACGGAAAAACCGTAGTTTTGACTAGATAGATCTTTGTCAGCAACATAATGTCTGTCTTTTTTCTAATATGCTGTCTGGCTTCGTCATAGCTTTTCTTCCAAGGAGCAAGCGTCTTTTACTTCTGTGGCTGCGGTGATTTTGGAGCCCAAGAAAATAAAGTCTGTCACTGTTTCCATTTTCCCCAATCTATTTGCCATGAATTGATGGGACCGGATGCCATGATCTTAGTTGTTTGAATGTTCAGTGGTAAGCCAGCTTTTTCATTCTTCTCTTTTACTCTCATCAAGAGGCCCTTTAGTTCCTCTTTGCTTTCTGACATTAGGGTGGTGTTATTTGCATATATGAGGTTATTGGTATTTTTCTTGGCAGTCATGATTCCAGCTTGAGCTACATCCAGCCCAACTTTTCACATGATATACTCTGCATTTAAGTTCAATAAGCAGGATGACAGTATTCAACCTTATTGTACTTCTTTCCCAGTTTTCAACCAGTCTGACTAAACCTGTATACTCTGCATTGCAAGGCAGATTCTTAACTGCTGGATCATCAGGGACATCCCTGTAAAAATTATTTTCATCTTGATCTTGTAATTTCCTTTCTTAAAGAAGAAAATTCATGATCACTATGGTCAAAGCTAAAATAAAGTTGTAGAATCTGTATGAAGTTTAGCTGCTGCTTTGAATGTTGTAGTTGATGGAAATGAGAAGCCATATTAAGATTCTGTTATGAAAGATTCACTTAAGAAATTGGCTTTTCAAGAGTATCATTGTTTTCTTCTTTGGGAAACGATGAGACTGGCTGATCTCAAAGAGATATTTTATTTTAGCATATTTAGCAGTGAATGATTAATTAAAGTATTGCTACCAGCTTGGTTTGTCTTTCATTTAGTACTAGGTAGGTGAGACTCAGACTGAACGGCAGTCACATAGTTTATTTAAACTTTTTAAGGTTCATTTGCCTTTTGTGATAATGTAAAATAGGAGACTTGAATCTTTTAAGTTTTCTGCTAACAAGTTATAAGATATTGAACTACGTACACAGCTGTGCTGCAAATCAGTTGCTTTCATGTACAGGGGTTCCTAACACTGTGCTTCAGTCTCTGTCTTCTCTTTTGCAGTGGGCTCTTTAGCAGTCTGATAACGTGTACAGTGGGCATCCCTGGTGGCTCAGTGGTAAGGAATCCAGTCTGCCCGCCAGTGCAGGAGACACAGGTTCGATCCCTGGGTTGGGAAGATTCCCTTCAAGAAGGAAATGGCAAACTACTCCAGTATTCTTGCGTGGAAAATCCCACAGACGGAAGAGCCTGGCAGGCTCTGGTCCTTGGGGTCGCAAAAGAGTTGGCTGTGACTTAGCAACTAAACAAGAAATGCCTACAGTCTCATTCTCAGAGTAGTGTTTCAAATGCATAAATAAAATACATAGGATTACTTGCTACCAAGTTACCTCTGCTTTTCACCCTGACCTCACATTTATCATTTATTGACTATGGATTAAGAGGTTTTGTTATAAAAGGAATTAAATTAGAACTCCTCTGCTTCTTAAAATACTTGATTCTAAACTTGTGGAAGGTCTCCTTTGATGATGTAATATCTTAAACTAATACAAAATTCCTTACATTATAATTTATTTGACTTTTTAGTTATTCTGTATCTACCCTACCAAACACTCTTTAATTTTTAGTGTTAAAATACATGACCTAGAGTAATAGGTTTACTTACCTACTTATTTACAACTATTGAAGGATTTGTAACAGCCAAAAAACATATTAAACTTTTTTTTTAAAGTATCCATTTGAACAAAGAATGATGGTAGGAATATGAAACAAAACAAAAGGTTCTTTCCTTCATTGGACTTTAAAACGTAGTTAGGGAGACTTCTGCATCTTAAACAACGTCACAAGGCTTAAGGAGATTAAGAAGCCAGTGAAAACACACATTTTTAAACCAGAATGTATGCTAGGAATATTTTACTGGAAGATTCTTTTCACCATAGCACAAAGCCTTAATATATGGTTAAGTTTCCAATGAGTGTTACAGATTTTAAGTTTTAGAGCCCTCACATCATGAAATAGATGGAGAGGGAAAACTTCAGAAATAGAATTATATATATCCCAGAGAATGGGACAGTTGGTCAAAACATGGGACTGACAGCGTGGCTTTGTTTTGAGGGTTGGTTACGGTAGTTCAACTGCAGTGACTGTGGGCCGCCCCCTGCCCCCCCCCCCCCCCCCCCCGCCCCCACCAGCTTTGTTGAGGAATAATTGACAAAGTTGTAAGATGTTTAAGATATATAGTGTCAATGGAAGTGATAAACAATCTAATAGGAATAGAAAAGAGTTTTATTTGAGCCAAGCTGAAGACTGTAGCCTGGGAGACATCCTCTCATATCATCTGAGGAACTGCTCTGGAGAAGCATGGTTTCCAATATAAAGAACATCAAACAAGTCAGAGATACATTCTTTCAAGGTTTCAAAAAAAAACACATAAGTTTGTATGTAGCCAGTCTATATGGTCTTGACCTGAGAAGGGAGTCTTATCATCAGAGCAGTACCTGCATTGGCCGTCCAAAAGGGAGGCATTTAATCTTTATTTTTAACATGGGCATTCTTTACTTTTGGTCAGTATATCCATTTCTTTAATAATAAAACAAATGTAAAATGTATGCTTGATAGGCCACAAACAGGTTCTTTTAGTTATTATAAAATTCAAATTAAGTCATGAGTTAAGTCATCATAATGACTTCCCTGTATGTAAAAATTTCTTTCATCAATAGTGTGATGATTTGATATACATACATATTGTGAAAGAATTCCTCTAATAGAGTTAATTAGCACATCTGTCACCCCACCTGTGTGTGTAAGCATTTAAATTCTGCTCTCAGGAAATTTCACTTATATAGTGTATCAGCTCTAGTCACCATGTTATACATTAGATCCTTAGGCCATATATAACTGAATGTTTTGTATCTTTTTATCAGCCTTTCCCTCTTTTTTTTTTATCTTCCAGCTCCTGGAAACAACTTTTATGTTTTCTTATAGTGACTAGTTTTTACATGGAAGTGTTAGAAGTACATTTGTGCAGGGTCTTAAAGTTTAAGATTAAACCTGCTGATTTGCTTCTTGATTTTGATGTGTACTCAACACAAGAAGGGGATGACAGAGGATGAGATGGTTGGATGGCATCACTGACTCAGTGGATATGAGTTTGAGCAGGTTCTGGGAGATGGTGAAGGACATGGAACCGTGGCATGCCGCAGTCCATGGAGTCTCAAAAAGTCGGACACAACTGAGCAACTGAACAAGAACAACATGAGATAGAAAAAACAAGTTTAGGTGTCCTAATACTGCCTTCAGCATGTCAGTGTTTTGGGTTTCTGCCACCTGTTCCTGCTGCTCTCTTTACTTTCTCTCTTATGGCATGAATTGGGTAGAGGTGGCTCACATAGTAATTTATGTAGAGCTTTGGTTAAATTCACAGCTGTCACCACCTGATAGCGTGAACATCCAGAAGTGTTTTATCGAATAACCCAGTGATGCATGTTTCGCCTTGCATCACTAGTATCTATCAGCCTTGGTATGCTTATGAATCAGTAGTTAGTGAATATCATGACTCAGTTGGAACAGTTTTGTTGTTCTGGTCAAACAGCCAAATTGGATTATCACATGCCATTTAATAGGAATTCATGGAATGATCACAGTGGAGAAAACTTGTGATAGCTATTTGAAATGGTTTTGTATTTGTCATATTCATATTACATATACTTCTAAAGTAAAATTGATAGACAATTACAAAGCAGTATTTTTCCCAGTACCAAACTATAAGCATAGCCTAACATTTTGCTGTTTTGAGCAGTAGTACCTTAGTTTTTATATTCCTTAGGCATTTCAGTGTTGTTTTTTGATGCTAGATTTTGAGTCATGGCTAGACATTAAATGTCACAAAAGTTTCATTTTTGTCCCTTGGGGCCTAGCATAGTGATACTAAATAAATATTTACTGTATTGAATTCTGGTTGTGGTTGTTTAGTTGTTGTCTAGTTGCTCAGTTTGGCCCGATTCTTTGCGACCTCATGGACTGTAGCCCACCAGGCTCCTTTGTCCATCAGATTTCCCAGGCAAGAATACTCCATTTCCTTCTTGGAAGGAAGGAATTTTCCCGATTCAGAGATCAAACCCGTGTCTCCTGCACTGCAGATGGATTCTTTACCACTGAGCCACCTGGGAAGCCCCGTTGAATTCTGGTAGCCAAACAATAATGTCAGAAAATATATAGCTCTTTATCATAAACTAGGAATGTGTTTCATATCAATTACCAGTGACTATTAGCCATCTTTATTTCATCTTTACTTTATTTCAGAAGGGAGACTTTATAATGTGTAATAATTTATACAACCAAATACATTTAATTTTTTTTTAGTTGTTGAATTAACATCACAACTAGACTGCTCATTAAAAATTTATGTCTTAATCATAAGGCACAAAGCCTACATAATTATTTAAGCACTTATCCTTGGTTGAAAAAAGTCTATCTAAGTAAAGTCACTGTTTTTTAATTTGCTATATGCTTCAGTTCAGTTCAGTTGCTCAGTCGTATCCAACTCTTTGTGACTCCATGAACCACAGCACACCAGGCCTCCCCGTCCATCACCAACTCCCGGACTTTACCCAAACGCATGTCCATTGAGTTGGTGACGGCATCCAGCCATCTCATCCTCTGTCGTCGCCTTCTCCTCCTGCCTTCAGTCTTTCCCAGCATCAGGGTCTTTTCCAGTGAGTCAGCTCTTCACATGAGGTGGCCAAAGTATTGGAGTTTCAGCTTCAACATCAGTCCTTCTAGTGAACACCCAGGACTGATCTCCTTTAGGATGGACTGGTTGGATCTCCTTGCAGTCCAAGGGACTCTCAAGATTATTTTTAGATTAAAAGAAAAAACAGAGGCATCCGAAAATTTAGTTTGTTCATAGACATACAAGTAAACCTACAAAATGGAGTCATCCACTCCAACATGGATAAATATTTCAGAAGGAAGCAGCAGTGCTGCTTTATTACGTATTTCCCTTGCAAGTGTTAAAGCTACTTCCAAATGCCCAACCATTCCTCATCTATCACGTTTTTAGTGGTTACACTTTTTATTTATCATGAGTACAACGGATTCTCTGTGCATTGATTTGTGTAAGTAACTGGTTCAGAACAAAATTGGAAACTAGAGTATGCATTTAAGTTGTGTAGTTCATGTGGTATATTCTCATTTGAAAAGTGAAAAGCATTATGAAAAATTGGAAGTATTGAACACATGACAAGTAAGCAAAAGTATTCTCCTGGAGTTAATTTGGAAATATTTAGTAAAGTTTTATATTGAGTTATCAAATGAATGAACTTAATTTTAAATTTAGTATAATGCTGAGGACCATTATACTTGCTTTTATAGGAGTTTTAAGAGATTTACTGAATTAAAATTTCTTAGATTTTTCTTCAGATGTCTTTGTTTTTCAGTCTTTTTTTTTTTATACTTTATTTTACTTTACAATACTGTATTGGTTTTGCCATACATAGATGTCTTATGACTGTAAAATACTGAGTGCAGAATGGCAGTGTGTGTGTGTATATAAAGTAACATTTATTATCCCTTTTCCCTAAAAGTTAATCCAAGACAGTCTCCCAATTTATCTTCTAAATTCAGTGTTGACAACTGTTCACATTCATTAAAAATTTTGTTTCTAACAGAGTTAGGTTTGATGGTGATTTATGTTGCAGTGCAGTAATGGACTGTCTGTAGTCCATCCTTATCTTTTTGTTCACATTTGATGCTGCTGTTCTTGCTGGGATGTATCATATCACCGAACTATTTATTGTTCCCAGTACATAGTATGACTTTAAAGGTCCAGTATGACCTTCAGTATACTTGTTTTCCTGGTGGGTTGTCCAAGCTGAATGAACCTAAGTTCGATCCCTGGGTTGGAAAGATCCCCTGGAGAAGGGAGTGGCCACCCACTTCAGTATTCTTGCCTGGAGAATTCCATGGACAGAGGAGCCTGGCGGGCTACAGTCCATGGGATCACAAAGAGTTGAATATGACTGAGACTGAGCAACTAACAACATAAATTCATACTCAAATTTTAAACATTAAAATGTGTATTGGGTGCATATTTAAAATGTTTTTAAAAGAGATGTGATTAAAAACATTTGGAAACCAAGTATTAATAAATAGCAGGTGGGTTAAAGTCAAATTAGAGTTGGAATCAGAGAGGAAGGAGAATAATTTAAGATATATTGAACATTTATTTTTGAGAGGTAAGATAAGAATAAGTTGGGAGATAGAATCACAGAAGGTTCCATTTTCTTGTTTATAACTTCAGTTAGCCTGGGGAATCTATGAGAACAAAGGGCAGACCTTTGCTCACTGTTCTGTTCCCTGTACCTAACTGTGTGAGTGGCCAGGAGGAGAACAGTCAAGAGTCAGCATCAGAAACGGCTGAATTTTCAGTGATGCATTTGTATCTGTTTAATTTACACACTGCTGAAATTCACTTCCATGCTTCTTGCCTTTACTGTTCTGGGAAATCAGGTTTTGTTGGCCGAATGTTATGACTCTCCCCCTCGCCTCCATCCCACCCCCACCCAGCAGAACAGGTGCTATTGATGGGGAGTAAATGTGGGCAGGGAACAGATGTAGGCTGTGCAGCAGCCCTGGTGCAGATGGCTGTGGCTTTATTAAACCTGTTCTTGGAAAGAAGTGCTACCTGTGCTACCTCCCCTGGGGATTTAGAGAAACCTAGATGTGTCCCTGGGAGGCTGCAAAAAGCTTCTCTGGACACTGAAGCAGTGCATTATAGCAGTGTATTTAAAAATAAAAATCTTTATGCAAATAAAACCACTTGCCCTTGAGAAGGTTCTTGGTGTTACTTCTTACAGCTTCTGTGTGATTTTTTTCTGTAATTGATTTGTATAGGAGGCATGAGTCTACTGAAACTTTTAAAATCATCTGCTTATGAAGTAGCTTGGGTTGGCAAACTATGGCCCCTGAGACAAATCTGGCCTATTACTTGTGTTTGTAAATAGAGTTTAACTTTTTGAATAAAGTTTTATTGGAACACAGCTATGCTCATTTGTTTTGGCTGCAGTCGCAGAGTTGAGTAGTTTTGACAGAGACTATGTGGGCCATAAAACCTGAAATGTTTATTATCTGACCCCTCAGAAAAACTTTGCCTACCCCTGAGTGAGTTGAGCTTGCAGATATTTTATGAATTTCTCTTTCCTCAGTTTTTTTTCTTTTTTTTAAAAAAAAGTTTAACGCAGAAACTTATCTTTATGAAAGAGTATAGTGGAATGATTAACAACATAGAGTCTGAAGTAAAACTTTGTGAGATTGATCTTGCCTCAGTCACTTGTCAATTGTGTGACTTGGTGAATATTATTTCTCTTCCCTTTAGTTCCCTTTCTGGAAAGTAGGGCTAATAATAGTACTAACTCAAAGGTTTGTTCTGAGAATTCAGTAATAAAGTGTCTAGTGTACAGCAGATGCTCAGTAAATAAATATTAGCTGTTTTCACTGCATGTTTTTTTTTCTTTGAAATCTGAAATAAAATGGTCAAGATCATACCTCATGTCAGAAGTTTACACCCTCCCTCATACTTTGTCACTGGCTACACTGACTTCATTAGTGCTGCTATAGTTTTCTTTTTTTAAGATATTTCTCCAAACCACAGGAAAGCTAGTTTGTGGTAAATTTTATTTAATATGATTTCTGTTGGTTAATCTATATTTATTTTTCAAACACTGACTTAATGAAATTCAGCCCAAGTTGTTATTGGACTGAGTGATTCTTACATAGAGAATTTGTCAGTGCTGTGAGACCCCATGTATCTGGTTGTGAAACTCACTGAGATCAGATTGCATTCTTCATCTGCTTTAATCAGACAGTGAGCATAATGAAATTCAAATTTATAGTTGCCACAGAATTGATGCGAGGTAAATTAAAATTGACCCGATTTTCACTCAAGTTTATTTACTCACTTTGCTGCATGTAGTTGGATCTGTCTGTTGATTTAAAATATTGTAGACTTTACATGATCTTTGGTTTACATAGTACTAAACTAGTAACCTTGTTCCTTGTTAGTTCTTTTTGAACTGCAGATATGTTAGAGCTTTGAATAATTTTCTACTGATTTCATGTTGCTTACTTTTGGAGGTTCCTTTCAGAGCAGCTTGTCTAAAACCAGTATGTTCTTTTGGTCTTAACTGAAGAAAAATAAGTTGTAAAGTAGAATTATCTTTCTTGTAATTCCTCAGGCATCTCAACATGTTAATTATCTGTTGATCTAGGAATGATCTGAAAAATATAGCAGTGTTTTTCTACCTACCATAGGAATCGTCTATAAAATCCTACTCAGTTTGTTCCAGTTAAGTTGTAATTGTGTCTCTAAGATACCTTTAAGGCAGTCAAAAGGAAAATGGGAAACACCACTTTTTTATATGTCTTTTATATATGTGTGTGGTATATACATATATTTATTGCTCCTATTAGACAAACATACCGGGTCTAGTAGTGCTTTTATAGTATAAACCACATGATCTCTTTAGTTCTTCCCTCAACCATGTTGGTTTGCATTATTGAAGGTATTAGATGCTTAATAATATTATTAAAGTATGGCAAAAACCACCACAATATTGTAATTAGCTTCCGATTAAAATAAAAAAAGAAAAAATAATATTCATTAAAAGTAAATTTATTAAAATGAATAATGCAATAAAAATTAACTTTTTCATTAGAGGCTATATAATTTCTTAAAATTATTTGATTATGCTGTTGTTGTTTAGTTGCTAAGTCATGTTCTACTCTTTGCGACCCATAAACTGATCTAACTTAAAAAATGTGTCTGAGTTCCTTCTATTTAGAGCTATCATATACCTGTAAAGCCAAAATGAAATAAAAAATAAAGCTAAAAACCAATGCAATTCCAATAGCATTCATTTTATGAGCTTCGTGATCCTGTTTTGAGTTAGTCATGCTGGTGCTTCAGGGGTTGTGTGATGAGTCAGTCCTCCTCCTCTGCGTGAACTTCACCGCCTTTGCTCCTGCAGTCCAGCAGTTCTGCTTAGTGCCAGTATGGTGGCCAGTACTCCACTGAGCTCAGACGTTAAATTTGGTTGTAGGATAGTCTTTCAGTTGATCCAACGTGTAAACTAAGCATTTTAGATTGTCATCAAATTTAAGTTCTTATAGCAAATTTATAGTTCATGGAAACCTTTTTATTTTGGACTACATCAGTCCCTGGGCTGCTTTGATGACTAAAACTAAAGTAGGCAGAACTTGGTTTATCATCATCTTGCATCTTTTTCCTTCATCAGTTAATATAGCTCATGACTTAGATTTTCCATAAACTTGTAATGCAGATTAGGATGTGACAGTAAGACTTTTGATTTTAGATACTTATTCCAGATGTCATATTTTATCAGGAATTAGTGTTATTACAAAATTACAAGATAATGAGGAAATTTTCTAGGCATTCATGCTACATCAAAAGAGCAGATATTTTTGTGTGGAGGATGCTTGTCCCTGTCTCCTTTCATTTCAGTATGTAGCTGGATTTGTCTGAGAGAGAAATAGTTGTTGTGTTTAGAGAAATTGCCTGCCCTGATTCACTCCAAAAAAAAAAAAAAAAAAAAAGGATTATCCAACTGTGAGAGTTAGGGCTAAATTGGATGAGTGAGTAACTGGTACATCTTTCACTTCTTATGCTTCTTATTGGTTGTTTTTTTCGTTGCTTGACTCTGGAACCTTCACCCTTACATTTTATTTTTCATTAATGTTTTCTGTGTGGTATGTGTATAGGTTGATTTTTCTTATCATTAATTGAAGTTTTGCTTAAGATTTAAGAATTGCTTTGGATATTAGACTGAGTTTTAATTCGGATGTGTTCTGTGTCTTAATGAAATATATCTTTACAGGAAATTGACACAGCTCATTAGATTACTTGGTGGGTTTGTATAAGCTAGTGAGGGTGGTTGTGGGTGTGCATGTGAAAACTGAGGGAGAGGTAGGGGAGGATATGTTTCTACTTTTTATATTTTTATAAATTTTTAAATGATTTAATATATTTAAAAAACCAGACTTGTTAAAATTCCTGTATGCTTTCATATTAATTAACATGAGAATGTTCTTAAATTAATTTTTTTCAGATTTGTTGTTGTGTTTCACTCATTAAGTAATGTCTGACTCATTGCGACCCCATGGACTGCAGCATGCTAGGGTCCACTGTCCTGGAGTTTGCTCAGATTAATGTTCATTGAGTCGGTGGTGTTATCTAACCATATTATCCTCTGTCATCCTCTTCTCCGTTTGCTGTCAATCTTTCCCAGCGTCAGGGTCTTAACAGTGAATCGGCTCTTTATATCAGGCGGCCAAAGTATTGGAGCTTCACCTTCATCATCAGTCCTTTAATGAATATTCAGGTTTGATTTCCTTTAGGATTGACTGGTTTGTTCTCCTTGCAGTCCAAGGGACTCTCAAGAGTCTGTTCAGCACCACAATTTGAAAGCATCAGTTCTTTGGCACTCAGCCTTCTTTATGGTCCAACTCTCACATTCCTAAATGACTACTCAAAAACCATAGCTTTAACTATACTAACATTTGTCAGCCAAGTGATATCTCTGCTTTTTAATACACTGTCTAGGTTTGTCATAACTTTCCTTTGAAGGAGCAGGTGTCTTTGAGTTTCATGGCAATAGTCAGCATCTGTAGTGATTTTGGAGCCCAAGAAAATAAAATCTGTTACTGCTCCCACTTTTTCCCCATCTACTGTGAAGTGATGGGACTGGACGCCATGATCTTAGTTTTTAAATGTTGAGTTTTAAGAGGTTCTTTAGTTCCTCTTCACTTTCAGCCATTAGAATGGTATCATCTGCATATCTGAGGTTGATATTTATATTGGCAATCTTGATTTCAGCTTGTGATTCCTCCAGCCCAGCATTTTGCATGATATATTCTGCATAGAAGTTAAACAAGTGAGGTGACAATATACAGCCTTGATGTACTCCTTTCCCAATTTTGAACCACTCAGTTGTTCCATGTCCAGTTCTAACTGTTGCTTCTCGTTCTGCGTACAGAACAAGATCTTACCTTCTGTTTTTCAGAAGATAGGTAAGATGGTCTGGTATTCCCATCTCTTTAGAATTTTCCAGTTTGTTGTGATTCAAACAAAGTCTCTAGTGTAGTCATGAAGAAGAAGTAGATGTTTTCCTGGAACTCTCTTGCTTTCTCTGTGATCCAGTGAATGTTGGCAGTTTGACCTCTGGTTCCTCTGCCTTTTCTAAACCCACCTTGTATATCTGCTTCACTTACTGCTGAGGCCTAACTTGAAGGATTTTGAGCGTAACCTTACTAGCATGTGAAATGAGTGCAGTTGTATGGTAGTTTGAACATTCTTTGGCATTGTCCTTCTTTTGGCTTAGGATGAAAGCTGACCTTTTCTGGTCCTGTGGCCACTACTGAGTTTTCCAAATTTGCTGGCATATTGAGTATAACACTTTAACAGCATCATCTTTTGGAATTTGAAATAGCTCAGCTGGAATTCTGCCACCTCCATTCTGCCACTTAGTCCATAGTAATATTTCCTAAGGTCCACTTGACTTCATATTCCAGGATGTCTGATTGTTGGTGAATGACCACACCATCGTGATTATCTGAGTCTTTGAGACCTTTCTTGTATAGTTCTTTGGTGGATACTTGCCACCTCTTAATCCCTTCTGCTTCTGTTAGGTCCTTTCCATTTCTCTCTTTTATTGTGCCCATCCTTGCATGAAATGTTCCCTTGATATCTCCAATTTTTGTTTTAGGTTTACAGATAAGAAGTTTATTTGTACAATTGTGAAATCATATTCAGATTTGATTTAGGGTATATTTTTATTAAAGTACCACATAGCATTGTTTAAAAAAAAAATTTAGGGCCCATAACAGGAAATATAGTTAACTTATCCTGAGTGTATCCCATTAACTTATAAATGAAAGACTTGTTGAAGTATTGAGTTGGCCAAAAGGTTCATTTGTTTTTTTTCCGTAAGATGGCTCTAGTAGTGTTTAGTTGTCTTTCAGTTCAGTTCAGTTCATTTCAATCTCTCAGTCGTGTCTGACTCTTTGCGACCCCATGAATCGCAGCACGCCAGGCCTCCCTGTCCATCACCAACCCCCGGAGTTCACTCAGACTCATGTCCATCGAGTCCGTGATGCCATCCAGCCATCTCATCCTTGGTCATCCCCTTCTCCTCCTGCCCCCAATCCCTCCCAGCATCAGAGTCTTTTCCATTGAGTCAACTCTTTGCATGAGGTGGCCAAAGTACTGGACTTTCAGCTTTAGCATCATTCCTTCCAAAGAAATCCCAGGGTTGATCTCCTTCAGAATGGACTGGTTGGATCTCCTTGCAGTCCAAGGGACTCTCAAGAGTCTTCTCCAACACCACGGTTCAAAAGCATCAATTCTTCGGCGCTCAGCCTTCTTCACAGTCCAACTCTCACATCCATACATTGTATTGTTACAGCTGTCATATCAGTGTGCACTTATGAAACCTTATCAAACTTGGTGAACTTTTGTGTAGTCATTTTTATATTGAAAGTAGAAGGAAAAACAAGATTTTCATCATTTTATGATTTATTATTTCAAGAAAGGTAAAAATGCAAGTGAAGCACAAAAGGATTTGTGCAGTATATGGAGAAGGTGCTGATCAAACATGTCAGAAGTGGCTTGCCAATTTTCCTGCTGGAGATTTCTCACTGGATGATGCTCCATGGTGGTTATACCAGTTGAAGTTGATAACAGTCAAATCAAGACATCAATTGAGAACAATCAGTGTTATACTACCTGAGAGATAGCTGACATACTCAAAATGTCCAAATCAAGCGTTGAAAATCATTTGTACCAGCTTATGTTAATTGTTTTGATATTTGAGTTCCAGATAACTTTAGTGAAAAAACCTACTAGACTGTATTTCTGCATGCATTTCTCTACTTACATTTTATGAAAAGGTTTTGTGATGGGCGATGAAAAGTGAATACTGTACAATAATGTAGAGCAGAAGAAATTGTGGGACAAGCGAAATGAACCACCACCAACTGTACCAAAGGCTGATCTTCATCCTGAGAAGGTAATGTTTATATGATGGGATTGGAAGGGAATCCTCTCATGAGCTCTTTCCGGAAAACCAAACAATTAATTCCAGTAAGTACTGCTCTTGATGAGACCAACTGAAAGCAGCAGCAGTTGATGATAAGCATCTGGAATTAGTCAACAGAAAGTGCATAATCTTCCGTCAGGATAACACAAGACCCCATGTTTCTTTGATGACCAGGCAAAAACTGTTACAGCTTGATTGGGAACTTTTGATTTATTCACCGTATTCACCAGACATTGCACTTTTGGAAGTCCATTTATGTTGGCATTTATAAAACTCTTAATCGAAAGAAATTCATTTCTGTTGTTGTTCAGTTGCTCAGTGGTGTCTGACTCTTTGCAACCCCATGTACTGCAGCACACCAGGCTTCCCTGTCCTTCACCATCTCCTGGAGCTTGCTCAAACTCAAGATATGACCCTGCAAGATGAACTCCGCTAGTTGGTAGGTGCCCAATATGCTACTGGAGAAGGATGGAGAAATAGCTCCAGAAGGAATGAAAGGACTGAGCCAAAGCAGAAGCAGCGCCCAGCTGTGGATGTGTCTGCTGGTGAAAGTAAAGTTCAAGGCTGTAAATAACTATATTGCATTGGAACCTGGAATGTTAGGTCCGTGAATCAAGGTAAATTAGAAGTGGTCAGACAGAGATGGCAAGAGTGAACATTGACATTTTAGGAATCAGTGAACTGAAATGGACTGGAATGGGTGAATGGGCAAATTTAATTTAGATGACTGTTAACATCTACTGCTGTGGGCAAGAATCCCTTAGAAGAAATGGAGTAACTCTCATAGTCAACTCAGGAGTCTAAATGCTGTACTTGGGTGCAGTCTCAAAAATGACAGAATGATCTCTGTTCGTTTCCAAAGCAAACCATTCAGTGTCACAGTAATCCAGGTCTGTGCCCCAACTGCTAATTCCAAAGAAACCGAAGTTAAACAGTTCTTTGAAGACCTACAAGATGTTCCTGAACTAACAGCAAAAAAAGATGTCCTTTTCGTCACAGGGGACTAGAACGCAAACTAGGAAGTCAAGAGATACCAGGAGTAACAGGCAAGTTACTGTCTGTAGAAGACTGTAAAAGGCATCTAGAAGAGATAAAAAGTTTTGGGAAAATGGAATTATGAAGTTATGTGAAAACTGTCAGAAGGTAGTGGAACAAAACGGTAAATACATTATTCAATAAAGTTCATGGTGAAAATGAAAAATGTGTTTTATTTTTACTTAAAAAACTGAAGGAACTTTTTGGCCAACTCAGTAGACATCTAGAGTTTAGGAATGGGAAAATCTGTTTTTATGCTGGTCCCAAAAAGGAGTTTTAAGTTTGATTTTTAAACTTTTGCCATGTAATTCTTTCTCATGGATTGTTTTGATGGTTATTTTGTATGATTGGCAGGGCTATTCACCTAAATCTTCTTTGGAATGATTTGGAAAATCTTGGGGAGTAGATGATTGAATAAGCAAAGTAATTCAGTCACCTAAGCACATGCTATTGGAATTCTAGCTTTGTGACAAAGCCTAACTGATACATAGTGCTTTATCACAGCCTGTAGAAAAATTGAAACAAATGCACGGTGTAAAATGAAAACAATTTTCAAACTCACATCACTTCAGAAAGCTTTTATTTTGGAGTGTGATAAGACCTCTAAGGACCTGGTTGGCTTTCTGCTGGCACTCTCCCTATTATAACAACAGTACAGGCATTCTTCAGAAGGAGTGAACTAGAGGGTCTTTTCCATGGTTGAATATTCCAAGCAGGGAAGGTGTATAAAAAAAATTGACAGCATTTTGATTCTGTTATGAAGATTGTTATTTTATGTATTTGTCTTTTTCTTCTCTCTCCTTTTGGAGAACAGTAGTTTAGAGGCAACTTCTCTCGTGTTTTTTTGTGGCTTCTAAGAGAGTTCATTTTGCCTGGCTATAGCTGTAGTGGGTTAAAAATCCTCTTTGATTTTGGTCTTTAATTTCTAAATGACTGTTAATGTTAACTTTTTACAGCTTTTGGACTTCCGATCCCGTCTAATACAAAATTTCTTTGATTTAGAATGCTGTCACTTCTGCCTGATGAATTTGCTATTTCTTTTTCCCCGTTACTCCCTGTCCTCAATGATGAAGAGATTGCCATGTATGGGCGCTTCCCTGGTGGCTCAGTGGGTAAGACTGCAAGCTTCCACTGCAGGGGGCATGGCTTCAGTGTGTTTGGGGAAGTAAGATCCCACATGCTGCGGTGCGGCCAAAAAATAAAAACAGAGTGAGATTACCAGGTATTGCTTTTGTGTTGTTTGGGGAACTCAGAAACCATATGAACCACTGTATTAGGAGATCGGTGGTTTAAGGGAAGAATCAAGAATAAATCCAGGTCTGTTCTTCCTGTAAAAAGTGTTTTTGTTTATGCTTCAACTTGCATATCTTTTGGCCTCTTCCATTTGGCTCAGAATAAGAAAGGACCATCAGACAGAGAAACTATTTTGTATTAAGAAGTGAAAGTTACTGGTAGTGTGGAGAGTTGTGGTTTGCAGGAAATTTAAATATCCATTTTGTGGAAGTATAATATGTTAGCACTTTGGCAGATTTACTAATAATTGAAAATAAGACAATTTATAATAAATCATTAAGTAAAAATAATTTTTTTTTTGTAGTAATGGAAATGTGAAAAATCAAAGTTTGACATTGCTCTCATTAAGAATGAGTATGATTGATGTTTATTGTTCACTGAGGTTTCTCAGTGTTAATTTTGGCAGTTGGATTGGAATGATAATCCTTTTGGGTTGAACCTGCTGTCCTAATTTTCTTGAATTATTAAAAGAAAGCCTGCATATATTTAAATGAAGAATTATGGGCACTTCATAACTAGCTGTTCATTTTGTAAATCTGATTCATTTACCAAATATCTACGTCAAGAACATGAATATTACAGCCTACCAGGTGTGAGTCAGAGGTAACCTTTCCTTAACTCCCTGTCCTCAGTCCTTCTGATTGCCTTGATTACTTTAGTAGAAACTAGAAGCAAACAACTTGACCTTACTTTAAATATTAGGCTGACCTTATTTTAAGTACTAGGCATATTCAGTCAGAGTTGCAGAAAGGGACATTTTGTGCATTTAAAAACACTTCTCTGTTGATTTCTATTGTAACTTAAGTCCTACGTAATAACAAAAAGTTTATATTTAGTACATAATAAAAATCAATCTTGTTAACTTATATATTCAATTCAAGAGATGTTTTGCCTTTTTATTGTATAGTCTTTAGGCATTTAATTCTATACTAACGCTTGCAAAAAGTTATTCAAATGGACAGTGACTATGATGTTATTAAAAAGACTCAAATATATCAAAATGACAGTACCTGTTAATCCTTAGTGGCTTCTGTACTTGTTCTTCTATACACGTTTATTTTGTACTTGTAAAGAGCTGTTGCTTTGTGAGTTGCAGTCAGCTATGTCTGCGAACAAGAAACTAAGTCTTATTCAGTTGATAGACCACTATAGATTAGATGATAAATTGCTACACTGTAATGGAAATGAAGAAGAATTTATAGGTATTTATTTCATAATTTTTATCTAAATTATCTTTTTGAATGACAACTAAAAGATCCTTACACATTTTAAAGGGGAGTTATAAGCCATTAGGGCTTAGAGAAAGGCATCCTAATTCAATTTGGGGGGCACTCTGATGTATAAATGCAAACTAAGTTCTAAAGTGATTAGTATTTTGGATTAAATTTATCAAAAAAACTTGACAGTTAAAGAAATATGAAAACAATTTAAATCATGTTAAAAAATAATTTGGACAATTCTGGAAGTCAGTTTTAATACATTATGTTTTGTTTATTTTATAAAAATTTATTTTAAAAGTTAAAAAGTAGTCCAGTTGGTGAGTCTAAACCTAAACTGGTCTGAAAATGTCTGCTTCTCTCTAAGTTTATGACCCTGTTTCCATTCATTTATCACATACTTCCATTTCAACTGAACTAAACTTAAATATTTAAGTAATTGGATTAATGCATTATTTTAAGAACTTTCCATTTTCTAGATATGAGCCATACATTTTGGCATCACCCAATTATATGCTTGGGTTTAAAGAGAATTATTGGTATATTCATAGAGTCACTGAATAATACTTGAAGATTTATTTTTAAAAAGTGCTAGAAGTTAGAAGAATGGCTCAGAGAGAATACATTTTTAAAAATTTGAGATAGATTCTGGCAGGGAAAATTTGCAAGCTAGCTTTGATATTTAGTAAAAATTCTTATTAAATTCTTATTCTAGATCTTATTAAATAGATGTGAACAACATAATGGGAAAAAAGGAATGAGTGCTTGAAGCCAGTGTGGATTACTCACTTTAAATCTCGTTAATTTCATTTTCTGAATAAGATTACTAGATTGACAAAACAGGGACTTCTTTCAAAGTGGAGTGTGTTCTGCTTTTGATTGAAATTCTCAGACCAAGATAAACTAAGAATCGCCAAAGTAGTGTCTGTTTTGTAATAAAGCAATACTTTCCTGTGGTCATGTATGGATGTGAGAGTTGGACTGTGAAGAAGGCTGAGCGCCGAAGAATTGATGCTTTTGAACTGTGGTGTTGGAGAAGACTCTTGAGAGTCCCTTGGACTGCAAGGAGATCAGCCCTGGGATTTCTTTGGAAGGAATGATGCTAAAGCTGAAACTCCAGTACTTTGGCCACCTCATGCGAAGAGTTGACTCATTGGAAAAGACTCTGATGCTGGGAGGGATTGGGGGCAGGAGGAGAAGGGGACGACCGAGGATGAGATGGCTGGATGGCATCACGGACTCGATGGATGTGAGTCTGAGTGAACTCCGGGGGTTGGTAATGGACAGGGAGGCCTGGCGTGCTGTGATTCATGGGATCGCAAAGAGTCGGACATGACTGAGAGACTGAACTGAACTGAATCATCGTATGATTTGCATACCAGTTTCAGTTCATAAACAGTTTGTGGTTGACCTTGATCAGCTTGGTATTTAAGATTTTAAACTTGACTCTTAATTTCTGTTTTCACTCATAGAATATAGGGGATTTGGACTAGATTATGTCTTGGCTTCCTTCCTTGCTCTAAATTTCTAATGCTTGGGGATATTCTTATTTGGCTTACTTACTTAGAATGGAATGAAATGCTCAAATATGTAAGACAGATGTGTACCGGTGAGAGAGAAATACATCAACAGTCCCTATTTAGGTAACAAAAACCAACAGAATAGGTAGTTTTCCTCCTTGAGTTACTTTCCCCTTTATCAGGGTTGTGCTGTCAGGCATACAGTGTAGTTCATTTATACTGTACTTTTGAAAATAAGCAAGTACATAACAAACCAGAGATTCCATTGTTGGTATCACAGTTATGATGGGAATTGTGTATTTGTCTAGATCAGGAGCCCAGGCTTAAAAACTGGGGCACAAAGATTGAAAGCCTAGGCAGGAATTTCTGAGAACAGAACATAACCTTGGTTAGCTGGAGGTCTTCTAGGCTATGAGACAGGGATTCTCAAAGTACCTTTAAATTGGGCTCATGTGTGGGTAAGGCAGATCTTGTTGGAGGTAAGTAAATGATCCCGATTAAAGTTAGAAGAAAGCAAAGTAATGCCTAGATCAGTGGTCTCATTTTGGGGAGGGGGTGTGTATACAAAAATTAAGTGGTTTTTTGCTCTCATTTTGTACACTATTTTTTTCTACCTGTGGAGAACCAGCTTCTCTGGTAGCTCAGACGGAAGAGTCTGCATGCAATGCAGGACACCCAGGTTCAACTCCTGGGTCAGGAAGAAGCCCTGGAGAAGGGAATGGCTACCCATTCCAGTTTTCTTTCCTGGAGAATTTCATGGACAGAGGAGACTGGTGGGCTACTGTCCACGGGGTCGCAAGAGTCGGACATGACTGAGCATCTAACACTTGCACTCCCGTGGAGAACACTGTCTATTTGGCCGACAGTGGATATTCCTTTCCTTTTCCCCTTTTTGGAACAGTGTGATTCCTTGAAATGTTGAAAATAGGTTCTGCTGGCTTTCTTTGCATATAGAATGAGTCAATTCCCTTTAAAATAACTTCCAGTTTCAGGCCTCAAAGAAATACATTATAGTCAGAGAGCAACTGTGGTACATATATATCCTGTTGTCTCTTATCTTGTTGCTGCGTCTATTCTTGAACACATTGACTTTTGAACAGACTTTCACCATAGTGCGTGTCTCTCATAGAGCAGGACTTGGGTGCCCTGGACAAAAACCACCCTGACTGGCAGAGCAGGTACTCAGTGAACGGATTCAAAGAAGGGTCTGTTGTTCTTCCTCTGATTTCAGTTCCATTACTGCCAGTCTGGACTTCACTGTAGCAGTAATATAGAGAAGCAGTAGATAGTTCCTCCGATGAACGGGGATGACATTCATGTCTAATTTCATAGGCCTTTATGAAGGTCAGCCACCCTTGGGCTTTTTTTTAACCTACTTTCTCTCCACCTGGTTTTAGAAGAATCTGTAGCGACTTAAACGTTAAAAAAATGTTAGCTGTAAAGCATTCTGTTGTTAGAAACAATGTGTTAATAAACAAATAAGACTAAATAGAGATATGGGGGATTTTGAACACTCGACAGTACACATATTAAAGATTTACCACATTAGTGAGCACCATGCTTTTTCTAGTGTTGAATTTATGTAGCTTCCTTTTTATTTTTTTAATATAAATTTATTTATTTTAATTGGAGGCTAATTACTTTACAATATTGTATTGGTTTTGCCATACATCAACATGTATAATATCATATATGAAACGAATTGCTAGTCCAGGTTAGCTGCCTGTTTAAATGGACTAGAAAACTTTGCATTTTTCAGATGTTTTATTGTTGTAATTTGATATAACCAAAGATATTTGGTATAAGGATGGTAGACTTTTAAAATTGAATTTTTGAATTAAGTTGTGAATCATTACATAGTAGGTTCTATTTTATTTTAATTGGGGATGTAAAGGAATAAATAGGAGAGAAAATATTTGATTCTGCTCAAAATATATGTATAATGAAAGGGAAAGGGTTTCTATTCTCAACAAACATTCTCTACCTAGTAATACTGTATTAATTCAGGTTTAGAATTTTATATAAAAATAGCTTATATTCAAAAAATATGCTGTATTTCTATAATGTAAAAAATTCATTTTATTTTTATTTTAATATATATTTATTTTAATTGGAGATTAATTACTTTACAATATTGTATTGGTTTTTGGCTGCGCTGAGTCCTTGTCGTTCGCAAGGGCTTTCTCTAGTTGCAGCAAGTGGAGGCTGCTCTCTTGTTTTTGTGCATGGTCTTCCCTTTGAGGTGGCTTCTCTTGTTGCAGAGCATGGGTTCTAGCATGCACAGGCTTTAGTAGTTGTGGCATGAGGGATTAGTTGCTCTGCAGCATGTGGAATCTTTCAGGACCAGGGATTGAATCCATGTCCCCTGCCTGCATTGGTAGGTGGATTCCCAATATATATTCCTGTACATTCAGATTTGCAGAAAACAGAAATTGCTAAATGTTAACTATTAAAAATTTGATGTTTTTATTCTTTATTGACTAAAAAGTGAAGAGTGAAAATCATGAGAATTGTGGCAATAAACCATTTTGTTTCGAAGGCAAATCATCTAAAACCTGTGGTAGGTTTTGAATAGAAAACTGTATCTCAGTGCATCTTTATAACTCCTCAGGCTTCCCTGGTAGCTCAGCTGGTAAAGAATCCACCTGCAATGCATGAGACCCCAGTTCAATTTCTGGATCAGGAAGATCTCCTGGAGAATGGATAGGCTACCCACTCCAGTATTCTTGGGCTTCCCTGGTGGCTCAGATGGTGAATGATCCTGCAATGTGGGAGATCTGGGTTTGATCCCTGGGTTGGAGACATCCCCTGGAGGAGGGCATGGCAACTCACTCCAGTTTTCTTGCCTGGAAAATCCCATGGACAGAGGAGCCTGGCAGGCTATAGTCCATGGGATCGCAGAGAGTTGGACATGACTGAGGACTAACACACTTATAACTCCACACTCAGGTTTGAGAACTGCCTTTGCAGGGCAGTATATCCTTGGTGGTTCAGATGGTAAAGAATCTGGCTGCAATGCAAGAGATCCAGGTTTGATCCCTGGGTCAGGAAGGTCCCCTGGAGAAGAGAACAGCTGCCTACTCTAGTATTCTTGCCTGGAGAATTACATGGACAGAGGAGCCTGGCGGGCTACAGTCCATGGTATTGCAAAGAGTTGAACATGACTGAGTGACTAACACTTTCACTTTCATATGTTGTGTTAGATGAGCAGCAAAATGAAGTTTCCCTCTTTTAATTTTATGAAATGGTCAAATACACTTCAAACGAATATGATCCCGTCCAGGGAATTTTTTGTTTAGTCAAGCAGAACACAAGATGAAAAGTGAAAGAAATGTTTACAAGGATTATTAATTTATTTTGGCGCAGGAGAGAAGCAGCATACTGAAGTTGGCTTTTAAAAATTAAGTATAACATAGATCAATTTCTCTGTGTTTGCAAGCGTACATTGTCAATTAGGAGGACATTGAACAGGCCAAATAAGAAAAACAAAACAAAGCTTGGGAAAAGAACAAAAAATACTACTTTGATACTATGAATATAAGAAATAAAAAGTTTGATTTGAAGTGAACTGAGATAGGGCATGGAATGCATTTTTTAAAATCATGCTTGCCTTGCCTTTGTCTCTTAGAAATCTTAGAGATTATAATCATTATAAACATTATAATCAATTTTAATGATTTGAAAATTGATTATAAACAATGAGTTGGATAAAATTTGAATAAAATGACTTTTGAACTGTCATTTATAGTGATTTTAGTATAGGTAACAACATAAAGTTAAATCTTAAATTCATTCTATAAGCTTTGAAATAAAAAGCTTTTTATTCCAATGCATGTTCTTTAATAATGTATTCTGTCAGATAGGACATACAAATGAAAGACTACTTGTATTGAAATTTAAATCTTTATTTTCATTTCTTTGTTTTTGGTGAGATATTAACTTTCTTGCAAGATTATAACTGACCTTCAAATTAATTTTAAAAATTCTGAAAAAAGCATAATTTCTTAGTAGACCTGAAAGATGGAGAAATCTACAGTTATAATAGTTTGCCAGTTCCCCAAAGTAGGTTTGTACCTTGATTCTGAGTTAATGAATATAACAACCTATTAATATTACTTAAAGTTAGGGGAAGTGTCAAAGCAGCCTATAGTGTCGCTGAATTTAAAAAGTAGACTGCTTTAGGACTTTTATGCTACATCTTCATATTGTCCCTTCATTGAAATTTTAACCTGTATGTAATTAATCATCATCTTTGAATATGAATAAGAAAAATACTAGCATTCATGTTGTGTATACTGTGGTTTTAGAAAATTATTGCTCTTTTAGAAATGTTACTTATGACTAGATGACAGGGTGCTATTAGTTTTAAAGTAAATTAGGTGCTCTGTCTTTAAATTAGGCCTAGAAAAATATTTGTAGCTGTAGTTTCACTTCAGCTGTCTAAAGGAAATTAAATATTTTGACTACAGTTTGAGAAATTTGACAACCTCATATTAAATCTAGGAGTCATTCTTTGTTTAGTAGATGTCAGTTTACTTCTGCATTGTGAAATATATTACTAACCAGGATATTTGACATTTGTTCATATATTGTATTTTTCATGTGAGCATCACAAAATGATTATTGATCTGTACCTAAACAGAGGAGATTTTCTAATATTGTCAACTCTGTTATTCAGCAATCATTTAATTGTGTGCCTTTGCCTTTATATACAGTGAGAAGGTTTTGAATGAAGTATAACATTGCCTAGGTGATGCTGTGAGTGAAAAGTGAAGTCGCTCAGTTGTGTCCGACTCTTTGCTACCCCATGGACTGTAGCCTACCAGGCTCCATGGTCCATGGGATTTTCCAGGCAAGAATACTGGAGCGGGCTGCCATTTCCTTCTCCAAGGGATCTTCCCAACCCAGGGATTGAACCCGGGTCTCCTGCATTGCAGACAGATGCTTTACCATCTGAGCCACTAGGGAAGCCTGTAAAGAACCTTAAATTATTGATGAATTTGATCAATTTTAAAGGATATTTAAACAGTTTCTTATTTGCTGGTGTATTGAATCATAGGTGTCTACAAAATTTAATGATCAGTGTGATCCACAGTTATATTCTTAACTTCAGCACAGCCTTACTTAAATGTAATTGATGTTACCTAAAGCTTTACTTAAATTATCTTGAATTGGGCATTTTCCTTAATATAATAATCTTTGGGCCTCTGTGTTTATAGTTCTGTTGTATTTTTCTTTGTTCCTGTTATCTTGTATTCTTCTTCTCCTTCATAGACTATGAACCTATGAGTGCAGAACTATGTCTTGTTTGCCTTTGTATTCTCACAGAACCCAGCACAATTTTTGGCAAAAAGAAAATTAGTATATTTTGCATCATGTATCTAATATTGCATCATGTATCTAATATTGCATATTTCTGGTTATTCGTTCATAATGACAGATCTGTAATTTCTTTTTGTGATGGTAGTTAAAATAGAAACGAAGGTAGTGTAGGATTCAAAAAAATTTCTTACTTCATTCATGCATATAATTTAGATAAAAGTAGCTCTTCACACACACATGACTTTGAACACTTGCTTTAAAACCATTGCAAGCTAATTATTATGTATTTTAGATTATTTCTTTATGAGCATAATTCATATTAACGGAGACTTATTGAACACCTACTGTGTAAGTTGTGTGTTTTCTTATCCCAGTTTTTTACTTTTGGAGCAAACTTACATTATAGTAACTTGGATGTGAGCCTTATATTTGTATTACTCAGAATTTTAAATTAAAAAATATGAAGAGAATTTTAATTAATGAAAGGTATGGTTCTTGAGATTAAATGGTAACAAGCTGGGGAAATGTTTTATCATATTGGGAAGAAACATCTGTTTTCATCATAATACCCAGCACCAATGCATGGTTCATCATTAACACTCATTGAGTAATTTAATGACTGACTGAATGAAAAACCAAATACAGTTGAAGAAGGTTGGTAGAGAGCAATTAATTGGCTAGGCTGGTGTGCATTGTTTGTTGATTAAAAGCATCAATTTGACTTAAGGGGTATGGAAAACTTAATTACTTTGAGAACTCTTTATTACATAATGGGTGCTTATTGCCTGATATCTGCTAAGTGGTTGTTGAGGCAAGAGAATCTTACTTCCTCTTTTGGGGTGCCGGCTGTTTTAGCTTTCATTCACTCTGGAGTGTGAAAGGGAAAGCAGTAATGTGGACCTCATCTAATATATCACCAGTATTCTGTGTATGCTTTCAGTATTCTACAGAATTATATTACTACTTGTTGGAAGTCACTGTCATGATCACTTGTTTTATACTGAGATACCTTCTGAGAAAAGGCAGTGTAAAAAGTGCAGGTGTGCAATAGAAATTCATTTTCTGCAATAAAGTGGAACTTAGATTTCATATTCCTTTGGGAACAAGCAATACAACTCTTGTCTGTTTTCCAGTTTAGACATCTGTGATTTGATAATGTAGGGTGAGTATAGGACACTGATTACTTTGAGGAGAGGAAGGTGGGAAAGATCAGGCTGGGATCCACTGGCAGCTTTATTTCCTATGGTAGAGATAAGGATGTCTCCTGTTGATTTTTAGGAGTAAATAACAGGGAGATGAGCTTTGTGCCCTAGCAGTTCAGAACTGCAAATTTCAAACTGTTTTTAGTTTTCCTACACAAACTGTGCTGTTTTATCCTTTTGGCTTTTACTCATGCTTTTACGTACCTTTGGGACACACTTCACTTAACCCCTTTGCATAGTTAATTCATGGTTTATTATGCCAAGGAGTATTTTAGCTGGGGAAACTGTCCCTACTATAGAATCCTGGGCATATATTTCTACCTTGGTAAAGTGAAGAGCAGGATAATTCATTGGGATGCAGGAAAAATATGTTAGACTTTTTTGTTTATATATTTATCTTGAGAGAAAAAATGTAAGCTTTTATAATATTTTTGTTATTGTTCAGTTGCCAAGTTGCCTCCGACTCTTTGTGACCTTATGGACTGCAGCATGCAGGTCTCACTGTCACTCACCATCTGGACTGACAGTGATACTCTTTGTCTCATATGTCTCATTGACACTTGTCACATATAATGTGAGATATACACTGAGAAAGAGTGGGAGTTTGTGACAGGTTTACATCAGTATCCACATGTATTTGATTTTAGCACATTGCAGTGTGTTTTAGTTTGTTACATGTACCTAGTTACTTAAACATTCAGAATTTTGGTTTCCCTTGATATGATAAACTAAGACTAAAGTTAACCATCTTCTCTGCCCTCCTCTTGTACGCTGTGAAGTGTTTGAACAGTTTAACTCTGTTCATTTTTCTAATTCCAGTGTTAGTATTTTCAGTTCAGTTCAGTTGCTCAGTCGTGTCTGACTCTTTGTGACCCTGTGGCCAGGCCTCCCTGTCCATCACCGACTCCTGGAGCTTGCTCATACTCATGTCCATTGAGTCTGTGATGCCATCCAACCATCTCATCCTCTGTCATCACCTTCTCCTCCTGCCTTCCATCAGTTTTGTGTATTTTTAAGCCTCCAACATTAGTTGTTACTTTCCCTCTTGGGTATTGTTTAGTCACTCAGTTGTGTCTGACTTTTTTAAAACCCCATGGACTGTAGCCCTGCAGGCTCCTCTATCTGTGGGATTTCCCAGGCAAGAATACTGGAGTGGGTTGCCATTTCCTTCTCTAGGGGATCTTCCTGACCCAGGGATTGAAGCTGAAATTTAAATTTCGGTGCCCATTTTTTGCTTCAGTGAGTTATATTTATCCTTTTCTTAAATTTACTGAAGCTCATTTGGTGGACCAGCGTGTGATCAATCCTGGAGAATTTCTATATGCTTGTGAGAAGAATGTGTATTCTATTCTTCTCTTCTGCGACCACTGTAATGTAAATCTTGGTGTGTTTGTTATTGTCCCAGAGGACAGTGAATAATGTATTCGTTTCTTTTCATTCTTTTTTCTATATTCTGTTTTGCGTCAGTGATTTCCACCATTTTGTTTTCCTGATCACTTATCTGTTCTCCTACATCACTTACTCTATTGATTCCTTCTAGTGTATTTTTTTGTTTTAGTTATTGTTTTGTCCATTTCTGTTTGTTCTTTAATTCTTCTATGCCTTGTTAAGCATTTCTTGCCTCTTCTTGATCTGTTCTTCCATTCTTTTCCCAGTATTTTTGATTATCTTTACTATCATGGCTCTGAATTTAGGTAGATTGCGTATTTCCACATCACTTAGTCGTTCTTCTGGGGTTTTATCTCGTTCCTTCATCTGGGATATATAGTTTGCTCAAACTCCTGTGATCACAGTTTTCATTCCACAGGCTGCAGTAGTGTAGATCTTCTTGCTTCTGCGTCTGCTCTCTTGTGGATGTCTCAGAGGCTTGTGGGAGGGTCTAGTTCCTGCCCCCTACTGGGTGGAGCTGGGTCCTGTCCCTCTGTTGAGCAGGGCTGTGTTCAGGAACACTTTATGTAGCCTGTAGACTGATGAGTGGGGCTGTGTTGCTTCCCTATTGGTAGTTTGGACTGAGACATCCCAGCATTGGCATATAGAGGCTGTTGCGGGGGGCTAGGTCTTGGGAGGAAGTGGCAGCCTCTAGGAGCTATGATAGACCCAGACAGTATGTTGAAAAGCAAAAACATCACTTTGCTGACACAGATCCATATAGTCAAGGCTATGGTGTTTTCATTGATCACGTACATTGCTAGAACTGGACCGTAAAGAAGGCAGAGTGACAAAGAATTGATGCCTTCGAGCTGTGGTACTGGAGCAGACTCTTGAGAGTCCCTTGAACAGCAAGGAGATCAAACTAGTCAATGTTAAAAGAAATCAACCCTAGATACTCATTGGGAGGAGTTTGTGCCCCTTCTGCTGTTTTGTTGTGACTTCTTCTTTGTATTTGGCTGTTGGGTGTCTTTTTTGGTAGGTTTCAGTGGTTTTTTTGGTTGTTGTTGATGGTTGTTCAGCCGTTATGATTATGATTAGCCATTAGTTATGATTTTGATGTTTTTGTAAGAAGGTGAACTCTTGTCCATCTATTCTACCATCTTGTTGACCAATTGACATTGCTCTGGTTGGTCTTTTTTATGATGATGGATTGTTTTCGTATATATTTTATAATTTTGTATTTTAAAGTTATCTGTAGAGTACCTTCTGCATGATAATTCCGCATACTCTGGCTTGCATATATGTTCCTCTGGACCTGTTTTGTATTTATTTTTGCACCTGGGGTATCTCAGACTTGATTTAGATTATTTTCTTGGGAGGATATTCTCAGACCAATATATAAATAAGAATTGGCCTGTTAATTTCTCATTTACTTTGTTCTGAATTGGGATGTTTGTGTATACAATCTTATTATCATTTATTGAGATGTGGGAACTTTCATTTAAGCATTGGGAATTAAATTGTAATTCAGTTGTGTCATACCTGCTTTATTGTGTGAGATATATTTGAACAATCTGAATGATTCTTTGTCCCAGAAGGTTACTGAAACTATGAGTAGAAGGAGGAGTGAGGTTATTTTGAGAAATTGGAATGGTTCAGGCTGTTGATGCTAAAGTTGGTTGCACGAATTTTTGACACTCAGACATTATTAGGCTCATAACATTTTTTGTTTCTGAGGGTTATATCTTTTGATATTTACTGTATTAGAAATAAACACAGATATTTTTATAGCAATTTAAAATAGCACACTCTTTACATGTTAATATGTTTTTAATGTAAAATAGACATTTAAAAAATTAGTGAGAAAGTGACACTGTTGTGTTTCTTGCAAATCTGTTTAACACCTGGCTAGATAGAATTAAAACCAACTAGATTCTAACAACAACTTTGGAGATCAGTCTGTAATATATTTTGTTGAAGTATATGAAGAAAGTCTGGCCTCATTTTTGTACTTGGAAGAGGAGTTTTGAAATAGCTCTACCTAGTAATTGTGGCTCTTCTTCTTTGCTACTACACTAGAACTCAACCACTGATAGTTTCTTGAATATTAGTTGCAGTGTAGAATATAAAACCACATCAGTAACATTTTGTTCTTTGTTACAGTAAAATTCTTTGGTCTATCATGCACTCTGCAAAGACCTTCTACTTATGTATTATTTTTTAACTTTATGCTTTGTTTATTTGGAAGGTACTTGTTCTATGAGTTATGCAGACTTTTCCAAATAGCGACTCATTTCATTTTTTTTATATCGCCCCACACATTTTTTAATATCACCACCATTGTTATTAAAAGAAGTCTTTAACTATTGGGATGCTATCCAGTGCACAGTGAATACATGTTTTCTGAAACTCAAATTGTCTCTTGAAGGCTTGATTTTCTCAGTGGCAAGAAATACCGTCAGTTGTTTTTCTTGAAAAAATAGCTCACTTTTGTTTATTTTTGAGGCAGTGTTGCACATTCCCAAGGTTGAAAAACTATTGTCTGTGCTCTCTATACTGATATTACCAGGAACTTTTAGTTCACCTGTAGTTGAAGAAGTTGGATTTATTACTTGTGGCAGTGAGGGAGAATGCTTCCTGTGGAACCATGGAGTCTCTTAGTAAGAATTTGTCATAAAGGGTTTATTATAGGTCTTGAGTGTGTTAGATAATTCAAGAGAGGGTTAAAAGAAGGTGACTTTTCTCTGGATTAGTTGCTGAGGGGTATGGGCATTATTCTGTAATTGGGTATCTTAAATCTCATATGTAAGGAGGCAGAAATAAATGCAGGCTAAAGATTTAATTGGTAAAGAAGAAGCGGTTACTCTTATGAGCCAAGAAAGGAGGGTGTTTGGTCATTTTGTGGTTTGGATGATGTTTTTGTTTTGATCCATCATGGTTAGAATGGCCTTATCTGTTTTTGATATTCAGTATATGTTTAGCAGGAGAACATTGAGACTTAGCTGTGAGGGTCAGGTCTCCACTGGTAGTAGCAGACATATTTCTATCTTTTACAGTTTACTTTTGTAGTTTGTCAGTTATTCTTTCGAGTAGTCATGATATGCATACAAAAAGTGTCTAGTTTGATTTGCAGCTTTAACAATCTCACGAGTGCTTTTCCTCAAGGTAACCATTGATTTTATTGTGTGCTGTTTATGCACACTTCTTATTTGTTCAGGTAGAATGTTAGAAAGAGTTGTTGTAGGGTTCTGAATCAAGGCTCCTCAAAATATATGTCCATATCTGATAATGTCTGATTCTTGGAACCTGTGAATGTTACTTGAATCAGAAAAAGGATCTTTGGAGATGTAATTAAGTTAACAATCTTGAGATCACTTTGGATTATTCAAGTGGGGCCTAAATCCAGTTAGGATTTAGGATCCAGTTAGTGTTGTTCAGTCTATGTGGATGAGAGACACAGACAGAAGAGGAGGCACATTGGGAGACGAAAGAGGCAATTGTGATCATGGAAACAGAGATTGATGTGACAAGAAGTCAAGGAACACCTGGAGCCAGAAGAAATTGGAAGAGACAAGGAATGCTCTCCCATAGAATCTCTGGAGGGAGTGTGGCTTGCTGACACTCGATATTGGACTTCCGGACTCCAGAACTCCTGGAGAATAAATGTCTATTTTAAGCCGCCAAATAGCCATTTGTGGTTATTTGTTACGGCAGCCTCAGCAAACAGATGCACTGATATATGTAAGGGTTGAGATTTAATGAAATCAATTATTTTTACTGGTTTATAACGGGCATTAGTAAGTGAAACTGACATCTTCTATTATAGGGAGTGTGTGAAGGAGGAGAATACAATGATGCTCATACAGTTTGTTGCCAAAGCCTTGATTGGTGCTAATGCACTGGCATTTTTATCCACTGTTGGTGTCATATCACAGCTGAAAATGTCAATATGGTGAACAAAAAGTTATTATGAAGATAGATTTGACCTTGCCGACTCCTGAAAGGGTATTATTGGTTGGGCGGCGGGGGTGGGGGGGGGGGATGTGTCTGTGGACCATTTGGAGAACCACAGGCTAAGGAAACCTGACCCAATTTCAGAACCCAGATTGAAAATGATGAACTTCTTTCTTGAAACTCTCTTTGTTAGGGCACAAGATACTGCAGGCACTATATTCTTTTTTACTGCCAGCTCTGATGTAAACTGTAGCATAATGTCTTGACTTATAGTAATTCTGTTGAATCAGAACTTGTTTAGTATTATGAACCTTACTGTACTCATATAAATGAGCAGAGAAAAATGATTTATCTCCCTAAGTTTTTTGAAACCCAGCTCAACCTCAGCTTTTTCTTCTGCCCACTAATTGGCCCACTAACTGGCTGTTCCTTGCAGACATGTACCTAAAATGGCAATACTTTTTGTTGGGTGTCTTATCTTTTGATGGAGTCTACTTATCTACCTTCATAATTTACATAACATAGTTCTTTTGGAACAAGTAAAAAAAATTTTTTTAATTTATGGTTTATTCTTCTACCTAGTTGTACTAGATTTTTGAGCCTTTCCTCTCTCCTCTCCATGGTTCCTAAGTTGTGCACACATATGCTCACAGATTCACACTCAAACACACCTTTCACTTAATTATCTACCTGTTTCTTAGCCTTTTTGTGGAATCATTGCAGAATTACAAATATTGATTTCCGTAGATATTAAGGGTGTAGTGTTAGCTTATTTATAACCAAACTGATGAGGACAAAATACAGTAAGGACCCAGCCCTGAAACTGTTAGTTGGGAGTATGAGCATTGGGTCTAGAGAAACATAAAATAAGATATTTTGCTTAAATTAAACAAGGGAGAAAGTACTTGTTGACAGACACAAAAAGGATGCTGAGTTGGAGAATGTACCAGAGCTTCAAGGTAGTGCAAATGCATTTTCAGTGGGTGAATGGAGTAAAGATGTTCTCATGAAAAACTATCACAGCAAAAGCAGTTTCTGTGTAAGCAATTAAGGAGAGTCTGTATAAATACTTAGCAATACTAGTTTTTTTTTTTTTTTTTTCCCCATTGGCTTGGAACCAGAGGAGAATCCAGGGTGTCGTCCTACTTATATCTAGTAGAAAATGTGGTATCTGGTAAAAATTGATGCTGTAATTCAGTACACAGTGTGGGAATAGATGTGCCTTAGTTTGTTGCACATGGTGGGGTGAGAGTCGTTTGTTGGCAGGTGAGTAGTCTAGCATATTGTGGGCATTGCCTTGCGCAGGCACTTAGTTTGCACATCCTTTTTCACATTGCTGAATTATTTACCACCATTCATCCACTTAACATACTATAAAACTTTGTTGGTTTTCTGCTGTGTCTGCAGTCATCATCCCCTCTCTTTTTGTTGATCGGTGGGGATTTATGCTTATTTCTTGTATGCTTTGTAGTTAATTCTTTTCTGGAGGGAACAGAAAAGGGTATACTCATTCCATTGCCTGCACTGGAAATCTCAGCCTTGATTGATCACCAAGTCTTGCATTATACTTTGTACATTTAACTTTTTTCTTAAATTCTTGGAACCTGTGCCTATTTACACTAGAAAATATTGTTTCACATTCTTCTCTGCTGCCCCAAACCAGTGCCCCTATCGTCTTTCTTACACTATTCTGTTCCCCAGCCAAGAAGATTTGTGAGCTTTCCTGTTTATAGTTTGTATTACAGTAAAATATAGGCATATTAAATAAGCTGTTTCACACTGTTCCTGATATGTTTTGAGAAAGGATCTAGGTTTGGATCTTCTCGCCAGTAAAATCACATGTTGCCAACTATTTAGAAATTACTGCCTGCTTTAAGCTGAATCTCACTTGCTAAAGTAGAAGACTCATTTGTTTATATAACTATATGTCTGATACCTATTGACCCTTGGTCATTTGTTATAACTTTTCTTACATGTTTGCTTTTCCTGAAAAGACTCAGTATCATGTAGCTTTATAAGTGCAATAGAACACAATGAAATTTTCAAAACATAATCAGAATTGGACATTGGCTCATTTAAATGGTTGGCATTGCCAAATGTGTCCACTTCTAAAAGAACTGAAATAAATGTGAAAGCTGTCTTTGGCTCATTAGTGAAATGAAGGAAACATTGTGAATGTGAGGGTGAGTTGTCATGGGAAATTAAATGGAAATGAAATATGTTAATAATCTTAAATTGGTTTTGCTATGCATATTAGTTTTTTAATGTGTCAGGTTACACTTGCTCACAGATGGATGCTGTGAAGACTTTGACCTTCACAGGGAAACATACAATTCATTTGACAATTGAGTGAATGTATCAACAGCAAAAAAAAATTGAGTGAGATACTCTGTTTAATTTAGGAATCGACAACCAGCTAATTGAAAAGAGTGAAAAGGAGAAATGAGTGCTAAAGCTTTGATATCTGGGTCAAATTGTAGAAACTCTAGCATTATACAGTTAAATTCAGCATCTCAAAACAATGCTTATTCTTGGTTTGCTCAAATAGGAGGCTGCCCAAGCCATAAGTCGCCTTTCTAAATTTCCCTGGTCAAATACTTACAGTGTAAGTATTGGGTTGGCCAAAAAGTTCATTCATGTTTTTCTGTACGATATCACAGAAAAAAAAGACCCACATGAACTTTTTGGCTGACCCAGTATATAGCTGTGACATAAAAAAAATAGATGTGATTTTAATAGTACTCATGCTTTCTGTGTTTGTCATTTTGTCAAATCTTCATATCTCCATACTTTTAGTGCAGAGTCATAAATTTTTTAATTGTACATTTTTAGAAGTATAATTTATATGTAGTACGGACAGATTTTCAGTGAGTTTCCTTTATGCCCTTTTCCAGCCCCCTGCCATCCTTTAACACAGCCATGACTATTCATTCAGTTAGCTTATTAGCTTTGTCCATTTTAAGACTTCACATAAACATAATTATATAATATATACTGTTTTATATCTGTTTCTTTCGTTCAGTGTGTTTTGAAAATTCCTTTGTATTGTTAGATGTATGAATATTTCATTTTAATGCTGAGCTGTATTCCATTGTGTGATGATAGTACAGTTTATTCTCTTGTTGATGGGCATTTGCGTTATTTCTACTTCTTGGCTAGTATGAATAAAACTGTTGTGATCCATTGTGTACAGATTACATTAGTGTTCGTATCTGTTGGGCAAATGCCTAGGAAGAAACTTTCTGAGTAGTTGTATGTTTTAATAAAGCAGTGATTCTCAGCTGTAGATGCTTTTGCCAACGTTGGGGACATTTGGCCGTGTCTGGAAATATTTTTGGTAATCGTGACTGAGTGAAGGTTGGATAGAGGTCCAAGAGACTGCTAAATAACATAGAAAGGCCAAGACAGCTCTGCATCCAAAGAATTATTTGGTACACAATATCTATAATGCTGAAGTTGAGAATTCCCGTTTTAAACAAAATTGCTGAACAATATGCCAAAGTAGTGTTATTGTACATGACAGTTTCCATTTGTTCCGTGTATGCTATAAAATTTGATATTATTAGTCTTATAATTTTAGTTATTCTGGTAGTATTCTATTTATGGTTTTAATTTGCATTTCCTTTATGAGATAGTGATGTTAAGCATTTTTCTTGTGCTTTTGACCATTTCTATATCTTTCTTTTTCCAGTTTTGAGATAACTGACATAACATTGTGTCAGTTTAAGGTGTATAATGTGATGCTTTGATATATTAATAGACTGTGAAATGATTACCACAGTAAGGTTAATGAACATATCCATCATCTCACATGATTACCGTTTTTTCTATGTGTGTGACAAGAACATGTAAGACCTATCCTTTTAGCAACTTTGAAGTATACAATATAATATTAACTGTAGTCACCATGCTTTACATTAGATCCTCAGAACTTATTCTTCTTAGAACTTGAAGTTTGACCACCACCACACATATTCTATTCTGTACCCCTGACAACCACCAACCTACTTAAATTCCACATATAAATAAGATCACATATATATGTATATACATATATTTTTTTGGCCTTTCTCTGCCTAACTTATTTCACTTACCATAATACCCTCAAGTTCCATCCATCTTGTCACAAATGGCAGGCTGAATATATTTCATTGTTTTCTTTTCTTTTTTTTTTTTAATTTTTATTTTTACTTTATTTTACTTTACAATACTGTATTGGTTTTGCCATACATTGACATGAATCCACCATGGGTGTACATGTGATCCCAAACATGAACCCCCCTCCCACCTCCCTCCCCACAACATCCCTCTGGGTCATCCCCGTGCACCAGCCCCAAGCATGTTGTATCCTGCATCGGACATAGACTGGTGATTCGATTCTTACATGATAGTATACATGTTTCAATGCCATTCTCCCAAATCATCCCACCCTCTGCCTCTCCCTCTGAGTCCAAAAGTCCGCTATACACATCTGTGTCTTTTTTGCTGCCTTGCATACAGGGTCATCATTGCCATCTTTCTAAATTCCATATATATGTGTTAGTATACTGTATTGGTGTTTTTCTTTCTGGCTTGCTTCACTCTGTATAATCGGCTCCAGTTTCATCCATCTCATCAGAACTGATTCAAATGTATTCTTTTTAACGGCTGAGTAATACTCCATTGTGTATCTGTACCACAGCTTTCTTATCCATTCATCTGCTGATGGACATCTAGGTTGTTTCCATGTCCTGGCTATTATAAACAGTGCTGTGATGAACATTGGGGTACATGTGTCTCTTTCAATTCTGGTTTCCTCGGTGTGTATGCCCAGCAGTGGGATTGCTGGGTCATATGACAGTTCTGTTTGCAATTTTTTAAGGAATCTCCACGCTGTTTTCCATAGTGGTTGTACTAGTTTGCATTCTTTAACAAGTGGTGCTGGGAAAACTGGTCAACCACTTGTAAAAGAATGAAACTGGATCACTTTCTAACACTGCACACAAAAATAAACTCAAAATGGATTAAAGATCTAAATGTAAGACCAGAAACTGTAAAACTCCTAGAGGAGAACATAGGCAAAACACTCTCCGACATAAATCACAGCAGGATCCTCTATGATCCACCTCCCAGAATTCTGGAAATAAAAGCAAAAATTAACAAATGGGATCTAATTAAAATTAAAAGCTTCTGCACAACAAAGGAAAATATCAGCAAGGTGAAAAGACAGCCTTCTGAATGGGAGAAAATAATAGCAAATGAAACAACTGACAAACAACTAATCTCAAATATATACAAGCAACTTATGCAGCTAAATTCCAGAAAAATGAACAACCCAATCAAAAAATGGACCAAAGAACTGAATAGACATTTCTCCAAAGAAGACATATGGATGGCTAACAAACACATGAAAAGATGCTCAACATCACTCATTATCAGAGAAATGCAAATCAAAACCACAATGAGGTACCACTTCACACCAGTCAGAATGTCTGCGATCCAAAAATCTGCAAGCAATAAATGCTGGAGAGGGTGTGGAGAAAAGGGAACCCTCCTACATTGTTTTATTTTCTAACTGAAGCTATATCACAAAGCTGTAATAAGACAGTATGGTGTTCGCATAAAAACAGGTACATGGATTAATGGAACAGAATTAAGAGCCCAGAAATACACCAATGTGAAAATGGTTAACTAATATTTGACAAGGGAGCTGAAAATACTCAATGGGTAGAACATAGTCTTTTCAATAATTGGTGCTGGGAAAACTGGATATCCATGTGCAAAAGAATGAAACTGGGCCCCTAACTTACACCACTGAAAAATTGACTTGAAATGAATTAAGGTTTAAATTTAAGACTTGAAACCATAAAAATCCTAGAAGATATCACAAAGTATGGTATGACAACACAGGCAAAACAAACAAACAAAAACATACAGGGTGTGATTATATTAAACTGAAAAGCTTCTGCACAGCAAAACAAGCAACAACAACAAATGTAAAGGTAGCTTATGGGATGGAAGAAAATATTTACAAACCACATATCTGATAAGGAATTATAACATCCAGGATAGTCATACAGAGAAATTCATACAGTTAAATAGCAAAAAGTCAGTCTGGTTCAAAAAACAGGCAGAAGACTTGAATAGACATTTTTTTCAAAGAAGACATAAAATGGCCAATGGGTACATGAAAATGTACTCGATACCACTAATCATTACAAGCAAATCAGAGCCACCTATGAAATATCATCTCATACCTATTAGAATGGCTATTATCAAAAAGACAAAACAAAATGCGATTATATGGAAAAAAAAACAAAAAACAAACCTTGAGCCCTATTGGGAATATAAATTGGTCTAACCACCATGGGGAACAATGTGGAGGTTCCTTAAAAAATTAAAACTAGAACTACTGTATCATCCAACAATTCCACTTCTTGGTTTTTAACTAAAAGAAATGAAGCCACTACCTTGAAGAGATATCTGTATGCCATTATTTATTGCAGCATGATTTACAGAAGCTAAGACATGGAAATCAACCCAAGTGTCCTATATATTTTGCAAAAGTTTGTCTGTAAGTCCTTTGTCCAATGGAAAAACTGAATTGTTCAGACAGTCTTGTTAAGAATACTTTTCCAGACATATCTCTTCCATACATTTTCTCATAGTCTGTAGCTTTCCTTTTATTTTATTAATGGTATCATTTGAAGTACAGAAATTTAAAACTTTAGTGTAATTCGTAACTTTTATTTCCTTTTTTGCTCATGCTTTCTGTGCCCTATGAAGGCTTTGCTTATACAAAGATATCACAAAGATACTGTTCTTGGTTATCATCTAGAAGCTTTATTTAGGTTTCATATTCTATTAGAATGGATTTTTTTAATACATGGTATGAAGTGGGGATCAATATGTATTTATTTCCATGTGCATTTTCAGATCTTACAGACCATTTCTTCAAAGGACTATTCTTACCCTTGATAAATTACTTTGTATTCTAACTAAACTCAGTTATCTATTTTGTGGGTACATCGTTGAACTCAGTTCTGTGTTTGACGTGTATCCTTATTGCCAATATCATACTGCCTTAATTACTATAGTTTTTAGAAGGTGGAAACAGTATAATGTAAGCCCTTCAGTTTCATTTTTCTTCAATATTATCTATTCTAAGTCTTTTGAATTTCCATATAAATTTTAGAGTGTGCTTATTAGTTTAATTATGTTAGAATTTTAATGATGATGACATTGTCAGTTTGAGTAGAATTGATACATTAAAGTAATACCAATAATATTGAGTCTTTCAATTCACAAACATGGACTCTCTCCATTTGTTTCTTTAGAGCTTTAATTTATGACATTGTTTTAAAATTTTCTGTTATAGTTCTCAAAAAGTTTTTGTTTCTTTTACAGTATTTTAATGGTTGTTTTTAAGACTTAATTTTTTAATAGTAGTTTTAGGCTCATGACAAAATTGAGAGGAAGGTACAGAGATTTCCCGTTACCCTCTTATCCCCCACATGGATAGACTACCTCAAGGGGATATAGTTAAAACTGATAGCTGTATCAACACATTGTAATCATCTAAAGGACACACTTTATGTTAGGGTGTATTTAGAGTATTGTAAATTCTGTGGGTTTGAAACAGTGCATAATGACCCTCATCCACCATACTACTATGTATGATACTATAAGTATACAGAATATTTTCACCACCCTGAAAATCCTCTCTGCTTTCCCTTTTGTATATTTCTTTCTAAGTATTTTATGATTTTTTTGATAATATATAACTGTTTTTTGAAAAAATAATAACTTGTTGCTGCTAAGTCGCTTCAGTCTTGTCCAACTCTGTGCGACCCCACAGACGGCAGCCCAATAGGCTCCTCTGTCCCTGGGATTCCCCAGGCAAAAATACTGGAGTGGGTTGCCATTTCCTTCTCCAGTGCATGAAGGTGAAAAGTGAAAATGAAGTCGCTCAGTCGTGCCTGACTCTTAGCGACTCCATGGACGGCAGCCTACTAGGTTCCTCCGTCCATGGGATTTTCCAGGCAAGAGTACTGGAGTGGGTTGCCATTGCCTTCTTCGAAATTATTGCTAGTACAGCAAACAGAATATAGCTGGTGCTTTCATTTTTGCATCCTGTAAAATTGGTAAATTTTACATGTTATTTCTATTAAGATGTCTTTTTTAGTGGGTCTTTAGGATTTTCAGTATGAACAATTTTGTCATCTGAGAGTACAGAGTTTTAATTTTTTCTTTTCAATTTCTGTTCTTTTATTCGTTTTTCCTGCCTGCTGCCATGGCTAGGACCTCCAGTGTAATGTTGAATAGAAGTGGTGAGAGCACACTGTTTGCAGATGATATGATTCTCTGCAAAGAAAACCCTAAAGGTACCACCAGAAAACTACTAGAGCTAATCAATGAACATAGTAAAGTTGCAGGATATAAAATTAACACACAGAAATCCCTTGCATTCCCATACACTAACAATGAAAAAACAGAAATTAAGGAAAAATTCCCATTCCTTTGCAACAAAAAGAATAAAATACTTAGGAATAAATTTACCTAAAGAAACAGAAGACTTATATATAGAAAACTATAAAACACTGATGAAAGATATCAAAGATGATGCAAATAGATAAAGAAATATACCATGTTTGTGGATTGGAGAAATCAGTATAGTGAAAATGAGTATGCTGCCCAAAGCAATCTATAGATTCAACACAATCCCTATCAGGCTGCCAATGATATTTTTCACAGAACTAGAAAAAATAATTTCACAGTTTGTATGGAAACATAAAAAACCTTGAATAGCGAGCACAGTCTTGAGAAAGAAGAATGGAACTGGAGGAATCAACCTTCCTGACTTCAGACTATACTACAAAGCTACAGTCATCAAGACAGTATGGTATTGGCACAAAGACAGAAATCTAGATCAGTGGAACAAAATAGAAAGCCTAGAGATAAATCCACACACCTATGGACATCTTATCTTTGACAGAGGAGGCAAAAGTATACAGTGGAGAAAAGGCAATCTCTTTAACAAGTGGTGCTGGGAAAACTGGTCAACCACCTGTAGAAAATGAAACTAGAACACTTTCTAACACCATACACAAAAATAAACTCAAAATGGATTAAAGATCTAAATGTAAGACCAGAAACTATAAAACTCTTAGAGGAAAACATAGGCAGAACACTCTCTGGCATAAATCACAGCAAGATACTCTGTGACTCGTCTCCCAGAGTAATGGAAATAAAAATAAACAAATAGGACCTAATTAAACTTAAAAGCTTTTGAGCAGCAAAGAAAACTATAAAGGTGAAAAGACAGCCTTCAGAATGGGAGAAAATAATAGTAATGAAACAACTGACAAAGAATCTCCAAAATATACAAGCAGCTTATGCAGCTCAATACCAGAAAAATAAATGACTGAATCAAAAAATGGGCCAAAGAACTAAACAGACATATCTCCAAAAAAGACATACAGATGGCTAACAAACACATGAAAAGATGCTCAACATCACTCATTATTAGAGAAATACAAATCAAAACCACAACGAGGTACCATCTAATGCCGGTCAGAATGGCCGCCAAACAATAAATGATGGAGAGGTTGTGCAGAAAACAGACGCAAACAGCCACTATGGAGAACAGTGTGGAGATGCCTTAGAAAACTGGAAATAGAATTTCCATACGACCCAACAATCCCACTGCTGGGCATACACACCAAGGAAACCAAAACTGAAAGAGACACATGTATCCCAATGTTCATTGCAGCACTGTTTACAACAGTTAGAGCATGGAAGCAACCTGGACGTCTGTTGCCAGATGAAGGAAATAGGGCTGGGTGAAATCCTTGTTGCATTAGTTTTCCACTGCTGCATAACAAAGGACCACAAACTTAGCCACTGAAAATAACATCCACCAAACATAGACGTCTGTTGCCAGGAAGTTGTGGTGCACATACACGATGGAATAGTACTCAGCTATAAAAAAGAACACATTTGAGTCAGTTCTAATGAGGTGGATAAAACAGGAGCCAATTATACAGAGTGATGTAAGTCAGAAAGAGAAACACCAATAGAGTGTTTCTGTTGCATGTATATGGATTTAGAAAGACGATAAAGATGACCCTATATGCAAGACAGTAAAAGAGACACAGATGTAAAAAACAGACTTTTGGACTATGTGGGAGTAGGTGAGGGTGGGATCATTTGAGAGAATAGCACTGAAACATGTATATTACTGTATGTAAGATAGATGACCAGTACAAGTTTGATGCATGAAGCAGGGCACTCAGAGCTGGTGCTCTGGGACAACCCAGAGGGATGGGGTGGGGAGGGAGATGGGAGGGGGGTTCAGGATTGGGGGACACATGTGCACCCATGGCAGATTCACGTCAGTGTATGGCCAAAACCGCTGCAATACTGTAAAGTAATTAGCCTCCAATTAAAATTAATTGATTAATTTTAAAAAAGGAACTTAAAGTCGTGAGAGCCATCATTCTTGCCTTTTTGCTGATATCTTTATATACACAGTTGATTGGGCAGTTTTCTTGGGAAGGGCCTCACCATTCACCATGAGAACCTTTAAAATTAGAGTTTTTTTCCACATAATGACTGTGGAGAAGCTCAGAAATTCATAGCAAAAGGATTTAACACACTGTTGTTGGCTTAAAGATGGTGGGGGCCAAATAAGAAGGTAGTTTTAAGGAAAAGAGAGAAAATCGTAGCTGACAGCCAGCAAGGAAATAGGGATTTCCATCCTATAAATCTCAAGGAACTAAATTCTGCCAAAAAAGTGTGTGAGCCAGGAAGCAGATTTTTCTCCAAAGGTTCCAGGTGAGAACTTGTTCTACCCAACATCTTGATTTCAGTCTTACGGTAACACTGAGCAGAGGACTTAATCATGCTGGATAGATTTCTGACTTGGAGGATTGTGAACTGTTTGGTGGATGTTATTTTCAGTGGCTAAGTTTGTGGTCCTTTGTTATGCAGCAGTGGAAAACTAATGCAACGAGGATTTCACCCAGCCCTATTTCCTTCTTTCTTGGTAATCTCCATCAGTTTCTGCTTGATTTTGGTTGCCCTCCAGTGCCTTCAAAGAGTGGTTGAGTGGAGTTCATGATTGCCATCTGTGGGAGTGCTAGTAAAATATCAACTACTTTGCCACTGCTAGAGCTTGAACTCTTCATATTAATTTCGGCTTTTCCTTCTCTTTAAAAATTATTTATATGGTCTTCATATTATTGTTGTTGTTCAGTCTCTAAGTCATGTTTGACTCTTGGTGACCCCATGGGCTGCAGCATGCCTGGCTTCCCTGGCCTTCACTATCTCCCAGTGTTTGTGCAAATTCATATCCATTGAGTTGGTGATACCATCCAACCATCTCATTCTCTGTTACCCCGCTTTCCTCCTGCCTTCAGTCTTTCCCAGCATCAGGGTCTTTGCCAGTGAGTCAGCTCTGTGCAACAGGTAGCCAAAGTATCGGAGCTTCAATTTTAGCATCAGTTCTTCCAATGAATGTTCAGGGTTTCTTTTAGGATTGATTGGTTTGATCTCCTTGCTGTCCAAGGTTTATATTCAGTTCAGTTCAGTCGCTCAGTTGTGTCCAGCTCTTTGCGACCCCATGAATCGCAGCACGCCAGGCCTCCCTGTCCATCACCAACTCCCGGAGTTGACTCAGATTCACATCCATCGAGTCAGTGATGCCATCCAGCCATCTTATCCTCTGTCGTCCCTTTCTTCTCCTGCCCCCAATCCCTCCCAGCATCAGAGTCTTTTCCAATGAGTCAACTCTTCGCATGAGGTGGCCAAAGTACTGGAGTTTCAGCTTTAGCATCATTCCTTCCAAAGAAATCCCAGGGTTGATCTCCTTCAGAATGGACTGGTTGGATATTAAATGTACAATATTTCACCCTGTTTAAGTACCATTCTCCTAATGTTAGCTATTTGGTTGTTTCTGACTTTTGCTACAAAAAGCTCAGAGGTATATCTGGGTCTGTGTTTTGGTTTTGTTGATTTATTAGGATAAATTTGGAGTAGAGTCCCTAGGTTAAAGAGATTAGAGGAAACACTTTTGGAGGGCTGTGCTGCTTACTAGCTGTGAGACTGTGGCAAGTTAGCTTATTTGAGTCTCATTTTCAAGGAAATGGCAGCCCACTCCAGTATTCTTGCCTGGAAAATCCCATGAATGGAGGAGCCTGGTAGGCTACAGTCCATGGGGTCGCAAAGAGTCAGACACGACTGAGAGACTTCACTTTCACTTTTCACTTTTCATCTTATGTGAAAACCTAAGAAAATCTGTCCTTCGTGGTTGGAACATTAAATTATGTGGCTTACAGAAAGTGCTAGGGAGAGAGAGGATACTTAATAATGGATGAAGACATGAGGATTACAACGATAGCTACTGATGTGTTTGACATCTTGCTTTTCAAAAGTAAAATGCCAATTTACAGTTGGATTTTTTTTTTCTTCTGAAGTAAGTCTTCTACATAACTAATCACACAAGGAGGGACAACTACAAAATGCAGAACACAGGACAGGGTAGCTAAGTTAAAGATGAAAGAATAGACTTTATAATACTACCATATGCATATTTGGTGCTGAATCAGGTCTCCAAAAAATATAATTGTCCCATTCTCCTTAGTTTGTGCATCAAAAGGAAGTCCTTTTGAGATGACTTAGAGGGGTGGTTTCTGGACAGTTTTTTTTCTTTCCCTCTGTGCTTCAGTTTACATCTAGTATGTTTGTTCAGACCAGCAGACTGTATTATCCAGTTTGTTTCCAGTATATAGCTGTCATTTAAATAATCTAAAAAGTTTTTATCATAGGTCTTTATCAAGTGCTAACTGGATTTGTAATTTTCCTAGTTTGTCACATCTTCCATAAATACAGTTTTCTCTGTGTCCCAAGAGATGCTATTGTATTGCTATTCATTGAAATAACATTTTCTTAGCATTCTTCTCAAGCCCTTTATTAATGTATATGCCTGGGTTATATTGTTGCAAAATGTTTTTGTTATTGATGGCTAACTCGCTCTATTTTTATTTTGATGGGGCAATAAATAAAGGTACTTAATTCACATAAGCCTATAAATTAAATTCTCAAGAGGAAAGAAAATAATTTTAAATGCAGTTTACAATGTGGTAACTGGTAATCCACTTGCACACAAGCTCGTTTAGTGGAATTGGATTGAATGATAAAAAAAGTTTCATAACATTATTGTTTGTCATCTGTGCTGAATGGTTTTCATGATGTTGAGCTGTATGAAGAGATTACCTCCATTCCTACTGACCCCTTCTCTTCTCTCTTCTTTCCTCCAGAGAGTAAAAGAAGAGTTTTTCCTTTGTTTTCCAAAATGATTCTGTCTGTATAGTTGAAATGGCTTTTCTTTAAAAGGGAAGCAAAGAGTCTGAGCTGCAGTTATTAGTTGTTCTAAAAGTGTAGTTGTTGTTGCAAATCAAAGAAGCATCTCTCCTGAATGTTTGTTTCCTTTCTTGAATGAATAATTTTCAGATTCCACTCCCCACCCCCAGTAGAAATAAAATTAACAGGAGAATATGAAAAGGGCAACTGAATTGTTCTATTTTTAATAACTCTTCAAAAGTTTTTAAAAGTTGCTTCTGTAACATCATAAAGATTTTGTTGCCATTGGCCGCCATCAGAAGAGATTATTTTCAAATATTCCTGTTTGACCTCCACAAAGGTGCATTTTCTCCTCGAGAAAGCCACTGGCAAATTCAGCTAACGCAGAACCAGGAGTTCATTTGTTTAAAGAGTTGCAGCTTTAGGGCTCAAATAGAACACATCAGCTCTTTCAGTTAATTTCTGACAAGCTCAGGTGATGACTTTGATTTGTCAGATCATGTATCCATCCGGTGGATGGTTACCTGAGAAACAATCTTTTTTCTTAGGTGTCTGCTTAGGGATTGTGATTCTTGCAGGCAATTCTGTAGAAGATTCACATTTTTTAATTTGAACGTAGAGGACTCATCCACATTCTTCAGAGCAAGCACAAGCCTCAAATTCTTCTTCCATTAATTTCATTCTGCAATCATTTTTTAAAGACCTGGATATGTTTAAAATTTACATGATCATTTTTTTTCTCATCTGCAGTAAAATTAGCTTATTTCTAAAAGTTAGATTATTTCTAAAAGTTAGATTATTTCTAAACCACAAATTTGCAATTTCATTTTCCCAGGATGACTTTCTGCTTGCTTCTGTTTGATACATTTTACTCATCTACAGTAGCGTATACAGTAGTGTACTTAAGGCCACTATTCATGTACCATATTATCCTCATAACTGCAGTTTTTTTACATGATAGTTTGTACATTGCTTTTATGAAAGCAATTAAGTTGATTAATCCTATGGAGACAACAATATTCTTTTGCTCACCAGTGCATCATTATAATTGGAAACTTTTCACAGTGACCCAGTTTGCAGTGTCTACAAACCCGTAGGAGGCTGGGATCAAGGTGAAGGCAGTGCCCCTGGGGGTGAGGATAAGGAGCACTTGCACAGAACCACAGTGACTGGTCACCTTACAGGGAATGGTTAGGGCTTGCTGATCTTGTGTTCCCAGTATCCTTACTGCATGCAGATGATGAAGAGCCTGGCCTGAATGGTAGCCCCTTGGATGGTAGTGGTTACCTCCATGGAGTGCTTAACACCTAGACTGTCACGTCTGTGGTAAAACCCAGTGGTGACAAATGCAGCTTAAACCTGGTGCACTGGCCAGCACGGTTCTACTTTTGCATGGACATAATCTTCAAAATATTGCCCCTGAGGGACACGCCTGAAACAAAGTCAGCGATCTCAGATTCTGTGAGAGCAAATAGAAAGGAGAGACCACTTCCAGGGCCTTTATGTCCTTGATCAGGCAGCTCAGTTTGGTGACACACTGATGTCCTCTGCCGTGTCCTCGGCCATGCCACCAAGAAGCCTTTCTGTAGCAGCTTCCCATCATTCCGTGTTACATGTTCTCTTGGAGAGGAAATGCAGAATTCTTCAAATTGGATGCTTTCTTGTCTTGTACCTTAAGTCAGAGCTGAAGTTGGGGAGTATACACCAGCAGCATAGTCTTTGTGGCCGTTGCTTTCACTGAGTTTAGGTAGTTTGAACTGATGAACAGAACAAAGAATGAAATGTTATTTATGCATTGTTTCATTCTGGTTTTTGATAATGTCCTTAATTCATTTCAGACTAACATTATAGTTATATCTGGGAGACAGCTTTTAAACACACAAAAAAATATGTGTAAGATGATATTATCTTATATACTTCTGTATCATTTAATTTCAAAAAGGAAACTCTAGTCATTTGAGCAGGCACAGTCTGTTCAATAGTCAAAATTTGATGAATTTTATAAGCTTTGAAAAGATCTTTTCATGTACAGTAAAATGACATCATTCTTTGCTGGCTCCTATAAAATTGGCTTATCTTTTGTCAGCAGAATGACTGAAGTCTTGCTTCCTGTTTATAAAGCTAGAGTTTATTATCCTGAAAATTGTATGACCAAGTATAGCCTTTAGGATACGTTTCATTGCAAGAAAAAGAAAACATGACCAGAGCTGTCTTAAAGTATGAGAATAATTGTTAATTGCATAATGAGAACCATGGATGAAAGTTCTACTATCAATTAATTCAACAGTGTTTTCAGAATGAAAGTTCTGTACATCTTTCTGCTAGACTTTTGTCCTTAGACTTGTCCCATAATTATTAAAAAGACACTATTACTCCAGACACTTAGTTTTTGCCATCACTTCATGGCAAGTAGATGGGGAAACAATGGAAATAGTGATAGACTTTATTTTCTCGGATTCCAAAGTCACTGCAGATAGTGACTGCAGCCATGAAATTCAAAGATGCTTGCTCCTTGGAAGAAAAGCTATCACCAACCTAGACAGCATATTAAAAAGCAGAGACATTACTTTGCCAGCAGAGGTCCATTTAGTCAAAGCTATGGTTTTTCCAGTAGTCATGTATGGATGTGAGAGTTGGACCATAAAGAAAGCTGAGCGCAGAAGAATTGATGCTTTTGAACTGTGGTGTTGGAGAAGACTCTTGAGAGTCCCTTGGACTGCAAGGAGATCAAACCAGTCCATCCTAAAGGAAGTCAGTCCTGAATATTCATTGGAAGGACTGATGGTAAAGCTGAAGCTCCAGTGCTTTGGCCAGCTGATGTGAAGAACTGACTCATTGGAAAAGACCCTGATGCTGGAAAAGATTGAAGGCGGGAGGAGAAGGGGATGACAGAGGATGAAATGGTTGGATGGCATTACCGACTCTATGGACATGAGTTTGAGCAAGCTCCAGGAGTTGGTGATGAGCAGGGAGGCCTGGGTTGCTTCAGTCCATGGGGTCACAGAGTTGGACACAACTGAGTGACTGAACTAACTAATTACTTCAAACAAATTAAATGAGAGTCACCATGGGGGAGTGAGGAAGTCCAGGCATTGGTCCACTTAGAATGCATGATGATTCTGTCCTGCAGCTTGGCAGGACTGAGAACAAAGTTATACCAAGTAGGATTCACACTGGGGATTATAAACCCAGCTACCCTGAAGTGTATGGCCATTCAGTAGCTGAAGAAAGCAGTTCTTTTAGCACTGGATAATGGAGAAGAATTTGGCCAATATTGTCTGCCATGCTATAGATGATTTAAAGTGCAAAAAACAAACAATGCATTTTGAATTCATGTGTGATCATTATTATCACTTTAAAAAGCTATATAAATTGTTCTTACCCTTTGCCTTAGAGACAAATCTTTAGATAGACAGTTTTTATTAACTCAGTGAACTGCAGTACAAAAAGAATGTTTTGGTTAGGAAGGAGGCAAGAGTATTTAAAGCATACTTTCAGGCATTTGATGTGTAGATAAATATCAGTCTTTTAAGTAATTGTAAAGAAATGATCTATGTTGCCTTGTCTGAGGATTGTAGTCAACTCTTGATCAATCAGAATTGAGTCTTTTCTTCATGGGTTATATAACATGTGCTCTTTGTTGTGACTCTCTTGTTTTTTAATTTTTAGGTGCATTCTGCCTTCACAAGCATGTGCCAGAACAGAATTTATTATTATCCTGTCTAGACATTCTGTTGCTTAATGGCATTGCCATTTTCTAGATAAGACATTTTACTTGTATTCATATAGCATCTTTGTCAAGCAGGTTTTCTCTTCTCTCTAGTTCACAGTAGTGTCCTTCTGAGTCTCTGTTTTGTTTTTGACTGTGAAATACCACCTTAAAAAGTCCTCACTCTCCCTCCCTCTGCTCTCAATATGTTTTTAAGTCTCTCTATTTAGTTTATCCCTAATGGTGCTTCTGGAGTTATCATCTTAAAATTTAGATGGGATCATGTCCTTTTTGCATTGCCTTATCTCCTCCTTATCTACAGAATAAAAATTCAAACTGTTAGATTTTTTTTCCCAAGCACGACCTAAAAAATTTCCCATCTCACATACTCTGCTTTATACTGTGATGTTGATACTCCTCCCATGAGGAGGTGGAATCTATATGTCCCTTCACTAGAATATGGGCAGATTTCTGATGGTGGTAAGACACTAATGTGACCACCTCGACAAGTCATAAAGAGTGTTAGGGCTTCTAACTGTACCTCTGGGACACTCCATGTTGGAACCGAAGTCACCATGCTGTGAGAGAGTCCAGCCAAAACCTTCCCTGCAGACCTTGCTAAACTCCCACCAGCAGTTTGCTGCCGAGTGATCTTAGAAGTGGATGCTTCCCCCAGTTAAGCTCCCCAAGCTGATCTTTGTAGACAGAAGTGAGCTATCCCTGCCAAGTCCACCTATATTGGAAAATCATGGGGGAAGAAAAAGGTTTGTTGTTTAGTCACTAAGTCATGTCTGAGTCTTTTGCAACCCCAAGGACTGTAGCCCACCAGTCTCCTCTGTCCATGGGATTTTCCAGGCAAGAATACTGGTGTGAGTTGCCATTTCCTTCTCCAGGGGATCTTCCCAACTCAGAGATTGAACTGGTGTCTCCTACAATACAGGTGGATTTCTTACTACTGAACCACCTGGGAAACTCAAGAAAAAGGTTACTTGTATTTAAAGTGACTAGATTTTTCTTTTTAAAACCAGCTTTGATGAAGTATAAGGTGTATGATTTTACAATAATGTTCGGTATACAATTCAGTGAATTTTGATAAATATTTGCAGTCTTTTCATTACTTAACAGAATCAAAATAGAATAGTTAAATCGTTTTACAAAGTTCTATTGTATACCTTAGCATTTAATTCCCTGTCACTATCCTCAGTCCCTGGTAACCACTAATCTATTACTAGAGTTTTGCCTTTTTCAGAATGGAAAATTGGTTTCTGTACTCATTTTTAGCTATTATAAATATACCTGTTATGAATATTCAAGTATAAATCTTTTTGTAGACATCACTTTTCACTGGTAAAGAATGGGATTTTTCAGTTATATGGTAGTATAGGGGCTTGCTATATGGCTCAGCAGGTAAAAATCTTCCTGCAATCCAGAAGACACTTGAGAGTCAGGTTCAAACCCTGGGTTGGGAAGATCCCCTGGAGAAGGAAATGGCTGCTGCTCTAGTATTATTGCCTGAAAAATCCCATGGACAGAGGAGCCTAGTGAGCTACAGTCCAGTGGGTCGCAAAGAGTCGGACACGACTGAGTGACTAAACACAGCACAGGTGATAGTATATGCCTAATTTTTAAAACTGTTTTCCAAAGTAATTTTTCCAGCGGTGTGTGGGACTTTCAGTTTCCTTGTGTTTCTGCTAGTTCTTGTTATTGCTCTTTATTTATTTTTTTTAAGTACACCAGTTCTCATGGATATAAAGGCAACTCATTCATGTTTTAATTTGCACAGACTTAATGACTAATAATATTCACATCCTTCATGTGTTTGCCATTTCTGTCATGTTTAAAAAAAATGGGTTGTATATCTCTTTAATACTAGTTTTAAGATTTCTTATATATAAGATTGGCCAAAAAGTTCATTTGAATATTTGAACCCAATATTTGGAATGGGCTTCCCTGGTAAAGAATCTGCCTGACAATGCAGGAGACGTGGGTTTGATCCTTGAGTCGGGAAGATCCCCTGGAAAAGGAAATGGTAACCCACTCCAGTATGCTTGCCTAAGTATTCCCATGGATAGAGGAGCCTGGTGGGTTAGAGTCCATGGGGTTGCAAAAGAGTCAGATACAATTTAGCAGCTAAACAATAACAACAACAAAATATTTGGGATATGTTTCCTATCAAGTAAATAGTAATGTAAATATTATCTCCTATTCCCTAGGTTGTTGTCTTTTCACTTTCTTGATGAAGTCTTTGGAAGCACAAAGTTCATAATTTTGGTCAAATACAGTTTATCATGTTTTTCTTTTGTGGTTCATGTCTTTTGTGTTTCTTCCAAAAAAAAAAAATCAAAACCAAGCAAAATGCAAATAAAAACTTTGCCTAAACAAGATAACAAAGATTTTTCTCCTGTATTTTCTTCTAGAAGCTTTATATTTTTAGCTTGTGTATCTAGGGGTATGACCCATTTTGATTTAATGTATATGGTGTGTGGCAGATTTCATCGTTGTTTGCATGTGGATATCAAATATTTTCAGCTACATTTCTTAAAAAGATCATCTTCTCATTGAAATATCTTGGCACCTTTCTTGAAAATCATTTGACCATGTTTATATGGTTACATTTCTGGAATATATTTTGTTCTGTTATTTTCTTTTGATTATGCATCTGTCCTTGTGCCAATATCTATTCTCTTAATTACTGTAACTTTATTATCAATCTTGAAATCAGTTAGTGTTAAATTCTACAGCATTTGTATTTTATTCAAAGACATTCTAACTATTCCAGATCTTTGCATTTCCATATATATATTTTATGATAAGCTTTTATTTACTATGAAAAGGATTGCTAGAATGGAGATTATATTGAATATATTGATCAATTTACTGACAGTGACATCCTTAAGATATTGTTTTTTCTCATTCTGTATGTCCATTTACTTAGTCCTTTTTGTGGTGTTTAGCAGTTTTCAGTGTATAAATCTTGCACACATTTTATAAATTTATTCTTTGCACTATTTGTAGTAGTCCAAATGGGGTTCAGTTACTAAAGAACACTCAAAGTGTGCAAAATTAGAATTTATTGCAAGGGAAAGATTCAATATAGCAACAAGATTAGAACAATAAAGATATGCATTGCAGCCAGAGGCTTCCTCATTACAAGAGGTTTAGAAGAGCTGGACAAGACCTCTGACTGTCCTCTCTGTTGATCATATGATCACTTTTTCTCTCAGATCAGGTGCTACTAATGTGTGCACAGAACCATGTAGCCCCCACTGGAGCCTAGGCTTATATTACTTATACTCTGTTTATCAAGTAGGCATAGTTTTTCCCATAACCAGCCCCAAAGGTAGAGCCTTCTATGGTTTTTCACTCAGACCAGATGGAAATCATCAGATTTCACTTATTAATAAACATTGTTGACAGTCTGGTACAGACTACCCTGAAACTCACCTTCAGCCTATCAGCACAAAGCAGCACTATCAAGCCATACATTTCTTATCTTGACAGGGATCAATGCTGTACAGGTACATTTTTACTTCAGCAAAACAGCTCAGGCTAATTCCTGGTATGCTGTAATTGAACCACATCCCTAAACTTTTCTTTGGTCCTATTACAAATGGTTATTCTAAAAAACTTCTATTTCCAATATGTATTGCTTTTATATGTAAACAAAACATACTTTTTGTATATTGACCTTATATCCTTTCTAACTCGTTACTTTTATATCCTTATGACCTTGCTAACTCATTACTTTTAATAACTTCTTATAGATTTCATAGGAATTTTTACATTGAAAATCATGCCGTCTTCGAATCAGGGTAGTTTTTCTTTCTTATAAATCTGTATGCCTTTTATTTCTTTTTCTTGCCTTGTTGCATTCACTGAGAACTCTAGTATAGTGTTGACTAAAAGTGATGACAGCATTCTTTCTGATCTCAGAGGTAAAACATCCAGTATCTCAGCATTAAGTAAGGTGTTGTCTCTAGGATTTTTGTAGATATTCTTTATCAGGTTGAAGTACTCTTCCTTTTATTCTCAGTTTTTATCATGAGTGGGTATTGAATTTTGTCAAATGCCTTTTTTGCTTTCATTAAGACACGTTAAGACAGTCATTTGGTTCCTTTGGTGGAGGCATGGGTGGGGTATGTCAGTCTGTTAATATGGTAAACTTGTATTGAATTTTGAATGTCCTAGAATAGACTCTCTTGACCGTGATTCTTTTTATGTATTCCTTTGTTCAATTCGAAAACATTCTGAAGGATTTTTGCTTCTGGGTTTATGAGACTCATGAGTCTGTAGTTTTCTTTTTTTTGTAATGCCTTTGTCTAATTAGGGTATTAGGTTAATGCTTGACTACAGAATGATTTGTAGCATGTTTCTTCTTTAGTATTTTGCACGACTTTGTATAGCATTATTACCCATTTCTTATGTTTGGTCTAACTCACCAATGAAGCCACATGGACCTGTGAACTTTCTTTGTGGATAGGTTTTTTTTCTCTAATAAATATATAGCTATTCAGGTTATGCAATTTCAACCATTCTATTTAACTTGCTGAATTCGTTGTTATAGAATTTTTAGTAATGTTTTCTTGCTAACCTTTTACTGTCTGTGTGATCTGTAGTGATGTTTTCTCTCTCATTCTTGACTATATGAGTTTTGTCTACTCTCTTTTTTCCTAGTCAGTTTTATTAACCTTTCAAAGAGCTTTCTTTCACTGATTTGCAATAAAGACATTGTTTTTATATTTTTTGTTATAGAATTTATATAGAATTCAATAGTAAGTTAAAACAAAAAGGCATACAGAGAATTCTCATTATTTGGGTGGCAAATTTAACCTTTTTTAAATATAAAATTTCCTCTATAATGTGGTTTGAGTATTTATATTTCATCATAATTTACATGTTTATTAATATGCTTTAAATAATTCTAGTCTCATATTCTTTTGGTATATAAAAGGAGAAGGACTCTTTAAGTTCATTTGTCTGATTTAGAGATTTCTTTTAACCTCACTTCAAGGCTTTTTCCCATGCTGCAGTGAAGACGATGCAAAGGAATCCATACTAGGATTTAACAGAATAAATAAATGGTTTCTGTTACAAAAAGAGCCACTCTAGGAAATGGAACTCTACCTAGTAAATATGGGCTTACTTAGTACATTTACCATGTGACTGGAGTTATCACAATTTCGTTTGTAAAATCTTTCAGAATTTCCTCTGTCATTATCACTGTAACTCAAATTCTGGAAAATGTAAATACTTCCATTGTGCTTGGCCAACAGCGAGTAACAGTAGTGGTTATTTACTGACCTTTTCAGATATTTTTAGATGAGGAAAGGTATAAATAAGTAAAGCAACTCTTTGATTTCTGATAAATGGTCTGGAGGCTGAAGAGCCATAGAAAGGGACTCATTCTGCATCTTGTGCATTTTACTGTCCCTTTATCTGCTTGCTCAGCCACTCCTTAATAATGATCCCAAGAGAGCAGACTCATGCTATATCCTTCCTCTTATACCCATGCTAGAAATCTTAACTACTTCATCCTTGAACTAATCCCTGAAATTACTATTTCTCTCAATTTTTATAAACAGTTTTTCTCGACTCTCTACTTCCACTTCTCCCTTCCATCTAATTTCTTTTGATATATTGTTGTCATTAACCTTGCTAAAAACATTGCAGTTATATCACTCTTTTGCTCTCCAAACTTTTACAGAATAAAATATTCTAAAACTCTTCATCCCTAATAAATGCGTTTTCTAGTTTCACCATCTTGGAACATGGACTCGTCCTCAGTTATTGACAATTTCTGTCATATTTAAAAAAAATACATTGGTAATATTTAAAAACACATGAAGTGGCCCCCCTTAACTATTTTTAAGTATACTATTCAGTATTGTTAAATTCACATTGTGCAACCAGTCTCCAGAACCTTTTCATCGAACTGAAATTCTATTTATTAAATAGTAACATCACAGTATTTGTCTTTTTGAGACTAGCTTATTTCATTTAGCATAATGTTTTTATGATTCATCCATGTTGAAGCATGTATCAGTTTCCTTCCTTTTTAAGGCTAAATATCAGGTCTCTTCTTAAGACCAGGTTTTTTTTTATAGGAAGAGGGTTGAAGATGTTAGAATATTAAATATGTGAGAAGAATTACTATAGTTAGAAGATAGGGTTGTAGGGGGAAGATTCTGAGGCTTCTGAAACTTTCAACTTTGCTTGTCCTACTTATATAGGGTAGCAGAATATGCCATCCCAAAACTTGCCACGGGGATGTAAGAATTATTCTGAGTCAAGGGCATGTAAACAGATCCAAGGCCATTCTGACCTTTCTTTTTCTTCTTAAGAGCAAGAGGTAAACGCTTATGTCAAAGGTACCATCCTGATACCAGATGAAAGGAAACCATTCTTACTGTTAGAGAGTGGCAATCTGTGTGAACAGACCTTGTTACTCACTCTCACCTTCCTACTCACTTTTCCACAATTAACTGCTCTAGCCCAAATCCTTTGTCTTGTTTTCACAGTTTACTGCTCTTTGTCCAACCCCATACCTGAGCTTTGGGCCCTAACTACTTTGGGTCTTTATTTTCCTTTTGAAGGCTTTCAGAAAGATACAAAAAAATTACTAAATAAAATTTATGTGTTTTTCTCCTGTTACTGTGTCTTGTGTCATTGTTCTTAGTCCAGCTGGAAAGAGGGTAGAGGAGAAATTTTACCCTTCCATTCAATCTTGTTTCCCGTTTACTGAGTTTCTTCTAGGTATTAGTAGTGCCTGGGTTTTCAATTTTTTTTTTATTTAAGTAAAATCTCATCTCAGAGCATGTTTACTTGTAATTAATAAGCATGTGTGTGTATTTAGTTGCTAAGTCGTGTCCACCAGGCTTCCCTGTCCTTCATTATCTTCACTTTAATAGGTATCCAGTTCAATAATGTTATCTACTGTTTTAGGAATCACCTTTTCTTTGCAGTCTTTGAATATTTGTTTTTATTCTTTTCACTGAAGAGCTGTTAAAACTGAGGATCCTATTTGTAGGGCAGAAATAGAGATGCAGACACAGAGAAGGGACTTGTGGACACAGTGAGGGAAGGAGAGGGTGGGATGGATTAAGAGAATAGCATTGAAATATATACATTGCCATGTGTAAAATAGATAGTGGGAAGTCCTTATATAATGCAGGGAGCTTAGTCTGGTGCTTTGTAATGACCTGGATGGGTGGGATGGGAATGGGTGGGAGGCAGCTTCAAGAGGGAGGGGACACATATATACTTATGGTTGATTCATGTTGTCATGCAGCAGAAACCAGCACAACATTGTAAAACAATAATCCTCCAGTTAAAACAAACGAACAAACTAATGGAAATGTCTTTTTGGACTCATGATAACCCAGATGACCTGAAAAATAGGTTATTTCTTTGGAGTTCTCTTAGTGATAGATAAGCATGCAGGTGACAAAGCTTACTTTACTTGTTATAAATATTCTAAAAAGTTCAGCCTTCGATTTGGACTTAGCTTTTTCACCCCTACTTATTGTGTAATAAAATGATAGTCTCCTGAAAGGGTTAGTTCTTGGCCTCCTTGAACAGGAACTATCCTAAGAAATTTTTTGGGACAAATCTGATCACTTTATACTTCCAGAGTATGCCCTTGTCTTTTCCTATATGTGAATTCTAAGCTATTGTAAGCTACTAAGTGCTTTGCAGTATGATTCAAATCTATTTCATGTCCTGTTTCTTGCCAGATTCCCAATTCCCTCCCTACTCACTTTCATCCCTGCCTTCATCTCCACAAAATGACTTAGAATTCTCCAAATGTGGCCTATACTTTCCCTAGCCTAGCAAATAAGATTCTCCCTGTTTGGAATACCCTATTCTTGTTTCTCTGTATCTGGTGAAATCTGTCTATTTGATGGAAGCCTCTGTCAGAGTTTCTTATCTGAACCTCAGAACTCAATGATTTAAGTGACTGTTTCCCAGTTTTTTAAAGATAGTGTGTGAAAAAAAAAATAAAGATGGTGTATGAAAATTATCATTCTAGATGTATACAGACAAAGTTAATTTATTACCTTCAATAGATGCTTTAGGATATTAGGAATTAATTTTTCTTTTGAGAGACCGCCCCCCGCCGCCCCCCCTTCCCAGCCGCCAAATACATTGGAGAAGGAAATGGCAACCCACTCCAGTGTTCTTGCCTGGAGAATCCCAGGAACAGAGAAGCCTGGTGGGCTGCTGTCTATGGGGTCACACAGAGTTGGACATGACTAAAGTGACTTAGCAGCAGCAGCAGCCACTAAATACCGTCTAGTCTGAATTTGTTCCCTTCTATTGCTCTTGCACAAATTTTACACTCCTTTGAAACATTTGTCACATTATAATTATTTGTTTGTATGTTATATATTATGTTCTGTTAGCTTTTCTATTTAGGCTGGGCATCTAGAGAACCGAGCCTGTCTTTTAGGACTCGGCACCATGCCTGATATAGCACAGATGGTCAATAAATTTTAGTGAATATAAATAGATACAGGTGCTGAGGATTATACTGACTTAAAGTGGTTTAGATTTATTTTTTTCAGCACAACTGTAGTCTACATTGTTCATTCCCTTTTCTAATTTATTTTTGTATTTGCTTTCTTTCTTGAGTACCTTAATATTTGCTGCCCTATTTTCTAGTTGACTCTGTATCACAGATTAGAATTTTACTGTTCTTTGTGGATGCTTTGTCTGCCTAAATAGAGTTAAGTGCTCCTAGTGAGGGCTTCTAGGGTGGATCAGTGGTAAAGAATCTGCCTGCAGTACAGGATGCGAGTTTGATCCCTCGGTCAAGAAGATTCCCTGGAGAAGGAAACAGCAACCCACTCCAGTATTCTTGCCTGGGAAATCCCATGGACAGAGGAGTCTGGGAGGCTGTAGTCCATGGGTTCGTAAAAGAGTTGGACACGATTAGCGACTGAACAACAACAATGAGAACCTATTGGTATAGATTTCTGGAATCTCTAGTGTCAGATTTATAAGAATTGACAGTTACATGAAAAGTTATATGTGAGATGATGTTTTTGCCTACTTTTGTTTGAATATAATGTTGCTTTTCTAGTATTTATAATTTTTGTGTTATCCCCATTTTCTTAGTTGATTATGTTCTCTGTACATTATTATATTTACCCTTTAAATGTTTGTTCTGTGAATTGATTTCTCATCCAGGTGGTAAACTAATTTCCCTCCATTCTTTTTTGCATCCCTGTATGTAGAGATGGAAATAAATGTGTGCTAAGTCACTGTAGTTGTGTCTGACTCTTTGCAACCTCATGGACTGTAGCCGCTGGGTTCCTCTGTCCATGGGATTCTCCAGTCAAAGATATTGGAGTGGGTTGCCATGCCCTCCTCCAGGGGATTTTCCCCACCCAGGGGAAAGGGATTGAACCCACATCTCTTATGTCTCCTGCATTGGCAGGCAGGTTCTTTACCACTAGCGCCACTTGGGAAATAGATACTTATTATTATTTAATGTCATGTTATTAAGTATATGCTGTGTTCATGAAGAACAGAAAAGTTAATCATTTGAATTGATAGAACCACATAGGGTTCTTTTTCAGCCTCTGGAGGATAGTGACAGTGCAGCTTCGCTTTGTGGAAAAGACCCCGTGGTTGTTAGATTTTGTACTTTGGAATGTCAGAATGCATTCTTTGAATGCCAAAGTGTGATTATTTTAATTTTTGTGAAGCAGATATTTCACTAGACCATAGTTTTCTGACAGAATTAGAATAAAACAAAAAGTTTATCTTCACATCTCTCTAGGTGCCTAGCCACAGAAGATAAAAGGACACATTCCCTATTTTGTTAACTAGTTTCTCTTCTGTTGTGTTGTCTTTCTCCTCTCCTTAAAGCTTGAGATGTGTGCTCTTTTGAGGTCGATTAGAAACATTTTCAAAGTGTCTGAGTTGGCGAAATTTTAAAATATTCCAGGATTGGAAGTAGCTTGGCATGTGTAGAGACGACCACATCACTAGCAAACTAAGCTGTCAGATCTGTGAATTCCTGACTATATTATGTTTCCTGAATTTATTCTTAACTTTTTATAGTCTCAGTTTTCTCTTGTTTTGAAATATATTAATATTCAGTTCAGTCAGTTCAGTCACTCAGCCGTGTCCAACTCGGTGACCCTATGGACTGCAGCACACGAGGCCTCCCTGTCCATCACCAGCTCCCAGAGTTTACCCAGACTCATGTCCATTGAGTCGGTGATGCCATACAACCATCTCATCCTCTGTCGACCCCCTCTCCTTCTGCCCTCAATCTTTCCCAGCCTCAGGGTATTTTCAGATGAGTCAGCTCTTCGCATCAGGTGGCCAAAGTATTGGAGTTTCAGCTTCAACATCAGTCCTTCTAATGAACACCTAGGAGTGATCTCCTTTAGGATGGACTGGTTGGATCTCCTTGTAGTCCAAGGGACTCTCAAGAGTCTTCTCCAACATCACAGTTCAAAAGCATCAGTTCTTCTGCACTCAGCTTTTTTTTATAGTCCACCTCTCACATCCATACATAACTACTGGACAAACCAGAGCCTTGACTATACGGACTTTCATTGACAAAGTGATGTCTCTGCTTTTTAATATGCTGTCTAGGTTGGTCATAACTTTCCTTCCAAGGAGTAAGCGTCTTTTAATTTCATGGTGCAGTCACCATCAGCAGTGATTTTGGGGCTCCAAAAAAGAAAGTCTGCCACTATTTCCACTGTTTCTGCAACTATTTCCCATGAAGCAATGGGACCAGATGCCATAATCTTAGTTTTCTGAATGTTGAGCTTTAAGCCCACTTTTTCACTTTCCTCTTTCACTTTTATCAAGAGGCTCTTTAGTTCTTCTTCACTTTCTGCCGTAAGGATGGTGTCATCTGCATATCTGAGGTTATTGATATTTCTCCTGGCAATCTTGATTCCAGCTTGTGTTTCTTCCAGTCCAGCATTTCTCATGATGTACTCTGCATAGAAGTTAAATAAGCAGGGTGACAATATACAGCCTTGACGTACTCCTTTCCCAATTTGGAACCAGTCTGTTTTTCCATGTCCGGTTGTAACTGTTGCTTCCTGACCTGCATACAGATTTCTCAGAAGGTAGGTCAGGTGGTCTGGTATTCCCATCTCTTTCAGAATTTTCCACGGTTTATTGTGATCCACACAGTCAAAGGCTTTGGCATAGTCAATAAAGTAGAAATAGATGTCTCTCTGGAACTCTCTTGCTCTTTTGATGATCCAGAAAATGTTGGCAATTTGATCTGGTTTCTCTGCCTTTTCTAAAACCAGCTTGAACATCTAGAAGTTCGCGGTTCACGTACTGTTGAAGCCTGGCTTGGAGAATTTTGAGCATTACTTTACTAGCGTGTGAGATGAGTGCAATTGTGCGGTAGTTTGAGCATTCTTTGGCATTGCCTTTCTTTGGGACTGGAATGAAACTGACCTTTTCCAGTCCTGTGGCCACTGCTGAGTTTTCCAAATTTGCTAGCATATTGAGTGCAGCATTTTCACAGCATCATCTTTTAGGATTTGAAACAGCTCAACTGGAATTCCATCACCTCCACTAGCTTTGTTCATAGCGATGCTTTCTAAGGCCCACTTGACTTCACATTCCAGGATGTCTGGCTCTATGTGAGTAATCACACCATTGTGATTATCTGGGTTGCGAAGATCTTTAATTATATTAATAATTTTATTAGTTATTAGGAGGGATTATTTATCCATCCTAATCCCACAGATTTAAAGTGGCTTAAAAAATACTTCTAAATGTAACAAAGTAGAAAACATCAGGCAAAGTATAGATAGAATAGAAATGACCAGTGGGAAATTTAACATACAGGTCATGCAAGGTTTCACATGGTTATTATTATGGATCAGGAATTTGACTCTGAGATCTTAACTGCCGAAATTAAAAGGAAACAGTTTTTCCATACAGAGAGAATTTTCTTCTACTCTAAAGAAACGCAGCTTTTCCTTGCAATTCAGCAATTGTCCCACAGTACATAAAAGTATTATAATACATTTTATATGGCAATTTTCAATACCTATCTTAAGTAAATTGGAGAGATGATGCCAGGGTAAGTTTAGGCACGGCGACTCTGTAGAAACCTATAAGATACTCATACACATTCACATTTGTGCCTTCCCTCTGTGTGCCGCCCCCACCTCCCCCCAATGCTTGCATACTTCTCTGAGTTCAGTGGAGCTTACTTAGATTGTCAAGGTATAGCAGCTGTTTTCAGACAAAGCAGTGAATTACAACTTACCATTCTTAAAATGGTTAGTTCATTCCAAAGTTAGTTAAAAATCATGCAGATGCTCTGCCTTTAGCTGAAAGAGCCTTACTCATATAAATAACTGATATAAATAACATATAAATGCTCATATAAATAACTCATAAATAACTGATAATAGTATTATTTTGATCAAATCACTCTGTGATAGTTTGTGGTCTTTATTAGGAAGTTTTGACGTCTAGCGTCTTAGATTCAGAATTAATGAGGCAAATTATTAGTGAGTTTCATAATATGTTAACTCCAGCAATCTTAGTACGTGAGTAGAGAGTTAATTGCATTTACTAGAGAAAATTCACATCAGTTCAACCTGTTTACTTGATTAGATTGAAATTAAATATTTTTGAAATTCAGTTCAGTTCAGTCGCTCAGTCGTGTCCAACTCTTTGCAACCCCATGAATTACAGCACACCAGGCCTTCCTGTCCATCACCAGTTCCCGGAGTTCACTCAGACTCACGTCCATCGAGTCAGTGATGCTATCCAGCCATCTCATCCTGGGTCATCCTCTTCTCCTCTTGCCCCCAATCCCTCCCAGCATCAGAGTCTTTTCCAATGAGTCAACTGTTCGCATGAGGTGGCCAAAGTACCGGAGTTGCAGCTTTAGCATCATTCCTTCCAAAGAACACCCAGGGCTGATCTCCTTCAGAATGGACTGGTTGGATCTCCTTGTAGTCCAAGGGACTCTCAAGAGTCTTCTTCAACACCACAGTTCAAAAGCATCAGTTCTTCGGTGCTCAGGTTTCTTCACAGTCCAACTCTCACATCCATACATGACCACTGGAAAAACCATAACCTTGACTAGACGGACCTTTGTTGGCAAAGTAATGTCTCTACTTTTAAATATGTTTGAAATTAGTTTTAGTTAAATCTTTTATTAGGATCGTTGTTGAGTTATTAATGATTCAGCCAAATCCTTCAAATTATTGTATGGTGTAAATAATTCAAGTTTTTGGAGAAGAGCCAGTTTAGGATATGTTTTAAGTAGTCTTGGTCATTGATGGCATACTGACTTGGAAATAGCCACATTGAGTCCTAAAGATTCATTTCATGTTTCACTAATACTTGTTTCTTTTGAACTTAACCACTTCTGTTCTTACACTGAGGCATTGTTTTGGCATAAGGAAGAAAATAATTTGAGAGATGGAACACAGTTATTATGCATCCTGTCAATATGTTTTCCCTATATAGAGTTGATTTTGGGGTTTCTGTTGGTGGGGGGGAAATGATTTGGCAGTATGGTGCAATGTTTTTGTAACACATCACTAATCATGAGAGGAGTTTGTTTTCTTAGAGCCTTTCCTTTTTCTTTTTTCCTTCCATTGTTGTGATTTTGTTTTCCGATTGTCTTCTTTTATTACTGTAACTGTCTTTAGTCTGCATGGCTGTCCTTTTGCTTGCCTGTTTCGTTCTATATGTGCTGTCTCTTTTGTTCTAGTCTTCCTTGAATCGTGTCACATAACTTTTATTAACCCCCCACCCAATTTTATTTCACCTCTGTCCGTACAAGATTACTATTTCTTTTTCCTAAAGTGACATAAGAAAATTCAGATTTTTTTCATAGACATATTCAAGGGTAACACTGGAACTTGGAAAAAAGGATTTAGGTTGGGATTTTGACTAATATTAATTGCTTATGCGATTTGAAAGGGCTTCTCTCCTAGCTCAGTCAGTAAAGAATCTGCATGCAGTGCAGAAGACATGGGTTTGATTCCAGGATCAGGAAGATCCCCTGGAGAAGGAAATGGCAACCCCATCCAGTATTCTTGCCTGGAGAATTCCATGGACAGAGGAACCTTGCGGGCTACAGTCCATGGGGTCGCAAGAGTCGGACACGACTGAGTGACTGTCACTACTTCACTACTATGCAATTTGAAAGATGCATTAATTTTTTAGTGAAGAGTAATTTTATTGGTTTCTATTAGACTGGTGCAAAAGTAATTGCAGTTTTGCACCGTTGAACTCTGCTGTTTGATATTGGAATACATTCTTAATGTGGTACTGTTATACATCATTTTAATGTGCATTTCTCACTCTATGTTTTTTTGCTAATGACTTGCTGTTTAGTTTATATTTATTTTAGAATAGGGAAATGATGTTAGAGAAAAAGCAAATTTGAGCAGTTTCCTTATTTGAGTTCAAAATGGGTCATAAAGCAGCAGAGACAACTCAGCATCAACAACATGTTTGGCCCAGGCACTCCTAGTGAATGTACAGTGCAGTGGTGGTTTAAGAAGTTTTGCAGAGACGACAGCCTTGAAGATAAGAAGCACAGTGGCTGGCCATCAGAAATTGACAAGGACCAGTTGAGAGGATCTTTGAAGCTATTCCTCTTACAGCCTCATGAGAAGTTGCTGAAGAACTCAGTGTCAGCCATCCTATGGTTGTTCTCTACTTGAAGCAAACTGGAAAGATGAAAAAGCTTGGTAAGTGGGTGCCTCGTGAGCTGACAGCAAAAAAAAAAAAAAAATGTTGTTTTGAAGTGTTGTCTTCTCTTATTTTATGCAACAACAGTGAACCATTTCTTGATCAGGTTGTGATGTGTGATGAAAAGTGGATTTTAAAGGACAACCAGCAACAGCCAGCACAGTGGTTGGACCCAGGGGAAGCTCTGCAGCACTTCCTAACGCCAAACTTGCACCAAATAAAGATCATGGTCACTGTTTGGTGGTGTACTGCCAGTCTGATCCACTACAGCTTTCTGAATCCCAGGGAAACCATTACATCTGAGAGTATGCTTAGCAGATTAGTGAGATGAACCAAAAACGGCAATGCCTGCAGCCAGCATTGGTCAACAGAAAGGACCCAGTTGTTCTCCACAGTGCCCGACTGCATGTTGCACAACCAGCATTTCAAAAGTTGAATGAATAGGGCTACGAAGATTTGCTTCATCCTCCATATTCACTTGACTTCTCAGCAACCTCTTCAAACATCTTGACAACGTTTTTCCAGGGAAAACTCTTCCACAACCAGCAGGAGGCAGAAAATGCTTTCCATGCATTTGCTGAATCCTGAAGCATGGATTTTTATGTTACAGAAATAAACAAACTTATTTCTCATTGGCAAAAATGTGTTTAACAGTTCCTATTTTGATTAATAAAGATGTATTTGAGCCTAGTTATAATGATTTAAAATTCAGTCTGAAACTGCAAGTACCTTTGCACCAACCAATATTAATGTAATTTATTCTTTTAAATATGCAGAGAAAAGATAGCAATAGGTGTCCCATTGCAACACATGTATACTTTATTTAGTGAATTCTCTATCACAGGATTTGCTCAAGTAGAAACTGCATTTCAGTCTCAGAGAGGTTATAGGCTCCCGCATTTGGAAAGTAAACTAAAGTTTCCTACAAACAATGTTCCAAAAGTTTTTACATCAGTGACACTGTGGAGTTCTGAGAAGAGCATAAGCTTCAGTGTTTGAGATTATAAAATTGAGTTAGATGGGTCTGTGTTTAGAACCTGACTCTATCTCTTTTAGCAGGATACTTGTTTAATTTAATTCATTTTGTTTAATTCCTGTGAGATGCAGGAAGTACCTTAAAATGAAAGTTGTGAGAAGTAAATGAAATGTAAAACATCTAGCATGGTGTCTGGCAGATGGCATCTGTAATTAGATGCTGCTGCTGCTGCTAAGTCACTTCAGTCGTGTCCGACTCTGTGCGACCCCATAGACAGCAGCCCACCAGGCTCCTCCATCCCTGGGATTCTCCAGGCAAGAACACTGGAGTGGGTTGCCATTTCCTTCTCCAGTGCATGAAAGTGAAAAGTGAAAGTGAAGTCGCTCAGTCGTGTCCGACCCTCAGTGACCCCATGGACTGCACCCTTCCAGGCTACTCCATCCATGGGATTTTCTAAGCAAGAGTACTGGAGTGGGGTGCCATTGCCTTCTCCGTCTAATTAGCTACTGTTCTATAAACTTCTCAAAGAAAGGTTTAGTGACCTTCTGATTTACTGGTAAGTCCATCTGGGTTGGCACTTGTCATGTATTGGAACTTAAGACATATTTCACAGTATCATGGCATGGGTTGAGAAATCGGCTTTGTTGGAAACAGGGTACCTCTTATGGGGAAGAGCCAGAATCAGCAAGGAGAAGGTAAGGCATTGGTTTCCTGTCATTTTGTTATTCCACACAGAGGGATGCCAGAGCTTTGACAGTCCGCTCGATATAAAGCGTAGGCAGGTCTTCTGTCCTATATATTATTCTGTCTTATAGAGAACAAGTGGTAGATCAACCTTATCCGTGAATTGTCACACAGACAACTTGGGAATCAGACAGAATATAGTGGACGCCTGTAGTCATCTAAAAGTTCATCTGTCCAGCATGTGGCGACCTGAGGCCCAGGGGAAGTTGGGTTTGCCTTGCTAAGGGAAGAAGCTCTCATTTTGTCTCTCCTGCTGGGAGAAGGGGGTGAAGTAATGTTTCCACTTCACTGATGAGGCACCCAGAGTGACTCCTGACTACATTTACAGACAAGTTGTGCTCCTTGCATCATAACCAGGGTCAATGAATCCATTTTCTCAATGAGTAAGAGTCAAGTATGAAATATCATGCTGTTTATGTTGATGTTGGAATAGGTAACAGAAGAATGCCTTTCAGCGTCTTTGAATGAATGTTGCTCTCAACAAAAATTGGTCTCGATTTGGCTAGTCTCAGCTTAGCTTCACAAATTATTGGTTGTCAGGCACTTACTTAAAGAATTAAACAGCCAGTAAGATGAAGTCCATATCCTCAGGGAGTTTGGCATGGTGTCTAAAGAGGAGTAAAATAAACGTAGAAGAACTTTTAAAAAATATTTATTTATTTATTTGGCTACATCGGGTCTTGGTTGTGACACATGAAGATCTCTCCTTGTGGCGCAGGCTTCTCTATATGTAGTTGTGACATGCAGGCTTAGTTTGCTCTACATCATAGGGGATCTTAGTGCCCCAACCAGGGATCAGATCTGTGTTCCCTGCCTTAGAAGGCAGATTCCTAACCAGTGGACGGCCAGGAAGTTCCTAGAAGTGGAAGAATTTCTTAAAAGTAGAAGTAGAGTATAACAAAACCATGAAACATAATCACCAGAAGACTGAGGAAGAAAATGAGAAAATGTCTCAAAAGATAGCAAATGTTGAAACTTTTTATTTTCAAAACTGTAATTGGTACTACCAAATGAGGGCTTCCCTGATAGATCAGTTGGTAAAGAATCCGCCTGTAATGCAGGAGACCTTGGTTTGATTCCTGGGTCAGGAAGATCTGCCAGAGAAGGGATAGGCTACCCACTCCAGTATTGTTGGGCTTCCCTTGTGGCTCAGCTGGTAAAGAATCTGCCTGCAATGCAGGAGACCTGAGTTTGATCCCTGGTGTTGGGGAAGATCCCCTGGAGAAGGGAAAGGCTACCTATTACAGTATTCTGGCCTGGAGAATTTCATGGACTGTCAAAAAGTCGAACATGACTGAGTGACTTTCACTACCAAAGAAAGTAATAAACAGCTATTAACTTTATAATGCAAAATAATAAAGTATTTTATTATTTTAAAGATGAAAAAGCAAGAAAATACAGCATGAACTTATCTGCATTTTTAAATAGTCTGTGTGATGGATAAATGCCACTTAAACACTTTCAATAGAAAAATAACTTATAAATCAAGTTACAAAAGATTAAAAAGTCTGTGTAATACCAACTTTTAACTATAAATAACTAAAAAAATTGTCCTCTCTTCTGTTTTTGCTGCTCTTTGCCTTTAGGAAGAAATATTACATTGTAAGGCTGCCGTCTTTTTGGAGGAGGACAGGGATCAAGGTCTTCTTTAATATAACCTCTTCCCATACAAGTCTGAATGGAAGGAAAACCAATTTTCCCGAAATTCTCTCGTGTGTTGGGTGGAATATAGCAAAATTGGTGTCTTGAGCAGGAAACCAACTTTGTTCCTCTTTCTTCTGCTGGAAAATCTGCATAAAAATTTCACGTTTCTTACATGTGTGTCCAAGCAATTTTCTTCTCTCTTCCTTTTTCCAAACTGCCTCAATATGAGGAAAATTTTGTAAGTCAGTCTCTTTTTAAAATATGGCTCCAAAAATGCTTTTTTGTTTGACTTTATCTTGTTTTCTTACTAGGAGTGTTAGTTTTTTGGTAATAACAGACAGTTCCTTCTCTTTATCTGCCACCTGGGGGAAGCTATCCGCCAAACAGGATTCATATCATCTTCTAAACTATCATTCATTTTTCTTTCTCCATTTGGACTTTTTCTCCCTTCTCCTCTTCTTCAGTTATACAAGCATAGTTCCACTAACCAGTGTACACTCCACGTCCACTGTTTTTCTTCCTACTAATCTTGACTGACTGCCATCCTTTGTATCTACTACAGTAATACCATTTTATACTGAGAAAGGTCTGTTCCTGGATCTATACTCCACTGAATATTTTCAAGGATATATCTTGTTTTTTTTTTTGTGGAGACTTTGCTTTAGCAATTCTGTGTGGATTTAACTGAAAAACTGATGCAAGTTTACATGCTTCACAGACTGACCTGGTTTTTATCATTATAGACTCATGAGAATCAGCACCCTTTACATCATCAAAAAGATTATCTCCAAACTTCTATGTGGATGTAGAGGGATTTTAAGTACAGAATTTTCTTCCTTTATTTGTAACAGTGTTTCATTATCTGGAGATTACTCACGGACTGGAAAAGATACTCCTGTAAACAGGGCTGTTCTGGGGAATCTTTGATTAACCTGCAGCTCACACTCAGGGCCTTACATCTTGAGGAAGAGCCATTTCAGAATGGGCTTCAGGGCCTCATGGAGAGTAACTTCAATTCAGTCGCTCAGTTGTGTCTGACTCTGCGACCCCATGGACTGCAGCATGCCAGGTTTCCTGTCCCTTACCAACTCCCAGAGCTTGCTCAAACTCACATCTATCGAGTCAGTGATACCATCCAGCCATCTCATCCTCTGTCGTCCCCTTCTCCTCCTGCCCTCAATCTTTCCCAGGATCAGGGTTTTTTCCAATGAGTCAGTTCTTCGCATCAGGTGGCCAAAGTATTGGAGCTTCAGCTTCAGCATCAGTCCTTCCAATGAGTATTCAGGACTGATTTCCTTTAGGATAGACTGGTTGGATCTCCTTGCAGTCCAAGGGACTCTCAAGAGTCTTCTCCAACACCACAGTTCAAAAGCATCAATTCTTTAGCATTCAGCTTTCTTTATAGTTCAACTCTCACATCCATACATGACTACTGCAAAGTCACTTGCCTAAATTTGATTTTAGAGTTCTGACTTTCTTGGCTTTTCTCTTAACACTGAATAGCTGAAAATGGATCAGACAGATCCAGAGTTTTATCCATCCATCACATAGTCTCCATTCATGGAAGAATGACTGTCCAGTTGAAGAGAAAACTCTTTTTCTTTATCAAAAGAGGCTTGAGGGTGCTTAACTTCATTTTCACTTTTCCTCAGTTTTCTTCCTTTTGATTCTGCCTCCCAGTGGTTTCAGGGATACTGCATGTTTATCTTTATCAGTATCTTTAATATCATCAATGCTATGCTGCTTATGGATTCACTTGTATTTTTATTTATAAGTATCTGCTTATTAGAAGATGACTGGTTAATGATCTTGTTTTATAGCCCCAAGGTGAGGACGTTTGAAAAAGGTACCATCTTCAGATTTTGATCTAAGTTTCTCTGATCTGGAAGTAGAAGTGTTACTGAAAGGCCCTGTTTTCAGGTGGGTTATTTTCCTGGTCTCTAAAAGAGAAGAAGACAAACTTGTATTCCTTTTTCTGTGATCTCCTTCCAGATAGTGGTAGAGTTCATCACCAAGAGGGCTCCTAGGGCCTTGAGATTCAGAGTCTTCTTGAACACAAAGTCCAGGTGTTTCAGCAGCAACTGTCGCTATATTATCAGGAGGATAACTGCTTTTTCCATGTGTTTTAGCCATTGGAGCTTGACTCTACTCACAAGTGTCCACCAATATAATTTCACTTTCATTAGGTTTATGTTATGGTTGAAGACTTTGGTACTTTTCTTAATTCATGTGCACACCCGAGTGCTCCAGTTTAGTTTGTGTATCCGACTTGGAGGTTTGTTTGTTTGTTTTGTGTATCAGACGTGGAGGTTTTCCGTTCTTCATAGCCAGTTAGCGCTAGAAAATGAAAAGGTTGTTATTGGTGAATCTGGAATAACATCTTCTCAGATTCACAGTCAGTTGCTTGATGTGGTTAATCATTCTCAATTTTCTGCTGCAGCTGTTCAGAAAATTTTTTGTTTTCTTCCTGTATTCTTTTCATTCATAAGCTCTGTGATAAGTTTAAGATTCTGCTGCCAAAGATTTTCAAACTGCTGTTTCTTCCTCATGTGTTCTTCAGTTAGTGCACAGCAATCACATAATCCTGCTCTTAATTGATCTAAAATTTTAATGGTTTCATGAATGACTTTCTGTTGCTCTCTCAGCTGTTGAGTTTTGGTGAAGAATTCTTGTAGTCTCTGTGCATATAAAATTTGTTCCTTTTTCAGTCTGGTTACCTTTTTCAGTACTTTTACTTGTAAACCTTGTATTTCTTTACCACAATACTCCTTTCAGTTCAGTTAAGTCCCTAAATTGTGTTCAATTCTTTGCAACCTCATGGATTGCAGCGTACTGTATTTCCCTCCTCTACACTTCTACTGGTTAATGTTTTCTGACCTGTTCTGTTACATTATGCAGGTCAGAAGTTTTCTTTAGCCAGTTTAAATATAGCTTGCAAGGCTGTGTCTAGATTCTCGAAAGCCCTGGCAGGCAAGCAGGCATGCTCAGAGACTGGAAAGAGACAGCCTTGTGCTTTTCTCCTCATTCCCTCACTAACCCACCAAAATGCCTGTGGCCACACCACCCCTTTCAGAGCAGCCCACACTCTGCAGGGGTAGGGGAGGGCCCGAGGGCCACAACCCCGCTCGCCTCTCCTGAGCCTTTTCAGTGTTGAATCTTTAACTTTCCTTTTGGGGGAGAATTTCAAACATTTTTTCATTGAAGTGTAATTAATTTATGATGTGATAGTTTCTGGTCTACAGCAAGGTGATTCAGTTATACGTACGTGTGTGTGTGTGTGTGTGTGTGTGTGTGTGTGTGTGTGTGTGTGTGTGTGTGACGTGCTAAGTTGCTTCACTTGGGTCTGACTCTGTGTGATCCTATATGCTGTAGTGTGCCAAACTGCTCTGTCCATGGAATTCTCCAGGCAAGAATACTGGAGTGGGTTGCCATGCCCTCCTCCATGGGATCTTCCTGACCCAGAGATCAAACCCGTGTCTCTTAAGTCTCCTGCATTGGCAGGCAGGTTCTTTACTGCTAGCACCACCTGGGAAGTGTGTGTGTGTGTGTGAATGTATGTGTGTATATATGTGTGTGTGTATATATGTGTGTGTGTACATATATATTCTTTTTCATATTCTTTTTCATTATGGTTTATTAGAGATATTGAATATAGTCCCCTGTGCTATACAGTAGGACCTTGTTTAGACATTATATATATGTATGTGTGTGTGTGTATGTATGTATGTATATATATATATAAAATAGTTTGTATCTGCTAATCCCCAATTCCTAATTTATCTGCCCTCTTCCTCTTTGGTGACGTAAGTTTGTTTTCTGTCTGTGAGTCTCTTTCTGTTTTTTTAGATAAGTTCATTTATATCATTTTTTTAAGATTTCACATATAAGTGGTATCATATATTTGTCTTTGACTTATCTGACTTGAGGAGGAAATGGCAACCCACTCCAGTATTCTTGCCTGGAAAATCCTATAGACAGAGGAACCTGACGGGCTACAGTCCATGGGATTGCAGAGTCAGATACGACTGAGTGACTAACAGTACTTGACTTACTGCGATGGTCTCTGAATCTATCAGTCTTGCTGCAAATGGCATTATTTCATTCTTTTCTATGTCTGGGTAATATTCCATTGTGTGTGTGTGTGTGTGTGTGGCCGGGGTGTGTGTGTGTGTATGTGTTCAGTTGCTCAGTCATGACCAACTCTTTCTGATTCCATGAACTGTAGCCTGCCAGGCTCCTCTGTCCATGGAATTTTCCACTCAAGAATGCTGGAATGGGTTGCCATTTCCTACTCCAGGGAATCTTCCTGATTGAACCTGAGTCTTTTGTGTCTCCTGAATTGGCAGGTGGATTCTTTACCACTGACCACACTGGGCAGCCCCACTTGTGTGTGTGTCTGTATATGTATGTATGTATGTATACCGCATGTTCTTTATCAGTTCATCTGTTGATGAACATTTAGATTACTTTTATGTCTTGACTGTTGTAAATAGCGCTGCAGTGAACACTGCAGTGCCTGTATCTTTTCAAATTATATTTTCTCTGAATGTGTGCTCAGGAGTGAGATTTTTGATAATATGATGACTAGCTTTATTTTTTTTTAAGGAGCCTTCATACTATGCTCCATAGTAACTGCACAAACAATGTAGGAGGGTTCCCTTTTCTCCACATCCTCTCTAGCATTTATTATCTGTAGACTTTTTCGTGGTGGTTGTGCTGACCAGTGAGACTTGATACTGCAATGTAGTTTTGATTTGCTATTCTCTAATAATTAGCAGTGTTCAGCATATTCTCATGTGCCTATTAGCCATCTATATATTTTCTTTGGAGAAATGTCTGTGTCATCTGTCTTTTTTTGACTGGGTTGTTATTTTGTTGTTGAGTTGTATGGGCTCTCTGTGCATTTTAGAAATTAAGCCCTTGGCAGATACATTGTTTGCAAATACTTTCTGCTAGCCTGTAGGTTGTCTTTTCATTTTGTTCATGATTTCCTTTGCTGTGCATCAAGGATATTGCTAACTCCTGCATAGGCTGTGACTGGAACAGTGAAAAGAAGAGTGATGTAAAAAAATTAAAAACGTTGCTTGGCTATAGAGCATCAGGAGTTGGAGCTTAGCAAAAATTTTGTTTTACTACTTGGGGGAATTGTAGTTTATAGCAGTTTTTAGTAACTTAATTCAGAATGCTACATCTTAGTGTTATTCTTCAGTCACTAAGTTGGCTCTCTGTGACTCCATGGAGGGCAGCATGCCAGGCATCCCTCTCCTTCACTATCTCCCGGAGTTCGTGCAAAGTTACGTCCACTGAGTTGGTGATGCTGTCTAACCGTCTCATCCTCTGCCACCCTTTCTCCTTTTGCCGTCAGTCTTTCCTAGGTGGCCAAAGTATTGAAACTTCAGCTTTAGAAATAGTCCTTTCAGTGAATATTCAGGGTTGCTATTCCTTAGGATTGACTGGTTTGGTCTCTGTACATTCCAAGGGACTCTCAAGAATCTCCTCCAGCACCACAATTCAAAAGCATCAATTCTTTGACACTCAGCCTTCTTTATGATCCAACTCTTACATCTGTACAGTTAGAAAAGACATACCTTTGACTATATGGACCTGTATCAGCAAAGTGATGTCTGTGCTTATTAATATGCTGTGTAGTTTTATCATAGCTTTCCTTCCAAGGAGAAAGCATCTTTTAATTTCATGGTTGCAGTCACTATCTGCAGTATTTTCTTGGATCCCATGAATATAAAATCTGTCACTGCTTCCACTTTTTTCCCTTCTGTTTTTCATGAAATGACAGGACCAGATGGCACGATCTTAGTTTTTTGAAAGTTGAGTTGAAGCCAACTTTTTCACTTTCTTCTTTCACCCTCATCAAGAGGCTCTTTATTTCCTGTTTACTTCTGCCATTAGAGTGGTATCTTTTGCATATCTGATGTTGTTTATACTTCTCCTTGCAGTCTTGATTCCAGCTTGTGATTCATTCTTCCTGGCATTTTGCATGATATACTCTGCAAATGAGTTAAGTAAGCAGAGTGAAAATAGACAGCTTTGTCATACTCCTTTCCCAATTTTGAACTAGTCAGGTAAAATTCAGAATGTTACATTTTAGTGTTACAGATTTACTAATGAAATAGCAGGGACTTATTCTAAGATGAGAGAAAAATAAATGGGCAAGAATCTGTCAAAACCGTTCAGTTTCTGTGAGACTTTTTTTAAATTTTTAAGTTAAAAAGAGCAGATTGAAATTATATTGATCACTACATACTCAGCAGCCAATTTGCCAGGACAAAAAAGACAAAGTAATAAAGTAATGAAGGACAGAAAAATTTTTCTAGCTGTTAGGCTTTTGGGAGATTTTTTAACAATTAGATGTCAGATTTAGTTGTGTATATAGTCCTGCTAAGAAAGACACTTTTATAATACATTCCTTGAATGATTCCTTGTGTTTTAAAGAACACCATTTGTTGTTGCCCAACTTTTGATTTCCATTTTATGGGAGTTTTTGGAAGTGTTCCGGAAAATTATGATTCTCAGAGGAAAGTATGGTCTCTGAGATGTTTCTTATATATTTTATTTGTTATATATGATATGAAGTGGGCTTTCCTGGTGGCTTAGCTGGTAAAGAATCAGCCTGCAGTGTGGGAGACCTGGGTTGGAAAGATCCCCTGGAGAAGGAAATGGCTACCCACTCCAATATTCAGGCCTGGAGAATTCCATGGACTGTATAGTCCATGGTTTTGCAATGAGTTGGAAACAACCAAGCGACTTTTACTTCACTTCACTTCATGGTATAAAGGTAAGAACACAAACTAGGTGTTGGGGTCTGTTTGTCAATGTAGGTAATTTTTAAGTATAATTGATTTATGATATTACCTTAGTGTCAGGGGTATAACATAATGATTCAGGATTTTTATATATCACCGAGTGGTCTCCACAGTAAATCTAGTTACCATCTGTCAAAAGTTATGGCTATATTATTGGCTATATTCCCTATGCTATACATCATGTCCCTGTGACATATATTATATAGCTGGACATTTGTACTTATTAGTCCCCTTTATCTTTTTTGCCTACGCCCTCCCCCACCATAGGATTTAGAATGTCAGCCCTAACTTCGCTAGCATTGATTATATGATCTTGAAATCCTCTTCTACAGATACATGTGTATGAGGTGTTATTTCTCCAGGTGATTTTGACGTTTTGATCCTTTCTGGTTCTATATTTAATAATAATGCCAGTGTTTTAAAATCATTATTATGTTTTGCATCAGTTCAGTTCTATTGCTCAGTTGTGTCTGACTCTTTGCAACCCCATGGACTGCAGCATGCCAGGCCTCCCTGTCCATCAGAAACTCATGGAGCTTACTGAAACTCATGACCATTGAGTCAGTGATGCCATCCAACAATCTCATCCTCTGTTGTGAATCTCATCCCCTTCTCTTCCCGCCTTCAATCTTTCCCAGCATCAGTGTCTTTTCAAATGGGTCAGTTCTTCTCATCAGGTGGCCAGAATACTGCAGTTTCAGCTTCAGTATCAATTCGTCCATTGAATATTCAGGACTGATTTCCTTTAGGATGAACTGGTTGGATCTCCTTGTAATCCAAGGGACGCTCAAGAGTCTTCTCCAACATCACAGTTCAAAAGCATCAATTCTTCGGCACCCAGCTTTCTTTATAGTCCAGCTCTCACATCCATACATGACTATTGGAAAAACCATAGCATTGACTATATGGACTTTTGTTGGCAAAATAATGTCCCTGCTTTTTAATATACTGTCTAGGTTGATCATAGCTTTTCTTCCAGGAGCAAGCATCTTTTAATCTCATGACTGCAGTCACCATCTGCAGTGATTTTGGAGTCCCCAAAAATAAAGTCTGTCACTGTTTCTACTGTTTCCCCATCTATTTACCATGAAGTGATGGGACCAGATGCCATGATCTTAGTTTTCTGAATGTTGATCTTTAACCCAATTTTTTCACTCTCTTTCACTTTCATTGAGAAGCTCTTTAGTTCTTCACTTTCTACCATAAGGGTGGTGTCATCTTCTTATCTGAGGTTATTCATATTTCTCCCGGCAATCTTGATTCCAGTTTGTGCTTCATCCAACCTGGGATTTTGTATCATGTACTCTGTGTATAAGTTAAATAAGCAGGGTGACAATGTACAACCTTGACATACTCCTTTCCCAATTTGGAACCAGTCTGCTGTTCCATGTCCAGTTCTAACTGTTGCTTCTTGACCTGCATACAGATTTCTCAAGAGGTATATCAGGTGGTCTGGTATTCTCATCTCTTTCAGAATTTTCCACAGTTTATTGTGATCAGCACAGTCAAAGGCTTTGGCATAGTCAATAAAGCAGAAGTAGATGTTTTTTCTGGAACACTTTTGCTTTTTCGATAATCCAGCAGATGTTGGCAATTTGATCTCTGGTTCCTCTGCCTTTTCTAAATCCAGCTTGAACATCTGGAAGTTCACGGTTCACATATTGCTGAAGCCAGGCTTGGAGAATTTTGAGCATTACTTTACTAGCGTGTGAGATGAGTGCAATTGTGTGGTAGTTGGGCTTCCCTGGTGGCTCAGACAGTAAAGCGTCTGTCTACAATGTGGGAGACCTGGGTTTGATCCCTGGGTCGGGAATTTCCCCTGGAGAAGGAAATGGCAACCCACTCTAGTACTCTTACCTGGAAAATCCCATGGATGGAGGAGCCTGGTAGGCTACAGTCCATGGGGTCGCAAAGAGTCGGACACAACTGAGCGACTTCACTTTTGAGCATTCTTCGGCATTGCCTTTCTTTGGGATTAGAATGAAAACTGACTTTTCCCATCCTGTGGCCACTGCTGGGTTTTCCAAATTTGCTGGTATATTGAGTGAAGCACTTTCACAACATCATCTTTTAGGATTTGAAATAGTTCACCTGGGGAATTCCATCACCTCCACCTGCTTTGTTCATAGGGATGCTTCCTAAGGCCTCCTTGACTTCGCATTCCAGGATGTCTGGCTCTAGGTGAGTGATCACACCATTGTGATTATCTGGGCCATGAAGATCTTTTTGTATTGTTCTTCTGTGTATTCTTGCCACCTCTTCTTAATATCTTCTGCTCTGTTAGGTCCATACCGTTTCTGTCCTTTATTGAGCCCATATTTGCATGAAATGTTCCCTTGGTATCTCTAATTTTCTTGAAGAGATCTCTAGTCTTTCCCGTTCTGTTGTTTTCCTCTATTTTTTTTTGCACTGATCACTGAGCAAGACTTTCTTGTCTCTCTTTGCTATTCTTTGAACTCTGCATTCAGATGGGTATATCTTTCCTTTTCTCCGTTGCCTTTCACTTCTCTTCTTTTCTCAGCTATTGGTAAGCCTTCCTCAAACAACCATTTTTCCTTTTTGCTTTTCTTTTTCTTGGGGATCGTCTTGATCACTGCCTCCTATACAGTGTCTTAAACATCTGTCCATAGTTCTTCAGGCACTCTGTCAAATCTAATCCCTTGAATCTATTTGACACTTCTGCTTTATAATCATAAAGGATTTGAATTAGGTCATACCTGAATTATCTTGTGGTTTTCCCTACTTTTTTCAATTTTAGTCTGAATTTGGCAATAAGGAGTTCATGATCTGAGCTACAGTCAGCTCCTGGTCTTGTTTTTGTTGACTGTATAGATCTCCTTTTTTCACTGCAAAGAATGCCATCAGTCTGATTTCTGTATTGACCATCTAGTGATGTCCATGTGTAGAGTCTTCTCTTGTGTTGTTGGAAGACGTGTTTGCTATGACCAGTGCATTCTCTTGGCAAAACTCTGTTAGCCTTTGACCTGTTTCATTTTGTACTCCAAGGCCAAATTTGCCTGTCACTCCAGGTATCTCTTTACTTCATACTTTTGCATTCCAGTCCCCTATAATGAAAAGGATATCTTTTTGGTTGTTAGTTCTAGAAGGTCTTGTAGGTCTTATAGAACTGTTCAACTTCAGCTTTTTAAGCATTACTGTACGGTTCATAGACTTGTATTACTGTAATATTGAATGATTTGCCTTGGAAAAATGAACAGGGATTATTCTGTCGTTTTTGAGATTGCATCCAAGTACTGCATTTCAGACTCTTTTGTTGACTATGATGGCTACTCCATTTCTTCTAAGGTATTCTTGCCCACGGTAGTAGATATAATGGTCATCTGAGTTAAATTCACCCATTCTGATCCATTTTAGTTCACTGATTCCTAAAATGTTGTAGTTTACTCTTGCCATCTCCTGTTTGACCACTTTGAATTTACCTTGATTCATGGATCTGACATTCCAGATTCCTATGCAATATTTCTCTTTACAGCATCGACCTTTACTTCCATCACCAGTCACATCCACAACGGGGTGTTGTTTTTGCTTTGGCTCCATCTCTTCATTCTTTCTGAAGTTTTTTTTCCACTGATCTCCAGAAGCTTATTGGGCACCAGCTGACCTGGGGAGTTCATCTTTCAGTGTCTTATTTTTTTGCCTTTTCATGTTGTTCATGGGGTCTTCAAGGCAAGAATACTGAAGTGGTTTGCCATTCCCTTCTCCAGTGGACCACATTTTGTCAGAAGTCTCCACCATGACCTGTCCATCTGGGGTGGCCCTACATGGCATGATTCATAGTTTCATTGAATTAGATAAGGCTGTAATCCATGTGATCAGTTTGGTTAATTTTCTGTGATTGTGGCTTTTGTTCTGTTTACTCTCTGATGGATAAGGATAAGAAACTTATAGAAGCTTCCTGATGGGAGAGACTGACTAAGGGGGAAACTGGGTTTCATTCTGATGGGGAGGGTCATGCTCAGTAAAGCTTTAATACAGTTTTCTGTTGGTGACTAAGCTTGTGTTCCCTCCTTGTTGCTTGACCTGAGGCCAAACTATGGAGAGGTAATGAAGATAGTTAGGACCTCCGTTAAAAGGTCGCAGGCATGCAGTGCTGCACTGAGTGCCCCCCACCCTCCAGCAGGCCACCAGCAACCCATGCCTCTGCCAGAGACTCCTGGACACTCACGGGCAAGTCTGAGTCAGTCTCTTGTGGGGTCACTGCTCCTTTCTCCTGGATCATGGTGTGCACTAGGCTTTGTTTGTGTCCTCCAAGAGTCTGTTTCCCCAGTCCTGTGTAAGTTCTGGCGGCTCTATGGTAGGGTTAATGGTGACCTCCTCCTAGAGGGCTTATGCCATACCCAGGTCTGCAGCAGGCCACTGCTGACCTGTACCTCTGTAGGAGACACTCAGACACAGTTGTGGCTTAGTCTCTGTGGGTTCTCTGGGTCCTGGTCCGCACAAGGTTTGTTTGAGCCCTCCAATAGTTTCTGGTGGGTATGGGGTTTGATTCTAAACGTGATTTTGCCCCTCCGACGGTCTTGCTGCGACTTCTCCTTTGCCCCTGGACGTGGGATATCTTTTTTGGGGGGATTCCTGTCGATGGTTGTTCAGCAGCAAGTTGTAATTGTGGAGTTCTTGCATGAGAATATGAGCATATGTCCTTCTGCTCTGCCATCTTCCTCTGCTTTTACTTACCACTATTTAATAGATGGTGTATTTTAAAGAATATCCAGTTTTAAATGATTGGACATCATACAAACACACTTTTTTGAAATGTATATGTGTTGTAGGCTGGCCTTTGACCTTTCATTTGATACTTTATTCTTAGCTAACTTTCGCAAAGAGTCGGACACGACTGAGCGACTGAACTGAACTGAACTGAACTGAACTTTGTAAACAGTAGAAGGCAGAGCTTGGAAACGTGACGTACATGTAGTTGTGAATATGATTTTACTGGATTTGGTGGTGATGTTTATTATTTCTTTCTTAGTTAAGATATATCCTATGCATGACTTGTGATTTACTAATGTTAGCCAATTAAAAAAATGGCAGACGTTAAAACCGTGGATAACCAGTAGCAGTGAATTACCTTCTCTTGGGAGTATCGGAGGTTGACATCAGCACCTCTTAAATGTCTTAAAATGCTTGTCAAAAATGGTTTAACTAATCAGTTAGCGAGTCCAGTTTGAATTTAGTATATATCTTAGTTCTCTTATTGTAGCTGTTTGTGAAGGCTTTAAATCATAGAAATTCTCTTTCTCTAATTTAGAGAGTAGAAGTGTGTATGTTTTGGTGTGTAATATCATAGAGTATGTATGTATAAGACTGTAGATAGCTGCTTCCCCAAGAGAGAGTGTAGATATATCTTAACTAAGAGAGAAATAATAAACATCACCACCAAATCCAGTAAAATCATATTCACAACTACATGTACGTCACGTTTCCAAGCTCTGCCTTCTACTGTTTACAAAGTTAGCTAAGAATAAAGTACCAATAAAGTACTCAGTGTCATAGTTTTTACAGTAGTTTCGTCAGTGCTGCCCCAAGTCTTTTAATTTAGTTTATTACCACCATTATTGCCTCCCTTACAGAGTCAGTCTCCCTTAACTTTGTTAACTGAATGGATATGTGATAGAAATTAGCTTTCCTTTTTATACCGCTGAATTTTTAGTATGTAGCTTATAATATTTGTAAGTTCTTGAAGAATTTCACAAGTTGTAGGAGACGACAGAAATGTGATGTTGCCAATTTGGACACTCGTTAAAAATGATATCCATGCTGTCATTTCTCAAATCTAAAAAGAGAGACAAAAAGCATGTATCAGGCTGTATTTCTCGAAATTGCTTCCAGCTGCCTGCTTCCTAATATAGAAATGTTTATTAAAAGTGGCAGGTTAAAAATTGAATTCCGAAGGCAAATATGGCTAGCTCTAATTTTGCTAAAGAATTGGAAATACCTGAGAAATTGCCTCAATAGTGGCTTTGGTGTGGAGTGAGGGGCATGGTTGGAACAAATAATACATATTTCTTGGCTAGCAAAAAAAAAAAAAATAGTAAATAGCCTAGATAGTTTCATTGAACTAAAGACAAACTTACTAAGGTAGTGAATTAGAAATATGAATAATCTTTATATTTTATGCATTGCAACAGTATAAAAACTGCTAGAATGAACCATTTAAGATAGTAGATAACTTAGAAACAGTGATGGATTTGCCTGGACATGAAACTCAATTGAGGATGAGACTTAAATTAGGGAAATAAGCAGAGTAAAATATGATTGAGGTGGAGAAAAGAAATTTAAATCTTACCTAGACTAGTTAGAGGAAATGAGATTTAAAGAAGTGTTAGACTGAAATGCTATGAAGAAGCTTTTTAAAATCAGGGGAAAAATTGTGTTAATTCTGACAAGAAATTAATGACAAAACGAAGATACATGTTGAGGGGAAAAAAAAGAAAAAAAAAAACACCGGTGTTTCAATGAGTCTTTGGTGGGGGAAATTTTGAACAGTAAGAGAAGAAATAGAGAGCAATGGCAACTATATTAGAGAGAGATTTGAAAATTGTTTTTGTGAATGCATTCACTGGTTATGATGGCAGGTTAAGAAGCAGGTAATGGAATGTATTCTAAGTTAAATTGTAGACTCAGGAGTGGGAATCATGAAGGAGGAATCTAGCGACCAAAAATCTTTGTGAAGATTGGTTGTGCCTTTGTTGTTGTTCTTCAGTCATCAGTTGTGCCCATCTCTGTGATCTCAAGGACTGCAGCATGGCAGGATTGCCTGTGCTTCAGTATATCCTGGAGTTCGCACAAACTGATGTTCATCGAGTCTATAATGCCATCCAACCATCTCATCCTCTGTCACCCCCTTGCCTCCTGCCCTCAATCTTTCCCAGAATCAGAGTCTTTTCCAGTGAGTCAGCTCTTTGTATCAGATAGCCAATATATTGGAGCTTCAGGTTCAGCAACAGTCCTTCCAATGAACATTCGGGTTGATTTCCTTTAGTATTGACTAGTTTGATCTCTTTGCAGTCTAAGGGGCTCTCAAGAGTCTGCTCCTACACTATAGATCAAAAGCATCAATTCTTTGGTGCTCAGCCTTCTTTATGATCCAACTCTCACATCTGTACATGACTACGGGAAAAACCATAGCTTTGACTATACAGACCTCTGCTGGAAAATGATACGTCTGCTTTTTAATACATTGTTTAGATTTGTCATAGCTTGTCTTCCAAGGCACAAGCATATTTTCATTTCATGGCTGCAGTCACCGTCCACAGTGATTTTGGAGCCCAAGAAAATAAAGTCTGTCACTGTTTCCATTTTTTTCCCCATCGATTTGCCATGAAGTGATGGGACCAGATGCCATGATCTTAGTTTTTTTGTGTTGAGTTTTAAGCTAGCTTTTTTACTATCCTTTATCACCTTCATCAAGAGTCTCTTTGGTTCCTCTTCGCTTTCTGCCATTAGGGTGGTATCATCTGCATATCTGAGGTTATAGATATTTCTCCTGGCAATCTTGATTCCAGCTTGTGCTTCATCCATCCAGGCATTTTGCATGATGTACTCTGCATATAATTTAAATAAGCAGGATGACAATATACAGCCCTGACATACTCCTTTCCCAATTTTGAATCAGTCCATTGTTCCATGTCCAGTTCTAACTGTTGCTTCTTGACCTACATACGGATTTCTCAGGAGGCCAGGTACGGTGGTCTGGTATTCCCATCTCCTTAAGAATTCTGCACAGCTTGTTGTGATCCACAAAGCCAAAGGCTTTAGCATATTCAATGAAGCAAGAGTATGTTTTTCTGGAATTCCTTTGAATTTTCTGATCCCACAGATGTTGGCAATTTATCTCTGGTTCCTCTGCCTTTTCTAAATCCAGCCTGTACATCTGGAACTTCTCAGTTCACATACTGTTGAAGCCTAGCTTGAAAGATTTTGAGCATTACCTTGCTGGCATTTCAATTGAGCACAGTTGTGTGATAGTTTGTACATCCTTTGATATTGCCCTTCTTTGGGTTTGGAATGAAATCTGACCTTTTCTAGCCCTGTGGCCACTGCTGAGTTTTCCAAATTTGCTGGCATATTGAGTGCAGCACTTTAACAGCATCGTCTTTTACAATTTGGAATAGCTCAGCTGGAATTCTATCACCTCCACTAACTTTGTTCATAGTGATGCTTCCTAAGGCCCACTTGACTTCACATTCTGTGATGTCCGGCTCTTGGTGAGTGATCACACCATCATAGTTATCCAGGTAACTAACACTGTTTTGTATAGTTCTTCTGTGTATTCTTGCCACCTCTTCTTAATATCTTCTGATTCAGTTAGGTCCATACCGTTTCTGTCCCTTATTTTGCCCATCTTTGCTTAAAATGTCCCTTGGTGTCTCTGATTTTCTTGAAGAGATTGCAGTACTCATTTGTGTGGTTTCCTATTTATGCTGACTGGTTAAAATGACTCTTTTAAAACGAATCATAAATATTTCATAATAAATATCTTGTCATTGCTGCTTAACATGTTGTAGTCCTGTTAATCATTTCTCATTACTTTATACATTGAAATTGCAGTTCAGTGTATTAGTAGTACATGGCCTTGTTGACAATGCAGCATAGAAAAAGAGAAAGACTACAATGTAATTAGTGGTGCATGGCTTTATGGACCATACAGAATAGAGAAAGCTTAATGTTACTTACGTTTGTGTTTTAGTATAATCATAAGAACGGATCTAACCTTAAAAAAGTGAAGAACTTTTTTGGGCAATGTAGGCTTTCATATGTTTGATTTTATGTTTGAATAATACACATTATTTATAAAATTTTTAAAATTTGAAAGCAGTTTTGATATTGGCACAAATACTAAGTAATGAGACAAATATACAAATAAATTCTGTAACGGCTATTATGATTCTTATCAGAAAGGGGGTAGGTTTAGGGTCTTGTAATTTGAGTAGCATATGCTGAGCAATGATCTTTTGGTTAAGATGCCAATAGCATAGGCACAAAGGCTGAAATAAGCAAGGGGACTACATCAAACCTAAAAACTCTACACAGTAAATTAAACAAGTTAAAAACAAGTTAGGATGGGAGAAAATATTTACAAACTGTATATCTGATAACTGGTCAATATTATTTTAGATATATAAGGAACTTGTACAACTCAAAAACAAAAAGGCAAATAATTAAATTTTTAGATGGACAAATGACGCAAATAGACTTCTTTTTCCAAAGAAGACATACCAATGGGCAACAGGTGTATCACTAATTATCAGAGAGGTTCAGATAGCTTTAAAATTGTCAAGAGGTGTATCCTTAATTCATATTGTAAAATTAAAATATGTGAATTACTGTAGTTCAGTAAATGGAGGAAGTGTGTGTGCTAGTCACTCAGTCGTGCCCTGATTCTTTGTGACCCCACGGACTGTAGCCCGCCAGGCTCTTCTGTCCATGGGATTCTCCAGGCAAGAATACTGGAGTGGGTTGCTATTCCCTTCTCCAGGGGATCTTCCCAACCCAGGGATTGAGCCCAGGTCTCCCGCATTGCAGGCAGATTCTTTACCATTTGTGCCACCAGGGAAGCCAACAATACAGGATTTTGAAAATTATGTTTACATGGCAGGCAATTTTGCTTTTTTTGGAAAAAATATAATCTAGTTTTACTAGGTTTGTTTACTTAGGTACTAAAATACCTAACTTTTGGTACTAAAGTTAAGTACTTTTGGAATTTGGAAAAGCACTGTTTATAAATGCTACAAATGCTCTGATCTTTAACATGAAGGCATAATAGGTATCATATTAAATATTAAACATAATTTATCCTATTTAAAATTCCCATCAGGCTTGATAGTTCTTTATTTTGTTAGTGTTCTTAATTTTTAGATGCTTATGCTAACATAGGTTTTCCTCATTGATTATATTTTGAATCTTCTTGAGGCCAATATTAACTAACATGGCCCTATTGATAGGAACTGTTATTATGTTGTAGCTGCTCTTGTTCTTTTATCTTCCAAGTTATTCCTGGCAACCTGCTACAGCAATCACTGTCAAGAATGACTTGATGCTTTATCAACTTTGTATTTTATGACATTTTCCTCTTGGCATGTTATATCAAAGTATAGCATACATGATGTAGAAGAAGTACAAATAGAAATGAAAATGGGATTTTGATGTTTTATATCTTGTCAGGAAATCTTTCATTATACTTTGATGAAGTATGGCCAAACCTAGAATACATGGAAATTTTGTTATTCAAAATGTTAATTTTATAAATATTATAAATATCTGCTTCTTAAAACCAAAGCAAGGCAAAACAAAAGAATATTACACTATATGGCAAAGGTATAAACATAAATGGGAGAAAATATTGAAGCATCTTTAACAAATGATGAAATTTTACAAATATTAAAATTCCTGAAATTCATTAAAAATGTTGGCAAAAATAAATACAGTGCACTGAAAAATAAATGCCTTTGTAAAGATGTCTTGCTATGTTTAATATAAAAATGCATATTAAAACTTCCCTGAGATATTTTTTCGCCTAGTTGACTGGCAAATGTAAAGCCTAATATACTTTATTTAAATAGATATGGAGAATCAGTTCCTCTCAAATTGTTGATCAGAGTATAAATTTGTATAACTTCTTTGGAAATATCTTTTCAAAATTCAAATACACATATGCTAGATTCTGTCCTTTATCAAGCTCATCTTTGCATGAAATGTTCCCTTGGTGTCTCTCATTTTCTTGAAGAGATCTCTAGTCTTTCCCATTCTGTTGATTCCTCTATTTCTTTGCATTGATTACTGAGGAAGGCTTTTTATCTCTTCTTGCTATTCTTTGGAACTCTGCATTCAGATGCTTATATCTTCCCTTTTCTCCTTTGCTTTTCGCTTCTCTCTTTTTCACAGCTATTGGTAAGGCCTCCCTAAGCAGCCATTTTGCTTTTTTGCATTTCTTTTCCATGGGGATTGTCTTGATACCTGTCTCCTGTATGATGTCATGAACCTCTGTCCATAGTTCATCAGGCAATCTGTCTATCAGATCTAGTCCCTTAAATCTATTTCTCACTTCCACTGTATAATCATAAGGGATTTGATTTAGGTCATACTTGAATGGTCTAGTGGTTTTCTGTACTTTCTTCAATTTAAGTCTGAATTTGGCAATAAGGAGTTCATGATCTGAGCCACAGTCAGCTCCTGGTCTTGTTTTTATGGACTGTATAGAGCTTCTCCATCTTTGGTTGCAAAGAAACTAATCAGTCTGATTTCAGTGTTGACCATCTGGTGATGTCCATGTGTAGAGTCTTCTCTTGTGTTGTTGGAAGAAGGTGTTTGCTATGACCAGTGCATTTTCTTGGCAGAACTCTATTAGTCTTGGCCCTGCTTCATTCCATATTACAAGGCCAAATTTGCCTGTTACTCCAGGTGTTTCTTGACTTCCTACTTTTGCATTCCAGTCCCCTATAATGAAAAGGACATCTTTTTGGGGTGTTAGTTCTAAAAGGTCTTGTAGGTTTTCATAGAACCATTCAACTTCAGCTTCTTCAGCATTATTGGTTGGGGCATAGACTTGGATTACTGTGATATTGAATGGTTTGCCTTGGAAACGAACAGAGATCATTTTGTCGTTTTTGAGATTGCATCCAAGTACTGCATTTCAGACTCTTTTGTTGACCATGATGGCTACTCCATTTCTTCTAAGGTATTCTTGCCCACGGTAGTAGATCTAATGGTCATCTGAGTTAAATTCACCGATTCCAGTCCATTTTAGTTCACTGATTCCTAGAATGTCAACATTCACTCTTGCCATCTCTTGTTTGACCACTTCCAATTTGCCTTGATTCATGGACCTGACATTCCAGGTTCCTATGCAATATTAAAGGTCAGTTTTCATTCCAATTCCAAAGAAAGGCAATGCCAAAGAATGCTCAAACTACCACACAGTTGCACTCATTTCACACGCTAGAAAAGTAATGCTCAAAATTCTCCAAGCCTGGCTTCAGCAATATATGAACTGTGAACTTTCAGATGTGCAAGCTGGTTTTAGAAAAGGCAGAAGAACCAGAGATCAAATTGCCAACATCTGCTGGATCATCAAAAAAGCAAGAGAGTTCCAGAAAAACATCTGTTTCTGTTTTATTGAATATGCGAAAGCCTTTGACTGTGTGGATCACAATAAACTGTGGACAATTCTGAAAGAGACGGGAATACCAGACCACCTGACCTGCCTCTTGAGAAACCTATATGCAGGTCAGGAAGCAACTGTAAGACTCGGAGAACCGCACTCTGAAAAGGACACTCAGGGACAGCCTCTAGTGGACTGACAAAGTTTATTATCCAATTGTGTAGTTTTATAATTTTCAGGGAATAGAGCATAAGGCTGACTTGCACGTAGCCATTCCAGGTAAACATTAAAACATTCAAGCATAAAATACAGTTCCTACCGCCCAAGCCATAACATAGCTTTGGCGAAACTCTAAAGGGAGTCTTATCATGAAACAACAGTCCTTGCTCTCAGAAGCAGGTGATCAGAAGAAGGAAGCCTTCGAACGCCTCAAGGCCGGGTGTATTGACCCTTCGTCATCCATTCCCAGCCTTGGGCACTCAGTGTACGCTCATAACCCTTTGTTATGCTTGTTCCAGCTTCCAACCTTCATCACGAGTAGAGCAAATACATTTTCAGTATTTGGTTAAAGCCTTCCAGCTCCTCCACAGCAACAGTTAGAACTGGACATGGAACAACAGACTGGTTCCGAATAGGAAAAGGAGTACGTCAAGGCTGTATATTGTCACCCTGCTTATTTACTTATATGCAGAATACATCATGAGAAATGCGGGCTAACACTCTCAGACATAAATCACAGCAGGATCCTCTATGATCCACCTCCCAGAATTCTGGAAATAAAAGCAAAAATAAACAAATGGGATCTAATTAAAATTAAAAGCTTCTGCACAACAAAGGAAAATATCAGCAAGGTGAAAAGACAGCCTTCTGAATGGGAGAAAATAATTGCAAATGAAGCAACTGACAAACAACTAATCTCAAAAATATACAAGCAACTTATGCAGCTCAATTCCAGAAAAATAAACGACCCAATCAAAAAATGGGCCAAAGAACTAAATAGACATTTCTCCAAAGAAGACCTATGGATGGCTAACAAACACATGAAAAGATGCTCAACATCACTCATTATCAGAGAAATGCAAATCAAAACCACAATGAGGTACCACTTCACACCAGTCAGAATGGCTGCGATCCAAAAATCTGCAAGCAATAAATGCTGGAGAGGGTGTGGAGAAAAGGGAACCCTCCTACACTGTTGGTGGGAATGCAAACTAGTACAGCCACTATGGAGAACAGTGTGGAGATTCCTTAAAAAATTGCAAATAGAACTGCCTTATGACCCAGCAATCCCACTGCTGGGCATACACACCGAGGAAACCAGAAATGAAAGAGACACATGTACCCCAATGTTCATCGCAGCACTGTTTATAATAGCCAGGACATGGAAACAACCTAGATGTCCATCAGCAGATGAATGGATAAGAAAGCAGTGGTACATATACACAATGGAGTATTACTCAGCCGTTAAAAAGAATTCATTTGAATCAGTTCTGATGAGATGGATGAAACTGGAGCCGATTATACAGAGTGAAGTAAGCCAGAAAGAAAAACACCAATACAGTATACTAACACATATATATGGAATTTAGAAAGATGGCAGTGACGACCCTGTATGCAAGACAGGAAAAAAAGACGCAGCTGTGTATAACGGACTTTTGGACTCAGAGGGAGAGGGAGAGGGTGGGATGATATGGGAGAGTGGCATTCTATCATGTATACTATCATGTAAGAATTGAATCGCGAGTCTATGTCTGACACAGGATACAGCATGCTTGGGGCTGGTGCATGGGGATGACCCACAGAGATGTTATGGGGAGGGAGGTGGGAGGGGGGTTCATGTTTGGGAACACATGTAAGAATTAAAGATTTTAAAAATAAAAAAATAAAAAACTTAAAAAAAAAAAGAGAAATGCGGGCTGGAAGAAGCACAAGCTGGAATCAAGATTGCCGGGAGAAATATGAATAACGTCAGATATGCAGATGACACCACCCCTATGGCAGAAAGTGAAGAGGAACTAAAAAGCCTCTTGATGAAAGTCAAAGAGGAGAGTGAAAAAGTTGGCTTAAAGCTCAACATTCAGAAACCTAAGATCATGGCATCTGGTCCCATCACTTCATGGGAAATAGATGGGGATGCAGTGTCAGACTTTATTTTTGGGGCTCCAAAATCACTGAAGATGGTGATTGCAGTGATAAAATTAAAAGATGCTTACTCATTGGAAGGAAAGTTATGACCAACCTAGATAGCATATTCAAAAGCAGGGACATTACTTTGCCGTCTAAGGTCCGTCTAGTCAAGGCCATGGTTTTTCCAGTGGTCATGTATGGATGTGAGAGTTGGACTGTGAAGAAAGCCGAGCGCCGAAGAATTGATGCTGTTGAGCTGTGGTGTTGGAGAAGACTCTTGAGAGTCCCTTGAACTGCAAGGAGATGCAACCAGTCCATTCTAAAGATCAGTCCTGGGTACTCTTTGGAAGGAATGATGCTAAAGCTGAAACTGCAGTGCTTTGGCCACCTCATGCAAAGAGTTGACTCATTTGAAAAGACTCTGATGCTGGGAGGGATTGGGGGCAGGAGGAAAAGGGGACGACAGAGGATGAGATGGCTGGATGGCATCACGGACTCGATGGACGTGAGTCTGAGTGCACTCCGGGAGTTGGTGATGGACAGGGAGGCCTGGTGTGCTGCAGTTCATGGGGTCGCAAAATGTCGGACACGCATGAGCGACTGAACTGAACTGAACTGATTGTAGATTCAAGGGATTAGATCTGATAGAGTGCCTGATGAACTATGGATGGAGGATTGTGGAATTGTACAGGAGGCATGGATGAAGACCATCCCCAAGAAAAATAAATGAAAAAAGGCAAAGTGGTTGTTTGAAGAGGGCTTACAAATAGCTGACAAAAGAAGTGAAAGGGAAAGGAGAAAAGGAAAGATATACCCATTTGAATGCAGAGTTCCAGTGAATAGCACGGAGAGATAAGAAAGCTTTCCTCAGTGATCAGTGCAAAAAATAGAGGAAAACAGTAAAATGGAAAAGACCAGAGATTTCTTCAAGAAAATTAGAAACATCAAGGGAATATTTCATACAGAGATAGGCACAATAAAGGACAGAAAAAGTATGGACCTAACAGCAGAAAATATTAAGAAGAGGTGGCAAGAATACACAGAAGAACTGTACAAAAAAAATCTTCACGAGCCAGATAACCATGATGATGTGATCACTCACCTAGAGGCAGACATCCTGGAATGTGAAGTCAAGTGGGCTCCAGGAAGCATCACTATGAACAAAGCAGGTGGAGGTGTTGGAATTCCTGGTGAGCTGTTTCAAATCCTAAAAGATGATGCTGTGAAAGTGCTACACTCAATATGCCAGCAAATTTGGAAAACTGAGTAGCGGCCACAGGACTGGAAACGGTCAATTTTCATTCCAATGCCAAAGAATGTTCAAACTACTGCACAGTTGCACTGTCACACACTAGCAAACTGATGGTCAGAATTCATTTGATTCTTGGGACATAAGCTGAAATAGCTGAAGAAGACATACATACAACTTTTTAACTGAATATCCTTTATAAAATACATAAACATGTGTTACCTGCTAAAATTAATATTCAGAAGAATGGCATTGAACTAAAACTCTATAAGCTGTATGTGAAATACTCGATCATTGGGCACACAGAAGGTATTTGTTCATCACAAATACGTCACTACTGCAGTGATGTTTGTTACTCTGTACAAGCATGTGTTCCTCAAAAGGAAGGTTTCTTTGACTTCCTCTCCTTACTCTAGACTAGCTAGGGCAGGCACCCTATTAAAGAATTCATCCTCTATGTTTTGTCTGAGCACTCGATACATCTGTGATTAAATAATTTAAATTTTTTCCCCCATTGATTAAGTTAGGTTCCTTGAGGGTTGAGAATGCATCTGTCTCTTTCACTGCTGGGGTACTGTGTACTATGATATCCTCCATGTTGATAACAATGCATATTTGAATGAGTGAGGATTAATTCTAGAGTATCAGACCTACACCACAGCCTTTTAGGAAAATGCATGTTTGTCTCCTCACCCGTGCTGACATTTCTGTTCCTTCTTTCAGTGACTTCCCTAAAACAAACGAACAGTTTAACCTTTTAGTGTGTGTGGGCAGGAGGGGGAGAACACAGATCCTTTTTAGAAACCATGATTAACATAAAATTGCAAAGATGTAACACCCCCAAGTTTTGTCATTTAATTTTAGAGATATCATGGATTTCCCTAAATCTCTTGATATAGACCCACATCACTCTGAGGTTTCACTCTGAAGGATTAATTTTTCTATTATTTTATTCTGACAGTTTTTGTTATCTTTGCTTTTTGACCATTTATCTTGTTCTTTGACTGGCCTTTTGTGTTTTATTACAAAAAATTTCAAACATACGGAAAGGTTGAAAACGTGTACTTTGATACCAAATACCCATCACTCATATTCTGCAATTATCTTTTATCGTATTTCCTTTCTCATGTAGTTTTCTGTCAATCCATTCATCATCATTTTTTCATTTAATGCATTTTTTAGTAAGTTGCCAATATCATTGTACTTTTTTCCATATACTTCAGCTTGCCTGGCATTAACTAAAGTGCAGTTTACAGGATTCTTTTTTGTGGTAGAAATTTATATACAATGAAACACACCAATTTTAAGTGTAACATTTGATGAATTTTGACAGGTGTACACACAAACTCCTATTAAGTGGTAGAACAGTCTCATCACGTCCAGCAAGTTTGCTCCTGTTTCTCATTATTTTTTTGTCCTTTTATTTAAGCAGTTAAAGCTTACTCCTGTTTAATTATTTTTACGTTATAATGATCCCCTCAGCTTTGCACTTTTTGATAGACATTCTCTCTATCATAAGTTGAAGGTTGATCACAAAGTATCTGGCAACCCAGGATTGTTAAGAATCAGCCTAGTGATAAAACTAAGAAGACCTAGTAGGAGTTCGGAACATGATCTCCAACCTGGTGGTTGTGTTGTTCATGTTCTTTGATAAGTGTTTGCAGGGTAAAGGGGGAGTGGGAGTAATGACTGGGTGGAAGAAAGTCTTATTAGTGCTCCGTATTCACATGGCACTAAAGGGAGCAATTTGTTTTGGTTGACAGAATTTCTGTTCACAAAGTCTTACTTCTTACTCAAGAAGTAAAAGTAAGAAGTAAGACTTTTTACCTTTGAACACATTTCACCTTTGTGCATTAAGACCATTTCACCTTTGAACACAAATTCCCTGTCATAGGATGTTTCCCAGTATTCATATAGTGAATTACTGTAATGGGAGGAAGTAAAAAACAATGTATTAGAGTCATTTTGCTTTCCAGGGAAACATTTTTCTAGTCTAAAAATTTTACGTTTTTTTCCTGGAAGTTATAGCTATTTTTCAAGTGTGTTGTTTTCAGCTGAAAGCTTGCTTTCCCTTATATGTCTGTTTATAACATTATCATGTAGTTTCTAATGCTGCAGCATTATCAGTATAGCACAGTTTCTGCTGCTGCTGCTGCTGCTGCTAAGTCGCTTCGGTCGTGTCCGACTCTGTGCGACCCCATAGACGGCAGCCCACCAGGCTCCCTCATCCCTGGGATTCTCCAGGGAAGAACACTGGAGTGGGTTGCCATTTCCTTCTCCAATGCATGAAAGTGAAAAGTGAAAGTGAAGTTATTCAGTCGTGTCCAACTCTTAGTGACCCCATGGACTGCGGCCTACCAGGCTCCTCCGTCCATGGGATTTTCCAGGCAAGAGTACTGGAGTGGGGTGCCATTGCCTTCTCCGATAGCACAGTTTAGTAACAGAAGTTTAGTAAAACAGTTTATTAACAGTAGAAATTTAAGATTATTTATGTCTAATACTCATATTGAAATTTAAACTCCTTTAGCACTGATAATTTTATTTCTGGAGAGCAACTTTGGTGCTTCTCTTTAGCCAGTGAGCAATGAACACATTCAAGTTTGGAAAGTGTATTGCCAGTGTTAAATTGTTAATATAAGACACTCATTTAACTAATCATCTATGTTTGTTTGTTTTTTTTTTTTTGGTATATTCTGACACAGAAGAAAGAACCTTCTAAATCCAGTGTGAAGAAAAAAGTGACCAAGATTGCAGAAGCAAAAAAAGTAATGAAGAGAAATTTTAAAGTAAATAAGAAAATAACATTTACCGATGAAGGAGAGGTAAGATTCTATAAATGCTTAATTTCTGTGGTACTTTCCAAGTATTAGAAAGTTTGATTCTGCTGCTGACATGCCATTTTTAATAAGAAAAATGAGTGTTTCTCAAGACCTCTCAGACAACTCCTTTCATTGTTTCTGTAGGTATTTGGTCAGCTCTACATATGTAGGCAAGAATGCCTTTGTGACAGTAAGCTGGGCTACTTCTTAATGATTAACAACAGAGTTTGTTTTCTTTTTTTTAAATCAGAGTATAGTTGCTTTAAAATGCTGTGTGTGTTAGTTTCTGTTGTATCGCAAAGTGAATCAGCCATATGTGTGTGTGTGTGTGTGTGTACTCTCTTCCTGGGATTTCCTTCCCACTTAGGTCATCACAGAGCATTGAGCAGAGTTCCCTGTGCTGTACAATCAGTTCTCTTTAGTTATCTGTTTTATACATAGTAGTGTATATATGGTGCTTCTTAGGTGGCTCAGTGGTAAAGAATCCACCTGCCATTGCAGGAGATCCAGATTTAATCTCTGGGTTGGGAAGATCCCCTGGAGGAGGAAATGACAACCCACTCCAGTATTCTTGCCTGCAAAGTCCCATGGACAGTGGAGCCTGGCAGGCTACAGACCGTGGGTTCGCAGAGTCAAAAGTCGAACACGACTAAGCGACTGAGTGCCACCATGCACCAGTACATATATACCAATCCCAATCTCCCAGTCCATCCCAGTCCCTCACTCCATTGGTGTCCATATGTTTGTTCTCTGTCTTTCTGTTTCAGAAATAAGTTCATCTATACCATTTTTCTATATGGTTCATATATACCGTATATATTCCACATATATGTGTTAATAAATAATATTTGAACCATGGTTCAGAAGGAAGGGGACAGACATATGTATACTTATGGGAAATTCATATCAATGTCTGGCAGAAACTATCAAAATATTGTAAAGTAATTATCCTATTAAAAATAAAATTAAATAAATTTATTTTAAAAAAGAATACTTATTTTTCTCTTTCTCTCTTACTTCAGTCTGTATGATAGTCTCTGGGTCCATCCACATCTCTGCAAAAAGCACAATTTTGTTCCTTTTTATGGCTAAGTAATATTCCATTGTATGTGTAGACCACATTTTCTTTATGACGGATGTTTAGGTTGCTTCCATGTCCTGACTATTGGAAATAGTGCTGCAGTAACAATGGGGTGCATGTTTCTTTCTGAATGATGACTTTTCTCTGCGTATATGCCCAGGAATGGGATTGCTGAGTCATATGGTAGTTCTAGTTTTAGTTTTTTTAGGAGCCTCTGCACTGTTCTCTCTAGTGGCTGTTACTGTTTGCATTCTACCAACAGCATAGGAGGATTATTTTTTCTCCACCCCAAGCCAGCATTTATTGTTCGTAGATTTTTTTGGTGTATTTTTTAAAAAATTATTTATTTTTTAGTTGAAGGATAATTGCTTTACAGAATTTTATTGTTTTCTGTCAGACATCAACAAGAATCAGCCATAGGTACACCCATGTCTTTCCCTCCTGAACCTCCCTGCCATCTCCCTCCCTGTCACACTCTTCTAGATTTTGTTACAGAGCCCCTGTTTGAGGTCCCTGAGTCATATGACAAACTCCCACTGGCTATCTGTTTTACATATGGTATTGTGAATTTCCATGTTATTCTCTCCATACATCTCACCCTCTCTTTCCTTCCCTCCTCCTGTGTCCATAAGTCTGTTCTTTATGTCTGTTTCTCCATTGCTGCCCTGCAAATAAATTCATCTGTACCATCTTTCTAGATTCCACACTCCGTATAATAGGCTCTAGGTTTGTCTGTCTCATTAGGACTGACTCAAATGTGTTCCTTTTTATGGCTGAGTAGTATTCCATTGTATATATGTAGCACAGCTTTATCCATTCATCTGTTGATGGACATCTAGGTTGCTTCAGTGTTCTAGCAATTGTAAATAGTGCTGCAGTGAACATTGGGCTACATGTGTCCTTTTCAGTTTTGGTTTCCTCAGGATATATGCCTAGTAGTGGAATTGCTGGGTCATATGGTGGTTTTATTCCTAGTTTTTTTAAGGAATTGTCATACCATTTTCCATAGTGGCTGTATCAGTTTACATTCCCACCAGCTATGCAAGAGGGTTCCCTTTTCTCCACAGCCTCTCTAGCATTTATTGTTTGTAAACTCTCTAATGATGGCCATTCTAACTGGTGTGAGGTGGTTATCTCATTGTAGTTTTGATTTGCATTTCTCTAATAATGAGCACTGTTGAGTATCTTTTCAAGTGTTTGTTAGCCATCTGTATGTCTTCTTTGGAGAAATGTCTGTTTAGGTCCTTTTCCCACTTTTTGAGTGGGTTGTTTGTTTTTCTGATATTAATTTGCATGAGCTGCTTGTATATTTTAGAAATTAATCCTTTGTCAATTGTTTCCTTTACTATTATTTTCTCCCATTCTGATGGTTATCTTTTCGCTTTGCTTATAGTTTCCTTTACTATGCAAAAGCTTTTAAGTTTAATTAGGTCCCATTTGTTTATTTTTGTTTTTATTTCCATTACTCTAGGAGGTGGTAATTTCCATTACTCATAGGGGATCTTGCTTTAATTTATGTCATCAAGTGTGCTATCTGTTTTCCTCTAAGAGTTTTATAGTTTCTAGTCTTACATTTAGGTCTTTAATCCATTTCAAGTTTATCTTTATGTATGACATTAGGAAGTGTTCTGATTTCATTCTTTTACACATAGCTTATTTCCCAGCACCACTTATTGAAGAGGCTATCTTTGCCCAATTGTATATTCTTACCTCTTTTTGTCAAAAACAAAAACAAAAACAAAAAAAGCTACCCATAGGTGCGTCCATTTGTCTCTGGGCTCTCCATCTTGTTCCATTGATCTATATTTCTGTTTTTGTGCCAGTACCATACTGTCTTGATGGCTGTGGCTTTGTAGTATAGTCTGAAGTCAGGAAGACTGATTCCTCCTGCTCCATTCTTCTTTCTCAAGACTGCTTTTGCTATTTGGGGTCTTTTGTGTTCCATATGAATTGTGAAATTTTTTGTTCTAGTTCTCTGAAAAATACCATTGGTAATTTGATAGGGATCACATTGAATCTGTAGATTGCATTTGGTAGTATAGTCATTTTCACAGTATTGATTCTTCCTACCCAGGAACATGGAATATCTTGCCATCTGTTTATGTCATATTTGATTTCTTTCATTAATCTCTTATAATTTTCCATATACAGTTATTTTGTCTCCTTAGATAGGTTTATTCCTAGATATTTTATTCTTTTTGTTGCAATGGTGAATGGGATTGATTTCTTAATTTCTCTTTCTGATTTTTCGTTGTTAGCATATGGGAATGTAAATGATTTCTGTGTACTGACCTTATATCCTGCAACTTTGCTGAATTCACTGATTAGCTGTTGTAATTTTCTGATAGTTTCTTCTGGGTTTTCTATGTATAGTATCATGTAATCTGCAAAAAGTGAGAATTCTACTTCTTTTCGGATTTGGATTCATATCTTTCTCTTCTCTAATGCTGTACCCAGGACTTTTAAAACTGTGTTGAATAGTAGTAAAGAGAGTGCACTCCCTTGTCTTGTTCCTGATCTTAGAGGGAATGCTTTGTTTTTTACCACTGAGAGTAATGTTTGTAGATTTTTTGATGATGGCCATTCTGACTGGTGTGAAGTGATACTCAAAGTTTTGATTTGCATTTCTCTAATAATTAGTGATGTTGAGCATCTTCTCATGTGTTTGTTGTCCACCTGTATGTCTTCTTTGAAGATGTTTCTGTTTAGGTCTTCTGCCCATTTTTTGATTGGGTTGTTTCAGGGTTTGTTCTGAATTTCCCAGATCCTGTTTTTATAGATAAGATTTTCTTGTCATAGGGTCCATCTCTCAACATACTCTGTGGGAACATGCAGAAGGATAATAACACAACTACTCACCACAGCTTCTTTTGCTCGACTATAGAAAGCCTCTGCTCTGCGATTCCTCAATTTCAGATGCTATATTGGCATGTTTTTACTTACTGGCCTGCTGTGGGAAAAATTCTCTGCTTTAAAATAACCTTAAATGTATAGGTGTCTGGTTTACCTTTCTTAATTACCTGGTCTTAGTGTAAATACATCCCATAGAGTAGGGAAGGGGTTACCTCACAGATTGGTCGTGAAAATCACTTACTCTCCAGTGGAATGAGAGAAGGTGTTTCTATTCCACTGAGATGAAAAAAGTTACACGAGGGAAGGTATTTGTTGGCTCTGCTTACTACTCTGTCCTCTGCACTTAGAACAGTGCCTAACAAATAGTAGGCTCTTAGAAGAAGTGTTATACCCTGGTAAAACAACAGAGCTTTTTATTCTAACTATAATGTATCACATGTCACATCAAATATATTATCATTATTAATATAATTGCTGCCTGCACAATCCATATGCAGTGGCATGTGTTTACTTTTAATTCTGAATTTAGCAAAGATTTGGATGTTACTTTGGGGATGAGGTTTTGATTTAGAAGGCCAAATTTGCACTGGTAATGTGGAGTGAAATGGTGTATAAATCATATGAAAACTAACAAAGTTGATTGCAATTAAAATTTTGAAGTTGTTGTTGAAGTTGCAAAGGAAGCCTATAAAATTGAAATATATGAATCTCTGTGATCCAGAAAAGAGGTCAGCACTTGAGAAATACTAAATCAGGAAATAGTTTTAGTATTGTATCATATGCTCACGTAAGAGAGGATTAGTGCTTTTAGGGTATTGAGGTTCCTTACTGTGCTACTAATTTACCTGCAGAGATTATACCCATTAACTTCAGGTTGAGTGTAAATCCTTAACTGTAAAATATTTCATTGTAAATGTATTGCCAACAGGAGCACTATATGACTATAAGCCATAGTGAAACTTCTGATCTAAAACCCTGAAAGAAATGCTACTATTTGTTCCACCCATTGGCTTCGCTGATGGCTCAGTGGTAAAGAATCTGCCTGCAATTCAGGAGACACAGGAGATTTGGGTTCGATCCCTGGGTTAGGACGATCCCCTGGAGGAGGAAATGGCAACCCACTCCAGTATTCTTGCCTTGGAAATCTCATGGACACAGGATCCTGGCGGGCTACAGTCCATGGTGTTGCAGAGAGCTGCACATGACTGAGTAAACAAGAAAGGAAGGGTTCCACTTACAGAGGGATGAATTTTTTCCACTCTGATAAAGAAGTCAGAGCAGTGGATGGTGTTCTTAACTGGCACCACTCATCTCTCTCACTGCTTCTTCTGTGACTGCTGCTGTGCCGCTCATGCATTTGTGACCCTTGCTTCAAGCTGTGACTCTATGGTAGTCTCATCTTGAAGGATGAGTTGATGGCAAGAGTGAGAGGAGGCATTAACACCTGTGATGTGTGTGCCTACAGCCTTCATTTTCCTGCTGTTTAATTAGCAGTCTTTCAGAAACTAGCAGTTACTTAAATCCTCCTGGCAAGCAGTTACAGGGTAAAATAAGAGAAATGCTTTTGTCTAAATTGTCTAGAATTTTACTCTGTTAGGCCTGGAACATGATTAAGTCAAACAAACCTTGTTTTTCAAGCAATGATACAGATGTATGGAAATTAAGTAATTCATTCAGGGTTACGCACTGGGCTAGTGAAAAAGCCAAGGCATTAAGCCACGTCTCCTGACTCTCAGATCAGTGCTCTGACTTCTTTATCACCTTGTTCCTAACCATAAAATGTTTGTATAAAATTGTGTAGATCTGAGCAGGCTTATGAAATCCAGACTAACTTTTTCCTTTACGCTTAGTTATTTCAGTTTTTATGTGTGGTACCAGCTGATACTGCTGATACCAGCTGATACCAGCTGATGAAAATTGTTTCATCAATTTTGAGCACGTAATGTATGCCAGATAATGTGTTAGGTTCTCAGGATACATGAATAAGACATATGACTACCCTCAAGGAGGTTAATGCTAGTAAGGAAAACAGAGAAATAAAACAGCCCAGTATGCTGAGAGGTGTTAGAGGAGGTTCACTGATGTGCCATGGCGGTGGCAAGGCGGCACTCTGCTCAGCCTGACTATTGCCCTGTGTAGATCTTCTGGAGTTGAGTTGGTGGAGTGTTGCATACTACAGATGCTGAAATGATGCTGAAGCAACTACCTTACTGTCCAAATGATTTAATGAAGATTTCTTTTAATCCTGCTCTTAACTGAGTTATGGCAGCATTACTTTATCCTGACTTTTCTGTGACTTGCTCACTTTTATTATAAAGCTTGTTTGAAAGTTTCAGAAGTAAGGTGTAAGGTAGAAAGTATGTATGTGCACCATTTCAAAATCATTCTGCAAATGTAGGTGGCATTCTATTGATGTTCCTTGTCTCCTGCCTCATACTCACCTTTTTCCTCTCTGCAGTTGGTTCAGCAGTGGCCACAAGTGCAGAAATCTGTTTCCAAGGATACTGAGGAAGAGGATGATGCTGGTGGTATCAACCTAGATAAAGCAAAGGAAAGGCTTCAAGAAGAGGACAAATTTGACAAAGAAGAATATAGGAAGAAAATTAAGGCAAAGCATCGGGTAAGCTTTCTATTTTGAATGAATACTGAATGAAATTTAATATGTCCTAACTGTATTTAAGTGTTCATTAGATATTCTTTAATAACCAAGTTCCTTTACTATTTTCTTTAGCACTTATTTTTCTGTGGCTATTTTGTTATTTTATTTAGTCCTTTTTCCTTCTCCTGGTGAAGTCTTTGTATACTAACTGGTTTCTGAGAATGTCACCTAAATCTGCCTTTGGTTGAGGTGACTCAAATTACAGTGATTTTTTTTTTTTAATAAAGTTCTAATTTGGAGATAATTGTAGTTGTACACTTGTTAAAAGTTGTATCAGGAGCTCCATTTCTATAACTTTGTCATTTCAAGAGTATGTATAAATGGAACTATGTAGTGTATAGCCTTTTAGGATTGAGGTTTGTCGCCCATCATGAATCTGTAGCTTCGCCTAGTTGTGTGTTTGACCCCTGCCTTTCTGTCACTGAGTAGTGTTACATGGTGTGGATGAAGCACAGTGTGTTTCATGTTTCACCTATTTGCGCAACGTTAGTATTGTTTCCAGTTTGAACTTAAATCTTTCCATCAGCGATTACTTGGCAATAGATATAATTTAAATTTACTAAATTAAGAAAAAAATAAGGAAACTTTGTGAGAAAGAGTGCTTCTATATAGGCATATGCCCTATTGGCCTTAAACTTGGCCTTAAACTATTATCCATAAAACAGAAAGGGTTACTCCATTCTGGCCTCTCGTGATATTACTGTCCTTTTGCACTACTTAAAAGTAGACCTTCCACTAGATAAATGAGTCAATTAATAAACTAAAACAGATTTACCCTTTTAAAGAAGTTTCTGTAGTATGCCCTTGAGACAATGAATGGTCTCAGGGTAACACAGTATCATATGCAAGAATCACTGCTATAATATTAAGTTCTGTATCAAAAATTTTCAAGTCGTTAGATGTGGTCATTATTAACCATAATAATAACCATATGGTCATTATTAACCATATTATTAACTATATCCTGTGGTCAGAACCATAGGTTTTGACTCCTATTTGACCTTGTTATTATTTAATGATCCAATAAATCGTTTTTAATAGTACAGCAATTCTTATTTCTTTAAGGTTTGATATAGCTTCACAGTAGCAGTTAATGAATAAGAAATTAGTTCTTGAAGATAGCTTTCAGGGATGAAAATGAATGGCGAGGAAAAACATTCCATAAATATGGAGAACAAATGAACCTAAAATATACAGGTTGTAGTTTGAAGGTATAACTAAGCATTTCCATCATTGCTGCTTTTAGCACAGTACTTTAAATAGAAATTAGATGTTAATAATTTGTTGCTAAAATTGTTAGTAATGCTGAGTGTCAAGCAGCTTGTCATGTTTCTGCTTATAGTCTTCTTAAAGTGTCTATCTAGCATAAGAACATTTTACCTTTTTTTTTAAGTTGTAGTCAGCAGTAAAAAGAAACATGCAGAATTTACATCAAGTAAAGGCTCCCCCACCCCCATTTGCTTCTTCCCTTTTTCTTATTTTCCCATTCACCCCTCTTCCCAATGTGCAGAAGTTATTACTGTATCTGGGTTGTGGAGTATTGTTTCTGAAATATTTAGGAACTTAATTTCAAGTTACTATTGTATATTTATTACACAGTGTTTGTGTGCTAGGCTCTGCCTTAAACTGTGAAGATGAAATATATAATATACTTGATGTTGGGACTTCCCTGGTGGTTGAGTGGCTAAGACTCCACATTCTCTATGCAGGGGCCTGGACTTGACCCTTGGTCAGGGAACTAGATCCCACATGTTGCAGCTAAAGAACCTGCATGCTACAGTGAAGATCAAAAGTCCCAAGTGCTGCAGCTAAGATCGAGAGCCGCCAAATAAATAAATATTAATAAAAATAAACAAATAAAATATGTGGGTTCTATTCTCAGGAAGTTTATAATTAAATCATAGCTAACTTTGAACATTCAGTCACTGCATAGAAATTTTCTGTGCTCCAATTTTTTTTACATTAAAATTTTTGAAATGAATTATAGCCTCATGTTTTCCAAAGTCAAGATGATAAATTTAATGTTGAGAAGTCTTGCTTCTGCCCATACCTGTCATTTTTATTCTTGCCTCCACCTCAGAGGTAAATTTTTATTAATTATTAATGTATTCATATAGTTTATGCAAAGACTAGTAAATAGAAATGCATATTCTTATTTTCTCCCTTTGTTACATTCATACTTCAGTATTCTGCAGTCCTGTAGATTGTTCTGTACTTTTTCATTTGCACTTATTTTTGAGGCTTTACATAATTTATTTTCTTTGCACCATTGTTAAAACATACCATATGACTTTAAAACTATCACTGTGACTGTCTCACAACAAGGTTGAAGAGAGCAGTTTGAGGCTGATACAGTTGGGAGAGAAATCACAAGAACTTTACATGCTACTGCTTTTGAACCAGTTCTCTGTAACTGAAAGAGATATAAGATCTTTTTAAAAGAAGTTTGTTGTTTAAAGCAAAGTTTGTTGTTTTATATAAAATAGGTATATTCTGCACAGAGTGGCCCATGGCATACTTTCTGTATTGGAGACTGAAAATATTATGCAACCTAAAAAGAGCACAAAGAAGAAACCAAAGTAATCTTCCCTTTATTCAGCTTAATGGGAATGCGACCTGGCACACATATGATTCGTTTCTTGGTATTTTCATCAGTAAAATTATTATTTAAACAAATTTAAGTATTTGTATATTAAATTAGTGAAATTTCATGTTTTTGAACACTTAGTTTGTTTATTATAATAGCATACATAAGATACAGTGTGCTTAGTTGCTCAGTCATGTCCAACTCTTTGCGACCCTATGGACTGTAGCCCACCAGGCTCCTCTGTCCATGGGGATTCTCTAGGCAAGAATACTGGAGTGGGTAGTCACTTCTCCAGGGGATATCCCCAACTCAGGAATCGAACCCAGGTGTCCTGCATTACAGGTGGATTCTTTATCAGCTGAGCTACCAGGGAAGCCCATAAGATATAATACAGGTGCTCAAATCAATTATGTACCAGACTGGATTTCTACCTACAATGCATATGTATTATTTTTTTTAATGTTAGGTTTTAACATTTGGCATAATGTTTGGTGGAGAGAGTGTTGTGGTATAACAAGTTGAAATACTTGCTTTGAAGTCCTAGCATTACCTAGTCCATTTGGATCACCAGTCACCATTTTGGATTGCACTTTTGTATTCTGAAAATTCAGGGAAAGATAATAGGAGTTAATAACAAGTAATTAGAGAGATCCCCTGTCTCTGTGTGTATAGGTAAGATGTAAGAATAAAATGAAAATAAAACTCCATTAAATCTATAACATAATTCTGTATTTGATACATATTATGACACATATAATATTTTGAAAAATGTGTCAATTTTAGCTTTTATGAGATTAAAAATCTTTCAGCATGTTTAAAATATTTCAGGAATCTAATTTTGGTTTAGAAGGATAAGATAGTTAATATAGTAAGTGAATTTAGTCTTAATGATCCTGTTTGAAAGTAATTGTTTTTTCCTACTGTTTAAAATTAACAGCCTCACATGATAGCTTTGAAAATGTACTCCGTTTTTGTAATGTGGGTCTCAGCTGCTCATTTATTCCTATGTGTTATTCCTCCATGTTATTACACCTGTCCTTGACTCCTTTTTTCATCTACCAAATTCTGAAAACTGTTATTTCTACTATGACTCAAATAATATCTTTGTTGTAAAGATTTATAGCCAAAAGTAAATAAAAAGGAAGAAATAAAGATGATACAGTTTATGGCCTCACTGGGACTGGAATTCAGCTGCCCCCTTGCTGGAACTTGGCCACTCACTCTGGAGACTTCTGGAGCCCTTGTGTAACTCCTTTGGGTCACCCAGTCAGCATCTTTATTTTTCTTTATGAGTCTTCATTTTAGCCATTAAGCATCATTTTCTTCTGAGACCATTTGGGTCTTCTGCTTTTTCTGGCAGTTTATAAGTAGCTATACTTAATTAGGCATGTTGCTGTTTTCTTTGCCTCTTGAAACTGTTTATCAGAAGTAAAATTATAGCAAAATTTATTTTTACATATAAAACCATTAGTAAATGAAGTTGTAAATACAAAAGCACTGCTTTCACGCAGAAACAATGTGTTTTCTGATAATTCAGTTAGAACTGTGAAAGATGGGCCATGAATCATATCACTGAAAGGTTTTTTACTTAAATGGAGTGAAAATCTGCTCTGTAGTGTGTCATCATTTTTACCTCTGAAAGATAGCTTCTGTTTGGTGTGATAATATCTGTTATAATAGCTGAGAGTGGAGAGAAGTGATTCATTATGAGCTTCTCTTTCATTTCTTTGAAATTTGCTCTGAGTGCTTTATCCATTTTGGATTGTGTATTTAGATAATATGTCAGAATGTAATTCTGGTGCAGAGTTTTCTGGATTCTACTTAACTACTAGCATGAACATTACTATTACCTACTAGGCTTCTCTGTCCATAGAATTCTCTAGGCAAGAATACTGGAGTGTGTAGCCATTCCCTTCTCCAGGAAGTCTTCCTGACCCAGGGATCGAACCCAGGTATCGAACCCAGGTATCCTGCATTGCAGGCAGATTCTTTACCATCTGAGCCACCACAGAGGCTCTTTAGAAAGTTAAGAATTAAAGGGACTTCTTAGAAAATCTATTTTGTTTATTATTTTTTACACAGAATTGAGTTGGCATGGAATCGAGGTGTCTTAAACATAAATTTATGTAATCAAGAAGGAGAAAGGTAGTAATCAGGTATTGTAGGAATAGTAATAACAAGAACATTAAAGACAGTAGCAAGTAGCAGTTTGTTAACTGGGCCCGGCACTAAGCATTTTTAAATTATATGCTAACAATTAACTTATAAGTGGGTGAGATTCATTTTATGAGTGATAAAACTAAAACTTATAAGGGTCAAGTAAATTGTCCGAGGCCCCACAGCGTATCAGTTCAGTTCAGTTCAGTCACTCAGTCGTGTCCAACTCTTTGTGACCCCATGAATTGTAGCACGCCAGGCCTCCCTGTCCATCACCAACTCCCAGAGTTCACCCAAACTCATGTGCAATGAGCATTCTTTGGCATTACCTTTCTTTGGAATTGGAATGAAAACTGAAAACTGACCTTTTCCAGTCCTGTGACCACTGCTGAGTTTTCCAAATTTGCTGGCATATTGAGTACAGCACTTTTACAGCATCATCTTCAAGGATTTGAAATAGCTCAACTGGAATTCCATCACCTCCACTAGCTTTGTTTGTAGTGATGCTTCCTAAGGCCCACTTGACTTCATATTCCAGGATGTCTGGCTCTAGGTGAATGATCACACCATCGTGATTATCTGGGTTGTGAAGATATTTTTTGTACAGTTCTTCCGTGTATTCTTGCCACCTCTTCTTAATATCTTCTGCTCTGTTAGGTCCATACCGTTTCTGTCCTTTATTGAGCCCATCTTTGCATGAAATGTTCCCTTGGTATCTCTTATTTTCTTGAAGCAATCTCTAGTCTTTCCCATTCTGTTGTTTTCCTCTATTTCTTTTCATTGATCGCTGACGGAGGCTTTCTTATCTCTTCTTGCTATTCTTTGGAACTCTGCATTCAGATGCTTATATCTTTCCTTTCCTCCTTTGCTTTTTTCTTCTCTTCTTTTCACAGCTATTTGTAAGGCCTCCCAGACAGCCATTTTGCTTTTTTGCTGTCTTTTCCATGGGGATGGTCTTGATCCCTGTCTCCTTTAGTGTCACAAACCTCTGTCCGTAGTTCATCAGGCACTCTATCTATCAGATCTAGTCCCTTAAATCTATTTCTCACCATATAAAAGCTTGCAAATAATAGCCTTGGGATTCTTACCAAGGTCTTTGTTTCTCTACACACTGTTTTTAACCATGTAGCTGCTACCTATTTCATACCAGTAGGCATTCTCTTATGACAGAGTAGCTCTGAGGCAATGAATCAGAAGGTAGAGGATGATAAGAGGAGAGGAGGATTTTCAAGAAGGAATAAGTGATAGAAATTGTTCATATTTCCAGACCAAGATCATTGGTCTCAAACAAATTTAGAAAAAAATAAGCATTGTGGTTAGTAGTTTAGTTTAGGACCACATACTAACATCATATCAGAAATGTCATCATGGGGGGACATGTATCCAGTGCTTAATTCTCAAACTGACTTAATGAGTAATACAGCTTTTTTATAGAGGAGGAACAGAGATTCTCTTCTTGTACAACCATATCCTTCAGTTCCCTTCTTACCACCATCATGACCAGATTTATTATAAAAAAGGAACCAGCCTATTACTATCGTACCTTTGTCTTTAATTTAGAGATGTCTACCTGGGAGGTTTCTCTTCTTATTCTCATGAGCTTGTAGCATTTCATGATATTCACTTCATCATCTGGGTACTTGAGCCCTTTTTCATAGCCAGCATCCAAAATGAGATAAATACTCAAGATTTTATAGGTTTTATCAACTTTGTGGCAAGTCTTTGATCTGCTTATTATCTCTATTTTTATCAAGTTCTTTGTTTTATGGATATTTAAGGCACCACCATGTAGTGAGGTGGGGTAGTTATAGATTGATGGTCAGTTTAGCTGAAGAGGTTGAGGAGTTGGGGCAGAGTTTGGTGCTAATGGAAGATCGTTTCATAGACTACAGAGATGAGCAGTGGAGGCTTCAAGCTACAGGAAGCTAGGCTGTGTTTGTTTTTCCCATCCCTGTGTACTCGGAGCTCACAACAGAGCCTGGAACATAGTAGCTCAGGAAATATTTGAAGGAATTGATTAGTGAATCAGTGTTTCTGTGTAAATTTATTTTTCTCCCCGTCTTCATAGCCTTATTGTAGTTTTTATAGATTTAAATGTGGAAGACCAATTTTTTATGTTGTTTGGATGAAACTCTGTAGAATAGGTAACAGATCAGAGAGCCTTGCTGTGTTCTTAGTTCTCGGGAGGGATTTAGAATCCCTGGGGTTTTATTCTTGGAGGGAAAGGGGTACCTTCAGGCCAAAGATTATTGTAATAATTCTTTTTATTCAATTTTGTTGAGCCACTTTTCTTCTCTGAAAAAAGAAGTTCCTGTAATACTGAAATGAGGATCGATCTCCCCTCCTCCTTTATTTGACAGCTGGGAACTCCATTCTTAACATAACTGACTCAGTTGCCTGAGATTCATTAAAATAGGCTATACACTTCCACCACCTCCTGAGAAACAGGGGTTTCCAAATCTACAGCTTTCCAAGCACCATGGAATGAAAGTGGTTTAAATATATAGTCCTGGCTGCTATTGAAATTCATACTTCATGGTACTTTCTTTTCTGGCAGCTGAGGACCTATAGTTTATGAGAAGCCAAAAGACATGTAGTAATATCTATAAAGGAGTATTTTGTACCTTGAAATGTAATTTTTCATGTTTTTTTTTTTGTCTCCTGGGAATTTGATTTTTATGATTGAATTTCATGACCTTCTTATCATTTGTAGCATGGCAGAATTAAAGGTAAAATTGTGCCTTCTTTTTGTTAGCATGAAATGCCTTTCGGTACCTCCTAAAATATGAAATAGGAAAAGGAAGGATTTAAAGTATTGCAACCACATAAATATGAGTGTTTGGGGTAAGGGGGTTGAGGAACTTCAGTTACTGAATCTAATAAAATACAATTATATTTTCCCCCTAATCATTGCAATCCAACCTTTTATTTTTGTCTTGTCATTTATAGCATCTATGATTCATATATTCATCTTTTTTAAAAAAGAACTATTTTCCATCTCTTAGCAAAAGAAAAATTTATAGTTTTTTTCCTATATTCATTTCCAAAATTTTGGATTGCCATAATTCTACATTCTGTTCTCTGTTGAAAGACAGATGTTTACTCTTGCCTCTTTTCAGGTAGAGTGCTAATATAGCTTTTTAAGATAACAAAGAGAAGTTTTCTAATTTCCTTTTTGTGTCACCCAGTATTGAAAGTTTGTTCTTTTTATTATACTTTAGTTTCATATCCTGGTCATGTTCATTTCATTTTTTTTAATATAAATTCATTTATTTTAATTGGAGGTTAATTACAGTATTGCATTGGTTTTGCCATACGTCAACATGAATCCACCACAGGTATACACGTGTTCTCCATCCTGAATCCCCTTCCCTCCTCTCTCCGCGTACCATCCCTCTGGGTCGTCTCAGTGCACCAGCCCCAAGCATCCAGTATCATGCATCAAACCTGGACTGGTGATTCATTTCATATATGATATTATACATGTTTCATATCCCTCATCCACCTGAGACTTGTGGCAGAAATCTTAAAAGGAATAATTATTCTACTCACATGCTCATTTGATCTGTGATAGCCAATTTAAATTTTGAAATTTAAAAAAATTCTTCATTGACTTTGATGAATTAATACTGCAGTTCAGTGGAAATTTGTTAGTATGCTTTTTCTTGCTATGATTATAGTGACTAGATGGAAAACCCCAAAAGAGAGATTGTGTTTACTTGTTTAGAGAGAGCTTTTCTGATGTGACCATATCAAGGTTATTCTTTGGAACTTTGAAGTGCCATTTCCTGATGCTCTAGTGTGTTGGGAGAAGGTCAGTTACTGAATAATTACAGTAGCAATTTGTGTGACTGTTAAGTGTGTTTAATTACCTGTTTCTCTGCACAGGACACAGGCAAAAATTAAATAATATATTGGGTTGGCCAAAAAGTTCTTTCTCTTCTTAAGTGAGGTTTAAGGACACATTTTTCATTTTTACCAAGAACTTTATTGAACAATATAGTCACCATTTTGTTCCACTACCTTCTACCATTTTTCACATGACTTCATAATTCTGTCTTCTCAAAACTTTTTATCTTTTTGAGCAAAGAACTGTTCTATGTGCCTTTACAGTCTTAAAGGGAATTGAAATTTTTTCCATTAGAATTTTGTCCAGATCGAAATAAATGGCAGTCTGAAGGTGCAGTGTGATGAATATGGTAAATGAATCAGAACTTCCCAAGCAAGCTGTATAAGTTTTTGCCTGGTCATCAAAGAAACATGTGGTCTTGCATTATCCTGATGGAAGATTATGCATTTTGTGTTGACTAATTCCAGACACTTTTCATCAAGTGCTGTTTTCATTGGTCTAGTTGGGGGTAGTACTTGTTGGAATTAACTGTTTGGTTTTCCAGAAGGAGCTCATAATAGAGGACTCCCTTCCAATCCCGCCATATACACAGCATCACCTTCTTTAGATGAAGACTGGCCTTTGATGTGGTTGGTGGTGGTTCATTTCGTTTGCCCCATGACCTCTTTCATTCTACATGATTGTACGGTATCCACTTCTCATCAGCTGTCACAATTTGTTTTAAAAATGGAATTTTTCATTATATTTAAATAGGAAATCACATGTGGAAATACAGTCTAAAAGATTTTTTTCACTTATGTGAAACCCAGACATCAAAGTGATTAACATAACCAAGCTGGTACAAATTATTTTCAGCACTTAGTTTGGATATTTTGAGTATGTCAGGTATCTCCCTTGTAATAATAATGCTGAGTGTTCTCAATGCTTTGATTTGATTGCATCAGCTTTAAGTGGTCTGCCCAACCGTGGATATTATCCAGCAAGATATCTGTAGCACAAAACTTCATAAACCACTCTTGACACATTTGATCAGTCATAGCACCTTCTCTGTACACTGTACAAATCTTTTTTTGCATTCCAGTTACATTTTCACCTTTCTTAAAATGATGAAGAATCATATGCCGAAAATATTGCTTGCTTTCTTCCATCTTCAGTATTAAAATGACTACACAAAAATTCACCAATTTTGGTGATTTTTTTTTAATGCATGCTGATATGACAGCTATCACAATGCAGTCTAAAAAAATTGTTTCTAATGAAGTTAAAGACAACTAAGTGCTACTTTTTGAGCCATCTTACGGGAAAAAAAAACATTGGCTATTGACCAACCCAATACATGAAATGCTATCAGGAAGAAAATCCTGTTAGAATGAAAGACGCATACAGTTATTGTTGTTTAGTTGCTAAGTTGCACCCAACTCTTTTGCAGCCCAATGGACTATAGTCTGCCAGGTCTTCTCTTCATGGGATTTCCCAGACAAGAATACTGGAGTGGATTGCCATTTCCTCTTTCAGGGGATCTTCCTAACCCAGGGATCAAACCTTTGTCTCCTACGTTGGCAGGCGGGTTCTTTACCACTGAGCCACCAGGGAAGCCTACCCATGCAATATGTGTGTGTGAGTCACTCAGTCGTGTCTGACACTTTGTGATCCCATGGACTATAGCCCGCCAGGCTCCTCTGTCCATGGGATTCTCCAGGCAAGAATACTGGAGTGGGTTGCTGTTCCCTTCTCCAGGAGATCTTCTCAACCAGGGATTGAACCCAGGTCTGCCGCTTTGCGGACAGATTCTTTACCATCTGAGCCTCCAGGGAAACCCATACAATAGCAGACCACTGTTAACAATAAAAGGAAATGTAACATTTGGCTAAAGCATGTTGTTAAGCTAAAAACTACTCATCCCTTTTTAGTTGTTGTTCAGTTACTGTGTCTGACTCTTTGTGACCCCATGAACTGCAACATCGCAGGCTTCTCTGTCCTTCACTGTCTCCGGTTTTGCTCAAATCATGTCCATTGAGTCATTGATGCCATCCAGCCATCTCATCCTCTGTTGCCCCCTTCTCTTGCCCTCAGTCTTTTCCAGCATCAGTGTTTTTTCCAAGTGAGTTGGCTATTAACATCAGGTGGCCAAAATATTGGAGCTTCAACAACAGTGCTTCCAGTGAATATTCAAGGTTGATTTTCTTTAGGATTGACTGGTTTGTTCTCCTTGCTGTCCAGGGGACTCTCAAGTCTTTTCCAGCATTTAGTTCGAAAACATCAGTTCTTCTGTGCTCAGTCTTCTTTATGGTCCAACTCTTAACATCCATACATGACTATTGGGAAACCTGTAACTTTGACTATACAGACCTTTGTCAGCAAAGTGACATCTCTGCTCTTTAATATGTTGTCTAGATTTGGCATAACTTTTCTTCCAAGGAGCAAGCGTCTTTGAATTTCATGGCTGCAGTCACCATGCACAGTGCTTTTGGAGCCCATGAAAATGAAGTCTGTCACTGCTTCCATTTTTTCCTTTTCTATCTCCCATAAAGTTATGGGGCCGGATGCCATGATCGTTTTTTTGAATGTTGAATTTTAAACCAGCCTTTTCACTCTCATAAAGAAACTCTTTAGTTCCTTCTCACTTTTCTGCCATTAGAGTGGTATCCTGTGCAATGCAGGAGATGTGGGTTCGATCCCTGAGTCGGGAAGATCCTCTGGAGGAGAGCATGGCAACCCGCTCCAGTATTCTTGTCCAGAAAATCCCATTGACAGAGGAGCCTGGTGGGCTGCGATCCATGGGGTCGTAAAGACTGAGACACGACAGAAGCGACTGAGCACTGCTGCTCCTCTCACTTACCAAGCTCTTTAACGATGAACAAATCTGTTTTGATTTCTTCATCTTTTCTTCTGACCTTGATCCTGGAACTTGCAAATAATCTTTAGAGTATTTCCGTGTATAACTGCACATTGTTTAAGTTTTCCCTGCCCTTTTAGTTGTATGTTTTATTTGGAAGTCAAAGTAATAACCATTTTCTCCAAAACTAGTGTAAAAAAGAATAATAATCTCAGAAAAGAATAATTTAGCATCAAGATTTATTTAGTGGGTATGACACATGAACAGTTGCCATTTGAATTTGAATTTTTGTTAGTTTCACTTAAAATTTATCTTTCCTGCTGTGAGGTCTGATGCAATGAAAACTCAATCTGCAAGTTCTCTGGGCTCTCCTCCTCTTTGTATTAATTAGATCTAACCCGCTTTGAAACTTTTTAATAAAAAGGAGTCTGTAAACCTAGATGGGGTGTATAGAGTGGATCGTAGCAATTTCCTGCCCTTCTCAATGCTGTGAGTAGCAGAGCAACCTCAGGTCTGTCTCTCAAGTGTGTATTAGACTTGGTTCTTGAATCTGCAGAAAGCCATGTGTGAATACTGACAATGATAGATTGTCCAGACTGAAAAAACTTGTTAATTCTCCCATTAGTGAATGTTTAATGTAAGAGGGAATCATGATTGCAGTTTCATATTACTTCATGGAAAAATTATTTGCTGTTTGCTTACTTTTTACATTGATCTGGTAGTTGATTGTATTTGAAATACATTTATATATTGTTAGCTGTTATTTTAGATTGAGACTAGCCTTTATATTGTTTTACCACTATTTTTTGAAGAGGAAAAGAGGCATTCTGTTGAAAACAATTTTTTTTTCAACTTTAGCTTTATTTTGTTCTTTTGAATTTTATTATACATATCTGTTATTCTTATTTTGAAAATGTTAGTACTGCATTTTCTGCCTGTTTTATGATCATTGGAAAACTAATGGGGAAATTAAAAGCAATGAGAAAAGGTGCTTAAAAGAATAATCTTCTGTTGTTTTTCTTTTGAGAAAAATACTGCCACTTTTCTAAGAACCCCAAGGATGAGGGTTTTACATCTTTTATAAATTCTACTCTTAGACGAGAAGGGAAATAGTCATTACTACATGTCTTCCTTTTTATTTTAATAGCCAACATTGTGAACCTGTCATATGTCAGACATTGTGATAGGCATTTATGTTATTTTATGTAATTCTTATACCAATTTTATGAAATGTGTGCTTTTATCTCCTTGTTTTGGTGAGAAAATGAGAGTAAGTTGCCTAAAACTGTACAGCTAATAAGTGAACTGTGATTTGATTACATATTTGGCACATCTTTAATGATTATGAAAACTGACACCAGTCTTTCAATAGACACTTAATAAATATCTATTGAAAGGTAAATGTTCCTTATCCGGTTGGCTTAAGAAGAATTGTTATGAATGTGTAGTGAGATTTACACTTACTAGATAAGTTTACAGATTGCTAATTTTCCCTCTCTTCCTGTAGGAAAAAAGACTGAAAGAAAGGGAAGCCAGAAGAGAAGCCAGTAAGAGACAAGCAAAGGTAAGGGTTTATATTTTAATGAGAAAAATGTTTGTAGCATTGAGTGGAATTTAAATACTCTTCTTTTCCATATGCATTTTATATTTATTTATACATCATGACATTTGAATTGGATTTAAGTCTGTATGTGTATGTCATTTGCTTTCTCATATTCGTTTGTTTCTTCGAGATAGTTTGTTTATAGGGCTTTATCTTCCTACTTGCACCGTCTTATTCTGTTTTGTGCATACTAAGTATAGGAAATGGTTGACTCTGGGTCAGACCTGGTGGGATTTTATTGTATTTCATCTTCAGACTATGGAGGCAGCCTGTGCAAACCCAGCTTGATAACAGCCTTGAAAGCATTGGTTGCTTCAGCTCCTAGAACCTGAGGGAAAGCACTCTGTGTCTCCCACCTTCACTAAATTCTGTAAACAAAAATTTTAACAGCTGTATATGTACAGTTTCTTTCAAATTATGTACAATTATAAACACCATCATCTATGTGCAGCTGTAATTTTTATCTGGTATGTTTGACACCATGGGAAATTCAGCCTCTGCATTCTGAGGACATGTAATAGAAATGATTTCCACAAACCAGGGCACAGAAATGCATGTCATTTCTCATGCTGTATCTCACTGTGCTTTGCCTGACTGGCTGTGATTTCTTCTCAGCAGTTAGCAAAGATCCGACTCCCTTGAGTAAACCCATCATGTTCTTTGTCATTTTTTTCCATGCACTTAGAGAACAAGTTAGAGATGATAACTCATGCTATAGTTCTAAAGTGGGAAGCAATTACTCTTCAGTATAAGATGAAAAGACTGCTTACATTCAGTATTAAATATCACTCTGTCGTCAAAGGTGCCTGAAAACGAGAACTACAGTGTGCGTGCACCCTGACTTGCTAAATCAGGTGGTGGAGTCTGCATTTGCATTTAAAATGCAGATGTGAACAGTCATGGCATAGAAATGAGATCTCAGGAACTATAGTGGGAAAAATTTAAATTTAAGAAGAAAATCTTAAATCTAATGAAAGCATTTGGATTTTGTGAATATTGCATGTTCAGCATAAAGATAAACCATTTTATGTTACTAAAAGGCCCCTATTTCTTTCTGTGAATGAAATTATAAAATGAAAGATATAATCTGGAGCCAAAAGAAAGGCCTGTCACTGTATTTGCTTTGTGTGTATTGGTGCATATTTATATGTATTACTAAATATGGTTTATTTTCTGTACTTGTTGATACTGTATGCTTCATCTTTCATAGTGGTTTAAACTGTAAGAAAGAAATTGCTCTCACGCTTGAGCCTGCCTCTTGTGCTTCTTCTCTTTCCATACAAGTTGCTGTATATATTTTGTTTTGATACATTGCCAGCTGGGAAATGAAAAGCGATAAAGGCCTTCAGAGTTAGATTTTGCCACTGGGATCGACCTCTAAAGTGAACTCCTCAAGCCAAGCCCACCCCTCTGCTCCGCACCCCTTCCCATGTCTGTCATGTGTGTTTGTTTCCTGATGTGTGAGAAAGGAGGAGGACTTCCTTTTCAAAAGGTTGTTTCATTTAAAAACAAGCGCTAAGGGCTGTATTGAGAACAAAGAATAGAACAACTGACTTTGTTGCACAGCCAAGAGCTTTCAGTAGACTCTGTTTTAGTATTGCTCTGAGTAGTCAAGCTGCCTGCATTTCATAGCCTTGTGTGAGCGCTCAGAGACAGCAGCCCCTTTAGAAGAGTGATGTTGGCAGAGAGATGTGAGGACAGGTTGTAGCCAGGACTCACATTGCTCAGGATACCAGGGGCGGCAGCAGTGACAGATTCAGGCCGACTCAGGGAGGCCGAGGAGTTGGCTCGGGTTACCCTGTATGTACCCAGCTTCTTTGCAAATGACAGTTATAGAAGTGGAGGTGCTGGAGCTTTCCAGGTGCCCCTTTGGAAACAGACCCAGAAGATGTTGGAGGGACTCTGTAAGAGGTGATGGCCCAAGGTTCTGTAATAGATATCTAAGAATAAATGTATGAGCTAGATTATGGGTTTTCCAATTGTGTGTGTGAGTTTGTATGTGCGCATGTGTGCTGCAAACATGCTTTAAGTGATGGATATGGCTGGTTTCAGAGTAAATTTTATCTTCTTTCTAATATGGTTAAACATTGTGTGACTTGAGGCTGTTGCCTTCTGAGGCCTTCTGGTCAGCTTAAGTGCAGAGCATCCTTCAGTCACTGAATCTATATCTAAAGGATTCCTTAGTGGTAAAAGAAAGTGGTGACTTACTCTACCACCAGAGATGTGGTCTTACCCATTTATAGCTATTTGAAGAAGTCAATGCATAGAAACAGAAGTGTGAGAAAGGAAGACTTCCAGAGCTGTTTTCTACCTTGTTTTGTGCTTCATTTAGTGAACCTCATGTTACAGGAGAGGAATCTAGAAGACACAGTGTAGTTACTTTAGAAACTGGAAAAATGTATTAGAATGAAAGTTGATAAAATTATCTTTATTACCCAGAAAAGAGAAGGTTTAATGATGTTGTGAGTTTATAATTTTATAAATGATGCTTGGTAGTTATCCTTTTCCCAACAAAGTAAGTATTTTGAAGAAAAATTGCTTTAAAGTTAGAATGTAGTAAAATAAAGTTGGAATGGACTTCCCAGAAAGCTGATTCAACTTTTTGCTAAAAGATATGTCTAAGATCTGCTTAAAATATGTTATATTCAGTGCCAGGAGTTACAGAGAAATATGAAGTTGAAACTCTAAGAAAGTTTTCGGGGTACCCAATGTCTAGTGATTTGAGAGATAGAGGTCTTTGGGTATTTAAACTTTCTTTAGCAGAGAAATATTTAAACTGTTAAAGAATATTTGACTTTTACTTTAGCTAACGGAATATTGTATGTTCTTATAAGTTAGAAATTTTAATCTGGCACAAGAAAAAGTAGTTGGAGCAATAATGAATAGACCACTTTGCTTTTTGGATTCAGGGTGGTTATATAATCCTAGAAATACAGCTTTACCTCATTATCCAGCTAGATTTCCTCATGTTACTTTGATGGTCTCAAGTGTTTGTACCAACCTCCGGGTGGCTTGATGAAACCGAATACTGAGTATGAAGGAGCAAAGAGTAGGAAACAGCTTAGTTTCCTGAAAGTTAAGCATTGCTTGGACTATATTACTGATGGTGCTTATAGTTCTTATTTTTAGGTATGGGGGAAATTATATGAAAACAATGTTTAAAATGATATTGTACATTTTGAGGTTGAATTGTATAGCCACCATAAATTTTAACTTTATTTTCTCCTTGTTTTATTTAATTTAATTTTTTTTTCAGTAATTCTAAAGCACTTTATTAATGTACTTATACAACAGTAGAATAGTTTCTTGGATACCTAAAGTGGTTTTGGTTAATTCTTTCACAATAGGAATAGAAGAAGTTGTATAATTTTAGAACTTGAATATCCTTGAGAGATATTCTGGAGGTGTTTCCTGAAACTGGTTTATAATATCTTTTTCTCCAGCCAGCAATAGTTTCATGAAGCAAACCTAAATTTATTTATTTTGATATTATGTTCTTTCAAAATATTTTTGAACTTTTCCTGTCCATGAAATGTAAGAACGTGAAACATCCACTCATCTATTCCAGCAATTTTAAATAGTACACTGAATAGCCTAGGGGTTCTGCTGAGGTATCCGCCAGGACACAAGAGGGTTATTTGGGCAGAAATCCAGGCTCCCATTTTGTCTTCATTCAGAGCACCCCTGTTATATTCTCTGTGTGTACAGAAGCTTCCAGGGAAACTTTTGTTTGAGATAGTGCTTCTACTTACATTCATAAATGCATACATACATGTTATTTTGTAAGAACCCAGGGACTTTCCTGGTGGCCTAGTAGCTCAGACTCTGTCCTCCCAGTGCAGGAGGCCCAGGTTTGACCCCTGGTCAGGGAGCTAGATCCCACATGCTGCAACTGAATATCAAAGATAGTCCAAAGATTCCATGTGCCGCAGTGAAGATTGAAGGTTCTCTGTGCCACAAATAAAACCTGGCACAGCCAAATAAATAAATATTAAAAGAAAAAAAAGTACTCAAATAAATTAAAACTAAAAACAAGTAAATGACTTAACATCGTCCGTGGGTTCTTTGATGGCAGAACTGCTGTGTGTACTCAGGCTCCCTGAGTCCTCATTTCCAGTTATTCTTACCGCCCCATACTGTTTTTGTATGTTACTTTATACCTCTTGTACTTTTTATTTCTTTAAAAACAAACCAGATCTGTGGTACATAGGCTAACAATTATTCATAGAAAATTACTAATAACAAACTCCTTGAGTAAGGAGAGAACTCCAGACTAAGTCTGGAAAGCAGTCTGTATCTCAGTTGCTGGCTGACCCCTTGATCTGAGCCAAAATGTGTAACAAAAAGTATATCTTACTGTACGCTCATCTGCTAAAGGATTATCTTTCCTCTTAGAGCTACAAGTAGACGTTAATAAATGTTAGTAATGGTTACTCCCACCTTTTCCTGCGTCTTAAGCCTTTGCATTTATTTCCTTTTGACAGGGCTTTATTGACTGACACCTAATGAATATTTTTATTTTAAGAGGAGATGCCTCCCCATTCCATGTTTCATATAAATTTTCTAACACCTCTTTCCTTTTTTGACATTTATAACTGAAATATTTAACTGTTCTCTTTCTTTATTTTTAATGTGTTTAGAATTTCAAGGGCTCTAGAAGATTAGTTTATTTTAAACCAAACAGCTTTTAGAAAACACAATAATGAAACTCTAAGTTTGTTTATAGTCCCAATTCCCAGTGAAAGCAAAGGTGCTCCCTGAAAGTAAATTACTCTCCCATATGAAGGGTCTGAACTCTCACAGGGCACTGTTTGCTGCACTGATACAATCACTTATTTAATGGTGCCCTAAATGAGTCATTCACTTTCTCTAAGCCAGCTATTCAAATAATACCATATTTTAGTGCTATAATAAGACCCATTATGCTGTCCTTCTTCTTGTATAAACAACATTGAGTCTTTATAAGATAGACTTTTTTCCCTTTAGTGTCTATCTGAATTAGCAGTGAAAACCCATGTAGCTTTTATTGTCATTCTAATGTTGATGTGGTTTGCTTGGAGATTAATGTAGTGGCTTTTGAATTCCAACCCACTCCCCCCAAGCCTCTTTCTTTCTTTGGTGATAATGCAGAAGGGGATTACTAAATTTGAACCTTTAACCATCTTGGATTAATAAAGAGATACTTCTAGTGTTTACTGCCAGAGAATCATCCTGTTCTAGTCATGAAGATTCAGAAGTTAAGTATGGGAGTTAACTATGGGAGCAGGAACAGTTCTAGTTATGCATATCATCCACATGCTGTTCTTTTAACACTCAGCTAATTGGTCTTTCTTAAAAAGATTTTTCCAACCCTCTCAGATGTAATGGACTCCTCCTTTTGTAACTTCTACTCCAGTCTCTTTTATGAAGCATCTGATAGTTTATAACACTTAATTGGACAGGTGTCTGTTTTTCCCACTGTGCTCTTAAGTCTTGTTTGTATTCCCTAGCACAGTGCTTGGTTTATAATAAGCACTTAATAAATGTTTCAATGAATTAGGGGGTGAATAAGTGATTTAAGGGATACAGACCACTGGCTGTAAAATTCTTTATTATGGTCAAATATTTCCTAAAATTTACTGCTTTAGCCATTTTTATGTGTACCATTTGGCGGCATTAATTACATTCACATTTCTGTGAACAATTGCCAACTATCCATTTCCAGAATCCTCTCACCATCCTGAACTGAAACTCCGTGGCCCTTAAACAGTAAGTCTCCATTCCTGCCTCTCCCAAGAGTGTAAAGTTTTAAAGAGGAAACTCAGTCTTTAGCAGGTGAGAAAATAGAGGTCTTAAATGAATAGGTGATTTTTCCAGAGTCTTATAGTTAAGTAACAGCAAAATGGGGCTAGACCCCAGGTCTCTGAGTGATTATGTGTGTGCTTTTCATTCTGCCTTAAACTCTCTCTATAACAATATGTGAAATGCCAAGAAGTACTGAATGTATTAAGGTGTCACATTTTAAAATATAATAAAATGAAGTTATTAATACTACTCTTAGTCACAAGCTCAACACTTATTAAGGGTTGTAAACCAAGTAATACTGTGAGTTTCAGTAGCATCAATGTTAAACTTATCAAAAGATTTAAAAAAGAATATCCATTTTTTCTGCCAGAATAAATAGGAATAAATAAACTCATGATGACATTAGTTTGGAATATAACTTTCAAGGCCAATATAAAGCATAATAATAACTAATAGCAGCTATAATTTATTAGGGCTTCCCTGGTGCCTCAGATGGTAAAGAATCTGCCTGCAGTGCAAGACACCTGGGTGTGATCCCTGGGTCAGGAAGATCACCTGGAGAAGGAAACAGCAAGCCACTCCAGTATTCTTGCCTGGGAAATCCCATGGATAGAAGAGCCTAGTGGGCTGCAGTCCATGAGGTCACAAAGAGTCAGATACAGCTGAGCAAATTAGAATTTCATTTCATCATTTATTGACTGCCTATTCTGTTACAAATACTGTAATTAAAGGCTTCACATACATTATTTCTTTAATCCTCATGAACAATAGTATGAGCTGGTATTATCTTTATTTCCTAGATGAAGAAGGATTATGCAGTTTCCCCAAGATCACATGGCTAAGGATATCACAGAGCCCTGATTCAAATCTACTTTACTAGACTAAAAGAGCCTTGATGCTTAGCATAAGGCCATACTGTCACCTCATTTTCAAGGAAAGTCAAGAGTATTCACATTTTAGTACTCTCACCTTGTGAACAGCAACTGAGATTTTTCATAGCTGGCACATAGTAAATGCTTATAAATACTTTTTGAGCACATCAATGAAATGCAGGTATATTTATTCTTTAAGTTAGCATACTCCTATGTCAGTCATGTCTGACTCTTTGCCACCCTGTGGACTGTAGCCAGCCAGGCCCTCTGTCCATGGGATTCTCCAGGCAAGAATACTAGAGTGGGTTGCCATTCCTTCTCCAGCGGATCTTCCTGACCCAGAGACTGAATTTGCATCTCCTGCATTGCAGGCAGGTTCTTTATCGCTGAGCCACCAGGGAAGCCCACAGTTGCACGATTTCTGCCGAATTGTGAATGTACCCTGTATTCCCCGGGCTCTCCAAGCTGATGCTCCTCTCCTCCCCCATCTTGTTTATTCAGCACAATTTCAAACAAACTCATTAACCTACAATCACTGCAGATGGTGACTGCAGCCATGAAATTAAAAGACGCTTACTCCTTGGAAGGAAAGTTATGACCAACCTAGATAGCATATTGAAAAGCAGAGACATTACTTTGCCAACAAAGGTCTATCTAGTTAAGGCTATGGTTTTTCCAGTGGTCATGTATGGATATGAGAGTTGGACTGTGAAGAAAGCTGAGCACCGGAGAATTGATGCTTTTGAACTGTGGTGTTGGAGAAGACTCTTGAGAGTCCCTTGGACCGCAAGGAGATCCAACCAGTCCATTCTAAAGGAGATCAGCCCTGGGATTTCTTTGGAAGGAATGATGCTAAAGCTGAAACTCCAGTACTTTGGCCACCTCATGTGAAGAGTTGACTCATTGGAAAAGACTCTGATGCTGGGAGGGATTGGGAGCAGGAGGAAAAGGGGACGACAGAGGATGAGATGGCTGGATGGCATCACTGACTCAATGGACATGAGTTTGAGTGAACTCCGGGAGATGGTGATGGACAGGGAGGCCTGGTGTGCTGCGATTCATGGGGTCACAAAGAGTCGGACACTACTGAGCGACTGAACTGAACTGAAGGTTATAGATGGTTAACATTAAAACAGAATGTATGACACTCTTAGGCAATCAGGATCTCTTTAGAATACTTGATCCATACCCTATTTGCTAATAATGTGCTCAGTCGCTCAGTCTTGTGTGACCCTTTGTGACCCTGTGGACTGTAGCCTGCCATGTTCTTCTGTCTATGAGATTTCCCAGGCGAGAATACTGGAATGGGTTGCTATTTCCTGCTTCGGGGGATTTTCCTGACCCAGGGATTGAATCTACGTCTCTTCCTCCACAGGTGATTTCTTTACCGCTGAGCCACCAGGGAAGCCTGTCCCAGTGTGTACACATTGATTGACTTTCCTTTTCTTTCCCCTTTTTACTAACTTAGACATTCTCAAGCTTTAGTGTAATTGAATACAGAAAGCTATGTCTATTGTAGTTTATGAGTGATAAAAGGAACTTTCTTTGGTAGTTTAATCACGATGATTGTCACCTTGCCTGTGGTTTTGGAACCTAACCTCCATTGGAGTTATGAGACTTCATTCTGTCATTTAGTACCTTGCTCACAAAAACTTTTTGATCATCCGCATCAATGGATCCTGCTAAAACTACTTTGTTGGCAATGTCATGTTGAATATTTGATGCTGTTTAACATAGATTGCTTGAATAATTGCAGTCTTATTAAAATGTGGTTAGACAGTGAAAGAGTGAGCATAAAGATGTAGGTCTGTCTTCACCTCCTGGCTCATGACCACTGAAGGCCATGCAGGGGGGTGTTAAGATTAAGGATGATCTTAAGCATGTGCTATGTGAGCCATTAACCCTGAGAAGAAGAAGAAATTTTTGAGAAAACAAGTCATATTTAGACCAGATTAATCTGAGACAATTTTTGAGACAGAATTTAATGACAGTTTTAGGAGGGACTTCCTTGGTGGTCCAGCAGTGGCTAAGACCTCCACACTCCTAATTCAGGGGACGCAGGTTTGATCCCTGGTCAGGGAACTAGATACCACATGACACAGCTAAGACCCAGCTCCAGCCCCCCCAAAATAACCAGTGAATATTCGAAGGGAGAGAGCCTTCATTCTTGAAAAGAGGGATGGCATACATGGAGAGGGATGAGAAGAATTGTTAAGAGTACTGAAAAAAATACCTTAAATAATTTTATTTTCTAAAATTTGCAAAATAAAAGTGTTCTAACCAGATAAAATTGGAGGAAAATAGACTCGACATATTTGAATAAGGTGTCAGAAAAGCACTCATGTGCTTACATTCTCTCTCATATGTATAAAATAAATGGATAAATATTTGAATATATATTAAATATATATATATATGGTCTTTTGTATATGTTATAGATGAACATTGTATTTTTAAATGGTCTGTTGGATTCTGCTTAGTTGGGTGGTCATTTAGATCCATTCCAAAACATTAGGACTCTGCGTTCAGATTGGACCAAACAACATCAAGTAATCCTTTTGATGCCCTTTATACTCAGTCATGGTTTATCCTCCTTATCTTAAGTTATAGATACTTTGATGATTTATATTCTTTTTAAAAATTTAATTGAAGTATAGGTCAAATAGATTATTACATTAATTTTAGTTGTACAGCATAGTGATTCAACATTTGTGTACCTTATGAATTGAGCACCACAATAAGTCTGGTAACCATCTGTCACCATACACAGTTATTGGAATATTATCAAGTATGTTCCCTATGCTGTATATTATATGCCCATGACTTATTTATTTTATAACTCTTAAGTTAGTACGTCTTAATCCCCTTCACCTGTTCTGCTGCACTCCCCTCCGCTCTGGTGATTGCTGGGTTGTTCTCTGTATCTGTGAGTCTGTATCTATTTTATTTTGTTTTGTTTTTTAGATTCGGTATATGAGTGAAATCATATGGTATTTGTTTGTCTGACTTATTTTAATTAGCGTAATACCCTCTAGTTTCATCCACATTGTCACAAATGGCAAGGTGTGACTTTCTTTATGGCTGAATGGCAGTCCATGGTGTATATATACCACCTCCTCTTCATCCATCCATTTGTCAGTGGACATTTCAGTTTCCTACTTTGGCTACTGTAAATAGTGCTGCAATGAAAATAGGGGTGCATAGGTCTTTTCTAATTAGTGTTTTCATTTTCTTTGAATAACTAATTATAAATGGAATTGCTGGATCATATTGTAATTCTAGTTTTAATTTTCTGAAGAACTTAAATACTAGTTCTCATACTAGCTGTACCAATTTACATTCCTACCAGTAGTGCATGACAGTTTACTTTTGCTACATCCTCACCAATTTTTGTTTTTTGTTATCTTTTTGCTAATAGCTATTCTAACAGGTATGCAGCAATGTCTCTTTGTGGTTTTGATTTGCATTTCTTTGAGCATCTTTTCCTGTGTCTGTTGGTCATCTGAATTTCTTTCTGGGAAAATGTCTATTCATGTCCTCTGCCTAATTTTTAATTAGGTTGTTTAGTGTTTTTGATATTGAGTGTAACTTATTTGTATATTTTGGATATTAATCCCTTATCAGGTATATCATTTGCAAATATCTTCTCCCATTCATTCTTAGGCCTCCTTTTTGTTGTATTGATGATTTCCTTCACTGTGCTAAAGCTGTTTAATTTGATGGAGTCCCATTTGTTTATTTTTGCTTTTCTTGAGCTTCCCTGAGGAGTTGTTGTTGTTGTTGTTCAGTCCCCCAGCTCTGTTTGACTCTTTTTGAACCATGCATGCCAGGCTTCCTTGTCCGTCACTGTTTCCCAGAGTTTGCTCAAACTCATGTCTGTTGAATCAGTGATGCCACCTAACCATCTTGTCCTCTGTTGTTGCCTTCTCCTCCTGCCTTCAGTCTTTCCCAGCATCATGGTCTTTGCCAGTGAGTTGGCCCTTCATATCAGGTGGCCAGAGTTATGGAGCTTCAGCATCAATGAATGTTGAATTGATGTTCAATGAATATTCAGGGTTAATTTTCTTTAAGATTGATTGGTTTGATCTTCTTGCAGTCCAAGGGACTCTCAAGAGTCTTCTCCAACACCACTGTTCAAAACCATCAATTCTTTGTTGCTCAGCTTTTTTTATTGTCCAGCTCTCACATCTGTGCACAAGTACTAGAAAAACCATAGCTTTGACTATATGAACCTTTGTCGGCAAAGTAATGTCTCTGCTTTTTAATATGCTGTCTAGGTTGGTCATCGCTTTTCTTCCAAGGAGCAAGCCTCTTTTAATTTTGTAGCTGCAGTCACTGTCCGCAGTGATTTTGGAGCCCAAGAAAATAAAGTCTGTCTCTGTTTCCATTGTTTCCCCATCTATTTGCCATGAAGTAGTGGGACTGGGTGTCATGATCTTAGTTTTTGAATGTTGAATTTTAAGCCAGCTTTTTCACTCTCCTCTTTCACCTTCATCAAGTGGCTTTTTAGTTCCTCTTTCCTTTCTGCCATTAGGATGGTGTCATCTGCATATCTGAGGTTGTTGATATTTCTCCTGGCAATCTTAATTCCAGCTTGTGTTTCATCCAGCCTGGCATTTTGTGTGATGTACTCTGCATATAAGTTAAATAAGCAGGGTGACAATTCTGAACTCTCTTTTCTATTTCATTGATCCTGAAAGACTGATCAGTCTTTAGGAGACAGAGCCAAAAAAATATATATATATTGCTAAGACCCATGTCAAAGAGCATACATATTGCCTGTGTTTTTTTCCCCTTGTATTTTATGGTTTTAGGGTTTCCATTTAAATCTTTAATCCATTTTGAATTGACTTTTGTATGTTGTATTGGTAAGTAGTCCATTTTTCTTCTTTCACAAGTAGCTTTTGTTGAGGTTTCTTTGCCTCAATGTATATTTTTGGTTCCTTTGTCACAAATTAATTGATTGTATATAAGCATGGGCTTAATTCTGAACTCTCTTTTCTATTTCATTGATCCATGTGTCTGTTTTTATACTATTAAGATACAATTTTGATTACTATAGCTTTGTAATATAGTTTGAAATCAGGGCCCACGATACTTGGCAGCTTTGTTCATCTTTCTTAAGATGCTTTGGCTGCTTGGTGTCTTGTGAAGTTCCAACATGTTATATCATTGGCAAATAGTGACTTTTACTTCTTCATTTCCAATTTGGATGCATTTTATCTCTTTTTCCTGTCTGGTTTCTGTGGTTAGAACTTCCAATACTATGTTGAAAAAAAGTGGTGAGAGTAGGCATTTTTTTCTTGTTCCTAATCTGAGAGAAAAAGCTCTCAGCCTTTCATTGTTGCCTCTTATGTTAATTGTGGGTTTGTCATATATAGCCTTTATTATACTGAGGCATGTTCCTTCTATGTTCACTTTCTGTGGAGTCTGTGTCATAAATGGAGGCTGAATTTTTTCAGATGCTTTTTCTGTGTCTATTGACATGATCAATATCATATTTATCCTTTAATTTGATAGTGTGGTATATTGATTGATTTGAAGATATTAAACCATTCTTGCCTCCTTAGGATTAAATCCCACTTGGTTATGATGTATGATCATTTTAATGTACTGTTGATTTTTCTTTACCAATATTTTGTTGAGGGTTTTTGCATCTCTCTCTTATCATTGGTGTTGGCCTGTAATTTTCTCTTTTTGAAATATCTTTATCTGGTATTGATAGCAGGAAGATGCTGACCTCTTTGCATCCTTTCTTGGATTTGGAAGGATTCCTGCTTCAGTTTTTTGTAATAGTTTGAGGATAGTTGTTAACTCTTCTTTAAATGTTTGGTAAAAGTCACCTGTGAAGCCTTTTTGTGCTACATTTTTGTTTGTTGGGAATTGTTTGATTACTGACTCGATTTCATTAATAGTGATTGGTCTGTTCAGATTTTCTATTTATTTTTCATTCAGTCATGGGAAATTGTATGTTTCTAGGAATTTATCCATTTCTTCTAGGTTATCCAATTTGTTGCTGTTCAATTAATTATTTGTAGTAATCTCACAATCCTTTGTATTTCTTTTTTTTTATTTTTTGTGTATCTTGTTAGGTTTTTGGTAAACCATGAGGTTCATATGTAACACCTACATTTATAGTAGTCTATTTAAATTGATGGTCACTTAGGTTTGAGGCCATTCTAAATGTGCTACATTTCTGTCACCCCCCTCTCCAATATTTTATGTTTTTGATGTCATGTTTTACATTTTAAAATTTTGTGAATTGCTTAAACTAATTCTTTAAAAAGATGGTTTTAATACTTGATACACTACCTTTACTGTATGCTTGCTTTTACCATTGAGATTTTTTTGGTTGTTGTTCCATAATTTTTTGTCTCTGGTTATGGCCGTTTCTTTTCCATTTAAAGCCCTTGTCACCAGAGCCAAGTGCCCCAGGGATATCCCCTGCATGGTCCTTCTACTGTTGTTGAGCCATTATTGCTGTGGGTGTATTTGGCCCCAAGGCCCGCTGGCTGGGTGGCTCTGCTATGACTGTCGACTCTCGTGGACATCCTAGTGGATGGAGCTTGTCCTTGGCTGGCTGGGACTGCTTTGGGCATACTGATGTGTGGAGCTGGCCTCCAGTGTGACTGGCTGCTTTCTTGCAGGTGTGCTGGTGTGTGGGCCTTGCCTCTTGGAATGGGACATACTTTGAAGGAGTGCTGGGCAGGGCAGTTCTCAGAGGCGTGTAGGAGCAGAGTTCATGGTGTTAGCTAGATTGATGGAGAGGTGACAGACATGCCACCAGCGCCAGACCAACTAGGTGAGAGGAGAATAAAAAAGCAGGCTCTTACCAGTATTTTTGTCCCAGGAGAAACTTCAACCAAATCCATGTCCCTCTGGCATACACCCTAAAATTAGTCAGTGAATCTTCTTGTATTACACAGGTGTTTTTTAAGTTGCTGCCTCTGTGCTGGGACTTGGAGTGAGTGAGTTTGTGTGCAAGTCCTTAAAGAAGAGTCTTGGTTTCCCACAGTCATCTTCCAGCCCTTCCAGACATAAAGTCCACTAGTTTTCAAACCAGATGTAATGGGAGCTCATCCTCCTGGTGCACGCTCCCCTGTGGAGGTTACCCAGTGTGGAACTTGGAACCCCAGCTCTTTAGGGGAGACCTCTGTGGTTGTCACATCCCTCCTCTTGTGTGTCTTTGCACCAGGGGTGTGGATTCTGACTGGACTTGGCTGTGCCCTTCTGCCAGTCTCAGTGTGGCCTTTTCTTCATATACTTTAATTGTAAAAAAAATCTGCTCTGCTAGTCTTCAGTTTGTTCTCAGAGATAGTCCGCTAGTTGTAGTTTTGGTATGTCTGTTGGAGGAAATGAACTCAGGATCTTCTACTCCATCATCCTAACCCAGACTCCTTGAACAGTCAATGATTATAAGTTTTGCATTAGTTTCTAAAGGCCATCCTGATCTTGGTGTTTGTATGTGCACACTTAGTCGTGTCCTACTCTTTGTGACCCCATTGGCTGTAGCCCTCCAGGCTTCTCTGTCCATGGAATTTTCCAGGTAAGAATAGTGAAGTTGGTGACCATTTCCTACTCTCAGGGATCTTCCCGACCCAGGGATTGAACTCACATCTCTTGTGTCTTCTGCACTGGTTGCTGGATTTTCAAGCATTTATGCTATCTCTTATTCCTGTGTGAAACACATTTTAGTGACTTAAGGAAACCTCTTGGGTGAGGAGGTGGTGGTGGTGAACTTTTTACTTACTACTGTGTTGTTTGTGGAATATAAAGTGACCAAGCTTTATTGCTGCCTTTTTAAGCTAAAATAAAGCTTAATAATAATTAGCTCTCTTATAGTAAGCTCTCGCTTCTGTGAGAAAGCACCATAGGCCAGTGTTATAACGAGAAACATTAGTGGGTAAAAGACTTTGTTCATGGAGGTAATCAAATATAGCAGAAACATTGTTGAGAAGACTTTTCTCACTAACATCTTTTTTTAAATCCTCTAAAGAATTATATATGTAATATAACTATAGAGCTCTGTTTAGCTAATTTTGTTACTCTTATTATTGCAGTTATTATTAGCAACATTAAATGATTTCCTATTTGCTATATTTTCTCACTTTAGGTAAAAATGTAACCAGATGTCTGTAATATTTTATGCAGGAATATTTTTTCATTTTCTTTATTAAATATATATTATAGGAGTCAAAGATTCTTTACTTGATAAGAACTCCGAAATTTGTTGTTTATAGACTGTGTTGGTAGTATAAATTTTCTGTAATATCATCTAGCATTTTATCCTTTTCAAAAAACTTTTATCAAGATTATCATGCTTGATTAATCACTTTATATAATAAGTCTAAGCTATTATAGTTATCTGGCAGTTGAAAAACTTTACTGGGGAGAAGCTAGGCAAGTGACTTGGTTAAGGTTGTGTACCTAATTAGTAGGTTTAAAGAAAAAAAAAACACCTCAGGTTTCTGTCCTCCTTTTTCCTTAATTCACTGTATATTTAGGTACAAAATCACTGTAATTCTGTAAACTTTACTTTTCCTTTTTAGTAGTTTAGGCAGTGGCTAAGCTGAACGTATACCTATGCTATGTCTCACACTTACTGTCCTAGGAATATACCCAAGAGAAATGCAAGCATGTTTACCAGAAGATATTCACAAAGCACTGTTTGTAATCATCAAATTGTAGCAATAACTCAAAGTATAGAATAGATCAAACTTGTCTTTATTACAAATAAACATTACATTGATCCTTGAACAATATGGAAGTTAGGGATGCCAACCCACACACAGTGAAAAATTCAAGTATAAATCACAATCAACCCTCTGTATTTCCAGTACCTAGTCTGCAGATGCTCAAAATTCTCCAAGCCAGGCTTCAGAAATACATGAGCTGTGAAATTCCTGATGTTCAAGCTGGTTTTAGAAAAGGCAGAGGAACCAGAGATCAAATTGCCATCATCTGCTGGATCATGGAAAATGCAAGAGAGTTCCAGAAAAACTTCTATTTCTGCTTTTTTGACTGTGTGGGTCACAATAAACTGTGGAAAATTCTGAAAGAGATGGGAATACCAGACCACCTGACCTGCCTCTTGAGAAACCTGTATGCAGGTCAGGAAGCAAGTTAGAACTAGACATGGAACAACAGACTGGTTCTAAATAGGAAAAGGAGTATGTCAAGGCTGTATATTGTCACCCTGCTGATTTAACTTATATGCAGAGTACATCATGAGAAACGCTGGGCTGGAAGAAGCACAAGCTGGACTCAAGATTGCCGGAAGAAATATCAATAACCTCAGATATGCAGATGACACCACCCTTATGGCAGAAAGTGAAGAGGAACTCAAAAGCCTCTTGATGAAAGTGAAAGAGGAGAGTGAAAAAGTTGGCTTAAAGCTCAACATTCAGAAACCTAAGGTCATGGCATCTGGTCCCATCACTTCATGGGAAATAGATGGGGAAACAGTGTCAGACTTTATTTTTGGGGGCTCCAAAATTACTGCAGATGGTAACTGCAGCCATGAAGTTAAAAGATGCTTACTCCTTGGAAGGAAAGTTATGACCAACCTAGATAGCATACTGAAAAGCAGTGATATTACTTTGCCAACAAAGGTCCATCTAGTCAAGGCTATTGTTTTTCCAGTGGTCATGTATGGATGTTAGAGTTGGACTGTGAAGAAAGCTGAGCACCGAAGAATTGATGCTTTTGAACTGTGGTGTTGGAAAAGACTCTTTTGGACTGCAAAGAGATCCAACCAGTCCATTCTGAAGGAGATCAGCCCTGGGTGTTCTTTGGAAGGAATGATGCTGAAGCTGAAACTCCAGTACTCTGGCCATCTCATGCAAAGAGTTGACTCATTGGAAAAGACTTTGATGCTGGGAGGGATTGGGGGCAGGAGGAAAAGGGGACGACAGAGGATGAGATGGCTGGATGGCATCACTGACTCGATGGACGTGAGTCTGAGTGAACTCCGGGAGATGGTGATGAACAGGAAGGCCTGGCATGCTGTGATTCATGGGGTCGCAAAGAGTCAGACATGACTGAGCGACTGAACTGAACTAAATGAGTCTGCAGATTCAATTAACCATGATCACATAGTACTGTAGCATGTATTATGAAAATAATTCACATGTAAGTGGACCCACACCATTCAAACCTGTGCTGTTCAAGAATCTGCTGTATAGAGTTTCAAAGAATTATTGTTACATGCAATAACAAGGACAGATTTCACAAATAGTGAGCAAAAGAATCCAGACACAAAAGAGTAAACATTACAGTATTCTGTTTACATGAATTTATTTATTTATTTATTTATTAAGTAAAACTAACATTTGGCATTAGAGTCAGGGTGGTGGGATTTCTTTTGGGGGAAAGTAAGGGTTGTTGCTGGAAATGAGCATGAGGACAGGCTTCTATATAACTTGGGAGTATTCTGAGTTCTTATTCTGTATTGCGGATACATGAGGTTGTTCATGTGAAAATTCATCAAGCTGTATTCTTATGATTTCTGCACTTTCCTGAATGTATGTCATACTTCAATTTAAAAATGGTTCTTTTAAAAAATGTTGTGGTAGACTGCATCTTTATATGTGTTTTTAATCAGGATGCTTTAATTTGTGAGTTTAGGAATATGCAGGGTATTATAACTCTTGTAACTTGAGAAGAGTTAAGAACTTTAGTCCCTAGCGTCATCCTTGTTTTATGAAAGCTATGAAAGAAAGTTAATAATTTATATTCCTCAAATGCACATTTCTTTTTAAAATCCCCTTGTTCTAAGAAGTATGATGTTTCACCCACTAAAACTTATTAACTTTCTCTGAAATGAGAAAATCAATGTTCTTTTCATTCTCATGCAAGTTAAAAAATAAAATGTGTATTTTCTAAAAGAAGCACAGTAGTCATTGTGCTGTTCAGAGATTTTAAATCTTTCTGCCCCAATGAATTTTCTGTTTTCTTCACTAAATCAGTTCTAATGAGGTGGGTGAAACTGGAGCCTGTTATACAGAGTGAAGTAAGTCAGAAAGAAAAACACCAATAGAGTATATTAATGCATATATATGGAATTTAGAAAGAGTAATGATGACCCTGTATGCGAGACAGCAAGAGAGACACAGATGTAAAGAACAGACTTTTGGACTCTGTGGGAGAAGGCGAGGGTGGGATGATTTGAGAGAATAGCATTGAAACATGTATATCATCATATGTGAAATAGATCGCCAGTCCAGGTTCAATGCGTGAGACAGGGTGCTCAGGGCTGGTGTACTGGGATGACCCAGAGGGATGGGATAGGGAAGGAGGTGGGAGGGGGGTTCAGAATGGGGAACACATGTACACCCATGGCTGATTCATGTCAATGTATGGCAAAACCCACTACAATATTGGAAAGTAATTAGCCTCCAATTAAAATAAATTAATTAACTTTAAAAATTTATGAAGTGGCTTGGTAGCCCTAAAATGTTATGTAGGTTTCTATTGTTCATGCCCACTTGCCCACTGGGACAAAGTGAGAGCTATTGAATTGTATTTTATTTAAAATAGGGAGCGCAGAAGTAATGAAACAGACATTAATATGAATGGTCCCTATGTGTAATTACTGTAACTTCATAAATTGAAATAATAACTGGCAGAGAACTGAGAAATATTCAGAACGTGAAGGATCATCTAATCAGAGATGTGATTTTCTTTCCATAAGTAGGGTTTTTTCATTTAGTTTACCTTGTTCTTGCCATAGACCTGGTTATTCAAATACTTTCTATGCACATTTTGTGTGAATTAAGTATTTACTCCTTAAACATCATAACAAGTACTTTCTGAGTCTGTCATGTACCTGGTCTAGTAAGAGTTTATAGTGTTATTGAGGAGGAGGTAGGCTCTTTTTGTTAATATAGCCTCATTTTATCTTTTCTTGAGGGAGTAAATTTCTTGCAATTCCAGATCAGTTGTTAAGCTTGGAAAACACTGCAGAAATAGCATATGCATGATCCAAAGTGCCTTTATCAAGAAACATATTGCTTGTCTGTCTTTGAACTGTAAGATAATTACTGCTAGAATTAAGACCAATTGTTTTATTTTACTTATCTTGATTTTCAGCTGTGTGCATCAGTTTTCTCCTTTATTACAGACATATTTGATTTTGATTTTCTAAAGTCATTTCATTTCATTCAGTTGAAAATGATACACAATCTCAGTCTTATTCATTTATTTATATTAGTGCAGCTTTTCTTTGAAAAATAGAAAGTATATTGTCGTAGAGCTTCAGCCTCATTGAATTGCTTTTAACACGAGTCTCATCTAAATTCTAAACACAACTCCATTGATCGCTGTCTTCTGGCATATATCCAACTCTAAGATTTTTGCCCTTCTCTGTACAGCTGGTACATGGTATTTTTGTGGTGTTCCTTTGAGGATAACAGAAAGTAAAAGAAGGAAGAGAAAATATTGAGTTATCTCTAAGTAAAAGAAAAAATTAAGATTGATACTTGTAGTCTACTGTAAATCCATCAGAAGTGTTACATTATAGGTTTAGGGTTTAAGATTAGCTTTTATCATTAACTGCCAGATTATTCAGTTCAGTCACTCAGTCGTGTCCAACTCTTTGCAACTCCATGGACTGCAGCACACAAGGCTTCCCTGTCCATCGTCAACTCCCAGAGTTTACTCAGACTCATATCCATTGAATCAGTGATGCCATCCAACCATCTCATCCTCTGTCATCCCCTTCTCCTGCCTTCAGTCTTTCCCAGTATCAGGGTCTTTTCTAATGAGTCAGTTCTTCGACAAAGACCTCCAGGATTTGGCTTCTCCATGTCATGTACACAAGTAAGTCCTGCATTTTCCAGCTTAGTGTTGGGGCCAGGAGAGAGTCCTATGAGTGATCGCACTGGGATAAAGTGGACCTGGTTTGTTAGGCTGACCTAGAAGGTCTAATGGCCTGGGAGCCTGACTTCTGTGCTGCCAATGGATCACTATGTGGCCTTGAGCAGATTTCTCAACTGGCTCAAAGTATCTTGGAATAGATGTTCTTTATGAGCCCTCTCAGCTCTATTTCTCACTTGTTCTTTTTTTTATTCAAGAGCGTATAATATTTTCTATCATTTTTCAGTCCTTTCTAACCTTTCCAAATATTACTTGCAGGTGTGTTGTCTATTTTGTGTAGTATTATCACCAGTAATAGAAATACAGCAAGAGACTGTAACTGCTGCTGCTGCTAAGTCGCTTCAGTCATGTCCAACTCTGTGCGACCCCACAAACAGCAGCCCACCAGGCTCCCCAATCCCTGGGATTCTCTAGGCAAGAATACTGGAGTGGGTTGCCATTTCCTTCTCCAACGCATGAAAGTGAAAAGTCAAAGTGAAGTCGCTCAGTCGTGTCCGACTCTTTGCGACCCCATGGACTGCAGCCTACCAGGCTCCTCCATCCATGGGATTTTCCAGGCAAGAGTACTGGAGCGGGGTGCCATTGCCTTCTCCAGAGACTGTAACTACTCCAGTATAAAAGGCTTGATTGGCATTTTGGGGGCTTTTGGGAAACATCAGATTTGGGAGGGTCTATTGGTTTTTACTGGTATACAAGAGGAATAACAGGAGCTAGAGAGAAGGCAATGGCACCCCACTCCAGTACTCTTGCCTGGAAAATCCCATGGACAGAGGAGCCTGGTAGGCTGCAGTCCATGGGGTCACTAAGAGTCGGGCACGACTGAGCGACTTTACTTTCAGTTTTCACTTTCATGCATTGGAGAAGGAATTGGCAACCCAGTCCAGTGTTCTTGCCTGGAGAATCCCAGGGACGGCGGAGCCTGGTGGGCTGCCGTCTATGGGGTCGCACAGAGTCGGACATGACTGAAGTGACTTAGCAGCAGCAGAAGCAGCAGCAGCAGCAGAGCTGGTGAAAGTCGGTAGATCATAGATGGTCTCAATGCTTAGTTAAAGCTTTGGTATGATTCAGGAGTGGGGAATGCACTGAAGATTAAAGGAGGGTTCCAGCATACGCAGTTGGATGATCTTAAAAAAATTTATCCTTTTATTCTATGCACATTTCTTGAGAGCTTACTATGTGTTAGCCTTCATAATTACATGATTGAATTAATGTGCTCTTGAGGAACTAGAAATCAAATAGAAGAACTCTGTAGCTAGTACAGTATAATGAATGCTATGATAGAGAAGTTTTGTGAATTGTCTACATATATAATGGTTGAAGCCAAAGGAGAGGAAAGTGAAATGTTTATATGGCACTTTGCATGTGTCAGATATTACTTTCTATGGATTTTCAGAAGTGTGTCTTAGTGTATAAATTTCAGCCCTTGAAGTTATAGGTAATAATATTATCATGCTCATTTAACAGATGAAGTGATTTTAGTGTAGAGAGTTGTATACTTCTTTGTCGATAGTGATTTGGAATTCCAAGCTATAGATGATCTGACTCCATAGAGGTGATGAGAGTGCGAAAGCCAGGTCACAAATCCCAGGGAACAGCAACATTTAAGGGGCAGGCATATGAAAAGCAGTTAGAACAATTGAGAAGATACTATTGGAAAGATAGAGGAAGGAAAATTGGTATATTGGTTTCAAAAGTACAGAAAGAGAATTTAAAGTAGGAGCTAGTCAAGAGTGCTAAATACTACAGAGAGATAAACTGGAACGGAAACTGAAAACAGACATAGTTTGGCAATTAAAATATCAGTATGACCTTATCAAGGTTAATTTTGATTGCGTTGTGTGGTTGGACTGGAGGGCTAGGAAGGGTAGTGAGGAAAGGACATTTTGTTCAAGATATTCAAGAAACATAGCTATCAAAGATTGGTGACTGATTGATTAGGCCTGGGGAGACTGGTTGGTGACTGATGGGGTCTGGGGAGACTGAGAGAGATAAGTCAAAGATTACCTAAGTTTTCCTAAACTTGGCACCCAAGTTGGTACATATGTACTGACTGCTCTAGGGAGTACAAAGATCTGAAACAGAGAGCCATTTTTAATAGCTATCAATATTGATCTATTATGTACTGTACTCTTTACTAAGACATTTTATTTATTACTACTCACATGTAGGTATTCTCAACACAATAAGATAGATAAGGGACTCGAGCCTTAAAAAAGTCAAATAAACTTGTCCAAGGACTTGCATTCAGTAAATGACTATCTGAGTCTAAAACCTTGCATTTAATTTCTGTTCTAGAAGACAGATCTAGTAAGAGAGATGAAATAAAGGGCACAATTGTTGTAGCAACACCACCACCCATGAGTGATACAAGGTACGAACAGTTTGGAAGTTGGAGAGATTATTTTTTACTTGTAGAATTCAAAAAAGAGAGTATCTCAGGAAAGGAGGGCATTTGAGTCAAGCCTTGAAGCATAAATCAAGATAAGTGTTCCTGAAAGTTTTTTAATTGTAATGGACCATAGAACTATTTTATTGACAATAAATAGGGTTGAATGTAAAAGTTGGCATCAAGTAGAGGCAGGGGAGAATTAGTCACAAATTATTAGCAGCAGAGTTTTTTCTGAGGCATGCTGCTGCTAAGTCACTTCAGTCATGTCCGACTCTGTGTAACCCCATAGACGGCAGCACACCAGGCTCCACTGTCCCTGGGATTCTCCAGGCAAGAAGTGAAGTAGTTCAGGTTGAGGTTGGAAATAAAAGGTCTTGAATGTTATAATAAGCAGAATATACTGTATTAGTGGGTGATAGCCTTGAAGAGTTGTGAGCAGATGTACAGATGTGTGTTTATATATCAGCTTATGTTTTAGTGTTGTGTGTGTGTGTGTGTGTGTGTGTGTGTGTATGTGTATATATATATAGAGAGAGTAATGAGAGTAGAAAATTTTGAATTTTGATTTGTTTCTCCTGAGGATGTAAAGTATGAATTTAAGCACATAATTAATTTTAAAAGTTGAAGTCTAATGTCATCCTTGATACAGTACCTCACTTTTTTGAAAACTATCACAGTCAAGAACCAGGAAGTGAACAAAAGCCTCTGGCTAGTCAGCAAAGAGGTCCCAGCACCTGGGCACCAAGCACATGCATTCTGCCTCCAGGGAAGAGCTGCAGCCCTTACACATCGATTGGTATTTTAGTCACAGTTCTGACAAACGTGATTTGGTGGGTTCTGAGGCTACATGGGATAAACAGCAAATTAGAACAAGTAGTTTGTGAAAGGCCAGTGCTCGATCATCAGGCAAATGAGATAAGAAAAATTTGTAGTAAAATTATTAATAAAACAGACCTCATTATCGAAAGCACAGTAGAATAGTGACAGAGAGCCCCCAGGAATCTCAGTAGACCCAGAGGACACCACTCTGATATAGAAAGGTGGTAATTTTTGTCCTCAGCCATTAAGGAAATATTATTAAATTCTGTCTTCAGGCAGCCCTTCATATATGGTTTGACTTAAAGGCCCTTTCATGTGAATAATATCTTGGGACCCAAGATCATAGGAAACTCCTAATCTTATAGATGTTGCAACTTGGTATTCTCTGGGTTAATTTTTCTTTTGCCTCCATTGTTTAAGCATACTGACACAACTTATTTACCTTGTCATAAAGGTTTATAGTCAGGAAGGAAGGAAGGAAGGGCAGAGAAAATTACTTGGTGCCTCATCTCATTTGATACCTTTTAAGAAAGGACTTTGATCTGTTGTTCATAGTAGAACTGTGAAGTGGCTATTTGTGTTAACCTCTGTTTTTCAGATAAGGCAAAGAGACCCAGAGAGTTTAGGTAGAAAGGCAGTCTGGGTGCAAGGCTAGGTGACTGAGGATCATGAAGGTAAGACAGTGGAAGAGTGAGTAGTTTACCATAGCGTTTTCCAAACCTTTTTTGTCTGGACTCTAGGGTAAGAACCATGTTTTACATCCCTTCCTAGTAATGTGTATAAACAGCATTGAAAGATAAATTTCACAAAACAATACTTACCCTTACTATGTGTCATATACTCAGAATTTTCTTTTTTTTTTTTTTTCAGTTGTAGTTCCAATCTACTCAGTGACTTCCTGGTTCACTAATGAGTTAAAATGTGCAATCTGATAAACATTGGTATAACGTAATTTGAAAGTAGATTATTTATGAGGAAGTAAAGCCAAAGGGGGCCTTCCCTGGTTAAGAATCTACCTGCCAATATAGGAGATGGAGGTTCTATCCCTGGGTCATGTAGATCCCCTGAAGAAGAAAATGGTAAACCAGTCCAGTATTCTTGCCTGGGAAATCCCATGGACAGAGGATCCTGGTGGGCTACAGTCCATGGAGTTACAAAAGAGTTGGACTTGACTTAATGGCTAAACAACGATGACAAAAGCCAGAGGTATATATTGTGGTTAGATTGCAGATGTTCTTGACTGCCAGGCCAAGGACCTTATCTCTAATGGACAACAAAAGTCCTTGAAGAATTTGTGTCAAGGTGATAACATGATTATGTCTTTGTTCCAGGAATAGGAGGGATCATACCCTAACAGACCTTCTTATAGTTTATAAGTAACTTTTACATCCATTATTTAACTGTTCCCATTAATAACCTTAAGAAGTAGATATGAGATGTTTATTGCATTTATTCTGATGAAGAAAATGAGGTTTAAAGAGGTAAAACTTTTCAGGAATTAAATTAAACTCAACTTTTTTGACTGCTACATCAGTGAATAGGAGGAAATGATACTGATAGAAATGGAGGGGAGGGATCAGATGCAGAATTAAAGGAAAACTCAAATAACTGCTTGAAGAATTTACTTTTTGTAAAAAGTCATACACATACATCCATAAACTCTTGATTCTTTTGTAAGCTAGTATTTTGGTTATGTTGTAAAATTCCAGCCCATTTACCCAGCAAGGGCAGGATATAAAATTGCCATTATGCTCTGTCATCGCCTATGATAGTTCTCATCATTCATTTTCTCTTTGGAAAGAACAGAATTGAGAAAACATTTTTCATTGTTTAATGTTCAAATCTGGAAATACTGATATTTAAACTTCAGAAACATACCATTTGGAATAAGACATGTCAGCAGGTCTCTTGCCAATTGTAAATTGTTACAGATATGCCTGAATTCTTCCTTTCTGTTACAAATTAATGCATTTTTATTGATAAGCTTTCATTAACATCTTACGTTTTTAGATTCCTTACTCTCTGAAAGTCATTAAAAATATAATAAATCTTGCTCCAAATTTCACTCTGAACAGCCAGTAGATTATCAATATTAGTCAGAGATGCAAGAATGAAGAAATGAATGGTTAAATATATTTCTATAGAACTGGATTTTAAAATCTCAATTTTGTACTTTGTTGATCTAAAATTTGCCAAAGAATGTTTCCTTTACCAACAAAATTTTGATAAAATATTCTGTTTTAAAAAATAATACTTTCTGTAAAATGTGTTAATTTTTAAAAGGCATTTACTGAAATTTTGACAGTTGAGATTTTTTAGTTTCGGTATAGAGAATTATGGTAGAATGTGGATATTTTTCCATTTATTTATTTATTTTAGTTGAAGGATAATTGCTTTACAGTGTTGTGAAGGTTTTTGCCATACATCAACATGAATCGGCAGCAGATACATATGCATCCCCCTTATCCTGAACCCCCATCCACCTCCCTCCTCACCTCATCCCTCTGGGTTGTCCTGGAGCACCTGCTTTGGGTGCCCTGCTTCATGCCTCGAACTTGCACTGGTAATCTGTTTTACATATGGTAATGTACATGTTTCAATGCTTTTCTCTCAAATCATCCCACTCTTGGCTTCTTCCACTAAGTCCAAAAGTCTGTTCTTTATATCTGTGTCTCCTTTGCTGCCTTGCATTTAGGTTCATCAGTACCATCTTTCTAAATTCCATATATATGCGTTAATATATGAAATCTCTCTCTCTCATAATATATATGTGGACATAATATATCACTGAGGACACAGTGATTTGGAACCCAAGAAAATAAAATCTGTTATTGATTCCATTTTTTCCTCATTTGCCATGATGTGATGAGACTGGATGCTATGATCTTAGTTTTTTGAATGTTGAGTGTTTAGGCCACTTTTTTCACTTTTCTCTTTCACCTTCATCAAGAGGCTCTTCGCTTTCTGCCATAAAGGTGGTATCATCTGCATATCTGAGGTTATTGATATTTCTCTGGACATTCTTGATTCTAGCTTGTGCTTCATCCAGCCTGGCATTTTGTATGATGTATTCTGCATATAATTTAAAAAGCAGAATGACAGTATACAGCCTTGACGTATTCCTTTCCCAATTTTGAACCAGTCCATTGTTCCGGTCCGGTTCTAACTGTTGCTTCTTGACTTGCATACAGGTTTCTCAGGAGGCAGGTAAGGTGGTCTGTTATTCCCATCTCTTTAAAAAATTCCCACAGTTTGTTGTGATCCACACAGTCAAAGACTTTAGCATAGTCAGTGAAGAAGAATTAGATCTTTTTCTGGAATTCTTTTGCTTTTTCTGTGATCTAACGGATGTTGGCAGTTTGATCTCTGGTTCCTCTGCCTTTTCTAAATCCAGTTTGTACATATGGAAGTTCTCAGTTCACGTACTATTGAAGCTTAGTTTGAAGAACTTTAAGCATGATCTTGCTAGCTTGTGAAATTGAGTGCAATTGTATAGTAGTCTGATCATTCTTTCGCATTGCCCTTCTATGAGGTTGGAATGAAAACTGACCTTTTTCAGTCCTGTGGCCACTGCAGAGTTTTCCACATTTGCTGGCATATTGAGTGCAGCACTTTCACAGCATCATCTTTTAGGATTTGAAATAGCTGAACTGGAATTCCATCACCACCACTAGCTTTGTTCATGGTAATGCTTCCTGAGGCCCACATGACTTCGCAGTTCAGGATGTCTAAGACCTGGTGAGTGATCATACCATCATGGTTATCTGACTTTTTTGTGTGTAGTTCTGTGTATACTGGCCACCTCTTGTTAATATCTTCTGCTTCTGTTAGGTCCATACCATTTCTATCCTTTATTGAGCCCATCTTTGCATGAGATGTTCCCTTGGTACTTTTAATTATCTTAAAGAGATCTCTAATCTTTCCCATTCTATTATTTCCCTCTGTTTCTTTGCATTGATCATTGAGGAAGGCTTTCTTCTCTCTCTCTGCTATTCTTTGGAACTATGCATTCAAATGGGTATATCTTTCCTTTTCTCCTTTGCCTTTCGTGTCTTCTTTTCTCATCTGTTTGCAAGGCCTGCTCAAACAACCATTTTGCCTTTCTGCATTTCTTTTTCTTGGGGATGGTTTGATCACTACCTTCTATACAGTGTTATGAACCTCCTTCCATAGTTCTTCAGACACTCTGTCTATCAGATCTAATCCCTTGAATCTGTTTGTTACTTCTACTGTATAATCATAGGGGATTTGACTTAGGTCATACCTGCTTGGCCTAGTGGTTTTCCCTACTTTCTTCAATTTAAGTCTGAATTTTGCAGACATGTTGACTCTACTAAATCTTGTTTACTTAAAAATAGATCCAGGAAAATTGTGCCGTCTAAGTTGAGTTCAAAGTAATTAAGTCTAGAGCTTAGTGGATAATCATATGACAGTGTTGGTTTCCTGCTGCTGCTGCTGAGTCGCTTCAGTTGTGTCCGACTCTGTGCGGCCCCATAGATGGCAGCCCACCAGACCCCTCTGTCCCTGGGATTCTCCAGGCAAGAATAGTGGAGTGGGTTGCCATTTCCTTCTCCAATGCATGAAAGTGAAAAGTGAAAGGGAAGTCTCTCAGTCATCTCTTAGTGACCCCATGGACTGCAGCCTACCAGGCTCCTCCGTCCATGGGATTTTCCAGGCAAGAGTACTGGAGTGGGGTGCCATTGCTTTCTCTGGTTGGTTTCCTAGTTGTGACAAATATTCCACAAGACGTTAACAATTGGAGAGACTTGTGTGAGGGTTATATGGGACCTCTGTACTGTGTTAGAAATTTTTCTGTAAATCTAAAATAGTTTAAAACTGAAAACTTCCTTAGTAAATTCAGACATCAGCCACTTTTTAACACCCTCACTACTATCACTTTGATCCAAGTTACCATCAGCTCTAGCACGGATTGTTAACCATATTGGCCTTATCAGTAGTCTGATTGTCTCCCTCCCTTTACTCTTCCTGCCTCCCTCCCCCCGTCACTTTATTCTTAATGTAGTAGCCAGAATTAGCCTTTAAAAGTAAGTTCCATTATGCCAATCCTTGTTCAGAACCCAACCCTCAGCGTGCTTCCCTATCGCAATCATAATCAAAACTACAAAGTCCTACATATATGATCTAGCCTCCAGCTCCCTCTCTGATCTTATATCCCACTATTTTGCCTTTAACCCATTTAACATCAGACCGTCCTTATTTTTTCTCAGATCGGCTAATTATGTCCTTTGCAGTATACATCCACTTTTCTACATTTCAACTTCATCCTTCTCCTTTCAAGTCCTAGTAACTGAAGAAAAAAAAAAAAAAAGAGCTTTGATAACAGATGGATGTCTCCCCTATTTATGTATAACTGAGTTTCAGTGAAGTACTAAGAAATTTTTTTTAAGTTAACATGTTTGGAGTAATAGTAGTGATTTACTAAAGCATATTCATTGCCTCATTTTGAATTTCTGCTGCTGCTGCTAAGTCACTTTAGTCGTGTCCGACTCTGTGACCCCATAGACAGCAGCCCACCAGGCTCCCCCGTCCCTGGGATTCTCCAGGCAAGAACACTGGACTGGGTTGCCATTTTCTTCTCCAGTGCATGAAAGTGAAAAGTGAAAACGAAGTCATTCAGTCGTGTCCAACTCGTAGCGACCACATGGACTCCAGCCTACCAGGCTCCTCCATCCATAGGATTTTCCAGGCAAGAGTACTGGAGTGGGGTGCCATCACCTTCTCCTATTTTGCGATTATCTTGATTCTTTCTTTTGCACAGTGTGTTCTTGAAAACTCATCTTGTCAAATATTCCTCTGAATACCAAACATTGGTATAATGTTATATTAACAAAATAAATCACAAATATATAAAAGATTGATGACTAACTACAATCAAAGTCAACTTAATTTTACATAAATGATTTCCATTAAGTGTCTGTTTGCACTGAATATCCGTTAAGATCATCAGAGAAAAGCAAATTGGTATAAGCATAAGACACTTAAGAAAACATTCCTCATTTCCTTAAAATTAGCACTTACATAAGTTAGCATAGGGGTAGAGGGAAAGGGGTATAGCCTATAAAAAGTATTTGAGTTGCACAAAACCAGGGATACTTTGAGATAATATTCTCCCCAGGTTTAGAGAGCTTTGGTTTATAAAACAAACTTGTTCTGACATAAAAAATATGAGTCCCATTTTGTTTCGATGTGCTAGCTTCTCAACTGACTTCTATTATTTTTGGCACTATTGCCATTCTGTTTCTTTTAGAAGAATTTCTAAGTTAATTTGTGTATTTGAATTTATGGAAACAGTTGACATTATTTCCCTTCAGCAGTGTTTTCTGGTGCAAATACGAAAGTGTGTTGTTTACTTAAATGTATGGAAAACAATTTCTCCTGTCAGTTCTCCCACTCACCCATTTCTTTCTGTCTCATTCTGCTTTCCATTCAGTCTCTCACTCTCCTGTCACTTCTGCCCCCATGTGTAAAGGTCCTGAAACCTAGTAATTGACATCACTGAATATGAACTGAAATTGTAATTTGAGATCAGGAGCTACTGCTTAGAAGGAGCCCTGAGATGGATTCTGTGACTGCATGTTTGTAGAGTGAACATCACGGACATAATTGATCATCCCAAGGATATATACAGTTCTTTAACTGTTTTTTGTATTAGTGGAAGGTTACCATGAGATTTTGCCTTGTCATTTTGTGTTAGCATTGTGTTCGTATTTAAAGTTGGACTAAGTGGTTTTTCCAGTAGTCATGTATGGGTGTGAGAGTTGGACTATAAAGAAAGCTGAGCGCTGAAGAATTGGTGCTTTTGAACTGTAGTGTTGGAGACTCTTGAGAGTCCCTTGGACTGCAAGGAGATCCAACCAGTCCATTCTAAAGAAAATCAGTCCTGAATATTCATTGGAAGGACTGATACTAAAGCTGAAACTCCAATACTTTGGCCACCTGATGCGAAGAGCTGACTCATTTGAAAAGACCCTGATGCTGGGAAAGATTGAAGGCAGGAGAAGGGGATGACAGAGGATGAGATGGCTGGATGGCATCACCGACTCAGTGGACATGAGTTTGAGTAAACTCCGGGAGTTGGTGATGGACAGGGAGGCCTGGCGTGCTGCGGTCCATGGGATCGCAAAGAGTCAAACACAACTGAGTTACTGAACTGAACTAAAGTGATCGTTTTTATTTGATTGGAAAATTGAGTAGTGGTGTATTGTTCTTTTAAATAGGTATACAAGGGAGTCTGAACTGTCAAAAAGTCAAATTTGGGGAAAATTTGACTTGTTGTTCCTGAATACCATGGCATTTGTTGGGGATGAATGTGTGTTTCAACCCCCACAGGAAAAGACTTGCAGTCTCTTCCCTTCTTCCTTTTCAGTCTCAGCTTTTGAAGAATCTGATAGTTCAGAGATTTGTTTTTATCCTCCTGACTGACTGAATACCCTCTTTATATAGGAGTGAACCATTATGGGATTTTTTTTTTTTTCTTCAAGTCTGTGCTTTCCTTTGTCTTATAATGTCCTGGATGTCCCAACCAAGAAAACTTCTATTTACCAGATAACACTTACTTGTGGGACAAATTCTTTTGTGGTCTGGCTCTGCTTCTCTTTTTACCTTATAAACAATCTCAAATTCCTTTTATAAAACCTCTTTCGAAAGAGGTTAAATGATTGATTGGCCAAGAAAACGAATTCACACTTAACACCCTTTGATGTCTACACTGCCTGTGGGTTTTGTTTGACCCAGAGCATCGCTTAAATATTTTCTCCATGATTGAAAGCTGCCTAATAAGAAAGTCTTGATGTCAAGACTTTTATCAAAACTGATTATATAGCACCAATCCCAAATAAGTGACTTTATTAATCTTCTGTTTTTATGGTTATTGAACTAAATTGGCTCAAACAGTAGCTGAACTGTATTCCATTCAAATAAGCCAAAGGGTCTATTTCTGTTAGATGTTTTAGCTGTCCACAGTTAGGAGGTGTGTTTGCCTGATCTCCTGAAGACAGGCACATTCTCTTTAATCTGCCAGATTGCTAAAAGTCAGGAAGGGTGTTGATACAGGTGATAGCACTCTGTTTTCACAGTAGTGGAAAAAGTTTTACAGTCACAGGAAATGCAGCAAATTTTTGATTAATCAAAGATGACATGGCTTTTGAAAAACAAATTTTTTTTAACGCTATATGTGATGAAAGTCACCTGGGGAAGAACTTCATGGCAATTAGAACTATTGAGAAATGAAACGAGTTCTCTCATGAGAGGAGAGTGTTGTGTCCCTCACTTTCAGACACCATGCTCATTGACGCTAAGCACTCCTGCCCAACTTGGGAATTTGAATGAGAGAACTTTTGAGGCCTGTTAATACACTTAAAAACTCACAGTTGTGTTGATTCGACTTGGAGAGGAGTCAGAGGAGGCAGACATGTTCTGTAGCAAAGAGCTGTTGATAAGAGTGATGGTGGCTTTAGGAATAGTTAGCCAGAGATATCTGGACGTGCTTGAAGATGGTGTCCTTTGCTCAAACCCTTTTTAACATTCTAACAAATTCAGCCTTACTTGATAGTGAAATGGTTAATTTCAGTTGGACTTTAAAAAAACAACTATCAATATGAAAGTGATGGGCCTAAATTAATAAAGTATTATGCAGTACTTAAGTGCAGTTCCTTTATTGAAGGCAGTAGGGAAGAGTGGTAAAAAGGGCTGGTCCTGGAACCAGAATGCCTGGGTTTCAATTCTGTGGCAACTTACTGAGAACAATTTCCCTATTTGTAAAATGAAGTTAATAATAATGCCTATTTCATTGGACTGTTTGGGAGTTGAGGTAATGCATGCAAACTTACTACAACTAAAGTTAATCAATAAAGGATTGTTACTGAGCCTGAAAGAGGTTTAGGGCAAATAGTTTTGCTTATTTCAAGGAACAACTCTAAATCAAGAAAGGTCATAGTTTCTGGGAAGATTTATTACCATGTACAACATTTTAATTCTGATTAAAATGAAAAGAGACTAGCTGATCTTGATCAATCTGTGCTAGTTGTCTGTAGCCACACAAGTGTTTTCTTAAGTCTTAATGCAGGTATTTTAAAAAACTAGACCTTTTGTGCCACTGTGCCTTTGTCTCCACTGACACTTGATGAGTTGTGTTTGACAGTGCGTGTCCTGGTGGGTACTGGAGGGCCTGATAGGTCAGAAGCTTAAAAAACAGATTGCAGGTACATCTAATCCCAATCTTAGAACTACCTGTGGCCCTCTTTTTCTGTGTTATAATTCAGTTTCAGAGGTTATAAATTCGGAAGGGTCTCTCAGCAAGAGATCTGTAGTTCTAGATTTTAAGCTTAGATCATGTGTTAACTGAACAGATGCAGAGTGGTATCTGTCACATTCTAGCATTTACCTAGGATAAATGACCAGGTGGCCAGAGAAGCGGCTAGAAAGAGTCTTTACTTCCACAGGAAATGTCCAGAGCTGGCATCCTGCCAGACGTTATCTGTAACAACCGTGGCTAAGGTATACGTAGGCTTTCCAGTCCTGAAACACTTTCTCATGCCATTCCTGTTAGTTAGCTTCTCACTGCATTCCTTCCTAGGGAGGTGGTAGAAAGGAATGACTGTTGTATTAGTAGGAACTAGAGGTGGTTGGTGAGGTTGGAGATGACAAATGGTGGTCTATGAATTTTCCTGTTTATTTTCATTAGTCTAGTAGATTCAGGGAGCCTTACTCAGTGACTCGAATCTTTGCCTACAGTAGATCATGTAGTACAATGTTCTCAGCAGACCTTTGATGTATGTAATGTTGTTCTCCTAGTTTTGCATATGAAGAAAATTGAGTCCCAGAGAGGTTAAATATAGGTTGAATCTTTAAAATATACTGCTATCTGAGAATCTTTCATTGACAAAACAGCACTTTAATATTATTCAACCTAATAATTTACTCAGGGATACTGAATAAATTCAAGCATGTTTGTATAGCTCTGTACTGATTTATGTTGATTTATGTCATTTGACTCTTAGAAGACTATCCTATTTTCATTCATTTTTATGTTCTTTGAGGGTACCTTCCTGTTGCCACCATATCATGCCTGATAGTTTTTATTTTCTTTCATGAGATGAGAAGACTGAGGGTCAGAGAGGTTAAATGATTTGTCTAAAATGCACAGTTTATATAGCAAGTAAATCTCCATACTCCAAACCTCTCTTCTCTATATGCCACATCAGTGAACAAAATGGTTAGGGGACTTTGGAGCCATGAGATATTAAAAATGGCTGCAGAGGAACTGTAAATGTTTAACTTGGCTGAGAAAATACTTAGGAAAGGAAAATAACATTGACTTTTGAGTCATACAGACCCAGATTACAACCCGTGTCATTATTAGGCTATGTGATCTTGAACAGGTTTCTTAAACTCTAAGTGTTTTCATATGTCAAATGGTCCTATTTGATACATAAATCCTACTACTTGATATAAGTTTCTGCACAAATTAGTTCTGCTTCATACCACACTTTTTCAGAAGAGAGAAAATACATCTATCTGTCTATCTGTCTGTCTGTTTTTCTGTCTGTTTATATTGTTGTGGAAAGTCACATCAGTCATTGTATGGATGTTAAAATATGGCAGATTTCATCACAATTTTTTAGAGAGATTTCAGTTAAAGTTGCACTTACCATCACCACTAGTTGTGTCCAAATAAGTCTCCTTTGTTATAAAGGGGATTCTTGGTTCAGTAATGGTTATTCCAACTGACCTCCAAGTACTTTCCCAGTTTTTTGGAGAGTAGTCATAAGCTAAAAGAGCAAAAGGCCAACACTTGGCACGTTGTCATATTTCCATGATTGCTTTTGTCCCATAAAACTCAAGATTATCTAGCCCCTATTGTGAAAAGTATAAGTGAATGAAATTTTGTTCTCTGTGACTGTTTTTACATACTATTGTATTTAAGTTTTCAAAAAAGTGTTTAGGTTAAAGCATGTACAAACTTGACTATAAATAGCTTGTATAGTTTTATTTTTATGATTCTTTGAAAATCCTCAGCATCATTTGTCTTCTGTTTCTTATGACCTAGACATTATTCTAGGAAAAATTTAGTAAGTTATGTATAGCTATAGTCCTTTAAATTTATTTAATGCTTTTGGTTATAGACAGCACAGGTGAAATTTCATTTTAGTGATCAGATGAGATTTCAGTTCAGTTCAGTTCAGTCCCTCAGCCGTGTCCGACTCTTTGTGACCACATGACTCACAGCACGTCAGGCCTCCCTGTCCATCACCAACTCCCAGAGTTCACTCAGACTCATGTCCATTGAGTCAGTGATGCCATCCAGCCATCTCATCCTCTGCCGTCCCCTTCTCCTCCTGCCCCCAATCCCTCCCAGCATCAGAGTCTTTTCCAATGAGTCAACTCTTCACATGAGGTGGCCAGAGTACTGGAGTTTCAGCTTTAGCATCATTCCTTCCAAAGAACACCCAGGGCTGATCTCCTTCAGAATGGACTGGTTGGATCTCCTTGCAGTCCAAGGGACTCTCAAGAGTCTTCTCCAACACCACAGTTCAAAAGCATCAATTCTTCGGTGCTCAGCCTTCTTCACAGTCCAACTCTCACATCCATACATGACCACTGGAAAAACCAAAGCCTTGACTAGATGGACCTTAGTCGGCAAAGTAATGTCTCTGCTTTTGAATATACTATCTAGGTTGGTCATAACTTTTCTTCCAAGGACTAAGCATCTTTTAATTTCATGGCTGCAATCACCATCTGCAGTGATTTGGGGGCCCAAAAAAACAGTCTAAAGCCTATTGTTCCAGCATAGTTACTATAAAGAACTTAATTGAGTTTCTAAAATATTTGTATAAAGTAAGCTTGTATTAAGTATTATGTAACTGAAAATGGAGTGGGAGTTGATTGTTGGCTGTGCATGGCTGATTTGGAGGAAGGGCTAGGTACCTTCTGAAGGTAAATTTACATTGTCCACATTTCATATGCAAAAGGCATACACTTGATGATCTGAACTCAGGGTCCTGGGTAAATATAAACATTACCATAGGAACTCTGAAAGATACCCTGCCTTGGAGAGGTCTTTCTTGATAACTGGAAAATAGAAAAATGCAGTTCCCATTTGATTTGTTGTATCTTTCTAAAGTTGGCAGAGTTCATCTGATCATTCGAAGTGAAAGAATCTAGCCCAAGGAAAATAAATTTCACATCCAGGAAACTTATTAAGGCACTGCCAAATGATGCTGGCTTTCTTTATCTGGTTTCTGTTTGTACTTGGTGATTTCTTTTTCACTTCTTTTCTCCCTCTTCTTCTCCCTTCCTCTACTCCCATTTTTCCTTCATTCAGAAAAAAGAAGATATTTAATGGAGAGCTTTTTTCCTCTCTACTTATTACTTGAAAATAATTTCTAAAATAAAATGCCAGTTTTGACTGTTTTTGAAACCTCTGTGTTATTCAGAAATAAGTATACTGGATTTGTATACTAGACAAGAATTTTTTTTTCTTAGGGACAGTGTAATAATTTTTCTATCTTCAAATCTGAAACATTATAAAAGGGAAAAATTAAGAGGTGGGTTGGGCAGAAATTTTTGTTTGTGTGTTCCTGAAGACAGATGCTCTGAAACATCTTATAAAGTATGAGTTGTCTCAGTGAACTTTAGATTGCATGTCAAACTGTTGTATAAATTACTGTGTGGATATAGATGTATATCACACTACTGCTGCAGAAAGTTTTTTTATTTTATTTATTTATTTTTTTAACCACTTTCTGTTGATCAGCTTCTTTTCTCACTGGAGAATGATCTCTACACTGGTTCTCTTTTCTTTCTTCCCCTAATGTGATATTTCAGGTTTTCTTTTGGAATGAAATTATTGATTACTTGAAAATCATCCTGCCCTTTTCCCACAATAGCCCCTCAAGTCTTATGACAAAGCTCCCTCTAATGTCTCACTTTATTTTATTTTATTTTTTCTGATGAAAGTCTTTATTGGCTTTGTAACAGTGTTACAAAGGGCTTCTCTTTCTTGAGAGCTGGGTTAATACTTTCAGTATTACTTACCCATTCTTTGTCAGTTGATTGCCAATGCCATGTTTCAGTACAAAGAACTTGGGGGCTCTTAACACACACACATGTTTTTTCATCCCAATTAAAAAAAAAAAAAACTAAGTAGATCTGTGAACTTGGGCAAGTCACTTAACTGCTCTAACTTCAGTTTACAGACTTACAAAGCAAGAAAGAGGCTAACTGGAACAGAAGTACTTTTCCTTTCATTGCAGGTTCCATAGAGCTCCTTGTTCAGCACTAACTGGAATTAAGGACAGGACACTTTTTTCCCAGTAGAATTTTCCAAGTCTTCTGAACACTGAGTTTAAATAATTTGCTGCATTCTTCCAAAGATAAACCCATAAGCTTCCTATTTATGTGAACACCATTTAGCTTATACTCTAGCTCAGATTCTTCTTCAAATTCCTGTGAAAAAAACTATATTTGTAAGGAATAAAATCTCCCTAAAATAGTAACTTCTACATTGCTCCTGCTATTAAAAGATCATGGAATAAGAATTGCAGTAGGCTTTAGAAGCACAAGGTTATGTAACACTTGGCTTGGCTTTTTAGATCTAGAGACATGCTGGAGTATAGAAAAGATAAAAAAAATTCTTTACTGTCACCTATTTTTATTATTCGGAGATATTTTTATTATTGAGTTAGGGCAATAAAATAGGTAACCATGATTCTAATGTGACCTCCTCCTAATGTGACCGCTCTTACCAGCTCTGGATAGGTGACATGCAGGAATATATTAAGAACCATCACTGTCTTGACACGTAATACATGTTAATGAAAAAGAATCGATTTTGCCTTCTATCGGGGTCATTCTGACCTGACTTCATCAAATTATCCTTGTCAGAATGTCCCTTATTTCAAGGTTACTATATCAAAATGTTTTGTTGCTGCTTACACATATCAAGACCAGATTTTATGGGTATAATTGCATACATTTCCAGCTTTAAAATAATTTGTCTAAAAAATATGTGCTTGAAGAGAATTTACTAACTTGTGGATCGTTTAAGACTAGCTTTTAAAAACACTCTTCTTGGCCAAAATACTTTCTCAGTATTAGTCAGCTCATGTTGCCATAACAAAATACCAGAGACTGGCTTAAAAAACAGAAATTTATTTTCTCATGATAATGGAAGCTAAAAGTCCAATTTCCAGGTGCTGTCCAGATTGGTTTTCAGCGAGGCCTGATTCCAGACTTGAGGATAGCTGCCTTCTCCCTGTGTCCTCACATGCCATTTTCTCTGGGCTTGTATGTTGGGAGAGAGATCTGGTGTGTCTCCCTCATCATATAAGGACACCTGGCAGGTTAGATTAGAGCCCCGCCTCTATGACCTTATTTAACTTGTTGTACAGTCACTCAGTCTTGTCTGACTCTTTCTAACCCCATGGACTGCAGCAACCCCAGGCTTCCCTGTCCTTCACTATCTCCCGGAGCTTGCTCAGACTCATGTCCATCAAGTCAGTGATGCCATCCAAGTATTTCGTCCTCTGTTGTCTCTTTCTCCTCCTGCCTTCAATCTTCGCCAGCATCAGGGTCTTTTCGAATGAGTCAGATCTTTGCATCTGGTGGCCAAAGTTTTGGAGTTTTAGCTTCAGCATCAGTCCTTCCAATGAATATTCAGAACTCATTTCCTTTAGGATTGACTAGTTGGATCTCCTTGCAGTCCAAGGGACTCTCAAGAGTCTTGTCCGACATCACAGTTCAAAAGCATCAATTCTTCGGTGCTCAGCTTTCTTTATGGTCCAACTCTCACATGCCTACATGACTACTGGAAAAACCATGGCTTTGGCTATACAGGCCTTTGTTGGCAAAGTAATGTCTCTGCTTTTTAATATGCCGTCTAGGTTTGTCATAGCTTTTCTTCCAAGGAACAAGTGTCTTTTAATTTCATGACTGTAGACACCATCTGCAGTGATTTTGGAGCCTAAGAAAATAAAGTCTGTCACTGTTTCCATTGTTTCCCCATCTATTTGCCATGACGTGATGGGACTGAATGCCATGATCTTAGTTTTTTGAATGTAGAGTTTTAAGCCAGCTTTTTCACTCTCCTCTTTCACTTTCATCAAGAGGCTCTTCAGTTCCTCTTCATTTTCTGCCATAAGGGTGGTGTCATCTGTATATCTGAGATATTGATATTTCTCCTGGAAGTCTTAATCCGGCTTGTGCTTCATCCAGCCTGGCATTTCATATGATGTACTCTGCATATAAGTAAAATAAGCAGGATGACAATATACAGCCTTGATGTACTCCTTCCCCAATTTTGAATCAGTCTGTTGTTCCATGTCCAGTTCTACCTGTTACTTCTTGACCTGCATACAGGTTTCTGTATGGCCTAGTGGTTTTCCCTGCTTACTTCAATGTAACTCTGAAGCTTAATTTCCTCATTTAAGGCCCTGTCTCCCAATACAGTCACATTGGCAGTTAGGGCTTCAAATACACATGTTTTGGCAGGGGGTACAATTCAGACCATAACAGCATTGGGTTGGACATATGAACATAAATTAGACCTCATCTTAATCTTTAAGGGGTTTACTCTTTGTGGAAGCTCAGTGTGTAAATAGATTATTAGAGTATTACCTAGTAAATGTGATGGCAGGAATATTCAAAGGGCAGTATCATTTTAGCTGGATAATGAAAAAACGGAATCCATGCATTCTGGAGAAAGGAATTAATGTCACACTCCAGGGTTGGGCTGTGGACCTGGTAGAGTTTTAAACAGCGAAGTGACTTAATCTGATTTATGTTTTAGAAAGATAGCATCGACCTTCTGGTCCAGGCTTCAGACAGATATACAACTCCCTAATTCTTTAAGCATGCAGTCAAAGCTATTCCCAGGTGGTACTTCTAACTACATATATTTGGGGAAGCTCTTCCTTCTAGTATGGTATTATAGAGTCTTTTAAAAATAATTGACCTTCAGTTACCCTTCTGCAGCTTAAAGCATTTTCACATTATTTTCTAATTTAAAAACAGAAAAGACTTTATTGCTGCCACTGTATTTATAGATGGGCTCTTAATACCTTTTTGCTCTCTCTAAACTAAGCCATGCATATTAAATATTGAAAACTTCCTGTTAGCCTTTTTTTTCCTTTTATTTTTTATCTTAATTTTATTGGAGTACAGTTGATTTACAATGTTGTATTAGTTTATGTTGTACAGCAGAGTAGTTCAGTTATACATATACATATATTCATTATTTTTAAAATTTATTTTTAATTGGCAGATAATTGTTCTACAATATATGTTGGTTTCTTCCATACATCAACATGAATCAGCCATAGGTATATGTATGTCACCTCCCTCTTGAACCTCCCTCCCACCCCATGCCAGCCCTCTAGGCTGCCATTGGCCATCTGATTTTGCATAAGGTAATGTATAATTTTTGAAGTGCTCTTTAAGCTCTTACTTTCTTGATGTACCACCTGCATTGTGAACACAAAATTTTACAGCATCAAAAAGGAGTCTGTATTTTATCCTATAGAAGCTCTGTGAATGATCTAACTGGTAGCTTAATGGTAGTTTCAGTGGGGTAGTTGTTAGGCTTTGTGATTGCTTTCTGTAGGAAGGTTGGCCTCATGGAAATTTCTTTTTCATAAATCAATTTGGCATGGAAACATTAGAAGTGAATTAAAGATGAGTAAACTTAACATAATTTTACTGGCAAGGCTGATATTTGAGGTAAAACAATCTGAGAAAATGTATCTTATTTTTATAAAGATATAAACCAGGGTCAAAGAAATTAACCTGGAGGAGAAAAGACTTTCAGAAGATTTTAAAAGTCAGAAATATATACAAGTATACTTTTCAGATGATTATGATAGACTCCCTTTTCTTTTAGAACAGAAAGAAAGTTTGTGGGCCTCAGCTATTGTCAGAAGTGATTAGGTTAGACACCTTGAAATGGCCTACCACAAGAGTTGTGGCATCTCTGGGAGTTTCAAGGAAAGTGGGAGTCAGGCACCATTTTTCTGGGAAAGGGTTGAATTGGATGCCTCCTTAAGAGCCGTTTAAATTCTAGGCATATGTGATATTTTAATATATTACACTGTGGATATTACAGAATCAGAGTTTATATTCTGAATAAATCCTCTTGTGCTTGATAGATAGGAGAGATGGCTTTTGCTGGTTAGAGAACAGAACTATAAATAATTAGCTCTTTGCTGCAATTTTTTGTTTCTATTTTTCAGGCAGTATCTTTTTTTGATGAGTATTGAAATATTGTCTCTATCTTCCCATTGATTACGAACTGGTTAGAATCATCAGCAAACAAGTTTTTTAACACCTGCTTGTTAGAATCAAGGATTCCAAGTTGTTTTTAGGAGAACAGTCATTAATTTTATTCTCAGGGGATTAATCAAAACCACCCAGGGCTTGCTTCCTTAAGTCTGTTTCCTTTCTAACATTTATTTACTTATTTGTGGCAACACTGGGTCTTTGTTGCTCCATGTTGGCTTTCCCTACTGGAGCAAGTAGGGGCTACCCCTTCACTGTGGTGCCTGGGGGTTCTTGCTAGCAGTGGCTTCTTGTTGCAGAGAGCATGGGCTCTGAAATGCGGGCTCAGTAGTTGTGGGCTTAGTTACTCTGAGGCCTGTGGAATCTTCCTGTGCCAGGGGTTGAACACATGTCCTCTTCTTTGACAGGCAAATTCTTAACCACTGGGCCACCAGGGAAGTCTCCTTTCTCATCTTCTTTCCATCGCCATCCACTCCAGATTGAGATTTCTGTTGTATCAGACTGTACTGCTACAAAACCTTTCTGAAAGACTCCAAATTCGTAGAATTATTTTTTAGGAGGTATAATTTGCACACAATATAGTGCTAATGAGGGTTTCCCAGGGGCCCTAGTGGTAAAGAACCTGCTGCCAAGGCAGAAGATGTCAGTAAGAGACGTGGGTTCAGTCACTGGGTCGGGAAGATCCCTTGGAGAGGAAAATGGCAACTCTAATATTCTTGCCTGGAAAATCCCATGAACAGAGGAGCCTGGCAGACTACAGTCCATGGGGTTGCAAAAGAGTCAGATATAACTTAGTGACTAAACAATAACAAACAACAACAAAAATGTCATCTCGGACACCCCCTTAAAAAAGGCTTCCTGCTTTTTCATAAAGCTGTTGTAAACATTCCTCGCCTCTCTATCTCTGTCTGTCTTTGTCTCACAGGCAGGGTTATTGTTGGGATACTGTTAATCCTTTCAATTCTATAATATAAAGCAATCCTTTTATAATAATAAGGGACATATTTTAGATAAAGTCTATGTAGAGTTGCCAAACGTTGTTTTATTCTGTGGTAGTGTATCCTTCAAGAGGAAACCATTAAGAGATTCAAAAACAAGTGCAAGAGGAAACCATTAAGAGATTCAGAAACAAGTGGTTAAATTGGTAGGTTTAATATTTTTATTAATTCTGTTTACTTCCTGGAAGAGAATCAAGCATCCTGAAGGTTGCTTAACCATGGAGTAATTATGAATTATGGGTAAGAAAGAAAACTAAAAGCATCTGTCCTCTCTAAACTTAATGAAATAATCACTCCAAATTACTCAAGAATTCTCTGAAGTTATTTCTTGCTTTTCTATATAATCCTTCATGAAGTAGTATTTCCTCAAAATCTGTCCCCTCCCATTTTTTAAAATTTGAAAGCATACAGAAAGGACCCAATTTTTGTGCTAATATTTAAAGGTGGCTCAGCTGGTAAAGAATCCGCCTGCACAGTGGGAGACCTGGGTTCGATCCCTGGGTTGGAAAGATCCCCTGAGAAGGGAAAGGCTACCCATCCAGTATTCTGGCCTGGAGAACTTCATGGATTATACAGTCCATGGGGTCGCGAAGAGTCAGACACCACTGAGCGACTTTCACTTTCACACTTTCTCAGCCATTATGGTCTCAGCATGATCCATTCATGTTCTAATTCTGATTTCACCCAGAACTGGTGGCAGTGGTTAGAAAAGAGCAAGCACGTATTCCATGAGAACTGGGGTGAAACAAGGAGTTGAGCAATCTGTTTGACTAAAGACTGTGTTTGATTCTACATTGTGAAGAAATACATTTAAAAACCTCATTATAATCATGGTGACATCTATAATATAAGCACTTAATCCTCAGTTGTATAGATAATAAGGTAATTTGAAACATGCTCTTAAGCCATTATGTAGTTAGAGTGTAAAAATTTGTTGCTCTTCATTGATAGATGGGAAGTCAGATTTTTAAATTTCTTGTAATACGTCTATTTGATTTTTATGTCTTTTAGTACTTTAGGAAATTACAGAAAATGTGTTTTAGCTAATATTGAACAAAAGTATTCCAGTGAAAAAGAATTTGGAACAGTAGTCTGAAATTAGGACGCAATGCTTCTTGCTTGTTCTGGGCCAATGACATGACCTTGAACAAATCTTTAAAATCTCTGGGCCTTTAACATTTCCTCATTTATTTTTCAAATGTTGCTTTCACATCTCAGTGGTTTCCTCAGCATTCATTCTTCTTTGTTGCTCCTACCATTTAAAGTAGTGATTACATTTAAATCCTTAAACATTGGCTTTAAAAAAGAACAAGTGGTTATATTGTGGGATTTCTCTTTTTCTTTTTTCCTGACCTGCCCTCTGTTTAAGGACACTTTACTAGTTTCCATTAAAACTTGAATTGTAGCTCAGCAGATTGCTAATTATATTTGGTTACCAAAGTGAATTGAAGATACCTTTTTACCTATGTGACTCATAAGAGCAGTGATCATACTTCATCTTTATTCTCTCTGTAATATTAGTAATTATGAAGATTCACAGGAAAATTAATAGTTTTTTGCCTTTCAGATCAGTCTATAATGGACTGAAATTCCGGATATGATATATGCTATTTTCTTCTTTTTTCACGGAACACATAGACACAGAAGGTAACATGATACAAATAATTTGGCGGGTCTTACCTCCTTGAGGTAAGAGAATATGTACAAATCACACCTTCTTGAGGTTTGCTTTATTCTAAGTAGTGTTATCTAGAAGAGCAGGCACTGAAGAGACAAACGTTCCAGCTCTTCTGTACTGGGCAGCATGACTGTGACCTTAGGGAAGATTCTCATCCTCCAATTCTGTGACTCCTTTATACTAGAAGGAGGTTGAACTAAATGAAATTATTTTTTGTTTAACAATCAGTTGCTAACATTTCTTGGATTCTTGCACAGATGTGTGATGTGGCAGGCCCTACTATCACTCAGTCGTGCCCCACTCCTTGCAACCCTGTGGACTACAGCACACCAGGCTTTCCTGTCCTTCGCTATCTCCTGGAGTTTACTCAGATTCATGTCTGTTGACTCTGTGATGTTATGTAACCATCTCATCCTCTACTGCTCTCTTCTCCTTTTGCCTTGAATATTTCTCAGTATCAGGATCTTTTCCAATGAGTCAGCTCTTTGCATCAGGTGGCCAAAGTTTTGGAGCTTCAGCATCAGCATCAGTCCCTCCAATGAATATTCAAGGTTGATTTCCTTTAGGTTTGATTGGTTTGATCTCCTCGCAGTCCCAGGGACCCGCAGGAGTCTTCTCCAGCACCAAAATTCAAAAGCATCAGTTCTTTGGCTCTCAGCCTTCTTTCTGGTCCAACTCTCACATCTGAAAATGACTACTGGAAAAACCATAGCTTTGACTATACGGACCTTTTCTGGCAAAGTGATATCTCTGATTTTTAATAGCTGTCTAGATTTGTCATAGCTTCCTTCCAGGGAGCAAGTGTCTTTTAATTTCATGGCTGCAGTTAGCATCCACAGTAATTTTGGAGCCCAAGAAAATAAAATCTGTCTCTGCTTCCACTTCTCCCCCTTTTGTTTGCAATGAAGTGTTGGGACTGGATGCCATGATCTTAGTTTTTAGAATGTTGTGTGAGTTTTAAGCCAACATTTTCATTCTCTTCTTTCACCCTCATCAAGGGGCTCTTTAGTTCATCTTTACTTTCTGCCATTAGAATGGTATTTTCTGCATATCTGAGGTTGTTGATATTTCTCTGGGCAGTCATGATTCCAGCTTGTGATTCATCCAGCCTGAGATTTCGCATCATGTACCCTACATAGAAGTTAAATAAGCAGGGTAACAATATACAGCCTTGATGTATTCTTTTCCCAGTTTGGAACCACTCTGTTGTTCCATGTCCAGTTCTAACTGTTGCTTCTTGCATATAGTTTCTCCGGAGACAAGTAAGGTGGTCTGGTATTCCTGTCTCTTTATGAATTTTCCACAGTTGGTTATGATCCACACAGTGAAAGGCTTTCTTACAGTGAATGAAACAAAAATAGATGTTTTTCTGGGATTCCGGTGCTTCTTCTGTGATCCAACAGATGTTGGCAAGTTTGATCTTTGGTTCTTCTGCCCTTTATAAACCCAGCTTGTACATCTGGAGGTTTTCCGTTCATGTACTGCTGAAGCCTAGCTTGACGGATTTTGCACATTACCTTACTAACGTGAAATGAGCACAACTGTTCAGTAGTTTGAACCTTCTTTGGCACTGCCCTCCTTTGGAAGTGGTGTGAAAACTGACCTTTTCCAGTCCTGAGCTACTACTGAGTTTTCCAAATTTGCTGACATCAAATTAAGGAAACTGAGGTCCAATAGAGAGTAAGTAATAAGCCTTTAATAGTGGAACAGCTGGTATTCAACCCACACCTACCCACACATGATTTGACCTCTTCAGATTACTGCCTTCCAATTTAACTGCCTGTGATTCTGGGAATTTTTTCACATTTTTGTCAGTTTTTGTTCATAGTAAAATTCCACAGAACTTTTTATGCTTTTGTTACCATTTCTTTATCCCTCATCTCTCTAGGCCACTTGTTCAGGATGCAGTATTTCCACTTCACTGATTTTTTTTTCTTTTCATAATCTTCATCAACTTTCATCTTATCAAATCAAGTGGTCTGTTCACAGTCTTCATTTTTTTTTTTTTTTAACTTTACTGGACCTCTCAGCACTTGACCCAGTTGTTCATCTTCTTCTTCTTAAAACCTTTCTTTACTACACTTTAAGACTATCAGGTTCTGAAAATCTACCTGGGAACTCCCTGGAAACCTTCTTTCTACTCTGGACTTCTAGTTGTACTGCTTCTGAGCTCAGTCCATGGGCCTCTTTGCTGCTGTGTCTTTGCTCATTCTCAGATGGTCTCATTAGCTCTCAGCACTTTAAATATCATTCCATAAATAGTGTTTTTGCATGAGCTAGTCTAAAAGTGTCTCATATTGTTTATGGTACTTTGCATTGACTCAACCTGTTGCAGTTTAATCTTTTTTTTTTTGACACTCACCCCATCTCCTGAAAAATAGTTTCAGCCAAAAAAAAAAAAAAATCATTCCAGTATGATGAATCCTAAATTTGTATCTTTAGCCTTCATCTCTCTCCTGAGGTCTGTACTTAATATTTGGGTGACTGTTTAGGCATTTCAAATTTATGATGATTCAACATACTATTTTTTTTTTATTTTAATCCTGAACAAGGAATTGTTAAGTTTTTAAGGTCAGCAAACCAAAGGGAATGAAAAGAATTTAAATGGTCTCCATTCTTGGGAAAGCACAATAGGATGTTACGTGATGGGTAAAATGTCACCTCATCTTTATTCTGTTCTGTCCCCCATGAAAGAGAGGGAGGATAGTAGCAAGTCCTTTTTTAAACAGACCCAATGACATACCGAATCCATACTTCCTGATACTTTTGAAACCTACTGTGCCTTGAAAAACTTCAGCCAGTGCCACTCAGTGCAGTTAGATGAAAAACTGAAAAGACAAGATGTTTTGAGTTGAAAATGAAAGTTAAAGAAACTGTTGACTTACAAATCTGTTTTTATTTCTGCTAGATTTGCACTTGTCAACTCTTTCCCCCTGCCCCCCCCCCCCCCCCCCACCATAGTTTATGGCAGTCAGTTTGGCTAAAACCATAGAGAACAGTTCCTTGAACTCGCAAGCTCATTTTTACCTCCAAGCCTTTACACTTGATGGTCCCTCCTCTGATAATTCTCTCCCCCCAAATCCACATTATTTTCCTTTCTATCTCTTCCCCTCTTCTTTTCACCACTCTTTCCTTCTTTCCCACTTCCTACCTCTCTTCTCCCCTCTTCTCCCCTCTTTCTGTCTCCCCAACTCTCCCTCTCCTTCTCCATCTTTCTGTCTCATCTGACTTCATGTTGTTTGAGCCCTCTAAAAAATTATATAGAATTCTTCAAAAGACATTCATTCTTTATTATAAGATTTCTGGCCAATAAAAAAAGTGAAAAGCCTCTCTACCTTCTTAACATCTGGGCTGTTTTCAGAGGACTATTTCATTTTGCAATGAAAAATCCATTCTCATTTAAATGCTATTTATAGAAGTGCTTTGTGTCTTTTGACATCTAAAAATACCCATGACATCAGGGTGTCAGACACTAGTAACAATGTGACTTTTATTTATTTTGGATGAAACAAATCAAAACCACAAGAGAGGAGCTAAGAGTGATGTCTCTTCTAGTCAAATCAAACATTTTTCAGTTGTTGGCCACTGAGTTATTAAGTTGATCTTTCTTTAAATCTGTGTTCTTACTTTTCGTTGTTGTTATTGTTTACCAACAAATATCATTCCATTAGCCAGATAAAACTGATTCAGTAAATGCAGGTGTGCATGCTGATTATCTGATTTATACCACTGTTTTAGCTTAATGAAATGTTCCCACACTTTTATCTGCTGGGCTCCTCTTAATCAATATCCTCCTTCCTTTTTTTTTTTTATTAAACATATAGTTCTTGCAAATGATACATTGCATGGCCATGTTAGAAATAGAATACTAGTTACTTACATATGTTACAGTTTGGGAAATACCTACAAATCAGTAAATTTTAATTTTCATAGAGAAATTGAAGGTTAGCTTCTTGTTAGTAATTTTAAACTCCTGAGTTTACTGCTGGATTATAAATGGGCATCATGTAGTGTATCACTTTACCCAGTATAAAAGTCAAGGCTATTAATCACCAAAGAACTAACTGATCTTTAGAATTAAGTACCTATTTCCAAAATAGAAAAATGCCAAAGTATTTCTTAAAGATGTATATTTTTCTCATTTATATTTGTCTTTGTATAGCCAGTCAGTTGCTTGGGAAAGGATTCACGTTTTGTTCTACTTTTGTGATTTATTTTTTAAATTTTTCTTAAGAGAGACTGATGGTGGTACAGCAAATTTGTTAAGCTCTAAATAGATCACTTATGAATTATCTTGATGCAAAGGATAAAATTTCATCTGAAATAACCTGAAAGGCTGTAAGCTAAAAATGCTGGTTAGAAATATATTAATGTTCTGTTTCGGCCCCCCAGCTTTCTAGCTACTGAATTACTCTTGGTTTTTATAACCTTTTCATTCAGAGGAAATGGATATTGCTTTGTTTGAGATAGTGTTTTTAATGCTTATACATCTTATTTTTAAGATTAGATGGCTCATGGATTTTAATAGCCCTGTCAGTCACTCATGAACAAATCTTCTCAGTGGAAGGATAATGATTAGAATGAAAATAAAGATACCAAGCCCTTTATATTATAAGCCCAACTGTAAAAATCATGTTTTTATGGAATGCCAAATTAAATTCAAATAAGGGGTAACAATAATACTATCAAATTCTAACATAAATTTACTGATGGGCTTCCCTGATAGCTCAGTTGATAAAGAATCTGCCTGCAATGCAGGAGACCCTAGTTCAATTCCTGTGTTGGGAAGATCCCCTGGAGAAGGAAAAGGCTACCCACTCGAGTATTCTGGCCTGGAGAATTCCATGAACTGTGTAGTCCATGGGATCACAGAGTCGGATACGACTGAGCAACTTTCAGTTTCACTTTATCTGCAGAACCATGCATGGTTTCAATTATCTTGTAATACTTACACATGTTTAATTTATATGCCTCCATCCTCTTAGCCTTGTAGTCATATTAACCAAAGAAACCACTGGACTCCTTTCTTTATTTTACAAAAACCCAAATGATGGTATAAGTAAAATATACTGTATCTGGTTGCACAGTTTATCCTTTTAGGCCAAGATATTTAAGATTTCTGGATCATACTTACTTTGTCTATAAAATAGAAATACAGGCCCATCAAATAGATTTGTTTGAGAATTGAGTCAGCATAAAAAAAAAATGTTCTTTGTAAACTATATATTGATTATGCAGATGTCAGAATTCTTATAAGTATTGCCTTCCCCCTTAATATTTCAGTGTTTTACAATATATCCAGGTTATCTGCTCAGCTTTTATGATGACTGTATTACCTGTCAGTGTCAAAAGGCAGGAGATAGAGCTGAATCTGTAGTGACCCATAACACATACTGCTTCTTTCATCTAAAAGTTCATTGTCCCCAATTTCTACTTAATTGAAAATTCCAGTTAGTTGTGTTTGAATAATGGAGGTTTTAGATTTTTTTATGACCTCAAAGTGCTTTCCACTGATAAAATCTGAGCCACAGTGTAGTTGACCATAGAATAAGACACTAAATTCTGAAGCCTCTATTAGAATACCTTGAATTGTAGCAATATATTATATAAAGAAACCTTGAGAAGGTTATTAGTTATAGCAATAGTAATTTACTGTGTTTATGGTTGCTATGAGACAAGTAAACAAGAATTAAAGAGCAAACTCACAGTTTCACACAGCCAAAAGTGAAAAAGAGAAGCATGAGAAAGGAAATTTTGTTTCTTTGAAGTTTGTTTGTATAGCCGCAGCATAAATATATGTGATCATTCTGACACTTTGAGGTGTTATGAAGAAGATTCTGTGTGTAACACACTGATCCTTAAGTAAATAGAAGTTTCAATAAGATAAACTAAGGAATAGTTATGATACTTGTTTTGTAACAGAAATTTTCAAAAGAAGTGTGTTTAATCTCCTTAAAAAGATAAAAAAATGTATGACTTGACATAGAATCAAAGAGTACAGAACAGACCAATAGATCTTAAGGATTTGTTAAAATGTAGTTACATGCCTTGGAAAAAGTCCTTTGTGAATTTCACTATTCTGAGTGTTTGGTAAATTTACTGTGTCCTCTACAAGGGTAAATATAATTTGATAGAAATAGGACATCAGTTCAGGAACTATAAATCCCTATCACTATGATAAACCACAGCTGAGACAGACACTGTTCATTCCGCCTACGAATAGCTTCTTGAGAATGACAAGTCCTGCCTGTGTGGGATTTGAGGACAATATGTTGCAAATGCCCTCAGATCTTCTAGACCTACCACTTTGTTGTCTGTCTTCTGATTATAGCCTGGTACCTGTAGTGCTGCAACACCGTCCCTACTCCTGCCCGTTTTTTTTTTTAATTAAAATAAAAAAAAAAATTCTTCAGCATGAGATTTCTGGCTTGAATGAATTTTTCAAATACCACTTAAAAAATATGCCACTTCTCTGTTTAAGAAGCCATATAGATGTCCTCATTCATTTAACCCGCTCTTTCAACATTCCATGATCTCTGTTATCTGACCTCACCCTACAATTCCACCCCAATTTATTTATTATACCAAGTTCTATTCCACAGAGGATGGGGGAAGCCCAAGAGAGCACTTATAATATGAGTAGATATATAAAGAAATTTGGAAGAAAGCAATGGCAACCCACTCCAGTACTCTTGCCTAGAGAATCCCAGGGACGGAGGAGCCTGGTGGGATGCCGTCTGTGGATCGCACAGAGTCGGACACGACTGACATGACTTAGCAGCTAGCAGTAGCATAAAGAAATTTAGAATAGATAGAAATTCTGAAATTTCATATAGAAATTTTGAGTAGATATAGTTCAGTTAAGTTGCTCAGTCATGTTCGACTCTGTGCAACCCCATGCACTGCAGCCAGGCCTTACCTGTCCATCACCAACTCCCGGAGTTTACCCAAACTCATGTTCATTGAGTCGGTGATGCCATTCAACCATCTCAGCCTCTGTCATCCCCTCCTCCTCCTGCCTTCAATCTTTCCCAGCGTTAGGGTCTTTTCAGATGAGTCAGTTCTTCACATCAGGTGACCAAAGTATTGGAGTTTCAGCTTCAGCATCAGTCCTTCCAGTGAATATTCAGGACTGATTTCCTTTAATATGGACTGATTGGATCTCCTTGCAGTCCAAGGGACTCTCAAGAGTCTTCTCCAACACCACACTTCAAAAGCATCAATTCTTTGGTACTCAGCTTTCTTTATAGTCCAACTCTCACATGCATACATGACTACTGGGAAAACCATAGCTTTGACTAGATGGACCTTTGTTGGCAAAGTAATGTCTCTGCTTTTTAATATGCTGTCTAGGTTGGTCATATCTTTTCTTCCAAGGAGCAAGTGTCTTTTAATTTCATGGCTGCAGTCACCATCTGCAGTGATTTTGGAGCCCCCCCAAATAAAATCTATAGATATATTTAGAAATTTAGAAATGAGAGAGGAACCTTGGAAATGCGGATATGACGACTTGAGAAGGTGACACTAGGGATGAAATTTAGATGCACAGGTTTCATCTGCTGTAACTAAGGTTAAGGTTTAGCTCTGCTAGATTATCACCTGTTTTGCTGTCCCCTCTAACATGCGTTTTGTTTACTTCAACTTTCTCCCCACTGTACCCATATTTAGTGGCACTTTTGTGTGTGTGTGTTTACTTAGCTTTCCGATATCCCCCTTTTATTCAAAGTTCAACCTCACATTCATTTCCCATCTTCTGTGAAGCCTTCCCTGTGGGTCCAGCACTCTTGGAATTCCTTCTTTGACTCCTGTAGCAGTCATACTGAGTGTACAGTAATGTCAGATCTCTATCACTCATCTTTTGTGGTATTCAGGAGTTACATTTACAGCCAGCTTTCTTGAAATAGATTTTTAAGTATTCTGAGAGATTTTTATATTTCTAAGCTGTCTGTCCCTTCATTCACATCAGCATTGTACTGGTACCTGTGCCACCAGCATTCTTCCATGCATCATTCTTCTGCATTCTGCACAAGGCCGAGATTATATTGGTTGGCCAACAAAGTTCATTCCCATAATGGAAAAACCTAAACAAACTTTTTGGCCAACCCAATAATATAATCAACGAAGTCAGGGTTGACTGGCAGGTAAGTAAGTCTGTCTAGTCAATGCTTGTATGTGCAAAAAGCATGACTTTAATATTTGGAGTTTTCCAAGGACTTACTTAGATATATGGCTTTGTAGATAGTTGAACCACCCTCTGGGCTTTCCTGGTGGCTCAGCTGGTAAAGAATTTGCCTGCAACCTGGAAGACCTGAGTTCAATTCCTGGGTTAGGAAGATCCCTTGGAGGAGGGAATGGCTACCCACTCCAGCATTCTGATCTGGAGAATTCCGTGGACTGTACAGGCCATGACTATCTGGTGATGTCCATGTGTAGGGTCTTCTCTTGTGTTGTTGGAAGAGGGTGTTTGCTATGACCAGTGTGTTCTCTTGGCAAAACTAAGCCTTTGACCTGGTTTGTTTTGTACTCCAAGGCCAAATTTGCCTGTTACTCCAGCTATCTCTTGACTTCCTACTTTTGCATTCTAGTCCCTTATAATGAAAAAGACATCCTTTTTTGGGTGTTAGTTCTAGAAGGTCCTGTTGGTCTTCATAGAACTGTTCAACTTCAACTTCTTCAGCATTACTGGTCAGGGCATAGACTTGAATTACTTGGCCACCTGATGTGAAGAACTGACTCATTGGAAAAGACCCTGATTCTAGGAAAGATTGAAGGCAGGAAGAGAAGGGGATGACAGAGGATAAGATGGTTGGCTGGCATCACTGACTTGAAGGACATGAGTTTGAGTAAGTTCTGGGAGCTCGTGATGGACAGGGAAGCCCGACATGCTGCAGTCCATGGGGTCACAAAGAGTCAGACACAACTGAGAAACTTTCACATTCCCAAGGAAAAGTAGACTTTGAAGAAAAGTGTTAGAGTTCTGCACTTTCTTAGCTCAGATCACAATTGCAAATCAGTCCCACTCTTAATGTCATTACTCCTGACCTTACATTTCATACTGTAACTCTGGAATGAAATTCAAGTAAGCCCCAAAACCTGTCCGCTAAAGCATTCTGTGCCCGAATGCTAAATTGCTTTAGTCCTTTTCAACTCTTTTAGGACTCTGTTGACCATAACCTGCTGACTCCTCTGTCCTTGGAATTCTCCAGGCAAGAATACTGGAGTGAGTTGCCATACCCTCCTCCAAGGAATCTTCCTGACCCCAGGATCAAACCCACATCTTGTACATCTTCTGCATTGGCAGCGGATTCTTTATTCCACCTGGGAATGTGTAATTCCCAGGTGGAATAAACCATTCTACAAATATACAATTCTAAGCACGCAGCATTGTAATAATTTATACCCAAGATTATACTGCTAATTACTTGAATTTGGTGAACAACAGGTGTGGAACCAGAAATCTCCAAAATGTTTTAGGGGAGGGTATGGGACAGAGAGGTGAAGAGCTGCAAGAATGCTCTTTGAAAAAGGAAGAAGAAAAAAAAAAAACCTGTAAAATTAGCAGATATGAGGATCTCATTCATACCTGGCAGTATTTGGAATCTGGTCAGATATAACCAGTATCTTCTACGTGTCTCCAGACAAACTTTTGGTAACCTGGGAAGCTTGCATCTGAGTCTGGGAGTATGCTGCTGTGTCTCATGCTCTTTGTAGTAGTCAGAACAGATGTGGTTCCATATCCTTTGCCTTTAAAGACATTTTACATTTTTAACTTCATCCGTTGATGTCTTCCTTCATTTACATCATTCTGTGATAATGTGTGCATAACCAGCATTTAAAAAAAAAAACAAACCTCAGTTACAAACCCTGAACTGAATAATTCTCATACATATAAACTACTAACTTGAACATATGTACAGATGTTACTAGCACTAGTAAAAATATACATTTTAAAAGGACTTCAGTTCACAGTTATTTTGGTCATAGCATGTGTTCTCTTAAAAAAAAAAAGATTACTATCATTATGGGAAGAGAGATGAGAATGGAGAAATCTTGGCATTTTTTTAATGGTTGAAAAAAAAAAGAATCCTTATTTTTAAACAGGTTAATAGTATTGGGCCCATAGAATTAACCCTAGATTTCCTTAGCATATGTTCAAGGCCCTTCCAAAGCTGGCCTTTGCCTACTTTTCTACTTTGGGTGCAAATAGCCAACTCATTGGAAAAGACCCTGATATGCTGGGAAAGATTGAGGGCAGGAGGAAAAGAGGGCAACAGAAGATGAAATGGTTAGATAGCATCACAGACTTGAAGAGCATGAGTTTGAGCAAATTCCAGGAAACAGTGAAGGATAGGGAAGCCTGGCACGCTGCAGTTTGTGGGGTCGCGAGGAGTCAGACACGACTTAGTGACGGAGCAACAGCAGCGACAACTAGCCTTGTCTCCTACTACTGTCCTGCCCTTCATGGCACTGAAACTCATTTGTTGTTTCCTGCCCCTCTGTCTTTCCCTTTCCCCTGTAAATTGTGACTCTTTCTCAAGACTGTTCTAATCTCTTCTGGGAAGTCTTCTCTGTCCTCTTAGATTCCCTTTCTACATGTGTTTGCACACAAGTAACTCTATGAGTAGATGCTTTACAATTTAGAAATCTTTAATTCACTAAACTGGCAAGTGTAAATAATCTATAAATACTTGCTGAAGAAAGGAAGGGAAATAAAAATGCACTTGAAAGTTCAGAAATTTCTATCATAGCTTCTTTTATAGTGATTGTTTAGAATGCGTACTGACTTGAAGATTATAACTAACATCACTGATTTGGTAGTTCAGATTATGGGTGAAGATGGGAAGCACTTGTTTTAAAGTATCTTTTTTGAAAGAATTTTAGGTTAATTTTGTATTATAACCCAAAGCTTAGGGGTCTAGCTATACCACTGACTATATTTAAATTATCTAATCCTATTTCCTTTACTGTAAAATGTGAAATTTTAATACAGTTTTCATTCATTCATCCATTTGTCCATTCATTAAACATTTGTTTTCTAGGTATTACTTTATCTTTACAATTTAATCTTTAAATAGACTTTCTACTTACACAGCTTAAACCTTTAGAAACTGCAACAAAATGTTGGTTTCTTCATTTTTTTTTTCTAAGAAGCTTATTTGCCTACCTTTTTGTTGTTCAGTTGCTCAGTTGTGTCCTACTCTGCAACCCGATGGACTGCAGCGCCCCAGTCTTCCCTGTCCATCACCAACTCCTGGAGTTTGCTCAAACTCATGTCCATTGAATTGGTGATGCCACCCAATCATCTTTTCCTCTCTCGTTGCCTTCTCCTCCTGCCCTCAATCTTTCCCAGCATCAGGGTCTTTTCTAATGAGTCAGCTCTTTGCATCAGGTGGCCAAAGTATTGGAGTTTCAGCTTCAGCATCAGTCCTTCCAATGAATATTCAGGACTGATTTCCTTTAGAATTGACTGGTTTGATCTCCTTGCAGTCCAAGGGACGCTGAAGAGTCCACAGTTCAAAAGCATCAATTCTTCAGTGCTCAGCCTTCTCTGTGGTCCAACTCTCACATCCATACATGACTGATAGAAAAAACACAGCTTTAACTATGTGGACCTTTGCTGGCAAAATAATGTCTCTGCTTTTTAATATCCTGTCTAGGTTTGTCATAGCTTTTCTTCCAAGGAGCAAGCGTCTTTGAATTTCATGGCTGCAGTCACCATCAGCAGTGATTTTGGAGACCAAGAAAATAAAGTCTGTTACTGTTTCCATTTTTCCCACATCTGTTTGCCATGAAGTCTTGGGACTGGATGCCATGATCTTAGTTTTTTGAATGTTGAGTTTTGAGCCAGCCTACCTTATTATTTTGGAAAACTGCACGAAATAAACTGGCTTTCAGATATATGGTCACTGTAGGTTGTAGATTCAGCTATTTATTAATATAAATAATTATATGTATGGATAAGCAATTTAATCCTAGCCCAATGTCTGAACAATATATAGAAATTGCTTTTTGTCAGTTTTTTTTTAACCAGGGAAGCATGGAATGCAAAATAGAATATTAAAGAGATTGATATACAAAATTAGCTATTTTTTCCCAAACAAGGGAAGTAATAGACGGTAAGAAATTTTATGCAAATTTATGCAGTGGGTGAGTTAACCATGATTTCCAAGTATTTATTTCCTCAAATTATGTATCTCCTTTGTAAACAAAGCATTTTCTTTGCCTTGTCTTGCTGAATGGAAAATTGATTATCTTAATTGTACCTCTATTCAAACCCACTTATAAATGACTATGTGGCAAACTGTAAGGTAGTAAAATAGAGGATTTCAGCCTTTTAAAGTTTTCACTGCACAATTGAACTTTAATTTTGGATATTAAATTTTGATTTGGGTATAAAATCATGAATTAGTTGATTTCTTAGTTACAGAAAATTTGTAAGTGAGAGCATGGGGATAATAATACATTGTGACTACACATTTGATATTTTAACTGAGTAGGTACTTGGTTGGTGATGAGAAGGTTTATAGATAGGAAGAGTAAGAATTAGGAAATAGTGAACTTAAAATTTCATAATATATTCTTACTGTCTTTAAAGTGAAGATAGAAAAGATGTAGGAAATTGATGATAATTTAGTCTTTCTATCATTTAAAGCACTTAAAATACTCACTTGTAAAAATTTTAAAATGGTTTTAAACAATTTAATGGAGAATTTTCCATGATTGTTAAGTCACTGTTTGTTACATGCTACAGAGCGTGATTTTTCTAATTTTAATGTGTAATTCATTTCAACTAAATAGGAAAATAGAAGCCTGAAATGGAGTAAACTTTTAAGATAACTGGAGTAGATAAAAGAAAGTATTACCATGGCTTAACTTAGTTTTGGTTTATTAGTTTTTATAAGTAAAAACCTGATTCTTTGGTTGCCAAAGTATCATGGGGAAAATAACAGAGTTAATAAGATTCAAAATGCAGAACATTTCAGAAAATGGTATTTTGCTTATTTAGGCATACTGTTTTGTAAAATACTTAGTCATTTAAAAAGATAACTTCCAATAAAGGATGACTGTTTGACTTTTCAATTTAAGTAGTGATTGTGGAATTTTAAGGGAACTTGGAAGCAATTTATAATTCATTTCCATTTTCGAAGAAGAAAAGACTTGTTTACTGCTATAAAGAATATTGAATAATTACTGACTTCCTTTTTTAATTTTGTTTTTAATTAGAGAATAGTTGCTTTACAATGTTGTTTTGGTTTCTGCTAACAATGTGAATCAGACATAAGTATACATATGGACTTTCCTTTTTTTAAGTGGAAATTTCTTATCCTATACAGAAACTTTTTAGTTGGCATTTATACTCTCATGACTATTTTGGTCAATTTCAAAATAAGGAAAATTTAGATAACTTGTAATTTGTATTTAGTGAAGTTTGAAATATATCCTCTGATTAATAAAGGCAAGCTTTGACCTAGGTAATTAAAAAAGAGTACATACTGAGATCAATTTACTAATGCTTGAGCAGATAATTGGCTCTGTTTTAAGAGATAGAAGAGTGCCTATAACTCAGTGTGATACTCCTCAGAAAACTCTCCAGAGTTATTTTTTTGCTTGGTGCACAAGGCATGAGTTGTTTTTCTATGCATTGTTTTATTAGACCTATTGTATTATATGTATATTTAAGTCTTCTATGTTCTCCTTGAGATGTAAACTCAGTGAGGTCAGAAAACTAATCAATAGTCTCTTGTTAAATGATCTTTTCCCAGAATTGGAATATAATTTTTTAGGAACAATATTCAAGATTCAATATTTTTCTTTTTGTTACATGTCATGTTACATAACAGCTGAACTAAATTTATTTAGCTTTCAGACCATGAAGGAATTATCTTTCTATATTTCAGTAATATGTTAATGTTGATTTTAGCAAACATCTTATAAGATTATTATACTTTATGTCCTTAGTAAGATTTCTCTTTGTAAGATGTAAATAATAACAATAATGTTGACTTACTCTCGGCTTTGATGATTATCACCAAAAATATTTCAAAAGATTAGAATTTTAACCCCAAGTTCAGTAGTTCTGATTATAACAGAGGAAATAGCCGAGAAAAGATTTAAGTCACATTTTAATAGAGTAGATGCTCAGACACCTAACATGCAAGATGCTCTATTCAGCTAAGCATTTTTAGATGCAACAAAAGTTATCAATCTGCTGCTCAGAATACCAAGTTGCTTCTTTCTTCCTGGTTTGTAATATATCACTTGTGTCAAAAAGAAAGTTACATCAGCCTCTCCTTTGGCGCAATTCTCCATTTACTGTGCAGTACTGAAATGTTTGCATACGTCATGCCACTTAGTTGAATCATTCAGAGGAATTGAATCAGGAATTGAAGAGGCAGGTTAATTGAAAAGGACATCTTTTTGTGACTGGCTTATTACACTTAGCATAATGTCTTCAAGGTTCATCCATGTAGTATGAGGAAGAATTTTCTTCCTTTTTAAGACTGAATAGTGTTCCACTATATGTAAATATATACCATCTTTTATTTATGTATTCATTCATTGATGGACATTTAGGTTGATTTCACCTGTTGGTTATTGTGAATAATAAATGCTGCAATGAACATGAATATCCAATATCTCTTTGAGATTCTTTGATAATCTATAATGTAACTTATTATAATCAGCAGTTCTGATGCTGAAAGGCAGTGCTTCCAGATTTGTTTTTTCTTCATCCTAACCACTGTGCTACCTGTGATGATCTATAACAAAGAATTGGAATAGATCAAAATAATGAAAAGTTTCACAGTATTTTATTTCTGATTGGAGTATACAGTTCATATGGCATTAGCTTTATGTACAATATATTTATAGAATGCAAAATAGAAATATTGTTGAGATACTCATAAGATAGTATCAGTAACTAATTGCTTAATATCATTTGAAGTATTTCATAAGTGAAGAAGAGCTTGCATGCCATATAAACTTAAAAATACCATAGCATTCTTATTACCATATCTTGATGGTAGATGGCAAGTTATTTTTAAAAATGCAGATTCTCACAGATGGAGTATCACCAGTAACATGTCACTGTGTAAGAAAGCCAAGTATATATCTTAGTATAGTTATTTATAAAGTTATGCACCCAAAATATGCAAAAAATTTGCCACCTTGCTCTGTATAATTAATAAACAGACTCAATCAATAATGATAAGTCTAAAGTAACTGAATTTCATAATTGAAGAAAAATAACGATTGAACATTATAACCAACCTAAGACAAGAGGGATGATGCTCTGATACTAAAGTGACTTTTAATTTTTTGAGTACCTAATTTTAGTAATTCCTAATAATCTGGCTAATAGTTTTCCAATAAATCATGTTTGCAGCTGTATGAAAACATTTTTTAAATTCATGGAATTATTCATCATTCTCCCTAAAGAAAAGAAGATATTGTATTTTTTAATAGTTGACTCCCCATCTTGGGTTGCCAGTAGACCACAGACCATGCGTACTTCGGGAATTACAGGTCCACAACAGCAGTTCTCTGTGTGCTTGAATGCTTCAAGGGTACGCTGCCCACTTATGATAGTTATATGCCATTCACTTTTCCTCACACCTGTGATATATACACGGGTATGGCAGTGGTTGGCAGATAGTAAGCTGAACAAAGTCTGTGTGATGTGGATAAAATAAGGTATTACTTGCTGCAGTTAGAAGTGAGGGGTGACAGTCACAGGTGAAGTCACCCATTGCCTAAGCGAGTCACATGTTGGTTGGAACAATCAAATTTCAACTCACAGTATATAAATAAGCAAATAGCCATGGCAGTTACTCCATTCAAACATGACCAGTGCCAAAGAGCTACCGAGTGAATAATGAGATTATTATGAATAGATAGATGTTTTATGGATAAAATATAATACTTCATACTTTATTTATAAAGTGGCTCTGTAAGAGTTATTGTGTTACAGTTAACTATTGACATTTTAGGTGTTTTGTTTTTTTAAAATCATAGTTTCCTAAAGCAAGTCACCAAAAATTTTTGTACTCTCACATGTGCTTTGAACGCAAGAAAGTTCAGAACTTCAGCTGTAACTTCTAGCCTTTGGGTATCTTCTTAAGTAAACTTGGTTTTAGTCTCACTTTTTGTCTTCCTCTAGTTAACTTTCTGATCCTCACAGATGCACTGGTCTGTATTAATCCTTTTCTTTGCAGTATAGTTCTTGAACTATCTTTATTGTTAGTTTTCCTCCCCCTGTGTTAGGTTATAAATTATTTTCTTTTCAACAGACATTTGTTAACATTATTTGTTTGTCGTGGGCTAGAATTTATGGTATCCTTAGGTTATAAATCCAATTACAGAGATCTCAGGATACATTGAATATAGTGGTTCCCAAACTTTTGCATATGAAAACAAACAGAAGATGAGGATTATGCATGGAGTTACCAACTCAATATATTTTCTGTTAGGCACATTCAAAAGCACATACAACCATCATTATCATTATTTTAAATAATAAGACAAATTGAAAAAGACTTATTACAGTAAAATGAAGTCCTTTTCTATGATAGCTGGCACTTTTTCACCAACCTAAAGACATGCACAATACTGCGCAATACATGTACAAATACATGTACAAAAGATTATTTTGTAATCTTAAACCTGACCTTTACCTGGCTAAAATAATAGCTACCTAATACACATATTTTGACTACTCAGAAATCGAAATATGTACTACTTCAGGATTCCAAACCCTGTCTCAGTTCCGTTCAGTTCAGTCGCTCAGTCGTGTCTGACTCTTTGCAACCCCATGAATCGCAGCATGCCAGGCCTCCCTGTCCATCACCATCTCCTGGAGTTCACCCGGACTCACATCCATTGAGCCCGTGATGCCATCCAGCCATCTCATCCTGGGTCGTCCCCTTCTCCTCCTGCCCACAATCCCTCCCAGCATCAGAGTCTTTTCTAATGAGTCAACTCTTCGCATGAGGTGGCCAAAGTACTAGAGTTTCAGCTTTAGCATCATTCCTTCCAAAGAAATCCCAGGGTTGATCTCCTTCAGAACGGATTGGTTGGATCTCCTTGCAATCCAAGGGACTCTCAAGAGTCTTCTCCAACACCACAGTTCAAACGCATCAATTCTTCAGCTCTCAGCCTTCATTACAGTCCAACTCTCACATCCGCACATGACCACAGGAAAAACCATAGCCTTGACTAGACGGACCTTAGTCGATAAAGTAACGTCTCTGCTTTTGAATATGCTATCTAGGTTGGTCATAACTTTTCTTCCAAGGAGTAGGAGTCGTTTAATTTCATGGCTGCCGTCACCATCTGCAGTGATTTTGGAGCCCCCAAAAATAAAGTCTGACACTGTTTCCACTGTTTCCCCATCTATTTCCCATGAAGTGATAGGACTGGATGCCATGATCTTCGTTTTCTGAATGTTGAGCTTTAAGCCAACTTTTCCACTCTCCTCTTTCACTTTCATCAAGAGGCTTTTTAGCTCCTCTTCACTTTCTGCCAGAAGGATGATGTCATCTGCATATCTGAGGTTATTGATATTTCTCCCAGCAATCTTGATTCCAGCTTGTGTTTCTTCCAGTCCAGCGTTTCTCATGATGTACTCTGCATATACGTTAAATAAGCAGGGTGACAATATACAGCCTTGAGGTACTCCTTTTCCTATTTGGAACCAGTCTGTTTTTCCATGTTAGAACAGTTAGAACTGTTGCTTCCTGACCTGACCCTGTCTACCTTTCTGGAATTATTTAGAGTACTTTGCTGCTCTTACAACAAAATAAACACCTACTTTTTCCATTTATTGAGTACTTGCATTGGCTAAGCTTGGTTCAGGCACTTTATTTCCTCTTTAATCTCTAGAGTCACTGATTAGTTATTAGAAGGTACCCTTTTCTAGTTATTTTTCTAATGTTAATTTGTATATGCATACACACTTTGTGTTCTGTTTTTGCTTATATTACACCTTCACCCAAAATGCCCTCCTTTGTGACTCTTACATTCCCAATCCTTATTTATCCTGAGCATCACTTAAATAACATAGATTCTCCTAAAGAACACTTATCACTTCCTTGTACAGGTAGACGTTTTTTTATTGCACTTTGCTTTATCGTGCTTCATAGATACTGTATTTTTTGCAAAAAGGTTTATGGCAACCCTGCATTGAGCAAGTCTGTCAGCACTATTTTCCCAACTGCATTTGCTCACTTGGTGTCTCATTTTGGTAATTCTTGCAAAATTCTAAAACCTCCACCAGCAAAAAGATCATTACTCATTGAGGGCTCAGATGATGGTTAGCATCTTTTAGCAATAACGTATTTTTTTATTAAAAGTACATTGCCTTTTTAGACATAATGCTATTGCACACTTAATAGATGATGGTGTAAGCATAACTTGTATATGCCCTGGGAAAGAAACCAAAGAATTTGTGTAAGTCACTTTATTGTCATACTCAAGAGAGCATTGTGGTAGTCTAGCAACAAGCCATAATATCTCCAAGGTGTGCCAGTGTTAGTATTATATATGTCCATAAATTATTGACCCTGTTTGTCTGGAAGTACTCTTATAACTTGGACCAGATTTTTTTTCTCTTTGTATCCTGTAGAGTCTCTTACCATGTGTACCTTGCACATAATAAGCATTCAGTACATATTTGTTGCATAAGTATAGTGCAGAAGCTAATTGTTGTCCTAGATCCCTAGACCAAGTAAGACAACAGCATGTTTTTCTTTCTAAATTAAGATTTATATTGTATTAATGTGTTTTAGAGCTTAATTTCCCTTTTAATTAGTGATGTTGAGCATCTTTTTCATGTGTCTATTGTCCTTCTGCATGTCTCCTGTAGAAAAATGCCTATTCAGGTTCTCAGCCCAGTGTTTAATCAGGTTGCTTTTTAAAAAATATCAATTGAATTAGATGAGTTCATTATATATTTTGGATACTAACCTCTTATCAGACATATTGTTTGCAAATATCTTCTCCCCCCACTCAGTAGGTTGCCTTTTTGTTTTGTTGATGGTTTCCTTTGCCATAGAAAAAGCCTTTCAGTTTGATGTAGTCTCGTTTGTTTATATTATTATTTGGTTTTGTTTCCCTTGCCTGAGGAGACATATCCAAAAAAAAATTCCTAAGACCAATGTCAAAGAGCATACTGCTTATGTTTTCTTCAAGAACTTGTATGGTTTCAGGCCTCTAACCCATATAGATGTTTAATCATTTTGAGTTTGTTATGGTGTGAAAAAATGTTCTGATTTCATTCTTTTACATGTAGCTGTCCAGTTTTCTCAACACCACTTACAGAAGAAACTGTCTTTTTGCCCTTGTATATTCTTGCCTCCCTTATCATAGATCAGTTGACCATATGTGTGTGGGTTTATTTCTGGGCTCTGTATTCTGTTCCAGTGATCTTTGTGTCTGTTTTTGCCAGGGGCATATCTGATTACTTACTGAAGCTTTGTAGTGTAGTATGAAGTCAGGGAGTCTGGTACTTCAGCTTTGTTCTGTTTTCTCAAAATTGCTTTGGCCATTAAAGTCTTCTGTGATTCCATATAAATTTTAGGATTATTTGTTCTAGTTCTGTAAAAAATGCCATGGGTATTTTGATAGAGATTCTGTTAAAACTGTAAATTGCCTTGAGTAGTAAGGGCATTTTAACAATATTAGTTTTTCCTATCCATAGAATATATTGCCACTTATTTGTATTGTCTTCAGTTTGCTTCATCAGTATGAAATATCACCTCACACCTGTTAGAATGGCTGTTATCAGAAAGATGAGAATTAAGTGTAGGCAAGTATGGGAAGAGGGAACTCTGATGCACTGTTGGTGGGAATGTAAATTGGTACAGCCACTATGAAAAACAGTGCAGAGGTTGCTCAAAAAATTAAAAATATTACTAGAACTACCATACGATCCAGGAATTCTGGTCCTGGTTATTTATTTAAACAAAACAAAATCACTAATTAGAAAAGATATATGAACTATACAGTGTTCATAGCGATATTATTTACAATAAGCAAGATATGGGAACAACCTAAGTGATTATCAGCAGATAAGTGGATAAAGAAGATGTGGTGTACACACACACACACTCAATACAGTATTACTCAGCCATAAAAAAGAATGAAATTCCACCATTTGTGACCTGGAGGGTATAAGCTTAGTGAAATATGTCAGATGGAAAGACAAATACTAACTACATGCTTTCACTTATAGGTGGAATTTAAAAAGAGAAAATAGATGAATGTATATAACAAAACAGAAATGGACTCATAGGTACAGAGAACAAACTAGTGGTTCCCAGAGGGTGAAGGGTAGGGGGAGGGCCAAGATAGATGAAGCAGATTAAGTTACAAACTACTAGATATAAAATAAATAAGTTACAAGGATGGATGAAAGTGGAAGTGTGAAATGAGAATGTTAGTTGCTCAGTCATGTCCTGTTCTTTGCAACCCTATGGACTCCTCTATCCATGGAATTCTCCAGGCATGAATACTGAAGTGGGTAGACATTTCCTTCACCAGGGGATCTTCCCAACCCAGGGATTGAACCCCAGTCTCCCAAAGTGCAGGCAGCTCTTTACCATCTGAGCCACCAGGGAAGCTCTTAAGCGCAGGGAATGTAGTCAATATTTTTAATAACTTTATATGGAGCATAATCTATAAAAAAAACATTGAATTATCATGTCGTATACCTGAAACGAATATAATATTATAAGTCAACTATGTTTAAGTTTTAAAAAGTTTTAACTTCTACACCTGTAGCTATCTTTTCACTGTATAATTAATTTGCAAGGTTAAAACTGTAAGCAATTTATATCACTCTGCATATGCCCTTCTGGGATATTTTATCCTGTGTCCTAGAGTTTAGTTTTTCAGTTTTTCAATTGTGGGGCTTGTGTTGGAGTGTATCTACAAATTAAGACGTCAGAAGTGTCCATTTGCTTTGAATAAACTGAAAGCTCATGAACATATCCTGAAGTCTTAAATATTTTATTTGCTAATAAGCAAGTACTCTATTAAGAATTATTCTTCTGTGGTCTTTATCTGATTTATAAATGGGGGAAAGGTAAGCCATTCAGCAGAAATGGCTGAAAACTACAAAATCTCATTAGGCAATCACCAAAATATTTTTTGGCTTGCCTGTAGGGAGTTTTAATCCAGGATATAAAAAGGCATTACAGAATTGTATTTTATAGGGCTTAAAACATGGTAGGTAATTTAATGTTGGATTCTAAAAGAACTTGAGTGAAAATGTCTGTGGACCATTTAAGAAAAAGTTTGGCACAACCGCTATGATTTGTAGGTAACTTCATTAATATTTACTTTGACAGAATAATTAAAGAATGGTATTGTTCTTTGTGCAGAAAGATGCTAATGATATACCAGACATGCCATTAGATTTTCTTCGTGTTGATTTGTCTGTCCTAATCCTGCTCATGCATTCTTTTTGTTCCTCACATAAACAGTTTTTTAAATTAATTATTTGTTAATTTTTGGCTGTGCTGGGTCTTCACTGCTACGTGGGCTTTTTTCTAGTTGCAGTGAGTGGGGGCTACACTCCAGTTGCAGTGTATGGACTTCTCATTGTGGTAGCTTCTCTTCTTGCGGAGCACAGCTTCACTAGGTGTGACATGGGCTCGGTAGTTGTGTTTCCCAGGCTCTAGAGCACAGGCTCAGTAGCGTGGCACATGGCCTTAGTTGCCCCACAATGTGTGGAATCTTCCCAGGTCAGGGATCTAATTTGTGTCTTCTGCATTAGCAGGAGGATTCTTTACCACTGAGCCACCAGGGAAACCCATGTGACCAATTTTAATGAGACTGTCAAGTGTCAGTAGTCTGTTCTCTTAACAAATATACTGGAGCATGAATGACCCAGAGGACTGTAACCCATGACAGTGTTTCTTTAACACTGCAGAATGTTATGTTTATGTTTCTCAATAGCAACATAAATCAGAATTTCAGGGTGTGCAGTGCTTTTTGCCAGTGACTTTGGCACTGTTAGAACAAACAAGGCCACAGAACTATGAGCTCACTAGCTGTATTTGAGCTACAGTGACAGTTGGTTTTAGAAAAACCTCATGAGCAGATTTCCAGGACAGGTAACAACGATGAATGTGTGTGTGCTTATAGTTCTCTCAGAAGAGATTAAGTTTGGTCTTTATGGTATGATGGAAAGAGGATAAACATTGAAGTCAGATGTAACTGGATTTTTTTTTTTTTCTAATTCTATCATCTAAACTATATGTCACTGAGAAAGTTACTTAGCCCTTTTAATCATCAGTTTTCAAAATTGAATCTGTTGGTTCAGACAGTAAGAATCTGCCTACAATACAGGAGACCTGGGTTCAATCCCTGGATTGGGAAGATCCCTGGAGAATTCCATGGACAGAGACTGGTGGAGTCCCAAAAAATCAGAGTGACTTTAAAAAAAAAAAAAGGGTATAATATTAGGGCTTCCCTGGTAGCTCAGCAGTAAAGAATCCGCCTGCCAGTCCGGGAGACATGGGTTCAATCCCTGGGCTGTGAAGATCCCTGGAGAAGCAGATGACAGCCCACTGTGGTCTTCTTGCCTGGGAAATCTCATGGACAGAGGAGCCTGGTAGTCCGTAGTCCTTGGGGTTACTAAAGGGTCAGACACCACAGCTACTAAACAATACCAATGGAATATTAATACTTTCTGCAATGTAACACCTATTTTAAGATGAAGTGTTAAGATCAAAACAAACAAAATTTGATCAAATTTTAAGATCAAAAATGAAAGTTAAAAATTCATTTTATAACTTTTAAGTAGATGTGAGCTCTTTAATCCTCTCCAGTGATTATTAAATTTTAGCAACAAAGGAAATGTTGATAAATGTTTTGGGTTTGTGCTTGAGTGTTTTAGCTGATGTCATGATGCTCTTCTTCCTTTTCCTTTCTGCTCTGATTTTTTTTTTCTTAGTCTACAACTGAATTGACCAATACACAGAAATTAAACAGAATTTTTACATTATTATCTTTAAACAATCCTGTATAATTGTTAAAAGTAGAATGTAAAACTTTTTAATTTTGTATTAAAAATTAAATAATTTTAATCTTTTTATTTAAAATTTTTATTAATTTTTTTTTTACATTTCAGGTAAACTTTTTAAAGTTTTTATTGGGGTATAGTTGATTAATAATGTTGTATTACTTTCAGGTATACAGCTAAGTGAATCTCTTATACCTATATCCACTCTTTTTTTAGATTCTTTTCCTATATTAGCCATTACAGAATATTACTGAGTAGAGTTCCTTGTGCCATTAGTTATCTATTTGTCCTTATTAGTTATCTGTTTTATGTATAAAAGTATGTGTGTGTCAATCCCAGTCTTCTAGGTTATCCCTCTCTTTCTTACTGCCTAGAGGTGTCTGGATGGTACCACCGACTCGATGCACATGAATTTGGGTGAACTCTGGGAATTGGTGGATGGGGGGCCTGGCGTGCTGAGATTCATGGGATCGCAAAGAGTCGGACACGACTGAGTGACTGAACTGAACTGCACTGAACCATAAGTTTATTTTCTAAAATTGAGACATAATTCAGATATAAAATTTACCTTTTTAAAGTATATGATTCACTGATTTTTAATGTATTGATGAACCACCACCATTTCAGAACATTTTGGTCACTGCCTAAAGAAATGCAGTGCTCACTGTCAGTTGTTGTCCATTCCCTCTTCCCCTTATTCTTGGCAACCACTAATCTACCTTCTCTCCCACTGAATTCATATCTGCCTATTCTGGCCATTTCATGTAATTGGTATCATGCATGATGTAGTCCTTTGTAATTGGCTTCTTTTATTTATCATAATGTTTTCAAGCTTCATCCATATTTAACATTTATCAGTACTTCATTTCTTTCACCGACAAGTAATATTCTATTGTCTGGATACCTGATGTTTTATTTCCCCATTTATCATTTGTAGGACATTAGAGTTTGAACTTTGGGGATATTATGAATAATACTGCTATAAACATTCATAGGAAAGTGCTTGTATGAACATAAATTTTAGTCTCTTCACTATATACCTAGAGTTGGAATTGCTGGGTTGTTTGGTAACAAGAATTAGCTTTTTGTAGAATCATCTGTTTAAGTACTTCTTAATTTTAAGATCCTTTTTTTATGTCTCTTATCCCATTGAGTCATTGCTGCTATAATATTGGGAGGTATAATGGGAGAGAGAGAAAAAAATTTTTATTGCTTTTTGTTTTTTTTTTTAGGGTTGTATGTTTTACTTTTTTTAATTTTATTTTTGTATTTTTTTAACAGTTTTTTTTTTTTTTAACCTAGCCCATTGCAAGTGATCCTGCTCTTTTTAGGATACTGACTATTAGAGCAAGACAGAAGTGACTGAGACCCTTCTCTACAAACTGCTAAAAGGAAAAAATGGTTTAGGTTGGAAATATTCAGTCAGTGACATGTCATTTGTTGATATCAAAGTAACATATTTCCTTGGAAGATATGCCATCATGATTTCCAGTTTCACACTTGTAGGGATGTTTTTCCCACTATTTAGCATTTTTGCCTTTTTGTATGCACTTGGTTAATGGATTTTCATATTCTTGTGGATTTATTAGTATGCATTTGTCAGAACCTTAATTCATTCCATTCATTTCTGGTTTGAAATTGCTATTCATTTTCCACGAAATGTGGGCCAGTTTTAGTCCTTGCAGAGAGTAGTTTCCCAGTAGGTCACTGAGAAGCTCAGACTGGACTTGAATTTCCTCTTGGGGAAGTGATAATGAATTGATGGAACAAACCATGAAGAGTGTAGTAAAATCAACATACATACTGAAACCCCATCTTGTCAGTGTTTTTTTGCTCCATTAACTCCAGCATAGGTTGTTTTTTATTTTTTCCTTCTTTCTTGTTCGTGACAGTTTTGGCCAGAGGTGGAAAATATAGCCTTGTGGCAGAAGGGTGTATGATTCCATCTTCTGTAGCTGTTTTTTGAGTTATTATAATATTATGAATTTTTGCCCTTAAAATGTTGAATTTATGACTTTTGTTTTATGTTTTTGTCTTTCTCAACAGCCTGGAGCATTTCTTAAGAGAGAGACTGGCAGGTATTACTGGGTAGTTGAAACCTAAATCATGAAGGCTTTTTTTTAACAACCATCTCAAAGCTTAGAACTTATTATCCTATTATAATAAGTTCTTATTATCACTTTAGCCCCAAGAAGTGCAGTTGTTCCAGGCAAGTTTTCTAGTGGCTGGTGGCTCAAGGACTGTGGAAAATTATGATTTTCCACTTCTCCAAATGCATATATGCACATACAGAAAATATTTTTCATACTATTTCAGTGGTTTTGTGGCTTCTAGGAACTGCAGGTTAAGAACTTCTAATCCAGTGACCACCCGTAATCTGTTTTTAGCGTGTTCATTCAGAGTTCTTCTAGAATCTTTTAAAAACAATATTCTATCTCCTTGATTAATTAAAAAAAAGTATTGCTTATTGTAAGATGCCTTTACTTTTATTGGTAGAAAGGAGGAAAACCTTGTAATTCAGTTCCACCACCCAAAGCTTCATCAATATAATTATTTTTATCAGCATGGTCTTTATACTTTATTAATTCATTGTGAGCACTTTTAAATGTCCCTAAAACAATCTTTGGAGGGTCCTTTAAATTTCTTAACTTACAGTAAAATTCACTATTTGCCGTATTTACTTCTTTGGATTTTTGACAAGTACATAGCTGTGCATCCACCACAATTGAATATACCAGATAGTTCCAGCATCTCAAAAAAGAGACTCATTCCTATTGCCTCCCCTGGGCCTTAGCTTCTGGCAGTCACTGATGTGTTTTCTATCCCTATTGGTTTTTACTTTTCCAGAATTTCACATAAGTTGAATCATTCAGTATGTAGCCTTTGGGCCTGTCCTCTTTTGCTTAGCAAGTCATATTCGAGACTTATCCATTTTGTTACATATTCAGTCCTTTACATTGTTGAATAATATTCCATTTACCAAACTATTTACTACTTGGTTTACAAAGTAGTCTTTTTTTAAAATTTATTTATTTTTAATTGAAGGGTAATTTCTTTACAATATTGAGTTCATTTCTGCCATACATCAACATGAATCAGCCATCACTTTTAAATTTGAACTACCTGCCTTAGATACTGTGGTTCTAACATTGAAATTTTTATAACCTCAGTGATTTTTGTAGTTTCAAGTATATTCCTTTGTGTGTAATCTTTTCTGTTTTCCTAATGAATACACTGTTTCCTAAGGAGATTTAAATCTATTTCACATTTTTGCCTATGTTAGAATCGGGTTTGGAGAAAGCAGAATACTTAAGAAGGGTAAGACCACCAAATTGTCAGAATGTCTTGCCCCAGTGTGCACAATATTGTTAATGATGATCATAGGCATTTTTGTATACATCTTCAAATGCTTTTCTCATTTAATACAATAATCTTGAGTGGTAGATGTCAGTGTTTGGATTATATAGATGAGGAAATAGAAGTTCCCTGAGTTAATCAGTTTCCTAAGGACAAACAGCCAGCCACTGGTGGAGCAATCAAATTGGGGTCTTATGATCCATTTTATATTAAACTCATTTGTGTATTGGTCAACTCTTTGGCTTAGTGAAAATGAGTTTTTTTGTTTGAGTGGTCATCTTCATAGCATTTTAAACATCAGTAAAATTTGTTGTCTGAAATACTGGGGAAATGTGAGGTGCTAGTTAGATTTCTGTTTAGTTCAAGTATCCTCAAGCAGCCCTCCTTTCATATTTTCCTTCCTTAGATATTCATATAAAGTAAAAACTTAGTAATTAATATGTGTGCATAGCTATTAATTTGAAAATGGCTTGTACATATTTACTGGAGAGGGGAATGGCAAACACTTCATTATTCTTGACTTGAGAACCCAATGAACATTATGAAAAAGCAAAAAGGTATGACACTGAGAGGTGAACTTCCCAGGTCAGTAGGTGCCGAGTATGCTATTAGACAAAGTGGAGAAATAGCTCCAGAAAGAATGAAAGGGCTAAGCCAAAGTGAAAACAAGACCCTGTTATGGATATGACTGGTGATGGAAGTAAAGTTGCTGTAAAGAACAATATTGCATAGGAATCTGGAATGTTGGGTCCATGAATCAAGGTAAATTGGAAGTGGTTTTCAGGAAGCAACAGTTAGAACTAGACATGGAACAACAGACTGGTTCCAAATAGGAAAAGGAGTATGTCAAGGTTGCATATTGTCACCCTGCTTATTTAACTTATATGCAGAGTACATCATGAGAAACGCTGGACTGGAAGAAACACAAGCTGGAATCAAGATTGCCGGGAGAAATATGCATAACCTCAGATATGCAGATGACACCACTCTAATGGCAGAAAGTGAAGAGGAACTCAAAAGCCTCTTGATGAAAGTGAAGGAGGAGAGTGAAAAAGTTGGCTTAAAGCTCAACATTCAGAAAACGAAGATCATGGCATCTGGTCCCATCACTTTATGGGAAATAAGTGGGGAGACAGTGGAAACAGTGTCAGACTTTATTTGGGGGGGCACCAAAATCACTGCAGATGGTGACTGCAGCCATGAAATTAAAAGACACTTACTCCTTGGAAGAAAAGTTATGAGCAACCTAGATAGCATATTCAAAAGCAGAGACATTACTTTGCCAACAAAGGTCCGTCTAGTCAAGGCTATGGTTTTTCCAGTAGTCATGTATGGATGTGAGAGTTGGACCGTGAAGAAGGCTGAGCACAGAAGAATTGATGCTTTTGAACTGTGGTGTCGGAGAAGACTCTTGAGAGTCCCTTGGACTACAAGGAGATCCAACCAGTCCATTCTGAAGGAGATCAGCCCTGGGATTTCTTTGGAAGGAATGATGCTAAAGCTGAAACTCCAGTACTTTGGCGACCTCATGCAAAGAGTTGACTCATTAGAAAAGACTCTGTTGCTGGGAGGGATTGGGGGCAGGAGGAGAAGGGGATGACCCAGGATGAGATGGCTGGATGGCATCACAGACTCGATGGACGTGCGTCTGAGTGAACTCCAGGAGTTGGTGATGGACAGGGAGGCCTGGTGTGCTGCAGTTCATGGGGTCGCAAAGAGTCGGACACGACTGAGCAACTGAACTGAACTGAAACAAGAGATGGCAACGGTGAACATCAGCATTTTAAGAGTCAGTAAACAAAAATGGACCGGAATGGGCGAATTTAATTTGGATGACCATTATATCTACTACCGTGGGCAAGAATCTCTTAGGAGAAATGGAGTAGTCCTCACAGTCCACAGGGCTTCACTGTGGCTCAGCTGGTTAAGAATCCACCTGCAATGTGAGAGACCTGGGTTCAATCTCTGGGTTGGGAAGATCCCCTGGAGAAGGGAGAGGCTACCCACTGCAGTATTCTACCCTGGACAATTCCATGGACTGTATAGTCCATGGGGTTGTAAAGAATCGGACACTGAGTGACTTTCACTTTCATTTTCACTCATAGTCAACAAAGAGTCCGAAAAGCTGTACTTGGGTGCAGTCTCAAAGTGGTAGAATGATCTCTGTTCATTTCCAACGCAAGCCATTCCATATCACAGTAATCCAAGTCTATGCCCCAACCACTAATGCCAAAGAAACTGAGGTTGAATGGTTTTATGAAGGACCTAGAAGACTTTCTAGAACTAACACCCAAAAAAGATGTCCTTTTCATCATAGGGGACTGGAATGCAAAAGTAGAAAGTCAAGAGATGCCTAGAGTAACAGGCAATTTTGGCCTTGGAGTACAAAATGAAGCAGGGCAAAGGCTAACAGTTTTGTGAATAGAATGCACTGATGATAGCAAGTGCCGTCTTCCAACAACATAAGAGACGACTCTACACATGGACATCACCAGATGGTCAATACTGAAATCAGATTGATTATATGCTTTGCAGCAGAAGGTGGAGAAGTTCTATACAGTCACCAAAAGGAAGACCAGGAGCTGACTGTGGCTCAGATCACGAACTCCTTATTGCAAAATTCAGACTTACATTGAAAATCTATAGGAAAGCTACTATCAGAAAGATAATAAGTGGATTCAGCAAAATTGCAGTATACAAGATCAACATGCAGAATGCATTCGTGTTTCCGTACACTAGCAGTGAACAGTCTAAAATGGAAATTCGATTCCATTTACAATTCCATTTATAATAGCACTTAAGAGAATTACATACCTAGGGTAATTTTAGTTAAGGAGGTGAAAGACTTATACACATTCTGTTTTTTAGAAGTAAGTCACTAAGTACAGCCAGCACTCGAGAGGAATAGGCTCCACCTTTTCAAAGGAGAACTATCAATAATCTTTTAACATAATTTATTAAATACCATAATAACAGAGGAAGAACATGAGGCAGCCCTCTGGCATCCTGAAAATATAGGTGGAAAGAAAATATATGTGCCTGCATGTATATGAGAATTTTCACTGAACTGAGTGTGTAAGATTATGGACTTTATGTAATACCTCAAAAAAAAGTGGATACATACAGTGGCTATTGGACAAGGAAATGGCAACCCACTCCAGTATTCTTGCCTGGAGAATCCCTTGGACAGAGGAGCTTGGTGGGCTGCTGTCTGTGGGGTTGCACAGAGTCAGACACAACTGGAGCGAGTTAGCATGCATGCATGCATTTGTTTATTATTATGAGAAGAATGGCAAATTAGACTTATAATTTTTATTTTATTTAGTATCTTATTTAGTGTAACTTTCCTCTAAAAAGAAGAGAACAAGAAACAAAGATGGTCAGTAATGGAATGTCAGTTCAGTTCAGTCACTCAGTCATCTCCGACTCTTTGAGACCCCAAGAATCGCAACACACCAGGCCTCCCTGTCCATCACCAACTCCCAGAGTTCACTCAAATTCATGTCCATCGAGTCGGTGATGCCATCCAGCCATCTCATCCTCTGTCATCCCCTTCTCCTCCTGCCCCCAATCCCTCCCAGCATCAGAGTCTTTTCCAATGAGTCAACTCTTCACATGAGGTGGCCAAAGTACTGGAGTTTCAGCTTTAGCATCATTCCTTCCAAAGAACACCCAGGGCTGATCTCCTTCAGAATGGACTGGTTGGATCTCCTTGCAGTCCAAGGGACTCTCAAGAGTCTTCTCCGACACCACAGTTCAAAAGCATCAATTCTTCTGTGCTCAGCCTTCTTCATGGTCCAACTCTCACACCCATACATGACCACTGGAAAAACCATAGCCTTGACTAGATGGACCTTTGTTGGCAAAGTAATGTCTCTGCTTTTGAATATGCTATCCAGGTTGGTCAAAACTTTTCTTCCAAGGAGTAAGTGTCTTTTAATTTCATGGCTGCAGTCACCATCTGCAGTGATTTTGGAGCCCCCAAAAATAAAGTCTGACACTGTTTCCACTGTCTTCCCACCTATTTCCCATAAAGTGATGGAACCAGATGCCATGATCTTCGTTTTCTGAATGTTGAGCTTTAAGCCAACTTTTTCACTCTCCTCTTTCACTTTCATCAAGAGGCTTTTTAGTTCCTCTTCACTTTCTGCCATAAGGGTGGTGTCATCTGCATATCTGAGGTTATTGATGTAGGAATGTACTATTATTTAATAGACTGTCAGACACAACTAAGCGACTTCACTTTCACTTTTCACTTTCATGCATTGGAGAAGGAAATGGCAACCCACTCCAGTGTTCTTGCCTGGAGAATCCCAGGGATGGCTAATCCTGGTGGGCTGCCGTCTATGGGGTCACACAGAGTCTGACACTACTGTAGTGACTTAGCATAGCATAGCATATGTAATTGAAGCATTGTCAGTATCCCATTGGGCTCTGTGAGATAAACAAGTGATTAATCAATTGAGGAAGAATAGTGAATTTTGCACAAGGCAGATTTAGAAGAAGTTTTGTTCTTTTAAAAGTCTTACTAAGATTAAAATGTTTAATCATAGTCTCTTCTGTCATGCTGAGTTTCAGATTAAATTCTTCTTTATAGTAATGCTCAGCACAGAGTAAGTATGTGGTAAATAGTTTTTAAATATTCCAAATTTTAAAGATCCTTCCAAATTTAGGGTTTGTTTTTAGAGCTTTGAATATTCATGTGGAAGACCTTTGGCTGCTGTTCTTAACTATGGTCACTTCCTGTATTATTTATATTCTCTCCATAGTCTTTTAATCAAATATTCCTATTGTTTTAGAGTGCTTGGAAAAAATAAATTAGATACTCAGAGGAACTAGGCTAAGTTCTGCTAGATTTGAGAGAAAAATTCTGTTTAACAGGTGGCCTTTGGGTCCTTTTTTCTACATGTTCCACCTGGATATTGCTTTTATCTTTCCCCAACATCCTGTATTCCCTCTTTCTTCTCAGATTCCTATATGGTTAGGTGGCCAGAGCTCACTTGTGTTGGCTTCCTCTGATTACCTGTCTATTTTATAAATGCTGATTAGCTGTCTATTTTATAAATGCTTGATGTTAGAAAGGACAGAGAGGTTTTTGAGCAGAACCCTGATAATAATAGAGTCCAGAGTCCTTGATCAGAGTTGGAGCTTTTATTTGTAATTCACCCAGTATATATTAGAAGTGCAAAAGAGAAACACCTTGGCCAGGTATCAAAGTGCCAAATATATAAATCAGTATTCAGCTAAGGCCCAACATCACTATTATAGAATAAATTTCTAGGAGACAGAAATTGAAAATATTCAAAAATATTTTAGTTAGTGTTACAACATTATTGTTAAAAATGTGAAGGGGAATCAGGCTATTACAATTTGGCATTATGGTGCAAGAACAGTAATTTCTCAACACTCTCAGCTTCTCCTGGGCTTACTATTCTGTACATTTGCCTTAGTGGGTAGATGTTCAATTTTAACAGGCACATTTAATAATAGTATTAATATTTTTGTGCTCATAATTCAGAAAAAATGTTTTCAATAATTTCTTCTCTGAGTTTGTACCTGGGATTTATAGCTTTGGTAAATCTCAAAAATCAGCCTCTCTCTAACTATTGATGGTTGCTGTATATCAGAATTTTTCACTTATATTTCCAAACCATATACAGTGGAATATCACTCAACCCTTAAAAAAAAATGACATATGCCATTTGCAGCAACATGGATGGACCTGGAGAGTGTCATACTGAGTGAAGTAAGTGCAACAGAGAAGACGAGAAATTGATTGACATCCCTTATATGTGGAATCCGTAAAGAAATGATACAAATGAACAAAATAGAAACAGACTCACAGACTTTGAGAATGAGCTTATGGTTGCTGAGGGGAAGGATGGGAAGAGGAGATAGTTAGGGAGTTTGGGATGGGCATGTACACAATGTTATATTTAAAATAGATAACCAGCACAGACTTACTGTATAGCACATGGAACTCTGTTCAGTGTTATGTGGCAACCTGGATGGTTGGGGGGGAGAATGGATACATATATATATATATATATATATGACTGAGTCCCCTTGCCATTCACCTGTAACTGTCACAACATTGTTTGTTATTCGGCTATATCCCAACACAAAATAAAAAGTTAAAAAAATTTTCAAAACTATGAAAAATTTATATTCCAATCCCAGAGAAGGGCAATGCCAAGAATGTTCAAACTACTGTACAATTGCACTCACTTCACATGCTAGCAGGGTAGTGCTCAAAATCCTTCAAGTTAGGCTTCAACAGTATATGAACTAAGAACTTCCAGATATACAAGCTGGGTTTAGAAAAGGAACCAGAGATCAAATTGCCAATATTTGTTGGATCATAGAGAAAGCAAGAGAATTCCAGGAAAACATCTACTCTGATTCATTGACTATGATAAAGCCTTTGTTTAGATCACAACAAACTGGAAAATTCTTAAAAGAGACGGGAATACCAGACCATCTTACCTGCCTCCTGAGAAGCCTGCATGAAGGTCAAGAATCAACAGCTAAAATGGACATGGAACAACAGACTCATTCTACTGGAAAAGGAGTACATTAAGGCTGCATATTTTTACCCTGCTTATTTAACTTCTATGCAGAGTACATGATGCAAAATGCCAGGCTGGATGAATCACAGGCTGGAATCAAGATTGCCCAGAGAAATGTCAACAGCCTCAGATATGCAGATGATACCAACCCTAATGGCAGAAAGTGAAGACAAACTAAATATTCTCTTGATGAGGGTGAAAGAGGAGAGCAAAAAAGCCAGCTTAAAACTCAACATTCAAAAAACAAAGATCATGGCATCTGGTCCCATCACTTCATGGCAAATAGATGGAGGGGGTGGGGAATGGAAACAGTGACAGATTGTAATTTCTTGGGCTCTAAAATCACTGAACACTGTGACCGCAGCCATGAAATTTAAAGATGCTTGCTCCTTGGAAGGAAAGCTATGACAAATCTAGACAGCATATTAAAAAGCAGAGACATTACTTTGCTGACAAAAGTCCATATAGTAAAAGCTATGGTTTTTCCAGTAATGATGTTCAGATCTGAGAGCTGGATCATAAAGAAGGCTGAGCACTGAAGAATTGATGCTTTAGAACTGTGGTGCTGGAGAAAACTCTTTGAGAGTCCCTTGGACAGCAAGGTGATCTCAGTCCTGAAGGAAATCAACCCTGAATATTCACTGGAAGGACTGATGCTGAAACTGAAGTTCCAATACTTTGGCTACTTGATGTGAAGAGCTGACTCATTGGGAAAGATCCTGATACTGGGGAAGATTGAAGGTGGGAGGAGAAGGGGGTGACAGAGAATATGGTTGGATGGCATCACTGAATCAACGGACATGCGTTTGAGCAAACTCTGGGAGATAATGAAGGACAGGGAAGCATGGTATGCTGCAGTCCATGTGGTCACAAAGAGTTGAACATGACTCAGAGTCTGAACAACAACAAATGCTTGCTTAGAAAGTTGTGTTGAAATCTTACTAGTGAGAACAGAGTGTTGTTTGAATACCTTATTTTCTCTGAACTTTTCTTCACAATTTTTATATTCTTTCTTAGAGTCAAAAATAGTTTATCTTGTATTTTGGAATTTTCCCTCCTTGTGAAATTTTTGAGGTGTCAGAATTGACATTCTGCTTTTAATTCATACAATATAGGGAGATTGCTTTTTAGAAATGGAATTTTTAAAAGTGGGATTATATAACCAAAATATAAATGCAGTCCTTAAAGCTTATTTTTACGAATGCTATATGGCAATAAAAAGGCAATAAAGATAATTCTCTGTATTTAAACTGATTTTCTCACACAGACTGACCAGCAAGAATGCCCACTCATTCCTTAATCCATTACATGAATGTAGCTTCCACCTCCACTTCTTAGTAAAGTAGTTGAAATGGAGTCTCCTTCCCTTTTATTTTGCAAACATTTAAGGTCTTTGCCCTAACAAAATCTACTATGGCACTCAGGGATGGTCTCTTACTTTTTGTATGTGTATGTGTGTTAGTCGCTCAGTCATGTCCGACTCTTTGCGACCCCATGGACTGTAGCCCACCAGGCTCCTCTGTCCATGGGATTCTCCAGGCGAGAGTACTGGAATGGGTTGCCATTTCCTTTTCCAAAAAGGCTGATGAAAATGTACTTTTTGTATAGTATAAGGAAATAATCTATTCTCCTTCACTTCATATTAGCCCTCCTCTCCATTTCTCAGAAATGTTCTAGAGTTTTATAGCTTTTTTTCTTATAGTAAAGCTTCAAGAGTATTATACGTCTTATTGAGATATTTTGTGCTCTCTCAATTTTAATAGAATTTCATTTTTGCTTTTGCTGTGAATGCTCTCATAAAAAGAGATAAGGGAATACAGCATGTATAGCATCATATTTAAGGATATGTTTATGCCTGCAGTGCGGGAAACCTGGGTTCGATCCCTGGGTCAGGAAGATCCCCTGGAGAAGGAAATGGCAACCCACTCCAGTACTCTTGCCTGGAGAATCCCATGAACGAAGGAGCCTGGTGGGCTACAGTCAACGGGGTTGCAAAGAGTCGGACACGACTATGCGACTTCACTTTCACTTTCACTTTCACTTTTATGCCTCTTTATGTTGCCTATCAGAGTAATTTTATGTAATATTCTCAAGTTTTAAACTTCTTAAATATAAGACCCTGACTCATTCATTTTTGCATACCTATTAAGGGCTAAGTATACTAAGCACTGCAAGAAATGGTTATTAACTCAAGCTGAAGGGAGTGCTTGAGGTTTTTGTATTTTTTGAATGAATGTAATAGTCATGAGTTTGATCATAGTTGTCTGTATTTATAGAAATAAGCAGATTCTTTATGTATATATAAACCCTCAGTGTGTGTACAGACTCGAACATAAGGTTTCTTGCATTATCCTTTAGAAGGAATTTTAAACATAACTTATTTTTATTTGATAGGAATATTGCACATTTCATTTTTTTTTTTACTGACTACTCACTTTATTTCCCATGAAGGCCCTGATTGCATATTTTCCAAGCATCTGCAATTAACTAAAATCTTTACAAGCTTCTTTACCCAAATACTTTAAACTTTATACTTGACAAATCTGATATATAAAATTTAATTAATTAAATTAATAACCAACTGTTATTAATAAAAATCATCTGATCAGACCTAAATTTCATATGATCAGATTTCTAGTGTTAAACCCTTATAAGTACTTACTTATATACTCAGTAGTTAATAAATAGTACTGTATTCCACTCTAATATTTTCACATTAAATACCTATTTATCAAATATTTGAGAACCTGTTCTTTGTTTTTAACTATAGTAGTGAGCAATGTTAAAAACAGTTTAGGTGATGGAAACTTTAACATTTCATGAAGTGGACAGTCTCCTTTTGGAGAATTGCAAAACAGGGCAGAAGGCAGGAGGTTTTTATAGGATGAAGAATAAAGAACAAGGAAGAGAAAAATTGAAGATATCTGATTGATTGGGGCCACATAATCATAACCTTGTTTGGAGTGGGAAGGACCAGAGTTGACTTGGCATTTGGGGATTGTCTGATTGGACATAGAGCATATCTGGTCAGGTGGAACATTTACGGGAACATGGAAGTTGTCTAAGTTTGGTTTGCTGATATGGCACTCTCAGCAGAGCAGCTCTATCTTAGGCCTAGAAATTTATTTCAGTAGTGATAACACAATGTGGCCTCTACTCTCTTGAAACTTACTGCATGCGAAAGGATGAATACAATGAATTCACTCTAAGTATAAACATTTAAGAGAAATCTACAGGATGTTTTACAAAGGAGGTGATATTTCAGTTCAGTTCAGTGGCTTAGTCGTGTCCAATTCTTTGCGACCCCAAGAATCGCAGCATGCCAGGCCTCCCTGTCCATCACCAACTCCCAGAGTTTACTCAAACTCATGTCCATCGAGTCGGTGATGCCGTCCAGCCATCTCATCCTCTGTCGTCCCCTTCTCCTGCCCCCAATCCCTCACAGCATCAGGGTCTTTTCCAATGAGTCATCTCTTCACATGAGGTAGCCAAAGTATTGGAGTTTCAGCTTTAGCATCAGTCCTTCCAATAAACAACCAGAACTGACCTCCTTTAGAATGGACCGGTTGGATCTCCTTGCAGTCCAAGGGACTCTCAAGAGTCTTCCCCAGCACCACAGTTCAAAAGCATCAATTCTTCGGCGCTCGGCCTTCTTCACAGTCCAACTCTCACACCCATACATGACTACTGGAAAAACCATAGCCTTGACTAGATGAACCTTTGTTAGCAAAGTAATGTCTCTGCTTTTGAATATGCTATCTAGATTGGTCCTAACGTTCCTTCCAAGGAGTAAGCATCTTTTAATTTCATAGCTGCAGTCACCATCCGCAGTGATTTTGGAGCCCCCAAAAATAAAGTCTGACACTGTTCCCACTGTTTCCCCATCTATTTCCCATGAAGTGATGGGACCAGATGCCATGATCTTTGTTTTCTGAATGTTGAGCTTTAAGCCAACTTTTTCACTCTCCTCTTTCACTTTCATCAAGAGGCGTTTTAGTTCCTCTTCACTTTCTGCCATTAGAGTGGTGTCATCTGCATATCTGAGGTTATTGATATTTCTCACAGCACTCTTGATTCCAGTTTGTGCTTCTTCCAGCCCAGCATTTCTCATAATGTACTCTGCATATAAATTAAATAAGCAGGGTGACAATATACAGCCTTGACGTACTCCTTTTCCTATTTGGAACCAGTCTGTTGTTCCATGTCCAGTTCTAACTGTTGCTTCCTGACCTGCATACAGATTTCTCAAGAGGCAGGTCAGGTGGTCTGGTATTCCCATCTCTTTCAGAATTTTCCAAAGTTTATTGTGATCTACATAGTCAAAGGCTTTGGCAAAGTGAATAAGGCAGAAATAGATGTTTTTCTGGAACTCTCTTGCTTTTTTGATGATCCAGCAGATGTTGGCAATTTGATCTCTGGTTCCTCTGCCTTTTCTAAAACCAGCTTGAACATCTGGAAGTTTACAGTTCACATATTGCTGAAGCCTGGCTTGGAGAATTTTGAGCAGTACTTTACTAGCATATGAGATGAGTGCAATTGTGCAGTAGTTTGAGCATTTTTTGGCATTGTCTTTCTTTGGGGTTGGAATGAAAACGGACCTTTTCCAGTCCTGTGGCCACTGCTGAGTTTTCCAAATTTGCTGGCATATTGAGTGCAGCACTTTCACAGCATCATCTTTTAGGATTTGAAATAGCTCCACTGGAATGCCATCACCTCCACTAGCTTTGTTCATAGTGATGTTTTCCAGGGCCCATTTGAATTCACATTCTAGGATGTCTGGCTCTAGGTGAGTGATCACACCATTGTGATTATCTGGGTTGTGAAGATCTTTTTTGTACAGTTCTTCCGTGTATTCTTGCCACCTCTTCTTAATATCTTCTGCTTCTGTTAGGTCCATACCATTTCTGTCCTTTATTGAGCCCATCTTTGCATGAAATGTTCCCTTGGTATCTGTAATTTTCTCAAAGCGATCTCTAGTCTTTCCCATTCTGTTGTTTTCTTCTATTTCTTTGCATTGATCGCTAAGGAAGGCTTTCTTATCTGTCCTTGCTATTCTTTGGAACTCTGCATTCAGATGTTTATATCTTACCTTTTCTCTTTTGCTTTTTGCTTTTCTTCTTTTCACAGCCATTTGTAAGCCCTCCCCAGACAGCCATTTTGCTTTTTTGCATTTCTTTTTCTTGGGGATGGTCTTGATCCCTGTCTCCTGTGTGTCATGAACCTCCATCCATAGTTCATCAGGCACTCTGTCTATCAGATCTAGTCCCTTAAATCTATTTCTCACTTCCACTGTATAGTCATAAAGGATTTGATTTAGGTCATACCGGAATGGTCTAGTGTTTTTCCCTATTTTCTTCAATTTCAGTCTGAATTTGGCAATAAGGAGTTCATGATATGAGCCACAGTCAGCTCCCAGTCTTGCACAGTTAGATGATGTTTAGAAATGCTTAATCTGATACCTGAATACTTGAAGTTACCAGTTTGGTATAATAATAATGTATTTTATCTTTGCCCCTGGTTCTTGACAATGAAGTCAAAAGTTTAACCCATGAAATTTCCTAAGTGATGGACATGTCTTTCGTTGTTCATATTCAACATACTTGAATTTAAGCCAGTGAAGTGACTCAGGGTGGGATTCTAGATTGCTTCAAAGTGGAGACTGGTTATTAGAAAGACCAAGCTCATGATTGGCCCTGTCCCTTTTCATGAGAGGAGGTGAGCCTGGAAATTGAGTTACAAGGACACTTGAACAGCAAAATTCTGAGAATTTCCAGGTTGGTCAGTGTTTTGATATGCTGGGAAGGTGACCCACTTGTAGAAGGCATGACAGGTCTCCACCCCATCCCCACTACGTACTTTACCCTATGCATCTCTTACATCTGGCTATTGCTGAGTTATATCCTTTAAATAAATAAGCTGGTAATCATAAGTAAAGCACTTTCCTGAGTTCTAGAGAATTGTCAGATCTCAGGAGGCGTTATGAGAATCCCTAAATTTGTAGTTGGCCAGGTAGAATTGCAGGTTGCTTGGTGACTGCATTTTGCAGCTGGCATCTGAAGTATGGAGTCTTGTGGGACTGAGCCCTTTACCCATGGGATCTGTGCTAACTCTGCATACTATCAGAATTTAGTTGAATTGACAGACACTCATTTGACAATGAAGACTTAGTATTGAAAAGAATTACAAACCAGACAAAAGGAAGTAGAAGAAAATTCTAGTAGAGAAATAGCAAGTATGCAGATTCTCAGGTGGGACAGGTCTTGACTTGTTCCAGGTTCTGAAAGTGTGGCTTCAAAGGTTGTAAGCAGATGATAGACAAGATCAGCTTTGAAACTTATTTTTAAAAAAATTCTAAAGACAGCACTTGACACTCCAGGATGTCTGGCTCTAGGTGAGTGATCACACTATTGTGGTTATCCAGGTCATTAAGACCTTTTTTGTACAGCTCTTCTGTGTATTCTTGCCACCTCTTCTTAATATCTTCTGTTTCTGCTAGGTCCATAACATTTCTGTCCTTTATTGTGCCCATCTTTGCATGAAATGTTCCCTTGATATCTGTGATTTTCTTGAAGAGATCTCTAGTCTTTCCCATTCTATTTTTTTCCTCTTTCTTTGCATTGTTCAGTTAAGAAAGCATGGTATCCAATCCCATCAGTTCATGGCAAATAGATGGGAAAAAACTTGAAACAGTGACAGACTTCATTTTCTTGGGCTCTAAAATCACTGCAGACAGGGACTGCAGCCATGAAAGTAAAAGATGCTTGCTCCTTGGAAGAAAAGCTATGACGGACCTAGACAGCGTATTCTTTGCCGACAAAGGTCTGTATAGTCAAAGCTATGGTTTTCCTAATAGTCATGTACGATGTGAGAAATTGGACTATAAGGAGGACTGAGAACTGAAGAATTAATGCTTTTGAACTGTGGTGCTGGGAAGACTCTTGAGAGTCCCTTGGACAACAGGGATACCTGTCAGTCCTAAAGGAAATGAACTCTGAATATTCATTGGAAGGACCAATACTGAAGCTGAAGCTCCAATAGTTTGACCACCTGATGCAAAGAGCTGAGTCATTGGAAAAGACCCTGATGCTGGGAAATATTGAAGGCAGGAGGAGAAGGGGACGACAGAGGATGAGATGGTTGGATGTCATCATCGACTCAATGGACATGAGTTTGAGCAAACTCCAGGAAATAGAGTTGAACATGGCTGACTGAACAGCAACAACAAATGACAACACAGAATTGGAGTGGTTAGATGAAGAAGGGTTACAGGGAGACTGATTAGAAAGCTGGTTGCAATGTTCCACAGAACAGAGAGGAACGATATGGGACAAGGGTAGTAAGAGTGGAGATGGTCACATACAAGATGACACAGAAAGCTTATATGTCTTTTGAAGCCTGTAAAATATTCTTATTTCTGAAGAAATAATTATACAAGTAGTAAATTCAAAGCTTTATTGGTGAAAGTTGAGATTCAGGTGATGTAGGAGAGGACCTAGCATATGTATATATTTGTGTGACCTTGGTTAAGCTGTTTAATCATCTGAATCACATTTTCTTAATTTTGAAAATGAGAACAATATTTCTTTTTCTTCCTACTTCATAGAGTTTGGAGATGAAGTAAGGTAATATATGTCAGAGCACTTCATAAATTTGTAGGGGAATGCGACTTCTGATCTATATTTCTTCTTCTCATCACAACTGAAAGCAAAATAAAAGCTAGTTGGATTACATTTCCTTTTTGGATATTTTCATCCTACTTAAAATTGATTCCTTATTTCAGGAACAGTCAGTTCATAGAGGTGCCCCTGATCTCTTTGTGTGTATGAACTACATTAATTTCTCAGCCTTAAAAGAGAAGTGTGGGATGTGGGTGTAACTGTAGGGCTTCTTGTTTCATTTTGAGCTGGGAGGGAGAAGAGAGATGGGAGTGATTAGTCAGCGGGGGAGGAATTGTTGCAGCTTCCAACCTGGCAGTACCTGAAGAGGGAGAGGCATGTTGACAGCCCAGATCCCAGGTTGCATTCTGCCAGTTGTTAAACATTTAGCAGGGCTGCTGCTAAGTCTCTTCAGTTGTGTCCGACTGTGTGAGACCCCATAGACGGCAGCCCACCAGGCTCCCCTGTCCCTGGGATTCTCCAGGCAAGAACACTGGAATGGGTTGCCATTTCCTTCTCCAATGCATGAAAGTGAAAAGTGAAAGTGAAGTCGCTCAGTCATGTCCGACTCTTCGCGACCCCGAGGACTGCAGCCTACCAGGCTCCTCCGCCCATGGGATTTTCCAGGCAAGAGTACTGGAGTGGGGTGCCATTGCCTTCTCTGAAGTCAAGTCATTGTTGATTAGATGCTTCCCAGAAATAGAAGAATGTGGCTTTCAGTTTAGTGTTTGTGTGGATAACTATCTTAGAACAGCTATTTTATTCATCAGGGCAGAGACCTTGTCTTATTCACTGCTACATCCCCAGTACCTAACAGTATATCTGTACTGTGTCTCCTTAATAAAATCTTGTGGAAGGAAGACATTTTCTGTAAAGCATCTTCATAATATTTACTAAACTTTCTTAGATCATACTTAACATGTACAACTTGCTTATGAATGTATTTTTTTTTTGATTCTCTGAAATGTATTATATATACCCATGTGGTCCACAGAGTCTAGTTGGTTCTCCCTTCTTAACATCTTTCATACCTGTTGCCCACCTCCATCTCCACTGCCACTTCCTTCACTGAATCCCTTGCCTTACCTGGATTATTGTATCAGTAGTTTTAAGCTGATATCCTACCTTCAGATCTGATACCCTCCAGCCTCCCCTCCCATTGCTGCCAGAGTGCAGCATCTATAAGGTACCAATTTTAGTCTCCTGTATTTGAGTATTTAAGGATCCTGTAATACTTCCCTTTTACTTAGAGCAATGGGTTTCCGGCTGAGATGTTCTAACAGACTGACATGTCACAGCCATCTGCAAGGGATAGATGTGTCATAGTATCTGTGCTGTCTCTCCTGTAAACGTCCTGAGAGAGGTAAACGCTGTTTATATATTAGCTTTTAAATGGTTCATGAAATCACAAGGATAGAGCAAGACAGAGCAGCTAAAATGCCAGTGTCCATTGGTTGTTGTTTTTCTTTTTGTTTTTTGCTACTTTATATAACTAGAAGGAACATACTTCTAAGCTACACTTTGCCTAAAGACACTCAATACTTTTTTCTAGAATGTTTTCATTATGGAAATACCCTCTTCCCTTAGTTACTTTTATTTCTGCTTTGTCGGTTTGTTGTAGGTGATAGGTTTTGTTTATTTGTAATAGCTTAAAAATGGCAACCCACTCCAGTATCCTTGCCTGGAGAATCCCATGGACAGAGGAGCCTGGTGGGCCACAGTCCATGGGGTCTCAAAGAGTCGGACACGATTGAGCGACTTCATTTTCACTTTTCACTTTATTAATAGAGGCATGTTGTACCTGTTAATACAAATATTATACATTTTTATAGTTCCCATATTTCTAACCCTTCAAGGAATAAGCTAAAAGAAAAAAGATCGATATGAATATGTCTTTCTCTGTCATCTCTGTACTTTTACTAGATAGAAATTGTGTTTCTAAAAGGAGTTATTGCCAACTTAAATTTATTTGTTACTGTCATGAACTGAGAATAATGCAGTACAGACAGTATGGTATAGTATCAACAGTTGGATCTTCTTATAGATCAGGAAATTGCAAGACCTGAATGTTGGTAGTTCAAGAGAGTCATGGTAATACAACTCCAAATAATATTTTATCCCTTTAAAAATAAATTTTTATCATTATGAATTAGTATTTTCCTTTTATCAAATAAATAAACATGTTTTCCTTTTAGCAAATAGATAAACATGTTTATGTTTAGCAAATAGATAAACATGTACAATGGAATATTGAGTTTATTTCTTATTATATTATACTTATTTTATGAATGCCACTTTGTAGTAAATTTTAAAGAAGCATATTCAATGATTTTAGGTATTAAAATACACTTAATTGAATAATTCTGCCTGACATGTCAGAGTCTAGATCTCAGAGTCAGCAGAGAAACTGGAGATTAGGGGAAAACCCAAGCAGCAAAGCAGTCACGGGGAGGGTGAACCCAGTTAAGTTCAGTCGCTCAGTCCTGTCCAATTCTCTGCGACCCCATGAATCGCAGCACGCCAGGCCTCCCTGTCCATCACCAACTCCCGGAATTCACTCAGACTCATGTCCATCGAGTCAGTGATGCCATCCAGCCATCTCATCCTCTGTCATCCCCTTCTACTCCTGCCCCCAATCCCTCCCAGCATCAGAGTCTTTTCCAATGAGTCAACTCTTCACATGAGGTGGCCAAAGTACTGGAGTTTCAGCTTTAGCATCATTCCCTCCAAAGAACACCCAGGACTGATCTCCTTCAGAATGGACTGGTTGGATCTCCTTGCAGTCCAAGGGACTCTCAAGAGTCTTCTGCAACACCACAGTTCAAAAGCATCAATTCTTCGGCACTCAGCCTTCTTCACAGTCCAACTCTCACACCCATACATGACTACTGGAAAAACCATAGCCTTGACTAGATGGACCTTTGTTGGCAAAGTAATGTCTCTGCTTTTGAATATGCTATCTAGGTTGGTCATAACTTTCCTTCCAAGGAGTAAGCATCTTTTAATTTCATGGCTGAAGTCACCATCTGCAGTGATTTTGGTGCCCCCCAAAATAGAGTCTGACACTGTTTCCACTGTTTGCCCATCTATTTCCCATGAAGTGATGGGACCAGATGCCATGAACTTAGTTTTCTGAATTTGAGCTTTAAGCCAACTTTTTCACTCTCCTCTTTCACTTTTATCAAGAGGCTTTTTAGTTCCTCTTCACTTTCTGCCATAAGGGTGGTGTTGTCTGCATATCTGAGGTTATTGATATTTCTCCCGGCAATCTTGATTCCAGCTTGTGTTTCTTCCAGTCCAACGTTTATCATGATGTACTCTGCACATAAGTTAAATAAGCAGGGTGACATTATACAGCCTTGACGTACTCCTTTCCCAATTTGGAACCAGCCTGTTGTTCCATGTCCAATTCTAACTGTTGCTTCCTGACCTGCACATAGATTTCTCAAGAGGCAGGTCAGGTGGTCTGGTATTCCCATCTCTTTCAGAATTTTCCACAGTTTATTGTGATCCACACAGTCAAAGGCTTTGGCATAGTCAATAAAGCAGAAATAGATGTTTTTCTGAAACTCTCTTGCTTTTTCCATGATCCAGCAGATGTTGGCGATTTGATCTTTGGTTCCTCTGCCTTTTCTAAAACCAGCTTGAACATCAGGAAGTTCACGGTTCATGTATTGCTGAAGCCTGGCTTGCAGAATTTTGAGCAGTACTTTACTAGCATGTGAGATGAGTGCAATTGTGAAGTAGTTTGAGCATTCTTTGGCATTGCCTTTCTTTGGGATTGGAATGAAAACTGACCTTTTCCAGTCCTGTGGCCACTGCTGAGTTGTCCAAATTTGCTGGCATATTGAGTGCAGCACTTTCACAGCATCATCTTTCAGGATTTGAAGTAGCTCAACTGGGATTCCATCATCTCCACTAGCTTTGTTCGTAGTGATATTCTAAGGCCCACTTGACTTCACATTCCAGGATGTCTGGCTCTAGATGAGTGATCACACTATCGTGATTATCTGGGTCATGAAGATCTGTTTTGTACAGTTCTTCTGTGTATTCTTGCCACCTCTTCTTAATATCTTCTGCTTCTGTTAGGTCCATGGTATCTCTAATTTTCTTGAAGAGATCTCTAGTCTTTCCCATTCCGTTGTTTTCCTCTATTTCTTTGCATTCATCACTGAAGAAGGCTTTCTTATCTCTTCTTGCTATTCTTTGGAACTCTGCATTCAGATGCTTATATCTTACCTTTTCTCTTTTGCTTTTTGCTTCTCTTCTTTACACAGTTATTTGTAAGGCCTCCCCAGACAGCCATTTTGCTTTTTTGCATTTGTTTTCCATGGGGATGGTCTTGATCCCTGTCTCCTCTACAATGTTATGAACATCTTTCCATAGTTCATCAGGCACTCTATCTGTCAGATCTAGTCCCTTAAATCTATTTCTCACTTCCACTGTATAATCATAAGGGATTTGATTTAGGTCATACCTGAATGGTCTAGTGTTTTTCCCTACTTTCTTCAATTTCAGTCTGAATTTGGTAATAAGGAGTTCATGATCTGAGCCACAGTCAGCCTCTGGTCTTGTTTTTGTTGACTGTATAGAGCTTCTCCATCTTTGGCTGCAAAGAATATAATCAATCTGATTTTGGTGTTGACCATCTGGTGATGTCCATGTGTAGAGTCTTCTCTGGTGTTGTTGGAAGAGGGTGTTTACTATGACTAGTGCATTTTCTTGGCAAAACTCTATTAGTCTTTGCCCTGCTTCATTCCGCATTCCAAGGCCAAATTTGCCTGTTCCTCCAGGTGTTTCTTGACTTCCTACTTTTGCATTCCAGTCCCCTATAATGAAAATGACATCTTTTTTGGGTGTTTGTTCTAACCCATCTCTGCCTAAACCCTTGTCTGAATCACATTTCACAGGCTGAGAGAAGACTGGTAGGAAACAACACTACAAAACAAAACAAAAAAACAGCATGTGGAAGCTATAAGAACAAATCAGCGATGAGACATAATAGCTGAGTACTGTGGGTTAGAGAGAATTTGCAGTTTGAATTCAGGCAAGGTAATTCTCTATTAGAATAGAAATCTAATAATCCTCAGAAAAACCTAAGAGAATTCAGTGTTTCTATAATACATTATCTACAGTGTCTAGTTTTCTACAAAAATATAAAACATGTAATTAAGCAGAAAATTGTGAACCATGGCCAAGAAGAAAATAGTCAGTAGAAACTCTTGTTAGCCCAGATTTGGATTTATCAAAGATTGCAGTGCAGCTATTTTAAATGGTAAAAGGATTAAGAGAAAACATGTTTGAAGAATTAAAAGAAAATATAGATATGTGAATAAACAGATAGGTAGCCTCCCCAGAGCAAGAATATAACCTATGGAAATTATGGAAACTAATATAATAGAAACAAAAAGAAACGACATCTTAGACCTGAAAGCACAATTACTGTAAAGTTTTTGCTGGGTGGTCTGAAAAATGGTTGAAATTGTCGGGGGGAAAAAAAGACAGCAGCAGACCTGGTGACTCAGTAGAAATGACCCTTGCAAAGAACAGAAAGAAAAACAATTGAAGAAAAATGAGCAAAACTAAGAGAACTGTGAAGTAGTCTAATATGGAATTTTTTGCAATCATGGAAGGAATGGTGTGAAAGAGGCATAATAATATTTGAAGAAATAATAGCCAAAAAGCTTCCCAATTTTAGTGTAAAGCATTGATGAATCCAAGAAGATTGCAGAGCCTGAAGAAAGATGAATATAAAGGAAAACCTTGTTAGACACATCATAGTCTAACTGCTTTATGGTAAAGAGAAAATTTTGAAAGCACCCAGAGGAAACAACATTTGTTGCTTACATGTCAAAAAAAAAAAAACAAACTGAAATCATTTCTTGCTAATGAAAAGTCCCAAACATTTAAGACAAAAATTATGCTGTGTGCTCAGTCATGTCCAACTCTTTGTGATCCCATGGACTATAGCCTGCTAGGCTCCTCTGTCCATGGAATTTTCCAGGCAAGAATACTGGAGTGGGTTGACATTTCCTCCTCCAGGGAATCTTCCCAACCCAGGGATCTAACCACTGTCTCCTGCATCTCCCTGCATTGGCAGGCAGATTCTCTACAGTGCCACTAGGAAAAAATGAGAATTTTGGAAAACTTATATGCACTAATAGCTTTCCAATACTTTGAAAGACATTTTTAAATGATACTGATTAATATTAAGAAATATGATTTTAAAAAATATTGTATAGTTGAAATGTGCTAACATTTGAAGAACCACATAAGGAAGACATGGATATTTTAGTGAATCATTATTTTCCAAATGACCAGTGCACAGTGTTATGAAATCATTCACTGATAAAAAAAAATTCATTCAAAGTGCAAAGTAGAGCTATGGATTTTAATGTAACAGGATGTAGAAAGTCTCTTAATAATGGCTTCAGATTCCACATTGAAACGACTTTTTAAGAAACTGACATTCATTGATACTTACTATATAGTATCAAAGGAGAAGAAAGAACTATACCTATCTTGGTTCAGTTCAGTTCAGTCTCTCAGTCGTGTCTGATTCTGCGACCCTATGAGTTGCAGCACGCCAGGCCTCCCTGTCCATCACCATCTCCTGGAGTTCACCCAAACCCATGTCCATCAAGTCGGTGATGCCATCCAGCCATCTCATCCTCTGTCATCCCCTTTTCCTCCTGCCCCCAATCCCTCCCAGCATCAGAGTCTTTTCCAATGAGTCAACTCTTCACATGAGGTGGCCAAAGTACTGGAGTTTCAGCTTTAGCATCATTCCCTCCAAAGAACACCCAGGACTGATCTCCTTCAGAATGGACTGGTTGGATCTCCTTGCAGTCCAAGGGACTCTCAAGAGTCTTCTGCAACACCACAGTTCAAAAGCATCAATTCTTCGGCACTCAGCTTTCTTTATAGTCCAACTCTCACACCCATACATGACTACTGGAAAAACCATAGCCTTGACTAGACGGACCTTTATTGGCAAGGCAATGTCTCTGCTTTTGAATATGCTATCTAGGTTGGTCATAACTTTCCTTCCAAGGAGTAAGCGTTTTTTTAATTTCATGGCTGCAGTCACCATCTGCAGTGATTTTGGAGCCCCCAAAAATAAAGTCTGACACTGTTTCCATTGTTTCCCCATCTATTTGCCATGAAGTGACGGGACCAGATGCCATGATCTTCGTTTTCTGAATGTTGAGCTTTAAGCCAACTTTTTCACTCTCCTCTTTCACTTTTATCAAGAGGCTTTTTAGTTCCTCTTCACTTTCTGCCATAAGGGTGGTGTCATCTGCCTATCTGAGGTTAGATATTTCTCCCAGCAATCTTGATTCCAGCTTGTGCTTCCTCCAGCCCAGCGTTTCTCATGATGTACTCTGCATATGTTAAATAAGCAGAGTGACAGTATACAGCCTTAACGTACTCCTTTTCCTATTTGGAACCAGTCTGTTGTTCCATGTCTAGTTCTAACTGTTGCTTCCTGACCTGCATATAGGTTTCTCAAGAGGCAGGTCAGGTGGTCTGGTATTCCCATCTCTTTCAGAATTTTCAACAGTTTATTGTGATCCACACAGTCACAGGCTTTGGTTAAGTCAATAAAGCAGAAATAGATGTTTTTTCTGGAACTCTCTGTCTTTTAAAAAGGCTATTAAATGAATTTTCCCTTTCCCATCTCTGAGAGACTGGATTTTCTGCATATATTTCAACCAGAACAACATATTGAATGCAAAAGCAGATATAAGAATCCAGTACCTTCTTCTGAGCCAGACATTAAGAGATTTGTTTAAAGTGTAAAACGTAGTTCTTTTGTTTTGGAATTTGTAGCTATTTTCATAAAACACTGTGTTAACATATGTTAATATACAGTGATACAGAGTTTATTATTATTGCTTTTAAGTTAATGAATTTTTTAAAATTCTGAGTTTAAACTTCTCATACAGTAAATGATATTAGATATAATCCACGTTAACACAAGCTCTTTGGACCAAAAAAGCTTAAGATTTATTGGGATGACCAAATAGTTTGTTCAGAAAACCCAAACCAATTTTTTTGGCCAACACAATGCTTTGGTAATTCTCTATCTGCACCTTTTAGATAGCAGATTCCTTTGAGAGCATCAGACTGGAAAATTGGAATATCTTGTAACTTGGGAGATTAGTGTTCTTCAGTACATGATGACATTCAATTTTTGTTGATATCCTTGATTATTTTCAAGTGGACCATATAGTAGTATTTTGTTGAGTGTCCTGCTTACTGCCTCTAAGGGCAGCCTTTTCTTTTTCCCTTCTGATACTTGTTTCCAGACCCTTTATTTTTAGCAGGAAATTTTACCAGGAAAGCAATAAGGAACTTTTGCAGTGGTGACTAATCCTTATTTTCTTTACTTCTACCACCTTTTGTTATGTTTAGAGGTTATCAAGGGAAAGCTGTTCAAAAAGTGTTAGCAGACTTAAGGCTTCAGTAGAGGCCTACACAGTCAATAGCCGTGATATTCTGAGTTGTTATTCAGTTTCTGGGAAAGAACAGTAAACATTTGAAATCAAAGAATCATTGAATCATATGGTGTGAAGAAAATTTATAAAGTGTATCCACTAAGAGAAATGCATCCAGAATTGGTTTTTAGTCCTGCTTACTGCTTATAATCTATTAAATGCACATGACAATGTTTGTTTGTATTTCTTATCTACCAGGTGACAAAACCAATCCACCAAAGATAAATTTGTTATAAGGGGTGTTCATTACATAAAATGTGTAGTAAATTTATTTTAATTTTGCATTACTTTGGTCTTTGACAAAAATAAACCATTGCAGAACAAAGTAAAAAAATCCTACCTACCTACCTACTTACATGAAACTATGAAACTGGATAGTTTCAACTTTCTGTATCTTGGTATTCATCCTATTTTTTTCCATCATTCTTAGTGACTTTGTATACTTACTTTGAATTTAGAAGGTCCCTTACTATTAATGAGCTTGTAAAGATTTGATTGTCATTTTCAGGCTTATTGTGGTTATAAAATTATCAGGCAAATATTCCTGTATGCTTTCATTTGGCTTTTTATATCTTTACCTAATATTTTTGGTAGCCTTAAAATTTGCATAGTGAACAGGAGCACTAAAACAGATTTATCTTATACTTTTATTTCTTTGATAGTTGAGTAACTTGGAAGTAATTAAACTGTCAAATTTTTCCTATATTGCATATAAGGGACTTAATAATGATTTACTTTTTGAACTATATTTTGTTTTACTTTTGAAATGGTGTGGGTTTTTTCCCTCAAAGCAAATGATTATGGTTCTGAAAGTCACGTAGAGGCCTTCACCAGAATAGAAGACTTCTAATTTGAGGATCTCAATTAGCGGTATTTATTTGGGGCTAGAAATAAGACCTGATTATTTATCAGCTGTTTTCTTAAACCACAGTTTTCCTTGTGTTCTCTTAGGCTAGAGATGAAGAGGAAGCCTTTCTGGATTGGAGCGATGATGATAATGATGGATTTGATCCAAGCACACTTCCAGATCCAGATAAGTACAGAAGCTCTGAAGAGTCAGATAGTGAAGATATGGAAAATAAAATCAGGTATGTTTTTACTGTTGGTAGCATTAAGAATAGGAATCTTCTCCTTTTAATAAATTCAAAAGATGTATGGAGACAAACATCTCATGCTCTTCTCATTGTTTTAGAGGCCCTTCTACTGTTCCTGTAATACCTGTTTAACAGATATATGGGTGATAAAGAGTTGTATCTTTTTTTGTTCTATTCTTTTCTTCTCTCTCTTTTTGAATCTTTATGCTTAAGTATTTGATCCACTAGGATATATTTATTGCAAACAGAGATAAGATTTTATTTTGATTTAGTGATGAGATTATTGTTAAAAATTATCTCTGAATTTTTAAATAACATTCTTTGATATAAAAGTAAGAAACACATAAAATAATGGAAAACTCATATGTAAATAGCCCTCTCTCAGATGTTTACTTATTTGTTGCCATGCCAATAGCAGAAATGGAATGAATTGAATGACCTGCTCAGCACTTGTTTTCAGAATACAATGTATTAGGTTATATTAAAATTCTGTTGATTTAAAACTTTAGAATATTGAGCTGCATGGACATTCTAAATCAATGAGCCTATTTAGGCACAAGGAGGATACTAATGCTGGATGAAGTTAATGTGATTGAAGGGGAGAGGAAACTGGTTGGAACCCCTCAAGGGCTAGTCTGAAAAGTTTGGAGTTGGAAAAAATAGGCCCCAGAGAGCTATAATCTGGCTTTAAGCATTATGAAGAGGTCTCAAAAAGATTATCCCCTTAGAGAAATGCTATGGTGAGATCATTTCATTTACTCTTTATTTTAATCTTGTGCTTATCTAGACATAGAATTATTTTATAATAGTAAAAATGACCCATCCAAAACACAGTCTTCCCATGTGATGCCAGAAACTTGAGATTTTTACTGTTGGACCACTAGGTTATGGATATAATAGCGCTCCTAACCCAAGAAGCATCACAGGTGAAAACAGTTTGTTAGGATTTAGAAAAAATATGTAAATTATAAGGGTTAAATAATTTAGGTCCAGAGCATAATGTTAATCTTTAGAAATTGACCTCTAAGAGGTCAATACCTGTTTTCTGCTTCAGAGTTTCTTGGTACGCATGTCCAGACCTTGATGAGCTATCAGTATGGTTAAATTTGTTGCCCTTTTTATTCTTAAATAAATGCCCCTCTTTCAGAGTAATTTCTGGGATCTCCATTTCAATAGGTGGGGTTTTAACACACATGACTTTATATCAGTAACTTCCAAATGCTCTGTGTAATTTTTCTCTCTGAAGGGAAATTTAATTGGTTCTTGTAGTTTGTTATTTGGCGATGTTTTCCATATCTAACATAACTTGAAAACATAGGGCCAACTTTTGAAGTCATTGGTAAGATGACAGCAATCCTTCTGTATCTGATTTGTAAGGATTTTTTTCTAACATTTTTGGTAGCCTCTGAGTTGTCCTTAATCTTCAGACAGCAGACATTTCGTTTCATTCTTTTGGCATTTCTTACCCTCTTAGTGACATTTCTCTGCTACCTCCTAGTTAATATGACTTCTTCTCTAATAGTTTCACATGTTTCATCCTTTTAATTAGCCTGTAAATGCTTTGTAGCCAGAAACTCTTTTTATATATCAACACATTCAGCTCCAGCCTTTACTCATCTCTCCAACATTAATGTAATAGGCACAGAGAAAGGCCCTGAAATAGTTTCATTGATTAATTAATTGAGGAAGAAGATTTATAGAGTAAAAGAGAGAAGTATAATGATAAGCAGCTGTACTGCTGCTGCTAAGTCGCTTCAGTCGTGTCCGACTCTGTGTGACCCCTTAGACGGCAGCCCATATAACTTAAATGAGACAAAGGACAGAATATGTTGTTGGAGAACTGGAAGAAGCCAAGTTCAGATAGTGTAATGATGATGGACAAATGCCGGAAGCCAGTGTGAGGAATCCCACCCGTGACAAGGTCATGAAGAAGGAAGCTGACATACGCAAGGCGTGATCAGACTTCAGGGGCCCCCCTGGAAATTCCTAAGCATGTGCCCCAACAAAAAAAACAAAAATCTGCCGGCTTTTGTGCTCTGCTTTTCCACTTTTCTGATATTTTCTGGAAAAAAGTCAATTTAGGGCTTTAGTCTTCTACATTTGAAAGGGATGTTTCAGTTAAACCCCCTCTGATTGCTCTCTAGCTTGCCTAACAGGTTCCCCAGACCTCTTACAGCTGTGAATTGCTTACAGCCCCCCAACCGCGAGAGGCACAAAGCTTAAAAGCATCTTAAAAATACAGAGCCTTTTCTAAAGAGTTAAAAATCACATTGGTGACGGGTTTTCACTGTTGACTCAATGATTGCAGCCAGGCCTCCATATTCTTTTTCTTTTAGGCACCTGGGAGGATGTTAATCAATGTAAATGGGATATGGAAAAAGATATATAGTAGTTTTGATGTTAGCAACACTAGACTTTTGAGTTAACTACTTTTCTTTTGTTATAAATCATTCTACTCCTTTCACTTGTTATGAACTGCTGTATCTTTGCTATGTAAGAATGTAACTATTTAATAAGTGCTTTCTGAGAATGGCACCAGACTTTGGGAAGATCAACACAAATAAGTCTTCTAGTTAACAAACCCTTATCAGAAAAAAGGCTATAAAATGTTAATTGGCCCTTTTTAGCCAGAAGATGATGTAAATCATCTAAGACTTGTGTATACAATTAGGTATGCAGAGAGAAAAGCCTGGTTTTGATAAGAGTCTGGACTGCTAACGCTGCATAACTTTGTGTTACCCGTTGATCTCCATGTTTTATCAAAAGTATAAAAGGCCTTCTAAACAATAGAAGACAGAGCCAGTCGCTGGACTGGTTTCCCCGGTGTGTGTCTCTCTCTCTTTCTCCTTTTCTCCCTTTCCCTCCCTCTGCTCTTTACTTTAATTTCAGGCTGAATTCCCATCTGAGGCGCAGAGGCTCGCCAAGTCTACTTACTTGCCCTGGCTGTTAAGACCTGCACTAAAGGGAGCCTAAGGCGAGGCACCCTTAGATATTCAAGCGACCACTGGTGGCCCAACGTAGATGGTGCAAATTCCTTGTCTGGAATTTTATTGGTCTTCTGCGTAATCCAAGTTATTCAGCCCTCTTTCTTCACTTAATTTTCCTACTACACTATTTCTTCCTAATCTAATCTTATATTAATAAATAAATTTTTTCCTCACCGACTCCGTCCACCCTTCGAATTCCCTGGATCCACCGGGGCTAGACCCCGGCAGACAAAGACAGTAGAAATACCTTGAGAGATGCCAGAGCGTCTAATTCAGTGGCAAAGGTTTAGATGGGAAATATTTTTTATTATTGTATGTGTTTATTTTTGGCTGTGCTCAGTCTTCGCTGCTGTGCAGGCTTTTCTCTAGTCGCCATGAGCAGGAGCTACTCTTCATTGCAGTGCATGGGTTTTTCACTGCGGTGGCTTCCCTTGTTGTGGAGTACAGGCTCTAGGGTGCACAGGATTCAACAATGTGGTTCCTGGGCTTTAGAGAACTAATTGTGGTACACAGGTTTAGTTGGTTCATGGTGTGTAGGATCGTCTTGGATCAGGGATCAAACTCATATCTCCTGCATTGGCAGGTGGATTCTTTACCACTGCACCACCAGGAAAGCCCCAGATCGGAAATATTTAAGCATTATGTAAAAATTAAAATAGTTTTAAGTGCCGGCATAACTGGTAACTACACTAGCAGAGATTGAAAGGAATTGAAAACGTTGGTTTTAGGCCAAAGAGAAATTATCTTTTGTTGAAAAGAATATCAACAAGGGCTGTATTCCATTAGTGCATTTAGGGGCTTCCTAGCAGTTTCATCTTTTGTATGAGCACAGTAATTGTCTAGTCCAACCTCTTCCTCTCAGATGAAAAAAACAAGCTTTCAAAGGATAAAATAATTTGTCTGTGATCACAGTACAAGTTAAGGACAGATCAGTGTGATCTGCCTGAATCAAATTGATTCCTTGGTTCTAAGACTCCAATCAGCTTATATAGAATTACTCAGGCATTAGAAAAGATAGCTCAGGAAAACTATATTGAGACAAATGTAATGTTATTTGACTGAAGATCTGATCCATGGACTAATCATAGGATGGATTTGACTGGACCATGGTTTCCCAGCCTTAGCACTACTGACATTGTGGCCCAGATGATTCTTTGTTTTGAGGGGTTTGGGGTGGCTGTAGACTGTTTAGCATCATCCTCTACCACTAGCATCTCCTCAGTTGAGATAAGAATTATTTTCAGACATTGCCATATATCCTTTGAGGAGGAAATTCTCTCACAGTTGGACAACTACTGGACTAAACCTCAGGATGGCAGAACGTTTTACTAGTGCCTTAATTGCCTAATCCCTCATCCAAGGTAGGCTTTGTATTCTGTCCATTTAGCCCTAGCAGTCCTTGTCAGACAGGGCGATCAATCAATTGGGATCAGTATACAAGATAAAACCTGTTTTCCATTCCTAGTCTAGAGGGCAAGGTTTAGGGTAATTTGTAAGTAATAGTCCATATGTGAAACTTATACTCTCATTTTCTCTTCTCTCTTGAAATTACTTTAGTGGCAATGAATAAAGATACATGTAAACTAAAACCACATTGTTTTAAATAATAGAAGGTATTCACAAGTAAATTCACCGTACACTAGAATTTTGACACTAGTAATTGCTTCGGCTATGCGTAATGATAGCACCAATACAGTCTCCCTGTATTGTTCAGTTTTGCTATATCTTTGTTTCTTTGCCTCTCGTGAATATGACTAAATGCTAAGATTTTGTGACGTTAGCTTTAGACCATCCTCCTGGCTGTTCCTGGGTTTATTTGGTTCACAGTTTCTAGCTTCTACTCAATAATTGCAGCAACAGCTAGTGTTCCCGCCTCTTGGTCACCCTCACTGCCACTGTTCTCCGGATATTAATTATCACTTTCAGAAACGAGTTTGTATGGGACTGGATATACCAGTTAGAAAGTGGCTTTTAGTCCCAAACTAAATAGTACAAGCTAATTTCTTTGAAAGTTCCCTTTGTGTATTTCTTTTACCTTCACTTTGGTGACACCCATAGATATTCAGCTCAAGTAACGATTTGGCCTCTCTACATGGAAAGACACTTGTAGGAAACAGGCAAAGGAGAGCCAGATTTAGTGGAGGACCACTGACCTTGGGATCAATAATTCCTCTTCAGGAAGATCTGATAGAATTTTAAAGAATTTGTACGTCTGTCCTTCTCAGCTTGGTATTTAGCCACAGTAGAATTTAAACCCTCCTTAACCCTCTCTAGAAAGATCAGAATTGTCATTTCTATCACTGAAATTCAAAAGAGATTCTGATATATGAATCAACTCCTTTAAATTCGCATGACAAAAAGGTGTCTTGCTTATAGTATGGTCAATTATATGACCGTTAGTTCCTTTTAAGGGATTTTAAAAATAAATGCTACTGTTAATAGCTCCATTTATGCACAGAAACAGAGCTATGAAATACAGGGAGTGGGTAATCTACCCGTTGTATAGAAGAATGTCAGCTGGTTAGTCAGTAGCAGATGCCTGAACTCCATTGGCAGCTCTAAACTTTTGTGTGCTGTTTTTAAAACTAGGTAAGGAAGAGAGAGCTTGCTTTGATGTTCTCTGGTTTCTTTTCTTATCTTCTTCCATCTTACAGTTGGTCTAGGCTGTGTTTTACTCTGTGGCTTTCATTTCTGATTCCTTCTATGAAATTAGCATAGGTAGAATTAGTATAAAATGTTAGTATTTCTTGTTATTATTATTAAAAATAGAACAATTTGGTAGAAAACCTGGCTCTTTGTTGCTGTGGACTTTGTGACATCAGAGAATATATTGGTCTTCTGGGAATTACATGGAATCATGTATTATCTCCAGTGAGTTTTGATATGGACTTTTTATACTTTTTGAGGACATAAGACCTCAAATATTGCATGCAGTTATCTTTGTACTTATAAATGATTTTTCATTTTTTTATCTTCAAAATAGTCCATAGAGTTATACTGCTTTAACAATAAACATTTTGACAAGGTTCTATATATGATGCTAAGAGCTGCAGAAAGAACTTTCTGCTTTATTTAAATCACATCCTGATTGCTTAAGAGTTAAAAATATCTTCTTGATCTGTAATCTCTGGCTTCTTGTCACATTTCCTCCATCCATTCTTTCAACTGAGAATTTTTTTTGTACCTATCCTGTGCCAGGCATAGTGTAGGTACAGAGGATAAAACATTAAGCAGAAAAAATACCTTCTGAGCTTTGACAGAGCTTTTAGTTCAGTGGAGGTTACAGATGGATAAGCAAGCAATTACAAACCAGCATGTTGGTTAAGTACTGTGATTTGTGCACTGGCAGAGGTGATGAGGAAAGGAGTAGGTAAGCCTGAAAATGATGTGCCTAAGTCTTGGGCTTGGCAAACTAGAAACAGCTTCCTGAAGGGCGTGATGGCTCAGCCAAACCTGAATTGAGTTTAAGTTATATAAGAGCAGGGAGAAGGGTAAATTGCCTTATAAAGAAAGCTGAGCACAGAAGAATTAATACTTTTGAACTGTGGTGTTGGAGAATACTCTTAAGAGTCTCTTGGACTGCAAGGAGATCCAACCAGCCCATCCTAAAGGAGATCAGTCCTAGGTGTTCATTGGAAGGACTGATGTTGAAGCTGAAGCTCCAATACTTTGGCCACCTGATGCGAAGAGCTGACTCTTTTGAAAAGACCCTGATGTGGGGAAAGATTGAGGGCAAGAGGAGAAGGGGACGACAGAGGGCGAGATGGTTGGATGGCATCACCGACTCAATGGACATGAGTTTGGGTAAACTCCAGGAGTTGGTGATGGACAGGGAGGCCTGGAGTGCTGCAGTCCATGGGGTCACAAAGAGCTGGACATGACTGAGTGACTGAACTGAACTGAAAGAGTATGGCCTTTGAAGTGAGACAAGTAACTTTAACCATATTCCAGTTAAACTCTTCTGTTAATAAACGTGTTCCTTTTAACTGTGCCTCACAAGCTGAGAGAAATTTGGTTCTGAGCATGTAATATAAGATTAATTTTTGTATATCTTGTAGCATTAATCATGTTTGATTTATGGCCATCTTCATGTGGATTGCTAATGATGTGAAAATTTGTAAAGTATTGAATACTAAGGAAAAGAAGCAGCTGGATGTTCTAGATATTCATTATCCAGTTAAATTAAGTTTTTAATATTTATAATCTTAACATTTTTCAAACAAAAAAGGGAAGCCGAAAAAGTGTGTGATTAGACTGCATTGTGTCAATGTTTTCTTCACAGACCACAGTCTCTGGCTAAGGCAGATTGCTTTATATTGTTATGTGGTAGGGTATTTGGTAGATTATTTTAGGTGGTCTAAGATCTCTCACATGTGTAATTTCTAGTGAGACTGTTGGCATAATTTAGACATAAAAACCTTTATATGGATTGATACCTTTTCTTGTACAAGGTAAATTTTCACATCTAATATAATTAGCTATTCTTTTTCCTTAGTCTGACACAGTTCTAAATGAAAAGGCTGATCAAGGATTTTTGTCTGTTTTTTTTTTTCCCCCATTTGTTGGGGGTTTTGTTTTGTTTTAAAAATCTGTTTTATCCTAGCTTTCTGAGTGAACTTGCCCATCTTTAAAAGTTTTCTCTTACTTGAAGGAGATGCACTACTTTAATCTGTGTGGTTTCTCTTACTGTTGCTCTGTGGTAACTCTTGAGTAAATTTTGCCCAGCAAATACCCTTCCAAGACTTTACAGTCAGCTTTCTTTATATGTGGGAGACTTTTTTACCTGGAAAAGAAATATGTATACATCAAAGATAAATTTGGGGAGAAGGAAAATTCCCAGAAAGCATTTTCCTTTCTTAACTGGTTTTAGTTGGGGCTGGGTGTTGCACATTATGTATTTTATATCAATTGGTGGAATCATAAGTGCTAAATATAGAGGATGATTTTTGAAGGGATTTTTTTTCTTACTCAGTGTCTAGGTGATTGTTAAATAGTATTGGCTATAGTTTTCACTTACTTGAACCACTATTCACTGGTGAATCTAGATGTGGGTGGTAGATATGGAAAGAAGTTGGCTCAGCTTAATGATATTATTAATGACTTTATTATGTGACTGCCATTCTTTCCTTTTATTCTTTTTAACTTCAGGAGGTATATCCAATATGCCTGGCAACTTTCAAGAGAAAATCTCAATCATCTCTTCTTTGTGAAATACAAAGTTCATGACCTATCAGATTTCATAGAGCTTGTATCATAACTTAGTGAGTTATGAATGATGAGTTAATTTACTTGACTTTCTTTAAATTTTATTCCTTTTGTCTTTCTCCCTTTTGCTATTGCCCTGAAACAAAAGCATATCCTGTTGTGATGTAAAGCATGAATGGAGAAACTTCCAAGGCAGACTGTTAGGGTAGCAGGGAGGCAGGGATTAAGCAGGGTGTAGGGGATGGGAAGGCAGTATTTTTTGTCTTCAGACTCTTAAGGGAAAGGTTGCTACCCACTGAGGAAGGGAAGGTGTTATTTTCTTGGATTAGAGTTGGGAAAGGGAAGACATATTTTTAAAAATACAGTATTTAAGAAGCTCCCAGTTTGACCTTACTTGTTTCTACAATTATTGAGCAGAAGCATGAAAGTGAAAGTCACTCAGCCGTGTCCAACTCTTTGTTACCCCATGAGCTATACAGTCCATGAAATTCTCCAGACCAGAATACTGGAGTGGGTAGCTGTTCCCTTCTCCAGGGAATCTTTCCAACCCAGGGATTGAACCCAGGTCTTCTACATTGCAGGCGGATTCTTTACCAGCTGAGCCACCAGGGAAGCCCGAAGCTAGAAACAGTATACTAAATAAAACTCTCAGGTTTTACCCTGTGCGTTCTACTCCTCTGTCATTTAGCCACCATTGAATAACTGTTACTCAATGACAGTAGTAGGTTTGCTATGTTTCAGAAGTGCTAGGATCTCTAAGAAGTTGGATGAATGGCTGAGGATGCCATGAGACCAGAATGAAACATCTCTCAAGGGTGATGAAACACTTCAAAGGGTTCTCTTGATTTCTGCCCTGATGATGATGTATGGCAGCTTTGCTTTCACTGAAAAGACTGTTGAAAATGACGCTTTCTTAGGACCATCCTTGAGAGTGATGCCACCCTTTTTTTCATTTCACAGTGCTTCATGTAGAATACATTAATGTCAATGACTATCTTACATCATTTTCCTTATCCATTCCTCTTTTAAAATTTTAGGTTGTATTCATTTTAAGTTTTTTGTTTCTTGTTATTTGGTTTCGTTTTGTTTTTGCTATTGTAAGTAATTCTTTAATGGATAATTTTGTTGAACATTGGGTTTTCTCTCTCTTAAAATCGTTTGAAGGACTAATGAAGAGTAAGATGAAAGTGTAAAACTTAATTTCGCCAGATAGTTAGAACACTGGGGACATGATTGGGTAGATGATGATCATGAATATTAAAAACTAATCAGTGAAAGTAGTTTGAGGAGAAAAGCTAATGTGCTTTTGGGGAGCAGAAATGTTTTACATACAGATTAGTAGCAAAATAAATCCATAATATAAACTGAACTCGTGTAAATGTTTAAGCTTTTTTTAATCTGGGAGAAGAGAAATCATTATGTATGTCTTCTAAGTTCCAACAGAGCAGAGGTTCTTAACCTGGACTTGATGGATAAACTTTAGGGGAATCTCACACATGTTTATTGTGAGATGGGGGAACCAAACTTTTTGCCCATCTCAAATGATGTTTGTGTATTTTTTAGAAGGGAACATGTACATGTGATTGAAATCCCCTGCCTGCTGTTGCCCTCTCACAATCCCCAACCTTTTCTGATCATTAGAATTCTGATCTAAGAGGATATCTTCTGCTCTTGCAGTTATATTTTAATGAATGCAGAGCCAATCAGTATTTTCTTTGACTAAATTGTTTTTGCAAATCTGTTTCTAGTACCAAGCAGCTAGAAAAGAGACATTAAGGACATGATACATTTTCAGTTCCATTTCTATATACAGTAGCCTTCACCATCAGAAGGAAGCTGGGCAGATTTTATTGAATGTACTGAAGTAATTAATCTTCATTAGGACTCTTGCCATGGCCTTGTAAATGAAAATTTATGATAAGAGGAAAAGTCTGGCACTATATTTGAATACCAGAGTGCCAGTATTTAAAGATAGGTATAAAGATTTCTGAGAATTTTTTAATGGTCCCAAGGTCATGTATTATTAGCTTAAAATTCTTTAAGAAGAAGTCCAAGCTACATTTACTGACATGAATGTAAGAAGGAGAGTTTTATATAAATAAGGGCAAGTGAACATTCAAATGCTGAACTCTGGTAGCTTTCCACACACTATTTGGCAGCATGTTGTAAAAGGACACCCACAGATTTCTGTGTGAGTGAATTCTCCCTGTCCTCAGCTTCCTTGCGGCTAGATCAGTATGCAGTTTCACCTAATTTCTTGTGTGCATTCCAAAAAAGAGGAGAAAAGCACGAGGTTGAAAAGCTGTACAGAGACTGTAGTAGAAGGAGCGTGCTTTCTTCCAGCTTATCCTGGCTTTTTTTAAATGTCTGAATAGGCTTGTATGGCGATGTTGATCCTCCATTTTATGATGTAACACACACCAACTTGCACAGCCCTAATTGTACATGAACAAATACAGCTGCCACAGAAGTTAGGAGCTCTCACATTCGGCATCATGATGCTTTCTGGCGGCACAATCTCTTCCAGTGTCAGAATTCCAAGTGATTATGGTTACCATTTTGTAACTTAATTATTGGAAACAAGTGTCCTTGAAAGTTTAGGGATTATATTGTGTTTCTGTAAAGCCCTAGTATGCCAGGGAAGAAGCTGAAAGGTTTTCCCAACAAATCTTTCCTTCTTTGATGTTTTGGCCACAGTCATATCAGAAAGCACTTGGAATGTTCTTGAGGCTTGGAGTAACAGTTCTAAGTTCAGGCCCTGTAGGCCAGGGAATGTGGTTTCCAGATTACAGAGAATGTTCTCATCTCTTGTATTGGAGTTCACTTACACATCACTTATTTAAAGTAAACTATTTAAACTATTTAGCCTTTCTATTCATGGCAAGTACTGATGATTACCTTCTTCTTGTTGGAATGTCCCATCCCTTTCTCTATCTGTTACAACTATTGACTAAAGCTACCTAAGGGCCAGAGGGAGAATTTTTTTTAAAAGCAAGCCAAATAAGACATGGTAGTTTCCTCTACATGAAAAAATATTATATCAATGAATCAAACTCTATCCTTCTGCTTTTAAGTAGTAATACTTGGGAATTTAAACTATGTCTCTATGTCTGTTCCTCAAAGAATGGTCTCAGAAGCATCTGTATTACAGAAATAGTTGCTTGAGCAGGTCTAAGACACAAATTACATGAGGTTTTATGAACCAGGCTTCCTGGGTAGCTCTAGTGGTAAAGAACCCGCCTGCAGGAGACACGGATTCAGTCCTTGGGTTGGGAAGATCCCCTGGAGGAGGGCATGGCAACCCGCTCCAGTATTCTTGCCCCTGGAGAATTCCATGAAAAGAGGAGCCAGGCAGGCTGCAGTCCAGTGGCTCGCAGAGTCGACCACAACTTGAGCAACTTAGCACACATGCATGCATGCTGTGAACCAAGAAACTGAATGACTTTCCCATGGGCACCACTGCATACAGTTTGGAATATGGATGTACATTCCATATCTGAAACTTAGCAACATGCAGAGAAGTAGGAGTTTTATGAAATTAAGTCTGTGTTAGAACAAAGGCAGGCTATTTTACCCTATGGAAAAAATTGTGACTTCTGGAGTCAGGTAGACTGACCTAAGTTTGAATGTTCATTTCTTTTACAAGTTGTAGGCCATACCAAGTTAGTTTACTTAATCTCTCTGACCTTGTTTTCTTCATCAATTGAATGATGATAATTCTTACCTTGCAAGGTTACCAGGAAGATCTAATTAAAGTAAGAAGAAAGCAGAGTATGATATGTAATAGAGTCATTAATATAATCATTTTTAACTACTAAAAACAAAACTATGGGCGGAGTTTTTAAATAAGTGCATACTCTTCTAAGAATAGGATATCTTCTGGGATATCAACTTTCTGCTTTCCTCCTCCTCAAAATCTTTCATTAAGAAAAAAAATCATTCATTACACCCCATAAACACAACATGGCAGACCCCTATTTTCACTACAGAACTATCCTACAGACTAGTGCTGTGTGATATAATGAAAATGATGTCATTAAAATATCCTATTCAGTGTATGGATGAAGAGTCTGTATTACCAGCCTGGAATGTGGGAAATGTCTTTACTTGTCTATTTTTCTTCCTCAGTGTTTTCATTATTCAGGAATTAAACATACTGAAAGTTTACTAAGTACTTGGCATAGAGCAAGAGAAATATTGGATCCAGTCCTCATAAAGCTTATATTCCAGTGAGGGAATGTAAAGAGAAGAGATGATGATAAAGGCCATGAAAGTGATAAATGTAGGATAATGAGAGAGGAATTGGGAGAGTTTGCTTTATATAAAGTGGTTAGGAATAACCTCTCTGAAGTGAGACATGAAGAATTATTGAAAGCCTTCTCTTTAGGATAGAGGAAATCATTCATCCTAACATTCTAACCATGAATTGCTTGTACATTTATTAAAATTTAAATATTTATCTTAAAAGCATCTCTATAATTATATGGCTGCCAGAGATTCCCTTTTTTCATTCCATCATTCTTCACCCATGTGTCTATCCTGACTGTGAGTCTAATTGGTTTGATAGAGGGTGATGAGGGTGAGAAGCAGCTGCTCTTCTAGTCCACAGAGTGGCAGCTTATTAGAATGGTGTATGCCAGCATGAAGTATATGAGGACAGGAGGAGGATGTTAGGATGGACTGAGTACACCAGTGAAAGACTTAGAAAGGCTTAGGTTACGTACTCATAACCTAAGACGTAGATTATTAGTTAAAGCACTGAGGATAAGGGAGAAAACTTGAATGTATTTTTATGTTTAACTATTTAGGTTATAATGTGTTGATGGTGCATCAGCTCTTTCAAACTGTGCAAATCTTTTTCTTATTAACTATGTACATATCATTTCTGTAGCAACCTTAGTTTTTACAGTAGAAATTGAATGAAAAGTGGAGTTTTTATGTATCCCTTGCCCCTGTCCCCCACAGCCTTTCCTGTCGTCAACAGAACTGAGCAGTTATATGTTACTTAGCCATAAAAATGAATGAGTTACTGGCATTTGCAGTAATGTCAGTAGACCTTGACATTGTCTAGAGAGTATTATGCTTAGTGAAGTAAGTCAGAGAAAGACAGATACTGTATATGTCATCATTTATATATTGAGTCTAAAAAAGAAATGAATGTATATAGCAAAACAGAAACAGACTCACAGATAAATAAAACAAACTAGTGGTTACCACTAGGAATTACCAGTGGGAAGAGGCGGGGAGGGTCAAGATAGGAGTATGGGATTAAGACATACTACCTACCAGGTATAATATAAATAAGAAATGATGATATATTGTATACCAAAGGGAAATATAGTCATTATTTTAAAGTAAGTTTAAATGGAGTACAACCTATGTACTGAATTACTGTGTTATATACCTGAAACTAACATAATACTGTAAATCAACTATTCTTCAATTTAAAAAAGAGAGAGAGAAGGTAGTTGGAGAAACTATAATATTTACTGCACATTTACCGTGCATTCAGTTCAGCTCAGTTCACTTCAGTTGCTCAGTCATGTCCGACTCTTTGTGAACCCATGAACCACAGCACGCCAGGCCTCCCTGTCCATCACCAGCTCCCGCACTCCACCCAAACCCATGTCCATCGAGTCGGTGATGCCATCCAACCATCTCATCCTCTGTCATCCCCTTCTCCCCCTACCCTCCATCTTTCCCAGCATCAGGGACTTTTCCAATGAGTCAGCTCTTAGCATCAGGTGGCCAAAGTATTGGAGTCTCAGCTTCAACATCAGTCCCTCCAATGAAAACCCAGGACTGATCTCCATTAGGATGGAATGGTTGGATATCCTTGCAGTCCGAGGGACTCTCAAGAGTCTTCTCCAATACCACAGTTCAAACACATCAATTCTTCAGTGCTCAGCTTTCTTTATAGTCCCAACTCTCACATCCATACATGACCACTGGAAAAACCATAGCCTTGACTAGACAGACCTTTGTTGGCAAAGTAATGTCTCTGCTTTTCAATATGCTATCTAGTTTGGTCATAACTTTCCTTCCAAGGAGTAAGTGTCTTTTAATTTCATGGCTGCAGTTACCATCTGCAGTAATTTTGGAGCCCCCAAAAATAAAGTCAGCCACTGTTTCCACTGTTTCCCCATCTATTTGCCATGAAGTGATGGGACCAGATGCCATGATCTTCGTTTTCTGAATGTTGAGTTTTAAGCCAACTTTTTCACTCTCCTCTTTCACTTTTATCAAGAGGCTCTTTAGTTCTTTTTCACTTCCTGCCATAAGAGTGGTGTCATTGCATATCTGAGGTTACTGATATTTCTCCCGGCAATCTTGATTCCAGCTTGTGCTTCCTCCAGCCCAGCGTTTCTCATGATGTACTCTGCATATAAGTTCAATAAGCAGGGTGACAATATACAACCTTGACGTACTCCTTTTCCTATTTCGAACCAGTCTGTTGTTCCATATCCAGTTCTAACTGTTGCTTCCTGACCTGCAACAGGTTTCTCAAGAGGCAGGCCAAGTGGTCTGGTATTCCCATCTCTTTCAGAATTTTCCACAGTTTATTGTGATCCACACAGTCAAAGGCTTTGGCATAGTCAATAAAGCAGAAATAGATGTTTTTCTGGAACTCTTTTGCTTTTTCCATGATCCAGCGGATGTTGGCAATTTGATCTCTGGTTCCTCTGCCTTTTCTAAAACCAGCTTGAACATCTGGAAGTTCATGGTTCACGTATTGCTGAAGCCCGGCTTGGAGAATTTTAAGCATTACTTTACTAGCGTGTGAGATGAGTGCAATTGTGCGGTAGTTTGAGCATTCTTTGGCATTGCCTTTCCTTGGGACTGGAATGAAAACTAACCTTTTCCAGTCCTGTGGCCACTGCTGAGTTTTCCAAATTTGCTGGCATATTGAGTGCAGCACTTTCACAGCATCATCTTTCAGGATTTGAAATAGCTCAACTGGGATTCCATCACCTCCACTAGCTTGTTCATAGTGATGCTTCCTAAGGCCCACTTGACTTCATATTCCAGGATGTCTAGCTCTCGGTGAGTGATCACACCATTGTGATTATCTTGGTCTTGAAGATCTCTTTTGTACAGTTCTTCTGTGTATTCTTGCCACCTCTTCTAAATATCTTCTGCTTCTGTTAGGTCCATACCATTTCTGTCCTTTATCGAGCCCATCTTTGCATGAAATGTTCCCTTGGTATCTCTGATTTTCTTGAAGAGATCTCTGCTGCTGCTGTTAAGTCGCTTCAGTCGTGTCCAACTCTGTGCGACCCCATAGACAGCAGCCCACGAGGCTCCCCCGTCCCTGGGATTCTCCAGGGAAGAACATTGGAGTGGGTTGCCATTTCCTTCTCCAATGCATGAAAGTGAAAAGCAAAAGTGAAGTCACTCAGTCGTGTCCAACTCTTTGCGACCCTATGGACTGCAGCCCCAGGCTCCTTCATCCATGGGACTCTCCAGGCAAGAGTACTGGAGTGGGGTGCCCTCTTTCCTATTCTGTTGTTTTCCTCTATTTCTTTGTATTGATCCCTGAGGAAGGCTTTCTTATCTCTCCTTGCTATTCTTTGGAACTCTGCATTCAGATGCTTATATCTTTCCTTTTCTCCTTTGCCTTTTGCTTCCCTTCTTTTCACAGCTATTTGTAAGGCCTTCTCAGCCAACCATTTTGCTTTTATGCATTTCTTTTTCTTGGGGATGTTCTTGATTCCTGTCTCCTGTACAATGTCACGAACCTCCAACCATAGTTCACCAGGCACTCTATCAGATTTCGTCCCTTAAATCTATTTCTCACTTCCACTGTATAGTCTTAAGGGATTTGATTTAGGTCATACCTAAATGGTGTAGTGGTTTTCTCCACTTCAATTTCAATCTGAATTTGGCAATAAGGAGTTCGAGCTACAGTCAGCTCCCAGTCTTGTTTTAGCTAACTGTATAGAGCTTCTCCATCTTTGGCTGCAAAGAATATAATCAATCTGATTTTGGTGTCGACTATCTGGTGATGTCTATGTGTAGAGTCTTCTCTTGTTTTGTTGGAAGAGAGTGTTTGCTATGACCAGCGTGTTCTCTTGGCAAAACTCTATTAGCCTTTGCCTTGCTTCATTCTGTACTCCAAGGCCAAATTTGCCTGTTACTCCAAGTGTTTCTTGACTTCCTGCTTTTCCAGTGCTTATTTATCAATTATCTTCGATGAGATAGATATTAAACACATTTTACAAATTAGGAATTAACACTTCATGAAGTTAAACAGCTTTCCCAAGTTTTGGCATTTGTTTCAATTTAGTCAAGTCTGACTCCAACGCTACTTTTTCCATACCAGATTTTTTATAAAACTGTCAAGTGACTGATTTTAAAAAGCAGTCATTTCAACATTAAACATGCTAGAAGAAAAAGATATTCTTTTTTTTTTCTTTTTTAAAAAATTATTTATTTTAATTAGAGGTTAATTACTTTATAATATTGTATTGGTTTTGCCATACATCAACATGAATCCACCACAGGTATACAGGTGTTCCCCATCCTGAACCCCCCTCCCTCCTCCCTTCCCGTACCATCCCTCTGGGTCATCCCAGTGCACCAGCCCCAAGCATCCAGGATCATGCATTGAACTTGGACTGGCGATTCGTTTCATATATGATATTATACATGTTTCAATGCCATTCTCCCAAATCATCCCACCCTCTCAAGATGTATACATCCCAGAGGAGTTACATGTCTTTTTTCAAAGAAAATAAAAATTACTATTTTTTCATTGAATCAAAGTGGCAAGTTACACTCCTCCTTTAATGTTAAAGTAGTATTTCATTCCTTACTGTGAGTCTGCAGTTATTGGATGCTTCTTCTTTGTAGTAGTTTTTTCCTTATGCAATTAATATTTTACTTTTCACTGTAGCTTTGATATTTTGGATTTCTTTGGAATTAATTATATGCTATTTGAAAAAAAATACAGTCCAGATTTTAATGTCCACTTATATACTGGCTCAAACAGAAATTAAGAATGTGATTTTTAGAGATCATTCTACCTAACTTTATGTAATTGAGTGAGTTGGATATTTAGCAGTATAGAAGCTTAGCTTTGTGAGTTGATTCATCATTTATTTAAGAAGTACTTATTGAGCCTCTGGGTACTAGGGAATGTGACTGCAAAGAATAAGACAGTTTTTGTCTTCAAGGAACTTGAGATCTAATGGGTGAAGCAGTCTAAGTGCAGCATTTCCTAAGGTGTAGTTGAGGAGTGCATAGTGCTGGGGGGTCACCTACAAGAGGGCACTTAACCTAGACTAGGATGGTCTGGGAGGCTTCCCAGGGTTGAGTCAGGAGAAGGAGGGGAACGAATGACAAATATAAACAAAGCTTTTAAATTAAGATAGTTACAGAGGTGCTAGGAAGACTTGGATGGATTTGACAGAGATTAGTGAAGAAATGATCAGTTGAATTAAGGATGTGAAGAAGAAGTTAAAGAATGACTTCTAGGCTTTTAGTAGGAGTATTACTATTTGCTTGGAAGGAAAATATAGGAGAAAGAATATATTTGGGGGGAAATGGGTAGTAGTTAGGGACATGTTGAGTTTGCATACCTTTGAAAATACAGATAGAGATATCCAAGATCCAGTTGAATATGCTGATCTGGTGATTAGGAAGGAATTCTAGGCTAAAGATGCATATTTTATAAGTCAAAAGCACTGTGGAAGATAGTGAGTTACGGAATTTAGCCATAACATGACTGTAGGATTTTGAAAATATGATTCATATGACTTTGAAAAGCATATGCAAAGTTGAAATTTAGAACACTGGGAACTTGTGCTATTAAAAACAAGCGGTTAGTCAGCAGACTGGAGCCTGTGTACCCGCAAACCAGACTGAACGCTGTGAGAGTTCTCCCATGCATAAAGCTTTCCCCTGTGACGTTGCAACTTGAATTAGAAGCAGAGTTTGTTGAAGCCTTGCCTGCCGCCTTCATTGCAGTAATGATACTTTGCAGGACTTGAAGAACCTTCAAAAAGGTCGTGACTTCTGTCTCTCAGATGAGTGGACATTTATTGAATGACTTCTTTTTATTAGTTGGAGGAAAATTGCTTTACAATGTTGCGTTGGTTTCTGCCCTACAACTACGTGAATCAGTCATAATTACACATACATCCCCTCTCTTGAGCCTCCCTCCTCTCCCTGAATGACTTTTTTTATTCAAATCATCTTCACAGATAAAGAAGACAAATAGCCCCAGACTACAAAAACCTAAAAATGTAGTAGACACAGGAAGAGATCTATACAGAATTTACTGTAATACCATTCAGAATGAGTGCAATGAAAGAGGCACAGACAGAATGCAAAATGAAATTATGTGAAGGGAATCTTTGAGGAAAAGGTAGCATTTGAACTGGGCTTTGATAGGGAGGATTCAAATGGTTGTGAAACAGAAAAGGTAATCCCAAATGGAGATAAACGAAATTGAGAACCTAGAACATATTCAGGGAATAAAATGTAGTCCAGAGGAACAGAGTATATTAAAGAGGGGTAGTGTAGAATAGGGTACAGAGGCAGGCAATACAAGAAGGCAGTCCCTGAAGTGTTTATGAAGAATTAAAAGAACCAAGGTGTACTTTACAAAGAGTCCTCCTTTAAGCATATATTGGGTTGGCAGGAATGGGAGCACTGTTACATGGGAGACATAAAGGTTTAAAGTATGATAATTCAACAAGAACCTAAATTTAAGAAAATTGGTTTTTAACCTTTTTCTTTTTTCTTAGGGGATAGTGGGCATGGAAGTCATTATTAAATGGCTTTTTTTTAAAGCTTAATATGTAAATCTGAAAAGTATAATCAGTGGAGCACAGTTCTCAAGTCTAGAACAATGACTTCCAGTGTTTTTATCATCACAGAGAACTTTTGCTTTCAACTCCTGTGGTCCCTCTGTTTTGAAAGATTTTTGTCTTTCAAGAAAGTTAACAAAAAGTTAATGTTTCACATTTGTTTTATTAACAAAGGCATAGTTTCCAGTCCACCCAAGCTTGTAAGTATTCACAAAGTTCAGTTATTATTATTTCAGACAAAAGCAAAAAAATACAGAACTTAGTCTAGGGCATACAGTTGCAGGTATTTTGAAATGCTGAAAATAACCCATGACCCATCCATCATGACGAAAGAAATCTTACCTTTCCCCATACTTCTGTGGATCCAGGGACCCAGGTTGAAGTTTTTGTAGCACACTTACTTATGCTTTGAACTATATAGAAATACAAAGAATAATTGTAATTATTCTTTGCTCAGAACTACATTTCCTTTCAAATCTTATTCTTTTTTTTTTAATTGCAAAGAGTAATACAGACTTGTTACAGAAAAACAGATACATATACCAGCAAAAATGAATATTTTAAAAAAATCTTCCAAATCTTATTCAGTGCAAACATAAATGCAGCCTTTTTAAACAAAGACAGACACCTACTGTGTATTGGTTTTATAGCTGTTTTCAGTATCAAGAAATTCCTTCAACATTTTAAAAATAGCTCCATAGTATTTCATTTCTAATTTTATAATTTACTTAACAAATTAATATCTTATGATTGGACCTTTGGGTTTCTGACTTTCTGAAATTACAAGTAGCTTTGCTTAAATATCCTGTAACTAAATCTTTATACACAGCTCTAATTATTTCCTTGGGATAAATTCTTAGAAGAGAAATTGCTGGATGTGCATTCTTAAAAGGTGTTAGCATTTGCCCTCCAGAAAGGTTGTACTAATTTACATTCCCACCTAGCGGTTTGCATTCTAATTGGGAATTAAGATGCATACATGAAAAAAAAAAATTTTCCTTCAGTGTCAGGAGATAGTAATACTAGGTGCAAAAAAATGACTAGTGAACAATTAGAGTTACAGGAATTCAGAGGAAAGAGATCACTTTTAATAGGGAGCTTAGGTACCTTTGTGGATGGTGATGGAATTGAAGATGGATCTTGAAACAAAGGAGGACCAAAAAGGAGGGTAGTGCTACAGAGGGGACTCACAAGAATGTCTGATCTTCTGGGCAAGTGCCATGGATGAGACGTGCCAGAAGGAGGGCTGACCCTACCACGTTAGTTAGCTCATGTGTTTCTCCCTCTTCTGTTGCTCATAAGTGTAATTCAGACTCCGCTCTTGTTCTGGGTCACTAGGTAGCTACACGGAGTAGGCAATGGCACCCCATTCCAGTACTCCTGCCTGGAAAATCCCATGGATGGAGGAGCCTGGTAGGCTGCAGTCCATGGGGTCGCTGAGGGTCAGACACAACTGAGCGACTTCACTTTGTCTTTTCACTTTCATGCATTTGAGAAGGAAATGGCAACCCACTCCAGTGTTCTTGCCTGGAGAATCCCAGGGACAGGGGAGCCTGGTGGGCTGCTGTCTGTGGGGTCACACAGAGTCGGACACGACTGAAGTGACTTAGCAGCAGCAGCAGGTAGCTACAAGCACCTGAAACCAGGAAATCAAACCTGTTGGAAAATCAGTTCAATTTCTGGGAGAATTTTGAGGTTTGGGTTCAGAGAATTTAGAAGGTAGGAAAGTTGTATTCCATTTAAAACTCAGTTATTAATATGTTTACTAAGATGTTAAAATAGAATTCACATCCCAATGTTAAATCTTTTTTTCTTAATTATTAGCAATGAATAAATTGGCTCAAATGCTCTCTGTGGGTATCATGACAGGCTTTTGTGTAAACATTTTCACTAAAAAGTCATTGAAGTAAAACTTTGTTATTGTTGGTTCAGATTACATATTACAGCGTGATATTTGTGTATGTGTTGTTGCTGTTTGGTAGGTTCTTTAAGTCATATACCTGACTTACATACTAGTAAACTGCATTGCTCGTTAAATCTGTTAATTAGAGTATTAAAAGATAAGTAGCTCTGATTCTTCTGCTTTTGTAGTTTTATAGAAATAGTGGGGCTGTTAATGATCTGAGCCATCCTTTTGCTTTTTAAGGCGTATTTTATCAACCTAATAGGTTGTACTCTTAATGTTGAACAGTAATATGGTCCTTCTTGACACTTAACATGATACATTTGAAGCATATGTAGAGAGTTTGGCACTCTAACTCCCACAGAAACACTAACATAAGCCATGAAATGCAGAGTTCAGCCTCAGATTCCCAGCCCTGTTTTGTAGCCACTACCCAGTTTTCATTTCATACTGTTCGACTCCTTACAGCCTTTGGTCCCCTGTACTTTATAGCAGGTTCCCACTAGCTGTCTGTTTTACAAATGGTAGTGTTTATGTGTCAATCCTAATCTCCCAATTTGTCCCTCCACCCCCTTCCTCCACTGTGTCCACACGTCTGTTCCCTAGGTCTGCGTCTGTATACTTGCCCTGGAGCTAGGTTTATCTGTACCATGTTTCTAGATACCACATATATGAGTTAATATATGACACTTGTTTTTCTCTTTCTGACTTACTTCACTCTGTATGACACACTCTAGGTCCATCTACCCTCTGCAGATGACCCAGCGTCTTTCCTTTTTTTGATGGAATAATGTTCTGTTGCTCATATATGCCACATCTTCCTTCTCTGCTGTTGGACGTTTAGGTTGCTTCCACGTCCTGGCTATTGAAAATAATGCTGCAGTGAGCCTTGGGGTGCATGTTGTTTTGAATTATAGTTTTCTCAGGGTATATGCCCAGTAGTAGCATTGCTGGGTCATATGGTAGTTCTGTTTTTAGTTTTTAAGGAACCTCCATACTGTTCTCCACAGTGGCTGTATCAGTTTACATTGCCACCAGTAGTGCAGGAGGGCTCCCTTTTCTCCACCTCGTCTCTAGCATTTACTGTTTGTAAATTTGTTTTGATGATGACCGTTTTGACTGGTGTAGGTGATAGCTCCTTGTAATCTTGATTTGCCTTTCTCTAATAATTAGTGATGTTGAACATTGTTTCCTGTGCCTCTTGGCCATCTGAATGTCTTTTTTGGAGAGATGTCTGTTTAAATCTTGCATCCATTTAAAAAATTTTTTTTAAATTGAGCTCTGTGAGCAGTTTGTATATTTTGGAGATTGATTCTTTGTCCAGTGCTTCCTTTGCAAATATTTTCTTCCATTCTGAGAGTTGTCTTTCCATCTTGTTTATGGTTTCCTCGCTGTACAAAAGTTTCTAATTTTAATTAAGTCCCATTTGTTTGTTTTTGTTTTTACTATCGTTACTCTAGGAGATGGGTCAAAAAAGATCTTGCTGTAGTTTATATCAAAGAGTGTTTTTCCTATGTTTTCCTCTAAGAATTTTATAGTTTCTGACCTTATATTCAGGTCTTTAATCCATTTTAAATTTATTTTTTTGTATGGTGTTAGATAGTATTCTAATTTCATTCTTCTACATGTGGCTGTCCAGTTTTCCCAGCACCACTTAGTGAAGAGGCTATCTTTTCTCCATTGCATATTCTTGTCTCCTTTGTCACAGATTATTAGTGCCCGTAAGTGCCTAGGTTTACCTCTGGGCTTTCTATCCTGCGTCATTGATCTCCATTTCTGTGTTTGCACTAGTACCCTACTGTCTTGGTTACTGCAGCCATGTAGTATAGTGTAAAGCCATGGAGCCTGATCCTTCCAACTCCATTTTTCCTTCTTACAATTGTTTTGGCTATTCGGGATCTTTTGTGTTCCCATATAAATTATAAGATTTTTTGTAGTAATTCTGAGAAGAATGCCATATTCCTCCATCTGTGTAATCTTTGATTTCTTTCATCAGCGTCTTTTAATTTTCTGAATACGTGTCCTTTGCTTCCTTAGGTACATTTATTCCTCAGTATTTTATTCTTTCTGATGCAATGATAATGGGGTAATTTCCTTGATTTCTATTTCTGATCTTTCGTTGTTAGCATATAAGAGTGCAAGAGATGACTATGTATTAACTTTGTATCCTTAAGCTTCACAAAATTCACTGATGAACTCTAGTGGTTTTCTGGTGACATCTTTAGGATTTTCTCTGTATGGTGTCATCTCATCTGCAAACAGTGACAGTTTTACTTCTTTTCCAATTTGGATTTATTTTATTTCTCTTTCTTCTCTGATTGCTGTGGCTAGAACTTCTAAATCTATGTTGAAAAATAGTGCCAAGAGTGGACATCCTTGTCTTGTTGCTGATCTTAGAGGAAATGCTTTCCATTTTGAACGTTTGAGAATGATATTTACTGTGGGTTTGTCGTATGTGGCCTTTATCATGTTGAGGTAGATTCCCTTTATGCCTACTTTCTGGAGCGTCGATTTTTTTTTTTTTTTTTAATCAGTGCGTGTTGAATTTTGTCAAAAGCTTTTCCTGCATATATTAAAATGATGATATGGTTTTTACCTTTTAGTTTGTTGATGTGGTGTGTCACATTGATTGACTTGTGGACCTTGAAAAATCCTTGTATCCCTGTGATAGATCCCACTTGATCATGGCATATGATCCTTTTAATGGGTTATTGGATTCAGTGTGCTAGTATTTTCTTGAGGATTTTTGCATCTTTGTTCATAAGTCATGAAGTGAAGTGAAGTAAAAGTTGTTCAGTCATGTCCGACTCTGTGCAACCCCATGGACAGTCCATGGAATTCTCTAGGCCAGAATGCTAGAGTGGGTAGCCGTTCCCTTCTCCACTGTATCTTCCCAACCCAAGGATCAAACCCAGGTCTCCCGCATTGCAGGCAAATTCTTTACCAACTGAGCCAGCAGGGAATCCGTCATCATTCATACTGGTCTGTAATTTTCTTTTTTTGTGATATCTTTGTCAGGTTTTAATATCAGGGTGATGGTGGCTTCATAGAATGAGGTTGGGAGTGTTTTTCCCTCTACAATTTTGTGTAAGAGTTTCAGGAAGGTAGATGTTAAATAGAGTTTGCCTGTGAAGCCATGTGGTCCAGGAGTTTGTTTGTTGGAAGATTTTTAATCACAGTTTCAATTTCAGTACTTGTGACTGGTCTGGTCATATTTTAATTTCTTCCTAGTTCAGTCCTGGAAGGTTGTACCTTTCTAAGAATTTGTCCATTTGCTTCAGGTTGTCCGTTCTACTGGCTAATAGTTGCTTGTGGTCATCTCTTACAATCCTTTGTATTTCTGTGGTGTCCCTTGTAACTTCTCTTTAATTTCTAATTTTATTGATTTGAGTCCTCTCCCTTTTTTCCTTGATGAATCTGAATAAAGATTTATCCATTTCCTTTTTCTTCTCAAAGAACCAGATTATAGTTTCATCTGAAGTGCTAGTGTTAGTCACTCAGTTGTTTCATTTATCTTTGCTATTGTTTTCTTCGTCTCTATCTATTTCTCCTCTGATCTTTATGATTTCTTTCCCTCTACTAACTTTGGTTTTTGTTTGTTCTTCTTTCTCTAGTTGCTTTAGGTGTGAGTTAGGTTGTTTATTTGAGACTTCCTGTTTCTTCAGATAAGATTGTATTGCCATAAACCTCCCTCTTAGAACAGCTTTTAGTGCATGCCATACATTTTGGATTGTCCTATTTTCATTGTCATTTGTCTCTAGTTATTTTTTATTTCCTCGTTGATTTCTTCTGTGATCCAGTGATATTTAATAACATATTGTTTAGCCTCCACGTGTTTGTGTTTTTTACAATATTTTTTTTTCCTGTAATTGATTTGTAATCTCATAGTGTTGTAGCTGGAAAAGATGTTTGATATGATTTCAATTTTCTTAAATTTACCGAGGCTTCATTTGTGACCCAAGATGTGGTCTGTCCTAGAGAATGTTCTGTGTTCTGTGTGCACTTCAGAAGAAAGTATATTCTGTTGCTTTCTGAGGTATTTTTCGATTTGTCTGCTTTCTTCTTTGACCAGTTGGTTTTTCAGGACAATGTTGTTTAATTTCCACATATTGTGAATTTTTCAGTTTTCTTATAATTTCTAGTTTCATACCATTGTGGTTGGTAAAAATATTTGATATGATTTCAGTCTCCTTAAATTACTTAGATTTGTCTTGTGGCTTATCTACCTTGGAGAATGTTCTGAGCATGCTTGAGAAAAATGTGTATGCTGCTGCTGTTAGGCAGAATGTCCTTTATCTGTCTATTAAATCTCTTTGATCTAAAGTGATACAGGATACAGGATGCTTGGGGGTGGTGCACAGGGATGATCCAGAGAGATGATATGGGGTGGGAGGTGGGAGGGGGGTTCAGGATTGGGAACTCATGTACACCCGTGGCGGATTCATGTCAATGTATGGCAAAACCAGTACAGTATTGTAAAGCAAAATAAAGTAAAAATAAAAATTAAACAAAAAAAATGTGTAGTTCTAATTCAACATGTCCCTTTTAATTTTTTGTCTGGATGATCTAGCCGTTGAAAGTGGTATACTAAAGTTCCCTTCTCTTCCTGTATTGTTGTCTATTTCTGTCTTCACATCTATTAGTATTTTATACATTGTGGTCCTCCAATGTTTGGTCTATGTGTATTTATTATTGTTATATCCTCTTAATGATTTGATCTCTTTGTCATTGCATAATGACCTTTTTTATCTCTTGTTACCATTTTTAGCTTAAAGTATATTCAATCTGATAAAAGTTTAGTACCTCAGTTCCCTTTTGGTTTCCACTTGCATGGAATATCTTTTTCCAGCATTTCATCTTGAGAGTATGTGTTCTTAAAGCTGAATTGAGTTTCTTGTAAGCAGCATGTGAAAGTGAAGTCGCTCAGTCCTGTCCGACTCTGTGCATATAGTTGGGTGTTATCCATCCACACACTCTATGCCTTTTCATTGGAGAATTTAGTCCATTTACATTTTGAATAAGATTGATATGTAAGGAATTACTAATGCCATTGTATTGTTTTCTGGCTGTTTTGTTGTTCTCTGCTTCTTTTTTTCCCCTCTCTTGTTGCATTCTTTGTGAATTGATGATTTCTTGTAGTGGTGTGCTTTGATTCCGTTCTTTTTATCTTTTGTGAATCTGCTGTAGATTTTTGCTTTGTGGTTCCTATGAAGTTTACATAAGTCATCATATAGATACAACAGTCTCTTTCACACTAATAACAGCCTCTTTCAATCATATCAAATATTTCTACCTATTTATCCCCTCTTTTTATGCTTTTGATGTCACAATTATATATCACCTTTTATCTTGTGTATTTATTAACCAGTATCATAGCTATAGTAATTTTTAATATTCTTGTCCTTTAACCAATGTATGAAAGATGCATGTCAAACACACCACCATACTGCAATAGTGTTTACTGGTGTGTTGGATATTCTCATGTACTAATTAGTGTTCTATGATTTAACTTGAACTTCTTTCATCTTTTTTTGTTTCTTTGTTTTAAATAAGACAGGTCTAGTGGTGATGGATTCCTTCAGCTTTTATTTGTCTGGGGTAGACTTTATCTTGCCTTCATTTCTGAAGGACAACTTTACCAGTTAGAGTACAGTTAGTTTTTTGTATCTATGGGTTCCACATTCAACCAAGTGTGAATCAAAAGTACATAAGGAAAAAGATTCCAGAAAGTTCCAAAACTCAAGTTTGCCATGCACCAGCAACTATTTAAATAGCATTTATGTTGTATTGGGTGTTAAAAGTAATATAGGAATGATTTAAAGCATATGGGAGGATGTGAGTAGTTTATATGCCAATAAATCCTAAACCATTTTATATAAGTACTTGAGTATATGTAGATTTTGGTAACCTGAGAGGGGAAGGGAGGAGACTCTTCAAACTAATTTCCCACAAATTCTGAAGAATGTCTGTATTTTCCATTGGCAGCTTTTTTCTTTTCAATACTTTTGATGTATCATCACATTCTTTCTTGGCCTGTAAAGTTTCTGCTGAGAATATGCTGACAGTCTTATGAGAATTCCCTTATAAACTGCAAGTTTTTGTCATCTTGTTAATTTTAAGTTTCAATATTTTGCTTAATTTTTGACAGATGTATTATTAAATGTCTTGTAGGAGATCTCTTTCAGGCAAATTTGTTTGAACATCCTTGAGCCTTGAACTTAGGTATACAAATCTTTCCATAGATTAGTGAATTTCTCAACTGTGATTTAAAAAAATAAAAGAAAAACAAGTTTTCTCATCCCTTCCTCCTCCTCTTCCTCTGTGTGTGTGTATTCAGTCGTGTCCAACTCTTTGTGACCCCATGGACTGTAGCTTGCCAGGCTCCTCTGTCCATGGCATTTCCCAGGCAAGAATACTAGAGCAGGTTGCTATTTCCTCCTCCAGGGATCTTCCCTATGCAGGGATTGAACCTATGTCTCCTGCATTGACAGGTGGATTCTTTACCACTGAGCCACCAATAATTCACAAATTATTTCCTTTGATATTTTTTGTTTGTTCTCCCCTGACTAGATAATGTAAAAACCCCTGTCTTCTAAATCACAGAGTCTTTCTTTTCTTTAATCCATTTGCTGTCAGTCCTCTCTTTTGAGATTTCCATGTCATTCGTTGCGTTATTCAATTCCAGAATTTCTACTTGGTACTTTTCTTTTCTTAATGATTTCTGTCTCTTTGTTAGATTCCTCATTTTGTTTGTATATTGAATTCCTGGTTTTGTTGAATTTTCTTTCTGTGTTTTCCTCGACTACATTGAGCTTCCTTAAAATAGCTATTTTGAATTCTTTATCCAGTAAGTTGTAGATCTTCATGTCTTTGTGATTGTTTCCTAGAAGATTATTGTGATCCTTTTGGTGGTGTCATGTTCCCTTGATTTTTCATGTTTCAAGTTTTGTGTTGCTATCCTCACATTTGCAGTAGCAGTCATCTCCTACAGTCTTTACTAACTGCCTTCAGGAGAGAAATACCTTCTGTCAGCCTTTCTAGGGATTCTGAGGCTTTCTCAGGCTTTCCTTAGATATGCCTGCTCTGTGCTTCTTGCTCTCTTTTAAGGCAGAATTATTAAACTTGTGTCCCTTCTCTTGATTCTGCGATGCACGAAGTTGAATACTGATAGCTTCCCTTTTGCTTTCCATGGATGATACTAAAGCTGAAGTTTGTGGCCTATCCCTGACCCACAGATTTGGTTCTTGCTCATTAGCTATCTGCCAAAGCTCACTCTCACCACTAGCCGCAGGAGCACTTGCACGGAGCTGGACACAGGCAGGACAGGGGTGGGAGTGGGTGAGGCCCATGGAGCTCTGGGGGTGCCCATGGGCTAGTTGGAGAGATCTACTTGTAAGGCATCTCCAGCCCTTCATGGACAGGCGTCTGGGTGGAATTCAAGATGTAGGTGGTAGGATTCATGTCCTTTTAACTCCCTCTGAGAGTCCTATCTACCTAGCCTCTCTTCCCCCCACCCTGTGGAGCTCATGATTTAATTCTCTGGATAGGGTGCGAGAGAAATGGGAAAAAAGTTTCACACAGTTGAGGAAGTCAAGCACTCACTCACATGCTCTCGCTTTCTTCATGGGAAAAATCACAGGCCGGGATCTCTCTTGGCCCTGAACTATGCCACCTTGGGGGAGGATTGATGTGAATAAAATCAAGCTGTTTCATTTACCCTCTCCAGTGTGTCCAAACTCTCATTTTTTTGATCCATTGGTATGCTGAAACTTCTCCACAGGAGACCCAGACTTAAATAAAGTCTCACTTGTCTGTGGGTGATTGTCACAGACTGCCAACAAGTTGTTGTTATTCCACTGCCAAGAAGGCCTAGAACTGTGGTTTGTGGTCCACTGCAGGGTTCACAGCTGAGATTGAGGTCCTTATGCCTCTTACCCACACATGATTGGTTGAGACTCATCTAGGGTCTTTTGGTGTAGAGTGCTAGATCCCGCAGCATCCGCAAAGGTACTTTTGTCCATGGATGGATGCCAGATTGTTGTTGTTGGGTGGAGACATGAGTGAGGATATCTCATTTAGCCATGTTGCTGACATCACCCTCTAGTACTTCACCATTTAGAAGAGTCCTTTTCTGCAGATACCAAATTATGATCATGTTTTGACTAAATATTTCCAGATTTATTACATTATTTTCTTTTGGGGAAATGTTTTCTAGATTCGTAACATTATCCCCCTTTGTCGTTGTTCAGTCACCCAGTCGTGTTCGACCCTTTGTGACCCCATAGACGCAGCATGCCAGGCCTCCCTATCTCTTACCACCTCCCAAAGTTTGCCCAAGTTCATGTACCTTGCGTCAGTGATGCCATCCATCCATCTCCTCCTCTGACGCCCTCTTCTTCTGCCCTCAATCTTTCCCAGTACCAGGGACTTTTCTAGTGAGTCAGCTGTTCACATCAGATGACCAAAATATTGGAGCTTCAGCTTGAACATTCAGGGTTGACTTCCCTTAAGATTGACTGGTTTGATCTCCTTGCTGTCCAAGGGACTCCTGGGAGTCTTCTCCAGCACCACAGTTTTAAAGGCATCAATTCTTTGACACTCTGCCTTCTTCACGGTCCAGCTCTCACAACTGTATGTGACCACTGGGAAGACCATGGCTTGACTATATGGACCTTTGTCATCAGAGTAGTATCTCTGCTTTTCAACACACTCTCTAGGTGTCATAGCTTTCCTGTCAAGAAGCAATTGTCTTCTGATTTCATGACTGCAGTCACCTTCCTTAGTGATTTTAGAACCCAAGAAGAGGAAATCTGTCCCTACCTCCACCTTTTCCCCTCTATTTGCCATGAAGTAATGGGGCCAGATGCCATCTTAGTTTTTTTAATGTTTAGTTCTAAGCCTCTCACTCTCCTCCTTCACCCTCATCAAGAGACTGTATAGTTCCTCTTCACTTTCTGCCATTATAGTGGTGTCATCTACATGGGTAACTTACCTATAGAATATCTAAGTTATTATTTAATAATTAATTTTTCATACCAATTGCAACTTAGTTGCTATGGAAAGTAGTATAAAATATCTTTTAAAAATTTTAACTGGTCCACAAAGCAGCAGAGTTGCTAATTCTGAAAATATTTTCCATCTACATAAATTTTCCAAAATTTTTTTTTTATTTTTCTGAACCAGCTGTTTCCTATACAGAATATAATGTGAGGAGCACATTAACAAAAGATGCATAAGTAAAACCCACTAATTAGGCTGCTCTGAGATGCACTTGAGGTACAGGCAGGGCAAAAATAAGTATTAACTTGTTCCAGATAAATCATGGTACTCTAGTCCAGTGGAATTGGCACCAAACTGGCCATACTCAAGAAGATCAGGACTCAGTACTTTCTCTTAAAGTCCTCTTTCTGCTAAGAACAGCTTTCTTTTCTTTACTGACTGAGCTCTCATTATAAGGAACTCTTTCATGTTCATCTCTATAGGTACCCACCCTTTTAAAATATGGTTATTTGTGGCTTTAAATAACCTCTAGTGTTATCTAGTATATCTTTCCTACAGTGGTGAGAGAGAATGGCTGCTGAGTCAGAGTATTGGGCATTTGTGGGAGGTGCATGGGAACATTGTTTACAGGTTTCCTTCAAGCTGGTCAGAACTGGATATGTTGACTAGGTGCATTCACTTGATATCCCAGCTATCTTCTTAAGGTATAATAGAGTTGTTTGAAACTGGAGCAGTTTGTTGTCTTTTGGAATGTATCTTATGCTTGGAAAATATTTTGCTTTCCATCATCTGGCTTTGGACTAAATTTGGAGTCATGCAGATGTGGATTTGAAGATCATGTACATAATGTGGGTTCAGTCATTTAACCTCTCTTCACCTCATTGTGGAGTGAGGCCAGTGCTCCCCACACCAAGGATTCTCATGAAGATAAATGTTGTAGTCTGTGTAAAGCGTGTAGCACAAAGCCAGACCATTGGTAAGCCCTTAATAAACAGCTGCTGCTGGCATAGCTACCAGGTGGATTTTTAAATTTTGTTTTAAACTTGTGTCCAATAATTTGGTCATCTTTGAACCTGATGATGAATGATGGTATTCAAAATGCCTTGAAGATATTTTACTTTTTCTTCAGTTTTTCTTGTGTCAAGTGATTTTTTTCTACCTTCAGAAATTAGTTTTATTTTTATGGTCTGTGTGTTAAGTGTGTGCAGAATACCACAGTAACGTTTATGTTTTCTTAAGACCATTTGTGAATCTTAGATACAGATTTAAATGGGGCAGAATTAGTTTGTGTCTTAAGTAATTTTTAACTTAACATTTCATGTTCTATTTTATTCATGATCCATGTATCATAAATTGATGCAACAGATATTACCTAAGGGATACACTAACTTTAGATAGAGATGGTTTGATATGGCAGAACAAGCTCAGATTGGAGCCAGTCTAGAGCCAGACTCCGGGCCAGTTGGTGTCCTCAAATTGTGGATGCTGTATCCAGAGCTCCTAGAATTATTGTGAGGATTATATGAGACCGTGTGTACAATGTACCCTGCCCAGTGCCTGGAATATGATAGCCCTTTGCCCATATCTGTTAATGAATGGGAAAGGACTTATTTATGACACAGATAGCCTGATGTTATTATAGCTTCTTTCCTTCTTGAATAATAATACCACTTTGTCAAGTATCTGTTATTGGTAATTTTGTCCAATTTTAAGTGTTTAATTTCATAATAATGAATTTAGTTATTTATAAAGTAAATCATTGGATTTGTTTCCACCAGTGATATCAAGAAGAAGCAGACAATGAGGAAAAGGAACAACAGTGAAGTAGAAGACGTGGGACCAGCAAGTCGTGACAGAAAGAAAACCAAGTGGGAAACCTTAGAACCTTTGGATACGGGCCTGTCTTTAGCTGAGGACGAAGAACTGGTGTTACATCTGCTCAAAAGTCAAAGCTAGATTGTTCCTGCTCTTGTCTTCTCCTTTAAACCTCTGGTCATGATTATGTGGACAAGAAATTGAAAAAAACAGTAGGTTTTGGGGCACTTAAGTAGCATGAGTCCCATGTCTAGAGGACCCATTCTTCAGACAGGAGTGATCACGTCTCTAAGCCCCTTTCACAGGCTGTGCTTGAAGCATCCCAGAGGAAACTCACAGTGACAGTGGATTATAAAATTTCCTGATCCTGTTTTCCAGCATGTGTACTGTTAGATTCTATCCAGGGGTTCCTACATCTATCATTGGAAATGCTTCCTGTGTTTTACTGGCAAGTTCTGAAGACCTTGTTTCATTGTTAAAGGTTTCTGTCTTGCTTACCATACAGAAGTTTCTCTGTGATATTAAACAAAATTGCTCACAATTTTGATATATTTAATATCTCTAAAGAGTATGATGGACCAACCCTGAGAAAAAATGAATATTTTTGAATTGTCATGATCAATAATAAACATATTTCCTATAAAATGAAATATTAATATTTTCATTGTATTCAGAAATATGAGAGATTCTCAAGGGGAGGCTTTTAAGATTAAAATACTTGGCCAATTCCTAAAACAGTGAATTTTGCATATTCTTTTTTTTAATATAAATTTATTTATTTTAATTGGAGGTTAATTACTTTACAATATTGTATTGGTTTTGCCATACATCAACATGAATCCGCTACAGGTATACACGTGTTCCCCATCCTGAACCTCTCTCCCTCCTCCCTCCCCATACCATCCCTCTGGGTCGAAGATATCTTTTAACTTACACTTGCAGACTGGGTAGCCATTTATAAATTGAAGTCCTGAATCTGAAGATTTTGTTATCTAAAACCAGATCTGATAGTGAGCACCTTGTATGCTTTAGGTACTCTACAAGTGCCTTGTTGAGGATGCTACACAAATCCCAGCCCAGAGCCAGCTCCTGATTATGAGTAGAACAAGACAGATTCTCTTTTGGTTAAAAATGACTGGCAAACTCCTCACAGGAAAGGAATCTGTGCCTTGGCACGACACCACTGATTTGATCATAGCTTTGTCACCTTCTCCTTGTCTTCTCTCTTTCCTACTTTCCATTCCATACACAAAAATAATTTTTGGTTACTGGTGCAAATGATTCCTGAATTCAAGAAAGGGAATATCCACAAACACTTCCATCTCAGCCTAAGTCCATTTTTGTCTCTGAAAGGTTTCTCCTGCCTTCGTACTTGACATCCTCATGAGTGATCCTAATGTCCTTCTGGCATCGAAATGAGAAACTTGATGACTCCTCAGCTTCTCCCTTTCTCCACGCTTTGCTTTGCTAGTTCATGGTTAATTCTTCTTCATAATGACTCTCATACCACCATTGTTTCTTCTCCATTTTTACAGCTTCTACTTTCAGGCAGAGTTCAGATTCTCATCGTGACCTGTTCACATTTCTGCAGTGATCTCCTAACTGGTCATTGTGCTTCCTGCCAACCTTCCACATTGTCAGCATTCTCTTCATAGCACTGATCTGCGCATGTTTCTTACTCCTGTTGCAGTGCTTATTATATAATGTTGCAGACATTTGCTTATAGGCCTGTTCCCTCTGTTATATGACAAGTTTCTTGAGAGCAGGACTGTTTTATCTCTCCTCTGTATGCACAGAGCCAAACACAGTACTTATAATGCCTTATAATGGGTTTTAGTAAACTGAAGTCACTCAGTCGTGTCTAACTCTTTGTGACCTCGCGGACTGTAGCCTACCAGGCTCCTCCATCCATGGGATTTCCCAGGCAAGAGAACTGGAGTGGGTTGCTATTTCCTTCTCCAGGGTATCTTCCCAACCCAGGGATCAAACCCAGGTCTCCCACATTGCAGGTAGACGCTTTGCCATCTGAGCCACCAGGGAAGCCCAATTTATTAAATTAATGAATGGGCAGTAAAAATCAAGAGAAGTTTTAAAAGTGTGTAGTAGTGCATTGCTCTGTTAGCTCTGGTGGGAAGGATATAGAATGGAGGAAATGAGAACTGGCTGAAATGGCTGTAACGGGCAAGAAAGACTATAATGAAGAAAACAAATAGGAAAGGAATTGGGGGTATAACAACCTGGAAAGACTTTTAAAATTAAGGTTTCTGGTGCAGGATCTCTTGAATATTTTCAGAAGACAGAAAGATGCAGGAGTATATAAACTAAGGGTTTACCATTGAATTCACTCTATGCAGTTTTAGATTTTGTTTTTTCTGATCCAAATAAGCAATTTTTATGTACACACATTAAGTAAATATATTGCTGGGCCTTTGGCTCATAAACTAGTTTGAGTTATATTCTGTCCTTAGACCTGATTAGATTCTGACTAATTTATACACTGAGGGAATTTTAGCTAGCTGAATTTTGAAAACTGCTTAAAACATCAGAATAGCACTGATTGAAAACTCAGGTAACAAATATATATGTTTCAGTGGACTAAACTGGTGACTACTGTTTTAGCTGTGGTAGAGTTGGGGGCACATTATTTAAATCTAAATGGCCAAACCATTTCCTAGGCACAAAGACTGGCTCAAACGTGGGTATATTTAATACTCAGGTAAAGACATAAAACGACTCTTTCCTTGAGAGTAAAGTGTAGAATATGAAAAAAAAAAAAAAAAAAATCCTTACCCAATGGGAAATTCCTAAAAAGGGAGGACGTGGATCTGGAACCTTTGGCAGCCATTTTTTTCTGGTCAAATGGAGGCTGCCTCTGAGAGACTGGGGAAAATGACCAACACCCTGAGGGAAGCAAAGTAGAGAGATGAAGAGAGGGCCCTGATGACATTATTTGAACCCTTTGGCTTTAGCTGCTTCTACTCCTTGTACTTTCTAGTTGTGGATCAGTAGGTTTATTTTTTGCATAAACTACTTTGAATTGCATTTTGTTCCTGGAACTGAATGGCCCCTGACTTAATACATATGTTGTGTGTGTATGGGTTGGTGGGGGTGGGGGCCGGTGGAGGGGGTGAGTTTTGCTGATTTGAAAATGAATTTGAACATCAGAATAGTGTCAGTAGAAAGCTTGGGCATTTTTGTTCAACGGACAGCCGCTCCAGCCCCTTCCTCCCTTGGAAAAGCATGATTTTTCCAGTCTGCTTACGTTGGGCTTTCCATGTGATTGACTTTACCCCATGAAGTGTGGTGAAAGTGACGTGTACCCATTATAAGCACAGGCTTTAAGGTGCACTGATGCCTCCATCAGCCCTCTTGCTCTCTTTTCTACCTTGATATGAGCATGGACCTGAGAGGATACTGCTTCAGGCTGGGCACAATGTGAGTAGATACATGAAAGAGACCTACAGTCCCCTTTAAGTCTTGTGGAGCAAGAAATCCACTGAGACTTGGGGTTCTTCACAGGATAAGGTGAGATAAGCACTTGACCAACGAGCAAGAGCATTCATTCATTCATTCCATAAATGTTAGTCCAGCAACTACCATATACCACGCCTTGCACTCATGAGAAATAGAGCAGTGCCCTCCCCTGCTGTCATGTAGTGGGGAAAGGAGAGAAGAAAATTCATAATTTCAGTGCATTATGAAAAGAACAGGCAGGAAAAGGAAGATTGCTGTTTGAATGAAAGAGCTGTTGCTGGATTGCGAGAAGGTTGGAGGACATGGGTAGTAGTTTCCTGGCCTGAGACACAGAGACTAGCATTCTTGTTTGATGCTTAACTGAGGCCCAGAGGCCATTCTTCAGGTTCATTCGTGTAAAATGATCCCTAAGACACATAAGTCTCTAACCAGACACACTCAGCAGCAGAGTGCTTTGGAGGACTGCCATCTCATAAGCTTAACATGGCATTTTAGATTTGTTTGGGGCTATAAAAAATGGATACGTTTAATTAAATGTAATTAATTTTATTATACAGCGTTTGCCGTATCCTAAACATGAAAGTTGTCTCCATGATTGTCAGAGGCTGCCAGAGAATGCAGATGTTCCTGGGAAGTGTGGGGAGGAAGGCAGGGCTGGGGGTGGTGGTGTTGATAAGGGAAAAGAGCCTCCAACCAAGATTTGAAAACCCTTTTTCATATTTTTTAAGACCATTTTAACGAGGTATGTAATCATAGTGTGATTTTCTTCCACAGACCCTGCTGATTATACAGCCCAGGGCAGACATTTTATACCGTATTACCCAGCGTCTGCTGAATCAGGAATTGGCAGCCAACCCAAAAGCTGGCCATTAGCCTGTGAGAGAGGCTGGCACAAAAACTCTGCTCAAACAGGGACAAATTGGGCAAATAATGTCCTTATTCTCTGAAGCTGAAATTTGGGTAGTCAGTAATACAAGGTTATGAGACAGACCAGGAGCACATCATGGGCATAAGTGAGCTCAGATTAGAAGTTACACAAAGCTGCAAGTGAACAGGAACCCTGGCAAAATAAAGAATAAATGGTGAGGGATTCACTTGGTCGTGGAACAGGAAGCATGCATGGAAAGTGATGCACTCAGGCTGGAGCAACAGAGACCTGCAGACTCCCCTTGTGAAGTCTCCGAGGTCCACACTGACCCTCTGGGCTTCATCTCCATGAGGCTTCATATTCTCCTGGGTCCTATTCTTAGATTTCTGTGCAAGTCTGTCTGCCTCAGCCAGGCTATAAGACTCCATTGTCTGAGTTAGTCTAAATGAGTCTTTGGGTGTCTTGGATCCGAAAAAGCTTCAGTAAAACTCAGAATACTGTAGTACCTGCTGCTGAGACTTTAATGTGTGTAAGAATCACCAGGAAATCATTTAAAAATGCTAATCCCAAATCAGAAGGTCTGAGGTGGAGCCTGAATTTCTTGCAGTGTCCCAGATGATGGTATGCTGCTGGCCCTTGGCCACATTGGAGTAGCAAGGCACTAATGGAATTCAGAGTTATTAAAATCATTATTTACAGATAGGGATCCTGTCAGAGTCCCAGCAGGAAACAGATGGCACACACAAATTAGGATCATTCTAAGGGGATTTAATAAAAGGACCATTTACATAGGCCAGAGCAGGGTGTAAGGAAACCACAAAAGAATAGTCTACCAGAAGCTTTTAGTTACCACTTCTCTCCCTGAATGGATAGGGGGAGGGAAGGGAAAGGGAGAGAGCCAATTTTTGACCTTCAGTTGATATATGTAGCCAGCCTGAGGTGACCACAAGAAAAGGACCCACTGGCCCCAACCAAAGCCAGAAAGCAACTTGCCCATAGATGTATAGTCTCCAGGACACAGCAAGGTGGAGAAATTGCCAAAGAGATAGGGTGTATGTAGGTGGAATCTTTTTGTGGGGAAGAGAAGAGGCCCTCAGACTCTGTCCCTTTAACACCTACTGTGTACCAGGCACTGTTCTAAGTATAAATACATAACAAGGATGGACAAGAAGCAAACCCAGGATATCAAACACTTGTCAGGTGGGATAAGTGTTACAACAGAGAATAAAGGAAGGTAAGGAGATAGAGCAAGTGAGCCGCAGGGCAGAGGCTATTTTGATGAAGGTCAGCAAGCCCTCTGAGGAGTAGGAATCTGGAGGAACAGGACCTGCTTCCCAAGAACATCAGCAGCACTTTAGAGCAGGATGTGAATGAAGAGTGTCCAACCATACAGACCAGTCTCACTAGAAAATTCATTCTTCTCATGGACCTTCAGTGTTGTTTCCCAAGCTCTGCCCTCTCTCCTACACTCCAGACAACTATTTCAGACATTTCCCTCTCATCCTAAATCTCCAATACCCCTTGCCCTCTCCACTCTTGGCCCATGATCTTACTTTGGATTTTCCTGAGAAATTGAAAGAAAAGAGACCTTCCCCAAACTCGCACTGCTTCTGCCCTTTCCCTTACCCAAAAGCCAAAATGATTCTTTTAAATCCACCCCTGCACCTGTGCCCATTCTTCCTTTCTGAAACCAAACCCCCTACGTGTGCTGATCCCATTTTCTCCTGCCCTTTGAAGGATATTGCTTCTGCAATTGTCCCCTCTCTACAGTATTACCAGTTTTCCCTCCCTACTGGGTTATTCCCATCAGCAAACAAGCATGCTATAGTGTCTCCCACCTTTAAAAAATTTGACATCCCTGTCCTTTTCCAGGCAAAATGCTGTTTCTCCCTGTCCCTTTACATTTCGATCCTCAGAAGAGCTGTGTTTATTCCCACATGCCTGTACTTTCTCCCTTCCCAACCTTTCTTAAATGCTTTATTGAGATGTAATTGATATGAATATGCTTACATGTTTGTGTACAATTTGCTAACTCCTGTTCTTGTTGATTACTTCTTTTTAGTCTCTTTCTGGATGTTCCTCATATTCTTTACTTCTAAACATTAGCAACCTTCTGACTTCATCCCTTGGGTTTTAACTACATTTATTGCCTGAGTGATCTCATTCAGCTCCTAATATAAAATACCATCTCAAGACTAATAACTCTTGATATTTATCTCTAGCCCAACTTCTCTGCATTTCAGACTCATATACTTAGCATCCTACCTGGATGTCTAGTAAGCATATCAAACTTCACATGACCCAAGATGAACTCAATTTTCCCCCAAGAAAAGAAAAGGCAAATGTATAGTAAAAGCTGTGGATCAACCATTAAATAATCTAGTGTGAAGATTAGAAGGAAAACATTGTAATATCAACTGTAACTACAATAAACAAAGGACAAACATGAAGATGAAAAATGCAACATCAAAACCACAAAATTTAGAGAAAGGAATTAAAAAATATAGATCTTTTATAATGACTTTGAACTTAAATGACTAAACTATCAATTTAAAGCAAGTAGATATAATTACAGACCAACATAGATGAAGCCAATGGTAAGCACAAGTCAAAAATCTACAATAGTTAAAAACTAGACCGAAAGGAACTAACAAGCTGAAGAAAATCATCAAACCACAGGTGAAGAAATCAAAAAAAGAAGGAAAGAATAGAAAAAAATACAAAAACAACCAGAAAACAAGCAGCAAAATGATAATAAGTACATATCTATCATCAATCATGTCAAATACGAATGAACTAAATGCTCCAAAGAAAGACATAAAGTGGCTGGTTGGTTTAAAAAGGACCCATCTCTATGCTACTTACGAGAGACCCATTCAGAGCTAAAGATACACACAGACTGAAATTGAGGAGATGGAAAAAGATATTTCATGCAAATGTGACAAAAAAGTAGTGGTACCAATACTCATATCAGACAAAGTAGACTTTAAAACAAAGTGTATAATAAGAAACAAAGAAAGGCATTATATAAATACACAAGGAAAGGATACAACTTTTGTTAACATACATGCACCCAACATGGGTTTCCCTGGTAGCTCAGCTGGTAAAGAATCTGCCTGCAATGCAAGAGACCCTGGTTCAATTTCTGGGTCAGGAAGATCCCCTGGAGGAAGGCATGGCAACTCACTCCAGTGTTCTTGCCTGGAGAATTCCCATGGACAGAGGAGCCTGGTGGGCTACAGTCCATGAGATCGCAAAGAGTCAGACATGACTGAGCAACTAAGCACAGCACATAGCATGCACCTAACATAGGAGCAACTAAATATACAAAGCAAATATTAACAGACATAAAGGAAAAAATTGACAATGATGTAATAATAGTAGGGGACTTTAACATCTCACTTACATCAATGGACAGATAATCCAGACAAAAAATCAAAAGGAAATAGTGGTCTTAAATGACACATTAGAGTAGTTGGACTTAATAGATATATATGGGACATTTCATCCCAAACCAGAGGAATACAGCTTCTTTTCAAGTGCACATGGATTATTCTCCAGGATACATCACTTTCTAGACCACAGAAGTCTCAATAAATTTAAGAGGATAGAAATTATATCAAGAATTTTCCCCAACCACAATGATAAGAAACTAGAAATCAATTATTTGAAGAAAAAATAGGAAAAAGACAAACACACAGACACTAAATAATATGCCACCAAAAAAAGAAAAACAATGGGTCAATGAAGAACTCAAAGAGAAAATCATGAAATACCTCAGAACAAATGAAAATTAAAACACTTTTCTAAAATCTGAGACCCAGCAAAAGCAGTACTAACAGGGAGTTTTATAGTGATGTAAGTACCTTAAGAAGCAAGAAAAATCTCAAACAACCTAACCTACCTAAAGTAATTAGGAAATTAAGAACAGACAAAGCCCAAAGTCACCAAAAGGAAGAAATAAAAAAGATAAGAAGAAATAGAGACAAAAGGTAGGAAACATCAATGAAACTGAAACTGTTTTTTTTGAAAAGAAATAGATAAGCCTTCAGGTAGACTTGTCAAGAAAAAAAAGAGGACCCAAATTAACATAAAAAGAAAAAAAAGAAATTGCAACTTGTATCACAGAGATTTTTAAAAATCATAAGAGAATACTATGAAAAGTTACATGCCAAAAAATTGGAAAATCTAGAAGAAATGGATAAATTTCTAGAAATAAAATTTTCCAAGACTGAATCGGGAAGAAATAGACAATTGAGACAGATCAATCCCTACAAGTGAAATTAAATTAGTAATTTTTAAAACTCCCAACAAACAAAAGTCCAGAATTGGACAGTTTCACAAGCAAATTCTACCAAACAGTTAAAGAATAACTAATACCTACTTCACTTCACTTCACTTCACTTCATCCTCAAACTATTCCAAAACATTGAGGATGAGAGAATACTCCCAAATTCATTCTATGAGGCCACCATTACACTGATACAAAAGCCAGACAAAGATACTACAAAAAAGAAAAGAAAATCATAGGCCAATATTTCGGATGAATATACGTGGAAATATCCTCAATGAATATTAGCAAACTTAATTCAATAATATATAAAAAGGATCATGTGTGCTTAGTTGCTCAGTCATGTCTGATTCTTTGCAACCCCATGGACTCTAGCCCACCAGGCTCCCTTGTCCATGGGACTTCCCAGGCAAGAATACTGGAGCAAAAGGATCATACACCATGATTAAGTGAGATTTATTCGAGGGATGCAAAGATGACTTAATATCTGCAGATCAATCAGTGTGATACACTGCATTGACAAAAGAAAGGATAAAAGTCATATGATCATCTCAATAGACACAAAGCATTTGACAAAATTCAGCATCCACTTATGATTAAAACTCATCAAAGTCGGTTAGAGGGACCATATCTCAATAAGTCCATTTATGACAAATCTACAGTTCATACCATATTCTACAGTGAAAAGCAGAAAGCCTTTCCTCTAAAATCATGAGCAAGACAAGATGCCCCCTCTCACCACTTCTATTTAACATAGTATTAGAAATATTAGAAGTCCTAGCCACAGCAATCAAATAAGAAAAAGAAATAAGGTGTATCCAAAATAGAAGCAAAGAAGTAAACTGTCACTATTTGCAGATTCAGTTCAGTTCAGTTCAGTCGCTCAGTCATGTCCAACTCTTTGCGACGCCATGAATGGCAGCACTCCAGGCCTCCCTGTCCATCACCAACTCCTGGAGTGCACTCAAACTCACATTCATCGAGTCGGTGATGCCATCCAGCCATCTCATCCTCTGTCATCCCCTTCTCCTCCTGCCCCTAGTCCCTCCCAGCATCAGAGTCTTTTCACGTGATACTATATGTAGAAAAGGCTGAAGTCTCCACCAGAAAACTATTAGAACTAATGAATGAAATCATTACAGGATTGTTGCAGGATATAAGATTAATATACAGAAAGTTGTTGCCTTTTGATTTCTCCATCAAATCTGGATGAGAACCTTGCTGGATAGAGTATTATTGGTTGTAGGTTTTTTCCCTCCATCACTTTAAATACATCATGACAGTCCATTCTGGCATCCAGAGTTTTTGCCGAAAAATCAACTGATAGCCTTCTGGGAGTTCCCCTGTATTTTATTGCCTTTCCCTTGTTGCTTTTAATATTCTCTCTTTATCTTTAATTTTTGTCACAGTGTGTCTTGGTGTGTTCCTCATTGGGTTAATCCTGTATGGGATTCTCTTCATTTCCTGGACTTGAGTGACTGCTTCATTTCCCAGGTTAGGGAGGTTTTCAACTATTATCTCTTCAAATATTTTGGGGGGGCACTTTCTCTCTCTTCTCCTCTGGAATCCCTATAATGTGAATATTAGTGTGCTTGGTGTTTTTCCAGAGGTCTCTTAAACTATCCTCATTTCTTTTCATTCTTTTTCCTGTTCAAAGGTAGTGATTTTCTCTACTCTGTCTATCCATTCTTCTGAATCATTTGTCTACTATGGATTCCTTCTAGAGTGTTTTTGATTTCAGTTATTGTGTTCTTCATCTCTAATTGTTCGTTTTATTTTTTAACTCTTTGTTAAAATCTTCTAACTCCTCAATCTGTGTATCCATTCTCCTCCTGAGTTCTTTGATCAACTTTATGATTATTACTCTGAACACTTCCTAGGGTAGATTGACCAGCTCCTTTTCACTTAGTTCTTTTTCTGTGGTTTTATCTTGTTCATTCATCTGGAACACATTGTTCTGCTGCCCCTGTTTGTCTAAGTTTCTGTGCGTATTTTTATGTATGTGGTAGGTTAGTTAGTTACATTTCTTGACCTTGGAGAAGTGGCCCTCTGTATTAAGTGTCCTAGGTGTCATAGCAATGCATTTGTCTCTCATTCTGCAAGCTATATACACTCTAGGGGTTCCCCCTAAGAGGGCTGTGTGGGTTCTTCTGTTGCAGTAGGCAGACAGTATGAGTTGTCTGGTAGACTTGGTTGGCCCCTAGTCTGGTTGGTTGCCAGGCTCTGCCTTGTGTCGTGGTGCTGGCTGCTGTCTCTAATTCCCCCAGTCCTGTGGGGCTCCCACAGTAAAACCCAACTGGTCTTCAAAGCCAAAGGCTCTTGGGGCTTACTTCCCATTACCATATCCCTGGGCTGAGAGCATGATGTGAGGCTCAGAACTCTCATGCCTATGGGAGAACCTCTGCAAAATAATTCTTCTCCAGTTTGTGAGTCACTCACCCAGCAGGGTATGGGGTTGGGTTATATCACATGTCTGCCCCTCCCTACCCATCCCATTTTGGTTCCTTCTTTATGTCTAGTTGTAGAAGATCTTCTCTGGTACATTCCAGTCTTTGTCATCAATGGTTACTCTGAAAATAGTTGTGATTTTGGTGTGCTCATGAGAGGCTCAACATTCAGAAAATGATCATGGCATCTGGTCCCATCACTTCATGGGAAATAGATGGGGAAACAGTAGAAACAGTGTCAGACTTTATTTTTTGGGGCTCCAAAATCACTGCAGATGGTGATTGCAGCCATGAAAGTAAAAGACGCTTACTCCTTGGAAGAAAAGTTATGACCAACCTAGACAGTATATTCAAAAGCAGAGACATTACTTTGCCAACTAAGGTCCATCTAGTCAAGGCTATGGTTTTTCCTGTGGTCATGTATGGATGTGAGAGTTGGACTGTGAAGAAGGCTGAGCGCCGAAGAATTGATGCCTTTGAACTGTGGTGTTGGAGAAGACTCTTGAGAGTCCCTTGGACTGCAGGAGATCCAACCAGTCCATTCTGAAGGAGATCAGCCCTGGGATTTCTTTGGAGGGAATGATGCTAAAGCTGAAGCCCCAGTACTTTGGCCACCTCATGCGAAGAGTTGACTCATTGGAAAAGACTCTGATGCTGGGAGGGATTGGGGGCAGGAGGAGAAGGGGACGACAGAGGATGAGATGGCTGGATGGCATCACGGACTCGATGGACGTGAGTCTGAGTGCACTCCGGGAGATGGTGATGGACAGGAAGGCCTGGCGTGCTGCAATTCATGGGGTCACAAAGAGTCAGACACAACTGAGCGACTGAACCAAACTGAACCGAACCATGAGAGGAAGTGAGCTCAGGGTTTTTCTACTCTGCTTTCTTGGCTGCTCTTCTCACACTGTTTTATAAGCTACTTTTTTTCTATTAATATTTGGTAAATTTTAAATATCTTTTTAAAACATAGTTTTCAATGATGTACTATAATTCTATGGAACATACCCCATACAATGAATTCACTTAGCACCCAGATCTTGGTTTCCATCACCGTACTCTAATAAAGGAATGAGGGCTTCTTGGATAAATGGCTGATTTTAAGATCATGGTAAGAAAGGCATAAGATGAGCCTGGAGCATCTTATTATGCCAGAATGTAAGAGACTACTAAAGACAGGAAGGAAGAAGGAAGGAAGGAGAAAAAGAAAGAAAGGAAAGAAAAAAGTCCACAATGCTAAAAGGGTACTGGAGCCAGCTGAAGGAGCTCCCAATGGCCAAAGATGAAAGAGTTTGAGCAACAAAATATAGTATTCAATTATAACTATATATATAGTTATGTATATATATTCCATAAATCTCTGCTGATAAAAATAGATTGGATAAATAGATAAATGTGAGAGAAGACACAAATCTCCTGTGCAGAAGAATCCCAATAATTTAGTAGGTATTCTTCTCTCAAGGAGGTAGAACACAACTACCAACTCCTTAAGTGTGGGCCACACATAGCGATTTTCTTTCAAAGAGGGCAGCATAAAAGGAGAGAAAAAAAAGAGAGAGAGAGATGATCAAGGCTAACCAATGGCAGTAAGTCAGGGTAACAGTGTGCATTCCTGATATGATGTGATGGGACCAACACATTAGCTCTGTGTTCTTTTTCCAAAAAAGACATAAGACCAAACAACACAATGAGGGGAAAATCAGACAAATCTAAATTGGAAGACATTCTATTGATACAACATACCTGACTGGTACTTCTCAAAATTCTCGAAGTCATTGAAAACAAGGAAAGTCTGAAAAATGGCCATAGCCAAGAAGAACTTAAGGAAACATGACGAGAGTGTCTCAGATGGGATCCTACTTCTCTTAGGACATCAGGTAAAAACTGAGGGAATGAATAAAGCATGGACCTTAGTTAATATTAATTTATCAGTGTTGTTTAATTAATTGCAAAAAATATACCATAAAATATAAGATAATCATAATGAGGAACTGGTGTAGGATATATAGGAATTCTGTACTAGTTTCACAATGACACTGCAAGCCTAAATTTTAAATCTTTAACATTTCAAAATTTCATTTTAAAATATTTTAAAAATGACACAAAAGATGCATCATATTTAACAATATATTATGATTGGTCATTTAAGTAGTTTCTTAATTTTTGTTTTTGAACACATTTATGATGAACATCCTTATGATTAAACTCTTGAACACATATGTTATAATTTCCTTTAGGATAAGTTTGTAGAAGTGAAATTGGAGGATAACGAATGTGCATATTATAATAGTATTAAGGATTTTGATTCAAAATACATAATGAGGCACTTTCAGCTGAAGACTAACTGAACCTCAAATAACCATCATGAGGAGAGATGGTCAGATTTGGAAAGGACTATTGTTAGATATTTTTCCTGCCCAAGTCAGTCACCTCAAATGCTAGACATTCAGGGTTTTTCTTGCTTGCTTGCATGTCTTTATCTTTGCAACAGATGAATGAGCCTGTTCAGGTACCAGCCTCCATCATAAGGCTAAACTTCCTCATGTTGAGTTTAACCAGCCCAGTATTAAAAAATGAAAGTAGAAAAAGAAATGCTCATCTCCAGATATCCAGAGGACATGAGCAGAGCCTTCCTGGACAATTAGGCCATCAGACTAAGAAGAATTTTTTAGTGGTTCTAAATATGAGAACCATATTCTGTGATTCTTAAACTGTGGCCTATAGAACCAGCAGCATCAGCATCAACGAGAAACCTGTTAGAAATGCAGATTCTCAGGCCCCACCCTCACTCTACTGAATTGGAAGTTCTGGGGTTAGTTCCAGCATTATGTGGGTTGTGGTTTTGTTTTGTTTTTTTCTTTGAGAGGTAAACTTTTAACAGCTTTCAGTTCAGTTGCTCAATTGTGTCTGACTCTTTGCAAAGCCATGGACTGCAGCACGCCAGGCTTCCCTGTCCAACTCCCGGAGCTTGCTCAAACTTATGTTCATCAAGTCGGTGATGCCATCCAACTATCTCATCCTCTGTTGTCCCCTTCTCCTCATGCCTTCAGTCTTTCCCAGCATCAAGTTTTCTTCCAATGAGTCAGTTCTTCGCATCAGATGGCCAAAATATTGGAGTTTCAGCTTCAGCATCAGTCCCTCCAATGAATATTCAGGACTGATCTCCTTTAGGAAATCTGGTTTGACCTCCTTACAGTTCAAGGGACTCTCAAGTCTTCTCCAACACCACAGTTCAAAAGCATCAGTTCTTCGGTGCTCAGCTTTCTTTATTGTCCAGGTTTTACATCCAAACATGACTACTGGAAAAACCATACCTTTGACTAGACAGACCTTTGTCAGCAAAGTAATGTCTCTGCTTTTTAATATGCTGTCTTGGTTGGTGGTAGCTTTTCTTCCAAAGAGCAATTTCACGTCTGCAGTCACTATCTGCAGTCACTATCTGCAGTGATTTGGAGTCCACAAAAATAAAGTCTCTCACTGTTTCCATTGTTTCCCCATCTATTTGCCATGAAGTAATGGGACCGGATGATCTTAGTTTTTTGAATGTTGAGTTTTAAGCCAGCTTTTTCACTCTCATTCACTTTCATCAAGAGGTTTTATTAAGATAAAATTCACATACCACAAAATTAACTAATTTAAAGGATACAATTCAACAGTTTTTAGTTTTGTGCCACCATCGCCACAATCAATTTTAAAGCGTTCATTATCTCAAAAAGAAACCCTGTACACTTTGGCTATACTCTCCTATCCACCTAGCTGCACACAACCACTGCTTTCTCTTTTTCTGCCTTTGTAGATTTGCCTATTTGTATAAGTAGAAACATAAATAGTATGAAGCCTTTTGTGTCTGGTTTATTTCACTTAGCATAATGTTTTCAAGCCCATTTGTGTTGTAGCGTGTATCAGTACTTCATTCCTTTTTATGGTCAAATAATATTCCATCATGTGCATATAGCACATTTGGTTTATCTGTTCGTGAGCTGATGGTCATTTGGGTTGTTTCCACCTTTCGGCTCTTGTGACTAGTGGTGCCATGGACATTCCTGTGCAATCTGTGTTTTCACAAGCCCTTCAGGCGATTCCAGTGCATGCTAGTTTTTGAGAACCATTATTGTTGTTGAGCTAATTAAAGAGTTATTTTTCATAAATAGAGAGCACCATTTATCCTTTAGGTCATAAGTCAAGGTGGAAAAGGAAGAACCTAGGCAGTGGGATTCGATAGTGTGTGCCCACCCAGGATGCCACCATGCAGGGAAAGGTGGGGCTGAGATGGCTGAAAGAAAGGAAGCCCTGGTTAAAATGGAATTGCTCACTTTTTGGGCATGAGGCCTCCCTCACTTCTTTATCAGTGTGTCATTATGTTCTGAAGGTCACCCAGGCTCTTGAGTATTGAAGCTTCACTTCAGAAGGTTCACTGACACCTTGAGTTTCAATAGTTCTCAGAATTTTACGAAGCTTTTCTCTCTACACTGTCTTTATCTTCACACTGTCAGTATCCTCAGGTGAGTCAAGTAACTCCATTTTACAGATAGGGTCACTGAGGCGTAGTGAGAGGAAATGACCTGCCTGAAGTCATAGAGCAGGATGCGATAAAGTGGGGGCCAGCCTCAGTTCACTGACTCCTCTGTTCACTCCAGCAGTGGTCCTCAGCCCTTGCTACACATTGAAATTACTGGAGGGTCTTTTTAAAAACACTATTTAGGCTTCACACTCAGAGATTTGGTTTGATTGGTCTAAGGTGGGATTTAGGCATTGAGATTTTTCAAAGGCTTCCTGAGAGATTTTTTTCTAATTTACTTTATTTATTTATTTTTTTACTTTTTCTCTTGAAATGACTTTAGACTTACAAAAAAAAAAAAAAGATGTAAAATAGTACAAAGAAGTCCCATATATCCTTCCCCCAGCTTTCCCAAATGTTAAGGTCTTACATACTGCTACTGCTACTGCTAAGTTGCTTCAGTCGTGTCTGACTCTGTGCAACCCCATAGACGGCAGCCCACCAGGCTCCCCCGTCCCTGGGATTCTCCAGGCAAGAACACTGAAGTGGGTTGCCATTCCCTTCTCCAATGCATGAAAAGTGAAAGAGAAGTCGCTTAGTCGTGTCTGACCCTCAGCAACCCCATGGACTGCAGCCTTCCAGGCTCCTCCATCCATGGGGTTTTCCAGGCAAGAAAGAGTACTGGAGTTGGGTGCCATTGCCTTCTCCGAGGTCTTACATAAGCACCATGTAATTATCAAAGCCAGATATTAACATTGGAACATTACTATTCACTAATCTATAGACCTTGATCAAATTTCATCAATTGCAACTTGGGTTAATTTGAGTTGCTCCATCTCCTTGGTGGCCTTTAGTCTTTTCCAGGTGATTTTAATGTGCATTCAGGGTGAGAACTGCTAGAAGGACAGTGGAGTCCTGCAGTTGGTTTTCTAAATGTAGCCTGTACGATGTACTTCCCCCTATTCTCTGACATATAAGAGCTGTGTCTGAAAATCCACTGTATTTCTAAGCTATTGTTATCCTGCTGATGGGATAAATCATTTGAAGACTTCTATTTCTTATGAAGTGTCAGTTGTTATATCTGCCAGGAGAAGAAATGAGGCTAGTTATATTCACAGCAAGGTTACCGGCACCCAGGTGAAAATGGAAAATGGTGCATTGGAGAAGGGAGAGTTAAAGAGCCTTTCAATATTAACTCACAACTCAGTGATCTGGGCCTTTGCTGAACAGAATGGCCTTCTTTGGATGTAAATGTCTTGAATGCAATTTAGATTTTAATTAGAGATGTGCTGGCCCTTAATATGGAAGTATTTATATAGGGAGGCCAAAGATGCTAAACTGAAAACCTTGCATTTCTTACAGATGGTCTGTTAAATTAAAAACTGTCTCTCAACCTCTAGTCTTGACCCTGCCGTTGCAAAGATGACTCATCGAAGCGGTAGCCTGTCAGTTATCCTGTGTGACTGGCTGGGTGCTCCAGCTGGATGTATCACCCGACAACATATTAAGCTGGGTAATTTATAAGGGTTTTTATTTTTATTTTCTCCTAAGGTAGTTGGATTATCTTTATCCAATTTGAATTTTCAACCTCTTCTACTTATTACCTTCTGCTCTGAGTGAAAACAAACCTGTGTGTGTCTGCTGTGTGCAAATTAGCCTGGTTCCCAAGGCCCTGAGGCTTAACAGAAACCTGTCTATGAGTAAGTAAAAATGTTATTAAATTCAAAACCACATCACCAGCACTGGATTCCTCTAGGCTACATACGTTCACTGTCAGCAAATACTTCCTCTGTGAGACACCAGCTTGGAAGCATTTGAACCCAAAGGTATTACATGTGTGTTTATATCAGAAATTGTATACACAGACACATCCAAGCTTTAGCTTCCCAGAGGAAGCAACTGGCTGCCAGGATAGTGGCCTTGTAGGTCCCTGCCCAGGACACTCTCTCACAAAGGGAACACAGTGAGCTTTTGAACACAAGTCTTCTTCGGCCAAGAATGCCCTCTCCCTGCACTTCTCACCCCTTCTTTTCCTGCACTGTTACCACCTCCTCTCAGAGTCTTTCCTTGGTTTCCTCCCCCAGCCTGAGTTAAAAGTCTTTTCTATATACTTGCACAATGGCCAGCACTTATCTTGTGCTGCAGTTAATGTTTGCTTGTCTGGTGTCTGCATATTCTAGCACCCAGCCCAGTGCCTGCTCCACACTTAATGCCTAAGACAGGCTTGTGGGTTTGGTGGGAGACCCAAGAGGGAGGGGACATATGTACACACATAGCTGATTGGCTTCATTGTACAGCAGAAACAGCACAACATTTTAAAGCAATTATATTCCAGTTAAAAAAACGATGAATCACAGCTCCTTATTCAGCCTAACGACTTCCAAGCCCTACAGTAGCTGTTTGCTCCTGTGTCAGCCGCTGGCGCTATATACACTTTGCCAGCCAGTTCTTCAGGTGAGTCCTGCTCAGATCTGCCCTCTTCCCAGGCAGGGAACAACCCCACGGTGTTCTAGAAGACAACGAGGGGCCAGGTGAGCGGAGGGGACGTTTGCAGACCCCACACCAGAGGTTCCCAGTGTGGGGTCTGCTCTTCCTTCCTGGCTTTTCAGATGAACGGGTAATTCGTGGTGGAAATAGTCTAGGCCCCTTTAAGGTTTCAAAGACTCAAGAGTGGAGTTTCTTACTGAGGAAGGCTCCTGATGCCTTACGATCCTTCTCTGCCTCCTCTCTGTAACCGCCCCCATTCCTGCCAGCCAGGACTTGGTGGGGTGCTTCAAACTTAAGCCTGGCTGTCTGGGTTGCTGAAGTTTCCTTTCCTCTCTTCCCTGTTAGAATGCGTATCCATATAGGAAGGTCTTTCTGGTTCCTCTAGCCCCATCCTCACTGAACCTTCAGAGTAAAGAGACCTGTTCCCCTCCCACCATGTGGAAAGCTCATCCTTGCAGGACCTCCGCCCCGTCACACTCCTGACCCCGGCTGACCAGACCAGGGGTGAGGCCCAGCCTAACACCAGCAAACTCTGACTGGCTGATAGGAGAGGGAAGATAAATAGCTGGTCAGCAAGAGTCTCCTGCAGAGAGTTTGAATGAGGGAGCCTGGAACTGTGTCTTGGAACTGGGTGGGGAAAGTGCTGAGACCCCTCAGCAGTGGGACCTGGAGGGGGCCCAGTGGCACAGCTGCAGGCAAAGGAGGAGCCACTGTGTTTTTCTTTCTTTCAGCATCGCATCTTGTCTAAAGTCCTACACTAAAAAGAATCAAATTTTCCCTTTTATTTTTTTCATTGTAACCTAAAAATATATAAATCATTGCCTCCTTTATCACAATTGTGTTCTTCTGAGGCATCTGACAATCTGTAGGTCTTATCTGGAAGCCATCTCTTCAATAGACTGTGTCTCCAGCTGATTAAAGCGACACTCTACATTATTTCCTGGTGGCTCAGATGGTAAGCGTCTGTTTACAATGTTCGATCCCTGGGAAGATTCCCTGGAGAAGGAAATGGCAACCCACTCCAGTACTCTTGCCTTGAAAATCCCATGGTCGGAGGAGCTTGGTGCAGGCTACTAGCCATGGGGTCGCAAAGAATCGGGCACGACTGAGTGACTTCACTTTCTTCACTTTCTTTCTTTCTACATTATTGGGGCAGCTCTGAAGATCTGCTGGAAATGACTGTCTGGCTGGAGGTTCACCACGCTGCTTGTGTTGTGGTACACAAGTGGGCACACAAGTCAGGTTTACAGGCGATTAAATGAGGCCAGGTGAAAGGAGCACGTTCTTTACTGTCAAGAGTGTTGCGGCTGTTTGTCTGAGCACCTCCCAAACCACAGTCATCAAGCTTGCTGAGGAAGCAAAGGAAGGAAATATTAGGAATCAGTGGGTCCAGCATTGAAAGGGTTAGGAATTGTTTGGTTTAGTATTAATAACTGATCTCTGGGCCGCAGAATGATTGAAGCTTAGATTGTGTAAAGAAGAAATACAAACAGAAAATCTTCACTGCTGCTGCTGCTAAGTCGCTTCAGTTGTGTCCAACTCTGTGTGACCCCGTAGATGGCAGCCAACAAGGCTCCCCCAATCCCTGGGATTCTCCAGGCAAGAACAATGGAGTGGGTTGCCATTTCCTTCTCCAATGCATGCATGCATGCTAAGTCGCTTCAGTCATGTCCAACTCTGTGCCACCCTATGGACTGTAGCCTGCCAGGCTCCTCTGTCCATGAAATTCTCTAGGAAGAATACTGGAGTGGGTTGCCATTTCCTACTCCAGAAAATCTTCACTATCTTGTCTTAAATGAGATAGATATGTGTGCTTGTGTTCACTCAATCGTATCCTATTTTTTGTGACCCTATGAACTGCAGCCCGCCAGGTTCCTCTGTCCATAAAATTCTCCCAGCAAGAATACTGGAGTGGTTAGCAATTCCCTTCTCCAGGGGATCTTCCAAAGCCAGGGACTGAACCTGTGTCTCCTCTATTGGCAGACGGATTCTTTACCACTGAGTCGTCTGGAAAGCCCCAAATGAAGACACCCGTTAGCATTATGGGACATTGAATAGAGTTTTTTAAATGCAACTTTGTGACTCTGTGAGCAAGTTTAGAGAAAAGCCAACACCTTCAGCAAGGGAACAGGTGTTAATTTGGACAGACACAGTCATCTCTCTGTGTCCTGGTAGGCCAGTGCATAGGTTTGCCGGGTGGTTAAACTATGGTGAGACCATGCTCTGCTGTGCCAGTAAATCTTTGCAGAGGTCTGAGAAGAAACCCCTCGGCAGTTTGTATTATGGTTTGATTTTCCTTTTTTTCTCTACATTGGAGAGGGTTATTGAGTTCTCGGAAATTAGCCCTGCTCAAAAACTCTTAAGAATCTGCCTCTTAAAAAAATTGCAAATTATGGGTTTTTCCTGCCTTTCTCGTCTTTATTCTGTACCAGGGACAGCCACCTGCACCCGTGGGATTGCTGCATGGGTGCCTGGAGGAAGGGGGCTCAGCACCCGCCTGAGGAGGTGACGTGGCATCGAGTGCAGGCAGGGGCATGTGGAGACAAGTATTTTCCCACATAAACAATACAGAACAGGATAGCAATTATTAGAAGACAAACCTGATTTAACTGTTTTTTTTAACTGTTCCTTGATGACAATTGGGGCTTCCCTGGTGGCTCAGAGGGTAAAGCATCTGCCTGCAATTTGGGAGAGCTGGGTTTGATCCCTGATTCGGGAAGATCCTCTGGAGAAGGAAATAGCAACCCACTTCAGTACTCTTGCCTGGAGAATCCCATGGACAGAAGAGCCTGGCTGGCTACAGTCCACGGGGTCGCAAAGAGTCAGACACGACTGAGCGACTTCACTTTCACTTTGATGACAATTGGCAATGTATATCAAAACCTGTGAATTGTGTGTTTCTTTTTCCAGCAACTCCACTTTAGCAATTTATGCCAAAGAAATAAATTATATGGAAGGGTCTTTATTTCAGGAAAACCTAAAAACAACATACATTTCTAACACCTGGAGAGAGTGAATGAGTAAATTATGGCAGATTCAACAGAATAGTATGCATCTGTTAAAAAATTTCACTGTAAAAATAATTTTGTGATATAAAAATATATTCATAAACTAGTTACATCAAAAGGGAAATAGATACAATAATACAAAATTAACTGGTAAGTAATTCTATGTCAGAATTGTGCATTATTTTTCTTTCCTTCTTCTTGCCTATCTGCATTTTATGATTTTCACCAGCATTTATAATTTTTTCTTTAAAAAAGAAAAGAAAACCAAACTGCTTATGACTATTTGTAAAAAGCAAGAAACTTGTGTCACTTTGTGGTGTACGTGTGGAAGAGTAATTGCATAAATGGGACGCCCTGGGCTAGAAGAGCTAGAGAGAAGGGAGGAGGGAGGTCAGTGTGCGAGCAGAAACTAAGATGCTATTACAGGAAAACTCCGAGTTAAGGGATGAAAAGAACAAGGGAATTTTTGTCTTTCGTGTCCAGGGTAAGCACTCCTGGAGGACAGGCGGTGCTGTCCATTTCCTGCAGGGCTGGGCTCCTTCCGTCCTGAGGCTCTGCTTCTCCAGTGCTTTGTCCTTCATTGGAGTGCTGGAGGTGCTGCACACCAGAAGCGGCCCATCACAGTGCGTCCCCCTGGTGAGAGTTTCATCTGTGACCTGACCTAACTGCAAATGTGCTGTGGTTGGAATGTCTATGGCTGGCCTCGATTCTGCTCCTGTGAAAAGTGGGCAGAGAGGATTTTGAGGGTCACTGTTAATCTCCACTAGGGGTCTCTGAGCTGAGTGTAGGCACAGTGAGCAATGATTCAAGGTGGGAAAGCAGAGAGGGCAAGTGGAGGAAATGCAAAGCATAACCACCGCTGGTATCTCTCAACCAGTGTTTCCGTTGAAACATTAGATGACGATCTCAACAGTACATCGATGGATGGTGTAAGGTGTGGTAAGCACTTTTTGCGTAATTCCTGATGTGTCAGCCTCACTCCTTTCTCCCCTGCTCAGAGAAGAGCATCAGAATTCAAGGTACTGTGACATTGTTACAAAGCGGCCTCCACAGGCTCTTGCCTGGGCTTCAGCAGCAGCCTGGTAACTGATCTTCTCACCACCCCTAATCCATTATCCACAGCCAGAGAAATCTTCTAAAACAAAGTAAAACAAGCACCTCATTTCCCTCTTACAGCCTCTTCAGAGGCTTTCTAGTGTTCTTAAGATAAGGCTTAAAGCCTTTGCCTTGATTTGTAACGTCCTCTGCAGTCTGGCCCCTGCCTACTCCAGTAGCTCTGGGGCTTTGCTGATCTCCGGCCACACTGGTTGTATCATTCTTGAGTAAAAGAAGCTTTCTCTCCCACCTCAGGGCCTTTACACGTGCTATTCTCCCTGCCTAGAGTCGTCTTGCTCTTTTCCTGGACAGCTCCTCCTCATCCTTCAATCTTTGAGTAAGCATCACTTCCTCAACAGGACTGGCTGTCTCCCCAAACCAGTCAGCACCCCTGGGCTATATATTTCACTCCACACACACTTTCAGAACTCCTATAAAACATGAAACCTACTTACATAATAATGCCTTCCTCATTCAACAGTAGTGAACCCTGAGGACAGGGTCTAAATTTATCTGTTTTGTGAGACTCTGTGTTAAATGGGTAAACCACAAGGATCTGGATTCTTTGGGAAGATAGAATCCTTTCAAATGAAGAGATTTAGAGTCAGGTGGGAGTTAACTTAGGAAGGGCAGGCAGCATAAGGAGAGAGGATTTGCATGAAGAATGTTAAAAGGTGAGCAAAGCAGTCACTAACCTTGAGGGAAAATCTGAGTTTTAGGTATTGAAGAAGCCAAAATAGGTAAAAATTAGATATATCAGAAGGTGCAAAAAGTATATGTGTCTGACCTTGTTGTCTTCAGAGCATTCCTGGCCTCTGGGATATATTTGTATGCAGCTGTCATTTCCTATTTATAAATGAGCCTGGAAGGATTGTAGGTAGGGAGACGGGAGGAAGGACAATGGTGAGTCTATGCAGGAGTGGAGGTGAAGAGGGGAAAAAATGAAAAGCAGTGTCCACTACCCTGTATTTTGTACATCAGCTTAGCAAATAGTTTTGACAACTTACCAATGTGCCAGGCACTGTGCTGGACACTTTTGCAGGCGGGAGGAAGGTAGTAAGAGATAGAGGATTGAAAGCTCAAAGTCTGTGAATACACAGAAGAAAACAGAATTTTCCTGGACCATCTGAGAGAGCATCGCTTCCTCAACAGGACTACCTGTCTCCCCAAACCAGTCAACACCCCTGGGCTGTATATTTTCACACCCCCTCACACTTTCAGAACTCCTATAAAACATGAAACCTACTTATATAATAATGCCTTCCTCACTCAACATTAGTGAACTCTGAGGACAGGGTCTAAGTCTTGTTAGACTCTGTGTTAAATCGGTAAATCACAAAGCATTTGGGTTCTTTGGGATGATAGAAGCCTTTCGAATGAAGAGATTTACAATCATGTGGGAGTTAACTTGGGGATTGACTACTCTAAAGCCTTTGACTGTGTGGATCACAAAAAACTGTGGAAAATTCTTCAAAAGATGGGAATACTAGACCTCCTTACCTGCCTCCTGAGAAATCTGTATGCAGGTCAAGAAACAATAATTTAGAACTGAACATGGAACAACAAACTGGTTCCCAAACTGGGAAAGAAGCAGAGTACATCATGTGAAGCCCAAGCTAGAATCAAGATTGCTGGGAGAAATCTCAATAACCTCAGATATGCAGATAACACCACCTTTATGGAAGAAAGTGAAGAGGAACTAAAGAGCCTCTTGATGAAGGTGAAAGAGGAGAGTGAAAAAGCTGGCTTAGAATTCAACATTCAAAAACCTAAGATCATGGCATCCAGTCCCATCACGTCATGGCAAGTAGATGGAGACACGATGGAAACAGTGACAGACTTCATTTTCTTGGGCTCCAAAATCACTGCAGATGGTGACTGCAACCATGTAATTAAAAGACACTTGCTTTTTGAAAGAAAAGCTATGACAAACCTAGACAGCATATTCCTTTGCTGACAAAGTTCCATCTAGTCAAAATTGTGGGGTTTTCAGTAGTCATGTACGGATGTGAGAGTTGGACCATAAAGAAAGCTGAGCACCGAAGAACGGATGCTTTTGAACTGTGGTGTTGGAGAAGACTCTTGAGAGTCCCTTGGGCTGCAAGGAGATCCAACCAGTCCATCCTAAAGGAAATCAGTTCTGAGTGTTCATTGGAAGGATTGATGCTGAAGCTGAAGCTATAATACTTTGGCCACCTGATGGGAAGAACTGACTCATTGGAAAAGACCCTGATGCTGGGAAAGATTGAAGGCAAAAGAAAGGGATGACAGAGGATGAGATGGTTGGATGGCATCACCAACTCAATGGACATAAGTCTGAGTATGCTCTGGGAGTTGGTGATGGACAGGGAGGCCTGGCATGCTGCAGTCCATGGGGTCACAGAGAGTCAGACACGACTGAGCATCTGAACTGAACTGAACTGAACTGATGTGAGAGAAAGTCACTGAACAGCTGAATTTAAGCTGGGTGGACTTTAAAGAAAAAAATGGAGATTTTTCCACTCAAAAAATGGGGGAAAATGGTATTCCAGGAAAAAGATAACTTGAGTTTGAAAAATCTCAGAGTATTTGGGCAATGATGAGAAATTAGAGTACACTGTGGATCAGGAACCAAGGCTGGAAAGCAGCAATAATAATAATAATAGCTGACACTTGGCAGACACTTGTTGTGTGCCAGATACTGCTTAAGTGCTTTCCTCTATTATCTCAGCCTGTAAATGGCAGAGTCAGGGTTTGAGCCAAGGCATTCTGACTCCAGAACCCGTACACTTGTAAGCACAGGGCTATTCCACATTGTCAAGGAGACTGAATGCCATGCTAAGCTCCTGGGAGGGGATGAGGGCTTGGGAAAGATTTTATCATTTGGAAAATAACCCGCACAGACTGTGCTTTAGAAAGTCCATTCTGAAACCTGTGTGCAGACTGGATGTGTAAGATATCATGAGAGGCAAAAAACATGGGAGTTTGCCCACCATCAGGAAATGAATGCATGATACAGGATGCTTGGGGCTGGTGCACTGGGATGACCCAGAGGGATGGTATGGGAAGGGAGGTGGGAGGGGGGTTCAGGATGGGGAACATGTGTATACCCGTGGCAGATTCGTGTTGATGTATGGCAAAACCAATACAATATTGTAAAGTAATTAGCCTCCAATTAAAATAAATAAATTTATATTAAAAAAAGAGTCTCCTTCGTGAGCAGAACTCATGTATGAGCCAATGAAATGCTAGCACTGTTGCCGTGGGTGAAAATACAATTTCTAAAAGGGCTCGGAGGCAGCAGAGCTATCCTGGGCGGATGGAAGGCATCCATTTTAACTTGAAAGAAGGTTGAGTTGGTGTGTCCAAGTTGAGATTTTCTTTGCCTCTTGGCAGTGAAATGACCTTGTTTTTGTCCCCAAATATACTGACTGTGTCCTCCTTAAAATTCATGTTCCACCCAAACTTCAGAATATGACCTTATTTGGAAATAAGGTCTTACAGATGTAATCAGTTAAAATGAGGTCAGTCTGGAGTAAAGTAAAAATAAACCCTAAATGCAATATGACTGATGTCCTTCTAAGAAGAAGAAAAGAAACATAGAGATCAACATGGACACACAGGGAGAAGGCCATATGAAGGTAGAGCCCGAGATTGGAATGAGGCATCCACAAGGCAAGGAATGCTAAGGGTTGCTGGCTACCACCAGCAGCTTCAAGAGACCAGGAGAGATCTCCCCTGCAACCTTCACAAGGAGAGTGGCTCTGCCTGCCTACACCTTAATTTTGGACTTCCAGCCTCCAGAACAGTGAGGAAATACGTTTCTATTATTTTAACCTGCAAAGTTTGTGGTAATCTGTTACAGCAACCCGAAGAAACCTTCAGGGAGTCTGAGAAATCAGAGCCAATGTCCTCTCCACCTACCAGAGTCCACCGCCATATTGCTGAGGTTAACCGGACCATCAACACACGTCAGGGTCATGGACTCCGAATTTCAAGTCCAGCCCACCACCCCCCACCCCCCAACACCACCACTTATTTACTGGGTGACCCTAGACAAGTTACTCAGTTGCCACATGCCTCAGATTTCTTGCCTATAAGATGTTAATATTAGTTCCTGTCTTACAGGATGGCTTTGAAGATGAAGTGAGTTGTACATTAGCATTTAGAGCAGTGGTTCTGTTACCCTTATTGTCACCAATGACATTACTCACTTGGGTTTAGGGTGGGGAAAAAGACACCTTAGACCTTCAACACTTGTCTCCCCCTGCTCTAAGCAAGTATGCCCCTGCCTCTGTGCAGTGGCTAGTGGAAGTTCAACATCCATATTGCTGTGAAATCTGCTTCGGTGATGAGGGTGACGGGGACTCCAAGCGCAAACGTACAGAGCACAAGGCTGATTAAATACATCTATGATTCAGATAGTGTGGTATCCCAAGCGTTACACTCTAGGCCTGCTATGAGGTTGTTTGCTTCACAAAACATAGTGCAAGTGCCAAGCGATGCTGAGAGGCTGTACCTGTTGGATCCCAGGAATCACACCTCCAGGTCCCACGAGCCCTGTTTCAAATGCAAGGGCCTGGAAAGAGTTCCCAAAGCATCACTTGGAGTCTCTCATTCCCAGACCTGGCCCAGCTGACTGGTCATCGGATAGCAACCACTGAGCACACCAACCCTGGGTGTCATGCTGCCGGTGGAAAAGCTTGAGAAGAAATTGAAGTGCTCTGTGGGATTCTTACCACACTAGCCTGCCTGGGTTTCTTAGTACTCCTGACTTCTTAAGACCCAGGCTTCTCTAGATCTGGGGAGGCAGTCATTCCTTCCACTCCCATGGGTTCTAGCTTGTGGAATATAAACACAAAGAACTGAGCTGAATGGGGGTCCATGCTGCTGCTGCTAAGTCACTACAGCCATGTCCAACTCTGTGCAACCCCATAGACGGCAGCCCACTAGGCTCCTCTGTCCCTGGGATTCTCCAGGCAAGAATACTGGAGTGGGTTGCCATTTCCTTCTCCAGTGCATGAAAGTGAAAAGCAAAAGTGAAGTGACTCAGTCGTGCCTGACTCTTAGCGACCCCATGGACTGCAGCCTACCAGGCTCCTCCGTCCATGGGATTTTCCAGGCAAGAGTGTTGGAGTGGGGTGCCACTGCCTTCTCCATACCTCACCTTTATTTCCCAAAGGAAAGCCTCCCCAGTAAACTGTAGATGTTGTTCCGTCTCTAAGTTGTGTCTAACTCTTTGTAACCTCATGAACTACAGCCTGCCACGCTGTCCTTCATTGTAGATCTGAGGTCAAAATGGGTCTTTTACTCTTTTTCCTGCCTTTGAATCAGACAGATCTCCCCATTGTGGTAAAGATGGCTGTGAACACTTGGCCCCTTCTCCCATCACATGTAGGATCTATGGCTCCTATTCTTGGATCTAGTAGGATCTTTGATGAACCGAATATGGGTGGACGTGACACTGGGCCAGTTCCCCCTGTTTCTTCTCCCTGTCTTCTGGAACACTCACTCTTAGAGCCCAGAGTGGCATGTAAGATGTCCAGCTACCCTGCTGGAGGGACCTCAGCAGAGCCTCCGTGAGGCTCTGAGACTCCATGGAGAGGAAGAGGTGCCAGCTGAACCCAGTCTTCCAACCATCCCCGTGATGGTGCCAGGCACCTGAGTGAAGCTGTCTGGGGATCTCCAACCAAGCCCAGCCATTAGTTGACCATGACAGAGTAACCGTGGTCATTGCCCCAGGAAGCAGAATTGCCCAGTCAAATCCCTAACCTATAAAACTGTGATATATGATGAAATGGCTGTTGTTTTCAGTCACTAAGCTTTGGTTCTCAGCAAGAGATCATCAGAACACTCACCCAGTCCCAGATGGTGATGCTGGATGCTGACAGCAGAGGACAGCTTGGCAGAACAAGCAAACAGCCTCTTGCTGTGATGCACAAAATGAGACCCCAGGGAACCTGAGCTGGGGCTTCAGAAGTGAGAGGGCAGTGATGAGCCCGAGACTTTATGGGCATGGACCTGCCCCCGGTGTGCAGACCCAGCAGGTGTCAGCCTCCTACCCTTTACACTGAGCAGATAGATCCCTCTCTGAAGGACTTCTTGAGAGGGTGGAAGTGTTTGCAGACGGTTCTTGTGATAAAACCTGAGAGTAGAAGAGTAAATATCATATGCTAACTGAAAAAAAGCAGAAACTAATTATTGTATTTGACTTCACAAGGCAAAGACATGCTTGAGACTAGTGAGATAGAATCTGGCAAAATACTGGATTTCCCCTCCCCAGTCTGTCTTTAACCCAGAGCAGGCCAGGTCCTATTATATGCTTTCTTGGTACTGTTTATTTCTCCCTGGGAACACTTTTCAACATTTTAATTAATCATTTATAAGATTATCTGTTTAATGTCTGTGCTGCTGCTGCTGCTGCTGCTGCTGCTGCTAAGTCACTTCAATCATGTCTGACTCTGTGCCGCATAGACGGCAGCCCACCAGGCTCCGCCGTCCCTGGGATTCTCCAGGCAAGAACAATGGAGTGGGTTTCCATTTCCTTCTCCAATGCATGAAGTGAAAATTGAAAGTGAAGTCGCTCAGTCGTGTCCGACTCCTAGTGACCCCATGGATTGCAGCCCACCATGCTCCTCTGTCCGTGGGATTTTCCAGGCGAGAGTACTGGAGTGGGGTGCCATTGCCTTCTCCGAATGTCTGTGCTACCCTACCCTGAGACTTCATGATGACAGAGCGTTTTTCTCCGCTGAGCTCCAGGGCCCATCACAGTGTCTTGCTCACCACAGATGCCCAGAAAAGTATTTACTGTAATGCATAAATAAAGAAGGTGTCCCTAATATTTGGCTTGTAAGCTCTAATTTTACTTACTTCTCTGGATTCATCCTATAAGCCAGCACCTCAGCCCTTTTCCTTCCAAGTTGGATGTGTGACCCTAAGCAAGCCACCTAACAGATTGAAACCAGCCTTCTGTAAACAAGCATAATCTCTGCTCTACCAACCTCATCTGGCAGTTGTGGAAACTTGATCAGAAAATGAGGCCAAGATTTTTGTAAAGCTTTCCTTTAAACCGTTAGCAGTGGAAATATATTCTCAGGACTGAAATAAAACACACCCTTTGTCCATGGCTCAGAACTTTTTTAAAAAACAGGTTTATTGACATAAAATTCACATACAATTCACAATTTAAAAGCTGCAATTCAATGATTTTTTAAGTATGTTCACGGTGTTGTATAACTATTACCACAATCAGTTTTTGAACATTTTCATCTCCCTGCAAAGAAACCTCAAACCCATAAATAGTTGCACTCCATTTCCCCTCTGATCCCTCAGGTCTAGACAACTAGTAATCTACTTCCGGTCTGTATAAATTTGCCATTTCTTCACATTTCATGTAGATGGAATTGTACAAAATGTGGCATTTGTGCCTGGCTTTCTTTCATTTAACACAATGCTTTCAAGGTTCATCCATGTTATGCCGGGGTCCAGCCCCCGCAGGATCCAGGGGAACCTGAAGGAAAAACGGCGTTGGCGGATGATTTAGAGAGCGATAAGGAAAGAATATTGTAGATAAGAAAATAGAGGAGAGAAAGAGGTTGATATTTCTTGGTTTACATAGAAAGCAAATAAAACTTTGAGACAAGAAATTTGCCTTGTTCACGGAGGCCACAGGTGCCTTCCCAGTCTCCCAAGGGAGTGAAGACGCAGAATGTCTTCCTGTTCATTTCTTAGAAACCCGGGCAGATAAGTGAACACAGGGAGCCTCTATGCTCCAAGGGATCAGCCTGAAAAAGAAAGTAAGAGAGAAAAAAAAAAGAAAAAAGAAAAACACGGGGTGACCAAGCTTCTTCAAGCGAGGCCCAATAGCTTTATTATTAAAAGGTGCTTTTATACCTTGTCATATACATAGAGGGAAATGAAAGATGCAAAGTCATATAGAGTCAGCCCAAACATTACATCTGTTTTGTCTTTATCAAAACTAGGATTTTTCTGCAAACCTTTCCCATAAACAATATTGTGTACATTATCTTCTGGCCTTGGAGGCCTGTGAACATTTTATGACCCGCTTTTGATAAAGGCTGCTCAACCAGAAAACTTATTTTTCCTTGAAGTGTTTTTTCTTATATTTCGAATCTATGTCAGCCTCAAAAAGTATTAAACAATTTACATTTCTCACAGAGCAAAGGTGCAGTAAGTTACAAGAAAGAACCAATTAGCTCAAAAGTTTGATGTGGTTAATTTCAAGGCTACACTTGTTTTTCTTACTTTCCAACTATGTTAACTAATGCACTCCCAGGTGCACAGTGGATAAGAGATATGGGAACTTAGCAACAAGCATTGGCCCAATAATGAAATCCTACACCAGCACTCCTCTAATAACTTTTAACTCTTTAAAAGGCTCCATGTTTTAGGCTTTCCATGCCTCTCACAGTTGGGAGGATGTAAATAATCATATGTGTAGCTGCGAGAGTCTGGATATACCTGCCCAGCAAGCTATAATGCTAACAGAGGGGTTTTGATTGGAAATATTCCTCTCATGTCCAGGAGACTTATTAGCTATAGCCCTAAGTTAATTTTTTCCAGAGAAAGGTGGTCAGGGTTAGCCCCCTGTTAATGTCAGAGGAGCTGGTGAAAGTCATGAAATAGTAAAACAGACAGATTCTGGTTTTGGTGCAGATGCTCGAGAAAGCCTAGGGAGCCCGTTGAGTTCTGAAGCCTTGCTTAACAGTTCTCTTCCACATGACCTTGTCATGGGTGGAATCTCCCGTGGTGGCTCCCGGCAATGTTGTACCAAATAATATTATGTTGTATGAATATGCCATTGGTTGATGTACATTTCAACTGTTTCCACTTTTGGCTATTACGAATACCATTGCTATGAACAGCTGTCTACAAGTTTTGATGTAGATCTGTGTTTTCATTTCTCTTGAAAATATACCTAGGAGTAGAACTGCCGGGTCATAATGTAACTCCATGTATAACATCACCACTATGGAATTCGCTGATTTGGGAATAGAAAAGTGAGGCTGTTCTGACTGGCAGGTGCAAGTGCCCACATGTGTGCACGCATGCGTGGGTGTGTTATGCACGTGTACAGGAGCAGTGCTGCCTGAGCTAGGTGGAGCAAATTTTGAATATAATTTTGTATTCAAAGTGATTCTAGGCCATTCAGTCCCCTGTGGCCTTGAAATTTCAGCCTCTCTGCTCCCCTGTTTGGATGTTGTCCCTATGGGCGATGGTCCTGAGAAGTTCCTCCATCAACCGTGCACGTGTGCTCCGTCACTCAGTCGTGTCTGACTCTTTGTGAGCCCATGGACTGCAGCCCGCCAGGCTCCTCTGTCCATACATTTTTCCAAGCAAGAATACTGGAGTGCATTGCCATTCCCTACTCCAAGGGATCTTCCCGACCCAGGGACTGAATCCAAGTCTCTTGCATCTCCTGCACTGGCAGGCAGATTCTTTACCCTTGAGCCACCAGGGAAGCTCCACCCCCCACCCCCTGACCCCCTGCCTCCGTCAATTACAAGACTGAAAAATTCAATGAAAACATTGTAAACAAATCAATCAGTTACATGAAATTGACAATATACAGTATTGTAAATATAGTTGTCATTGTATGCTATGCACATTTTAGATCTGTATCATTTATAATCAATATATAGATATATACATGTGTACACATCCCCCAGCCTCCCACCAAGAACCATTGTTAAACATATACCAGTATGTCTGTCAGTGTTTAACTGAACTCAGAGCCCTGGCAGAGAGTAGGGGCAGAGAGGGAAGATGAGTTTTTAAATTTCTGAATAAGACCAGGTAATTGCCAACTGCAGACTGTAGTCTTTCCACAGACCTTTGCCCTGCCCTTCAGTAGCAGTCTCTGACACCTTCTTTTAGGGTCTGCTTCTTCTAGGCTTGAATTCTCCCCAGTAACTCTGAATCCTCTCCCTATTTTAAAGGAGTCCCATTGAAGCCACCTCCTCCTAATACCCTGAATTGATCCCAGAACAGGAGAGGCCTGATTTCCTATGCTAGAGCCCCATATCCTGCCTCCTAGAAGGTGTTGATGACAAACACACATCAGGATGACTCCAGTGTGCTTCTCTGCTGGCAAAACCGGCCCTTTGTGGAAGAATAATCACTGCCAGGCACCAGAAAGATACTCTTGAGTGTCTAAGCTTTGATTGCACAAGCTTTCTTTGAGTCGCCTCTTATTCCAAGCGCAGATGCTGAGAGCCTGCTGACGTCACTGGAGTCAGCTGTGTCTGGGGCAGGTGACTCTTGACTTGACGGATATTAGTTCCCAGTGACGACAGTCTCTGATAAAACTCTTAGCAGTTTTGCAAGCCGTCTCTGTAGGGCTGATCCAGTACTGCACGATTCAGTGTTCTTGTTTTTATAAAAGGGCCCAGACTTCAGTTCACCTGTTCATTTTTCCTTTAAACAAGTGTGTTTTGGAAGGACACTGGCTCAGTGACATTTCTGCCTGTCCTAGCAGGGCCTCCGGCCCTCAGGCAGGAGCTCTGTTCCTCTCTGTCCCTCCTGCCTGCTGCCTCCTTGAGGTGCCTGTCTGTATGCCAACTAATAACTCAGAGGGAACTCTATGGCCTTAGCCTGGGAGACCCCAGGGGACCAGAGTATTGTGAAAAGAAGTGAAGAAACTACATGTTTTCTCTCTGATCCCAGGCTCAACAGTGTTCACTCATTCTGCCTCCAGCTCCCCAGAGCTATTAGATCATTGTCTGTGATCGTCATACTTCTGGAAGAATAAAGGTCTTTGCCTGCCACCTGACACTGGGTTTGCTTCCTATTCAGTGTCCTTGGTCCCTGCACCCCACAAGTGGGCCTGAGTGTTGAAATGTCAAGTCTTCAAGAAGTTTCGCAGTAACAATTTTGAAAGAGAAAACCCTGTTACCAGATGTACAAAGATTTTTGCAGAACTTGTAAGATTCATTTCATGATTAGTGCCACAAAAATCAACATATTGATCTCTTTTTCAAGGAAATACACTGATCAGGTGCTCACATCATGTTGTTTGATCAGTGTTACTGCCCGTGATGAACTGAGAGCATTCTCATTGGATACATGCTAACACCCTAATTGATATATTCTATATTTTTCTTCAGGGGATAACTTTTTTTTTTAATTGTCAAGAGCTTCAGAGCAGAAAGTGTGTGATATTTCCCCAAAGTGATTAAAACTGAGACACATGTGAGATCAACTGGAAAACACCTTTGAATTTTGGATCCAAAGGAGATGCCCTTGACCAGTTCGCCTATGCAATTCACATGCAATGGAGAAAACCCCAGCAACACGAGATGCTCACAAGTTATGGCTATGAGTGGTTTGTTGTGGTTGAGTTACAGTAAATTAGACTCTGGTCCAGCTTCCTAGGCACAGTGTTTTACCAGGCACCGAGTCACTACTTTCTCTGCCTAATTTGCTTTCTTGGTGTCACTGGGGAAGCTTGGAGCTTTCTAGGATGCAGAAAACTAGGGCAGACCCATTTCCCCTGGAGGCTGATCTCTAAACACTGCTGACAGCCTCACCATGCCCTAGTCATGAAATGTATGACTCGCTTACCTTAAGCTCTCTCTCAGCCCTTCATGCTGTTATTCAACCCTTGCCCAAATATTTGCAGGTGCAGACCAATCCTGAACAAATAATTGTCCACAGAGTTGAACTGTTTGCAGTGTTTAGTAGGCTGCTAGCTTCTCTCATGCATTTTGTGGTTTTTAAGTGCAACGAGGAGCAAACATGTATGGGAGGGTGACTACAACAAAGAAGCAGAGCGTCTGCCTATAGAACTTCTGGTCTAACCCAGCTCCACTCCCATCATCTCCACCTAGCACCTGATGTGATTATTCCATGCTGAAAATAAGAGGTTAGCACAGCTCTTCTGCAGGTGGGAAGCTTTGTGGAAAGAGATTGTTTCCTTCTGGCTCCATTCCCAAGTCCTTGAGTGCCAGATGGACAAATGTCACCTGATTGTAATGTGTATGCAGGGTGGGTTGGGGAGGTGAAAGCAAACTCCACTTGTATCCATGGTCAGAGGCAAGGCCAGGGCAGAAGGACTTGCCCAGTTCTCTCACTCCCAAGATCATCTCAAACTGCAGCATAGAAAACAGTACCTATGGTTAAAAACTCATCTTAGAAAACTACTGAGTTTTGCTCCTTTACAGCCATACTTGGGACTATACTTGGAAAAGAGAGGATTGGAGAATAGTAGATGTAAACATGAGAAGAGTGAGTCCTTAAATATTTACTCAATTCCTACTGTATACTAAGCAAGGTTTACCCAGCTATGGACTATTGGAACGACCTCATAATGAAGTTCTTTGGTAACATCAAGAGCTTACAATCTAGTCCAGGAGCCAAGGTCCAGACATTAAAGTTGTGGTAATATAGTAATTAACATACAATAGCAACTTTTAGTGTATCCAGGCACACCTTGCTTTACTGTGGTTTGCTTCATTGCAGTTTGCAGGTACTTTGTTTTATAAGTTAGAGGTTTGTGGCAACCCTGCACTGAGCAAGTCTATTGGTGCAATTTTTCCAACACCATTTACTCCCTTCATGTCTCTGTGTCACATTTTGGTAATTCACACAATAACGCAAACTTTTCCATCATTGTTATACTTGCTATGATTATCTGGGATCAGTAATCTTCTGTATTACTCTTGCAAAAAGATTATAACTGGCTGAAGGCTCAGATGATAGCATTTTTGGCAACATAATATTATAAAATTTAGTTATGTACATTGTGTTTTAGACATAATGCTATTGCACACTTAATAGGCAACAGAGGAGCCTGCTGGGCTGGGCTCCTCTGTCCATGGGGATTCTCCAGGCAAGAATCCTGGAGTGGGTTGCCACGCCTTCCTCCAGAGCAATCTTCCCAACCCAGGGATCGAACCCAGGTCTTCTACATTTCAGGCAGATTCTTTACCATTTGAGCCACTAGGGCAGCTAATAGCCAACAGTACACTGTAAACATAACCTTTATGTTCAGTGGAAAACCAAAAGCATTGTGCAAATTACTTTTTTTTTTTTTTAATATATATACTCTTTGTTATAGTGGCCTGAAACTGAACCTGCAATATCTCTGAGGTATGACTGTAGAATTTTCTTTTATTTATTTTGCAAGAACTCTCTTAGTTAGGCTGGAATATGTTAGAAAAGTTCGCTTAGGAAAGTAGCTGGAGCAGTTATGCAAATATTCCAAACTGACCTTAGAGCCTCTGTTCTGGGAGGAATGAACAAGAGAGCTTGGGTAAAACAGTAAGAAGAGGTGATTGGATTTTCCAGGAAGCGAACAAGTAGGCCCTAAAAGAAGAGCACTTCCCCTATACTCCAGAGTGACAGTGAGGAATGACTGTCCTCAGCACACGTGGAAGGGAACACAGAGGTACTGGAGAAATTTTGCCCAGCACATCATCATTTCTCCTAAACATTCCACTCTGAATGTAAGGATGTCCGTGGTCTAGAGGGGATGTGTCTGTGCCTGAAGCACTGTTGGGGCCTCGGGCGGCTCACCCTGTACAGCAGTCTCCCCCTGATCCCACCTCTGGCTGGCCTTCCTCCCATACGCATTTCCATGGTTTCAGTTACCAATTGTCAATTGTGCCCTAATAATATTAAATGGAAAACTACAGAAATAAACTATTTTGTATTTTAAATTACATGTCATTCTAAGTAGCGTGATGAAATGCCCACCATCTGCTTCATACTCCGGAGATGTGAATCCTCCCTTTGTCCAGCATGTCCCTTTCGTTTGTTGCTTAGTATCCAATTTGGTTGTCAGGTCAGCTGTCACAGTATTGCAGTGCTTCTATTCGTCACCCTTATAGTACTTATAATGGCCCCAAAGCTCGAGAAGAGTGATGCTGGCAATTTGGATATGCCAAAAAGCAGCTGTAGAGTGCTTCCTTTAAGTGAAAAGGTGAAAGTTCTCAACTCAATAAGAAAAAAAAATTCTTATGCTGAGGTTGTTAAGATCTATGGCAATAACAAAACTTTTCCATCTAAGAAATTGTGAAGAAGGAAAAGGAAATTTGTGCTAGGGTGGCTGTTGCACCTCAAATGACAAAAGTTACAGCCATAGGGATTTCCCTAGTGGCCCAGTCACTGATATCTGCCTGCCAATGCAGGGGACTTGGGGTTGATCTCTGGTCCAGGAGATTCCACATGCCCTGGGGCAACTAAGCCCATGTGCCCCAACTACTGAGCCCACACACTGCAACTACTGAAGCCTATGTAGCGGGAGCCTGTGCTCCACAGCAAGAGAAGCCGCTGCAGTGAGAAGCCTGTGCGCCCCCCTCACCACAATGAGTGAAAGGCTGTGCACAGCAAGGAAGACCCAGTGCAGCCATAAACAAAAGTTACTGCCACAGTGTGTAATGATTACTTAGTTAAGATGGCATTAAATTTGCACAAGAAGATATTTTGAGAGAGAGACTGCGTTCATGTAGCCTTTATTACATTGTATTGTTATAATTGTTCTATTTTACTTTTAGTAGTTGTTAGCTTCTTCAGTTCAGTTCAGTTCAGTTGCTCAGTCGTGTCCGACTCTTTGTGACCCCATGAACCACAGCACACCAGGCCTCCCTGTCCATCATCAACCCTCAGAGTCTACCCAAACCCATGTCCATTGAGTCAGTGATGCCATCCAGCCATCTCATCCTCTGTCATCCCCTTTTCCTCCTGCCCTCAACCTTTCTCAGTATCAAGGTCTTTTCAAATAAGCTCTTCATATCAGGTGGCCAAAGTATTGGAGTCTCAGCTTCAACATCAGTCCTTCCAATGAACACCCAGGACTGATCTCCTTCAGAATGGACTGGTTGGATCTCCTTGCAGTCCAAGGGACTCTCAAGAGTCTTCTCCAACATCACAGTTCAAAAGCATCAATTCTTTGGTGCTCAGCTTTCTTTATAGTCCAACTCTCACATCCATACATGACCACTGGAAAAACCATAGCCTTGACTAGATGGACCTTTGTTGGCAAAGTAATGTCTCTGCTTTTCAATATGCTATCTAGGTTGGTCATAACTTTCCTTCCAAGGAGTAAGCGTCTTTTAATTTCATGGCTGCAATCACCATTTGCAGTGATTTTGGAGCCCAGAAAAATAAAGTCAGCCACTGTTTAACTTTTTACTGTGCCTAATTCACTTTATCATAGATATGTATGTATGGGAAAAACACATATTGTGAGTAGGGTTTGGTAGTATTAGTGATTTCAGTAATCCACAGGGGTCTTGGAACATCCCCTGTGGATAAGGGTGGACTATTGTATGCTGACAGAGGTCCATCTAGTCAAAGCTATGGTTTTTCCAATAGTCATATATTGATGTGAGAGTTGGACCATAAACAAAACTGAGCATCAAAGAATTGATGCTTTTGAACTATGGTGTTGTAAAAGACTCTTGAGAGTCCCTTGGACTGCAAGGAGATCCAACCAGTCAACCCTACAGGAAATGAGTCTTGAATACTCATTGGAAGGACTGATGCTGAAGCTGAAACTCGAAAACTTTGGCCATCTGATGCGAAGAAATGACTCATTGGAAAAGACCCTGATGCTGGGAAAGATTGAAGGCAGGAGCAGAAGGGGATGACAGAGGATGAAACGGTTGGATGGCATCACCAACTCGATGGACGTGAGTTTGAGCAAGCTCCAGGAGTTGGTAATGGACAGGGAGGCCTGGTGTTCTGCAGTTCATGGGGTTGCAAAGAGTTGGACATGACGAGTGACTGAACTGATTATATAGTCCAGGGTGGGCTGGTCTGCTACAGTTAAATAACTTCCTCACATCACCTGGATAAATAATATAGCAGTTTGTTCCTCTCTTATGTAACAGCCCAAAGTCACTGCCTTCCATGTAGCCATTCAGGGACCTAAGCTGATGGCTGACCCTTCCAAGGGCAAGTGTCTTGTCCTGTGTATTCCCATTAGAAAGCAGAGTCTCAGCCAAGGACTTGGTGCAGAGGTTTTATTTGGGAACTTAATTTTGGGATCCATGGGACTATGAAGAAGTTTGGGGAAAGCTGAAACAGGGATTGAGGTGAAGCCAATGCAAAGGTGGTTATTAAGCTGGTCCTACTGTGGGAAACTAAGGCACCATTTCACTGGGACATTCTGAGGGGTTGTATATTAGTTTCCCAGGGCCACCATGACAAAGCACCACAAATGGGTGGCTTAAACCTGAGAAATGTACTGTCTCCCAGGTCTGGAGGCTGGAAGTCTGAGGTCAAGGTGTTGCCAGGGTTTGTTCCTTAGACTTCTTTCCCAGCTTTTGGTGATTTGCTGGCAATCTCTGGTGGCCCTTGTCCTGTGGAAGCATCACCCTAGTCTCTGTGTTTATGTTCACATGGTGGGCTCCATGTGTGTGTATCTGTGTCTCAATTTCCCCGCTTCATAAGGACATCATCCATATTAGATTAAGGCCCACCCAAATGGTCATCTCCCAAAATCCTATTTTCAAATAAGTTCACATCACAGGTACTAAGGGTTAAGACTTCAACATCCTTTTTGAGGCCACAGCTTAACCCGTAATAAGTCTTATAAGCTCTGCTTCAGAACTATCTGTCGAAGGGACCAAGGAGGGAAGCACAGGCTCCTGGCCTCCAATGTCAATGCCCCATGGGGTGTAAATTTTCCTGCGTTTCCAGATTGCATCATGTGAGTGGCCAGTGGATGCTGTTGGAACCTCATACAGCAGCTTCAGAGAATCTCCAGCACAGAAAGTGAGAAATACACCAAACAGCTGTAAGGTACAGCTGTGGGAACCCTCAGGTAGAAGTTGGGCTCTGAAGATGTGAGATGAAGACAAGAGGCATCTGACACGGTGGGTGAGATAATCCTCTACTTGTCCAGTGATGCTCTCCCTGCTTGTCTGACTCTGTTAACTGGACTGGGAGCTCCATGAGGGCAAGTTCATGCTGGTATGTTTCACTCTTGTATCCCTTGTTACAGCAGAATGCCTGGCACATTAAAAGCAATAATTCATACAGAAAGTATACAGGGATGTGTGGATGGATGTTTTGGAGACCTGAAGTAGCTATAGAAGTGAATTGCTCAAGTGAACTGGGGAAATAGGATTATCCATTGCTCATCTTCCACACAAAGTTAAGCCACTGGGACGGTTAGAAAGCATGGCCTGCCTCCTCTTCTCCCCCTTCGGCCCTTGCCCTTCTGTGCTTGCCTCCTCCCCACTGCCTTCTAATTCCAGAGGGATGGAAGAACAGCAAGGTATTTACTTTTTGCTTAAGTTGATGTTTCTCAACTTCCTTGTGTGTGTGGAACCACCGTTTAATATGTCTTTTAGGTATTTTAATAATCAAATCCCTTTGGCAGGATCGAGGATGGAGCCTCAGTGGAACAAATGGCACTGTAACAAGGTTTTTGTGCATTACCATTATCACTGTCTCCTTTATTTCAATCTGGGCTTGCAGCGAGAGAGGAGAGGTCATCTGTAAAATGCTCATTTAAAAGTAATTTCTAAGCATCTGTCTGCACTGAGCGCTGCATTAGGTACTAAGTGTACGGAGCATGTTCAATTGTGATCCTAACAAGGTCATGTCGAAGCTCTTACTGGCTCCGCTCAGACTGGGTGGATGGGGACACTGTGACCTGCCTCTGGGAGTCACTCATTAACAAAACAGAAGAATCAGTCTGTTTTGTCCTGACCTCAGAACACTTGTCAGGCTTCCTACCCTGGAACTTGAGTTAGGTGCATGCTCGTGGGTTGCTTCTGCCCTCGAGGGGGGCTTGCTTTCCATCCCCCTTCTCCACAGGGGTCCCTGGAGCCTCTGCACTCTCTGGTGGTCTCAGGGATGATCTTTATAGCCCCAAACAGAACACCCTGCTCTGGGGCTTGTGAAGACATGGCTGGATGTGTGCCATCTTATCCTCTCCTCAGTTTGATATCCTTTATCATGGGGGTTGCCATGGGTCAGATAAGGTTCTCCACATCCCTTCCCCACATGCTTGCTCCAGTTACTGATGATTCGCTGGTGTAAACCATTCCCACCGCAGAGGCTGTCTATGGGGAGAAGGCTGTGTGTTGTTGGAACAGTCACCAGGGCTTATTCTGCCCCTTAGATAAGTAGGAATGGTATGAGTAGGGGTCAGGGGATGAATCACTAGAATGTGAGGGGGGAAAGAGTATTGTATGGATGTGCAAGGAGGAAACTGGAGGTGTCAGGGCAGCTTGTGTTCCTTGGTTCTTGTCTCATCACAACAAATCAAGTTATAGCTTAGTTCAGCTCAAGCAGATAGATCTTTTCTTAGACAGACACTCCCAAGACAAGGGAGCAGGCTGACCCCAAAGCAATCCTCCTCCTTGTTCCCTCTTGGCTTCCGCCTTTCTGTACTTCCCATCTCCTCCTTTTGTTTGTGTTCTGTGAAAATTAGGGCTTGTACTCACCACCAATCAATGAAAAGGAATGCAAATGGGCATATGCTCAAGGCCTATTGACCATTGCAAGTTATATAACAGCAGACTTTGTTGTTTATGTCATCCCATAGTTCAGTCTGTTATAACCAGATGTCTATATATATTCAGTTCAGTTCAGTCTTTCAGTCATGTCAGACTCCTTGTGACCCCATGAATCGCAGCATGCCAGGCCTCCCTGTCCATCACCATCTCCCGGAGTTCACTCAGACTCACGTCCATCGAGTCAGTGATGCCATCCAGCCATCTCATCCTCTGTCGTCCCCTTCTCCTCCTGCCCACAATCCCTCCCAGCATCAGAGTCTTTTCCAATGAGTCAACTCTTCGCATGAGGTGGCCAAAGTACTGGAGTTTCAGCTTTAGCATCATTCCTTCCAAAGAAATCCCAGGGTTGATCTCCTTCAGAATGGACTGGTTGGATCTCCTTGCAGTCCAAGGGACTCTCAAGAGTCTTCTCCAACACCACATTTCAAAAGCATCAATTCTTTGGTGCTCAGCTTTCTTCACAGTCCAACTCTCACATCCATACATGACTACTGGAAAAACCATAGCCTTGACTAGAAGGGCCTTTGTTGGCAAAGTAACGTCTCTGCTTTTCAATATGCTATCTAGGTTGGTTATAAATTTTCTTCCAAGGAGTAAGCGTCTTTTAATTTTATGGCTACAATCACCATCTGCTATGATTTTGGAGCCCCCCAAAATAAAGTCTGACACTCTTTCCACTGTTTCCCCATCTATTTCCCATGAAGAGATGGGACCAGATGCCATGATCTTAGGTTTCTGAATGTTGAGCTTTAAGCCAACTTTTTCACTCTCCACTTTGACTTTAATCAAGAGGCTTTTTAGTTCCTCTTCACTTTCTGCCATAAGGGTGGTGTCATCTGCATATCTGAGGTTATTGACATTTCTCCCAGCAAACTTGATTCCAGCTTGTGCTTTTTCCAGCCCAGAGTTTCTAGTGATGTACTCTGCATATAAGTTAAATAAGCAGGGTGACAATATGCAGCCTTGACATACTCCTTTTCCTATTTGGAACCAGTCTGTTGTTCCATGTCCAGTTCTAACTGTTGCTTCCTGACCTGCATACAGATTTCTCAAGAGGCAGGTCAGGTGGTCTGGTATTCCCATCTCTTTCAGAATTGTCCACAATTTATTGTGGTCCGCACAGTCAAAGGCTTTGGCATAGTCAATAAAGCAGAAATAGATGTTTTTCTGGAACTCTCTTGCTTTTTCCATGATCAGCGGATGTTGGCAATTTGATCTCTGGTTCCTCTGCCTTTTCTAAAACCAGCTTGAACATCTGGAAGTTCACGGTTCACATATTGCTGAAGCCTGGCTTGGAGAATTTTGAGCATTACTTTACTAGCGTGTGAGATGAGTACAATTGTGCGGTAGTTTGAGCATTCTTTGGCATTGCCTTTCTTTGGGACTGGAATGAAAACTAACCTTTTCCAGTCCTGTGGCCACTGCTGAGTTTTCCAAATTTGCTGGCATATTGAGTGCAGCACTTTCACAGCATCATCTTTCAGGATTTGAAATAGCTCAATGGGAATTCCATCACCTCCACTAGCTTTATTCATAGTGATGCTTTCTAAGGCCCACTTGACTTCACATTCCAGGATGTCTGGCTCTAGATGAGTGATCACACCATCGTGATTATCTGGGTCATGAAGATCTTTTTTGTACAGTTCTTCCGTGTATTCTTGCCACCTCTTCTTAATATCTTCTGCTTCTGTTAGGTCCAGACCATTTCTGTCCTTTATCGAGCCCATCTTTGTGTGAAATGTTCCCTTGGTATCTCTAATTTTTTTTGAAGAGATCTCTAGTCTTTCTCATTCTGTTGTTTTCCTCTATTTCTTTGCATTGATCATTGAAGAAGGCTTTCCTATGTCTTCTTGCTATTCTTTGGAACTCTGCATTCAGATGCTTATATCTTTCCTTGTCTCCTTGGCTTTTCACCTCTTTTCTTTTCACAGCTATTTGTAAGGCCTCCCCAGACAGCCATTTTCCTTTTTTGCATTTCTTTTCCATGGGGATGGTCTTGATCCCTGTCTCCTCTACAATGTCATGAACCTCATTCCATAGTTCATCAGGCACTCTATCTATCAGATCTAGTCCCTTAAATCTATTTCTCACTTCCACTGTATAATCATAAGGGATTTGATTTAGGTCATACCTGAATGGTCTAGTGGTTTTCCCTACTTTTTTCAATTTCAGTCTGAATTTGGCAATAAGGAGTTCATGATCTGAGCCACAGTCAGCTCCTGGTCTTGTTTTTGTTGACTGTGTAGAGCTTCTCCATCTTTGGCTGCAAAGAATATAATCAATCTGATTTTGGTGTTGACCATCTGGTGATGTCCATGCGTAGAGTCTTCTCTTGTGTTATTGGAAGAGGTTGTTTGCTATGACCAGTGCATTTTCTTGGCAAAACTCTATTAGTCTTTGCCCTGCTTCATTCTTTATTCCAAGGTCAAACTTGCCTGTTCCTCCAGGTGTTTCTTGACTTCCTACTTTTGCATTCCAGTCCCCTATAATGATAAGGACATCTTTTTTGGGTGTTAGTTCTAAAAGGTCTTGTAGGTCTTCATAGAACCATTCAACATATATCATATATATATATATATTTATATGAAAGTGAAGTTGCTCAGTCGTGTCCAACTCTTCGCGACCTGTGGACTGTAGCCCACCAAGCTCCTCTGTCCATGGGATTTCCAGGCAAGAGTACTGGAGCGGGTTGCCATTTCCTGCTCCAGGGGATCTTCCTGACCCAGGGATCGAACCCGGGTCTCCCACATTGCAGGCAGATGCTTTAACCTCTGCGTCACCAGGGAAGCATATAATATTTATGAATCCTTAATGGGCTCCTAGCTGCCTAAGTTTTACTTGGAGAAGACCATGTGGTTAGTTTGTATCCACTGTGTGCCTAGGGCACATGTGAAGGAGTTGAAAAAGTCTCTAGTTACTGTGTATCTCTTGTACTGTGCTGCTGTTGTAGTATCTGTGAGCTCTTCTGGGTGTGTCTGGGATGGGGTTTAGAGATCAGCTTGGCTGTTCCATCCAGCTGCTCATGCCTAACTTCCTAACAGGGCAAGGGCCTTGTCCCCCACCTCCACCACCTGATGAAGAGCTGAGGAAAAAGGAAAAGGGGAGTGAACACTCCCTGCCTGAGGAATGTAGACTTTTTGGGTCTGCCCTTCCCATTGCTCAGTGCAGAAGAAGAACCAGAAACCCCAGCAGGATTTGCCAGGGCACCTTCTCGTGGCTTCTCTCCGATTTGGAGGTAGACCTGACTGAATCCCGACTTTGTCCTGTTAGCTGGGAGGCCTCACTCAAGTGACTAAACTGCCAAGTCCCAGTTCCCTTCTAAGAGAGTGGAAATAATAGCAGAACCTACATCAGAAGAATTACACAAAGAAACCCATGTGAAGCTGCTTATCACAGGACCTGAGGACAAAACCAGATTTTAATCAGTATTATCTACAATAGGGCTTCCCTGGTGATTCAGTGGTAAAGAATCTGCCTGTCAACACAGGAGACCCAGTTTCAATCTCTGGGTTAGGAAGATACCCTGGAGAAGGAAACGGCAACCCACTCCAGCATTCTTGCCTGAGAAATCCCATGGACAGAGGAGCCTGGTGGGCTACAGTCCATGGGGTCCCAAAGAGTCGGACACGACTGAGCGACTAAACAACAGAGCAACATTGTCTATGACGTGGGTGTTCTCCTCAAGGGCTTCACTATCATCTTGACTTAGTGATTAGCCAAGAAGGAAACAGTGCTGTTTTAGGATAGTTCAATCCCTGGGTTGGGAAGACCTCCTGGAGAAGGAAATGGCAACCCACTACAGTGTTCTTGCTTGGAAAATCCCATGGACAGAGGAGCCTGGTAGGCTACAGTCCACGGGGGGTGGGGGGTGGGGGGCGGGGGGGGGTTGGCAAAGAGTCGGACATGACTGAACAACTTCACTTTCTTTCTTTCTTTGAGAAGCATGGGAGCTGGACAGCCATGCTGAGGAGATGTCCCCTCAGGCAGAGGGCCATGGCTCTCTGGGTGGAGCTGTGAAGGCCTCTCTGTGGCTGGCAGGTAGAACCTGGACAGATTTCTGCCTCCTCTGCACTCAGACTTCTAACTACTAGGCTGTGACCCAGCCCGGTAGCCATGCCTTCTTAGGAATCTGTTTCTTGGTTGCTAAATCAGACCAATGCACTGACCTGGTTTCCCTTGTGGCCTGGATGACTTCTGACAAATAGGGTGAACTCAGAACATTTAAGAAGGGCCAGGAGCTCCCTGTAGTGACACTAGAATTTGGTTAACCAGTGGTTCCTGACATCAGCAAAGAAGAGCTTCAAACAAACAAACAAATGAGTTTGCAAGTCTGCGGGGAAAAATTGCATAGTGAGTAAACACCATGATCCTGAATCGTGTTTGCCGCAGGAAGATCCCAGAGACTGATGAGACTCACCCTGTTTATGTCCTCTCTTCTTGTCCTGCCGTGGTTGGACTATGTAGCTCAGCCTCCGTTGCTATTAGGTGGGTGGGGGTGCAGGTGGGGGTGGACAAAACAGAGTTCAAGTGAAAGGAAAGTAAGTGAAAGGGATATGGTCCCTACCTACCACTTATGATACCCTCTCTCTCCCTGTTTAGCAGTGGACTGGAGAAGACTGTGAGGATTGAAAAGAGGGCAAGGTCACAAAATGGAAAGAAATCTGGGTCCCTGCATGATTTTATGGTCCCTATCTCATGAAATTATGATGTAAAGAAGAAACAAACCATTATCATATTATGCCACTGAGATTTTTGAGGTTGTTATAGCAGCTAGGTTTATTTAACCAAATATAGTTTATTTTAGATTAGATTTTTCTTATCTACTGCATGATAGGGGTCCTAATTCTAGGTAGATTGTATAGGTGAGCATGATGGCATTTTGTATTTGAATGTGCACTCTTTCCTTTGGCCAAGGACATTGGAGATTATTTGTATTAAGGCTTTAAACATCATTCGTGTTTAATGTATTCCCCCACCCATCTCTAAGCTTCACTTTCCCCTTCCCACATTTTTGCCACCAAAATGGAACTGGATTCTGACTGTGTGTCAAAGAAAAACAAGGAGAATCTGAGACTTTTAAGCTGTAGGGGAATTTATAAAATTTTGAAACTTACAATTGAGGATTATGCAACCCTGAAGATTAGTTATCTTTTGCATATACCTTTTCAGTTTCAAATACATAGGCATACATACACAAACAGTTATAGATAAAAGCACTAGCTAAAATTAACTGAGCGATTACTGCATGAGAATCACTTTGAAATATTTTAATTCTCAGAGTAGCCTCATAGAATGGGCATTGTTCATCCAGTTTTCAAATAGAGAATCCGAAGTCCAGAGAGAGTAAGTAATTTGTCTGAGATGACATGAAGTGATGAGGTCCGCCTCCATGCCTGCTCTGACCTAGGTCCTGCCTACTGTGCTGTTCTAACTGATAGTACACTGTCTCTATTCTGGGGATACTCTGGGGGATGGGCCTTGGCCCAAGGGTTGGTGACCCTCCCTTCTCATGACTTGTCCAGTAGTATAAGACCCCTCAGTCCAGCATTCTCTTTATGGATCTTTCTGTGGGACCTCAGTTCAGGCCCCAAAACCTTTGTTACCACCTGTCTCATCTGTGCCTTGTTGACCCTCAGCCTCCTGCTTCTTTCCTTATCAGGGTTCTGACCCTGAGCAGACCCCTGTCTGCCAAGGCAATGGAGCAGCTGGCACGGGAGAATAAAGGATTAACTTAGGCCAGTGGTGGTCACAAGGAGCAAGGCAATAGAAAAGATGACCAGAAGGTGAAATAGACAGGATATTATGGTCACAGGGTGAGATAGGCAAGGGGAAGAGAAGAGTCAAGTGTGTTCCCAGGTTTTGGCCATTGGACTGCTGGATGGGCAGCACGTGCAGGAAAGGACCAGCCCTAAGAGAAAATTAGGAAGGAAGCTTGGATCCACATGTACCTCCCTATGTACCACCATCTCTTGAGATATTATACAAATCCATGGAGGCTTTTCCGGGCCATATGGTCAGGAGTCAGTGTGCAATAACCCTCGGGACATTTGACTGAATTCTAACCAATTATAACACAAGCTAAAGCATGGTTCAGTTCATTTCTTCATTGTCCATTGTGTCTGTGTTTGATGAAGCTCATTTATGGCAAAGTGTAACTTTCCTGGCTTCCATGGGGTGTTTTCTTTCTGTGAATATTGTTCCTTTACATAGTTATATGAATTTGATCACATTTATGTACATATACAAGACATTCTCTAAAATAGTTTTTTTTTTTTTTCCCCTAAAAGAGAGCTTTAGAGATACAATTCAGAGTTAAATTGAGATGAATTTCTTCTAACTTTTGCTTTCAATACCTAGAACTAACTTTTCTTGGGCCCTGATTGTCTAAGCTGGTGGTTTCCATATATAACTGCTGATAAAGATTACCTGGGATGCTTTTCAGCAGATACAGCTTCTCGCCATGACCCCTCCTCCAGGAGGTTCTGATTAATCTGGGCTGAAGCATTTGCACTCTTAAGTTCATCAGAAAATTCTGATGAGCATCCAGCTGTGGAAATCACCCATTCTAGTCACAGCTTCTGGGGGCTTCCCAGGTGGCACAAGTGGTAAGGAACCCACCTACCAATGCAGGAGACATAAGAGACATGTGTGTTTGATCCCTCGGCCAGAAAGATCCAAGGCATGGCAACCCACTCCAGTATTCTTGCCTGGAGAATCCCAAGGACAGAGGAGCCTGGCTGGGTATAGTCCATGGGATCACAAAGAGTTGGATGCAACTGGGCAACTAACACACACACACAGTCACAGCTTCCAGATTTAAAATCCCAGCTTTGGTTACATCAGCATTTTATTTTCACTGAAGAAGATGCAAGCATTTTAGTACAGAAGTAAATGGTGTTTTATTAACAAAAACAGGATTAAATTACTGATGGCTTGCTATTACTAGACACTGGGTAGGGACTTCTTAAGAATTATTTTACTTAGTGTAGTCTTCACTGAGGGCTTCCCTGGTGGCTCAGTGATAAAGAATCCGCTTACAATGCAGGAGACATGGATGGGTTTGATCCCTGGGTTGGGAAGATCCCTTGGAGGAGGGCATGGCAACCTGCTCCAGTATTCTTGCCTGGAGAATCCTCACGGACAGAGGAGCCTGATGGGCTACATTCCTTATGGTTGCAAAGAGTCAGACACGACTGAAGCGACTAAGCATAGCATAGCACAGTCTTCACTGATAAGTTATAGAACATCCATTTGTTCTAAATTCACAGAAACCGAAGCCAAAAGAGGTTAAAGAAATTATCTGAGTCACTAGTTCACATGACCAAGTGGAGGAATCTGACCCTAGCAGGAAGCCTATTTCTGAATGGCTACCCAAGGTTGCCAATTTATGGGGTTAGTGATGATTCCAGAATTTCTCAGCTACTTTTTCCCTTTTGGAGATAAGACTTTCCCCCTTGTTATTAGTAGGAGAGCAATAAGTCAAAGTTGACACTTTCTACAGAAGCCAAGCACTCTAGAAAAGTCTTATTTATCTGCTAGACAACTTTAGGCCCTTATTAAGAAAAACAAAGAGAAGAAGATCAAAACAAAAACTATGCTTTCCTAAATATTTGAACCAGCTTTTAAAGCCAGGATTGATTTAAGTTTATTACTTATAAGTAATATCTTTTATTGTGCAATTATTGTATCTAGTTAACTATACCCGTAGGATGTTCTTTCTGTTTGTGCTATCATAAATCATTGAAACACTATTAATAGTAACACGGGCTTAGTCACTCTGATGCCTCTTTTGCTAATGGGGACTATAAAAATAGATGGATATGTGAAGAAATGTGTCTTCTAAACCTTGCCAGGCTTGAATGGGGCAGAAGCATGGACTTGGAAAGTCAAGCCTTTGGGATGAGGAGGCGTTCTATCACCTCACTTTTGCATGGCTCTTTATGGAGCACTTGAGTTTACTTTTGGATAACCCCGTGAGGCTGGCACTTTGGCCTCACCTTCAGATGAGGAGGCCCAGGCAGCTTCTAGTCCAGAGCATCTTCCTCCCATCACAGTCGCCTCTGGGTCTAGGTGGGCCACTGCCAGGCGCTGCCTTAACCCCACTTTATCTCACCACCCACCGATCCTCACCAGGCCTTTGGATCCTGCAGTTTACCTCTGCTTGATTTGAAGTGAGATGGGCTGAGATTCCACGTTGCTCCAGGCTGCACACATGTACTTCATTTGCTGGAAAAAGGAAACAGAGAAGCTGAATGGCCATTCGGCTTCACAGAGGGGAATGTGCCATCAATTCTCAGCCTTTTCAATAGCTCTGCTTTATTAGGGTGTCAGCCAGGGATATTTTTGTTCATTTTCTAACAGTGCTCACACAAAGATTATTGCTTTGTAATATTTAGTTTTCTTAGCACTGTAGCAGAATTAAATGAACACCAAGAGGGACCTGGGTGGGAGGGAGGGGGAGCGTCTCCTCGCCTGAGATCCACCTCTCGGCCCAGTTTCCTGTATTTAATGAACACAGTGGTAAACATAAGAATTGACCCACATGCTGTGGGCCTCCATAGAATCAGGGCAGGCATTGGAGAAATGAAGAAAAAATATCATTTAAAGTGTTTCTGAAATTGGATCACTCTTTTTCTTTTCCCCCCAGCAGGCCCGTGCAGCAGGCACTTGTGATTTTCTAGTTGGAACTAGGTTGAGGGGAGGAGGAGAGACATATGAAGTGTTTTTTAGGTCTTTGTGTTTTATTAACCTGTAAGTGGGTTAATTTCACCGCACTTCCAATTCTAATTTATCCGCATCTCTAGGACTAAATGGAAGCTGGAGTCAATGAGTGCTCAGTTCAGATGGGGCCAGAGGCTGTGTGGAAGGAAAGAACTATAGGAATTTTATGTCAGCACTAGACACAGGTTTGAAAAGAGTTCTAAATGACCATCAGAGTTCTGTAGAGATTGCAAAGTGGTTTGTCCTGTAAAGAGTTGGCCCAGTAAGGTCTCAGCACTCCAAGGAAGAAGAATGACATCAGCAAGTTTTTAATATGGATGGAACTAGGTTCATGAAGCAAGTGGAAAAGCAATGGTGATGTAGCTGGAACTGGTAAGAAGCACTGGGAATTTATACTGGAAGAGAACGCCAGACTGAAGTTACATCAGTAGGAGGAAAAGTTGATCCCAGGCTGTAGAGCAGCAAGCGTAGGCTAACTTCTTTGTTTGGTGGCAATCCTTCCAGCAATAGGAAGCTGAAGCTTCTCTTAGTTTATCATTCAGAGAGCCCAAGAGCCCTTAAAAATATAGCCAAGTGCTCTCCTCCTGTTGTATAGAAGAGTAACCCCAAAGCCTGGGTTTCACAGGCCATTTTCCAGGGCTTATTTTTTCATCACTTTAGCCAAGGGGTGGAGAAATATTTCTTGGAGAAGGACATTTTCTGCTACTTGACAGTGCTCTGAGCCACCCCCATTCATGGACGACTTTCATCCCAGCATCAAGGTAGTGTATCTACCACTGAATGCTACATTGCTTATCCAACCTATGGACCAAGCGGTAAAAGTGACTTTCAAGAAATGCCACACTTTTTGTCAGGCAGTAAAAATGAGTGATGAATCAGGAACAACCTTGTGATAATTTTGGAAGAACTATAACATGTACAAGTCCATAAAAAACATTAACTTTGCTTGGCATGAAGTTACAGCCATCACCATGAATGGGGCTTGGAAGAACATTTGCCTGCAGTTTGTTCACAATTTTTGTGGATTTGAACATGGATGAGGAGTCCAGAGAGGTCTTCAGCTACTTAGTGACACTCAATGAGAAACTAGAGCTGGATCTGCAAAAGGATGACATCACTGAACTCTTTGTTGTGCAACACGAGGAACTTACTAATGAAGACCTGATGGAATTGGAGGCCCAGAGAAAGGCTGAAGAGAGACAAGAGGAAGAGGTAACTGAAGAATTGAAGAGATTTATGATGCAGTGAATGGCAAGGGGATTTTCTCCATTTGAGGGGTCACCATTAGCTTTTGAGGCACAAGGACCTGAATATGGTACATGAAGTTTGCAGCAGCCATTCAGAGTGCAATCCAAGGCTACTGTGTCATCTATGACAAGAAAAAAAGAGTTACTACCCAGACATCACTGGATCATTTTTTCAAAAGAGTAGATAGAACTGAATCCAACAGGAACCAGAACCTGGGCCATTAACATCAGGAGTGAGTGAAATCGCAGCTTGCCCTCCATCTCCTATCAACCTTACCATTTCCTGCCTCTTCTCCCTCCTCCAGTCAGTAATTTTTCTTGCCTGTTCATGCAGTACCAGCCCCTGTGTGCCAGCTTTTGTATTATACTACTGTACTTGTGTGTGTGTGTGTTTCCTTACATTAACTTTCTTTTATTTTATTTTTACTTTACAATATTGTATTGGTTTTGCCATATGTCAACATGAATCCGCCACAGGTGTACATGTGTTCCCCATCCTGAACACCCCTCCCACCTCCCTCCCTGTACCATCCCTCTGGGTTATCCCAGTGTACCAGCCCCAAGCATCCTGTAACCTGCATCAAACCTAGACTGGCAATTCGTTTCATATATGATTTTATATATGTTTCAATGCCACTCTCCCAAATTATCCCACCCTCTCCCTCTCCCACAGAGTCCAAAAGACTGTTCTATACATCTATGTCTCTTTTGCTGTCTTGCATACAGGGTTATCATTACCATCTTTCTAAATTCCATATATATGCATTAGTATCCTGTATTGGTGTTTTTCTTTCTGGCTTACTTCACTCTGTATAATCGGCTCCAGTTTCATCCACCTCATTAGAACTGATTCAAATGTATTCTTTTTAATGGCTGAGTAATACTCCACTGTGTATATGTACCACAACTTTCTTATCCATTCATTTGCTGATGGACATCTAGGTTGCTTCCATGTCCTGGCTATCATAAACAGTGCTGTGATGAACATTGGGGTACACGTGTCTCTTTCAATTCTGGTTTCCTAGTACAACTTTCCAAAACTGAACCAGGAACAAATAGAAAATCTTAACAGACCCATCACAAGCACAGAAATTGAAACTGTAATCAGAAATCTTCCAGCAAACAAAAGCCCTGGTCAAGATGGCTTCACAGCTGAATTCTACCAAAAATTTAGAGAAGAGCTAACACTTATCCTACTCAAACTCTTCCAGAAAATTGCAGAGGAAGGTAAACTCCCAAACTCATTCTTTGAGGCCACCATCACCCTAATACCAAAACCTGACAAAGATACTACAAAAAAAGGAAACTACAGGCCAATATCACTGATGAACATAGATGCAAAAATCCTTAACAAAATTCTAGCAATCAGAATCCAACGACACATTTAAAAGATCATACACCATGACCAAGTGGGCTTTATCCCAGGGATGCAAGGATTCTTCAATATCCACAAATCAATCAATGTAATACACTGAAATTAACAAATTGAAAAATAAAAGCCATATGATTATCTCAATAGATGCAAAGAAAGCCTTTGACAAAATTCAACATCCATTTATGATAAAAACTCTCCAGAAAGCTGGAATAGAACGAACTTACCTCAACATAATAAAAGCTATCTATGACAAACCCACAGCAAACATTATCCTCAATGGTGAAAAATTGAAAGCATTTCCCCTAAAGTCAGGAACAAGACTAGGGTGCCCACTTTCACCACTACTATTCAACATAATTTTGAAAGTTTTGGCCACAGCAGTCAGTGCAGGAAAAGAAATAAAAGGAATCCTAATTGGAAAAGAAGAAGTAAAACTCTCACTGTTTGCAGATGACATGATCCTCTACATAGAAAACCCTAAAGACTCCACCAGAAAATTACTAGAGCTAATCAATGAATATAGTAAAGTTGAAGGATATAAAATCAACACACAGTAATCCCTTGCATTCCTATACACTAATAATGAGAAAATAGAAAGAGAAATTAAGGAAACAATTCCATTCACCATTGCAACGAAAAGAATAAAATACTTAGGAATATATCTACCTAAAGAAACTAAAGACCTATATATAGAAAACTATAAAACACTGGTGAAAGAAATCAAAGAGGACACTAATAGATGGAGAAATATACCATGTTCATGGATTAGAATAATCAATATAGTGACAATAAGTATACTACCCAAAGCAATCTATAGATTCAATGCAATCCCTATCAAGCTACCAATGGTATTTTTCACAGAGCTAGGACAAATAATTTCACAATTTGTATGGAAATACAAAAATCCTCAAATAGCCAAAGCAATCTTGAGAAAGAAGAATGGAACTGGAGGAATCAACCTGCCTGACTTCAGGCTCTACTACAAAGCACAGTCATCAAAACAGTATGGTACTGGCACAAAGACAGAAATATAGACCAATGGAACAAAATAGAAAGCCCAGAGATAAATCCACGCACCTATGGACACCTTATCTTTGACAAAGGAGGCAAGAATATACAATGGAGAAAAGACAATCTCTTTAACAAGTGGTGCTGGGAAAACTGGTGAACTAATTGTAAAAGAATGAAACTAGAACACTTTCTAACACCGCACACAAAAATAAACTCAAAATGGATTAAAGATCTAAATGTAAGACCAGAAACTATAAAACTCCTAGAGGAGAACATAGGCAAAACACGCTCTGACATAAATCACAGCAGGATCCTCTATGACCCACCTCCCAGAATATTGGAAAAAAAAGCAAAAATAAATGGAACCTAAATAAAATTAAAAGCTTCTGCACAACAAAGGAAACTATATGCAAGGTGAAAAGACAGCCTTCAGAATGGTAGAAAATAATAGCAAACGAAGCAACTGACAAAGAACTAACCTCAAAAATATACAAAAAGCTTCTGCAACTCAATTCCAGAAAAATAAACGACCCAATCAAAAAATAGGCCAAAGAACTAAATAGACATTTCTCCAAAGAAGACAGACATACAGATGGCTAACAAACACATGAAAAGATTCTCAACATCACTGATTATCAGAGAAATGCAAATCAAAACCAGAATGAGGTACCATTTCATTCCAGTAAGGATGGCTGCAATCCAAAAGTCTACAAGCAATAAATGCTGGAGAGGGTTTGGAGAAAAGGGAATCCTCTTGCACTGTTGGTGGAAATGAAAACAAGTACAACCACTATGGAGAACAGTGTGGAGATTCCTTAAAAAGCTGGAAATAGAACTGCCTTATGACCCAGAAATCCCACTACTGGGTATACTACTGTACTTTTAAAAATACTTTGACTATGCCAAAACCTTTGACTGTGTGGATCACAATAAACTGGAAAATTCTTAAAGAGATGGGAATATCAGACCACCTGACCTGCCTCTTGAGAAACCTGTATGCAGGCCAGGAAGCAACAGTCAGAACTGGACATGGAACAATGGACTGGTTCCAAATAGGAAAAGGAGTACATCAAGGCTGTATACTGTCACCCTGCTTATTTAATGTATATGCAGAGTACATCATGAGAAATGCTGGGCTGGAGGAAGCACAAGCTGGAGTCAAGACTCCTGGGAGAAATATCAATAACCTCAGATATGCAGATGACACCACCCTTATGGCAGAAAGTGAAGAAGAACTAAAGAGCCTCTTGATGAAAGTGAAAGAGGAGAGTGAAAAAGTTGGCTTAAAGCGCAACATTCAGAAAACTAAGATCATGGTATCTGGTCCCATCACTTCATGGCAAATAGATGGGGAAACAGAGGAAACAGTGACAAACTTTATTTTGGGGGGCTCTAAAATCACTGCAGATGGTGACTGCAGCCATGAAATTAAAAGATGCTTGCTCCTTAGAAGAAAAGTTATGACCAACCTAGACAGCATATTAGAAAGCAGAGAGATTATTTTGCCAACAAAGATTCATCTAGTTCAGTTCAGTTCAGTTCTGTTACTCAGTCGTGTCCAACTCTTTGCAACCCTTGGACTGAAGCACACCAGGACTCCCTGTCCATCAACAACTAGCAGAGTTTACTCAAACTCACGTCCATTGAGTCGGTGGTGCCATCCAACCATCTCATCCTCTGTCATCCCCTTCTTCTCCTGCCTTCAATCTTTCCCAGCATCAGGGTCTTTTCAAATGAGTCAGTTCTTCACATCAGGTGGCCAAAGTATTGGAGTTTCAGCTTCAGCATCAGTCCTTCCAATGAATGTTCAGTACTCATTTCCATTAGGATAGACTGGTTGGATCTCCTTGCAGTCCAAGGAACTCTTAAGAGTTTTCTCCAACACACAGTTCAAAAGCATCAGCTCTTCAGCACTCTTCACATCCATACATGACTACTGGAAAAACCATGGCTTAGACTAGATGGACCTTTTTTGGCAAAGTAATGTCTCTGCTTTTTAATATGCTGTCTAGGTTGGTCATAACTTTTCTTCCAAGGAGCAAGTGTCTTTTAATTTCATGGCTGCAGTCACCATCTGAGGTGAAAGGGAGAGTGTAATTCAACATTCAGAAAACTAAGATCATCACATCTGGTCCCATCACTTCATGGCAAATAGATGGGGAAACAATGGAAACAGTGAGAGACTTCATTTTCTTTTGCTCCAAAACCACTGCAGATGATGATGGCAGGCATGAAATTAAAAGATACTTGCTCTTTGGAACAAAAGCTATGACCAACATAGACAAAGTATTAAAAAGCAGAGACGTATTGTTCTAGCCATCTAGAGATGTAATGTCTTGCCAACTAAGTTCCATCTAGTCAAAGCTATGGTTTTTCCAGTAGTCATATGGACATGAGAGTTGGAGTATAAAGAAAATTGAGTCCAAGGAATTGATACGTTTGAGCTGTTGTGTTGGAGAAGACTCTCTGGACTGCAAGGAGATCAAGCCAGTCAATCCTAAAGGTAATCAATCCTGGATATTCATTGGAAGGAATATGCTGAAGCTGAAACTCCCAACACTTTGGCCACCTGATACGAAGAACTGACTCATTGGGGAAGACCCCAATGCTGGGAAAGATTGAAGGCAGGAGGAGAAGGGGACAGCAGAGGATGAGATGGTTAGATGGCATCAGCAACTAAACTCATGGACATGAGTTTGAGCAAGCTCTGGGAGTTGGTGATGGACAGGGAAGCCTGATGTGTTGCAGTCCATGGGGATGCAAAGAGTCAGACAGGACTGAGCGACTGAACTGCACTGAATATAAAGTTTTAAAATAATCAAAGTAATAACAAAGTGGGTCTGAAAATATTTATGAAAACTAAGAAGGCCTAGAAAGCTTTTATCTTCCATGTCCTGGGCTAGAGTACACCTTCTTGAATTGTTCCAGTGTTAATATTAACTTACATTTAAAAGAGCCTTGAAGTTGAAAAATCTTCTGCTTCAGCACCAAATTATTCTTATAAAATCCCAAGGCTTTCTCAGTGAATAAAGGAGAACCTGGTGTGTCTATTGCACCTTTATGACTTTGCAGTCCTGGAACAAATTTCCATGTTTATTTATAGAAAGAGAATCCATCTCGTTGTCTCTGTAATTCCTACCACTTATTGCTGCTCACCAGTGTGAAAATATTGCCTTGGTTAGTCAGGAGAGAAGGTGCATCTGCCCTTCCTGTAATTACCTCCTGCCTGCCCTGAGCCCTGGCAGGATGGGCCAGTTTGGTGGGGGTCCTGGGGAGGCGGGAAGTCCTCAAGCAGAGGTCAAGTGGCTTCTGCTACATTGGTAGTGAATCGGCCTCATCCTCCATAGGGCAAGGGATTGTTTGCATGGAGTTGGGGGTGCCAATGTTGCAGCTGCTGAACTGCCTCTTTGGCGTCTGAAGAGAAGGTAGTGGCAGGAAGATGTGTGAATGGGCATCTCTCAGATATCTTCCTGCACGTGGTCAGCATGCCCCATCTGCCTGAGGAGAGCGTGGGTTTCCTCAAGGTGAGTTTCTTGCTTGGCTTCTGCTAAGTAGAACTCAGCACACTGCTATTGGATTTTCTCCCCCATTGGTGATCTTCTTTCTAAGATGATCTTTTGTGAAATCATAAAAGATTTTATCTTTCTGTCCAAGATAAATTGCATTACTCTGTTCTCTTTTCGTCTTCTTCATCTTGCATTCCTGTGTCCCATCCCATTTCCCTTCTCCCATACCACTATGTTTGACACTGTTAGGGCATCTAACTCTCCATGAGATGTTGCCTTTCATACCAATAATAGACATCTCAGACTGACTCGTGGAGACAAAGTAATTCTTATAATTTTGAATACTATTATTTAGTATTTAAAGGAATCTTTTTGATGAAAACCAAATTGGGGTATTGGGCACTGTCCATTTTATTTTAAGAAATATCAAATCTATTTGATTAGCACCAGCCTGGATAAAAGAAGTTAGGGCAAGAAAGAACATTTGAATGCATAGAGGACAAATTATGGTAGGTATAGTCCTCAGGATATTTAATTTTCAGGCTAAAAATTGGGACACATAGTCTGGCAAATATGTCTGTAATAGTAGAGACAATAAGAAAGACTGTTTAATGTTTGGACTGTCCTAGAGCATAGAAAGCAATAACTACTCCATTTCAGTGCATGAAGCAAGGAAACAGAAAGAATTATGCCACTTAGATGTCAGGGGAAGCAAAATTTTAGTTTCATTGCTGCCTCTGAAATCTCATTGGTCCTAGGATTTCAGAGGTCAGAGCCTAACTCTGTGGAATAATTATTTAGGGGAGTTACATCATAGTGTAAATTCTGCCTCTTTTCAAGTAAATGATAGGAAATTATCTGGAGATATTTCTGGTCAGTTTTATGAACTTTAGATTGCTAATGTTTGAAGGAGCCTGGGAAAGAAGTAATTAAGGGCATTTGCTGTAGATTGCTATATTGAATCTTGCTTCTGGGTGCATGCTGCACATGAAAATGAAACTGGAATTTTAAAAACACAATCAACATCTCTGCAATTTCCCAGCTTTTGCCCAAACCCCTGGGTTTTTGTCTTTTGCAGTCTTTGAAATGAAAATAGAATCCTTGGTTACTTATGGCTCCAAGTTGTTGTTCGTGTTTCCACTGAGAGGAATGTTAATTGCTTTTACAGTACAGAAATATGAACCACCGTGATTTTTCAGGAAAAGGGCCAAATTGTTACTAATGTAAGATTTCTCAAAATCACGCATAATGGACTGGAACAATCTATTTTGAATTTTGAATATAAGTAACAATTATTTTAATGGGTTGAATTTCAATCTTTTCTTACATACTATTTTTATGGAGTTTGATTCTTTAAAAAATTGAGGGTGAATTGTGCTACTTCTAGGTGTATTTTATGGTTAAGAAAATAAGCACTAGCCTCTCATTATCTTTAATGAAGGGTCATTTCATCAACAACATGAGGTCCTGGAAGTAGAAGGGACCTGGCAGCCATGTTATTCATCTATTACATTTTTTATATAAGGCACATAGAAAATGCTCAGAGAGGTTGTCCTGGCCCCAGTGTTCACAGCTAGTTGGAAGGTCAGTAAGACTAGCAGCTAGGTCTCCTGACTAGTGATCTTTCCATTTCATGGGTCTGCTTTTTTTTTTTTTTAAAGATGATTATTTTATTTTTTTTCAATTTTTTATTTTTTTAAATTTTTACTTATTTATTTATTTATTTTTAAAAACTTTTTATTTTTACTTTATTTTACTTTATAATACTGTATTGATTTTGCCATACATTGACATGAATCCACCACGGGTGTACATGCGATCCCAAACATGAACCCCCCTCCCACCTCCCTCCCCACAACATCCGTCTGGGTCATCCCTGTGCACCAGCCCCAAGCATGCTGTATCCTGCATCAGACATAGACTGGTGATTCAATTCTAACATGATAGTATACATGTTTCAATGCCATTCTCCCATATCATCCCACCCTCTCCCTCTCCCTCTGAGTCCAAAAGTCCGCTATACATATCTGAGTCTTTTTTGCTGTCTTGCATACAGGGTCATCATTGCCATCTTTCTAAATTCCATATATATGTGTTAGTATACTGTATTGGTGTTTTCCTTTCTGGCTTACTTCACTCTGTATAATCGGCTCCAGTTTCATCCATCTCATCAGAACTGATTCAAATGTATTCTTTTTAACGGCTGAGTAATACTCCATTGTGTATCTGTACCACAGCTTTCTTATCCATTCATCTGCTGATGGACATCTAGGTTGTTTCCATGTCCATGGTTCTGCTTTTAAAAGTATCTTGACCATTTCAATTCCTAACTGTGGTTTTCAGTACAGTCAAGAGCTCCTGTGCTTTGCATCAGTCTGGCCAAGACTGGTGCAGTCTTTCAAGGATTTCATATTTTCACCTTTATAAGTATCACTTTTGCTTATGTTCTTCTGTCTAGAAAAATATCATTACTTTCATGTCTACGTTTTGATTAAATGAAGCACAGACTGAACTAGAACTAGAAGATTGGTGGTTGTTTATAGGACCTTCGGGATCATCTAAGTCAACTTCGCAATGTAGTCTCATCCCTCTGGAGGCAGTCTTGCCTGAGATAGGTGTGATCAGGTATATTTTTCCTTCTGATAAACTAATCAATGAGCCCAATCCAATTGAGTATTTCTGTTAGAGGAAAGGATTAGAAACAAATCAAATAGGAACACAGGCATTTGTCTCTATGCTTTCTTCAAGAAACATTGAGCTGAGATCTCGGTGTGGGGACATTTGTGGATGGCTTTTCTTCCAGGGCTTCATTAGGTTTCTTGTTAGAAAATGACCTGGATCTTTTTTATTCTATAATGATATAGATTTAGGTATTTGTATGATGGTTTTGGAGTAGGAGTTGGTCTTTGAACCCTTCCACTCACTCCTTTTCCCTTTGGGTTTCCTTCCAAAGACTGTACACATACAAAAAAATATGAGAAATGCATGACCAGCATTGATAGTAGTAATGTGTCCCAACAAGGACTTGATAGTCAGCCACTTTTTCCTCCTGTCCTTCTACCATGCAGGGCTTCTGTGGTAGAATTGAATTGGGCAGTTAAACTTGAACTGAAATGCCATCTTCTGCTTCCTTCCTTCTGAAATCTCTGCTTATTCTCAATCCCCAATTCCCAGCATAAAAAGGGGATCTTTGAATTGTGACTCCAGGTCAGGCTGATCCAAAGCTGATCCAACTATTAATTCCAGGAGAAAAGGTGCTGGACATTAACAAGGGGTACGTTTGTGGCCAGTGTGTTGCCCAAAGTGGGCTGATGTTGTTTGGCTCCAGGCCAGGTCAGCAGCCCAGGTTAGGCTGCCCTATGGGAGAGGAGAGGACACAGATGAGCATTTCCCCATTGCTTTCTAACTGCTTGGCACCCCACTCCAGTACTCTTGCCTGGAAAATCCCATGGACGGAGGAGCCTGGTAGGCTGCAGTCCATGGGGTGGGCTAAGAGTCTGACACAACTGAGCGACTTCACTTTCACTTTTCACTTTCACGCATTGGAGACGGAAATGGCAACCCACTCCAGTTTCTTGCCTGGAGAATCCCAGGGACAGGGGAGCCTGGTGGGCTGCCGTCTCTGGGGTCGCACAGAGTCGGACAAGACTGAAGCGACTTAGCAGCAGCAGCAGCAGCAGGGAGTGTAGAAGGCAGTGATCTGAGCCAACTGCTCACGGTGCATGAATTGAAAAAAGAGAGTGATGCCATTCCTGTTTAAGGCACAGGCACAGAACTATCTGACAAAATGTGGTCTAATGAATGACAGGCTCTGACCAATCAGCGAGACAACCCTTTCTCCTATGAAGAGGCTTAGGAAAGAAGTGGAGAGGGTAGGAGTATAAAACCTTTTTTCTGGACTATGGGCCAAGGCCAAAATGTATGGAAATAAATTGAGAATTTTGCTTCTTAACAGAACTTTACCATTCATAGAATAAAAGATTATGAGTTCACAGATTAATTAAGGAGAAAGCTTATATTCATTATCTGAAATCTAAACTAGAAAAAAATTAATGCCATTTTAATATTTTCTCATATGACAAGAACTAGTAGACTAATAGCCAAAATTTTGCCTAGTGACTTCCCACATTTCTTAACAATACCATCAAGAAGAGATATGTGACCTTGGACAAGTCATGACACTTTTCTAGAACTCATTTTCCTCAGCTATGAAATGAAAGTTTTGATTTGGATGCTATCCTTACTGATACTAAGATTTTATGACCCTATGACTTAGAATTATTTACAGTTGCATGAGGTGGTGATTTAAGGAGGTTTCACTATATTTTCTGCTGCTGTTGTGCTCAATAACTGTGTACACACTGATGCTTTTGTGTATAAAGGGTCAAAGGAGTGGAATAGAGTGTCATTGGGAAGGGATGAGAGGCATTCTGCTTTCAAGGTAAAGGGAATTTAGAAGAACATTTCAGGAATTATCCAAGGATTAATGGATCAGTCACCTGATAGAAATAGATTTCAAGCCAATCAGTGACACTGTGGAATATCAGGAACTGGCAAGACTCTGTCTTAATATGTAAAAAGTAAATTATGTATTTATTATGTACATGAAGATTTATTTCAATTAACTATTTCTTTGTAACCTTTTAATAAGAATATTTTCAACTAGGGGTTAGTATGATATGTTTTTCCAGATGTATTAGATGGACATAAACCTAAATTATGTTTTATTCCAGAAAAGGGTAATCAGAGTTCTTATGACAGATTATAATCCAGAGTAGCATAGGAAACATTTTTTAAGTTCTTGTTTTTAAAAGCTTCAGGACTCTTAAAGATAGACATTAAAAAGATTCTTCTTAGTACAAGTAAATTTATCACAACAATTTGCTAGGAAACTGTTTTTATGGATATAACAAAGATAAGCATGGCAAAGTTCATGAAGTCTGAGTTCATGAGGTTTCTCTCTACTCAATATTATCCATTAAACTTCATTTCATGCCAGATTATGAGTTAAGTTTTAACTCTTCTAACCAACCAAACTTGGACCCTGTCACCAATTTTTTCACATGAGAAACCCAAATACTGGTAGGAAAATATAATTTGTCTATATATAATTCCTAATTTGTGTTGTGCTATTTCAGTATAAGGATAATGACATGAAGTAGAAATTGTCCTTTAATAGACAGATGAAGGTAATTACAGTGGTTATAATAGATTCTGGCAAATATTATAATATATTGACTAATTTAGTTCATATTATAGAAACTATTAAAACTGGAGTATTAAATGTTGTGTGTGATACTTATTGAGAATCACACGGCACAAATACCTTTGAAATTGTAATTGTGTGATACTTATTAAGAATCACTCAGCACATATACCCTTGAAATTGTAATTGTGTGGAATCAACTCCCATCTTTGTTGACCGAAATTCATGATGCTTGTTCACCTTCTGTAAGTTATGCTCGTCTTTGCATTATTTTCTGTTCTCTCTCTCTCTCCTTCCTTCCTCCTTTTCTTCATCCTTTTCTTCCTTCCTTCTTCCCCTCCCCATTCCCCTGCACCCTTCTTTCCCTCACTCTCTCCCTTCCTTTCTTCTTTCCTTAAGATCTTTAAGAACTTGTCTCTTTCTCCCTGGGTATTTACACTCGAGGAGTTACTTGTTCAATCCCTTTGTCTTGACAGAGGTGGAGGCACTAAAAAATAGCCATATAGTCAGAAGCCAGAGATTGAGAAGGGAGAAAATCTTCACATTTTTCAAAATATCTTGGTCCATAATTCTTCTAATGCTGTTCCACTAACTGGAGATGAAAAGCACTGGATAGTATCAATGGATAAAAGAGACTATATCAGAGCTGGGGTCATCCTTTCTCCTTTGATGGCTGCTTTCTACTTGCATGATTTCCTTCCTGCTAGACCTTTTTGGACAGTTTTTACTTTCAAGGTTGACTTGACACTGGTTTAATCTGGAGAGCCTGGCCTGCTCAGTCTTTGCTCTCTCTTCCTACTTCCTTCTCAGGATTGATGCTACATTTCAGCAACCCTTGCAAATTTTTTTTTTTTAATGGTCTCAGTAAAACCAGAATCCTAATTATCCCTCCTGAAGCAGATGGCCTAGTGCCACCTGCCCCCACCCACCTCCTCTCTCCAAAATAAACTTTCCTCTTGACCAAACTCTCTTGATTTTGCATTGGCATTTTATAGTTTTGTACAAAATTGTGCAGTACTTAAATCACACATAATTATGATCCCTGCCAGCAAAGCTTGCCACCCAGGATGGAAATGGGAGAGACCTAGAAGAAACCAGAGAAGAATCAGCCATTTGAAAGGGGAATGAAGTACTTGCAATGGGCTGTCTTCTGTTAGAAATACTGAGAACTCAGACTATCCATTCTTAACCCACCCACAGTCTAGTGAGTAATTAAAAAAGCCTTATTCTGATCAGGTTGTAAAGTAATATCATGTTCCTCTATCTGGCAGTAACAGCTTTCTAGGTCTTCTTAAAGATTCAGGGAAATTGAGAATGATTATATCTGTGAAGGAGGCTTGGGGCAAGGAAGGCCACGATGAAGGTCCTGCAGGACCACTTCTTTCCATGGAGGAAGCTATGATCTAATTCCAGTGAATGTTCAATGACCTGAGTTTTTGTTATCCCTTTATTTAAAAAAAGTTTCCAACTACTGTGTTAGTTTTCTTTTATTCTCCAGTGGTTCCGAGACAATTTTTTCTCTTCAGTTTTCAGAATGCTCAAGTGAAGTAAAATAATTTTTTATGTTGGTCAAAGTAAAATACCCTTAGGTATTAAATTTTGCAGAGCAAATTGTAAGTAACTTTTAATATAACCCATGCGTTCCAGGTTCTAACAGCTGAGGGCCCACAGTTAAAGAGTGGACTTGTAAAAGTCTCAAAATTCCTGATTTGCTGATGGCACCTGTCTTGTTCCTATGCTATGTAATTTTCTTATTTTAATGAAATTTGGGGGCAGCTTAATGTATCTACTTAGTAGGGGCCATTTGATACTAGCCCATTCATATCCTGTCTTTGCACATGATGCCTCCTCTCCCTAAAATGTCTTCTCTTCACTTTTATGAGCTTTTTCTAATTCAGCACCTACCTCAGTCCCTACAACTTAAAGTTAACCTTTCTCACACTTGAGTTCTGTGTGATTCTTTGGCACTGTTGCATTTCTGTTTACTTGGCAGCCTTTCCACATGAGAAGGTGATTTCTTGGAGACAAGAAGCTGTGTCTTTTTGTCTTAGTTTTTACTGCATCCTCAGTGCCCATTACAATTCTGGGCACACAGTAAGCACCACAGAAGAAAGGAATCAATCACTCAGTCGTCTCTGAATCTGCAAAACCGTGGGCTGTAGCCCACCAGGCTCCTCTGTCCATGGAATTCTCCAGGCAAGAATACTGGAGTCGGTAGCCATTCCCTTCTCCAGGGGGTCTTCCTGACCCAGGGATCAAACCCAGGTCTCCCACATTGTGGACAGATTCTTTACTGTTTGAGCCATCAGGGAAGCCCCAAGAATATTGCTGTGGGTAGCTCCAAATAGATGTCACCAAATTGGAGGTAGCAAGCCTGCTCCACAGCTTGCCCACACCATCTTCATTACTTCCTTGGAAGAAAGTGGACCTGCAACAATGTTGAGCTATCAGGAGTTGTGGATTTAGGCACAGGTGTTGCGTTGGCTGTCTTTAGGGTCATAATGACCATCTGGGCTGAAGTGGAAAAAACAATCTTTTAAAGATGTATTGAGGGTCTGACATAGAAATTGACATCCATTTTCTCATACAAAGAAAAAGAATTGAGCACATTACCATTAGTTCAAGGTAGCACCCTCTGTTCCCCATTTGAAAGAATAAAAATGGCTATTGAAATATCTATGAAATGTAGCAAAAGAAGTAAAATTTTGTAAAAAAGTAAAAGATAAAACAGTTAAAATTAACTTGCCACTAAAGAACAATAAAACTCTGAAAACATTTAAATTAGTTTATATCCTGTATAGTCCATGGGGTTGCAAAAAGTTGGACACGACTGAATGACTTTCACTTCAACACTTGATACATAAAATATATAACACACATGTTATAAAACAACTGAATTATTAAAATATGTTTTACAACATATATGTAATATATGTGTAATAAATTAAACACCAGGAACTTACCACCAGCTTGAAAACTAGTACATTAATAATGTACTAGTGAAATAACTGTTTACAAAGATGCAGGCTTATGTTCAGAAAACATGTTGATTAATAACAGCATGCAAGGCTCTCTCTGTCTTAGTTCTGTTTCCTTTTATATAATAGTTAAATTACCAAGTGCTACATGAAACTCTGAGGAGATAAATTTTAGACTAACAATATTAACAACAATGTGGCCTAAATCAGTTCCTCCTTTAGAATACAGACTATTTAGATGCTTTTTTGGCAAAGACAAATATAATTGTACATTAAATAATGGTCATGCTCTGACTTCTAACTTCCCTAAGCAATATTTATGGAATTTGCTCCAAACCTGACCAAAGGCTACCAGCTGCCTTGAATAATATTCTCTAAGATAGTGTTGGCCAATAGAGCTTTCTGCAGTGATGGAAATGTCCTAGGAGGCTTTCAACAGCCAGTTTACAGGCGAAGACCAGGAAAACAATCTGCAGGTGGGAATGAAGACAGGGATTGATATTGAGGAAGGCAGATATGCTTGGTCTCTATGTAGCTATGTAGTGAAGTCTGTCCCAGTAAATGAAAGAATTCCAAATCGGTGGTATTTGTGGGTTTCACTATCTTCTCTCCACACTGCCTGTGCTGCCTCCAATGGCACTATTAATACTTTGTCACTTCAAGCAGTTTTAAGCCTCTGCCCTTTTCCTTATTCCATTTCCTCTGTTGTGAAGTTCTTTATCCCCACTTTGCTACCAGTCTACTCATCCTTGTGAGGGTTCATCTCAGATATAGCCTTCCCTCATCACAAGCATTGGTTCCCTGTGTTCCCAAGCTGTGTGGTTATAACTCTTCCATCTTATTGTTGATTGTGTGGGAGATATCCCATTATACTCTCAGCCCCCTTGGGGAACTTGCTTATTCATTGCTATATAGCTTTGTTTTCCATCTCTGGGCATGATAGGCACCATAGTAGTTTCTTTTAAAAATGTCTGTTGATGTCAGTGAGGGCACTCCACTTCTGTGATGGAAGTGAAGAATTCCATTGACAGATGTAAAGCTAGAGATCCAGCAGTGTCAAATGACAAACACCAAAGGTATCAGAGTAAAACTTCACTTGTCTTTATATATTCCTTCCTGTCATGTATTTCCAGCAGATCTAGGGTGTGCTTTAACAAGTAAGCTGATTAGCTATAGGCAAGACTAAATAGGCTTGGAAAAGAAGAGTCATTTGAAGACTTTTATCTTCCAGGGATTACATTACCTTTCTTTGTAGTTTTCAGTGAGAACAAGTAAAACAAAAGAAAAAATTAATTGCCTGCAAATTCAACCTGTTCAGAGGGACTTACAAGTGGATGCAAATTCATTTAACACAAGCAGAAGCTTAAATATCCAGAGACACAAGTTAAAAGAGTGAACTGTGGCTTCTGGGAGTTGATGCAAATTTGTTCCAAAATCTGGGGCTGACAATTGTGGTCAGGCTCGCTGTCCTCGGCCCAAGACTATCCTCTGTTAGTGTCCCTTGGAGGCACCTCAATAATGCTTGGGAGATCCATCAGATCTCCATCCAGGCTGGGCCACTAATTAGCTGGGGTGCCTAGGGGCTCAATGAGTAATAATAATCACTAATGTTTACTAAGCATTTATTTGTTCCAGGTGCTGCTCTAAGCCTTTCATACGTGGGAACCCATTTAACTGTCCTGACAATCCTTTGTCATAGGACTTAGGTACTATTATAATCATCCCCATTTTGCAGCTGAGAAACTGCAGCCCAGAGAGAACAAATGCCTTACCTAAGGTCTCACAGCTTGTTTCTGGTTGTGCAGGACTGAGACTCAAGCCATCTGTCTAGAGTTTGCATGGGTCAGAACAGTGCTGGTCTGATCCCTCAATTGGAGGGGCTCGGAGGATGTATGCATTGCCCAGTGTGTTCTTTTGGATGGTGTTCTGGAGGAAGTTGAAAGTGAGGTCGCTTAGTCATGTCTGACTCTTCGCCACCATATGGACTATACAGTCCATGGAATTCTCTAGGTTAGAATACTAGAATGGGGAGCCTCTCCCTTCTCCAGCAGATCTTCCCGATGCAGGAATTGAAACTGGGTCTCCTGCATTGCAGGTGGATTCTTTCCCAGCTGAGCTACCAGGGAAGCCCTTTGTGTCCTCTCCAAAATTCATGTTTTGAAGTCCCAGTACCCCCAGTACCTCAGAATTTGATTGGGTTTGGTAGATAAAGTCTTTAAAGAGGTAATTAAGTTAAAATGAGGTCATTAAAGTGGGTCCTAATCCAATGTCCCTGTCAGAAGAGGAAATCTGGATACAGACATGTACAGAGGGAAGGAGGCCTTAGAAGAAACCAACCCTACTGACATCTTGAGCTTAGACTTCTAGTTTCCAGACTGTGAGAAGATAAATTTCTGTTGTTTAACTCACCCAGTCTGTTGAGCTTTTTATGGTGGCCTGAGCAAAGAATACAGATGGTCAGAGGTGGTCAGTGCTGTGCCCGCCTTTATTTTCCTAAACAGTATTTCTAAGGAGCAATGCTGGGCATCCCTGTCCAGATGGTCTAGGCTGAGGGTCAGGGATTCCTGTGGTTGTGTGCCCTTTGTTTGGTGGCTACTGCTCATCAGAACCCTCTGTCCTTCCAGTCTGCAGCTCACTGACTTCTGGCCACTATTGGGTTTATGTGCTGTGCTCAGTTGCTTCAGTCGTGTCCAGCTCTTTGCAACCCCATGGACCATAACCCGCCAGGCTCCTCTGTTCATGGGATTTTCCCAGCAACAGTACTGGAGTGGGGTGCCATGCCCTCCTCCAGAGGATCTTCCCAGCCCAGGGATCAAATCCTCAACTCTTGCATCTCCTGCATTGCAGGTGAATTCTTTTACCACTGAGCCACCAGGAAAGCCCCTGTTAGATGCCCTTGTTAAATCCTCATCAAGTGCGACATAGTAAACTGCAGTGAGCTTTCTGAGAAAGACATTTTGCTGAAGGTCTTTGGGCCTTTCCTAACACAGGGCTCCATAGAAGCTGAACCCAAAGGCAGGTGGTTGAAATTTACGCAGAACCCCTCCTCCCTTACTTCCTGACACAGAGAAGCCCAAGGAGAAGAAAGCCCTTAGATCATCCTGATAGAGGCTGTATCCTAAATACTGAAGACTTCCCCCCGCACCTAAGCTCATTAGACTATATGGAAGATTAGAGAATCCAATTAAAACAAGGTCTCAAATGGCATTCTCTTAATGTGTCTGAGCTTGGTATCCGGTAGGCCGGAGGAGATTGGATCTAAACTCTATTCTGTTTGCATTCTTATGCAAACATCTCTACTTTGTTTCACAGACCAAAATATTTTTTTAATAGGCTTCCAGCATGGACAACTATGTGCCATTGAAATGGAGGTGATTTCTAGTCGCTCATCGTCTCATGTTGGCCTGTGAGGAAAAAAATGGCCATGTGCCTGTATGCACGCACACAAACACGTACACACACAGAGTAAATGGAGTTCCAATTAAATATCTTTTAAAACCACAGTTTAAAACCCATCCCTAGTTCTGATTCCAGAGCAGGATTGTTTGGCTTCATCACTTGAAAGCTAGTTTCAGGGTGTTTACAAGGTGTTACTGGCTTGTGTTAAAGGCTGACACTTCTCTCAGTCAATCAAACAAGTATTCAAAACCTGCTGTGCTGAGGCAGATACAGAGAAGCTGAAGGTAAGGCTGCCCGTGCACCTACCCAGAAGTTGGCGGACAGGAATCACCGACTTGAAATAAGGTCTGCTTGACACTAACCTGTGGGATCCCAACCACGGACGAATGCAGCCATAGAGCCGGCGAGTGAGTAGTCGGATTGCAGGGCATTTGGGAGGGTTTGCTCTGCTTGCAGTAGCTCCCCTGTTTCTTGGAACCACACCTTCTATCCACAGGATCACAGGGAGGCTCTGCTGGGTACCTGGAACCCATGCGCTGGCCCTTGCTGTAACAAGGGTAGATGCCTGAGCCAGGAGACTTTTCTCTAGAAAGTTTGTGGAATTGATCCTGAGACTGTGAACATGAGGCTGTCTTCTTTTCTGTGTGCTTTTAAAATGTTTACTGTTTACTTTTACATTACTTTTTCATACAGTGCTAATGGAATTTTCAGTGGTAATTTACTTTGTTTCTGTTATTACTTGAAATCCTACTGCATAGAGGCAATTACTTTAAATATTTTCTTAATATTAAAAAGTCTAGTTGTAGCCCTATGTCTAGATAATTCTATGTGGCTAAATATAGTGACCCAGGAAGTCATCTACCTGCTTTCTAGTTATCTAGTTAGTCAACTCTACTTACATTATGTTTTCTTAAGAAAAATGAGGTCATATGGTAAAGGCTCTTGATAAAAGTAAAAGAGGAGAGTGAAAAAGTTGGCTTAAAGCTCAACATTCAGAAAACGAAGATCGTGGCATCTGGTCCCATCACTTCATGGGAAATAGATGGGGAAACAGTGGAAACAGTGTCAGACTTTATTTTTTGGGGCTCCAAAATAACTGCAGACGGTGATTGCAGCCATGAAATTAAAAGATGCTTACTCCTTGGAAGAAAAATTATGACCAATCTAGATAGTATATTCAAAAGCAGAGACATTACTTTGCCGATTAAGGTCTGTCTAGCCAAGGCTCTGGTTTTTCCAGTGGTCATGTATGAATGTGAGAGTTGGACTGTGAAGAAAGCTGAGTGCCAAAGAATTGATGCTTTTGAACTGTGGTGTTGGAGAAGACTCTTGAGAGTCCCTTGGACTGCAAAGAGATCCAACCAGTCCATTCTGAAGGAGATCAGCCCTGGGATTTCCTTCGAAGGACTGACGCTAAAGCTGAAACTCTAGTACTTTGGCCACCTGATGCAAAGGGTTGACTCATTGGAAAAGACTCTGATGCTGGGAGGGACTGGGGGCAGGAGAAGAAGGGGACAACAGAGGATGAGATAGCTGAATGGCATCACTGACTCGATGGACGCAAGTCTGAGTGAAATCTGGGAGTTGGTGATGGACAGGGAGGCCTGGTGTGCTGCGATTCACAGGGTTGCAAAGGGTCAGACACGGCTGAGAGACTGAACTGAACTGAAACTTTTTTCCCTTTGTAGCATTTTTTTTATGTTGTAAAAATATTCTACTATAGCATTATTTTTAATGACTGCATTGTGTCCCATTGTGTGACTATGCCATTAGCTATTTCTCCAGTTTCAATTATAAATAATATTTGTTAAGCATCCTTATAAGGCTGCCCCTGGTGGCTCAGTGGTAAAGAATCTGCCTGTCCATTCAGGAGATCCAGGTTCAATCCCTGGGTCAGGAAGATACCCTGAAGAAGGAAACGGCAACAATTCCAGTTTCCTCGCCTGAGAAATCTGATGGACAGAGGAGCCTGGTGGGCTATATAGTTCAGGGGGTCACAAAAAAATTGGACATGACTTAGTGGCTAAACAACAACAACAATGTACAACACTGTACTTGGCAAATAGAAAACATCCAATAAATGTTTAGTTTTCTAGAGGAGACAAAAGGGTGAAGTAATCAAGAGCATGGTTTTGGAACACAAGTATCTGAATTAAAGTTCTATTTTCAGTGCTGTCTAGTGTTGTGACTAGGTTATTTAAGTTCTCTATGCCTTGCTGTTGCAGCTAAGTTGCTTCAGTTGTGTCCAGTTCTTTGTGACCCTATGGACCATAGTCCTCCAGACTTTTCTGCCCATGGGATTCTCCAGGCAAGAATACTGGAGTGAGTTACCATGCTCTCCTCCAGGGGATCTTCCTAACCCAGGGGTAAAACTTGCATCTCTTAGGTCTCCTGCATTGGCAAGCGAGTTCTTTACTACTAGTGCCATGTGGGAAGCCCCTCTCTATGCCTTATCTATTCTCTTATCTGGGAAATATTACTAGTAAAACATAGGGGATAATAACAGTAACTTCCTTATATGCTTGTTGAGAAGATCAAATGAATGAATTCATATAAAATAATTAGGAAAGAATCTGGTTTGTAGCAAATACTCAATAAACATTAACTTTTGGCATTTTGTTTCATTTTTGCCAATTTATATATTTAAAATACTTAATTTGCATTTATTTGATTATTAGTAAATTTAAATGGTTTTAAAATTATGTATATTACCCCATACTTCTTTTGTAAAATGCCTGTTCCTGTTCATTGACCATTTTTCTATTGGGATGTTTATTTTATTTTGAATTTGTAAGAACTCTTTCTGTATAATATTTTTAAAACTTGTAACTGGTGCAAATATGTCTTGATTTACTTTTTGCCTTTTATTTTTGTAGCCTGCTAAGGAAGTGAGAGAAGGCATGACTCAGTAGAAGAAGACAAGAACTCCTTCACATGCAGCATTTCCCTCATGGAAATGACAGTTTAGTAGAGAACATGAGTCATATACAAATGGAAATATAACAAATATGAGAAGTGACAGAATAAACAGTAAATAAGTGGCAATAGTAGTGGTAAGAACTGTCTTCTTTGCAAGTAGCTTGTTCTATTGTGCTGTTCAGATGAGCTATTTTTCCATCTTGAGTTGGTGAGTAATATTCACCATTGAAGTGTTTGTTATGAAGTTATGCTTACCCTTGAAGTCCTGTACCCTCGAAGTTTGGATTAGAAGATGATTTGTAACTGTGAGGCCACCTAGGTAAGTATTTGCTATAATCTGGGAAGAACTAGATTAAGATGTAACATTGGAGCCTAAATGGCAAGGGAGTCTGGAAAATGTAGTTCCCAGTCTTCTAGCCCTGTGATATATGTGAATGTAAGAACGAGGGGTGCTGACAGAGAGTCTGGCACAGCTGCTGTTTTGCATACGGTGGTGAGGAAGGAGGAAGTGTGTCCTGTAATGCCTCCAGATTCTGTTCACATCTTTCTTTCCCACTAGTGTATGTCATTATTCTTTATTGTCATCTTTGAAATGATCACTTTAAAGATTTCTCTTTCTTCAATCTTGCATTACTGAAATCTACTTCTGACTCTGCATAAAGCACAATTATTTCTAAAATATAAACTTAACCATTCCTATTACATAGGACATTATTCAAGCTCCATAGAATGGCATCAAGATGATGCATATCCCAGCCCTGCCAGCCTCTTCCCACCTCATCTCTCCCACTGCCCCTCTGATTTCCTCACCTCTATCTGTTCTAAATCACTTGAAAATTGCCAAGCAAACCAGGCACTCTCTTACATCATATACCTGATTCCTCTGGCTTTGATTGTTCTCCACTTCAACACTTTGCCAACTTGTAGTTGTCTCTTCTATTCTACTAAATCATGTTACTTCCTTATCTTCTTTCCAACTAGGAGTGGCCATGGGCTACTGTTCTAAACAATGAGTTCTTGGTAGAAGTCCCGGCAAATGGCACCCATTCCCAAATACAAAGGTAAAACTTATCCAGAGAGTCTTTGTCTCTTCAATGTCATCCATTTCTTCTGTCTAGAAAGTAGAAAAGAGAACTGGAAGCACAGCTGCCATCTTGCAACAATGAAGTGAGAGTCTGAAAGTGAAAAACATGTTGAAGAAGATGAGGCAAAGAGATGGGGAGATCCTGGGTCTTTGATGACACTGTTGAGTTGTCATGCCAACCCTGGACTTGCCTCTCTTGAGCTTCTAACTGAACTTGAGAGATAAACTCTGTCTGTGGAAGTTATCAATAATCTTTCTTTGTCTGCTTTAGAATGTATTCCAAACTGCCCCAGATCAACCTCAGGTGTCACCCCTTCTAGGAATATCCCCCATCTGTTATCCCACATAACTCTGCACTTATTCCTTATCTAGAATTTATCTCTTTCTTCACTTATCTGTTTCTTTCCCTGGAATTTGAACTTCTTAAGAGTGGAAGTTACCCCATTTCTCTTTCTTTCTCCAGCATTAAGCACACTTTCTGCTTCACAGTGTTCAGTAATGACTCCCAACTATACATAAGGTCTTACCGGAGGTTCTCACTCAACATGGGGTGACCATATTGTTTGGACATAGCGCAAGGAGCTAGAGGAGGGAGGGAGAGGTTGGAAATAGGATAGGGAAATTGGACTTCAGATAAAATGAGCTGCTGGAGGAGCTAAGAGTGGATGGTGTTAAGAGCAGGTGTAAGTATTAGTCTTGGCAAAGAAGCAGGACACTTCTCAAATACAAAAGTAGAGGAAATGCTGGAGACATTTTAAGGCAAGGCTGGGAAGCTGAAGGAATTAAATTATTATGGTCTTCCCATTAAAAGTAAAATTATCTATAAAATTGAGGTGGCACATTTTGGATGGAGGCTAAAAGAAAGAGGAGAGTGTTTGCTATGAGAAGTACAACTCATGGGGAGAGATAGCTTGGAGCTGAATGAATTCTCAGCAGAACCGAGGGCTCTGGTGGAATTGGTAGTGGGCATTTGTTTACTTTCCCTGGAGGAAGGAATGGCAACCCACTACAGTAGTCTTGCCTGGAGAATCCCAGGGACAGAGGAGCCTGGTGGGCTGCCGTCTATGGGGTCACACAGAGTCGGACACGACTGAAGCGACTTAGCAGCAGTAGCAGAGAATATTTTGGGAACAAGGATTCTTAGCTGTGGAAGGATTATATTTGGATGGTAAATGGAGTTCTAAATGTAAGTGAGCAAACCTTTAAAGTGACCACTTATCTGATATGGCTGAGTGAGCCTGGGAGGGGATGATGGACTGGGAAGCTAATATAGGTGAGGAAATGGACATCACAAGCATCTAGAGAGGTGGAGCAAAGCATCAGGGCAGGGGACTTATAGACATGATATGATGCTTTGAGGATGCTGGGAGGAATGATGATGTCTAGGAATATCTATATGTCTGCAGGTTCTGTGTTAATCAGAGATATGTGCTTGATCACTAGCTTTGTAGAGACACCCAGAGACTAAGAAATGAAAAGAATTGTCAATAGGGGTTTGGAAACCTTGAAGATGATGGCAGGGGATATCATAGAGGAAGGTAGGCTGTGATGAAGTCCAGAGGACAGGTGTAGGCTGACAGTCTTGATATCATCTGTTGAGGAAAGGAGGGAAAGACTGAATCAGAAAGGAGAATGGTAAATTCAAGTCCCTGTCTATGTCTGGCCATGAGAAGAAGTCCATTCACCAAAGAAAGTTGGGAGAAAAGTAGAGTTAGAAGTAAGTATCTCAATCACAAGAACCTGAGCACGGAGTGCTTTAAATCCTGACTCCTCTAAATGCCAACTAGGAATTCGACCTCCTGAACCTCAATTTTCTCATTTAAAAAATGGGGATAGTGGCTTTTGGCTCCTGCCTTAAGTCAAAAAGCTATCATGAGAATTCTATATGAGTATATAATTTAGGATTCTATATTCTAAAGCTATATGAGAAAATATATATAAGGGCCCAGTATGTAATAGATGTTCAATAGTGATTCTACTATGATTGTTTTTTCTTTAGGGGAATTTATAACAGAACAATGATTCTAAAGAGATGAAAGCAGAAACCTGTGGATTCATGTGAGTTCAGTGGACTCTGGTACACCTGGGCACATTTGTGAACACAGGCAGAGGGATTGCGGGGAAGGAGGTATGGTCTCTGTGACAACTGCCAGTTGCAGGATTTGGGAGGCTGGAAAGGGAGATCCCAGCAGAAGACCAACCATTGTGGCAGCTCTTGGAGACACTGGGAAGGGAGGGTGGTGGGCACCAGGCTGCTGTGGACAGAGGCCATTTCTGAGCCATCTGCAAGCATGATTTGGTAGAAGAAGCAATTGAACTACCATGATTTGGTAGTTCAGAAGCCCTGGGACTAACCAGGGCCACTCCTTCCACCAGAACCAGGCAAGACACTGTGTGACCTTGTGAGGAAGCCATGTATTGAGACTCATGAGAGTGGTCTGTAGCCTGCTCAGTTGCTGTGCCATGTTAGCATTGGGGTCTTAGGGGACAGCCCTGGGCCTGTGTCAGACACGAATGCATGCACACAAAGAGCAGCTCATGCCAACATGATAATAGGTTTGATAACATTGATTTTGTCTGTTTTAAAAAGCATAGACTTTGTTTACTCATGTATTAATAAACTTTATTTTTAGAGCAAGTTTTGAGTTCACAGCAAAACTGAGAGGAAAGCACAGATATTTCTCCAATACCTGCAGCCCCGATTCATGCACAGCCTTCCCCATTATCAACATCCCCACAAGACGGTACATTTGCTCTAATCAATGAACTTGCTTTAGCACATTGTTACCACTCAAAGTCCATAATTTGCTTTGGTGTTGTACATTCTATGGGTTTGAAAAAATTCATTATGACTTGTATCCATCATTGTAATATCACCCTCAGTACTTTCACTTCCTTACAAATCCTGTGTTCTACCCATTCATCCTTCTCTTCCCCAGCCCCTGGCAACCAATCATCCTTTCACTGTCTCCATAATTTTGTCTTTTCTAGGATGTCACGTAGTTGGAATCCTGCACTAAACTGCAGCCTTGGTTTTGTGGCTTGAAGAGGATCATCATAACTACAACAACTCTATGAGGAAGGTATTCTTTTCCCCATTTCAAATCCCAGACACTGAAAGCCAGGTCATTGCAGGAGATCACAGAGCAGGTGAGAGTGACTCCAGATCTTCAGATCCCCTCCCACAAGGCCTCCAGGTGTGAAGGGGAGAAGGCTCTGATGATGGTGACTCATTATTGTCCTGTTTGCAAGGCCTTTCTCATATAAATCTCTCTTACTTTAAGGGGAAAATGTATTTCAAATATGCAGTTTTTCTTCTGCATCTGTTTCAGCCAGAAAGCTGATTTTCTATTTGCTCTGAATCTCCCTTTGAAATACTGCTGTCTCCTTTTCTGCCAAATCAATCCTGAAAGACATATTGCTGCATCGTTGATCTCCTGATGCTTCTCTGGTCCAGCCATTGTCTGCTTGCCGCATCTCATCTCTGTCAGCGATGGATCCTCAGCACAGCACACAGCCTTCCTTGGAAAAGTGATGTCCTTCACTATGTCATTGCTTTCATTTCCTTCTGAACACCCAGCTCTTCCCCCGTCCCCTCAGATTTGTTATCCTGGGATTCACCACAGTTAGCAAGACTGTTTTGATAAATGCATTCTCTAACGAGACAGGTCCTATAAAAGCCTAGCTCCATTTTGTAGCCTTGTGGAACTGAGCTGATGGAGGGGACAGGAAGGTGGGGTGGTCTGAGCTGGCATTCTGGGAGGAGAGCATCCAAGTGACAAGACTGTGTGTGAGAGAGCAGTGGGTATGGACTTGGGAGCTGGGCTCTTTTTCTGACTTTGTCACTACCTGGATGAGGGGGGAGCAGGGCCTTCTTTCAGCAGAAAGAAAGTAGACCTTTACAGTGGCAAGCACTAGGTGGTTTTGTGGTTTTCTGTGTGGGCCAGTGACCAGAGTCCTTGATGCACTGGTTCCATGGAAGACCTGGGAATCTCTGTCCAGCCCCAAGGAAAAGCCCCTCAATCAACTGAGATTGAATTTTCTGCCACCATTTTGAAGAGGCTCCAGCATTGAATTTAAATTGGTTTTAAGTACATGCAGAAATGTGATATGCTTGCATATCTGAGTTTGTAGACTGAGATTCACCCTTGCTATGTTCTAAACCTGAACTCCCACCCCTTTGGGCCCAGGCAAGTCTTATCCCTAAATACTCCTTATTGACTTTTCAACATGGTCAAGCCACTTGTCCTTCCAACAGACTTCTTTTCTACCTCCATGCCTTTGCTCGTGGCTCTGAGAAGCTTTTGAACAAAGTTGTTTTGTTATAGTGCTCTTTGATTGGGCAAAGCCACCTCTCTCTGTGTGGGTACAAGCATCTAATACACAGATACACTGATGACCTGCCTTGAAATGGCCCAGGATGAGAACCTTGCTCAGCAGGACTGCTCTACATTGGATGGGGCTGGCCAGTGGAGTCCCAGTCTTGGTAAATTTGAATGCAACAAACAGAAGACCAGTTGATACTAGCGTGGAAAGTAATGAAGGGATTTAAGGGGAAGGTGGTAGGCAGTAGTAAAGACCACAAATAAACAGAAATCAGAGGGAACAAAGTAAAAACATAGCAGTGGATGGAGATATAGAAAGAAGGGAAAGAGAGACAGCGAGAGAGAAAGGGGGATGAGGGAGAGTGAGAAAGAGAGAGACTTTGTTACCATTACATATGATGGATTACTTGGATAAGGGACAATGGATCCATTTCTACAAGAACAGAGGATAACTCAGTGGTGAGAACTGTGTTGATTTTTGAATATTCCCAATAAAGCCTGACTCTCTTGCTGCAGAGATGGGTCCTGCCTTTTATTTCTCTGTGTATCTTTATATTAAATTCCCACTAACTGAACCAACATTTTAGTCCTTCAATCTGGAAAATTTCAACACAGTTCTGAGGTCCCCTCTGCACAGATCCCTCTTCTCTCTCTTATAACCCTGGCTAATTCTATTCCTACTTTGAAACTCTCTTCAGGGGGGACTTTCCTGGGGTCCAGTGATTGGGAATCCACCTGCCAGTGCAGGAGACACAGGACACAGGTCTGGGAAGATTCCACATGCTGTGTGGAAACTAAGCCCATGTACAACTACTGAGCCCATGTGCTGCAACTGCTGAAGCCCGTGTGCCCCAGAGCTTGTCGCCCATGCTCTGCAACAAGAGAAGCCACCACGATGAGAAGCCTGTGCACCACAGCTAGAGAGTAGCCCTTGCTCACCACAACTAGAGAAAGTTGTGTGCAGTAAAAAAGACCCAGCACAGCCAAAAATGGATAAAACAATCAATTAATTAAAAAAACTCTGTTCAGGTGCCTCCCATCCTTTTGTCTTCTTCCCCTTCTCTCCCCAAGGTATCATTCTCTGGGCTCCTAAGTCGGTAAGAGTCTCCAGACTGTGCTGCCTCACCATTCTGTAATCATATATTTATTATCCCCATTAGAATACTGCCTCTTGATGGCAGGGATCATACCTTTTTTTATTTTTTTTATTGAAGGATAATTACTTTATAGAATTTTGTTGTTTTCTGTCAAACCTCAGCATGAATCAGCCATAGGTATACATATACCTCCTCCCTTTTGAACCTCCCTCCCATCTCCTGCCCCACCCCACCCCTCTAGATTGATACAGAGCCCCTGTTTGAGTTTCGTGAGCCATACAGCAAGTTCCCATCTGCTATCTATTCTACATAAGGTAATGTAAGTTTTCATGTTACTCTTTCAATACATCACCCCCTCTCCTCCTCTCTCCCCATGTCCAAAAACCTATTCTCTATGTCTGTTTCTCTATTGCTGCCCTGCAAATAAATTCTTCACTACCATTTTTCTAGATCCCATATATATGCGTTAGAATACGATATTTATCTTTTTCTTTCTGACTTACTTCACTCTGTGTAATAGTTTCCAGGTTCACCCACCTCATCAGAACTGACTCAAATACGTTCCTTTTTATGGTTGAGTAATATTCCATTGTGTGTATGTACCACAACTTCTTTATCCATTCATATGTCAATGGACATCTAGGTTGCTTCCACACTCTATCTATTGGAAATAGTGCTGCAATGAACAAAGGGATACATGTGTCTTTTTCAACCCTGGTTTCCTGAGAGTATATGCCTAGGAGTGGGATTGCTGGGTCATATGGTGCTTTTATTCCTAGTCTTTAAAGGAAATCTCCATACCATCTTCCATAGTGGCTGTATCAAGTTGCATTCCCAACAACAGTGCAAGAGCATTCCCTTTTCTCCACACCCTCTCCAGCATTTATTCTTTGTAGACTTTTTGATGGTGGCCATTCTGACTGGTGTGAGGCTATGTATCATTGTAGTTTTGATTTGCATTTCTCTAATAATGAGCGATGTTGAGTACCCTTTCATATGTTTGTTAGCCATCTGTATGTCTTCTTTGGAGAAATGTCTGTTTAAGTCTTTTTCCCACTTTTTGATTGGGTTGTTTTTCTGGTATTGAGTTGTATGAGCTGCTTGTATATTTTGGAAATTAATCCTTTGTCAGTTGTTTCATTTGCTATTATTTTCTCCCATTCTGAGGATTGTCTTTTCACCTTACTTATAGTTTCCTTTGCTGTGCAAAAGATTTTAAGTTTAATCAGGTCTCACTTGTTTACTTCTGTTTTTATTTCCATTACTCTAGGAGGTGGGTCATAAAGGATCTTGCTTTGATTTATGTCACTGAGTGTTCTGTCTATGTTTTCCTCTAAGGGTTTCATAGTTTCTGGCCTTACATTTAGATCTTTAATTCATTTTGAGTTTGTCTTTGTGTATGGTGTTAGAAGTGTTCTAATTTCGTTCTTTTACATGTAGCTGTCCAGTTTTCCCAGCACCATTTGTTGAAAAGGCTGTCTTTGCCTCATTGTATATTCTTGCCTCCTTTGTCAAAAATAAGGTACCCATAGGTGCATGGGTTTATTCCCAAGTCCATACCCACTGCTCTCTCTCACACACACATTGGTCTATATTTCTGTTTCTGTGCCAGTACCATACTGTCTTGATGACTGTAGCTTTGTAGGATAATCTGAAGTCAGGAAGCTTGATTCTTCCAGCTCCATTCTTCTTTCTCAAGACTGCTTTGGCTATTTGGAGTCTTTTGTGTTTCCATATGAACTGTGAAATTTTTTGTTCTCGTTTTGTGAAAACTTCCATTGGTAATTTGATAGGGATCACATTGAATCTGCAGATTGCATTTAGTAGTATAGTCATTTTCACAATATTGATTTTTCCTACCCAGGAACATGGAATATCTCTCTATCTGTTTATGTCATCTTTGATTTCTTTCATTAGTGTCTTATAATCTTCTGTGTACAGTTCTTTTGTCTTCTTGGGTAAGTTTATTCCTACATATTTAATTATTTTGGGTGCAATGGTGAATGGGATTGATTCCTTAACTTCTCTTTTTTATTTTTCATTGTTAGAATATAGAAATGCAAGTGATTTCTGTGTATTGATTTTGTGTCATGCAACTTTTCTAAATTCACTGATCAGCTCTAGTGATTTTCTGATATTATCTTTAGGGTTTTCTATGTACTTTATCATGTCATCTAAAAAGCAGTGAGAGTTTTACTTCTTTTCTGATCTGGATTCCTTTTATTTCTTTTTATTCTCTGATTGCTGTAGCTAGGACTTCCAGAACTATGTTGAATAATAGTGGTGAAGGTGGACACCCTTGTCTTGTTCATGATCTTAGGGGGAATTCTTTCAGTTTTTCACCATTGAGAATAATGTTTTCTGTAGGCTTATCATATATGACCTTTATTATGTTGAGGTAGGTTCCTGCTATGCCCGTTTTTTTTAAAAGAGTTTTAATAATAAATGGGTGCTGAATTTTGTCAAAGACTTTTTCTGCATCTATTATCATATGGTTTTTATCTTTCAATTTGTTAATATAGTGTATCACATTGATAGAAATGTGTATATTGAAGAATTCTTCCATCCCTGGAATAAACCCAACTTGATTATGGTGTTTGAACTTTTTGATGTGTTGCTGAATTCTGTTTGCTAAAATTCTGTTGTGGATGTTTGCATCTATGTTCGTCAGTGATATTGACCTGTAGTTTTCCTTTTTTTTTTTTTTAATTGTCTATGTCTGATTTTGGTATCAGGGTGATGGTTGTGGCCTCACAGAATGAGTTGGAAGTGTTGCTTCCTCTGCAATTTTTTGAAAGAGTTTTAGAAGGATAGGCATTAGCTCTTCTCTAAATGTTTGATTGAATTCTCCTGTGAAGCCATCTGGTCCTGGACTTTGTTTTTTGGGAGATATTTGACCACAGCTTCAATTTCAGTGCTTCTAATCAGGTTGTTCATCATTTCTATTTCTTTCTGGTTTAGTCTTGGAAGATTGAACTTTTCTAAGAATCTGTCCATTTCTTCCAGGTTATCCATTTTATTGCTATATGGTTGTTTCTAATCATCTCTTATAATCCTTTGTATTTCTGCATTACCTGTTATAACCTCTCCTTTTTCATTTCTAATTTTGTTGATTTGATTCTTCTCTCTTTTTTTCTTGATGAGTCTGGCTAAAGGCTTGTCAATTTTGTTTATCTCCTCAAAGAACAAGCTTTTAGTTTTATTAATTTTAACTATTGTTTCTTTCATTTCTTTTTCATTTATTTCTGCTCAGATGTTTATGATTTCTTTCTTTCTACTACTTTTGGGTTTTTTTGTTCTTCTTTTTCCAATTGTTAGGTTGTCTATTTGATGTTTTTCTTGTTTCTAAAGGTAGGATTGTATTGCTATAAGCTTCCCTCTTAGAACTGCTTTCGCTGAATCCCATAGTTTTTGAGTTGTTGTGTTTTCATTGTCCTTTATTTCTAGAAATTTTTTTGATTCCCTTTTGATTTCTTCAGTAACCTGTTGGCTATTTGCTGTTGCTAAGTCACTTCAATCGTGTCCGACTCTGTGTGACCCCATAGACAGCAGCCCACCAGGCTCTGCCGTCCCTGGGATTCTCCAGGCAACAACAGTGGAGTGGGTTGCCATTTCCTTCTCCAATGCATGAGAGTAAAAAGCAAAAGTGAAGTCACTCAGTCGTGTCCAACTCTTCGCAACCCCATGGACTGCAGCCTACCAGACTCCTCTGTCCATGGGATTTTCCAGGCAAGAGTACTGGAGTGGGTTGCCTTTGCCTTCTCCGTTGGCTATTTAGAAGTGTGTTTTTTAAACACCATGTGTTTTTTTTTTTTTAAGTTTTTTTTTCTTGCAATTGATATCTAGTCTCATAGCATTGTAGTCAGAGAAGATGCTTGATATGATTTCAGTTTTCTTAAATTTACTAAGGCTTGATTGGTGACCCAAGATGTGGTCTATCCTGGAGAATGTTCCATGTGCACTTGGGAAGAAGGTGTATTCTTCTGCATTTGGGTGGAATGAAAACCCCAAAAGTAATAGATGGAAAGAAATCATAAACATCCAAGCAGATATACATGAAAAAGAAATGAAAGAAACAATAGTAAATATTGATAAAACTAAAAGCTGGTTCTTTGAGAAGATAAACAAAATTGACAAGCCTTTAGCCATACTCATCAAGAAAAAAAGAGAGAAGAATCAAATCAACAAAATTAGAAATGAAAATGAGATCCATCTCATCTAATGCATCATTTAAGACTTGTGTTTCCTTATTAATTTTGTTTTGAAGATCTGTCCATTGGTGTGAGTGGGGTGTTAGAGTCTCCTACTATTATTGTGTTACTGCCAATTTCTCCTTTTATATCTGTTAGTGTTTGTCTTCCCCACTCCAGTACTCTTGCCTGGAAAATCCGATGGACGGAGAAGCCTGGTGGGCTGCAGTCCATGGGGTCGCTGAGAGTTGGACGTGACTGAGTGACTTCACTTTCAGTTTTCACTTTCATGTATTGGAGAAGGAAATGGCAACCCACTCTACTGTTCTTGCCTGGAGAATCCCAGGGATGCGGAGCCTGGTGGGCTGCCATCTATGGGGTCACAGAGAGTCGGACATGACTGAAGCGAATTAGCAGCAGCAGCAGCAGCAGTGTTTGTCTTATGTATTGAGGTGCTTCTTTGTTGGGTGCATAGATATTTATAAATGGTATGTCTTCCTCTTGGATTGATCCCTTGATCATTATGTAGTGTCCTTCCTTCTCTCTTGTAATCTTCTTTATTTTAAGGTCTATTTTGTCTGATATAAGAATTTCTACTCCAGCTTTCTTTTGCTTCCCATTTGCATGGAATATATTTTCCCATCCTCTCACTTTCACTCTATGTGTGTCTTGAGGTCTGAAGTGGGTTTCTTTAGATAGCATATATATGGGTCTTGTTTTTGTATCCATTGAGCCAGTCTATGTCTCTTGGTTGGAACATTTAATCCATTTACATTTAAAGTAATTATTGATATATATGTTCCTATTACCATTTTCTTAATTATTTGGGGTTGATTTTTGTAGATCTTTTTTCTTCTGTTGTATTTCTTGACTGTATAAGTCCCTTTAACATTTGTTGTAAAGCTGGTTTGGTGCTACTGAATTCTCTTAACTTTTGCTTGTCTGAAAAGCTTTTTATTTCTCCATCAATTTTGAATGAGATCCTTGCCAGGTACAGTAATCTTGGTTGTAGATTTTCCCCTTTCAGTACTTTAAATATATCCTGCCATTCCCTTCTGGCCTGCAGAGTTTCTGCTGAAAGATCAGCTGTTAAGTGTATGGGGTTTCCTTTGTATGTTACTTGTTGCTTCTCCCTTGCTTCTTTAGTATTGTTTCTTTGTGTTTAGTCTTTGTTAGTTTCATTAGTGTGTGTCTTGTCGTGTTTCTCCTTGGATTTATCCTATATGGACTCTTTGTGCCTCTTGGACTTGATTGATTATTTCCTTTTCCATGTTGGGAAATTTTCAGCTATAATCTCTTCAAAAAATTTTCTCATACCCTTTCTTTTTCTCTTCTTCTTCTGGGACCCCTATAATTCGAATGTTGTTGTGTTTGATATTGACCCAGAGGTCTCTGAGACTCTCCTCAGTTCTTTTCATTCTTTTTCCTTTAATCTGCTTTTCAAAAGTTATTTCCACTATTTTATCTTCCAGGTCACTGATTCATTCTTCTGCATCAGATATTCTGCTATCGATTCCTTCTAGAGCATTTTTAATTTCAGTAATTGTGTTGTTTGTCTCTGTATGTTTATTCTTTAATTCTTCTAGGTCTTTGTTAATTGCTTCTTGCATTTTCTCCATTTTGATTTCAAGATTTTTTATCATCTTTATTGTCATTATTCTGAATTCTTCTTCAGGTAGTTTGCCTATTTCCTCTTCATTTATTTGGACTTCTGTGTTTCTAGTTCCTTCATTTGTGCAGTATTTCTCTGTCTTTTCATTTTTCTTTCAACTTATTGTGTCTGAGGTCTCCTTTTCCCAGGCTTCAAGGTTGAATCCTTTCTTCCTTTTGGTTTCTGCCCTCCTAAGGTTGGTCCTGCGGTTTGTGTAAATTTTGTATAGGGTGAGATTTGGGCTGAGTTCTTGTTTGTTTGTTTTTCCTCTGATGGGCAAGGCTGAGTGAGGTGGTACTCCTGTCTGCTGATGACTGGGTTTGTAATTTTGTTTTGTTTGTTGCTTAGATGAGGTGTCCTGCACAGGGTGCGACTGGTTGTTTGGTGATGCCAGTTGTTGTAGTCAAGTTGTTTCCTTTGTGTGAGTTCTCACAATATGACACTCCCTAGGGTTAGTTCTCTGGTAGTCTAGGTTCTTAAAGTTAGTGCTCCCATCCCAAAGGCCCATGGCTTGATCTCTGGTCAGGAGTGAGGATTCCACAGTGGTTTGTTATGGCAGTACATGAGATTAAAACAAATATCCCAAAGCTAGAATCCAAAGATGAACCCCAGACAAATGACAGTTACAAAATCACATAAATAATAATTAAAATAATGGTATATACATATATACATATTTACCTATGAGCAAAGTGAAAAGAGTTCAACAAAAATAAAGTACAGTAGGTTAACCTGGCTAACAAAGTAAATCAAAAATTATATTTTCCAGTTAAGAACAAAACTAACTAAATCACAAACTGGAAAACAAAACTAAGGCAAGGTGCCAAGTGGGGAATAAAGCTATGAAAATAAAAGTAACAAATATGTTGAGAGGAAAGGAAAGAAGAAAAGAAAGAATTGGTATGCAAAGTTAAATAGAGGTAGATGAAGAAAACGTATATACATTAAAGATTAACTGCAGGGGAAAAGAACAATAGGAAAGGGAAAGAAAGGAATAAATGTAGAAAAAATATAATAGGTTTTAAAAAATTACAAAAAAATTATAAAAAAGAGAAAAGAAAAAAAAGATGGAAGAAGAAAGAAAAAAGAAAAAAAAAAAAAAAGGAAATCTCCACAGAACTGCAAAACACCACGTAGAGGTAGAGGTTTATAGCAACAATCAAAAGTATGACTGAATATACACATATACATATACACCCATAAGCAAAATCAAAACAGTCCAACAAAAATAAAGTATGATAGATTGACTCAGTGAACAAAGGCAACCAAAAATTATATGTACCAGAACAAAACTAGCTAAAACACAAACTGGAAAACAACACTACAGCAAGGTGCCACTTGGGGAATAAAGCAATGAAAATAAAAGGAACAAAATGTTGAGAGGAAAGGAAGGAAAGAATAGATATGCAAAGTTAAACTGACATAGATGAAGATTTGTATACATTAAAGATTAACTGCAAGGGGAAAATAGTAGTAGGAAATAAAAACAAAGGAATAAGTGTAGAAAAATATAATAGGTTCTTAAAAATTACAAATTAAAATTATAAAAAAGAGAAAAGAAAATAAAAGATGGAAGAACAAAAAAAAAGGGGGGGTAAAAAAAGGAAAACTCCACAGAACTGCATAAACACAATGTAGACAGAGGCAGAGGTTCATAACAATAAAAAGTGTGACTGAATATACACATTTACATATACACCCATAAGCAAAATAAAAACAGACCAACAAAAATAAAGTACAATAGATTGACCTGGAAAGGAAACCAAAAATTATATCTACCAGAACAAAACTAACTAAAGCACAAACTGGGAAATAAAAGTAAAGCAAGCTGCCACTTGGGGAATAAAGCAATGAAAATAAAAGTAACAAAATGTTGAGAGAAAAGGAAAGAAACAAAGAATAGATATACAAAGTTAAATTGAGGTAGAGGAAGAAGATTTATATACATTAAAGATTAACTGCAAGGGGAAAAGAACAGTAGTAAAGCAAACAAAGGAATACATGTAGAAAAAATAATAGGTTCTAAAAATTTAAAACAGAGAGAGAGAGAGAAAAAAAGAAAAACTCCACAGAACTGCAAAAACCCAGCATAGAGGCAGAGGTTTATAACAACAATAAAATATGTGACCGAGAAAATAAAAGCTCAAAAGCTTAATTAGATCTCATAGTGCCAATAAAATCGACAACTCCAACAGAGAGGGAATAAAAGGAAAAAAAAAAGTCCAAAAGAATCCACAGAACAAATGAAAACATAAGAATAATAAACGTTTTTCTGAGTCACTGCTGTCAGAGTCCTTTCCCTTGCTGGGAGTCACAGTCCACCTCACCTCTCCTAGGATGCCCTCCAACACTGTGCTGATCTCTGGACCTGCTGTGAGGGCGGCTAATCTGGTCCTTCTCCTGTGTGTTCTTGCCTCCAGTGTCCACAGCTATCAGAACTAGTGCGTTTTCTTTTGTGGGAACTCTCAATGACCTTTTATATATTCCATAGACACAGAGTCTGGCTAGTTGATTGTGTGGATTTAATCTGCAGCTTGTACAGCTGGTGGGAAGTTTTTGGATCTTCTTCCTTAGCCACACTGGCCCTGGGTTTCAGTTGTGGTTTTATTTCCACCTCCTCATGTGGGTCGTGCACTGGGCTTTGCTCCTGAGGCTGCCCTGGAGGACTAGGTCTGCCCCTGTGAGGGCCAGGGGTGGAGGTGGTGCAGCTGCTCGGGTTGCAGGGGTTCTGGCAGCATCAGGTACTCAGGGGAGTTGGCGGCTACAGCAGTGGAAATATAGTGCTCTAGAAGGCTATGGCAACCAGTATTGGTCAATAGGCTCCAGTATTCTTGCCTGGAGAACCGCTCCCTGACAGAGAAGCCTGGCAGGCCACTGTCCACAGGGTCACAAAAGTCAAACACTACCAAAGTGACCCGGTGTGTGCAAGACTTTTTTTTGCCTGTGGCAGCTCTGCCCCAGTGAGAGTTGAGCGTGAGCAGCTGCTTAACTTGCGGAGACACAGGTGGCGCCAAGTGTGCAGGACACAGACTGCCTCCGCAGCAGGAGTCATGGCCCTATCAGAGTCTTTTTTCAAGCCTCTTGTAGCTGGTGATCAGAAGGCCTCTTTGATCAGTCTTTCTCTGTATCTCCGCTGTTTCAGGCACTTAGAGGGCCCCCATGCCTGGGGTCCTTCTCTGTTGTTCTGTGGGTCAGGCACTTAGTGGGGCCCCCCTGGCTGGGGTCCTACTCTGTAGTTTGCATATCAGTCACTTAAAGGGGCACTCTGGGTGGGGTCTTGCTCTGTAGTTCACTGCATCAGGCATTTGATGGGCCAGCCTCTCTATTGTTCAGCTGTTGATGCTGGCGTGTGGGGAGAGAGAGACTATGGTGATGGCTCACCCCCTACCTGTGACTCAGCAGTATCGCCTTGCTTCCATGGCTGCCTGGCTTTCCTCCACAGGCATTTCCCACCATAACCTCCTCCTTCACATCCCCTCAGTGTGTCTCTCCACAGTCAACAGCAGCCCTCACCATGGAATCACTCTGCAATCCCCCAACTTCATATCCCTGTCCAGGGTGTGTATGGCTGTGGCAAGGACTGTCTGATTCTCATTCCATTTAGGCTGCTACAGATCAGCTGTTTCACTCTCAGCCTTAAATGTTTCTCCTCTGACTCAGACAGGTGCCCTGATGTGAGGATCAGACCCCTGCTTCGGCTCCCCCACCCGCCGAGGGCAGGCCCAGTCCTACTGGCACTCCTGTTTCTCCCCCTAGTTCCTTCCTACTGAGTTTTGTGTGGTTCTATGTATTCTTTTCCTCTGGTCAGGTACTCCTGTCTCCTCTCAGCTGGTGGTCTGTATGCACTTCTGTGTCTGAAGGTGTATTCCTGATGCATCCATGGAGAGAGATGTACTCCACATCCACCTAATCCTCCACCATCTTTTTCTCCAGGGATCATGTCTTATTCATTTTTAACCCAACTAGCAAATGTAAGAACTTGAAATTGAACTCAGGCCTTTGCTATTAAACTTATTACTGTTGCTTTATCTTGTCTCTCAGTAGATTTTTTTTTTCAGCAAGAGATTTTTTCTAGCATTTTCAAGCTCACACAAGTACAAATATTTGCTTAAGTCTGTGTATGTATCAGAGTAAGATGGTTATTCATTGTTCCCAGGTTTGCTTTTTAATTTCTTAGTTGAAAAACAAAACTGATTTCTTTCTTACTAAAGAGTAGGAAGGTTGATAAGTTAGGGTTAAACAAATCTTTAAGATCTATTTTCAGGTACAAACTATGACCGTCCATAGGGTCACAAAGAGTCTGACACGACTGAAGCAACTTAGCATGTAACATGCATGTCAAAATATACCAAATACACGTGTGGCAAAAAAGGCTCCGAGATTTATGGTGGGCTATGAATGAACTGAAAAATCATGATTCTGAAAGTTTGGCTACAGAAAATTAAACATTGTCAGAAGGAGCAATGTAGAACTTAACACAGTGGGGAACCTCCCGACTACTTAGGTGAGGTGCCTAGGGTTCAGAATTAAAGGTGGCATCACTCTCAAGGCTCATGTGAGAAGCTGACAGTGACACCAGTTTAGGCACATTCCTTGCCTCACTCTAGCCTTGGCCTTACCTATGGCATCCTTGTTTCAGAACTTGAAACAGCCTACTTCTTATATTGTATGTGCCTTTGTGCCTTGGAGATTTTGAGCGATGAGATTGTGCCTGTCTCACTCTCTGCCATGCCCCTGGCACCTAGCACACTGTCAGCACCTAATAAAGGTTTGTGGAGTAAATAACTTAGTAGGATTTGGGGATACCATAGTAGATTCAGCAGTAGGTACTGTCCATGTCTTTTAGAGGATACAAGCCTAAAGACAATTGCGTTTTGGATTGGATGACCTGGGATGAGACAGGTTATCAGATAGGCCATGGTACTTCCAAGGCGAGGATGAATCCCCCCTCTTCTCTAGTCAGTATTTACCAAAAAAGCACTAACATTTAAATAAACTAGTCTAGTCTAGTGATAGAGGACTAAATGAGGTGGACTTTGGAAGAAACTGCAAATATTGATTCTGTTATTACTCTATTCTTCCACCAATCATTTATTGAAATTTTACTTCATGTCATTGACAAGGCCTGATTGCTGTGGAGTAGTTTAAAAGTCTGGATCTACATATAAGAGCCCTCTGGACCTAGCTGTAGAAACTTGGGGAAGCTGGTGGTATTGTCTGAGGGAGGCTTCCTGCAGCTGGGCAGGTGTTAGTCCCACCACACGTAAAGACCCAACATGATCAGGACCAGCAGCTGATAGGTTAATTGAAAATGTTGATTGAAGTACAGAAGCATAAAACACAACAAACATTATTTAAACTTAAAATGCATAAGGGTGCATTATTTGCTGATATTTTGACACAAACCCAAAGCCTTTGAGTGTGGGTACTTTGTCCTGGGGTCAAGTACCATCTTTTTCATATAATCAGTGCACCCATCTCCTGTGACTTCTTGTTTCAGCTTCTATAAAATGGAGTGAGAAGGCAGATTGGAGGCAATCTATGTGCGACTCTTCTAGATTTTCATAATCCCCTGTTCTCTAATCTTTAAAAATTTCTCATTCATACCTAATTTACCAGTGATTTTTAATAACTCAGATTTATGAAGTCTTTGTAAAACATTTGCCTTCATTTTAGAAACTAATCTTTCTTTTCATATGCATATTTAATTTTTATAATATACAAATATCTAAAAGTATATATATATTTATTGTAATGTATAATTTTATTGAAGTATAGTTGGCTTACAGTGTTTCAGAATACACATATTATCTTTGAAGTTATTTTCCATTATGGGTAATCACAAGATATTGACTATAGTTCCCTGGGCTGTACAGTTAACCTTTGTTGCTTGCTGTGTATCTATTTTTTAAAAATTAGAAATCTAGCATTCTATTCATACAAGTTAAAGAAGTGGGATCAAAATGCTATAGATTGTCATAATGATGTGTCATAATGACAATCAAAATGTCATAAATTTTAGTTAGGCAAAAATTTATGTTTCCTAAAATGTATATTATAGATATTATATATATGTATGTATACAAAGCTTTCTTTTTTTTTTTCATTGTTTTTCTTTTTTTTTTAATTTTAATTTTTACTTTATTTTACTTTACTATACTGTATTGGTTTTGCCATACATTGACATGAATCCACCACGGGTGTACATGCATTACTATGCTTGGTAAAGGCTTGAGAAATAACAAAAAAAGGAGGGGAGAAATTGGAAAACATAAACTAAATGAAATGGGAGCACTGAATATGAAACCTAAAAAGTGAAACAAACTAGATAAAAGTAAAAGATACTCATATAGTCCAGTTGTTTTTAAACATGACTGCTCATTAGAAACATACCTGGAGTTCTGGAGAAAAAAAATCAATCCCTGGGCATTTGGGTTTTTCAAAAAATTTCAAGATAATTCTGACATGCATCTGGATTTTTAAAAGTGATTACAGGTTTTTCTATTAAATAGTAGTTTTGGTGATACTGAGTTCTACTATTTTTCTGTTGACCAATCATGATACAATGGTATTGAGTAATAGTTACAATAGCACAATAGTGAAAGATGTTTATCAGTTTTCACAAGCAGTAAATATTGATTCAGTAAATAAAAGTGTATTTTACAATGCTTATGTAATATATAAATATAAAAATACTATATAATTAAATTACATAATTACAAGAAGTAAACAGTTGTTTACATCTGTTTTATTAACTATGCCAAAGCCTTTGACTGTGTGGATCTCAACAAACTGTGGAAAATTCTTCAAGAAATGGGCCTACCAGATCACCTTACCTTCCTCCTGAGAAATCTGTATGCAGCTCAAGAAGCAACAGTTAGAACTGGACATGGAACAACAGACTCGTTCCAAATTGGGAAAGGAGTATGTCAAGGCTGTATATTGTCACCCTGCTTATTTAACTTCTGTGCAGAGTACGTCATGAAAAATGCTGGACTAGATGAAGCACAAGTTGAATTAAGACTGCCAGGAGAAATATCAATAACCTCAGATATGCAGAAAACACCACCCTTATGGAAGAAAGTGAAGAAGAACTAAAGAGCCTCTTGATGAAAGTGAAAGAGGAGAGTGAAAAAGTTGGCTTGAAACTCAACATTCAAAGAACTATGACCATGGCATCTGGTCCCATCACTTCATGGTAAATAGATGGGGAAACAATGGAAACAGTGACAGATTATTTTGGGGGGCTCCAAAATCACTGCAGATGGTGACAGCAGCCATGAAATTAAAAGACACTTGCTCCTTATAAAAAAAGTTATGACTAACCTAGACAGCATATTAAAAAGCAGAGGCATTACTTTGCTGACAAATGTCCACCGAGTCAAGGGTATGGTTTTTTCAGTAGTTACATATCGATGTGAGAGTTGGACCATAAAGAAAGCTGAGCACCGAAGAACTGATGCTTTTGAACTGTGGTGTTAGAGAAGACACTTGAGAGTCCCTTGGACTGCAAGGAGATCAAGCCAGATTTCCTAAAGGAAATCAGTCCTGAATATTTATTGGAAGGACTGATGTTGAAGCTGAAACTCCAATACTTTGGCCACCTGATGCAAGGAACTGACTCACTGGAAAAGATCCTGATGCTGGGAAAGACTGAAGATGGGAGGAGAAGGGGACGACAGAGGATGAGATGGTTGGATGGCATCACTGATGATGAATGTGAGTGAGCAAGCTCTAGGAGTTGGTGATAGACAGGGAAGCCTTGTGTGCTATAGCTCATGGCGTTGCAAAGAGTTGGACACGACTGAGCAACTGAACTGAAACAGCTGTTTGTGTTTTATGCAAAACATAACCATTTAATTCAACTGGGAGAAATGTGCTGATGACACTGGCTACTGGCTTTACCACAGTGTTCAGTGAGCTGTGGCCATCGGTCTGTGTGACTCACAGAGGAACTGAAGCACTTCGAAATGGAAGCACTCAGCTAATAGAGGTGGGTTAGGACAATGTTTCCTAAATCTGGACTGGCTTGCCAGTTCCCAAATTTGGTCTTCTACTTAGAGTAGCCAGAAACTCACTCTTGTTAGGAACAAAGGGAATTAGGCTTAAGATGCTGGCTCAGACTAATGAATTCACAGAGGCAGTTTATTAACAGTTCATTTACAATGAGGGATAACTGTCAAGAGGCCCAGGCTATCAGAGTCTGCCTGGGTGAGCTTTTTTGTCCCTGTGTTATCTCAGCCCCTTTTATTTTTTATTCCTTCATTACATAATCTGTAATTATTATAATGCCTTCTCAACTGGTAATTGCAACTGAGAGTTGAAAGAGGATTTTAAAAATAGGTACAACAGGCTTTATTTTTTAGACTCACAGACAAATTGAGGGGAAGGCACAGATATTTCCCATATAGCCTCTGCCCTCTTCATCCTTCCCCATATCAACATCAGTAACCAGTATGGTACCTTTGCTACAATTGATGAACACATCTTAGTCCCCTAAAGTCTGTAGTTCACATTAGGGTTCACTTTTGGTGTTGTACATTTGGACAAATATATAATGATATATATCCATCATTATGGTAACATGCAGAGTATTTTCACTGTCCTAAAAAGCCTCTGTGTTCTACTTTACCCTCCCTGTCCCCTAACCTGGAACAGCCACTAACCTTTTGCTGCCTCTGTAGTTATGCCTTTTCCAGAATGCTATATAAATTGTAATCATATAGTATGTAGCCTTTTCAGATTGGTTTCTTTGCTCAGTTATATATGCTTTTGAACTGTGATGTTGGAGAAGACTCTCAAGAGTCCCTTGGACTGCAGGGAGATCCAGCCAGTCCCTCCTAAAGGAAATCAGACTTAAATATTCATTGGAAGGACTGATGTTGAAGCTGAAACTCCAGTACTTTGCCCATCTGATGCGAAGAGCTGACTCATTGGAAAAGACCCTGATGCTGGAAAGATTGAAGGAGGGAGGAGAAGGGGATGACAGAGGATGAGATGGTTGGATGGCATCACTGACTCGATGGATGTGAGTTTGAGTAAACTCTGGGAGTTGGTGATGAACAGGGAGGCGTGGTGTGCTGCAGTCCACGGGACTGCAAAGATTCGGACACAACTGAGCAACTGAACTGAACTGAACTGATGTATTTAAATTTCTCCATGTCTTTTCACAGCTTGATAGCTCATTTCTTTTTCGTGCTAAATAATGTTCCATTGTCAATGTATCTCAGTTTATTTATCTACTCACCTATTGAAAGACATCTTGGTTGCTTCCAAGTTCTGGCAATTATGAATAAAACTACTGTAAAATTCTGTGTGCAGGTTTTTGTGGGACATACATTTCCAGTGCATTGGGGTGAATACCAAGGTGAACAAAGATTTTTGTTGGTTTGCCTTTGTTATTACTGTTATTCTTTTAATAATGAAAGAGACTTATGGAAGTTACAGGCCACTGGACAGAATGTGATAGAAAATAAAAGCTGAAGTTTCAAGGATGGTACAGATAGTTAGTGGTACTGAGCCCCTGAGCCAGGTTGGTTCAGCACTTGGTTCAATTCTTAGGTGGGAGGAGGGATTCCTTATTGGTTTTAATTGAAAGAAAAGAGGAAAAGTGTGGAGATAGTAAGTTGTCAGGAAGTTGAGCGGGTTCTCACCTCTTCTATTTTCCTGATGAGATGACAGGTAATGTCCTGAGGGTTTCAGAAGAGTGGTGGAGGCCTGAAGAGCAGTTTTAGAGAAAAACCTTTTCACCAGGGAAATATTCAAGCTGACTGGCTTTGGGAGGCCCAGTTGGGGCTGGAGGCTATGACTGATTGTGGCCTCGATCTCTAACCACCCACAGATCTCAGAGGCAGTGATGACAAGGTGAGAGTTGGCTTGTTCTAGGGTGGGTTTGGCATGTGGGTGCATGAGTCTTATAACATTGGCAAAACTGTGGTTGAAGCAGTGGCTTCTCTGAAGCTTCCCTTGTCCACTTTCTTGCATTTTGGCTGTTTGTCTGCAATGAAGTGGCTGGCTGGGTGAGTGAAGTGAGGCTAGTGATAGGGTAATGTATCTGATGGCATCTTAGGGCAGATAGTTGGACTTATACTGAAGCACTCCAGAAGTGGTCATGCATCTTAGGATTTGGCAATTCAATGACTTAGGTGAATAGACACTGAGAGAGCTTTGTGTGGACCAGTGCCAGTGCCTGGAAATATAAAAATGAGTAGCAAGAGGGTCCTGTCCTATGTTCTAGGAGTTTGCAATCTAGTGAGAGAGACAGATAAGAAATTACATGGAAAAAATATAATGTGTTAAGTCCAAAGACAAAGACACTTACCTGGGGTTGTGGCTTCCCAGGGAAGGATAGACACTGACTCAAGTGTTTGGCCACCACACTGGAGGAGCAATGGGAAGAAAGACACTAGCTTCTGTCTAGTCAGAAGGGATGCCTGGAAATCAGCATGTGTGGGCAGGGCTGATGTGCTGGCTTCCTTTCTAGAAGCTGGGGCAGGCTCAGGAGAGAACTGCCAGGTTCCCTTGGGGGGTTGTAGGACCAGCAGTGTTCAACTTGGCTGGGATGAGCTTCCCCAGGGGCCGTTGCCAGGCCACCTCAGTACCACAGTGTGGGTTTTCCATGGCCGGCAGCCTAACAGGAGCAACACAGAGCTATGGCAGGTGGCATTCTGAATCAGAGCACAGGGATTTGCTGTAAAACCTTCCTCAGCAAGGAATCTGAATGCTCTGGACTCATCCTCAGATCCCACATCTCTATAGAGCCTCAGAGGCATGTGACCTCTTGGAATAGACACTCAGGCAAAGTCAGGAGGCAGCACATATCGAGGCCTTCTATGCGTTTCACCCTTGGGGAATTAATATATAGTAATAATAATAGCGGCAAATATTACTACTACTGCCATTCATTAAGTGCTTGCTAAATGAGGAATTTGTGGTTTTATTGCGGAGAGGAGTTATATAGCAGATGTTAGGCGCTCCCCCCTCCCCTTTTTAAAAATGTAATGGTCCAGGGTTTGAAGAGGTAGAGCATCTTGCTCAGGGTCACACAGGTGGCGATGACAGAGCGAGGACACAACCTGAGGATGTCTAAAGTCAGAGCCCACCCTCTTGACCATAGGTGCCCACTGCTCCAGAGACATTGTATTGATACATTTGTGCCATAGCTTTGCAGTAGCAAGTCATCTTTCCCTCCAGGCCTGCACCTATGGGAACAGAGGTTCTGAGAAGATAGGTGACTAGCCTAGTGGTGTGTGGCTGCCTTACAGCTGAGCCGCTAAGCCGTGTTTACTCGTTTGTGCTCTACTCTTCTCTCTGTATCCCATCTAGCTGCCCGGTTCAGTCTCCCTTATGACACGACAGGATGGGTGAGAGAATACAATAATGCCTTTAGATGATTATTACAGCCCAAACCACATGGGAGAAAAAGCAGACTGGAGGGAAGGTGTTTCCAACACCTACGTTTGTTAAGGTAACTATGATGTAACCTACTAGTGAGTTTATAGAGAGGAGCTGTTTAGGTCAGGGACTGGCATTACCCCTATATAGGATGGATGGCTGGACCAGTTCAGGAAGGCCCGATTGAGACTGATGCTAAGCAGTGCTGTTTGCTGTCTGACGTTCCTCTCTGCACTCCAAGGTTCTTGATGCCCTTTGGCTATCCCTTGGCACTGTGCTTATTCCTCGTTATTAAGAATGATCACCTCTCACTCTTAGGCAGCACTCTACACTTTATGAAGACTTTTTTACATACATGATCTTATTGGCTTCTCATAACAGCCATGAGAAAAGAAAGCCAGGGTAGGACATTTTATAATTATTAAAGGGTTTAAAAAGCTTTTTCAAGATATACAGGTATTAAGTGGTAGAACAAGAACTCAAACATAAACCTCTAGCTCTCAACTCTATGGCCTTTTTACTGTTCTTAATAATGTCCAGAAACCCATCTGCTCTGTCTTCCATCTCCTCAGGGTCTGAAAATTCTCAAGCTTATGTACTATTACTATCAGTATGTTTTAAGATTCTGGCAACAGAAATACTTAATATCTGGTAGAAATTCCTGGGACAGGTGAGTTACTTACTTGGAAATCTAAGATTTCCATTGTTTAGCCAATGGGTCCTATCACATACCAGGGCATATGGATATTGGATGAAAATGCATACTCACTGCTCTGCCAAAGTCATACTCTGCCGTTGGTGGGTCAGAGCTCTACCTCTTATAGGAGAAGCAATACAATTTTTATTAGTTTGTCATTTTGAAGAAATACTTTTGGTAACTATATGGCTATACTATACTTACTCTTCATGGGTAAGACAGCCAAGGGAAGAGATTTTGAGGGAGCTAAGGATGGACGTGAACGTTATTTTAGAAATAACCGTAGAGAATGTGGGCTTCCCTGGTGGCTCAGATGGTAAGGATTTGCTTGCAGTGCAGGACACCTGGCTTGATCCCTGGGTCAGGAAGATCCCCTGCAGAAGGGAAGGGCAACCCACTCGAAACCTGGAGGAAGCTGTAGTCGAGGTTAGTTCATTGGCTCAGTGACACCCCAAAGACTGTTTCTTCCAGTCTTTCTTGCCCGTCTTAGCTGTGTGTGCAAATGTCTTCCCTTAAGCTTGCAAGATACCTGCTTCAGTTTCAAGTGTCATATTTCCCATGAAAGGGTATAAAAGAGGAATTAAGAGGGTATATGGGTGAAAGAGTGTTTTCTTTGTGAGTCTCTGTGTTTTCTTTCTTTTTTTAAATAAATTACGATTAAAATTTTATAGCAATTTTAGGTTCACAGTAAAATTAAGGGGAAAATATAGACATTTCCTATATACTCCCTGATTTACCCATGCCTCCCTCCCCAGTTGATTTCCCCATATATCTCATAGGATCCTGACTACAAGGAAAGCTAGGAAAGTGAGGATTCAGCATTCATAGCCTCTGTGGTTGGAGGTGATTTGAGAGAAGGGGGTTGGGAATGCCTGCTGGGTGACCAGCCATCCCTCATTGTCATTCACTCGCCAGATTGTTGCACTTGTTACAATTGATAAACTTATATTGACACATCATAATCAATCAAAGTCCATAGATTAGATTACAGTTTACTCTTGGTGTTATATATCCTATGAATTTGTTCAAATGTATAATGATACATATCCATCATTATGATGTCATATATTTTAACTGCCCTAAAAATCGTCTGTGTTCTGCCTATTCACCACTCACTGCCTGTCCAGCCCCTGACAACCACTGATCTTACTGCTGTCTCTGTAGTTTTGCCTTTTCCAGAGTGGCATATACTTGGAATCATATAGTATGCAACCTCACAGATTATCTTCTTTCACTTAGTAATTAGCACTTAAATTTTCTTCATAACTTTTCATGGATTGATAACTCTTTAGTGCTAAATGATATCCCATCATCTGGATGTGCACAGTTTACTTACCCTTAGTACTTACCCATTACTCTAGGACATCTTGGTTGCTCCTAAGTCTTGACAATTATGAATAAAGATGCTAATAAACATCTATGTGCAAGTTTTCATTGCTTCAAATCCTCACCAGAATTTGGCATCATCAGTGTTTCAGTTTTTGGCCATCCTAGTAAATGTGGTAGGCCATCTTGATAGTGGTATCTCATTGTTTTTTTAAATTTGTGTTTCCCTCATACCATATGATATGAAATATCTTTTCATATGTGTATTTGCCATCTTTATATCTTCTTTGGTAAGAGGTCCGTTAAGGTCTTTGGTCTATTTTTAATCAGATTGTTTGCATTCTTATTGTTGAGTTTTAAGGGTTATTTGTGTAATTTAAATTAATAGTTATCAGATTGTCTCTGTTTTTTGAAGATGAAACTCTTATCCAGAAGCCGCCATCCCCAGCTGATTTCCCCATATATCTCACAGGACCCTGACTCCAAGGAACGCTAGGAAAGTGAGGATTCAGCATTCACAGCCTCTGCAGTTGAAGGTGATTTGAGAGAAAGGGGTTGGGAATGCCTGCTGGGTGACCAGTCATTGTACATGATCACTGGAGACACTGAGGTCCTGAGAAATGATGGGAGTTTTCTGGGGTCCCATGGACAGTAGGAGCTAGATCTAAAATCTACAGTTTCAGTCAGGTATCCAAACTGGGCCATCTAGTGGAGGGGGATCTCTTCTGTCCCAGGGCAACTCTTATTCTCATCTGATCCACAGAGATCACATGGCCTGGTTTTTGGCTAATTGAGACCCCACAGCTGTAACTTGAGGCCTGATTCTTGATGCAGCAAGGTGGTCTTAGTGGCCAAGGGACTGTTTAATTTTTCTTTTTTTCTCTTTGCTTTCAGACTATGATACCAGGTCAGTTGTGTGGTCATCACAGCAAATGCTGGTGTTTATTCTGTCAAAATTCATCTTTTGTAAGTTGTTGGTGTTTTATTTTTGTTGGTCAAAGGACAAAAGAGAAGTATTCGAATCTCTAATTCCCCTAAGGTGAGCTATTTTAGAAATCCTCATAAAGTCAGGTAGGAAAAGATCACAGCCCAGATCAATAACTACCTCCTGGACTGAGAGCAGAAAATGGTTTATTTATGTGACTGGGATGTTGTTGAGTGCATGCTCAACATCCAGGCCTTTGGCCACATGGGCATAGATAATACCAAGCAGTGAATTATTAAAACGAAGAGAGACTTGCTTGATTCATGTCTCCTGTGTTGATGCTGAAAAAAGCAGCTTCTACTCTCTTAACTTTCTTGAAAAACTTCCCAGAGCTGTGATTTGGAATTACTTTGTGCCAAATAGCTTAAGTGCAGTATAGGTCAAATCCATCACATACAATAACTGTATTCCTGGGAAGGGATTTGTCAATTCTATTTGGTAAAATCACATCATGCTTCAATTGCACTGGAGAAGAAGACAAGTTAAAGGAACCATAAAGCCTGTTCCTTTGCACAGAGGGGTCATTTTGTAGTGTTATTTGTAATGATAATAAACTCTGTTCTACATATTGGTTTAATGTGTGATATACTTACTTGGAATTTCTAGAAGTGGAGACACACTGTGCTTCTTTTTTTCTTCAAGTTTTATTGAGATATAATTGATATACAGCAATGTATAAGTTTAAGGTATACAGCATAATGATCTGACTTACATCATGCAGTGATTAGCACAATAAATTTAGTAAACATTCATCATTTCACACAGATAAAAAGTTAAAGAAATAGAAAAGATTTTCCTTGTGGTGAGAATTCAAGATTTACTCTCTTAACTTTCATATATAGCATATAGCAGTGCTAATTTTATTTGAAATGTTGTATATTACACCTCTAGTACTTATAAATTTTAACTGTTTGATGGTGGCTTTTTGACTGCCTTCATCCAATTACCCTAACCACTACCCACTGCCTCTGGTAACCACAAATCTCATCTCTTTCCCTATGAGCTTGCTTGTTTCTAAAGTATAACTGACCTAAAACACTATGCTAGTTCCTGTTACACAACACAGTGACTCAATGCTTTTATACATTTCAAAATGGCTGCCAGATTCCCTGTACTGTACATTTCATATCTATGACTCATTTATCTTGCAAATGGAAGTTTGTGCCTCTTATCCCCCTTATCTATTTCTTTCTACTCCCCCCCTCAACTCCTTCTGGCAACCACCTATTCTCTATGTTTCTGCTTTGTTATTTAGATTCCTCATTTAAATCATGCAGTATTTGTCTTTCTCTAATTGAATCATTTTGCCTAGCATTATAAATAGGTTCATTTTTTCATCCATATATATATGATAATATATATATGTTACATGTTATATATATGTGTATATATATATTTATATATATGTAAATATGCAGGTCAGGAAGCAACAGTTAGAACTGGACATGGAACAACAGACTGATTCCAAATAGGAAAAAGAGTACATCAAGGCTGTATACTGTTACCCTGCTTATTTAACTTATATGCAGAGTACATCATTAGAAACGCTGGACTGGAAGAATCACAAGCTGGAATCAAGATTGCCAGGAGAAATATCAATAACCTCAGATATGCAGATGACACCACCCTTATGGCAGAAAGTGAAGAGGAACTAAAAAGCCTCTTGATGAAAGTGGAAGAGGAGAGTGAAAAAGTTGGCTTAAAGCTCAACATTCAGAAAATGAAGATCATGGCATCTGGTCCCATCACTTCATGGGAAATAGATGGGGAAACTGGAAACAGTGTCAAACTTTATTTTTGGGGGTTCCAAAATCACTGCAGTTGCTGATTGCAGCCATGAAATTAAAAGACACTTACTCCTTGGAAGGAAAGTTATGACCAACCTAGATAGCATATTCAAAAGCAGAGACATTACTTTGCCAACAAAGGTCTGTCTAGTCAAGGCTATGGTTTTTCCTGTGGTCATGTATGGATGTGAGAGTTGGACTGTGAAGAAGCTGAGTGCTGAAGAATTGATGCTTTTGAACTGTGGCGTTGGAGAAGACTCTTGAGAGTCCCTTGGACTGCAAGGAGATCCAGCCAGTCCATTCTGAAGGAGATCAGCCCTGGGATTTCTTTGGAAGCGATGATGCTAAAGCTGAAACTCCAGTACTTTGGCCACCTCATGTGAAGAGTTGACTCATTGGGAAAGACTCTGATGCTGGGAGGGATTGGGGGCAGGAGGAGAAGGGGATGACAGAGGATGAGATAGCTGGATGGTATCACCGACTCGATGGACACGAGTTTGAGTGAACTCCGGGAGCTGATGATGGACAGGGAGGCCTGGCGTGCTGCGATTCATGGGGTCGCAAAGAGTCGGACACAACTGAGTGACTGAACTGAACTGAAATTGCATCTTTGTTATCCATTCATTTATTGATGAGCACTTAGGTTGCGTCCATATCCTGGCTTTGTAAATAAGACTGCAATGAACATAGGGGTGCATATATCTTTTCTCATTAATGTTTTTTCTTGATAAATAATCAGAAATAGAATTTTTGGGTCATGTAATAGTTCTATTTTTAATTTTTGAGGAATATCCATATTGTTTCCCATGATGGCTGTACCAGTTTACATTCTCACTGACACTTGTTATTTGCTGTCTTTTATAGCCATTCTGGCAGGTTTGAGGTGATCCCTCATTGTGGTTTTAACTTGCATTTACTTGATGATTAGTAATATTGAGTGTTTTTATGTACTTGTTGGCCCTCTGTATTTTTCTTAAAAAAAAAAAAGTTGATTCAGGTCTTCTGCCCATGTTTTAATTGGGTTGTTTTTTGATGTTGAGTTGTATAAGTTCTTTGTATATATTGGATATTAACCCCTTAATGCCTATATTATTTGCAAATATCTTCTCCCAATCAGTAGGTGGCCTTTCTGTATTGTTGATAGCTTTGTTTGTTGTTCAAAAGCTTTTTAGTTTGATATAGTCCCATTTGTTTATTTTTGCTTTTGTGTCCCTGGCCTGAGAGACACATCAAAAAAATATTACTAAGACTGATATCAAACAGCTTACTGCCTATATTTTCTTCTAGAAATGTTATGATTTCAGGTCTTATATTTAAATCTTTAATCCACTTTGAATTTATTTTTGTGCATGATGTGAGAGAGTAGTCCAGTTTGATTCTTTTGCATGTAGCTGTCCAGTTTTCTCAACACCATTTATTGAAAAGGCTCTGTTTCCCCCATTGTATATTGTTGCCTTCTTTTGTCATAGATTAACAGACCACCTATGGTGTGGGTATCCATAAATGTGTGTTCATTTCTGGGCTCCCTGTTCTGTTCCATTAATCTATGTGTCTGTTATTGTGCCAGTATAATACTGTTTTGATGACTGTAGTTTGTTTGAAATCAGGAAATGTAATACCTCTAGCTTTGATTTTCTTTCTGAGGATGATTTTGACTGTTCCAGATCTTTTGTGTTTCCATACAAATTTTAGAATTATATGTTCTTGCTCTCTGGAGGGGGGTTCAGGATGGGGAACATGTGTATACCTGTGGTGGATTCATGTTGATGTTTGGCAAAACCAATACAATATTGTAAAGTAATTAACCTCCAATTAAAATAAATAAATTTATATTAAAAAAATTTCAGTTGGTATTTTGACAGGGATTGCACAGAATCTATAGATTCCCTTGGGTAATATTTTAACAAAGATATTTCTTCCAATCCAAGAACATGGTATATCTTTCCATCTGTTTGTGTCATCTTCAATTTCTTTCATCAGTGTCTCATTGTTTTCAATTATAGATTTTAACCTCTTTAGTTAGATTTATTCCTAGGTATTTTATCCTTTTTGATGCAATTGTAGATGAAATTAATTTCTTAATTTCAGTGAGAAGCCTGTGCACCACAAATAGAGATTAGACCACATGGCAATGAAGACCCAGCACAGCCAAAAATAAATAAATAAAATTACATTAAATAAATAAATAAATACAACAAATTTCTTTTTTTTAATGTGCTAGGTCTTCATTGCCATGTGGTCTAATCTCTAGTTGCGGTGCACAGGCTTCTCATTGCAGCACAGGCTCTAGGGTGTGCAGGCTTCAATAGCTGCCGCAGGTGGGCTCAGTGGTTGAGGCTCCTGGGGTCTAGGCCGCAGGCTTACTATTTTTGGTGCATGGGTTTAGTTGCTCCACAGCATGCGGGATCAGGGATCCCTGATCTTCCTGGACCAGGGATTGAACCTGTGTCTCCTGCACTGGCAGGCACTGAGCCACCAGGGAATCCCAAACAAATTTCTGTTAAGATATTTCAACAAAATTAATGAGTTTTGGTATTTTTTTTTGTGTGTGTGTGGTGTCTTTTAGGATTTCCTATATAAGTATCTTATCATCTGCACACAGCGACAGCTTTCCTTTTTCATTTTCCATTTAGATTTCTCTTATTTATATTTCTTGTCTGATTGCTATGCCTAGGACTTTCAATGCTGTATTGAACAAAAGTGGCAATGTGTAGGCATCCTTGTCTTCTTATTCCTGTCCCTAGAGGAAATGTTTTTAGCCTTTTACCATTAAGTGTGATGTTAGCTGTGGATTTGTGATATGTGGCCTTTTTGTTATTTTGATACAGTTTCCCTCTGTACCCATGTTGTTGAGAGTATTTATCATAAATGAATGCTGAATTTTGTTAAAAACTTTTTCTGCATCTATTTAGATGATCATCTAATTGCTCTTCTTCAATTTGTTAATGAGGTGTATAACACTGGTTAATTTGCAGACATTAAACCACTCTTGGATCTCTGGGATAAATCTACTTGATAATGGTATATGATCCTTTTTAATTTATTGTTAATATCAGTTTACTAATAACTTTGTTGATCTGTGCACCTAAGTTTATTAGTGATATTGCCTTGTAATTTGCTTTTTTTGGGTAATATCTTTGTCTGGTTTTGGTATCAGGGTGACACTGACTTCATGGAATGGGTTTGGAAGCATTTTTTCCTCTGCAATTTTTTTGGAATAGTTTGAGAAGAATCTCCTTTGATTCTTCTGTATATGGTAGAATTCTTCTGTGAAATCTTCTGATCCTGAACTTTTGTTTGTTGGGACACTTTTAAAATTACTAATTCAGTTTCATTAACGGTAATTGGTCTGTTATTTCTTTCTGATTTAGTCTTGGGAGATTGCACACTTCTGGGATTCTGTCCATTTCTTCTAGATTGTCCATTTTATTGGTGTTTGTTCATAGTACTTGCTTATCTTTGTATTTCTGTGGTGTCAGTTGTAACTTCTTTTTCATTTTTGATTTTATTTATTTGGGCCTTCTCTTTTTTATTGGTGAATCCGATTAAAGGTTTATCAATTTTTTTTATGTTTTTTAAGAATTAGCCCTTTGTTTCATTGTTCTTTTCTTTGTATATCATTTATTTCTGTTCTGATCATCATAATTTCTTTTCTTCTATTATCTTTGAGTTTTGTTTATTCTTTTTCTAGTTCACTCAGGTGTAGAGTTAGGTTTTTTATTTGAGATTTTTCTTGTTTCTTTGAATTGTTATAAACTTCCCTCTTAGAACTGCTTTTGCTGTGTTCTATAGATTGTGGATTATTGTGTTTCTATTTTTACTTGTCTCCTGGTATTCTTTTAAAGTTTCTCCTTTGATTCCTTCCGTTATCCATTGGTTATTTAGTAGTTTATTGCTTAGCGTCCAAATGTTTTATGTTTTTATTCACATTGCTTGGGTAGTTGGTTTCTAGTCTTATAGCACTGTGGTCAGAAAAGACGCTTGATATGATTTCAATTTTTAAAAATTTACTGAGACTTCTTCTGTCATAGCATATGATCTATCCTGGAAAATGTTCCATGTGCACTTGAAAAGAATGTATATTCTGCTGCTTTTAGATGAAATATTCTATATATATTTATTGAAGCCAGTTAGTCTGAAATGTCATTGAAGGCCAGTGATTTTCTCTCTGAATGATATACGTGGAGTGTTGAAAGTTCCCTATTATTGTGTTACTGCCAATTTCTCCCTTTATGTCTGTTACTATTTGTTTTATATATTTATGTGTCTTATGTTGGGTGCAGATATATTTATAATTATTATATCTGCATGTTGAGTTAATCCGTGATCATTACCCTTCTTGTCTCTTTTTGCAGCCTTTAAAATCTATTTTGTCTGAAACTTGGCTTTATTTTCTTCATTTGCATGGAATATCTTGTTCTGTCCCTTCTCTTTCAGTCTGCATGTGTCTTTAAATTTAAAGTAAGTCTCTTATAGGCAGCATATATATAGATATTGTTTTTGTATCCAATCAGCTACTCTCTATCTTTTGAATTGAGCATTTAGTCCATTTACACTTATGGTAATTATTGATAGGTATGTACTTTTTATCATTTTGTTAATTGTTTTGGTATTGTTTTTCTAGTTCTTTTTGATTTTTTCTTCTTCCTTTGCTCCTTTTTCTTGTGTTTGATGGCTATTTATTTCTATTTATTTGACAAGTTGGTTACATTTCCTGGCCTTGTAGAAATGATCCTAAGATAAGATGTCCTATGCTTCTCAGCAGCACACTCTCCTCTGGTCACTTGAGCTATATGCTCTAGGGTTTCTCCCAGTTTGGGTTGTGTGGGTCCTGTTGTGGTGGCTGAGTACTGTGGGCAATCTGGTATGCATTACTGGCCCTTTGTCTGGTTGGCTGCCAGTCCTTGTTTTTTGTGGAGGCTGCTTTCTGCTGGCAGACAAGGCTGGCTCATGACGCAGTGGGCTGTAGATCCCTAGGAGTCCTGGGGCTAGTGTTAGCCCACTGGTGGGCAGAACTGGGCTCCAAGGTAGGTGGTTGTGGGGTTGGGGGTCCTGGATAGTTTTGGTCTGCTGCTGGGTGGGACCTCTTGCTGACATGGCTGGCTGTGGGGTGTCTCAAAGCTGGCTGGCCTGCTGGTGAGTAGGGCTTGATCCTGGGCTACAGGACTCAATGTATCCCAGAGCTGGTGTTGGCCTGCTAGTGGGCATGGCCTAAGTGTGGAGAGTCAGGGCTGGCCCTGGCCTGTTAATGGGTATGCTGGGTCCTGACACAGCAGACTGTGGGGCTGTGGAGGTCTTGGGATTAGTATCTTACCTGGGGCTGGGCCCCAAGGGGTCCTGGGGCTGGTGCCACTTGTGAGCAAAGCCTAGTTCTAATACACCTGGCTGCAGGACCCTGGAATCATCGGTGATAGCCAGTGTGTTGCTGTGTGGGACCAAGCCCTGGGCCCTCTGGTAGGGGTCTTAAGACAGCAGGGTGCAAGTGGGTGGCGGTACCCAGCTTTTGCTTTGCCTGAGACATCTCAGTACTGGTGCTGACAGGCTGGTGAGTGGGGCCAGGATTGCACTAGTTAGCTACAGGGAAGATTGCAAAATGGCATTTGCCAGGACCAGTGTCCTCGTGGGAGGACAAGCTTACAAATATGGTTGCTGCCAGTGTTTATGTCCCCAGTGTGAGCTCCAGTTGCTCCTACCTCTCCAGAAGGCTCTCCAAGATCAGCAGGTAGGTCTGACCCAGGCTTCTTTCAAATTACTGCTTCTACCCCAAGTCCTCTTGTGTGTGAGATTTTGTACAAGCTTTTTAAGAGTGAAAGGGCCACACTATATTTCCACAGTATGAATGGTAGGAGGACCCTGGGATATTTGTTTTTTCTGTACCTTGGGCCATGAGCTTCTGCTTAACAGTAGATGAAAGGATGAAAATATATGAGAGGTTACTTTTAAAGACTTCCAATGTGATTGAGGAGGTTCAGAAGAGCATGGAGGAAAACTAACATTAGTGTAGAAAATAGAAAATAGAAAGGTTTCTTTGGGTAGATTCTAATTAGTATGTAAAGGGATTTTGTGATCCTATATTCAGAAGATATTAAGTGTCCTGCACAGACAGACTTCGTGATTTCTGGGACCGTGATTGTTGCATCTCATTGTAATGAATAATAAGCTGTCCTAGTTTGGTGTATCTTTCAGTCTTCAGTACTAACATCTACTCTCTGTTCTTACTGCCCCCTTTGCTAGTTTTGCTAGTCCTGAAGTCTATGCAGGGCAGGCACCTGGAAGTTTTTCTTTAAATCCCTTTGCCAGGTGGAATTAGAACTCCCCACTCCCACCACCACTGCCCCTCAGACGTTTTGATAATATTTCCTAGGCACATTCCAAGTATAGGAATTTCCAGAGGAAGATGTATCATGGTCTCCTTTTCTTGGATTTTTCTACCATCCCAAGACTGTATTTCTTTGTTTCAACTAATGAAGGACCATATTCTTTCTCATTCTTCAAACAACCAACCTTTTGGACTTCAGTGCTCTTTTTCATGCTCTGCCTTGGCCTGAAATCCTCCCACTCCAACTCCCTGTTACTGGGTAAGATTTTTTGGTTCCAGGAGAGAAACAAAGTAAGCTCACTTAAATAAAAAAGAGAAAACTTACTGAAAAGACAAGTGAGAAAGCTCAATGAACTGAAAGGCAGTAACTGGGGCTTAGGAACCAGGAACTGGAAGGCAGTAGAAACTGAGGTAGTATTTTCTGTCTCCCATTTCGCCTTTCTTTTTGTCTCTGCCCACTTCATTCTTTGCTCTTTGTGGACTGATTTCTTTTGTTCTCTGTCCTCATGATGTAAGACTTGGCCTCCTTCTAGCTCCCAAGTTTATAAGCAATAGACTCAGCTACCCAGAGAAGCTAATGTTTTCTTTCATTCTGGGTCCCAATCCCAAACTCCAAAGAAGGTACTCTGCTTGGTTTATTTTGTGTCAGTGGCCCTTGGCTGAAAAAATTAGCTGTGTCCAGGGGTCAGGATCAAGCAACAGATATATAATATACTATTAATACAATGCCTCTGGTCAAAAGGAAAGTGAAGTCGCTCAGTCGTGTCCGACTCTTTGCGACCCCATGGACTGTAGCCTACCAGGCTCCTCTGTCCATGGGATTTTCCACGCAATAGTACTGGAGTGGATTGCCATTTCCTTCTCCAGGGGATCTTCCCAACCCAGGGATCAAACCCAGGTCTCCCACATTGTAGACAGACGCTTTACCATCTGAGCCACCAGGGAAGTCTGGTCAAGAGGAGCAACTTCCAAAGAACAAGGGTGGGTAAGTCACAGGATGCCTTCTATTCCTTTCTCCATGTCTGTGAAATAAATAGCCTTCCTTTCTTCTTTATTTTCTCATATCAATACAATCAGTAAATGTCTCAGGCAAAGTGCTAGTGCTAAAAATACAGTGTTGAATAAAACCTAGTCCCTACCTCAGAAATCTTGCAGCTGAGCAGAGAATGTAAACACAGGAAAATTTCTACTTATCCTTTACAACCCAATTCAAATATCACCAAATTATTTGGAGGTCTTCTCTGACCCTCTCCTTGTTCCCAGTTCTCACAGCTTTGTTGGTGTTATCCTCTTTCTCAATTCCCTGTGACTCCATGTACCTGCTGCTGCTGCTGCTAAGTTGCATCAGTCATGTCTGACTCTGTGCGACCCCATAGACAGAAGCCCAAAAGGCTCCTCTGTCCCTGGGATTCTCCAGGCAAGAACACTGGAGTGGGTTGCCATTTCCTTCTCCAATGCATGAAAGTGAAAAGTGAAAGTGAAGTCGCTCGGTCGTGTCCGACTCTTAGCGACCCCATGGACTGCAGTCCACCAGGCTCCTCCATCCATGGGGTTCTCCAGGCAAGAGTACTGGGGTGGGTTGCCATTGCCTTCCCTGGTCCATGTACCTACCTCTGCTGTAAAAATCACATTTTGTTACAGTTTGTTTTTATGATTTTACTATGTTTTTTTGTTGTTGTTCAGAAAATGTCTGTTGCTTGAAAGAAAGAGTGAGGTCTTTAGGCCTCTCCCTGCCCTGAGGTGTAAGACCAATGAGGAAATACTGTGTCTCTGCATGTATCGGGGTAGATTGCTTGGCATCTTTTGAGAGGACAGGGCTACCATGGGCACACAGCCTGTTTCATATGAATAGGAGTTGGAGGAATTAGCCAAGAGAGTAGTAATTGATGGCCCTCAATAGTCACAGTGGGAAATGCCTCAGAGCTTTTCTGTATTACACAAAAGTTAAGTCAGACCATCAGCTTGATGGGTTTTTTGATTCTGGGTTTTCCTTCTTAAAAGGGAGGCTTAATACCAATGTTGCTCCCTTCTGAATCTTCCATTATTCATTATTTCCCTTTCCCATCAAGTTCCTATCTGTGATAAGCTATGACTGACTGTATCAAAATTCTTAGTTTATTGAAAGGTAAAATAAGTAAAATAAAATTCACCCAAAGCACCCTTTGAGTGATTCACAGAATAATTAGCAGTACCCAAGTTTGATTTAAATGATATTTTTTTAAATGAGAAAATTTCTTAAAGTACTTAGCCAGGGCTTGTTATGTTCATAGAACTGACTAATGGTCCTTTTGGATTTTTGAGTGAATGCCATTGTTAGTTTTCAGTTTGCAACAATACATAATTGGCATCCAAGAGCTCTACATTTTTATTTTTTTCCCACGAGTCAGCTCTGAGTGGCAGGAGGCAGGAACATTTCTCCTGGGCCTGTGCTTCCCTTCTAAGGAGTTCCTTGTCTCCTTTTCTGGGTTGTATATTCTGATGTGCTGGATGATTAGGACATTTGATAGAGGAGTTTTTTTCTGTTGCATTTGCTGTGGCATTCTCTTCCTTTGTATTTTCTTATTCCACATTAAAAAAACACAAACAAACAAACAAAAACCCCTTTTATTTTGTATTGGGGCACAGCTAATTAACAGTGTTGTGATAGTTTCAGGTGAACAGCAAAGGGACTCAATCATACATATAAATGTATCTATTCTCTCCAAACTCCCTTCTCATTCACTTATTCCATTTGAAGAGAAAATCAGTGGCAATAATTCCCTTCTTTTCTCCCTTCACCCTTTTTGTCGGGAGACGCTAGCGCAAACAATGACCAATCAGCAGAGAGTTTTCTCTAATTACGATGCCTTTAGTTTCCTCCTCTGTAAAATGAGGTTAACAGTAGAACATATTTTATTACGTTGTGGGGAGAAAATGAGAAAATAAAGAAGAAAATACATATGAACAGCTAGAATTCTGTGTTACCTAGTAAGTGTTCAGTTGCTGCTGCTGCTGCTGCTAAGTCGCTTCAGTCGTGTCCGACTCTGTGCGACCCTATAGACGGCAGTCCGCCAGGCTCCGCCGTCCCTGGGATTCTGCAGGCAAGAACACTGGAGTGGGTTGCCATTTCCTTCTCCAATGCATGAAAGTGAAAAGTGAAAGTGAAGTCACTGAGTCATGTCCAACTCGTATATGTTACTTATTATTAATTTTCCTAAGCTTCTCTAGATGCTGATACTGGGCAAACCAGATGCAAATAAGTCAGGGTCCGTACGTCTGCACCTCTGGGGTCTCTTGTGCCACCGTGGTGCTCAGAACACTGAGAAGTCACCAGCAACGGTCTCCAACCCTCCAGAATAAAACTGCTCTTGTCCCAAACTTACTGTTTAAAAATAAATTGAAATCATCTGTATGTATGTGTTTTTAGTCTGCTGTCAATGACTTTTTGCTTTCATTTGTCTCCTACTTAAAGTGATCTTTTAAGTTAAACAGTGAGCAATTGCTGAAAAAGAACCATTAAGAAATCTAGGTTCTAATTAACTTTATCTCTAATTGTTATGTAGCTCTGAGTCAGTATTTTTTTGGTAAACAAGGATAAGAACTACAAAGATTAATGAAGGTTGTCAAGATCAGTGGAAGAACAAAACTGAAAATTTTCATGATACCTTACAAATCCAATACTTTGTTTCATTTTATTGCATACAGCCTGGTGAAGCTGGAAGAGTTATTTCTGTTTTGCTGTGTAAGAAAACTGAGCACAGAGGAAGAGAGGCTTTTCTACATGACTTGGTTTCCACATTCCTTCCCATGTTCCAGCCCTCTTACAGAGCCCTATAATGGAATTGTTTGTTTCTTGTGTCCTTCTCCCACCAGAATGAGATCTTCTTAAGGACAGAACCCCAACTCACTCATCTCTGTGTCTCTAGTGTCCAGGACTCATAGTACGCGCTCAGTAATGTAGAATGAATGAATGAAAAGAGAGCCAAGGCCAAAGACTTGATACTATGATTCTCAGACAAATGCTTGTTTGCTAGTTTTACACTGCTTCCCATCCTGCAGTGACCATGAAAGTATCAGAGGAGTTGGAAAAGTGACAATTAATGAATATATAGGCAGGAAGTGCTGAACCAAGAATATGGATTTTTTTTTTTTGTATTTGATTTTTTAGATGGGACACTCAAATACTCATCTAGTCTGACAACATTAATCAGTCATGGGGATTTGCTTGGGCACTGAGCTCCATGATGCAGTCTTGTTTTCTAGTTTGGGAGACAGGAGGAATGGATGTGAACAGGTTGCCCAGGGTCAACAGTGAGAACTGAATGTCCTATGAGTAGGAGATTGACAATGACCTCCTGGAAGAGGCTGGATTTAGCCTGGGTCCCAAAGGGTCAGAAGAAGTAGCTCTCCAGCAGAGGGGATGCTGGGAGAGGGGAGGCACCAGAGTGGACAGTGTTGAGTGTGTTTGGGGACCACTGGTATTGGGTGAGCAATTTCCAATTGGTATTGGGTTTTCTCCATGAAAACACAGAACCTTTCAAGAGGTGAGAACTTCCTTTATGTCTTCTACTCCAAGCCTATTCATAGTCTCTCTGTATAATGGCTAAGATGCACTCCTCTAATGGCTGGAATTACCTAATAGAGTTATTCTTTTGCCAGAAGAGTCAATATTAAAGATGGCATAAGCAAGAAAGAAAGCTATTTCACCAAAGAAATTGGCAAATTGAAACATGCTAAAATCTCTCTCTGGATATCCCTTGTTACCCATTTCCCAGAATGAATAGTCAGACCCCAAAGGGTTTAAGCTTACATTTTTTAATCTGATACTTCCAGTATAAACTCAGCAAGTTACTCAGCCTCTCTGAAACTTAATATACTCAGTTATACCTCACAGTAAAGAAAGCTATGTTGCAAAGTTGCTGTGAGGATAAAATGAGAAAATGTAAGAGAAGTGTTTGGTATGCAGTGGGCACACAAGAGATACCTCATTAGATGCATTAGGTTCAAACTCATATGCCCACAGGGACCAGGTAGATGATATGAATGAATAATAGAGACTAAGTATAAAATGTGTTCTTCCCCTTCTCTACCTTCAGCAGGTAGATATTATGGTTCTAGGTTCCCTTGCAGCTAATTGTGCCTACTTACTAAGTTTGTTCAACAGAGGATGAAGATAAGTGAGATGTGCAGATTTGGGGTCATGTTCTTAACAAAGAAGCTCCTTGAATTTCACCTCATTTTTGTCTCTTCCTACTGGTGATGAACCTGTTTCAATCATATGGGTAAATCCTTCATTTTCAGAGACAGCTGGGAAAAGGTAGATAGGGGTAGATATACACCCCTGTATAGCTTACCAGTGCACATCTTTACTGAGAGAGAGTTAAATGTGCATCTCATTTAAGCTACTGCTATTTGGTCTCTAATAAAGTAGCAGGACCAATACTCTAAATAATTCACTCTAAATGTTCAGTAACAAAGGAAATATACATAAATACATATATAATCTATTTATGGGATGAATTGTTGTTGGGATGTTATTTTTTAAAAGAATTAAAAAATATAAGACCCAATCCATGCTGGCTAAAATCTTTAGTCCCACTGGAAAACTCAGACTGGTATATAAAGCAATTAGCCCATGATATGAAACAAGGCTGTATATTGTCACCCTGCTTATTTAACTTACATGCAGGGTACATATTTTTAAATGCTGGGCTGGATGAAGCTCAAGCTGGAATCAAGATTGGCAGGAGAAATATCAGTAACCTCAGATATGCAGATGACACCACCCTTAAGGCAGAAGGTGAAGAGGAACTAAAGATCCTCTTTTTGAAGGTGAAAGAGGAGAGTGAAAAAGTCAACTTAAAACTCAACATTCAAAAAACTAAGATCATGGGAATCTGGTCCCATCAGTTCATGGCAAATAGATGGGGGAAAATTTGAAAGAGTGACAGACTATTTTCTTGGTCTTCAAAATCACTGTGTATGGTGACTGCAGCCATGAAATTAAAAGATGCTTGCTCCTTGGAAGAAAAGCTATGACAAACCTAGATAGCATATTAAAAAGCAGAGATGTTACTTTGCTGACAAAGGACCATATAGTCAAAGGTATGGTTTTTTCCTGTAGTCATGTAGGCATGTGAGAGTTGGACCATAAAGAAAACTGAGTACCAAAGAATTGACGCTTTTGCATGGTGGTGTTGGAGAAGACTCTTTCTTGAGAGTCCCTTGGACAGCAAAAAGATCCAACCAGTCCACACTAAAGGAAATCAGTCCTGAATATTCATTGGAAGAACTGATGCTGAAGCTGAAGTTCCAATACTTTGGCCACCTGATGCAAAGAACTGACTCATTTGAAAAGGCCCTGATGCTGGGAAAGATTGAAGGCAGGAGGAGAAGGGGACAACAGAGGATGAGATGGTTGGATGGCATCACTGACTCTATGGACATGAATTTGAGCAAGCTCTGGGAGTTGGTGATGGACAGGGAAGCTGGCATGCTGCAGTCCATGGGGTCACAAAGAGTGCACAGACCCTGAGTGCCAGAAGAATTAAAATGAAATAGGTACCAGCTAAAGACTTCCCACATCCTTTGCTAGGTCACAGGCAGTGCGTTTGCCACTGCCAAGAGTGCTAGGGTAGCAATAGGGGAGGTGGTGCAGGCTGGATGAAGGACAGGTGCAGCCTATGCCTGTGACCCGTATGTTCTACATCTGTTGATCCCAGTAACCCTTTGGGAGAAGAGGAATGGGAAGCCCTGGGCAGGTGGTGCTCCCACTGTCAAACACCTACATTTTGTACCCATTTATCATTTAAACCATTCATCCCCCATTACAGGTGAAGAAGCTGTGGCTGAGAGAGATGAAGTAACTTTCCTGTAATCATCAATAGAACAAGGCTTCAAACTCTAGACTGCTGGGCATGATGTCTTTCCTTTTTTCTGCTGCCCAACCATAGTATCTGTTTTCTTGGTGGACCCCTGTGGGCTAAATCACGTTGTTAAGTATACGAGGAAGATGGGGAGGAATAATAAACTCTGAAATTTCTTTTTGACTTTATAGGCATTGCTTGAAATAAATTCATGAGGAAGAAATTCAAGGAGAAAGAGGAAAAGGATGAGGTGGAAGTATTCTTTTTTAAAAAGAATTTAGTTTAGTTACATTGAATAAACCTAGAAAAAACAAATAGTACAGAAACAAATTCTGATGAGATGGATGAAACTGGAGCCGATTATACAGAGTGAAGTAAGCCAGAAAGAAAAACACCAATACAGTATACTAACACATATATATGGAATTTAGAAAGATGGCAATGACGACCCTGTATGCAAGACAGGAAAAAAGACACAGCTGTGTATAACGGACTTTTGGACTCAGAGGGAGAGGGAGAGGGTGGGATGATTTGGGAGAATGGCATTCTATCATGTATACTATCATGTAAGAATTGAATCGCTAGTCTATGTCTGACGCAGGATACAGCATGCTTGGGGCTGGTGCATGGGGATGACCCACAGAGATGTTATGGGGAGGGAGGTGGGAGGGGGGTTCATGTTTGGGAACACATGTAAGAATTAAAGATTTTAAAATTAAAAAAATAAAAAACTATTAAAAAAAAAAAAAGAAACAAATGGTGTTAGGGGAATCATTTCCTTGAGGTTCCCACAATGCATTTTGATCTTTAAGAAGAGAGGCTTATTAAAAAGGAAGATTATCTGCTTATTTGGAATGACAAATCTATCCTTATTATCATGGCTTCAAATACTTGGGAGCCTGATCATAAGCACATTTTCACAATCTTTGCAGAGATTAATGAATGATAATAATTACTTTATTCAGTGGCAAAAGCTTCGCTTTGGAGTGTCAAAGTAACAATTTTGCTATTCATATTCTAAAATGGATCTACATAGAACATTACTTATAATTCCCGTGCTTTTTCCCTTCCTTTCGGGTTCACTAGTACACTCTCTTCATTTTATATCAAATAGTTCAACTATTTCATGACTGTCAGTTACTGCATTTAAAAAAAATCACACTTTGGGTTTTAGTCCTCCAGTGAGCCAGGGCCAATATTTGTTGACATCGTGGCTGCAGAAACCTTTGTTTCCTTCAAGTTAAATGAACTCCCATTTCAATATTGAAGTTTCAGGAACACCAAAGAGCAGTTCTGAAATTACACAGCTGATGCTCTTAATTGCAATGTGGGCCTGGAGACCAATGCTGAGTTGCAAATTAGTAAAATCCTTCTGAAGTGGAAAGGTCATATTCAATGAGACTGTAGGATTTAAGCTATAAAAACCTGGGAAGGCATCTACATCTGCATAGGAAAAAAATTCACCCTGATGCAGCCCTGATGATTAGTGAAGAATAAAAACGAAAGTGTTCCAAGCACCCAGGATAAGGTTAGCCACAAGTGAGGTAGGATGTAGAGGGTGTCCAGGGGAAATGCGGGGGAGGGACCACATGCCACATTTGTCTTATAGCTTTCCTCCATGCTCCAACGTGACAGAGACAGGAGAGTCTCTTTTAGTGCTAATGGTGCAAATTCCTCTACCCTCACTTCTCAGTATAAAAGCCATATATGGAAGCAGAGGCCATGGAAATAGAATTGGGTTTCTTGTTCAATCCCTCAATCTCTTTAAAATTCTCTTCTTTTAGCTACAAATGAACATCCCTTCCGGGAGGTAAACTTAACCGCTACAGATATAAAAGATGCCATTTAAGCACTATATGAGGGCTTCCCTGGTAGCTCAGCTGGGAAAGAATCCTGCAATGCTGGAGACCTGGGTTGATCCTTGGGTTGGGAAGATCCCCTGCAGAAGGGAATGGCTACCCACTTCAGTATTCTGGCCTAGAGAATTCCATGGACTACAGTCTAGGGGGTCGCGAAGAGTTGGACATGACTGAGCAGCTTTCACTTCACAATCAGTATATATAGAAATAGGTTCTTCAGTGCTCATTTCATCTCCAGTTCATTGGTCCACAGCACCTGTAAGTTTTCATTCTTTTTTCTCGTTTTGATATTTCCACTTTATTGTGATGATTTGCTCCAGCATTTCTGCTTCACAGAGACTCATTCTGGAAGGATCATTAGTTTTTCTTTTTACAAGGCCCCAGAAATGCTTCCTTTCTAACAGCCCTTTGCTCATATGATCTCCTTGTATGATCCTAGCCTCTGACATGGAAGCTTTCATTTGTGGAGTTTGGACATGCAGGCGTGGCCTTTTCAGCCCAGGACTAAAGACCGTATCCTCATATCCTTAAGAAGCAGAGACAGTTCTCTGGCCTCTCAACATTTTTGTACCTCAAAATGGGACAGAGCCTGGGCTTTTACCTTAATCTCTTTACATCCCATTTTTATTCCAGCCCACCCTTCCCCCCATCAGTGCATGCATTGTAGCCTGTACTTTGTCAGCTTTGAGGCAAAATTCAGTTAAATCACTGGATTCTATAAGAAATTCAAGAGATTTCCTGAATGTTTGTGGGGTCTCAGGGAGAGGTTACCTCACAAAGCTCACAGCATATTTCTTGAGAAACCTATGTCTTATTTCTTTTTCCATCTTCCCTCCTTTACCTACACCTTAGCTGGGGATTCTGCTTTTCTGCTGATACTTACCCTGCACATAAACTTACCCCACATAGCTCTGCAGCTTTTACTCCATTCTCCCAGTTTCCTCAGCATTCACTCTTTCCTTTCTTCATTATGTAAAGTAGCTGTTTGCTTTCCTGAAGGAAATCTAGTGCCCAGCCCAGTACCCTTGTCTGGAGGCTGATTCTTCTGGATTTGGATGAGCAGGCTTATCCAACAGCTTTGCAGCAAAGCTAGCTTTCTCCTTACAAAAGAATTCTCTGACTAGCTGTTATTAGAAAAAGATAAACATTTTTGCATACTCATAAATGGGATTATTAATACTTCATAGGCTTACTGAGAGGATGAAAGGAAATAGAGAACATGGAGTATTTAGCACAATGTAGTTTAGCATTATCATCATTGAATGGAATCAGATTATGCAATTTTTATCTGCTCTCCCCGTGGTTCTCTGTGGCTACCTGCATTCCAATACTTACAGCTGAGTTGTCTGAGGTTGGTCTTAGCTTTGAGCTCCCCAAGGGTAAGTGCTTCATCTTATCCACCCTTGTATCTCCAGTACCTGCTGCAGTATTCAGTGCACAGTGTTGCACATTAAATGTTTGTTGAACAATTGAATCTTTGGCCTGAGAAGCTTCTAGTACATTCTGAGAAAGCACTGTATGTAGAGAAAAAGACAGATCTGAGGAGGAAAGAAAACTAAGGCCCAGGGTCATTGCTGAAAACTGTTCTATACACTGAAAGCACTTTGCAGGGAGGGGCCAGGAGGGGCTGTGTTCCCTCATCTGTGGATCTCTAGTAGCCAATACCATGTAGTCACAGAGGAGGCCCCAAGTGTACCCCAACCACAACAGACTTCTCACATTCACTTTATTGCCAGTGGCTTAAGTGTTTTACTTTTAAACTTAGGAAGTTTTGATTTAATGAGTAATCTTTAATGTCAGTGAATGAGGTTCTAATTGTATGAATTATTTATCATAAGTCACCTACTCATGGCAAAAGGATGAGCTCTAGGAATCTCTGTGCTTTCACCAAGTTCTTACTGTGCTTTGTGTCTCTGGTTTTCTTTCCACTGCTTGAACAAACAGTCCCATGGCTAACTCAAAGGGAGAAGGAAGGATCTAATTGTGTGCAATATCTTCCCTGCGTGGTCTGCTTTCCCTGGACCCAAGAGGAGTATGTGTGGGGAAGGACTGGGCTAAAACATTGAAGCATCCCATGAAAATGCTGAAATTTGGTGTCCCACCAATCTGTTTTTCTTAAATATTTGTTCATCTGAGGCAAGGACCTATCTCATGGGCAAAGGATGCATATTTTAAATGGGGGAAGATGCAGCTCTAAGTAATTGACATCAGTCCCAAAGTTGTGTACCCAACTCAGACAAAAGAAATCTCTCCATTAAGCCAATCAATTTTCTTAGGAGACAGTTCATGGATGTGCAGTCTCATGTTAGTTGAATATGTTCCTGGGTGGGTGAGGGACTTCTCCAATACCAAGTGGTTTTAAAAAATATTTTCCCTAATCACATAACCTGGAAAGAGTTCTTGTGAAATACATTTTTTCCAACTCACTAAATTTCCAGTGTTTCCTTAGTATCCACTATTGATTGACCTCCAGCTGATATTACCTTAATATTTCACATTTAGCTTGGGAGGTTGAACTCTGGCTCAAGAAAAGTATTTTCTAAATGTATGATTCCACTTATTACATTGGAAGATATAATATGAATGTTGATATGATTTCTTTTAAAATTATTTTTAAGTATTTATTTTTTAATTGGAGCATAATTTATTTATAATGTTGTGTTCGTTTCTGCTATACAACAATGTGAACCAGTCATAAGTGTACACATATTCCCTCCTCTTGAGCTTCTTTCCCCTCCCCCTTCCACCCCTCTAGGTCATCACAGAGCGCCAGGCTGAGTTCCTTGTGCTATACAGAAACTTCCCACTAGCTATCTGTTTTATATATGACTACTCTTCTAATTTATCACATCCTCTCCTTCCCCCTCTGTGGCTACAAATCCATTCTCTACTTCTGTGTCTCTATTCCTACCCTGAAAATAGGTTCATTGGTACCATTTTCTAGATTCCCCATATATGCATTAATATATGATATTTCTTTCTTTCTTTTTGACTTACTTCACTCTATATGACAGGCTCTTTGTTCACCCACCTCAATTCAACTGGCTCATGTTCATTTGTTTTTCATGGTGGAGTAATATTCCACTGCATATATATACCACAACTTCTTTATCCATTCAACTGTTGATGGACATCTAGGTTGCTTCCATGTCTTGGCTATTGTAATAGTACATGAACATTGAGGTACATGTGCCATCTTGAATTGTGGTTTTCTTAGGGTATATGTCCAGTAGTGGGATTGCTGGGCCATGTAGTAGCTTTATTCCTAGTTTTTAAAGGAATTTCCATACTGTTCTGCATAGTGGCTGTACCAATTTACATTCCCACCAACAGTGCAAGAGGGTTCCCTTTTCTCCATATCCTCACCAGCATTTATTGTTTGTAGGTTTTTTGATGATGGCCATTTTTATCAGTGTGAGGTTTGTACTATTCTCATTGTAGTTTTGATTTGCACTTCTCTAATAAAGGCAATGTTGAGCATCTTTTTATGTTTGTTGGCCGTATGTATGTCTTCTTTGGAGAAATGTCTGTTCAGGTCTTTTTTCCATGTTTTGACTGGGTTGTTTGTTTTTCTGATCTTGAGCTGCGTAAGCTGCTTGTATATTTTGGAGATTAATCCTTTGTTAATTGCTTTGTTTGCAAATATTTTCTCCCACTCTGAAGGCTGTCTTTTCATCTTGTTTACAGTTTCCTTTGTTGTGCAAAAGCTTTTAAATTTAATTAGGTCCTATTTCTTTAGTTTTATTTTTATTTCCATTACTCTAGATGGTAGGTCAAAGAGGATCTTGCTGTGATTTTATGTCAAAAACTGTTCTGCTTATGTTTTCCTCTAAAAGTTTCATATTTTCTGGCCTTACATTTAGGTCTTTAATCTATTTGAGTTTATTTTTATGTATGATCTTAGGACGTGTTCTAATTTCATTCATTTACATGTGGCTGTCCAGTTTTCCCAGAACTTCTTACTAAAGTGGCTATCTTTTCTCCATTGTATATTCTTGCCTCCTTTGTCACAGATAAGATGGCCATATGTGTGTGGGTATATAGCTGGGCTTTCTATCTTATTCTGCTGCTGCTGCTGCTGCTGCTAAGTCGCTTCAGTCATGTCCAACTCTGTGCGACCCCATGGACGGCAGCCTACCAGGCTCCGCTCTTCCTGGGATTCTCCAGGCAAGAACACTGGAGTGGGTTGCCATTTCCTTCTCCAATGCATGAAAGTGAAAAGAGAAAGTGAAGTTGCTCAGTCGTGTCCAACTCTTAGTGACCCCATGGACTGCAGCCCCCCAGGCTCCTCCATCCATGGGGTTTTCCAGGCAAGAGTGCTGGAGTGGGGTGCCATTGCCTTCTCCGTCTATCTTATTCTATTGATCTGTATTTCTGTTTTTTTGTCAGTACCATACCATCTTGATTACTGTAGCTTTGTAGTATAGTCTGAAGTCAGGCAGGTTGATTCCTGCAGCTTCATTTTTCTTTCTCAAGATTGCTATGGCTATTTTGGGGGTCTTTTGTGTTTCCATAAATATTGTAAAATTTTTCATTCCAGTTCTGTGAAAAATGCCTTTGATAATTTGAGGGATTGCATTGAATCTGTAAGTTGCTTTGAGTAGTATAGTCATTTTCACAATATTGATCCTTCCTATCCAAGAACATGATACATCTGTCTATCTGTTTGTGTCATCTTTGATTTCTTTTATCAGTGTGTCATAGTTTTTTGAGTACAGTTTTTTGTCTGCATAGGTAGGTTTATTCTTAGGTTTTTTTTTTTTTTTCCTTTCTGTTGTAGTGGTGAATGGGATTGTTTCCTTAATCTCTCTTTCTGATTTCTTATTGTTAGTGTATAGAAATGCAAGGAATTTCTGTGCATTGATTTTGTATCCTGCCACTTTACTAAATTCATTGATTAGCTCCAGTAATTTTATGAAGGTATCTTTAGGGTTTTTTATGTATAGTATCATGTCATCTGCAAACAGTGAGAATTTTACTTCTTTTCCAGTCTGGATTCCTTTTGTTTCTTTTTCTTCTCTGATTGCCATGGCTATGACTTTCAAAACTATGTTGAATAATAGTGGCAAGACTGGGCACCCTTGATATGATTTCTTATTAATTTTGATCTCCACATATTTTTGGTGTAATATTTTTTATTATTTTTTTATTGAGGTATAGTTAATTTAAAATCTTGTGTTACCTTCAGATGTAGAATAAAGTGACAATTTAGGAGATTCAGTTTAGTATTTACTTTATTATTCCAGCAGCTGATGTTTATTAACTCTGAGGTTCAAAATTGCTATTCCAGTTTCTATGTCTCTGAAAAAGTGGTCCTCGAATGCATTTTGAAGCATTTCCCACAAAGGTTGCTCTGATAATTATGGTCTGACTGACTGAAAAAACACATGAATGGAACACTATCTGGCTGATGAAAGATCTTACTTATTTGTGGCTCGTATACCTTGAGCTACTCCTCAGATTTACACAACTGTTAAATGGGAATAATCATTTCTACCATTTTTCTTTATGATGGGAGAAATCTGTTATTGAACAATCCCATTTTGATAGGTAGAATTCAAAATTTTGGTGCTAAGAAAGTCTTTAGAAAACTGTTCCAACCATTTGCTTTTACAGATGAAAATCCTGAGGCCACAAGTTACAAGACTTGTCTAAGGTGTTCTGTCACATAGGAAAAAGCTTTTTCTTTTTTTGGCCTGTATTGGTGATTGTTGTTACTATTTGCCATTGTGAGAATTTTATCAGATTTTCTCTGATTGTAGCACATCCAAGGATTTCAAGCATTTGGTTTAGTTTAAGTCACTCCAAACCCAATGCCAGTCTCCATGATTTAGCTGGCCATGGAGGGCAAGTGTCTTGCCATTCATACTGTTCACTGAACCCAGGGTAGGTAAGGTGCGACCATTGAAGATGGAAGAAGACTCGAGGAGCTGTAGGGGCTGCAGACTTCTTTATTCTCTCTGGGCAGCAGCAACAGGGAGTCTTCAAAGACCTACTGATTTACTAAGACAGACAAAAGTGGCCCATGGCCAAGTGGGCACGCAGGCGCAGTGCTACCAAGGTCAGCAATATTGCTGTTCATAAAACATAAGGTATGAGGCTGTGAGAGAGTGGGGCAGGAGAGCCTGGCTGACGCCGTGTTGTCAGTTAATTTCTCCATAGCAAGGCACGTTAATAAAACACAATCCCTTGTAGAATATTAGCAAACTGATTAACTGGTCAGCTGTAGGGATATTCCGTGAACCAGATGGACATTTGACAAAATCACATCAAATTTTCATGGAGGTAATTAGTTTCCTCCATTTTGAGCCATTCAGTTTTACAGTAGCAATTAAACTTCAGCCTACAACATTAAAATATGATTAGCCCTTTGCTAATAATACAAAAGAAACATCAAGGTGAGTATGAAGGAGGAACGATAAGGTGTGAAGTACAAGGATTCATTTTCAGATTGTATGTTCGGTGTTCTCTCACCCCTGAGTGAGATGACAGAATCATTTTGGTGAGACACATCAGCCATTCTTTTTGTTAATAAAAATAGGGAGTACTGTATGTCATATCTTTGATTTCTGCCTAGGAATTTTCTAGAATATTATGTGCTATTCTGGTTCAGATACCAGTCAAGAAGGATTTTTTCAAGCAACACTGGCAAAGGTTGAAACAATTAGGACTATTCAGCCTGGCTTCCCTGGTGGCTCAGTTGATAAAGGATCCACTTGCAATGCTGAGACATGGGTTCGATCCCTGGGTTGGGAAGATACCCTGGAGAAAGTAATGGCAATCCACTCCAGTATTCTTGCCTGGGAAATCCCTTGGACAGAGGAGCCTGGCGGTCTACAGTTCATGGGGTTGCAAAAGTCAAGGTGACTAAACCACCACCACAAGCCTGACAAAGAGCTAGCTGAAGGGTACCCCAGGGTGAGATACTGCAGGCAGAGCTTTTCTAGACAGGGCTGCTGCTGCTGCTAAGTTGCTTCAGTCGTGTCCGACTCTGAGTGACCCCATAGACGGCAGCCCACCAGGCTCCCCCGTCCCTGGGATTCTCCAGGCAAGAACACTGGAGTGGGTTGCCATTTCCTTCTCCAATGCATGAAAGTGAAGTCACTCAGTCATGTCCAACTCTTAGCGACCCCATGGACTGCAGCCTACCAGACTCCTCCATCCATGGGATTTTCCAGGCAAGAGTACTGGAGTGGGGTGCCGTTGCTTTCTCCCTAGACAGGGCAGTGATAATCATTCTTTACCTCCACTGAAGCCAAGACAGACAGAAACTAGATTAAATTTTAGTGGATACTGGGTTAAAAATTAATTATCATTAGTTGAAGACATGGAGAAGGAAATGGCAGCCCACTCCAGTATTCTTGCCTAGAGAATCCCGTGGACAGAAGAGCCTGGTGGGCTGCTGTCCATAGGGTCACATAGAGTCGGACATGACTGAAGCGACTTAGTATGCATGCATGCATTGGGGCAGGAAATGGCAACCCACTCCACTATTCTTGCCTGGAGAATCCCAGGGATAGGGGAGCCTAGTAGGTTGCCATCTGTGGGGTCGCACAGAGTTGGACACGACTGAAATGACTTAGTAGTAGCAGCAGCAGCAGCAGTTGAAGACGATACTATTTAGAACTCTTGGTTGAAAAGGAGAGAAACCTGTCAGACTTACTCAAGTAAAAAAATAATTTCTTAGGTTTTTTAACTGATGAGATCACGGTTTATGCACTTCGGGGAAGGCTTGGTCTAAGTTCTCAGTTCTAAGGAAGTTTCTTCTCTTTTTGTCTCCTAGCTGGCTTGTCTTTCTCCCTGTCTTTTCTTTTCCTTCCTTCCTTCCTCCCCTTCCTTTCTTTCAAAATAATTTGAGATGAAATTAACATAAATTTAATCATCTTTAAGTGAACAATTTTAGTACCTTCACAGTGGTGTGCCTCTATCTAGTTCTAAAACATTTCCATCACTCCAAAGTAAAAGCCCTACCCATTAAACAGTTACCCCTAGTCTCCCTACCACCCCCACCTAATCACCAATCTATCTCTATGGGTATATCTATTCTGGCTATTTCATATGAATGGAAATATGTGACTTTTATGCTTGGCTGATTTTACTTAGTATCATGATTTGGAGATTCATTCATGTTGCAGTACATGAAAGTACTTCATATTTTTATGGCTGAATAAAAATACCATTGTACATATAGACCACAATTTATCTATTGATGCATTGATGAATATTTAGGCTATTTTATTTCATTTTTTTTTTTTTTGGTGGCCCATAAGAGGCTATTTTCATTCTCTGGCTATTGTTAATAGTGCTGCTATGAACATGTTTATACATGTACTTGTTGGAATGCATGTTTTTAATTCTTTTGGGTACATACCTGGGAATGGTATTGCAAGATAATGTGGCAATTCTGTTTAGCTTTTTGAGAAAATGCCAAACTGTTTTCCACGGTGGATGAACCATTTCACATTCCCACTAACTATACATGAAAAGGTCCAAATTTCTCCACATCCTCACCAATACTTCTTATCTCCTCCCCACTCCCTCTTTTTGATTATAATCATCCAAGTGATGACCACATGATTGTGGTTTTGATTTGTATTTCCCTAAAGACTAATGATGTTGAGTATCTTTTCATGTGCTTTTTGGCCATTTATATATCTTATTTGGAGGAACACCTGCTTTCTCTTACAGGCTTCTATCATGATAGGTTGACTAATCAAATTATCTGCCTGGGATGAAGGGGTTTCCAGGAATGCAATGCTTTAAGATTTATTATAAAATGAATAAAGTCTCAGCAAATTGGGGCAAGTTGGTCACTGAAGTGTTGGGAAAGATGGCATGGAATCTTGGGCATATACATTTTAGAGTTTAGGCATCAGAGCAATAAATAGCATAATTGTTCCTTAATCTCAGGAACAGCCATGGCCAATTTTGTTTGGCCATTCTAATTGGCCTGACATGGAATGGAGGTCTATCCCTGGACTCATGTGGCCAGGCGGATAAATTACTTAAACATGTTTTCACCCTTGAGCTGAAGGATTAGCTTCTTCTCAAAAATTGGGATGAAGTAGGATTACTTCATGAAACTGGAGGGATGATTCTTCAAATACAGAGATGCCTGGCAGATGTATATATGATCATTACAAGCATTCATATGCATCAGCTATTGTGCTTGACACTTGCACATAGATTATTTCATTCAGTTCTTGCAATATTCTAGGTGGATATTAATAACCCAGTATTAGACATGACAAAATTGAGCCTTAGGAAAGTTAAGTTACCATGCTCAAAGTCACATAAGCTAGAGAGAGAATTTTTTCTTACTGAGATAATATAATTGATATGTAACATTGCATTAGTTCATTGTTGTATACTTAAAACTAATACAATATACCTATATATATATTATATATATATATAGAAAGAGAGAGAGAGAGAGAGAGAGAGAGAGGGAGAGAGAAATGATTTTGGTTAACTTTTGATATAGCACAGTATAAAACAGAATTTTCAGACAGCAAGGAGAATTCAAGGAGAAAGAGGTAGAAGAAGCTCCCTTCTGAGGACTTTGTATCAGTCAGAGTCCATTCAGGAAAATGATCCACTCCAGTTATTTTAATAGAAATTTTAATGAAAGAGATATGTTAAGAAGATATCTAAATAATGACAAAAGGAAACACTGAGGTACATAAGAATAGTGCTTCAGTAATAGAGACAAGGGGCTGGGGCCATTAAAATCTGGGAGAAGAGGCCCCAGACCACCACCCTGTTATCTCTGAAGTGGTGCACTAAGGCTGGTTCTGGGAGTGTGTAAAACTGTGAAATTGAAACCAACTACTGCTCTAGGTACAGAAAGCAAAAAAGGAGGCAATCTTCCCCTCATGCAGCCCTCCAGCCCCTCTCTAGCACCCCATGTTGGCAGAGCTTAATACAGCACAAGCTGGCAAAGCAGAAATACCATTTACAGGTTCCCATCTCCAGGAGTGGAAAAGATCAGTTTTCGTTCCAGTCCCAAAGAAGTGGGAAAAAAAAGAACGCTCAAACCACCGCGCAATTGTGCTCATTTCACATGCTAGCAAGGTAATGCTCAAAATCCTTCAAGCTAGGCTTCAACAGTGTTTGAACCAAGAAATTCCAGATGTATAAGCTGGATTTAGAAAATGCAGAAGAACCAGAGATCAAATTGTCAACATCTTTTGGATCAGAGAAAAAACAAGGTAATTCCAGAAAAAAAAATCTGCTTCATTGACTATGCTAATGCCTTTGACTGTGTGGATCACAACAACCCATGGAAAAGATTTCAAAAGACAGGAATAGCAGACCACCTTACCTGCCTCCTGAGAAATCTATATGCATGTCAAGAAGCAACAGTTAGAACTGGACATGAAACAAATGACTGGTTCCTAACTGTGAAAGGAGTACATCAAGGCTGTATACTGTCACCCTGCTTAATTTATTTATATGCAGAGTACCTCATGCAAAATGCTGGGCTGGATGAAGTTCAAGCTGGAATCAAGATTGCTGGGAGAAATATCAATAATCTCAGATATGCAGATGACACCACCCTTATGGCAGAAAGCAAAGAGGAACTAAAGAGCTTCTTGATGAAGGTGAAAGAGAAGAGTGAAAAAGCTATCTTAAAACTCAGCATTCAAAAAACTAACATCATGGCATCCAGTTCCATCACTTCATGGCAAATAGATAGGGAAACAATGGAAACAGTGACAGACTTTTTTTTCTTGGGCTCCAAATTTACTATGGATGTTGACTGCCATCATGAAATTAAAAGATGCTTGCTCCTTAAAAAAAAAGCTATGACAAACCTAGACAGCATATTAAAAAGCAGAGACATTGCTTTGCCAGCAAAGGTCCGTATAGTCAAAGTTATGGTTTTTCACTGTAGTCATCTATAGATGTGAGAGTTGGACCATAAAGAAGGCTGAGTGCTGAAAATTGATGCTTTGAACTGTGGTGTTGGAGAAAACTCTTGAGAGTCCCTTTGTCTGCAAGGAGATCTAACCAGTCAATCCTAAAAGAAATCATCCCTGAATATTCATTGGAAGGACTGATGCTGAAGTTGAAACTCCAATACTTTGGCCACCTGATATGAAGAACTGACTCACTGGAAAAGACCCTGACACTGGGAAAGATTCAAGGCAGGAGGAGAAGGTGATGATAGATGATGAGATGATAGGATGGCATCACCAACTCAATCCATGTGAGTTTGAGCAAACTCTAGGAGATGATGAAGGACAGGGAATCCTGGCATGCTGCAGTCCATGGGGTTGCAAAGAGTAGGACATGATTTAGTGACTGAACAAACAAAAAGTCTCCAAGATCACAAAACAGATTGTAGCAGAGTTGAGAGAAAATAGCTTAATTTAACACTGCTTTTAAAAAAGGAAAACTCAGAATTACAGTGAAACTGTTCCTATATAAAACTAGAAACATGGTTGGATTTTTTAATAAATCAGAGATTTTTGTTTTCTGATTTAAGTTTCAGTTCAGTTAGGTTCAGTTCAGTTGCTCAGTCGTGTCCTACTCTTTGTGACCCCATGAATCACAGCACGCCAGGCCTCCCTGTCCATCACCATTACCGAAGTTCACTCAGACTCATGTCCATAGAGTCAGTGATGCCATCCAGCCATCTCATCCTCGGTTGTCCCCTTCTCCTCCTGCCCCCAATCCCTCCCAGCATCAAAGTCTTTTCCAATGAGTCAACTCTTCGCATGAGGTGGCCAAAGTACTGGAGTTTCAGCTTTAGCATCATTCCTTCCAAAGAAATCCCAGGGCTGATCTCCTTCAGAATGGACTGGTTGGATCTCCTTGTAGTCCAAGGGACTCTCAAGAGTCTTCTCCAACACCACAGTTCAAAAGCATCAATTCTTCGGCGCTCAGCCTTCTTCACAGTCCAACTCTCACATCCATACATGACCACAGGAAAAACCAAAGCCTTGACTAGACGGACCTTAGTTGGCAAAGTAATGTCTCTGCTTTTGAATATACTGTCTAGGTTGGTCATAACTTTCCTTCCAAGGAGTAAGCGTCTTTTAATTTCATGGCTGCAGTCACCATCTGCAGTGATTTTGGAGCCCCCCAAAATAAAGTCTGACACTTTCCACTGTTTCCCCATCTATTTCCCATGAAGTGATGGGACCAGATGCCATGATCTTCGTTTTCTGAATGTTGAGCTTTAAGCCAACTTTTTCACTCTCCTCTTTCACTTTCATCAAGAGGCTTTTTAGCTCCTCTTCACTTTCTGCCATAAGGGTGGTGTCATCTGCATATCTGAGGTTATTGATATTTCTCCCAGCAATCTTGATTCCAGCTTGTGTTTCTTCCAGTCCAGCATTTCTCATGGTGTACTCTGCAAATAAGCAGGGTGACAATATACAACCTTGACCTATTCCTTTTCCTATTTGGAACCAGTCTGTTGTTCCATGTCCCATTCTAACTGTTGCTTCCTGACCTGCAACAGGTTTCTCAAGAGGCAGGTCAGGTGGTCTGGTATTCCCATCTCTTGAAGAATTGTCCACAGTTTATTGTGATCCACACAGTCAAAGGTTTTGGCATAGTCAATAAAGCAGAAATAGATGTTTTTCTGGAACTCTCTTGCTTTTTTGATGATCCAGCGGATGTTGGCAATTTGATCTCTGGTTCCTCTGCCATTTCTAAAACCAGCTTGAACATCAGGGTGTTCACAGTTCACGTTTGCTGAAGCCTGGCTTGGAGAATTTTGAGCATTACTTTACTAGCATGTGAGATGAGTGCAATTGTGCGGTAGTTTGAGCATTCTTTGGCATTGCCTTTCTTTGGGATTGGAATGAAAACCAACATTTTCCAGTCCTGTGGCCACTGCTGAGTTTTCCAAATTTGCTGGCATATTGAGTGCAGCACTTTCACAGCATCATCTTTCAGGATTTGAAACAGCTCAACTGGAATTCCATCATCTCCACTAGCTTTGCTCATAGTGATGCTTTCTATGGCCCACTTGACTTCACACTCCAAGATGTCTGGCTCTAGATTAGTGATCACATCATCATGATTATCTGGGTTGTGAAGATCTTTTTTGTCCAGTTCTTCTGTGTATTCTTGCCACAGATATTCTTAATATCTTCTGCTTCTGTTAGGTCCAGACCATTTCTGTCCTTCATCGAGCCCATCTTTGCATGAAATGTTCCCTTGGTATCTCTAATTTTTTTTTCTTTTTTATTATAGTTTTTTATGTTTTTAATTTTAAAATCTTTAATTCTTACATGTGTTCCCAAACATGGACCCCCCTCCCACCTCCCTCCCCATAACATCTCTGTGGGTCATCCCCATGCACCAGCCCCAAGCATGCTGTATCCTGCGTCAGACATAGACTGGCAATTCAATTCTTACATGATAGTATACATGATAGAATGCCATTCTCCCAAATCATCCCACCCTCTCCCTCTCCCTCTGAGTCCAAAAGTCCGTTATACACAGCTGTGTCTTTTTTCCTGTCTTGCATACAGGGTCGTCATTGCCATCTTTCTAAATTCCATATATATATGTGTTAGTATACTGTATTGGTGTTTTTCTTTCTGGCTTACTTCACTCTGTATAATTGGCTCCAGTTTCATCCATCTCATCAGAACTGATTCAAATGAATTCTTTTTAATGGCTGAGTAATACTCCATTGTGTATATGTACCACTGCTTTCTTATCCATTCATCTGCTGATGGACATCTAGGTTGTTTCCATGTCCTGGCTATTATAAACAGTGCTGCGATGAACATTGGGGTACATGTGTCTCTTTCAATTCTGGTTTCCTCGGTGTGTATGCCCAGCAGTGGAATTGCTGGGTCATAAGGTAGTTCTATTTGCAATTTTTTAAGGAATCTCCACACTGTTCTCCATAGTGGCTGTACTAGTTTGCATTCCCACCAACAGTGTAGGAGGGTTCCCTTTTCTCCACACCCTCTCCAGCATTTATTGCTTGCAGATTTTTGGATCGCAGCCATTCTGACTGGTGTGAAGTGGTACCTCATTGTGGTTTTGATTTGCATTTCTCTGATAATGAGTGATGTTGAGCATCTTTTCATGTGTTTGTTAGCCATCCGTAGGTCTTCTTTGGAGAAATGTCTATTTAGTTCTTTGGCCCATTTATTGATTGGGTCGTTTATTTTTCTGGAATTGGGCTGCAGGAGTTGCTTGTATATTTTTGAGATTAGTTGTTTGTCAGTTGCTTCATTTGCTATTATTTTCTCCCATTCAGAAGGCTGTCTTTTCACCTTGCTTATATTTTCCTTTGTAGTGCAGAAGCTTTTAATTTTAATTAGATCCCATTTGTTTATTTTTGCTTTTATTTCCAGAATTCTGGGAGGTGGATCATAGAGGATCCTGCTGTGATTTATGTCGGAGAGTGTTTTGCCTATGTTCTCCTCTAGGAGTTTTATAGTTTCTGGTCTTACATTTAGATCTTTAATCCATTTTGAGTTTATTTTTGTGTGCGGTGTTAGAAAGTGATCTAGTTTCATTGTTTTACAAGTGGTTGACCAGTTTTCCCAGCACCACTTGTTAAAGAGATTGTCTTTACTCCATTGTATATTCTTGCCTCCTTTGTCAAAGATAAGGTGTCCATAGGTGTGTGGATTTATCTCCGGGCTTTCTATTTTGTTCCATTGATCTATATGTCTGTCTTTGTGCCAGTACCATACTGTTTTGATGACTGTGGCTTTGTAGTAGAGCCTGAAGTCAGGCAAGTTGATTCCTCCAGTTCCATTCTTCTTTCTCAAGATTGCTTTGGCAATTCGAGGTTTTTTGTATTTCCATACAAATCTTGAAATTATTTGTTCTAGTTCTGTGAAAAATATGGCTGGTAGCTTGATAGGGATTGCATTGAATTTGTAAATTGCTTTGGGTAGTATACTCATTTTCACTATATTGATTCTTCTGATCCATGAACATGGTATATTTCTCCATTTATTAGTGTCCTCTTTGATTTCTTCCATCAGTGTTTTATAGTTTTCTATATATAGGTCTTTAGTTTCTTTGGGTAGATATATTCCTAAGTATTTTATTCTTTTCGTTGCAATGGTGAATGGAATTGTTTCCTTAATTTCTTTTTCTACTTTCTCATTATTGGTGTATAGGAATGCAAGGGATTTCTGTGTGTTGATTTTATATCCTGCAACTTTACTATATTCATTGATGAGCTCTAGTAATTTCCTGGTGGAGTCTTTAGGGTTTTCCATGTAGAGGATCATGTCATCTGCAAACAGTGAGAGTTTTACTTCTTCTTTTCCAATTAGGATTCCTTTTATTTCTTTTTCTGCTCTGATTGCTGTGGCCAAAACTTCCAGAACTATGTTGAATAGTAGCAGTGAAAGTGGACACCCTTGTCTTGTTCCTGACTTTAGGGGAAATGCTTTCAATTTTTCACCATTGAGGATAATGTTTGCTGTGGGTTTGTCATAGATAGCTTTTATTATGTTGAGGTAAGTTCGTTCTATTCCTGCTTTCTGGAGAGTTTTTATCATAAATGGGTGTTGAATTTTGTCAAAGGCCTTCTCTGCATCTATTGAGATAATCATATGGTTTTTATTTTTCAATTTGTTAATGTGGTGAATTACACTGATTGATTTGCGGATATTGAAGAATCCTTGCATCCCTGGGATAAAGCCCACTTGGTCATGGTGTATGATCTTTTTAATGTGTTGTTGGATTCTGATTGCTAGAATTTTGTTGAGGATTTTTGCATCTATGTTCATCAGTGATATTGGCCTGCAGTTTTCTTTTTTTGTGACATCTTTGTCAGGTTTTGGTATTAGGGTGATGGTGGCCTCATAGAATGAGTTTGGAAGTTTACCTTCCTCTGAAATTTTCTGGAAGAGTTTGAGTAGGATAGGTGTTAGCTCTTCTCGAAATTTTTGGAAAAGCAGTGCTAAGAGGAAAGTTCATAGCAATACAGGCATACCTCAAGAAACAAGAAAAAAGTCAAATAAATAACCTAACTCTACAACTAAAGCAACTAGAAAAGGAAGAATTGGAGAACCCCAGAGTTAGTAGAAGGAAAGAAATCTTAAAAATTAGGGCAGAAATAAATGCAAAAGAAACAAAAGAGACCATAGCAAAAATCAACAAAACCAAAAGCTGGTTCTTTGAAAGGATAAATAAAATTGACAAACCACTAGCCAGACTCATCAAGAAGCAAAGAGAGAAAAATCAAATTAATAAAATTAGAAATGAAAATGGAGAGATCACAACAGACAACACAGAAATACAAAGGATCATAAGAGACTACTATCAGCAGTTGTATGCCAATAAAATGGACAACGTGGAAGAAATGGACAAATTCTTAGAAAAGTACAATTTTCCAAAACTGAACCAGGAAGAAATAGAAAATCTTAACAGACCCATCACAAGCACAGAAATTGAAACTGTAATCAGAAATCTTCCAGGAAACAAAAGCCCAGGTCCAGACGGCTTCACAGCTGAATTCTAATTTTCTTGAAGAAATCTCTAGTCTTTCCCATTCTGTTCTTTTCCTCTATTTTTTTGCATTGATCATTTAAGAAGGCTTTCTTACCTCTTCTTGCTATTCTTTGGAACTCTGCATTCAGATGCTTATATCTTTCCTTGTCTCCTTGGCTTTTCGCCTCTCTTCTTTTCACAGCTATTTGTAAGGCCTCCCCAGACAGCCATTTTGCTTTTTTGCATTTCTTTTCCATGGGGATGGTCTTGATCCCTGTCTCCTGTACAATGTCACGAACCTCAGTCCATAGCTCATCAGGTACTCTATCTATCAGGTCTAGGCCCTTAAATCTATTTCTCACTTCCACTGTATAATCATAAGGGATTTGATTGAGGTCATACCTGAATGGCCTAGTGGTTTTCCCTCCTTTCTTCAATTTCAGTCTGAATTTGGTAGTAAGGAGTTCATGATCTGAGCCACAGTCAGCTCCTGGTCTTGTTTTTGTTGACTGTATAGAGCTTCTCCATCTTTGGCTGCAAAGAATATAATCAATCTGATTTTGGTGTTGACCATCTGGTGATGTCCATGTGTAGAGTCCTCTCTTGTGTTGTTGGAAGAGGGTGTTTGCTATGACCAGTGCATTTTCTTGGCAAAACTGTATTAGGCTTTGCCCTGCTTCATTCCACATTCCAAGGCCAAATTTGCCTTACTCCAGGTGTTTCTTGACTTCCTACTTTTGCATTCCAGTCCCCTATAATAAAAAGGACATCTTTTTTGGGTGTTAGTTCCCAAAGGTCTTGTAGGTCTTTATAAAACCGTTCAACTTCAGTTTCTTCAGCGTTACTGGTTGGGGCATAGACTTGGATAACTGTGATATTGAATGGTTTGCCTTGGAGATGAACAGAGATCATTCTGTCGTTTTTGAGATTGCATCCAAGCATTTGGACACTTTTGTTGACCATGATGGCTACTCCATTTCTTCTGAGGGATTCCTGCCCGCAGTGGTAGATATAATGGTCATCTGAGTTAAATTCACCCATTCCAGTCCATTTTAGTTCGCTGATTCCTAGAATGTCGACGTTCACCCTTGCCATCTCTTGTTTGACCACTTCCAATTTGCCTTGATTCATGGACCTAACATTCCAGGTTCCTGTGCAATATTGCTCTTTACAGCATCGGATCTTGCTTCTATCACCAGTCACATCCACAACTGGGTATTGTTTTTGCTTTGGCTCCATCCCTTCATCCTCTCTGGAGTTATTTCTCCACTGATCTCCAGTAGCATATTGGGCACTTAATGACCTGGGGAGTTCCTCTTTTGGTATCCTATCATTTTGCCTTATCATGCTGTTCATGGGGTTCTCAAGGCAAGAATACTGAAGTGGCTTGCCATTCCCTTCTCCAGTGGACCACATTCTGTCAGACCTCTCCATCACGACCTGCCCGTCTTGGGTTGCCCCGCAGGCATCGCTTGGTTTCACTGAGTTAGACAAGGCTGTGGTCCTAGTGTGATTAGACTGACTAGTTTTCTGTGAGCATGGTTTCAGTTAGGTTTGAGGAATTAATATAATTAAACTCTGGCCTCTCCCTAGTCCTACCCTATATATAACATCATGCTTGAAACTTTCAGACCTTCTCAAATTTGTTTCCATTCTATAATTTATCCATTGAAGTTTTGTTTGAAGCTGATGTGGAAAGATCTAAACTTTGAAATCAGATATGTGTGAATTCAGTCTTGTCTCTGCCACTTTGCTTGTGGATTAACATTGCATGAGTTAATCTTAATTCCCTCACCTTTTAAATGAACAATAGATAATGTGTATATCTATATCTATATCTATATCTATATATCTATCTCATAGGGTTTTATAAAATTTATATTAAATAATATGTAAAAAAAACCTGGCAAGCTGTCTGGCATAGCAGTGATATTTACTTAATAAAACCCAATTCCTCTTCTTGTTCTTTTTACTCAATGCCTCTAGTTGAGAATAAACTATGAGTTTTAGACAGATCATCTCCCTGAATGTAGAATCTTGCTTTTCCAGCAGCAACAAAAATTAGACAGGGATTTGCGTCCTCTCTGTTATAGCTCCCCCAAATAATCCACTGGTCTAAGTGTCAGTATGATTGCTTGCTATGTCATCATTGCCAAGACAAGTTTCCCACTTTCTCCTTCCAACTAGAATGCCATTCTTGGGCTCCCTGCTATGGAGAAACTCTCTGACTCCTAGATGGGTTGTTGCCTTCTCCATGTCACCTGAATGGCCCTAAGGTTTCTTTATTGAGAATTGAGGGCAAAGACCCATCTTCAAAGGAGGCAAGGTAGACTTTGGTGAATTGTTGTGCACTGTAAGCTTGTACTTCCAAGGTTTGGAGATGGTATTTCTGAACTACCATAAGTGTTCCTTCCTTGGGAAGTATGGGATGCACTGATTCTGGCAGAAGTCCCAAGAATTCCTTGGGCCACTTTATAGTGAAATTATAACTGAATAAATAGTCACAGATGTGTAGAAGGCTGGGATGGTCTGGAGGTTAACAGAGAGACAGAGGTGATTGCTTTATTTTCAGGAAATGAAGAATTGGGTCATAATTTGCCTTTACTTCATCGGAGAGTATGAATTACTAAGCATCTCCTGTCCCCTTTTCGCCTTTTATTGAACCAGAGATGATTTGATGTGAGTCTCCTGAGAGTTTTCATGAGTGCAGTTTGTGAGGGGGACTTTGCTCTCTGAGGACCCCCTGATGAGAAAGTTTTAACACATGCTGTTACCACCATCATGGAGCTCAATGCTTTTGGCTTCAGTGTGCTCATAGGCCTCTTTGCACATGGAAGTTAATAACGTGTGGAAACTCGATTTAAAAACAAAATCATCTTTGAGTCACATGAGGGTAGAAAAGCAGGGTAACACTCCAGTTTTCTTCTTTTTAAACAATCTGTTTCCTTTTTTCCCCCTGTTTCTTCTCAACTTCTTTTATCCTTTCTTTGAATCAAGCTGCTTTTGGACTGCAAACTCACAATGCTGCTTTTCAGCTTGGATTGAATTTTTACAGCAAGTCATAAACCCTTGGAAATAGGATTTATAATGGAAATGCTGATACAGGCCTAGCTAGCGTAGCCAGAGAAGTGTTCAAATAATACTGGAGAGTAATATTCTTCAAATCTAATACTCTATAGATTTTTCTCCTGCTGTGTTTCAAACTGACCCAATTCTTTCTCTGACTTCTTCAGTGCCAAAGCCTATGGCCTGCCATGTCTCTGATTAGAACGTCTGGGTCATATTGATATGTGACAGAACATGACACAGTTAATTCCTGTAGGCTGAGACCATCTGGGCTGAATACATGGCTGAACCCCATTAAAGCCTTTATACAAACTTTTAATGTTCTGGTGGGGGTGCGAAAACCAACTTGTCTTTTGGGCACCCAAAAGCCAGCTAGACTTGGGGGAGGGGGAGTTCTGGAAGGAGCTGAGATCCCTAGAGTGAGGCAGGCTTGGGATGGAGGGGACAGGCATGGCAAGCTGTGCTAGTCTAGGAGGCAGACCCTTATAGGAGGGAGAGCAGACAGGTAAGCAGACAGGCTGCCCTGGCAGGTGTGCAGAGCACAGTGATGGGGAGCCAGGAAGCATTCATAGAAATCCAAGCAGGTGGCTCCCTTAAGGGAAGTCTGGTGGCAGGTAGCACTGTTTCAGTTCCTTGCCATGATTCCTAGGGAATGGGGGCAAAGTTGGAGTATAATTTAAACAACAACAAAAAACACCCCATAGCCTCTGCCCTCAGTTCCTGGCACAGAGATTCCAAAACACTTGGAATTTCCTGAGTGATGGGAATGTCTTTTGTTATGAAAGTGAAGTCGCTCAGTTGTGTCCGACTCTTTGCGACCCCATGGACTGTAGCCTACCAGGCTCCTCTGTCCATGGGATTTTCCAGGCAATAGTACTGGAATGGATTGCCATTTCCTTCTCCATTTGTTATTGATAAAGAGCCCCTTTTCCCATACCTTAATTCCTGCTAGTGAGATGACTCAAGGTGGTGCCTCAGACAGTTTCTAGGGAAAGGCTCACTATCTACGGCGACTAGAGTTGGCACTTTCAGACCACTGTTGATTTTCTGAGGTGGTAAGGAGGGATGGGGGCTTCCCAGGTGGTGCTAGTTGTAAAGAACCCACCTTCAAATGCAGGAGACAAGAGACACAAGAGATGCAGGTTCGATCTCAGGGTCAGAAAGATCCCCTGGAGGAGGGCATCACAACCCACTCCAGTATTCTTGCCTGGAGAATCCCATGGATAGAGGGGCCTGGTAGGCTACACTCCACAGGGTAACAAAGAGTCAGACATGACTGAAGTGGTTTAGCAAGCATGCCTGCACATAAGAAAGGATGGAGATTAAGTTAAATCACCAATGTCTTAGCCAATCATGCCTATGGATGTAAGACTTGATAAAAACTCCTGAAGAGCAAGTTTTGAGGAGATCCCAAGTTGATGATCACTTGACATGAGGGGAGGCTGGTGCACCCAGAGAGATCATGGAAGCTCTGCACTCCCTCCAGCCCCACACTCTGCCCTGAGCTTCTCTTCTAAGTGACTGTCCTGAATGATAAGTATTGAGTTTCCTGAGTACACGAGTAGATTTAGTGAGTTACAAAACCGTAGGGTGAGCCATAGGAACTCCCACAATTATAATTGGCTGGGCAAAAGAGCAGATATCCTGGGGACCCCATTTACAGTTGGTGTCTTGTGGTGTCTTACAGCTGTGGGTTCTGTGCTAGCTTCCATAGTTGGTTCATGAATTGAATTAAATTGTAGGGCGCTCAGTAAAAGAATATGAGAATTGTTTTTTGTTTGGAAAATGATGTAGGGATTGAGGGAAGTGAGGTACTGGCAAAAGCAAATCTCAGGAGGAGGGAGACCCGGAATAAAGGCTACTCCTGCTATCTACTAGGTGTGGGGTGGCTGATGAGAGAACCTCTCAATTTCTGTTTCCTCATCTGTAAAATGGGTATAATGACCTATTTGTTAATTGATTGCATTTTCTCTTTTTTTGTCATTTACATTTTATTTTATTTTCTGTCCAAGAATTTCTCTTTTTCATGAAGAATACGTAGCCAATAAAAACTGTTTGTGAATGAATGAGTGAAGAACTCAGAGTAAATAGGTAGTCTATGCAGGGTCTTAAACTCAGGGAACAAACAAGGAACTGAGCTATGCGTCTGGGTACAAGGTTAGAGCTACAGAGGAGGGTGTCTTTGTCTCAGGTATATGCATGAAGCCCTCAGATCCCTTTTCCATCTTATGCCTGAGATCAGAATTGGGTCTAGTTTCTTTGAAACCTGCAAGTAGAGGTTAGAAGACCCACCTTATGGGGAGAAGAAGGCTATAGAGGCTGGGACATGACTAGGGCCTGGCTGGCACGGTGCAGAAGAGGAGCAAACATAGCCCCTACCCTCAAACCACCTGGGTTCTAATCCTGGCTCTGCTAGCTAGCTGTATGACAGATATCAGGTAAGTTAACCTCTCTGACTTTATTTCATCATCTATACAGTGAGGTTAAGGGCAGTTCTGGCCTCATGAGTTCTTATGAGGGAAAATGTTGGTTCGAAAACTTGGGAGCTTCCTGGGTGAAATCTGAAACTGGCCCCATATGTGCAGGGCAAGGAGAGACCAAGAAAGAGGCGTATCTCTCCAGATTGGTAGGTGGCAGGTTTAATAAGCAAGGAGCTTACATATGAGGCTCACCTTGGGCAACCAAAAGAGAAGTAGATTTCCACACACCCACCAGAACATTAAAAAGTTATATGGAAGCTTTAATGGGGTCGAGTCATGTATTCAGCCCAGACGGTCTCAGCAAAATGCTGGTCTAGGCTGCACCCCTGAAACCACTGTGGTAATGGTGGGCATAAGGGTATATAAGGATGTATGTGGATGAGTGAGGAGACTCCACTTCCCCGAAACCATTGGTCACCTCCTCTCCCGCAACAGTAAATGGAGACTGTATCAGGCACACCTCTGAAACATGGGATTTGATTAGTAAGTGTTACTAGGTGTTATTCTTGCTTTTGTTCTTTCTGAGAGAACGAGTTCAGTAGTAAGCAGGGGTGGGTGCTAAGGGGCACATCCTCAGCAGCTTCCAGAAAAACCAGAGTCCAGCAAGGAAGATGAAAAGAGCAGATACCTCTCTGCAGCAACTGCAAGTCATCCCAAACTGAGTGGAAAAGTTAAAAGGTAGGGGCTGGGGCACCTACAAAAGCTTCCATTGTTCATCGTTTCCTGTCAGAACCTGGAAGCACAGTTTCTTTCTGCCAGGGCTTTGTTTGTGTTCCACTGGCCCCTGACCCAGGTTAAAAGGCTGATGAAGGAGCCCTGAGCCTTGTGAACTCCTGTTTGAATGAGGTGTTGGGATGGGTTACCACAATACCAGGGTGAAACAAGGATGGAAGAAGCATCTACTTTGCTTGTCTCTCCATGAGAGAGCCTCACAGACAGGAAGGAAAGAGGGAGAGCCAATCACTTCAGCTCCAGAGATCTATGCAGGTAGATGGACAGTTGTGGTTTAGTCACTCAGTTGTATCTGACTCTTCTGTGACCTCTGGACTGTAGCCCATGAGGCTCTTCCTCCATGGAAATCCATGGGATTTCCCAGGCAAAAACACTGGAGTGGGTTGCTATTTCTTCTCCAGGGGATCTTCCCGACCCAGGGATCAAAGCTGCATCTCCCACCTTGGCAGGCTGATTCTTTACCCCTGAGTCACCAGGGAGGCGGATGGACGGTAGGTCGGTTTAACTCTACACACAGAATCTCACCTCTCAGCCTTCAGGTGAAGAGCCTGACACCCAGAGAGAGGTGAGTTGCCTAAGGACACCTGGATAATTAATGCTCACTTAATACAACTGGGATAATTCACTTGCTGACATAGTTGTTTTTGGGAACTCATATACACCCGTGGTGGACTCATGTCAATGTACGGCAAAACCAATACTGTATTGTAAAGTAAAATAAAGTAAAAATAAAAATTAAAAAAAAAAGCTTTTAATGAAAATTTTGCTGACATTGTTTTTGAACAAAATAGATCACAGAGGGTCTTCTATGGATAGTGAACAGGTAATTGATGGAGAGCAACAGGGCATGCAGGTCCTTGGGAACTCACTGGGCCCCCTTATGCAGGGGATGAGGTAGAAGCTGGGGAAGCTCTTTCGAAGGAGGCATCTCAGGTACGGTTGGTGGGGGCGCTCACAGTACCTTTGAGTGGGCTCCTTTCCTAATGTGACCTTTTGCAAGATTCAGTGGAAAACTTCTTTTTTCCCTGCTAGCGTTTGGCTCTTCTTTTGATTCTCTTTTATAGCTTTAGGTAAGCAAGAGCAGCAGTTGGAGGCTGGATATTTTTCTTCTTGTTTAGCCTGAAGGCTGTGTGCAGCTCTGGCAGTTAACCTCATAAATTAAGGCCTTTGAAGAACATGCCTGTTTTTGTCCAACTTGGCAAGTCTTAAGAGTCAGTATTTTCCCAGGGAGGCTTCATCAGTATAGAATGAGAGAGACTGAAGGCCGGGAAACATTCTTCCTCTTCTCCTTGTGCTGATTTATTCTGGCCTCCATTAAGTCAGCCTGGCACATATGGCCTCCCAGGATGTGCACTGCACAGCTCCAGGGTCATGATCCTAAGACGTGGCTGAAGCCCAGTATGTAGTGCTGGCACTCTGGGCCTGACTGTCTCTGCGATGCTACAGTTTTAGAAGCCTCTGAGTTCACTAATGATGGAGCTTCTGCACTGACCTCTGCTTCTTTTGGCTTTTGGGGTAATGCAGCTAATAAAGAATCTACCTGCAATGCAGGAGACCCCGGTTTGATTCTTGGGTTGGGAAGTTCCCCTGGAGAAGGGATAGGCTACCTGCTCCAATATTCTTGGGCTTCCCTGATGACTCACATGGTAAAGAATCTGCCTGCAATGCAGGAGACCTGGGTTTGATCCCTGGGTTGGGAAGATCTTCTGGAGGAGGGCATGGCAACCCACTCCAATATTTTTGGCTGGAGAATCCCATGGACAGAAGGGCCTGGCAGGTTCTTGGTGTCGCAGAGTCAGACATGACTGAGCAGCTAAGCACAGAGCACAGAGGTTCATTAATGACAGAACTACTGCTCTGGTCTCTGCTTCTTTTGGCATTTTAGCTCCAGCCCTGTCACTCATGTGGGCTCATGGCATGGGCTCAGGGTTTCTTCCTGCTTCAGTTGGTCCCCAAGCAGCCTTTCTTGGTTTTTCATCCTCCCAACATCACCTAACCCTGGGTTGGGCCCCTACACTTGGAAACTGAGCTTGGGCACAGAACCTCCTCTCTTTTTCCCTTCAGAACAGCTGAGAAAGGATTTTTTTTTTTTTTCAGAAAGAACTTTAGTGTTATTTATGCTGGTGAGCCTTTAATAAAAGATGCAGGAATTCTACATAAAATTTTTTCCTAACATTTTCATAAATGGACAAAAGAAAAAGAAATTCAGAAAATAAGAGGACTAATAAGGTAAATTAAGGGGAAAGTTATTTAGAAAATATTAGCTAAAGTAGACAACTAGAAAGGAACATAAAGTTAAGTATTGAGCTTGCTCTGACAGGTCAGAGAAGAGACATCATGACCATGTAGGTATAAGTGAAGGGAGAAAATTCATTTACTTGGAAAGCAAAATTTTTCCTACAATTTCAGTGGCAAAACCAAAATAGAACAATAAAAAAATATCTAATGGGGTATATTTTGAAATATTTTAACGTGATTTTTTTTTTTCCCTTTTTGAGTTTCTCCTTACTCAGCTAAGGATATCCATCTGCTTGCATGTATGCTAGGAATATTTGGTAAGGAATACAAAAGATCAGACATATTAAGTAGTATTCAACTTTTGTCATATAAAATAGAACACATTTAAACAACAGGCTTGAAAACCAGGCGTTTGAGGATGATTAAGTTTTCCTAAATTAATATTGGTCCAATCTAACTAATTAAGGCCTAAGCCTATAGGATTCACATTACAGCATACTCCTTCTATGTAGAGAAATCATCTTTATTTGAAAGAGAATTCAGATCATAGAAGTCTTTCAGTTTGTAGAAAAATATCCCTTTGTTTGGAATGCATTATAGTTGCAAGTTTAGAAGGGAAGAATCAGTTCAGTTCAGTTCAGTCACTCAGTCGTGTCCGACTCTGTGACCCCATGAATCGCAGCACGCCAGGCCTCCCTGTCCATCACCAACTCCCAGAGTTCATTCAGATTCATGTTCATTGAGTCAGTGATGCCATCCAGCCATCTCATCCTTGGTCATCCCTTTCTCCTCCTGCCCCCAATCCCTCCCAGAGAATACATCTTACTATTTCTCACAGTGTGGTACCCAGATCAACAGTACCAGCATCATTTGGAAACTTGTTAGACATGCAAATTCCTTGGTCCCACCTCAGACTGACTGAAAATAAACTAGGGATAGAGCCCAGGAATTTATTTTTCAAACAAACTCTCTGTACTATTCTTATGTACACTAAAATTTGAGAAGCAATGATCTAGAAAAGACTTGAGCACTTTCCAATCTAGGACGTTTCGGAGGATGAAGGAAAGAGGCGCAGCAATTGTGTATCCCTATTTTCCTCTTCTCTGAACTTCAGCCCAGAAGTGCGATATGGTTTAGAGCAGTGAGAGCAACACAGAGGAAGCAGGATTCTCTCACTCACACTCCTTACCTGTAACTCTGCGTGGTGGCCACACATTAGGCTGACCTAACCAGCTAGGATGTCACTAGACCTAAGGAGAGTTTGGTGTCGCTGTGGTTAGGGAAAGGAACTTTGCATTTTCAGTCTTTCTAAGCCTCCCATGAGTCCCTTGTGACATAGACAGGTCTCAGACTGAGCTGAGACTCCAGCTCAGGGGTTTGTTGACAGGAATGTCTATTGTTATTGGCGATGAAGGAGCTTTGAACAAGGACTGCATGAGCGTTCTCCAGGTCAAGGTGATGGGATGCACAATCATATTTCAGGGTTCTCTAGAGCTGGAAAGATCCATGCTTAACTATGATGGTACAGGCCACTTGTCAAACTGAAAGAAGATGACAGCAACTGTGGGGTGGACACAGAAGAGCACTCCAGCATCCAAGACCAAGTCACCCTCTCTTTCCTTGTTACATGAGTTAATACATTCCTTTTTGATTCTAGTTAGTTCAAATGAGGTTTCTGTCACTTGCAATGGAACACATCTGGAGAATATGCCAATTCAAACTCACTAGTGCAAAATGACTTCCCTGATCGCTCAGTTGGTAAAGAATCTGCCTGCAGTGCAGGAGACCTGGGTTTGATCCCTGGGTTGGGAAGATCCCCTGGAGAAGGGAAAGGCTACCCACTCTAGTATTCTGGCCTGGAAAATTCCATGGACTGCTAGTCTGTGGGGTCGCAAAGAGTCAGATACGATTGAGCAACTTTCACTAGTGCAAAATGAAACTCATCTTTCTCAATCTGGTTCTGCTCTTATTCCATTTCCATAGTGATACCACCATTGGTCCCATTATTTAGGCCAGATATCTGGGCTTCATCATTGACTCTGTCATCTCCTTTCCCCTCTTCCTATTTTTCTCTTGAATCTGATCACTTTTATTTACTCTCTCCTGGTTAGGCCACCACAGTCTCTCCCTTGGATCCCTGAAATGGCTTCCTAACTAGTGTCTCTGCCATCATCCCTGCCTCTTCCTTCCATTCTCTGCAATCCACAGGAATGATCTTTCTAAGATGAAATTTCACGATGCAAATCACTGACCTCTGTTTCACTACCTAGCCTTTCTTAGGCATTGTGCATCTCTAAGATGCTTAATGAGACATGCTGTTTTCTAATAAATCTGACCACAAAGTTTTTATTCGTGGCATATTTCATGGGGGTAATGTTCTGCTGCAAACAATTTGGGAAACAATATTCTAGAATAATTTAAGGGCAAAAATTACAGAATCTTGTCTCTACTATTAAAATACTCTAATTTGATTCTTATAGAATGTGCCATTTTAATAATCATGGTATCTGACACTTACTGGATTTTTATTTTAAGATAGGCAATACTAAATATTTAACATGTATTATCTTATGTAACCTCCAAAATAGCCCTGAGGTTGCTATTATTGTCTGCATTTTATAAATGAAGAATAGAAGCTTAAGTTAATTTCTCAAATTCACATAGGTGATAAATGAGAGAATTGGTATTTAGAACTAGGATTTCCTGATTCTGAAGCATGTATGCTTAACTGCTAGCCAGTATTTTTCAAATCATGTTTTATTGCAGCCCTGGGGTTCTACACTTATGCCTCAGAAGTAGCTGTAAAGGAGGGAACAGGGGGAAAAGGAGGTGAGGGGGAGACAAACTCTGAAACTGTGGGTCCCTAATGGCCACTTCAACCAGAGCATCTATGCCTTTATATCTTTTATAAATGGGGGCTCTGTGGAAGACTTTTCTTGTGCAAATATTTGGAACATGTTGGAAACCACTGCATTACTTGATACTGATATTCAAGAGAAATTTTCTGTCAAGAATCCTTTCCTCCCCACTTTTTTTTTTTTCTCTGATTCTCAAGTTTGCATTTCCATGAATACACTGAAGGAGCATTTGACTGACACCTAGAATTAGCTCATTCAACTGGCATCATTGGTAGATTCTGTTTATGTACAGTTTCCTTAGTTGTATTCTAAATTACGTGAAATAGAGTAGGGTGAGTATAACAGAATACTCCATCTAAGCTTGTCTGTTCCTTATCTCAGATATTAGAATTAGGGAATTGTAATTTTATTCAGTGGAAAGCTGGCATAGGATATTGAAGGATATTCAGGAGATTGATTGGTCTGAGGAACTTGAAAAGTAAGACAAAAACAAAGCAAAACAAAGAAAGGAAATACAAACTGAATAGAAGAGTTTTCAAAGGGCAAGTTCCTTTATGTTCTCAGTAAAATTAGTTGGGAATTTGATTCATCATAAAATCCCTTTTATCTCAGATATCTATCCTCAAGCTGCAGACTAGCTGGCATAGAGTTCTGCCATCTGGCTTGAATCCTTCTCTTCCTCTCCTTATTATCTTCACTTAGACACCGTCTTGTTTCCTGTCAGTCAGGAACAATCTGCCTAAAGATGGATTTATGTGCTGACTTCAGAATTTTTCTCCCTTGATGTAAACTTCCTGTACTTCTGGGGATTTCTACTTTATTTCAGTTTTCTGGCTTGGGACTCATTTCCCTAAACATGGTGGTTAATACACTGGTTTCAGTGAAGACTCAGATGTTCCTAGTTTAGGTCATTCTAGTAATTCCATAAGTTCTAAGGGATCTGTTCTCTATTAATACATTTTTTGACTGAAGCTTCTGGGAATCCATTCTGATTGGTTATTATTTAACTGGTTGTTAAGTTAATCCATGCTCCTAATGAATTAGATATGTTTGATTGGAGGAGTTTGAGTCCCCTTAATGTGGGGGAATTGTACAATGGATTCAAATCTTAGGAAGAAGATGGTATTAGGTGATCTCCTAGGTCTTCTGATCTACTCATTTCTATTGCAGCTTGTTTGATCCACATAAATCTTTGGATTTATGCATCTCAAGCCAAGTAGGAGGGCTATCATTTGTATTCTTCAATTCAAAGGCAGCACATTAAGGCAAGCTTAAGCACAGAATTAACTATTGTCATAAACTATAACGTATGGATTCAAATTAGAGACAGATGGGGGGCAGATATGGGGAAGTAGTGGGTGGGAGATGTATTGTCAGATTACTTCCTTCCATGTGCTTGTGCATGGAGTTACTTATGTTACTGGGATGTCTTAGCTATTTGGATAAGCTCCAAAGATAAAAAGTATGTTGGTGGAAAATTCTTTTTATTGTAGTCCTCTTCATTTAGACACCTTTATAAAGAAAAGTTGTTCAAAAGCCCTGAAGAGATCCCAGGACCAAATGTGTCTGATGAATGGTGGTTAGTTAATTAATTCAGTCACTCAGTCATGTCTGACTCTGTGCAACCCCGTGGACTACTGCACACCAGGCTTCCCTGTCCCCCCAGAGCCTGCTCAAACTCATGTCCATCGAGTTGGTGATGCCTGCTAACCATCTCATCCTCTGTCGTCCCCTTCTCCTCCCACCTTCAATCTTTCCCAGCATCAAGGTCTTTTCCAATGAATCAGTTCTTCGCACCAGGTGGCAAAAGTATCAGAATTTCAGTTTCAGCATCAGTCCTTCCAATGAGTATTCAGGATGATTTCTTTTTGGATTAACTGGTTTGATCTCCTTGCAGCCCAAGGGACTCTCAAGAGTCTACTCCAACACTACAGTTCAAAAGCATCAGTTCTTAGGTACTCTGCTCTCTTTATGGTCCAACTCTCACATCCATGCATGACTACTGGAAAATCCATAGCTTTGACTAGACAGACTTTTACTGTAAAGTAATGTCTTTGCTGTTTAATATACTGTCTAGGTTCATCACAGCTTTTCTTCCAAGGAGGAGACATCTTTTAATTTCCTGGCTGCAGTAACCATCTGCAGTGATTTTGGGGTATAAGAAAATAAAGTCTGTCAATGTTTCCATTGTTTCCCCATCTATTTGCCATGAAGTGATGGGACTGGATGCCATGATCTTTGGTTTTTGAATGTTGAGTTTAAGCCAGATTTTTCACTCTCCTCTTTTTTTTAAATATAAATTTATTTATTTTAATTGGAGGTTAATTATTTTACAATATTGTATTGGTTTTCCATACATCAACATGAATCCGCCACTGGTATACATGTGTTCCGCATCCTGAATCCCCCTCCCTCCTCCTTCCCCATATCATCCCTCTGGGTCATCCCAGTGCACCAGCCCCAAGCATCCAGTATCATGCATTGAACCTGGACTGACGATTCATTTCATATATGATATTATACATATTTCAATGCCATTCTCCCAAATCATCCCACCCTCTCCCTCTCCCACAGAGTCCAAAAAACTGTTCTATAATCTGTGTCTCTTTTCCTGTCTTGCATACAGGGTTATTGTTACCATCTTTCTAAATTCCATATATATGTGTTAGTATACTACATCCGGTCCCATCACTTCATGGGAAATAGATGGGGAAATGGTAGAAACAGTGTCAGACTTTATTTTTTTGGGCTCCAAAATCACTGCAGATGGTGACTGCAGCCATGAATTAAAAGACACTTACTCCCTGGAAGAAAAGTTATGACCAACCTAGATAGCATATTCAAAAGCAGAGACATTACTTTGCCGACTGAGGTCCGTCTAGTCAAGGCTATGGTTTTTCCAGTAGTCATGTATGGATGTGAGAGTTGGACTGTGAAGAAGGCTGAGCGCCAAAGAGCTGATGCTTTTGAAGTGTGGTGTTGGAAAAGACTCTTGGGAGTCCCTTGGACTGCAAGGAGATCCAACCAGTCCATTCTGAAGGAGATCAGCCCTGGGATTTCTTTGGAAGGAATGATGCTAAAGCTGAAACTCCAGTACTTTGGCCACCTCATGCGAAGGGTTGACTCTTTGGAAAAGACTCTGATTCTGGGGGGGATTGGGGGCAGAAGGAGAAGGGAACGACAGAGGATGAGATGGCTGGATGGCATCACTGATTCGAGGGACATGAGTCTGAGTGAACTCCAGGAGTTGGTGATGGACAGGGAGGCCTGGCGTGCTGCAATTCATGGGGTTGCAAAGAGTCGGACACGACTGAGTGACTGAACTGAACTGATACTGTATTGGTGTTTTTCTTTCTGGCTTACTTCACTCTGTATAATAGGCTCCAGTTTCATTTACCTCATTAGAACTGATTCAAATGTATTCTTTTTAATGGCTGAGTAATACTCCATTGTGTATATGTACCACAGCTTTCTTATCCATTCATCTGCTGATGGACATCTAGGTTGCTTCCATGTCCTGGCTATTATGAACAGTGCTGTGATGAACAATGGGGTACACAAGTCTCTTTCAATTCTGGTTTCCTCGGTGTGTATGCCCAGCAGTGGGATTGCCTTTCATCAAGAAGTTATTTAGTTCCTCTTTGCTTTCTGCTATAGGGTGGTGTCATCTGCATATAGGAGGTTATTGATACTTCTCCCAGCAATTTTTATTCCAGCCTGGGCTTCATCCAGTTTGGCATTTCGCACAATGTACTCTGCATATAGGTTAAATAAGCAAGGTGACAATTTACAGCCTTGGCTTGCTCCTTTCCCAATTTGGAACCAGTCCATCGTTCCTTGTCTGGTTCTAACTGTTGCTTCTTGAACTGCATACAGATTTCTCAGGAGGCAGGTAAGGCGTTCTGATATTCCCATCCTTTGAAGAATTTTTCAATTCGTTGTGACCCACACAGTCAAAAGCTTTGGTATAGTCAATAAAGCAGAAGTAGATATTTTTCTGGAACTCTCTTGCTTTTTCTATGATCCAGTGGATGCTGGCAATATGATCTATGGTTCCTCTGCCTTTTCTAAATTCAGCTTGAGCATCTGGATGTTCTTGGTTCACATACTGTTGAAGTCTAGCTTGTAGAATTTTGAGCATTACTTTGCTAGCATGTGAGGTAAGTGCAATTGTGCAGTAGTTTGAATGTTCTTTTTTATTGCCCTTCTTCAGGATTGGAATGAAAACTGACCTTTTCCAGTCCTGTGGTGACTGCTGATTTTTCCAAATTTGCTGGCATATTGAGCGCAGTGAATAGTGATAGCATCTGTAATCTTGATGTCTGTTTTGGTTAAAATAAAATTGGAGACTGTCAGATACTCAACAGCAAGACATACAATTAATCAAACTTAGCACCTCTTTTCCTCAGGGATTCCTAAATCCTAAATCTCAGCCTTGCAAAAGTTACTGCAAAGATCATAAGGGATAAAAACAGTCATTTAAAAACTCATGGAAGAACATTAATTTAAATTATAATAATATGACCTATTAAAGAGATGCCCTCTGGTCTCCCATCAGACCATACTAATATAAATCAATTTTGGTAATCTTTTGGGAAGAAAATAGAAGTTATTACACTAGTGGTCAGAAATTAAAAATAAGTGAAACTAGCTACAACATATTTTTTCTCTCTAATGGTGTTTACACAGAGAGTGGTGATCTCTGCCATTTTCTTAGGCTTTTTAACACTTTTTTTTAAAATCCAAGCTCTATATGTGGGTAGAAAATAATCAAAAGCATCACAAATTTAGAGAAATGCTAAAGCAGATTTCTGCCCACATCAGGAGGAACGGACAGGTGTTCACACTGTAGGAGAAACTGTATTTAAAATTAGTAACATCTGTGCCAATTAAAGCTAATGATTAGAGCTAGAAAGACGCTATGCATGAAAACTCAAATCTACCAACACCCAAGTCATCCTTTTACCTATAACACCAATTACAGAGGAATGTAGTCCCCATGAGAACCTCTCTCACCTTGCCTTTAAGTTCAATAGGCAACCAAAGTCTGTTCTGTTAAGTGGGGGGACCTTATAATCAGGATTGTAGTACCTTTATTCAGCATGCCAAATAAAATTTTAAAATGTTGAAGATTTGGGTTGAGTTTGAAGCAAAAATATATTTAAGATGGGAATAGACATTGGAGAAGGAATGCTTATCCCAAGGTACTAATATCACAGATGCAATGTCTGGGAAATAATCTTTGACATCATTTAGGTGTAGTTAGTATCTCAAGGAGTCTTGACTAGTTGTATACATGCACACATGTTTTGTTTCTAATTGTTGTGGCCAGCTGAACTATGTTGAACTTACTTTTCATTCACTCATCATTTATTCTACAAATATTTTATTGAGAACTTATTATATGTCAAGCACTGTTTTAGGTACTATGTATATAGTGATAAAATTATACAAAATCCTCGCCCTTATGGATTTTACACTCTTCTAGATAATAGTTCCCTTTATTGTAGTCTGATTCCATACTTTATCAGATACTTTCATTTACTTAAAAGCCACTATGATCTACTAAGGATGGCTTTGTTTTATGCAGTAAGCTCTCTGTACTACTCTTAATGCTAGGTATAAAGTGCAAATAAGTCAATATAAGCACAAATAGAGGTATAAGTATATGTTTTTGGCTTTTCAATATAGGCAATAGGGAGAGCATCTTGGACAGAGAAACTGGTGTAGGATAAGCAGGACCAAAAAAAAAAAAAAAACAAAAACCCAAAAAACCCAGACAGAAAGCACAAGATAACAGAATAGCAGTGTTTTAGGGTGAGTGCCATGAAGTGGTAGCCAGAACCAAGTGAGAAAACTAGTAGCTGCAACCAAGTAGAGCTGGATGGAGGGTAGACTTGATACTGAATGTCCATGAAGGAATTCCTAAGTCAAAGTCAGGTAGGGAAGCTGGTGGAAAGGCATAAAAAACAAATGAAACTCAGGTGTGTGTCAGAAGCATGTGCAAGCAAACACCAGGGTATGGAGCAAGATCAACTTCACTGGGAAAATAGTCAGAGATTAGTAGACATTGAAGGAGAAGAACAAAGCCAATGAGAGGCCAGAGGTAGATGGATTGAGTGGACTGTATCTGGAGTTGGGAACCAGGTGGTCCAGGCTAGTAAGATGGGGTTTATTGCCAGCGATAAGTATAGAAGGATGTTGGAAAACCTGAGTTGGAACTAGCATGTGCTAATGCAAACTGAATGAGTATTGAGATGGAGAAATCTGAAGCAAAGAAAGAAAATTTGGAAGTGGAAAGGAAGGTAGAAATCTGGGTCTGAACCTCGTCAGGAAGTTCAAGGGCCTCTTAGCAGGAGGAACAGGCTAGAGTGAGGAAGGCTGGCAGATTGGCTGTCTTAAGGTTGGAAAATCTTTGTTGAGAATAGAAGGTTGACAAACAAGAATATTTTTTTTGTGTGTGGAGGAGTATCTCAGAGCATATGGGGTCTCCTTCACTGGGGGACAGTCCCTGAGAAAAGATGCTAACATTTGAGAGCACTGCAGTCTCAGTTTATAGTAAAGACATTGTATATATAAATAATAACAATGATTATTTTAAATACAGAGTTCACTGCATCTATTTTGTTCCTGTTCTCCACATAGCAGGGAAAATTATTGTTTTAAAATACGAGTCCCGATTGAGGCTTCTGGAGTACTGGTATGAGGAGTTCAGTGGACTCTTTCCCTAGCAAAATTATCATTTAATTGGTGAAAATTATATACCTATCTATCTATATAGTGAAAGCCTCTAGAAATTGTCTTTAGAACATATAATAAATGGAGAATATTTATTCAAGAAAATCTACCAAATCTCAGTAAAAACAGTGATTGTGTGGCATTTGAACCAGAACCTACACCCATTTCCCCTCTCTCCAGTCACATGCAACATAAGCTGTAATGTGGGCATTTCACTTTGAGCAGTACAGGCAAGAAGAAGGGGGCTTTCTCTCACCTCAGCTAGTAGGGCTATTATTTCATTCCACTAGGTTTAGTGTCTCTTACCTACCTTCCATTCTCCCAGCTTGTGTCACAAAAACACTATTCCAGGCAGGTACAGGTGAGAGAAGGCTTCTCTGGTGGCTCATATGGAAAAGAACCCACGTGCAAGGCAGGAGACCTCCATCCCTAGGTTGGAGAGATCCCCTGGAGAAGGGAATGGCTACCTACTCCAGTATTCTTGCTAGAGAATCCCATGAACAAAAAAGTCTGGCAGGCTACAGTCCACAGGAGAGCAAAGAGTCGAACACAACTGAGAGACTAAGTACACACACACACACACACAAATACACAGCTGAGAGAATTGGTGCTCCTTTCCTTCATATAGCTTCTATTTGTATGGTAAAGGCTGTGACTGCCTCCAGCTCCAGTGAAGTGGTGCCAAGTTTCTTCCCAGGGAAAGAGGCAGGCTTTAAGGCCAGAGAGGCCCACAACTCTGCCTGAGTGGACTGAATTTATTTTAACAGGGTATGGAGAAGTCCATGCCTGGGTTTTGCTGAAAGAAATAGATATTGAGATGGTAAGCAATTATGGGGGTCAAGTTGTTCCATGATTGCAAGTAGTAGGAAAGAGATAAACAAGGAGAGCCCTCCTGGTCACTCCTATCCCTGGGTATCCAGAAGACTGTGCATACATGCTTTACCTGCTCAGGAACAATCAAACCTGAATGTGGGGCAGACTAGAAAGCATGACTTAAGCCATATGCAGATCCATCAGCAAAGTGTGGGATCCTTAACTGGCTTGAGAGAATGACCAAACACTACTCTGATCCTAGGAAACCAAGCTTCACAATAAAGTTACACTTTCCCTTGGTGGTCTGGAAGACTGTATACATGCATAAAACTGCCCTTTCAGGAGTGAATGATGACAGAAACTGAGTTATTAGGCTTGGCTGAACATGGGACAAAATTGCAAACTTCTTGAACTATGAAGCAGCCTTTTAGCCACATACACATGTAATCTAAGAGTGTATATCTAACTTGCTGCAGAGGCTTATGCACAACATTTAATCAAATGAGGTTCACACAGACCTAAGGGTGACGATGCTAAGAGGTAGGAAAAAAGCAAGGAAAAATTCTAGTAGGGACACCAAAGGCTGCATACTATCGGGGAAATGGGGTTCAAATATTAGTCCAGTGGAGTCACTAAAAAAATAAACAAACGATGAAACAAATTTACTTCTCAAACAGACACTTCCCAAAGAGAGGGAAGGATCAGTACTGAGTTGCTATATTAATCTAAAATGTACAATTTTCAACAAAAAATGAGATATACAAACAAACGAACCTTAGGAAAATGTGGTACATACACAGGGGAAAAATACATACAACAGAAACTATCTTTGAGCAGACCAGACTTAGCCAACAGAGACTTCAAGGAAGCTAAGTAAATACATTCAAAGAACTAAATGAAACCATGTTTAAAGATTTACAGGAAGTTACAGTAACAATGACTCATAAAAAAAAGTGTAAAAGAAGATAGAAATTACTTTAAAAAATCAAATGTAGATTATGGTGTTGAAAAGTACAATAAAGGAAAGGAAATATTCATTAATGAGACTCAATAGTAGATTTGAATGGCAAAAGAAAAAATCAGAGAACTTGAAAACTGATAAATAAAGATTACATGATCTGAAAAACAAGAAGTAAAAAGAATAAAGAAAAATGAGCAGTCTCAGAGCAACGCAAATCACCATTTATTGCACCAAAATACAAGTAATGGTAGTACCGGAAGGACAGGAAAGAAAGGTACAGAAGAAATAAAATATTCAAAGAAATGACAGAAAACTTTCCAATTTAGTGAAAAACACTAATACACACATCTAACAGCTGAACAAGCTATTAACATGTTAAACACAAAGGGATCCATACTCAGAAACATCATAGTCAATATGCTGAAAGCCCAAGATAAAGAGAAAATCTTGAAAATAGCAAGAGAAAAATGACCCATCACAATAAGAGTAACAGTCAGAAACCCCAGACACAGGATAATGTGACTCCTCTAGTGGCTTCCCACCTTAAAATAAAATATTTAAATCAGCAAGTGCCCCTCATTCCCTAATCTCATGCTATCCTTTCCTGAAAATGCCTTTACTTTATCCCACATTTTGATCTTAGTTTGGATAGGTATAGAATTCTTGGTTGGAAATAATTTTTCCTCAGAGTTTGAAACTCTGCTCTATTTTCCTTTTGGAAGCTTTAAGAATACTGAATGTTTCTCTTCAGTCTCAGCCCTGAAATGTCATAAAAATGTGTCTGTGTGGATTACTTTCCTTTCAAGATGATGGACGCTCAATGGGCCCTTTTGACTTGTAAATTCCCATGTGTGCATGTGCATGCATGAGTGTTTGATTATTCTTCCACCACCTCTCATGTGTCAAGTTTCGTTAGTTCTGTCTTAAGATACCTTCCTGTTCTCTGCCAAAGTCTGGGAGGAACTTTGTGCAACCCCAAGTGCACCATTCTATTCTCTTGATCATCACCTGGCACACAACTGTGCCTAATAAATATTTATCAATTGCCAAAGTGAAACTAGCTATTAGGAGTGACTAACAAGATGAACTGAAATGTGATGGGCTATGCATACATCAAGGGCTTCGCTAATGGCTCAGGAGTATAAGAGTCCTGCAATGCAGGAGACCCAGGAGATGAGGGTTCGATCCCTGGGTCAGGAAGATCCCTTAGAGAAGGGCATAGCAACCCGCTGTAGTACTGTTGCTAAGAAAACCCCAGGGACAGAGGAGCCTGGAGGGCTATGGTTTGGACCATAAAGAGTCAGACACAACTGCCGCGACTGAGCACAGCACTCTCGACACATACATACATCTCTTCTCTAGGCTGGATGGCCCTGCAACCTCTCCTTCTGTCCTCTTTCTCTTGTTGGCTTCTGTGTGTTCCTGACTCTGATTCTCAAAGATATTATATGTTTCACTTCTGCCTTGATATCACCTTTATTCACCAATTCTCCAAAACTATCTCCAGTACAGCCCTGACTTCTCCAGAAGTCTTCTGGCTCCAGAATCATGCATTTAATCGCTCAATTATTCTAGCTATAAAATTCCTAAAATTAATAATCACCTAAAAATAATAGTAGTTTCCAGTTATTGAGCAAAGGTAGATATTATCCCTATTTTTCATATGAAGCTTGGAAACTTGCCTGGGTGAAAAGAGATTTCAATCCAGGTCTGACTCCAGGGCCTCTTGCATTTTCAGCCTCTCAGTCTTCACTGTGTGGTCCTAAGAGTCAAATGAGGCAAACTCTGCACAGACTTTGGTTATGTTCATGGAAATGCAAATTCTCTATTGAAATTTTCTTTCTAGAGCTGGGGAGATTAACACAAATGAATGCATCTGGATGATAAGATGTAAGATGAGCTAGCAGTTATGGGGAGGGTGGAGGAGGCTGGCTAGGTTTCTGGGGGGAGAAGAGGGATTTTGGCAGTGCCCTTGAAGAGCCTCATCCAGGTGCTGCTTGGACAAGCAGAACTAGGTGATAACAGCAGAGAGCAGTGCTTTTGTTGGCATTGCTTCCTCCACGGATGACGAAGCCAAGGGCAGTGTGTTCCTGCTTGCAGGGTGGAAACAAGCTGTGCATTAGGAGGTAAATCTCTGGCTTGCAAAAGGTTGAATAAGATACTCCTTTAAAAAGCTCATCAGTTGGCTAAATTTAGGGTGGTGAACACCAACAGGCCAAGAATATTCTTTGGCCTTGGGCCCATAGCATTTTCATTTGAATGGGAATTGGATGTATTTTTATTTCCTCTTGACTCTTATCACCTTTGTCTTTAGAGGCAGGAGACTAGGTGCTGATAATTGAGTAGGGCCCTGTGATTGATGACTAATGTCCCTGTTGAGTATGACAGTTAAAGATGGCCCTGTTTTTTTGGATCCTGTTTTTCTATGAGTGGTTGAATATGCCCTGTGACATTTTTGTATAAATTTGTTTCATCAGTTATCAATCTAGATGAGCCTTTCTTGACTCTGCTCTTTTTTTCCTCTGAATTTACTTCTTTGAACCTTATTCTTTTCTTTGAAGATATTTTCGAAGACAAGAATATCATTGGCATGAGGAACCCTTTGCTGACCATATAAAAATGGTCTGAATGCCTGTTTGTTTGGTTACTGATTCAGTGCCACCACTCCATGTCAACTTCCATGACTTCAGAGAGGCCCTTCCTCCAAGCCAGCATCCTGCTAACTAGACTGTGAAAATAAACATCCAAACCTATCAATTTTGAGAAGCAATAAGACAAAGGGGGAAAAAAAAGTGTGGACTCTGATCAGCAGGTCCAACTTCCAATACCAACTTTGCTATTTATTGGACATATTATTTGCCACTGTGAGCATCAGTTTCCTTATCTATCAGAAGATGATAATACTTTCATTGAAAACTTTTATTTAGCTTAAAAAGAATGTACTTAGGTGGTATATAGGTGGTTATTCTCTTCCTTCTTCTTTTACAAGGAGCCTTTGGCTTTTCCTCTGCCCTCTGGCACTGCACATTCAGCAGCACCAATCCCTGGCTCTGTCACAGTGCTAATTCATTGTGAACCCTAGGGAGAATACTCAGTTTTTCATATCAAGGAACCTCTACTTTTCCTTTTCTCCTTTTATTGGTTTGTTCCTCAGTAGACTTTAGCAGTTTTTAATTACATCTATTAGTCTGGTTCAGATTTATTCATTCACTCAGCAAATGTGTATTGAACGCTTTTATATGCCAACGCTGCATTAAGTGCTAAAGGTATAATGTCTCTGTCCTCGATGAACCTGCAGTTTAGTGGAGAAAACAGTTGAGTCAACACACAACTGCAACTGAACCAACTGATGCTAAGACAGTGCAGACATACATAGGAACGCACCTAAGCCAAACAGGAGGGGGGGGGGGGGGGGCACTAAGGGCTTCTTGAGCTCCCCTAGTGGGTCAGCAGTAAAGAATTCACCTGCAGTGCAGGAGACATGGGTTCAATCCCTGTGTCAGGGAGATCCCCTGGAGGAGTGCATGGCAACCCATTCCAGTACTCTTGCTGGGAAGATTCCATGCACAGAGGAGCCTGGTGGGCTGCAGTCCATGGGGTCGCAAAGAGTTGGACATGATTGAAATGACTAAGCACAGAGCTTCTTGGTAGAGGGGAACTTTATACTGAAATCTAAGAATGGGTAACAGTTGACAAGGTTGAGGCCTGGAAGGGGTAGAGTGTTATGAAGACTGGTGAATGTGAGGGCAGTCACATCTGTGCGGCATGGAGTGGCCTAGGCCTGGGAGAGACTGTGCTCACATTGGAATTTCCTACCTAGAGGCTTCTGAGAGGCTGTGGGGCCTGGAGATGTTTCAGAGAGGCAGAGAATCATTGGAGATGACTGTGAGAATTGTCCTTTTGTGGAGTATTTTAAAAGGTACTTTATCATGTTTTAGATACTATTCTGAAATAGTCCCAGTGTAATACTTGTATTGGTTAATGGGTCAGTATTTTTGTGCATTTATGTGTGGAGAGGTGCAAAGTGTGGGGGAAAGTCACTTCTCTTAAGTTTTATGGCATGACAGTGAATGTGTTTTCTGTGTAGGCTGTTCATTTTCCAGGCCTAAGCAGTTTGAAGAACTGGCTATGACATATTTGGCCCAAATACCCATCTCTACTTAGGTATTCATGAGACTCTCATTGACCCTAGAAAAGATTCAGCTGCTTTAAACAAGGTTTAGGCTGATAGAAATGAAGGGATATATGATACAAGAAACAGGGCCATGGATCCCTGCCTAGATATGAGAGACATAGAAGAAAAGTGTAAGTGTATAATTGTGTGTGTGTGTGAGTTGAAGATGAGTGGGAGGCCAGCATACCATCAAAGCTGCTGCCACTTTTTACCTTCCATCTCCAGTGCTTTTCTACCTTGCCCATCCTAGGTAGGGAACATCTAGGAGCTTCATTATAGAGTCCCACTTGGGTTATCAAGGTAGGGTCAAACGGGCTCAATAGTTTCAAGTCTGCCTTGGTTATGTAGGAGGCTCTTCCACTGGAAACTTGAAGTCATGCATCTCTGAAAAGAGGTGGAGTGTTGTCTCCTTTATCCTTACCACCTAGCCACACCCATCTCAATTACCATTGAGTGTAATACAAGATAGATCTGTTTGAAGACCTGGAGCTGACTGCAGCTCAGATCATCAGCTCCTTATAGCAAAATTCAGGATTTAACTAAAGAAAGCAGGGAGAACCAATAGGCCAGTCAGGTATGACCTAAATCAAATCCCCTATGAATATACATAGGGAGGTAACAAATAGATTCAAGAGATTAGATCTGGTAGACAGAGTGCCTGAAAAACTATGTATAGAGCTTTGTCATATTGTACAGGAAGCAATGAGCAAAACCATCCCAAAGAAAAAGAAATGCAAGTGGTTTTCTGAGGAGGTTTTACAAATAGCTGAGGAAAGAAAAGAAGCGCAAAGCAAGGGAGAAAGGGAAAGGTATATCCAACTGAATGCAGAGTTCCAGAGAATAGCAAGGAGAGACAAGAAGGCTTCCTTCAGTAAACAAAGCAAAGAAACAGAAGAAAAATTGGAGATATCAGAGGAAAAGTTCATGCAAAGATGAGCACAATAAAGGACAGAATTGGTAAAGACCTAGTAAAAGCAGAAGAGATCAAGTAGAGATGGCAAGAATACAGAGAAGAATTGTTCAAAAAAGATCTTAATGACCCAGATAACCACGATAGCTAGTCACTCACCTAGAGCCAGATATTCCAGAGTGTGAAGTCAAGTGGGCCTCAGGAAACACTGCTGCCAATAAAGCTAGTGGAGGTGATGGAATTCCAACAGAACTATTTTAAATCCTAAAAGATGATGCTATTAAAGTGCTGCATGCAATCTGTCAACAAATTTGGAAAACCCAGGAGGGCCACAAGATTGGAAAAGGTCAATCTTAATCCCAATTCCCAAGAAGGGAAGTACTAGAGAATGTTTAAAATTCCAAACAGTCATACTCACTTCCCATGCTAGTAGGTTATTCTTAAAAGCCTTCAAGCTAGGCTTCAGTAGTGCTTAAATTGAGAGCTTCCAGATGTATAGGCTGGGTTTATAAAATGTGGAGAAACCACAGATCAAATTGCCAGTATTTGCTGGATCATAGAGAAAGCAAGGGAATTCCAGAAAAATATCTACTTCTGTTTCATTGACTATGCTAAAGCCTTTGACTGTGTGAATCATAACAAGTTATGGAAAACTATTAAAGAGATGGGAACCATCTTACCTGTCTCCTGAGAAACCTGTATACTGGTCAAGAAGCAACAGGTAGAGCCGTAAATGGAACAACTGACAGGTTCAAAATTGAGAAAGGAGTACGATAAGGCTATATATTGTCATCCTGTTTATTCAACTTATATGCAGAACACATCGTGCAAAATGCTAGGTTGGATGAGTTACAAGCTAAAGTCAAGATTGCCTGGAGAAATATCAACAACCTTATATATGTAGATGATATCATTCTAATGGCAGAAAGTGAAGAGAAACTAAAGAGCCTCTTGATGAGGGTGAAAGAGGAGAGTAAAAAAGCTGGCTTAAACTTCAATATTAAAAAAAAAAAAAGATCATGGCATCCACCCTTATCATAGCAAATAGATGGGGAAAAAGTAGAAGCAGTGATGAATTTCCTCTTCTGAGGCTCTAAAATCACTGCAGATGGTGACTGAAACCATGAAATTAGAAGATGATTGCTTCTTGGAAGGAAAGCTATGATAAACATAGACAGCATATTAAAAAGCAGAGACATCACTTTGCCAACAAAGGTCAGTATAGTTAAGGCTATGGTCTTTTTAGTAGTCATGTACTTATGTGAGAGTTGGATCATAAAGAAGGCTAAGCACAGAAGAATTAATGATTTTGAGCTACAGTGCTGGAGAAAATTCTTGAGAGTCCCTCAAACCTAAATACTCATTGGCAGGACTGATGCTGAAGCTGAAGCTCCAATACTTTGGCCACCTGATGCAAAGAGCACCTCATTGGAAAAGGCCCTGATGCCGGGAAAGATTGAAGGTAAAAGAAGAAGGCAACAGAGGATGAGATGGTTGGATGGCATCACCTATTCAATGGACATGAAGTTGGGCAAATTCCAGAAGATAGTGAAAGACAGGGAAGCCTAGTGTGCTTCAGTCCATGGGGTTTCAAAGTTGGACTTGGCAACTGAACAACAAGAAGTTCTTTTTGATCCCAGAATCTTCAGATCCTGAGATGACTGGTAATTCTGACCCTATTCAGCAATCTCAGGGTGGATCCTGAGGCTGATGTCTCTTTTTCTTTAAATCATAAGAGACTACTATCAGCAGTTGTATGCCAATAAAATGGACAACTTGGAAGAAATGGACAAATTCTTAGAAAAGTACAATTTTCCAAAACTGAACCAGGAAGAAATAGAAAATCTTAACAGACCCATCATAAGCATGGAAATTGAAACTGTAATCAGAAATCTTCCAGCAAACAAAAGCCCACGTCCAGACGGCTTCACAGCTGAATTCTACCAAAAATTTCGAGAAGAGCTAACACCTATCCTACTCAAACTCTTCCAGAAAATTTCAGAGGAAGGTAAACTTCCAAACTCATTCTATGAGGCCACCATCACCCTAATACCAAAACCTGACAAAGATGTCACAAAAAAAGAAAACTGCAGGCCAATATCACTGATGAACATAGATGCAAAAATCCTCAACAAAATTCTAGCAATCAGAATCCAACAACACATTAAAAAGATCATACACCATGACCAAGTGGGCTTTATCCCAGGGATGCAAGGATTCTTCAATATCTGCAAATCAATCAGTGTAATTCACCACATTAACAAATTGAAAAATAAAAACCATATGATTATCTCAATAGATGCAGAGAAGGCCTTTGACAAAATTCAACACCCATTTATGATAAAAACTCTCCAGAAAGCAGGAATAGAACGAACTTACCTCAACATAATAAAAGCTATCTATGACAAACCCACAGCAAACATTATCCTCAATGGTGAAAAATTGAAAGCATTTCCCCTAAAGTCAGGAACAAGACAAGGGTGTCCACTTTCACTGCTACTATTCAACATAGTTCTGGAAGTTTTGGCCACAGCAATCAGAGCAGAAAAAGAAATAAAAGGAATCCTAATTGGAAAAGAAGAAGTAAAACTCTCACTGTTTGCAGATGACATGATCCTCTACATGGAAAACCCTAAAGACTCCACCAGGAAATTACTAGAGCTCATCAATGAATATAGTAAAGTTGCAGGATATAAAATCAACACACAGAAATCCCTTGCATTCCTATACACCAATAATGAGAAAGTAGAAAAAGAAATTAAGGAAACAATTCCATTCACCATTGCAACGAAAAGAATAAAATACTTAGGAATATATCTACCCAAAGAAACTAAAGACCTATATATAGAAAACTATAAAACACTGATGGAAGAAATCAAAGAGGACACTAATAAATGGAGAAATATACCATGTTCATGGATCAGAAGAATCAATATAGTGAAAATGAGTATACTACCCAAAGCAATTTACAAATTCAATGCAATCCCTATCAAGCTACCAGCCATATTTTTCACAGAACTAGAACAAATAATTTCAAGATTTGTATGGAAATACAAAAAACCTCGAATTGCCAAAGCAATCTTGAGAAAGAAGAATGGAACTGGAGGAATCAACTTGCCTGACTTCAGGCTCTACTACAAAGCCACAGTCATCAAAACAGTATGGTACTGGCACAAAGACAGACATATAGATCAATGGAACAAAATAGAAAGCCCAGAGATAAATCCACACACCTATGGACACCTTATCTTTGACAAAGGAGGCAAGAATATACAATGGAGTAAAGACAATCTCTTTAACAAGTGGTGCTGGGAAAACTGGTCAACCACTTGTAAAACAATGAAACTAGATCACTTTCTAACACCGCACACAAAAATAAACTCAAAATGGATTAAAGATCTAAATGTAAGACCAGAAACTATAAAACTCCTAGAGGAGAACATAGGCAAAACACTCTCCGACATAAATCACAGCAGGATCCTCTATGATCCACCTCCCAGAATTCTGGAAATAAAAGCAAAAATAAACAAATGGGATCTAATTAAAATTAAAAGCTTCTGCACTACAAAGGAAAATATAAGCAAGGTGAAAAGACAGCCTTCTGAATGGGAGAAAATAATAGCAAATGAAGCAACTGACAAACAACTAATCTCAAAAATATACAAGCAACTCTTGCAGCCCAATTCCAGAAAAATAAACGACCCAATCAATAAATGGGCCAAAGAACTAAATAGACATTTCTCCAAAGAAGACCTACGGATGGCTAACAAACACATGAAAAGATGCTCAACATCACTCATTATCAGAGAAATGCAAATCAAAACCACAATGAGGTACCACTTCACACCAGTCAGAATGGCTGCGATCCAAAAATCTGCAAGCAATAAATGCTGGAGAGGGTGTGGAGAAAAGGGAACCCTCCTACACTGTTGGTGGGAATGCAAACTAGTACAGCCACTATGGAGAACAGTGTGGAGATTCCTTAAAAAATTGCAAATAGAACTACCTTATGACCCAGCAATTCCACTGCTGGGCATACACACCGAGGAAACCAGAATTGAAAGAGACACATGTACCCCAATGTTCATCGCAGCACTGTTTATAATAGCCAGGACATGGAAACAACCTAGATGTCCATCAGCAGATGAATGGATAAGAAAGCAGTGGTACATATACACAATGGAGTATTACTCAGCCGTTAAAAAGAATTCATTTGAATCAGTTCTGATGAGATGGATGAAACTGGAGCCAATTATACAGAGTGAAGTAAGCCAGAAAGAAAAACACCAATACAGTATAGTAACAGATATATATGGAATTTAGAAAGATGGCAATGACGACCCTGTATGCAAGACAGGAAAAAAGACACAGCTGTGTATAACGGACTTTTGGACTCAGAGGGAGAGGGAGAGGAAGAGGGTGGGATGATTTGGGAGAATGGCATTCTATCATGTATACTATCATGTAAGAATTGAATCGCCAGTCTATGTCTGATGCAGGATACAGCATGCTTGGGGCTGGTGCATGGGGATGACCCACAGAGATGTTATGGGGAGGGAGTTGGGAGGGGGATTCATGTTTGGGAACACATGTAAGAATTAAAGATTTTAAAATTAAAAAAATAAAAAACTAAAAAAAAATAAAAATAAAGGAAAATTAAAAAAAAGAAGTGGAAATTGAAAAAAAAATAAAAATAAAAATTAATCAATTTATTTTAATTGAAGGATAATTACTTTACAATATTATGATAGTTTTTGCCATACATCAACATGAGTTGGTCACAGGTATACATGTGTCCCCCCCATCCTGAACCCCCTTCCCTTCTCCCTCTCTAAACTATCCCTTTGGGTTGTCCCAGAGCACTGGCTTTGGGTGCCCTGCTTCATGCATCTTTATAACACTCTTCTTTCAGCACTTTCATCTATTCCCATCTTTGAATCAGAATTCCTCTATTGCCAGAAAACTTCTCAGAGATTCTAGTTCATTTTGCATGTGAGGAAACTAATGCATCAGGAAGTGCAGTGATGTGTCTAAAGTCACAGAACTAGCTGGTATGAGAACCAGGTCACTAATTCTTAGCTCAGTTGTGTATAGTCTCAAATGTTGGTTTCAGAAGTGTGAGAGACTACTGACATGTGCTAACATTGTGCTAAGGGCCTTACACAGGCTTACATCATTGATTTACCATCTGGCCCTTCCATTAGGGCCACTGATAGAACAAAAGAAGGGAACAGACTCAAAGAGTAAAGCAACTTATTCACAGATGGAGTGCGGATTCAGAACAAGGTATAGAACCTACATTCTTTCTCCAAGACAACTTGATCTTTACCTGCCCCACTTGAATCTAAGAACTAAAGGAGTTTGGACTGGGGTCAGAGGTTGCAACCTTTTGCTATTAACAGACACCATCGCAGAAATTCATACCTGGTCTGGCCCTGCATTTCATTGTTACCCTCTACATTGGGCTTAGTCTTTACTTTGAGACAACCTTTAGAACAATCCTGATTGAAACCAGTGTCTGCCCTAGCTGGCTCCTGGGGAGTGTATTTTTTAATCGCAGATGGGAATACCAGACCACCTTACCTGCCTTCTGAGAAACCTGTGTGCAGGTAAAGAAGCAATAGTTAGAACCAGACATGGAACAATGGACTGGTTCCAAACTGGGAAAGGAGTACGTCAAGGCTGTGTATTGTCACCCTGCTTACTGTTTAATTTATACACAGAGTACATTTATGCAAAATGCTGGGCTGGATGGAGAATGAGCTGGAATCAAGATTGCAGGGAGAAATATCAATAACCTCAGATATGCAGATGACACCACCCTAATGGCAGAAAGCAAAGAGGAACTAAAGAGCCTCTTGAAGAGGGTGAAAGAGGAGAGTGAAAAATCTGGCTTCAAACTCAACATTCAAAAAACTAAGATCATGGTACCCAATCCCATCACTTCATGGCAAATAGATGGGGAAACAATGGAAACAGTGGCAGGCTTTATTTTCTTGGGCTCCAAAATCACTGAGGACAGTGACTGTAGCCACAAAATTAAAAGATACTTGCTCCTTGGAAGAAAAGCTATGACAAACCTAGATAGTGTATTACAAAGCAGAGACATCAATTTGCTGACAAAAGGCCATGTAGTCAAAGTTATGGTTTTCTGGTAATCATTTATGGATGTGAGAGATGGACCATAAAGGAGGCTGAACACTGAAGAACTGATGCTTTCGAACTGTGGTGCTGAAGAAGACTCTTGAGAGTCACTTGGACAGTAAGGAGATTAAACCAGTCAATCCTAAAGGAAATCAACTTTGACTATTCACTGGAAGGACTGATGCTGAAGCTGAAGCTGCAGTACTTTGGCTACCTGATGCGAAGAGTCAACTCATTGGAAAAGACCGTGATACTGGGAAAGACTGAAGGCAGGAGGAGAAGGGATGACAGAGGATGAGATGGTTGGATGGTATCACCAACACAATGGACATTAACTTGAGCACACACCAGGAGATGATGAAGGACAGGGAAGCCTGGTGTGCTGCGGTCCACTGGATAACAAAGAGTCGAACACGACTGAGCACCTGAACAACAATAACAAGATCTTGATTCTACTCAGGTTTATTCTTTGCTTTGAGGTTGCTTAAAGAATCCTTGCTGACTATGGAAGAAATAATTTTAAAACACAGAGCTCGCCTATTTCAGAGAGAGGTCTCAAATTTTTTCAAGCAGCCTTTCATAATGGCTTACTGGAAAGACCTCTTCATTTGTAGACTTATCGATCACATTTAATCTCTACCTGGAGTCCTTGTTTATCTTATTACAGAGGTTCTTAGAAAAGGTGAGTATGACTGAAAATTGTAGTTTCTCTTTATTTACAAATAGAAATTTCTCCCTCCTTGCTTCTGAATTGATCACGGCTGATATGAGTTTTGTGGCCATGCATTCAATTCCTTTAAATCACATCAAGCACCCACAGCATGCTGGTCACTACAGTGAAGATAGTCAGGCTGAGTTATTTCCACTTGTCTTTAGTGTTTAACTTTTGGAAGGTGGAGATCCGGAATGTAGATTTTAAAGGGGCCAGAGTTTTAACAGTATAGTCATTGTCTTAGGTCAAGTTGTTTATGTTAGTTATTTATTTGGGCTTATTTGTGCATTTTGAGTTTGATATGCTTGTCTGTGGTGTACCATGATTCTCAGATGGCTTCATGATGTTTCTGATTTTCCTGAAGTCATCATGCATTTCTTAAACATGCTCCTTCTCCACATGCAGGCTCACTTGCCTCTCTTTCATGACAGCAATTTGAGGAAATCCCAGGTCTAAGCACCTTTTCATCTTGGTCTAAAGAGTACAGGGCCAGGCAACTCCTGAGGGCCAGGAGTCCTCGTCAACGCTCGAGGACTGAGTCCAGCAGGTGAGACTGAGCTTTCTTCCTGGCTTGTGCACAGATGTCTCTCTCATCCTCCAGCCAAGAGCTTTCTGGTTTTTTGCTGAATTACTGACCCACTATGAGCTCTCACATTATCTCAATCTCCCAGACCTGCTGTGGACTGGTTTTTCTCAGGAGAGAATCTCCCAAGACATACAAAGTGCCAGAAGGCACTGGGAAAGAATACAGCTTCTTTGCCCACGTGAATAGTCTGGAGTGGGCTTGGAGATGAGGTATAGGGAGACAGTGGTGATATTGGACACCAACCCTTCCACTTTCAGAATGAAACCTATTCTTTAGGAAACTTCTGTTCTGAAACCCTCTAGGTAATGGAACAGTGTAAGAGGCTGTGGACCTCTGAGTGAATAGAGTGAAGGGGACTTTGCAGTGTGTAAGATGTGCTGGTGGACATCAACCTTGGAATCTTCTTCGTGGAGTGTTTTTCTAACCCCTACCCCCAGACTTGTCTCCCCTTCCGCCCTGACTTTGCTAGCTTTACTTAGCTCTCCTTCTTGATTTTTCCCTTTCTTGATAGCTCAAACTGCAGTGTGGATACTCACTGCAGTGTGTTCTGGGATGAGCTGGGGGGATTCAGTAGGCCTTGGAGTAACTTTATTCTTGAGTCTGAGGGTCTCAGAAGTAGAATGCGTCTTGGTCTGGGTGTTAAATTAAACCTCTCTGTGTTATTGCCTTATTTTAAGATCACAAAGGCCTCAAAGCTATGGTGGCAGCCTACCCTTGTGTGGTTAAGCGCACTGTATCATCTCATATAGTTGTGATAGTTTTTCTGAGGGTCTTAGCTATTTATCTTATATCAGCAAACACTGAACTGCCTCAATACAAATGCTAAGAATGGGGTGTGTAGGTCCCTAAGATGAGATGACAAAGGAGATTATTACCCCTGAAGGCATCTGGCCTAAATTATTGAGATGGAAAGACTGCTAGGGCTGGCTGAACAGCCTCTCTCTTCAATCTTACCTCTTGCAGCTGCTTAGTAAATGGCAAGAGCAAGGAAAAAAAAAATATGGATATGGCCTTACTTCTCTGGGATCCATTTATTCAGTAAAAAGGATTCCGGAATTAGATGGTCTTTCTCCTCTTCATTTTTCGTAACAGATTTTCCCTCTCTGTTACATCATAAGATTGATTTCCATCTTCAAAATGTGTTCATGAGGATGAGAGCTTTTCAGTGAAAGCATTACAAATCATTGACAAACACTGAGCATCTTTGGGACAAGTGAGGCTGTTCCTACAATGCTCATTTTTCACAGACAGCAATGCCACTTGCTATCTTCCTGTATTTCCAATTTTACATTGTCCTTGTCTGTTTGAAGGTTAGGTATGTGATTTCCAGATGAGCTTGTGCCAGCTTTTAAAATTTGCATCATTTGAGGAGAAGGAGCAGTGACAGCTAATTGACACAGAAATGGCTAAGGAAGCCAGGCTGAGTTGGAAGCCCTGATTCCAATGAACCCCCTTATTTTCTGAGTGCTGGCTTGTCACCAATAAGACCGTATTTCAAAGTGATTTCACAGGTATTGGTTCACTGACTCTTTCTAGCATCTGTGAGAGAGGAAGAGGAGGAAAGATTAAGTCCATGTGGCAGAAGCAGAAGCTGAGAGCTTGAATGTTTTTGTGACTTAGCCTTAACCCAAAGCAGGTTAATGGCAGGGCTGGGATACAAACCTAATTCTTTATGCACAGTACTTGGAGAGACCAAGGCCTGGGGAAATGTTCCTTAGGAGTCTATATAAAGCTCTTTGGTTTTTCAGTAGTGAGAAACTCAGATGGAATCAGAACATCAGCCACAAGAGACTGGGATTTTGAAAAGAATCTCAGTGGCAGCAAAAGATGTGATACAAAATAGCCTGAGGATGCCTGCATCTCAACCATAGACTTCTTGTACATTTGATGCCATAGATTTTGAACTGACTACTCCAGGGATTATTTCCCTTCAATTGTCCATTTAGATTCTAGGAACCTCTATCAGGAAAAGAAGCTGACACTTTCTGTCAGACCCTTTCCACAGCTCAGCTTCTACAGTGGCCTGTGATACACCTGGCTGGACACATGTGACTTTGAATGTTTTAGAGGAGAATTTATTGGGATTTTATTTTCTTTTTGATGTCTCCAAAGTTTCAAAACTTTAACTGGCACTTTACTTTTTCACTGATTTTCTGACTTGAAATAGACGTATTCTAATCCATCATGTCTCTCAGACATAAGTTCTTGCTCTGGATTTTCTTGATGCCCTTGTTCCTTGGCTGTGATCTCTCACTGAAGGTCCGAGTCTGTTCTTTGGATCCCTGATAGCTTGCCTGATTCCAAAACCCGATTCCATCCCGAACTTTGGCTTCTGGGCTCCTCCAGTCTCTTGCCCTCTGACCTGAACCACGTGTTATTTTCAGTCTTGCTCTTTTCCCTGTGGTTTTACCTGACCACTCTTACTGATCATTGTCCTTGTACAGGAGAAGTTATTTTGTAATTTTGGAGCAAAACAAATTATCAAAATGCCATCTTATGGAACTCTGAAAAAGTTTTTGTCAAACTCTTCAATTTATTGATGAGAAAAAAGGGCCCAAAGAGGCTGAGTAAATTGCTTCAGTTCACAAACAGTGTTGGTGGCTGAGCCAAGTGTAGAACTTAGGCATTTCACCACTGTGTATCTATGGTATCTCCTAATTTTCTTAAATTTATAAAAACATCTAAACTCCACTGGCAAAGGAAAGGAGAGATAGAAACATCTTTTCAAACAGAATGGTGCACATTTCTCTCTTCTGTCCCTTGCCTGTCTTCATAAATCCTTAATCTCCTAGAGAAGGAGAGGAATCTCTAATACAAGTGTTCTGCTTGCCTAGTGATTCTAGTATCCCAAGAGTCAAGGCCATGGGCCATTAGCAGAAAGCATTAGCAGTTGGTTCCCACAAAGAACCAGAGGTGATCTCCATGGCAACCATGACTAGACTGGAAATGGCAGCTAGTATTGCATCCTGGAGCTATTGTTGGTCATAGAAGACCACAGACCACAGATGCAATGAGCTCCGGGGGACCCATGGTCTCAGACTGGTGACACTGGATCCCAGCCAAAGTTTGTAAGTGAATGAGCTTGAACAAACTTGATTTGTTAAGCTGTACAGATGAGAACCAGAAAAACTCAAATTGAGAGCTGGCCTATATTTTGTCCTGGAGCTGTCTGAGCCAGATTTGGAGGCTTCTCTGTGATATGGGGGCTTCCTCTGTGCCTTGGAAACAAGCCTGTGCCCAGGGTCACCCAACCTGAGCTGGCTAGATTTGTGTTTTCTGCTGTATTCTCTCTAAGCCACACATGCCCCCATGAGGTCTATCTTAGGGCAGAGCCCAGACTTTTAAGGACCTCCACTTGGCCCTCTAGTCTCTCTCTAGGGACAGTGAGGCCCCAGGTGTAACTCGGGGTGGATATAATTTAAAGGGGTAATGATCTTGGATGTGGAAGCTGCCATGGGTCTAGTTCACTTCTAAGCCCTCTGTTTTTTGGTGGCAGTGACTGCAAATCTAAGAATCCTAGACCAAGTGGTTCAGTTCAGTTCAGTCGCTCAGTCGTGTCCGACTCTTTGCGACCCCATGAATTGCAGCACACCAGGCCTCCCTGTCCATCACCATCTCCCGGAGTTCACTCAGACTCACGTCCATCAAGTCAGTGATGCCATCCAGCCATCTCATCCTCGGTCGTCCCCTTCTCCTGCCCCCAATCCCTCCCAGCATCAGAGTCTTTTCCAATGAGTCAACTCTTCTCATGAGGTGGCCAAAGTACTGGAGCTTCAGCTTTAGCATCATTCCTTCCAAAGAAAACCCAGGGTTGATCTCCAGAGTGGACTGGTTGGATCTCCTTGCAGTCCAAGGGACTCTCAAGAGTCTTCTCCAACACCACAGCTCAAAAGCATCAATTCTTCGGCACTCAGCCTCCTTTACAGTCCAACTCTCACATCCATACATGACCACAGGAAAAATCATAGCCTTGACTAGACGAACCTTAGTTGGCAAAGTAATGTCTCTGCTTTTGAATACACTATCTTGGTTGGTCATAACTTTTCTTCCAAGGAGTAAGCGTCTTTTAATTTCATGGCTTGCAGTCACCATCTGCAGTGATTTTGGAGCCCCCCAAAATAAAGTCTGACACTGTTTCTACTGTTTCCCCATCTATTTCCCATGAAGTGATGGGACCGGATGCCATGATCTTCATTTTCTGAATGTTGAGCTTTAAGGTAGGTTGCTGAAAACTAGGAAAGAAGTAGTGGGTTTAGAGGTCAGATGCACGTTTGTGTTGTTTAGGCTGCTTTCTGCCCCAAATACTGTTGTGTCATTTATCTGCCCACATCATCCCGTCTCCCCTGCTGCTATGCTTTCTTACTATCTGCTTCCTTTCTTTGTCAGAAAAGAAAACAGGCATTTTCTAGTAGACATTTCCACAGCTTTAGCAGCCTATGACAGATACAGCCTGATTCACATGACCTTAAGCATTGTTAGAGGAGATGCTGAGATAGCTGCAACAGGCTAGGATTGGAAAAAAAAGGACTCTGGTCCTGGATTACAGTGAGAAACCTCTTCCATTCAATATTAAGTGCTTAACATACCTTCACTGAAGACTATGCTGTGTGAGCATACAAAGATGAATGAGGGAAAGCTTCCTGGAGGAGGTGGTACCTGAGCTGTATCTTCGAGGTTGAATGAGGCAAGGAAAGAGCAGAAGGGCATTCCAGATGGCAGGGTCATCAGGAGGAAAAGCATGGAGGTGAGAATGAGTGGGAGTGCAGGGATGTCACAAGCATTTGGATTTTGCTGCAGTATGTAGTGAATCAAAGCAGGAGATTGAGATAGAAGTGTGGCAATCATTTTTATCATATGCTGACTGTGCTATTCGTTCTATCACTGTTGTTATTTGAGGGATCTTAATGAAAGCTATTTTTTGATTATCCATGTTAATGGAACTTCAAATACAAAATAATGGATAATTCTCAAGTCTCTGAAATCCGGCCAGGAAAAGTGACCAGATGAGAGTGTGGGGTGCTTTCCTTTGTACCTGTCCATGTGCATGCGTCTCTCAGCTCTCCTCTGGGGCCTTCTCGGGAGCCTGTCTTCTTCCTCCTGCCTGCACATGTTGAAGAGTGGCTGGGGGAAGCTCTGGGCTGGGTAAAAGGCTTCAGAAATAACCTTGATATTTGAGCTGGGAGACCTCAGACAAGTTATTTTACCTCGCTGCACTTCTGTTCCCTTGTTTCTAAAATGAAGGGATTATTACTCTGAAATCTTGATGAGGAAATTTACTTTGCTCTGAATGCCCCTGGCTCCAAAGATGATGTCAGATGTGGTTTTCCTGAATTGTAATTTTATATTATTAAAAAAGTACCCTGGCACATTAAAGAATGAAATAAAATGCAATTATAAAATATTATACTATACGTATATGAAAATTAATATATTAAATATTAAAATGTAATGATAATACTGCTTATTTACATATATAAAATCATATGTCTATATATTCATATATATAAACACACTCATGCACACATATATACATATTTTACAGTAGTAGTGCAGCTATACTGTCTTTCTTAGCTCACATCTGAAAGTCATCTTAGAATTTTGGATAAGTTTTGGCATCATTGCAGAGAAGTAAATCTGTGAGGAAATCCAAAATAAATACTACTGCCACCTCATCCTCTTTTTTTTATATTAATAGTACAACCTAATTGGAGTCTATATAAACCATATATTCCAGGTATGTAGGGTAGGACAGGAGACTTTCACATGGAAAAGTGTTTGTATGAAATGGATCATGGCCTGAAGACATTCCTGGGGTCAAGTGTGGAGGTTGTGAGGGAGTCATTCAGTATACTAATTGTACAATAGCTACCATTTGTCAGGTATAGTGTTCTTTATGTACATCATCTTTAACCTATATACAAACTTACCAGGGATGTATTATTTTTCAGGTGAGGAAACTAACTCAGACAGTTTTGGTGATGTGCCTATAGTCACCAAGCCAGGGTACCAGGAGTTGGAATGCGAACTAAATTTACTAGGAAAGCTAGTTCTTCCTTCCTGGTTACCCTGCTGCTCACAGTAATCCTAGTACATGTGACATGAACTACATACCTTCACCTGCCTGAAAGTTCTGGGGGGTCTAGAAACTGCATCTTCATCTGGGAGAGGGAGTTGCAATGATTCTTAGATATGATTATATAAAGGACACAATACTTAGTCAGGGACTGATGATTCTCTATTCTGGCCCTTACAAAATATTGTGCTCTTAGCCCAATAGTTATAATATAAGTAATACACAGCTATTTTATTTATTACTTTGTTACTTACTGTTTATACGCTCAGCATATGGCAGCCCCCTACTCTAGCTTTAGATTTCTGCAGAAAGGCCATGTTTTTTCCTGGCCTTCTCCATTTGACCACCATTGTCTAGTCCAAGGTTGGACACTGATCCAAGCAGGGCCAGCCCAAGTAGCCTGCTTGCTTAACCACAGTCGACTGGCCCACGTTTGGGAATCTGACTGGGTCTGGGCCACAAAGTTTTTTTCCCCAGTGTTTTTAATAGGGATCAGAAAAAGCAGCAAGTCAGTCTCTGAGGTCTAGAGCTTTAAGGCCTACAACTCTGGGGCTGTTGTTGTTGCCCATGCTTTCCTCTACACTGGTCCATACTGAGAGACAAGAGATGGAGTGAAGCAGGGGCTCAGAGGGAAACAGAGACTAGAGGATGAGAGGAATTCAGGTGATGCATGTGCTGCTGCTTTGAGTTGTTATTCAGGTCTCAGTATTCTCTTTGTTAGGTGCCATGAGACACCTCATTGACATTTTGGCCTAAACTATTTCTGATTGAAGAACCTCTTGATGAAGTGACAGAGGAGAGTAAAAAAGCTGGCTTGAAACTCAACATTAAAATTACTAAGATCATGGCACATGGTCCCATCACTTCATGGCAAATAGATGGGGAGAAAGTGGAAGCAGTGACAGGTTTTATTTTCTTGGGCTCCAAAATCACTTGGATGGTGACTGCAGGCATGAAATTAAAAGATGCTTGCTCCTTGGAAGGAAAGTTATGGCAAACCTAGACAGTGTATTAAAAAGCAGAAACATCACTTTACTGACCAAGTAGTCAAAGCTATGGCTTTTCCAGTAGTCATGTACAGATGTGAGTTGGACCATAAAGAAGGCTGAGCACCGAAGAACTGATGCTTTTAAATTGTGGTGCTGGAAAAGACTTTTGAGATTCCCCTTGACAACAAGGATATCAAACCAGCCAATCCTAAAGGAAATCAACCCTGAATATGCATTGGAAGGACTGATGGCTGAAGCTGATGCTGCAACACTTTGGCCACCTGCTGCAAAGAGCTGACTCATTGGAAAAAACCCCAATGTTGGGAAAGATTGAAGGCAAAAGGAAGAGGGAGCAACAGAGAATGAGATGTTAGATAACATCACCAACTCAATGGACACGAATTTGAGCAAACTCAGGGAGATAGTGAAAGACCGGGAAGCCTGGTGTGCTGCAGTCCATGGGGTTGCTGAGTCGGAAATGACTTAAGAGACTGAACAGAAACACAACATTTCTTCTTGAGTTTCTGTCTCTTGTAAAAAAAATAGCTCTCACTTTGTAACTTAAAAAAAAAATTAACCCTCATAGTTGATGTGTTGGGTTCTACAGAAGGCTGGTTAGTTGAAGTGTTTAGAACACTACGCTAATGAAGCCAACAATTTGCATTTCATTGAGACACCCTGTTCCACATTGATTAATTTCACTTTGTTTCTCAGCTTATTGTTTGTAAATTGTCACTTTTGTTTTTCTGAAAAATTTCAGCTTCGGGCCTGTCTGTTTAAAAGGTAATATGCTTCAGAACAAGAATTTCAAACCATGAAGTCAAGTAAAAGTGTGTTTGGTAAGTCTCTTGAATGATATTGAAAATGTTCTGTGCTTTGTGGCCCAGTTTTGCTTCTTTCTCTCCCACCTTCAATTTGATGTTCTGATTGCTGTATTTGTTTTCAAATCTCCAAGCTTGGCCTCCGATTCTGGCTCTCAAGAAGCTCCATCTACCCTGTGATTGTAATATACTGATGATGTCTAATACCTTAAATCCCACTAATTCATTAGCTTCTTCTTCCCTTTTCCATTTCTGGGCCCTGGGTCAACTGGGAACTTATCTGAATTAGGACTCAGCTATGTGTACTTTTGGAGATAAGAGAAAGCATTCAAAAGTACATGGTAGGAATAAATGTAGAAAAAATAATAATAGATTTAAAAAAATAAAAAATTAAAATTAACAAAAGAGAAAGGAAAAAAGGAAGAAGAAAGAAAAAAAGAAAAAAAGGAAAACTCCACAGAATTGGAAAAGCCCAAAGTACAGGCAGAGGTTTATAACAACAATAAAAAAATGTGACTGAGGAAAAAAAAGGCTCAAAAGCTTAATTAGATTTCATAGTGCCAGAAAAATCAACAACTATAATGGGGCTGCAGGGGTGAGGGTGGGGAGAAAAGAAAAAGAAAAAAAAAATCCAAAAGAATCTACAGAACAAGTCAAAACATAAGAATAATAAATGTTTTTCTTGAGTCACTGCTGTCAGAGTCCTTTCCACTCGCTGGGTCACAGTCCATCCACCTCACCTCCCTAGGATGCCCTCCGACACTGTGCTGTTCTCTGGACCTGCTGTGGGGGCAGCTCAGATTCTAATCTGGTCCTGCTCATGCGTGTTCTTGCTTCCAATGTCCACAGCTATCAGAACTAGTGTGTTTTCTTTTGTGGGAGATATATATATATATATTCCATAGACACAGAATATATTCCTTTTATATATTCCATAGACACAGAATCTGCCTAGTTGATTGTATTTAATCTTCAGCTTGTACAGCTGGTGGGAAGGTTTTGGGTCTTCTTCCTTAGCCACTCTGCCCCTGGATTTCAACTGTGGTTTTATTTCCACCTCGGCATGTGGGTTGTCCATTGGGGTTTGCTCCTGAGGCTGCCCTGGAGGACTTGGGTTTGCCCCTGTGAGGGCCAGATGTGGAGGTGGTGCAGCTGCTTGAATTGCAGGGGTTCTGGCAGCACCAGGTACTCAGGGGAGTTGGCAGCTAGGGCAGCAGGAAATATGGTGATCTAGAAGGGTATGGAAACCAGTATTGGCCAATATACTCCAGTATTCTTGCTTAGAGAACCCCACTGACAGAGAAGCCTGGCAGGGTACAGTCCACAGGGTCACAAAAAGTCAGACACGACCGAAGCAACCCTGCACGCATAGATGCAAGACATTTTTTGCCTGTGGCAGCTCTGTCCCAGTGAGCATTGAGCATGAAATTTGCACAGCTGCTTGGCTTGTGGGGACCCTGGCAGCACCAAGTGTGCAGGGACATGGACTGCCTCCACTGCAGGAGTTATGGCCCTCAACCCAGTCAAAAAGTGGGGAAAAGACCTAACAGACATTTCTTCAAAGAAGACATACAGATGGCTAACAAACTTGTGAAAAGATGCTCAACATCGCTCATTATTAGAGAAATGCAAATCAAAACTGCAATGAGATATCACCTCACACTGGTCAGAATCGCCATCATCAAAAAGTCTACAAACAATAAATGCTGGAGGGGGTGTGGAGAAAAGGGAACACTCTTGCACTGCTGGTGAGAATGTAAGTTGATACAGCCACTAAGGAAGATAGTTTGGAGATTCCTTAAAAAACTATGAATAAAACCACCATATGACCCAGCAATCCCACTCCTAGGCATGTACCCTGTGGAAACCAAAACTGAAAGAGACACATGTATTGCATTTTTCATTGCAGCACTATTTACAATGGTTAGAACATGGAAGCCACCTAGATGTCCATTGACAGATGAATGGACAAAGAGGTTGTGGTACATATACACAATGGAATATTATCAGCCATAAAAAGGAGCGCATTTGAGTCAATTCTAATGAAGTGGATGAACCTAGAGCCTATTATACAGAGTGAAGTAAGTCAGAAAGAGAAAGATAAATATTCTATTCTAATAGATCCAACCAGTCCATTCTGCAGGAGATCAACCCTGGGATTTCTTTGGAAGGAATGATGCTAAAGCTGAAGCTCCAGTACTTTGGCCACCTCATGCGAAGAGTTGACTCATTGGAAAAGACTCTGATGCTGGGAGGGATTGGGGGCAGGAGAAGGGGACGACAGAAGATGAGATGGCTGGATGGCATCATTGACTCAATGGACGTGAATCTGAGTGAACTCCCGGAGTTGGTGATGGACAGGGAGGCCTGGCGTGCTGCGATTCATGGGGTTGCAAAGAGTTGGACAAGACTGAGCGACTGAACTGAACTGAATACGTATATATGGAGTCTAGAAAAATGGTTCTGAAGAATTTATTTACAGGGCAGCAATGCAGAAACAGACATAGAGAATAGAGTTATGGACATGGGGAGAGGGGAGGAGAGGGTGAGATATACGGAAGGAGTAACATGGAAACTTACATTACCATAGGTAAAATAGATAGCCAATGGGATTTTGCTGCATGGCTCAGGAAACTCTGACAGGGGCTCTGCATCAATCTAGAAGGGTGGGATGGGGTGGGAGATGGGAGGGATGTTCAAAAGGGAGGGGATATATGTATACCAATGGTTGATTCGTGTTGAGGTTTGACAGAAAACAGCAAAATTTTATAAAGCAATTATCCTTCAATTAAAAAATAAATTAAAAATATGGTAGAATCAGGTAAAATTCATCATCTACTTTTGACCAGAGCTTAGTAATATTACCTTTCTTACAAACAGTGACCTCCATATTCCTGTTTAATGAGTTCTACTTGCTGTAAAACCTTCTAGATGAAAAACAGATAGAAAGGAAAAAGAAGGGCCTTCTTCCCCGCTCAGTTTCCTGGTAACATGTAAAGCTCCTCTTTCAAGTCATATTGCACAAAACATTTTCTCTGCTCTTATTTCTAAATATATTAACAGTAATTTGGAGGGAAATGGATAAAGAGGTAATTTTTAAGGAGTACAGTTGATAGTCTGCCAATGATCTTTTGTGTACATATCAAACATCACTTTGACCAATAAACTATTTCAACACAATTAAGAGTGTTTTAATAAATACAGTTACCATTTGCTTTAAAAAAGCATTAGTGCTTGAGTGAGCACTGAATGGTGGTTCTGCAAAATGAAAATAAGTAGCTAATCACTTCTGGATCCTATGTAACAACACTTGGCTATTACCATTGAGAACTGCCATTGGGATGGAGGAATAGCAGTGTAATGAGACTGGCTATCCAGCCCCTTGAAGACCCAACTCTTTGTGGCTTTAGACAGTCAATAAATATGTGGAATGGGCATAGATGGAGAGCACAGCATTTATTTATGGGGCTGTGCCTAAAATTGGGTGTGGGAGTCTTCTATCAAGGGACATGCCCCAGGGCACCCACAAAGGCCTTCTCTTTGTAGAATGAAGGTTTTAGGGGTTTGCTGAATGCTCTGGACCAATGCAGTCTTTATTTAAACAGATTGCTGGTTATTTCTCAGGCATTTTGAAGTGGTGCTGTGCATCATAACACAGCATTGGTTGCTGTTTTTTTTTTGTTTTTTATACAAATTTATTTATTTGAAATATAAATTTATTTATTTTAATTGGAGGTTAATTGGTTTACAATATTGTATTGGTTTTGCTATACAACAACATGAATCTGCCACAGGTATACACGTGTTCCCCATCCTGAACCCCCCTCCCTCCTCCCTCCCCATACCATCCCTCTGGGTCGTCTCAGTGCACCAGCCCCAAGCATCCAGTATCATGCATTGAACCTGGACTGGCGATTCGTTTCATATATGACATTATACATGTTTCAGTGCCATTCTCCCAAATCATCCCACCCTTTCCCTCTCCCACAGAGTGAATGGATAAGAAAGCTGTGGTATATATACACAATGGAGTATTACACAGCCATTAAAAGGAATATATTTGAATCAGTTCTAATGAGGTGGATGAAACTGGAGTCTATTATACAGAGTGAAGTAAGCCAGAAAGAAAAACACCAATACAGTATACTAACGCATATATATGTGAAAGGTCGGGCAAGGTTGGGCGTGTTGAGGCATGCCTGGGCATGCCCGGGCATGTCGGGACATGTCCCGGCAGAGTGCTGCAGACAAGCCCCGGAGGCGGGCCGACAACCAAAGCCGTTCAATCAGGTGCCGACATGGAGCCCTTGGACACCAATCACTGCTGAGCCCGGGCTTTCTTCCTTATATGGGAGCCTGGCCCGGGCTATAAAACCCTGCCCCACCCCTCATACCTCGCAGACTCCCTTTGCTTCGCAGACCCCCTTCACTTCCTTGCTTACCCGCCCCCGGGAGTTCTGCCCGAGAGCGACCGCCCAATAAAGGCCCTGATCAACAGTCCATAGGGGTGGCTCCTTCTTCCTGCGGCATTTCTTACAATATGGAATTTAGAAAGAGGGTAACGATAACCCTGTATGCGAGACAGCAAAAGAGACACAGATGTATAGCACAGTCTTTTGGTTGCTGTTATTTTTAAGCGAAGGAAATAGAAGTAGAGTTGGAAGAGGATCACAGCAAGGACTGGGCAGAGGTGAGAGAGTGTGGCTCTGAGGACAGGACACTGATCAAGGGGGCAGAAAAGAACAGGGAGGCCTTTAGGTTATGAACAATATGACTTTCTCAATTGTGTGTTTGAATAGAGGAGGCTAGGGCCAACTGCTCCTTAGCTCAACCCAAGTCTAGCCTCATCTTTGCTCCTACCATTTCCCATCATATGTCTCATTTTTCAGTTGCATTGTTCCCTGAAGAATGGGGAAAATTACATACACTTGATACGCTCTGTCTCTTTCTAGAAACTCAATTGTTTGAGGTCCAGTCAAAATGTCACTTCCTTATCATATCTTCCGTGATTCCTGCAAGTAGTTCTTCCTCAGAAGTTCCTAATGTAAATATCATTCTTATTTATCGTTTATTCCATCTTGCCATTTCGATAGATGATATCATTCCATATGTGTTTTTCTGTGACTCACCATTTCTTCACTATTTTGCTTTTGATATTCACTTATATTGATGTAGCTGTAGCTTATTTATGATACTAACTACTGAAGAATAGTCTGTAGTGTTACTTTGCCACAATTTATCTATTCCCTCGGTGATATGTACATTTGAGTTGCTTTCATTTGGTTGTTTTTTATATGTTACTGCTATGTCTTCTGGCGCGCGTGTACATGTGTGTTTAGGATATGTTTCTAAAGATATAATTGTGGTTCATAGTCTTTCCAGATTTAAGGATAATATGCTTCTTAGGTGGCACAGTGGTAAAAGAATCCACCCGACAATGCAGGAGGCTTAAGAGACACAGGTTTGATCTCTGGGTTGGGAAGATCCTCTGGAGTAGGAAATGGCAACCCACTCCAGTATTCTTGCCTGGAAGATTCCATGGACAGAGGAGCCTGGTGGGCTACAGTCCATGGGGTTACAAAGAGTAGGACATGACTGAGCACACATGCAGGCAATGAAACTATTTTACAAAGGGATTGGATTCAATTGCAGTCTCACTCAACAGTGTATGAGGGTTCCCATTATTTTTCATCTTTACCAGAATTGATACTATTAGAGTTAAATTTTTGCTTTCTGATGCTGTAAAATTGCTTTCTATTGCTGTTAAAACTTGTATTTTCCTTATTACTGACAAAGTTGACTTATTTTTTAATGTCTGTAATCAATTTAGGACAGACTTTTCATTTTTCAGTTGAATTATGGCTTATTGATATGCATCAACTTATTATAGATTCAGGATACTAACCCTATATTGGTTACATTTGTTGTAACTCTTTTATCCCCTTAGTGTGTTGCTTATCTTATTTTTTTAGTTTTTAAGTAGCATCTTTTGCTTAACAAAACTTTCACCTTTGTCATAGTGAAATACAACAATCATTTTCTTTGTGATTTTTATGTCTTGCCTAACTTCATAGAGATATTCTTCTCTGAAGCTAAAAATTTTGAAGTTTTATATTTCATACTTGGGTTTATAATCTACCTAAAACTAAATTTTGTGTTATGGAAGGAAGAAGGAATCAGACTTAACTTTTTCTATATGGATAACCAGTTGTAGGAATGCCAGTTTTAAAATAGTCCCTCTTTTGCTGCTAACTTGGCAGGGCCACCTCTTTCATTAAGTTTCTGTATATGAATGGTTGTCTTTCTGAGCTTTCTGCTTTGTCCATTGGTCTATTTGTCTGTTCAAGCACCAATGCCATAATGATTCTATTACTATAACTTTAAAATAACTTCTAGCATTTTCATACAGTGTGTTTTCCTCCTCCTCCTTTCTCAGGACGGTTTTGAACTTTTGTTTATTGTATGTTTTAGACTTGGATTATTAGCATCCACTGGAGATGGTAACTGCAGCCATGAAATTAAAAGATGCTTGCTCCTTGGAAGAAAAGCTATGGCCAACCTAGACAGCATATTAAAAAGCAGAGACGTTAGTTTGCCAACAAAGGTCCGTCTAGTCAAAGCTATGGTTTTTCCAGTAGTCATGTATGGATGTGAGAGTTGGACTATAAAGAAAGTGAAGAATTGATGCGTTTGAACTGTGGTGCTGGGGAAGACTCTTGAGAGTCCCTTGGACTGCTAGAAGATCCAACCAGTCCATCTTAAAGGGGATCAGTCTTGGGTATTCATTGGAAGGACTGATGTTGAAGCTGAAACTCCAATACTTTGGCCACCTGATGCGAAGAGCTGACCCATTTGAGAAGACCTTGAAGGAGGGAGGAGAAGGGGATGACAGAGGATGAGATGGTTGGATGGCATCACTGACTCAATGGACATGAGTCTGAGTAACTCCAGGATTTGGTGGACAAGGAAGCCTGGCATGCAGAATTCCATGGGATCGCAAAGAGTCGGACACGACTGAGCAACTGAACCGAACCGAACTGATTAGCATCCATAAAACAAAGCAAAAATTAACAAATATTAGCATATTGATTAGAGTTACATTGAAGCTATAGATTAACTTGGGAAAACTGATATATTGAATTTAACATTATCTTATGAATAATAAATTAAGTAGAAAGCATTGACTTATTAATAATAAATTCATTCTTTCATTCAACAGATATTTACTCTGTATCTATAGGGTGCTGAGAGGGTAACAGGCAGGAAGGCCAGGGGTCTCCAAATGGAGAAAATAGCCTGCAAGTGTCAGACATTTTTATTTCTCTTAAGTGGCAGGAGGAAACAAACTAGTGATATATTTTCCTTCTCTATACAAATGTAAAAGGAGGTTTCTCTTAAAATTCTGTGTTGCCATAGTGACACCTGGTTTCACCTGAAGTTAACCAATGCCTTTTCCTTATAGAAATGTTTATCTTAAGCTATGCTAATGTACGATACATTTACCCCAAACTCTGTCTTCAAGTCGGTTCCACCTTTTGGCTCAGAACCTACTTAAGAAACCAGTATGTTATACTCAGATATTGTTCCTCTAATCTATGTAAATTAAACTATTTGTATGGTGATCTGCCCTTCTTCAAGATTCAAGTTAATCATTTTACAGCCCAAGATAAACCATTTGGTGCCAAGATTATCCCAAAAAGCATCTTATGGGTGAGGGGCCTGGTGCCATTCTGAGTTTTAAGACATTCCTTTCTTTCATTAACAGACTGCTAGTGACTATATAACATCCAGCTAAAGATTAGCAGGAGGATACTCTTTCTGCCCCCTTCTGATGCCTATGTCAGAAGCTTTCTCTATCTCCTCTATACTTTAATAAAACTTTATTACACAAAAGCTCTGAGCGATCAAGCCTCATCTCTGGCCCTGGATTGAATTCTTCTCCTCCGGGGGCCAAGAATCCTGGCGTCGTGATTCAACAACAACCTTTCAGTGGTATAGTCTATTCCAGGTTATATTCTAGGTATTTAAAGTCTCTACCTTCATAATTATAATTTACATGGACAATCTCCACCCCACCCCCTATTTTGTAACTTTTGCTACTGCAAAAGGAAGGTTTAGCAGCTAATCTGTAACACAGACTATTCAGGGAAAAGAGGAAAAGAAAAGAATGATATGACCTGGTCAAATCTCCTTGTAAACATCTTGAAGCGTCCTTGTATGTGAATGGCTTTTAGCAGGATATGCCTTTGGTTCACGGAGAAGGCAATGGCACCCTACTCCAGTACTCTTGCCTGGAAAATCCCATGGACGGAGGAGCCTGGAGGGCTGCAGTCCATGGGGTCGCTGAGGGTCGTACACGACTGAGCGACTTCATTTTCACTTTCATGCATTGGAGAAGGAAATGGTAATCCACTCCAGTACTCTTGCCTGGAGAATCCCAGGGATAGGGGAGCCTGGTGGGCTGCCATCTCTGGGGTCGCACAGAGTCAGACACGACTGAAGTGACTTAGCAGCAACAGCCTTTGGTTCATGGTAAACAAGCCAGTTGTTCATAGAGTTATAGGGTATAGCTCAGTGGAAAATGTTAGTATTCGCTATGTGATTTTTGGTGTACAAATAGAGATGTTACACGATAGGAATCACTGCCCTTTATGTAAGTGATGTTCAGCATACATCATGAGAGAACTCAGCCTAAATCTGGACCAGAGGGATTTCTGCCATAATAAAGTGAGGAAAGAAATGGGAAGCTCTGATAACAGGGTAAAAATTATCCGTGATCTACATGCTTCTTGTGGCTAGCTTTATTCTTTGAATTAATAATAAAATTTGATACTATGTTAGGTCTCATTTTTGTGAGTTTAATTTGACAAACTGACATTCTGTGTCATTACAATGTCTCCCCATTTTCTTACTGTAGTGAAATAGGATGATACTCATGGCTATTTTTGTTGGTCCTGATTTTATGTATATGGACATCTAATGTTTCTTAATTTAGAATGTTTTCTATATGTTTTTGGTAGGCAGTCTTGACATGTTAAAATTTTCTTCAATTTTCCCCTTTTAATTTCACTGAATGACTTTTCTCCATTGAGATGGTGAAATATTTTTTGCTTTTAATCTGTTAATATGGTGAATTGTTTTATTAGCCTCCAATTAAAGTAAATAAATTTAAATTAAAAAAAAGTTAAATTTCATTACCAGAATAGCCTATAACTAGTCATGATGCATGGACTAGTCAAGGTTCTCCAGAGAAATAGAGCCAATAGATTATACATAGGTAGGTAGGTAGATAGATAGAGAGATATGGGGGAGATTTATTATAGAAATTGGCTCACAGAAGCCAATGAAGGCTCAAGGATCCTGTAATCTGCTGTCTGCAAGGTGGAAAAGCCAAAAAGGTGGTGGTGTAATTCAGTTTACAAAGGCCTGTGAACCAGGGGAGTCAATGGTGTAAAGCTTGGAATCTAGAGGTCCAAGAACTAGGAACTCTAAATTCAGAGGGCAGAAAAAGACAGACATCCCAGCTCAAAAAGAGAGGGAAAGAGAAAATTGGCCTTTCCTTCAACTTTTAGTTCCATCTGGGCCCTCAGTGGATTGGATGATGACTGCCCACATTGTGAAGGGTGAGTCTCTTCACTCACTCTAGTGAATCAGATGCTAATCTCCTCCAGAAACACCTTCACAGACACATTTAGAAATAATGTTTCACCACCTTTCTGGGATTCCTGATCCTAGTCAATTTGACACATAAAATTAATCATTATAATGTTTATCTTTTATATACAGTGTGGGATTCACTTTGTACTTTTTTTTTTTTTTAAAAGAATACGCATTTAGAAGAGAAGTTGACCTATCCTTTTTCTTGTACTTGTCTGATTTTGGTAGCAAGATTATATGTTCTTATATATTTGAATTGGGGGATATTCATGTTTTTTCCTAGGAGCAGTTTAAGGTATTGAAATTCTATCTATCTTTCTTTGTGGGAAGATCAGTAACTATTAATGCAGCTTCTTCAATGATTGTGGGCTTTTTATTTCTTCATGAGTCACTTGTGTTAAGTTTCTTTTTTCCTAGATATTTGTCAATTTTATATGTTTTAAAGCTGAAGTTTATATATTATCTTTTAAATTTTCTGCTATTTGTAGCATAACTTTCTCTTCATTTTTGCTATTAGATATTTGTGCCTTCACTCTTTTTTACTTTCTTAGTCTAACCAGAAGTTTAACTTTTATTTGTTTACTAATTAATTTGTTTTAATTGGAGAATAATTACGATATTGCGATGGTTTTTGCCAACATCAGCATGAACTGGCCACAGATATTCATGTGTCCCCCACCATCCTGAACCCCTATTCCATCTCCCTCCCCATCCTATCCCTCTAGTTTGTCCCTGAGCACTGGCTTTGGGTATCCTGCTTCATATATCAGACTTGCACTTGGTCATCTGTTTTACATATGGTAATATACATGTTACAATCACATTCTCTCATATCATTCCACCCTCGCCTTCTCCCACTGAGTCCCAAAGTCTGTTTTTTACATCTGTGTCTCCTTTTTTGCCCTGCATGTAGGATGGTTGGTACTGCCTTTCTCAATTCCATATACATGTGTTAATATACAGTCTTTGTCTTTCTCTTTCTGACTTAAGAAGTTTAACTTTTAATTTGTATTCTCAGAGAAGTATCTTTTTGGTTTGTTGGTTCTCTATATTGTATCTGTGTTTCCTTTATTGTTTGCTTCAGCTATTACATTTATTATTTATTTCTCTTTACTTTCCTTGGGCCTTTTCCATGTTGTTTTTTCTTGAAAGAAAAGGATATTTATTAAAAGTATAGTTTGTTGATTTGTCCATTTCTGTGAGACTCTAATCAGATATTTCAGAAATCACCAGGACATATGCTTAATAGATATCAGAATGTCTCATTTAGAAAAAATGTACTGTTTAAAATTGTTTTCTGAGATAGACATTCAACTTTAAAATGTTTTGCCTTTTTCTCATAAATATACAAAACTATAATTTTTTTCATATTTTAGCATTCCAAAGATTTGATATGTATTCTTATTTTTTAAAATTCTAAATATGTTTTAATTCACATTATTTCTTCTTTGACTCACTCATTATTTAGAAATATTCTAATTTTCAATCATTATTGTTGCTATACAGTCACTCAGTCACGTCTGACTCTTTGCGACCTGTGGACAGCAACATGCCAGGCTTCCCTGTCCTTCACCATCTCCTGGAGTTTGCTCAAACTCATGTCCATTAGGTCAGTGATGCCACCCAGCCATCTCATCCTCTGTTGTCTCCTTCTCCTCCTGCTATCAATCTTTCCAGCCATCAGGGTCTTTTCCAATGAGTTGACTCTTCACATCAGGTGGCCAAAGTATTGGAGCTTCAGGTGCAGCATCAGTCCTTCCAGTGAATATTCAGGGTTGATTTCCCTTAGGATTGACTGGTTTGATCTCCTGCAGTCCAAGGGACTCAAGAGTCTTCTCCAATACCACAGTTCAAAAGCATCAGTTCTTCAGAGCTCAGTCTTCTTTATGGTACAACTCTCACATACATACATGACTACTAGAAAAACCATAGCTTTGACTGAGTGGACATTTGCTGGTAAGTAATGTCTCTGCTTTTTAATACACTGTACAGGTTAGTCATAGCTTTTTTTCCAAGGAGCAAGTATCTTTTAATTTCATGGCTGCATTCACCATTTGCAGTGATTTTAGAGCTCAAGAAAATAAAGTCTGTCACTATTTCTGTTGTTTCCCCATCTAATTTGCCATGAAGTGATGGGACCGGATTCCATGATCTTCGTTTTTTGAATGTTGAGTTTTAAGCCAGCTTTTTCACTCTCATCAAGAGGCTCTTTAGTTCCTCTTTGCTTCCTGCCATAAGGATGGTGTCATCTGCATATCTGAGGTTATTGATATTTCTCCTGGCATTCTTGATTCCAGCTTGTACTTCATCCAGAGAGGCATTTTGCATGACGTACCCTGCATATAAGTTAAATAAGAAGGTTGACAGTATACAGCCTTAATGTACTCCTTTCCAAATCTTGAACCAGTCCATTGTTCTGTGTCCGGTTCTAACTGTTGCTTCTTGAACTGCATACAGATTTCTCAGGAGGCAGGTAAGGTGGTCTGATATTCCCAGATTGTTAAGAATTTTCTAGTTTGTTGTGATCTGCACCATCAAAGACTTTGGTGTAGTCAATAAAGCAGAAATAGATGATTTTCTGGAACTCTCTTGTTTTTTTTTATGATCGAAGGGATGTTGGCAATTTGATCTCTGATTTCTCTGCCTTTTCTAAATCCAGCTTGAACATCTGGATGTTCTCACTTCATGTACGTTTGAATCCTGGCTTGGAGAATTTTGAGCATTACTGTGTTAGCATGTGTAGTGAGTCCAATTATGTGGCAGTTTGAACATTCTTTGGCATTGCCCTTCTTTGGAATTGGAATGAGAAGTGACCTTTTCCAGTCCTGTGACCACTGCTGACTTTTCCCAATTTGCTGACATATTGAGTGCAGCAATTTAATAGCATCGTCTTTTAGGATTTGAAATAGTTCAGCTGAAATTCCATCACCTCCACTAGCTTTGTTCGTAGTTTTGCTTCCTAAGGCCCACTTGGCTTCGCACTCCAGAATATCTGGCTCTAGCTGAGTGATCACACCATTATGGTTATCTGGGTCATGAAGATCTCTTTTGTATGGTTCTTCTGTGTATTCTTGCCACCTCTTAATATCTTCTGCTTCTGTTAGGTCCATACTGTTTCTGTCCTGTTTTTGTGCCCATCTCTGCATGAAATATTCCCTTAGTATCTCTAATTTTCTTGAAGATATCTCTAGTCTTTCCCATTCTATTGTTTTCCTTGATTTCTTTGCATTGTTCATTTAGGAAGGCTTTCTTATCTCTCCTTGCTATTCTTGGGACTTTATTCAGATGGGTATATTGTTCCTTTTCTCCTTTGCCTTTCGCTTCTTTTCTTAGCTACTTATAAAGCCTCCTCAGATAACCGTTTTGCCTTTTTGCATTTCTTTTTCTTGGGGATGGTTTTGATTACTGCCTCCTGTACAATGTTATGAACCTTCAACCATAGCTCTTCAGGCACTCTGTCTATCGGATCTGATTCCTTGAATCTCTTGGTCACTTCCACTGTGTAATCATAAGAGATTTGACTTAGGTCATACCAGTTCAGTTCAGTTCAATCACTGAGTTGTGTCCAACTCTTTGTGACCTGCTGGACTGCAGCATACCAGGCTTCCCTGACCATCACCAACTCCTGGAGCCTACTCAAACTCATGTCCATTCATAAGAGGCTTAAATTATTTTAACATTGACTTTTAACAGTTTTGGCCAGGGAACATGCTCTGTGGGATATGGATAATTTGAAATTTGTTGAGACCTATTTTATTTGAGTTGAAACTTTACTTACTTGCTGATGCAATTTTTATAATGGTCAATGGACCTTGAGGATAATATATTTTTTTACTGTTAGATGTATGACACTGTAAATATCTATCAAACCAAGATTTAATTTTTGTCTGACTACTAATAAGTGAGAGAAGAATGCTGAAACCTCTTTGTATGATCATAAATTTATACATTTATTGACACTCTATTAATTTTTATATCTTTTGAAGCTATTTTTTTTGGTACATATGATCCTTATTGATTGAAAATTTTAATCATTAAGCAATAACCATCTGTATATATGCATTTTGTCTTAAAATTTGACTTTCTGATTTTCTATCAGGAAATTATGACTTTATTTTAATTACTAGTATATTTATATTTATATTTTTTCCATATTTGTATGTTTTTACTGAAATATAGCTGATTTATCATATTATGCTACTTTCAGATGTACAGCACAGTGATTAAATATTTTTATAGATTATACTCCGTTTAAAGTTATTATAAAATATTGCCTATATTCTCTGTACTGTACAATATATCCTTGTTACTTATTTTGTACATAATAGTGTGTACTGTTAATCCCCTAACTTTTCTTGGCTCTCCTACCTTCCCCCTCCCCACTGGAAACCACTAGTTTGTTCTTATATCTGTGAGTCTGTTTCTGTTTTGTTATATTCATTCATTTGTTTTATTTTTTATTATTCAAAAAATTTTAAATTAATCTATTTATTGTAATTGGAGGATAATTACTTTACCCTGTTGTGGTGGGTTTTGCCATACATTGACATGCAGCCATGGGTGTACATGTGTCCCACCATCCTGAACCCCCTTCCAATTTCCCTCTCCACCCAATCCCCCTGGGTTGTCCCAGAGCATCAACTTTGAGTGTTCTGCTTTATGCATCGAACTTGCACGGGTTATCTATTTTACAAATGGTAATTTATAATTTTCAGTGCTATTCTCTCATATCGTCCCACCTTCGCCTTCTCCCACATAGTCCAAAAGTCTGTTCTTTACATTTGTGTCTCTTTTGCTGTCTTGCATATAGGGTCATTGTTACCATCTTATATATATATATAAACATATATATATATATATATATATATATATATATATATACTTACACTTTGTTCCTTTATCTGTGAGTTTGTTTCTGGTTTGTTATATTCATTCATTTGTTTTATTTAAGATACCACAAATAATTTGATTTGTGGTTTCCATGTGGTTTATATATGTTGATGTATAATTATATATGCTTACTTTTAACCTGATAGTCAAAGTTTAATTTCAAACATATTCTAAAAGATGTACATCTTTTATTCCTATCCACCTGTTTTATTCTGATGCCATGTTTACATTTTGATATTTATCCTTTCACTTTTTTTTTTATTTTTTGTCCCATGGCATGGGCGATTTCTCCTTTTACTGTTTATTGTAGTTTTACTTGATTTTACAGTGTTATATCTTCTAATCTTTATACTTTCTTATTTAAATGGTAGATCCACAGCCATTAACCATTACTATATACTTGTCTTTAGTAGTGGTATTTTCCTTTCCTATAGATATTTTTTTTCTTTTAAAAAATTTTTATTGGAGTATAGTTTCTTTACAATGCTGTGTTGGTTTCTACTCTACAGCAAAGTGAAACAGCTATATTTATACATATACATATCCCCTCCTTTTTGGATTTCCTTCACGTATAGGTCACCACAGAGCAGAGTTCCCTATGCTACATAGTAGGTTCTTGTTAATTACTTATATTACACATAGTATCAATAGTGTATTTACATAGGGATTTACATATAGAGATTTGCATATGTAAATCCCAATCTCCCAATTCATCCCACCCTCCTTACCCCATTATTACTCTTGCATTTATTTTCTACATCTGTGTCTCTATTTCTGTTTTGTAGATAATATGTTTATACCAATTTTCCTAGATTACATATATATTAGTTAATTGTTTTCTCTTTTGGACTTCGCTCTGTATGACAGTGTCTAGGTCTCTCCACCTCTGTACAAATAACCCAATTTTGTTTCTATTTTTGGCTAAATAATATTCCATTGTATATATGTACCACATCTTTGTCCATTCCTTTGTTGATAGATGTTTAGGTTGTTTCCATGTCCTGGCTGTTGTAAATAGTGCTACAATGAACATTGGTGTGCATGTGTCTTTTTGAATAATTTTCACTTAGTATATGCCAAGGAGTGGGATTGCTGGGTCACAGAATAGTTCTATGTTTAGTTTTTTAAGGAAACTCCATACTGTTCTCCATAGTGGCTGAATCAGGTTACTTTCCTTCCAACAGTGGAAGAGGATTCTCTTTCTGCCACACCCTCTCTATCATTTATTGTTTGTGGATTTTGTTATGATGCTGATTAGTGTGAGGGGATATCTGATTGTAGAACTGATTTGTATTTCTCTGCGAAGAGTTAACTCATTGGAAAAGACTGATGCTGAGAGGGATTGGGGGCAGGAGGAGAAGGGGATGACAGAGGATGAGATGACTGGATGACAACACCTACTCGATGCACGTGAGTTCGAGTGAACTCCAGGAGTTGTTGATGGACAGGGAGGCCTGGTGGGCTGCAGTTCATGGAGTCACAAAGAGTTGGACACGACTGAGCGACTGAACTGAACTGAACTGAATAATTAGTATTTATTAGTAACTGGAGAAGGGAAGGGCAACCCACTCTGGTATTCTTGCCTGAATTCCATGGAGAGAAGAGCCTGGTGGGCTATAGTCCATGAGGTTGCAAAGAGTTGGACATGACTGAACAACTAACACACACACACAGTAATTAGTAATGTTGAGCATTTTCTCATGTGTTTGTTGGCTATCTATCTGTTTTCTTTAGAGAAATGTCTATTTAGGTTTTCCACCCATTTTTTGATTGGGTGAGTGGTTTTTGATCTTGAGCTGCATGAGCTGTTTGTATATTTTGGAGATTAATCCTTTGCCAGTTGCTTCATTTGCAAATATTTTCTCCCATTATGAAGGCTGTCTTTTCATCTTTTTATGGTTTCCTTTGCTATCAAAATCTGTTAAGTTTAATTTATTCCAATTTGCTAATTTTTGCTTTTATTTTCATAACTCTAGGAGATGGGTCAAAGAGGATCTTGCCACGACTTTATGCCAGAGTTTTCTGCCTATGTTTTCCTCTAAGAGTTTCATAGTTTCTGTATTGTCTCTTGTAACTACTTTTTAATTTCTAATTTTATTGATTTGAGTCTTTTCCCTTTTTTTCTTGATGAGTCTCACTAATGGTTTATCAATTTTGTTTCTTAATATCTTTTCAAAGCATTAGCTTTTGGTTTTATTGATTTATTTTCATTTATTTATTAATTTTCCTTCATTTATTTTTCATTTATTTCTGTTCCAATCTTTATGATTTCTTTCCCCCTACTATCTTTGTGTTTTGTTCTTTTGCTAGTGGCTTTAGGTGTAAAGTTAGGTTTCTTTTATGTTTTTTCTGTTTCTTGAGGTAGGATTCTATTTGCTACAAACTCCCCTACTAGAACTGTTTTGCTGCATCCCATATGTTTGAGTCATCATCGTCATGTTTTCATTGTCATTTATCTCTAGGTATTTTTTAATTCCTTCTTTGACTTCTTCAGTGATCCATTGGTTATTTAGTAACATATTGTTTAGGCTATGTGTTTGTTTTTTAGAGTTTACTATCCTGTAATTGACTTGTAATCTCATAGTGTTGTAGTAAAAAAAGATGCTTTATACTTGATGTGATTTCAATTTTATTAAATTTACTGAGGCTTGATTTGTAGCCCAAGATGTGATCTCTTCTGGACAATGTTCCTTTTGTATTTGAGAAAGACTTATATCCTGCTGCTTTTAGATAGAATGTCCTATAAATATCAATTAGGTCCATGTGGTATAAGGTGTCATTTTAGGCTTTCATTTCCTTAATTTTTCATCTGGATAATCTGACCACTGGTGTAAGTGTGGTGTTAAAGTCCCACACTATTATTGTGTTACTTTCAGTTTCCCATTTTTTATGTCTGTTAACATTATATCCTACACAAATATATTAAAAATTTTGTACCTCATATGTTCTTATTAGATTTCCAGAGTACTTCCAGTTTTTAGTTTAGAAAGTGAAGTGAAAGTGAAGTCACTCAGTCATGTTCAACTCTTTGCAACCCCATGGACTGTAGCCTACCATGCTCCTCCATCCATGGGATTTTCCAAGCAAGAATACTGGAGTGGGGTGCCATTTCCTTCTCCAGATAATCTCCCCAACCCAGGGATTGAAACTGGGTCTCCCACGCTTTACCATCTGAGCCACCAGGGAAGTCACTTTTAGTTTAGAAGAACTGTCTGAAAGATAAACATTGCTAAATTTCAAAAATTAGAATTCTTTATCTGTGATTCAGTTATACATATACACATATATTATTTTTGAAATTATTTTCCATTATAGGTTATTACAAGACTATACAGTTTACCTTTGTTGTTTATTGCATATCTATTTTTTAAATTAGAAATCTAGCATTATATTTATAGTAAGTCAATCAAGTGAAATCAAAATGTCATAAATTTTTTAGTTAGGCAAAATTCATGTTTTCTAAAATATATTTATTATGCATATTATTTCAGAGAAGGCAATGGCACCCCACTCCAGTACTCTTGCCTGGAAAATCTATGTATACAAAAGCTTTTCTACTATGCTTGATAAAGGCTTGAGAAAGAACATTAAAAAAAAAAGACAAGGTGGAGAAATTGGAAAATATAAACTAAATGAATTGGCAGTAATGAATATGAAATAGAAAAAGTGAAACAAACTAAATAAAAAGAAAATATCCTCATATGGTACAGTTGTTTTTAAACATGGCTGCTCATCAGAAACATATCTGGAGCTCCAGCAAAAGAAAAGCAATACCTGACATTTGTATTTTTCACAAAGTTCCAAGATAATTCTGATATGCGTTTGGATTTTAAAAAGTTATTACAGGTTTTTCTATTAAATCATAGTTTGGGTAATACAGAGTTCTTTTACTGTTCTGTCGACCAATCGTGATACAATAGTACTGGGTAAATAATAATTACATAATTACAGTAGTGAAAGATATTTATCAGCTTTCATAATCAATAGCCAGCCAAGAAATAAAAGATAATTACAATTGCAAGCCATAACGGGAACACAATTAACCTAACGATATAAAATAATTACATAAAATTTGGTGGGTCAAACAGAGTGATGTGGTAAGTGGAAATGCGTATATGCACAAGTTTTCATCTGCACAGCCAGTCTATGTCTTTTTGTTGGTGTCTTTAATTCATTTACATTTAAGGTGATTATAGATATGTGTGATTGATCCTATTACCATTTTCCTAATTGTTTTGGGTTTATTTTATATAGGTAGGTCTTTTCCTTCTCTTGTTTCCTGTCTAGAGAAATTCTTTTAGCATTTGTTGTAAAGCTGGTTTGGTGGTGCTAAGTTCTCTGAAATTTTGCTTGTCTGGAAAGCTTTTGATTTCTCCATCAAATCTGAAGAAGAGTCTTGCTGGGTAGAGTATTCTTGGTTGTAGGTTCTTCCCTTTCATCAATTTAAATATGTCATGCTATTCCCTTCTGGTTTGTAGAGTTTCTGTTGAGAAATAGCTGATAGCCTGATGGGAGTTCCATCGTATGTTATTTGACATTTTTCCCTTGTTGCTTTTAATATTTTATTTCTGTCTTTAATATTTGTAAGTTTGGTTGCTAGTCTTGGTGTATTCTTCCTTGGGTTTATCCTGGCTGGTACTCTCTGTGCTTCCTGGATTTGGTTGACTATTTCCTTTCCCATGTTAGGGAAGTTTTCAGCTATATCTCTTCAAATATTTTCCTGAGTCCTTTCTCTCTCTCTTCTCCTCTTGGGGCCCCTAAAGTATGAATGTTGGTGCATTTAATGTTGTCCCAGAGGTTTCTTAGGCTGTCTTCATTTTTTTTTCATTCTTTTTTCTCTATTCTGTTCTGCAGCAGTAATTTCCACCATTCTGTCCTCCAGGTCATTTATCCATTCTTCTGCCTCAGTTATTGTGCTATGGATTCCTTCTAGTGTATTATTCATCTCTGTTTGTTTGTTCTTTAGTTCTTCTAGGTCTTTGGTAAGCATTTCTAGCATTTTCTCATTCTTTGCCTCTCTTCTTTCCCTGGGATCCTGAATCATCTTCACTATCACTATTTTGAATTCTTTTTCTGGAGTGTTGCCTATCTCCATTTCATTTAGTTGTTTTTCTAGGGTTTTATCTCGTCCTTTCATCTGGGACATAAGCTTCTGCCTTTTTCATGCTGATTAACTTTCTGTAATGTGGTTTTCATTTTAGTTCCTGTGGGACTGTGGTTCTTCTTACTTCTTTTGTCTTCTCTCTGATGGAACAGGCTAAGAAGCTTGTGGAAGCTTCCTGATGGAAGAGACTGGTGGTGGGAAAAACTGGGTCTTGCTCTGGTGAGCAGGGACTTTCTCAGTAAAGCTCTAATCCAATTATCTGCTGATGGGTGGGGTTGAGTTCCTTGGTAGATTATTGGCCTTCAGTCTATAGGCTTGATTGTAGAGTTAATGGTAACCTCCAAGAAGGCCCAAGCCAAGTGGGACCTTCCCAGACTGCTGCTGCCTGTTCCCCTTTTCCTGTGGTGAGCCCTTGTCAACCCATGCTTCCACAGGAGACCCTCCAACACTAGCGGGTACTTTGGGATCAGTCTCCTGTGCAGTTACTGCTCCTTTTCTCTGAGTCTTGGGGCACACAATTTTTTTTTTGTGTGTGCCCTCCAAGCCTGGAGTCTCTGTTTCCCCCAGTCCTGTGGAAGTCCTGTGATCAAATCCCACTGGCCTTCAATGTCAGATTCCCTGGGGATTCCCAGCGCCTTTGTCAGATTCCCTGGCTGGGAAGCCTGACCTGGGGTTCAAAACCTTCACAACAGTGGAGAACTTCTTTGGTATTATTTTTCTACAGTTTGTGGGTCACCCACCTGGTGGGGATGAGATTTCATTTTATTGTGATTGTGCCCCTCCTACCATCTTGCCGAGGCTTCTTCTTTGTCTTTGGACATGGGCATCTTTTTTTGGTAGGTTCCAGTGTCCTCCTGTCAATGGTTTCTTAAGAAATAATTGTGACTTTGGTGCTCTTACAGGAGGAAATGAGCACACATTCTCTACTCCTCCAGCTTGAATTGGAACACTTTCTCTGCCTTTTCTAATTCCAGCTTATGCATCTGGAAGTTCTTGGTTCACATACTGCTTGAAGAATTTTGAGCATAGCCTTACTAGCATGTGAAATGAGTGCAATTCTATGTTAGTACGAACATTCTTTGGCATTGCATCTGTTTTGGATTGGAATGAAAACTGATCTTTTCTAGTCCTGTGGCCGTTGCTGAATTTTCCAAATTTGCTGACACATTGAATGCAGCATTTTAACAGCATCATCTTTTAGGATTTGAAATAGCTCAACTGGTATTCCATCACCTCCACTAACTGTGTTTGTAGTAATGTTTCTTAAGGCCCACTTGACTTCACACTCCAAGATTTCTGGCTCTAGATGAATGACCATACCATCAGGGTTATCTGGTTCATTAACACATTTTCTGTATAGCCTTCTATGTATTCTTGCCACCTCTTCTTAATATCATCTGTTTCAGTTATATCCTTTTCATTTCTGTCTTTTATTGTACCCTTCCTTGAATGAAACATTCCTTTGATATATCCAATTTTCTTGAAGGGATCTCTAGTTTTCCTCATTGTGATTGTTTTCTTCTACTTCTTTGCATTGGTATTAATGTTCTTGTTAAAGAGACCCCAGGGAGCTTCTTTGCCTCCTTCTTCTACGTGAGGACACAGCACGAAGATGGCCATCTGTGAACCAGGAAGCAGGTTCTTGCCAAAGACCAGAACTACTGGTGCCTTGTTTTTGTACTTCCCAGCTTCCAGAATTGTGAGAAGTTAGATTCTGTTGTTTATAAGCCACCCAGTCTATGGTGTTGTGCCATATGTATTTTTCCAAAGATGCTGACTCTGTCCCCCTACTTTTGAATCACCCTGGATCCACCGGGGCTGGACCCCGGCAGTGTTGTACTATAGCAGCCTGAATGGACTGAAGCAACAGTTATCAAAATACGTAAACAAATGTGACATATTTATATATGTGTTTCTTTATTCATTCGTTAAATAATAAAATCTAGTGATTTGTCCAGTTAACTACTATAAACAGTTAACAGTCATAATGAACATAAACATTATTTCAAATGATCTGTAGTACTCTGATATGAAATATCTATGATTTCTATTAAAGGCAAAGATAGTTATTGCTCAAACTACTGTGATTTGTTCCTTACATTTTATAATGAAAGGAAATCTCATAATCAGAAATTTATGAAAATAAACACATAATTTTTATCCCTATCCAAGCCCATGAGCAAGAAAGTGTTAGCCACTCAGTTGTGTCTGACTCTTTGTGATTCCTTAGATTGTAGTCTGCCAGGTTCCTCTGCCCATGGAATTCTATAGGCAAGAATACTAGAGTGGGTCATCATTCCCTTCTCCAGGGGGTCTTCCTGACCTAGAGATTGAACCCAGGTCTCTTGAATTGTAGGTGAATTCTTTACAATCTGAACCATCAGGGGACTCAATATCCAAAAAACTACTATATTGGCATCCAGTTCCATCACCTCATGGCAAATAGATTGGGAAAAAGTGGAAGCAGTGACAGATTTCATTTTCTTGGCCTCCAAAAGCTGCTGTGGACAGTGACTGCAGCCATGAAATTAAAAAGTGCTTGTTCCATGGGAGAAAAGTTATGACAAACCTAGACAGCATGTTAAAAAGCAGAATCACTTTGCTGACAATGGTCCATATAGTCAAAGCTATATTTTTTACCAGTAGTCACTTACAGATGTGAGAGTTGGACCATAAAGAAGGCTGAGCACTGAAGAATTGATGCTTTTCAACTGTGGGGCTAGAGAAGACTCTTGAGAGTCCCCTGGACAGCAAGGGGATCAAACCAAATTCTAAAGGAAATCAGCCCTGAATATTCATTGGAAGGACTGATGCTGAAGTTGAAGGTCTGATATTTGGCCACCTAATGCAAAGAGTTTACCCATTGGAAAAGACCCTGATGTTGGGAAAGATTGAGGGCAGGAGGAGAAAGGCAGGACAGAAGATGAAATGGTTGGATGGCATCACTGACTCAATGGACATGAGTTTGAGTAAAGTCCAGGAGATAGGGAAAGACGGAGAAGTATGCTGCAGTACCTGAGGTCACAAAAAGTTAGACACGACTTAGTGACTGAACGATGACAATAAGTCCATGAATATTTTGTCTTCTGTCATGAATGCTTGGAGAACCCACAGACCCAGGTTTAGAACCCCTGGAAAAAACTGACTTCTTATTTCCTTCCGGCTAGTCTCAGAGCTCTAAGCTTTTGATTTTGGCACTTTCTTCCCAATTAACCCTGGGTTCTGCCTTACAGGTCATAACTGGTCTAAATGTAGTTTAAACCTCATTTTCCTTTCCCCTCTCTATAAAGATTCTCTCACTTTCTTAGAGAAACAATATGTTTCAAATTTTGCTCTTTTTACTTCTGTAGGAGCCATTTGTATTATATTAGAAGAACTCTTTTTATTATAAAGATGTGGTATCATTGACCAAACAGCGAAGGGTAGAATTATAGGTTTCTCCTCTTTTATAAGATCTTAGAAAACAGAAATCTTTTTCTTTTTGTTGTTGTTGAACCCACAACAATGGAGAAAATGTCTACATGTAATGGATACTACATGTAAATATTTGTTGAATGAGCAAATAAATAAATGCATGACTGTGGGACTTAAAGATCACCTCTGACTTCTCACTTCCCAGGGCCAAATCTGAACTATTCAAAGAATTTTATAGTTTCAAGGTTTGAAAATGCAATTCTCCTGTGAATGCAGTGTGACCTATGTTCACAGTGAATTTTCTATCTACAGGTCTCTATATATAGAGATAATGAGTGAAGCATATACCAGGGAGCTATATATAGATTTATCTAATTCCAGAGAGCAAGGGATATTAGAACAGAGCTCTTACACAACTTAAAAAAGATTATACCACTTTCTACATTTTAATTGCTCTAATAAAATCATTTTTAAGGAGAAACATTTTACAAGATTGTCTCAACTTTAAGTACCACTCTTCCATCTGAAGATACATTAGTTTTCATTTTTGTTTAATATCTTAACCTCAAGGGCAAAATCTGCCAGAGTCTCACTACTGCTGCTTCCTTCTAAGCTTCTGCCAAATGGAAGATAACAGACTATAAATCAAACTTTGGGACAACTTTAGTAGAAACCTAACAGTTTCCCCAACTGTCATTATTTCAGGCTACTATAAAGAACAAGCAAAAACACCCAGATGTGTTAGTGACATTTTCTGTTATGAAAGATTAAAATTGAGTTATTGCTATGTTTGGTTCCCATTGTAATTAGTCTTTCCTTTATAAAACATCATTGCTCCATTACTCCTCTGCTATTTGTTAGTAGCAAATTATATGTTACTTTTAGCATTTCATTCACCTTTTATCTACTAAAATGTGGTACTGAATAAGAAAAGGACATTTTGTTTAGAACGTTCAGTGTTCTAGAATGCCAAGTGTCTATAGAAAGATGAAAAAATGGGAGTGCAAATGGAGAAACCACAATAGAGCTGTTTTGGATTTATTACCTTCAAGCATAATACACTTGGATATGCACATACACATCTATTTCAGAGTGCAGAACAATGGATAGCTCCACATTCCTTCAGCTAAAAGGTTAGAAAAGAACATGTCCCTCTCTGTTTACTGCCAAATACATAGTTCTTCCACCTTGTGGGAGTTACTCAGGGAATATTCAGGATAAAATAAGAAGATGAAGCAGGGTAGCTGGTAACATTTCCCTGGATTGAATTTGGAGAGGTGCATAATTGATCTTTGGTAAATGATTAGTAGTTGAAAAGGGGCAGGGTTAGTGGGTATTTATTGTAGCATGAATTATGTCCCTTTAAAATATGTTAACGTTCTTAGTGGGTACCTATGAATTTGACTTTATTTATAAATAGTCTTAAAGATGTAATCAAGTAAGGTGAGGTCATAATGAATTAGCAAAGACCCTAACTCAATGACTGGTATCCTTACAAGAAGAGTGAAATTTAGACACAGAGACATGAGGGAGAGAAACTTGTGAAGATGGAGGCAGAGACTGAAATGATGCATCCATAAGCTAAGCAGCACCAAGGATTGCCAGCAACTACCAGATTCTCCTTCAGAACCTCTAAAAATGGAACCAGCTATGCTGACACCTTGATTTCTGACTTCCAGACTCCAGAACTCTGAGAATAAATGTCTGTTGTTTTAAGTCATTCAGTGCTTTGTTAGGGCAGCCCTAGGAAACTAATTCAATATTAGTCGCCAGTGAAGTGCTTTCTGGAGTTCAATGAGTGAAAAGAGTTTTGTTATTTATTAGTATAAGATTAGCATGCATATTGGAGAAGGCAATGGCAACCCGCTCCAGTACTCTTGCCTGGAAAATCCCATGGACAGAGGAGCCTGGTAGGCTGCAGTCCATGGGGTCGTGAAGAGTTGGGCACGACTGAGTGACTTCACTTTCACTTTCATGCATTGGAGAAGGAAATGGCAACCCACTCCAGCGTTCTTGCCTGGAGAATCCCAGGGACGGGGAAGCCTGGTGGGCTGCCGGCTATGGGGTCACACAGAGTTGGACATGACTGAAGCGACTTAGCAGCAACTTAGCAGCAGCAACGTGCATATTGAACAGTGAAATAAGTTAGATCTTGACTCTTTCCAAATTCTGGAAAGTTTCTACCTTTTAAAAATTATGATATAATTGAAATATAACATTGTATTAATTTCAGGTATATAATATAGTGATTCAATATATGTACATATTGTAAAAAGTTCACTACAGAAGTCTACTTAACATCCATCACCATGTGTAATTACATTTTTTTCCTCTTGAAGAGAACTTTTAAATTCTACTCTCTAAGAAACTTTCAAATACATAATATAATATTATCAATATAGTCACCTTACATTACATTCCCATGCCTTATTTATTTTATAATTTGAAGCTTATATCTTTTGACCACCTTTGCTCATTCACTCATTTTGCCCAGCACCTCTTTAGATTACACACATGAGTGAGTGAGATCATGCAGTATTTGTCTTTCTCTGTCTGACTTATTTCACTTAACATAATGCCCTCAAGTTCCACCCATGTTGCTGCAAATGGCAAGATTTTAAGTCACAAATGACAGCACTTCAATGATTCTTGTTTTATTTACTTTTTTTGTTTGTCCTAAAACCCGGAAGGCCAGTTACTATATACCTCAAGGCCCACAGGGCTTTTTGGGTTGCAGCTACATTTACTTTCTTTGTCATTTTATTTTTATTATTAAAAATTAATCCTTAAAAATAAACAGTGGGCACTTTTATTCTTATTTTGAGAAATTGAAAACTACCTCCCCCCCAACTCCTGCTTGTTTCTGGTGCCTCTCCCCTGGTGAACAGTAAGAAACAGAAGAAAAGCTTGCAGAGTCTCAAATGTTGTTAAGTAAAATAATGGGTACAAGCTGTGAGTTTCTGAGTAGAGGTCTTTTGGGTAATCAGAGCTGGCCTGTGTGCTAATGCCTCCTTTCTTCTTCCTATAGGTCAAGCCCTGTTCCCAGGCCAAGCCCTGCCTTAACTCCCCCTCTGTCCAGGACATACTGGGCTTGCCTATTTCAAGCACCACATTTTACTGCAATGGTCTTTAAGCTAATTTTCTCTCTCTGTTTCTGGTTTTTCTCTCCAACTAGACTCTAAGGGCCTGGGGCAGGGTGCTGTTTGCGTTCCGTCTTTCTATTGTTTGTTTTCAGCATCCAGTCTGGCAAACAGCAGGCTTTCAGCCTTGGAAGAGAGTCTCTGCCCTCAAGGGTCCCGGAGTGCAATCTGGAACCTCTTTTTCATAGCAATATTGACAAATGGCAACAGCTTTCTATTTGAGCCTACATTTGATAGTGCTGCTTTCAACAAAAGGTGCCCCCTTGTTATACTGGTGCATACTCCCTCATAAAAAGAAAAAAATTATCATCTACACAAAGCAGAGTTTATCCTGAGATAAGCCCTGAGTCCAGGGAGGGAGGTGCAAGAGAGAAGAGGCAAAATATTTACAGGTACATTGAAGATACAGGAGGGATGCTGAAATTTCTGGTTATTTACGTTCTTCTACACAAGCCTCTCTCTAGCAGTGACTTTGGTTAGCTATGGATGCTCTGCATTTAAATTAGTGATGGTGCTGCTATTGACTTTTGGGAGGAAATCTAAGCTACTTCATATTTTATCTGATCTGTCAGGTGTTGCCAGCAGCTGTGAATTAATCCAGCACCCCCCTCCAACCCCCCACCCCCGCTCCATTCTGCCATACTTGTTGGCCAGGATTTACTGGCTGTGACTGTTCTGTGTTAATGCACTTCTTGGAGTGGGGATGTCCCAGTGATTATTCATTTTCAGGAGGTGGCCTTCTCACAGGAGCCCATTCGTCCTCATGTTGAGGCAGCCTTGTCCATCAGCTGCTGTGGCTGCCACAGGCATCCTGCCAGCTGAGCACTGCAGGCTGAGTGGGGCTTTCTCTGTTTCCTCTAATTCTCCTTCTCCTTTCCTGCCATGTGTATTTCCACGATAAATCACCCAGAAAAGATTTTCAATGCCTTTTGACAGGCTGAAGCTGTGTGATTTGGCTTGATCTCGTTAAGAGCCCCATAACTAAATCCCTCCAAAGCACACAGACAAGGAAAGCTTGCAAACTGTGATGACTTGTCTTTCTAGCTGAGGGAAAGACACTGAAAGACCTTAACTGACACAGCTGACTTTCTGCCCTTGACCTAAAGGAGAGGGGTATGTTTATTGCATGTTTTCATTTGCAAAGTCCCTGTGTAAGTGAAGTGAAGTATAAATCAGTGAAGGCATTCCTGTAAGGGATAAGTAACCAGGGTGGTAAATGGCATTTTATTTACTAGGATGGATACCCAATATTCTGTGCCTTGAAGCTGAAACTCCAATACTTGGCCACCTGATACAAAGAACTGACTTATTGGGAAAGACCCTGATGCTGGGAAAGATTGATGGCAAGAGAAGAAGGGCATGACAGAGGATGAGATGGTTGGATGGCATCACTGCCTTGATGGACATGAGTTTGAGCAAACTCCAGGAGTCGGTGATGAACTGGTTTGCTGCAGTCCATGGGGTCTCAAAGAGTTGGACATAAATGAGTGACTGAACTGAATTTTCCATACATTAACATGAATCAGTCATGGGTACATATGTGTTCCCCAGTCCCGAAACTTGCTCCCACCTCCCTCCCCACCTCATGCCTCTGGGTTGTCCCAGAGCACCAGCTTTGAGTACCCTGCTTCATGCATCAAGCTTGCACTGGTCATTTATTTTACATATGGTAATACACATGTTTCAATGCTGTTCTCTCAAATCATCCCACCCTTGCATTCTCCCACATAGTCCAAAAGTTTGTTCTTTACACCTGTGTCTCTTTTGCTGCCTTGCATACTAGATTATCATTACTGTCTTTCTAAATTCCATATATATATGGAATTCCATATATATATATAATATATATATATAAATATATATATATAAATATATATATATATATATATATATATATATATATATATATATATATATATATATTAGTTCAGTTCAGTTCAGTTGCTCAGTCGTGTCAGGACTCCCTGTCCATCACCAACACCCGGAGTTCACTCAGACTCATGTCCATCGAGTCAGTGATGCCATCCAGCCATCTCATCCTCAGTTGTCCCCTTCTCCTCCTGCCCCCAATCCCTCCCAGCATCAAAGTCTTTTCCAGTGAGTCAACTCTTCGCATGAGGTGGCCAAAGTACTGGAGTTTCAGCTTTAGCATCATGCCTTCCAAAGAAATCCCAGGGCTGATCTCCTTCAGAATGGACTGGTTGGATCTCCTTGCAGTCCAAGGGACTCTTAAGAGTCTTCTCCAACACCACAGTTCAAAAGCATCAATTCTTCAGCGCTCAGCCTTCTTGACAGTCCAACTCTCACATCCATACATGACTACTGGAAAAACCATAGCCTTGACTAGATGGACCTTAGTCGGCAAAGTAATGTCTCTGCTTTTGAATATGCTATCTAGGTTGGTCATAACTTTTCTTCCAAGGAGTAAGCATCTTTTAATTTCATGGCTGCATATATACACTATATTGGTGTTTCTCTTTCTGACTTACTTCATTGTGTATAACAGGCTTCAGTTTTGCCTACCTCACTAGAACTGACTCAATGCATTCCTTTTTGTAGCTGAGTAATATTCCATCCTGCATATGTACCACAACTTCCTTATCCATTTGCCTGCTAATGGACATTTCTAGGTTGCTTCCATGTCCTAGCTATTGTAAACAGTGCTGCAATGAACATTGGGCTAAATGTGTCTCTTTCAATTCTGGTTTCCTCAAAGTGTGTGCCCCAGCAGTGGGATTGCTGTGTCCTATGGCAGTTCTATTCCTAGCTTTTTAAGGAATCTCCACACTGTTTTCCATAGTGGCTGTACCAGTTTGCATTCCTACCAACAGAGTAGAAAGATTCCCTTTTCTCCACACCCTCTCCAGCATTTATTTTTTGAAAACTTTTTGATGACAGCCATTCTGACTCATGTGAGATGATGCTTCATAGTGGTTTTGATTTGCATTTATGTAATAATGTGTGATATTAGTATGTTTTCATGTGTTTATTAGCCATCTGCATGCCTTCTTTGGAGAAATGTCTTTTTAGTTCTTTTGCTCACTATTTGATTGGGTTGTTAATTTTTTCTGGTATTGACCTGCATGAGCTGCATGTATATTTTTGAGATTAATTCTTTGTCAGTTGTTTTGCTTGCTATTATTTTCTCTCATTCTGAAGCCTGCCTTTTTACATTGCTTGTAGTTTCCTTCATTGTGCAAAAGCTTTTAGGTTTAATTAGGTTGAGATCCTATTTCTTTATTTTTGTTTTTATTTCCATTACTCTGGGAGGTGGGTCATAGAGGATCTTGCTGTGATTTATGTCAGAGAGTGTTCTGTCTGTTTTCCTCTAAGAGTTTTATAGTTTCTGGTCTTACATTTAGATCTTTAATCCATTTTGAGTTTATTTTTGTGTATGGTGTTAGGAAATGTTCTAGTTTCATTCTGCTACATGTGGTTGACCAGTTTTCCCAGCACCACTTGTTAAAGAGACTGTATTTTCTCCATTGTATATTTTTGCCTCCCTTGTCAAAGATAAGATGTCCATAGGTGCATGTATTTATCTCTGGGCTTTCTATTTTGTTCATTGATCTATATTTCTGTCTTTGTGTCAATACCATACTCTCTTGATGACCGTAGCTTTGTAATATAGTCTGAAGCCAGGAAGGTTGATTCTTCCAGTTCCGCTATTCTTTCTCAAGATTGCTTTGTCTATTCAAGGTTTTTTCTTTTTTTTGTATTTTCATACAAACTGTGAAATTCTTCTAGTTCTATGAAAATTACCACTGGTAGCTTGGTAGGTATTGCACTGAATCTATAGATTCCTTTGGGTAGTGTATGCATTTTCACTATATTGATTCTTCCAATCCATGACCATGGTATATTTCTCCATCTATTTGTGTCATCTTCAATTTCTTTCATCAGTGTTTTAGAGTTTTTTATATACAGGCCTTTTGTTTCTTTCAGTTCAGTTCAGTTCATTTCAGTCACTCAGTCGTGTCTGACTCTTTGCGACCCCATGAACTGCAGCACGCCAGGCCTCCCTGTCCAACACCAACTCCCAGAGTTCACTCAAACTCATGTCCATCGAGTCGGTGATGCCATCCAGCCATCTCATCCTCGGTCGTCCCCTTCTCCTCCTGCCCCCAATCCCTCCCAGCATCAAAGTCTTTTCCAGTGAGTCAACTCTTCGCATGAGGTGGCCAAAGTACTGGAGTTTCAGCTTTAGCATCATTCCCTCCAAAGAACACCCAGGACTGATCTCCTTCAGAATGGACTGGTTGGATCTCCTTGCAGTCTAAGGGACCCTCAGGAGTCTTCTCCGACACCACAGTTCAAAGGCATCAATTCTTCAGCGCTCAGCTTTCTTCACAGTTCAACTCTCACATCCATACATGACCACAGGAAAAACCATAGCCTTGACTAGATGGAGCAATCTTTGCCAATCTTGACTAGATTGGCAAAGTAATGTCTCTGCTTTTGAATATGCTATCTAGGTTGGTCATAACTTTCCTTCCAAGGAGTAAGCATCTTTTAATTTCATGGCTGCAGTCACCATCTGCAGTGATTTTGGAGCCCCCCAAAATAAAGTCTGACACTGTTTCCACTGTTTCCCCATCTATTTCCATGAAGTGATGGGACAAGATGCCATGATCTTCATTTTCTGAATGTTGAGCTTTAAGCCAATTTTTTCACTCTCCTCTTTCACTTTCATCAAGAGGCTTTTTAGTTCCTCTTCACTTTCTGCCATAAGGGTGGTGTCATCTGCATATCTGAGGTTATTGATATTTCTCCCAGCAATCTTGATTCCAGTTTGTGCTTCCTCCAACCCAGCGTTTCTCATGATGTACTCTGCATATAAGTTAAATAAGCAGGGTGACAATAGACAGCTTTGACATACTCTTTTTCCTATTTGGAACCAGTCTGTTGTTCCATGTCCAGTTCTAACTGTTGCTTCCTGACCTGCAGATAGGTTTCTCAAGAGGCAGGTCAGGTGGTCTGGTATTCCCATCTCTTTCAGAATTTTCCACAGTTTATTGTGATCCACACAGTCAAAGGCTTTGGCATAGTCAATAAAGGAGAAATAGATGTCTTTCTGGAACTCTCTTGCTTTTTTGATGATCCAGCAGATGTTGGCAATTTGATCTCTGGTTCCTCTGCCTTTTCTAAAACCAGCTTGAACATCTGGAAGTTCATGGTTCATGTATTGCTGAAGCCTGGCTTGCAGAATTTTGAGTATTACTTTACTAGCATGTGAGATGAGTGCAATTGTGTGGTAGTTAGAACATTTTTTGGCATTGCCTTTCTTTGGGATTGGAATGAAAACTGACCTTTTCCAGTCCCGTGGCCACTGCTGAGTTTTCCAAATTTCCTGGCATATTGAGTGCAGTGCTTTCACAGCATCATCTTTTAGAATTTGTTTCTTTAGGTAAATTTATTCTTAAGTATTTTATTCTTTCTGTTACAATGGTGAATGGTATTGTTTCCTTAATTTCTCTTTCTGATTTTTCATTATTTGTGTATAGGGATTTCTGTGTATTACTTTTACATCCTGTATCTTTACTATGTTCATTGATTAGCTCTAGTAATTTTAAAGTAATTTTCTGGTGGTATCTTTAGGATATTTTGTGTAGAGGATCATGTTATCTGTAAACAGTAAGAGTTTCACTTCTTTTCAAATCTGGATTCCTTTTATTTCTTTTTCTTCTTTGATTGCTGTGACTAAGACTTTCAAAACTATGTTGAATAGTAGTGGTGAGAATGGGTACCCTTGTCTGTTCCTGAGTTTAGGGGAAATGCTTTCAACTTTTTGCCACTGAGGATAATGTTTGTCACTTCTATTATGTTGAGGTATGTTCTGTCTATGCCTGCTCTCTGATGAATTTTTTTTTTTTTAATCATAAATGGGTGTTGAATTTTGTCAAAGGCTTTCTCTGTATCTATTGAGACAATCATATGGTTTTTATCTTTTAATCTTTTAATATGGTGTATCACATTGATTGATTTGTGTATATTGAAGAATCCTTGCAACCCTGGAGTAAAGCCCACTTGGTCATGATGTATGATCTTTTAAACATGTGGTTAGATTCTGTCTGCTAGAATTTTGTTGAGTATTTTTGAATCTATGTCCATCAGTGATATAGGGCTGTAGCTTTTTTTTTTTGTGACATCTTTGTCTGGGTTTGGTATCAGGGTGATGGTGGCCTCATAGAATGAGTTTGGGAGTTTTCCTTACTCTGCAGTTTTTTTGAAAGAGTTTGAGCAGGATGGATGGTAACTCTTTAAATTTTTGGTAAAATTCACCTGTAATGTCATCTGGTCCTGGGCTTTTGTTTGTTGGAAGATTTTTGATTACAGTTTCAATTTCTGTGCTTGTGATGGGTCTGTTCAGATTTTCTATTTCTTCCTGGTTCAATTTTGGAAGGTTATACTTTTCTAAGAATTTGTCCATTTCTTCCAAGTTGTCCATTTTATTGGCATACGGTTGCTTATAGTAGTCTCTTATCTTTTGTGTTGTCTGTTGTTATTTCTCCATTTTCATTTCTAATTTTATTGATTTGATTCTTTTTCTTTTTTACCTTGGAATCTGGCTAACAGTTGGTCTATTTTGTTTATCTTTTCAAAGAACTAGGTTTTAATTTAGATGATCTTTGTTATAGTTTCCTTTGTTCCTTTATCATTTATTTCTGCTCTGATGCTTACAGTTCCTTTCCTTCTGTGAACTTTGGGGCTTTTTTGTTTTTCTTTTTCTAGTTGCTTTAGGTGTAAAGTTAGGTTGTTTATTTGATGTTTCTCTTGTTTCTTGAGATAGGCTTGTATTACTATGAACTTCCCTCTTGTCATTGCTTTCACTGAATCCCAGAGGTTTCGGATTGTCGTGTTTTCTTTATCATTTGTTTCTATGCATATTTTGATTTCTTTTTTGATTTCTTCCATGATCTGTTGGTTATTTGAAAGTGTGTTGTTTAACCTTCATATGTTTGTGGTTTTTATAGCCTTTCCCCCCCTGTAACTGATATCTAATTTTACTGCATTGTGATCAGAAAAGATGCTTGAAATGATTTCAATTTTTAAAAATTTACCAAGGCTAGATTTGCATTTTTATTACTCTAAGAGGTGGATTGAAAGAGATCTTGATGCAATGTAAGTGTTCTGACTATGCTTTCCTCTAAGAGTTTTACAGTATCCACCTTACATTTAGGTCATTAATCCATTTTGAATTTATTTTTGTGTATGATTTAGGTAGTGTTCTCATTTCATTCATTTACATGTGAGAAATGTAAAGCCTGGACAGGCTTTACACTTATTGGACAGGCTTTCTTTTCTCCATTGTATATTCTTGCCTCCTCTGTCAAAAATAAGGTGCCCATACGTGTTTAAGTTTATCTATGGGCTTTGTATCCTTGTTCCATTGATCTATGTTACAGTTTTGATCTATATTACAATACTAAATTGCTTTGATGACTAGCTTTGTAGTATAGTCTGGAGACAGAGAGCTTGATTCATCCAGTTCTGGTTTTTCCTTCTCAAGATTGCTTTGGCTATTCACAGTCTTTGTGTTTGTATACAAATTGTAATTTTTTTGTTCTAACTTTTGTTCTAATTCTCTGAAAAATACCATTGGTAATTTGATAAGGATTGCAATGAATCTGCAAATTGCTTTGGCTAGTATAGTTATTTTCACAATATTGGTTATTTTAATCCAAGAACATGGTATATCTCTCCATCTCTTTATGTCAGCTTTTTTTTTTTTCCTATCAGTATCTTATAGTTTTCTGAGTACAAGATTTTTGCCTCCTTAAGTAAGTTTATACTTAGATATTTTATTTCATTTTTTTGATGAGATGCTACTATTTGTTTATCTTTCTGATATTTCATTGTTAGTGTATAGGAATGCAAGAGATTTCTGTGTGTTAATTTTGTATTGTGCAACTTCACCAAACTCATTGATTAGCTCTAGTAGTTTTCTGGTAGCATGTTTAGGATTTTCTATGTATAGTATCATGTCATCTGTTTAAGTCTTCTTTTACATCCTGTATTCCTTTTACTTCTTTTTCATCTCTAATTGATGTGACTAGGGCTTCCAAAATGATGCTGAATAATAGTGACAAGAGTGGATATCCTTGTCTTGTTCCTGGTCTTATAGGAAATGCTTTCCATTTTTAACCTTTGAGGATGACATTTCTTGTGAGTTTGTCATATATGGGCTTTGTTATGTTGAAGTAGGTTCCCTCTAAGCTCACTTTCCAGAGAGTGGTTTTCATAAATTGGCATTGAATTTTGTCAAATCTTTTTCTAAATCTATTGAGATGATCATATGGCTTTCATTTCTTAGTTTATTGATGTGGTATATCACACTGATTGATCTGTGAATGTTGAAAAATCCTTGCATCCTTGAGATGAATCCCACTTGATCATGAGACATGATCCTTTTAATACACTGTTGGATTCAGTTTGCTAGCATTTTGTTGAGGATTTTTGTGTCTATGTACATCAGCGATACTGGCCTGTAATTTTCATCAATATCCATTTGATGGTGACCTCAAAGAATGAGCTTGAGAGTGTTCCTTCCTCTGCAATTTTTTGAAGAGTTTCAGAAGGATAGGTATTAACTCTTCTCTGATAGAATTCACCTGTGAAACCATCTGTTCCTGGACTTTTGTTTGTTTGAAGATTTTCAATCACAGTTTCAATTTCAGTATCTTGATTGGTCTGTTTACATTTTCTGTTTCTTCCTGGTTCAGTCTTGGAAAGTTGTGCCTTTCTAAGAATTTGTCTATTTCTTCCAGGTTGTTCATTTTATTGACTTATAGTTGCTTGTAGTAGTCACTTACAATCCTTTGTAGTTTTGTGGTGTCCATTGTAACTTGTCATTTGTCATTTTGTTGATTTGAGTCCTCTACCTTTTTTTTTTCCTGATGAATCTGGCTAGAGGTTTATCGATTTTGTTTATCTTCTCAAAGGACCAGCTTTTGTTTCATTGATCTTTTCTATTGTTTCTTTGTTTCTGTTTCATTTCTTTCTGCTCTGATTTTTAAAAATGTGGTATTGTTGCCTTAAAATGTTGCATTTGTTTCTGCTGTACAACAAACTGAATCAGCTGCAAGTATACACACATCCCTCTTCTTATACCTCCCTCCCAACCCCCCATCTCACCCATCTAGGTGACCGCAGAGTACCAAGCTAAGCTCCCTCTGCTATACAGCAGGTCTCCACTAGCTATCAATCTTACACATGGTAGTGTGTATATGTCAGTCTCAATCTCCCAATTCAGCACATACCTCCCCTTCCATGTCCACACATCCATTTGCTATATCTGTGTCTCTTTTCCTATCCTGCAAATAGGTTCATCTGTACACCATGCTGATGGCCAAGAGGCACATGAAGATACACTCAACATCACAAATTATTAGAGAAAAGCAAATCAAACTACAATGAGACAACACCTCACACCAGCTAGAATGGCCATCATTAAAAAATCTACAAACAATAAATGTTAAAGAGGGTGTGGAAAAAGGGAACCCTCTTGCACTGTTGATGGGAATGTAAATTGATGCAATCACTATGGAGAATAGTATGGAGGGTCCTTAAAAAACTAAAAACAGAACTACCATATGACCCAGCAATCCTATTCCTGGATATACTCTGAAAAAACATAACTCAAAAGGACACATGTACCCCAATATTGTGCACTGATCTTTATGCTTTCTTTCCTTCTACTGACTTTAGGTTTTGTTTGTTCTTCTTTCTCTATTTGCTTTAGGTATAAGGTTAAGTTGCTTATTTGAGGTTTTTCTTGTTTCTTTTTTTTTTAAATTTAATTTAATTTTTTTTTTTTTTTTACTTTACAATACTGTATTGGTTTTGCCATACATTGACATGAATTCGCCATGGGTGTACATGAGTTCCCAACCCCGAACCCCTCTCCCTCTATAGTTTCTTCTTAGAACTGTTTTCGTCACATCCCATAGGTTTTGGGTCATCGTGATTTCATTGTTGTTTATCATTAGATAGATTTTGATTCTTTCTTTGACTTCTTCAGTGATTCATTGGTCATTTAGTAACATTCTATTTAGCCTCAATGTGTTTGTGTTTTTTACAGCTTTTTTCCCCCCTGCAATTGATTTCTAATCTCATAGTGTTGTGTTTAAAAGAGATACTTAATATTATTTCAATTCTCTTAAATTTACTGAGGCTTGATTCATGACCCAAGATGTGATTATCCTGGAGAATGTTCCATGTGCCCTTGACTATAATCTCTTCAAATATCTTCTCAGGCCCTTTCTCCTTTTCTTCCTCTTCTGGGATCCATATAATTTTAATATTGATGCATTTAATGTTTTCCTAGAGGTCTCTGGGACTGACCTCATTTCTTTTCATTCTTTTTTCTTTATTCAGTTCCATGATAGAGATTTCTGCCTTTCTGTCTTCTAGGTCATTTTTCATTCTTCTGCCTTACTCATTCTATTACTGATTTCTCTTAGTATATTTTTCATTTCAGTTACTGTACTGTTCATCTCTGTTTGTTCTTTAGTTCTTCTAGGTCTTTGTTAAACATTTCTTGTATCTTCTTGATCTGTGTCTCCATACTTTTCCCAAGATTTTGGATCATCTTTACTCTCATGACTTTGAATTCCTTTTCATATAGATTGCCCATCTCCTCTTCATTTAGTTGTTGTTGCAGGTTTTTTTCTTGTTTCTTCATCTGCAAGTATTTATCTGTCTTCTCATTTTGTCACACTTACTGTGTTTTGTGGTCTCCTTTCTGCAGGCTGAAGGATCATAATTCCTCTTGCTTCTGGTGTTTGCCTGCTGGTGGGGTGAGGTTATTCCAGAGACTTGTGCTGTTACCACTTTGAGAGGGTGTTTGGTGTTGTGTGACCAGAGCCTGCCTTGGATGTTGATCGGGACCTTCTCTTTGCCCTGTGTTTGTCCCTGCCCTGTCAAGGGCTGAGTCTGCTCCCTAGTTGTTTATCTATTTCCTAGCTGTGTTTCTTATCTGCAATGTGGAATGGGTGGAATTGGAGCACTCCTGCTGGAATAGCAGCTACTGAATATTCCTCCTCTGGAGATGTTCATCTGTGAAATGTGCTCTTTTGTGTCCCTTTTCACCTGTTGTTCAATTGTACCCCTGAGCATGCATGTCTACAAAGCTGCTAAAGCCAGACCCGTCTCAGCTGCAGAAGCACTTGCACTTTTGGATGTTTCACAGGTTCTGAATTTAGGAATCTGTCTGCAGAGGTGTGACTCTGTGGTTGGTGCAGCCAGGAGGAGAAATTTCAGCTCTTCTTCCTTAGCCATACATATCTGGGGCTCAGCTGTGGTTTCAGCTCCATCTCTGCATGTGTTCCTCACACCAGAATCTGCTCCAGAGGTTACCAGGGCCCACAGACCTTTTAGGCAGAAAGGAGCTGAAGTGGTAGTTGAGGCAAACAGACTACCCAGGCAGGAGGGTGTTGAGGTAGGGATTGAAGCACAAGTGCTCATCAAGTGGTGACCTGGGTGAGCACGTCACCCAGGCTGGGGGAAGGGAGTGAGAGGAGGAAGCAGCTGGGAGTGTGCAAGCCAGGTCCAGCAGGAGCCTTCCTTAGTGTCTATGGGAGCAGGGGGTGGTAAGGGAGGAGAGAGCCTACGATGGTGGCCCTGTCTTTTGTGCACCACTCAACAATGGTGCTTTTCTTCTGTGATGGCCTGAGCTTCCTTCACAAGCATTCCCAGTTGCAGAACTTCTCACTCCCATCCCCTCAGACTGTCTCCTCACAGCCAAAAGCAGTCCCTTTCCTAGTGTGCTCTCGAAACCCCACGTTGCAGTACTCAGCCTCCACGACCACCAGTGGACACCCATCTCAAGCTGGGGCATGCAGGGTTGTAGCATGAACCATATGCATAGGTTTCACTCTGCCCTGCCTGCCACAGACTACTCTCCTCTGAGCCCCTGAAGTTCCCTTTCATTCTAGCTGAACTCTCTGCTGGTAAGGGGGCTTCCACAGATGCAGGAACCTCTCCTCACCTTCAGCTCCATGCCAGGGGCTCAGGTCCCATCATTCTTCTTATCCTCTCCCCTTTCCCTTTTTCTTTTTCTCATCTTTCCTGGTTTTATGGGGATCTTTCTTATCTTTTTATTAATAGGTGTCTGAGGTCCTCTGCTAGTGTTTAGCAGATGCTCTGTGAGAATTTTTCCACGTGTAGATGTATTCTTGATGAGTTTGTGGGGGAGAGATGAATTCCACATCCTCCTCATCCTCTGCCGCCTTGAAAACCCCTGAACTTATATTTCTCTTATGGGAAAAATCCCCATAGGTAATAAATTGAGAGTCACACATAAGTCTGACTTCTAAAGATTCCATGTTTTCCCATCTGTTTACATCTGTAGGACAGATACATTTGCTATTCCTATGCAAGGTGATCCCTCTCCTCTGGGAAATGACACACCCAGCCATTGCATGGCTGGGCTGGGCACAGCCCTGAGAAGGATGTATATGAATTATCCACCTTTTCTCCGTGTGACCCTTACTAGCATCTTCACAGATTTGACCATGCATCCTAACTGCTTCATCAGCCTTCTTGCTTGCCTCTGAAGGCCAGCTTCCTCCCAGGGCTGCACAGGATAAGTGATGGCTATCCCATCACAAGTGTCCTATCTTGGTGGTTAACCAAGACTTCCATGGTTTATGCTCACTTGAAGGTATCAGGAGTTGCCTTGGGTAAAGAGATAAAAAAACCACACTGTTCACCTCCCTTAAAATTGCTTCTGCCTTTTAAAGCTTATGTTGAGTGATCAAGAATATCTTCAGGAAGTTGTCTCACTGATGAAATAAGCATCTTTATAATTAAACTAGATAGTGAGGTGCTGAATGGGGAGTGATAAGCTCTGTATTGTGATTTATTGATCCTTGGAGCACAGAGATCTATTTATATGTCCTCATCTCAGACATGAAGGGATCAGGGCTGGGGACTCACTCAGAGTCAGTGAGGCAGTGGAGGATGTGAGAAAGTACCCTGAATTGGCAAAATGAAAATGGCAGGCTTCCTGGGACGGAAATCTGATTTCTAGTTTGTTTATTGATTTCCTGTAACTGTTCACTGCCTCCTGTTTGGCTTCTTGGAATGTAGTGGAATATTTTGATTATTGATTAGAAATCCTAGCTTATCAAATTCACACAAAGATTCAGGAACACACTCTCAAAAATGGAAATTTCAGAGATGCAGCATGGATTGAAAACAAGTTTTATGTGTTCATAGCATTCAGCAGGCTTGATCTGAACCACTGAAAGGCAGTCTGATTTCACATCTGGGCCCTTCTGCCTCTGGTTCTCTTTCTGTCCTTCCCTTCCTTCCAACCCCCACATTTATCAACCTCAGCCTAGGAAGCAGAGCTCCTAAGGAGTCTTGTTTGAATGGAGATTTAGGTTCACTGGGAATCCCAGGTAGTGGTGCTGCTGCTCCTATGAGGACCACACTTTGAGGGCCACTCTGAGCCTCTGTGCGATTGGGGAGCCTTGGGGAGGCAGCTAGCTTGGCTGCAGACTAAGACTGTTTCTAAGGGCTAAGGGGGCTGTTTTCCAGCTGCTATTGGCTCAGGGTGACACATAGCTGTCATTTTCCAAGGAACAAGACAGCTAATGGCCCCTCCTCTGCCCCACAAAGCTTTTGTGTGACCAGACTGAGGCCCTGTCAACCCCTCTGGGTCCACGCTGATGCAGCTACTGCTTCTGAGGGCTTAGTTCATTGCATTCCTGCTGCCATAGGGAGGAGCCAATGTGAAAAAGGATTTACCTCTCTGTTTTCTCTCCCTGGCCCAGTTTCCTATAGTGAGAGAAGGACTATGCTCTAGACTGTGGCTCAAACAGTGAAAGATTTTGCCTGCAATGTGAGAGACATGGGTTCGATCCCTGGGTTGGGAAGATCCCCTGGAGGAGGGCATGGTAACTCACTCCAGTATTCTTACCTGGAGAATCCCCATTGATAGAGGAGCCTGGCAGGCACAAAGAGTGGGGCATGACTGAGCAACTAAGCACAGCACAGGGCTGTGAGGGTCATGTCTCATGATAGTTTCACATGTGCAGGGTGGTAGAGTCAAGTGATCTGATCATTAAGCTGCTTTGGATATTTAGGTTCTAGACTGACTGACTTCACTGTCCTTCAACAGTTAGAGACAAATTGTTTAGATTATTTTTCCCCCTTGTTCTATTCTTCCAGGCTTGTTACCTGACTGGGACTGGAAAGTATGTAGAACAGTCCCCTGCCATGGGATGAGCTGCTGTATAGATGTGGTTTTAATCACAGTAGCCTTCAGCAGCCAGCACCTCTTTGTCTTCCTGTCTTCCTGGATGTCCCAGGAGCCACAGCTTCACATTTCTGAGACTCATATAATAGCAACAGATTTTTAGAATAAACAAATACAAAAAGTATGTAAAAATTAGGAAATTATCTCAATGAAATGATTTCAGATGCAAAGTCTGAAAAGGCTTTAACCTAGTTTTCTTGGCTGTCTAGAAATAAGATTGACTCATGAAATCAAGGAGGAATGAGTAGCTGGAAAAATATATTACACTTTTATTATCAGAACAGGAGCAAGGGAAATGACAAAGTAAAATAATAGAGGACAATGTGTTTAAGCTAGGTAAACGAGAGATTTCCTCAGTATATGTATTATAATGTAGATGCCAAGCTAGAAGAAATGACATAGAAAATCAGATATTTGAAAGCTAGGAGAGGCAGATATGAAAGGGAAAAGAACAAATAAGCCTGGGGATAATTTCTCTTAAATGGGATTTTAGAAAAGAGGGAAATATTTCAGATGTTACTAAATCAGAAACAGTGCCGGGTACAACAAAGGTAAGAGAAGCAATGTCTTTGGGAGAAAACTGAAATGACTCTTCAGGAGATGCCAGAATCCAGAACATTATGGAAAAAACAGTTAGAGGTGGAAATACAGACTCCAACATAAGAGAAATGGGTAACTGTCCTTGCACATTGGGATAGCTGTTCCAAAGAGATTATAGAAAACCCTACTTGAGAGACTATTACTAAGAAGAAGAATGATTTGGAAACTTTCAAAATGCCATGGATGTTGCTTTCACCTTGAGGGGACATACCCAAGAAGTATAAGAGACTAGTATATTAAGAGACATCACAGAAAAATAATGGGAATATTAAATGGGAGCTGCTGCTGCTGCTAAGTCACTTCAGTCGTGTCCGACTCTGTGCGACCCCATAGATGGCAGCCCACCAGGCTCCCCTGTCCCTGGGCTTCTCCAGGCAAGAACACTGGAGTGGGTTGCCATTTCCTTCTCCAGTGCATGAAAGTGAAAAGTGAAAGTGAAGTCACTCAGTCGTGTTCGACTCTTTGCGACCCCCTGGACTGCAGCCTACCAGGCTCCTCTGTCCATGGGATTTTCCAGGCAAGAGTACTGGAGTGGGGTGCCATTGCCTTCTCTGTGAATGGTAGCAAGCAGATAATAACAGATGAAGTTCAGGCCTGGGTTGACTGGATGAGAGAATCTGTCCCTTGTGAATGAAATTACGCCACACAGTGATGCTTTGTAGGTGGGAAGGTTTGAACAGTGGATGATTGTAACAGACCCAGATTGTTTTGATTTCTTATTTCTTGCTATAGGAAAATGTGCAAGACAGAATCTGAAGGAGTATTTTCCAAAATCATATGTCTGAGCCAGAAATCAAAGGGAAAGTAGAAGGAAGGAAGAGAGAAGGCAGATTCTAGGAACGTTTTAGCACTACCTGTGTTAAAACAGGAAAGGGTGTCCTTAAAAATGTAACTTGAAGATTTAGGAACTCAATTGAGCCTTCCTGAAAAGGATAGGGGAATAACAGATGGCGATAGAATATAGAGAAGCACTCAGTGTTCTCTGCTTACTCCTTCAGATCCACTGTCCGTTCTCCAGACCTGCTCTGGAGGACAACCTCTATCACTCAGACTGCTTTACCCTGTTGATCTGGTTGAGTCCAGCCAATGGAAGGCCCAGCAGGATTAGAGAGTAAGAGAGGGGCTATGGTACTTATTCACCGACTCCCTGCCTGCCCAGTTACAGTTTGGCAGTGGCTGCATTTCTCTGTTGGGTAGCTTTTCTCCCTGCTCCCTTCTCTCACCCCTTCAGCCTGGGCTGGCAATATCTTCCCTGGATGCTTCCTTTGTAGGTTAACTTTGTTGTTGTTTGGTTGCCCAGTCATATCTGAGTCTTTTGTGACCCCTGGATTGGGATTTTCCAGGCAAGAATACTGGAGTGGGTTGCCATTTCCTTTCTCCAGGGGATCTTCCCAACATAGGGATTGAACCTTCATCTTCTGCATTGTCAGGAGGATTATTTACCTCTGAACCACTGGGGAAGCCTACATTATCTTTATCTGCCCACAAATCCTCAGACACAGTGCTCAAAAGAAAAATGAAAATTTAGAGCTCCTTAATGATGCAGAAAAACAACAACAACAACAACAACAACAACAACAACAACAAATACCTCAAACAAGATCTGTTCACAATGTGTCATCATTGTAGATATCGGAAACTTCGCAGTAACAGTTATTTCTTGCAAGATATCTCAAATGCCACTCTTCAAGTGAAGACAGTATATGCAGGAGGTGGGATTTCCCCTTAGGTAAGTAAATACATAGGGTCCAAATTAGCCTCCCAGTGGGAGGTTTTAAATGGTATCCTGGTAAGGCTGCAAGCAGAGACTTTTGTTGTCTATTGTTTTCACCTTTTACCACAGACTTTGCTATGGACTGTGGTAACACTAAGTACTCAGATCCAGAGATACAGAAATGCAGAGATTAATCATATTAGGGACTATATTTTGAAACTAGCGCTGTGATACTTTTATGTGTCTTACTGACTGTTTGGACTCTACATGTAACACATGAGGGCTTGCCACTTAATTCAACTTGGGAGGGTCTGAGAAAATTAAATTCATACAGTGGGCAAGAGCCAAGGCAATGCTACTGAAAAATCCAAATTCTATCCAGGCATCACAAATCCTCCAATTTGAGATTGAGCAATATTAAAAATTCAGAGGGATTATAATATAATAATCATATAGATTTAAAATTATTTTGATTTCAAATTTTAAAAGGCAAGATAATTTAAGTTTGGCTTTTAACTTATGAAGAAATATATTTTGAACATTAATTTCTCCTTGCAGAAGTCATACTTGGAGATGATTTCTACTTAGATTTGGGGACATTTATTTCTTTGAATGGACTATAGTATTTTATGTTGTTAATAATAACATTGCAGAACCTCTGATGTGCTATATTATGTTTTACAGCTGGGCAAATTTGGGATGGATGTGGAACAGAGAATGAATTCTTTAGCTTTGAATTGAATCAGATTAATAAACTGCATTTCAGGTTATTAAATGCAGATTTAATTAATTAATTAATAAATTTATGAACATTAAACAATATTTAATAAATAAAACAATAAATAAATCATTTAATTTATTAAATAATATTTAATTTATTATCAGATTAAAAAACCCATTTCAGAGCTCTTGGAAAGTGAAATGTTAAACTGAGTGGCCTGAGAAGAACCCACAAAGAAGCAACGGTTGGCACTGGGAGATTGACCTCATGGAGATGGGATGGACTTCTGAGCTCCTCCCCACTCATTTGTTTGAACCTGGGATGAATGCAGTGGTTTTTGACTATGGCTGCTCATTAGAGTCTTCTGGCAAGTTCTTAAAATCCCAATCAGGCCACTTCTCAAACTTACTAAATCAGCATCTTTACTGACCTCTCTAAGGGCCCTCAAGGTAGTGGAACACATTGCTGACTGAGGAGTTGGAGAGAATAGCTGAGCATCCATTTCCTCTTCTTGTGTTTGGATCTTCCTACTGGAAGAAGTGTTTGCTCTCCTCTGGTTAAGAGATAAACTTAATGTTAGAAGCCTTTTGCTTTTTAAGTGAGGCCTGTGTTGGTCTGTCTCTGCCAATAACTGGGTGCATAGGATTAATTCAGGGCTAAGATATGAGAAAGACAACTTGATTCCAGTGTTGTCTGAGCAGCTTTATCAGTTAAAAAAAAAAAGTCAGTGTTTTTACCTTCATCTGCCTGACTTCTATGTTTTTCCTCTCAGTTTGTTCTGACTCTAAGAGAGGAACAGAATAAGCCGGGACCCAGGATAGACTAATCCATTTGAATGCCAAAAGCAGGCTAATAATTTGATACTGCTTTAAATCACCATTTTAAAAATACTTGTTCAACATTTTTATCAGGGGGAAGGGCACACTTACATTTTGCTAAGAAAAATTTTATGTGTGTTCTTTTATGTCCAAAATTGCATTCATTGCACCAAATGTGACCTAATATTTTAACTTACTTGGTTTATCTTTCATTTATAGGTTTTTTAATTTTTAAAATTTTATTAAAAATTTTTTTTTAAAGTTTTTGGCTGTGTCACACAGCATGTGGGATCTTAGTTCCCTGACCAGAGATAAGATCAATGCCCCATGCACTGGAAGCACAAAGTCTTAGCCACTGGACCACCAAGGAAGTCCCAATTTCTAGGTTTTCATATCACCCATGATAGGTTTAGTCATTTGGACTCATTAAGCATGGGAGTAATTTACATAGAAATTCTTGCTAAATCTTATTCAAAATATTTTGAATTTTTTTTTTCCCTTGGGCTTTATGTAGCTAAATTATTTCTCACTTGTTAGTTGTTCCTATTTTGTCTTTATTTTTCTTTTGGAACTTCCTGAACCAGACAACTTCTTAAAAATCATACCACAAGGTTTACAATACAGTTAATGGTAAATAAGTCATTTGTGGCAAAAAGCAATACACAATGTTGATGGGACTTCCAGCTTCTGATTACTGTAGTCACATCAGGTAACGTGTATATGTATCTTGTGGAAATAGTCAAGGCAGGGAAGTCAGCAACAGCCAGCAGTACCTTTGAAATTTTAACTTGAGGATACTGCCTTATTCAATGTAAGATGGACTACACTGTCCCTGTGGAAGCTGATATCGCAGTGTCTATATATTCCCTATGCTTTAGTGTCCCTTGTATACTGATCAGACTGGGCACCTGACTCCCTGGCTCCTCTATTGATCTGGGACTGGCCAGGATGTAAGAGAAGACTACCTGCCAAAATGCCAGATTGAAGCTAGGCTTTAAGTCAGTGGTGTTTGGATTATACAATAAAACAGTGAGCTCTGATGATAGTGGTTAGAAGTGGTAGGCTAGGGCTTGTGTGCATGCCTTTTAATGAAAGGTCTTGAGGGCTCACCAGGAAGGAAAATGTGATGTGAATTCTGATGATGAGATATTAACATCAGTGCCTCCCCTGTGGTGTTATGGGAAAGAATCTCCCTGCCAATGCAGGAGACACAAGAGATGTGGGTTAAATCCCTCGGGCTGGGAAGATCCCTTGGAGTAGGGAATGACAACCCACTCCAGTATTCTTGCCTGGAAAATTCCATGGGCAGAGGAGCCTGGTTGGCTACAGTCCATGGGACTGCAAAGAGTCAAACACATGAGTGACTGAACACAAACACAGATGTTTATATAAATGTGATGATTTTTGACTTTATAAATAAAGTCAAAGCAGTACATATCTAGGATTCTTAGAGAAAATTAGTGCAGAGTTGAGGTAAAATAAAGTCAATTATTTTCCTTTCAGTTCAGTTCAGTTCAGTTGCTCAGTTGTATCCGACTCTTTGAGACCCCCATGGTTTCCTGGTCCATCACCAACTCCCAGAGCTTACTCAAACTCATGTCCATTGAGTCAGTGATGCCATCCAACCAATTCATCCTCTGTCATCCCCTGATCCTCTTTACTTCAGTCTTTCCCAGCATCAGAGTCTTTTCCAATGTGTCAGTTCTTTGCATCAGGTGGCCAAAGTATTGGAGTTTAGCTTCAGCATCAGTCCTTCCAATGAATATTCAGGACTGATTTCCGTTAGGATTTACTGGTTTGATTTCCTTGTAGTCCAAGGGACTCTCAAGAGTCTTCCCCCACACCACAGTTCAAAAGCATCAATTTTTTGGCACTCAGCTTTCTTTATGGTCCAACTGTCACATCCATACATGACTACTGGAAAAACCATAGCTTTGACTAGATGGACCTTTGTTGGTAAAATAATGTCTCTGCTTTTTAATATGCTCTCTAGATTGGTCATAGCTTTTCTTCCAAGGAACAAGCATCTTTTATAATTTTATGGCTGTAGTCTCCATCTGCAGTGATTTTGGAGCCCAAGAAAATAAATTTTGTCACTGTTTCCACTGTTTCCCCATGTATTTGCCATGAAGTGATGGGCCTGGATGTGACAATCTTCAGTTTTTGAATGTTCAGTTTTAAGCCAACTTTTTCACTCTTCTCATTCAGTTTCATCAAGAGGCTCTTTAGTTCCTCTTCGCTTTCTGCCTTAAGGGTGGTGTCATCTGCATATCTGAGGTTATTTATATTTTTCCCAACAGTCTTGATTCCAGCTTGTGCTTCATCCAGTCTAGCATTTTGCATGATGTCCTGTGCATAGAAGTTAAATAAGCAGGGTGACAATATACAGCCTTGACATCTTCCTTTCCCAATTTGGAATCAGTCTGTTGTTCCATGTCTGGTTCTAACTGTTGCTTCTTGACCTGCATACACATTTCTCAGGAGGCAGGTAAGGTGGTCTTGTATTCCTATCTCTTGAAGAATTTCCCACAGTTTGTTGTGATCCATACCGTCAAAGGCTTTGGCATAATCAATAAAACAGATGTAGATGTTTTCCTGAAATTCCCTTGCTTTTTCTATGATCCAATGGATGTTGGCAATTTGTTCTCTGGTTCCTCTGCCTTTTCTGAATCCAACTTGTATATCTGTAAAGTTCTCAGTCATGAACTCTTGCTTTGGCTTGAATGATTCTGGGCATTACCTTGCTAGCATGTGAAATGAGTGCAGCTTTGTTTAACTTAGTTCCTTGATGAGGGATCAAACACTTGCCTCCAGCATTGGAAGCATGGAGTCTTAACTACTGAACCACAGGAAAGTCCCTGATCTTGTTTTAAGTTGCAGAGTGAATCAAATCAATAGTGTTGATAATCTTTAGAAAGGTTCCTAATTTAATAAAAATCCAACATTTTTTTAATGTGACTATGATATAGATTGTTAATGTAAAACTTTATAAATTGGCTGAGATTTCACTTTGTTCAGCACGTTAGCTTCTTAGTCATTAAGAGTTGGCAGTAATATGATGGAGCATTTGAACATATGAAAAGACACTCGGCGGATGTTGAAAACTTGACAAGTTTAGCAAAGAATAATTAATGATAAATCTTAGAGAAGGACAGGAAGCACGAATACTCACATTTGTTATAATCTTTTTCTCCCCCCTATTCTATTCAGTTTGAGTTAATCCTAGGGATCGTCTTCAAGTTTGCAGATCCATTTTCTTGTTATTTCCAAACTGTTGTTTATCCCATTGAGTGTACATTTCATTTCAAATATCATAATTTAGAATTCTAAATTTATTTTTATTCTTTTTAAAAAAGAGACTCTCCATTCATTTACTGATTAAGACCATACTTTAAGTGTTTGAAGATATTTATAGCTACCTTAAAGCCGTTGTCTGAAGATTCCAACTTCTGTTTTTTCTTTGTATCATTTTCTTGCTTATGGTTCATCTTTTCCTGCTTTTTTGTATGTCCAAGATTATTTATTGTTTGCTTTATATTGCGGATCATACATTATAAACAGACAGGGTTATGTTGCTGTCCTTTAAAGCGTGTTGTGGTAGATAATTTTTGAGTATTTTTCCTTCATCTTTTAGGCTTAGTTTTCAGCTTTGTTAGAGGAGAGCTATCCAATGAACATTTCTGTGATGATGGGAATGTTCTATATCTCTGCTGTCTGCTATGGTTGCCACTAGTCACATTTAAATCTTGAGCATTTAAAATGTGCTAGTAAGACTGACAAAATAAAATTTAAATTTTATTTAATTTTAATTAGTTGAAATTTAAATTGCTATGTGTGGTTAGTGGCTACTGCATTGGTCAGTGCAGGTCTAGGTTAGATCTAACCCTAGGGTATGTTCCTTACTCTAGACCTTTGTAGAATTTCAGTGAATGGGATGTTGGTGAGTCTCCATTCTGACTGGGCCACAGTACCAGTGTCTTCTAGAACTGTGTAGCCTCTAGTATCTTTGTTCTGCTTTTAAATCTGTGATGGCCATTCTTTGGCAGGCTCCGTGGAGTCTTGCCATGTATGTGTGCAGCCCATCCTTGGCCAATGATCTATAGGAAGCTTATACAGATTTATGCCACTGACTTGCTATAATTAGGATTTGGAATTTTTAGCATATTTGACATTGCATATTTTATTGTCCTCTTACTATACCTAAAAGCCATAAAATTGTGATCTTTAGAACCTAAAAAGTAAGGCTTTGCTGATGGTTTTTGACTTCTTCCTCCCTGTTCCCCAAATACTCTTCATTCCCCCATTATGTCTCATTACATTCCACTAGTGAGTTAAGTACGTATCTGCCTTCTCAACTTGTCTATGAGCTAGTTAAGAGCAGGGATCATGTATTTCTCATTTTCATGTCTTCAGTACCTAGAACCTGATGGATGCATAGTGATGCTTTATTTATGGAGTTATGGAAGATTGAGAGAAGGCAGAAAGAACTAAACTTTTAAGAGGTCAGACAACCAGCACTGTAAAGGCAAATAAGTCCTCAAGTGAGCAATCCATGTGAGCTCAAAGAGGCAGTCAGACAGACACTGGGTTCAGCAGATGCTGTCTAGGGAATGCTGTCATATCACTGTGCATGCATAGTCTCTTTGATGGGGAACATGTGTACACCCGTGGCAGATTCATATTGATGTATGGCAAAACCAATACAATATTGTAAAGTAAAAATAAATAATAATAATAATAATAAATAAATGATAAATGGTTAAAATGGTTTTTGGTACAAAAAAAATAAATAAAAAAAATAAAATAAAAGCTTTGTTTCTCAACATTATGCCACTGTGCTAGTGGGGTCCTAAGAGAGTAGATCTTGATGGCAGCAAGGAAAAGGGACACACCTGTGAATCACTGCAGATGGTGACTGCAGCCATGAAATTAAAAGATGCATACTCCTTGGAAGGAAAGTTATGACCAACCTAGATAGCATATTGAAAAGCAGAGACATTACTTTGCCAACAAAGGTCCGTCTAGTCAAGGCTATGGTTTTTCCAGTGGTCATGTATGGATGTGAGAGTTGGACTGTGAAGAAGACTGAGTGCCAAAGAATTGATGCTTTTGCACTGTGGTGTTGGAGAAGACTCTTGAGAGTCCCTTGGACTGCAAGGAGATCCAACCAGTCCATTCTAAAGGAGATCAGCCCTGGGTGTTCTTTGGAAGGAATGATGCTAAAGCTGAAACTCCAATACTTTGGCCACCTCATGTGAAGAGTTGACTCATTGGAAAAGACTCTGATGCTGGGAGGGATTGGGAGCAGGAGGAGAAGGGGACAACAGAGGATGAGATGGCTGGATGGCATCACCGACTCGATGGACATGAGTTTGAGTGAACTCTGGGAGTTGGTGATGGACAGGGAGGCCTGGCGTGCTGCGATTCATGGGGTCACAAAGAGTTGGACATGACTGAATGACTGAACTGTGACTATGTCCTTATGCCCATGGTAATGATAGCAGCAACTGTTATATGTCAGGCATTTGTTCTTTCATAACAACCTTGTAAGATAGGTATTATTATTGTCTCTGTTAACAGATGTGGAAACTGTGATACAGAAAAATAAGAACATAACCAGATTATAGGAACTAACTTGTCAAAGAAGGGATCCAAACAGGCAATGTGCACCAGAGCCCATGCCCTTACATGACATAATCTCTCATATTCTTTTTCTAAATTATTAGGTTGACATGAGGAAGAATGATGGACTTAGCATTGTTTACCACCAGTTTCATGCATCAGTATTTTCAGCAAACACAGCTACTCTGCATTTCTCTGGTATATTGGATAAGACTACATATGGATATCACCAGATCCTGAAATCAGATTGATCATATTCTGTGCTGCCAAAGATGGAGAAGCTTTATACAGTCAGAGAAAACAAGACTGGAAGTTGACTGTGGCTCAGATCATGAAGTCCTTATTGCAAAATTCAGACTTAAATTGAAGAAAGTAGGGAAAAGCTCTAGACAATTCAGGTATGACCTAAAACAAATCAATCCCTTATGATTATACAGTAGAAGTGACAAATAGGTCTGATAGACAGAGTGCCTGAAGAACCATGGATAGAGGTTTATGACACTGTACAGGAGGCAGGGATCAAAACCATCCCCAAGAAAAAGAAATGCAAAAAAAGCAAAATGGTTGTCTGAGGAGGCCTTACAAACAGTTGAGAAAAGAAAAGAAGTGAAAGGCAAAGGAAAAAATGAAAGATATACCCATTTGAATGCAGAGTTCCAAAGATAGCAAGGAGATCCTCAGTGATCAAAGCAAAGGAGTAGAGGAAAACAATACAATGGAAAATACTAGAGATCCCTTCAAGAAAATTAGAGATACCAAGGGAACATTCCATGCAAACATGGACACAATAAAGGACAGAAATGGTAGGGACCTAACAGAAGCAAAGCATGTTAAGAAGAGGTGACAAAAATACACAGAACTGTATAAAAAATATCTTCATGTCCCAGATAACCACAATGGTGTGATCACTCACCTAGAGCCCCTGCTGGAATCCTGGAATGCTAAGTTAAGTGGGCCTTAGGAAGCATCACTATGGACAAAGAAGGTGGAGGTGATGGAATTCCAGGTGAGCTATTTCAAATCCTAAAAGACAATGCTGTGAAAGTGCTGTACTCAATATGCCAGCAAATTTGGAAAATTCAGCAGTGGCCACAGGACTGGAAAAGGTCAGTTTTCATTCAAATCCCAAAGAAAGACAATGCCAAGGAATGCTCAAACTACTGCACAATTGCACTTGCTCACACACTAGCAAAGTAATGCTCAAAATTCTCCAAGCCAGGCTTCAAAAGTACATGAACCATGAATTTCCAGGTATTAAGTCTGGATTTAGAAAAGGCAGAGGAACCAGAGGTCATATTGCCAACATCCGCTGGATCATGGAAAAAGCAAGAGACTTCCAGAAAAACATCTGCTTCTGCTTTATTAACTACACCAAAACCTTTGACAGTGTGGATCACAACAAACTGTGGGAAATTCTTAAAGAGACAGAAATACAGACCACCTTACCTGCATCCTGACTAGTTAGAACTGGACATGGAACAACTGGACATGGTTCCAAATTGGGAATGGAGTATGTCAAGACTGTATATTGTCACCCTGCTTATTTAACTTATATGCAGAATACTTCATATGAAATGCTGGGCTGGATGAAACACAAGCTGGAATCAAGATTGTCAGGATAAATATCAACAACATCAGATATGCAGATGACACCACTCTTATGGAAGAAAGTGAAGAAGAACTAAAGAGCCTCTTAATGAAAGTGAAAGAGGAGAGTGAAAAGTCTGGCTTAAAACTCAACATTCCAAAATCTAAGATCATGGCATCTGGTCCCATCACTTCATGGCAAAAAGATGGGTAAACAAAGGAAACAGTGACAGACTTTATTTTTTTGGGCTCCGAAATCACTGCAGATGGTGTCTACAGCCATGAAATTAAAAGATGCTTGCTCGTTGGATGAAAAGCTATGACAAACCTAGAGGGAATATCAAAAAGCAGAGACATCACTTTGCTGACAAAGGTCTGTATAGGCAAAGCCATGGTTTTTCCAGTAGTCATGTATGGATGTGAGAGTTGGACACTAAAGAAAGCTGAGCACTGAAGAACTGATGCTTTTGAACTGCAGTGTTAGAAAAGACTTGAGAGTCCCTTGGACTGCAAGGAGATCAAACCAGTCAATCCTAAAGGAAATCAGTCCTGAATGTTCATTGGAAGGACTGATGCTGAAGCTGAAACTCCAATACTTTGGCCATCTGATACAAAGAAGTGACTCATTGGAAAGACCCTGATGCTGGGAAAGATTAAAGGTGGGAGGAGAAGGGGATGACAGAGGATGAGATGGTTGGATGTTATCACTGACTCGATGGATATGAGTTTGAGCAAACTCCGCAAATTGGTGATGGACAGGGAAGCCTGGTGTGCTACATTCCATGGGGTCTCAAAGAGTCAGACATGGCTGAGGGACTGAATTGAACTGAACTGATAGTGGATAGGAATCTTTCTGCTGATACAATGGACATGGGTTCAATCCCTGGTCTGGAAATATTCCACATGCCATGGAGCATAAGCTGGTGCATCACAACTACTGAGCCTGCATGCTGCGACTCTGAAACCACTGCGCCTATAGCCTGTGTTCCACACCAAGAGATGCCACCATAATGAGAAGCCCATGCACTGCAAGGAAGTATAGTCCCAACCTGCCACCACTAGAGAAAGCCCATGTGCAGCAACAAAGACCCAGCACAACAACAACAGCAACAACAAATAAATAAATAGACAATGTGAAATAAAACCACCACTACTATGCAGTGCTCTGCTAGACTTCAACAGTTAAAAGATGTGCTTTATACAGGGACTTTCCAGGTGAATCATTCTAAAGAATCTCCCTGCCAATTCAGGAAATGTGGGTTCAGTCCCTAGGTTGGGAAGATCCCCTGGAGTAGGAAATGGCAACACACTCCAGTATTCTTGCCTGGAAAATTCCATGGACGGAGGAACCTGGCAGGCTACAGTCCATAGTGTCACAGAGTCAGTCAGGACTGAGCATGCATACAGAGCCCTAGTCTAAGAAACTTGAATTTAGCTGGACAAATATGCCATAGAGTTAAAAACTGAATAATGATACAAAACATATGCTAAAAACAACTACAGGTTGCACAGCTATTTTCAAAATTTGTTATTACATAGGCTACTTGGGTAAAATGGTCATATAATCTAGCTATATTACAGGTAAAGCAACTGAAGTACACAGTGGCTAACTTATTTGCTCAAGCCCTTAATCTCTTATTTGTCCATTCATCTATCCATCCATCCATCCATCCATCCATCCAATATTTATGAAATATTGTAACAGAACTTTGAAAACATCCTGTAAGGGTTAAGTGTAGGCATGGTGGAGTCAGGGAAGTTTTCTCAACTGCATGTGGTAGAGAAGAGGAAGTGACCTCTGAAGTGGTGAAACAAGGTGGGATGAGACCTGCGTCTCATTGATTTCACAGGAATCTGTCATCTCAGTCCAGTGGTCTTTCAATCGCAGCCTAGATAGTACCATTTGTTTTGAAACTGGCACTTCTTTGGCTCTTTAACCTTAAAAATGTACTATAGGAAGAAAATTGTAGCAGATTGTATTCTGGGTTGTAACCCTGGGTTGACAGTGTAAGAGGTGGTTGGCTCCCCAAATGTTTTTACATGATGAGTCTGAACATAGCAAAAATTCCCTTAGCAGACAGTATCACTTTGTGAAAAGGATCATAAATGTGAAAAGATTTGGCTCCTGTTTTTAGGCATTTGCTTTTCTTTGGCCTTTACGACATCTCTGCTTTTACCTGTGTAGTCACAGATGCAGGCGTTGCCAACTTTGCTTTTATTATTCAACAAATATTTATTGAGTGTCCACTGCGTGTCAGGTATTGTTCTAGCACAGGTGATCCAACCATGAACAAAACCAGCATCTCTGCCCTACTAGAGGTTATACAACAATGGGGGAAGATCAATAAGTAAATAATACAAAATGCACAAATACATAAAACAATGTTAGATAGTATAGATATTCCAAAGGAAAAAGAAAGCAGAGTAAGGATGCAAAATGTGAGAGGGATTCTATTACATATGACTATCCCAAATGGCCTTTCTGGGGAGGTGACATTTGAGTTGAGAATTGAACCGAGTAATGAGCAGGCCATGAAAATATCTAGTAGAATAGTATTTCAGAAAAAGAGAAGTGCAAAGACCCTAAAAGTTTTGCATGCATTTTCATCCTCTTCTTGGGACTATGCTTTAAATGCTCCAGGGATGGGATCTGGGCTCAGAAAGTCTGTAATTGTTACAGTTTACCAGCTGAGACCTCTTCAGCTTCCCAAAAGTAGGTACAGGACTCCTTACTCTGAAACAGAGATGGAAAATTGGGAACTGGGGCCTGGGAATTTTTATCGTTTCACACACTCACGTACACACACACACACACACACACACATATTAGGACCATGTCTCTCAAGTGGAGGTCTTTGGAACACAGGAGCCAGTTTTTGTCTAAATAGGCTGCTTAATCTCCCATCTCTGCTGAAGGCTCAGACTCAGGAGTCTCTAGAATCCCATTTTTAGCAATATCACCTTTTACTTGGAAGTGCATGGCTTTATTTGTATAGATTATTGGCTGTAGCAGCAGATAGTCTCTCTTGTGTTTAATTATTGCTGCCTGTGCTTGCCAAGATGTCTAGTGGGAGACAGTTTAGTGAAAGTGAAGTTGCTCAGTCGTGTCTGAATCTTTGTGACCCCATGGACAGTCGCCTACCAGACTCCTCCATCCATGGGATTTTCCAGGCAAGAGTACTGGAGTGGGCTGCCATGACAGTTTGGGCATTCTGAAACCAGTGAAGGCTCTCTGAGGTTAAACTCATTCACCACTTCATGGCCATATGGCTTCAGGCAAATGATGCCTTTCTGGGTCTCAGCTTACTCACCGGTAAAATGGCTACAGTTTCTTCTTGATGGTAAATCCCTCTTACTTCTATTCGGCTAACCTTGAATAACTCCTGAATGTGGGTAGTGTCAAATTACCTGAATTCACCAGGAACATAGGGTAAGCTCTTCAGGCACACTCTGAGTGTTCTCCCTTAATAGAGTCACTCGGCTGGCAGACACACTGATTTTGATGATTGCTTATTCAGTTTTCTCCTTGTCAGACACTATCACTAACTCTTGAGGGAGTTGTCAATCCTGTTACTGGATACAGAGTTTGGGAGAAGATACAGAAAATCCGAACTATAAAAAAGGCTCTCAAAACGCTACCTGCTAAATGATATGGTGAATCCAAAAGCACTGGAACCTTAGATACCTTGCTTGGAAGGTATTGTCTAATTTTCTATAGTTTGAGGTGTGGGGTATATGTAGGGAGAGTCTCAGTGAATATTGTAGAGCTTCTGGTAAGAACAATGCATTTCCAGGGGACAGCAAATAACAATCAGGGCCCACAGACCTGCTTAACGTTTTCAATTATCCTTTCTAAAAACTTTTAAGAACCAATAAGCCTTCAATGATAACTAGCAAAACCTGTTTTCACTGAACGCAGAAATGTCTCTAATGAAAAAACTGCCTTTTAAAATAAATGACCGTGGACATTATTACTGCCTGGCAAGGAAGGACCTGTGCCATTATCTACATAAAATGTTGTATGTCCATACCTGATGAGTCTGCTTATGTGTCATCTATTAAATCACACGAGGACACAAGTGAATGCCCTGAGTAGTCTGACCCCCAGTCTAGGGACCTTACCAAATCAGTGGTTCAGATCATGGGGTTCTTGGTGGGAAAAATGTTGCTCACATCAGGAATCATTATCTTACTCTGTGTTTTCTCTTCAGTTCAGTTCAGTTCAGTCGCTCAGTCATGTCTGACTCTTTGAGACCCGATAGACTGCCACATGCCAGGCTTCCCTGTCCATCACCAACACATGGAGCTTGCTCAGACTCATGTCCATTGAGTCAGTGATGCTATGCAACCATCTCATCCTCTGTCATCCACTTCTCCTCCCTCTTTCAGTCTTTCCCAGCATCAGGGTCTTTTCCAATGAGTGTTTTCTCTTGCATGTGCCTATATTGTTGCTGTGGCATCTGTCTCCCATGCAGACAGGTAGCCGTCGAAGGAATCACCTCCATGCTGATGAAACCCCTTGCTGACCACTCAGGGCACATTACAGAAGAGGAGGACATGTGGGATTATAAGAGCTCGTCACGATGGGGTGGAATGTTTGGGGAGGTTGTCAAGAGGACATGACAGCCGGTTGACCCACAATGGTGGGACCCTGGCAATCGGAAGCTCCTCATCCCTCCCCTGTTCTTGGATGTACATTCTGCCCATAATTCCAGCTGTGGGAGCCATTTTCAAGGGCACTTCCTTGAGAGAGCAATGTGTTGTGGAGATTCATTTAAGCACTGAAGCCAGTTAAGGATTCAGGTAAGGGTGACTGAACCTAATTAAGGCCTCTATGTAAACTTAAGATTCTGGTGGTAGGTTTGGGAATCTACGCATCTTGCAGCTGCCCAAGACAAGCCTTGAATATAAGTTCCCTTGCTTATTAAACCTGCCACTACAAAAGCAAAAGCAAACCAACCAACCAACAAAAAAAAAAGAACCCAAAACTTTGTGAAGAAGGCAGAACATATTCTTTTCATTTATTCATTCATTCATTTAGCTGTCATTTATCAAACACGGTAGGTATGAGATCGCAAAGAGTCAGACATGACTGAGTGACTAACACTTTCACTTTATCATGTCTAAAACGGGAATAGGCTTTTTCTTTCATAAAAATTGCTTCATTTAATTCTCAAGACAACTTGAAAGGAGTTATCAGAGTTTCCCTTTTCCACATGAGAAGCCTCAGGAAGTACTATCCCAGAAGGATAGAAGCAGAGCTGATATTTAGCAGGTGCATACCAACGTGGTTATACTTTCTGTTAAAACTTCAAAATATTTCTAAATCTCTAGAAATAGTCACTGCCTGGAACTTCTCAAGCATCCCAATCCAACTCCTCTGGTCCCTTGCCTCCAAATCTTTCCTAGGATTTAATAACTAACTGGACTGTGCCTAGCACAGCAAGAGGGTGCTGTCCCTAGCTCCAAAATGGCAGCCAGTGTTGGTTCTAATCAGTTGGCACCTCTGCCCTGCTGCTAAGTTGCTTCAGTCATGTCCGACTCTGTGCGACTCTATAGACAGCAGCCCACCAGGCTCCTCTGTCCCTGGGATTCTCCAGGCAAGAATACTGGACTGGCCATTTCCTTCTCCAATGCATGAAAGTGAAAAGTGAAAGTGAAGTCGCTCAGTTCTGCCAGACTCTTAGCGACCCCATGGACTGCTGCCTACCAGGCTCCTCCGTCCATGGGATTTTCCAGGCAAGAGTACTGGAGTGGGGTGCCATTGCCTCCTCTGCCCTACTGGTCAGTAAATATTTGAGTGTCACCCTGCACTGGGGAGGAGAGAATTAAAGTTTAAAGAGATTAAGTGGGATGTCTATAGTCCCAGGAAGACACAAACCCAAGCCTTCAACTCGAAGTTGTATTTTGTTTTACAATACTACGCTATCTTTCAGTGAGTGGAATTGGAAATATTAGATCTATTGATTTTACATTTTTCTCTCAAAATTTTTACATGGCTTATTTCTCAACAAATAATTTAATATGTGTGCTTAGTCACTCAGTCGAGTCTGACTTTTTGCGACCCTTGGAATGCAGCCTACCAAGCTCCATTGCCCATGGGATTTTTCAGACAAGAACATTGCAGTGGGGCACCATTTCCTGCTCCAGGGGATCTTCCTGACCCAGGGATCAAACAGGCATCTCTTGTGTCTCCTGCATTGCAGGCAAATTCTTTACTGGCTGTATCAGTTCAGTTCAGTTCAGTCGCTCAGTCATGTCCGACTCTTTGCAACCCCATGAATCGCAGCACACCAGGCCTCCCTGTCCATCACCATCTCCTGGAGTTCACTCAGACTTACGTCCATCGTGTCCGTGATGCCATCCAGCCATTTTATCCTGGGTCGTCCCCTTCTCCTCCTGCCCCCAATCTCTCCCAGCACCAGAGTCTTTTCCAATGAGTCAACTCTTCGCATGAGGTGTCCAAAGTAGTGGAGCTTCAGCTTTAGCATCATTCCTTCCAAAGAAATCCCAGGGCTGATCTCCTTCAGAATGGACTGGTTGGATCTCCTTGCAGTCCAAGGGACCCTCAAGAGTCTTCTCCAACACCGTAGTTCAAAAGCATCAGTTCTTTGGTGCTCAGCCTTCTTCACAGTCCAACTCTCACATCCATACATGACTACTGGAAAAACCATAGCCTTGACTAGATGGACCTTAGTCAGCAAAGTAATGTCTCTGCTTTTCAATATACTATCTAGGTTGGTCATAACTTTCCTTCCAAGGAGTAAGCGTCTTTTAATTTCATGGCTGCAGTCACCATCTGCAGTGATTTTGGAGCCCAAAAAAATAAAGTCTGACACTGTTTCTACTGTTTCCCCATCTATTTCCTATATAAGCATATATTTATAATAATATAAATTATATATACTTAATCAACTTGATTGGTTTAAACTTTAGTGCTTTTATCAGACAGAGACAAATAAGGGACATGTCCTCTGCAGACAGTTTGGTTATGATAGTCTTGGGATTTTTGGGGTGGAAAATAGCACATTTCTTTATAAGGAATATGCTTCTGTTTGCATCCATATTTCATTTGATCTTCATACCACATTGTGAACTCTCCCTCTGGCAGGAGAGCCCCTGAAATTCCTGAATATTTGCGGCGGCATTGGAGCTGTAAGCAGAGCCTTTTCTGAATGTAGAGTTCAGGATTGGAAGAAAGAGTTTAGTCTGGGCAAAGCCAGTGCCTAAAGATAGGGTTTCATAGTCACTGGATCTTAGAGCTGAAAAAGCTTTAGAAATTTTCTAATTCATTCAGTTGAAATGTTTTAAGTAGCAACAATGAACAAGGCTCTGGGAGGCTCCAAGGATACAGAACTGAAAAATCAGTTTCTACTCATAATGAACTCGAAGGCTCATTGAGAAACAGACCAGTAGAAAGATGTACTGTAATGTAGCTGTTGGGGATTAAAAGATAGAGCCGACTGTGGACTAAAGCATATTGCCTAGCAGCCTAAGTACCTTCCAGGGTTGGAATGATACTCCTATTTTCTAGCAGAAAAAGCCCATGCTGGGTTGAACCTGGATAGGGGGTTATGCCAGAGAGTGTTTTAAATAATGGATCACAATGTCCAAGTTGGCTATGGAAGAAGGTGAAACTGACAGTGTGGTAGAAAGTGGAGAGTCCTTTGTCTGGATGTCTTAATGATGTCAAAGTTAGGAGTAGAAGGGATGAATGTTGGTGTTCAGCAGTGCAGTGGGAGGAGGAGGTTCCGGTAGTGATCCTGTTAGATAGCTGAGGTGTGGAGACTGAAGGGGCAGTAGCATGCCTGTGGAGGAGCCAGACTTCAGTCAAGACATGACAGAGGAGGAGTGTTTCAAGAAGAAGCTGGGAATACTGTGGGGTATAGAAGAAAAAACTAAGGGAGGGTTGGAGTATTAGCATTGCAACTGGAATGAAGAAAGCACAGAGAATGAAGGTATGTGGGGATAAATGATGGCGGACTGGCATTTTGGGCAGGAGTCAAGAATGGGAAGGACACAGAGTATTATTTTCTGCTCTGAATTATTTGTTTACTTTGTGTTTTGTTCCTGATATTTCCCTGTGTACTTAAACCTATCCATTTATTTCAGGTGGCAGCTAAGGCAACCTGAACTTTCAGGGAGGGAATGGGTCAATACTCAGCTTTTGTGTTCCACAGCAGACTTGTAAACTTCATGGCAGAGACAGTAGATAAAAACACAAAAATTATTTCCATCTCAAAAATCAAAGCCCTGAAGGACTCAGACATAGAATTTTGATTTGGAAGACTGAGAATCTGTGAAAACCTGTTTTTCCAAGTGAGATGAGAGAAACTCTTCCTTGGAGAAGAAGGATAGTGTTAGAAACTGGTGCAGTTTTCTGATAAGGGGTAGTGTAGCCTGCATTGGTCTGGGTGAGGACGATAGAATCATCATGTATATTGGAAGGTCAGGGAGCAGAAGTTGGGTGAGTCTTGCTTATACGTTTGGAGTCTCGGGGGTCATCAATCTTAGCAGAGTTCTCTTGTCTCAGGGCAAGAGGCATTAGTGGAGAGGTGGCTGTGGGGGATGTCTAGTCAAAGAGGCCTGACACACCTCACTCAGTTGTTTATCACCCTAGAGAGACTGAGAATATGAACCAGCAGACCCGGCCAGAAAGACAAAATGCAGCATAGGATGTTGAGTTAGTCTGTAGAACGAGAGACCACCTGGAAACTCAAGCCCCAAAGAAGATGTAGGTAGGGAAAGACTCTGATGTCAGGTCAGTGGGGAGATGGCTGTCTCAGCAGATGCCAGAATAAATAAAGAGTGGACAATGCCAAGGCAATAAGATTTTCCTCATCCATACTTCAACCTAAACATTGTGCAAGGCTGCTTGGAGTTTAGATGCGATCCTAGGAAGAAGAAGAATCTGAAAATGCAGAAATGATCTCAGTAAGAAGAAACAAATGTGATTACAATCAAATTACTACCTCTAGTTAGACTGGGAGCTTGAGCTAGACGTCACATTTAATTACAGAAAAGTAAAATGATTTCTATTTCTAGATGTCTGAGTTTGGGGCCTGGAGAGTTTGTATCTACCACAAAATTCTAAAACAAGTGAAAGCGTTGTGACTAAGGAGGTTGGAGGGTGAGGGCTTGAGTTGGATCTTTATGGATTTTCAGGACAGGTGAGAGTATAATGAGGGAGGATTAATATAAAGGAAAGGGAGAGAGGGCTTCGCTGGTAGCTCAGATGGTAAAGAATCTGCCTTCAATACAGGAGGCCCAGGTTCAACCCCTGGGTCAGGAAGATATTTTGGAGAAGGAAATGGCAACCCACTCCAGTATTCTTACCTGGGACATCCCATGGACAGGGCCTGGAGTGGGGTTGCAAAGAGTCGGACATGACTGAAGTGACTAACATTAAAAGGAGAGAGGGAAAAATGGAGATGAAGAGGGATGGGAGCCTAGTTGTAGCATAAAATTTATTCAAGGGGACACATGATTGGACATGGAGGGTGGAGTCAGATTATGAAGAGCCTCAGTGGGTTGGGAAGAGCTGGTGTTGAAGAGCTTATTAGAAAGGGGAAAGTAAAGCATCATTATTGCATACTTTCTGAGAATATACCCAAGAAAATGCCTTGAAGGAAGAAGCTGCATAAGATGGATCTGATAGAGGATAAAGCCTTTTTTTTTTCTTTTAGTCTAAATTATTTCACTCCCCAGTTTCTGATGGTTTCAACTGCAATCTCCACAAACCTACAGCTGTTTGAAAAATTCATAAAACATTAAAAAGAAGTAATAGCCCAAGTCTTTTCACTTTTGGCAGGTTTATTCAAGGACATTTAGTTCTCATAATTAGTTTCCAGAAGGTATGAGCTATACCTGCAGTGTTTCAAAGAAACAGTTTAACTTTCTCCAGGCTCTTTGATAAGAAAATTCACTTAGCTACTGTTGCAGCTTGCCACACACCCAGAGCTACACAGCCTGTTCTTTTGTAACATATGGGAAAAGAACAATGAAAGCACAAGCCCTCTGTGATGTCTGAAATTTATGCACTTTTATGCCCACATTTTCATGGAATTTCTGGTAACAAGACATCTGGAAGCTCGCTATCAGCAGTCTGCTACCAGCAACTGGTTCTTATTTTTGAGGCAGGTCTGCATATCAGGGGCTCCCAGGGTTTTGTGAAGGGTTAATCTTTTTCTTAAGACCTTGCCATCACTTGGAGTTACAGTCTAGGTTCTAGTTAATATTTCAGGTTGCTTGTTGTGAGGCAATAAAAACAGACGTTGGCTAGCTTAAGCTAAAAACATAGAAAAATAATGAAAAGTTCCTGGGGTATTTCATGAGACTGAAAGAAGAGTAAAAAAAGTTAATAAATGAGGGCATCTCTGGGGATCCCACCCTAGGACTTGGTAGATCTCGCCAGAGTTTGGAAATCAATGTGTTCCAGTTCTGAGGGTTGAGTTCTCTCCCATTCAGATTTCCAGGAGATGATCTGATCAGATCAGTTAGATGTGGGGTTCTTCCTGTGCATCAAAGGTCATTTCCAGAAGCAGGACTCAGCATGAGTCAAGCAGGCATCATTTGTTATGTATAGAACAATGTCTTTAGGGTTAGATAGATCTGGGTTAAACCCAGCTATTCTCCATTCATTCATTTATTCATTAGAAATATTTATTGAAAATCTATTGCATCTAATATATCTCTATTTAATATTTTTAAACACTCAGGAAATGTGGGTTTCTATTTTATGAAGAAGGAGTATAAAGACAGTCTTTGGCATGTGTGGGTTTGACAATCAAGTTTATCAATAAACTAAGAAAAGATTTATAGAGAGCAACTTCCCTTCTATTCAGAATGAAGGCAAACTACAGAAGAGCACTGATGGGGAACAAGTATTTAGGGCAATCAGTGGCTAGGTGAACTTTCAAGTTTGAGTCTATAAATATGAATTTGTACAAATTTTCCAGAGAGTGAATACATGTCAAAAGCTTTAAAAATGTTTATTTTTTGACTCAGAAATTTGACTTCTAAGCATTTATCCCATGGAGATAATTTGACAAGGGTAAAGATATTACACTGCAAAATGTTCAACATGCTGCTGCTAAGTCGCTTCAGTCGTGTCCGACTCTGTGCAACCCCATAGACGGTAGCCTACCAGGCTCCCCTGTCCCTGAGATTCTCCAGGCAAGAACACTGGAGTGGGTTGCCATTTCCTTCTCCAATACATGAAAGTGAAAGGGAAGTCGCTCAGTCGTGTCCGACTCTTCGCGACCCCATGGACTGCAGTCTACCAGGCTCCTCTGCCCATGGGATTTTCCAGGCAAGAGTACTGGAGTGGGGTGCCATTGCCTTCTCCATAGCAGGTTTAAAATTTGGAGATGATTTGAACATCAACAGAATGAGATTGGTTAAATTGATTATCATAATATATGTGTAACGGATTACCTAGTCAATAGTATCATGTTGTAAGAGCCTACTTATTGATATGACGGATGCCCAATAATGTTTGAGTTTGAAGCACTGTATTATTCCATGCTTTTTGGTGAAAAAACAAGGAAAACCATACATACACAAAATGTTTAGAGATAAGAGTACTTATTTCTAATAGTGATATTATAGGGATTTACATTTTATTTTTAGTAATAAAAAATTCCTAGATGTGTGGCAGAACCAACACAATATTGTAAAGTAAAAAAAAGAAAAAAAATTTTAAAACAGAAAAAAAATTTCCTAGGAAATTGCTTGATTCTTACTAACTGAATGCCACCTCCTTTGCTGTTTGTCAGAATCTTTGAGGGAAGCTGGAAAGCTGACATTTCTTTTTTTCTGCCTCTGCATAACAGAACCAGCTTTTGCATAGTTTGTACTAGATACTCTCAGAACATTATACTTAGGAAGTAACTTAGAAGAAATTAGAGGCAGTGCTATGAGGAGGCTTGAAAATATCCGGAGATGATTAAACAAATAATGTGGGGCAATGCTGGAATTGGCAGGAGCCACTGGGATCTTTTCTTTCTCTGTCTTGTGGTTAGGCAGCCAGTAGAAGTCCATGATTTGTAATTTATGTCTCAGCTATCTGTGTCCTTTACATTGAGTGTATCACGGAGTAGGTCATGCCTCTCTTTGGGCCACAAAAGCAGGACAGCTCTAGTCTACTTCTTCCCCTGGGCTATTTAATATTAAAGAGTTTAAAATAAAGAAAAAAATTAACTCCCTCAAACTGTCTATTAAATACTTTTCCTCTCCCTCTCCTATAAGATGGCAGAGTAGAAGGATGTGTGCTCATCTTATCCTGTGAGAACACCAAGATCACAACTAGCTGCTGAACAACCATTGACAGGAGAATGTTGGATCCCACCAAAAAAAAGATACCCCATGTCCAAGGGCAAAGGAGAAACCCCAAAGAGATGGTAGGAGAGGCAAAGTCACGTTTAGAATCAGACCCCAGACCTGCCAGAGATGCTCAAAGGGCACAAACAAAACCTTGTGCACACCAGGACCCAGAGAAAGGAGCAGTGACCTCCACAAGAGATGGAGTCAGACCTACCTTTGAGTGTTTGAGTGTCTCCTGCAGAGGCAGGGGTCAGCAGAGGCCTGTCATGGGGACAGAGGCTCTAGCTGCAGCAGACCTGGGAGGCACAGTGCGTGGCACAAGTCCTCTTGGGGAAGGTCACCATTAGCTCCACTATAGAGCCACCAAACAGATGACACACAAATTAGAGAACAATTATACCAAAGAAGTTCTCACACTATTGCAGAAGTTCTAGGTCCCACAACAGATTTCCTAACCTTGGGATCTGGCAAAAGGACTGAGAATTCTCAGGAAAACAGAGTCTTGGAGGGCACAACAAAACCTTGTGTGCACCAAGGCCCAGGACAAAGGAGCAGTGACCCCACAATAGACTGAGCCAGACTTGCTGTGAGTGTCCAGGAGTCTCTGGCAGAGGTGTGGGTCAGTAGTGGCATGCCGCAGGGTCAGGGGCACTGACTAAAACAGTTCTGGGAGCAGGAGCATGCCAGCATAAATCCTTTTGAAGAAAGTCGCCATTACCACCATTACCCCTACCATGAAGTGAACTCGCTCAGTCGTGTCTGACTCTTTGCGACCCCATGGACTGTAGCCTACCAGGCTCCTCCCTCCAAGGGATTCTCCCTCCCTGGGATTTTCCAGGCAAGAGTACTGGAGTGGGTTGCCATTTCTTTCTCCAGGGGATCTTCCTGACCCAGGGATTGAACCCGGATCTCCTGCATTCCAGGCAAACGCTTAACCTCTGAGCCACCAGGGAAGCCCACGCCTACCATAGTTTAGCCAACTACATTTAGCCAACTACAGGGAGGGAACACAGCCCCACCCATCAGCAGAAAAGTGGATTAAAGATTTACTGAGCATGACCCTGCCCACCAGAGTAGAGCAAGGCCCAGTTTTACCCACAGCTAATTCCTCCCACCAGAAAACTTCCACAGGTCTCTTATCTGCATCCATCAGAGGGCAGACAGAATGAAAACCACAATCACAGAAAACTAACCAAACTGATCACATGGACCACAACCTAGTTTAACTCAATGAAACTATGAGCCATACAGTGTAAGGCCACCCAAGGCAGATGGGTCATGACAGAGTTCTGACAAAATGTGGTCCATTGGAGAAGAGAATGGCAAGCCACTTCAGCATTTTTCTCTTGAGAACCCCATGAACAGTATGAAAAGGCAAAAAGATATGACACTGGAAGGTTAACTCCCCAGGTTGGTAGGTGCCCAATATGCTACTAGACAAGAGTGGAGAAATAGCTCCAGAAGGATGAAGAGGCTGAGCCAAAGTGGAAACAATGCCCAGTTGTGGATGTGTCTGGTGATGAAAGTAAAGTCCAATGTTGTAAAGAACAGTATTGCATAGGAACCTGGAATGTTAAGTCCATGAATTAAGGTAAATTGGAAATGGTCAAACAAGATGGCAAGGGTGAACACTGACATTTTAGGAATCAGTGAACTAAAATGGTCCGGAATTGGTGAATTTAATTCAGATGACTATTATATCTACTACTGTAGGCAAGAATCCCTTAGAAGAAATGAAGTGGCCCTCATAGTCAGAAAAAGGGTCCAAAATGCAGTGAAAGTGAAGTCGCTCAGTCGTGTCCGACTCTTTGCGACACCATGGACTGTAGCCTACCAGACTCCTCAGTCCCTGGAATTTTCCAGGCAAGAGTACTGGAGTGGATTGCCATTTCCTTTGCCAGGGGATCTTCCCAACCTAGGGATGGAACCACATTGCAGGCAGAAGCTTTACTGTCTGAGCCACCAGGGAAGCCCCAAAATGCAGTACTTGGGTGCAATCTCAAAAATGACAGAATGATCTCGGTTCATTTTCAAAGCAACCCATTAAATATAACAGTAATCCAAGTCTGTGCCCCAACCGCTATAAAGGTAAGTTCATAATTATTTATTGTTTACTTTGAAATCATAATAAAATGCTCATAGGCTCTTCCATATGCGACTCTTAGCTCTCCAGGTCCATGAAGAGGCAGCTCAAATGCTGATGTAGTTTCCGTCACCGCCTGGCAGGGCTCTCCTGAGTCACAGGTTTTATGGAGCAAGAGGCAGCTGCATGTTTGAGTGTCAGTCTCCTGACCGCTCAGCATCTCCGTTTCCTGGTTGACTCATCTGCAAAGTAGAGGTCATAATGCCTGTCTCAGTATGTTAGAGTTTCGGGATTGTGTGTGTAAAGCAGAGGTCCCCAGTCTTTTTGGCACCAGGGATGGGTTTCATGGAAGACGATTTTTCCACGGACAAGGCTGGGTAGCGGGTGGTTCAGGTGGTAGTGTGAGGGATGGGGAGTGATGGGGAGCAGCTTCACTTGTTTGCCAGCCACTCAGTTCCTGCTGTGCAGCAGGTACAGCTCTGGGGGTTAGGGGACCCCGGACGCAAAGCACTGAGCATGTTTTCTGCTACATTAGCAAGCACTAAAATATGGTAACTATATCAACATTAGGACTATATGTTGTAGCCATTGAAAATTCAACTGAAAGTGGCTTATATAATAAAGGACATTTGCCGGTTGACATATATAAAAAGATCATGGGTGGGAGTAGCTTCAGATGAGATTTGATCCACCTTTCTAATAGCTATGTGCAACAACAACAAGGAAACTTTCTCTTCGTCTTTCCTATCCCACTCACCTTTACAATCAACTCTTTTTTTCACTTTGATCTTCTAGGCTCTCCTTTTTTGATTGTACTAGTTCACTGGCTATCCATCAGGGAAAAAAAAAAAAAAAAAAAAGAAACAACCTCTGCTGGTATTCCTAATTGGAAAGAAAAATTCCTTTGCTTGAAACTGTAACTTCAAGTTGTAGTTTCATATTTCACTGGTTCTGATTGGGTTTCATGTTCATACCAAACTTTGCAGCCAGAAAATGGGGTATGTTAATTGGCTAAGGTTAATCAAGTTCTAGCCTTCGAGTTAAGGTTGAGTTGATTCCTATCCAATCTACATAGCTGAGAATGGAGAAGTAGAAGTAGAAGTCGAAGAAAATTTGATTATGTTTGATACAAGGTGTTAAGTTGCAAACAACAGATTTTTATCACTGTATTTTTAATTTGCTCTTTTCTGATAATTAATGATAGCAATTTTAATATGCTTACTTTTCTTCTTTTGTAGAGTGACTGTTCAATTCTTTTGCTTATTAAAAAAAGTGTTGCCTTAAAAAAAAAAAATGGTTTGTAAGAGTTCTTTTTGCCAGTGATGCATTTTGAAAATATCTTCTCCCATCTGTGGCTTGGCTTTTCATTCTTTTAAAGGAATTTTCTGATGAACATAAGTTCTGAATTTGAGTAAAGTCCAATTTATCAATGTTATTCCTTATGGTTAGTACTTTTACTGTCCTGGTTAAAAACTCTTCCAATACCAACTATCCTCTGATGTTATATCTTTATTGTTTTACTCTCCACATTTAGGGCTGCAATCCATCTGAAATTAAATTTAGTATATGGACACCTTTGGACCTGGAATTTACTTTTTTGGAAAGGTTTTTGATTACAAATTCAATATCTAGTAGATATTCACATTTTTTTTTTTGGTCAGTTTTGGTTAGTTATGTTTTTCAGGGTTGTGTTGATTTCATCTTAATTGTTGAATTTGTTGCCATAAAGTTTTAAGTACTATTTCTTTATTATCCTTTTAATGTTTATAGGGCTTGGAAAGTTTTTTTTCTGTAAAGGGCCACATAGTAAATCATTTAGGCTTTATGAGCCAGGCAGTCTCTTCCACAAGCACTTAGTTCTGCTATTGTGGTGTGAAAGTGGCCATAGGTAATACATGAATGAATGAACATGGCTGTGTTCTAATAACGGAGAAGACAATGGCACCCCACTCCAGTACTCTTGCCTGGAAAGTCCCATGGACGGAGGAGGCTGGTGGGCGGCAGTCCATGGGGTCACGAAGAGTCAGACACGACTGAGTGACTTCACTTTCACTTTTCACTTTCATGCCTTGGAGAAGGAAATGGCAACCTACTCCAGTGTTCTTGCCTGGAGAATCTCAGGGACAGGGGAGCCTGGTGGGCTGCTGTCCATGGGGTTGCACAGAGTCGGACACGACTGAAGCGACTTAGCAGGAGCAGCAGTGTTCTAATAAAGTAATTGGTAGGCACTAAAATATAAACTTCACGTAATTTTCATGTCTCAACCATTAAAAAATGTACAAACCATTCTTAGCTTGCAAGCTATAGAAAACCAGGCGCTGGCAGATCCAGCCCACGGGCCACAGTGTGCCAGCTGGTCTATAGCATCTGTGGCTCTGCCGCTGTTTCATTCCCAAACCGAAAATATCCAGGACTGATCTCCTTTAGGATGGACTGGTTGGATCTCCTTGCAGTCCAAGGGACTCTCAAGAGTCTTCTCCAACATCACAGTTCAAAAGCATCAATTCTTCAGTGCTCAGCTTTCTTTGTGGTCCAACTCTCATATCCACACATTAAACATTTCTTAGTATTATATTTTTCCTTTTATTCATATTTTAGCTATACTCCACTGTATTTTTGACAATGAGTTTTCTATAGATTACAATGTGTATCCTTAACTTACATTACACAGTCTTTTTTATTAGTTTTTATTTTTAAATTTATTTTTAATTGGAGAATAATTACAATATTGTGTTGGTTTCTGCCATATAACAAAGAGAATCAGCCATAAGTATATATATGTCCCCTCCATCTTGAACCTCTTTCCTACTTCCACCCCATGCCATCCTTCTAGGTTGTCACAGAGTACAGAGTTGAGCTCCCTGTGTTATATAGCAACCTCCCATTAGCTATTGATTTCACATACGGTAATGCATATGTTTCAACGTTACTCTCTCAATTTGTCCCACCCTCTCCTTCTCCTACTCTATCCACAAGTCTGTTTTCTATGCCAGTATCTCTATTTTTCCCCTGCAAATAGGTTCATTAGCATCATTTTTCTATATTCCATATATATGTGTTAGTATATGACATTTGTTTTTCTCTTTCTGACTTACTTCAGTCTGTATAACAGGCTCTAGGTTAATCTACCTCACTAGAAGCGACTCAAATGTGTTCCTTTTTATGGTTGAGTAATATTTCGTTATATATATATAGTTTAAGTTTAGTACATACTAAACTTAGTATGTAATAAAGTATATACTTTACTAAGGCATGTACTGAAGTGTATATATACATATACATGTATGTACTAAATTTCTTTATCCATGCTTCTATTGATGGACATTTAAGTTACTTTTCTCTTTAGTTTTGGTTTTCAGCAGCTTAGCTATTAAATAACTAGGAATGATTTTGATTTCTATTTATCTTGCTTGAGATTGGCCAAACTTTGTAGCTATATTGATATCCAGATATATATTCTAATAGCTTGTCCCACAAAATCCAGTCACTTCAGCTAGTATAAACCCTGATGTCTGCTTCTGCAGCTCAGTGAGACAGTTCCTCTGTACTTTGTCTCTACCTCACTATACTTTCTGCTCTGAAAAGTGCCCCCAGGCAGAAATCCCGGGTGAATATAGGTTTTACCTGAGTATTCCTTTGCTCAAGAACTCTGGCCCTGTGCGTCTCATCATTTAATGCATGACAACAGCTGTCTTATATACTTTTTTCCAGTTTTATAATTGTTTATGGCAGGAGAATAAGTCTAGTTTTACTAGCTATTCTATCTTATGCAGAAGCAACTGCTACTACATTATATAAATACATAATAATTTCTCTGGGGCTTTGAACCATTTGCCAACATCATTTTCTGTTCTCTATGCTCTCACACTCACACATTTTAGGTAAAGATGAAGGTCATCAGAGTTTTGCCTATATTTTAGTGGTTCTCAAATTTTGATGTGCAAAGGAATCATCTTTTTAAAAATATAGATTCATTTGGGTATGAGATGGTGTCTAGGATTATTCATTTTCAACATGCACATAAGGAGATTTTTTTGGTACATTTGATCTTAGTTCTACACTTTTCAAAAAACTTTCTTATAATAATAATAGCTTATTTGTTCAAGGGAAGTTTCCTCATAAGCAAATTTGAGTCACTGGTAAAGAAACTTGATGAAAATCCACACATATCATTCTCAGAGGGAAGTAATCACTTCACAATAGTGATGCAGCTTCTTCCTTACAAACCTTTGTAATTGAGCCTTGAGAAATGAAGCGTAGCTCAGATTTTATTTTATAAACTGACAGTCTATTCTCCCCTACTAGACTTAGGTACACTACATGTAACTTAAAATATAGGAATTCTCTAAGTGTTTAAAGATGATATTATATTAAAAAGTCAGATTCCATTTTGTTTCCTGTGATAAAGACTAAAGTGTTAGGGGTTTGGAAGTCTGCTACATTTAAAGTTTACTATTGCTTTTTACAAGAAGTATCTTGCCTTAGGCTCTTGCGTAACTTGGTTTGACAGAAGGAATCCATAAGGTTGTTTGACTGTTTGCTGTTTGTGTAGCTTCTGTAGCAAATTTCTCTTCTAAGGTAGAGATTTTTTTGCACTCTTAAAGAGAATTTACTCTTTCCCATTACTTATATAATTTTCAATCTGTCTTACATGAAATGTATAAACACTGAGCTTTGTCTATATGTATCCAACATAAAGACTATACTGCAACATGAATATATATAGTAATTATTACTCTTCCTCAAGACATTTCCTGTTTTTTTTTTTTTTTTTTTTTTTTTAAATCATGAAAGTCAGGATAGCTTAGGGAAACATTACATCAGTTCAGCTGATCAGTTGTGTCCAACTCTTTGTGACCTCATGTACTGCAGCATGCCGGGTGTCCCTGTCCATCAACAACTCCTGGAACTTGCTCAAAATCATGCCCACTGACTTGGTGATGCCATCCAACCATCTCATCCTCTGTCATCTCCTTCTCTTCCTGCCTTCAATCTTGCCCAGGATCAGGGTCTTTTGCACTGAGTCAGTTCTTTGCATCAGGTGGCCAAAGTATTGGAGTTTCAGCTTCAGCATCAGTCCTTCTAAAGAATATTCAGGACTGATTTCCTCTAGGATTGGCTGATTTGATCTCCTTGCGATCTAAGGGACTCTCAAGAGTCTTCTCCAACACCACAGTTCAAAACCATAAATTCTTCAGCACTCAGGTTTCTTTGTGGTCCAACTCTCACATTCATACATGACTACTGGAAAAATCATAGCTTTGACTAGATGGACCACCATTGGCAAAGTAATGTCTCTGCTTTTTAATATGCTGTCTTGACTGGTCATAGCTTTTTTCCCAAGGAGTAAGCATCTTTTTTTAAAATATAAATTTATTTATTTTAATTGGAGGTGTCTTTTATAATTACATACCTGCAGTCACCATCTGCAGTGATTTTGGAGTCCAAGAAAATAAAGTCTGTCACTGTTTCCATTGTTTCTCCATCTATTTGGCATGAAGTGATGGGACCAGATGCCATGATCTTAGTTTTTGGAATGTTGAGTTTAAAGCCAAGTTTTTCATTCTCCTCTTTCACCTTCAAGAGGCTTTTAGTTCCTCTTTGCTTTCTGCCATAAGGGTTGTGTCATCTGCATATCTGAGGTTATTGATATTTCTCCCAGGAATCTTGATTCCAGCTTGTGCTTCATCCAGCCTAGCGTTTCTCCTGATGTACTCTGCATGTAAGTTAAATAAGCTAGGTGACAATATACAGCCTTGACGTACTCCTTTCCCAGTTTGGAACCAGTCTGTTGCTCCATGGTTGATTCTGACTGTTGCTTCTACACCTGCATACAGGTTTTATCAGGAGTCAGGAAAGATGGTCTGGTATTCCCACTGGATTTGTCTTATTCACTATTATATCTCCAATGATAGCAATGCTTAATTATTATGTTTTGAATAAAAGAAAAAGAGAAAGCCCCAGGCTTGAGGAATCTAGATGAAACTGCAAGAATGCAAACGAATGGTTAGAATGCAATTTGAGGTATATTCTAATAGAAATAGATGAAAAATGCTATGTGATTAAGCTGGGAGGAACAACTAGATTTGTAAGGGTAAGTGATTTCTCTAGCGCAGTAATGCTTGTAGGTTAGTGCCATCAATCCAGGAACATTAGGTGCACTCATTATATTAAATAAGTTAGGAAAAAATTGAGGCTGCTGTCCTTGGAAAAATGGTCTGACATAGTGCTAATAGGTGCTTACAAACAAAGATGAGATATATTAAAGTTAACACTGGAACCTACCTAAAACAACTTGCAATGGTCAAAGCTGGAACAATTTGCACAACAAAATAAATAAGAGTAATATTGGATTATACTATATAGTTATTGTATTATTGTACAATACAAAAATACAAAAGTAGTATTGGATTATATTATATAAAGGACAGAAATGGTAGGGACCTGACAGAAACAGAAAATATTAAGAAGAGGTGGCAAGAATACACAGAAGAACTGTACAAAAAAGATCTTCACAACCCAGATAATCACAATGGTGTGATCACTCACGTAGAGCCAGACAGCCTGAAATGTGAAGTCAAGTGGGCCTTAGGAAGCATCACTACGAACAAAGCTAGTGGAGGTGATGGAACTCCAGTTGAGCTATTTCAAATCCTGAAAGATGATGCTGTGAAAGTGCTGCACTCAATATGCCAGCAAATTTGGAAAACTCAGCAGTGGCCACAGGACTGGAAAAGGTCAGTTTTCATTCCAATCCCAAAGAAAGGCAATGCCAAAGAATGTTCAAACTACTGCACAATTGCACTCATCTCACATGCTAGTAAAGTAATGCTCAAAATTCTGCAAGCCAGGCTTCAGCAATATGTGAACTGTGAACTTCCAGATGTTCAAGCTGGATTTAGAAAAAGCAGAGAAACCAGAGATTAAATTGCCAGCATCCGCTGGATCATCAAAACAGCAAGAGAGTTCCAGAAAAACATCTATTTCTGCTTTATTGACTATGCCAAAGCCTGGCATCCAGTCCCATCACTTCATGGCAAATAGATGGGGAAACAGTGGAACCAGTGGCTGACCTTATTTTTTGGGGCTCCCAAATCACTGCAGATGGTGATTGCAGCCATGAAATTAAAAGACGCTTACTCCTTGGAAGGAAAGTTATGACCAACCTAGACAGCATATTACAAAGCAGAGACATTACTTTGTCAACAAAGGTCTGTCTAGTCAAGGCTGTGGTTTTTCCAATGGTCATGTATGGATGTGATAGTTGGGCTATAAAGAAAGCTGAGCACTGAAGAATTGATGCTTTTGAACTGCGATGTTGGAGAAGACTCTTGAGACTCCCTTGGACTGCAAGGAGATCCAACCAGTCCATCCTAAAGGAGATCAGTCCTGAGTGTTCACTGGAAGGACTATGTTGAAGCTGAAACTCCAATACTTTGATCACCTGATGCAAAGAGCTGACTCATTTGAAAAGACCCTGATATTTGGAAAGATTGAGGGCAGGAGGAGAAGGGGATGACAGAGGATGAGATGATTGGATGGCATCACCGACTCGATGGACACGGGTTTGGGTGGACTCTGGGTGTTTGTGATGGACAGGGAGGCCTGGTGTGCTGTGGTTCACAGGGTCACAAAGAGTCAGACATGACTGAGTGACTGAACTGATTGAAATAATTTCTGTAGACGAGCCACAGATGAATATTGAAATCAGGGTAGAAGAAATATTATTGAATTAATATTTACTCAGTAGAAAGGAAAATATTTACTAGTTACACATAAACTTTCAACAAAACTAGAAAATCTGAGCACATTCCATTTTAACAAAATTATCAAAATTAATATCACCAGTAACAACACATGTACTGTACATGTATAGGCAACATGTACTGTATTTTAGGATAAGAAAGGCCCATTCTGTCTCTGGCCTTCTTCCCAAACATTAATAATCTTAGTCTAAACAAGAGAAGCCATCAGTTCAGTTCAGTTCACTCAGTTGTGTCTGACTCCCTGCAACTCCATGGACGGCAGCATGCCAGGCCTTCCTGTCCATCACCAACTCCAGGAGTTTACTCAAACTCATGTCCATTGAGTTGGTGATGCCATTCAACCATCTCATCCTCTGTCATCCTCTTCTCCTCCTGCCTTCAATCTTGTCCAGCATCAGGGTCTTTTCAAATGAGTAAGTTCTTCGCATCAGGTGGCCAAAGTGTTGAAATTTCAGATTCTGCATCAATCCTTCCAATGAATATTCAGGACTGATTTCTTTTTTTTTTTTTTTTTTTTTTTTAATTTTTATTTTTATTTTTTATTTTTTTTAATTTTAAAATCTTTAATTCTTACATGTGTTCCCAAACATGAACCCCCCTCCCACCTCCCTCCCCATAACATCTCTGTGGGTCATCCCCATGCACCAGCCCCAAGCATGCTGTATCCTGCGTCAGACATAGACTAGCGATTCAATTCTTACATGATAGTATACATGATAGAATGCCATTCTCCCATATCATCCCACCCTCTCCCTCTCCCTCTGAGTCCAAAAGTCCGTTATAGACAGCTGCGTCTTTTTCCTGTCTTGCATACAGGGTCGTCATTGCCATCTTTCTAAATTCCGTAAATATGTGTTAGTATACTGTATTGGTGTTTTTCTTTCTGGCTTACTTCACTCTGTATAATCGGCTCCAGTTTCGTCCATCTCATCAGAACTGATTCAAATGAATTCTTTTTAACGGCTGAGTAATACTCCATTGTGTATATGTACCACAGCTTGCTTATCCATTCATCTGCTGATGGACATCTAGGTTGTTTCCATGTCCTGGCTATTATAAACAGTGCTGCGATGAACATTGGGGTACATGTGTCTCTTTCAATTCTGGTTTCCTCGGTGTGTATGCCCAGCAGTGGGATTGCTGGGTCATAAGGGAGTTCTATTTGCAATTTTTTAAGGAATCTCCACACTGTTCTCCATAGTGGCTGTACCCCAGAATTCTGGAAATAAAAGCAAAAATAAACAAATGGGATCTGATTAAAATTAAAAGCTTCTGCACAACAAAGGAAAATATCAGCAAGGTGAAAAGACAGCCTTCTGAATGGGAGAAAATAATAGCAAATGAAGCAACTGACAAACAACTAATCTCAAAAATATACAAGCAACTTATGCAGCTCAATTCCAGAAAAATAAATGACCCAATCAAAAAATGGGCCAAAGAACTAAATAGACACATCTCCAAAGAAGACATACGGATGGCTAACAAACACATGAAAAGATGCTCAACATCACTCATTATCAGAGAAATGCAAATCAAAACCACAATGAGGTACCACTTCACACCAGTCAGAATGGCTGCGATCCAAAAATCTGCAAGCAATAAATGCTGGAGAGGGTGTGGAGAAAAGGGAACCCTCCTACACTGTTGGTGGGAATGCAAACTGATTTCTTTTAGGATGAACTGGTTGGATCTCCTTGCTGTCCAAGGGACCCTCAAGAGTCTTCTCCAATACAACAGTTCAAAAACATCAATTCTTTGGCACTCAGCTTTTTTTATAGTCCATCTGGTCAAAGCATAGCTTTGACCAGATGGACCTTCAGACAATCCTAAACTGAGAGACAAAACACTTGACCATCCTAATACTCTCCAAGAATTTCCAAATCATGACACAGACATGGAAAACAAATTTATGGATACTAAAAAGGAAATGGGACTAGGGATATATTAGGAGCTTGAGATTAACGCATACATACCACCACTATATGTATAAAATAGGTAACCAACAATATCCTGCTGTGTAGCAGAGGGAACTATATTCAATGTTTTATAATAGCATATAAGGGTAAAGAATCTGAAAAGAGTATATATATATATATATATATATATATAATATACATGTATAGACATGTGAGTCACTGCGTTTTACACCTAAAACTAATAAGACATTGTAAATCAATTATACATCATAGTAATAATTAAAGAATGTCAAGGTCATGAATGACTGAAGAACAGGCACAGGATTGCAAAAACTAAGGAGACATGATGTTGTTCAGTCACTCTATCATGTCCAACTCTTTGTGACCTCATGGACTGCAGCATGACAGGCTTCAGCAAGTTGAAGAGAACATTGGAATTCTCTATTATTTTTGCAACTCTTCTGTAGTCTAAAGCTGTTAAAAAGTAAAAAATTTAAAAACTGGACCTTTTGGGGGACCACTCTTCATACTGCCCTTATAGAATTGCTTTTTTGCCAGTTGAAACAAGAACAAGGCTGACATGGATACTATCAAGTGGATAACTTGAAGGAAACACTTACAAATGCCTCAGATGTTTTGAGCTTCAGACCTCAGTAATGAAAGCAACTCTTTCACATATGGTGTCAAGGGGTAGGCTCTTTGAGCTGTTGGGTAGCCACTCAGGAAAAGAGCAGCAGTTCAATCTTCAGCAATTTAAACACTTTAAAAATTTTTCCTATAGAAGAATTGATAAATGCTTGAGCACAGACAAGAACTGGTTTCCATTGATGTTTTACTCCCATAAAATATTTTATGGTGGGGATCTCAGAGATAAAGAGATAAGAGATTATAAGAGAATATTTTGATATTAATTGAGAAGGAAGAGAGTGTGAAAGAACAAAGTCATCAAGATGGAAAGTTTTATAGACCCTTAGTAGAAAGAACAAGGCTTCCTAATAAAAAAATATAGAAATTATTAATTTTTATCAAATTAGTAAGTTTTTATTGAGCTATTACTAAATTCCAGGTACTTTTCATGTGTTATATCCTATTTAAACATAAGCAAAATACTTCAAATAGATAAAATTATTTCCACTTAACAACTGAGAAAACTAAGATTCAGAGAACTAGGTTGCCCAAAGATGCAAACTTGGCAGTCTTACTTGCAGATGGAGAAGCATCCTGAGAACATCAAGTTCACTCACTAAATTAGTTGAAGGGAACACTTGGTACTGTGCCAGTGTGTACAATACAGGCGGCTTGATGTGTGCAGATTCAGAATGTTCAACTTTAAAGGAGAGTGGGCAGCTAGAATAATAACCCAGATTCATCCAAATCAGAACCGAGTGATGTTGCATGATATCAGATGAATTTTGTTGAGGTTCAGATGAAGAGACGAAATGCACTAGAACTGGACAAGTAGGTAGGATTTGGATGGCCAAGGCAGAGGCAGAGATGTAGTCATAATGGAGACTGACTAAATATCTTGATGGTCCCTTGATGATTCAAAGAATTTTCAGTCCTTTTCTTCTATTTTTTTTTGTTGTTGATTATGGATCTCTCTTCAAAGAAATTTATATGATGACCACCTTCAAGTTCAACTGATTAAAAATATCTTTTCTTTGCTGGTAACTTTTCCCCAGACTGTTAGGAATTTGTCTCCTCCACAAAGAAATGACTTGGAATAGTACTGACATGCTTGAAAAAATGCAGAATATCTACTCTCTTATACCCTCTATCAGACAGCTCTGGCCTAAGTCTCCCTTTTCTTCTAAAATATTTTGGATTCTGGAAGAGGATGGGATTCCCTATAGGGTCCTCCATTAAGGGTTCCTCTTTTGACTCTCAGCTTTGCCAGGACTTAGGTATATTTTCATAAAGAGGATCCATGGGCAGATCAAAGCTAGACCCCTGTCAGCCTTTTTGCTTATCACATCTCCAGCTTCTTTCCTTCATGACAGAGAACTGTTTAGAACTCAGGGGGACCAAGAAGAGCCCAGAACACTTACTGTTGAGCAACCAGTTTTATTGTAAAATTTTTAAAATTAAAAAAAATTACTTTATCCTCATAAACTGGGCAATTCATATGTGGAGCAGAGTGCCCTGAATTCCAATTTGGATGAAAGATTAAGGTAGATTAACAGAATATTTAAAGTTGTCTTTTATGCAATAGACATTAAATAGAAATAAAAAATTTTTATTTAATTCTTTCCAATGTAATTCTATAGTTCTTTCATCTCTTCCATAAGTTGCTAAGCAAGAGATTGATTTAGTCACCAAGCACTTGTTAAGCAACTGCAACACCTCTTTCAAGCATTGTACTAGGGGACAGAGCTACAAAAAAAGAGTATTATATCTACTCTCAGAAACCACATAATCCAGTGAGAGAAACTAGCTATAAGTACTTACAATATAATTTCATAATGCTAGGATGAAAGTAGAATAAAGATTTGGGAAGCAAAAAGGGGAATGAGTACCTTTAGGGGTGAGAGGTGGTTGACAAAATGTCAGGTGGATTCATGGTAATTAATAGCTTAGAGGTTGGACTGTGTATGACTTGCTGGGAGTTCAAGGTTTGTTTTAGTCTGTTTGGGTGCACAGTAATAAAGTACTGTAGACTAGTCAGTTTATAAACAACAGAAATTTATTTCTCACACTTCTGGAGCCTAGGAATTCCAAGATCAAGACACCAGCAGATTCAGTGTCTAGTGTGGGCCTGCTTGCTGGTTCATCTTCTGTCTCCTCAAATGTTGGAAGGAGCTCCTTGGGGTCTCTTTAATAAAGTCACTAATCTCACACATAGGGGCTTTACCATCAAGACCTAATTACTCACCAAAGGTCTTACTTTCAAATATTATGTTGGGGGCTAGAATTTCAGCACATGCACTTCGGGATGGCACAGACATTCAGACCATAGCAAGATTCTAGTAGGAGTGTATTTTAGAGTCAATTTTGACTAAGTAAAATAACTCTCAATGAGAACAATTGCAAAAAAAGTTATTTTAAGCTAGTCCTATGAATTTTCCACAATCCACAGTTTGTTGTGATCCACAGAGTCAAAGGCTTTAGCATAGTCAATGAAGCAAAGTAAATGTTTTTCTGGAACTACCTTGCTTTCTCCATCAAATGTTGGCAATTTGATCTCTGAATCCTCTGTCCCTTCAAAACAAAGCCAACTGTGGAAAATTCTAAAATAGAAGAGAACATCAGACCAACTTATCTGTCTGTCTCCTGAGAGAACTGTATGCAGGTTAGGAAGCAACAGTTAGAACTGGACATGAAACAACTGACTAGTTAAAAACTGGGAAAGAAGTGCAACAAGGCTGATTATTATAATAATTATCCCTGATCGTTTAACTTCTATGCAGAGTACATCATACGAAATGCTGGGCTGGATGAATCACAAGCTGGAATCAAGGTTGCAGGGAGAAATATCAAAAACCTCAGATATGCAGATGATACCATTCTAATGGCAGAAAGTGAAGAGGAACTAAAGAGCCTCTTGATGAGGGTGAAAAAGGAGAGTGAAAAAGCTGGCTTGACATTCAACATTCAAGGAACTAAGATCATGGCATCCAGCCCCTTTACTTCATGGCAAATAGAAAGGGAAAAAGTGGAATTAGTGACAGACTTTAATTTCTTGGGCTCCAAAATCACTGCAGATGATGACTGCAGCATGAAATTTAAAGACACACCACTAGTCAGTAGTGACACTAGAGGTAAATAACCTGCTTGCCAGTGCAGGAGACAGAAGAGACGTGGGATCAATCCCTCGGTTGGGAAGATCCCCTGAAGAACGAAATGGCAACCCACTCCAGTATTCTTGCTTGGAGAATCCCATGGATAGAGGAGCTTGGCAGGCTACAGTCCATGGGATCCTACAGAGTCGAACATGACCTAAGCAACTTAGCACATGCATGCATTCTTTGGAATGACAAATGCCCTCTTCCAGTTCTGTGGCCACTGCTGAGTTTTCCAAATTTGTTGGCATATTGTTGCAGCACTTTAACAGCATCATCTTTTAAGATTTGAAATAGCTCAGCTGAAATTCCATCACCTCCACTAGCTTTGTTCATAGTAATGCTTCCTAAAGCCCACTTGACTTCACACTCCAGGATGTCTGGCTCTAGGTGAGTGCTCACACCATCATGTTTGTCTGTGTCATTAAGACATTTTTTGCACAGTTTTTCTGTGTATTCTTTCCAACTCTTCATAATCTCTTCTGCTTCTGTTAGTTCCTTGCCATTTCTGTCATTTATTGTGACCATCTTTGCATGAAATGTTCCCTTGGTATCTCCAATTTTCTTGAAGAGATCTCTAGTCTTTCCCATTCTATTGCTTTCCTCTGTTTCTTTGCCTTGTTCACTTAAGAAGGCTTTCTTATCTTTCCTTGCTGTTCTCTGGAATTCTGTGTTCAGTCGAGCGTATCTTTCCCTTTCAATTCTCTTCTTTTCTCACCTATTTGTAAGGTCTCTTCAGACAACAACTTTGCCTTCTTGCATTTCTTTTCTTTGGGATGGTTTTGTTCACTGCCTCCTATACAATGTTAGAAACCTCCATCCATAGTTCTTCAAGCACTCTGTCTACAAGATCTAATCCCCTGAAGCTATTTATCACCTCCACTGTATAATCAAAGGGGATTTGATTTAGGTTATATAGGTCATACCTGAATGGATTGGAAAAGGTCAGTTTTCATTCCAGTCCCAAAGAAAGGCAATGACAGAGAATGTTCAAATTACTGGACAATTGCACTAATTTCACATGGTAGCAAGATTAATCTCAAAATCCTTCAAATTTGACTTCAGCAATATATGAAGAGAGAACTTCCAGATGTACAAGCTGGATTTAGAAAAGGCAGAGGAACCAGATTTCAAATTACCAACATCTGCTGGGTCATAGAAAAAGGAAAGGGATTAAAAAAAAATCTACTTCATTGACTACACTAAAGCCTTTGACTATGTGGATCACAAAAAACTGTGGAAAATTCTTAAAGATGTGGGAATACCAGACCACATTACCTGTCTCCTGAGAAACCTGTATGCAGGTCAAGAAGCAACAGCTAGACCCAGACGTGAAACAATGACTGGTTCAAAATTGGGAAAAGAGTACGTCAAGGCTGTATATTGTCACCCTGCTTATTTAACTTATATGCAGAGTACATCATGTGAAATGCTGGGCTGGATGACTCACAATCTGGAATCAAGATTGCCAGGAGAAATATCAACATCCTCAGATATACAGATTATACCACTTTAATGGCAGAAATGGAAGAGGAATTAACAAGCCCCTTGATGAAGGTGAAAGAGGAGAGTGAAAACTCTGGCTTAAAACTCAGCATTCAAAAAACTAAGACCAGGGCATCCAGTCACATCATTTCATGGCAAAAGAATAGGGAAAAATGGAAGTAGTGGCAGACTTCTCTTTTCCTGGGCTCCAAAATCACTGCAGATGGTGACTGTCAGGAAATTAAAAGATGCTTGCTCTTTGGAAGAAAAGCTATCACAAACCTAGACAGTGTATTAAAAAGCAGAGACATTGCTTTGCCAACAAAGATCCGTATAGTCTAAGCCATGTTTTCTAGTAGTTATGTTTGGATGTGAGAGTTGGACCATAAAAAAGGCTGAACACCAAAGAATTGATGGTTTTGAACTGTGGTATTGGAGAAGATTCTTGAGAGTCCCTTGGACTGCAAGGATATCAAACTAGTCAATTCTACAGGAAATCAACCTTGACTATTCATTGGAAGGACTGATAGCTCCAATACTTTGACCCACCTGATGGGAAGAGCAGACTCTTTGGAAAAGAACCTGATGCTGGGAAAGATTGAAGGCAAAAGGAGAAGGGGGTATTAGGGGATGAGGTGGCCAGATAGCATCACTGATTCAGTGGGCACTCTCTTCCTGGAGATAGTGGAGGACGGAGGAGCCTGGCATGCTACAGTACTTGGGCCGTAAAACGTAGGACATGATTTAGCAACTGAACAACAACAAATTCTATTAAGACAAGAATGAATCATAAAGAAACTCTGAAAAATTCTAGCACAATTAGGATGTTACTCAATTTTGTTTAAATAGAGAAAATTTTGATACATTGATTAGATGTGGGTAATGGGTGAATCTAACTGATGCTGGCTTAATCACTTCTGTCTTCAGTATCCTCCTGAGACCTTCTGGGTGACACATATGTAAATGTGAAATCTCAAAGGACAGAGATATATTCTTCCTGAGCTTGCTCCAAAAGGTACCTTTTAAGTATATTTTAATTATAAGAATACTAAATAGCATGAATAGTAACTTACTCCTAAGGGCAGGTAGTGGCAAATTTTTTTGAATAAACTGGCTGCTTTTGTTGCTGTTGGCTCATTCTCATATATCTGCTCTATGCTCTCCATGGTACACAAGCAGGTTGTATTACACTGAATTAAATTCATTAAATGTTTATTAAGAACTTATTGTGCACCAGACATATAGTCTATGTACACAAAAAAGATCTGGAAAACTGACTGCAAGAAGAAATAGTGTTGGTTTTACTCAAACTTTCTGTTACCACAAAATCAAGGGATTTTGATAATTCACATACTCAGACAACAGAGAAAAATGTAGATTTCTGAGTATTATGTGTGACTAGTTGAAACGAATTATTATCTTAAAACTGCGACCAGAATTTCTCTTTAAGAAAGAAACTCTTTAGAGAAATACCTTGATAAGCTGAACAAAAGGCGAGACACTGACGTGGTAGTTTAGTAGAAGGTAAATCAACATAAGAAGTAAAAAGTTATTATTAGATATGAAGAGAATGTTGGAATGAGGAAGCCCAGAAGGTAGAAGCAAAATGATAGATACAGTACCCCAAGATGGTTTATAACAGGAATGTGTAACATTCAATTTTAAGTTTTTGTATTGTGGTGAAGTTAACTGTCTTTATGTGCCTCTCATAAACCCTTAGTGAACTCTATTACATACACACACACACAAAGGCTCTGTGTGTGTGTATGTAGGTGTGTGTGTGTATGTGTGTGTTTGGAAGAGAGAGAGAGAGAGACAGAGAGAGAGAGATGATGATGATTGAAATGTTGATTGAGAAGATTCTTAGTAGCTGAAGATAGCCAGGCACTCTCTACAAGGATCAGATCTACATAGGAATGGAATAGTTAACCCTTTTATTATTTTGATCTGGGGTTGAAGACTCATTTGAGAATTCCCATGATTGCAGCCATGAAATTAAAAGATGCTTACTCCTTGGAAGGAAAGTTATGACCAACCTAGATAGCATATTAAGAAGCAGAGACATTACTTTGTCAACAAAGCTTCGTCTAGTCAAGGCTATGGTTTTTCCAGTGGTCATGTATGAATGTGATAGTTGGACTATAAAGAAAGCTGAGTGCTGAAGAATTGATGCTTTTGAACTGTGGTGTTGGAGAAGACTCTTGAGACTCCCTTGGACTGCAAGGAGGTTCAATCAGTCCATCCTAAAGGAAATCAGTCCTGGGTGTTCATGGGAAGGACTGATGTTGAAGCTGAAACTCCAATACTTTGGCCACTTGATGCAATGAGCTGACTCATTTGAAAAGACCCTGATGCTGGGAAAGATTGAAGGCAAGAGGAGAAGGGGACAATAGAGGATAAGATGGTTGAATGGCATCACCGACTCAATGGACATGGATTTGGGTGGACTCCGGGAGTTGCTGATGGACAGGGAGGCCTGGTGTGCTGCGGTTCATGGGGTTGCAGAGTCGGACACGACTGAGCAACTGAACTGAACTGATGGATATTTTCCTCCTACTGTTGAAGATTCATATTTTTGGATGAAGTTTGACCTCCAGTTGTTGACACTAGGACGCTGTTCGTTGAACATAGCCTTTTACAGCATTATTTGCTGTTTCAAACCTCCTTGGGGATAAGCTTGTCAGATAAAATATAGGATGCTGATTTAGATTTGAATTTCAGATAAACAATGAATAATTTTTTAGTGTAAATATGTCCCATGCTATATTTGGTATATCTTTGCACTGTGCCGTGCTTAGTTGCTCAGCTGTGTCTGAGTCTTTGTGACCCCGTGGAATGTAACCCACCAGGCACCTCTGCCCTTGGGGATTCTTTAGGCAAATATACTGGAGTGGGTTGCCATGCCCTCCTCCAGGGGATCTTCCCAACCCAGCAGGCAGATTCTTTACCATCTGAACCACCAGGGAAGCCCATATACTTGCGCTAAGTTTGTGTACAATCTTAATTTAACTGGGCATCCTGTGTTTTTATTTGCTACTTAGAGAGAAGTCACTTGGGACTGAGATGCTAAAATTCACTTTATAGGACATCTGCAGAATACATGGAAATATAAGCCTGTCTCATGCTGGGAAGAGAGCATAAAGCTATTGCAGTAGATCACCCTGGCAAGAATTAAACTCCTTTTCTAGCACTTTTCTTTTCAAAACATGTGCCAAAGTAATTTTCTAGATTGAAGTAATGAATTCCAGATCTTTTAATACCATGTACTGTAATTAGCTGGATAATAACCTGTAATTATTCAGGGAAAGTGAACCCGTGTATAAATTATCAGAGTTGTAAACTATGCTCTTTCAGTGGAGGAACGTTTGGCCTTTTCTAATCAGCTGTGGCATTCAGAATCCTCTGGTGAAGATTTGGCCCTCTGGGTTGGGCCATCAGTCTCCCGTTTCAGCCATTCTCCTAGACCTCTCTCACTTTCTTTAGAGAGGTTGGGCAGGGATGCTGGATATGCAGTGTCAGGAGATGGCACAGAGCTCAGACTAAATATAGAGAAAGCTGTAAGTTCCATGAAGCAGAAGGCCAGGGAGGCATTTCCACAGTAGTTAGGGGTGCAGATACCCATGGATATATAGCCTGAACACTGGGAACCAGTCAGGTGAAAAGTGGAGGATATTGCATATGATGTCCTTTGGCACAAATCACCTCCTGTGGATATCACCAATGGGACACATTTTCTCCACAAAGTACCTCCATCCAAGTACAGCGCTTCTCAGAACTGTGAAATTAGTAAAAGTTTATCATTAGAATTCAGTAGCATTTTTCCTCCCTCAGAACCTTTTCATTCCTATGATGCCCTCTGTCTACTTAATCACTAACAGATTACTTATCACTCTCTAAAGAACTTGCAATTTGAAAAAAGAAATCTGGTGAGGACTCTTTTATGAGCTTTTATCCAAGAAGCAAGTCTCTAATAGTGAAACTTCAAATACTGCAGAGACTTTTGGAATATATTCTAAGAAGTAGAGAGTTTCTGGTGGTCTTTGGTTTTTATCACATAAAAAACTGATATAAGGCAAGCCATGTCCCGATCTTGGTGGGTGTTGGATATCTTGGAAGAAATATGAGGAGGCCCAGTGTAGTGACAAATTGTCCTAGCACTTAAGCCCCAGAGCAGCCATCAAGGTGGTTTCTTAGTCCTCTGACTGGTGGGTCAAACATCCAAATTGTTCAAATCTTGGAGCTAACAGATTTTTGTATGCTTTCTATAAAAGGATTCTGAGTCTATTTTATGCATTAAATGTTAGAGGGGAAATAATTTCAATAATGGTTATATTTACTGAATACCAAGTATGTTCTGGGTAACTTATATTTCTTGTCATTCTTATGGTAGTATACGAATATCACTGGACTCATTTTACATTTGCAGAGTTACACTCACTGAGGTTAATGATTTGCCTCAAATTAGTGAGTGGCACAGTCAGAATTGAACCCAGGCTTGTCTACATCCACTTTGTTTGTGTACTGTCGTCAGTTGTATATTATTTTGTTAATGGTGGCCCTAGAGTGGGACATGACAAAAATCTGCTGCTGTTTAAATTTTAGAGCTTGAAGGGATCTTAGAGATTATCTAGTACAAATTCTTACATTTTGGAAGTTAAGAATCTGGGCCAGGGCTTCTAAGTGACTTGTATAACATCCCTCAATTGAGTAGAGACAAAGTTGAAATCAGAACCCATATTTTCTATCAGTACTACTTCTATTTAACCCCCTTATGACTCTGTATGCATGTTTCAATCACAAGATAGATTTTGGTCAAGATTCAGCTACCGGTGTATTCTGCAAGGAGTGTTCCCACCAGTGTGCCTGTTTTTGCAATGTTTCAAGGTGTCAGGAATCAGATATGCCTTATTTTCTCTTTTTATCTTTCAACTCCATACCAGGAATGATGAGGAACTTGATGATGGTGATATCATTTAGGAACTTTTGATTGAAGACAAATAAATGAATCTTCCAGGCAATAAATATATAACCAGAGATTAAAACATAAACAATAAAAAAGAACCTTCTCTTTCCTCTATATATCAGTGCCTAATAATTGAAGGGTCAGTTGTTTAGGTAGAAATACAAACTAATCTTGAAGTCCCCATAGCTGTTATTTACTAGTAATTTTTCTTGCTTGCTACTTGATTTCTTTCAGGCTCTGGGTTTTTGTGGATATGTATTGACTGGTGATATTTTTCATGAATATCATTTTAATGAGGCCACACAACTGTTAGAATAAAAAGAGAACAGTTTTATTTCTGTTTTTAAGGCTCTATCAGTACTGTTACTCAGAACTCAGTCAAAACTAAGTCCAGCATTTAAAAACTCTAGCAGGAATGCTGAAATAGAAAGTGTTTTCATTGATTCCTATCAATATTTAGTTACTGCCTTCCTGCTAACGTTTGTGCACTGATTAGGAGGTAAGGGAAATATAAAGTGCGGTTCTTTTCTTCAATGTATTTATAATTGGCAAACGTGTCTGAAAATCTACAAAATAAAATGAAACCAAATAAATGACATATGAGCTGTGTGCTTGGTAAGATCAGAGTAGAAAGGTCACTTTGAGCTGATATGGGCAGCAGAGGCTTCATGAACTAGGCAGAACACAAGCTGGATCTGAAGTTCATTTAGAATATTAAGTTGACACTGACATCATCAGTGTGTTTGCCACACTCTGAAGAAAAAGTGTGTGGTTCAAAATGGCCTTGAGGAGTTAGAGAAAAATCTAGAAACTGAAAAAGCCAAGTCCAAGAAGGAGAGCTGGACTTCCCTGGTGGTCCAGTGGTTAAGAATCCACCTGCCAATGCAGATCTCATATGGTACAGGGCAATAAAACCTGTGCACCACAGTTACTGAAGCCCAGTGGAAGCCCACACTCTAGAGCCCCTGCTCCACAAAAGAAGCCACCACAATGAGAAACCCGCACACCACAACTAGAGAGTAGACCCTGCTCGCTCAATTAGAGAAAATGTATTAGCAGCAACAAAGAGGGAGCACAGCCAAAAATAAATTAAAAAAATCATAAAATTTTAAACATTTAGACAATAAGGCAGTACCTATTTCTTTATACTGGGTAGTTAGATTGGGAGGGAGTGATTCATTTATTCTTTTAACAAAGTTTTGTTAAGTACCCTCTAGGAGCAGAGAGTATGGTGGTGAGCAGAAGCAGATATATCCTGAAGTAGGTATTGAGAGAAGCAGGTGCTTTTGGGGTTCTGCACATATCTAAGTCTGTTGTTTACATTCTAGGCAATGAAATATTGAAAGGTTGAACTTCTAGAGACTGAGAAAGGTGGGGAGAGAGTGGTTGGAGCTTTTAGACAAAGAAAAAGGCACAGGATCATAGTGAGTGGAGGTTAGCTGACAGTGAGTCAGTAATATGGCATTGCATTATTATTACTAATGTTGTTATTGTTATTATTGTTTTAAGAGCAAGCCTAACTTTGGCCTTGAATCCTTGGTGGCTTAGATGGTTAAGAAAGTGCCTGCAATCGAGGAAACGTCAGTTTGATCCCAGAGTCAGGAAGAGCCCCTGGAGAAGGAAATAGCAACCCACTCCAGTACTCTTGCCTGGAGAATTCCATGGACAGAGGAGCCTGGCAGGTGTCCATGAGCTCTCAAAGAGTCAGACACAACTGAACTACTAACACTTTCATTTTTTAAGACAAGTCTCACTGAGTAAGCAAGTGGTCACATTATATGAAGGTAAATTATTTGGGTCATGCTCAGCATCCAGAATTTTTCTTTCTCCTATGGATTAAGACCACACACACACACACACACAGACACACACACACACAAAAGGATCCACTCCTTTCTATCCCTTTTTATCTCACTTCCCTTCCACGTCAGTCCCTCCTTATCCATTCCTTCTCTAAAAATTAATTTAAAATATAGAGACCTCTGAGATGCCCTCCATTAAAAGACCCATAGTCATTTGCCATGCTTTATTCTGTTGTCATTTCAAGCTGTCAGTTTCTCCCCTGAATTTGGCCAGCACAATACCCTCCATATTAGTGCTTTCCTGACTTCCAGCTTGAGAGCTGGTCTATTCTCACAGTAACTGCCAAACTTATGCATAAAGTTAAAGTTGGAACCTTTTGTCTATGCAGACAGAGGAATTCACAGAACAATTACTGTGGGAAGTGACTGTTCACAATTTGCTGGGAAACAGCTTTGCTGACTTGTGTGCACTGCAAGATAATTTAGCTCTGAAGAACAGGGAATAATAACCAAGTCCTTTCTTGAGGACCCCTGTAATAAGTGGAAAGCACAGCCACAGCAGCTGACTATACGAGTTCAGAAAATGCCACCCCTATGGGCAGTTTTTAATCATTGAGAAGCTGATGTATGAGCCTTGCCAGTGTGCTGTTTTCCACTCTTTTCCTTTTTACTGCAGGCACACAGAGCTCATTCATCCCTTTACCTGTGCAGTTGAGGGTTTGGGAGGGATCCTGTCAGACATTCAGCCCACTTCCCTCCCACTTTTATGGCTAATGGATTTTAGGTGCAGGCACATACATGCCTTTGAGCTAATTCATAATAAAGGATGAAAATTAGTCACTAGAAGGCTGAAAAAAAGAATTTCTCCAGAATAAGTTTTTTCCCCCCTGTGATAAATAACAACACTTTTTACAAGTTATACTTAAATTTTAAAAATAATAAAATATTTTGATCTTTGAAAAATCTGTTACTTTTATTCAGAGAGTTGATGCCCTTTAGATAGGGAATTAAGGTGCATCATGTAAAAGGCAAGCTTTGTCTCTAACGACCTCTGTGACCTCAAGTAAGTCTTCCTAATGATGAGTAGGGGTTAGTTTCCTCATGTAGCTGCTGGGGTGGCCCTTGGCTCAGCTTAAGCATAGATTGGGCTGAGTGTCCTAACAGCCCAAGCTCATCTTCCACTGAGCATATTCTCATGAAATAATAGTCACAAGAGCATCTCTCCCTTCTTCATCAGAAGAGAGAAAAAGGACATTTCTGTGGAGGTATAAGGGCAACACAAGAAAAGAATAATATAATGAAAGGGCAGATAATTTGGGTTCATTCTGAGCCCCCAGAACAAGAGAAGTTATAAGTAGAAGCTGAAGATATTTTGGGGAAGGTCATGATGAGCCTCTAAGCATAGGTGAAGCTCCTTTGAGGCTCAGTTGGTGCAGTACAACCCAGAAGTAGACAGAGGGTCATTCTCTTCCATCAGTCAACAGCTCAGAAGTGCGGAGAATTCCAGCTAAAGCCTTTCCAGGTTTGGTAAAATTGATTGTCCTATAGGAGAGGTAGTAGGGAAAGTGGGATTGAGAAGAGATCTTTAGCCCCATACCATTGGCACTGAGTATTTTAAAAGATGAATACTTTCCAAGGAAAAACTTAGACTATATCAACCCTGGCTACAGTGTCACTCACACAGCCTCAAGGTTTGGCATGCCACCAGAGAAATAAATTTTTGTAGTGGGAAAAATGGTGAGGAAATTTGACAGCCTCTTGTATTAATAAAAAGAATGAAGTCAGAAAATGGACAGTTTCCTTGGAGGATTCTTTTCCGGCCTTACTAAAAACCTTTGAACTTTGACTGAAACATGCCTTCTGAGAGGTAGGCTCCAGAAAGAAATAAAATAAGGGTGTTGATAGTTTGTATGGCTCTTTGCTGGAGTTTGTCCAACTTCTCTGGCAGAATGCTGTGATGGAGAACTTGGTTATATTTAACAGTTATTCAAATATGGGAAGTTGTAAGACAGTGCCAGTTTCTTAAGCTTGACGAACTGGAAGAGAATGAACAAATGAACACTTTACTTATTTGTGTTGTTGTTCTTACAGAAAGCCATTGTTCATTCATTCTCAAAATACGTTGCACAGAGCCCTGAATTTTCTTCAGTGTCTACTTAGAGTACCCCCTGCCAGCAGTGGAATGAGAGAGTGCGAAAATGTGATGAGTGGGGAGGGAGGCCAAGAGTTGGGATTCCTGGTCTCCTACATACACTTCCACCATAGTGGCTTGGCTCTGAATATTGGGCCACTGCTTATGATCTTATTTAAACAAAGCACTCCTTGGCTGAACCATGGCCATTGTAATAGAGGCTGTGGCTAAAAGGAAGTAGTTCAAAACTCATTGCCAGAGAAGTCTTAATGCAGGATTTGGTGCAGGTTCAGCCTGCAGTGGCAACCTGAGAAGTTTTTTTGGTTCTCTGGGCTTCTCATGGGCTTCAAGAGAAGAGGAAGAACTCTCACCCAATTGAAATAGTTACTAAGACCCTTGTCAGGGTTGAGGAGACAGCGCAATCAATGATTTCTTATTTCAGAATAGTGCCCGAATAGACTGCAAAGGCCACCGAAATTGTAGGGAGCATATTTCCACACTGGAGTGTGACTGTTTTATGAAACAAGAGCCAGTGACTTCTGAAGCAGAAATTCTATTATTGTTGAGAAGAGGATGACCATTTCCTAGAAGATTTCAAGTTTAGAGATCCCTTAATGAGTGAAGACTATGGTTTTTCCAGTGGTCATGTATGGATGTGAGAGTTGGACTGTGAAGAAAGCTGAGCGCTGAAGAATTGATGCTTTTGAACTGTGGTGTTGGAGAAGACTCTTGAGAGTCCCTTGGACTGCAAGGAGATCCAGCCAGTTGATTCTAAAGGAGATTAGACCTGGGTGTTCATTGGAAGGACTGATGCTAAAGCTGAAACTCCAGTACTTTGGCCACCTCATGTGAAGCGTTGACTCATTGGAAAATACTCTGATGCTGGGAGGGATTGGGGGCAGGAGGAGAAGGGGACGACAGAAGATGAGATGGCTGGATGGCATCACTGACTCGATGGACATGAGTTTGAGTGAATTCCAGGAGTTGGTGATGGACAGGGCGGCCTGGAGTGCCGCGATTCATAGGGTCGCAAAGAGTCAGACATAACTGAGCAACTGAACTGAAGTGAACTGAACTGAACTAATTAGTGCTCCAGAAACAAAACATAGTTGAAAGCACCGGAGCTGTATACTATGGTTTTCCTTCCTACCCTACCATCCCCCAGTTCTCAGTGCATATTCCTAAACTGCTACATATAGTTGAGGACTGATTAAACTCTCGAAGAAAAACGATTGAACTCTTTTCCAAACTCTTCAAACTTTGAGCTTGAACTCAAAGTTTCTCAGGCTCCAAACCTGGAATTCTTTGACTCTCACATTTCACATCTAATCTATCAGCTAGTTTTGTTGGGTCTATCCTCAGTATCAATTCAGAATTCCATTCCTCACCACTTCCCTAACTACCACCTTGGTGTCAGTCTCATTTTCCTGTTATCTGGATTCTTGCCATAGTTTCCTATTTTCATCCCCTCTCCCACCACCTATTCTCCGTGGAGAAGTCAGAGTATTTCTGTTAAGATGTGAACAATGTGGGTCATTGTACTTCCTGTTTAAAATTGCATTTCACTCATAGTAAAAGTCAGTGTCTTCATAAAGCCCTTCAAGGCCCCTCTACTTAATATACGTGCTTGCATGCTAAATTGCTTCAGTTGTGTCTGACTCTGTGCAATCCTATAGACTGTTGCCTGCCAGGTTCTGCTGTCTATAGGATTCTCCAGGCAAGAATACTGGAGTGGGTTGCCATTTCCTACTCCAGGGAATCTTCCTGACCCAGGTATTGAACCTGTGTCTCCCATATCTCCTAAATTGCAAGTGGATCCTTTACCACTGAGCCACTGGGGAAGCCCCCTACTTAATATGATCCTCCATTATTTCTCTGAACTCATTTCCCATTCACTCCAGACATACTGGCCTTCTTGCTGTTTCTTTTTAAAATTTATTCATTTATTTATTTCTAGCTGCACTGGGTCTTCATTGCTGCACAGGCTCTTCTCTGTGGTGAGCATGAGTTGCTTTCTAGGTGCGGGGCATGGGCTTCTCATTGTGGTGGTTTCTCTTGTTGCAGAGCACAGGCTCCAGGGCATGCAGGCTTCAGTAGCTGCAGCACAGGGGCTCAATACTTGTGGCTCGTGGGCTTTAGAAAACAGGCTCAATAGCATACAGGCTTAGTTACTCTGAGGCATATGGGATCTTCCTGGATCAGGGATAAAACCCACATCTCCTGGATTGACAAGTGGATTCTTTACCAATGAGCCACCAGGGAAGCCCCAGTACAGTTATCTCTTTAAGATCCTGACTTCATTCCCTTTGGATATAGTCCCAGAATTGAAATTACTGGGTTATAAAGTAGCTTTACTTTTAACTTTTTGAGGATGCTCCATACTGTTTTCCATAGTGATTATAACAATTTATATTCCTACCAACAATGTACAAGGGTTCTCTTTTCTCCATATCTTCACTAATACTTTTATCTCTTTTCTTTCTGATGTCAACTTAAAAAAATTGCACAACATGAAATTTGCAAGTTAAGTTTTGTTTGGGGCAAAGTGAAGACTGCAGCTCAAGAGACAGCACCTCAGAGAGCTCTGAGAAACTGCTCCAAAGATGCAAGGAGAAAAGTCAGTATATATGTGATTTTGGTAAAGGGGGAAGGTCTGCAATCAAGCACATAGTTTTTTAGAAAGTTTCTACTACTCTCATGAAGCTTTCCACTAGTCAAGAGGTCACAGTTGAGGAGATACAAGAATTGGGCTCATAAAACTGGCTCCTGAAAATATCTAACCATCTGAAGACCTATCTTTGCAGTTTTTTCCCCTGAGCACAAAGTGCTTCATTTCTGCTCTCCACCCTGAACTCTTTCAGGGGGTCTTGAAGGTCAGTAGCTACAGGAGCACATGATTTAATCCTTGTAGATGTAAATGGCAAGAGACAATTCATAGTTGACACTGATAATAGCATTTTAAGAGGTATTAGATGATATAATATTGTGGCTTTGATTTGTATTTCCCTAGTGGAGCACCTTTTCATATACATATTGACCATTAGTACATCTTCTTTTGAGAAATGTCTATTCAGGTCCTTTGCCTATTTAAAAAATTTGGGTTATTAGTTTTTTGCTATTAAGTTGTATGCATCCCTTATATATTTTGAATATTAGCCCAATTATCAGATATATAGTTTGCAAAAATTTTCTCCCATTCCATAGGTTGCATTTTTACTCTGTTGGTTGTTTCCTCTGCTGTACAGAGATTTTAACTTGATGCAGTTCCACCTGTCTATTTTCCCTTATGTTATCTGTGCTTCTGTTATCCTATCTAAAAATCATGAACATGAGCTAGTCTTTATTTTCTCGAAAGCAGAATAAACTGAGTTTCATGCTATCTGAATTCTCATTTGAAATCCTATGTCACTCAACATATATAAAGAGAAACAGTTTGTTGGGAATTAGTGGAGCAGAGGCAGTGCCTACGTTCCAGAAGTCAAAACTGGAAGACAGGCATCTAAAGCATTTCTGGGCACAGTTCATGGTCAGGTCCCACAGTGCTGATTACTATTGCTTCTTGAAATAGTAACTGAAGGGAGAACACAAACCTTCCTAAAGTGTACACTAGTCATCCTCCAAGTCCTAGACAGTTCCTTTCTCTGTTCAGTATATACTGTACTCAGGGATTTCATCAACCCATCTCTTTCCCAGATCCTTTGTGAAAATAGTCTTTTTATCAGAGCATTGGGTGAGGGATTACAATGATCAAGTTTATTGTAATGTCATGTGCACGACTATATTGTGTATTGATACACTGCATTAGAGTACAGTGATGACTCTATTTGAGCCAAGGGACATTTTCTGGAATCTCTGCTGTGATATTTGAGAATATCACTATGCTGTATATGGACTTGCCTCAAGTACTGCAGTTAAAAAAGAAAAACAACACAAACCTTCCAATAAATGTAATAATTCCAAAGTGGAAGGATGCAATTCTGAATCTTCCTTTCTTTTACTTCTAAACATGTGCCCATGAGAATTACTCAGAAGCACTGAAAATATAAATTGTGAGAAAAACCAAGTTTAATTGAATGCAATCTCTTTTGGTGGATATGGGTCAAACTAATCCTCTTAACCTCATTTCATCAGATTGCAAAGAGCCTCCTACTTCTTACTGTATACTTCAGTTCTGATGGTTATGTGGATAAAATACACAAACTGAGATTATCTTAAAAGAACTTCAGAATCTCCCAGCATACTGGCAGAAGCAGTAATGACATAAAATCCCTGCTGAATGGTTAGCAGTACTCATTCTGTGTTACTTCTTCTCATGTAGCCTCTATCTTTTGGGCCAGCTGCAGACAAATGGTTTGGCAGCTGGGTTATTGGCTGAAGAATTTAGGTTATATGTTTATATTATTTATTGGTGACCTCTGGACCTCAGTAATCAACATCTTCACAACTTTTGCCAGAGAGATTGTGCCCCTAAAGGCTCTTATTTCTTTCTTCTTTCCTTCGGTATCTCCCCTGCAGACTGAGCTAGTTTATGTGGCATGGGTGAAAGCATAAATGGGGAACTTTGGGAAAAATAAAAAACAAGGGGATTTTCAGTGCATTCGGTAATTAACACACAAAGGTGTGGACATGTTCTAAGTGAACTCTGGCTTTGGGGTCTGAAGACAAACAATGGTTGCTTGGTCCTGGAACATGTCACTCAGGGTTGTAGTCCCCATTGTCCATTCTGGACTGAGGGCATAAGAGTGTCTCGCAGTTTTTGGTTGAGGTATTTCTATTGATTCCTCTGGTCTTTGTCTCCTGGTTTCTGAAGCTAAAGCTTTTGTGGACAGTATGGTCCTTTGGGTCTTTGCTAGGTAAAGCTGAAGAACTATGGTATCAGATGAGTTCTGCCCAGAAAGAAATGAGATTCTTTGAGCACATTTAGTGTCTTTAGGTATGTAGCTTGTGCCTAGATACATGTCAATAAGAGAGGAAAAAAGCGTTAATACTGGTGTTTGAGGAAGAAAGGTGGAATTCATATCCTTATATAATGAAACTAGTACCTTGCTGGCTCAGATGGTAAAGAATCTTCCTGAAATGCGGGAGACCTGGGTTCAATCCCTGGGTTGGGACGATGCCCTGGAGAAGGGAATGGCTACCCACTTCATTATTCCTGCCTGGAGAATTCCATGGACAGAGGAGCCTGGCTGGCTATAGTCCATGGAGTCGTAAAAAGTCAGATATGACTGAGTGACTATCCTTTTTTTTTTTTAAATAATAAAGCTAGTAAGTGGAAATTATTATCTTGGTCTATTATTCCTGCTTCAGATAGGCCCACTGTCATTTGGACTGATCTAGACCAGAGCAGGATTCCAAACCTGTATCTTGAGGTTGTGCTATTCCTTCATTCACTCCCTTGCTCACTCAGCCATCCATCCATCCATTGCATCCATCTTACTTATCCATCTATTTATTCAAGAAATAGTCATTCAACACTTATGTGTTGAGCTAGAGATACAGCTTATGTGTTGATACAGAGAAAAGAGTCAGTTTCCCCTTTTCATTGTAACAGGAGAGACACAGACAGATCAGTGATTATAGCATAGAGTGGGTTGCTCTATAGGCAAGCACAGTGATGCTGGAGAAGGGTGTCCCATGCTAGCTGAGAAATGAGGCCTTAGCTGAGTTTTAACAGATGAGAAGGGGTTAACTTGTTGAAGAGGGAGGAGAGGGCCTTCTGGGTGGTGGGACAATGTCCCATCATCTGGTTGAAGACTCTTTCCCAAAACATTCTTACTCTATCTTCTTCTAACTGGATGAGACCTAATAATGTCTGGTGTCAAGATTCTTGTGTGCTCACTGAATTCACCTGAGGACTCTGAGCTTTTTGCTCTAGCAATTGTTTAATTCTAAGAAAAATACGTGGAAGCCACTGCTCAATTGATTACAGGGAAGACTGAGATATTGTGCCTTCTGGAGAGTCTGCTTTTCTTTTTAAGGAACCCACAACAGCTTCATAATGAAATTGTTCTAATTAAAATAATGCCTGAAAGTGAAAGTTGCTCAGTTGTGTCTGACTCTTTGCTATCCCATGGACTGTAGCCTGCCGGGCTCCTCTGTCCATGGAATTCTCCAGACAAGAGTACTGGAGTGGGTAGCCATTCCCTTCTCCAGGGGATCTTTTCAACCCAGGGATTGAACTGGGGTCTCCTGCATTGCAGGTGGATTCTTTACCAACTGAGCCACCAGGGAAGCCCAAGAATACTGGAGTGGGTAGCCTCTCCCTTCTCCAAGGGATCTTCCTCACCTGGGAATTGGACAGGGGTCTCCTGCATTGCAGGTAGATTCCTTACCAGTTGAGCTACCACTAACTGATAAAAGCTTGAATAGTATTTGGGATTTCCTGCCAAGATTTGTAATAAATGGTGAAACCTGAAGTCAAGAGATGACACTTTACAAAGGTGTCTGGAAATAAATTGTTAAAGAAACATTTGACAAAGTGAGTCAAATAATGGCCTGGCACTATTCTTTGAATAGAAGGCCTAGCTTTGATCTTTCCCCACTGAACTGACAGTGAGTCACAATATACAGTGTCTTATCATTTATCCTCCTTTCAAGTATACCATTCCTCCTTTTGTTCAGCTGCAAGCTTTTGTTTTCATTTCTGGCTTTCTCATGATCACTGAGGGGGCTGGAGGTATTATTTAAATACAACATATGCTCTTTCTGACTGTTGGAGAAACTTCCAAAGGTAAAGGGACCTTTTCTAATGTCACATAAAAGTATCTGGGCATTTTTTCTTCTCTTTTTTGACATGAGGAAAAATGGAGGCCTGAGGTTTGAGCACTGCCAAATCCAGTCAATCTAGGATCTAAGTGATGGGCAAGTACACTCCTCCTACACCTGAGCCGTATGTCTCTTTGAGGTTTGGTAGTAGACGCTGAATGACAAGAGGTGGGTGACTTGTGTCCTAATTGGATGTGAGAGTTGGACTATAAAGAAAGCTGAGTACAGAAGAATTGATGCTTTTGAACTGTGGTGTTGGAGAAGACTCTTGAGAGTCCCTTGGACAGCAAGGAGATCCAACCAGTCCATACTAAAGGAGATCAGCCCTGGGTGTTTATTGGAAGGTCTGATGTTGAAGTTGAAACTCCAATATTTTGGCTACCTGGTGCAAAGAGCTGACTCATTTGAAAAGACATTGAAACATGTATAATATCATATATGAAACAAATCATCAGTCCAGGCTCGATGCATGATACTGGATGCTTGGGGCTGGTGAACTGAGACGACCCAGAGGGATGGTATGGGGAGGGAGAAGGGAGGAGGGAGGGGGGTTCAGGATGGGGAACGTGTGTATACTTGTGGTGGATTCATGTTGATGTATGGCAAAACCAATACAATATTGTAAAGTAATTAACCTCCAATTAAAATAAACAAATTTACATTAAAAAAAAAAAAAGACCCTGATGCTGGGAAAGATTGAGGGCAGGAGGAGAAGGGGACGACAGAGGATGAGATGGTTGGATGGCATCACCGACTCAATGGGCATGAGTTTGGGTAAACTCTGGGAGTTGGTGATGGACAGGGAGGCCTGGCGTGCTGTGGTTCATGGGGTCCCAAAGAGCTGGACACGACTGAGTGACTGAACTGAACTGAACTGAATATGCTTGGCATATTCTGAATATTTTGGAGAGTTTTTTTTTTTTTTTTTTTTTTTTTAAATCACAAGACTTAATTTTTCCTCTCAAGGAGATTATAATTTACTGGGAATATCTGGCATTAATGTCTCATATTTATGAACAAAACAGAAAAATTAAGTGCTTAACCACAGAAGAAATTAAAAAGAAAACATTTTGAAGACTATGCATATTAGGAATTCAGTTTTCAGTTACAGTATTTACTATTACACACATGTGTCACAATTGGTTGTGAGATTTATTGCAGGTGATTTACTAGTAATAATAACTGAAAATCTAAAATTTGTGAGTTATTTATTTTGTATATAATTAGGGTGGATTCAGTGTAATTTCTAAACATCACTTGTTTGGATGCTGAAATATTTTCTTGAAGAAAAAGTCAGAGAAGTTGAAGCTAACAAGCTGTAATTATAGTATTGCTTTTTGTTTAGGAGTTCTGGCCTTGCAATTGCTCAAATCCCAATTCCCTCACTTTGATCTAACATCATTCAGACTCCTTGGTTTGCCATGAGGATTCATGGAGAGAATCCCTGAGCAGTGTGCTCACTTTACCAGGAGGCAACCACCAGAAAAATGTCAGCCAGTGTCATTATTAAATATGTATAGCGCTGAGTACACAGCTATTATTCTAAGAGACCAGAAAAGAGAGCAAGAAGTGCTGGCTTCAGTGAAGAAGGAAAGCAAGAACAGGACACCTGCAAGAGTGGTGCAGGTTAAGGAGACGTATTCATTGCACTTTCGCTGCTCTAGTGCCAGGCCCCATGCTATGCCTCACTTCCTGTTTGGTCCATTACTGACCAGCCAATCCTGAATTTTCTATTTGATGTCCTTGGAGTTTGGCTGATCCTTAAATTATTGGATTGTTTGGCTTTGGAAAAGTGTGTCATCCCTTGATTCTTTTCTTCTTTTTCTCATAAAAACAAGTTCCTGTATATCACTTATATTCCTCCATCAGTGCAGACTGGCCCTTCCCAAGCCAGGATCCTCAACCTACGTTGGACCTTTGCCCTATCCCTCAAGCTATTTCTTTGTTCTTAGTAAACCCAACTGCATTTCTATCTGTAATTTTTTAAGTCATCACTTCCGTTAACACAACTACTTACACTCATTTAAAAAATATTTTAAGTATCTTAAAAACAAAAAGTAAAGAGAAATAAGAAGTTCCACAGATATATTAATTTTCAATTATTTTGAAGATTCTGCCCTATTTGTTTACTAGTGGCTTAGACGGTAAAGAATATTTACAATGCAGGAGACCCAGGTTCGACCCAAGAGACCAGGTTCCTGGTTTGAGAAGATCCCCTGAAGAAGGGAATGGCAATCACTCCAATATTCTTTCTTGGATAATTCCATGGACAGAGGAGCCTGGTGGGCTGTAGTCCATGTGGTCGCAAAGAGTCAGACATGACTGAGTGACTAACACTTTCACTTTCAGAAAGTAAATAGTATGCCTGCAATGCAAGAGACACAGGTTTGATCCCTGGGCCAGAAAGATTCCCTGGAGAAGTGAATGGCAACCCATTTCAATAATCTTGCCTGGGGAACTCCATGGACAGAGGAGTGTGGTTGGTTATGGTCCATGGGGTCTCAAAGAGTCTGAAATACAACTAAGAAACCAACACATTTACTTTTCATCCTTTTTTGCTTTTTCTGTGTTGAATTATTTTTACTTTAAAAAAAATTGAGATATAGGAGTATGACTGGGAAGCCGGACAATAGAGCCAATTTTAAGACCATGCTTAGCTTAAAGAAAAACTTTAGCCACAAACCCACCATTTCCTCCCTAACATGAGTATCCATTCTAACACCTAGACACAGCTCCACCCAACTTCCTGCAGGCTTCCATGCTAGACATCTCATGCCAAACAGTGAAACAGGACCATAGTTCTGCCCATCAGCAGACAGGATGCCTAAAATAGTACTAAGGTCACAGATATCCCAAAACACACCCTCTGATATGGCCCTATCAGTTAGAGGGAAAAGACTCAGCCCCACCCACCAGAGCAGAGGCACCAGTCCCAACCATCAGGAAACCTACACAAGCCTCTGAACCTACTCACTCACCAGGGATCAGGCAACAAAAGCAAGAGGAACTATGACCCTGCAGCGTGCAGAAAGGAGACCGTAAATACAGTAAGTTAGAGAAAATAAAATTACAGAGAAATATGTTGCAGATGAAGGAGCAAGGTAAAAAAGAAGGTCAAATAAATGAATAGGAAGTAGGCAATCTACCTGAAAGAGCATTCAGAGCAATGATAGTAAAGATGATCCAAAATCTTGGAAATAGAGTGAAGGCACAGGTGGGGAAAATACAAGAAATGTTAAAAAGGACTTAGAAGAACTAAAGAACAAACCAAGAGTGATGAACAATACAATAAAAGAAGTGAAAAATATGCTAGAAGAAATCAGTAGCAGAATAACTGAGTCAGAAGAACAGATAAGTGAGTTAGAAGACAGAATGGTGGAAATAACTGCTGAAGAGCAGAATAAAGAAAAAAGAATGAAAAGAAGTGAGAAGAATCTCAGAGACCTCTGGGATAACATTAAATGCAACAACATTTGAATTATAGGGTCGTAGCAGAAGCGCGCCAGCTGTAATGGACTGCGCAGAAGCATGGCTGAGAGGAGCTGCCCCTCGCCCAAGGTCAAGGGCAGCAACTGAGTGCCAATCTGTGTTGGCACAGGAGCGGCCAAGAGGAGCTACCCCACATCCGAGGTCAGGGGTGGCAGCCGAGAGGAGCCACTACATGCTGGAGGTCAGGGCGGTGGCTGAGAGGAGCCACCACATTCCCGAGGTCAGGTGAGGTGGCCGAGAGGAGCAACCTCACATCCAAGGAGCGGCAGCTGCATGGGTGCTGGAGGGCCGAGAGGAGCTACTCCACGTTCAAGGTCAGGAAGGGCAGCGGTGAGGAGATACCCTTCGTCCAAGGTAAGGAGCAGCAGCTGTGCTTTGCTGGAGCAGCCATGAAGAGATACCCCACGTACAGGTCAGTTCAGTTCAGTCGCTCACTCGTGTCCAACTCTTTGCAAACCCATGAATCGCAGCACACCAGGCCTCCCTGTCCATCACCAACTCCTGGAGTTCACTCAGACTCATGTCCATCGAGTCCATGATGCCATCCAGCCATCTCATCCTCTGTCGTCCCCTTCTCCTCCTGCCCCCAATCCCTCCCAACTCTTCACATGAGGTGGCCAAAGTACTGGAACTTCAGCTTTAGCATCATTCCTTCCAAAGAAATCCCAGGGCTGATCTCCTTCAAAATGGACTGGTTGGATCTCCTTGCAGTCCAAGGGACTCTCAAGAGTCTTCTCCAACACCACAGTTCAAAAGCATCAATTCTTTGGCACTCAGCTTTCTTCACAGTCCAACTCTCACATCCATACATGACCACTGGAAAAACCATGGCCTTGACTAGATGGACCTTAGTCGGCAAAGTAATGTCTCTGTTTTTGAATATGCTGTCTAGGTTGGTCATAACTTTTCTTCCAAGGAGCAAGCATCTTTTAATTTCATGGCTGCAGTCACCATCTGCAGTGATTTTGGAGCCCAAAAAAATAAAGTCTGACACTGTTTCCACTGTTTCTCCATCTATTTCCCATGAAGTGATGGGACCAGATGCCATGATCTTAGTTTTGTGAATGTTGAGCTTTAAGCCAACTTTTTCACTCTCCTCTTTCACTTTCATCAAGAGGCTTTTTAGCTCCTCTTCACTTTCTGCCATAAGGGTGGTGTCATCTGCATATCTGAGGTTATTGATATTTCTCCCGGCAATCTTGATTCCAACTTGTGTTTCTTCCAGTCCAGCGTTTCTCATGATGTAGTCTGCATATAAATGAAATAAGCAGGGTGACAATATACAGCCTTGATGTACTCCTTTTCCTATTTGGAACCAGTCTGTTGTTCCATGTCCATTTCTAACTGTTGCTTCCTGACCTGAATACAGATTTCTCAAGAGGCAGGTCAGGTGGTCTGGTATTCCCATCTCTTTCAGAATTGTTCACAGTTTATTTGATCCACACAGTCAAAGGCTTTGGCATAATCAATAAAGCAGAAATAGATGTTTTTCTGGAACTCTCTTGCTTTTTCCATGATCCAGTGGATGTTGGCAATTTAATCTCTGGTTCCTCTGCCTTTTCTAAAGCCAGCTTGAACATCTGGAAGTTCACAGTTCAGATATTTCTGAAGCCTGGCTTGGAGAATTTTGAGCATTACTTTACTAGCATGTGAGATGAGTGCAATTGTGTGGTAGTTTGAGCATTCTTTGGCATTGCCTTTCTTTGGGATTGGAAAGAAAACTGATCTTTTCCAGTCCTGTGGCCACTGCCAAGTTTTCCAAATTTGCTGGCATATTGAGTGCAACACTTTCACAGCATCATCTTTCAGGATTTGAAATAGCTCAACTGGAATTCCATCACCTCCACTAGCTTTGTTCGTAGTGATGCTTTCTAAGGCCCACTCAACTTCACATTCCAAGATGTCTGGCTCTAGATTAGTCATCACATCATCATGATTATCTGGATTGTGAAGATCTTTTTCGTACAGTTCTTCAATGTATTCTTCCTGGTAGGTTTTTGGAGAGGGGATCAGAGGGCAGACACACTGAAACCATAATCATAAAAAACTAGCCAATCTGATCACATGGACTGCAGAGTTATCTAACTCAATGGAACTAAGCCATGTCACGTGGGGCCACCCAAGATGGGAGGGTTATGGTGGAGAGGTCTGACAGAATGTGGTTCACTGGAGAAGGGAATGGCAAACCACTTCAGTATTCTTGCCTTGAGAACTTCATGAACAGTATGAAAGGCAAAATGATAGGATACTGAAAGGGGAACTCCCCAGGTTGGTAGATGCCCAATATGCTACTGGAGATCACTGGAGAAATAACTACAGAAAGAATGAAGGGATGGAGCCAAAGCAAAAACAATGCCCAGTTGTGGATGTGACTGGTGATAGAGACAAGGTCCGATGCTATAAAGAGTAACATTGCATAGGAACCTGGAATGTCAGGTCCATGAATCAAGGCAAATTGGAAGTGGTCAGACAGGAGATGGCAAGAGTGAACGTCAACGTTCTAGGAATCAGCGAACTAGAATGGACTGGAATGGGTGCATTTAATTCAGATGACCATTATATCTACTACTGCAGTTAGGAATCCCTTAGAAGAATTGGAGCAGCCATCATGGTCAAAAGAGTCTGAAGTGCAGTACTTGGATGCAGTCTCAAAAATGACAGAATGATCTCTGTTCGTTTCCAAGGCAAACCATTCAATATCAAGGTAATCCAAGCCTATGCGCCTACCAGTAACACTGAAGAAGCTGAAGTTGAACAGTTCTATGAAGACCTACAAGACCTTTTAGAACTAACACCCCCAAAAGATGTCCTTTTCATTATAGGGAACTGGAATGCAAAAGTAGGAAGTCAAGAAACACCTGGAGTAATAGGGAAATTTGGTCTTGGAGTACAGAATGAAGCAGGGCAAAGGCTAATAGAGTTTTGCCAAGAGAACACACTGGTCATAGCAAACACCCTCTTCCAACAACACAAGAGAAGACTCTACACATGGACATCACCAGATGGTCAACACCAAAATCAGATAGATTATATTTTTTGTAGTCAAAGATGGAGAAGCTCTATATAGTCAGACAAAGCAAGACCGAGAGCTGACTGTGGCTCAGATCATGAACACCTTATTGCCAAATTCAGACTTAAACTGAAGAAAGTGGGGAAATCCACTAGACCATTCAGGTATGACCTAAATCAAATCCCTTGTGATTATACAGTGGAAGTGAGAAATAGATTTAAGGGACTAGATCTGATAGACAGAGTGCCTGATGAACTATGGACGGAGGTTTGTGACATTGTGCAGGAGACAGGGATCAAGACCATCCCCATAGAAAAGAAATGCAAGAAAAAGCAAAATGGCTGTCTGGGGAGGCCTAACAAATAGCTGTGAAAAGAAGAGAAGTGAAAAGCAAAGGAAGAAAGGAAAGATACAAGCATCGAATGCAGAGTTCCAAAGAATCGCAAGCAGAGATAAGAAAGCCTTCCTCAGCAACCAATGCCAAGAAATGAAGGAAAAGAACAGAATGGGAAAGACTAGAGATCTCCTCAAGAAAATTAGAGATACCAAGGGAAGATTTCATGCAAAGATGGGCTCGATAAAGGACAGAAATTGTATGGACCTAAGAGAAGCAGAAGATATAAAGAAGAGGTGGGAAGAATACACAGAAGAACAGTACAAAAAGAGCTTCACGACCTAGATAATCACGATGGTGTGATCACTCACCTAGAGCCAGACATCCTGGAATGTGAAGTAAAGTGGGCCTTAGAAAGCATCGATATGAACAAAGCTAGTGGAGGTGATGGAATTCCAGTTGAGCTATTTCAAATCCTGAAAGATGATGCTGTGAAAGTGCTGCACTCAATATGCCAGCAAATTTGGAAAACTCGGCAGTGGCCACAGGACTGGAAAAAGTCGGTTTTCATTCCAAATCCAAAGAAAGGCAATGCCAAAGAATGCTCAGACTACTGCACAATTGCACTCATCTCTCATGCTAGTAAAGTAATGCTCAAAATTCTCCAAGCCAGGCTTCAGAAATATGTGAACTGTGAACTTCCAGATGTTCAAGCTGGCTTTAGAAAAAGCAGAGGAACCAGAGATCAAATTGCCAACATCCACTGGATCATGGAAAAAGCAAGAGAGTTCCAGAAAAACATCTATTTCTGCTTTATTGACTATGCCAAAGCCTTTGTGTGGATCAAAATACATTGTGGAAAATTCTGAAAGAGATGGGAATACCAGACCACCTGACCTGCCTCTTGAGAAATCTGTATTTAGGTCAGGAAGCAACGGTTAGAACTGGACATGGAACAACAGACTGGTTCCAAATGGGAAAGGAGTAAATCAAGGCTGTATACTGTCACCCTGCTTATTTAACTTCTATGCAGAGTACATCATGAGAAATGCTGAAAGAAGATTGCAGGGAGAAATATCAATAACCTCAGATATGCAGATTACACCACCCTTATGGCAGAAAGTGAAGAGGAACTCAAAAGCCTCTTGATGAAAGTAAAAGAGGAGAGTGAAAAAGGTGGCTAAAAACTCAGCATTCAGAAAACGAAGATCATAGCATCTGGTCCCATCACTTCATGGGAAATAGATGGAGAAACAGTGGAAACAGTGTCAGACTGTTTTTTTGGATTCCAAAATCACTGCAGATGGTGACTGCAGCCATGAAATTAAAAGATGCTTACTCCTTGAAAGGAAAGTTATGACCAACCTAGATAGAATATTGAAAAGCAGAGATAATACTTTGCCAACAAAGGTCCGTCAAGGCTATGGTTTTTGCAGTAGTCATGTATGGATGTGAGAGTTGGACTGTGAAGAAAGCTGAACGCTGAAGAATTGATGTTTTTGAACTGTGGTGTTGGAGAAGACTCTTGAGAGTCCCTTGGACTGCAAGGATATCCAACCAGTCCAATCTAAAGGCTGCTGCTGCTGCTAAGTCGCTTCAGTCGTGTCTGACTCTGTGCAACTACATAGATGGTAGCCCACCAGGCTCCCCCATCCCTGGGATTCTCCAGGCAAGAACACTGGAGTGGGTTACCATTTCCTGGGTGGAAACACCAGTCCTTGGTGTTTTTTGGAAGGACTGATGCTAAAGCTGAAACTCCAATACTTTGGCCACCTCATGTGAAGAGCTGACTCATTGGAAACAACACTGATGCTGGGAGGGATTGAGGGCAGGAGGAGAAAGGGACGACAGAGGATGAGATGGCTGGATGGCATCACTGACTCGATGGACATGAGTTTGGGTGAACTCCGGGAGTTGGTGATGGACAGGGAGGCCTGGCATGCTGTGATTCTTGGGGTGGCAAAGAGTCGGACATGACTGAGCGACCGGTCTGAACTGAACTGAACTGAGAAGATCAGGGCCTGAGAAACTATTTCAAAAGATTATAAATGAAAATCTCCCTAACATGGGAAAGGAAATATCCACCGAAATCTGGGAAGCACAGAGTTTCATATAGGGTAAACCCAAGGAGAAACACAGGGAGACACATGTTTTTCAAACTAACAAAAACTGAAAATCAAGGAAAGATATTAAAAGCAGCAAAGGAAAAGAAATAAATAGATGGCAGTCACCATCTACAATGATTTGGGAGTCTAAGAAAATAAAATCTGCCACTGTTCACACTTTCCCCCCCTCTATTTGCCATGAAGTGATGGGATCTGATGCCATTAACTTAGTTTTTTGAATGTTGAGTTTTAAGGCAGCTTTTTCACTCCCCTTTTCACCTTCATCAAGAAGTTCTTTAGTTCCTCTTCCATTTCTGTCATTAGAATGTTATCATCTGCATATCTGAAGTTGTTGATATTTCTCCCAGCAATCTTAATTCCAGTTTGTGATTCATCCAGCCCAGCGTTTGAATGATGTACTCTGCACATAAAATAAACAAGGTGACAATAAACAGCCTTGATGTACTCCTTTCTCAGTTTGGAACCAGTCCACTCTTCTATGTCTCGTTCTAACTTTTGCTTCTTGACCTGCATACAGGTTTCTCAGGAGACAGGTAAGGTGGTCTGATACTCCCACATCTTGAATTTTCACGGTTGTGATCCACACAGTCAAAGGCTTTAGTGTAGTTGATGAAGCAGAAGTAGATGTTTTTCTAGAGCTTCTTTGCTTTCTCCATGATCTAACAAGTGTTGACAGTTTGATCTCTGGTTCTACTGCTTCTTCAGACCCCAGCTTGTACGTGTTGAAGTTCTCAGTCCACATACTGCTGAAGCCTAGCTTGAAGGAATTTGAGTGTACTCTTGCTAGAATGTGAAATGAGCACATTTGTATGGTAGTTGGAACTTTCTTGGATAGTTCCTTCTTTGGGATTGGAATGAAAATGGACCTTTACCAGTCCTGTGGCCACTGGTGAGTTTTCCAAATTTGCTGACATATTGAGTGCATCACTTTAATAGCATTATCTTTTAGGATTTGAAATAACTTAGCTAGAATTCCATTACCTCCACTAACTTTATTGGTAGTAATACTGCTTGAGGCCCACTTGATTTCACATTCCAGCTTATCCAGCTCTAGGTGAGTGACTGCACCATCATGGTTATATGGGTCTTAAGACCTTTCTTTCGTACAGTTCTTATGAATATTCTTGTCACTTATTCTTAATCTCTTCTACTTCTTTTAGGTCCTAGTCATTGCTGTCCTTTAACTTGCCCATTTGTATGTGAAATATTCCATTGATATCTAACATTTTCTTGAAGAGATGTCTAATTTTCCCCATCCTATTGTTTTTCTCTATTTTTTCCCTTATTCATTTAACAAAGCCTTCTTACCTCTCCTTGCTATTCCCTAGAACTCTGCATTCACTTGGGTATATCTTTCTCTCTTTCTCATTTGCCTTTTGCTTCTCCTTTTTCCACAGCTGTTTGTAAATCCTCCTCAGACAAGCATTTTGCTTTCTTGAATTTCTTTTTCTTTGGAATGATTTTGGTCACTGCCTTCTGTAAAATGTTATGAATCTTTTTTCATAGTTCTTCAGGCACTCAGTCTATCAAATTTAACCCCTTGAACCAATTTGTTACTCCATTGTATAATCATGAGGGATTTTATTTCTTTTGTAACTGAATGGCCTAACCATTTCCCCAACTTTCTTCAACTTAAGCCTGAATTTTGCAATAAGGAGTTCATGATCTGAGTCACAATTAGCTTCAGGTCTCATTTTCACTGACTGCATTGTGCTCTCCATTTTTGGCTGCAAAGAACATAATCAGTCTGATTTTGGTTTTGACCATCTGGTAATGTCCATGTGCAGAGTTTTCTCTTGAGTTGTTGGAAAAGAGTGTTTGCTATGAACAGTGCAGATGCAATATCAAAAATGACAGCATGATCTTGGTTCATTTCAAGGCAAACAACTCAAAGTCACAGTAATCCAAATTTATACCCCAGCCACTAGTGCCAAAGAAGTCGAAACTGAAAGGTGCTATGAAGACCTACAAGACCTTCTAGAGCTAACATCTAAAAAAGATGTTCTTTTCATCATAAGGGACTGGAATGCAAAAGCAGGAAGTAGAGAGATACCTGGAGTGACAGGCAAATTTGGCTTTGGAGTACAAAATGAAGCAGGGCAAAGGGTAACAGGATTTTGGCAAGAGAATGCACTTGTTATAGCAAGCACTCTCTTCCAACAACACAAGAGATGACTCTACACATGGACATCACCAGATGGTGAATGTCAAAATCAGATTGATTATATTCTTTGCAGCTGAATAAGGAGAAGTTCTATACAGTGAACAAAAATAAGACCTGGAGCTGACTTGTGGCTCAGATACGAGCTTACTATTGCAAATTCAGACTTACATTGTAGAAAGTAGGGAAAATCACTAGGTCATTCATGTATGACCTAAGTAAAACCCCTTATGATTATAAAGTGGAAGTGACAAATAGATTCAAGGGATTAGATCTGATAGACAGAACGCCTGGAGAGCTATGAATGGAGCTTTGTAACCTTATACAGGAAGCAGTGACCAAAACCATTCCAAAGAAAAAGAAATGCAAGGAAGCAAAATAGTTATCTGAGGAGGTCTTAAAAATAGCTGAGAAAAAGGGAAGGGAAAGCAAAGGAGAAAGGGAAAACTATACCCTACTGAAAGCAGAGTTCCAATGAGTAGTAGGATGAGATAAGAAAGCCTTGTTATACATCTGTATCTCTTTTGCTGTCTCCAATTAAAATAAATAAATTTATATTAAAAAAGAAAGCCTTCTTAAATGAACAGTACAAAGAAATAGAAGAAAACAATAGAATGACAAAGATTAGAGATCTCTTCATGAAAGTTAGAGATACCAAGGGAATAGTTGATGCAAAGATGGACACAATAAAGTACAGAAGCGATAAGGACCCAATAGAAACAGGAGAGATTAAGAAATGGTGGCAAAAATACACAGAAGAACTCTACAAAAAAGGTCTTAGTTACCTGGATAACCACGACTATGTGGTCATTTGCCTAGAGCCATACATCCTGGGGTGTAAAGTCAAATGGGCCTTAAGAAGGATTATTACAAACAAAGCTCATGGAGGTGATGGAATTCCAGCTAAATTATTTTATATCCCTAAAGATGATGCTGTTAAAAGTGCTGCATTCAATGTGTCTGTAAATATGGAAAACTCAACAGTGGCCACAGGACTGGAAAAGGTCAGTTTTCATTCCAATCCCAAAGAAAGGCAATGCCAAAGAATCTTCAAACTGCTGCATAATCATGCTCATTTCACATGCAAGGTAATGCTCAAAAATCCTTCAAACTACACTTCAACAATACATGAGACAAACTTCTAAATGTACAAGTTGGGATTTGAAGTGACAGAAGAATGAGATCGAATCCCCATCATCCACTGGGCTACTTACAAAACAAGAGAATTCCAGAAAGACATCTACTTCGTTGACTATGCTAAAGCCTTTGACTGTGTGGATCACAGCAAATTGTGGAAAATTCTTTGAGTAGGGAATACCAGATCACCTTACCTGCCTCCTGAGAAATCTGTACGCAGGTAAAGAAACAACAGTTAGAACCAGATGTGGAAAAACAGACTGGTTCCAAATTGGGAAAGGAGTATGTGATGGCTGTATATTGTCACCATGTTTATTTAACTTATATGCAGAGTACATTAAGTGAAATGCTGGACTGGATGAATCACAAGCTGGAATCAAGATTGCCAGGAGAAATATCAATAACCTCAGATATGCAGATGACACCACCCTTAAGGCAGAAAGTGAAGAGGAACTAAAAAGCCTCTTGATGAAAGTGAAAGAGGAGAGTGAGAAAGCTAGTTTAAAACTCAACATTCAAAAAACTAAGATCATGGCATCCAGTCCCATCACTTCATGGCAAATAGATGGGCGAAAAACAGAAACAGTGACAGACTTTTCTTGAGCTCCAAAATCATGGAAGATGGTGACTGCAGCCATGAAATTAAAAGATGTTTCCTCCTTGGATGAAAAACTATGACAAACCTAGACAGTGTATTAAAAGCAGAGACATCACTTTTCAACAAAGGCTAAAGTTATTCCAGTAGTCATGTACAGATGTGAGAGTTGGACCATAAAGAAGGCTGAGTGCTGAAGAATTGGTGCTTTTGAACTGCGGTGGTGGAGAAGACTCTTGACAGTCCGTTTGTTGCAAGGAGATCCAACCAGTCCATCCTAAAGGACATGAGCCCTGAATATTCATTGGGAGGACTGATGCTGAACCTGAAGCTCCAATACTTTGGCCACCTGATGCAAAGTGCTGACTCATTGGAAAGACCCTGATGCTGTGAAAGATTGAAGGAAGAAGGAGAAGAGGATGACAGAAGATAAAATGGTTTGATGGCATTACCGACTCAGTGGACATGAGTTTGAGCAAACTCTGGAAGGTGGTGAAGGACAGGGAGGCCTGGTATGCTGCAGTCCAGTGGATCACCTAGTCAGACACAACTGAATGACTGAACAATAACAACAGTATGTTAGTTAATTAATATATGTGTATATTCCCTGTCCTATACAATAATTTTTTGTAGCTTATTCATTTTATACATAATGGTTCGCATCTCTTAATCCTCTATACTTTTGCTTTCATCTCTCCACTGGTAACCACTAGTTTGTTCTCTATATATGAACTTGTTTCTGTTTTATTTTTTCATTCATTTATTTTTCATATTCCACATATAAGTGAAAGCAGTATTTATGTTTCTCTCTCTCATTTATTTCACTAAGAATAACCCCTCCCAGTCCATCCATGTTGCTGCAAATGCAAATTTTCAGTTTTTTTATGCCTGAGTAATACACACACACACACACACACGCACATACACACACACCTTCTTTATCCATTCATCTGCTGATAGATACTTAGATTGCCTCAATATCTTGTTTTTGTAAATAATTAATAATCAAATAATAAATGATGCTATTATCATTGGAATGCATCTGTCTTTTTCAAGTTAGTGTTTTCATTTTCTAAAAAAATCGCCTGCAATGCAGGAGTCACAGGAGATGCGTGTTTGATCCCTGTGTCAAGAAGATCCCCTGGAGGAGGCTCTAGTATATTGTATAGTATATTAATGGAGTTCTTAGGGTTTTCTGTAATAATATCATGCCATCTATAGATAGTGACAATTTTACTTCTTTCCTTCCAATTTTTTACCTTTTATTTCTTTTTCTTGCTTGTTTGATGTGACTCTTGGTTGTTTATTATGACTAGAGCTATAACTATACTATGTGAAATAAAAATGGTGCAAGTAAGCATCCTTGTCTTGTCCCTAATCTTAGACAGAAAGCTTTCAGGTTTTCATTATCAAGAATGATGTTAGTTGTGGGTTTGGCATAAATGGCCTTCATTATATTACAATATGTTCCCTCTATAACAACTTTGAATTTTTATCATAAGTGGATACTGAATTTTGTTAAAAGCTTTTACTGTTTATTTGCAATGATAATATAATTTTATTCTTCCTTTTTAAAAATGTGATTATTATAGTGATTGAATGGCAGATATTGAACCATTCTTGTATTCCTAGAATAAATTCTATTTGATTATGGTGCATGATACTTTTTCTATGTAATTAAATTCCATTTGCTAATATTTTGTTGAATTTTTTCATCTATCTTCATAAGTGATATTATCATGTAATTTTTTCTCTTTTGGGTGGTGGCTTTAGGAGGAATTGGTATCAGGATAATGCTGGACTTGAAGAATGAATTTAGTTTTATTCCTGCTTCTTCAATTTCTTGGAATAACTTGAGCAGCATAAGTATTAGCTCTTCTTTATTTCAAATACTGAAAGATGATGCTGTGAAAATGCTGCACTCAATATGCCAGCAAATTTGGAAAACTCAGCAGTGGCCACAGGACTGGAAAAGGGCAGTTTTCATTCCGATCCCAAAGAAAGGCAATACCAAAAAATGCTCAAACTACTGCACAATTGCACTCATCTCATGTGCTAGTAAAGCAATGCTCAAAATTCCTCAAGCCAGGCTTCAGCAATACGTGGACCGTGAGCTTCCTGATGTTCAAGATGGTTTTAGAAAAGGCAGAGGAACCAGAGATCAAATTGCCGACATCCGCTGGATCATGGAAAAAGCAAGAGAGGTCCAGAAAAACATCTATTTCTGCTTTATTGACTATGCCAAAGCCTTTGACTGTGTGGATCACAATACACTGTGGAAAATTCTTCAAGAGATGGGAATCCCAGACCACCTTGCCTGCCTCTTGAGAAATCTGTATGCAAGTAAGGAAGCAAGTTAGAACTGGACATGGAACGACAGACTGGTTTCAAATAGGAAAAGGAGTACATCAAGGCTGTCTATTGTCACCCTGCTTATTTAACTTCTATGCAGAGTACATCATGAGAAACGTTGGGCTGGAAGAAACACAAGCTGGAATCAAGATTGCTGGGAGAAATATCAGTAACCTCAGATATGCAGATGACACCACCCTTATGGCAGAAAGTGATAGGAACTAAAGAACCTCTTGATGAAAGTGAGAGGAGAGTGAAAAAGTTGGCTTAAAGCTCAACATTCAGAAAATGAAGATCATGTCATCTGGTCCCATCACTTCATGGGAAATAGATGGAGAAACAGTGGAAACAGTATCAGACTTTATTTTTTGGGCTCCAAAATCACTGCAGATGGTGACTGCAGCCATGAAATTAAAAGACGCTTACTCCTTGGAAGGAAAGTTAGGACCAACCTAGATAGCATATTGAAAAGCAGAGACATTACTTTGCCGACTAAGGTCTGTCTAGTCAAGGCTATGGTTTTCCCAGTGGTCATGTATGGATGTGAGAGTTGGACTGTGAAGGAGGCTGAGCGCCGAAGAATTGATGCTTTTGGACTGTGGTGTTGGAGAAGAGATCCAACCAGTCCCTTCTGAAGGAGATCAGCCCTGGGATTTCTTTGGCAGGAATGATGCTAAAGCTGAAACTCCAGTACTTTGGCCACCTCATGCGAAGAGTTGACTGATTGGAAAAGACTCTGATGCTGGGAGGGATTGGGGGCAGGAGGAGAAGGGGACGACAGAGGATGAAATGGCTGGATGGCATCACAGACTCGATGGACGTGAGTCTGAGTGAACTCTGGGAGTTGGTGATGGACAGAGAGGCCTGGCGTGCTGTGATTCATGGGGTCGCAAAGAGTCAGACATGACTGAGTGACTGGACTGAACTGAACTGACCTGAATGGTCTAGTGATTTTTCCTACCTTCTTCAATTTAAGTCTGAATTTTGCAATAAGGAGCTCATGACCTGAGCCACATTCAGCTCTCAGTCTTATTTTTATGATTGTATAGACCTTCTCCATTTTTGGCTACAAAGAATATAGTCAATCTGATTTTAGTATTGACAGTCTGGTGATGTCCATGTATAAAGCCTTCTCTCGTATTTTTGGAAGAGGGTGTTTTCTATGATGAGTGTGTTCTCATGGCAAAATTCTGTTAGCCTTTGTCCTGCTTCAATTTGTACTCTAAGGCCTAATTTGCCTGTGATTCCAGGTACCTCTTGACTTACTACTTTTGCATTCTAGCCCACTATGATGAAAAGAACATCTCTTTTGAGTGTTAGTTTTAGAAGGTCTTGTATGTCTTCATAGAACCATTCAACTTCAGCTTCTTCAGCATTATTGGTTAGGGCATAGTCTTAGATTACTATGCTATTGAATGGTTTGCCTTGGAAGTGAACAGAGATCATTCTGTCATATTTGAGATTGTACCCACATACTGCATTTTTCAGACTCTTTTGTCAACTATGAGGGTTACCCCATTTCTTCTAAGGGATTCTTGCCCACAGTAGCAGATATAATAGCCATTTCAATTAAATCCACTCATTCCAGTCCATTTTAGTTCACTGATACTTAAAATGTCTGTGTTCATTCTTGTCATTTCCTGTTTGACCACTTTCAATTTACCTTGATTCATGGACCTAACATTCCAGGTTTCTAAGCAATGTTGTTCTTAAAGTATTGGACTTTACTTCCATCACCAGTCACATCCACAGCTGGGCACTGTTTTTCCTTTGGCTTTTTCTCTTCATTCTTTCTGAAGTTATTTCTGCATTCTTCTCCAGTAGCATATTGGGCACCTACTGACCTGGGGAGTTCATCTTTCAATGTCATATCTTTTCGCCTTTTCATACTGTTCACGGGATTCTCAAAGCAAGAATACTGGAGTGGTTTACCATTCCCTTCTCCAGTGGACCATGTTTTGTCAGAACTCTCCACCATGACCTATCCATCATGGATGCCCTACATGGCATGCCTCGTAGTTTCATTGAGTTAGACAAGGCTATGGTCCATGTGATCAATTTGATTAGTTTTCTGTGGTAGTGGTTTTCATTCTGTCTGCCTTCTGACAGATAAGGATAAGAGGCTTATGGAAACTTCCTGATGGGAGAGACTGTCTGTGGTGGAAACTGAGTCTTGTTCATATAGGCAGGGCCTATGCTGTTTACATGTGTCCAGTGTGTTTGGTGAGAGAGCTGGAACTGAATTGATCTTAAGTCTTCCCACAGGGTGTGTTTGTAGCTATCATGCTGGTGAGAGGTAGGGCTCGAGAAGAAAGGGTTAGAGTCAGAGCCAGATGTGAGGCTGGGCTGCTCCTATGCTCAGTGTTTTTCACTGCCTTTTCAGGATTGGGCTTGGGTCCAAGGTGCTGGAGCAGAGGCCCTGAGGCTTGGGTCCAATTTCCTTCCATTCCCTCTAGGTGTGCACTCTTCCCACTTTTAGCATCAGCACTTTCACTCTAGAAAGGAGTAGCTTTGGAAGAAGAAGGGCCATAGCTGGCACTCTTTGTGGGCTGAGTGCGAGGTAATGTGGTCCCAGCACTCCAGCCACAGTTCCAGGTCACTTCTGATCCACTGCCTTCACAATTGCCAGCAATGGTTACCCTTGTTCCATTTAGATGCGGTGCTAGGTCAGTATCTGCTTCATCCCCCACACATGTGCACTATTTTTGGTAGTTGCCACTTTCACCTTAGTGTGGGGCTGTGCAAGTGTTAAAGGGGTTGGAGCAGGTACTTAGTATGTGCTGAGTCATGGGAACCAGCCAGTGTCCTGGGAAGTTTCGGTTTGCTTCCTCAACCTTGTTCCCAGGAGTAAGTATAAGCATGCTCTTTATCAGTAGGCACTAGGTTTCTTACAGAACTCCTGTTTGTACTACTAGTTTTCAAACCATACAAAGGGAACACAGCTTCCTGTCATTGAATCCCAGGCTGGGGTCCCCAATATGTGGCTTGAATCACTCACTCCCCAGGGAGATCTCTGTGCTTGTGTAATCCCCCTCCTCAACTGTGTCCTCTCCCAGGGGGATGCCTGAATAACCTGATTGCCTGAATGACCTTCCTACCCAAATCCATGTGGATCTTCCTTTACAGTCTAGTTGTATAAAAGTCTTTCTGTCAGTTTCCAGTTGGTTTTCAGTGAGAATTTTTCCTCATGTAAATATATTTTACATATGTTCATGGCGGGGGCGGGGGGGGGGGGGGTGAGCTCAGAACCATCTAACTGTACCGTCATGGTCTCCTCCCTCTATATGCTTCTTTGTGAAAGCTTGATGATCATTCCATTAATATTAATCATTCTACAAGAGCAAGGAATATTTTTCATTTATTTAGATAGACATTTTTGTCTTTCAATAGTGTTTTAAAAATTTTGTATAGTTCTTGCTAAGAGTATGTCTAGATAGTTCATATTTTAACCCAGGGACTTCTCTTCCTTTATACAATCTAACATTTTACTGTTTATATAAAATGGAAACTATTGATTTCTATATTTCATTTTGTATCCTGTTAAGAGAAGTTCCCAGGTGGTACAAAATCCTCGTCCAAGCAGGAGATGCAGATTCAGTCCCTGGGTCAGGAAGATCCCCTGGAGAAGGAAAAGGCAACCAACTCCATTATCCTTGCCTGGAAAATCCTGTGGACAGAGGACTCTGGTGGGCTACCCTCTATGACGTCCCAAAGAATCAGACATGACTTAGTGACTAAACAACAATATATTGCATTCACTGATTTATGTAATAGTTTTTTTCATTGATTTTCTTGATTTTTCTTAATATAATAATACCTACAGTTAGAACTAGCTTTACATTCCAATTGCCTTATTTTGTCTAATTCGATTGGCTAATTCTTTCAATATTATGTCAAATAGGAATGGCAATGATAGGCAACTCTGTGTCATTTCTTAATTAATGCAGATACTGTTAAATGTTTCTTAAGTGTCTGTAAGTAAAATGTATGTTTAATTGATCTCTATTTTAATAAATGAGTGTATATGTGTGAATGTTTATGTATGATCAAAAATAAATGCTTAATTTTTTCAAAGGATTTTTTTGACATTGTTGGAGATTGTCATATAATTTCTCCCTTGACCTATTGATATGATTAAGTTATAATGGATTTTCCTATATGAAATCATCTTCTATTCCCAGAATAAACTCTGATTGTGATTTATTTTAGTTAAATATGATATTTTTAATATTTTGCTTATAACTTTTACATAGTTTTTGCAAGTAAGCTTTCTTTTTTGTATTAACTTTTTTTTTCTTCTGTAGTTTTTTTATTTTTTTAATTTTAAAATCTTTAATTCTTACATGTGTTCCCAAACATGAACCCCCCTCCCACCTCCCTCCCCATAACATCTCTGTGGGTCATCCCCATGCACCAGCCCCAAGCATGCTGTATCCTGCGTCAGACATAGACTGGCGATTCAATTCTTACATGATAGTATACATGTTACAATGCCATTCTCCCAAATCATCCCACCCTCTCCCTCTCCCTCTGAGTCCAAAAGTCCGTTATACACAGCTGTGTCTTTTTTCCTGTCTTGCATACAGGGTTGTCATTGCCATCTTTCTAAATTCCATATATATGTGTTAGTATACTATATTGGTGTTTTTCTTTCTGGCTTACTTCACTCTGTATAATCGGCTCCAGTTTCATCCATCTCAACAGAACTGATTCAAATGAATTCTTTCTAACGGCTGAGTAATACTCCATTGTGTATATGTACCACAGCTTTCTCATCCATTCATCTGCCGATGGACATCTAGGTTGTTTCCATGTCTTGGCTATTATAAACAGTGCTGCGATGAACATTGGGGTACATGTGTCTCTTTCAATTCTGGTTTCCTCGGTGTGTATGCCCAGCAGTGGGATTGCTGGGTCATAAGGTAGTTCTATTTGCAATTTTTTAAGGAATCTCCACACTGTTCTCCATAGTGGCTGTACTAGTTTGCATTCCCACCAACAGTGTAGGAGGGTTCCCTTTTCTCCACACCCTCTCCAGCATTTATTGCTTGCAGATTTTTGGATCGCAGCCATTCTGACTGGTGTGAAGTGGTACCCCATTGTGGTTTTGATTTGCATTTCTCTGATAATGAGTGATGTTGAGCATCTTTTCATGTGTTTGTTAGCCATCCGTATGTCTTCTTTGGAGAAATGTCTATTTAGTTCTTCGGCCCATTTTTTGATTGGGTCGTTTATTTTTCTGGAATTGAGCTGCATAAGTTGCTTGTATATTTTTGAGATTAGTTGTTTGTCAGTTGCTTCATTTGCAATTATTTTCTCCCATTCAGAAGGCTGTCTTTTCACCTTGCTTCTATTTTCCTTTGTTGTGCAGAAGCTTTTAATTATAATTAGGTCCCATTTGTTTATTTTTGCTTTTATTTCCAGAATTTTTATGTCAACAAATATTTTACATTTGACATTAAAAATTGAATAATTTTCTTTCCTTCTTTCATGATCTGGAACTATTTAAATAGGAACTAGGCTATCTGTTTTCTTAGTTGTTTGGTAGTGCTTCACACTGAAACTGTATGATCCTGGTGCTGTTTTGAAGGGTAGCTTTTTGAAAAACCCTCTAGTTACTTGAATAATAATAATCAGTTTATCTAGGCTTTTAATCTCAATGTTTAATTTTGACTGAGATTATCTGCTTCATCTAGGTTTTTAAACTATTTTCATGTAATTATGCCAATATAATTACATAGATTAAAAAATCCTGTATTTTTATGGTTATTTTTCCTTTGTCATATTTATCTTGTGTACTTTTGCTTCCTACCTCTGTTTACCAAAAGTATTAATCATTTATTTGTCCATTTTATTTATGTTTTTCAAAAGATATGATTATTTGTTTATTAATGATATCTTTTCTGGTTTTCTAACTCATTTATGTCTGCTTTTTAGTAACACTTTTGCTTTCTTTTGGTATTCTTTGTTGTTTTTTTATTCACTTTTGAATTTGAATGTTTAACTCGTTTCATTTTTACTGATATGGGTAAGAAAGTGATGAATTTTGGAGTGTTTAGTTTGACTATCACCTGGATAGAATATATTGTATTTGATTTATTGTTGCCTTCTGGAAATTCTGAAATTAATTTTTTTTAAATTAATTAATTAATTTATTTTACTTTACAATATTGTATTGGTTTTGCCATACATTGACTTGAATCTGCCATGAGTGTACATGTGTTCCCCATCCTGAACTCCCCCTCCCACTTCCTTCCCCATCCCATTCCTCTGGGTCATCCCAGGGCACCAACCCCGAGCACCCTGTATCATGCATCGAACCTGGACTGGCAATTTATTTCACATATGATATTTTACATGTTTCAATGCCATTCTCCCATAGCATCCTGCCCTTGCTCTCTCCCACAGAGTCCAAAAGACTGGTCTATACATTTGTGTCTCTTTTGCTGTCTCGCATACAGGGTTATTGTTACCTTCTTTGTGTGTCTGTGTATGTTTGTTAGTTTACATTTTCAAGTAGAACGACTTTTAAAAGATATTATTATTAATTTCTAGCTTTATTGTACTTTGGTCAGAATATACTATTCTGTATTTAAAAAAGAATATTTTAACGTTCTAATATGTTTATCATTTGTAAATGTTCCATGGGCACTCTTAAAGAAGGTGCATCCTTCATTATTGGAAAACAGAGCTCAATATATATTCATAAGACCTGCCTTTCTGGTCATTTAGATCTTCCATATCTTTACTAATTGACTTTGTCCAGTTGATCTATCTGAATCTAAAATAAACCAATATGAGATTAATTTATTTCTACTAGTCATCTCCTGGAGTTTGTTCAAACTCATGTCCATTTAGTCAGGGATGCTATCCAACCATCTCATCCTCTGTCGCCACCTTCTCCTCCTAACAAATGTAATTATATATATATATATATATATATATGTGTATATATATATGTATATATAATGGATATTATGTGGTGTTTTTATTTTAACTTTGTGTTCTCTTTGCTCTCTACTGGTGTTTCTTTTGTTTTTTGAGTGTTTTAATTTTTGTTAAAACAGACACATTTCTATCTTTGTTTAATACTTTTAGTCATCTCTTATTTGACCAGTACTGAGGTTAAGTAGTAATCATTTCTTCTTTTCTCTACTGTAACTCTCCTATATTCCAACTTTAGGCATTAGTATCAACTTAATTTTTTTTTTTTTTTGGTGTTAAGTATACTGATCCCTGAGTACTTGGTTGGCAAGCTTCAAATCCCACATACACATATCCCAGTACACAATAATCAGTAAGTGTGACTTCTGTATATTTTTAGAGCATATACCAGTTCATACTATTACAGTACATTTAGCTTCATCTTTTAATCTTATTTAAGTAGATAAATATATTTAGTGCTCACTCCTAGAACATTATGTTAAGACCTTCCAATTATTTTGCAGCCATCTGAAGCTTATTTTTGGTAAATTCGTCAGAATAGGCTCATGGAAACAATATTCTCTAAGTTCAAGTATGTCTGTGACCTTTATCTGAATACAATTTTGGATAGATTTGAAACCCTAATTTGCAGTTTTTTTCCCTTTGAGTATGTTAAACATGCTACAGCTTACTAGTATGACATATTGTTGTCAAATAATATTGATGTTTTTCCTTTTTGGGGAGGCCAAAGTTAGTAGTTTTGCAGCACTTATTCATATCTTGGGTCGGTGGCGATTCTCTGTTGTGAAGTTTTGTTGATAAAGGCTCCTCTAGACTTTCTCGCCTTGGTCATGGATGATCTGATTGGGTTGTATCTTCTACATATACAGTATAGTCTCAAAAACTGTACTGTCACAAGATCATGCTGTCTTTCCTACCCGTTATTGGATGATCTTGTTTCTTATTTTGTCTCTAAATTTCCTGCCTGCTTGCCCCATATGCAGGTGTATCTATATCCAGATCTATCCTTATGATCCTCCCTTCAGACTCAGAAGAATGTTCTAGGTATTACCAAGGGCAAGCTTCAGTTCCCTCTCCTCTTGCTGCTCCTGGGAGATCACTCTGTCAGCCATCCTTCACTCTTTCCTTTACCATTAGTCTCGCTCTTTCCTGACATCTCCTTATCTCATACACATGATTATCTTCAAAAACAAATCTTTTTGTGACACAATACAAGATACCATCCAAACTCTCTCCCGCTTATTCCCAAATTAATGATTAGTAGTCTTTTCCTCACCTCCCAGTTACTGTAACTCATTGCAAACTGCCTTTTGTTTCACAACATTTTCAAAATAAATCTTATTATAGTCATCAATGAGTTACCATTTGAAAAATATAACAGACATCTCTAGATTTATCTTATTGATCATTATTATGTTGAAACTGCTGATTATGCCCTCCTGTACTCCCTTGTGTGTACCTGTAAATTCTCTCTGGCCATTCCTTCTCCACTTCTTCACTGAAGCCTCTTGTATTCCCCACACTTTAACATTCTTGTTTCTTAGGGCTCCATTTCTAGATCGATTACTTCCTCATTCTACATTTTCCTTTTGGTGGTCTCATCTACTTTCTCAACTTTAACTACTGGGGGGACTTCTTTTTTTAATATAAATTTATTTATTTTAATTGGAGGTTAATTACTTTACAATATTGTATTGGTTTGCCATACATCAACATGAATCCGCCCCAGGTATATACTTGTTCCCCATCCTGAACCCCCCTCCCTCCTCCCTCCCCATACCACCCCACTGGGTCGTCCCAGTGCACCAGCCCCAAGCATCCAGTATCATGCATCGAACCTGGACTGGCGATTCGTTTCATATATGATATTACCTCCTGCCAAATTTTCTCCTCTGAACTTCCAAGTTGTTAACATGTGGGCTAAACATGCCCAAACAAACATTGCAAAGATTGCTGAAACTCCATTCACCTTAAAAGGAACTTGTCTTCATTCTCTAGGGTTCTGTGTCTTGAGGGTGGCTGTCATACAAATTAGAAAACCAGAAATCATCCTTGATTATGTTTCTCATCCAATCATCTCCATTTACTCATACACCGAATCCTATAAAATTTACTTCTAAAAATACTCTTTAAATTGGCCACTTCTTTTTTAAACATTCCTACTGTGTTGTTTCTTTCCTGATGTGATACTAACTGATCTTCTAGTTTCTAGTCTTGTCTCCCTCAATTTCCAGCTTGATCATGTCACTGGCCTGCTTTAAATTTTCTGTAGATCCCTGTTGACTTCACAGTAAAAGTCAAATCTGGCCTATAGCTCTCTCAACAGTTTCTTTCTCTATCTCTCCAATACTATAGCAATGTATTTTACCAATACTGAATTGCATTAGCTCTCTGAGCACACCAGGTCATCTTGCCTTTGCTCTTGCTGTTCCCTTTATCATCTTTTATTTAGTTGGGTAACTTTTATTTATTAGTAAGGACCAAATTCAGATATTAACCTTTTCATGTAGACTCTCTGATATCTTGCCTTCTGTTTCCCAAAATCTGAACTGGATTAATTTCCCCTCTTCAGCGTTGCTCATCAGGCATAGCTCATTGATGTAATTTCACTAACATACTGTATTGCAATAAACTCTATGTGGTTTTGCCTCTATTTCCCGCATCCAGATCTTTTATGTTCCCATGGTAGCTCAGGTGGTAAAGAATTCACCTACAGAGATGTGGTTTGATCCCAGAGTTGGGAAGATCTCCTGGAGAAGGAAAATGCTATTCACTCTAGTATTCTTGCCTGGAGAATAACATGGACAGTCAAGTCTGGTGGGCTACAGTCCATGGGGTCACAAAGAGTTGAACATGACTGAGCTGAGTGACTAACACTAACACATGCCACAGAGTCATTTATAATAATATACATGCTACTGAACAAAACTTCCCATTTGAATTTAGCACTAAGGATGCAAGCAGGGACATTGTTGCTACATTTCTCCTGTTTTTGTATAATTTATATTATAAACCAAAATGCTTTGCACATGGATCATATTTAATAATTATTATGTGCTAGGTAAAGCTGATGGATCTCCCTGTTCTTAAGAAGCATAGTATTTGATGAAATAGTGAGATCAGAGGTAAAATCTTCTGGGCTTAGAATATGAAATGTGTCTTAGAGGAAAAGAATCATGAAGTTGTCGGGATATCTTGTGGATCTCAGTATTAATAGCCATGACCTTGAAGAACAATCTTTCTCAATCTGTGAATAGAAATGATGGTCTATTTTTCACCATTGAGAATAATGTTTGCTGTGGATTTGTCATATATAGCTTTTATTATGTTGAGGTATGTTCCTTCTATTCCTGTTTTCTGGAGAGTTTTTTTTTTATCATAAATGGATGTTGAATTTTGTCAAAGGCTTTCTCTGCATCTATTGAGATAATCATATGGCTTTTATTTTTCAATTTGTTAATGCGGTGAATTACATTGATTGATTTGTGGATATTGAAGAATCCTTGCATCCCTGGGATAAAGCCCACTTGGTCATGGTGTATGATCTTTTTAATGTGTTGTTGGACTCTGATTGCTAGAATTCTGTTAAGGATTTTTACATCTATGTTCATCAGTGATACTGGCCTGTAGTTTTCTTTTTTGTGACATCTTTGTCAGGTTTTGGTATTAGGGTGATGGTGGCCTCATCGGAAAGCTGTGGTACATATACACAATGGAATATTACTTAGCCATTAAAAAGAATACATTTGAATCAGTTCTAATAAGGTGAATGAAACTGGAGCCGATTATACAGAGTGAAGTAAGCCAGAAAGAAAAACACCAATACAGCATACTAAGTTCATGGGGTCTCAAAGAGTCAGACACGACTGAGCGACTGAACTGAAATGAACTGAACTGAACCGAACATATATATATGGAACTTAGAAAGATGATAATGATAACCCTGTATGCAAGACAGCAAAAGAGACACAGATTTATAGAACAGACTTTTGGACTCTGTGGGAGAGGGCAAGGGTGGGATGATTTGGGAGAATGACATTGAAACATGTATAATATTGTATGTGAAACGAATCGCCAGTCCAGGTTCGATGCATGATACAGGATGCTCGAGGCTGGTGCACTGGGATGACCCAGAGGGATGGTATGGGGAGGGAGGTGGGAGGGGGGGTTCAGGATTGGGAATTCATGTACACCCATGGTGGATTCATGTTGATGTATGGCAAAACCAATACAGTATTGTAAAGTAAAATAAAAAAAAAAGAAAGAAATGATGGTCTAGATAAGTGCAATGAACCCTCATAGCTCTAACATTTTATTCTAATAGTCCAGCTAGCCATTTTCAACACACTATTTCAAACAATGTGGGATAGTTTGAAGTTCAGTTCAGTCGTTCAATCGTGTCTGACTCTTTGTAACCCCATGAATTGCAGCATACCAGGCCTCCCTGTCCATTACCAACTCCTGGAGTTCACTCAGACTCACGTCCATCGAATCAGTGATGCCATCCAGCCATCTCATCCTCTGTTGTCCCCTTCTCCTCCTGCCCCTTATAATCCCTTCCAGCATCAGAGTCTTTTCCAATCATTCAGCTCTTCTCATCAGGTGGCCAAAGTACTGGAGTTTCAGCTTTAGCATCATTCCTTCCAAAGAAATCCCAGGGCTGATCTCCTTTAGAACGGACTGATTGGATCTCCTTGCAGTCCAAGGGACTCTCAAGAGTCTTCTCCAACACCACAGTTCAAACGCATCAATTCTTTGGCTCTAAGCTTTCTTCACAGTCCAACTCTCACATCCATACATGACTACTGGAAAAACCATAGCCTTGACTAGACGGACCTTAGTCGGCAAAGTAATGTCTCTGCTTTTAAATATGCTATCTAGGTTGGTCATAACTTTTCTTCCAAGGAGTAAGCGTCTTTTAATTTCACCCGTTAGCCTGGTACAATTGGCCTGGCAATGTAAAGAAAACTCAAGACAACATTATAGGCACCAGATGTCTTCTCTGTAGATACAGATTCATGAACTATTGCCAGATGATATGACCTTAGTTTCATGCTCATTCTCCTTCACTTTTGTGTCCCCATTCATTCTATTCCTCCCACCCACAATCTTCCTTTCCCTCTGCCTACTAATTACATTCTCCTCAGTCACATCCTGCTGCTGCTGCTAAGTCGTTTCAGTCGTGTCCGACTCTGTGCGACCCCATAGACGGCAGCTCACCAGGTTCCCCCATCCCTGGGATCCTCCAGGCAGGAACACTGGAGTGGCTTGCCATTTTCTTCTCCAATGCATGAAAGTGAGAAGTGGAAGTGAAGTTGCTCAGTCGTGTCCAACTCTTAGCGACCCTGTGGACTGCAGCCCACCAGGCTCCTCCGTCCATGGGATTTTCCAGGCAAGAGTACTGGAGTGGGGTGCCATTGCCTTCTCTGCAATCACATCCTACTTCCTCTATTTATATTTGTCTTTTTTCTGTGTTTCTGTTTACTGGGATTATAATAATTATCATGCTTCCATATTTAATTATTCCCCAAACATTTCATGTGACTTAAATTTATTTTTACGATGAAAAATTATAAGCTCATAGGAGCCTAAGGTATGCACTTTTAAAATACTCAAGACTTCCTCAGGCACAAGCACTGTGTTGGGTTCATAGTGGATCCTTATAAAATCCTTCAGTTCTGTTCAGTCACTCAGTCACATCCAACTCTTTGTGACTCCATGGACTCTGGCATGCCAGCCTTCCCTGTCCATCACCAACTCCCCGGGCTTGCTCAAATTCATGTCACTCAGCCCAGTGATGTCATCCAAGCACTTCATCCTCTGTTGTCCCCTTCTCCTCTGGCCTTCAATCTTTCCCAGCATCAGAGTCTTTTCAAATGAGTCAGTTCTTTGCATCAGGTGGCCAAAGTATTGGTGTTTCAGCTTCAGCATCGGGTCCTTCCAGTGAATATTCAAAATTGATTTCCTTTAGGATGGACTGGTTGGACCTCCTTGCAGTCCAAGGGACTCTCAAGAGTCTTCTCCAACACCACAGTTCAAAAGCATTAGGTCTTCGGAGATCAGCCTTGTTTATGGTCCAACTGTCACATCCATGCATGATTACTGGAAAAAACATAGCTTTGACTAGATGGACCTTTGTTGGTAATGTCTCTGTTTTTAAATATGCTGTCTAGGTTTTTCATAGCTTTTCTTCCAAGAAGCAAATGTCTCTGAACTGTGTGGCTGCAGTCACCATCTGCAGTGATTTTGGAGCTCAAGACAGTAAAGACTGTTTCCATTGTTTCCCCAGCTATTTGCAATGAAGTGATGGTACTGGATGCCATAATCTTAGGTATTTGAATGTTGAATTCTAAGCCAGCTTTTTCACTCTCCTCTTTCACCTTCATCAAGAGCCTCTTTTGTTTGTCTTCACTTTCTGCCATAAGGGTGGTGTCATCTGCATATCTAAGGTTATTGATATTTCTCCCTGCAATCTTGATTCCAGCTTGTGTTTCATCTAGTCAGGCATTTCACATGATGTACTCTGTGCATAAATTAAATAAACAAGCTGACAATAAACAGCCTTGATGTACTCCTTTCCCAATTTTGAAGCCTTCTGCTTCTTCATGTCCAATTCTAACTTTCACTTCTTGACCTGCATACAGATTTCTCAGGAGGCAGAAAAGGTGGTCTGGTATTCCCATCTCTAGAAGAATTTTCCACAGTTTGTTGTGATCCACACAGTCAAAGGCTTTATAGAATCCTGAGTCTGGTTAATCCACACTATCAATGTTAGAAAAGATGGGGACTTTCTTGGTGGGGCAATGGCTAAGACTCCATGCTCCCAGTACACAGGTTTGATCCCTAGTCAGGTCAACTCCCACATGCTGCAACTAAGAGTTCTCATGCTGCAACTAAAAATCTTGTATGCTGCAAGTACAGATTCTACATGCTGCAACTAAGACTCCAGTGCAGCCAAACAAACAAATAAACAAATAAATAAAATCTGCTTGTTTTTTTTTTTTTTAAAAAGGTGAGCTAAACATTGAATGAGAGCAGTTTGGTATTTGGGGGAAATTTTCAGCAGAGTTTCCTCTCGAAGAAGCTCCAAGTTTCAGACCAAGCAGACATTCACTGCCTTTAGAAACCTGCCACAGACATTTTTTGTATAGTTTTTCATTTTCAGGTTGTTAGCACTAATTGATGATGATCCTTTGCTTATGGATTTGGGACTTGTGATCCTTCCCTCCTGACACCACCTAGAGCTCACCTTTGCTTATTGGATATAGCATGTCTTGAACAAAGCCTGCCACTGCTGCTAAGGCTGCTTCAACCTCGATGGGACAGATTTCTTTGCTCAAAAGGAGCTTCTGGAATCCTAATAGCTTACTGCAGAGCTGGTCTGACTGCAGTTGCTGCTTCTCTTTGGCCCACTGCTTTGCCACACCACTTGAAGCTTTGTACCAGGTCATCCATAAAGTATTTGCCTGCTCTCCCTAGCCAGCCATGGGCAATTTTGTCTGTGTGACATACTCTACATCTACTGGCAGATGGAGTCACCAAAAGCAACACTTTTGGAGGCTTGCTGGGGAGCAGGATAGGAAATACATTTGCTACAACTCAGCTGGGCAGATGCTGTGAATGACAGATGTGGTGAATGGAGGAGCTCTCTGCTGCAGGAGAGGGCAGGAACTGTCCTGTGGATTTTGACTGAGGGCTCATTCTGCTACCAGGAGATCCTTGACTTCTCTCAGGTGGGGAACTGAGTATGTCTCTTTCCCAAATTTATTTAAGCTCTTACTACTACAGGCAATGACATATTTCCCCAAGGACTCTGTGGCAATACTCTATTTGTATATTCACAGGCATTTTATGGAACATGGCTCTTATTCCTTTTAACAGCTGGTATTCAATTCATTCAAATATAACAACTGGGTTTTAAGGGGCTGGATTGCTAGGATTGCACTGTGAAGACAGACATGGCATATGTTCTCTGAGATTATCTTGTGTTCTTCTGGAGCTTTTAAAATTTTATTTTTACATGGAAACTATACTTTAATAATTATATTAAGTTAATGAAACATTAAATCATTAATTAACCTGGAATTGATTTCGATATGATATGAAATAAGAATATGATTTTTCATCATTTTCTAGATAGTGATTTCCTTATCCATTTTTTTGAATAAATCATCCCTCTCTCTCCATGAGCAATATCCATTTATTACGGCAGACTTCTTCCCTTGTGTTCTGATGGCAATTTGTTTTAAATAGAAAATATTCTTTGTGTTATTTCAATGGCAAAAAGCTGTGATTTCCTGACCCTCAAAACAAAAAGATTTTATGCTAAAACAATCCCACACTCCATTAAAATCGATACAATAGCTTCAATATTTAATATTTAGCTATTATAATCTGACATAAAAAAGAAAGTTTTATTAATTTCTCTCTAAAATGTTTATAAACCTGTACTCATTGATCTCTTTGACAGATATTAGATATTATTGTAATCTTAAAGTAATCCTCACAGATAAAGCATTCATATAATCCTCAGTATTTAAGTAACTGAATTTTTAGGTTAAAAAGATCAATAAAATAAATCTAAATGAAGAGATTGTCATTACTATGTACTGAAGTATTTTAGAGGAAAACCAAATAGAACATGTACCAACTCTACAAAAGTCTACCTGTGGGCTCTGATTTCACAGCACTTTGTTGCTCAGAGGAATCTTAATTGATCTTCTTAATGCAAGTGAAGCTTATAAGCCAAAGAAGTAGTATTAAATGAAATTCTTCATAAATTGAGCTCTTGACATTTGATTACTTATACCATAAGATATGGCTGACTTACATTAATGGATCAGTGCAGCAAGGCAGTGTTTATGTATTAAGATGTTTTTCTTTTTATCAGGAATGGATTTAAGATTGTATCAAATGCCTCTTTTTGCCTTTGCAGAGATGATTTTTCTCCTTTAACTTATTACTATGATGATTTATATCAAGAGATTTCTAATATTGTACATTTCTAATTTTTTAAAATTAACTCCACTTAGATATAGTAATTTATTCATTAATAGTGTGCCATGTGTTCTATTTAATGATGTTATATTTAGGATTATTGCATTGATATTTAATGAGTAACATTGGCCTGAAGATTTTTGTGTATATTTTCAGGGTTAATATTATACTAGCTCCTCAAAACTTTTCTGAATTATTTACAGAGTACTGTTTAGATATATGTAAGAGATTGACACAATCACTCTTGAGAAGCAAGATACTTAATGGTTCTCTAATTTAGTGTTCACTATCAATTTTTTTTCATTTATTTCCTAGTTGGCTTAAATTCATGAATGAAGGTAAATTGAAAGTGATCAAAAGGGAGATGGCAAGAGTGAACATTGACATTTTAGGAATCAGTGAACTAAAATGGACCAGAATGGGAGAATTTAATTCAGATGACCAATATATTTACTTGAGTGTTCACTGGAAAGACTGATGCTAAAGCCAAAATTCCAAAACTTTGGGCACTTGATGTGAAGAACTGACTCATTTGAAAAGACCCTGATGCTGGGAAAGATTGAAGGCAGAAGGAGAAGGGGATGACAGAGGATGAGATGGTTGGATGGCATCATGACTCAATGGAGATGAGTTTGAGTAGATTCTGGGATTTGGCAATGGACAGGGAGGCCTGGTGTGCTGCAGTCCATGGGGTCACAAAGAGTCGGACATGACTGAGCAACCGAACTGAACTGACTGTGAGCAAGAAGCCCTTGCAAAAAATGGAGTAGCCCTCATAATCAACAAAAGAGTCCAAAATACAGTATGTGGGTGTAATCTCAAAAATGACAGAACGATCTCTGTTCATTTCCAAGGCAAACCATTCAATATCACAGTAATCCAAGTCTATGTCCCAACCACTAATACCAAAGTAGCTGAAGTTGAGTGGCTCTATGAAGACCTATAAGACCTTCTAGAACTAACACCAAAAAAAAAAAAAAAAAAAAAGACGTCTTTTTTATCATAGGGGACTGGAATACAAAAGTAGTAAGTCAGGAGATACCTGGAGTAATAAGCAAGTTTGGGCATGGAGTACAAAATGAAGCAGGGCAAAGGTTAACAGATTTTTGCCAGGAGAGCGCACTGGTCATTGCAAACACACTCTTCCAATGACACAAGAAAGGATTCTAAACATGGAAATCACCAGATTGTCAATACCAAAATCAGATTGATTATATTCTTTGCAGCTGAAGATACAGAAGCTCTATACAGCCAACAAAAACAAGACTGGGAGCTGACTGTGGCTCAGATCATGAACTCCTTATTGCCAAATTCAGACTTAAATTGAAGAAAGTAGGGAAAACTACCAGGCCATTCAGGTTTGACTGAAATTAAATACTTTATGATTATACAGTGGAAGTGACAATTAGATTCAAGGGAATAGATCTGATAGAGTGCATGAAGAACTATGAACAGAGGTTTGTACCATTGTACCAAAAGTGATGACATTGTACAGGAGGCTATGATCAAAACCATTCCAAAGAAAAAGAAATGCAAAAGGCAAAATGATTGTCTGAGGAGGCCTTATTTGGCTGAGCAAAGAAGAGAAATTAAAGGCAAATGGAAAAAGAAAAGATATATCTATCTGATTGCAGAGTAACAAAGAGTATCAAGGTGAGATAAGAAAGCCTTCCTAAGTGAAAAGGAATAGAGGAAAACAACAGAATGGGAAAGACTAGAGTTTTCTTCAAGAAAATTAGAGATACCAAGGGAACATTTCATTCAAATATGGGCATAATTAAGCACAGAAATTGTATGGACCTAACAGAAGCAGAATATATTAAGAGGTGGCAAGAATACACAGAAGAACTATACAAAAAAGGTCCTAATGGTCCAGATAACCCCCATGGTGTGATCACTCACCTAGAGCCAGACATCCTGGAGCACGAAGTCAAGTGTTACTTAGGAAGTATCACTATGAACAAAGCTAGTGGAAGTGATGGAATTCTAGATGAGCTATTTCAAATTCTAAAAAATGATGCTGCACTCAATATGTCAGCAAATTTGGAAAATTCAGCAGTGGCCACAGCACTGGAAAAAGTCAGTTTTCATTCCAATCCCAAAGAAGTCAATGCCAAAGAATGCTCAGCCTAACACACAACTGCACTCATTTCACATGCTAACAAAGAAATGCTCAAAATTCTCCAAGCTAAGTTTCAGCAGTACCAAATGAACCAAGCAACTTCCAGATGTTCAAGCTGGATTTAGAAAAGGCAGAGAAGCCAGAAGTCAAATTGCCAGCATTCGTTGGATCATAGAAAAAGCAAGAGAATTTCAGAAAAACCTCTACTTCTGCTTCATTGACTACACTAAAGCCTTTGACTATGTGGATCAAAACAAACTGTAGAAAATTCTTCAAAAGATAGGAATGCCAGATCACTTTACCAGTCTCCTGAGAAATCTATAAGTAGGTCAAGAATCAACAGTTAGAACAGGACATGGAACAGAGGACTGGTTCCAAATTGCGAAAGGAGTACATCAAGGCTATATATTGTCACCTAGCTTATTTAACTTATATGCAGAGTACATCATGCAAAATGCCAGGATGGATGAAGCACAAACTGGTATCAAGATTGCAGGAGAAATAGTAATAACCTCAGATATGCAGATGATGCTACCTTTATGACAGAAAGCTAAGGGGAAGTAAAGAGCCTCTTGATGAAGATGAAAGAGGACAGTGAAAAAGCTGGTTTAAAACTCAACATTCTAAAAACTAAGATCATGGCATCTGGTCCCATCACTTCATGGCAAATAGATGGGGAAATAATGGAAACAGTGACAGACTTTATTTTCTTGGGCTCCAAAATCACTGCACATGATAACTGTAGCCCTGAAATTAAAAGACGCTTGCTCCTGTGAAGAATAGCTATGACAGAGCTAGACAGCAATATTAAAAAGCAGAGTCATTATTTTGCTGTCAAAAGTCCATATAGTCAAAGCTATGGTTTTCCAGTAATCATGTATGGATGTGAGAGTTGAACCAGAAAGAAGGCTGAGCCCCGAAGAATCGATGCTTTTGAGCTGTGGTGTTGGAGAAGACCCTTGAGAGTCCCTTGGACTGCAGGGAGATCAAACCAGTCAATCTTAAATGAAATCAGTCCTGAATATTCATTGGAAGGACTGATGCTGAAGCTGAAGCTCCAATACTTTGACCACCTGAAGCAAAGAACTCATTCATTAGAAAAGACCCTGATGCTGGGAAAGATTGAAGGCAAGAGAACAGGGTGACAGAGGATCAGATGGTTGGATGACATCACAGGCTTAAGGGACATGAGTTTGAGCAAGCTCTGGGAGTTGGTGATGGACAGAGAAATGCTGCAGTCCATGGGGTCGCAAAGAGTTAGACATGTCTGCGTGACTGAATTGAACTAACTTGGCTTAAATTCAGTTTGGAGTGGGTTTTTGTTCAAGAAAATTAACTTTCCTCCTTTAATTTTTGCACATTTGGCTCTTTTTCTGTCATTATATTTATATTACACTTATATGATGTGGCTGAGACTGCTTGTTGTTTATCCAAGTCTATTATGCAGGTGAAGGGGTGTAGTGTAATGGTGGAGTCATATTCACATGTGTGTTTTTGAAAAGTCATTCTGATAATGATCCCCAAAATAGGACAGACTGGTGCTGGATAGAAAGCAGGTTCAAGAGGAGGGACTGTTAATGAGGAAGAGTCAATAAACTCTTCTTATTGGTCAGATGTGAGGGATAAAGAAAGAAGGCCTGAAAGTGAGTGCCAAGTTCTTAGTGTGGGTGGATAGTAGTGCCATCCCCTTAGTGTACAGGGCAGAGAGCAAGTTTTATCCACATAATAATCTACAAGACTGATAACATTTAAAATTTACCAGTATCCATCAATTAGATGACTGTTTCTTGAAAATTTGCAGATGGGTTACCTTCAAGATGGCAGAGGAGTAAGATGTGGAGATCACAGTCTTCTCCACAAATACATAAAAAATACACGTGCATGTGGAACAAATCCTATAGAACACCTAATGAACACTGGCAAAAGACCTCAGACTTGCAAAAAGGCAAGCTAATCTCCACATAATGGGGTAGGGAAAAAGAAATAAGGCAAAAACAAAGAGACAAAAGAATTGGGATGGAGCCTATGCACCTGGGAGGGAGCTGTGGAGGAGGGAAATTCGTGCACACTAGGAAATCTCCACACTGGTGGAGTTAGGGGGTAGCTTCAGAGCCTCAGAGGACAGCACAACAACAGGTGTGCAGAGGGCAAAGCAGAGAGAATTCTTCACAGAGGTCAGTGCTGACCAGCACTCCCTAGTCTGAGATGCTTGCCTACCAGGGTGAGTGGGGGCTAGGTGCTGAGGTTCAGACTTGGGAGACCAGACCCCAAGGAGATGATTGAGGTTGACTGCTGTGAAGAAAATCTGAGAGGGCCAAAATGACACAGTTGATAGAGTCCAGGAAAAAGCCTTGGCTTGCCAGGGCAAGAGATCACTATTGTGGGGTACATGAGAAGAGGGGAAGGCCAGCCAAGGAGCTTCTAACTCTGTGCAGTCACAGATGGCAGGGAACTTCTCTAGAAGGGGTGAGAGTCATGGCTGTTATCTCCGAGCCCAGAAGTGGACACAGTGGCTGCCACCACTGCCACCAAACTGAGCGGCACAGGTCACTGCCCACACCTTCCCAGGAGCCTGTACAACCTGACACAACCAGGGGTCCAGGGCCAACTCCCCTGGGAGAATACATGGCTTGCCTCAGGGAGTAGCAACTTCCTGCCAGCTTTAGTCACTGCAGGCACTCCCCAAACATCCCAATTGTGTCTGTCACATCACTCTCTCTGCCCAGCCTGAATAAGCAAGTAAGCTCTAGTCAGCTGCTGCTTTTGCTCCATCCTGTCTGGGCAGGAAACAGATGGAGGTTGGCCTACAAGCTAAGGCAGGGCCAAAATCAAAGCTGAGCTCCAGGGACTGTGTGACCAAAGAAGAGGAAGGGAATTCTCTTATACAGTTACAGGAGCATCAGATTAACCCCCACAGTTAGCTTGGTAAACGGCATCTGTGGAATGTACAAATAGAAAATGAACGTTCCCACATTTGAGGTTGTGGACTTTGAGGGCAATTGTGAAATTTGGAATCAAGTAAAAGCTGGAGTAAGGCAAGATCAGAGCCTAAGCTGGCCCCACAGTGCCCACAGAAGGTCCAGGGAATTTCCTAGAAACATTGGAGGATTTCCTGAGTAGGCAGATTGACTAGAACTCACTGTGGGGGCAAGGATGCTGACAACAGAGGTCACAGGAAAATATTCTTATTACTACTACTCTTGTGCTCTGTTTTTTCTTTTTTGTTTTATTCTATCATTGTTCTTTTTTATTATCATTCTAATTTTTGCTTTTTCATTTTTATGCCTTTCTTTTTAAATATATTTTTACTTCATTTTCCCCTCTATCTACTATATTTTTTGTTATATAGTATTTCCCATGAGTTTTCTTTGTTTTGCATTGTTTTATATTATTTTAACTAATTTTTGTATTTTGATTTACTCTTGGTTTTGTGTTTTTGCTAGCTTAGATTTTAGTATTTGTTTTTATTTATGTGTTTGTTAGTTTGATTGCTCTCTTCTCTTTTGTTTTTTCCTTTTTTCTCGTCTTTTTTTGTGAGTGTGCATGTGTGTTTCTTTGTGCTTTTTTATCTGTTTAGCTTTGCTTTTAACATTTGCATTTAACATAGACAAAACATAAAGGGTTTTGTCTGTCTTTTTTTTTTCTTTTTTTGTTTTCATTTTCATTTTCCCTTCTCTTCTGTGTCATGTAGCTTACAGAGTAATGGTGATACAGCCATAGGTCAAGGCTGACCCTCCAAGGTGGGAGACCCAAGTCCAGGATATTGGACCATAAGAGAGCTCTTGACACCATGGAATATTAAATAGTGAAATCTCTCCCAAAGGCCTCCATCTCAACATTAAGACCTGGCTCCAACCAATGGTCAGTGAGCTCCAATGCTGGACACTTCAGGCCATAAAACTAGCCAAACAGGAATACTGACCTGCCCATTAGCAGACAGAATACTTAAAACAATAATAAACTCACATACATCCCAAAACACACTGCTCTATGTAGCACTGCTCATCAGATGGAAAAGATCCAATTCCACTCATCAGAACACAGGCACCAGACCACCCCCTGACCATGTGTGCTTAGTCACTCAGTTATGTCTGACTCTCTGTGACCCCATGGACTGTAGCCTGCCAGGCTCCTCTGTCCATGAGAATTCTCCAGGCAAGAATACTGGAGTGGGTTGCCATGCTCTCTTTTAGGGGATCTTCCCAACCTAGGGATCGAATCCATATTTCCCACATTGCAGGTGAATTCTTTACTGTCTGAGCCACCAGAGAAGCCAAAAGGGGGAGATTCCCCCCACCAGGAAACCTATAAAAGGCACTTGTCCAACCCCAACCATAGGAGGCAGACACCATGATTGAGAGGAATTATGACCCTGCAGCACGTGGAAAGGAGATCCCAATTGCAGTAAGTTAAACAAAATGAGAAGACAGAGAAATGAAGAAGTAAAACTCACAAATGGTTTTTTACCTTACCAAATGAAGGTAAAAACCCACAAGACCAAACAAATGGAGAGGGTATAAGTAGTCTACCTAAAAATGACTTCAGAATATTGATAATAGATAATCCAAAATCTTGGAAATAGAATGGAGGCACAGATAAGTAGAATGGAGGCATGGATTGAGAAGATAAAATAAATGTTTAACAAGAACATAAAAGAAATAATGAATGGAAATCAATAGTGTAAAACACAATAACTGAAATAAAAATACACTAGAGAGAAACATAAGCAGAATAACCAAGGCAGAAGTAAAGATAAGTGAGTTGGAAAATGGAATGATAGAAATAATTGCCACAGAGAAGACTAAAGTAAAAAGAATGAAAATAAATGAGAACAGTCTCAGAGACTTTTGGGCCAAGATTAAGTCCACCAACATTTGAATTATAGGGGTCCCTGAAGAAGAAGAGAAAGAGAAAGGGGCTGAGGACATATTTCATGAATTAATAATCAAACTTACTCAACATGATCAGAAATAGTTACTCAAATCCAGGAAGCAGAAAGTCACATACAGGATAAACTCAAGGAGAAACACCCTGAGACACAGATCAATCAAACTAACAAAAACTAAATACAAAGAAAAATATTAAAAGCAATAAGGAGTTTTATAGTTTCTGGTCTTACATTTAGATCTTTAATCCATTTTGAGTTTATTTTCGTGTGCGGTGTTAGAAAGTGATCTAGTTTCATTCTTTTACAAGTGGTTGACCAGTTTTCCCAGCACCACTTGTTAAAGAGATTGTCTTTACTCCATTGTATATTCTTGCCTCCTTTGTCAAAGATAAGGTGTCCATATGTGTGTGGATTTATCTCTGGGCTTTCTATTTTGTTCCATTGATCTATATGTCTGTCTTTGTGCCAGTACCATATTGTCTTGATGACTGTGGCTTTGCAGTAGAGCCTGAAGTCAGGCAAGTTGATTCCTCCAGTTCCATTCTTCTTTCTCAAGATTGCTTTGGCAATTCGAGGTTTTTTGTATTTCCATACAAATCTTGAAATTATTTGTTCTAGTTCTGTGAAAAATATGGCTGGTAGCTTGATAGGGATTGCATTGAATTTGTAAATTGCTTTGGGTAGTACGCTCATTTTCACTATATTGATTCTTCCGATCCATGAACATGGTATATTTCTCCATCTATAGTGTAGGACCAGAAACTATAAAACTCCTAGAGAACAACATAGGCAAAACACTCTCAGACATAAATCACAGCAGGATCCTCTATGATCCACCTCCCAGAATTCTGGAAATAAAAGCAAAAATAAACAAATGGGATCTAATTAAAATTAAAAGCTTCTGCACAACAAAGGAAAATATCAGCAAGGTGAAAAGACAGCCTTCTGAATGGGAGAAAATAATAGCAAATGAAACAACTGACAAACAACCCATCTCAAAAATATACAAGCAACTTATGCAGCTCAATTCCAGAAAAATAAACGACCCAATCAAAAAATGGGCCAAAGAACTAAATAGACATTTCTCAAAAGAAGGCATACAGATGGCTAACAAACACATGAGAAGGTGCTCAACATCACTCATAATTAGAGAAATGCAAATCAAAACCACAATGAGGTACCACTTCACACCAGTCAGAATGTCTGCGATCCAAAAACCTGCAAGCAATAAATGCTGGAGAGGGTGTGGAGAAAAGGGAACCCTCCTACACTGTTGGTGGGAATGCAAACTAGTACAGCCACTATGGAAAACAGTGTGGAGATTCCTTAAAAAATTGCAAATAGAACTGCCTTATGACCCAGCAATTCCACTGCTGGGCATACACACCGAGGAAACCAGAATTGAAAGAGACACATGTACCCCAATGTTCATCGCAGCACTGTTTATAATAGCCAGGACATGGAAACAACCTAGATGTCCATCGGCAGATGAATGGATGAGAAAGCAGTGGTACATATACACAATGGAGTATTACTCAGCCGTTAAAAAGAATACCTTTGAATCAGTTCTGATGAGATGGATGAAACTGGAGCCGATTATACAGAGTGAAGTAAGCCAGAAAGAAAAACACCAATACAGTATACTAACACATATATATGGAATTTAGAAAGATGGCAATGATGACCCTGTATGTAAGACAGCAAAAAAGACACAGATGTGTATAGTGGACTTTTGGACTCAGAGGGAGAGGAAGAGGGTGGGATGATTTGGGAGAATGGCATTGAAACATGTATACTATCATGTAAGAATCGAATCACCAGTCTATGTCCGATGCAGGATACAACATGCTTGGGGCTGGTGCACGGGGATGACCCAGAGGGATGTTGTGGGGAGGGAGGTGGGAGGGGGGTTCATGTTTGGAATCGCATGTACACCCGTGGTGGATTCATGTCAATGTATGGCAAAACCAATACAGTATTATAAAGTAAAGTAAAGTAAAAATAAAAAGTTAAAAAAATAAAATTAAAAAAAAAATAAATAAAAATAAAAAAATTTAAAAAAAAAGCAACAAGGAAAAAGCAACAAATAACATAAAAGGGAATCACCATAAGGTTATTAATTGATTTTTCAGTGGCAAATATGCAGGCCAGAGGGAGTGGCAGGACATATTTAGAGTGATGAATGGAAAAACCTACAGCCAAGAATATTCCACCCAGAAAGGATCTCATTCAGATTAGTTGGAGACATCAAAAGCTTTACAGAGAAGCAAAAGTTAAGAAAATTCATCACCATCAAACCAGCTTTTTAACAAATGTTAAAGGAACTTTTATAGGCAGAAAACACAAGTGAAGGTAAAGACCTATGAAAATAAAACCTAAACAATAAAGTAAATGGTAATATGATCATATATATCAATTATTACCTTAAATGTAAAGAGACTAAATGCTCTAACCAGAATAAAGAAACTGGTTGAATGGATATAAAAACAAAACTCATATTAGAGACCCACTTCAGACATAGGGACATATACAGACTGAATGTGAGGGGATGGAAAAAGATATTCTGTGCAAATGGAAATTGAAAGAAAGCTGGAGTAGCAGTAGTGCTATCAAACAAAATGAAAAGACATCATGGACTTCTCCTGGCCAGAATACTGGATTAGGTAGCCTTTCCCTTCTCCAGGGCATCTTCCAAACCCAGGGATTGAAACCAGGTCTCCCACATTGCAGGTGGGTTCTTTACCAGTTGAGTCACAGGAAGCCCCAAAATACTGGAGTGGGTAGGCTATCTATTCTCTGGCAGACCTTCCTGACTAAGGAATTGAACAGGGTCTCCTGCATTGCAGGCGGATTCTTTACCAATTGAGCTATCAGGAAAGTCATCAAGCAAAGTAGACTTTAAAATAAAGACTGCTACAAGAGGAAAGGCAAGACATTACATAATGATCAAGATACCAACCCAAGAAGAAGATATAAAATTGTAGATATTTATAAGTTGAACATAGAACCACCTGACTACATAATGCTAACAGCTATAAAAGGTGAAATCAACAGTAAAACAATAATAGCAGGGAACATCCCACTCACAGCAATGGACAGATCACCCAGAAAGAAAATTAATAAGGAAACACAAGCCTTAAATAAATAGCACACTAGACCAAAGGACCTAACTGATATCTGCTGGACATTTCATCCCAAAGCAGCAGAATACATCTTTTTCACAGGTGCACATAGAATATTCTGCAGGATAGATCACATCTTGGGTCATAAATCAAACCATGGTGAATTTAAGAAAACTGAAATTGTGTCCAGATTTTTTTCTGACCACAACAGTATGAAATTTGATATAGATTATGGAAAAAATCTGTAAAAATCACAAACATGTGGAGACTAAACTTCTAAATAACCAAGAGGTCACTGACAATTATCAAAGAGGAAATAAAAAAACCTAGAAACAAATGACAACAAAAATATGACAATCCAAAATCTATGAGGCAGGAAAAGCAGTTCAAAGAGAGAAGTTTATAACAACACAAGGCTACCTCAACAAACAAGAAAAACATCAAATAAGCAACCTAATCTTCAGTTCAGTTCAGTTGCTCAGTCGTGTCCGACTCTGCAACCCCATGAATCGCAGCACGCCAGGCCTCCCTATCCATCACCAACTCCTGGAGTTCACTCAGACTCACGTCCATCGAGTCACTGATGCCATCCAACCATCTCATCCTCTGTCGTCCCCTTCTCCTCCTGTCCCCAGTCGCTCCCAGCATCAGAGTCTTTTCCAATGAGTCAACTCTTCGCATGAGGTGACCAAACCTAATCTTACACCTAAAGAAACTAGAAAAAGAGGAACCCAAAACCCACCAAAGTTAACAGAAAGAAAGAAATCATAAAGATCAGAGCAGAAAGAAGTGAAAAAGAGATGAAGAAAACAATAGCAAAGATCAATAAAACTAAAACCTTGTTCTTTGTGAAGATAAACAAAACTGTCAAACCATTAGGCAGACTCCCTGAAAAAAGAGTGAGGACTCAAATCAATATAATTAGAAATAAAAAGGAGAAGTTACAACAGACAAGAAAGAAATACAAAGGATCATTAGAGACTACTCTGATGAACCATATGCCAATAAAGTGAACAACCTGGAAGAAATGGACAAATACTAGAAAAGAACAACCTTCCAAGACTGAAACAGGAAGAAACAGGAAATATGAACAGACCAACCACAAACACTGAAACTGAAACTGTGATCAAAAACCTTCCAAAAAACAAAAGCCTAGTGGCTTCACAGGTGAATTGTATTAAAAGTTTACAGAAGAATTAACACCTATCCTCCTCAAACTCTTCCAAAAATTAAGGGGTGGGGGTGTGGAGACTCCCACACTCATTCCACAAGGCCAGCATCATCCTGATACCAAAGTCAGACAAAGATGCCACAAGAAAAAGAAAATTACAAACCAATATTGCTGATGAGTATAGATGCAAAAATCTTCAACAAAATTCTAGCAAACAGAATCTGGTAACATATTAAAAGGATCATATGGCATGATCTACAAGACCTGCTAGAACTAACATCTCCAAAAGATGTCCTTTTCATTATAGGGGACCGGAATGCAAAAGTAGGAAGTCAGGAAACACCTGGAGTAACAGGCAAATTTGGCCTTGGGGTACAGAATGAAGCAGGGCAAAGGCTAACAGAGTTCTCCCAAGAGAATGCACTGGTCATAGCAAACACCCTCTTTCAACAACACAGGAGAAGACTCTACACATGGACATCAACAGATGGTCAACACCAAAATCAGATTGATTATATTCTTTGCAGAGAAGATGGAGAAGCTCTACACAGTCAGCAAAAACAAGACCGGGACCTGACTGGCTCGGATCATGAACTCCTTATTGCCAAATTCAGACTGAAATTGAAGAAAGTAGGGAAAACCACTAAACCATTCAGGTACGACCTAAATCAAATCCCTTATGACTATACAGTAGAAGCGAGAAATACATTTAAGGGACTAGATCTGATAGACAGAGTGCCTGATGAGCTGTGGATGGAGGTTCGTGACATTGTACAGGAGACAGGGATCAAGAACTTCCCCAATAAAAAGAAATGCAAAAAAGGAAAGTGGCAGTCTGAGGAGGCCTTACAAATAGCTGTGAAAAGAAGAGAAGTGAAAAACAAAGGAAAAAAGGAAAGATATAAGCATCTGAATGCAGAGTTCCAAAGAATAGTAAGGAGAGAGAAGAAAGCCTTCCTCAATGTTCGATGCAAAGAAATAGAGGAAAACGATAGAATGGGAAAGACTAGAGAACTCTTCAAGAAAATCAGAGATACCAAGGCAACATTTCATGCAAACATGGGCTCGATAAAGGACAGAAATGGTATGGACCTAACAGAAAGAGAAGATATTAAGAAGAGGTGGCAAGAATACACAGAAGAACTGGACAAAAAGATCTTCACAACCCAGATAATCTCAAAGGTGTGATCACTCCCACTCACCTAGAGCTGGACATCCTGGAATGTGAAGTCAGGTGGGCCTTAGAAAGCATCACTACGAACAAAGCTAGTGGAGGTGATCGAATTCCAGTTGAGCTGTTTTAAATTCTAAAAGATGATGCTGTGAAAATGTTGCACTCAATATGTCAGCAAATTTGGAAAACTCAGCAGTGGCCACAGGACTGGAAAAAGTCAATTTTTATTCTAATCCCGAAGAAAGGTAATGCCAAAGAATGCTCAAACTGCCGCACAATTGCACTCATCTCACACACTAGTAAAGCAATGCTCAAAATTCTGCAAGCCAGGCTTCAGCAATATGTGAACCATGAACTTCCAGATGTTCAAGCTGGTTCTAGAAAAGGCAGAGGAACCAGAGATCAAATTGCCAACATCTGCTAGATCACGGATAAAGCAAGAGAGTTCCAGAAAAACATCTATTTCTGCTTTATTGACTATGCCAAAGCCTTTGACTGTGTGGATCACAATAAACTGTGGAAAATTCTGAAAGAGATGGGAATCCCAGACCACCTGATCTGCCTCTTGAGAAACCTGTATACAGGTCAGGAAGCAACAGTTAGAACTGGACATGGAACAACAGATTGGCTCCAAATAGGAAAGGAGTACGTCAAGGCTGTCTATTGTCACCCTGCTTATTTAATTTATATGCAGAGTACATCATGAGAAATGCTGGGCTGGAGGAAGCACAAGCTGGAATCAAGATTGCTGGGAGAAATATCAATAACCTCAGATATGCAGATGACGCCACCCTTATGGCAGAAAGTGAAGAAGAACTCAAAAACCTCTTGATGAAAGTGAAAGAGGAGAGTGAAACAGTTGGCTTAAAGCTCAACATTCAGAAAACTAAAATCATGGCATCCAGTTCCTTCACTTCATAACAAATAGATGGGGAAACAGTGGAAACAGTGGCTGACTTTATTTTTCTGGGCTCCAAAATCACTGCAGATGGTGATTGCAGCCATGAAATTAAAGACACTTGCTCCTTGAAAGGAAAGTTATGACTGACCTAGGTAGCATATTAAAAAGCAGAAATATTATTTTGCCAACAAAAGTCCATCTAGTCAAGGCTATGGTTTTTGCAGTAGTCATGTATGGATGTGAGAGTTGGACCATAAAGAAAGCTGAGTGCAGAAGAATTGATGCTTTTGAACTGTGGTGTTGTAGAAGAGTCTTGAGAGTCCCTTGGACTGCAAGGAGATTCAACCAGTCCATCCTAAAGGAGATCAGTCCTGGCTGTTCATTGGAGGGACTGATGTTGATGCTGAAACTCCAATACTTTGGCCACCTGATGAGAAAAACTGACTCCTTAGAAAAGACTCTGATGCTGGGAAAGATTGAGGGCAGGAGGAGAAGGGGATAACAGGGGATGAGATGGTTGGATGGCATCACCGACTCAGTGGACATGGGTTTGGGTGAACTCTGGGAGTTGGTGATGGATAGAGAGGCCTGGCGTGCTGTGGTTCATGGGGTCGCAAAGAGTTGGACACGACTGAGTGGCTGAACTGAACTGATGCCATGATCTAGTGGAGTTTATCCCAGAGATACAATGATTTGTTAATATACACAAATCAATGTGATATACTGTATTAGTAAGTTGAAAGGTAAAAATGTTATAATCATCTCAAGAAATGCAGAGCAAGCTTTCAACAAAATTAAACACCCACTTATGATAAAAACTATCCAGAAAATCAGCATAGAAAGAACCTACCTCAGCACAATAGAGGCCATATATTAGAAACCCATAGCAAACACTATTTTCAGTGATGAAAAACTGGAAATATTTCCACTAAGGCCAGGAGCAAGACAAGGATGCCCACTGTTTCCACTATCATTTCATATAATGTTGGAAATTCCAGCCATGACACTCAGAGAAGAAAAAGAAATAAGGAAATCCTGACTGGAAAAGAAGTAAAATTCTTACTGTTTGCAGATGGCATGATACTATATACAGAAAACGCTAAAGATGCCACTGGAAAATTGCTAGTGCTAATCAATGAATTTAGTAAAGTTGCAGGATGCCAAATACACAGAAATCCCTTCTATTTGTATACTTGCATGTGTACTCAGTCGATTCAGTCATGACCATCTCTTTGTGACCCCAGAGACTACATCCCGCAAGGCTCCTCTGTCCATGGGATTCTCTCAGCAAGAATACTGGAGTGGGTTGCCGTGCCTTCCTCTAGGGGATCTTCCTGAACCAGGAATTGAACCCACAATTCCTGTATCTCCTACATGGCAGGTGGATTCCTTAATACTGAACCACCTAAGAAGTCCCATACACTCACAATAAAAACTCAGAAAGAGAAATTAAGGAAACAATCTTATTCACCATTACAATAAAAATGAATACAATACCTTGGAGTAAGCCTACTTAGAGAGACAAAAGACTTATATTTAAAAAAACTATAAAACACTGATGAAAGAAATAAAAGATGACATGGAGAAATAAACCATAGTTTGAATTGGAGGCATCAATATTGTGAAAATGATTATATTACTCAGAACAATCAAACAAATCAATTCAATCCATATCAAATTATCAATGTCATTTTTTCCTCAGAAATAGAACTATAATTTTACAATTTAAAGGGACACACAAAAGACCTAGAAAAGGCAAATGAATCATGAGAAAGAAAAACAGAGCTGGAGGAATCAACCTTCCTGACTTCAGATTTTACTACAAAACTACTATAATCAAGGCAGTATGGTACTGCACAAAAACAGAAATATAAACAAATGGAACAAGAGAGAAAACCCAGAGATGAACCTATGCATCTATGGGCACCTTGTCTTTGTCAAAGGAGGCAAGAAAGTACAATGGAGAAAAGACAGTCTCTTCAATAAGTGGCTCTGGGAAAACTGGACAGCTCCATGTAAAAGACTGAAATTAGAACACTTCCTAACACCATACACAAAATTAAACTCAAAATAGATGAATACCTAAATGTAAGGCCAGAAACTATAAAACTCTTAGAAGAAAACATAGGCAGAACACTCTTTGACATAAACTGCAGCTAGATCTCTTTGACCCACCACCAAGAGTGATGGAAATTAAAACAAAAATAAACAACTTGAACCTAATTAAAGTTAAAAGTTTTTGCAGAGCAAGGGAAACTATAAATAAGATGAAAAGACAACCCTCAGGATGGGAGAAAATAATTAAAAATGAAACAACTGACAAAGGATTAATCTCCAAAATATACAAGTAGGTAAAGCAGCTCAGTATCAGAGAAATAAACAAGCCAATCAAAACATGGCAGAATATCTAAACTGACATTTCTCCAGAGAAGATATGCAGAGAGCCAACAAACACATGAAAAGATGCTCAACATTGCTCGTTATGGGAGAAATACAAATCAAAGCTATAATAAGATTATCACCTTACAATGATCAGAATTATCAATATCACATATCAAAAAATCTCCAAACAATAAATGCTGAGAATTTGTGGAGAAAAGAAGACCTTTCTTGTACTGTTGGTGGGAATGTAAGTTGGTACAGCCACTTTCTAAAATAGTATGGAAATTCCTTAAAAAACTAGCAATTCCACTACTGGGCATATATTCTGAGAAAACCACAATTCAAAAAGTCACGTGTACCCCAATGTTCATTGTGGCACTATTTATAATAGCCAAGACTTGGAAAAAACTTTAGATGTTCATTAATAGATGAATAGATAAAGAAGTTGTGATACATATATAAAATGGAATATTATGCAACCATTAAAAGGAACAAATTTGAGTCAGGGACAAATAGTGAGGTGGATGACCTAGAGCTTGTTATACAGAATGAAGTAAGTCAGAAACAGGAAAACAAATATCATATATTAACATATATACACATATATGGAACTTAGAAAAATGGTACTGATGAACCTATCTGCAGGGTAGGAATAGAGATGCAGATACAGAGAATGGACTTATGGACATAGTGGGAGTTGGAGAGGGTGGGATGATTGAGAGAGTAACATTGACATATATACACTAACATGTGTAAAACAGATAGCTAGTGGGAAGTTGCTGTGTAACACAGGAAGCTCAACCTGGCACTCTGTAACTACCTAGAGGGGTTGATTTGGGGTTGGGAGGGAGGCTAAAGTGGGAGAGTGTATTTATAGTTATGGTTGATTTGCATTGTATGGCAGAAACCAACAGAAAATTGAAAAGCATTAATCCTCCAATTAAAATTTTTTTTTAATTTGCAAAAAAATTTTATAGGAAAAATTTTTTATTACATATCTGATTAATGTTTTTTTTTCACTGTAAGTGGTCAACTTATATGGAGTTTTAAAATGTTTTCTATAGCCATTTAGGCAAAATTGAGATAAAATTTATGGGTTTAATTTGTTTACTTACTAAACATTTGTTTCAAATTATTGTTTTACCTTACTTTAATGAGCTTTCCTGTTTATGTTCACAAATGTTTGTATTACTTACCAGGAAACAGAATTGAATAAGCATGATTTCAAAGTGGATAGTTTACTCATAGCTTTCTTTAGAACTTAAAAAAGGTGTCATATAAATAAAATATAATATAAAGTGGTCTTCTATTAATGTCTTTCACACTTTTTACTACAAGCTGTTATCTTTCTTACAGGAAATGAATAGCTATGACTCATACATCTAACAGCTCAGCATAATAGCAATTGGCATTTCAAACCGGTACTTGTCAAAGGTAAATTAGGACATATATCCCAATGATCTTTTAATATTTATAAAGTTTAGTGATGCAAATCTTTAAGATCTAGGGAAATATCTCAGTGGAGTCTCCCCAGATTTGGGGCTAGTGCACTGGGGCGACCCAGAGGGATGGTACGGAAAGGGAGGAGGGAGGGGGGTTCAGGATGGGGAACACGTGTATACCTGTGGTGGATTCATGTTGCTGTATGGCAAAACCAATACAATATTGTAAAGTAATTAACCTCCAATTAAAATAAATAAATTTATATTAAAAAATTTAGATTTTAATCAATTGTATTATCATTAGGTTAAAAAACATATAAAAGATAAAGGAAGACTAAGCAGCGCATCCTACATTTTCTATCCCTGACCTTTTCTTATTATTTTTAAAACTTCATATCACTTAGAATTAACCCAGAATGTGGTAATTGAAATATTGAAAATTATACACAAAGCTAAAATTATACCAATATAAAAATTCTCATGTTCATAACATTTTGATGTATCATGGTTTTTCTTTTTTTGGTTTTAATGTGTTATGTTAAAAATATGTAGAATGCTGTTTTCCATTAATCTTTGCTTTTAAGCATAATTGTATATGCTTAACACATTTTGAAACTACATGAAGTTTTAGAAATACTTGTAATTTCATTGAGAACTTTATATATTCTAAATATATTTTAAAGAATATATTAAGAATATTTAAAAATATTCTTCATAGGTCTTGAGTTTAGATATTTACTGAATTATGTACCATGCCTGTACTGTGTTTTTTCCCCTACTTTTTTTCTTTTCTTTTTTTTTGAAAATTCTTCAAACTAAATGTTTAATTTTCATGGAATGGTTTCATAATTCCTAGGTAATCCTTCATATGTGCTAGGCAAAATAAATCTTTAATTTCATTAAAACACAATTCTAGTTTTGGTTAGTGACATTCTTTCCTTGCCAGGTTTTACATATTTAGTTCTACAAAATTTTTTCCCATAGTACCATCTGTCTACTCTTTTATCTTCTTTGAAACTGCCAGCATTCTTAAGCTAATATGCAGGGAAGTGAGGCATATTCTCCTTGCCATTATATATATATATATATATTCTCCTTGCTGTTATATATATGTATCATATATATACTTCTGGATCTCTTCTGCTTCTATTAGGTCTTTACCATTTCTGCACTTTATTGTGCCTATCTTTGGATGAAATTTTCCTTTGATATTTCCAATTTTATTGAAGAGATCTCGCCTTTCCCCTTCTGTTGTTATCCTCTATTTCTTTGCATTGTTCACTGAAGAAGGCCTTCTTGTCTCTCTTGCCATTCTCTGGAGCTCTGCACTCAGTTGGATGTACCTTTCCCGTTTCCCCTTGCTTTTCACTTCTCTTCTTTCCTCAGCAATTTGTAAAGTCTCCTCAGACCACCACTTTGCATTCTTGCTTTACTTTTTCTTTGGAGTGGTCTTGTGCACTGTATCCTGAACAGTACTACAAACCTCTGTCCATAGCTCTTCAGGCACTTTGTGTACTAGATCTAATCCGTTGAATCTATTTGTCCCTCCACTGTATATTAATAGCAGATTTAAGTTCTACCCGACTGGCCTAGTGAGTTTCCCACTCTTTTTAGTTTTGAATTTTCTCATGAGAAGTTGGTGATCTGGGCCACAGTCAGCTCCAGGTCACGTTTTTGCTGACTGTATACAGCTTTCTATCTTCAACTACAAAAAATGTAATCTTTTCTTTCCTTCATCTACAAGTTCCTGAAAGACACTGTGGTCTTCATACACTACAAATGATGAGAACAAATGGAACTATTGCATATAAATTTCAGTGGTTTCTTTGTCTTACATGAAGCTGGTCTCTGCTGCCAAAAAGTTTGGAGAACACTGGTGTAACATGTCAAATAACTTTCTAGAGGTAGGAATAGAGCTTACTTCAATTCCTGAGGTAAGAGAGATTACCTGACTAACTAATGGTTGCATAATACTATTGAGAAGCAGGGCTAGAATTTGAACCCAGTCTGATATAAATGTCTGGTTTCTATCCATGTGGTAATCTTTTCTTGTAATCAATCTGATTTTGGTATTGATCATTTGGTGATGTCCATGGGTAAAGTTGTCTCTTGTGTTGTTGAAAAGGGTGTTTGCTATGACCAGTGTGTTTTCTGGCAGAATTCTGTTAGCCTTTGCCCTGCTTTATTTTGTTCTCCAAGGCCAAACTTGCCTGTTACTCCAAGAATCTCTTGACTTCCTACGTTTGCATTCCAATTCTCTATGATGAATAGAACATCTTTGTGTGTGTGTGTATGTATGTGTGTGTGTGTATGTGTGTGTGTGTATGTGTGTGTGTGTGTGTGTGTGTGTGTGTGTGTGTTAATTCTAGGAGGTTTTCTAGGTCCTAACAGAACTGATCAAGTTCAGCTTCTTCAGCATGGGTGGTTGCGGCATAGACTTGGATTACTGTGATACTGAATGGTTTGCCCTGGACATGAATTGAGATCATTCTGTCATTTTGAGGGTTCACCCACGTACTGTATTTTGGACTCTTGTTGATTGTGAAGGCTACTCTATTTCTTCTATGGGATTCTTGCCCACAGTAGTAGATATAATGGTCATCTGAATTAAATTCACCCAGTCCCATCCATTTTAGTTCACAGATTCCTAAGATGTTGATGTTTACTCTTGCCATTTCCTGCTTGACCCCTCCTAAGTCAAGTAGGCCTTAGGAAGCACTGCTGTTAATAAAGCTAGTGAAGGCAATGGAATTCCAGCTGAGCTATTTAAAATTCTAAAAGATGCTACTATCAGAGGTGCACTCAATATATCAGCAAATTTGGAGAATCCAGCAGTGGCCACAGGACTGGAAAAGGTCAATCCTCATCCCAATTCCCAAGAAGGGCTGTACTAAAGAATGTTCAGGTCATCAGACAATTGTCCTCATCTCCATGCTAGTAAGGTAATGCTCAAAATCTTGCATACTAGGATTCAGTATTACATGAACCGAGAACTTCCAGATATACAAGCTGGGTTTAGAAAAGATGGAGCAACCAGAGATCAAATTGTCAACATTTGCTGGATCATAGAAAGCAAGAGAATTTTGGAAAAACATCCACCACTGTTTCATTGACTACACTAAAGCCTTTGACACTGTGGATCACAAAAAACTGTGGAAAGCTCTTAAAGAGATGGGTTAACCAGATGACCTTACCTGTCTCCTGAAAAACCTGTATGCAGGTCAAGTAGCAATAGTTCAAGCCTTGTATGGAACAAAAGACTGGTTCAGAATTGACAAAAGAGTACCACAAGCCTGTTTATTGTCACACTGCTTATTTAGCTTATATGCAGAGCACATTATAAGAAATGCTGGGCTGAATGAGTTACAAGTTGGAATCAAGATTGTCAGGAAAAATATCAATAACCTCGTATCTGCAGGTAATATGACTCTAATGATGGGAAACTATGAGGAACTAAAGAACCTCTTGATGAGGGTGAAGGAGGAGAGTGAAAAAACTGGCTTAAAACTAAATATTAAAAAACAAACAAACTAACTAAAATCATGGCATCCAGTCCCATCACTTCATGGCAAATAGAAGGGGAAAACGTGGAAGCAGTGACAGATTTCCTCTTTCTGGGCTCTAAAATCACTGCAGATAGTGACTGTAGCTATGAAATTAGAAGATGATTGCTTCTTGGCAGGAAATCTGTAACAAACCTAGACAGTGTGTGAAAAAGCAAAGACATCACTTTGCCAACAAAAATCCATTTACTCAAGGCTGTGGTCTTTCCAGTAGTCACGTACAGTTGTGAGAACTGGACTATAAAGAAGGTTGAGCATCAAAGAATTGAGCTTTTGAACTGTGTTGATGGAGAAGACTCTTGAAAGTCCCTTGGACAGCAAGGAGATCAATCATTCAATCCTAAAAGGAATCAACCCTGAATATTCATTGGAAAGACTGGTGCTGAAACTGAAGTTCCAGTACTTTAGCCATCCGATGTGAAGAGCTGACTCATTGGAAGAGATATTGATGCTGGGAAAGATTGAGGGCAGGAAGAGAGGGGGCAAAAGAGGATGAGATTGTTGGCTGGCATCATTGACTCAATGGACATGACATTGATCAAACTCTGGTAGATAGTGAAAGACAGGGAGGTCTGTCACAACGTGGTGACTAAACAACAACAACAACAACAACAGTATTCCACTGTGTATATATTACATCTTTTTATCTATTCATCTGTTCATGGACATTTAGGTTGTTTCCACATCTTGGCTATTGCGAATAGTACTACTATGAACCTAACGGTGCATGTAGCTTTTCAAATTATAGTTTTGTTTGGATATATTCCCTGAAGTGAGATTGCTGGATTATATGGAAACTATTTTTAGTTTTTTTAAGGAACCTCCATACTGTTTTCCATAGTGGTTGCACTAATTTACATTTCTACCAACAGTGTAGAGGGTTCTTATTTCAATATTTGAGATTCTTTTATTTGACTGATGCATCATTGAGAAATTTATTATTGTATTACCAGGTGTTTAGAAATTTCCCTGATTTTTTTTGCTATTAATTTATTTCATGATAGAGAGTTTTATTTGAATTCAACATTTTAAAATTAGTTAATATTTGTTTTATGAATGAGAGCATTGTCTATCTTGGTGAATGTTTCATAAGTAGTGATATTTGGGGAAAATATGTACTTTGCTGTTGTTGGATGAAGTGTTCTCTATAGTTCAATAAAATCAAATGATTAACTGAGTTGTACAGTTCTATACCTTTGCTAATTTTCTATCTAGTTCTATCATTTGCTGAAAGTGAGGTATAAACCCTAATTCCATTTGACATAATATACATTTTACTTTATTTATTCATCTGTTCGTCCCCCATAGATTATCAGCTTTGTGAGGGCAGGAATTTGTGTCTATTTCACTCACTCTGTGACATTTAATAGGCAGTATGCTGGAACCACACAGTCAAAGGCTTTGGCATAGTCAATAAAGCAGAAATAGATGTTTTTCTGGAACTCTCTTGCTTTTTCAATGATCCAGCAGATGTTGGCAATTTGATCTCTGGTTCCTCTGCCTTTTCTAAAACCACCTTAAACATCTGGAAGTTCATGGTTTATGTATTGCTGAAGCCTGGCTTGGAGAATTTTGAGCATTACTTTACTAGCGTGTACCAAAGCCTTTGACTGTGTGTATCACAAAAACTATGGAAAATTCTTCAAGAGATGGGAATACCAGAACACCTGATGTGCCTCTTGAGAAACCTATCTACAGGTCAGGAAGCAACAATTAGAACTGGAGATGGAACAACAGACTGGTTCCAAATAGGAAAAGGAGTATGTCAAGGCTGTATATTGTCACCCTGCTTATTTAATTCTATGCAGAGTACATCATGAGGAACGCCGGGCTGGAAGAAGCACAAGATGGTATCAAGATTGCCGGGAGAAATATCAATAACCTCAGATATGCAGATGAAACCACCCTTATGGCAGAAAGTGAAGAGGAACAGAAGAGCCTCTTGATGAAAGTGAGAGAGAAGAGTGAAAAAGTTGGCTTAAAGCTCAACATTCAGAAAATGAAGATCATGGCATCTGGTCCCATCACTTCATGGGAAATAGATGGGGAAACAGTGGAAACAGTGTCAAACTTTATTTTTTTGGGCTCCAAAATCACTGCAGATGGTGATTGCAGCCATGAAATTAAAAGATGCTTGCTCCTTGGAAGGAAAGTTATGACCAACCTAGATAGTATATTAAAAAGCAGAGATATTACTTTGCCAACAAAGGTCCGTCTAGTCAAGGTTATGATTTTTCCAGTGGTGATGTATAGATTTGAGAGTTGGACTGTGAAGAAAGCTGAGTGCTGAAGAATTGATGCTTTTGAACTGTGGTGCTGGAGAAGACTTTTTAGCGTCCCTTGGATTGCAAAGAGATCCAACCAGTCCATTCTAAAGACCAGTCCTGGGTGTTCTTTGGAAGGACTGATGCTGAGGCTGAAACTCCAATACTTTGGCCACCTGAGGCAAAGAGTTGACTCATTGGAAAAGACTCTGATGCTGGGAGGGATTGGGGGCAGGAGGAGAAGGGGACGACAGAGGATGAGATGGCTGGATTGCATCACTGACTCGATGCAGATGAGTTTGGGTGAACTCCAGGAGTTTGTGATGGACAGGGAGGCCTGGCGTGCTGCGATTCATGGGGTCACAAAGAGTCTGACATGACTTAATTACTGAACTGAACTGAACTGATGCTGGAACCAGTATACATCTGTAGTAGAGGAGTTTTAATACTGACTGCATCCTTGCTTGAATGTCTCTCACTCATCTCTGGCTTAGGACCCAGAAAACAACACTAGCTTTGGGTAGGTATATAGTAATGTCTGTAGAATGAATAGATGCATTTTCTGGATGATCCATTTGCAGACGTTGGGAGCCCTATTAGACATGTTTCTGAAACAACTTTGATTGGTTTCTGCAAGACTGGCATCCTTGCTTGGGAAGCTCTCTGGAGAAGTGGCCATGGCAGGCGGCTTTCCCAAAAGGCAGCGGCTGGCACTTGAGATCTGTCTCTTCTTTTGTACTGTAAAGTTTTCATGGCACAGCTGAGAAGCTTCACAGAATTTTACCCAATTATTGTATAATTACATTTTAGAATATTTTTCAATACTGTGTAATTATGTTTTAAGAGTTTTAACTTCTCATTATGCAGCACTTTGGTTGGTTAGGGTTGACTGGTGGTCAATGATGTTTTTGGTCACTTTTGTGTGTATAGTTTTTCAGGGTGTGTTAGACAAAGCTTTCAGGAAGCTGAAGGAGCAACATTTTCTTTCCTCTTATAAAACAAACTATTTTACCATTAGAAGATGTCAAGTGTCAGGAGAGCAAGAAAAGATTAGCATATGGATAGAAACCAGGCATTCATATCATACAGACTGGGTTCAAATTCTAGCCAGCCTGCTCAATAGTTATGAACCATTAGTTAGTCAGGTAATCTCTTTTAGCTCAATTCCTACCTCTAGAAAGTTATTTAGTATTTTACATCTGTGTTCTCCAAACTTTTTGGCACCAGAGACCAGCTTCATGGAAGACAAAGAACCTACTGAATTTTATAGGTAATATTTCCATTTGTCCTCATCATTTGTAGTGCATTGTCATTCAATCGCTCAGTCACATCAGACTCTTTGGGACCCTTGGACTACAGCATGCCAGGCCTCCCTGTCCTTCACCGTCTCCCAGAGTTTGATCAAGCTCATGTCCATTGAGTTGGTGATGCCATCAACCATCTTGTCCTCTGTTATCCCCTTTTCCTCCTGCCTTAAATCTTTCCCAGCATCAGGATATTTTGGAATAAGTCAGCTGTTTGCATCAGGTGGCCAAAGTATTGGAATTTCAGCCTCAGCTTCAGTTCCCTCCAATGAATATTCAGGATTGATTTCTTTTAGGATTGACTGATTTAATTTCCTTGCAGTCCAAGGGACTCTGAAGAATCTTCTCCAGTACCACAGTTTGAAAGCATTAATTCTTTGGCTTTGTAGTGCATAAAGACCATAGTGTTTTTCAGATACTTGTATATGAAGGAAAGAAAATTTACCATGATAATATATCAATATATCAATCCACAGTTAACCAGGATGAGCATATATAGTTCTTTATTTGAGTCAAGATTGCTCCTAGGTACCATAATCTGATTGAAGGCTAGGCTGCCTAAGTCACAAGTCACAAGTGTTACTTGCTCAGTTGTGCCTAACTCTTTGTGACCCCATGGACTGCAGCCCACAAGGCTTCTCTGTCCATGGGATTTTCCAGGCAAGGATACTGCAGTGTGTTGCCATTTCCTTCTCCAGAGGATCTTCCTGATCCAGGGATCAAACCCATGTCTCCTGCACTGCAGGGAGATTCTTTACCATCTGAGCTGTGAGGGAAGCCCCTAAGCTGCCCAAAGATGTCAATAAAATTGTGAGTCATACAGTACCTTTATTTTGAATACATGATTATGAATAAACTCTCTGATTATAGTTTATTTTCCTCTATAGCATGCTTCAAGAACAATGTGCTATCAGGAAGATCCAATGGGTCTGTTCCTCTTAAAACATTTATTTCTTATTTGGAAATAATAAAGTTTGCCCTTTGTTTTCTAATATTTATTATTGTGCTGTGCTCTTGATATACAAATAAAATTAAGTTTCTGAGATTTTAAGGCTAAGAACTAGACTATTGACCAATGCAAGTAATGTGAGAAGTCCATGCTGGGAGGTCTCTAGTGAGGTTATTTGCTTGTTTGACAAGTAACACTCTAAGCTAGTCACTGACTCTTTTCCTACTTGAAACACACTTGCAAGGTGACTTACTTGCAAATTTGAAAAGACAATATGAGTATAAAAAGTAACCAATTAAAAAAGTGTTTCAGGCTTGGAAATGACTTCATATTATCTTTTATATATGCCAATGAAAATATTATAAAGACTGAGGTTGAAAGAACCCTGAGGTTAACTTAGGAATCCTCTTTATCACTAGCAGGTTATCGTTAGGCTCCTGACTGAAGCTCATTATCTCATGAAGTAGCCTCTTTATTTAAAAAATTATGTTAAATTTATACATAGTGAAATACACATATCTGAAGCTATATTAAATGAGTTTTAACAAGTGTACATACCTGTGTAGCCACTACTCTAAACAAAAGATAGAACGTTATTTCACTTGTTAAACAGATGTGATTATTCAAAAATTATTTATGCTAAAGTACAAACTGACTCTTTATAACTTCTTCATTTTTGGTCCTATTTTTCCCTCTGGAATATTCACATTCAACCTGGCTTCTCTTTTCCTTGAGAGTCTTCAAGTATTTGAGAATTGAATATGTAAACAAAAACTCTACAGAACACAGTAAGAATCACATATTCTGACATAATTCCGGAACATAAGTCAATGCATTTATTTATTTAGGAAGTCTGGTAAATTGAAGCATATGGATTTCCATGTATTAATTGTGTGATTTTGAGAAAGTTTCTGTGCCTCCATAAGCTGCAGTGTCCTCACTTGTAAAATAAGGACAATGTTGTTATTATTATTCAGTCACTCAGTCATGTCTGACTCTTTGTGATCCTGTGGAATGCAGCACAACAGGCTTCGCTGTCCTTTACTATCTCTGGAGTTTTGCTCAAACTCATGTCCACTGAGTCAGTGATACCATCCAACCATTTAATCCTCTGTTGCCTCTTTTTCCTTCTGTCCTCAGTCATTCCCAGCATCAAGATCTTTTCCAATGAGTTGACTCTTCACATGAGATGGCCAAAGCATTGGGGTTTCAGTTTTAGCATCAGTCCTTCCATAGAACACCCAGGACTGATCTCCTTTAGAATGGACTGGTTGGATCTCCTTGCAGTCCAAGGGACTCTCAAGGGTCTTCTCCAACACCACTTGGAATACTCCATATTGTAATGGTGTTGATTTTCCTAAATTGACTTATACATTCAACTCAATCACCAGCAAAATCCCAGTAAGTTATGTCTCTCTCTCTATATTTTTGTATTTGAAACTGACAATTTGATCCTACAAATTATGTAAATGCAAAAGGCCCAAATGTCACTGCTGCTCTTTAGTCACTCAGTCGTGTCCAACTCTTTGTGACCCCATGGACTGTAGCCCACCAGACCCCTCTGTCCGTGGAATTTTCCAGACAAGAATATTGGAGTGGGATGCCATCTCCATCTCCAGGGGATCTTCCCAACCCAGGACTTGAACCCATGTCTCCTACTAGGCAGGTGAATTCTTTCCCAGTGAGCCACCAGGGAAGTCAAAAGGCCTAGAATAAATAGCAAACTAATCTTGAAGAAGCTGAACAAAGTTGAAAAAGTTACACTAGAATTGTCCAGATTTATTTTAAAACAATAGTAATTAAAGGTGTGTGTGGTATTGGCACAAAGGTAGAGAATTAAACCAAAGAATAGAAGTCCAGAGACAGACCTAAATTTACAACAGACTGCTGTGCTCTGCGGAAAGGATGACTTATCAACAAATGGCATTGGATCAATTGGAAAGTCACATAGAAAAAACAAAATCATAAACTCTAACTTCACGCCAAACTAAAAATCAATTTCAGGTTGAATTTAGGTAGAAATAGGAAAGACCTAACAGTAAAGCTTCTAAAAAACATGATGGTATATCTTCATGTCTTTTTGATACAAAAATATTTCTTAAACAAAAACAGAAAGCACTAAACATGAGAGAAAGATTGACAGTTCAAATTTCAATATTATCAATTTATAATCATAAAAAGATACTGCTGTTATCCACTCATCTGCTGATGGTATAGGGAGGGAGTTGCGAGGGGGGTTCAGGATTGGGAACTCATGTACACCATGGTGGATTCATGTTGATGTATGGCAAAACCTATACAGTATTGTAAAGTAAAATAAAGTAAAATTAAGAAAAAAACATACTGCTAGGAGGGTAAAATAATAATCAAAAGGTAAGCAGATATTTTCAGTATATATATCCATCAAAATAATTATCTGACTATGTAACAAACTCATAGGAATTAATGAGAAAGAATCATCCCAAAAGAAAAGCAGGCCAAGATGTGAAAAGCACTTCACAAAATAGAATATCCAAATGGCCAAAAAGTATAAGAAAAGGTGTTTCAATTCATTGGCCATTAGGGAAATTCAAGTTACAATCACTTTGTTGTTGTTGTTTTTCAGTCACTAAGTAATGTCTGACTCTTTGTGATCCTATAAAATGCAGCACACCATGCTACACTGTCCTCGACTATCTCCTGGAGTTTGCTCAAATTCATGTTCATTCAGTTGCAATCTAGCCATCTCATCCTCTGTCACTTCCTTCTTCTTTTGTCTTCAGTCTTTCCCAGCATCAGGGTCATTTCCAAAGAGTCTGCTCTAGCCATCAGGAGGCCAAAATATTGGAGTTTCAGTTTCAGCAGCAGTCTTTCCAATAAATGTTCAGGGTTGATTTCCTTTATGATTGGCTTGTTTGATCTCCTTGCTGCCCAAGGGAGTCTCAAGAGTCTTCTTCAGCACCACAATTTGAAAGCATCAATTCTTCAGTGCTCAGCATTCTTTATTGTTCAACACTCAAAACCATATATGACTTCTGGGAAAACTATGGCTTTGACTATATGGACATTTTTCAGCAAAGTGATGTCTCTACTTTTAATACTTGGTTTAGATTCGTCATAACTTTCCATCCAAGGAGCAAGCATCTCCTAATGTCCTGGTTGCAGTCACTGTCCACAGTGATTCTAGATCCCAAGAAAATAAAATTTGTCACTGCTTCCAATTTTTCTCTTTCTACTTGCCATGAACTGATAGGACCAAATGACATGATCTTACACTTTTTAATGTTGAGTGTCAAACCAGGTTTTTCACTCTTGTCTTTCACTCTCATCAAGAGGCTCTTTAGTTCCACTTCATGTTCTGCCTTTAGAATGGTATCACCTACATATCTGATGTTGTTGATATTTCTCCCAGCAATCTTGATTCTAGATTGTGAGTCATCCAGCCTGGCATTTCACATGATGTACTTTGTAAATAAGTTAAATAACCAGGTGACAATATACAGCCTTGACATACTCCTTTCCCAAATTTAACCAGCCCATTGTTTCATGTCCAGTTCTAAATGTTGTTTCTCAAGGGACAGGTAAGGTAGTTTGGTATGCTCATCTCTTAAATAATTTTCCACAGTTCATTGTGGTCCACACAGAGAAAGGCTTTAGCATAGTCAATAAAGCAGAAGCAGATGTTTTTTTTTGGAACTCCTTGCTTTTTTTATGATCCAGCAAAGGTTGGCAGTTTGATCTCTTGTTCCTCTGCCTGTTTCAAACCCAGTCTGTATAACTGGAAGTTCTTGGTTCACACAGAGCCAAAGCATAGCTTGAAGGATTTTGAGAATAACGTTGCTAGTTTGTGAAATGGGCACAATTGTACAGTAGCTGGAACATTCTTTGCCATTGCCCTTCTTTGGTACAGGGCTTCCCTGATAACTCATTTGGTAAAGAATCCATCTGCAATGCAGGAGACCCTGGTTCAATTCCTGGGTCAGGAATATCTGCTGGAGAAGGGATAGGCTATTCACTCCAGTATCCTTGGGCTTCCCTTGTGGCTCAGCTAGTAAAGAATCTGCCTGCAATGTGGGAGACCTGGTCTTGATCTCTTGGTTGGGTAAATCCTCTGGAGAAGGGAAAAGCTATCCACTCCAGTATTCTGGCCTGGAGAATTCCATGGACTGTATAGTCCATGGGGTGGCAAAGAGCCAAACACAACTGGGTGACTTTCACTTTCACTTTCTCTGGGACTGAAATGAAAACTGACCTTTTCCAGCCTTTTGGCCACTTCTGAATTTTCCAAAATTGCTGGCATATTGAGTGCAGCAGTTTAACAGCATTATCTTTTAGAATTTGAAATAGCTCAGTTGGCATTCCATCCCTCCATTAGCTTTGTTCATAGTAATGCTTCCTAAGGCCGAATTGATTTCACCCTTCAGGATGTCTGACTGTAGGTGAGTGACCAGACAATCATAGTTATCTGTTTCATTAAGACTTTTTTTTTTTTTTTTTTTTTTGTATAATTCTGTGTATTCTTGCCACTTCTTCTTAATCTCTTTTGCTTCTGTTAGGTCCTTACTGTTTCTGCCCTATAACATGCCCATTCTTGCATGAAAAAAGTCTTTTAGTATCTCCAATTTTCTTGAAGAGATCTCTAGTCTTTGCCATTCTGTTGTTTTCCTCTATTTCTTTGCATTGTTCATTTAAAAAGACCTTCCTATCTCTCCTTGCTTTTCTCTGGAACTCTGCATTCAGTTAGATACATATTTTTTTCTTTCTCCCTTGCCTTTCACTTCTCTTCTTTCCTCAGCTGTTTGTAAAACCTTCTAAGACAACCACTTTGTCTTCTTGCATTTCTTTTTCTTGTGGATGGTTTTGATCAGGACCTCCTGTACAATGTTATGAACTTCTGTCCATAGTCTTCAGGCACTCTGTCTACCAGATCTAATCCCTTGAATCTATTCCTTATCTCCACTGTATAATCATCAGTTCAGTTCAGTTCAGTTGCTCAATTTTGTCCAACTCTTTGTGATCTCATGGACCACAGCATGGCAGGCCTCCCTGTCCGTCAGCAACTCCCGGAGTTTACTCAAACTCATCTCCATTGAGTCGGTGATGCCATCCAACCATCTCATCCTCTGTCATCCTCTTCTCCTCCTGCCTTCAATCTTTCCCAGCATCAAGGTCTTTTCAACTGAGTCAGCTCTTTGAATCAGGTGACCAAAGTATTGGAGTTTCAGCTTCAACATCATTCTTTCCAATGAACACTCAGGACTTTAGGATGGACTGGTTGGATCTCCTTGCAGTCTAAGAGACTCTCAAGAGTCTTCTCCAACACCACAGTTCAAAAGCATCAATTCTTCATCACTCAGCCTTCTTTCTTTCTTTTTTATTAATTTTTTATTTTTTTACTTTATTTTACTTTACAATACTGTATTGGTTTTGGCATACATTGACATGAATCTGCCACGGGCATACATGAGCTCCCAAACATGAACCCCCCCTCCCACCTCCCACCCCACATCATCCCTCCGGATCATCCCTGTGCACCAGCCCCAAGCATCCTGCATCCTGCATTGAACATAGACTGGCGATTCATTTCTTACATGATAGTATACATGTTTCAATGCCATTCTCCCAAATCATCCCACCCTCTCCCTCTCCCTCAGAGTCCAAAAGTCCGCTCTACACATCTATGTCTCTTTTGCCGTCTTGCATACAGGGTCATCATTACCATCTTTCTAAATTCCATATATATGTGTTAGTATACTGTATTGGTGTTTTTCTTTCTGGCTTACTTCACTCTGTATAATCAGCTCCAGTTTCATCCACCTCATTAGAACTGATTCCAATGTATTCTTTTTAATAGCTGAGTAATACTCCATTGTGTATATGTACCACAGCTTTCTTATCCATTCATCTGCTGATGGACATCTAGGTTGTATCCATGTCCTGGCTATTATAAACAGTGCTGCGATGAATATTGGGGTACTTGTGTCTCTTTCTATTCTGGTTTCCTCAGTGTGTATGCCCAGCAGTGGGATTGCTGGGTCATAAGGCAGTTCTATTTGCAATTTTTTAAGGAATCTCCACACTGTTCTCCATAGTGGCTGTACTAGTTTGCATTCCCACCAGCAGTGTAAGAGGGATTTGATTTAGGTTATACCTGAATGGCTTAGTGGTTTTCCCAGCTTTCTTCAATTTAAGTCTGAATTTTGCAATAAGGAGCTCATGATCTGAGCCACAGTCAGCTCCAGGTCTAGTTTTTACTGACTGTATAGAGCTCCTCCATTTTTGGCTGCAAAGAAAACAATCAATCTGATTTTAGTGTTGACTATCTGGTGATGTCCATGTACACATGGGTTGTCTCTTGGATTTTTGGAATAGGGTGTTTGCTATGACCAGTTCGTTCTCTTGGCAAAACTTTGTTAGCCTTTGCCCTGCTTTGTTTTGTACTCCAATGGCAATCTAGCTGGTTATTCTGGGTGTCTCTTGACTTCATACTTTCGCATTTTAATCTATGATGAGAAGAACATCTTTTTAGCTGTTAGTTTTAGAAGGTCTTATAGGTCTTCATAGAACTGACCAGGTTCAGCTTCTTTGGCATCAGTGGTTGGGGGATAGACTTGGATTAATGTGTTGTTTTATAGTTTGCTTTGGGTATGAATTGAGTTCATTCTGTTGTTCTTGAGATTGTAACCAAGTACTGCATTTTGAACTTTTTATTGACTACGAGGGCTATTAGAGTTCTTCAAGGGGATTCTTGCCTACAGTAACAGATAGGTTATCTGAATTAAATTCTCCCATTCACATCCAATTTACCTTGATTCATAGACCTAACATTCCAGGTTCATATGCAATATTGTTCTTTACAGCATTAATCTTTACTGTCAGCATCAGACACATTCACAACTGAATATCATTTCTGCTTTGGCCCTTTGCTTCATCCTTTTTGGAGCTATTCACGATTTCCCTCTGCTTTTCCCCAGTAGAATATTGGACACCTTCTGACTTTGGAGGTTCATCTTCCTGTGTCATATATTTTTGCCTTTTCATACTGTTCATGAGGTTTTTCCAGGCAAGAATACTGGAGAGGGTTGTCATTTTCTCCTCCAGTGGACCACGTTCTGTCAGAACTCTTCACTATGACCTGTCTGTCTTCGTGGCCTTGTACAACAGGATTCATAGCTTCATTGAGTTAGCCAAGCCCCTTTGCCATGACAAGACAGTGGATCACTTTAAAATGTACTAAAAGGGCAAAAATAAATGACAATTCTAAGGATGGGATAGGACGTAAAGCAACTGGAATTGTCATACATTAGGTGTGACTATAGTTTGGCATAATTACTTAGGAAAACTGTTTGGCAGTATCTCTGTCACTTAGATAGTATCTCCAATTTAATGGACATGAGTTTGAGGCAAATCTGAGAGATACTGGAGTATAAAGGAGCCTGGCATGCAATAGTCCATGAAGTTGTGAAGAGTCGGATGTGACTTAGAGACAGAACAACAAAAACAAAGAAAACTGAACATACACAGACCCTATAACTCGACAATTATACTCTCATTTTTATGTTCAGAAATAAGGCATACATAATGCATACTAAAATCATGTGTTAGACTTTCATACTACTCTTACTAATAATTCTTCATTTTGGAAAACCAAATTTTATATTAATGATTGAATAAAAGAGGTACAATAAGGTAATGAAAATGAACAAACTATTGCTAATTGCAATAATCTATATGAATCTCATAAATAATGTTGAGAGAAAGAAGTCAGAACACAACACATGCTATATGGTTTCATTTATTAACATATAAAACTCAAAAATAGGCAAAACTAGTCTATATTATTAGGAATTATAATAACGTTTACTCTTAGAGAACAGACACACAGTTATCAGGAAGAACTTCTGATAATATCTTGTTTCTGATCTTAAGGAGCAGATAAATGAGCAGGTTAACTTTGAGCAAATTTACAGAGCTGGCAACTTAGGATTTGTTCTTTTTACTCCATGTGCATTGTAATTCAATAAAACATCAATAGTGAAATAGCTACTCAAGTGACTTATCATCACATATCTAACCAGGGGAACATCTACACCACAATCCTTATCCTTCCCTGACCTGAGTTATATTTATATGTAGCCAAGATTGGATTAAAGATCTAAACTTAAGACCAGAAACTATAAAACTCCTAGAGGAGAACATAGGCAAAACACTCTCTGACATAAATCACAGCAGGAACCTCTATGACCCACCTCCCAGAATATTGGAAATAAAAGAAAAAAATAAACAAATAGGACCTAATTAAAATTAAAAGCTTTTGCACAACAAAGGAAACTATAAGCAAGGTGAAAAGACAGCCTTCAGAATGGGAGAAAATAATAGCAAATGAAGCAACTGACAAAGAACTAATCTCAAAAATATACAAGCAACTCCTGCAGTTTAATTCCAGAAAAATAAATGACCCAATCAAAAAATGGGCCAAAGAACTAAACAGACATTTCTCCAAAGAAGACATACAGATGGCTAACAAACACATGAAAAGATGCTCAACATCACTCATTATCAGAGAAATGCAAATCAAGACCAAACTGAGGTACCATTTCACACCAGTCAGAATGGCTGCGATCCAAAAGGCTACAAGCAATAAATGCTGGAGAGGGTGTGGAGAAAAGGGAACCCGCTTACACTGTTGGTGGGAATGCAAACTAGTACAGCCACTATGGAGAACAGTGTGGCTACAAAGAATGTAACCAATTTGATTTGGGTATTGGCCATTTGGTGATGTCCACGTGTAAAGTCATCTCTTGTGTTTTTGAAAAAAGGTATTTGCTATGAACAGTGCACTCTCTTGGCATAATTCAGTTAGCCTTTGCCTTGCTTCATTTTGTTCTCCAAGGCCAAACTTGCCTGCTACTCCAGGTATTTCTTGATTTTCTACTTTCCATTCTAATCCCCAAAGATGGATAGAATATATATATTTGGTCTTAGTTCTAAGAGGTCTTCTAGGTCTTCATAGAACTGATCAACTTCAGCTTCTTCAGTATGGATGGTTGGGGCATAGACTTGGATTACTGTGGTGTTGAATGGCTTCCCTTGGAAACAAATTGAGATCATTCTGTCATTTTTGAGGTTGCACCCAAGTACTGCATTTTGGACTCTTTTGTTCCCATTTTACGGCTGCTCCATTTCTTCTAAGGGATTCTTGCCCACAGTAGTAGACATAATGGTTATTTGAATTAAATTCACCCATTCCCATCTATTTTAGTTCACTGATTCCTAAGGTGTTGATGTTTACTTTTACCATCTTCTACTTGATCATGTCCAATTTCCCTCAATTCATGATTCTAGCATTCCAGGTTCCTATGCAATACTGTTCTTTGAAGAATCGGATTTTACTTTCATTATCAGACACATCCACAACTGAGAATCATTTCCACTTTGGCCCAGCCTCTTCATGCTTTCTGTGGCTATTAGTAGTTCCCTTCTGTTCTTCCCCAGTAGCATACTGGGCATCTTCAGATCTGGGGGACTCATCTTTAGGTGTAAAAGTTTTCTGTCCTTTTATATAGTTCATGAGGTTTTCATGGCAAGTGTACTGGGGTGGTTTGCCATTTCCTCCTGCAGTGGATCACATTTTGTCAGAACTCTCCACTATGACCCCTTTGTCCTGGGTGGCCATACACAGCATGTCTCATAGCTTCGTCAGTTATGCAAACCCCTTCACCATGACAAGGCAGAGATCCATGAAGGGGCTTAAACTAGAATGCATTGACAATTTCTGCCTGATCTTGTCTTTGCCACAACAACTACAAAATAATGATTTTTTCCACACCAGTAACAACATTCTCTGCATATTTACCAGTTGGCCCTTGCCATTCTACTGTAAGTAGTTATTTGATTATTTAATTACTAGCTGTATAGGCTCATGACTTTCTATTTTTCAATTGTTTATTAGTTATTACTGAACTTAATTTTTTTGAAGGTGAAATTGTCTGTATTTGACCAGTGGAATGTCCTTCAAGCTGGCTATAGTATCCCTGTATTGTTGCTGTTCTTCATTTGTTAAGTCATGTCCGATTCTTTGCAACCCTCAGACTGTAGCACACCAGACTTCCCTGTCCTTCTCAATCTCCTTGAGTTCATTCAAACTCATTTCCATTGAGTCAGTGATGCCATCCAACCATTTCATCCTCTGTCACTCTCTTCTCCTCTTGCCCTCAATCTTTCCTAGCATCAGGGTCTTTTCCAATGAGTTGACTCTTCACATTAGGTGGCCAAAGAATTGTAGCTTCAGCCTCAGCATCAGTCCTTTCAGTGAATATTCAAAGTTGATTTCCTTTAGGATTGACCAGTTTGATCTCCTTGCTGTCCAAAGGACTCTCAGGAGTCTTCTCCAGCACCACAATTTGAAAGTATCAATTCTTTGGCACTCAGCCTTCTTTATGGTCCAGCTCTCACATCTGTACATGACCACTGGGAAAACCATAGCTTTGACTATACAGATCTTTGTCAGCCAAGTGATGTCTTTGCTTTTTAATATGCTGACTAGAGTTGTCATAACTTTTCTTCCAAAGAGCAAGTGTCTTTTAATTTCATGGCTGCAGTCATGGTCTGCAGTGATTTTGGAGCCCAAGAAAATAAAATCTGTCACTGTTTCCACTTTTCCTCATCTATTTGCCATGAAGTGATGGGACTGGATGCCATGGTCTTAGGTTTTTGAATATTGAGTTTTAACTTTTTAACTCAGTATCTTTGTATCTCCTTGTGATACCCACCACTTTCCTCCACCCCTTCTTTTTCTGAGCACTTCCTTATGTTCTAGCATAACAATTCCAACCAATTGTTTAAAATCTAGTCCAAATACCATTTTTTTCAGGGCAACCTCCAAGACTGACTCTACTCTCAAAGATAACTTTATTTTTCAGTACATTGATGTACAGATTGCACTGAATTCTCATTCTTGCTTATCCTTGTAATTTCTAATTGTTTCTTGTATTTGATTTGTCTCTGAATCGGATTGTGTTTCAAGGTCATGACCCAGAGGGATGGTATGGGGAGGGAGGAGGGAAGGGGGTTCAGGATGGGGGACATGTTTATACCTGTGGCGAATACATGGTGATGTATGGAAAAACCAATACACTATTGTAAAGTAATTAACCTCCAATTAAATACATAAATTTATTTAAAAAAATAAGCTCCCCCTTGGAAAGTTAAATTCTTTTAGTTATACAATCAATGCCAAATAGTGCTCTTTTTATGAATAAACAAAAGAAGGAAAAGAGAGAAGGAAGAAAGGGAGGAAATATTTTCTCTAGAAACGTGTTTCTGTTTTACATTTTTCAATATATATGCTGACTGAAAACAGAACTGTGTATTTGAGGGTAATTAGACTAGGAGGAGAAAACGGTGAGAATTGTATGTGTCCATATACTAATGATGTAGAAAAAAGAAAGACAAAAACTGAATGACCTCATCAAGGAACATTTAATGATCTCAGTTGCCTAACTGATGGGCTGATTTATTCTTTTTATTCATAATTTGAAGCAATTTTATTCAGCTCAGTTCAGTTGCCCAGTTGTGTCCAACTAGTTGTGACCCCATGGGCTGCAACACTCCAGGTTTCCTTGTCCATCACCAAATCTTGGAGCTTGCTCAAACTCATGTCCATTGAGTTGGTGATGCCATCCTCTGTCATCCCCTTCTCCTGCACCCAATCCCTCCTAGCATCAGGGTCTTTTCCAAGGAGTCAGTTCTTTGCATCGGGTTGCCAAAATATTGGAGTTTCAGCTTCAGCATCAGTCCTTCCAGTGAATATTCAGGACTGATTTCCTTTAGGATTGACTGGTTTGGTCTCTCTGCAGTCCAAGGGACTCTCAAGAGCCTTCTCCAACACCACAGTTCAAAAGCATCAATAGTTCAGCACTCAAATTTCTTTATAGTTCAACTCTCACATCCATACATGATTACAAGAAAAATCATAACTTTGACTAGATGGATCTTTGTTGTCGAAGTAATGTCTCTGCTTTTTATTGCATCTATATTTTAGCAGGTGTTCATTTTTGAGATGATGTACTTAATATTTTTATTATTTGCTTTGGTGAAGATATTCTTTATTTTGTTAAAATTAGTTTCTTGGGTAGATTAAATTATTTTGATAGTTTTTGTCTGCCTTGGCATGGGGTTCTGTAGTGATGAACCAGTTTATGATCAGAAGACAAATAGTAGAAGCTTTCATCCTTGATATTGCTCCTTAGACTGGTCCTGTTGTGTCTATTTCTTCCATCCACCCCTGAACCTGCAGAGATGAGATGCAGCATATTTGTGAGCATGATTCCCTTGCCTTGTGCCCAACTTTTACAAGGTTCATGAATTTATTCCAGTCATCATATTCAACAGAAGTTCCCAATTGAGCTAGTCTAGGGAGATGTAGTGAATATCAATGAATATTTATATAATTAATATTTCATTTTTAATGAAATGTAGTAGTATTGCAAAAATACCTCTTCAGAACACATTCATTGTGTTAAAGGCCCTTGAAGATTTGGTTTGCTGAAATGATTAACCTATTGATTATTTGTATGGAATTGGCTGTGTTTTCACAAATTCAGGGAAGTGTCAGATTGGATGTGTTGTGAAGGCCATGGAGTCAGACCTCAATTTATAGATAATAAGTCTGGGGCCCAGAAAGGTCAATGAGAGCTTGTTAGTGTCAGATTTTGTCAAAGAATGAGTTCTTCTGACTCTTGGTTGAGTGTTCTGTCTACCACACTTCAAAATAAACCTAGTGTGCTCTGCTTATACCTACTGTGTTCTGCTTACACCTCATGAGTGATTCACCCAACATATCCACCATCTGCTTAGAAAACCTTTCTATTAATAATTAAAGAAAGCATGCAAGCTTCAACCCAATGAGCTGAATTCCAAATGTCTGCAGTCTAAATATATATGTCTTTACTCTGGTTCTTACTAAGCCAGTTTGATGTTTCAGGTACTGTTTTGCTGGATAAGGTATGAATTAATCAAATACTGAACCAGATCTGTAGAAATGTCTGAATTCTATAAAGGTTTTCATATTAATTTGTAATCTACTTAGTTACATTGCTTTTTTGTAGTCACCTATTCCTGAGCAATTTCATTCATTCAATAAATATTTGAACTTTTTAATGTGCCATTCTGAGGGCTTACAATTACATCTAGGGATGTGAGGTAACATGTAACAATTGATCACATCTATCACTGAGTTTAGTCAGAAACTAAACCCACCCAAGTACAAATTATGATAGATGAAGAATGTTTGTGTCACTAGTTCACTCATGTGTGACTCTTTGTGAACTCATGGACTGTAGCCCACCCGGCTCCTCTGTCCATGGGATTCTCCAGGCAAGAATACTGGAGTGGGTTGCCATTTCCTTCTCCAGGGGATCTTTCTGACCCAGAGATTGAATCTAGGTCTCTCACACTGTAGGCAGCTTCTTTACCATATGAGCCTTCAGGAAAGTCCAGAGGAAGAATATGGGACCACGAGAAAATGTGATAAAAGGATATGATAAAAGCAGTTCTTGGAAGTGAGGCTTACACTGATACCTGAAGGATCACTAGGAGTAGCCTGATGAAGGGACAGGGAAAGATCACTAGGTAGAGGGAAAACATGTAGAAAAATTGGAGGCAACAGAGAGCTCAGGAAGACCAGTAATGGCTGGAACAGAGAGTCGAGTGAGTCAGGGCAGATGAGACAAGAGCTGGTAGAGGGCAATGAAGCCATGGGAAGTTCTGACTTTATCCTAAGGTCTTTAATCAGGACTGGAAAAGGTCAGTTTTCATTCCAATCCCAAATAGGGGCAATGCTAAAGAATGTTCAAATTACCACACAATGACACTCATTTCACATACTAGCAAGGTAATGCTCAAAATCCTTCAAACTAGGCTTCAACAATACATGAAGTGAAAGCTTCCAGATGTGCAAGTTGAATCGAGAAAATGCAGAGGAACCAAAGATCAAATTGCCAACATCTGTTGGATCATAAAAAAAGCAAGAGAGTTCCAGAGAAAACATCTACTTCTGCTTCATTCACTACGCTAAAGTATTTGACTGTGTGGATCAAAACAAACTGGAAAATTCTTAAAGAAAATACCAGACCACCTTATCTGCCTCCTGAGAAACCTGTATGCAGTTCAAGAAGTAACAGTTAAAACTGACATGGAACAACGAACTGGTTCAAACAAGGAAAGGAGTGCATCAAGGTTGCATATTCTCACCCTGTTTATTTAACTTATATGCAGAGTACATGCCAAATGCTGGGCTGGATGACTCACAAGCAGGGATCAAGATTGCCAGGAGAAATATCAATATTTAAGGTTTCAGATATGCAGATAACACTACCCTTATAGAAGAAAGTGAAGAAAAACTAAAGCGCCTCTTGATGAAGGTAAAAGAGGAAAAATGAAAAGGCTGGTTTGACATTCAACATTCAAAAAACTAAGGTCATGGCATCCAGTTCTATCATTTCATGGCAAATAGAAGAAGAAAAATGGATACAGTGACAAACCTTATTTCTTGAGCTCCAAAATCACTGTGGATGGTGACTGCAGTCATGAAATTAAAAGATTCTTGCTCCTTGGAAGAAATGTTATGACAAACCTAGGTAGTATATTACAAAGCATTGACATCAGTTTGCCAACAGAGGTCCATATAGTCAAAACTGGTTTTTCCAGTAGTTATGTATAGATGTGAGAGTTGAACCATTAAGTAGGCTGAGTGCTGAAGAATTGATGCTTTCGAACTCTGGTGCTGGATAAGACTCTTGAGAGTCCCTTGCACAGCAAGGAAATCAAACCAGTCAATCCTAAAAGTAATCAACTCTGAGTATTCATTGAAGGAACTAATGCTGAAGCTCCACTACTTTGGCCACCTGATACAAAAAGCTGAGTCTTTGAAAAAGACCTTAACACTGGGTAAGACTGAGGGCAAGAGGAGAACTGGGCAACAGAGGATGAGTTGGTTGGATGGCATCATCGACTCAGTGGGCATGAGGTTGAGCAAACTCTAAAAGTAGTAAAAGATAGGGAAATAGTAAAAGATAGGGAAGCCTGATGTGCCACAGTCCATGGGGTTGCAAAGAGTCAGACATGACTGAGCGACTGAACAATAACTACAGTGACTTTCTCATAAGCCACTGAAAGATTCATACCTCTCTTTTGGGCATTTGTCTTATTTTAGTCATTGTTTTATGAGTGTGCCTCCCTGGTAGATGCTAAAATCCTTGAGAGAAAGGTTATTTCTTTTCCAACTTTAAGTACTTAGTGCCCAAAAGTTTGCCTGACACAGACCAAGTGTGAAGTGAATCACTGAAGCCTGAATGAATGGTACAGTTAATAACAAATAATTATCACCACTTTGTCTGAATGCAGGCTTATTTTGCACGTGTAGTTATGTTAGATTTTACAGTAAGATATTGTCATTCTAAAGGCCACATCCATAGGTGACCCTATTGTTGCAACCCTTCTGGTGCTTGCTAAATACTGTCCAAAGTGTCCAAATTCAGGCACACTATGTGGAGTAGGCCCTGAATCATCTGATGGTTATTTATGTAGATCTACTGGGCTTCCCTGGTGGCTCAGATGGTAAAGACTCTGCATGCGATGTGGGAGACATAGGAGATGCATATTCGATCCCTGGGTTGGTAAGATCCCCTGGAGAAGGGCATGGTAATCCACTCCAGTATTCTTACCTGGAGAATCCCATGGACAGAGAAGCCTGGTAGGCTATAGTCCATGGGGTCGCAAAGAGTTGGACATGACTGAACAACTAACAGTTTCTTTCACTATTGGGGTTTAGCATAAAATCACCATACAATTTGGAGACTTTGTAAAATTCTCTTGTTATTTTTAATCAGGATTGAAAGCCACAATCTCATTAAGCAGTTATTTTTGACAGTAGTGAGTGCCACTGTGATTGGTTTTGGCAATTTTTAAAAGAATATTTTACTGATTTCTGACTCTTCTCTTCAACAGGCAGTAGTAGCACTCTCTTTTGAATTTATTGCCATGGAAACCAAATCTAGGCTAACTGCTGCTGCAGAAATGTTCATTGGAGTGTGGGTTTCTTGGTGGGGCTCTTTGCTGATATTGCAATCCCTTATGATCTCTTTCCATTAACACTTTGTTTGTGTCTGTGTGTGTGTATGTGTGTGTGTCTTCACTTGATTTAGTAGTTACTTTTATCTGAATCCATTTCAAAAGTACTATATGGGTTAGTTTCAACCAGGGAAAACCCCTAGGGATGTGTTGCCTTCTTGTATGTATGTGCATATATGGCTGTTGAAGAAATAATATAAGTGGAAACTGCCATGATTTCCTCTTGAAGTAGAAAATGTCAGGTTTGGGCATGCTTCCTTAGAAAGACAGATATTTTTCTTTTACAGTTAGTCTTGATTGTGTGATATGTATTGTGTGTGTGTGTGTGTGTGTCTGTGTGTGTGTCTGTGTGTCTGTGTGTGTGCAAGCACATGCATGCAGGAAGGTATATGTCAGACATATATGTCTCCACTGATAATTCATGTGATTTGAGTTATATGAAGAAATACATTCCTTTCTGTATTAGCATTATAGGTTTTTAAATCTCTTTGATTGAATAGGACAAACAAAATTATTGATTGGGCCCTGCTATCTTTCACTTACATCTCATAAAATACTGCCATGCAAATCATGCTTACAGTGTTCCAGCATTATCACATTAGATGCCTCTTTGAATGAGTAGGAGCTAAGTATTTCAGGCCAAAACTGGGTCTCAGTGGAAGACATAAAAATAAAAGAAAGTGATGACATACTTCCTATGAGTTTGTAGAGGCGATATGTTATAAAAAATTTCCAGTATGCTCCAGATTAAAGCCATGGTGCTTATTTTACCCTGTGAACTGACTGGATTACTGCACATGAACTCTACTGCCAGTGACCCTCTTAACTGGATGCAAGATGACAGCCATTTCTACTGTCAATACATTGAAAATCAGATACCGTTTAAGGCTGTGTAGTAATGACAGGTGCCTCATAAATATTGCAGGAAGAGAAGAATGGCGAAGACAAGAATCTAATGTTGAACTTGCTGTTCTTTCTTGTTGGTAATTTGCACTTCTGAAAGGGGAGGATGGATGTGTGCTTCTAGAGGATTCCCTTCAATCTCCTATGCTGCCTTCTTCAAGCTTCTGGTATCTTTCTAGAGAGCTTTGTCAAGTTAGGAAGCTGTCTTTTATTTCTCAGTGATTTCTTTCTCAGTAACAGGATCCACTTCAACTTCCCTTTCACTGCAGTCTTCATTTCCTTGCTAAGCTCTGGTTCCTCACAGCTGACTTTCTGTTCTCCAGTGACCTCCTAGATATCCCATTTGCATCTCTTCTCACAAATCAGGTCAGTACTTTGGCATGTGTAGTGTCGTTAAAGGAATAGTCACAATTTCTCAGTCAGTTGGGCTTAAACCTTTGTCTCATGTGTGACTACATTCTTTTCTTTCCTATACTCAAGCGACTGTTTGTATGTTACTGAGTTTAATTCCTTAATAAATTAAAAAATTGAAATAGCATTATATACAATATTATGTCATTTCAGGTACACTGCTTTGTGATTTGTATGTGTTATGAAATGACCACCATAAGTCTATTAAGCAACTATCCTCATGCAAAGTTATTAAAGTAATATTACTATTTCTTATGCAGTATATTATATTTCTCTGGCTTATTTATTTCTGAGGTTTGTACTTCTTAATCCCTTTTACCTATTTCTCATATTCCACCCTTTGCCAACCACCTTTTTGTTCTCTTTACATGTGAGTTCATTTTTATTTGTTTTGTTTTTGCTTTTTAGATTCCACATATAAGAGAGATTATACAGTATTTGCCTTTCTTTCTGTGACTTATTTCACTTAGCAAAATATATTCTAGATCCACCCATGTTGCTGCAAATGGTAAGATTTATTTTTTTATGGATCAGAATATTCATGTTTGTGTATGTGTATCTTTATCTATTCACCAATTGACAGACACTTAGGTTGCTTCCACATCTTGACTATTGTTAATAATGCTATAATGAATATGTGTGGACTTGTATCATATTTTTTTAAATATAAATTTATTTATTTTAATTGGATTCTAATTACTTTACAATATTTTATTGGTTTTGCCATACATCAACATGAATCTGCCACGGGTGTACACGTGTTCCCCATCATGAAGCCCCCTCCCACTTCCCTTCCCATACCATCCCTCTGGGTCATCCCAGTGCACCAGCCCCGAGCATCCTGTATCATGCATTGAACCTGGACTGGCGATTCATTTCACATAGGATATTATACATGTTTCAATGCCATTCTCCCAAATCATCCCACCCTCTCCATCTCCCATAGAGTCCAAAAGACTGTTCTACACATCTGTGTGTCTTTTGCTGTCTCACCTACAGGGTTATCGATGCCATCTTTCTAAATTCCATATATATGCATTAGTATACTGTATTGGTGTTTTTCTTTCTGGCTTACTTCAGTCTGTCTAATCGGCTCCAGTTTCATCCACCCCATTAGAACTGATTCAAAAGTATTTTTTTTAATGGCTGAGTAATACTCCATTGTGTATATGTACCACAGCTTTCTTATCCAGTTGTGTGATGATGGGCATCTAGGTTGCTTCCATGTCCTGGCTACTATAAACAGTGCTGTGATGAACATTGGGGTACACATGTCTCTTTCAATTCTGGTTTCCTCACTGTATATGCCCAGCAGTGGGATTGCTGGGTCGTATGACAGTTCTATTTCCAGTTTTTTAAGGAATCTCCACACTGTTCTCCATAGTGGCTGTACTAGTTTGCATTCCCACCAACAGTGTAAGAGGGTTCCCTTTTCTCCACACCCTCTCCAGCATTTATTGCTTGTAGACTTTTGGATAGCAGCCATCTGACTGGCATGAAATGGTACTTCATTGTGGTTTTGATTTGCATTTCTCTGATAATGAGTGATGTTGAGCATCTTTTCATGTGTTTGTTAGCCATCTGTATGTCTTCTTTGGAGAAATGTCTATTTAGTTCTTTGGCCCATTTTTTGATTGGGTCATTTATTTTTCTGGAATTGAGCTGCAGGAGTTGCTTGTATAATTTTGGGATTAATCCTCTGTCAGTTGCTTCATTTGCTATTATTTTCTCCCATTCTGAAGGCTGTCTTTTCACGTTGCTTATTGTTTCCTTTGCTGTGCAAAAGCTTTTAATTTTAATTAGGTCCCATTTCATTTGTTTATTTTTTCTTTTATTTCCAATATTCTGGGAGGTGGGTCATAGAGGACCCTGCTGTGATGTATATCGAAGAGTGTTTTGCCTATGTTCTCCTCTAAGAGTTTTGTGGTTTCTGGTCTTACGTTTAGATCTTTAATCCATTTTGATTTTATTTTTGTGTATGGTGTTAGAAAGTGTTCTAGTTTCATTCTGTTACAAGTGGTTGACCAGTTTTCCCAGCACCACTTGTTAAAGAGATTGTCTTTTCTCCATTGTATATTCTTGCCCCCTTTGTCGAAGATAAGGTGTCCATAGGTGTGTGATTTATCTCTGGGCTTTCTATTTTGTTCCATTGATCTATATTTCTGTCTGTGCCAGTACCATACTGTCTTGATGACTGTGGCTTTGTAGTAGAGCCTGAAGTCAGGCAGGTTGATTCCTCCAGTTCCATTCTTCTTTCTCAAGACTGCTTTGGCTATTCAAGTTTATTTTTTGTATTTCCGTACAAATTGTGAAATTATTTGTCCTAGCTCTGTGAAAAATACCGTTGGTAGCTTGAAAGGGATTGCATAGAATCTATAGATTGCTTTGGGTAGTATACTCATTTTCACTATATTGATTCTTCCTATCCATGAACATGATATATTTCTCCATCTATTAGTGTCCTCTTTGATTTCTATCTCCAGTGTTCTATAGTTTTCTATATATAGGTCTTTAGTTTCTTTAGGTAGATATATTCCCAAGTATTTTATTCTTTTCATTGCAACAGTGAATGGAATTGTTTCCTTAATTTCTATTTTCTCATTATTAGTGTATAGGAATGCAAGGGATTTCTGTGTGTTGATTTTATATCTTGCAACTTTACTATATTCATTGATTAGCTCTAGTAATTTTCTAGTGGAGTCTTTAGGGTTTTCTATGTAGAGGATCATGTCATCTGCAAACAGTGAGAGTTTTACTTCTTCTTTTCCAATCTGGATTCCTTTGATTTCTTTTTCTGCTCTGATTTCTGTGACCAAAACTTCCAAAACTATTTTGAATAGTAGTGGTGGTGAAAGTGGGCACCCTTGTCTTGTTCCTGACTTTAGAGGAAATGTTTTAAATTTTTCACCATTGAGGATGTTTGCTGTGGGTTTGTCATATATAGCTTTTATTATGTTGAGGTATGTTCCTTCTATTCCTGCTTTCTGGAGGGTTTTTTTTTAATCATAAATGGATGTTGAATTTTGTCAAAGGCTTTCTTTGCATCTATTGAGATAATCATATGGCTTTTATTTTTAATTTGTTAATGTGGTGTATTATATTTATTGATTTGCAGATATTGAAGAATCCTTGCATCCCTGGGATAAAGCCCACTTGGTCATGATGTATGATCTTTTAAATGTGTTGTTTGATTCTGATTTCTAGAATTTTGTTAAGGATTTTTGCATCTATGTTCATCAGTGATATTTGCCTGTAGTTTTCTTTTACTTGTGGCATCTTTGTCAGGTTTTGGTATTAGGGTGATGGTGGCCTCATAGAATGATTTTGGAAGTTTACCTTCCTCTGCAATTTTCTGGAAGAGTTTGAATAGGATAGGTGTTGGCTCTTCTCTAAATTTTTGGTAGAATTCAGCTGTGAAGCTGTCTGGACATGGGCTTTTGTTTGCTGGAAGATTTCTGATTACAGTTTCAATTTCTGTGCTTGTGATGGGTCTGTTAAGATTTTCTATTTCTTCCTGGTTCAGTTTTGGAAGGTTGTACTTTTCTAAGAATTTGTCCATTTCTTCCACATTGTTCATTTTATTGGCATATAATTGCTGATAGTAGTCTCTTATGATCCTTTGTATTTCTGTGTTGCCTGTTGAGATCTCTTCATTTTCATTTCTAATTTTATTGATTTGATTTTTCTCCTTTTGTTTCTTGATGAGTCTGGCTAATGGTTTATCAATTTTGTTTATCCTCTCAAAGAACTAGCTTTTGGCTTTGTTGATTTTTGCTATTGCCAACAAAGGTCCGTTTAGTCAAGGATATGATTTTTCCAGTGGTCAGGTATGGATGTGAGTGTTGGACTGTGAAGAAAGCTGAGCACCGAAGAATTGATGCTTTTGAACTGTGGTGTTACAGAATACTCTTGAGAGTCCTTTGGATTGCAAGGAGATCCAACCAGTCATTTCCAAAGGAGATCAGTCCTGGATGTTCTTTGGAAGGAATGATGCTAAAGCTGAAACTCCAGTACTTTGGCCATCTCATGCAAAGAGTTGACTCATTGGAAAAGACTCTGATGCTGTGAGGGATTGGGGGCAGGAAAAAAGGATATGACAGAGGATGAGATGGCTGGATGGCATCACCGATTTGATGGACGTGAGTCTGAGTGAACTCTGGGAGATGGTGATGGACAGGGAGGCCTGGCGTGCTGCAATTCATGGGGTTGCAAAGAGTCGGACACGACTGAGTGACTGAAGTGAACTGAACTGAACTGATGTTCCCTTTTGTTTCTTGCAAAAGTGACATATATCTTATTGAATTAGTATTTTCATTTTCTTTGGGTGAATACTCAGAAGTGAAATTGCTGGATCATATGGCAATTCTATTTTCAATATATTGAGGAATTTTCATATTGTTTTCCAACTTGTCTGCACCATTTTGTTACTGTTGTGGTTGTTCAGTTGCTAAGTCATGTCCAACACTTTGTGACCCCATGAACTTCAGCACACCAGGCTTCCTTGTCCTTCACTATCTCCTGGAGTTTGTTCAAACTCATGTCCTTTGAGTCAGTGATGCCATTAAGCCATCTCTTCCTCTGTAGCCACTTTCTCTTCTGGCCCTCAAACTTTCTCAGCATCAGGGTCTTTTCCAATGTGGTGGCTCATTGCATCAGGTAGCCAAAGTATTGTAGCTTCAGCTTCAGCACCAGTCCTTCCAGTGAATATTCAGGGTTGATTTCCTTTATAATTGACTTGTTCAATTCTTGCAGACCAGGGACTCTCAGGAGTCCTTTCCAGTAACACAGTTTGAAAGCATCAAATCTTTGGTGCTCAGCCTTCTTTATAGTCCACTTACATCCCTACATGAATACTGGAAAGACCATAGCATGGCCTATATGGACCTTTGTTGACATAGTGATGTCTCTGCTTTTTAATACGCTGTGTAGGTTTGTCATCCCTGGAGAAGGGAAAGGCTACCCTTTCCAGTGTTCTGGCCTTGAGAATCCCTATGGACTACAGTCCATGGGGTTGCAAAGAGTTGAACATGACTGAGCAACTTTCACTTCACTAGGTTTGTTGTAGCTATTCTTTTAGGGCTCCCCTGGTAGTTCAAATGGTAAAGAATCTGCCTGCAATGCAGGAGACTCAGGTTTGATCCCTGAATTGGGAAGATTCCCTGGAGAAGGGAATGGCAACCCACTCCAGTATTCTTACCTGGAGAATTACATGTATAGATTATGGGGCCACAAAGAGTCACACACAGCTGAGCGACTAATACTTTCATTCTTCCAAGGAGCAAGTGTCTTTTAATTTTGTGGGTGTGGTCACCATCCAAAGTGATTTTGGAGTCCAGGAAAATGAAATCTGACACTGTTTCTGTATTTTGTCCATGTATTTCCCATGAGTGATAGGACCGGATGCCATGCTCTTTGGTTTTTGAATGCTGAGATTTAAGCCAGCGTTTTTAATCTCTTCTTTCACTTTTATCAAGAGGCTCTTTAGGTCCTCTTCACTTTCTGCCATTAAAGTGAAATCACCTGCATATCTGATCGTTGATATTTTTCCTGGCAATCTTGGTTTAAGCTTGTGCTTCATCCAGCCTGGCATTTTGCATGATGTAGTCTGCATGTGGTTCAGTCACTCACTTGTGCCTAACACTTTGTGACCCTGTGGGCCGCAGCACATCAGCCTTCACTGTCTTTCACCATCTCCTGGAGGTTGTTCAGACTCATGTCGATTGAGTCAGTGATGCCATCTAAACATCTCATCCTCTGTTGCTCCCTTTTCCTCCTCCCTTCTATTTTTGCCAGCATTAGGGTCTTTTCCAATGGGTTGGCTGTTTGCATAAGGTGGCCAAAATACTGGAGCTTCAGCTTCAGCATCAGTCTTTCCAATTAATATTAGGGTTGATTTCCTTAGGACTGATTGGTTTGATCTCCTCTCAGTCCAAGGGACTCAAGAGTCTTCTCCAACGTCACAGTTGTAAACCATAAATTCTTCACTGCTCAGCTTTCTTTATGGTCCAGCTTTCATGTGACTACTGGAAAACCATAACTGGCTATATGGACTTTTGTTGGCAAAATGATGTCTCTGTTTTTTAATATGTTGTCTAGGTTGGTCATAGCTTTTCTTCCAAGGGGAAAGCATCTTTTAATATCGTGGCTGCAGTCCCCATCTGCAGTGATTTTAGGGCCCAGAAAATAAAATCTGTTACTGTTTCCATTTTTTCCCCATCTATTTGCCATGAAGCAATGGGATGGATGCCATGATCTTAGTTTTCTGAATGTTGAATATCAAGCCAGTCTTTTCACTCTCTTCTTTCACCTTCATCAAGAGGCTCTTTAGTTCCTCTTTGCTTTCAGCCATAAGGGTGTTGTTATCTGCATATCTAAGGTTATTGATATTTCTCTCAGTAATCTTGATCCCAGCTTGTGCTTCATCCAGTCCAGCATTTCGCATAATGTACTCTGCCAGTAGTTAAATAACCAGGGTGACAATATATATCTTTGACACACTCCTTTCTCAGTTTGGAACCAGTCCTTTTTTCTATGTCTGGTTCTAACTGTTGCTTCTTGATCTCCATACAGGTTTCTCAGAAGACAGGTAAGGTGGTTTGTTATTCTCATCTCTTGAAGAATTGTCTATAGTTTGTTGTGATCCACACTGTCAAAGGCTCTAGCATAGTTGACGAAGCAGAATTTTTTCTGGAATTCTCTTGTTTTTATGAGCCAACAGATGTTGGCAGTTTGTTCTCTGGTTTCTCTGCCTTTTCTAAATCTAGCTTGAACATCTGGAAGTTCTTTGTTCACATACTGCTGAGGCCTAGCTTGAAGGATTTTGAGCATTACTTTGCTATAATGTGAAATGCTAGCCATTGTATGGCAACTTGAACATTGTTAGGCATTTATTTGGGATTGAGATGAAAACTGACTTTTTCCAGTCCTGTGGCCACTGCTGAGTTTTCCAAATTTGCTGGCATATTGAGTGCAGTACTTTAACATCATCATCTTTTAGGATATGAAATAGCTTAGCTGGAATTCCATCCCCTCCACTAGCTTTGTTTGTGGTAATGTTTCCTAATGCCTCCTTGACGTTATACTCCAGGATGTCTGGCTCTAGGTGAGTGACTGCACCATCGTGGTTATCTGGGTCATTAAGTTCTTCTGTGTATTCTTGCCATCTTTTCTTAATCTCTTTTGCTTGTGATAGATCCTTGCCATTTTTGTCCATTATTTTGTCTATCTTTGGATAAAATATTTCCTTGGTATCTCCAATTTTCTCAAAGAAATCTCTAGTCTTTCCTATTCTACTGCTTTCCAAAAATTCAGTAAATCAAAAATATATAGAGAAGAAAGAATGTGTAATTCTGCCTCTGAGGGGGAACGTCTATTAATATTTGGGGGATGCATTAGAAAATAAAGAGTCTTGATGAGTGGAACTGCAGTTTTAGGAGGTTGACAGGGAAGACCTTTCAGAGGCAACAATAGGTAAGTGAAAACCTGCAGGATATGGAGCAGTTGGGCAATTGAAAAACTGGGGCTTAAACTTCCTAAATAGAAAGAATAGTAAATGCAAAGACAGTGAAGTAAGAAATTTGTTGCTTAAGGCAGGGGAAGGAAATGAGTATGGTTGGAATGTTAAGGGAGAATTCTAAGTAAGCTTGGTAAGGGAGGCAGAAGCCCAATCATACAGACCCATCAAGGCCATGTGACCACATTTGCATCTCCTTCCTTGTCCTGAGGGAACTACCCAGGGTAGTTTAAAGCAGGAGCAACACCATCTATTGTATGTTTCTAGAAGATGATTTTATCTGCCAGTGAATAATGGACTGAGGTGGAGTGTGCAAGCCAAATTTAACTGCAAGACTGACACAGTAGTCCTGGCCAGAGCTGACAGTGTCTTGGACTAGAGAAGTGGAGGAGAGGAGAAAGAGTTTGGACTTCAAAATACTAGATAGAACTAATATCATTTTGTGATTCCAAGTAGGATGTGATGAAAAGTGAATTAAAGAATAACTGACCATTTTACATCAGAAATACTTTGTATCTTTTGAATTTTTTCATATTTATTATACTTACCATGGATAAAACCTCTAGTTCTCATTATAGGATGGACTGAGTAATTCTTAACTGTTTGTTGTCTTAAGAAATACTATCAATCAATCTCTTCAGATATTGTTATAAGCATATACTTGACCTGAATCTATCCTACCTGACAGTTGAAATCAATATTCTTTTACTCAGGCTGTGCAAATTTTCCTTTGAAGTTTACTTTGTCAAAACTTTTAAAAAGTACTTTATTTTTTCCTATTAAATGAGTAATTATTTGTTTTGTTATAAAATTTAAGAAAAGAATAGTGAACAGAGGAAATAAAAAATATCACTGGTAACCTTGCTACCTGGATATATACCTGTTAACATTGTGTGGTAAAAACTTTTAGACAAGGACAGGTTTGTATGGAGCTAATAAAACTTCTATAGGTCCCCTTCCAGGGCTTGATAGGAGCCCAGGTAATTTTGTGTTCATCATTTTGTATTTTTTTCCTAAGATGGTCTCTTCCTCACATGGTATAAACTTTAGACTATACAAAATCAAGATCCACCCTTATTTCCAGTTTATTTATCTACAAGTAGGTTTCATTTTATGAAAAATGGGGTTATATTTCTATTGATTTTTATATCTTAAAATATTATCAGTATCTTTTCATACTGCTGAAAAGTTTGTTAAAATATTTTATGGGATGCTTTCTTTTGCCATATGTTTGTATGTATGTGTGTTTAATTGTAATAAGTGTTTAATTAAATGACCATCAGTCAGTCAGTTCAGTCGCTCAGCTGTGTCCAACTCTACAACCCTGTGGACTGCAGCACACCAGGCTTCCCTGTGCATCACCAAGACCAAGTCCTGGAGTTTACATAAACTCATGTCCATCGAGTTGGTGATGCCATCCAACCACCTCATCCTCTGTCATCCCCTTCTCCTCCTGCCTTCAATCTTTCCCAGCATAAGGGTCTTTTCCAATGAGTCAGCTCTTCGCATGAGGTGGCCAAAGTATTGGAGTTTCAGCTTCATCATCAGTCTTTCCAGTAACTTTTCAGGGTTGATTTCCTTTAGGACTGTCTTGTTTGACCTCCTTGAAGTCCAAAGGACTCTCAAGAGTCTTCTCCAACACCACAGTTCAAAAGCATCAATTCTTCATCATTCAGCTTTCTTTATAATCCAACTCTCACATCTATACATGACTACTGGAAAAACCATGCTTTGAATAGATGGACTTCTGTTGGCAAAATATGTTGTCTAGGTTGGTCATAGCTTATATGAGACATTAAGGCTGAGGATGACTTTTTTCTACTTGTGTTTGATCCTTATTAAATTCACACTGTGGATCTCTCACTAGAAGGGACATATCACTTCAAAAAGAATAAAATACCTAGTAATAAACTTGCCTAAGGAAGCAAAAGATTTGTATTCTGAAAACTGTAAGACTCCCATGAAAGAAATTGAAGATGACACAAACATATGGAAAGATTTAGTGTGTTCTTGGATTGGAAGAATCAATATTGTTAAAATGATCATGCTACCCAAGGCAGTCTACAGTTTCAATGAAATCTCTTTCAAATACCAATGACATCTTCCACAGCATTAGAACAACAACAAAAATTTGTATGGAAATACAAAAGACCCTGAATGGCAAAAACAAGTTTGAGCAAGAAGAATGAAGCTGGAGGATCATGCTCCTTGATATTAGGCTCTACTTCCCTGAGAGCCCAGTTGGTAAAGAATCCACCTGCAATGCAGGAGATCCCGGTTCGATTCCTGTGTTGGGAAGATCTGCTGCAGAACGGATAGGCTACCCACTCCAGTATTCTTGGACTTCCCTGGTGGTTCAGCTGCTAAAGAATGTTCTTACAATGCGAGAGACCTGGATTCTATGCCTTCATTGGGGATTCTCTGGAGAAGGGAACTGCTACTCACTCCAGTATTCTGGCTTGGAGAATTCCATGGACTTCTACCTCGATTTAACTTCCATACATATTCTCTCTTTCTTTTCTTTCCTTCCTTTCGTTTTCTCACCATATTTGTTAGTTTTGTTTTCATTGCTTTATTCGCCAGTTGGCACTTTGCTTAATTTTGTTTTCCAGATGGTACTTTAGTTAGTTTTGTTTTAAATGGTGGATATCATTTTTGGTTTCCTTTGTTCACTGGGTCAACCTATTGTACTTAATTTTTGTTGGACTGTTTTGATTTTGCTTATGGGTATATATGTATATGTGTGTATTCCACTACTTTAATTATTATTTTCCTGATTTTGCACCTGTATTTGTCTGGGGTTCATCTTTGGTTTCTCATTTTTGGATATTTGTTTTAATCTTACAGAATGCCATAACAAACCACCTATAAAATCTCTGTTCCTGGCCAGAGATCAAGCCCTGAGCCTTTGGAGTGGGAGCACTGACTCCAAGGCTCCAGACTACCAGAGAACTGCTAACCCTAGAGATTATCAAATACTGAGAACTCCTACAAAGGAAACCACTTGAATACAAGACCTGGCATCACCCAACTACTAGTAGCACCCTGTGTAGGGCACCTCATGCAAATAACAAAGAAGACAAAAATACAAACCCAATCACCAGCAAACAGGATTACCACCTCACTCAGCCCTGCCCATCAGAGGCAGAAAAAAAAGAAACAAATAAACTAAGGACAAATCTCACCCCATACAAAGCTTACATAAACCACTGGACCAACCTTAGGAAGGCAGAAACCAAAAGGAAGAAAGAATTCAACTTTGAAGACTGGGAAAAGGAGACATCAAATAAAATAAGTTAAAAAAAAATAACAAAAAGGCAGAGAAATACTGCACGAATGAAGGAACAAACTAGAAACACATAAGTCCAAATAAATGAAAAGGAAATAAGCAAACTACCTGAAAAAGAATTCAGAATAATCATTGTAAAGATGATTTAAAAAAAACCTTGAAAATAGAAAGGAGAAAATGCAAGAATCAATTAACAAAGACCAAGAAGAATTAAAGAATAAACATACAGAGAAAAACAATACAACTCCTGAAATTGAAAATACTCTAGAAGGAATCAATAGCAGACTATCTGAAGCAGAAGAACAGAAGAACAGATAAGTAAGATGGAAGGGAAAATGGTGGAAATAACTGCTAAAGAGCAGAATAAAGTAGAAAGAATGAAAAGAACTGACGATAGTCTCAGAGACTTCTGGGACAATATTAAATGCACCAACATCCGAATTATAGGTATCCCAGAAGAAGAGAAAAAGAAAGGGCATGAGAAAATTTTTGAAGAGATTATAGTTGAAAATTCCCCCAGTATGGAAAAGGAAATAGTCAATCAATTCCAAGAGCCACAGTGGGTCCCATACAGAATAAACCCAAGAAGAAATGCACCAAGACACATGCTAATCAAACTAACAAAGATTAAACACAAAAGAAGACTATTAAAAGCAGCAAGGGAAAAACAACCAGTAACATATGAGGGAAACCTCATAGGTTTAATAGCTGATCTTTCAGCAGAAACTCTGCAGGCTAGAAGGGAACGGCATGATATATTTAAAGTATTAAAAGGGAAAAAATCTACAACCAAGATTACTCTAACTGGCAAGGGGTTCATTCAAAATTGATGGAGAAATTCAAAGCTTTTCAGCAAGCAAAAATTAAGAGAATTCAGTACCATCAAACCAGTTTTACAACAAATGTTAAAAGGACTATATAGTTAGGAAATACAAGAGAAGAAAAAGATCTACAAAATCAAACACCAAACAATTAAAAATGGCAATAGGAACATATATATCAATAATTACTTTAAACGTAAATGGATTAAATTCTCCAATCAAAAGACACAGACTGGCTAAATGGATACAAAATCAAGACCCATATATATGCTGTCTACAAGAAACCCACTTCAGACTTAAAGACACATAGACTGAAAGTGAGAGGATAGAAAAATATATTCCATTCAAATAGGAAGCAAAATAAAGCTGGAGTAGCAATCCTCATATCAGACAAAGTAGACCTTAAAATAAAGATTATTACAGGAGATAAGGAAAAACCCTACATAATGATAAATGGATCAATCCAAGTGGAAGACACTACAATTGTAAATATCAATGCACCCAACATAGGAGCACCTCAAAACATAAGACAAACACTAACAGACATAAAAGGAGAAATTGACAGTAACACAATAATAGTATGAGACTTTAACACCCCACTCACACTAATGGACAGATCATCAAAACAGAAAAATAATAAGGAAACACAAGTCTTAAATGATACATTAGATGAAGTGGATCTCATTGATATCTTCAGGATATTCCCTACCAATGCAGAATGCACCTTCTCATGTGCACATGGAACATTCTCCAGGATAGACCACATCTTGGGTCATAAATCAAACCTCTTAAGAAAATTGAAATTATATCAAGCATCTTTTCTGACCACAACACTATGATATTAGATATCAATTACAGGAAAAAAAAACTGTATAAAACACAAACACATGAAGATTAAACAATACATTTTGAAATAATGAACAGATTACTGAAGAAATCGAAAGGGAAATAAAAAATTTCTAGAAGCAAATGACAACAAAAACATAACAAATCAAAACGTATGGGATGCAACAAAAATATTTCTAGGAAGGAAGTTTATGTCAATACAATCCTACCTCAAGAAAAAGAAAAACATCAAATAGACAACCTAACTTTTCACCTAAAACAACTGGAAAAAATAGAACAAAGAAAATACCACAATTAATAAAAGGAAATAAATCATAAAGATCTGAGCAGAAATAAATGAAAAAGAAATAAAAAAACAATAGTAAAGATTATGAAACTAAAAGCTGGCTCTTTGAGGAGATAAAGAAAATTGACAAACTTTTAGCCAGACTCATCAAGGAAAAAAGAGAGAAGAATCAAATCAGCAAAATTAGAAATGAAAAAGGAGAGCTTACAACAGACAATGCAGAACTACAAAGGATTATAAGAGACTATTATGAACAACAATATGCCAATCAAATGGATAACCTGGAAGAAATGGACAGATTCTTTAAAAAGCTCAATCTTCCAAGATTGGACCAGGAAGAAATGGAATTATGAACAACCAATTACAAGCACTGAAATCGAAGCTGTGCTTAAAAACCTCCCCCAAATCAAAACCTCAGGAACAGATGGCTTCACAGATGAATTCTGTCAAGCATTTGCTGCTGCTGCTGCTGCTGCTGCTAAGTCCCTTCAGTCATGTCCGACTCTGTCCGACCCCATAGATGGCAGCCCACCAGGCTCCCCTGTCCCCGGGATTCTCCAGGCAAGAACACTGGAGTGGGTTGCCATTTCCTTCTCCAATGCATGAAAGTGAAAAGTAAAAGTAAAGTCACTCGGTCGTGTCCGACTCTTAGCTACCCCATGGACTGCAGCCTACCAGGCTCTTCCATCCATGGGATTTTCCAGGCAAGAGTACTGGAGTGGGGTGCCATTGCCTTCTCCGGTCAAGCATTTAGAGAAGAGTTAAAACCTACCCTTCTAAAATTCTTTCAAAACATTGCAGAGGAAAGAACACTTCCAAACTCATGCTACAAGACCACCATCACCCGATACTAAAACCAGAAAAAGACAGCAAAAAAAAAAAAAAAAAAAAAAAACAACCAAAAACAAACAAACAAATGAAAAAAACTGCCCAATATCACTGATGAACATAGATGCAAAAATCCTCAGCAAAATTCTAGCAAACAGAATTTAACAACATATTAAAAAGCTCTTGCAACATCATCAAGTTGGGTTTATTCCAGGGATGCCAGGATTCTTCAATATATGCAAATCAATCAATGTGATACACCATATTATCAAGTTGAAAGTTAAAAACCATATGATAATCTCAATAGATGCAGAAAAAGTCTTTGACAAAATTCAGCACCCATTTATGATTAAAAATCTTCAAAAAATGGGAATAGAAGGAACATACCTCAACATAGTAAAGGTCTTGTATGATAAACCCACAGCAAAAACTATTCTCAATGGTGGAAAACTGAAAGCATTTCCCCTAAGATCAGGAACAAGATAAGGGTGCCCACTCTCACCACTATTCTTCAACATAGATCTGGAAGTCCTAGCCACAGCAATCAGAGAAGGAAAAGAAATAAAAGCAATCCAGATCAGAAAAGAAGAAATAAAGCTCTTACTATTTGCAGATGACATGATGCAATATACAGAAAACTCAAAAGATACTATTAGAAAATTACTAGAGCTAATCAGTGAATTTAGCAAAGTCCCAGGATGCAAAATAAATACACATAAATCACTTGCATTCCTATATATTAACAACGAAAAATCAGAGAGAAAAATTAAGGAATCAATCCCATTTACCATTGGAACAAAAAGAATTAAATATCTAGGATTAAACCTACTTAAGGAGACAAATGCTGGATGGCATCACCGACTTGATGGACATGAGTTTGAGTGAAGTCCGAGTTGGTGATGGACAGGGAGGCCTGGCATGCTGCATTTCATGGGGTCACAAAGAGTCGGACATGACTGAGTGACTAAACTGAACTGAACTGAAGGAGACAAAGTAACATTATACAGAAAATTATATGATGAAAGAAATCAAGGACAATATAAACAGAGGGAGAGCTAGTCAATGTTCTTGGGTTCAGTTCAGTCGCTCATTGCAACCCCATGAATCACAGCACGCCAGGCCTCCCTGTCCATCACCAGCACCCGGAGTTCACTCAGACTCATGTCCATCGAGTCAGTGATGCCATCCAGCCACCTCATCCTCTGTCGTCCCCTTCTCCTCCTACCCCTAATCCCTTCCAGCATCAGAGTCTTTTCCAATGAGTCAACTCTTCACATGAGGTGGCCAATGTACTGGAGTTTCAGCTTTAGCATCATTCCCTCCAAAGAAATCCCAGGGCTGATCTCCTTCAGAATGGACTGGTTGGATCTCCTTGCAGTCCAAAGGACTCTCAAGAGTCTTCTCCAACACCACAGTTCAAAAGCATCAATTCTTCAGCACTCAGCTTTCTTCACAGTCCAACTCTCACATCCATACGTGACCACTGGAAAAACCATAGCCTTGACTAGATGGATCTTTGTTGGCAAAGTAATGTCTCTGCTTTTCAGTATGCTATCTAGATCGGTCATAACTTTTCTTCCAAGGAGTAAGTGTCTTTTAATTTCATGGCTGCAGTCACCATCTGCAGTGATTTTGGAGCCCCCAAAAATAAAGTCTGACACTGTTTCCACTGTTTCCCCATCTATTTCCCATGAAGTGATGGAACCAGATGCCATGATCTTCGTTTTCTGAATGTTGAGCTTTAAGCCAACTTTTCACTCTCCTCTTTCACTTTCATCAAGAGGCTTTTGAGTTCCTCTTCACTTTCTGCCATAAAGGTGGTGTCATCTGCATATCTGAAGTTGTTGATATTTCTCCTGGCAATCTTGACTTCAGCTTGTGTTTCTTCCAGCCCAGCATTTCTCATGATGTACTCTGCATAGAAGTTAAATAAGCAGGGTGACAATATACAGCCTAGACGTACTCCTTTTCCTATTTGGAACCAGTCTGTTGTTCCATGTCCAGTTCTAACTGTTGCTTCCTGACCTGCATATAGGTTTCTCAAGAGGTAGGTCAGGTGGTTTGGTATTCCCATCTCTTTCAGAATTTTCCACAGTTTATTGTGATCCACACAGTCAAAGGCTTTGGCATAGTCAATAAAGCAGAAATAGATGTTTTGCTGGGACTCTTATAGTTTTTCAATGATTCAGTGGATGTTGGCAATTTGATCTCTGGTTCCTCTGCCTTTTCTAAAACTAGCTTGAACATCTGGAAGTTCACGGTTCATGTATTGCTGAAGCCTGGCTTGGAGAATTTTGAGCATTGGGTTCTTGGGTAGGAAGAATCAATTTTATGAAAATGACTATACTACCAAACACAATCTACAGATTCAATGCTATCCCTATCAAATTATCAATGGCATTTTTCACAGAACTAGAACAAAAAATTTCGCTATTCCTATGGAAACACAAAATACCTTGAACAACCAAAGCAGTCTTGATAAAGAAGAATGGAGCTGGCGGAATCAACCTTTCTAATTTCAGGTTATACTACAAAGCTATAGTCATCAAGACTGTAGTGTGTCCTGGCACAAAACAGCAATAAAGACCAATGGAATAAGATAGAAAGCCCAGAAAAAAGGTCATGGACCTATGGCTACCTTATTTTCGGCAAAGGAATCAGGAATATAAAATGGAGCAAAGACAGCCTTTTCAATAAGTGGTGCTGGGAAAACTGGACAGCTACATGTAAAAGAATGAAATTAGAACACTTCCTAACACCGTAGACAAAGATAAACTCAAAATGGATTAAAGACCTAAATGTACGACAAGAAGCTATATAACTTTTAGAGGAAAACATAGGCAGAACACTTGATGACATAAATCAAAGCAAGATCCTCTATGATCCACCTCCTAGAGTAATGGAAATAAAAATAAAAATAAATAAATGGGGCCTAATTAAATTCAAAAGCTTTTAAACAGCAAAGGAAACTATAAGCAAGGTAAAAAAGGCAACCCTCAGAATGGGCCAAATAATAGCAAATGAAACAACTGACAAAGGAGTAATTTCCAAAATATACAAGCAGCTCATACAACTCAGCACCAGAAAAACAAAGAACCCAATCAAAAAGTAAGAAAAACAGCTAACCAGACATTTTTCCTAAGAAGACATAAAGATGGCTAACAAGCACAAGAAAAGATGTGCAATATCACTCATTATTAGAGAAATGCAAGTCAAAACTACAAAGAGTTATCACCTCACACCAGTCAGAATGGCCATCATCAAAAAGTCTACAAATAACAAGTGCTGGAGAGGTTGTGGAGAAAAGGGAATACTCTGGCATTGTTGATGGGAATGTAAATTGTTATGGCCACAATGAAACACGGCATGGAGATTCCTTAAAAAAGTACTAATAAAGCCACCACATGATCCAGCAATTCCACTTCTAGGCATCTACTCTGAGGAAACCAAGATTGAAAAAGACGCATATAACCCTAATGTTCATTGCAGCACTATTTACAATAGCTAGGACATGGAAGCAACCTAGATATCTATCAACAAATGAATGGATAAAGAAGTTGTGGTACATGTACACAATGGAATATTACTTAGCCATAAAAGGATCATCTTTGAATCAGTTCTAATGAGGTGGATGTACCTAGACCCTATTAAACATAATAAAGTAAGTCAGAAAGAGAAAGATAAGTATCGTATCCTAATGCATATATATGGAATCTAGAAAGATGGTAGTGAATAATTTATTTACAGAACAGCAGTGGAGAAAAATGCAGATACATTACTTTGTCAACAAAGGTCCATCTAGTCAAGGCTATGGTTTTTCCAGTAGTCATGTATGGATGTGAGAGTTGGACTATAAAGAGAGCTGAGTGCCAAAGAATTGATGCTTTTGAATTGTGGTGTTGGAGAAGACCCTTGAGAGTCACTTGGACTGCAAGGAGATCCAACCAGTCCATTCTAAAGGAGATTAGTGCTGGGTGTTCACTGGAAGGACTGATGATGAAGATGAAACTCCAAAACTTTGGCCACCTGACGCAAAGAGCTGACTCACTTGAAAAGACCCTGATGCTGGGAAAGATTGAGGGCAGGGGGAGAAGGGGACGACAGAGGATGAGATGGTTGGATGGCATCACTGACTCAAAGGACATGAGTTTGGGTAAGCTCCAAGAGTTGGTGATGGACAGGGAGGCCTGGCATGCTGCAGTTCATGGGGTTGCAAGGAGTCGGACATGACTGACTGACTGAACTGAATGGAGAAACAGACATAGAGAGCAGACTTATGGACATGGAGAGAGGGTGAAATGTATGCAGAGAGTAACATTGAAACTTACATTACCATATTAAAATAGATTGCCAAAGGAAATCTGCTGTATGTCTCAGAAAACTCAAGCAGAGGCTCTGTATCAGCATAGAGGGGTGGGATGGGACGGGAGATGGGAAGGAGTTTCAAGAGGGAGGGTATATATGTATTCCTATGGCTGATTCATGTTGAGGTTTGACAGAAAACAATATTCTGTAAAGCAATTATCCTTCAGCTAAAAAATAAATGCATTTAAAATAATATTGCATCTGGTTAGTTTAAAAGGTAAAAGTAGATTGGATGAGCGAGATTTTTCACACAGTTTTTGCAGCATGCTTATTAAGTATTCACTTGTAACAGCATGAAATCTTAATGGAAAAATCAATAGTAAAAAAAAAAGTATATGGAGATAATTTTGACAATCCGAAAACACTTAAATAAAAGTGTGATTTCATTCCCAAGAGTACACTGCTATACCCTGAATTTTTAAACTAACAATGGAAATATGTTACAAAAATGAATACATTTTATTTTCAGATAATAGCATAAACATAATCAGATATCACTTCATGAAATAACTTTATGATGATAAATGTTAAAACAACTATTTGAATGTAAAAATTCAAAAGTATTGTTTATCAAAGCATTTGGGGTAGTCTGGTTTTTTGTTTGGCCTGGTGATATATACTTCTGTATTTTTGTCACTGGTTTAATCTGCAGGGTAGGCAATCTCCAGACTTTCCTGGCAGCTAAGCTGGTAAAGAATCTGACTACAATGTAGGAGACCCCAGTTCAATTTCTGGGTTAGGACATTCCCTTGGAGAAGGCATAGTTTACCCGCTCCCATATTCTGAGGTTTCCCTGGTGGCTCAGATGGTAAAGAGTCCTCCTTCAGTGTGGGAGACCTGGGTTTGATCTCTGGGTTGGGAAGATCCCCTGGAGGAGGGCATGGCAACACATTCCAGTATTCTTGCCTGGAAAATCCCCATGGACAGAGAAACCTGGCAGGCTACAGCCCATGGGGTCACAAAGAGCTGGACACAACAGAGCGACTAAGCACAGTGCAGCACAGTACAGGCAACCTCCAGTCAATAGGCAGACTGAATTGATATGGGAAGTATGGAGAGTACACTCCCAACTCATGGAATTGTTCCAGTGTAATCAAGTTAGAAAGACCATAATCCAGCTCAAAAGCAAAAAAGAGAAGTTCTGAGCAGCAAGAAACTAAGAGAAAGCAAAGTCAGAACTCAAGAGTGGATCAAATCTGAAAGACTGACAGAGCTACTGAAACTTGATACAAGCCTAAAAGGCTTATAGTTTTAATAATGAGGATAGAGGGTGGGTGGAAGTTGAGGCCAAGGACCCTGAGTCCCATGCCTACACTCAAAACTGGGGAAGGCTTAATCAGGGCCTAGAACAATTCTTTCCATTAGACTAGGGATGCAACAGCCACAACAGGTAACTTTGTAATGCACAGAGAAAGTTATCTGTGAGGAAATGGAATACTGAGCTGCTTCTGGAGATGTGGAAATTGAACCAAGAAGTCTTTTTCAACAAATGCTCATTTGTTGAGAATTTATGCTGTTAAAAACAGCCACATACTATTCTACATTCTTCACAACTATTAAGTTATTTAATCTTGATAATGACTTTAGGAGATAAATTAGTTTAGTGAAAAGAGGCAAACACAAAGGTGTCCCATGGGGCCTCCTCCACAGCTGAGGCTGCTTGGAACTCCCAAAGGAAATAACTTGCTGAAGATGAGCTGAGCTGAGAATTACAAAGTACACATGACAGAAAATCAGCAGACACAATAAACAGGAGAATTCATTTTCGTTACAGATAATAGAGTGCTATGTGGAAATAATCTTATTTTCTATACATTGACATGAATCCACCATGGGTGTACATGTGCTTATAAAGTAAAATAAAGTAAAAATAAAAAGTTAAAAAAAATCTTATTTTCTAGGTGATAGAAATGGAAATTTTGATAGTTTAAATGACCTACATCACACAGGCACTAAATGGATAGCCAAGAATAAAATGTAAGCCCAAGAGATCAAGCTCTTGATTACTAGTCTGTATTATTTTTTCTACAAAATTACATTCCTTATAAATACAACAAAAACTTGCCAAACTCAAAGTCTATAGATCTCTCTAAATATAATCACAGAGACGTATTTCTGCTAATAGTAGCTATAGTTAAGTTAAAGGTACTTAAAATTAAATTCCATACCTATGAAACTTCAAGTTGCAAACTTTCAAAGATGTGAATGTGTGTTCACGTGTCCCATCATATAAGTTAGTTCATGTGTCTGGCATACACTTTCATGTACGTGTATCCTGTCTAAGTGGTTGTGCTTTTGTGTAGTTTACTGTACACTGCTGTATAGAGTACTATAGTACAATATCTTTATTTCAAGCCCATTATCCCCAGAAGCAAATATTAAAGCAGCAGTGATATAGCTGGTACTGCTAACAAGCACCAAATAATAGGGATGGAAACATTGCTGGAACAAGATCTGCAAGAGGTTGACTTCACTGAACTCCTTGCTGTGCAGCAGGAGAAACTTACTAAGGGAGACCTGATGGAATTGGAGGCCCAGAGAAAGGATGAAGAGAGACAAGAGGAAGAAGTAACTGAAGACCAAAGAGATATTCAGTTTCAAGGAGATTTTCTTTATTTGAGGTGGCACTGCTAGCTTTTGAGGCACAGGACCCAAAGGTATTAATAGAATGGTAGGCAAAGATCACAGCAGCTGCTCCGAATGCAACCTAGCATGTTTGTTTGTTTTTTATGTATTATTTGTGTGAAATGTATTATAAATCTTTTACAGTACAGCAATATTATATAGCTGATTGTGTTTGTTGGGTACCTAGGCCAACTTTGTTGGACTTATGAACAAATTGAACTTATGAACACACTCTCAGAATGGAACTCATTCTTATGTAAGGGATTTACTGTACTAGTTAAAAGAATATACTCCTCAGCCCAGAAAAGTTTCTTTTCTGAATGTAAGATATCAGTTCAGTTCAGTTCAGTTGCTCAGTCATGTCTGACTCTTTGCAACCCCATGAACTGTAGCATGCCAGGCCTCCCTGTCCAGCACCAACTCCCGGGGTTCACCCAAACTCATGTGCATCAAGTTGGTGATGCCATGCAGCCATCTCATCCTGTTTGTCCCCTTCTCCTCCTGCTCCCAATCCCTCCCAGCATCAGGGTCTTTTCCAATGAGTCAGCTCTTTGCATGAGGTGGCCAAAGTATTGGACTTTCAGCTTCAGCATCAATTCTTCCAATGAACACCCAGGACTGACTGGTTGGATCTCCTTGCAGTCTAAGGGACTCGCAAGAGTCTTCTCCAGCACCACAGTTCAAAAGCATCAATTCTTTGGCACTCCAGTACTCTTGCCTGGAAAATCCCATGGATGGAGGAGCCTGGTGGGCTGCAGTCCATGGAGTTGCTGAGAGTTGGACATGACTCAGTGACGTCAGTTTCACTTTTCACTTTCCTGCATTGGAGAAGGAAGTGGTAACCCACTCCAGTGTTCTTGCCTGGAGAATCCCAGGGAAGGTGGAGCCTGGTAGGCTGCCGTCTCTGGGATCACACAGAGTTGGACATGACTGAAGCGACTTAGCAGCAGCAGCAGCTTTCTTCACACTTAGCATTAATTCCTTACTTAAATTTTCTCTTCTTCTAACTTAGACTGATTTTCTCTCCCCATAGTTGGAAACCTTTAATGAACTTTTTGCCCTCATTGGAGGAGAGGCAAGTTTTTCCTTTAATCTCTGTTAACTCCCAAGCTTCCTTTAAACAGTGGGTTTCCATGTTTTCTCTCTAATGTTTGCAAAGGAAGAATATCCATCTCTCAGTTCTCCCTCAAATTGAACTAAATTCTGAGAAAGAAAACATGGTGCCATGGTCTGAATTGGACTTGCTCAGATTTTCTCAGTCTGGGTCAGTTTCCTTGGTTACTCCAGATAGGTACCAGTTTGCTCACTCATCCTATTCATGTTTCTCCTTTGATAATGCCTATCTACACTCAGCAGGCTTTCTCTCCAAGCTTTCATTTGTGAAGGCCTTGTGCTGTCGCCTTGTGTTGACTAGAATAGTTGATAGGACACAAGGGCTAAGCACATCTACAGCTATTGACCTCATGTCTCACTTTAATGACATCCTTTACTTTCTCCTGCATCATCCTGCACTGATGCTAACTCTTGGGCTTAAAGTCTTTTAATCCAGGCTACCTCTTAGCCTATGGTTCTCATTGTCCTCACCCCATGGAGTCCAGCCTTCTGTTTCAATCAGTCAGGCATATTTGCTGTCTCTTACACCTGCTCCTCTCTTACCTTTAAGCCACCGTAAATATTGCTCTGGTAATAACCTGGCATTTTCTCCCTTGCCTTTATAGTTAAATCACTTTTTTTTCTTTCTCTGGAAAACCTTAATATATAATTTACCCTAAAGATCCTGATACTGCTGCTGCTAAGTCACTTCAGTCGTGTCCGACTCTATGTGACCCCATAGACGGCAGCCCACCATGCTCCCCCGTCCCTGGGATTTTCCAGGCAAGAACACTGGAGAGGGTTGCCATTTCCTTCTCCAATGCATGAAAGTGAAAAGTGAAAGTAATGTCACTCAGTCGTGTCCTACTCTTAGCGACCTCATGGGCTGCAGCCTACCAGGCTCCTCTGCCCATGGGATTTTCCAGGCAAGAGTACTGGAGTGGGGTGCCATTGCCTTCTCCGCTAAAGATCCTATTTAGCTAAAAAATGCTATTAGCCTCCCAAGAGTCTTCCAGACCAGCCCCTTTAGATTCTAGTAGATTCTTAACACTGGCTCAGCAAAGCCCTCTTGTCTGTGTACATAAAAAGGCCTATGTGAGCCACCACCAACAGCAAGAAGAGCAGGTGCCCCTCTGAAGGCCAATAGAATGGGCAGGATTTTCTCTGAATTTTTTGACCATCTTCAGGGAGGAAAAGTGGAAGAGGAGAACACTTCAGAATAAGGCAAAATGCAGAAGATTTGAGTAATTGATTACTCAAAAGGGAGCTACATTGAATCATCAAGATAGAGGGATTTCTGTTTGCTTTCATTTTGTTTTCGTCCCCTCCCCCTGCAATTTCTGCCATCATTGGAACTGGGGACTTAAAGGCAAGAGGGGAATATTTAAACAACACAAAGTATGTTGATTTTTCTCCCCATATGATGAGTTGTGGATAATTTTGACTCATCTGCCATTGGTTGGTGGGAAGAACCAGTGAGACAACATGTGCCTTGTGCCTTGCTCACCATGAGGTACTCAAAGTTCAATAAAAGCTGATTTATTCTTATTTACAAATTGATAGGAGTCCTGACATTTTCAAGAGGCTTTTTCTGCTAATGAAAACTCAGAACATCTTGTGTGACAAGGAAACGATTTTCTTGGAACAACTAAGGCCTCAAAGAGGGCCAAAAATAGAAAGGAGAATAATAGACGTGATAGGCAACTTCTTTTTTCTCATTTCTTGCAGGAGCGCGATAAATGAAATATATCAATGGATGTGAATGGATTGTGAGTGGCCATTAAAGCCACTTCAGGTCACCATGATTTCCTACATTTTATGGATAATCCCATAGCTACTCCTCATCACTCTATGGTCTCAGGATGGGACTTTGATGGAGCTTGATTTTTACTGCCAATTAGGAAAGGGACTGTCTCTTGATGGGTCATCATGGCTCTATAAAATTTCTGAAAGAGTCCTTTGAGTCCTGTAGGAATGGGGCTGTTTACAGTGATGTCAGTGGAGACACATAGATTTTTATAGGATTTACTCTCAAAAACACTGTTCAGTACAAAAGGTAAAAGTAGATACTGCCTCTGTGGCAAACTTCACCATTCCTGGCTGTCCTGTGAGTTGCAGGATCAGCATTTGAAGTTGCTGGTGACTTGTTCTCAATGTAGTAAAGTCAGAGAATAAAAGTTAAGCAAAATTAATTAGGTCTGGAGTGGGGCAAGACATTGGAGAGGGAGGTTAGGTTGGAAAAGCATTCTTGTCACATATGTCAGTATTTGCTTCTAAACTCTCAAGCCTGCAGCTCTGGGGCTGATGCCTGACTGGAACATTTCTTTTAATCTACAGGACTGATAATTATGAGGCTGCTCTTCCCAAGGGAATGTATCTAAAATAGGCCTCAGAGGTAAAATTACATTACATCCAGCTGAGGATTTTTTCCTTAAATGTTTGGGTATATCTGAAATATATTTAAGTATATTTCTTTTTTTTTAAATTTGGGTAAACGAGGTTATTCTGCCTTTAATTCTGTAATTTTGAGTCTTTCTTAATCTAGTGACCATATAATTATAAATCATAACCAAGAACATTTTATAGGGTATAATTTTTCACTCAGGTAGTGAAAAATTGGAGTGGTCTAGGAGTGCCACTTAGACGTCATCTAGAGAGTTTGTCAATATGTCTCAATATGTCAATATTAGAGAGCTTTCTGTGAACTTAAATATTTTTGGGAATGATAAATGTAGTAGTTACAACTGGGACTTATCTAGGATTATGAGCACTATTGCTGTTGTCTTTCATCTCTATGAACATCAGTTTTCAAATTGGCACAGCTCTTTCTTACCTCTAAAATGTAAACTTGAAGATCAACTGCAATAATATTAGTAAGAACTTTCAAATAAATAACATACTGAGGAAACTTGAAATTCCACTACTGAAAACTGTTAATTTGTATAATCAAAGAACTAGAGAGTTTAATAAGAAAGAAGGGCAAAGACTCTGTATGGAAAAGGAAAATAACCTTTTTTGGAAGTAAAAGCATTTTGGGGGGCCTGAAATATGCCGAGTACTTATGATCCATGATCTCATTTGATCTTTAAACAATCCTTCTGGCAGTCCTCCATACAACATCAATACACATCAAACTGAGCCTCACTCAGTTTCAGAAATTGCAAACCTAAGGCTGTGACACTCAAGTCAAAGCTTTTCACATGAATCCAACTAGTACAGGTTAAATATATCAGACTGGCCAATTAAGAATGCTCCCAACATTTGTTGGGTTAGACTTTTTATTTGGTAGTGGCTTGAAAAGTTTCTGCAGTGTTATTTCTGATTATACAATGTGGAAGGTTCTCAGTTCTATAAGATACTTAACTTTAATATCAGTTCCATAGTCCTACCTTTTCCACATTTTTTAAAATTAAAAATTACAAAATGTTTTGTATAGCCAAATATATATAAAAAATATATGAAAGATATAAAAATGGTACAGTTCAGTTAGCTTAGTTCAGTCACTCAGTCGTGTCTGACTCTTTGCGACCCCATGAATTGCAGCACGCCAGGCCTCCCCATCCATCACCATCTCCTGGAGTTCACTCAGACTCACGTCCATCGAGTCAGTGATGCCATCCAGCCATCTCATCCTCTGTCGTCCCCTTCTCCTCCTGCGCCCAATCCCTCCCAGCATCGGAGTCTTCTCCAATGAGTCAACTCTTCGCATGAGGTGGCCAAAGTACTGGAGTTTCAGCTTTAGTATCATTCCTTCCAAAGAAATCCCAGGGCTGATCTCCTTCAGAATGGACTGGTTGGATCTCCTTGCAGTCCAAGGGACTCTCAAGAGTCTTTTCCAACACCACAGTTCAAAAGCATCAATTCTTCAGTGTTCAGCCTTCTTCACAGTCCAACTCTCACATCCATACATGACCACAGGAAAATCCATAGCCTTGACTAGACGGACCTTAGTCGGCAAAGTAATGTCTCTGCTTTTGAATATGCTATCTAGGTTGGTCATAATTTTTCTTCCAAGGAGTAAGCGTCTTTTAATTGAAAGTTTCATTTTTATATCTGCCTTCTAGTTTAAGAATAGAGTGTTACTAATATTAAAGACATAGAATATTTCCAGTTATTAAGACCCTGGTGTACCCTCTGCAACACAACTTCTACTTTTCCCCCAAGAGGAATCTACTAATCTGAATTTCTAGTTTAGCGTTTTCTGACTTTTTATGTTTTTGTTTTCATATGTATGAATTTCAACACAGTGTAACTTTTAGCTTGAATGTTTTTGAACATGAAATCAATAGTATATTATACTATAAATTCTTGTATTGTTTTCAGTTCATAATATCATTTATAAGATTTATCCATGTTGTTGCATGTGAATGGAATTTATTTTTTCACTGTTGTGTAAAATAACTTTGTATGAATGAACCATAATTTATTTACCCATTCTACTGTCGATAAGCATCTAGGCTTTTCTATGCTATTATTGGGCTTTCCAGGTGGTGCTAGTGGTAAAGAACCCAACTGCAAATTCAGAAGATATAGGAGATATGGGTTCAATCCCTGGTCAGGAAAATCCCCTGAAGGAGGCTACGGCAACCCACTCCAGTATTCTTGCCTGGAGAATCCTGTGGACAGAGGAGCCTGGCGGGCTACAGGTCACAGAGAGTCAGACACAATGAAGCGACTTAGCACACATGCATGCATACTTTTACGCATGTTGCTCTTACAAACATTATTTACATGCATCCAAGTCAATGATTTTTAAATTTTTATTTTATTTTTAATTGGAAGACAATTACTTTATAATATTGTGATGGTTTCTGCCAAACATCAACATGAATCAGCCATAGGTACACATATGTCCCCTACATCTTAAACCTCTGTGGGGTGAGAGCAAATTAGCCAAGGTGGCATGCTCAGGCTCTCTTGCCCCGTATTTTGTAAATTGGCTATGTAACAGCTGAGGTCATTTATAGCACTGTGCATGTACATCATGAAATAGTCACTTGGTCATGGACTATTTTGTGCTGTAGAGATATATGAGCTCCACCTAGAAAGTGGCAGGATTTACTGCTCCATCATGGCTGTGTCCATTGGGTCAGCCATGAGAGGAGAGAATATAGTGTGTCTACTGCTATGGCTGCTGCATCATCCCGAGAGAATACTGTTATGGCTGCTGCGTAAACCAGGAGAGAATAAACATGTATGAAGATCCTACAGCTCCTTGAGTCTTCTTCCAGGCTCTTAGCTGGTGCCTTGCCTACCCTGGGTTCAGTGAACAGTGTGCACAGTGAGATACAGTGAGCCAATTGGTGTCATGAACAGGATCAGTGAAACAACTGGCATAGTTGGCAGAATACCCAGTGGGTAGGAGAGCCTGAGGCTGCACTAGATGGAGAAAGCCAGGGCTACCAGATAGCATGCGGTACCATGTGGCTGCAATCCTCTTGGTGTAGGCTCTATTGGAAGACTGGGAGGCAGTGGATGGTTCACATATAGTATTGAAAAGGTGTTATAGGTGAAGAGTTCCCATTTGCCAAACAGGGCAGCACAGACTGCCGCTGGCACCGTGGGGTGGATTTTCTTGACTGCCTTGAAGGTGAATATGAATAATGCTCTCTATGATGCTGCACTGGTGTGCAATGTGCAGGAAGAACTAGAACAACGTATCCTGGCATTAGAGCAATAACTCCATGGCCCTGAAGAATCCAACACCTCTGGCAGCAAGGTGGTAAGTGACAGTGATGATAAACGTTATGAGACTGCAGGTCCCCACTTGGCAGCAAGGCCTGTTGTTCAGCAGAAAGTGCAGCATGAACAGCTTACAGCCCAGGGAAGGCATCCTCAAAGGGCCCCCAGTGTGACTGAGTTTGTAACGTATCGGCCATATACTCAAGTGGAGTTGGTCAACTTGTGTAAAAAGTTTTAGCAAAAGCTGTGGGGACCTTGGTGCAGCTTGGCTTTCGTGGTTCGGGAACATGGGGATGGGCCCATCACCTGTGAGGGTTTTGATGGTCCTTACTGAGAGAGGTAGAAGGATGGCATGTGAGGTATGTCTGGGTCCTATGGTTTAGATCTAGGCTATGTACTGTAAAGGCTGTGTCCTAAGACTTAGAAAAATATAATCATATGGATGGGCTGTGAACCTTGCAAAGATCCCCTCCATGAAGGAGTGGGCCTGGCCCCTGTTGCGGGGGTTTGCAGGTTCTTAATAAAATTCTGCAGGAGTGGAGTTGCCCCTGTGGAGGCTTTCCTGCAATTTCATAAGGACAGACTGTGGACTGGACTTGGCCAGGGAAGATAAAGTCACTCCACATGTGCTGTGTGATTTTTCTAGCCCTGTGAAGGCAAGGACTGCAACATGAGTTCCAGGTGATACCTGGTTTTGGGTTTTGCTATGTATAGGGGATGTAACTGTGTGTTGTTTTAGCTATTCCTGTGGCAAGATGTAAATCTAAGGGTCAGTGTTATTTACCAAGGGAATATCACAGAAGATGGACTGCACATAGAATGTTAGGCAAGAAACCCTGAATGGGTAGAGTGTGGGGAGAGAGCAAATTAGCCAAGATGGAGTGTTCAGAATCCCTCACCGCACATTTTGTAAATGGTGACCATGTAACAGCTGAGGTCATTTATAGCACTGTGCATGCATGTCATGAGGTACTCGCTTGGTTGTGGGCTACTTTGTGCAGTAAACATATGTGAACTCCACTTAGAGAGCAGTGGCATATAATACTACATCATGGCTGTGTCCATTGGTCAGCCACGAGAGGAAAGAATATAGTGTGTCTACTGCTATGGTTGCTGCAACATCCAGGAGAGAGATTGTATCATGTTAGGTTATGGTATGGCTCCTACTGTGGTTGCTGCATCAGCCAGGAGAGAATATATGTGTCTGCAGTTCTTACAGGCCCTCAAGTCTTCTTCTGGCCTCTTACCTCGCACCTTGCCTACCATGGGCTCAGTGAACAGTGTGCACAGTGGGATACAGCAAGGCAATTGGCATCACCAACAGGATCAGTGATACAACCTTCCTCCCACCTCACTCCCCAAACCACCCCTGTAGGTTGTCAGAGAGCACCAGCTTTGGGTTTCCTGTGTCAGACAGCAAGTTCCCACTGGCTATCTATTTCACATACAGCAATGCATCTGTTTCAGTGCTACTCTCTCAAATCATCTCACCTTTTCTTTCCCACACTGTGTCCAAAAGTCTGTTCTCTATGCCTGCATCTCCATTGCCATGTAGATAAGTTCATCTGTACCATCTTTCTAGATTTCATATATATGTGTTAATGTATGATATTTGTCTTTTTCTGACTTACTTCACTTTGTATAATAGGCTCTAGGTTCATCTACCTCATTAGAATCGACACAAATACATTGCTTTTTATAGCTGAGTAATATTCCATTGTGTATATGTACCACAACTTCTTTATCCACTCATCTGTCAATGGACATCTAGGTTGCTTTCATTCCTAGCTGTTGTAAATACTGCTGCAGTGAACTTTGCAGTATATGTGTCTTTTTCATTTCTGGTTTCCTCAGAATATATGCTCAGTAGTGGGATTTCTGGGTCATATAGTAGTTTTATTCTTAGCTTTTTAAGGACACGCTGTTCTCCACTGTGGCTGTGTCAATTTGCCTTCCCACCACCAGTGCAAGAGGGTTCCCCTTTCTCCACACCCTCTCCAGAATTTGTTGTTTGTAGACTTTTTGATGGTGGTCGTTGTTACAGGTGTGAGATGATACCTCACGAGAAACCATAAAACCCTTAGAGGAAAACGTAAGCATAACACTCTTTGACATAAACCACAGCAAGATTTGCTGTGACCTACCTCCCTGGTGGCTCAGATGGTAAAGCGCCTGTCTACAATGCGGGAGACCTGGGTTTGATCCCTGGGTTGGGAAGATCCCCTGGAGAAGGAAATGGCAATCCACTCCAGCACCATTGCCTGGAAAATTCCATGGACAGAGGAGCCTGGTATGTTACAGTCCACAGGGTCGCAAAGAGTCAGACACGACTAAGTGACTTCACTTTCACTTTCACCTCCTAGAGTAATGGAAATAAAAATAAAAATAAACAAATGGGATCTAATTAAACTTAAAATTTTTGCACAACAAAAGAAACTATAAGCAAGGTGAAAAGACAACACTCAGAATGGGAGAAAATAATAGCAAGTGAAACAACTGACAAAGAAGTAATCACCAAAATATACAAACAGGTCATGAAGCTCAACCCAAAAAACAAACAAAAAAAAGTGAACAGAAGACTTAAACAGGAATTTCTCCATAGAAGACATACAGGTGGCTAATAAACACATAAAAACATACCCAACATCACTCTTTATTAGAGAAATAAAATTCTAAGTCCTTTTTTTAAGGACTTCCCTGGTGGTTCAATGGTAAAGAATTACCCTACAATGTAGAAGATGAAGATTTGGTTCCTGGGTCAGGAAAAACCCCTGCAGAAGGAAATGGCAATTCACTCCAGTATTCTTGCCTGGAAGATCTCAAGGACAGAGAAGCCAGGCGGGCTACAGTCCATAGGATCCCAAAAGAGTTAGACACAACTTAGAGAATAAACAACAACCAAGTCCATTTGTTACACAAATTTTTTCTACAGTGTAAATCTGGGAGCAGAATAACTGCTTCCTAGATTATATAAATGTTCATATTTCCTAGAAAATGTCAGACTGTTTACCCAAGTATTTGTTTCAATATATGCTTTTATGAGACATAAGAATTCATTTTTTCTGCATTACTGCCAGGAATACATCACAATGCTCTGCCAATATTCCGGTTTAAATTTGTATTCTCTGATTACTAACAAAGTTGAAAAATGTTTGTCATTCATATTTATTTTATTAAATTTCTTGTATATTTTGCCCTTTCTTCTAAGAATTGTCATTTTTCTTATTTTTAAGAGTTGTTTTCCTGGATACTAACCCTTTGCTGTTTATATATATACAGAAACTTTCCCTCATATTGCCTTCACGCTTTCTTTAAGATATATTTAGCAAACAGAAGTTCATAATTTTACTGCGGCCAGACTTAACCATCTTTTCTTTATGAGCCACACTTTCTGTGTTTTGTTTAAGAAATCTTTGTGGAAGTGAGGTGAAAAAATATATTGTTTTTCTCTAAAAGTTTTATCTTTCAGATTTACCTTTACTGAACTTTGAGTTTAAATATTTTTGTCTAGTATAGATAATTGACCTGGATTAATGTTTTTTTGTATGGATATCAACTTTCCACAACCATTTGTTGAACAGTTCATCTTTGCCCACTGCTCTGCATACTGTTTCTCCCCTGCACCAGGCTTACACATTTAGTAAACATTCAAAAAGTTTTACTGAATGCCTAACATGTGCTAGGCTTTGTTCTGGATATGGAAGATCATAACATGTGGATTCTGTATTCTGTTTCATTCATCAGTTTGTCTCTTTATCAACTGTGTTAATTACTAAAATTCTATATTAATTACTCTTTATCTCACAATTAAATGATAGTTTGAACTGGTGTATAATAAATTCCTGTTAGATCCTTCAAAGGCATTGTTGCACTGTTTAGTATCTATTATGGAGAAGGCAATGGCACCCCACTCCAGTACTGTTGCCTGGAAAATCCCATGGACAGAGGAGCCTGGTGGGCTGCAGTCCATGGGGTCGTGAAGAGTCAGACAAGACTGAGTGACTTCACTTTCACTTTTCACTTTCATGCATTGGAGAAGGAAATGGCAACCCACTCTAGTGTTCTTGCCTGGAGAATCCCAGGGACGGGGGAGCCTGGTGGGCTGCCATCTATGGGGTCACACAGAGTCGGACATGACTGAAGTGACTTAGCAGCAGCAGTATCTACTATGTTTGTTGACAATGCAGAAAGCATCTAATCCTTGATCCTATGTGTGAACAATATATTCCCTCCCCTCCCACTCCAGAAGATTTTATAATCTTTTTTTAATATAAATTTATTTATTTTAATTGGTGGTTAATTGCTTTACAATATTGTATTGGTTTTGCCATACATCAACATGAATCTGCCACAGGTATACATGTGTTTCCCATCCTGAACCCCCCTCCATCCTCCCTCCTCCCTCCCCGTACCATCCCTCTGGGTCATTACATCATGATGATTTGGCTTGGTGTGGCTAAGTCGCTTCAGTTGTGTCCAACTCTGTGCGACCCCATAGACGGCAGCCCACCAGGCTCCCCCATCCCTGGGATTCTCCAGGCAAGAACACTGGAGTGGGTTGCCATTTCATTCATTGCTCTGGGCACTTAAGGAAATGTGGGATATCATGTTCATTATATCTGAAAATTTTTCTTATATTATTCTATGATTCTGCCTTTTTGGAATCCTTGTCTGCCCACAATTCTTAATAACAGGGAACTAAAAGCTGACTTAAAACTCTTACCTTGTGTCTTTTTGTGTGCAGGCATGTGTAGATATGTGCATGTGTATGAATTTGTGGAAAGCAGTGTTGCTGTGAGTTCATTGTAGGGAAGGATTTTAATTATAGTTGCAGAGAATTTATTATACCATTTGGAGAAAATTATGAAATTTTTTACATATTTATTACATATGTAATAAATAATAATAAAGAAAATTATTACAAAAATGACATATTTGTAATTTTGAGTACTTTTCTGTTGTCAAAGAAGATTTATTTCTTCATTTATTGAAGTCTTTTAAAAAATATTTCAGTATTAGATTTCAGAATTTTCCCTGTAGAGCTATTTCATACTTACCAGACATTTTTAATCATATTATAAGTGATACATTGAACTTTTATTTTATAAATTTCTGTTGCTATAGCACAGAAATAAAATAGATTTTTACATAATGACTTCACATAAAGCAAATTTGCCAAACTCTTTTATTAATTGCTATAACTTATTTATAGATTCATTTAAATACCTTAGGTATATAATCATATACTCTGAAAATGTTATCTGCTATCCTTTCTAACCCTTATCTTTTATTTATTTTATTGAATTATCATCTTTCTGAGAAATCCCAGTTGCGATATTGAATAGAACTGGTGATAATAGGAATCCTTGCCTAGTTTCTAACCTCAAAGGCAAGTTCTCAATGTTTTATCTTTTACTTTTTAACTTACTTGTTGCATAAAAATATTTGATAGGAAAAATTTCTTTTTGTCTATTTTGTAAGAATTTCTGTACTGAGAGAATGTTGAACATTTTGGAGTTTTTCTTGCATTTATTGAGAATCATATACTTTTTCTCCTTTTATCTGTCAATGCAAATATGGTGATTTGCATTGATTAATTTTCTAAAGTTAACATTAAACCACCATTTCTATTTTAAACACAATTCAATTATGATATTATCATTCATATACCCTTGGGCTTTGGTTTGCTAATATTTTATTAGAATTTTTGTCAATCTGTGTGCACAGTTTCTTAGGCATACATTCTCCCCACCTTTTCTTCCTTTGGTTCTTTGCCTTCCTCTCCTTTTTTCCTTTCCCTTCCCACTGTTCCCTCTCTCCCTCCCTTTCTTCCTTCCTCATTCTCTTCTTCTCTCTTTCCTTTCTTTCTGAGCTCTGACTGATTCCAAAGCAACTTTCCCTCTAATTCTCTGAGGTGGGAATTTGGAAGAAGGCGTTATGGATTTAATTCTGTTTCATAACTACTCAGATGTTATAGCTATTTTGGGGCCCAGATTAAAGTGGGACAGTCTGATAAGACTTTTCATCTCTGTTTGGACATGTCCTTGACTTCTGTCACCTTAGTCTTGTGAAGTCACACCTGTAGCCCAGTTTCTAGGTATATGCATGTCTTCAAGATTAAGCAGTTTAGTGCTTCTTAGGTATTCACTTTCCTTCTCAGGGTTCCACCTCTCTTCTCAACAGGGACTGGGAGTCTCCAGAACATGCCAGCAATTTAACACTTTTAAAGATTATATAAATATATTAGCAGAAGTGTTCATGCCAATAACCTATTACCAGATGTAGAATATCTTTACAATATGTTTTTAATGAATCAGGTAACATTTTGTTGTTATATAGCAGGAGGATTTTAGCAAAAATATCCTTGGTATTACTTATTTTGTGGGGAGTTGCCTATTGAATGAGGGGGCCCCCTATTAAGTACAATATTTGCTGTAGTTGCTATCATATAAAAAGTATGCAACTTTGGAGCACTCTGGAGAGCTGAGTCTGGTTGTCAATTCACTACTTTTAGAGATTTTTTTGGCAAAACATATGGGGATTTTAAAACTACTTTCGTGTCCTGGGTTGTTAGACCAGCATTGGGTTGCATAGCTCTGGTTAATATTCATATGACTGAGGTCATTTTTGTACTACATAAATTTTATCTCCAAAGTGTAACTCATAAAAGGGATTAGGAAGAAAATGAGCACAGTTAGACATGGTTTCAAGTGATGATTTAAAAGAAGGTAGCCAAGGAACTTTCTCAGCAATGGGCCAAGCCTGTCTTTTTATGGCCTTTGATCTGCGCTTTGACTATGCTCCTGTATGGGCTTACAAGCAGTCTATTCTTGACTTACCTCCCTGGCACTTGAAATACTTTGATTCTGGTATAAAATAAGGTTGTAAATGTCTCTTTCTGCTCAGTGCTCACTACCTTGCCATTTTATATTTACACATTCCTATGTCTATTATGTAATTATAAATGTTTGCTTTCTTTTGTAGGATGATGCTTTTGGAAAAGAAGGTGACAAATGAATACTATTCTCATGAAGAAATAAATTCGTACCCACTAGTAATTAGTAAAAAGAGACATGCAAAGTATTGCACATACAAGGATGCTTCTTAGATTTGTTTCTGAAGCCTCCCTGGATAGAATCTCTTCTTTTAACTCTGCCTTTTGACTGAAAGTTCTTACAAAATTTTCAACTTGTTGAGACTAAACATATTTCTACCCACCTAAGTTTCCAAGGACTAGAAAATGCTTTTTGTTTGGATACACTTAAATTTTAAAGTGATTCAGAGAGTAAGTTCCTAGAAGATCCACACTATCTCTGGGTCTTTGCCCATGCTTCTGTCTTTCCAGAATTCCCTTTCTACCCATTCTGCCTAATTCTTTCTTATCGCTCACAACAACTCTGGAAGAAATATTTTGACTTTCTAATCTTTGTGGGTTTGTACATGTGCATTCTTATTTTAGGGTGTGTTTATTCTACTATATTGTAGTTAACAGGTAAGAAACTTGGGCTATAGAGCCACATTATTCAGGCTCAAAACAAAGCTCCATGAGTGGCAAGCTGTGTGACCATGGGCAGACTGCTTAACCTCTCTGTGCCTCAGTGTCTTCTGTAAAATAGGATAGGAATTTCTTAAATAATCAGTATGATAATATATACACAGAACTTAATGCAGTTTGACATATAATTGGAGCTCAGTAAATGTATGCTATTATTTTTCCAAGCTCTTAGTGCATTGTATTGAGATACTAACATCTCCTCTTTCCAGAGTTAGCTTTCTCTGAGGTCAGAGAGATCCTTCTCTGCTTTCTCAGCATCTGGCATGGTGCCTGTCCCATGGCAGATTCTCAGGAAGAATAGGACTAAAGAAGAAAGGAATCCTTGGTTCTAGAACTCTCAGGAGAATTGCCAGATGGTTATGAATGTTGACGTTTCAGTACTATATTTATGATCCTAAATTTCCACCACATATATACTCCAAAGTGTTCTCTTGAGATGTACTGTTATACAGGAATTTATTAGCATTTGTGGCTAAAGAACTTGTGAATATTAATGATGGAGGTATGTAGATATGTGTCTGTTGTGCATGTATGTGTACGTGCATGTGTATGTACGTGCATGTGTATGTGTGTATGTGTGAGAGAGAGAGAATGCAAGTTCCCTATGATAGCCAACTCTATCTGTAACAATTAGCTAAAAATTAGTAGTGACCTATATTGGCCATGAGTTCTTAGAGAAATGTTTATCAGCTTTCTCAAGTGAAGATCCATGAAGACATGGGTGTACGTCTATAGCAGACATAATACCTTCACAGACATAGTACCTAACCCTTTCCACAGATTACCCATGTAGCCAAACCAACACATAGAATTGTCCATTAACATTCACTTTCAAAGTCTATCACTATCTTCAGTCTCCTGACAAGCATCATGAGACCAAGCAGAGTGTTGGGGAGGGAAACTGGAGAGAGAATCAATTATTGTTTCTGTTGACAACATAGTTGGAACAAATGTCACAATGGCTGACGCAACGAGCCTTAATGAATGCCCAATCTCCTAGTGATCAGAATCACCGTTTCTTTTCATTATGCTTTGGCTTGTCTCATGGACTTCTAAGTACCTTGAAATCTGGGTTCAGCTGAATACAACTTTTCTGAGGTTGCTTGGTGCTATTAAAGGGTTGTGTTCTCTCTCTCCTTTAAAAAAAATTGAGGTATAGTTGATTTATAATATTGTGCTAATTTCTGCTATACAGCAAAGTAACTCAGCTTACATATTTTTTGTTGTTCAGTTGCCAACTTGTGTCAGACTCTTTACTACCTCATGGACTGCAGCACACCAGACTTCCCTGTCCCTTACCATCTCCCAGAGTTTGCCCAAGTTCATGTCCATTGCATCTTTGATGTGATCCAACCATCTCATCCTCAGTAGCCCTCTTCTCCTTCTGCCTTCAATTTTCCCCAGCATCAGGGTCAGATGTTTGCATCAGGTGGCCAAAGTATTGGAGCTTCAGCTTCAGCATCAGTCCTTCCAATGAGTATTCAGGGTTGATTTCCTTTAAGGTTGACTGGTTTGATCTCCTTGCTGTCCAAGGGACTCTGAAGCATCTTCTCCAGCACCCCGGTTCAAAATCATCGATTCTTCAGTGTTCTGCCTTCTTTATGGTCTAGCTCTCATATCAGTACATGACAACTGAAAAGATACGTATATGAATGTATATATACGTATACACATATATGTATGTCCTGTTCCCTTTTCATTTATTCCTGGACATTGAATATAATTCCCTTTGCTATACAGTAGGTCCTTGTTGTCCACCCATTTTATACATAATAGTTTACATCTACTAACCCCAAACTCCCAATCCATCCCTCATCCCCACCTCCCTCTTGGCAACTACAAGTCTGTTCTCTGTGCCTGTGAGTCTGTTTCTGCTTTGCAGATAGGTTCATTTGTGTCATATTTTAGATTCCACATATAACTGATATATCTTATGGTATTATCTTTCTCTTTCTGACTTACTTCACTTAGTATGATAATCTTTAGCTGTATTGAAGTTTCTGCAAATGGCATTATTTCATTATTTTTTATGGATAAGTAATATTCCATTGTATTACATATATGTACCACATTTCCTTTTATCCATTTATCTGTTGATGGACATTTAGGTTGTTTTCATGCCTCGGCTATTGTAAATAGTGATGCTATGAACATAAGGATACATGTATCTTTTTGAATTTTAGTTTTGTCTAGATATATGCCCAGGAGTGAAATTTCTGGATCAAGCAGTAATTTTATTTTTAGTTTTCTGAGGAACTTCCACACTGTTTTCCACAGTGGATGCACTAATTTACATTCCCACCAACAAGGTAGGAAGGTTACCTTTTCTCCATACCCTCTCCAGTATTTGTTATTTGTAGACTTTTTAATAATGGTCATTCTGACTGGTGTGAGGTGACACCTCCTTGTTGTTTTGATCTTCATTTCTCTAGTAATTAATATGTTGAGCATCTCTTCATGTGCTTATTGGCCATCTGTATGTCTTCTTTGGAGAAGGGTCTATTTAGATCTTCTGTCTAACTAGTGTCTATTTAGACCTATTTGGAGAAGGCAATGGTACCCTACTCCAGTACTCTTGCCTGGAAAATCCCATGGACGGAAGAGCCTGAAAGGCTGCAGTCCATGGGGTCACTGAGGGTCAGACACAACTGAGTGACTTCACTTTCACTTTTCACTTTCATGCATTGGAGAAGGAAATGGCAACCCACTCCAGTGTTCTTGCCTGGAGAATCCCAGGGATGGAGGAGCCTGGTGGGCTGCCGTCTATAGGGTCGCACAGAGTCGGACACAACTGAAGTGACTTAGCAGCAGCAGCAGACCTATTTAGGTCTTCTGTCAATATTTTGATTGGGTTGTTTGTCTTTTGTTTTTACTGAGATAAGACTGGGCTCTTAATGCTTATTTTGCCCTTTGTACTTGTCATGGCCCCACTCCAGCAGCATCCTCCTGGGACCACAGCACCACAAGGTTAAAAAAAGTTGGGCTTGGTGTCGGATATACACTCCATCTTCATCATTCCCCTGACTTTCACTTAGATGTGAACTCAGGTAAGCAAGTTAACCCTTTGGTTTTGTGCCTGCAAAGGGGATGAGGCTCTAATGTTATGTGCCAGCTTTCCTCATAGGCTTCTTCAGAGGATTAAGCTTAACAACTAAGGTACTTTTTTAAATCATATGGCTCACTACTCCTTGGCTCCATGGACATATGAATTCACTTTAATATATTCTACATTTCTGAGGGAAAAATGCTGATTTAGGGATAGAGACAAAAGCATTATTTCTTAGTGGTTATGTCAAATTGTAATTTTTTTTTTTTAAGTAAGAATTTTCAAAAGCATTCCAAAAATTCAGTGCATTTGAATCTCTTTTCAGCTTCAAATTCTTTCTTGATTAACCAGGAGGAATTTTTTGAAAAGGTGCTACCCTTTATTTTCATGGCTGTTCTGAAACATTCTGTTCAGAAAAGGAAGCTGGCTTTAGACTATTTCATGTGTTTTATTCAGACACTGTTCCCGTATTCATTAGCAGCAAAAGATAAAAAATTCCAGAAGGGTGCATTTTGCAGACTGGAAGAATCCTGCACATGCCTGATTTAATTAACTTTTGACAAATCTGAGCTCTCTCAGGTTATTGGCACCTCTAGGACAAAAAAATGAACTTTATTAATCTTTGAATCACTTCATAATAGGGGACTGACACTGGTTTATTAAATTAATAAGTGCATTTGCAGAAACATTATTGGAAGACTAGATTTAGGCTTTAAACTCTATAACTTCCTTCAAGTTCTCAAGCATTCAAAACTATTTCCAGATCTCTTACAATGGGTTAGAGTCTAAGTACAGAGAAAACCCTGCCCTTCTCTGAGAAAGTCTAATTATTAAGGGAAATGTGACATAAATAAGACAGTTATGCCAAAGGGAGTATAGAAGAGGGAGCCCCTAACTCTTCTTAGCTGAGTGTGTTCAAGCATGCAGTAGAGTTTTCCAAGAAGATAAGGAGACTCAACAGGCAGTCCAGAGAGAGGAAGCAGCTTGACTAGGCAACCAGAAGTCTGAGGCATCACCAGCTTCTTGATGGAGTACATGTCTGTGGTGCCTCTTTCAGGGTGTTCTGCCTGGCGTTCTACGTACCAAAAAGACATCTCTGACTAGGGTATGTAAAGAAATGGCATACGATAACACTGAGAAAACATAATACCTCTCTTTAAAAATATGAAGTATTAAAAGAGCAATGGTGGTCTACTATACAAAACTAGGAAAAAAACTTGCAGTCTACATTAAGAAAGTAAAATAATAATCTATGATGCTTTCATATGAAGATAATCATTGTTAACATTTTATACTTTCCTTCTTCCATGAGTATTATTTTATCAAGCTGTGACTAGGCTATACATAAAATATTTATGTTTCTCTTTACATTTTTTTCAATGTCACTAAACTGTCTTTAAAAAATTCTTATTGAAGTCTGCATATTTCAGAATATGTTGTATCTATAGGGTATGAGTTGATACGTGCTTTCTGACGTTTCAGTTCAGTTCAGTTCAGTTCAGTCGCTAAGTCGTGTCCGACTCTTTGGGATCCCATGAATTGCAGCACTCCAGGCCTCCCTGTTCATCACCAACTCCCAGAGTTCACTCAAACTCATATCCATTGGTCGGTGATGGCATCCAGCCATCTCACCTCTGTCGTCCCCTTCTCCTCCTGCCCCTAATCCCTCCCAGCATCAGAGTCTTTTTCCAATAAGTTAACTCTTCCCATGAGGTAGCTAAAGTATTGGAGTTTCAGTTTTAGAATCAGTCCTTCCAAAGAACACCAAGGACTGATCTCCTTTAGGATGGACTGGTTGGATCTCCTTGCAGTCCAAGGGACTCTCAAGAGTTTTCTCCAATAATACAGCTCAAAAGCATCAATTCTTTGGCGCTCAGCTTTCTTCACAGTCCAACTCTCACATCCATACATGACTACTGGAAAAATCATAGCCTTGACTAGACAGACCTTTGTTGGCAAACTAATGTCTCTGCTTTTGAATATGCTATCTAGGTTGGTCATAATTTTCCTTCCAAGGAGTAAGTGTCTTTTAAGTTCATGGCTGCAATCACCAACTGCAGTGAATTTGGAGCCCCCCTAAATGAAGTCTGACACTGTTTCCACTGTTTCCCCATCTATTTCCCATGAAGTGATTGGAACAGATGACATGATCTTCGTTTTCTGAATGTTGAGCTTTAAGCCAACTTTTTCACTCTCCTGTTTCACTTTCATCAAAAGGCTTTTTAGTTCTTCTTCATTTTCTGCCATAAGGGTGGTGTCATCTGCATATCTGAGGTTACTGATATTTCTCCCAGAAATCTTGATTCGAGCTTGTGCTTCTTCCAGCCCAGCATTTCTCATGATGTACTCTGCATAGAAGTTAAATAAGCAGGGTGACAATATACAGCCTTGATGTACTCCTTTTTCTATTTGGAACCAGTCTGTTGTTCCATGTCCAGTTCTAACTGTTTCTTCCTGACCTGCATATAGGTTTCTCAAGAGGCAGGTCAGGTGGTCTGGTATTCCCATTTCTCTCAGAATTTTCCACAGTTTCTTGTGATCCGCACAATCAAAGGCTTTGGCATAGTCAGTAAAGCAGAAATAGATGTTTTTCTGGAACTCTCTTGCTGTTTTGATGATCCAGCGGATGCTGGCAATTTGATCTCTGGTTCCTCTTCCTTTTCTAGAACCAGCTTGAACATCTGGAATTTCATTGTTCATGTATTGCTGAAGCCTGGCTTGGAGAATTTTGAGCATTCCTTTACTAGCGTGTGAGATTAGTGCAATTGTGCCATAGTTTGAGCATTCTTTGGCATTGCCTTTCTTTGGGATTGGAATGAAAACTGACCTCTTTCAGTCCTGTGGCCGCTGCTGAGTTTTCCAAATTTGCTGGCATATTGAGTGCAGCATTTTCATTGCATCATCTTTCAGGATTTGAAATAGCTCAACTGAAATTCCATCACTTCCACTAGCTTTGCTCATAGAGATGCTTTCTAAGGCCCACTTGACTTCACATTCCAGGATGTCTGGCTCTAGGTGAGTGATCACACCATCGTGATTATCTGGGTCGTGAAGATCTTTTTTGTACAGTTCTTCTGTGTATTCTTGCCACCTCTTCTTAATATCTTCTGCTTCTGTTAGGTCCATACCTTTTCTGTCCTTTATCGAGCCCATCTTTGCATGAAATATTCCCTTGGTATCTCTAATTTTCTTGAAGATATCTCTAGTCATTCCCATTCTGTTGTTTTCCTCAATATCTTTGCATTGATCACTGAGGAAGGCTTTCTTATCTCTCCTTGCTATTCTTTGGAACTCTGCATTCAGATGCTTATATCTTTTCTTTTCTCCTTTGCTTTTCACTTCTCTTCTTTTCATAGCTATTTGTAAGCTTTGCTGGAGCAGCCGTGAAGAGATACCCCAAGTCCAAGGTAACAGAACCCCAAGTAAGACAGTAGGTGTTGCGAGAGGGCATCAGAGGGCAGACACACTGAAATCATAATCTCAAAAAACTAGTCAATCTAAACACATGGACCACAGCTTTGACTAACTCAATGAAACGAAGTCATGGCATGTGGGGCCACCCAAGATGGGAGGGTCATGGTGGAGAGGTCTGACAGAATGCAGTCCACTGCAGAAGGGAATGGCAAACCACTTCAGTATTCTTGCCTTGAGAACTCCATGAACAGTATGAAAAGGCAAAATGATAGGATACTGAAAGAGGAACTCCCCAGGTCAGTAGGTGCCCAATATGCTACTGGAGATCTGTGGAGAAATAACTCCAGAAAGAATGAAGGGATGGAACCAAAGCAAAAACAATACCCAGTTGTGGATGTGACTGGTGATAGAAGCAAGGTCTGATGCTGAAAGAGCAATATTGCATAAAAACCTGGAATATTAGGTCCATGAATCAAGGCAAATTGGAAGTGGTCAAGCAGGAGATGGCAAGAGTGAACGTCAGCATTCTAGGAATTAGCAAACTAAAATGGACTGCAACGTGTCAATTTAACTCAGATGACCATTATATCTACTACTTTGGGCAGGAATCCCTTAGAAGAAATGAAGTAGCCATCATAGTCACCAAAAGAGTCCGAAATGCAGTACTTGGATGCAGTCTCAAAAATGACAGAATGATCTCTGTTCATTTCCAAGGCAAACCACTCATATCACAGTAATCCAAGTCTATGCCCCAACCAGTAACACTGAAGAAACTGAAGTTGAACGGTTCTATGAAGATCTACAAGACCTTTTAGAACTACCACCCTCAAAAGTTGTACTTTTCATTATAGGGGACTGGAATGCAGAAGTAGGAAGTTAAGAAACACCTAGGGTAACAGGAAAATTTGGCCTTGGAATAATGAATGAAGCAGGGCAAAGGCTAATAGAGTTTTGCCAAGGGAACACACTGGTCATAACACACACCCTGTTCCAGCAACACAAGAGAAGACTCTACACATTGACATCACCAGATGGTCAACATTGAAATCAGATTGATATATTATTTGTAGCCAAAGATGGAGAACCTCTATACAGTCAGCAAAAACAAGACCGGGAGTTGACTATGGCTCAGATCATGAATTTCTTATTGCCAAATTCAGACTTAAATTGAAGAAAGTGGGGAAAACCACTAGAAATTTCAGGTATGACCTAAATCAAATTCCTTATGACTGGAAGAAACACAAGCTGGAGTCAAGATTGCCGGGAGAAATATCAATAACCTCAGATATGCAGATGACACCACCCTTATGGCAGAAAGTGAAGAGGAACTAAAATGCCTCTTGATGAAAGTACAAGAGGAGAGTGAAAAAGCTGGCTTAAAGCTCAACATTCAGAAAACGAAGATCATGGCATCTGGTCCCATCACTCCATGGGAAATAGATGAAGAAACAGTGGAAACAGTGTTAGACTTTATTTGTTTGGGCTTCAAAATCACTGCAGATGGTGATTGCAGCCAAGAAATTAAAAGACGCTTACTCCTTGGAAGAAAAGTTATGACTAACCTTGATAATATATTCAAAAGCAGAGACATTACTTTGCCGACTAAGGTCCATCTAGTCAAGGTTATTGTTCTTCCTGTGGTCATGTATGGATGTGAGAGTTGGACTGTGAAGAAGGCTGAGCACCGAAGAATTGATGCTTTTGGACTGTGGTGTTGGAAAAGACTCTTGAGAGTCCTTTGGACTGCAAGGAGATCCAACCAGTCCATTCTGAAGGAGATCAGCCCTGGGATTTCTTTGGAAGGAATGATGCTAAAGCTGAAACTCCAGTACTTTGTCCACCTCATGCGAACAGTTGACTCATTGGAAAATACTTTGATGCTGAGAGGATTTGGGGGCAGGAGGAGAAGGGGATGACCAAGGATGAGATGGCTGGATGGCATCACTGACTCGATGGACGCAAGTCTGAGTGAACTCCAGGAGTTGGTGATGGACAGGGAGGCCTGGCATGCTGCGATTCATGGGGTCGCAAAGAGTCGGGCACGACTGAGTGACTGAACTGAACTGACACAGTGGAAGTTAGAAATAGATTTAAGGGACTAGGTCTGATAGAGTGCCTGATGAACTATGGATGGAGGTTCGTGACATTGTACAGGAGACAGGGATCAGGATCATCCCCATGGAAAAGAAATGCAAAAGAGCAAAATGGCTGTCTGGGGAGGCCTTACAAATAGCTCTCCTCTCATGAAACCTTAAAAATTTTATATTAATTTATATCCTGTTACTACAGGTCTACAAGCCTATTTTTAAAAGTCTATAATACCCATTGTTATTAATATATTTTTCTGCTTTCCAGTAGTTGGAAATCTAGTTTTTGTTTTATGTCATATTGCAAAATGTAAATTTTTCTGTGTGTTTTTGACCATTATCCTCTAATATCAAAGATTCTATAATATATATTTAGGGTAAACTCAGGGAAGTGATTATATAAAAGTTACAAAGAATGGCTGTAAATCTAAGATCCCTGATTTTTCTCCCATAAAATCAAGGTAGTACTTAAAAAGTTTGTTTTATATATTTTTTAATGTTTATTTTAAATTGATTTTTTTTTACAATATTGATTTTATTTCTGTCATACATTCAACTTAAATTAGCCATGGGTGTACATATGTCCCCTCCCTCATAAATCTCCCTCCTATCTCCCACCATTTCCCAGCCCTCTAGTTTATTATAGAACTCCAATTTGAGTTTCTTGAGTCATAAAGAAAATTTCCATTGGCTATCTATTTACAGATGTTAGTGTATATGTTTCCATGCTACACTCTCCACTCATCTCACCATCTCCCTCCTCTCCCCAGTCCTTGTCCACAAGTCTGTTCTCTATGCCTGTGTCTCCACTGCTGTTCAGCGAATAGATTTATCACTACAATCTTTCTAGAGTCCATATGTATGATACTTGTTTTTCTCTTTCTGACTTACTTCACTCTATATAATAGGCTCTAGGTTCATCCACCTCATTATAACAGACTAAAATGCATTTCTTTTTATGGTTAAATTGTATTCAATTGTGTATATGTACCACAACTTCTTTATCCATTCATCTGATCATTGATATTTAGGTTGCTTCCATGTCCTAGATATTGTAAATAGTGCTGCAATTTACACTGGAGTACATGTGTCTTTTTTCATTCTTGGTTTCTTCAGGGTATATGCCTAGAAGTGGTATTGCTGGGCCATATGGTGGCTTTAGTTGGAGGAATCAATTACCTGATTTCAGACTATGCTACAAAGTTGAAGTCATCAAGACAGTATGGTCCTGGCACAAGAACAGAAGTATAGACCAGCGGGACAAGATAGAAAGCCCAGAGATAAATCCACACACCTTCTGGACACCTTATCTTTGACAAAGTAGGCAAGAATATAGTGGAAAAAAGATAGTCTCTTCAATAACTAGAGCTGGAAGAACTGGACAACTACATGTAAAAGAATGGAATTAGAACACTTTCTAATACCATACTCAAAGATAAACTCAAAATGGATTAAAAACCTAAATGTAAGACAAGAAACTATACAACTAAGGAGAAAACACAGGCAGAACATTGTATGACATAAGTCATAGCAAGATCCTTTATGACCCACCTCATAAAGGAAATAAAAACAAAACAAACAATGGAAAGAAAACAAAAATAAATATATGATGCCTAATTAAACTTAAAAGATTTTGCACAGCAAAGAAAACTATCAGTTCAGTTCAGTTCAGTTCAGTTGCTCAGTCATGTCCGACTCTTTGCCACCCCATGAATTGCAGCACGCCAGGCCTCCCTGTTCATCACCATCTCCCGGAGTTCACTCAGACTCATGTCCATTGAGTCCGTGATGCCATCCAGCCATCTCATCCTCAGTCATCCCCTTCTCCTCCTGCCTCCAATCCCTCCCAGCATCAGAGTCTTTTCCAATGAGTCAACTCTTCTCATGAGGTGGCCAAAGTCCTGGAGTTTCAGCTTTAGCATTATTCCTTCCAAAGAAATCCCAGGGCTGACCTCCTTCAGAATGGACTGGTTGGATCTCCTTGCAGTCCAAGGGACTCTCAAGCGAAAAGAAAATCCTCAGAATGGGGGAAGTAATAGCAAATGATACAACTGACAAAGGATTAATTTCCAAAATATAAAAGCAACTCATACAACTCAATACCAGAAAAATAAACAACCTAATCAAAAAGTGGGCAAAAGACCTAAACAGACATTTCTCTAATGAAGACATACGGATGGCTAATAAACACATGAAGAGATGCTCAACATCACTCATTGGAGAAATGCAAATCAAAACTACAATGAAATATCATCTGACACTGGTCAGAATGGCCATCATCAAAAAAATCATCTAACAACAAGTGCTGGAGAGGGAGTGGAGAAAACTCTCTTGCACTGCTGGTGGGAATGTAAATTGATATAGCCACTATGGAAAACAGTATGGAGATTCTTTAAAAAGTTTGTTTTTTTAAAGACACTTTCTGTGAAAACAGATCTTCAATGGTGATTTCATAGTAATATTCAATATTTTTATTTTTTGTCAATTTCAGCAAACTTAAGCTGCCAATCAGTTTTCCAAGAAAGACCCTCAAGTATTTACCATTTTCTTTTCAGAGTATTTTTCCCCCAGAGTGGTATCAAAATTTGTCTACTGCATAACTTCCCTACATTCCCCTGGGACTTTGTCATAATGTTCTATCTTAATGGTTAAATTGGGTGGATGATAACCATAAGTGGTAGGCTGCGTTTTCTCTTTTCTTATAATAGTTTAGCATTAGTAGTTAAAATATAAAATTTAAACACTACAGAGCCACATACTTGCACAGTCAGCACGTTGAACCAAATTTTCCACTGAGAATAACTAGAAAAGCCAGAAGAAAGTCTACTTAAAAAAATAAGTGGGCTTGTCTCTTTGGACCCCATAGACTGTAGCCAGCCAGGCTCCTCTTACCCATGGGGATTCTCCAGGCAAGAATACTGGAGTGGGATGCCATGACCTTCTCCAGGGGATCGTCCCAACCCAGGGATTGAGCCCACATCTCCCAGATTGCAGGCAGATCATACTGTCTGAGCCACTAGGGAAGCCCAAAGAAATAAGTGATCTAAAAGGCAGTGAAAAATTCCTGGGTGAAGAACCGGAAAAAGACAATTTAAAAAAAATCCCTATATTCATCTACTAACTCCTGAGAAGCCTGATAATAGGCTGAAAAACTGACCAGAATTTTGAAAGTCTGGCTTTGGAGTCTTGTCTTGTGGGACAGACACCGGAAAGCACAGACCACCAGGCATAAGGACCCCGTGAATGCCTATTGTTTTAGATTAAATATGGAAATGCTAAAATCTATAGGCAAGGGTGAGCTAAGTGAATTAGAAATACACAGGGTTTCACAAGAATTACTGCTCACATTTCAATCATCTCTTGCATAAAACTGCCAAAAACAAATGTAAGTTTCTGGGTGTAGGGGGGAAACCCCTATTCCAGTCCTTAATTATTTCTACTTTTTGGGCACAATACATATAGCACATAACCAAAAATACCTAGGAATCTGAGATAAGACAATGTGAACAAAATCCAGTAGAAAAAACAGACAGTAGAAATATACTGTGGCTAGGACTTCCAATACCATGTTTAGTAGTCACAGTATGAGTGGGCATCCTTGTCTTGTTCCTGATCTTAAAGGAAAAGCTTTCAGCTTTTTACTATTGAGTATAATGTTTGCTGTGGGTTTGTCAGTGGCCTTATTATGTTAAAATATATTGCCTTTATATTGACTGTTGAGAGTTCTTCTCATTAATGAGTGTTGAATTTTGACAATTTTTTCCTGCATTTATTGAGATGATCATTTGGTTTTTTCTTTGTTTTGTTCAGATCATGTATCTCAACATCTTACGGATGTTGAACCATCTTTATATCCCTAGGATAAACCCCACTTAATCATGGTGTACTTTTTAAAAATGTATTGCTAAATTTGGTTTACCAAAATTTTTGTTGAGGATTATTGTATCAGTGATATTGGCTTGTAAATTTCTTTTCTTTCTTTCTTTCTTTCTTCTTTTTTTTTTTTTGTAGTGTTTTTATCTATTGGCATCAACGTTAAAGTATCTTTATCTATTGACAATATTGGCCTTATAGAATGAGTTTGGGAGTGTTTCCTCCTCTTCAGTTTTTTAAGTAGTTTGAGAAAGATAGCTCTTTCTTAAATGTTAATAGAACTTCCCTGTGATGCCGTCTAGTCCTGGATTTTCATCTACTGGGAACTTTTGATTACTAATTTAATTTCAATACTAGCAATCAATTTGTTCAGATTTTTCTGTTTCTTCCTGATTTATTCTTGGAAGTTTGCATGTTTCTAAGAAATTTTTCATTTCTTCTAGGTTGTCCAATTTTTAGTGCATACCTCTTCATAGTATTCCCTTTTGAGTGGTTGTATTCTCCAATACTGATTATAAGTTCTCCTCTTATAAAATTTACAATTTTATTTATTGGGACCCTCTGTCTCTTTCTTAATGAGCCTAGCTGAAGTCTTATCAATTTTATTTATCTTAAAAAACAAATGGGAGGATAATTATAATTGCATAGGTTCTCATCCCAAGAAGTGAGGGGTCTGAGCCCCACATTAGGCTCCCCAGCCACAGGGGGTTCTGCAATAGGAAGATGGACCCCAGAATTTTTGGTTTTGATGGCCAGTTAGGCTTACTTTTGGGAGAGCTGGAGGATTTGGGGAAGTAAAAAGACTACCCTCAAAGGATACACACAAAATCTCAAATAATCATGATTGGCAGTAGCAGTAATTTAAAAGAAGCCCAGTTCAGAGTCACCTGCTGATATTGGAGAGCCTCCCACAGAGGTAGAAGGCAATTGAAACTCACCCTTAGATGGGGACATAGATACTGGAAAGAGCCAATTTTGGGAGCTTATTCCATTGGCGCTGATAAGCAACATTTTAGAGTACTCCCACTAGCTTATTAGTGCTGGAATCTGACTCTGCCCACCAGCTGGGTGGCAGCAGTCTTCAGATTCCCCAGGTCAAGCAGCTACCTGGGCAAGTACATGGCCTGGCCCACAAGGAGGCCAGCTGCAGTAGGACCCCTTGAGCTTCCGGAAGCCCTAAGGCTTGCCCAGACCACTCAACAGCCCCAACCAAAGTGAGTGGCAGTAACCCTGGAACCCAGTCTTAACCTACCAAGGAGCAGGTACCAACCCAGGGACTTCCTTGGCTGTAATTCTGCCCACATGATGCTGACATCATCTCCAGAACATCTGAGGGCCCACAGCCAGAGACCCCAGGATGTGGTTCAGGCCATCAATGGACTGACACTATCCCTGGTACCTGGCCTCGCATACATGTAGGCAGACACCAGCCCTGGGACACCCTTGCACCCAAGCCACATCCAACAGTCAGACAAAATTAGTTTCAGAACACTTTGTGTCCCTCAATCAGGCATGTTATGATCAACCTCCACCCACCAGTGGGCCATCATCAGCTCTTGCAGTCCAAGGGACTCTAAAGAGTCTCCAACAACATAGTTCAGAAGCACCAATTTTTGGTGCTCAACTTTCTTTAGAGTCCAACTCTCACATCCATACATGACTACTGGAAAAACCATATCTTTGACTAGATGGACCTTTGTTGGCAAAGTAATGTCTCTGCTTTTTAATATGCTGTCAAGATTGGTCACAGCTTTTCTTCCAGGGAGCAAGTGTCTTTTAATTTCATGGCTGCAGTCACCATCTGCAGTGATGTTGGAGCCCCCCAAATAAAGTCTGCCACTGTTTCCACTGTTTCCCCATCTATTTGCCATGAAGTGAAGGGACAAGATGCTACGATCTTAGTTTTCTGAATGTTGAGTTTTAAGCCAACTTTTTCACCCTTCTCTTTCATTTTCATCAAGAGGTATATCTGAGGTTATTGACATTTCTCAGCAATGTTGATGCCAGCTTGTGATTCATCCAATACAGCATTTCTCATGATGCATTCTGCATGTAAGTTAAATAAGGAGGGTGACAATATACAATCTTGATGTATTTCTTTCCCTATTTGGAACCAGTCTGTTATTCCATGTCCAGTTCTAACTCTTGCTTCCTGACCTTCATACACATTTTTCAAGAGGCAGGTCAAGTGGTCTGCTATTTCCATCTCTTTAAGAATTTTCTAGAGTTTGTTATGTTCCACACAGTCAGAAGCTTTAGCATAGTCAATAAAGCAGAAGTAGATGTTTTTCTGAAGTTCCCTTGCTTTTTCTATGATCCAATGGATGTTGGCAATGTGATCTGTTGTTCCTCTGGCTTTTCTAAATTTAGCATGTACATCAGGAGGTTCTCAGTTTATGTACTGTTGAAGCCGAGTTTGGAGAATTTTGAGCATTACTTTGCTCACATGTGAGTAAAGTGCAATTGTGCAGTAGTTTGAACATTCTCTGTCATTGTCTTTCTTTGGGATTGGGATAAAAATTAATCTTTTCCAGTCCTGCAGCCACTGCTGAGTTTTCCCAATTTGTTCGCACAACGAGTGCAACACTTTAGCAGCAGCATCTTTTAGGATATGAAATACTCAGCTGGAATTCCATCACCTCCACTGGCTTTGTTTGTAGTGATGCTTTCTAAGGCCCACTTGACTTCCCACTCTAGAATGTCTGGCTCTAGGTGATTGATCACACCACCATAGTTATATAGGTCATGAAGATCTCTTTTGTATAGTTCTTCTGTGTATTCTTGCCACCTCTTCTTAATATCTTCTGCTTCTGTTAGGTCCATACTGTTTCTATCCTTTATTGTGTCCATCTTTGCATGAAATATTCCCTTGATATCTCTAATTTTCTTGAAGACATCTCTACTCTTTCTCATTCTATTGGTTTCCTCTATTACTTTGCACTGATTACTGAGGAAGGCTTTCTTATCTCACTTTGCTATTCTTTGGAACCCAGCATTCAGATGGGTATACCTTTCCTTTTCTCCTTTGCCTTTCACTTCTCTTCTTTCTCAGCTACTTGTAAGGTCTCTTCAGACAACTGTTTTAACTTTTTGCATTTCTTTTTCTTCGGAATGGTTTTGATCACTGCCTCCTGTATAATGTTATAAACCTCCATCCGTAGATCTTCAAGCAGCCTGTCTATCAGATCTAATCCCTAGAATCTATTTGTCACTTCCACTGTATAATTGTAAGGGATTTGATTTAGGTCACAACTGAATGGCCTAGTGGTTTTCCCTACTTTCTTGCATTTACATATGAGTTTTGCAATAAGAAGCTCATGATCTGAGCCACAGCTCCTGGTCTTGTTTTTGCTGACTGTATAGAGCTTCTCCATCTTTGGCTGCAAATAATATATCAATCTTATTTCAGTACTGACCATCTGGTGATGTCCATGTGTAGAGTCATCTCTTCCTTAGTTGGAAGAGGGTGTTTTCTATGTCCAGTACAGTCTCTTGGCAAAACTCTGTTACCCTTTGCCCTGCTTCATTTTGTACTCCAAGGTCAAACTTGCCTATTATACCAGGTATCTCTCAACTTCCTACTTTTGCATTCCAGTATCCTATGAGGAAAAGGAAGTCTTTTTTTGGTGTTAGTTCTAGAAGCTCATGTAGGTATTCACAGAACTGTTCAATTTCACCTTCTTCAGCATTAGTGATTGGGATTTCGACTTGGATTACTGTGGTGTTGAATAGTTTGCCTTGGAAACAAACAGAGATCATTCTGTTGTTTTGAGATTGCACCCAAGTACTGCATTTCATACTCTTTTGTTGACTATGAGGGTTACTCCATTTCTTCTAAGAGATTCTTCTTTACAGTAATAGATATAATGATCCTCTCAATTAAATTCACCCATTCCCTTCCATTTTAATTCACTGATTTCTAAGATGTCAGTGTTCACTCTTGCCATCTCCTGTTTGACCACTTCCGATTTACCTTGATTCATTGACTTAACATTCCAGATTGCTATACAATAATGTTCTTTACAATATTGAACTTTACCACCAGATACATCCACAACTGATCGTTTTTCCACTTTGGTTCAGCCTCTTCAAGCCTTTTGGAACTATTTCACTGCTCTTCTCCAGTAGCATATTGGAAACCTACAACTTAGGAGGTTTATCTTTCAGTGTCTTTTTTTTTTTTTTGCCTTTTCATATTGTTCATGGGGTTCTCAAGGCAAAAATGCTGAATTGGTTTGCCATTCCCGTCTCCAGTGGACCACATTTTATCAGAACTCTCCACCATCACCTCTATGTCTTGGGTGGTCCTAAAGACATGGTTCATAGTTTAATTAACTTACACAAAGCTGTGATCCATGTGATCACTTTGCTTAGTTTTCTGAAATTGTGATTTTCATTATCTCTGTCCTCTGATGGATGAGGATAAGGGGCTTGTGGAAGCATCCTGATGGGAGGGATTGGCTGTGAAGAAAACTGATTTTTGCTGTGGTGGGCAAGGCCATTCTCAGTACATCTTTAATCCAATTTTTTGCTGATGATTGGGGCTATGTTCCTTCCCTGTTGTTTGGTGTGAGGCTAAATTATGGTAGGAGTAATGGTGAAAAGAAAGAAAACGAAGTCACTCAGTCATGTCCAACTCTTTGTGACCCCATGGACTGTAGCCCACCAGGCTCCTCCATCCGTGAAATTTTCCAGGGAAGAGTACTGAGTGGGTTGACATTTCCTTCTCCAGGGTATCTTCCTGACCCAGGGATCGAACCTCAGTCTCCTGTGTTGCAGGCAGACGCTTTTACTGTCTGAGCCACCAGGGAGGCCCAGGAGTAACGGTGAACTCCTCCAAAAGTACTTATGCTAGCATGCCACACCTCCGAGGACTGCTCATGTTAGTGTTCCTGACACCATGGCAGGCCACTGTTGACCCATGCCTCCGCCAGAGACTCCCAAACACTCTCATGCAAGTCTGGCTTAGTCTCTTGTGGGATAACTGCTCCTTTCTCTTGGGTGCTGGTGCATATGGGTTTTGTTTATGCTCCCCAAGAGTCTCTGTTGCCCCAGTCCTGTGGAAGTCTGTAATCAAATCCCGCTGACGTTTAACAGCAGATTCCCTAGGGATTCTCAGTCTCATTGCCAGTTCCCCATGTTGGGAAGTTTGTATTGGAGCCTAGAGGTTTTTCAACAGTGCAAGAACTTCTTTGGTATAATTTTTCTCCAGTTTGTGGGTGTATTATTCAGATGTAAAAATGAATGAAATCTTGCCTTTTGTGATTTGGATGGATGGACCCTAGAATATATTATGCTAAGTGAAATAAGTCAGATAGGGAGAGACAAACATTGCATGATTTTACTTATATGTGGAATATGAGCAAGCATAACTAAAAAGAAAGAGTAAGATACAGAGAACAAACAGGGGGTTACAACAGGGGAGAGGGATGAGGTGAGATGAGAAATAAGTCAGGGAAATTAAGAGGTACAAAGTTTTGTTTACAAAATCACAGGTATGAAATATATGTCATGCAGTACATAGTAAATAATTAGTAATATCTTTATATGGTAACAGTAACTAGACTTATCATGGTGATCATTTTGAAATGTATAGAAATTTTTAAGCACTATATTGAGTACTATGAAGTAATGTACTGTAGTTCAATTTTATTTCAAAAGGAAACAGATTGATAGAAAAAGACATGAAATTTGTGGTTACCACAGGTAGGGGGTGAGAGGTGGGGGTATTAGATGAAGGTAGTTGAAAGGTACAAACTTATGTTGTAAGAATACTAGAGATATAGTGTACAACATGATAATAAACATGGCTGTATGTTTTATATCAAAATTAAAAGAGTAAATCTTAAAGAGTTCTCCTCGCAATGAAAACCTTTTTTTTTCTCTTTCTTTAATGTTGTATCTATATGAGGTGATGGAATTCCACTAAACCTACCGAGGTAATATTTCATGATGCATATAAGGCAAATAGTACATTTTACACCTTAAACTTATAGTGCTATACATTAATTATATCTCAATAAAACAGGGGGAAAAGAGCAGAGGGTTGGTTTTTTACAGTCCCCTGGTAAACTTCACTGGTTCTCAAACCAATTAAGGAGGCTTATCTTTCCGGTGTCAGGCTCCAGGGCTGGGGTGCCTAACATGGGCGCTCTCACTCCTTATGGGAGATCTCGTCAGATCCCAGGGCTGGGGTGCCTAACGTGATCACCCTCGCTCCTTATGGAAGATCTCTAAGCAAGTGATCTCTCCCTCTTCTTCTGGTCACCCACTGGTGTTGTGGGTCCTCACTAGATTCTTTTCCCCTTCTACCATAGTGTGGTTCTTTCTGTTCAATGGTCATTGTAGAAGTGTCCTTATGCTAGTCTTTTGGTTGTTCTCAGTAAGAGTGGCTCTATTTGTGGTGATACTTCAGTTGCTAAGTCATGTCCTACTCTTGCAACTCCATGGACTGTAGCCCATCGGGCTCCTCTTTTCTTGGGATTTTCCAGGCAAGAATGCTGGAGTGGGTTTCCATTTCCTTCTCAAGCGGATCTTTCCAACCAGGGAGTGAATATACATCTCCTGCATTGGCAGGCAGATTCTTTATCATTAGTGCCACGTGGGAAGCTTTATTTGTAGTTGTTTTAATACGTTCATCTTCATGGATGGAGGTGAACTAGGGGGTCTTTCTACTCTCATCTTGACCCCATTCCCTAAGTAATCATGTAATCATTTTTTTAATTAGGTTTTAATTTATCATGCCCTTTGTTAAAATATAAGTGTATGCACACATATGTGCTTTGTGCTAAGTGTTAAGTCACTTCAGTCATGTTTGATTCTGTGTGACCCTGTGGACTGTAGCCAGTCAGGCTCCTCTTTCCATGGGATTCTCTAGGCAAGAATACTGGAGTGGGTTGCCAGGCCCTCTTCCAGGGGATCTTCCCAACCCAGGGATTGAACCCAAGTTTCTCATATCTCCTTCACTAGCAGACAGGTTCTTTACCATGAGCACCACCTGGGAAGTTCACACACACACAGATATATACACAAGATGGCAGAATAGAAGGATGTGTGCTCATTTCTAAAATTACAACTCACTGCTGGACAACCATTGGCAGGAGAATGTTGGATCCCACTGGAAGAAGATATCCCATGCCCAAAGGCAAAAGAGAAGCCCCAACAAGATGGTAGGAGGGGTGAAATCACATTTAGACTCAAACCTCATATCCACCAGAGACACTCAGAGGGCTCAAACAAAACCGTGTGTGCACTAGGACCCAGACAACTCACAGACACTGAGTCAGACCTGACTCTGAGAGTTTGAGTGTCTCCTGTGGAGGCATGGGTCAGCAGTGGCCTCCCGTGGGGACAGGGAATCTAGCTGCGGCAGACCTGGGAGGTGTGGCATGTGGCATAAGTCTTCTTAGAGAAGATTCATTGCCCCATTATAAAGCCACTGAGCAGACGACCCACAAAATGGAGAGCAATTATTTCAAAGAATTTCTCACACTGTTATGGAAGTTCTAGGACCCACAGCAGATTTCACAACCTGGGGATCCAGCACAGGGACTGAAAACTCCTAGGGAATTTGACTTTGAAGACCAGTCGATTGATTACAAAATTTCCACAGGACTGGGAAACAGACTCTTGGAGAACATAAACCTTGAGCTCACTGGGACCCAGGAGCAGTGATCCCACAAGAGACTGAGCCAGACTTTCCTGTAAGTGCCCAGGACTCTCTGATGGAGGTGTGGGGTGACAGTGGCCTGCCATGGGGTCAGGGACACTGAGTACAACAATCCTGGGAGCTGTGGCATGCCGGCATAAGTCCTTTTGAAGAAGCTGTCATTGTCCCTACCAGAGTTTAGCATTAGGGGAGGGAATGCAGCCCCACACATCAGCAGAAAATTGGATTAAAGATTTATTGAGCATGGCTTTGCCCACTAGAGGAGAGAAAGGCCCAATTTTACCCACAGCCAGTCCCTCCAACCGAAAGCTTGCCAAGCCTCTTATCCTTATCCATCAGAAGGCAGACAGAATGAAAACCACAATCACAGAAAACTAATCAAACTTATCACATTGATCACAGCCTTCTCTAACTCAATAAAACTATGAGCCATGCCATGTAGGGTCTCCCAAGAAGGAAGGGCCATGGTGGTGAGTTCTGACAAAATGTGGTCTGCTGAGAAGGGAATGGCAAACCACTTCAGTATTCTTGCCTTGAGAACCCCATGAACAATATGAAGGTAAAAAGATATGACACTGAAAGATGAACTCTCCAGGTCAGTAGGCGCCCAAACTCCAGAAAGAATGAAGAGATGGAGTCAAAGCAAAAGCAACACCCAGTTGCAGATGTGACTGATGATGAAAGTAAAGTCCGTTGCTGTAAAGAACAATATTGCATAAGAACTTGGAATGCTAGGTCCATGAAGCAAAGTAAATTGGAAGTGGTCAAGTAGGAGATGGCAAGAGTAAACATTGACAATTTAGGAATCAGTGAACTAAAATGGACTGGAATGGGGACCTTTAATTCAGAAGACCATTATATCTATGACTGTAGGCAAGAATCCCTTAGAAGAAATGGAGTAGCCTTCATACTCAACAAAAGAGTATGAAATGCAGCACTTGGGTGCAATCTCAAAAATGACAGAATGCTCTCTCTTCATTTCCAAGGCAAAACATTCCATATCACAGTAATCCAAGTCTATGCCCCAACCACGAATGCTGAAGAAGCTGAAGTTGAATGGTTCTAGGAAGACCTATGAGACCTTCTAGTACTAGCACCAAAAAAAAAAAAAAAACAAACAGATGTCCTTTTCATCATAGGCGATTGGAATGCAAAAGTAGGAAGTCAAGAGATACCTGGAATAACAGGCAAGTTAAGCCTCGAAGTACAAAATGAAGCAGTACAAAGGATAACAGAGTTTTGCCAAGAGAATGCACTGGTCATAGCAAATACCCTCTTCCAACAATGCAAGAGATGATGCTACACATGTATATCACCATATAGTACTGAAATCAGATGAAGTTTATTCTTTGCAGCTGAAGGTGGAGAAGATTTATACAGTCAGCAAAACAAGACCTGCTCAGATGTTGAACTCCTTATTGCAAAACTCAGACGTAAATTAAAGAAAGTAGGGAAGACCACCGGAGAAGGCAATGTTACCCCACTCCAGTACTCTTGCCTGGAAAATCCCATGGACGGAGAAACCTGATAGGCTGCAGCCCATGGGGTCGCTAAGAGTTTGACACGACTGAGTGACTTCACTTTCACTTTTCACTTTCCTGCATTGGAGAAGGAAATGGCAACCCACTCCAGTGTTCTTGCTTGGAGAATCCCAGGGACGGGGGAGCCTGGTGGGCTGCCGTCTATGGGGTCGCACAGAGTTGGACACGACTGAAGTGACTTAGCAGCAGCAGCAGGGAAGACCACTAGACCATTCAGGTACAACCTAAATCAAATCTCTTATGATTATACAGTGAAAGTGACAAATAGATTAAAGGGATTAAATCTGATAGAGTGCCTGAAGAACTATAGATGGAGGTTTATAACATTGTACAGGAGACACTAATCAAAACCATCCCCAAGAAAAAGAAATAAAGCAGGCAAAATGGTTGTCTGAGGAGACTTTACAAATAGCTGAGAAAAGAAGAGAAGTGAAAGGCAAAGTAGAAAAGGAAAGGTATACCCATCCTAGTGTTCCCTGGTGGCTCAGAGGATAAAGCATCTGCCCGCCAGGAGGGAGACCCGGGTTCGATCCCTGAGTTGTTGGGAAGATCCCTGGAGAAGGAAATGGCAACCCACTCCAGTATTCTTGCCTGGAGAATCCCATGGACAGAAGAGCCTGGTGGGGTCCAGTCCACAGGGTCACACAGAGTCAAACGTGACTGAAGTGACTTGGCACTTCAGTACGCAAAGAGTCGGACATGACTGAGTGAGTTCACTTCACATACCCATCCTAATGCAGATTTCCAAAGAACAGCAAGAAGAGACAAGAAAGCCTTCCTAAGTGATCAATGCAGAGAAATAGAGGATAACAAAAGAATGGGAAAGACTAGAGATTTCTTCAAGAAAACTAGAGATACCAAGGGAACATTTCATGCAAAGATGGGCTCAATAAAGGACAGAAATGGTATGGAAGCAGAAGATATTAAGAATAGGTGACAAGAATACACAGAGCTGTACAAAAGAGATCTTCATGACCCAGATAACCATGATGGTGTGATCACTCACCTACAGCCAGACATCCTGGAGTGTAAAGTCAAGTGGGCCTTAAGAAGCATCACTACAAAAAAACCTAGTGGAGGTGATGGAATTCCAGTTGAGCTATTTCAAATCCTAAAAGATGCTGCTGTGAAAATGCTGCACTCAATACGCCAACAAATTTGGAAAACTCAGCAGTGGCCACAGGACTGGAAAACGTGTTTTATTCCAATCCCAAAGGCAATGCCAAAGAATGTTCTAAACTGCACAATTGCACTCATCTCACATGTTAGCAAAGTAATGCTCAAAATTCTTCAAGCCAGGCTTCAACACTATGTGAACTGAGAACTTCCAGATGTTCAAGCTGGATTCAGGAAAAGGCAGAGGAATCAGAGATCAAATTGCCAACATCCATTGGACCACAGAAAAAGCAAGAGAGTTTCAGAAAGACATATACATCTGCTTCATTGATTTGCTAAAGACTTTCACTGTGTGGAACACAACAAACTGTGGAAAATGCTTCAAGAGATATGAATACCGGATCACTTTACCTGCCTCCTGAGAAATCTGTATGCAGGTCAAGAAGCAACAGTTAGAACCAGACATGACAAAATGAACAGGTTCAAAATTGGGAGAGGAGTACATCAAGGCTGTATATTGTCACCCTGCTTATTTACTAACACGGAGAGTACAGAATGCAAAATTCTGGGCTGGATGAAGCACAAACTGGAATCAAGATTGTTGGGAAAAATATCAATAACCTCAGATAAGCAGGTGACACCACCCTTATGGCAGAAACTGAAAAGGAACTGGAGAGCTCTGCAATGAAAGTGAAAGAGGAGAGTGAAAAAGCTGGCTTACAACTCAACACTCAAAAAACCAAGGTCATGGCATGCGGTCCCATCATTTCATGGCAAATGATGTGGAAATGGGGAAAAAATGGAAACAGTAACAGACTTTATTTTCTTGGGCTCCAAAATCACTGTAGGTGGTGACTGCAGCCATGAAATTAAAAAGAAGTTACTCCTTGGAAGAAAAGCTGTGACAAAACCTAGACAGCATATTAAAATGCAGAGACATTGCTTTGCCGACAAAGGTCCATCTAGTCAAAGCTGTGGTTTTCCAGTAGACATGTATGAATGTGAGAAGTGGACCATAGTTTAAGCTAAGTGCCAGAGTATTGATGCTTTTGAACTGTGGTGTTGGAGAACACTCTTGAGTATCCCTTGAACTGCAAGGAGATCCAACCAGTCCATCCGAAAGGAAATCAGTCCTGAATACTCATAGGAAGGACTGATGCTGAATCTGATGCTTCAATATTTTGGCCACCTGATTGGAAGAGCTGACTCATTGGAAAAGGCCCTGATGCTGGGAAAGATTGAAGGTGGGAAGAGAAGGGGACAACAGAGGATGAAACGGTTGGATGGCATCTCCAACTTGATGGACATGAGTTTTAGCAAGATCCTGGAGTTGGTGATGGACAGCAAAGCCTTGCATGCTGCAATCCATGGGGTCACAAAGAGTCAGACATGACTGAGTGACTGAACTGTCTGCATTACTCTTTCTCTTTCTTATCAAAGTAGCATACTATATATTCATTTTGCTTTTTAACTTAGCAGTATGTTAATATGTTGGGGATTTCCCAATGGCTCAGAGGTAAAGAATCTGCCTGCTGTGCTGGAGACACAGGAGACATGGATTTGATCCCTGAGTCAGGATGATTCCCTGGAGAAGGAAATGGCAATCGCTCCAGTGTTCTTGCCTGAAAAATCCCATGGACAGAGAAGCTTAGTGGGCCACAGTTCATAGTGCTTCAAAGAATCAGACATGATTGAGTGACTGAGCGCACACACACACACACACACACACACACATATTAATATGTGGAAATGTTCCAGTCTCTTTTAAATAATTTAATAGTACTACATTCTGTGACTGCACCATGCTTTCTTCAACCAGTCCCATCTGTGTCATTTCTAGCCTCTTACTGCCACAGATAGTGCTGCAGTGCATAGTCATGTGTGTACATCTTTTTGTATTATTGCAGCTCTAATACTATTGTTGGATCAAAGAGTAAGAACATAAGTAATCCTCTAGTCATCAAATTAAACAATTTGATTACATTAAAATTAAGAGTTTTAAGAAAGACATCTCTAAGAGGATGGAAAAGCAAATCACAGAGCAAAATATGTTATTTGCAACCCTGGGGATAAAGGACATAACTGCTCTCCTGTCAGAGTATTTGGTTTGTTTCCTAACTTCCTTGTTTTCTAACTGTATGGCTTTGGATGGCTATTTATCTTTTTGTGTCTGTTTCCTTATTCTTACAATGGAGATGATAATAGTAACTGCCTCACAGTGTTATGAGGATCAAGTGTGCTAATGAATCAGGGCTCAGCACAAATTAGAGCTCAATACAGTTGTTCCTTCTTTCACTCTCACCCATTGAAGAAGGAAATGGCAACCCACTCCAATATTCTTGCCTGGAGAATCCCAGAGACGGTGGGCTGCCGTCTATGGGGTTGCACAGAGTCGGACACGACTGAAGTGACTTAGCAGCAGCAGCAGCAGCAGCAGTTGTTCCTTAATATCCAGGACTGATTCCAGGGCTCTCCAGAGTTACCATGTCTCTTGTGAACAATGACATAGTCCAGTCAGCCCTCTGTATCTTTAGGTTCAGCATCCACAGATTTAATCAACTGCTAATTAGCAGATTATGTGGACGTAAAACCCAAAGATATGGAGAGCCTAGTGTGTATATTAGCAATTAGTTGTTTGAGCCCTGGGTTGGGAAGATCCCCTGGAGAAGGAAATGACATCCACTCCAGTACTATTGCCTGGAAAATCCCGTGGACAGAGGAGCCTGGTAGGCTACAGTCTATGGGGTTGCAAAGAGTCGGACACGACTGAGCAACTTCACTTTCCTCTTTCTTTCCTCTCCTTCTCTTCATTGCTATTGTCGTTGTTATTATTATCATTATTGCTATTCTCTCAAGCCACAGTTAATGCAGAGATACTAAACAATCTTTTAAAGTCAGAAAACATCTAGTTTCCTTTCTATTAAGATTCCAATCCTGTAAGAAGAAGTCTTCTTAGGGAGACCACCCATTTTCTTTTGAGAACCACTATCAGAGCTTGAGCCTGGGGGCATAAGGTAGTTCTTAATTTAATTACCCTGATCATTGCCCCTATTGACTTTTCTGATTATTGGAATCCTTTGAATTTGGAGCTTCTCCAAAGTGCCCCTTGAGAATTGTACTGCTCTTAGGTATGTTGGACAGATGTCTTGTCTGCTATAGTTTCTCTATATGATTCCAGAGATTTCCAGATATTGTGAATTTGTCCACATTTCTATCCCATTGATTTCTTTATCATTTTCTAGTACTATTGTGTTCTTTTTCTTTAAAAATATATTGAGATTTTGGTCATTTTGACAGCACCTTTGGAGAGAGGAGGTAGATAGATATATGTGCTCATATTGCTACACTGAACAGAGGTATTTCTGTTTGATCTTATTGTTTGTTCAGAATTAGACTGTATTTGACTCTTGTTATGTAGACATGCTTTCTGATTGCTCCTCTCTAGATTAGCTTAATTTCTGTGTTTTCCCCTTATCTCCTGATTATGTCTCTGATTCTCTTCTTATACATCACAAGCTTTAAATCTGTCAAGGAGCTAGCCCCTAGAATAATGCCCCAGTTTGCCATTAAATGAATTTTTGAGTAATTTGCATTAAATATGGCATTTCCCTCTATTTGTAGATGTATTTTCATCCAAGCACTTTCTTCAAAATGTATCACAATTCTCAGTGGTTTATCATTTGTTACAAGTACTTGGTCATGGGGAAAATATTGGCCTCTTGCTCAATCTTGGCCTCCCAAACCTCTGCTGCTGTAGATTTCCAATTCACAAGATTGGCTGAGAAAGTAATTTATGGCTCATGGACTCCTGCTGTAGTAATTCAATAGAGGCAATAAAATGGTAGGGAAGACATAGGTTAAGAGTAGGGATACAGCTACAGACCTTTCATTCAATTTGCAAATTCACAGAAGAGCATGGCAAAATTGGGCTCAATTCAAACTTGTTTTATTATACAATGTATCTGATTTTTGATGTAGACATGGCAGTAAAAGCCTCTACACAGTGATGATCAAGGGGGTAGATTCATTCTCATTCTGGTTGGTCTCTGGTATAGATGATAGGCTGCAGAGAAAGGATCTGAGAAGTCTAAACAGCAGCCTAGAGCTCAGGTCAAATAGTCTGGGGTTCAGGGGACAAATATTGCTTCTATAGGACATGGAAATATAAAATAGAAAACCACAGAAACTGTCACTTCCCAAGATTGGGCAAACTCAACAGAATGTTATAGCCTGGGACAGCCAGTGGCTGGCCAGGGGTCACCCAGAGCCTACTCAGTGAGGTGGGTGGGGCTCTGAAAAGACCTCCAATCCTGGGGAGGATGACCTCTGGCCAGACTGGGGTTCATTCTGCAGACTGTAGCTGGGGAAAGTAGGGATTAGTATGAATCTTTGCTTCTTCCAATTGTTCCTCTGGGTTTTCAACATAGCTTCCATCTCTAAGACCTATTGCTCTTTGCTGGGTTCCTGTTTTTTTGCCACTCATAAAGATCATTATTCTTAGAGTTGGGTGGTGGGTGAAATTAATGTTTCTGTGCTCCTCCTTGCCAGCCTCAGATCTCATGACAGGAGCCAGTGTAAGCAGAATCTTGAATCAAGCAGGCCCCAAGGATTGCAGCCAGTGCCATCAGAACTTTCTCTGCCTTAGGGTTTTTTTTTGTTGTGTTTTGTTTTGTTTGTTTCATAACGTTTGACATAGTGATAGTATTGATGCTGATGCTGACAGACCTTGCAACTTTGTCCTGCCAACTGCTTCTGCCAAAGCTAGAATGTGAAAGAGCAGCAACAGATGTCACCATCACCACTGAAGTTATCTGCTAAGAGATTATATGCGTGTGGTACTGGAGAGAGGAGAAGGACAGAGGAGGACACACTTGAAATGTACTGGCCACCCCAGCTTAGACTACAGAACACAGCAGAGCTCACAGGTGGTTTCTTATTTTCCTTTCCTGAGGTGACTTCCCACAACTCCCCAGCTGCCTCTTGGCTTCATCCAAATCTGCCATTTCTTGGTGAGCATTCAGATGATGAGCCATGCTTAGCTGCCAGTCGGCACACTTTTAGGTCTTCCAAGCAGAGATTAGGTCACCATTGACCTAGTTCCCTGACCTCTAATCTTTCAAAATCAGTGAAAATCAGTTTTCCTATTTTATTTTGGCAGCACAGTGTGGCATGTGGGATCTTAGTTCTCCAACCAGGGTTGGAACTGGCACCCCCATCCCCCACCCCCACAGTGGAAGTATAGCATCTTAACCACTGGCCCATGAAGGAAGTCCCTTTCCTCTTTCTTGAATCTTTTTCAATACCAGAACAAAAGCTAATGCTGCTCAGGTTTAGTCCTCCCAGAAATTAATGTTACCATGATTTTGCTATTAATATGCAGGTTATTAAAGGCTATGAATAATTCTAGGATACTGAGTCAGTTTCTCTATACCTTGGTGTTCCTGTTTCTAAAGTGGCAGGTAGAATTCATGAAGTTTAATACTTATTGAACACTTGATATATGTCAGACACTATTTTAAGCACTTTACATTTATGAACTTATTTAATTATTATGGCAATCTTGAGAGGTGGGTATTTTTATTATTATTATCCCTATTTTGCAGATGAAGAAACTGAGACATAGAGAGTGTAAGCAACTTTTCCATGCAGCTAGAGGTGGTAGAGTTAAGGTTAACTCTAGGCAACTATGCTCCAGATCTTCTATTCACCATGTTACACTGCCTCTGGAGTTTCTTCCAGTTTTAAGATCTCCACAATTTTGTCAAGTACTAGCTTTTCTTTTTCTTTCCTTTTCTATTTTTCCTTATCACAGGGAACTGGATTGCTAGAGTTCAGGACTTTAAATGATTCTGAATTTCTCATCCTAGTAGAAGTGTAATCGTTCATATATAGTTTGTTAGGCTTCTAGCCTTTTCTTGACTTGTGAGTGCCTAGAACTGCCCATCATGTACACTAGGCTATTCCTCAACCCCCAGGAATGTCTGCTGACTTCTCAGATCAAGTGTCAACTTCATCAGATTACCTTCAGAGCTTTCCAACTGTATGGATTTGTGTTTCTTGTGTGATATCATTGCTTTCTAACACATTCCTCCTTACAGTAAAACTTGTATGCTTGTTTTTTTATCCTCCCACTTTATTTTGCACGGAATATTTTGCTTTCATGTGAGAACTGTTTACGTTTGTTTCCTTCTCAGTTTATAATGTGTTTTCAGATACCTTATTCCATTCAGATACCTTATCTCATGACAAACCTCTGAGGCATCTACATGGATTATTATAAACATTAATCATATAAATTATTAATATAAATATAAATATTAATTTTTCTACTTCCAGGCATACCCACCCCAATTTCTGCCTCCTCAGAGCAGTCAAAGGAATCATTCAGAATGAATAAGTCTATCCATATCACTTCCTTGCTTACAACCTTTCAGTGGATCCTCATGCTCATAGATTTTGCTGTTTTCCACCCTTCCTGCCTCTTTCTCCTCATGCTCCTCTCTCCACCATGTGACTTAGCAATGTTGAACTAAGTGTGGGTCCCAGAACTCACCACATCTCACACCTCTGATCTTTGCTCTTGCTCTTCCTGGGTATCACTTGCCATCTTCTTTTGTTGCTTCTCTAATTCCTATTGTCTTTTATGATTGTGGGGCCAGCTTGTCCAGGCAATTTCTCTTTCAGCATTCCTGTTCCAAGATCATGCCCTTCAAATGTGTCCATCCACATTCTAATACTCATCAGTTTGTATTGAAATGATCTGTTGGTAACGTGCCTTCTCAAACTACGTTTACTCTTGAAGTACATAGACTATATCAGATATACCTTTGAAGCTTTTGAATCCTCAGATCTTAGCACTGTTGCTGCTTGCTGCTAAGTCACTTCAGTCATGTCTGATTCTATGTGACCCCACTGCTAAATTCTAATAAATAAAGTATGTAGACCTCGCTGAATCCTTATTTTATTGATCAGTCAGCTGAATCTGAGAAAGATTACATCAACTTATTCAGGCCTCATGGCTGAAAGTGAACTGGGACTAGATTTCAGGACTGTCAGTGCCTAAAACGCTTGCCCAAGTTCTAAATATGTAAAATTATGCAGAATAATTTCCCTCCTGTCTTATATAAATCTCTCCCATTTTTTTCAAATAGTTTCTCAAGATATATCTTCTCCAGTCTTCTCCCTCAGCTCAAGCTTATAATGACTCCATTTACTGGATTATCTATTTTATATCACATTTCTCCCACTTACCCCTAATCTTTAGATAAGGAACTGCCTCGTCTTTCCTCTCTACCTCATTGCTAAAAAGGTCATCCAGTGGGCCCCAAACAGTGCTTTCCTTCTGACTGAGATACATCAAAAGAAACCTCAATGCACATGAACAGCACACTTGCCCAGTTTGTAGAAATAGTCACTAAGCTCCATTCTGTGACTAAGGCTGGACCTCCTTTGGTTCTCCTTCATTTCTTCCAGTGAAAAGTACTATGTCGATTTCCCACTACACCCCATTTCTTTGAGACATCTTCATATGGCTGAATAGTCCTAGTATCTGACAAAACCTGAACAGACTTGTCTTCTTCCTATGGTATAGTAGAAAAAGCAAGGGCCTTAGAATCAAAAGACCTGGATTTGTGTCCCAGGTCTTTGAGACCCTGTCTCTCATCTGAATATTAGGAATCAAATAGGTTATGTCCTGTTTAATTTACAGATCTAACTGTAGGATGAAATGAGATAAATGCATGTGAAATGTATTTTTAAAATTTCAAATATATATAACATATGTAACACTGTGTGTGTGTTAGTCACTCAGCTGTGTCAGACTCTTTGTAACACCATGTACTGTAGTCTGCCAGGCTCCTCTGTCCATGGGATTCTCCAGGAAAGAATATTGGAGTGGATTGCCATTCCCTTCTCAAGGGATCTTCCTGAACCAGGGATTGAACCCAGGTCTCCTGCATTGCAGGCAGATTCTTTGCTATTTGAATACAGTTTTTCCTTATTGCTTGTGGACTCTATATTTGAAAATTTGTCTACAGTTTATTTGTAACCTCAAAATAAATACTTGTGGCACATTTATGGTCATTTGCAGATGCGAACAGGGCTGTGAAAAATTTGAGTGATTAAACATGCATGTTCTCATCCAAGGGGGAATAAAGTGTTAGTGTGCCTTCTTGTTTCAGCTCATACTGCAAACAAGTGTTATTTTCACAATGTATCTAGTGCCATGTTTTTTTTTTTTTTTTTTACATTTTTGTGCTTTTTGCTTGCTGGTTCATGGCTTAAAATATCCCTCGAGCACAGTGCTGAAATGCTGTCTCATGTTCCCAAGTGCAAGAAGGCTATGATTTGTCTTATGGGGAAATTAGATGTATGAAATAAGCTTTACTAAGGTATGAATTATAGTACTGATGATTATGAGTTCAATGTTAATGTACCAACAATATATAATTAAATCGGATGTCTTTAAACAGAAGCACACATAAAATAAGATTGTGTATTGATTGCCTGATGATAATGCTGTGACCAGAGACTCTATAAGAGCAATGGTTTTGTACTTTCTAGTTCAGTGTCTGTGGTAACTTTATAAAATATAATTACCATGAATAATGATAATCAACTGCATATTATTTTAAGAGAATCTTCTCCCTTGAGGCCACTGCTAGCTTGTTTTTTAACTAGTCCCATTCCTTAGCCCAGTGGTCCTCAAACTTATTTTGCTCCTAAGGATTATGAAGGAGGCTGTTGAAGTGAAAATCCTAGACCACAACCCCAGAGATGCAGACGGAGCAAATTTTTATGCAGATAATGTTCCAGGAGTACATGTGGAGAAACCCTGGTTCAGATAAATGCTCTTGGGTGGCATAGAGCTTGACAGGTTATGGACAGCCACCACCTTATCATGCTATGACCAGAAAATCTTCTGAAGAATTTCTGTCAAACCCAGTCCTCTGAGAATCTTTTCTCCTGGCCTGGCCCCAATTCCTGTATGTGCTCTTTCTTATCTTTCACTAGAGTTATGGAACCAGGGATGAGGGGAAGGCCTAGGAGGGAAAAAGGGAATGACCACACTAGTAATATCATTCAAGCATTTGAGGTTTTGGAGAATCCTAGGCACTTTTTAAAAAACTAAGATCGTGACATCTGGTCCCATCACTTCTTGGCAAATACATAGGGAAACAATGGAAATAGTGAGAGACTATTTTTGAAGGCTCCAAAATCACTGCAGACAGTGATTGTGGCCATGAAATTAAAAGACGCTTGCTCCTTGGAAGAAAAGCACTGACAATCCTAGACAGCATATTGAAAAGCAGAGATATTGCTTTACTGACAAAGGTCCATATAGTAAAAACTATGGTTTTCCTAGTAGTCATGTATGGATGTGAGAGTTGGACTATAAAGAAAGCTGAGTGCCAAAGAGCTGATGCTTTTGAACTGTGTATTGGAGATAATCCTTAAGAGTTCCTTGGACAGCAAGGAGATCAAACCAGTCAATCCTAAAGGGAGTCAGTCCTGAATATTCATTGGAAGGACTGATGCTAAAGCTGAAGCTCTGATACTATGGCCACCTGATACAAAGAACTGACTCATTGGAAAAGACCCTGATTCTGGGAAAGATTGAAGGCAAGAGGAGAAAGGGAAGACAGAGGATGAGATGGTTGGATGGCATCACCGACTCAATGGACATGAGTTTGAGCAAGGTCAGGGAGTTCGTGATGGGCAGAGAAGCCTGGTGTGCTGCAATCCATTTGGTTGCAAAGAGTCAGACGTGACTGAGGGACTGAACTGAACTAAGGCACATCTGATCTTCAAATCTTTTCTAAATTGTGTCCTAAGATGTGGATGAGGTGAAGACAAATTGTACCCCCCTAATCCCCATCTACAAACACCAGACTGAGTATCAACATGGCCACTGAAATCACATTAGTGCTTCACACCAGAGAAGAGGTAACACTGGACAGTACGCAAATTCATTGTATTTTGTCAAGGAAATGCAAGTGAGTTTCCTACAAGAATTTACTTTTCTAATTAACTTCATCTCCCAAATATGACAAGAATTTTAGAGACTTTTTAGTTTTTATTTTTAAATTTTACTTTATTTTACTTTACAATACTGTATTAGTTTTGCCATACATCAACATGAACCCACCACGGGTGTACATGAGTTCCCAAACATGAACCCCACTCCAACCTCCCTCCCCATACCATCTCTCTTGGTCATCCCAGTGCACCAGCTCCAAGCATCCTGTATCCTGCATCAAACCTAGACTGGTGATTCGTTTCTTACATGATATTATACATGTTTCAATGCCATTCTCCCAAATCATCCCACCCTCTCCCTCTCCCTCTGAGTCCAAAAGTCTGTTCTATACATCTGTGTCTCTTTTGCTGTCTCGCATACAGGGTTATCATTACCATCTTTCTAAATTCCATATATATGCATTAATATACTGTATTGGTGTTTTTCTTTCTGGCTTACTTCACTCTGTATAATCAGCTCCAGTTTCATCCACCTCATTAGAACTGATTCAAATGTATTCTTTTTAATGGCTGAGTAATACTCCATTGTGTATATGTACCACAGCTTTCTTACCCATTTCTCTGCCAATGGACATCTAGGTTGCTTCCATTTCCTGGCTATTATAAACAGTGCTGCAATGAACATTAGGGTACACGTGTCTCTTTCAATTCTGGTTTCCTTGGTGTGTATGCCCAGCAGTGGGATTGCTGGGTCATAAAGCAGTTCTATTTGTAGTTTTTAAGGAATCTCCACACTGTTCTCCATAGTGGCTATACTAGTTTGCATTCCCACCAACAGTGTAGGAGGGTTCCCTTTTCTCCACACCCTCTCCAGCATTTATTGCTTGTAGAGTTTTGGATTGCAGCTATTCTGACTGGTGTGAAATGGTACCTCATTGTGGTCTTGATTTGCATTTCTCTGATAATGAGTGATTTTGAGCATCTTTCATGTGTTTGTTACCATCTGTATGTCTTCTTTGGAGAAATGTCTATTTAGTTCTTTGGCCCATTTTTTGATTGGGTCGTTTGTGTTTCTGGAATTGAGCTGCAGGAGTTGCTTGTATATTTTTGAGATTAGTTGTTTGTCAGTTGCTTCATTTGCTATTATTTTCTCCCATTCAGAAGGCTGTCTTTTCACCTTGCTTATAGTTTCCTTAATTATAGCAATCAGAATCCAACAACACATTAAAAAGATCATACACCATGACCAAGTGGGCTTTATCCCAAGGATGCAAGGATTCTTCAATATCCGCAAATCAATCAATGTAATTCACCACATTAACAAATTGCAAAATAAAAGCCATATGATTATCTCAATAGATGCAAAGAAAGCCTTTGACAAATTTCAACATCCATTTATGATAAAAACTCTCCAGAAAGCAGGAATAGAATAAACATACCTCAACATAATAAAAGATATATATGACAAACCCACAGCAAACTTTATCCTCAATGGTGAAAAATTGAAAGCATTTCCCCTAAAGTCAGGAACAAGAAAAGGGTGCCCACTTTCACTGCTACTATTCAACATAGTTCTGGAAGTTTTGGCCACAGCAATCAGAGCAGAAAAAGAAATAAAAGGAATCCAAATTGGAAAAGAAGAAATTAAATTCTCACTGTTTGCAGATGACATGATCCTCTACATAGAAAACCCTAAAGATTCCACCAGAAAATTACTAGAGCTAATTAATGAATATAGTAAAGTTTTAGGATATATAGAAAGATGGTAACAATAACTCTGTATGCGAGACAGCAAAAGAGACACAGATGTCTAGAACAGTCTTTTGGACTCTGTGGGAGAGGGAGAGGGAGGATGATTTGGGAGAATGACATTGAAACATGTATAATATCATATAAGAAATGAATTGCCAGTCTAGGTTCACTGCAGGATACAGGATGCTTGGGGCTGGTGCACTGGGATGACCCAGAGAGATGGAATGGGGAGGGAGGTTGGAGGGGGGTTCAGGATTGGGGACACGTGTACACCCGTGGTGGGTTCATGTTGATGTATGGCAAAACCAATACAGTATTGTAAAGTAAAATAAAGTAAGATTTTAAAATTAAATAAAAAAAATAAATAAAAACCAAAGGGTCTTTGGGAAAAAAAAAAAAAAAAAAGAACTGGATTACAGAGAGGGGCATATACAAATGAAATTAGCATGCAATTACGAAGAACAATTAAACTAAAAGGAGACTATTGGCATATGATGCAGACGCTGTTCCAGATGTGATAAACTAGCCTTGAACCACATACTGGAGTACTCCTAGCTAGTCCCCTCATCCATCCCCACCACTCCTCTCCCAATAAGCAAACACACAGTAAAGAAGAGACTAGCTATCCTTTCTTAAGTCAAGTGAATAGAGTCATTTGTGAGTCTCTTGGGTTATCTAGCCATTAGCCACCTATAGGAGAAGGAGAGGGTGGGATGAATGGAGAGAGTAGCACTGAAACATACATTACGATATGTAAGCCATACCATACCATATGTAAAATAGTGGGAATTTTCTGTATGATGCAGGGAGCTCAGCTCGGTGCTCTGTGATAATGTAGATGGGTGGGATGGGGTGGGGGGTGGGCGGGAGGGTCAAGAGGGAAGGGACATATGAACACCTATGTCTGATTCATGTTGACGTATGACAGAAACTAACACAATATTGTAATCATTCTCCATTTAAAAATAAATTTTAAAAAAGATAAGCAACCCCCCCCCCCAAAAAAAAACAGAGGCCACCCATGGGGCATTGAAAAAAAAAATTAAAAAAAAATAAATAAATAAAATAAATAAATAATAAAAAAAATAAAGTAAAATTAAAAAAAATCAACACACAGAAATCCCTTGCATTCATATACACTAATAATGAGAAAGTAGAAAAGGAAATTAAGGAAACAATTCCATTCACCATTGCAACGAAAAAATAAAGTACTTAGGAATATATTTACCTAAAGAAACTAGAGACTTTTTTAAATGACGAGGAACATTATGCCATGTTCAATGAGGAAACAAAACATGTTTTCAGAGCTGGTCAATCTCATGATGGAAGAAGGGCATTCCAGGAGTCAAGATCATGTGTCCTCACTGAGTGTTGAAGAATGTGGTTACAGTGGAAGAAGGTGTTCTATGGACATCATACAAGCTGGGTTCAAACTTCTGTTTTGCTGTTTTCTAGCATTGTGAGCTCAGAAAGAGTACTCAACCTCCCTCTGACCTCTTCTAGAAAAAATGTAGACAAAAGCTTTCCTAAGAAAGCATGAAAGTTCCTAGCCTGATGCAGCTTGGAACATGGTAGGAATTCCACAAATGGTAACTTTCTTTCCTTTCCTCTTCCAACCTTCTGTAGATATCAGGGAGCTTTCTCGTTTCTTGCCTGTCCCTGTTATATTGACTATGTTCCAAATTATAGATGGAGTGCTTTTTCGCGCTTTCCTCTTTCTCCTTTTCATTTGAAAATTTCTTCCATTTCTTTTGAGCCTTCTGTGAGAATAAGCTTAATGGATGGGCTAATTCTATGCTGATGTGATTTTGGACAGTAAGGAGTTAATGCCTCACCTTTCTTATGAGACAAGTACCATTTTTACAGGGATTTTCCAGAAATGAATACTAGGAATTTCTGAGTGATTTAGTTCGAGAGTTAGTAGATCTTTAGTGGGTGTGAGGACTTACTGCTGGGGAATGATTTAACTTTGAAGAGAGAAGGCTGGGATCCTGAATCTGGAAACAAGATAGTCTAACATAAATCTTGACTTTACCACTTACTGTGTCACTCTAGGCAAACAACAACCTTTTTGAGCTTTAGGTTTCTTAGCTGTAAAATAAAGATAGCAATACTTGTCTTAAGTGTTTTTGTGAGGTTAGGCAGTATTATATATAATGGTCTAGCTTATACTATGGGATCAACAAATGGCAGCTATTATTGTGGATCAGTGAAATGTTGAACTGAAAATGGCTAACATGCTCAGTGAATATGAATTATGTCAGTAGTTTTCAACTACTTTTTACTAGTTTCTTTCAACCCAACTAGTGATAATCTGGTGTCAAGTTAATTTCAAGATGAATTTCAAGCAATTTTTACTCTACTAGCAGTTAAATAGCTAACATTTGGGGTAATTTCTTGACTGTCACTCTCATTTTCTTATCTTTTGATATACTTTGAGTAGGAGAGAAAGTTGTGGGTTAAATGCTAGTTACCTGGAAAGAACATAGCTGAGAGTAATATTTGGTATGGGAACATCCTTCATTGTGTACATTAAAGTATGAAAAGGTTGCAAGTCACTAAGGTAAGTTAGAGCCAGAAGCAGCAACCAGTAACATAGGACTGACAACACCCTCTGAGGCTTCCTGCTTCTCCCATGTGTCAGTCTTTGCCTTTGGAGACTTACATGAGTGTGCACAGTTGACTGCATGACTCCCTGGCCTTTCTTTCTCCACACTCCTATTTTGCTTGATGTGAAGCTGTGTGCAGATCTTTCTCTGGGTTGCAACAGACTGGTTTCAACTTTGGTTCCTTGAGGCTGATCACACTGATAATGCCCTGGAGCCCTCCAGCAGCCAAGTGTCTGAGACTCCTGGCTTCATTCAACTGGACTTTCACATCATCCCCTGATATGTGAGTTTGAGATTACTGTTAGTAATGAAATCAGTTTTAGGAATAGGACTTGTTTGCCCTACTGCAAAAGTAAGAACTTAACCTTGCCTGTTTCATTAAATCAAGTACTCTCTGAGCTTGTGTTGAAAACAAGGAGAAGCTGAGTTGTTGTTATTGAGTCTCTGTCATGTCTGACTCTTTGTGACCCAATGAACTACAGCACACCAGGATTCCCTGTCCTTCACCATCTCCCAGAGTTTGCTCAAACTCATGTCCATTGAGTCGGTGATTCCATCCAACCATCTCATCCTCTGTCATCCCATTCTCCTCCTGCCTTCAATCTTTCCAGGCATCAGGGTCTTTTCCAATGAGCCGACTCTTCGCATCAGGTGGCCATAGTATCGGAGCTTCAGCTTTAGCATCAGTCCTTCCAAGGAATATTCAGTGTTGATTTCCTTTAGGATTGACTGGTTTGATCTCCTTGCTCTCCAAGGGACTCTCAAGAGTCTTCTGCAGCACCACAGTTTGAAGGCATCAATTCATCCGTGCTCAGCCTTTTTTATTGTCCAGATCTCACATCTGTACATGACTATTGGAAAAACCAAAGCTTTGACTATGGATGCTGCAAACAGGGAGAAGCTGAGTAACCATCGTGGATGACCCCATCCCCCTAGACTGAACTGGGTATAACCTCTGTAGGATCTAATATGTTGTCATTACTTCTTTACTTCTTTCACTCTTTTGATTTTTCCTTATAGTTCAGGCATAGGTACACAGCAGGCATCAAGAAAATGTTTCTTCCATGTTTAAACAGATAAGCAGGGTAGCTTATGTTTGTTTAACATAATTCCAATGAAATTAAGCATAGGGATGCTTCTTTAAGGAAGATTGAAGGCAACTGTTCAGAAAGGTTTACGGTTGCACCAGGCAAAATAAAAGAAAGCAATAAGCAAATGAACAAAAGTTTATGGTGTTCTTATTGCTCCAGGAATGATTGATCTATACTTTCCAGGTAGGAAAACTAAAGAATGGAGAATAGAAGTGATTTGCCTCAGTCCACAGAAGAAGTATATAGGAGATCCAAAATTTGGAACCACATTTAATTTGTTTCTCTCATCTACCTACTCATATATCCCACTTTAAATGAATGAGAGGGTGTGTCATCAGAACCTCTTTGGTTGTGAAAGAAATAATTAAGCTTGGTTGTCTAAGTTGCAACACCAGGGACTGTAGCTCACTGTGTTCCTGTCCATGAAATTCTCCAGGCAAGAATATTGGGATGGGTAACCATTCCCTCCTCCAGGATATCTTCCTGACCAATGATCAAACCCTGTTCTCCTGCATTTCAGGCAGATTCTTTTCTGTCTGAGCCACCAGGGAAGCCCAGTAGAAAACAACCTTAACTTTGAAAGAAATTAGATTGCCAAAATACATACTGTCTGGCCAGTAAGTCAACACTAAAGATTATGTTCAAGGAAGGGCACCACAGAGGGAGTTAAATAAGATAATACACTGGGAAGAGATGTTTTGTGATATCTAGAACCAAAAAACAATTGTTATCTAAACTATAGCAGGTACTTCTTTATTTATTAGGAAAAGACAGAAACCAAAAACCCTTCCCAAACAACAGACAAACCCAAACTCTATATAGATGAGATGGCTCCAACTCATTCATAATCAGAGACGTGTAAATTAAAATTATGACTTTCTTCATTTTTACTAAGTCTGAGTGTAAATTGGACAACAAAGACTATTAACAAAGCTGTCAGGAAGCAGGACCCTTATGCAGAACTGTGACACAAGCTTTGTGAGAAGCCACTTGGTGGCCCTTGGTGAAGACAAGTCTCTCCCTGTTCCATGATCCAGTAATGCAATCTTGGGGCTATATCTCTGGATAGCTTCTTGTAATTCAACAGGAAGACTTAGCTGACTGTGATCATGAGGAGCTGGAGCACCTTCGCTGTGGCTGCTGTCTATGTCTGCGCTGCAGCAATTAGGAGTGAGAAGCACACAGCAACATGGCTAAATCTTAAAATGACATTAGAGTGAAAAAAATGATAAGGTCTGTTGTGCAATATTCAAGTTAATTAAAGATAAAACTATTTTTACAAGAAGAATTTTTTTTTTCAGCTTTCAGTTCAGTTCAGTCTCTCAGTCGTGTCTGATTCTTTGCAACCCCATGAATCATAGTACCCCAGGCCTCACTGTCCATCATCAACTCCCAGAGTTCACCCAGACTCATGTGCATCGATTTGGTGATGCCATCCAGCCATCTCATCCTCTGTCATCCCCTTCTCCTCCTGCCCCCAATCCCTCCCAGCATCAGGGTCTCTTCCAATGAGTCAACTCTTTGCATGAGGTGGCCAAACTATTGGAGTTTCAGCCTAAGCATTAGTCCTTCCAATGAACACCCAGGACTGGTCTCCTTTAAGATGGACTGGTTGGACCTCCTTGCAGTCCAAGGGATTCTCAAGAGTCTTCTCCAGCACCACAGTTCAAAAGCATCAATTCTTCGGTGCTCTTACATGCTACTAAAGTAATGTTCAAAATTCTCCAAGCCAGGCTTCAGCAATACATGAACAATGAACTTCCAAATGTTCAAGCTGGTTTTAGGAAAGGCAGAGGAACCAGAGATCAAATTGCTAACATCTGCTGGATCATCAAAAAAGCAAGAGAGTTCCAGAAAAAAACATCTATTTCTGCTTTATTGTCTACCCCAAAGCCTTTGACTGTGTGGATCACAATAAACTGTGGAAAATTCTGAAAGAGATGGGAATACCAGACCACCTGACCTACCTCTTGAGAAACCTATATGCAGGTCAGGAAGCAACAGTTATTTATGTCGGAGAGTGTTTTGCCTATGTTCTCCTCTAGGAGTTCTATAGTTTCTGGTCTTACATTTAGATCTTTAATCCATTTTGAGTTTATTTTTGTGAATGGTGTTAGAAAGTGTTCTAGTTTCATTCTTTTACAAGTGGTTGACCAGTTTTCCCAGCACCATTTGTTAAAGAGATTTTCTTTAATCCATTGTATATTCTTGCCTCCTTTGTCGAAGATAAGGTGTCCATAGGTGTGTGGATTTATCTCTGCGCTTTCTATTTTGTTCCATTGATCTATATTTCTGTCTTTGTGCCGGTACCATACTGTCTTGATGACTGTGGCTTTGTAGTAGAGCCTGAAGTCAGGCAGGTTGATTCCTCCAGTTCCATTCGGAAGCAACATAGATGTCCATCAGCAGACGAATGGATAAGAAAGCTGTGGAGTATTACTCAGCCATTAAAAAGAATACATTTGAATCGGTTCTAATGAGGTGGATGAAACTGGAGCCGATTATACAGAGTGAAGTAAGCCAGAAAGAAAAACACCAATACAGTACACTAACACATATGTATGGAATTTACAAAGATGGTAATGATAACCCTATATGCGAGACAGCAAAAGAGACACAGATGTAAGGAACAGACTTTTGGACTCTGTGGGAGAGGGAGAGGGTGGGATGATTTGGGAGAATGGCATTGAAACATGTATACTATCACGTAAGAAACGAATCGCTAGTCTAGGTTTGATACAGGATACAGGATGCTTAGGGCTGGTGCACTGGGATGACCCAGAGAGATGAAACGGGGAGAGTGGTGGGAGGGGGGTTCAGGGTTGGGAACTCATGTACACCTGTGGTGGATTCATGTCAATGTATGGCAAAACCAATACAGTATTGTAAAGTAAAAAAATAATTTTTTTTTTTTAAAAGGAAGCAACAGTTAGAACTGGACATGCAACAACAGACTGGTTCCAAATAGGAAAAGGAGTACATCAAGGCAGTATATTGTCACCCTGCTTATTTAACTTCTATGCAGAGTACATCATGAGAAATGCTGGGCTGGAAGAAGCACAAGCTGGAATCAAGATTTCTGGGAGAAATATCAATAACCTGATATGCAGATAACGCCACCCTTATGGCAGAAAGTGAAGAGGAACTAAAAAGCCTCTTGATGAAAGTGAAAGAGGAGAGTGAAAAAGCTTGAGGCTCAACATTCAGAAAACGATCATGGCATCTGGTCCCATCACTTCATGGGCAATACATGGCGAAACAGTGGAAACAGTGTCAGACTGTATTTTGGGGGCTCCAAAATCACTGCAGATGGTGACTGCGGCCATGAATTTAAAAGACACTTACTTCTTGGAAGAAAAGTTGTGACCAACCTAGATAGCATATTGAAAAGCAGAGACATTACTTTGCCAACAAAGGTCTGTCTAGTCAAGGCTATGGTTTTTCCAATGGTGATGTATGGATGTGAGAGTTGGACTGTGAAGAAAGCTGAGCACTGAAGAATTGATGCTCTTGAGCTGTGGTATTGGAGAAGACTCTTGAGAGTCCCTTGGACTACAAGGAGATCCAAGTGGTCCATTCTGAAGGAGACCATCCCTGGGATTTCTTTGGAGGGAATGATGCTAAAGCTGAAACTCCAGTACTTTGGCCACCTCATGCGAAGACTTGACTCATTGGAAAAGACTCTGATGCTGGGAGGGATTGTGGGCAGGAGGAGAAGGGGACCACGGAGGATGAGATGGCTGGATAGCATCACTGACTCAATGGATGTGAGTCTGAGTGAACTCTGGGAGTTGGTGATGGACAGGGAGGCCTGGTGTGCTGTGATCCATGGGGTCGCAAAGAATCAGACACGGCTGAGTGACAGAACTGAACTGAACTGAACTGATACCTGAATGGTCTAGTGGTTTTCCCCAGTCTTCAATTGAATTCTGAATTTGCCAAAAAGGAGTTCATGATCTGAGCCAGTGTCAGCTTCTGGTCTTGTTTTTGCTGACTATAGAGCTTCTCCATCTTTGACTTCAAAGAATATAATCAGTCTGAGTTTGGTGTTGGCCATCTGGTGATATCCACGTTTAGAGTCTTCTCTTGTGTTGTTGGAACAGAGTGTTTGCTATGACCAGTGCATTCTGTTGGGAAAACTCTATCAGCATTTGCCCTGCTTCGTTCTGTACTCCAAGGCCAAATTCACCTGTTACTCCAGGTGTTTCTTGACTTCCTACTTTTGCATTCCAGTCCCCTATAATGAAAAGGACATCTATTTTGGTGTTAGTTCTAAATGGTCTTTAGGTCTTCATAGAACCGTTCAACTTCAACTTCTTCAGCATTCCTGGTTGGGGCATAGACTTGGATAACCGTGATATTGAATGGTTTATCTTGGAAATGATCAGAGATCATTCTGTTGTTTTCGAGATTGCATCCAAGTACTGCATTTTGGACTCTTTTGCTGTTAGCCATTTGTATATCTTCCTTGGGAAAAAATGTCTATTCAGGTGTCTGCCTGTTTTTTAATTGGGTTACTTATTTTGTAGGTATTGAGTCGTATATGTTTCTTGTATCATATGTGTTGGGTGCTGCTGTCGTTTAGTTACCAAGTTGTTTCAAACTCTTGTGATCCCATGGACTGTAGCCTGTCAGGGTCCTCTGTCTATGGGATTTCCCAGGCAAGAATACTGGGGTGGGTTGCCACTTACTTCTCAGGGTGGTTTTGTAGATCCAGTGGTCAAACCTACATCTCCTGCACTGCAGGTGAATTGTTTATATCTGAATCACCAGGGAAACCCTATATTTTGGATATCGACCCCTTATTGAATATGTGGCTTGCTTCTAATTGCTTCCACTCACTACATTACCTCTCTGTTTTGATAATGGTTTCTTTCACCATGCAGAAGCTTTTCAGTTTAATGTAGTCCCACTTGTTCATTTTTTCTTTTGTTGCCTTACTTTCAGTGTCAAATCCAGAAAAAAATCACTGCCAAGACCAATTTTAAGGAGCTTTCCCATGTATTTTCTTCCAAGCATTTTATAGTTTCAGGTCTTAATTCAAGTCTGTAGTTCATTTTGAGGTGACTTTTGTAAATGGCATAAGATAGGGATCCAGGTTTATTCTTTTGCATGTGGTTGTTAACTTTCCCAACACTATTTAAAAAAATATATATTGGATCATAGTTCATTTACAACATTGTATTAGTTTTCAAGTATATATCAAAGTGAATCAGCTATGCATATATATTCATTATTTTTCAAATTTTATTCTCACATAGGTTATGACAGAATATTGAGTCAAGTTATTTCTGTTATATAGTAGATTGCTTTGGTTATCTATTCTTTATATAGTAGTGTGTACATATTAATCCCAAGAACTTGATTTACCCCTCCCTGCACCACCTTTCCCCTTTGGCAAACTTTTTTTTTTTTTTGTATTTGCAAGTCTGTTTTTTTTTTTTAAATAGGTCTATTTTTACCACACTTTTTAGATTCCACATATAAATGATATACTGCATTTGTCTTTCTCTGACTGACTTCAGTCATTATGACAATCTCTAGGTCCATCCATGTTCCTTTAAATGGCATTATTTCATTCTTTTTTCATTCTAAGTAATACTCCATTGTATTTTATGTCTAAGTAATACTCCAACATTTTTATCCATTCCTCTGTCAATGCACAGTAAGATCACTTCCATGTCTTGGCTATTGTAAATAGTGCTGAAACAAACTTTTGGGTGTATGTAGTTTCTGAATTATGGTTATCTCTGGATCGATGCCCAGTAGTGGGATTGCTGGATTATAGAGTAATTAAGTTTTTAGTTTTCTAAGGCAATTTCATAATTTTCCATAGAGGTTGTACCAATTCACATTCCACCAACAGTATAGTAGGGTTGACTTTTCTCCATACTCTCTCCAGCATTATTGCTTGTAGACTTATTGATGATGGCCATTCTGACCAGTGTGAGGTGACATTTCTTTGTGGTTTTGATTGGCATTTGTCTAATAATTGGCAATGCTGAGCATCTTTTCATGTGCTTATTAGCCATCTGTACCTCTTCTTTGGAGAGACGTCTATTTAGATCTTCTCTCCATTTTTTGGTCAGATTGTTGTATTTGTTCTTTTATATATTAGCTGCATGAGTTGTTTGTATATTTTGGAGATTAATCCCTTGTTGATTGATTCATTTGCAAATATTTTCTCCCATTCTCAGGGCTGTCTTTACATTTGTGTATGGTTTCCTTTGCTGTATGAAAGCTCGTGTTTAATTAGGTCCCATTTGTTTCTTTCAGCTTTTATTTTCATTACTCTAAAAAGTGGGTCAAAAAAAGATCTTGCTGTGTTTTATGGCAGAGTGTTTTTCCTATGGTTTCCTCTAAGAGTTTCATAGTGTCCAGTTTTACATTTAATAGTTAATTCATTTTGGGTTTATTTTTGTGTATGGTTTTAGATAGTGTTCTAATTTCATTCTTTTACATGTAGTTTTCCAGTTTTCCCAGCATCATTTAATGAAAAGACTGTCTTTTCTTCATTGTACTTTCTTGCCTCCTTTGTCACAGGCTGTGTAACCACAGATGTGCTGGTTTATCTCTGGGCTTTCTATCTGCTCCACGGATCTATATTTCTGTTTCTGTGCCAGTACCATACTATTTTGATGAATAACTTTGTAGTAGAGCCTGAAATCCAGAGAAGGTAATGGAACCCCACTCCAGTACTCTTGCCTGGAAAATCCCATGGATGGAGGAGCCTGGTGGGCTGTATATAATTTTCTTAATGTGTTGTTGAATTTGGTTTTCTAGTATTTTATTGAGGATTTTTGCATCCAATGTTAATCAGCAATATTGAACTGTAATTTTCTTTTTGTGATACCTTTGGTTTTGGTATCAAGGTGATGGAGGCCTCATAGAATGAGCTCGGGAATGTTACTTCCTCTGCAATTTTTTTGGCTAAAGTTTTATCAATTTAATCTTCTCAAAGAACCAACTTTGTTTCATTGCTCTTTTCTATTGTTTTCTTTGTCTCTGTTACATTTATTTCTCCTCTGATTTTTATGGGTTTTTGCCTTTTACTAACTTTGGACTTTGTTCTTTATCTAGTAGCTTTGGGTGTAGAGTTAGGTTGTTAGAGGTTTTTCTTGTTTCCATGCTGCGGCTGCTGCTAAGTCACTTCAGTCGAGTCCGACTCTGTGCAACCCCATGGACAGCAGCCCACCAAGCTTCTCTGTCCCTGGGATTCTCCAGATAAGAATACTGGAGTGGGCTGCCATTTCCTTCTCCAATGCATGCATGAATGCTAAGTCACTTCAGTCATGTCCGACTCTGTGTGACCCTATGAACAGCAGCCCACCAGGCTCCTCTGTCCACAGGATTCTCTAGGCAAGAATACTGGAGTGGGTTGCCATTTTCTTCTCCACTTGTTTCTATAGGTATAATTGTATTGCTATAAACGCCCCTCTTAGAACTCTTTTTGCTGTATACAAACTCTTTTTGTATCCCATAGGTTTTGGAGTGTTGTGTTTTCATTATAATTTTCAGTAGGTTTTTTTTTTTTTTTCTCTTTGATCTCTTTGGTGATCCTTTGATTGGTTACCAGCATATTGTTTAGCCTCTATGTGTTTGTTTTTTTTGTAGGATTTTTTTCTTATAACTAATTTCACAGTGTTGTGGTCAGAAAATGTGCTTGATATGATTTCAATTTCCTTAAATTTGCTGAGGCTTGATTTGTGACCCAAGATGTAATCTATCTTGAAGAATATCCCGTGTGCACTTGAGAAGAAAGTGTATTCTGCAGCTTTAGAAGGGAATGCTGTATAAATCTCAACTAAAATTGAGTGCTCTACTGTGTTGACTTTTGTTTAATGCTTTTGCTTCCTTATTAATTTTCTGTGTGGATAATCTGTCCCTTGGTGTAAGTGGGGTGTTAAATTCCCCCACTATAATTGTCTTACTGTGGATTTTCCCCTTTATGACTGTTACCACTTGCCTTACATATTGATGTACTCCTATATTGGGTTCATATATATTTACAATGGTTATATATTCTTCTTGGATTGATTCCTTGATCATTATGAAATGCTTTTCCTTATTTCTTATAATAGTCTTTATTTTAAAGTCTATTTTGTCTGATAGGAGTTTTGGTACTCCAGCTTTCTTTTGATTTTCATTTGCATGGAATATCTTTCTTCATCCCCTCACTTACAGTCTGTATGTGGGTCTCTTGTAGACAGTGTTTATGTGGATCTTGCTTTTGTATCCATTCAGCCAGTCTATTATTTTTTGGTTGAAGCATTTAATCCATTTGCATTTAAGGTAATTATCAATATGAATGTTCTTATTGGCATTTTGTTAATTGTTTTGGATTTTTTGAAGGTCTCCCCCTCCTTTTGTTCTGTTCTCTTGTGACTTGATGTCTATCTTTAGGGTTGTGTTTACATTGCTCTTGCTTTTTTTGTTTGTGTACCTATTGTAGATCTATTGTTTGGGGTTCCCATGAAGTTTTGATATAGCACTTTATACACATACACAAAGTTGTTTTAAGTTACTCATCTCTTAATTTCCTGTGCATTTCCAATATCTCGCATTTGTGCTCTCTTCTTCTCATGATTGCTGACTTTTATCTCACATTTGTATATGGATTATTTCCTACCTTTGCTGTATGCTTGTTCTTGCTGTTAAGCTGTCCCACTTGTAATTTTCTTGATTTTAGCTGTGGCTTTTCCTGTTCCACCTAGAGCAGTTCTCTTAGTACTTATTATAAATTTAGTTTGGTGATGATGAATTCTCATAACTTTTGCTTGTCTGTAATCTTTTTATTTTGTTGTCAAATCTGAATGACAGCCTTCTTGATTGTAGGTTCTTTCATCACTTTAAATATACCCTGCCACTCCGTTAGGTCTTACAGAATTTCTGCTGAAAAATCAGCTAATAGCCTTACAGGGATTTTCTTGTATGTTATTTGTTGCTTTTCCCTTGGTGCTTTTAATATTTTTTTCTTTGTCTTTAACTTTTGTCTTTTTGAGTAATATGTGTCTCAGCATGTTCCTCCTTGGATTTATTTTGTTTGGGACTCTTTGTGCTTCCTGCACCTGAGTGTCTCCTTTCTCATATTAAGGAAATTTTTGGTTAGAACATCTTCAAATATGTTCTCAAGCCCTTTCTCTTTTTAGTCTACTTCTGGGACCCCTATCATGTGAATGTTGGTACATTTAATGTCCCAGAAGTCTCTCAAACTAACTGTCCTCATTTCTTTTCATTCTTTTTTTTTCTGTTCCATGACAGTGATTTCTACCATTCTGTCTGCCAGATCACTTACCTGTTCTTCACCATTAGTTTTTCAGCTATTGCTTCATTCTAGTGTATTTTTCATCTCAGTTATTATACTGTTCATCTCAGTTTGTTCTTTAAATTTTCCAGCTCTCTGTTGAACATCTTTTGTAACTTCTTGGTCTATGCCTCCATTCTTATTCCAAGATCTTGCATCATCTTCACTATCATGACTCTAAATTATTTTTCAGGTAAACTTCCTATCTTTAATTAATTTACTTGCTCTTGTGCATTATCTTGTTTGCCTGAAACATGCTTCTCTGCCATCTCATTTTGTCTAACTTTCTGTGCTTGTGGTCTCTTTTTGCTGGCTAGAGGGTCACAGTTCCTCTAGCTTCTGGGATCTGCCCTCTGCTGGGTGAAGTTCATCCTGGGCCTTCTGCAGGGTTCCTGGTAGGAGGGACTGGTGCCTGCCCCCTGGGTTAGTGGAGCTAGATCTTGTCCATCTAGTGGGTAGGGGCATGTCAAGTGGTATGTTCAGAGGTGGTTGTAAGCTCATTATGGTTTTAGAAAACCTGTCTATTGGTGAGTGGGTGCTACATGTTTATAGGCTCCTTTCAGGGAAATACTGTCAACTTAGAGTTAGCTGGAGAGAAATGGCAGGGGAAATATCTGTTGGTTTTCCTTGACTCTGAGATGATTAAGACCTGTCTTTAGATGTGTGCTAATAAATGAGAAGTGTGACTCTCAGGAAGCAGCTTTCAAAAGTATTCAGATAAATCTGTTTCAGGGAAAGACTGGGAGATGGGCACTCTTTCCTACTCCCAGTGCACTGGGCCCTCTTCTGTGGTGATTCCTCCTCCCCTCCCTCATTAACAACTGCTTCTTTCTTTGCTATGGTTTTGTGGCTTTGTGGATGCAAGTTTTGTTGGCTTTCAAAGTTAGGAGCTTTGGGGACTAATCATTTGGGTGGAAGTCTTAAAAGTTGGGGTGCTAAATGTAGAGTCCAAACCCTTCAATGTACAAGGAGAAGCTGGGATTTTGGACTTCTTCCTTGATTGTATGATGCTGTATCAATGTGGGCTTTCTGACAAGAGTGTGTCTCAGTCTTTCCTAGCTATTTCAGTGTGGGTATTTTCTCACTCATCTGATGTGTAGGAGTCATTCAGCTCATTTCTGGATTTATTTCAGAAGTAATTGTTCTCTATGTAGTTGTATATTTGCTGTGTCTGTGGAGGAGGGGAATTCAGGACCCTATGTTGCCATCTTGGTAAATATCTACTCAAAAAACTTTTTAAAAGAAGCAAGTGGATGTCGTTCTTAACTTCTAACATTTCCAATTTTTGAGATTTAAATTTATCAACTGAAAAAATGCACAACCTAAAAGTTGAGAAGTATATTTATTTGGTGGACTTACTGAAGACTTATGCATGGGATACTGCTTCTCAGATAGCTCTGAGGGACTGTTACAAAGAAGTAAGGGATGAGCCTAGATACTTAGGCTTTTTTTCTAAAAACAAAGCAAAACTCCATGTAGTCAAACATCAAAAGATTACTGTTAATCACAAAAACAGAGATCTCAAGTTAATGATTTTAGCACTTTTCTGTATATGGGAAGATGTGAGAGTCTGGGCTTATTTAAATTATTCTTTCAACACACACCCTAACTATCTGGGGCCAATATCCTCTTTTCCTCCATCCCACTTCCCTTCAGGCTCCACTGTCCAGGGTATCTGTGGTGGATCGATGGCTTTAAGGCTGAAATATCCTATGTTTATCACAAATTATAAAAGTACATATGAAAATACCACATCGATGCTCTTTAATGGATATATAGATTGCTTTATCAGATGTGTTTCTCTCTTTTTTTGGTCAGATGTGTTTCTAATATGTGAAAACTTTTATGTTTCTATAAATCTAAATGAATTGAAGTTAAAGTTGACTATAAGGAAGACATCCATAATTTTTATTAGAGTAAAATCATTTGGAACAGAATAATTATTTGTTTCTTTGTCTTTTTGTACCCGGGATTTATTAATGCAAAACACATCATTCTTTTCCTGAATAAGTTCTAATAACCATTCATTTGATGAAGTCCTTTAAAGATTTTATCATATATCACATTTTTTGATGAAGATTATTGAGGGATGGTGAATTTAGAGGGTATAAAATAAGGCAGAACTGTAATTGGATCATTCTATATGCATGCTGAGATTTGCAAATTAGTTTCCTCCTCATGTAGATTTTCTAAAGATGGTTTAGGAAAGGTAAATGGATGCATGTCTTTGTGGTGAAAATCCATTCTTATCCTAAATGAAATAAATAAGCATGCTCGGTGGTGTGCAGCCAGCAGCCTGGTTACAAACGTGTTACCAAAAAACTAGCAAAGATGAAGGCAGGGTTGACACGAGCAGGAAAATTTCAAATGGATGCCAGAGAGGCAGGGCATCTTCATGAGACTTACTACAAGTGTCAGGTACAGATGGCTGGAAATGCTTAGCATTGACTCCAAGACAATTATTGAAGTGACTACTGCTGCTGCTGCTAAGTCACTTCAGTCGTGTCCAGCTCTGTGCGACCCAATAAATGGCAGCCCACCAGGCTTCTCTGTCCCTGGGATTCTCCAGGCAAGAACACTGGAACGGGTTGCCATTTCCTTCTCCAATGCAGGAAAGTGAAAAGTGAAAGTGAAGTTGCTCAGTCATGTCTGACTCTTAGCGACCCCATGGACTGCAGCCTACCAGGCTCCTCTGTCCATGGTATTTTCCAGGCAAGAGTATTGGAATGGGTTGCCATTGCCTTCTCTAATTGAAGTGACTAGTTCTGTTTAAATTAAGAGACCAGAATCATCTACCAATAACCTAAAATGGTGACAGCTTCATTTTTTGAGGAAAGAAGACATATCTCAGGGTCAGTGATTCCTACTTAAGATGACATACACCTATCATTTCAGGGTGATATAGCATCTATGCATCATTCAAGAAATCTAATCAGATATGGTACCAAAACTTTGCCTTTCACATTTTCAGTTAACAACTTTCCATTGCACTCAACTTTGTGGCATCAGGGGCTAGTGACTGGCAGTAGTCTTGGACTCTGTTGGATTATATGTCATTCATTATGCAATGAATTTTTGTCACAGCTTAAAATCTTCTGTTTAAAAACGCCTTATGAGCCTGTGTCTCTCTATGAAAGCTTAAAATGTAAGATGTTGAGATATTTTAGCTTCCCAGCCTCCCTTTCAATTAGAATGCATGCACATAATTTAGGCTCCACCAGCTTGCAACTTGTGTCATGTACTATTAATAGAAGTGCTAATTGGCTGGGAAGGAGGAATATGAGGAACAGTAATACAGATTTTCAAGGGCAACAGCAAGAGCAGCACAATGGCTGTATCCACTGGTTGGTGCCCTCGGTGGTGTTGTTTGTACTGGAGAGTCTGAGGTTGGGATGTGGCAGTGTCCTCAGTGGACTGGTATTGTGGTATGGGGATTTGGGCTGTAATCCAGGTTAATGCATTAGTTTCCCTTGTGTTTGACTGTTTTCCAAACCTGGCCTCTCTAGCAATTATGAACTTCTCAGTAGCCTTTCAAAAAATTTGTTTTCTGCTTATGTCAGCTAGAGTTGGTTTCGATAAAGCTGACTGATACAGGATGCATACTCAGGTTTCTGATGGTAATTGCTTTCTGGAATCAAGTTTGTGGCCTGTGGTTTTTCCACATATAATTTGTCTCTGAAATAGTAGGTGTTCATAACTTATGTGAAAGTCACTCAGTTGTGTCCGAATCTTTGTGAGCCCATGATAGTCAATGGAATTCTCCAGGCATGAATACTGGGGTGGGTTGCCACACCCTCTTCCATGAGCCTGGCAGGCTACAGTCCATAGGGTTGCAAAGAGTTGGACATGACTGAAATAACAGCATGCAAACAAGAAGATCATCATCGTAATCTTTTAAACTCTGTGATTTCAATGTCACATCTTTAAGCTATTCACAAAATCAACATTAAATGAACACTTACTACATGCAGATACTGTACTAGAAGTTGGGATAACTGGTACCTCCTGGTCTCATCGTGCTTACTGTGTGAGAAGGCAGATGGACAAAAAATGAGCAGTTACATTACAGCTTGTGTAAGGACAGTGGGCTTTGGGAACACCTAAGATTATCTGGGTTTTCCAGGTGATGCTAGTGGTAAAGAACACACCTGCCAATGCAGGAGACCTAGGTTCATTTCTTGGTAATGAATATTCTCCTGCAAGAAGGCATGGAAACCACTCCAGTAATCTTGACTGGAGAATACCATGGACAGAGGAGCCTGGCAGGCTACAGTCCATAGGGTCACAAAGAATTGGACACGACTGAAATGACTTAGCACACATGCAAGAAGATCATCTATCTAATCCTTCTAAGGAACTGAGTAGCTGCATATAACATATCTTACCTGAATGTTCTATTTTTCTAAATTGAAGTATAGTTGATTTACAATGTTTCAGGTATACAGCAAAGTCATTCACTTATACATACATACATACATACATATTCTTTTTCAGATTATTTTCCATTATAGGTTTCCCTCATGGCTCAGCTGGTAAAGAATCTGCCTGCAATGCAGGAGACCTGAGTTTGATCCCTGTGTTTGGAAGATCCCCTGGAGGAGGGTATGGCAACCCATCCCAGTATTCATGCCTGGAGAATTCCATGGACTTTCATGAAGTCACAAAGAGTCGGACACAACTGACAGACTTTCACATAGGTTATTAAAAGATATTGAAATAGTTTCCTGCACTATACAGCATGTCCTTTGTTTACCTATTTTATACATAGTGGTGTGTATCTATTAATCCCAAACTCTTGATTTATCTCCCCCCCCCCCATTTTTCCCTTTGTTAAACATAGGCTTGTTTTCTATGTCTGTCAGTCAGTCCATTTCTGTTTTATAAATAAATTCACTTATATCATATTTATGTCACATTTTATATATCAAATATAAATGATAGCAAATTGTATCTTGTCTGTTCTTGAGTTACTTCACTTAGTACAATAATCTCTAAGTCCATCCATGTTGCTACAATGGCATTATTTCATTCTTTTCTATGGCTGAGTAATATTCCATTGTATATATGTATATGCATATATATATCACATATTTAAAAAATCTTTTTAATCCATTTACATGCCAATGGACTTTTAGGTTGTGAACATGTCTTCAGTTCAGTTCAGTTGCTCAGTCGTGTCTGACTCTGTGACCCCATGAATCGCAGCATGCCAGGCCTCTCTGTCCATCACCAACTCCCGGAGTTCACTCAGTATGTGTCTTGGCTATTGTAAATAATACTGCTATAAATATTGTGGTTGAATAATCTATTTTTGTTTTATTTCTATCTTCTGCCCCATTACTTTATTTCCTTATTATTATATTTGCATTATAATACCATTATTCTCCAGGTTACCTAGACCTTCACCTGGAGGATAATTCTTACAGTTTCATCCTCCATGTTCACTTAGTTACTCAAATTGCAAACTAAAGACACATACTTGCAAACCACAACTGAAACAATAGTTTCACGAAGTAATACTTCACTCCGTGTTCACTCCGTGGGATAGTCTCTGTTGCAGCATATCCTACTCTGTTATATTTCATGATTCCAAAAAATGCAACTTGCAAATCACTAAAATGATTTCATGACTTACTAACATTGTATTACCCATTCTTGAAAAACTCTGCTTTCTTCTATATATTAAAACTTTTATTTCTAACAAGATCTTTTAGTCTTTATTTAAGCATAACTCTCCAATCTTAAAAGGTGGTGTGAACAACAAATAAATCTTTCAACCCCTCTTCCCCTAATCTCTAGTCTCATCCTAGGCCAAAGCAGCTCCATTTCCTTTCTCCTCCATTCACTTAAATTTAGCATTTATCACTCACGCATCAGAGAAACTGCTTTCCCTAAGGCTACTAGCTATTGTCGTTTTTCTAAATCAAATGGCTATGTTTCACCTTTTTTCTGGATGAATATCTCCCTCCTTCAGACATAATTCTACGTGGCTGCTGTGGCCCCCATCTCCTGGTTGTCCTTTTATTTCTCTGGCATCTCCGTATTTTAGGTCTTTTTTTTTTTCTTTTTTTTCTTGCAGGCTCATCTTCTTCCATCTGGCCATTCAGATTTCTCAAGACTCCAACCTAAGTTTTTTCTCACCCTTTAGTCTCATTATGCTCACAGCGTTAAGTTCCATGTACATGCTGATGTTTCCCAAAACTGCCCCAGTATTTCTAAGCCTTGGAATTGATATATGATCATTCTCTGTTATGGCGGTGGGGAGGGGTGGAGCTGTCCAATGCATTGTAGGATATTTAGCAGCATCCGTGGCCTCTACTTACTAGTAGCAAGATCTCCACCGCCAACTGTAATAACCAGAATTTTTGTAAAAATTTTCAACTGTCCCCATGGGGGGGCAGTCATTCCTAGTTGAAAATCGCTGTCCTACTCTGACCTCTCGTCTGAATACTTGACTTCATTTCCAACCACCTAATCAACAATTCCCACTTGGATGTTCCAAAAACATCTCAAATTCACCATGTCAAAATTGAATGTAACTTAGCTTTTCAATCCTGGTCAATTTACTTTTTAGTCCTTGTCTTCTAATAATATATTCATCCAGTGCCTTGAACCAGAAAGCTAAAAATCATGCTTGACATCTTCATTTCCTTCCATCATCATTCTTCTCTTCCCAAGCTCAAAACTCTTGGAAATCATTGGAAGTTCAGAAACTCTTGGATCTTTCCTTTCCATTCTCTCCTCTAAATCCTCTGTGCAAGTTTATTTCTTCTCTTTAAAAATCTTCAAAAATTTCCCCAGAAGAAAATCTTGCACTGACCCTCCCACTTCATGCTTGAATTATACCATCAGCCTTTTTACTACTCATCCCTGGCTCTGGCGCCAGTCTTTCTCTCTTTCCCTTCTAGTGTATATATATACACACAGATGTCTTCCTGAAAACCTGTCAGTGATTTAAAATCTCCATGTTCATTATTCCTTTACTCAATAACTAAAAACTGAACCCTAAATTTTTCTCTGTTTAAATATTTCAGTCCAGTTTCTATAGCTTTCCCCAATCTGATATCTCTCCCTTAGGACCTATTGCTGCCCACCCCCTGTCCAAAGATGTTCTCTGCTCCTGACATACTGACCATCTCAACAATATCTTATCTGGATATTTGCACATGTTGTTCTCCTCATCTGTAATTCTCTTGTCTCCCTTCCACTTACTGAAATCTCTGTCTCTGAGGGAAAGTTCAGTAAATCTTCCTCCAGCTAATCTACTCCACAGACTTCTTCCTCCTCTATAATCTCCCATTTATACTTTTAGTCAACACAAAAAATTTTTTTAATTGCTTAACCTTCTTTTAATTTCATGCACATTGGATTGTCTACTGCCAACATGATGGCAAGTTTATTAAAAGCAAGGTCTTCATCTTACCTGTCATTTACATTCCATATTTCATTGATCAGAATGTCTGGCACATGTTTAATAAGTGTTTGAATAAATATTGCTACATTTAAAAAACCTTCTAGAAAAGGGAGATCTCTTTCAGTCATTTTTTTCCCGGAAAGTTTTTCCCTATACATTTACATACTCCCTTCTTTTAGAGCTTAAACCTCATTGTCTTGTTTTGAACTCACAGAAATAAAAATGAGAATTATTTAACAAATGTAAAAAATTATGTCATCCTTTCACCTTGTTGAAGTTCTATTTAAAAAAATATCCCATTACAGAGAAGATTTAAATGCTTTTATTAAAAGAAATTTCTCTCTTGTAAATGTTTAGGACTGTTCTTTTGAAATCATTTTGGAACCCCTTTTCTTTTTAAAAGAGGAATAATAAATGGAAGTATTATTGGAATCCAATTACTCTTGGGGTCAATGTCTACTGAAAAGAACAGGCATGATGAGGAGAAAGAGCTCATCTCAGAACAGGAAGCAGGAATTCTGATTAGGTACCTGGAATCATTTTCTGCGGGGGTGAGTTTTAACGTTTGAAGGTTAGAAAGGTGAACTCAAGCTGAGCACACTGGATGACAATTGCCTACTTTTGCTAAGCAAATTATCTTAGAAGTGATTCAGTGTTGGATTCAGAAAAGCTTGTGTTGGTTTTCAGAAGAGAAGGCTGAGGGGAAATTGCAGTTTCTGCTGGTGAATGCTGGCTATCCACCCAAGTCCACCAATCAGTAGTGGATGTCAGAAATGACATTGAATGTCCTGATTCCTCTGATAATAGCCAGGGAAATGAAGATATCTGGAAGATGTCCAGAAGTGGAAAAGCCTTTGGATTTCAACACTGTCCCATAGAGATGCATTCTGCAATATTTTCTCTAGTATCAACCTTAGTATTCAGTTCCAAACATTCTCTAAGGATCTCCAAGAATTTTGCATATACCGTCACATTACTGAGCCTTTTTGGCAGAAGAATCATGTGTTGTAGGCTTGTTTTCAGATTGTGGGTGTAAATAAATAAGGTCCATATTCAGACTTAAACAAAATTTATCTAACACATTCCACATACCAGACACTGTGCTGATTTTAAAGTTGTGGCTTTCATGTAACTTTTTCAGCAACACTGTGAAGTCAATATTAATATTCCCATTTTACAGAAACAGCACTGATGCTCAGAAAAGTTATGCAGTTTGTCAAAGATATTTAGTAAGAATCTGATTCCTGTATGAAAATGCATGTTATTTGACTTCAAGTCTTATTATTTGTTTCATGCTACCCTAGAGGAAATCTTGCAAGCATACCAAATCCCGTGAAATTCAAGTTCTCTTCCAGCTGAAAACAAACAACCACGTGAAATAAAGTGAGTATTATGTTTTATGGCTCTGTTTTTCATGTGAATGAAGCAGGGGTGTGAATCATGTAATTTCAGGTCACATAAGCTGACTAGAATTTGATAGAAAATCTTTCATAGCATGTGAACTCACACACTTGCCCATTTGGTATTGTTCAGTCACTAAGTTTGTCCAACTCTTTGAGACCCCACAGACTGCAGCATGCCAGACTCCTCTTTAACTGTCTCCTCGAATTTGCTCAAGTTCATTTCAATTGAGTCAAAAAAGTTATCTAACCATCTCATCCTCTGCCACCCCTTCCCCCTTTTTCTTCAAATTTTCCCAGCACAGGGTCTTTTCAAATGACACTTGCCCATAACTGCACATAAAAATGTCCTAGCAGTTTATAGACTGGGGATCTCATATTTGAGGCTCTCAAGAGACATCGGGGCTATGGTTGTGCTTTAATTGATTAATGGGGTGTGCTTATGTTTCCTTTAACTAGTTTTGAAATTACTATTAGGCAGGACAGATATTCTCATAAATTTGTCCCTAGCCTCATGTTTCTCTGATCATTACTTTTGGCTGGTTCACACCATTCTGTGACCTTCTTGATCCCTGAAGACATTTGAACTTGAATTTCTGATTAAAGTCTCCACAATCCATTATAATTTCACCCCAGGACCCAATGATTTCATAGCCTGATCATTCTAGGCTTCACCTCCAAAGGGGATAGTATAATCATACAACTGATTAATTGCAGTAAAGGCTAGACTTTGTTAGGTGAAGAGGACAGTTATATTGAAGGTATTGTTCTTAGCCTCCAGAAGCTCACAGACTAGTAAGGGTATAATTATATAAAAATATATACCATGCAACATAAGAGGTATAAACAGGTAAAGAATAAAAAATGGCATCTTCAACAGAGTATGTAACTTCTGAATTGTGTCTTGAAATTATAGACATTTTCTAAGGAACTAGGCAACAAAGGGCATTTTCAATACATGAGAAAACGTGAATGCATTAAAGTGTGTAGCCTAATTGGGTAACAACAAATTGATTGTAATTATGACATCATGTGCATTTGAATAATCAGTTCAGTTCAGTTCAGTTGCTCAGTCGTGTACGACTCTTTGAGACCCCATGAGTCTCAGCACGCCAGGCCTCCCAATCCATCACCAACTCCTGGAGTTCACCCAAACTCATGTGCATCAAGTTGGTGATGGCATCCAGCTATCTCATCCTCTGTCGTCCCCTTCTCCTCCTGCCCCCAATCCCTCCCAGCATCAGAGTCTTTTCCAATGAGTCAACTCTTCGCATGAGGTGGCCAAAATATTGGAATTTCAGCCTCAGCATCAGTCCTTCCAATGAACACCCAGGACTGCTCTCCTTTAGGATGGACTCGTTGGATCTCCTGCAGTCTTCTCCAACACCACAGTTCAAAAGCATCAATTCTTTGGCACTCAGCTTTCTTCACAGTCCAACTCTCACATCCATACATGACCACTGGAAAATCATAGCCTTGACTGGAAGGACATTTGCTGGCAAAGTAATGTCTCTGCTTTTGAATATGCTATTTAGGTTGGTCATAACTTTCCTTCCAAGGAGTAAGCATCTTTTAATTTCATGGCTACAGTCACCATCTGCAGTGATTTTGGAGCCCCCAAAAATAAAGTCTGACACTGTTTCCACTGCTTCCCCATGTATTGCCCATGAAGTGATGGGACCAGATGCCATGATCTTCACTTTCTGAATGTTGAGCTTTAAGCCAACTTTTCACTCTCCTCTTTCACTTTCATCAAGAGGCTTTTGAGTTCCTCTTCACTTTCTGCCATAAGGGTGGTGTCATCTGCATATCTGAGGTGATTGATATTTCTCCTGGCAATCTTGATTCCAGCTTGTATTCTTCCAGCCCAGTGTTTCTCATGATGTATTCTGCATGTAAGTTAAATAAGCAGAGTGACAATATACTGCCTTGACGTACTCCTTTTCCTATTTGGAACCAGTCTGTTTTTCCATGTCCAGTTCTAAACATTGCTTCCTGACCTGCATGCAAATTTCTCAAGAGGCAGGTCAGGTGTTCTGGTAATCCTATCTCTTTAAGAATTTTCCACAGTTTGTTATGATCCACACAGTCAAAGGCTTTGGCATAGTCAATAAAGCAGAAAGAGATGTTTTTCTGGAACTCTCTTGCTGTTTTGATGATCCAGCAGATGCTGGCAATTTGATCTCTGGTTCCTCTGTCTTTTCTAGAACCAGCTTGAACACCTGGAATTTCATTGTTCATGTATTGCTGAAGCCTGGCTTGGAGAATTTTGAGCATTCCTTTACTAGCATGTAAGATGAGTGCAATTGTGGGGTAGTTTGAGCACTCTTTGGCATTGCTTTTCTTTGGATTTGGAATGAAAACTGAACTTTCCCAGTCCTGTGGCCACTGCTGAATTTTCCAAATTTGCTGGCATATTGAATGCAGCACTTTCACAGCATCATCTTTCAGGATTTGAAATAGCTCAACTGGAGTTCCATCAGCTCCACTAGCTTTCTTCGTAGTGATGCTTTCTAAGGCCCACTTGACTTCACATTCCAGGATGTCTGGCTCTAGGTGAGTGATCACACCATCGTGATTATCTGGATCATGAAGATCTTTTTTGTACAGTTCTTCTGTGTATTCTTGCCACCTCTTCTAAATATCTTCTGCTTCTATTAGGTACATACCATTTCTTTCCTTTATAGAGCTCATCTTTAGTTGCAGTTAAATAAAGAGAATGTTATACAATATGGAAGGATCTTATATATTGCCATAACATGTTTGGAGGGACTGATGCTGAAGCTCAAATTCCAATACTTTGGCCACCTGATGTGAAGAACTCACTCATTTGAAAAAAAAAAAAAAAAACCTCTCATGCTGGGAAAGATAGAAGGTGGGAGGAGAAGGGGACAACAGAGGATGAGATGATTGGATGGCATCACTGACTCAATGGACATGAGTTTGAGTAAATTCTGGGAGTTGGTGATGAACAGGGAGGCCGGGCTTTCTGCAGTCCATTGGGTCATAAAACGTTGGACATGACTGAGCTACTGAACTGAACTGAACTGAACATGTTTAGATTTAATTCAATATGCAATAAGGAGTTATCAAGTGATTTCAATTGATGAAATAATATGACCATATTTGCCGTTTTGTTTTGTAAGAAACTGGAGTTCAAATTAGAAGAGAAGGACAAGATAGAGATCATATTAAGACCTTATTTAACAGCCCAAGTAAGGAATATGAGGGCTTTAACTAAAGAAATGGCAATGATTATGAAGAAGCATAGTTTCAAGGGATTATTAAGAGGTATGATGGACCAGACTGACTAAAGGAGAGAGGAGTAGGCTTATGTATAATGCTCCAGGGTAAAAATGGACAGCTGCAGTCCTGTGGTCTTACCAAGGGGTGATCATAACACACAGTGGAAGGGACATTACCCCAGTGGATGGAACATTGAGCAATGTATTTGATCATCCACTTTGTGTGGAGAAAAACGTGGCCCAGGACAAATATACTTAAACTCTTTGACTGTGATGAATGGCTTGGTTAGCTAATCAGAATCCTGGTAGAGTTGCAAGATAGGAAGTTCAGAGACAAAAAGGTCTGGGGAAGAAAGATATAGAGTGACCTATAGGAGTGGACACAATCTATGAGGATCTTTGTATTGTATGTTAATGTTCACCAGAAAACATTTCCTGCAGAAGACCCTGAAACAACCAAGTGAACAGGCTGATATATACAGTAGATGTCAACCAGCATCTGTCCCCAGAATTTCCTGTGTTTGCACAATAGGTTCACAAATGAAGTAGGTAAGGTGGGAGATAGAGAAGCCTTGCATGGGCCTCTTCTCACTAAGCCTGACCTAAATTCTACTGTTCTATAGTATTCTGGCCTTCTAGTAACAGAAGCTGACCTCCTTGATACAGTACCGTACCTTAAGGAGACCATAGAACAACTTAAAGTCAACTTCTATCTTATAAAGGAAGATGTTTCATTTTGATTTAGACCGACACACATTTTGGGTATGAGTTTGCCTTCCTGCTGGAGGGCCTCAGCCCAATGTTACTATCTGATGCCTCATAAAATGTCTATAATGACATGCTATTTAACATTGCCTCAGCTCAAGGAATCATTTTACAGCAAAGGAGTTATGGTATGGAGTGAGCATGTGGGCAAGGAAATTAATGGTCCTTCCACTTAGCACGATACCTAGAAGGGCTTTTTAAAGGCACAGCAATGAGAATCTGATGTTCTCTTTCAGAATATGGTATACACCTTAATTCTTAGACCATTGTATTGTAATGTGTCTCCAGTTCACGAATCCAATAATCAAGGAATTGAAATAAAAGTGATTCCATTGGCCATGATTTCCAGTGACTCATCAAAGAAACTTTGTGGGTTTTATCCTCATAACTTTGTGTCCCTAGAAGATCTAGAGTCCACTGAGGTTTCACATTCCTCAGGGATATAGTGAGAGGCCAATAAAACTTAAAGACAGAGCTACAACCAGTTACTTTGGGATCATTGTGTTAAAGACCACTAAACAAGAGTAGTTGAATATGATTAGCATGCAGAAGGGGAACTGCTGCTGCTGCATACTGAGGCATGGAGGAGTATGGTTAAGACTTCAGAGTTCTACTGGGATATTTTTTTACCTGTTAATGGAAAAGTACCGTAACTATGATCTGGAAAGAACCAGATCTTTGGACCTGGACTATGAGAATAGAGAATCTGGGTCGTCCCACTAGGCCAGCCACATAAACTAGCAGAAGTACTAGCCAAGATGGAGGAGAATCTAATATGGGTAGTGAAAGAGGGAGATAATAAGCATCAGTTATAATCTCAGGACCTTCTATACCAGTGGGAGCAGTAATTCATGCCATTAACTTTTAGAAGTTTTTAAGAGATTGTGATGAATTAGAGTCCTAGAGAAGCTGTGCCTGGTTACTGAAAACTAAATGAAGTAAGTGGAACCAGGCAATACAAGTTGTCGCCCAGGGTTAGTCATTTTGCCACCCCTAGATCCCCTTCACCAGTGCACCAATAAATATACCACACTTGCTGTTACTGCTAAAAGACAGCAGCTGAAGACTCATGATTGTTTCTTCTACAGAGAATTGTCCTCTGCTGAGCAGGAGCCATTTTTTCCCCAGGAGACCTATCTACAATACCCCTCCAGGAGAAGCCAGCAGCTAATAGCTGACTCATGTGAACATAAAGACTCATCTTAAGTCAAGGTGCTACCACTGGTGTAAAGCAGAACAAATATCCTTATTTAGCATTTTACGCTATCTTGCTTTCCTCATTAGCTTTATAATGAGATCAGGTTCTGCCTTTATCACTAGAGCAGGCAAAAAGATATGACACTGAGAGATGAATTCCCCAGGTCGGTAGGTGCCCAATATGCTACTGGAGATTGGTGGAGAAATAACACCAGAAAGAATGAAGAGATGGCATTAAAATGAAAACAACATCCAGTTGTGGATATGACTGGTGATGGAAGTAAAGTCTGATGCTGTAAAGAACAATATTGCATATGAACCTGGAATGTTAGTTCCATGAATCAAGGTAAATTGGAAGTGGTCAAACAGGAGATAGCAAGATATTTTAGCAAGAACATACAAATTTTATTAAATGGACTTGAATGTGCAAATTTAATTCAGATGATCATTATATCTACTCCTGAAGGCAAGAATCTCTTTGAAGAAATGGAATAGCCCTCATAGTAAAATAAATAAATAAATAAATGAGTCCAAAATGCAGTACTTGGGGGGCAATCTCAAAAACAACAGAATGGTTTAGGTTCATTTCCAAGATAAACCATTCAATATCGCAGCAATCCAAGTCCATGACCCAAGCACTAATGCAAAAGAAGTTGAAGTTGAATGGCTCTATGAAGGCCTATAAGACCTTCTAGAACTAACACCAGAAAAAAGATGTCCTTTTCATCATAGGGGACTGGAATGCAAAAGTAGGAAGCTAGGAGATACCTGGAGTAACAGGCAGGTTAGACCTTGGAGTACAAAATGAAGCAGGGAAAAGGCTAACAGATTTTTGCCAAGAAAATACACTGGTCATAAAAAACACACACCCCCAACAACACAAGAGAGGATTCTATACATGGACATAACGGGATAGTCAATACCGAAATTGGATTGATTATATTCTTTGTTGCTGAATATGGAGAAGCTCTATATAGTCAGCAAAAACAAGCCCAGGAGCTGACTGTTGCTCAGATCATGAATACCTTATTGCAAAATTCAGGCATAAATTGAAGAAAGTAGGGAAAACCAGTAGTCCATTCAGGTATGACCTAAATCAAATACCTTACTATTTTTCAGTGGAAGTGACAAATAGATTCAAGGGATTAGATCTGATAGAGTGCCTGAAGAATTATGGACAGACATTCATGACATTGTGCAGGAGGCAGTGATCAAGACCATCCCCAAGAAAAAAATTAAAAAGGCAAAATGGTTGTCTGATGAGACCTTACAAATACCTGCTGCTGCTGCTGCTAAATTGCTTCAGTCATGTCCAATTCTGTGCGACCCCATAGACGGCAGTCCACCAAGCTCTCCCATCCCTGGGATTCTCCAGGCAAGAATACTGGAGAGGGTTCCCATTGCCTTCTCTGACAAATACCTGAGAATAGAAAAGCTAAAGGCAAAGGAGAAAAGAAAAGATATACCTATCTGAATGCAGAGTTCCAAAGAATAGCAAGGAGAGGTAAGAAAGCCTTCATGCAAAGAAATGGAGGAAAACAATAGAATGGGAAAGACTAGAGATCTTTTCAAGAAAACTGGAGATGCTGAGGGAATATTTCATGCAAAGGACACAATAAAGGACAGAAATGGTATGGACCTAACAGAAACAAAAGATATTAAGAAGTGGCAAGAATACACAGCAGAGCTATACAAAAAAGATCTTCATGATCCAGATAACCATGATGGTGTGATCACTCACCTAGAGCCAGACATCCTGGAACATGAAGTCAAGTGGGACTTAGGAAGCATCACTACAGACAAAGCTAGTGGAGGTTATGGTATTCCAGTTGAACTATTTCAAGTCTTAAAAGATGATGCTCTGAAAGTGCTGCACTCAATATGCCAGGAAATTTGGAAAATGCAGCGGTGGCCATAGGGCTGGAGAAGGTTATTTTTCATTCCAATCCCAAAGAAAGGCAATGCCAAAGAATGTTCAAACTACCACAAAATTGCATACAACTCACATGCTAGTAAAGTAATGCTCAAAATTCTCCAAGCCAGGCTTCAACAGTATGTGAATCATGACTTTCCAGATGTTCAGGCAAGATTTAGAAAAGGCAGAGGAACCAGAGATCAAACTGGCAACATTTGTGTGATCATTGAAAAAGCAAGAGAATTCCAGAAAAACATCTACTTCTGCTTTATTGATTACGCCAAAGCCTTTGACTGTGTGGATCACAACAAACTGTGGGAAATTCTTAAAGAGATGGGAATATCAGACCACCTTACCTACCTCCTGAGAAATCTGTATGCAGGTCAAGAAATAAGTTAGAACTAGACATGGAGCAATTTACTAGCTCCAAACTTTTAAAGGAGTATGTCAAGGCTGTATATTATCACTACTTATTTAACTTACATGCAGAGTACATCATGCAAAATATTGGGCACGATGAAGCACAAGGTGAAATCAAAATTACTGGGAGAAATATCAATAACCTCAGATATGCAGATGACACCACCCTTATGGCACAAAGTGAAGAAGAACTAAAGAGCCTCTTGATGAAAATGAAAGAGGAGAGTGAAAAAGCTGACTTAAAACTCAGCATTCAAAACATGAAGATCATGGCATCCGATCCCATCACTTCATGGCATTTTAGATGGGGAAACAATGGAAACAATGAGATACTTTATTTTCTTGGGCTCCAAAATCACTGCAGATGGTGACTGCATCCATGAAATCAAAAGATGCGCTCCTTGGAAGGAAATTTATGACAAGCTTAGAGAGCATACTAAAAACAGAGACATTACTTTGCTGACAAACGTCCATCAGGTCAATGCTATGGTTTTTCCAGTAGTCATGTATGGATGTGAGAGTTGGACTATAAATAAAATTGAGTGCTGAAGAATTGATGCTTTTGTACTGTGGTTTTGGAGAAGACTCTTGAGAGTCCCTTGGACTGCAAGGAGATCAAACCAGTCAATCCTGAAGTTAATCAGTCCTGAATTTTGTTTGGAAGGACTGATCCCTAAGCTGAAAATCCAATACTGTGGCCACCTGATGCAAAGAACCGACTTATTAGAAAAGACCCTGATGCTGCAAAAGATTGAAGGCAGGAGAAGTGGACCACAGAGGACGGGATGGTTGGATGGCATCACTGACTCGATGGACATTAGTTTGAGCAAGCCCCAGGAGTTGGTGATAGACAGGGAAGCCTGGTGTCCTATAGTCTGTGGGATTGCAGAGATTTGGACACGACTGAGTGGCTGAATTGAACTGAACTGATGGTCTGCCTCTTATGAACTTAACGATTCAGGAGATCTGGTTTGGAGGTATATATATGAAATACTCAAGGAGAACAGGAAAAATAAGAGAAATAAAGACAAACTTTGCAGTGCATTACATTTGGATGGACATTCAGGAAAAGAATTTAGAGCAGGAGATAAAGAGTAGGAGAAAGAAGCAGTGAGAAAGTAGTAGGAAAGAGTGAGAGTGTATTTCAGATCTCATCTACTCCTCTGGATTATAGCAACAAGCATCCAACCAAAGAAAAAAAATTTAACGAAAAGATTGGCAATTTTGATGAAGGATGAGAAGAAGCTGTCAGATGTGGTATGGATTGGAAATTCACTGGCATTCTCAGAAGAAGTATTTCATATTTACCATAGAAATTATATTTACCATAGAAATATTTTTCTATAGAAACTGTGTACTTATGGATCAGTTGGTTATGACACCACTTATGAGATTCTGTGCTCTGATCACATCTGCTTTTCAAAACTATATACTTTCAATATATGCCAGTTTTGTTAAACTGAGGTCGTAGGTGTAGGGGGCAAGCAGAAGTAGCTGGAAGATTTTTGTATCCTAGTGTGCTGCTACATATGAAGATCGGTTCATGAAAAAATGATGGATTATTCATAAAGTGCTGTTGCAACAAATGGCTGGCCATCTGTAAAGGAAAAAAAGTGGACTTTAAACTCACTTCTTACATTTAAATAAATCCCATATGGACCAAAAATTTAAACATAAAAAAAAAAACTATAAAAGTCTCAGGGTAAAAATAAAATAGGCAAACTTTTTATAGTTTTTGTGTGGGGAATGTCTAAGTAAAACAAAAGTCAGCAACTATAGATGAAAACAGTATATTAAAATTTCTGCAGAACAAAAATCATAGTATTTAATGATAGCTAAGGTTTGAATACTACATGTGTGTTTATGAGTACTATCCCATTTATTCGTCTAAACAAATATACAAAGTAAATATTATTGTTATCCTCATTCAAAGCTAAGACAGCAGAAGCTCAGAAGGATTAGGCTAATTTTATATCATTACAAAATAGTAAGAAGCAGAGTTAGAATCCAATCCAAGTGTTATTCTTCTAAAGCCTATGGTTTATTTTTAACTTTTTTATTTTTAAAGTTTTAGATTTACAGAAATTGTACAGTGAGCTTCTATATATTCTTCATCAAGTTTCCCCTAATGTTGACATCTTACATAACCATGCTGCTGCTACTGCTGCTAAGTCACTTCAGTCGTGTCCGACTCTGTGTGACCCCACAGACAGAAGCCCATCAGGCTCCTCTGGCTCTGGGATTCTCCATGCAAGAATACTGGAGTGGGTTGCCACTTCCTTCTCCATACATAACCATAATAGTGTTATAAAAACTAAGGAATTAATATTGGTTGAACTTCAGACTTTATTCGAGTTTGCTAATTTTTTCACTATCATTCTTTTTCTGTTTCCAGATACAAGCTAATATCTGACACTGCCTTTTAAAATTGCATTGATTGCTTTATTGTGTGTTTATTGACTATGTTTACTGTGTGTTCTGGATATTAATGCCTTATCAGATATATGATTTCAAATACTTTCTCCTATTCTGTGAAGTTCCTTTTCACTTTCCTTTTAGTGTACAAAATATTTAATTTTGATGAAGTGCAATTGTTTTTGGCTGTCTATGTTTTTAGTATTATATAAAGAAAAATTATTACAAAATCAAGCATCATAAAGATTTTCCTCTTGTTTCTTCTAAAAATTCATAGCTCTAGCTTTTATATTTAAGTTTTTTTAAAGAAAAATTATTATTTTTAACTGAAGGATAATTACTTTACAATACTGTGATTTTTTTTTTGCTATACATCATTTTGAATCAGCCATGGGTGCACATGTGTCCCCCATCCTGAAGTGCCTCCTACCTCCTCCCCCACCCCATCCCTCCAGGTTATCCAGAGAACTGGCTTTGAGTGCCCTGCTTCAAGCATTGAAATTGCACTGGTCATCAGTTTTACATATGGTAATATACATATTTCAGCACTATTCTCTGAAATCATCCCGCCCTCACCTTCTCCCACATAGTCCAAAAGTCTGTTCTTTACATCTGTGTCTCCTTTGATGCCTTGCATATAGGATTGTCATTACCATATTTCTAAATTCCATATATATGCATTAATATAGAGTATTGGTGTTTCTGACTTACTTTACTCTGTATAATAGTCTCCAGTTTAATCCACCTCATTAGAACTGACTCAAATGCATTCCTTTTTATAGCTGAGTAATATTTCATTGTGTATATGTATCACAACTTCCTTATCCATTCATCTCCCAGTGGACATTTAGGTTGCTTCCATGTCCTAGCTATTGTAAACAGTGCTGCAATGAACATTGGGCTAAATGTGTCTCTTTCAATTCTGGTTTCCTCCATGTGTATGCCCAGAAGTGGGATTGCTGGGTCATATGAAGTTCTATTCCCAGTTTTTTAAGGAACCTCCACACTGTTCTCCATAGTGGTTGTACCAGTTTGAATTCCAATCAACAGTGTAAGAGTGTTCCCTTTTCTCCACACTCTCTCCAGCGTTTATTGTTTGTAGACTTTTTGATGGTAGCCATTCTGACCATCATAAGATGATACCTCTTTGTTTTGACTTTCATTTCTCTAATAATGAGTGATGCTGAGTATCTTTTCATGTGTTTATTATCCATCTGTATGTCTACTTTGGAGAAATCTGTGTTTAGTTCTTTTGCCCACTTTTTGATTGGGCTGTTTGTTTTTTGGTATTGAACTGCATGAGCTGCTTGTATATTTTGGAGATTAATTCTTCGTCAATTGTTTCATTTGCTATTAGTTTCTCCCATTCTGAAGGCTGGCTTTTCACCTTCTTTATAGGTTCCTTCACTGTGCAAAAGCTTTTGAGTTTAATTAGGTCCCATTTGTTTATTTTTGTTTTTATTTCTGTTACTCTGGGAAGTGGGCCATAGAGGATCCTGCTGTGATTTATGTTAGAGAGTATTCTATGTTTTCCTTTAAGTTTTACAGATTCTGGTCTTACATTTAGATCTTTAAGCCACTTTGAGTTTATTTTTGTGTATGGTGTTAGGAAGCATTTTAGTTTTACTCTTTTATACATGGTTGACCAGTTTTCCCAGCACGATTTGTTAAAGAGACTGTCTTCTCCATTGTGTATTTTTGCCTCCTGTGTCAAAGATAAGGTGTCCATAGGTGTGTGGGTTTATCTCTGGGCTTTCTGTTTTGTTCCATTGATCTATACTTCTGTTTTGTGCCAGTACCATACTGTCTTGATGACTGTAGCTTTGTAGTATAGTCTGAAGTCAGGAAGGTTGATTCCTCTAGTTCCTTTCTTCTTTCTCAAGATGGCTTTGGCAATCGAGGTTTTCTGTGTTTCTACACAAATTGTGACATTGTTTGCTCTAGTTCTGTGAAAAATTCCATTGGTAGCCTGATAGGGAAGGTAGTATACTCATTTTCACTATATTGATTCTTCCAATCCACGAACATGGTATATTTCTCCAATATTTGTTTCATCTTTGATTTCTTTCATCAGTGTTTCATAGTTTTTTATAAATAGGTCATTTGTTTCTTTAGGTAAATTTATTCCTTAAGTATTTTATTGTTTTTGTTGCAATGGTGAATGGGATTGTTTCCTTAATTTTTCTGTTTTCTCATTGTTTACAAATCAGTTTTGGGTTAATTTTTGTATATGGTCTGATACAGGGGCTCAATTTTATTCCTTCACTTGTGAATATCCTCTTTTCTCAGCACCATTTGTTGACAAAATTGTCCTTTTTTCATTCATGGTTTATTTGACCACATATATGAGAGTTTTATCTTGGGCCTCTGTAATAAATTTTATTCTATTCCCTTTATATATATTTGTCTTTATGCCATTACCATGGTGTTTTGATTACTGTAGGCTTGAAGTAAAATTTGAAATATTGTAAAGTAAAAAATAATAAAAAAAAGAAAAGAAAATATGAGGCCTTTAAATTTGTTATTCATTTCTAAAATTGTTTTAGTTGTTTAGAGTCCCATGAGTTTCCATATAAATTTTAGAATGGATTTTTCCTATTTTTAAAATAATATCATTGGAATTTTGATAGGGATCACGTTGAATTTGTAGATTACTTTGGGCAGTATTGACATATTAGCTGTATTAAGTCTTCTTACCAATGAATGCAAGATATTTTTTCATTTTTAAATGTCTTTTAAAATTTCTTTCATACATGTTTTGTAGTTCTATGTGTACAAGTTTTTCATCTCCTTGGTCAAGCCTATTTATTATATTATTCTTTTTTGATACTGTTATAAATAAGATTATATTTTTATTGAAGTATATTCAATAGATAATATTGTGTTAGTTTCAAGTGTACTTTAAGGTGATTCAGTTATGTAAATATACAGACATATATTTAGATATTTTTAAAAGATTATTATAATTTATTGACTCTAGTTCCCTATGCTATACAGTAAATCTTTGTGGCTTATCTATTTTATGTATAATACTTTGTATCTGTTAATACCATGCTCATAGTTTATCCTTCCACTCCTTTCCCTTTGGTAACCATCAGCTTGTGTTGTATGTCTGTGAGCCAGTTTCTATTTTGTATATAGATTCACTTGTATTGTTTTTTGAAATTTCACATACAAATGATATTATATTTGTCTTTCTCTGTATTACTTTATTTAATATGATATTTTCTAGCTCCATTGATGTTGCTGCAAATGACATTATTTCATCCTTTTTTATGACCAAATAATATTCCATTGTGAGTTTCCCCAGTGGCTCAGTAATTAAGAATCCACATATAATGCAGGCGATGCAAAGATGTGGGTTTCATCTTTTGATTGGAAAGATCCCCTGGAGGAGGAAATGACAACTCATTCAAGTAATCTTGCCTGGAAAATCCCATGGATAGAAGAGCCCGACGGGCTATAGTCTGTGGGGTCACAAAAGAGTCAGACATGACTGAGAGGCTAAACAATAAGAAACAATTCTGCATTGTATATATATGCATCACATGTTAAATCAATTTTCTGTTGATGGGCACTTGGATTGTTTCCATGTATTGGCTATTGTAATTAGTGCTGCTGTGAACACTGGGTTGCATGGATATTTTCAAATGAAAGTTTTCATTTTTTTCTGAATATGTGTCCAGGAGTAGGATTGTTGGATCGTATGGTAGATCTATTTTTACTTTTTCGAGGAACTCCCATATTGTCTTCCATAGTGGCTATGCCAACTTACAACTCCACCAACAGTGAAGATGGGTTTTCTTTCATCCACAACTTCTCCAGCACTTTTTATTTATAGTCTTTTTGATGATAACCTTTCTTTTTTTAAATTTTTTAATTTTTTTAAATTTTATTTTACTTTACAATATTGTATTGGTTTTGCCATATATCAACATGAATCCACCTTCTAACAGATGTGAGATGATACCTCATTGTGGCTTTGATATGCATTTCTTTAATAATAAGTGATGTTGAGCATCTTCTCATTTACCTGTTGGATAACTGAATGCTTCTTTGTAGAGTGTCTACTTAGGGAATCTGCTCATTTTTTCTTTTTTGAATGAGTTTTTTTTTTTAATAGTGAGTAATATGAGTTTGTATATTAACTCCTTGTCAGTCACATAGTTTGCAAATATTGAGTTGACCAAAAAGTTTGTCTGAAAGTTATGGGAAAACACGAATGAACTTCATAGCCTACCCAGTGTTTTATCCCAATCAGTAGGTTGTATTTCCATTTTTTCAAATGATTTCCTTTGCTGAGAAAAAGCTTTCAAGTTTATTTTTGTATGTGGTGTGAGGCAGTTTCCTAATTCCTTTAATTTAGGTGTAGCTGTCCAGCATTCCCCATATCACTTGCTGAAGAAACTGTCTTACTCTTCATTGAATATTCTCACCTCAATTGTTTTCTTAATTTCCTTTTCAGATCGCCTATTAGTAGTGTGTAGAAACACAGCTTTTGCATAATGATTCTATATCTTTCAACTTTATTCTTTTTAAGAACACTTGTGGACTCTTTAGGTTTCTCTGCAGATAAATTTTGTTACCTGTGAACAAAGATAGTTTTACTTTTGCCTTTCCAATTTGGATGCTTTTCACTTATTTTTCTTGTCTTAATTGCTCTAGTGAGAACTTTCAGTGCTTTGTTGAATGGCAGAAGCAGGCATTTTATTCTTATTTCTGATGTTAGAGGTAAATCTTTCAGTCTTTCACCACTGAGTGTGATTTCATTTGTGGTTTTTAATATATGGCCTTTTTGGGAGCTTCCTATATTTCTAGCTTATTGCATTTGTTTTTTCTTGAAAAAATGTTTATCTCTGGACTTTCTATTTTGTTCCATTGATCTATATTTCTGTCTTTGTGCCAGTACCATACTGTCCTGATGACTGTGGCTTTGTAGTGGAGCTTGAAGTCAGGCAGGTTGATTCCTCCAGTTCCATTCTTCTTTCTCAAGATTGCTTTGGTTATTCGAGGTTTTTTGTATTTCCATGCAAATTGTGAAATTATTTGTTCTAGTTCTACGAAGGTTGGTAGCTTAATAGGAATTGCATTGAATCTATAGATTGCTTTGGGTAGTGTACTCCTTTTCACTATATTGATTCTTCCAATCCATGAACATGGTATATTTCTCCATCTATTAGTGTCCTCTGATTTCTTTCACCAGTGTTTTATAGTTTTCTATATATAGGTCTTTTGTTTCTTTAGGTAGATAGATTCCTAAGTACTTAATTCTTTTCATTGCAATGGTGAATGGAATCGTTTCTTAATTTCTCTTTCTATTTTCTCATTATTAGTGTATAGGAATGCAAGGGATTTCTGTGTGTTGATTTTATATCCTGCAACGTTACTATATTCATTGATTAGCTCTAGTAATTTTCTGGTGGAGTCTTTAGGGTTTTCTATGTAGAGGATCATGTCATCTGCAAACAGTGAGGGTCTTACTTCTTTTCCAATTTGGATTCCTTTGATTTCTTTTTCTGCTCTGATTGCTGTGGTCAAAACTTCCAAAAATATGTTGAATAGTAGTGGTGAAAGTGGGCACCCTTGTCTTGTTCCTGATTTTAGGGGAAAGGCTTTCAATTTTTCACCATTGAGGGTACTGTTTGCTGTGGATTTGTCATATATAGCTTTTATTATGTTGAGGTGTGTTCCTTCTATTCCTGCTTCCTGGATAATTTTTATCATAAATAGATGTTGAATTTTGTCAAAGGCTTTCCCTGCATCTATTGAGATAATCATATGGCTTTTATTTTTCAATTTGTTAATGTGGTGTATTACATTGACTTACGGATATTGAAGAATCCTTGCATCCCTGGGATAAAGCCCCTTGGTCATGGTGTATGATCTTTTTAATGTGTTGTTGGATTCTGATTGCTAGAATTTTGTTAAGAACTTTTGCATCTATGTTCATTCAATTTCTGTGCTTGTGATGGGTCTGTTAACATTTTCTATTTCTTCCTGGTTCAGTTTTGGAAAGTTGTACTTTTCTAAGAATTTGTTCATTTCTTCCACGTTGTCCATTTATTGGCATATAATTGCTGATAGTAGTCTCTTATGATCCTTTGTATTTCTATGTTGTCTGTTGAGATCTCTCCATTTTCATTTCTAATTTTATTGATTTGAATTTTTTCCCTTTGTTTCTTGATGAATCTGGCTAATGGTTTGTCAATTTTATTTATCCCTTCAAAGAACCAACTTTTGGCTTTGTTGGTTTTTGCTATGGTCTCTTTTATTTCTTTTGCATTTATTTCTGCCCTAATTTTAAAGATTTTTTTCCTTCTACTAACCCTGGGGTTCTTCATTTCTTTCTTTTAAATCTATGCACCTATGGACACCTTATCTTGGACAAAGGAGGCAAGAATATACAATGGATTAAAGACAATCTCTTTAACAAATGGTGTTGGGAAAACTGGTCAACCACTTGTAAAGGAATGAAACTAGAACACTTTCTAACACCATACACAAAAATAAACTCAAAATGGATTAAAGATCTAAATGTAAGACCAGAAACTATAAAACTCCTAGAGTAGAACATAGGCAAAACACACTCTGACATAAATCACAGCAGGATCCTCTATGACCCACCTCCCAGAATACTGGAAATTTTTAAAAAAAAAAAGGGACCTAATTAAAATTAAAAGCTTTTGCACAACAAAGGAAACTATAAGCAAGGTGAAAAGACAGCCTTCTGAATGGGAGAAAATAATGGCAAATGAAACAACTGACAAAGAACTAATCTCAAAAATATACAAGCAACTTATGCAGCTCAATTTCAGAAAAATAAACGACCCAATAAAAAAAATGGGCCAAAGAACTAAATAGACATTTCTCCAAAGAAGACATACAGATGGTTAATAAGCACATGAAAAGATGCTCAACATCACTCATTATCAGAGAAATGCAAATCAAAACCACAATGAAGTACCATTTAATGCCAGTCAGAATGGCTGTGATCCAAAAGTCTACAAGCAATAAATGCTGGAGAGGGTGTGGAGAAAAGGGAACCCTCTTACACTGTTGGTGGGAATGCAAACTAGTATAGCCACTATGGAGAACAGTGTGGAGATTCCTTAAAAAATTGGAAATAGAACTGTGTTAAGACCCAGCAATCCCACTGCTGGGCATACACACCGAGGAAACCAGAATTGAAAGAGACACGTGTACCTCAATATTCATTGCAGCACAGTTTATAACAGCCAGGACATGGAAGCAACCTAGATGTCCATCAACAGATGAATGGATAAGAAAGCTGTGCTACATATACACAATGGAGTAATACTCAGCCATTAAAAAAAATACATTTGAATCAGTTCAAATGAGGTGGATGAAACTGGAGCCTATTATACAGAGTGAAGTAAGCCAGAAAGAAAAACACCAATACAGTATATTAATGCATATATATGGAAATTAGAAAGATGGTAATGATCACCCTGTATGTGAGACAGCAAAAGAGACACAGATGTATAGAATAGTCTTTTGGACTCTGTGGGAGAGGGAGAGGGTGGGATGATTTGGGAGAATGGCATTGAAACTTTAACAATATCATATAAGAAACGAATCGCCAGTTCAGGTTTGATGCAGGATACAAGATGCTTGGGGCTGGTGCACTGGGATGAACCAGAGGTATGGGGAGGGAGGAGGGAGGGGGGTTCAGGATGGGGAACATGTGTAGACCCGTGGTGGATTCATGTTGATATAAGGCAAAACCAATACAATATTGTAAAGTAATTACCCTCCAATTAAAATAAATAAATTTAACTTAAACAAATGAACAAACAAACAAATGTTCACTTTTCTACATATTTTTAATGCATTAAGTGAAATATTCATGTTGATTTTTCCATTCATTGTTAATGTGGTGGTGTTGATTGATTTTTGTGTACTGGACTATATGTGCACATTAGGAGTAAATTCCACTGGTCACCAGAGAATACAGTCTTCTAAATGCACTGGAAACTCTGATTTGCTAGTATTTTGATAAGGGTATTTTCATCTATATTCATAAGGGATATTTCTCCATAGTTTTCTTTTCCTATAATACCTGCATCTAGTTTCAGAGTATGGGTAATACTAGCCAAATAGAATGGGTTACAAACCATTCCCTCCTTTTCATTTTGTGGGATAATTTGAGAAAGATCATCTTTTTTAAATGTTTGGTAGAATTTACCAGTGAAGACATATAGCTCTGGTGTGGTTTTTTTTTTTTTGTTTGTTTGTTTGTTTTTGGTTATAAAGTTTTTAATAACTTATTTGACCTTATTACTAGTTATAGGTCTTTTCAAGTTTTTCATTTCTCATGATTCAGCTTTGGAAGCTTTTGCATTTTTAGGCATTTTTCCATTCTTCTAGGTTAGCCAGTTTGTTATTGTACACTTACTTGTAGTAATCATTTTAATAATCTTTTTAAAGATCAGTAACAATATTTCCACTTTCATTTTAGTAATTTGGTACTTCTGCCTTTTCTTCTTGGTCAATTCAGCTAAATGTTTGCCAATTTTATTAAAGAGCAAACTTTTGTTTTGTTTTGTTTTTCTGTTTTTCTAAAATTACTATTGTTTTGTTTATCTCTGCTCTAATATTTATTGTTTTCCTTCTGCTGTCTCTGGATAGCTTGTTCTTCTTTTCTAGTTCCTTAAGGTGAAAAATTAAACTGTTGTTTTGAAGTCTTTCTTAATTCTTAAATATAAGTATTAATACCTATGCACTTCTTTTTTTAGCACTGCTTTTGCTGACTTCTGTAAGTTTTGTATGTTGTATTTTCATTTCATTTGTGTAAAGATATTTTCTAATTTCTCTTGTTTCTTCTTTGACTCATTGGAGTTTGTGTGTTGTTTAATTTTCACATATTTGTGGATTTTCCCATCCTCCTTCTGTTATTAGTTTCTAGTTTCATTCCACTGTAATTGGAAAATATATTTTGTGTAATTTTAATCTTTTTATATTATTAAGACTTGTTTTTGTGACTCACATTTGGGTTATCTTGTGCATTTGAAAAAAATGTGTATTCAGTTATTGTTAGATGGAATGTTCTCTATATTTATGTCTAATTTGTTTAAAATATTGATCTATGTTCTTATTGATTTCCTTTTTTATATTCATTATTGAAATTAAGATATTAAAGTCTCAAACTATTATTGAAGAGCTATTTCTCCCTTTATTCTCTCAATATTTGCTTTCTATATATACATATATAAATCTAGTTGTAGAAATTTTATTTTTAATTGAAACCAATTTAACTTCCTTCACATACAAAATCTACTGTATAGCTGCATCCCTCACTTTGTTATTGATGCCACAAATTACATCTTTACACCCTGTATATCCAATAGCCTAGATTTATAATTCTTTCATGCACTGGTCTTTCAAATCCTGGAGAATAGAAAAAGTGATACTAGAAAACAATATTGCAATAAAATTGGTTTTCACATTTATCCGTGTAATATTTACCATGTAAATACCTTGTATTTAGTTTTATAAAAAGTTTTTAATATATATTTTTCTTTATAAAGAGAACTTTTTATATGGCTTCAAGTTAACATCTAGTGTCCTTTCATTTCAACCTGAAATACTCCTTATAGCATTTTTTTTATATGAGAGACCTACTGGTAATGAAATCCTTTAGCCTCTCTTAACTGAGAAGAGCTTAATTTCCCCCTCATTTTTTTGAAGGACAGTTTTGTTTGGTATAGAAATTTTTGTTGACATTATTTTTTCCCCCTATAACTTTAACTATATCATCCTACTCCCTTCTGACCTCTAAAGTTACTGATGAAAAGTCTACTAATATTTTATTGAAGATCCCTTGTTTATAAGTTACTTTTACCTTGCTAATTTCAAGATACACTTTTTTTTTTTTCACCTTTGTCCGTCAACAGTTTGATTGTAATATATCCCCGTGTGGATCTCTTTTGATTTATCTTTTTTCTGCTTCCTATATTGGTAGATTCAAATCTTTCATCTCACTTGAGAAATTTTGGGACATTATTTTTTAAATAATCTCTGCCTCTTTCTCTCCTCTTTTTCTGGGACTTTCATAATGTGTGTTAGTCTGTTTGAAGGTGTCTCACAAGTATTCCAAGCTTTGTTCACTCTCTCTCTATATTTGTTCTTTTTTTCAAATGCACTGCCTTCAATCTTGCTAATGTTTCATGTATCTGCTTAAATATGCTGTTGAAATCCACTAGTGAATTTTCAGTTCAGTTTTTGTATTTTTCAGTTCCAAAATTTGTTTCAGTTTCCCCCTTATATTTTCTCTTTGTTGACATTCTCATTTTATTCAGCTATCATTTTCATGATTTTCTTCTGTTCTTTGTCCAGTTTTTCCTTTAACTCTGTGAGTATATTCAAGACAGTTTTTAAAAGATTTGTCTTTTAATTTAAGTCTTATGCTGATACATCTTCAGGGACAGTTTCTGACAATTTATTTTCTTCATTTGAATAGGCCATGTTCTGTTTCCATGTTTCTCTTGTTATTGTCTTGTAATATGGAAAAAAAACTCAGCCACATCTACCAGTCTTTTCAAACTGACTCTGTTTTAGGCAGTCATTCACTAATTAGCTGGATATGCTCTGAATCTAGACCAGCCAAGGTGAAATCTTAAGGTCTTTTCAGAGCATGTGTCTTACCTTGGCATATGTGTGTCTTTTTCAACTGCTTGATTCACATACCTTAAAATGCTTCAAATTCTGAAAAAGTCTCACCCCAACTTCTCCTCGGGACTTTATACATTCTATTTTATGCCTCTACCCAGGCGTATGTGGGCCTATTGTACCCTGAGGTTTTCATAACCAGTGTCTGCCATTTCTCCTGAGATTCAAATTAGATGAAATAGAAACCAATCCTCAGGAAGTGCTCAGATGGGTTAAAATGATGCACATAAAGTCTAATTTACCCCTTTGAGTTGAGAAAGGGAATTGGGAACTGGGATGCTACCTCCTCCAGACCAAAATCACACTGTGCCAGAATGTGGGTGGGACAAGGATGAGTAAAAATGACACAATATTTTCTCTGGTTTGAAAATGGTCTTTTTTTTCTGGATTGTGTGTTTGCTTCGTTCATGCAGACTTTAAGATAATTTTAGCCCATTTTTAGTTTTCTTTCTTTCTTTCTTTCTTTCTTTTTTTTTAATACGGGATAATGGGGACTTAATGTTTTCTAGTCCACTATTTTCTCTGTACTATTTTCCTTTAAGACTGTTTTAAAGCTTTGTTTTGACAAGTTGTTTGACCTTACTTTCCAGGTGTCATCATTTTGGGGGGTTTTAGTGTATATTTGAGTATTTTAAAAAAAGCCTCTCCTCTATGACTGGTTAAAGCTAGAAAGCCTAACTTCAGTATGATTTGTGAAATTATTGAACTTATGATTTTCTGGTGGATCTTTGCCTATTCTTTTGAGTTTTACTATACACACTTTCACCTTAATATTTAGCAGTGGATTTGAGAGAAATCCATTGTGAAGATTTCTAGAACTATTTCTTTACACAGATTGATCTCTTTGCAATCTATTCTGCAAATTACAGCCATACCAGTATCTCTGAACTCTAATCTTTGTCTCCCCAACTCAACTCCCTGTACATGGTTCAGATAATACTTCCAAGTAGAAATTCAACTCACTTTGATTTTTTTTTTGTCTTTCTTGAATTGTTTACATATCTTAACTGATTGATTATTGTCCTATATCAAAAAAAATAGCCTTTTCACATATATATTTCCTATTTTCTAGTAACATATAAGAAGACAATCTGGTTATGGTTGCAGGTGAAAAAAGTCTACAGATGGGTTTTATTCTTTTGAATAGATATTCAACTTCTTCATAACTAAAATAATATAAGCTAAAATGTATATTTTTTATATTTACAGTGCTAAAATTGGGACCTTTATGTGTGGGGTAACAGTGGAGCGCAGTTTGACAGTCTTCTCTATCTATAATGCTCAGAACAGACATAGAGTATGTGCTCAATATGTATTTGTCAGAAAATTCTCTAAACAATCAGCGAATGTGTTTGTGCAGAACATAAATCCAGGGCAAGTAGATTTTGAGTTCAGATCCAAATGTTAAACCACCTCATGTTGGTAATCAGTTTGCTTCTATTTCTCACTCCATTCCAGGAGCTCTTGGATTGTGATTTATTCTGCTTGGCCATCTTTTAAAATCTTTACTCTTGAATTGCCTTAGATAGTTAGGAAAATTACATCTTTCATTTTTCCAACTTAATGTGTCAGAGAAGGAGACAGAATTATTTCCCGCAGAAATAGAATATAAGAAAGCTGAATATATCTGAAGTTTGCCATCACCATTATCTTCAGGTAATGTAATAATGCCATGTGTGTATATGTGTGATCATTTTCATTACATCTGGGGATGTCACAAAGCCCTGAGATGATGCAGACATTGGTCTTGTGAGAAATATGGTTGTTGTGTTTTTAAATAATTTGCATCTAGTAAAAGATGTCTTTATAGGGTAGCCCTGGTGTTGGATTTCTATTGGTCTTCTTCCCTTTCTGCTGCTAATGTGCCTAGAAAGAGATTATAATTTCCAATACATCTGAAGATAACCCAGCTTTATTGATTATTTGATTTTGGAGATGGTGGACACAGGAAGTAATTGCCATTAAGAACAAGTAATTTTAAAAATATTTCAAAACTTAGTTCAATCATTCTATTTCTGTGATTTTGGGAAAATTTTTAATCCTTTCTAGGTCTGTTTATTCATTGACAAAATGAGGGTAATAATTCCTTCTTTAAGCACTGCTTTGTGGATTAAATGGAATAATAAGTAAGGTTCTTAATACAAAGTTTGGAATGTTATTGTAAACCAAGTAAATTGATATTGTTATTGTTACTAATATTAGTAGTAATGATATAGTGCTAAATTCCAAATAAGAGTACACTAAATTTTTAGTCATAATTGTTGTTTTGTTTAGGTCTGTCCTTCACATGAAACTTTTGAGATATTTTTAATTTTAGAGTCAGTTTTCAAGGCAATGGTCAACCAACTATTCTCTGTTCAGAAGATCCATCTCATTTGGGACTGAAAACCCCCAGAGTGTCACCAATAGTTAGAGTTGTCTTGAAGTTAGAGCCAGACGTGACCCCGTTGCCATTCTCACTCTCTTCTCTTCTCTACCACTCTCTGTGGCAGGTACAATGACAGAACACAGTCCTCAGGCTGAATTTAGTATTTCAGGGGTGGACTGCCCGAGAACAGTTTGACTAGTTTGTCACTGTCCATCCACATTGGAAACCATTTCAGTAATAAACCCATCTGGATCTCCACTGTGCAGACAGATGGCAATAGATTGTTTTCATCGAAAATTACAGTCAGAATGGCCCTCTAAAGATACTGCTGCTGAACATATGGCTGAAACCTAAACACTTAAGATTGTAGGTTATCCACAGGCTCCAAAGATATCTGTGAAGGGTTCTTAGAATCAGTCTGGCTTTACCTCCCAAGTGTGTACTGATGACAGTGATGAGCCTTGGAGAGGACAACTTCTCTCTTATTTGGAATAATTCCTTATGCTCTTCTGTGGTGTCTCAGGGAAATTCTGAGTTTCTTAGAGATTAATATGTTTGCTTTTCAGCTTCTGTGGTAGGTTGTGGAGATTATAGGATTTTTTCCTTTCCAATGAAGTGTTTTCTTTAATAATAAGGGTAATACATGCTTACTATAGATGCTTTATAAATATAACATTTGAGGGAAAAGAAAATACTCTCCCTCCCCTCTCCCCCCACTTCTGTACTCCTAATACATTTTGAATTTTTATTTTTTCCCCTAGGCTGAGATTTTTTTTTAATAACCGGGTGTTTGTGGAATACACATTTGGTTGCCCACTCAATATTTAGGCTTCTCTCACTTGCTATCAGGACCCCCAAATTGTTGGAAAGATCATGTGTCTGGTCTTAAGTGATGAATCATACTCATGCTAGATTTTAGCTAAATCTGACAATTCTATTCCACTTTGGCAATTATTGAACTGAGTGAGCATGTATCTCAGAACAGTGAGATGCATGAGGATGTCTACTGAGGATGTCTACTAGGTGGGAGGTTCTGGAAAGATTTTTATCTCTTATTAAAAAAGAAAGTTTTAAATGTTGACTTTTAAAGATATTCTGTCTGGAGGACTAGCAGCTGTTTGGAGCCATGAAGCTATTTGCCTTGGGATGCAAGTCAATATCCTGAGGATGATGGAGTGATGAAAGAAGCCTAGGTTTCTGATGATGCTGTGAATCTGATCATTCAACCCAGCTTCTTGTTAGTAAACAATAAATGTCAAAATAGTACAAACCAATGTTAATTTTGCTATTGTTATTACTTGCTGTTAAACACATAGTCTCTAATGAATAGACCTTTTGAAAAACTATGCTGAATAAAGTTTCAGCTATGAGATTGAAGAAAAGATTCTTGCTATTGGAAATAGCAGAACAGTTAGAAATTTCAGGATAAGGGAGGTGTCATAATTCATGCTTTTTGCCCTTTGGACATTGTATCTTGATTTAGATTTAAGGTTACTCTAATGAAAGAAAATGCAATTGAGCTGAAGCTGCTTTTTCTTCATGTGCATTGTGTTTCCCCCTTTTTTTTATTGGAATATAATCACTTTACAATGTTATACTAGTTTCTACTGTATAACAACGTGAATCATATGTATAGATATATCCCTCCCTCTTGAGCCTCCTTCCCACCCCCCATCCCACCCCTCTAGGTCATCACAGAGCACCGAACTGAGATCCTTGTGCTATACAGCAGCTTCCCACTATCTGTTTCACACATGGTAGTGTATATATGTCAATGCGACTCTCTCAATTCATCCTGCCCTCTCTTTCCCTCATCCCTTGTCCACAAGTCTGTTCTTTATGTCTGCATCTCTATTTCTGCCCTGCAAATAGCCAGTACACAGAAGCAACCTAGATGTCCATTGATAGATGAATGAAAATATGGTACCTATATACAATGGAATATAACTCATCCATAAACAGGAATGAAATTGTGTTTTTGTAGTGATCTGGATGAACCTAGAGCTGGTCACTCATGAACCTACAGAGTGAAGTAAATCAGAAAAAGAAACATAAATATTGTATATTAGCATATATATATCTAGAAAAATGGTACTGATATATATGTGTTTTAGAGCACATGTTTTTCATGAATTATTTTCATTACTAACCTGCTTAGAATTTATTTTGGCAAAGTGTTTGAGGGTTGGCAAATGTGATGTAGAAATTATGCTGGCTACATTCCACTTTGAGTCAGTGGATTGACATTTTTCTGCTCCAGGAAGTGGTATTACACAGTTCATCTGTTATTGTAACATCTAGCAGAGAGTGTTGCTCTGGCTACTGGTCAAGTTTTATCTGATTCTATAGAGCATGGGTAAAACACAGAAGAAAAAATTAATGAACTTTTTCTTTTAAAAAATGAAAGAGTAAAATTTTCAATGAGATGACATTGTGAGTACCTAAAGCATTTTTTAAAATATAAATTTATTTGTTTTAATTAGAGGTTAATTACTTCACAATACTGTATTGGTTTTTCCATGCATCAACATGAATCTGCCACAGGTATACACGTGTTCTCCATCCTGAACGCCGCCCCCGCCCCCCCCCCCCGCCCCCCCGCCCCCGTACCATCCCTCTGGGTCATCCCAGTGCACCAGCCCCAAGCATCCAGTATCATGCACCGATAACCCTAAAGCATTTTGAATAGCTATGTGTTGGAGCTGACTCTAGCCCTAGAACAAAGTGAATAGCTACCATTTATTGAAATTCTAGAATATGTCTATCATCTCACATTTATCTCATTCAATTTAATAAGTAAATACCTCCAGTTGTTGAGATTGTTGTGCTTCCCAGTTAAACGTGACAAGCATCTTCAAGTGGATTCCTTTCTGGTTAATGTTTATTCTCTTGTATTTGCTCCTGTATTTCTTTATGTAATAGGGGTAGAGTGGCATGCAGACATTACCGTGTGACCTTATTTCAAGACCTTTTGCCTGATGGTTGGAGATTCTGCTCTGCCAACAGTCAGCCTTGCAGTGGTCCTCAGGACAAGTTTGTTGAGAGGCAAATTGCAGCCTTCTTCTCAGTGTCCTCAAGGCTCCCTGGCCTCAGGCCAGTGAGTGAACTAGGGGCCCCAGGGATAGGCTGGGGCCTATATCCTGCGGAACTCCAGAGTCCTCACCATGGCTGCCAATTGACTGAATCCAGCCCTTGAAGCAGCAGTGAGCCTCTCCCCCATCCCCACCTCTGTGTCTTAACAATAGTGGCTGTTTCCATGGGTCTCAGTCCGTGGAGGCCTCAGGAACTGGAGTATATGGACATTGCCATTAATGTAACAGCTTCAATCAGCTTCAGTCTGGGAATTAACCTGATTGGTATTTGCTACAACATGTATTTCTATTCATCCTATATAAATGACCTTCTTAAATTTACATGAAAAGCCTGGCATTGAAACATGTATAATATCATATAAGAAACTAATCACCAGTCCAGGTTCAATGCAGGATACAGGATGCTTGGGGCTGGTGCACTGGGATGACCCAGAGGGATGGTATGGGGAGGGAAGTGGGAGGGGGGTTCAGGATGGGGAACACATGTACACCCGTGGCAGATTTGTGTTGATGTATGGCAAAATCAATACAATATTGTAAAGTAATTAGCCTCCAATTAAAATAAATAAATTAAAATAAAATAAATAAATGAAAATCCTGAGGGCCAGTTGGTTCATGGGTGCCTTTCTCCCTCAGTGATGACTGCTGGGAAGGGTCTGAGGTCTTGACTCTGAGGGTACCATCAGCTGAGATTTGCCTCTTCAACTGGACTTGGGCACTGGTGGGAGCACTCAGATTGGGCTCTACTCCCAGGCAAAGTAACTGGCCCTGCACACTAACTCCTCCTCTTAGCCAAGGCCTGGAGCTCAGGGGGTGAAAGTTGAGTCTTGGGATCTTGTCCTTTTATGTGAAAACAGAGTAACATTTGTTTTGGTGGAGGTTTATAAGAACATCATGACCTGACTGTGACCTAACCTCAAGAACAAAGGAGCTATCAAAAAGTATACAAACAATGAATGCTGGAGAGGGTGGGGAGAAAAGGGAACTCTCTTACACTGTTGGTGGGAATGCAAACTGGTACAGCCACTATGGAGAACAGTGAGGAGATTCCTTAGAAAACTGGGAATAGAACTGCTATACAACCTAGCAATCCTACTTCTGGGCATACACACAGAGGGATGACAGAGACACATGTACCCCAATGTGCATTATAGCACTGTTTACAATAGCTAGGATATGGAAGCAACCTAAATGTCTATTGATAGATGAATGGATAAGGAAGTTGTATATATACACAATGTAATATTACTCAGCTATAAAAAAGAACATATTTGAGTCAGTTCTAATGAGGTGGATGAAACTGGAGCCTTTTATACAGAGTGAAGTAAGTCAGAAAGAGAAATACCTATACAGTATATTGACGCATATATATGGACTTTAGAAAGACAGTAACGACAACCCTATATGCAAGGCAGCAAAAGAAACAGATGTAAAGAACAGACTTTTTTACTCTGTAGGAAAAGATGAGAGTGGGATGATTTGAGAGAATAGCGTTAAAATATGTATATTACCATATGTAAAATAAATGACCAGTGCAAATTCAATGCATGAAGTAGAGCACTCAAAGAGAGCAAAAGAGACACAGATGTATAGAAAAGTGTTTTGGACTCTGTGGGAGAGGGCAAGGGTGGGATGATTTGGGAGAATGCCATTGATACATGTATAATATCATATAATGAATGAATCGCTAGTCCAGGTTCGATGCAGGATATAGGATGCTTGGGGCTGGTGGACTGGGATGACCCAGAGGGATGGTATGGGGAGGGAGGTGGGAGGGGGGTTCAGGATGAGGAACATGTGTACATCCTTGGCGGATTCATGTTGAAGTATGGCAAAACCAATACAGTATTTTAAAGTAAATAATAATAATAAATAAATGATAAATAGCTAAAAAAGAAAAAGCCTGTGCTCTGGGACAACCCAGAGGGATAGGGTGGTGAAGGAGGTGGAAGGGATGTTCAGGATTGGGGGACACATGTGCACCCATGGCTGATTCACATTGGTGAATGGCAAAAACAACCATGATATTGTAATTAGCCTCCAATTAAATTAATTTTTAAAAAGAACAAAGGATCTGACACCAGGAAGTTTACAATAGCTAACCATGCTCCTTCCTCACCTTTCCTACAAAAGGGCTTTGCTAAAAGTTTTCACAGAGTTCAGAGTTAAGTTCTGAGCCACCTGTCTCTTTTCATGTTACTGCAATAAATCCTTCTCTGCTCTAAACTCTAACTTTTCAGTTTTTTTTTGGCTTTACTGTACATCAGGAATACGAATTTGCATTTGATGATAACACTTAGGCATTCATAAGAGTTATCTGGACTTCTCTTGGTAGGCTATGTGACCAATTCTATTCTATATCAGAATTGAATTGATTCAATTCAATTCAGTATATTGATAAATATAGCATTTATCAATGTTAAAAAGAGTTAGAAATCAATGTGGAAAAAATGAAACCTCACTAACACTGTACTTATAAGGCCAATTTCCAAGTAGATTATTTACCTGAATGTGAAAAGAAAAGGGTACTATTCTTGTGTATTTGTATACAGAAATATTTTTTTTAACCAAGAAGCACATTTATTTATTCTTTTTCAACCAAGAAACATATTTTAATCTTTATTTATTATTTTATTTTATTTTTTTGTAATAATTTTTTTCCTTTATTTTAATTTACAATACTGTATTGGTTTTGCCATACATTGACATGAATCAACCACGGGTGTACATGCGTTCCCAAACATGAACCCCCCACCCACCTCCCTCCCCATAACGTCTCTCTGAGTCATCACCGTGCACCAGCCCCAAGCATGCTGTATCCTGCGTCGGACATAGACTGGTGATTCGATTCTTACATGATAGTATACATGTTACAATGCCATTCTCCCAAATCATCCCACCCTCTCCCTCTCCCTCTGAGTCCAAAAGTCTGTTATACACATCTGTGTCTTGTTTGCTGTCTTGCCTACAGGGTCGTCATTGCCATCTTTCTAAATTCCATATATATGTGTTAGTATACTGTATTGGTGTTTTTCTTTCTGGCTTACTTCACTCTGTATAATCGGCTCCAGTTTATTTTTTTAGAAATATTTTTAAAAAGGAAGTAAAATGCACTAAAGATAATGATTATTAAATTCGACTACACTAATTAATACTAACTTCTATTTCTCAAAAAACAATGTCAAATTAGTAAGTGGACACACTACTATGTCATTCAGATTCCTCTTTAGTGAAGAGCTTGCTGTCTCATTTGCTGGGGGTATTGTGTGCAGCCAGTCAACAGCTGTCAGGTTCTTCAGTAATTGTCTCTGTTACACAGATCTGCCTTGCCTAAGACCCCTGCCTTTCTGGGATGGCATATAGCCATTGAGTGATTGATTCAAGAGTATAAAGATCTGACTATCTCCACCCAACTTGGGACAACTTCAAAAGGCCATTCTAATTCAAAACTTGTAGGCTCAGCTGAGGCTGTCATTGATCCTGCATCACTGATTGACTTCTCTGCTTAATTCTGTCTCTTTTCCATTCCACAGTTATTGAGCCATATAAGATTCCACAATAAATATTTTGCATGCTAAACTTTGGAGTCTGTCTCCTGAATAATCCAACCTGGGACACAGAATTTTTTTAAAAAAACTAAAGAGACGGAAGAAATATTTTCAGTTCATATAGCTGAAAAAAGACCATAAGTAAAATTTATAAAGAATACTACAAGTTATTAAGAAAAGTAAATAATCAATATAAAAATGTGCAAGAAATTTGAACAGTCAATTCATGAAACAGAATATTGAAAATAACCAGTAAAACTTAAAAATAGTGTTAAATCTTATTAGCCATCAAAGAAATATAAGTTAAAAAAAAAACAAACTACAATCAGATAACTCTACACACCCACCACAATGGTTAACATTAAAAAGACTGTCAATAGGAAGTATTGGTAAGAATATGGAGGAAGAAGAACTCTTGTGAAGTACTCTTGCTAAGGTGGATGTAGCCATTTTGGAAACTGAAATGACAGATTAGGTTCATTTATAAGGTTTATGTATGCACTATGATTAGTAATTTCACTCCTAGATATACAACCATAATAAATTTGTGCATATGTTTAGAAGTCATGATAATGGTGACCTTTGGGGCAATGAGGAAGAGACACAGAGGGGATAATTGGGGTGCATTTTGTTATATGTGTATTAAATTACACAATTAAAAAATCAAATAATTGACTGTAAAGATTAATGATAATAATAGTACTTTAGTAATGGAATCATGAAAATTTTCCCTTCTCCACCATAATAAGACTGAATCAGAGAAATAATGAAGACTTTGACACAGGCAGAATGTCTATAGTTTGTTAATACTAGACAGGAAGAACAGGCAAAAATGTGATGATGTTATCAAGATAAGATCTGTGTTTTCCAGTGTTACATCAAGATCATGCCACATTTATAAATTACAGTACGTTTCAGCATCTCACATTATATGTCAGTAGAAAGGGCTGGTTCTATTATTGTTTTCATGGATCAGCTATTTGACCTCTGAATTTTTGTATCTTTGTTGGTAAAATGCTAACAAGACCTATCTCATGCTGTTATTGTAGAGAATAAAAAAAATAAGGTACATAAAATGTCTTGGGTTTCATTAAAAAGATTTGTAGTCTTGACTGAGATACCTGCTCTTTTAAAACCCATCTTAAGAATCTGTTTCTTTTGGATACTATATCCTCAAGTGTTGATTTCTAACCATGAGTTTCACCTTATCTCGAGAATATCTACAGTATTTTCAGTCTAGCATTAAAATAGCAAATATATTTGATATATGTAGTCTATTAGTCTATGCATTTATACTAGGACAATTCATTTGTTTAATAAATATGCATGTGTGGATAATTAGATATAATTATATATGTAGAATATAGTAAAATAAAAATCCTTCCATCCTGCTGGATGCTGGGGTGCAATTTTGAATAAGATAAACCTAGTCTCAATATCTTTTTGCCTTCTCATACTGCAAAAAGAAAGATAGTGAAGAGGAACTGAAGATCCTCTTGATGAAGGTGAAAGAGGAGAGTGAAAAAGCTGGCTTAAAACTCAGTATTAAAAAAATGAAGATCATGGCATCTGGTCCTATCATTTCATGGCAGATAGATGGGAAACAATGGAAACAGTGACAGACTTTATTTTCTTGGTCTCCAAAATCACTGCGATGGTGACTGGAGCCATAAAATTAAAAGATGCCTGCTCCTTGGAAGAAAAACTATGAACAAGGTAAACAGCATATTAAAAAAGTAGAGACATTACTTTGCCAACTATGGCTTTTCCAGTAGTCATGTATGGATGTGAGAGTTGGACTATGAAGAAAGCTGAGCACTAAAGAATTGATTCTTTTGAACTGTAGTCTTGGAGAAGACTCTTGAAAGTCTCTTGGACTGCAAGGAGATCAAACCAGTCAATCCTAAAGGAAATCCATCCTGACTATTCATCAGAAGGACTGATGCTGAAGCTGAAGCTCCGATACTTTGGCCACCTGATGCAGATGGATGACTCGTAAGAAAAGGCCCTGATTCTGTGAAATATTGCAGGCAGGAGAAGAGGATGACAGAGGACAAGCTGGTTGGATGGCATCACTGACTCAATGGACATGAGTTTGAGCAAGTTCCAGGAGATGGTGAAGGACAGGGAAGCCTGGTGTGCTGCAGTCCATGGAATCACAAAGAGTCAGACATGACCGAGCAACTGAACAACAGTGACAGCAGTCTCAACCACTTGGAGACTACTGAACTAAATTGAATAGTGTTTATCCCCCATCCTTAAATTCATGCCTATCTGAAACCTGTGATTGTGGTCTTATATGGAAATAGAATCTTTACAAATGTAATCAAGTTAAAATAAAAGTTATGCTAGATTAGAGTGGGCCTTAAATTCAACTGGAGGAGGAAATGACAACCCACTCCGATATTCTTGCTTGGAAAAATCTGTGGACACAGGAGCCTGGTGGGCTACAGTCCATGGGATCGCAATGAGTTGGACACGACTGAGTATGCACCTGGGTATGTTAAATCTGATTTTAAAGTTGTTTTTGTATGAAGAGAGAAATTTGGACAAATGAGGAATGCAGAGAGAATATGGACAGAGGAGAAGGCCCTGTGAAGTTATAGGCAGAAATTGGAGGTATGTACCTATAAGCCAAGGGATTTCAAGAACTGTCAACAACCACCACAAGGTAGGAGAGAAGCATGGAATGGATTCTACCTCAAAGACTCTGGAAGGAACCAACCATGATGACAGCTTGATTTAAGGCTTCTAACCTCCAGAACTGAGAGAGAATATTAATACATTCCTACTGTTTTAAATCTACCCATTTTGTAGTTAATATTTACAACTGCCCTAAGAAATAGATGATATACAGTATCATTCTTAAGCTTCTTCCCTTTCTGTGGTCCCACTCTATCCACTTTTGAAGTATTATCTAGGCATTTTGCTTCATATCTTCAGGCCATTTGTTTTATGACTTTAGGATCATGATGATAATTCATTTATTCTTGTTTACTATGGGAGACATCCTTTGCCTGCCAGTAGCCTTTGATTTAGAATCATAAATCACAGTCTGGAAATGTGTTCTTTGATACTATTTAATCCTCATCAACCATTTCTGTATCTTCCATCCTCAACCTAAAATATGCTGTTCCACAGGAAGGAAACATATCGTATGCTTCTAGTCCTTTAGTGATGCATACATTACATATGATCTATTGACAAATGGCTTCCCATTCAGTATTTAATTCAGTTTGACTTGTACCCTCTGTATTGCTTTTCTTTTCTCTATAGAAAATGTGTGTTTACTAAGGCTGCTGCTACTGCTGCTGCTAAGTCACTCCAGTCATGTCCGACTCTGTGCGACCCCATAGATGGCAGCCTACCAGGCTCCCTCGTCCCTGGGATTCTCCAGGCAAGAACACTGGAGTGGGTTACCATTTCCTTCTCTAATGCATGAAAGTGAAAAGCGAAAGTGAAGTCGCTCAGACGTGTCCGACTCAGCGACCCCATGGACTGCAGCCCACCAGGCTCCTCCGTCCATGGGATTTTCCAGGCAAGAGTACTGGAGTGGGGTGCCATTGCCTTCTCCGGTACTAAGGCTAGAGGGTATTATTTTCTAATTATCTTTCTCCCCTTTTCCCCCTCTCATCATCTTTAGCAATGAGATGAGCACAAAGTCAGAATTTAATACTAACTGGGTGACTTATTTGCTTTGACTCTTGCTTTTTTCCCGGGCATTTGGGGAGTAGTTGGGCATGCATTAATTGAAATGCCCTTTGGAAATCCCTGGCCGGGTCCTAATGATGTTCAGAATTCATGAGCATGCCTGTGTTAATGTGTGCTCAGTGGCTCAGTTGTGTCCCACTCTTTGTGACCCCAAGGACTGTAGCCAGCTGGGCTCCCCATCCATGAGATTTTCCCAGCAAGAATACTGGAGTGGGTTGCCATTTCCTCCTCCAGGGGCTCTTTCTGATCAAGAGATTGAACCCGTGTCTCCTGCATCTCCTGCAATGGCAGGCAGATTCTTTACCATTGTGTCACCTGGGAATCCCTAGAATTCATGACAGTAGAAGTCAATTCCCAAATTTTGCTACTAAGGGATTTTGGACAATCTTCTTGTGAAGATCTAGGTTATCACTATTTCTCCACTGTGTAGTTTAGGGGTTACTGGGGTCTATCTTTATTTGGACTTAGGATCCTCTGAGGGTCCTATGTAGTCAATATTGTCGCAAGTGACCCTCAAGGGAGAATCTCTGTGAAAGCCTAGTTTCTTGGAGTATTTTACTAGAAGTGAATATCCATGTGCAAAACAGTTGTTAAGCAACACAGTTCTTCATTTGGAATAAAAGTTTCACATCAGTGAGTGGCTCTAACTGATATTCATCTGTCATTTATACCAAAGGTTTTTCTTATTAATTAATCAGATATGAAGGTTTAAAAAATTAAGTTTCTTCGTGTTAAGCTCTGGCAAATTTGTGAATTGCTCTGTAGATATTTACTTTTCTTGGTAAAAATTTCCAGTGAAAGTATAACTTAAAAGCATAGATTGTCTAGTTGGAAAATTCAATTTTTGAAGCATTAACATCCAAATTTTAGTGATTGTAATATGATTTTAGACAGCAAAATTGTAGTAACTTCTAAGTCTAAGCATTAAGAATAATCAAATATAGCATGATTGAATAGTCACAAAAATATTATTGAGTCTTTGGTTTTTAACACACATTTTGGTTGAAAGCTATTTCTAGATAATAAGAGAAACTAGTTAGAACACATACTACCAAATTAAAAAGGATTAATGGTCTCAGGCACCCAATATTTTTGTATGCTGTAATTTCTTAGTTATGACTTGGACTGTGCTATAAGAGTAGACAAAGAAATGGAGGCAGTGTTCATCAAACTAACTATATACTAAATTACTCTCTCTGAAAAAAATGTTTTTATCATGGATCTGTTTATGCAATTAATAGTTATTGAGTGTCTTAGTCTGTTTGGATGGCTATGACTGGTTGGTTGGCTTATAAACAACAGACATTTATTTCTCAGTCCGTAGTCTGGGAAGTAGTCCAAGTTCAAGGTACAAGCATGATCACCTTCTGGTGAAGGCACTCTTCCTGGTTCAGAGCTGGTTCTCTATGTGTCCCTACATTTTACAAGGGACAAAAAAACTTGATGGTATCTCTTAGTATAAGAACACTAATCCCATTCATGATGGCTCAACACTCATCACCTAAACACTCCCATCAGTCTTACATTGTAATACCATCACTTTGGACATTAGGATTTCAATATATAAATTTTGGAGGGACATAAACTTTCAGACCATAGAATAGAGCACCTTAGACATCTAAGCACTGTAATAGTTAATTTTGATGGTACAAATGTGCCACGTATGATTTGGGGTCTACTTCCATGGGTCTTATACTCAATGTAGAGGGATGATAAAACAGGGCAAATTTAATGGATATTTTTCATTCTTTTTGGCATCTTAGAATCCAAACTCTCTTTCATTCCTTGTCAAGGAAGTTTTCACTTTATGAATCTTGGTGGGAGCTATGGCCTGTCTCTCACTATGGAATCTGAATATTCTAGATTCATTTTGCTAGCCAGCCTTGCACCTAGAGCATGGGATGTTTTCTGGTTCTTATTAATTAAGTGCTACCACTCTGGCCAGAAAAAATTTCAGGAATAAGGTAAGCTATCTGATGATTGTTCCAGTAATATTGAGTTCCTCAGGAAGCTATATAGTTGGCAAGACTCAACATCATGACAAGGGTCAATAGTGTCTGTGGGTCAAGATGAGACCCCCGGAGGTTGGTAGCGGCATCAGTTTTGTACATATTGCCCCCAAAATTTTATAGTTGGATTTGGGGTATTATTTCTGATTCTTTCCCTAATTCTTCAGCATTCTTGGCAATTCTATTAGTTACCTAATTTATCTTTCTGCTTAAATAATCCAGAGTTAGTTTTTATTTTTTAATTTTAAAACCTGAGTGATTCTGTCTCTCTCCATATAATTCAGTTTGTGAAAAGTGCCATAAGACTAGCAGAGAATGATATTACTCTGGATGAAGTCCTTTCAATTTACATCTGATTCTAAGGGTATGTGGTTTTCTTGGTTTCCCACTTTGAAAAGTTGAGTTGTCTAATTCAGCACTGTAAAAATGAATTTTCTTCATTTATAATTTTTCACCATCAAAGATTTACAACATCTTGTTGGATCTACAAATTATTCTAAAATACTTTCAACCTAGATCTCTATGGGGCATTAGGGATTTAATAAATTGATCATACTGTAAACATACTTCATGTCACTTTTTGCCCTATAATGGATCTGGTGAATCAGTTAGCTTAATTAACACAGAACATGAAATTAGATAATTCAAGTTAAAAAGAATGAAAACTATTCTAAGCCTGAATTAATCACATTTCAATGTTAACCAAGTAAGTAGGCAATTGCCAATGCTTCATATTCCTTTTGTTTAAGCTGCTTTGATCCAGTAGAAAGCTGGGACAAGGCATATAGCCTAGATGTTATGAAGCTTTGGGGGCCAATATGCCACATTTCACTGACAATAAAGAATGCTGAAATGAAATTTTCTGTATTGTGCTCTGTCATGTTCTCTAGAAGTTGGAACTAACTAACAAGCATTCTGATTCAACTGCAACCTTACATACACATTTGAGGTTCTGTGGTGCCATCTTCATATAATATTTCTACCATTATAAGCAGAGACATCATTTTTCTGGCAAAGATCTGTATAATTAAAGCTATGTTTTTCCAGTAGTCGTGTATGGATGTGAGAGTTGGAATATGAAGAAGACTGAGTGCCAAAGAATTGATGCTTTCACATTGTGGTGTTGGAGAAGACTCCTGAGAGTCCCTTGGACTTCAAGGAGATCAAACCAGACAATCCTAAAGGAGATCAGTCCTGAATATTCATTGGAAAGACTGATGCTGAAGCTGAAGCTCCAATACCTTGGCCATCTGATGTGAAGAGCCAACTCATTGAAAAAGTCCCTGGTACTGGGAAAGATTGAGGGCAGGAGGAGAAGGAGCTGGAAGAAGATGAGATATTTAGATAGTGTCACCAACTCAAAGCACATGAATTTGAGCAAACCTCTGGAAATAGTGCAGAACAGAGGAAACTGGCATGCTGCAGTCAGTGGAGTTGCGAAGAGTTGCACACAACTTAGTGACTGAACAACAAAAACATAAACAATTGCTCTAGGTTATGGTCTTATTAGCACCTTGGAGAAAGTCTTACAGGAAGTACTTAAACAAACGTATACTCTTCTCCAGCCTTACATTCTTTACCTTCATTGCAATTTCCCAGGGTTTAAAATCAATCTAAGTCATGTATTCAGATTGGAGATTTTCCCATCTGTTTTTTACACACTGGTCAGTGCATTTCAACTCAACAGTGGTTTCAGAGCATTTGCTTTGTGTCTGGCTAGAGCCAAAGTACCTAAAGACTCTTCTTTTCTACATCAATTTGATCACAGATCAGCCATTACAAAGAATTATGTTAAACTCCTTTGGCAGGCTGCTGGCTCTACATAGAGTCAATGACTTAGAAGTATATTTGTTGATATGAACAAATTGTGATGTTTGAAACTTTGACTACAAAATTCATCACCTTTCTTCCTATTCCCCTTAAAATGCCCTTAACCTCTACTTGTATGCTGTGTGATGTTGTAAACTCATCACCTGTTTCAGTTCAGTTCAGTTCAGTTCAGTCACTCAGTCATGTCCGACTCTTTGCGACCCCATGAATCACAGCACGCCAGGCCTCTCTGCTCATCACCAACTCCCGGAGTTCACTCAGATTCACGTCCATCGAGTCAGTGATGCCATCCAGCCATCTCATCCTCTGTTGTCCCCTTCTCCTCCTGCCCCCAATCCCTCCCAGCATCAGAGTCTTTTCCAATGAGTCAACTCTTTGCATGAGGTGGCCAAAGTACTGGAGTTTCAGCTTTAGCATCATTCCTTCCAAAGAAATCCCCTGGCTGATCTCCTTCAGAATGGACTGGTTGGATCTCCTTGCAGTCCAGGGGACTCTCAAGAGTCTTCTCCAACACCACAGCTCAAAAGCATCAAATCTTCAGTGCTCAGCCTTCTTCACAGTCCAACTCTCACATCCATACATGACCACAGGAAAAACCATAGCCTTGACTAGACGGACCTTAGTTGGCAAAGTAATGTCTCTGCTTTTGAATATGCTATCTAGGTTGGTCATAACTTTTCTTCCAAGGAGTAAGCGTCTTTTAATTTCATGGCTGCAGTCATCACCTGTTTAGTCAAGTGCTAATCTAGTTCAATATTTGTAGTCTACTCATTTGGTTTAGTATTTTGTGTTGTAGGTTAAAGGATCATTGAATATAGATAATGTATTTATTAATCTGTCTTAAAATATATCCTTACCATGGATAACCTTAACTGAGGGTTATCTATCTATTCTCAATTGTACACATTTGATGTGGATCCACAAAGATGGTAATAGACCTTTTTGGTAATTAATTTTTTAAATTTAAATACAATTGATGTACAATATTATTTTAGTTTCAGGTATACTATATGACAATTTAACACACAAGTGTTATATATGAAATGATCACTGCAATAATTCTAGTAAATGTACCCATAGAGTCTCACAATGTTATTAACCATACTTATATGTTGTATATTATATCCCCATGACCTATTTATTATATGACCAAAGGTTTGTACCTCTTAACCATCTTACCATATTCCCACTCCCCTACTCTTCTACCTTCTGACAATCACCGGCTTGATTTCTATATCTGAGTCTGTTTTCATTTTTGTTGTTGTTGTTGTTGTTGCTTTGTCTTTTAGATTTCACATATAAATGTCTTCTTTAAGAAAATGTTTGTTCAGGTCCTTTGCCCACTTTTTAATTAGGTTTTCTTTCTTTCTTTTTTTTTATATTGAGTTGTTTGAATTCTTTGTATATTTTTGGTAGTAAACCCTTGTCAGCTATATTATTTGCAATATCTTCTGTTCAGGAGGTTGACTTTTTATTTTGTTGATAGTTTCCTTTGATGTGCAAAAGCTTTTCAGTTTGATTAGATCCCATTTTTTTCTTTTATTTTTACTTTGGTTTCCCTGGCATGAAAGTTAAAGTTCGTTGCTCAGTTGTGTCTGACTCTTTAGATCCCATGGACTGTGGCATGCCAGGCTCCTCTGTCCATAGAATTCTCCAGGCAAGAGTACTGGAATGGGTTGCCATTTCCTTCTCTAGGGGATCTTCTCAACCCAGGGGTTGAATCTTGGTCTACTGCATTGCAAGCAGATTATTTACCACTTGAGTCACCAGGGAAGCCTGAAGAGATAGCCAAACAAGTTTTGCTGAACTGAAGTTAAAAAGCATATTGCCTATGTTTTCTTCTAGAAGGTTTATGGTTTCAGGTTTTTACTTAAATCTTTAATTCATTTTGAATTTATTGTTATGTATGGTGTGAGAAAGTAGTCCAGTTTGATTCTTTTTCATTTAGCTCTCCAGTTTCCCAGAATTATTTATTGAAGGGCTTTCATTTCTCAGTTGTATATTCTTTCTTCCTTTGTTGTAGATTAATTGACCACAAGTGCATGGATTTATTTCTGGCCACTCTATGCTGTGGCATTTATCTATGTGTCTGTTTTTGTGCTAGCACCATATTGTTTTGATTAGTATAGCTTTACCATATAGTTTGAAATCAGGGAACATAAAACCTTCAGATTTGTGTCTCATTCCCAAGACTGTTTTCATTTTGGGGGTTCTTTTGTATTTCAATACAAATTTCAGAAACATTTTTGCTAGTTTTTGGGCAAATGTCTTTGAAATTTTGATAGAAATTGAATCTGTAGAGTGCTTTGGGTAGTGGGGTCACTTTGACAATATTTCTTCCAATCTATGAATGCAAAATATTTTTTCTGTTTGTTTATGTCATCCTCAATCTGTTATATCAATATCTTACAGTTTTATGAGTACAGGTCTTTTACTTCCTTGATTAGATTTGCTTATAGTTATTTTATTCTTTTTGACACAGTTGTAAATGGGATTATTTACTTAATTTCTAATTGCACTGGTTTGTTAGTGTAAACAAATGCAATAGATTCTGTATATTGTTTGTATTCTGCAACTTTACTGCATTCATTTTTTAGTTCTAATAGTTTTTTGTGTGTTTTTAGGATTTTCTATATATAGTATTATGTTATCTATAAATAGTGATATTAAGCTAGATATTCTGGGGGATAGCGCTTCTGGTGCAGGATCTTCAGATCAGGGAGTCAAATATGGGTCTCAGACTTCTTAATCCTTGGGGAGAACCTCTGCAATTACAATTATTCTTTCATCTATGTATCTCCTACCCAGGGATGTCAGTCTTGACTATATTGCATTTCTTCCCCTCTTACTTATCTCATTGTGGATCCTTTTTTATATCTTTCATTACAGGAAGTACTTTCTGATAGTCTTCAGATTGTTGTCAAGTAGTTGCTTGGAAAATATTGATAGTATTAATTTTTGTGTGCCCATGGGGGAAGTGAGCTCAGGGTCTTCATTTTGTGCCATCTTGGCCGTTCCTCTTGGCAATTAATTTTTAAAAAGATAATCATCACACCATATATTTCCATATACATATGGTTCTATTCAATTTTCTTTATTGCTATCATCTGTTGGATCGCAGGAAAAGCAAGAAAACTCTAAAAGATATCTACTTCTGCTTCATTACCTATGCTAAAGTCTTTGAGTGGATCATAACAAACTGGAAAATTCTAAACGAGATAGGATTACCAAATCACATTACCTGTATTCTGAGAAACCTGTATGCAGATCAAGAAGCAACAGTTAGAATGGGACATGGAGCAACTGACTGGTTCAAACTTGGAAAAGGGGTACATCAAGAGTGCATACTGTCATCCTGTTTATTTAACCTATATGCAGAGTACATCATGCACAATGATGGACTAGATGACTCACAAGCTGGAATCAAGATTGTCAGAAGAAATATCAACAAACTCAGATATGCAGATAACACCACTCTAATGGCAGAAAGAAAAGAGGAATTAAAGAGCTTCTTGATGAAGGTGAAAGAGGAGGGTAAAAAAGTTGGCTTACAGTTCAATATCCAAGAAACTAAGATTATGGCATCTGGCCCCATCACTTCATGGTAAACAGATGAGGAAAGTGTTGAAACAGTGACAGAGTTTATTTTCTTGGTTTCTAAAATCACTGTGGATGGTGACTGAAGCCACAAAATTAAAAGACATTTGGTCCTTAGAAGAAAAGCTATGAGAAACAGCAAATTAAAAATCAGAGATATAACTTTGCTGACAATGGTCCTTATAGTCAAAGTATGTTTTTTCCAGTAGTCATGCATGGATATGAGAGCTGGACCATAAAGAGGCTGAGTGCTGAAGAATTGATGCTTTTGAACTGTTTTTCTGGAGAAAGAAGACCCTTCAGATTCCCTTGGACAACAAGGTCGAACCAATCATGCCTAAAGGAAATCAATCCTGAATATTCACTGGTAAGTTTGATGGTGAAGCTGAAGCTCCATTACTTTGGCCACTTGATGTAGAGAGCTGACTCATTAGAAAAGACCCTGATGATGGGAAAGATTGAGGGCTGAAGGAGAAAAGCCAACATAAGTTGAGATGGTTTTATGGCATCATTGACTCAATGGACGTGAGTTTGAGTAAACTCTGGGGTATAGTGAAGGACAGGAAACCCTAGTGGGCTGCAGCCCATGGAGTTGCAAAAAGTTGGACATGACTTAGCAACTGAAGAACAATAGAAAAAAAGATGGAATTTATGAAGAATGATTTGAGAGTATGAGGTATAGATTATGAAGTTAATGAGAGATGTTTGAAAATTTGTATTGGCTCCAGTTTATAGCTCTTTTTTCCAGAATATTATTTTCATTTTCTTTTTAGTGAAATATGTTTTTATTTTGAATGTTATAAATTTCAGGTGTATAGAAATGTAATTCAGTAATTTTAAAGATTATGCTCCCTTTAAAGTTATTCCAAAATAATGGTTGTATTTTCCTCTGCTGTAAAATATAACCTTATTCCTCATTTATCTTATATGTAGTAGTTTGTATCTCTAGGTTCATACATCTATCTTGTCCCTGCCTCTTCCCTCTCCCCACAGGTAATCACTAGTTTTTTCTCTGTGAGTTTTATGTTTTGTTGTATGTATTTGTTTGTGTATTTCTTTTTTTTTAGATTCCATAAATAAGTGATACCATAGAGTATTTGTCTTCCTTTGCCTGACTTATTTCACTAGGCACAATACCCTCTAGGTCGATCTACATTATTATTAATGACAGAATTTTATTCCTTTTTATGGCTGAATAATATTCCATTGGGTGTATGTGTGTGTTTGTGTGTCTGTGTGTGTGTGTATGTGTGTAGTGTGTTAGTAGCTCAGTCATGTTTGACTCTGCCAAGCTCCTCTGTCCATGGAATCTTCCAGGCAAGAAGACTGGAGTGGTTAGCAATTCCCTCTCTAGGGGATTTTTCTGACCCAGGGATCAAACCCAAGTCTTCATCATTGCAGGCATATTCTTTACTGTCTGTACATATATACATATGTGGGATACATCTTCTTATCCATTCATCTATTCATGGACAGCACTTGGGTTGATATCATATCTTGGCTATTGTAAATAATTCTGATATGAACATTGGGATGCATGTATCTTTTCAAGTTACTGTTTTTTTTTTTTTTTTCTCTCAGCTATATACCTGGGGTGGAATTGCTGGATCAAATGGCAACTTTATTTATAGTTTTATGGGGAACCTACATGCTGTTTACCACAGTGGCTGTGCCAGTTTACATTCACATCAACAATGTGCAAAGGTTCCCTTTATTCCATGTCCTTGCCGAAATTTGTTATTAGTAGGCTTTTGATGCTAACCATCTTGGAAGGTAGGAGGTGATACCTCATTATGATTTTGATTTTCATTTCTTTAATAATTAGTGACTTTGAACATGAATTCATATGTCTATTAGCCATCTGTACATCTTCTTTGGAAAAATATCTACCCAAATCTTCTTCCCATTTTTTAATCATTATTTATTTTTTATAAAATTAAATATATATATAATATAAATTTATTTATTTTAATTAGAGGTTAATTACCTTACAATATTGTATTGGTTTTGTCATACATCAACATGAATCCACCACAGGTATACACGTGTTCCCCATCCTGAACCCCCCTCCCTCCTCCCTCCCCATACCATCCCTCTGGGTCGTCTCAGTGCACCAGCCCCAAGCATCCAGTATCATGCATCTAACCTGGACTGGTGATTCATTTCATATATGATATTATACATGTTTCATTGCCATTCTCCCCCCAATATATATATTTTTTTAATTGGGGGAAAATTGTTCTAAAATGTTGTTTTGGTTTCTGCTGTACAATGCAAACCAGCCATAATTATACATATATCACCTCCCTCTTGATCCTCCTTCCCCTCTCCTAATTCCTCCCCTCTAGGTCATCACAGAGAACCGGGATGGACTCCCTATGTTATATTGTATTGGTTTTGTATTGCAATTTCTTACACTTTATACATGGTAGAGTATATATGTCGATGCTAGCTTCTCCATTTGTCCCAATCTCTCCTTCCTCCACTGTGTGCACATGCTCATTCTCCAGTCCTTCCCTGCATATAAGTTCATCAGTATGAATCTTCTAGATTCCATATCTATGCATAATATTTATTTGCATTTTTTTTTTCTCTCTGTAAAACAGACTCTAGGTTCATCTACCTCGCTAGAACTGACTCAGACTGGTTCTTCTTATGGCTGAGTAATATTCCATTGTATATATGTACCAAAACTTCATCCATTCACTTGTTGATGGCCATCTAGGTAGCTTTCATGTCCTGTGCTTTGTTGCTAAGCCATGTCCGACTCTTTGTGACCCCATGGACTGTATCTGCCAGGGCGATTCTCTAAGCAAGAATACTGAAGTGGGTTTCTGTGTCTTCCTCCAGGGGATTTTCCCAACCCAGGGATCGAACCCAGGTCTCCCGAATTGCAGGCAGATTATTTACAGTCTGAGCCACCAGGGAAGCCCAGGAATACTGATCTGGGTAGCCTATCCCCTCTCCAGGGGAACTTCTCAACCCAAGAATAGAGCCAGGGTCTCCTGTTTTGCAGGAGAGCTAAAAGAGCAGCCGAGCTAAAAGAGAAGGCCCATTGTAGATAGTGCAGCTTTGAATATTGAGGTATGTGTGTCTTTACCAACTATGCTTTTCTCAGGGTATATGCCCAGTAGTAAGATGGCTGTGTCATATTGTAATTTTATTCCTAGGTTTTTTTAAGGAATCTCCATACTGTACTCCATAATGGTCGTATCAATTTACATTCCCATCAACAATGCAAAAATGTTGCCTTTTCTCCACACCCTCTCTCCAGGATTTATTTTTGTAGACATTTTAATGGTGGCCATTCTGACTGAGGGCTTCCTTGGTAGCTCAATTGGTAAAGAATATGCCTACAATGCAGGAGACCCCAGCTGGATTCCTGGGTTGGGAAGATGTGTTGGAGAAGGAACTGGCTACCCACTCCAGTATTCTTGGGCTTCCCTGTGGCTCAGCTGGTAAAGAATCCACCTGCAATGAGGGAGACCTGGGTTTGATCCCTGATTTGGGAAGATGCCCTGGAGATGGGAAAGGCTACCCACTCCAGTATTCAGGATTACAAAATTCCATGGACTGTATAGTCAGTGGGGTTGTAGAGTCTGACTCGACTGGGCGACCTTCACTTTCTTCTGACTGATGTGAAATGATAACTTATTATAGTTTTGATTTACATTTCTCTAATAACTAGCAGTGTTGAGTAACTTTTCATGTGTTTCTTGGCCATCAGTATGTCTTCTTTGGAGAAATGTTTGTTTAGGTCTTCTGCCCTTTTTTGATTAGGCTTTTTGTTTGTTTGTTTGTTTACATTGAGCTGTATGATCTGCTTATATATACTGGAACTTAATCCTTTCTCTGTTGCTTCATTTCCAATTATTTTCTCCCAATCTGAGGGTTGTCTTCCAATATTTGTTTTTCTTAATTTTGCTGTGCAAAAGCCTTTAAGTTGAATTAGTCCCATTTGTTTATTTTTGTTTTTATTTCCATTACTCTGGGGGCTGGGTCAAAGAGGATCTTGCTGACATTTATTTCAGATGGTGTACTGTCTGTGTTTTCATCTAAGAGCTCTATAATTCCTGGCCTTACATCCAATCTTTAATCCATTTTGAGTTGATTTTTGTGTACGATGTTAGGAAGTTTTCTGGTTTCATTCTTTTACATGTAGTTGCCCAATTTCCCCAGCACCACTTATTGAAAATGCTGTCTTTTCCACATGTATATTCTTGCCACCATTTCAAAGGTAAGGTGCCCATAGATGAATGAGTTTATCTCTGGACTTTCTATCTTGTTCCATTGGTGTATATTTCTGTTTCTGTGCCAGTACCATGTTGTCTTGATGACTGCAGCTTTGTAATATAATCAAAGACAGGAAAGTTGATTCGTCCAGCTCTGATTTTGTTTCTCAAGATTGCTGTGGCTATTTGGGGTCTTTTCTGTTTCCATACAAATTGTGAACATTTTTTTCTAGTTCTCTGAAAAGTACCATTGGCCGTTTGTTATGGGTTGAATTGAATCTGTAGATTGCTTTTTGAAGCATAGTCACTTTCACAATATTGATCCTTCAAATCCGAGAACATGGTACATCTTTACATTTGTTGGTATTGTATTAGATTTCTTTCATCAGTGTCTTAGTTTTCTGCATATAGGTCTTTTGCCTCTTTAGGTAGGTTTATTCCTAGATATTTCATTCTTTTTGTTGCAAAAGTGAATTGGATTGTTTCTTTAATTCCTCTTTCTGATTTTTCTTTGCTATTGTATAGGACTGAAAGGGTTTTCTGTGTATTAATTTTATCTACTGTAAGTTTAGTATATTTATTGATTAGCTCTGGTAATTTTCTGGTGGCATTTTTAGGGTTTTCTGTGTATAGTATCATGTCATCTGCAAACAGAGTTGTACTTCTTTTCCAATCTAGATTCTCCCCGCCCCCCGCCTTCTCTGATTGTTGTGGCTAGGACTTTCACAACTATGTTGAATAATAGTTGCAAGAATGGCCACATTAGTCTTGTTCCTGATATTAGAGGAAATGCTTTCAGTTTTTCACCATTGAGAATAATTTGTTCTGTGGGTTTATTATACATGACTTTATTATGTAGAGATTTGTTACTTCTATGCCTACTTTATGGAGAGCTTTTATCATCAGTGGGTGTTGAATTTTGTCAAAAGGTTTCTCTGCATCTATTGAGATGATCGTATGGATTTGATCTTTCAGTTTGTTAATTTTTATTTGTATATATAAAAAGAAATCCTGGCATCCATGGGACAAATCCACTTATTAATGATGTATAATTATTTTAATGTGTTGTTGGAATCTGTTTGAAAGAATTTTGTTGAGGATTTTGGGTCTTTTCATCAGTGATATTGGCCTGTAATTTTCTTTTTTTAATGGTGTCTTTGTCTGGTTTTGGTATCAGGGTGATTATGGCCTCATAGGTTGAGTTTGGGAGTTTTGCTTCCTCTGAAATTTTCTGGAAGACTTTGAGCAGGATGTTAGCTCTAATTTTTTGGTAGAATTTGCCCATGAAGCCATTTGGCCCTGGGCTACTGTTTGTTGGAAGTTTTTTACTTAGTTTTTATTTCCTTGCTTGTTTATTATCCTTCTTCCTGGTTCATTTTTGGAAGGCTAGAACTGGACATGGAACAACAGACTGGTTCCAAATAAGAAAAGGAGTACATCAAGGTTGTATATTGTCACTCTGCTTATTTAACTTCTATGCAGAGTACATCATGGGAAACACTGGACTGGAAGAAACACAAGCTGGAATCAAGATTGCTGGGAGAAATATCAATAACCTCAGAAATGCAGATGACACCACCCTTATGGCAGAAAGTGAACAGGAACTAAAAAGCCTCTTGGTGAAAGTGAAAGAGGAGAGTGAAAAAGTTGGCTTAAAGCCCAACATTCAGAAACCTAAGATCATGGCATCTGGTCCCATCACTTCATGGGAAATAAATGGGGAAACAGTGGAAACAGTGTCAGACTTTATTTTTCTGGGCTCCAAAATCACTGCAGATGGTGACTGCAGCCTTGAAATGCAAAGACGCCTACTCCTTGGAAGGAAAGTTATGACTAACCTAGATAGCATATTCAAAACCAGAGACATTACTTTGCCAACAAAGGTCTGTCTAGTCAAGGTTATGGTTTTTCCTGTGGTCATGTATGGATATGAGAGTTGGACTGTGAAGAAAGCTGAGCGCTGACGAATTGATGCTTTTGAACTGTGGTGTTGGAGAAGACTCCTGAGAGTCCCTGGGACTGCAAGTAGTCCAACCAGTCCATTCTAAAGGAGATTGGTCCTGGGTGCTCTTTGGAAGGACTGATGCTAAAGCTGAAACTCCAGTACTCCTCATGTGAAGAGTTGACTCATTGGAAAAGATTCTGATGCTGGGAGGGATTGGGGGTGGGAGGAGAAGGAGACTACAGAGGATGAGATGGCTGGATGGCATCACAGAACTCGATGGACGTGTTTGAGTGAACTCCGGGAGTTGGTGATGGATAGGGAGGCCTGGCATGCTGCGATTCATGGGGTCACAAAGAGTCGGACACGACTGAGTGACTGAAATGAACTGAACTTTTCTAAGAATTTGTCCATTTCTTCCACGTTGTGAATTTTATTGGCATAAAATTGCTCATAATAGTATCTAATAAGCCTTTTTATTTCTGCATTGTCTGTTCTAATGTATCCTTTTTCATTTCTAATTTTATTGATCTGAGTCTTCTCCCTTTTCTCTAGATTAGTCTGGCTAATGGTTTGTCAATTTTCTTTATCTTCTCAAAGAACCAGCTTTTAGTTTTAGTGACCTTTGCTATTGTCTCAGTTTTTTTTTTTTTTTTTTCATTTATTTCTGCTCTGATCTTTATGCTTTCCTTCCTTCTACTAACTCTGGGTTTTTGTTTATTTGTTTTTCTAGTTGCTTTATGTGTAAAGTTAGTTGATGCTTATCTCGTTTCTTGAGGTAAGCTAGTGTTGCTATAAACTTCCCTCTTAGCACTCCTTTTATTTCATGCCATAGATTTTCAGTTGTTTTGTTTCATTGTTATTTGTTTCTAGATTTTGCTATCTCCTCTTTGATTTCTTCAGTGATCTCTTTGTTATTCTGAAGTGTATTGCTTAGCCTCCAAGTGTTTGTGCTATTTACAGTTTTTCCCTATAGTTGCTATCTAATCATATGGTGTGGTCAGAAAAGATGCTTCAAACGATTTCAATTTTTAAAAATTTATCAGTGCTTGATTTGTGACCCAAGATGTGTTCTATCCTAGAGAATATTCCATGTGCACTTGAGAAAAAAGTGAACCATACTTTTTTTGGGAGAAATGCTCTGTAGATACCCATTAGGTCTAATCAGTGTCATGTATTGTTTAAAGATGTGTTTCTTTATTAATTTTCTGTCTGGATTATTTTCCTTATTAATTTTCTCCATTGGTGTGAGTAGGGTGTTAATGTCCCCCACTATTATTGTGTTACTCTCACTAGAAAACTTCATTGCAGAATTGCTTTCTGCCAGTCCTTTGATATTGGCTGCTTGATAGTTGAAGACACTGAGCATGACATTCATCTAGAAGTATTTACACAAGCCACAACAATGCTCTTGGAATTTGTACAACAGAGGTTGAAGAAAACACATGGTAATATTAAATTAACTCCAAAATGAAGGTGCTTAAAATATTGTAAGAAAATATTTTTTTTAAGTAGGTATGTCTATAGGTCATACCCTAGATCAGGCCTATATGTTTCCCTAGATCTAAAGTGGAGCTTTGCTTTGGCTTTGGGCTCACCTCTGCTTGTAGGTCACCCTCTAGTGTCTGTTCCCCACCCAGATCAGAGGGGGAAAAGAGTAGTGGCTTTTTAGGGGTCACTTTCTCAGTTGGACAGGAGAAACAGAGGGGTATAGAAGGTACAGTTTTTGTGTCTGGGGAGTGGTTGCTATGCCCAAGGCGTACTGAAATTTGCTACAGAGTGACATGGATCGTGAACTCTCCCAGGGAGTCTGGCCCAGGTCGTGGGTCCCTAGCAGAAGCTGCACAGTCTCTCAGGAAGGTGTGGGTTATAACTTGTGCCTGCTCATGTCTTGGTGCCAGCTGCTACCTCTGGGGTCAGGACCTTAGCAGTGGAATTTTGTCCTCTGCCTCAGGCACTTGCCCTAGCTTTGGTAGTTGCCAGTCTATTTGCATTCTTCCCTCTGGAATCAAAAACTTCAATTGCTTCTAGTTCCACCTCTGGCACTTGTGCTGGCTTTGGTGGTGGCTTTGCCTGGGTGTATCTACCTCTGGGGGTGGGCAGTTTGCAGCCATTTCTCCTCCCACCTATGGCATTCACAAAGGGGAGTTCCTATGATGTGGAAGCACAGGGAGTTAAAGGGTTCCTGATGCAGTCAACTCTTTCCTCTCTGAGAGGTCCAGACTTTTCCCTGGACTCCCTCAGCTGTGTCATACTAGCCCCCTCAGAGTATCTTCATTGCAGTCAACACTGGTCCTCTCCCTGGGATCTAATCTCCAGAGCTTCAGCAACCAACCCCCACTCACTGTTGCAGGCACACAAGCCACTTCTCATCTGGGAGGTGCTGTTCAGTAATAATCTATGTGGTGAATTCTCTCCATTTTGTCTTCCAAGCACCTGCTGCTCACCCCATGAGGGGGTTTCTGAGTGTTCAGAAACTTTCCCTCCTTCATGACTCCTTCCCAGGGGTGGGGGTGGGTTAGGTCCCCATCTGGAAATTCTTTGTCTCTTTTAAAATCTTATCTTTTGCCTTACCTCATTCTGATGAGATAGGCTTGCCTTTTTGGATGTCTGGTGTCTTCTTCCAGTATCCAGAAGGTGTTGTGTAGGAGCTGTTCCATATGTGGATATATTTTTGATGTGTTTGTGGGGAGAAAGGTGATCTCTCAATTTACTCCTCCATCATCTTGTGTATTTCCTCCATTTTTTTAAAATTTTGTATTAGAGTAAGCTGATCTAAAATGTGATTGGTTCAGGTGATCAGCGAAGGGACTCAGTCATAGATATATGTGTATCCATTCTCTCCCAAACCCCTTCCCCATCCAAGCTGTTGTTTATATATTTTGTACATATTTTCCTTATTGGTCAGGCCATTTTCAAATATTTTCTCCCATCCAATTATCTTACTTTTTTGGATGGTTACTTTTGCTGTGCAAAAGCTTGCAAGTTGAATTCAGTTCAGTTCAGTTCAGTTCAGTTCAGTCTCTCAGTCGTGTCCAACTCTTTGCATCCCCATGAATTGCAGCACACCAGGCCTCCTTGTCTGTCACCAACTCCTGGAGTTCACTCAAACTCACGTCCATCGAGTCAGTGATGCCATCCAGCCATCTCATGCTCTGCCGTCCCCTTTTCCTCCTGCCCCAAATTCCTCCCAGCATCAGTCTTTTCCAGTGAGTCAACTCTTCGCATGAGGTGGCCTAAGTACTGGAGTTCCAGCTTCAGCATCATTCCTTCCAAAGAAATCCCAGGGCTGATCTTTAGAATGGACTGGGTGCATCTTCCCGCAGTCCAAGGGACTCTCAGGAGGCTTCTCCAACACCACAGTTCAAAAGCATCAGTTCTTTGGCACTCAGCTTTCTTCACAATCCAACTCTCACATCCATACATGACCACTGGAAAAACCATAGCCTTGACTAGACAGACCTTTGTTGGGCTCGATAAAGGACAGAAATGGTAAGGACCTAACGGAAACAGAAGATATTGAGAAGAAGTGGCAAGAACACACAGAAGAACTGTACAAAAAAGATCTTCATGACCAAGATAATCACAATGGTATACTCACTCACCTCGAGCCAGACATCCTGGAATGTGAAGTCAAGTGGTCCTTAGAAAGATCACTACAAACAAAGTTAGTGGAGGTGATGGAATTCCAGTTGAACTATTTCAAATCCTGAAAGATGATGCTGTGAAAGTGCTGCACTCAGTATGCCAGTAAGTTTAATTAGTTTGGTCTTATTTATTATTTATGCTTTTATTTATTTTATCTTAGGTGACAGATCCAAAAACTATTACTATGACTAATGGCAAAGTGTGTTGTTCCTATATCCTATATTTCCTTCTAGGAATTTTACAGATTTAGGTCTTATGTTTAGGTTTTAAATTCATTTTGAGTTTACTTTTGTATGTGGTATGAGAAAATGCAGTAATCTCCTTATTTTACATGTCGTTGTTCAATCTGTTGAAGAGACTCTCTTTTCTCCATTGTATATTCTTGCATCCTTTGTTGTAGCTTAATTAACTATAGGTGCATGGGATTATTTCTGAGCTCTCTACTATCGTTCAATAATTTATCTTTCTGGTTTTGTGCCAAAATCATGCTGTTTTGACTACTATAGCTTTGTAGGATATCTGCAGTCAGGTAGCCTGATATCTCCATCTTTATTATTTTTTCTCAATATTGCTTTGGCAATTCAGGGCATTTATGGCTTATATCAATTTTAGGATTATTCTCAGTCCAGTTCAGTTCAGTCATTCAGTCATGTCCGACTCTTTATGACCCTATGCTTGACTGCAGCATGCCAGGCTTCCCTGTCCATCACCAACTCCTGGAACTTACTCAAAGTCATGTCCATCAAGTCAGTGATGCCATCCAACCACCTCATCCTCTGTCGACCCCTTCTCCTCCCGCCTTCAATCTTTCCCATCATCAGGGTCATTTCCAATGAGTCAGTTTTTCACATCAGGTGGCCAAAGTATTGGAGTTTAAGCTTCAGCATCAGTCCTTCCAATGAATATTCAGGACTGATTTCTTTTAGGATTGATTGGTTGGAGCTCCTTGCAGTCCAAGTGACTCTCAAGAGTCTTTTCCAAAACCACAGTTCAAAGGCATAAATTCTCTTTATTCTATCACTCCTAGGATTATTCTAGTTTTGTGTAAATTGTTATAAGTATTTTTGATAAGGATTGTATTAAATATGTAGATGTCTTTAGGTAGTATGACCATTTAAACAATATTAATCCTTCCAAAACATGAACATAAGATATCTTTCAATTTCTTTGTGTCATCTTGAATTCTTTTCCTTATTATTTTTCACTTTCAGAGTGAATTCTTCCATCTCTTTGGTTGAGTTTATTTCTGAGTATTTTATCTAACTACTATGTGTCTATCTATAAATGACACGATTTTTAATGTTTTTTGGCTTTCACTTCTGATAGTTTATTATTATTGTATAGAAAAGTTACAGATTTATTTATATTAATCTTGTATCCTGCAACTTTAATGAATTCATTTGTTAGTTAGTTCTGTATCTTTTTAGTGGAGAATTGGATTTTCTAAAGAGTCAGACATGACTGAGCAACTGAACTGAACTGAACTGAATATATAATATAATGTCATCTACAGTGACAGCCTTACTTCTCTTCTAGTTGGGTTCCTTTTCTTTCTTTTTATAGTCTGATTGTTGTGCCTAGGACTTCCAATATTAAGTAAAATAGGAGTGGTGACAGTGGACGTTCTTGTCTTCTTCCAGACTTTATAGGAAAGACTTTTAGCATTTCACTAGTAAGTATGATGTCAGTTATGGGTTTCATAAATGGCATTTGTTATGCTGAAGTTTTCCCCTCTATATACATTTTGATGAGAGCATTTTTTAAAAAATCTTGAATGGATATTGAATTTTGTCAATTGCCTTTTTTTTTTTTTTTTTGCATCTTTTGAGATGATTCGGTTCAATCCAGTTCAGTAGCTCTGTCGTGTCCGACTCTTTTCAACCCCATGAATCACAGCACGCCAGGCCTCCCTGTCCATCACCAACTCCCGGAGTTCACTCAAACTCAAGTCCATCAAGTTGGTGATGCCATCCAGCCATCTCATCCTCTGTCGCCCCCTTCTCCTCCTGCCCCCAATCCCTCCCAGCATCAGAGTCTTTTCCAATGAGTCAACTCTTCACATGAGGTGGCCAAAGTATTGGAGTTTCAGCTTTAGCATCAGTCCTTCCAATGAACACCCAGGACTGATCTGCTTTAGAATGGACTGGTTGGATCTCCTTGCAGTCCAAGGGACTCTCAAGAGTCTTAGGTGACTTTTATCTTTCCATTTGTTTATGTGGTATATAACATTGATAGATTTGCAAGTATTGATCCATCCTTACCTCCCTAGAATAAATCCCACTGAGTCAGTAGTGCATGATGCTTTTTATATTGTCGCATTCGATTTTCTAATGTTTTCTTGTAGGTTTTTGCATCTATATTTTTCAAAGATATTGGCCTGTATTTTTTGTAGTATGTTTGTCTGGTTTTGGTATCAGGGTAATAATAGTGACTTTATAGAATGAATTTGGAAGTATTCTGTCCTCTTCAACTTATTGTAATAGTTTGAGAAGGAGCGGTATTAAATCCTTTTAGTATATGTGGTAATATTCTCCTGCAAGGCTGTTCAGATGTGGACTTTTATTTATGGGAGGTTTTCTATATTACAAATTGAATTTTACTACTAGTAATCATCCTTTTCATATTGTTTCTTCCTGATTTATTCTTGGCAGACTGTCTGTTTCTAGAAATTTATTCACTTCTAGGTTTCCAGTTTGTTGGTATATAACCATTAATAGCATTTTCTTGTGATTTTTCTGTATCCCTGTGGTGTCATATATCATTTCTCCTCCTTCATTTCTTATTTCATTTAGGTCCTCTATCTTTTCTTCCTGATGATCCTGGGTAAAACTTACCAATTTTATTTATCATTTCAAAAAACCAGCTCTTGGTTTCAATATTTTTCTATTTTACCACGTGAGTCTGAGTGAACTCTGGGCATTGGTGATGGACAGAGAGGCCTGGCGTGCTGCGATTCATGGGATCTCAAAGAGTCGGACACGACTGAGCGACTGAACTGAACTGAACTGATGTTTTCCCTTATCTTTATTATTTCCTTCCTTCCACTGATTTTCAGCTTTGTTTGTTCTTCTTTTTCTAATTCATTTAGCCTATAGGTTATGCTAATAACTTCCCGTTTGATACAATGCCTACACTACAGGAGACCTGGGTTCAATCCCTGGGTCAGGAAGATCGCCTGGAGAAGGAAATGGCAACCCACTCCAGTATTCTTGCCTGGAAAACCCCATGGACAGTGGAACCTGGTAGGCTACAGTCCATAGGGTCGCAAAAAGTTGGACACAACCGAGCGACTTCACTCACTCGCTCACTCTCTCACTCATAGGTTATGTTGCTTATTTGATAAACTTTGTTTATTTTTTTTATTAACAAAGACCCATATCACTATGGACTTCCTAATTACTGCTGCCTTTGTTGCAAATCGTAGAGTTTGGAAGGTTGTGTTTCCATTTTCATATGTCTCAAGATGTTTTCTTATTTCCTCTTTGAGTTCTTCATTGAAGTATTGTTTTTTTAGTACAAGGTTTTGTCTCCCTTTGTTTGCACTTTTATTTCTGTAATTGATTTCTAGTGTTATACTATTGTGGATGGAAAATACGCTTGATACAATTCTATCATTTTAAATTTGTTGTGACTTCTTTTGTGGGCTACCATGTGGTCTATTCTGGAGAGTATTCCATGTGCACTTGAAAAGAATTTTGATGGGAGCCCTGTAGATAGATGTTAAGTCCAGCTTGTTTATTGTGCCATTTAAGATCACTGTTGCCTTGTTAATTTTCTATCTGGATATGCCTATTGATATAAGTGGTGTGTTAAAGTTCTCTACTGTTATTGTATTATTGCTAAATTCTTTTATGTCTGTTTAATGCTCACTTTATTTATTTAGATGATACTGTATCGGGTACACTTAAGTAAGTGAATGCAGTAGTCTTCAGTCTGCTCCCTCTGCCCTGCCTCAGGGGCAAGTTAGCCCTTCACACTCCTCCTGAGTAGATATCGGTCTTCCCACAGCTCTTGTGTTAATCCCAGAAGCACTCCAACCAGCCAAGGAGCCTTATCTTCCCTGCATTAAACTCTAGAAACTTAGTGCCCAATATGTGAACTGAATCACTCACTCCTCAGGGCAAGGCTCTGCCCGGGTAATCTCCCTTTTCCTCTGGGAGAACAGATTCTGATCTTGTCATTTTTCTTCCCTCCCTACTTGATTATGTGTGACTATTTCTTACAGCCTTGGTTGTACAGGAGACTTTCTCCCAGTTTATAGTTGATTTTCAGTAAGGACTATTCCACATGTAGATATACTTTTGGTCTGTTCATGTTGAGAGGTGCCTTCCACATCTTCCTACTCCATCAGCTTGATCCAAAGCTGAGAGGTCTTGAGTTTTATGTAAAGGGATTTAGACATCATTGAATAGGCATAGGGAAAATGCTCAAGGCCTTTGAAGAAAGAGTTGACATAACTGGAGTTGTACTTTGAGAGACTCAATCATGCATCCAAGTGCAGGCTGTACTGGGGAAAGGCTGGGTGTAGGGATCTTATTGCTCTTGACATATTCTGAATTGCTAAACTGAGCACACATGGCTAACAGTCATACAGTTTCAGATCTTTCCAGCTATGCATCCTTGTTATTGCTCCAGGACTGAGCAATAACTCAGCTTGCAGTTTACTGAGTTGTTTCAGTCAAACTGAAACAAAAATCAGTGTTCACGGTTTCAGTTTACTGGTGGAAAATCAGGTAGCTAAAGATGGTGAATTGAGAATAAGGTGCTGATAAGCCAGAGAACATTATAAGGAATTATACTGAACAGTGATTAGGTTTCTATGCTATACACTTGCATGCCTTATTTCTCTCTCTACCTACACTGCCACGTGGCTTAAATATACATTTAATAACTAGGGTTTCACATAACCAAAGATTCACAGATGGGAGAATTCAAAAGGGAGAAAGCACTAAAGAATTAACTTTTAATGACACTTAAAAAATTAAGAAAAGGCCCTCCCATCTTTTGAGGGCGAGGTTCTCATTTGTAGAGGCTTGTGAGATTATCTTCAGCTGCTGCAATAGACTGAATAAATAGGACTGGGTAATTGAATATGACAGTGTTGACTTTTACTTTCACCTTGTGCTTCTGTAAAACAGCTATGCATAAGATATTTTTTCCAAGGCAGACTCAAGATGAAGGAGGAATAGGACAGGGAGATCATTTTCTCTCCCACAAATACATCAAAAGTTCTTCTGCATGTAGCGCAACTTCTGCAAAATAACTGAACACTGGCAGAGGACCCCAGATGCCCAGAAAGGTAAACCAATCTCTTCAAAATGAGGTAGGACAAAAGATAAAGATAAAAATAAAGACAAAGGATTTAAGGTAAGGATGGAGAGCTGTCCTGGGGAGGGAGTTGTGAAAGAGAAGAAGTTTCCATGCAATAGAAAACCTTCTCACAGTTGGCATCGGTGGGGGCTTTGGTATCACAGAGGGCAGCAAAACTGCAAAAAAGAAAAAAAAAATCACCACAGAATTCGTGCTGAATGGCAAGTAGGAGTGGAGAAGTGGTTCACACACTCTCTTGGGCCTGCAGTGATTGGGGGCTGGGTGAGGAGGTACAGACTGCATCATCAGTCCTTAGAATAAGGACTGGGGTTGAATGCCTTGAGGACACTCTGAAGAGACTAATGTGACATAGAAGCTCAAACCATGGGAACACCAGAGAGACAAAGAAAAACCAAAGGGCCTTTCACTTGGGAAGTCTCTAACACCACACTGTGATCCCTGACACGCTCACAGAACAAAGGGTTATGCCCTAGTGGATACCAAAGGTGAGCAAGCTGGCTGCCCTTTCCACCTCTTTCCAGAGGCAGAGAGGTAGGTGTATGACAGCCAGAGGTGGAAGGCAAGGGGCCACTGCAATCTCAGTCCCAGAGACCACATCTCCCATCAAGTTGCGAGCAGGTTGCCAGTCACTAACCACATCATCCTGTGATCCTGGATGGTTCATATCAGCCAGGAGTGTCACAGCCTGAGACCAACCCCCACTGAGATGATGCATGGCCCAACTGGGACTGTGCCCTCTCAGTGTACCCACAGCCTGAGCCACTTGAACCTGGGAAGTGCATGAAATGCATGGACTGCCTGGGACTGCCCTCATGGTACACATGATAACCTAAGTGGCTTGGACCTGGAAAGTGTGCAAGATGCACAGTCCACCTGGAACTGTATCCTCGCAGAGCACCTGGGAGCCTGAGTGGCTTTGGCCTGGGAAGTGCATGCCACCTTGGGCTGCAGCAACCCGCATGTGGTCCTTTCACTGCAAGTGAACCTCACACATGCCAGTGGTGTTTGTTTGCAGTGTCTTTCTCTCTCTCCACAGCACAACTGAGCAAGTGAAGCCAAATAAGTGACTGCTTTGCCCCCCTCATGTCAGGGCAGAGATTAGACACTGAAGAGACTTGCAAGCAGAGGAGGCCAGCCTAAGCAAAGAAAAGAAGGGAGAACCACCATGGAAGTAGCAGGTGCAACAGATTACAATCCTGCAGTTAAAATGAGACTATGCATTTGAGGGGCAACTGTAGACATTGAGAACAAGTACCGGTCAGAACAAAGGATTATCTGACACTGAACTGACCCACAATATATATATATATATATATATATATATATATATATATATATATATATAGTTTTTGTGTTCAATTTTTGTTTTTTTATTTTCTTTTTTTTACATATTAAATATAAATTTATTTATTTTATTGGAGGTTAATTACTTTACAATATTGTATTGGTTTTGCCATACATCAACATGAATCCATCCCAGGTATACACGTGTTCCCCATTCTGAACCCCTATTGCATTTTTGAAAGTCTAATCTCTATTCTAGGCTTTTAATTTCTGTGATTTGACATTTGTTTTTAACTTTGCATCTTTAAAAGTCTAATATTGAGTATCTATATTTACTTAGGGATTTGATTACTGCCTTGATTGCTTTCTTTCTTTTTGACTCTCCTTTTCCGCCTCTTCAGTTCAGTTCAGTTCAGTCGCTCAGTCATGTCCGACTCTTTGCGACCCCATGAATCACAGCACGCCAGGCCTCCCTGTCCATCACCAACTCCCGGAGTTCACTCAGACTCATGTCCATCGAATCAGTGATGCCATCCAGCCGTCTCATCCTCTGTCGTCCCCTTCTCCTCCTGCGCCCAATCCCTCCCAGCATCAGAGTCTTTTCCAATGAGTCGACTCTTTGCATAAGGTGGCCAAAGTACTGGAGTTTCAGCTTTAGCATCATTCCTTCCAAAGAAATCCCAGGGCTGATCTCCTTTAGAATGGACTGGTTGGATCTCCTTGCAGTCCAAGGGACTCTCAAGAGTCTTCTCCAACACCACAGTTCAAAAGCATCAATTCTTCGGCGCTCAGCCTTCTTCACAGTCCAACTCTCACATCCATACATGACCGCAGGAAAAACCATAGCCTTGACTAGACGGACCTTAGTTGGCAAAGTAATGTCTCTGCTTTTGAATATACTATCTAGGTTGGTCATAACTTTTCTTCCAAGGAGTAAGCATCTTTTAATTTCATGGCTGCAGTCACTATCTGCAGTGATTTTGGAGTCCCCCAAAATAAAGTCTGACACTGTTTCCATGAAATGATGGGACCGGATGCCACAATCTTAGGTTTCTGAATGTTGAGCTTTAAGCCAACTTTTTTACTCTCCACTTTCACTTTCATCAAGAGGCTCTTTAGTTCCTCTTCACTTTCTGCCATAAGGGTGGTGTCATCTGCATATCTGAGGTTATTGATATTTTTCCCGGCAATCTTGATTCCAGCTTGTGTTTCTTCCAGTCCAGCGTTTCTCATGATGTACTCTGCATAGAAGTTAAATAAGCAGGGTGACAATATACAGCCTTGACATACTCCTTTTCCTATTTGGAACCAGTCTGTTATTCCATCTCCAGTTCTAACTGTTGCTTCCTGACCTCCATATAGGTTTCTCAAGAGGCAGATCAGGTAGTCTGGTATTCCCATCCCTTTCAGAATGTTCCACAGTTTATTGTGATCCACAGAGTCAAAGGCTTTGGCATAGTCAATAAAGCAGAAATAGATGTTTTTCTGGAACTCTCTTGGTTTTTCCATGATCCAGTGGATGCTGGCAATTTGATCTCTGGTTCCTCTGCCTTTTCTAAAACCAGTTTGAACATCCTCCTCCCTCTTGTCTTCTCTGTATAACTGTGAATCTCATTAGGTGTTACTGGCTGTGGAGGGTTATCTTATCGTTAACCTAAGGGTTTTAGCTTTTGTGTTGGATGGACAGGAAAGTCTTGAAGCTACTATAAGAGGGAGACTGAAACCAATAGAGAGGAAGCTCAAATCCAGAACTTTGGACCATCATAAAACTCCTGACCCCAGGGAAAATGAATACATGAGAGCCAACCCTAAACCCTCCATATTCCACTGAGACCAAGTTCCACCCAAGAGTTAGCAAGCTCTAGTGCAAGACTCCGCATGCTAATTTTCCAACAAAGCAAACATAACCCTGAACATTAAACGATGGGCTGTCCAAAGGATACAGAACTATATACACCCCAAAACTCCCTACTGGACACTGCATTGCCTTCCAGAGAGAAGAGATCCAGTTCCATCCAACAGAACACAGACACAAATTCACCCAACCAGAAAACCTTCAGAAGCCACTGGTCCAAACCCACCCACAGGGAGCAGTCTCCATAACTAACAGGAACTACAACTGCTGGGGTCCAGCCCCGGTGGATCCAGGGTAATTCAAAGGTGGGGACGGAATTGGCGTCCTGGAAAAAACTTATTTAATTACAGATATAGAGGAAGATTAGAAACAGATAGTGTAGTAGGAGAATTAGTAGAGAAAAGAGGCTGAATAACTGGTTTACATGGAATACCAATCACCACCTACGTAGGCCATGGGCGTCTTTCCATTCTCCCAAAGGAGAGGAGGCACTGAGGCCTCCCCGGTCCGATCTCAGAAGCCCAGGCAGAATTAGCAGGCATGGTGAGTACCCACATTTCAGATGGGAATTCAGCCAGGAAAGCGGGGAGCAAGAAAGAAACGACATGGGGGAATCAGTCTTTCCAGAAACTGATCCAATTTCTTTATTTTTCAGGTTTGTTTATATGCCTTTTTGTTATACATAGGGATGAATACAGAGTCACACAGGGGGTCAGCAGACCTGACCCTTGTCACAATTAGGTGCTTCATATAAAATTATACAAAGGTCTTATGAGTTTCATCATCTTTTAGCCATGAGGTCTGCTGACATTTTATGGCCCTTTCTGATACCGGTCAGTTAACCAGAAAACTTATTTTTCCAGGGGTGATTTTTTCTTAAATCAGGTGCCACCCTCCAAATAAAGTTGCATTCCTATAGGGTGAGGGTATAGTGAGTTACAATCAAGAAAGGAATTTACTTAACTTAAGGTTTAACATGATTAATCTTAATGGTTAATACTTATTTCTCCTATATGCTAGTTATATTCATTATAAGGGCAGGAATATGGAGATTTAGCAGCAAATATTGGCTCAACAAATGTAAACCCTTCACCAGTGTTCCCCTTAAGATCTATTTTGTCTTAAGATAGTGATAAAGTTACATTTTTACATAGCATAGTGATTTATAGTGATTTATAACAAAGTATAGTGATCTATAACAAAAGAGAAGATTCATTAACACAAAAAGTCTAGTATTGCTAACATAAAAAAATTACTATATTTCCTTTTCTATATTCCAAATACATTGATTAATATATTCCCAGGTGCCTAAGGATATGGAGGCCTGGCGGCAATCATTGACTCATCAATGAAAAAAGCCCTATGCTAATACTCCAAACTCTCTGTGCTGTTTATGGTTGAGAGGTTGTCACACAAGCTAGTCTGTCAGCAGAGAGGTTTGACCTGAGGCATCCTTGTCACACCCAGGGCAGGGAATTAGCAGTAATTATTGGCATGACAAATGAAAAAACCCTTCACCAATATAATTCCTAATCAACCCATTATACTATACTAATGATCTTCTAGCTTCTAAAAAGAGTCTGTATTTAGAAAGTTTTAAAACATCTCGTGCCTCTCACAGTTGGGAGGCTGTAAACAATCACATGCGGCTGGACGAGCCTGATCAGGCAGGCCAGAGAACCTTCAGAGTTTGTAAGCTGAAACACTCTTATCACGCCCAGGAATTTTTATTAACTGGAGCTGCAAGTTAACTCCTTCTCTGAGAGAAATGGTTATGGGGGAGAGCTCCCTGTAAAGTACTCTGGTTTTGGGGGTAGATGCTCAGGAACAGGGGGTTTCCTGAGGCTTGATCACGCCTTTGCATATGCCAAGCTTCCTTCCTCATGACATTTGCCATGGGCGGAATTCCTCACGCTGGCTCCCAACATACAACCATCCAGCCTACAGAAAGGAGACCCCAAACACAGCACACTAAACAAAATGAAAAGGAAAAGAAATATCAAGTAGGTGAAGGAACATGACAAAAACCCACCAAACCAAAGAGGAGATAGGGAGTCTACTTGAAAAAAATAATAATTCAGGATAATGATTATAAAGATCATGCAAAAACTGGAAAACAAAATGGAATTACAGATAAATAGACCAGAGACACGGGTTGGAAAGATCCAAGAAATGTTTAACAAGAATCTAGAAGAAATAAAGAATTGTCAATCAGAAATAAGCAAATACCACACAATTGCCCTCATCTTACACACTAGTAAAGTGATGCTTAATATTCTCCAAGTCAGGCTTCAGAAATACGTGAACCATGAACTTCCAGATGTGCATGCTGGTTTTAAAAAAGGCAGAGGAACCAGAGATCAAGATGCCAACATTTGCTGGATCATGGAAAATGCAAGAGAGTTCCAGAAAAACATCTATTTCTGCTTTATTGACTATGCCAAAGACTTTGACTCTGTGGATCACAATCAACTGTGGAACATTCTGAAAGAGATGGGAATGCCAGACTACCTGACCTGCCTCTTGAGAAACCTATATGGAGGTCAGGATGCAACAGTTAGACCTGGACATGGAACAACAGACTGGTTCCAAGTAGTAAAAAGGAGTATGTCAAGGCTGTATATTGTCACCCTACTTATTTAACTTATATGGAGAGTACATCATGAGAAATGCTGGGCTGGAGGAAGCACAAGCTGGAATCAAGATTGCCGGGAGAAGTATCAATAACCTCAGATATGCAGATGAAACCACCCTTAGGGTAGAAAGTGAAGAGGAACTAAACAGCCTCTTGATGAAAGTGAAAGAGGAGAGTGAAAATGTTGGCTTAAAGCTCAACATTCAGAAAACGAAGATCATGGCATCTGGTCCCATCACTTCATGGGAAATAGATGGGGAAACAGAGGAAACAGTGTCAGACTTTATTTTTCTGGGCTCCAAAATCACGGCAGCTGATGATTGCAGCCATGAAATTAAAAGATGCTTACTCCTTGTATGGAAAGTTATGACTAACCTAGACAGCATATTAAAAAGCAGAGACATTACTTTGCCGACTAAGGTCCATCTAGTCAAGGCTACAGTTTTTCCAGTGGTCATGTATGGATGTGAGAGTTGGACTATAAAAAAAGCTGAGCTCTGAAGAATTGATGTTTTGAACGGTTGTGTTGGAGAAGACTTTTGAGAGTCCCTTGGACTACAAGGAGATCCAACCAGTTTGTCCTAAAGGAGATCAGTCCTGGGTGTTCATTGGTAGGTCTGATGGTGAAGCTGAAACTCTAATACTTAGGCCACCTGATGGGAAGAGCTGACTCATTTGAAAAGACCCTGATGCTGGGAAAGATTGAAGGCAGGAGGAGAAGTGGACAACAGAGGATGAGATGGTTGGATGGCATCACTGACTCGATGGACATGGGTTTGGATGGACTCCAGGATTTGGTAATGGACCGGGAGGCCTGGCATGTTGTGGTTCATAGGGTCGTGAAGAGTCAGACACGATTGAGCAACTGAATTTAACTGAACTGAACTGAATAAGCGATGTAATAATTGAGATTAAAAACACTCTGTAAGAAATCAACATTAGAGGCAAAATAAAGGATAAGTGAGCTGGAAGATAGAATACTGGAAATAAATAATGCAGAGCAGAAAAAAAAGAATAAAAAGAAATGAAGACAGCCTCAGAGAACTCTGGCACAATGTTAAACACCCCAACATTAGAATCGTAGGTGTCCCAGAAGAAGATGGCAAAAGGAAAGTGCCTGAAAAAATATGAGGAGATAATGGTTCAAAACTTCCCTTAAATGGGGAAGGAAATAGCCACCCAGGACCAAGAAGCCCAGAGAGTCCTATACAGGATAAACCCAAAGTGAAACACAACAAGACACATATTAATCAAACTAACAAAAATTAAACACAACAAGCAAATATTAAAAGCAGCAAGGGAAAAGCAACAAATAACATTCAAGGTGATCCCCAGGAAGATAACAACTTATCTCTCAGCAGAAACTCTGCAGACCAGAAGAGGAATGTATCTAAAGAGATGAAAGGGTAAAACCTACAATTAAGATAACTCTACCCCGGCAGGGATCTCATTCAGATTTGAAGGAGAAATCAAAAGCTTTACAGACAAGCAAAAGCTGAGAGAATTCAGGACCACCAAACCAGTTCTTCAACAAATGCCAAAGGATTTTCTCTAGACAGGAAACACAAAAAGGAGTATAAGAATGAACCAAAAACAATAAAGTAAATGATAATGAAATCATACTTACCAATAATTTTCCTTAAACATAAATGGGTTAAATGCTCCAACCAAAAGCAAAGACTGGCCAAGCAGATACAAAAACAAGATTTCTATATACGCTGTCTGCAAGAGACCCACCTAAAACCTAGGGACACATACAGACTGAAAGTGAGAGACTTGGAAAAGATATTTCATGCAAATAGAGACCAAAAGTAAGTGGGAGTAGTGATACTCTTATCAGATAAAATAGACTTTAAAATAAAGGCCATTATAAGAAACAATGAAGGACACTACATAACGATCAAGGGATCAATACAAGAAGAAGATATAACAATTATAATTATGTATGCACCCAAAATAGGAGCACCTCAATATATAAGGCAAATGCTAACAACTATTAAAAGGGAAATTGATATTAACACAATAATAGTGGAGGACTTAATACCCTAATCACAGCAATGGAAAGATTATCCAAAGAGAAAATTAACAAGGAAACACAAGCTTTAAATGATACATTGGCCTTAATGATATCCAAAATGCATTTCACCCCCAAACAATGGAGCTCACCTTTATCTCAAGTGTGCATGAAACATTATCCAGGATAGATCACATTGTGGGTCACAAATCTAGCCTTGGTAAATTAAAAAAAAAAAAAAAAGTGAAATCACTTCAAGCACCTTTTCTGATCTCAATGCTATAAGATTAGATATCAACTGCAGGAAAAATATTAAAAATACAAATATATGGAGGACAAACAATGTGCTTATGAATAATCAACAGATCACTGAAGAAATAAAAAGGAAATGAAAAAATATGCATAGAAACAAATGATAAACACCACCACTAAAAAACAAAACAAAACAAACAATAAACAAACAAACAAAAAAACTGCCTCATCCAGCACAGTGGGTGAGAAAGACCTGAAACTGAGGTGAGCACTTGATGAAAAGATAGACACATATAATTTGGCAAGAGGGAGCCAGAGGCTCTTTCTGCTCTCCATGGCAGGAAGACAAAGTGGCTCCTTTCAGCTGACACTTTTATTGGCAAAATTCACATGATATCATTAGAGAATAGTTATATTGAGAGTTTGATTAGCACACGGTAAACAGGGGAAAAGTTAAGGCTCTGCTGTTTATTGGGAACATCTTGTTTTGTTTCCATGGGGATGGATGCAGGGGTAGGCAGTGAAGAAGAGCAGAGTGCATGTTCAGCCCCAAGAGTATCCATTCGGCATGCTTACTAGGACAATCATGAGGGTGCAGTTTGCCACACTCTTGAGTCATGGGGCAGGTTCTGGTCTCTGCTCCACCAGGCTGCAACAAAAAACCCCCAAAGTTAGTAGAAGGAAAGAAATAATAAAAACCAATGCAGAAATAAATGAAAAATAATGAAGGAGGCTATAGAAAAGATCAATAAAACTAAAAGCTGGTTCTTTGAGAAGATAAACAAAATAAACAAATCGTTAGCCAGACTCATCATGAAAAAAAAGGGTGGGGGCGGGGGAGAAGGCTCAAATTAATAAAATTAGAAATGAAAATAGAGAAGTTACAACAGTCAGCACAGAAATAAAAATGATATTGAGATATTATGAGCAATTATATGCCAATAAAATGGACAACTTGAAAGAAATGGACAAATTCTTAGGAACTATAACCTTCCAAAACTGAAGAACAAGAAATAGAAAATTTGAACTGATCAATCTCAAGCACAGAAACCTAAACTGCAATCAAAAATCTTTCAAAAAACAAAAGGCTAGGACCAAATGGCTTCACAGGTGAATTCTACCAAAAATTTAGAGAAGAGCTAAAACCTCCCTTACTCAAACTGTTCCAGAGAATTGCAGCGGAAAGAAACCTCCCAACTCCTTCTATGAGGCCACCATCACCCTGAGACTGAAACCAGATAAAAGAAAGTGAAAGTGACGTCGCTCAGTCATGTTTGACTCTTTGAGACCCCATGTACTAAAGCATACCAGGCTCATCCATCCTTGGGATTTTCCAGGCAAGAATACTGGAGTGGGTTGCCATTTCCTCCTCCAAGAGATCTTCCCAACCCAGGCCGTGAACCCAGGTCTCCCGCATTGTAGGCAGATGCTTTACTGTCAGAGTCACCAAAACCACAGGCCAATTTCAGTGATGAATATAGCTGCAAAATTTCTCAACAAAATTCTAACAAACAGAACCCAACAACATATTAAATAGACCATGCATTATTATCAAGTGGGTTTTATTCCGGGATGCAAGGATTCTTCAATATTCACAAATCAATCAGTGTGATACACCATACCAACAAATTGGAAGATAAAAACCATATGACTATGTCAATAGATGCAGAGAAAGCCTTTGAGAAAATTCAACAATTTATGATTAAAACAAAAACAAAAACCTCTCCAGAAAGTAGGCATAGAAGGAATATATCTCAACATAATAAAAGCAATATATTACAAACTCACAGCAAACATTATCCTTAATTGAAAAATCGAAAGTATTTCCTCTAAAATCAGGAAAAAGACAAGGGTGTCCACTCTCACCATTATTATTCAACTTAGTTTTGAAAGTCCTAGCTATATCAATCAGAGAAGAAAAACAAATAAAAGGAATTCAGATTGAAAAATAAATAAAACTCTCACTGTTTGCAGATGACATGATTCTCTGCACAGAAAACTCTAAAGATGTCACCAGAAAATTTCTAAAGTTAATCAGTGAATATAGTAAAGTTGCAGGATATAAAATTAATATACAGAAATCCCTGAATTCCTATACACTAAAAATGAAAAGTCAGACAAAGAAATTAAGGAAACAACCCCATTCATCACTGAAATGAAAAAAAAAATACTTAGGAATAAATTTATCTAAAGAAACAGAAGACATCTATATAGAAAACTATAAAGTATTAATGAAAGAAATCAAAGATGACACAAATAGATAAAGAAATATACCATGTTCTTGGATCAGAAGGATCAATATAGTGAAAATGAGTATACTACCCAAAGCAATGGAGAAGACAATGGAAACCCACTCCAGTACTCTTACCTGGAAAATCCCATGGATGGAGGAGCCAGGTGGGCTGCAGTCCATGGGGTCGCTAAGAGTTGGACACGACTGAGCGACTTCACTTTCACCCAAAGCAATGTATAGATTCAATGCAATCTCTATCAAACTACCAATGGTATTTTTCACAGAAATATACCAAATAATTTCACAATTGTATGGAAACACAAAAAACCCTGAATAGCCAAAGCAATCTTGAAATAAAATAATGGAACTGGAGGAATCAATCTTCCTGATTTCAGACTATACTACAAAGCTACAGTCAAAAAGACAGTGTGGTACTGGCACAAAGACAGAAATATAGATCAATGAACTAAATAGAAAGTCCAAAGATAAATCCATGCACCTGTAGACACCTTATCTTTGACAAAGGAGGCAAAAATATACAATGGAGAAAAGACAGTCTCTTCAACAAGCATTGCTGGTAAAACTGGTCAACTACATGTGAAAGAATGAAACTAGAATGTGTTCTAATGCCATACACACAAATAAACTCAAAATGGATTAAAGATCTAAATGTAAGACCAGAAACTATAAAATTCTTACAGGAAAGCATAGGCAAAACACACTCTGACATAAATCACAGCAGGATCCTCTATGATCCACCTCCCAGAATAATGGAAATAAAAGCAAAAATAAACAAATGGGACCCAATTAAACTTAAAAGCTTTTGCACAGTGAAGGAAACTATAAGCAAAGTGAAAAGACAGCCTTCAGAATGGGAGAAAATTATAGCAAATGAAGCAACTGACAAAGAATTAATCTCAAAAATATATAAGCAGCTCCTGCAGCTCAATTCCAGAAAAATAAATGACCCAATCAAAAAATGGACCAAAGAACTAAACAGACATTTCTCCAAAGAAGACATACAGATGGCTAACAAACACATGAAAAGATGCTCAACATCACTCCTTATCAGAGAAATGCAAATCAAAACCACAAAGAGGTATCATCTCACACTGGTCAGAATGGCTGCCATCTAAAAGTCTACAAACAATAAATGCTGGGGAGGGTGTGGAGAAAACGGAACACTGTTTCACGGTTGGTGGGAATGCAAACTAGTACAGCCACTATGGAGAACAGTGTGGAGATTCCTTAAAAAACTGGAAGTAGAACTGTCATACGACCCAGCAGCCCACTGCTGGGTATACACACCAAGGAAACCAGAATTGAAAGAGACACGTGTATCCCAATGTTCATCACAGCACTGTTTACAATAACCAGGACATGGAAGTAACCTAGATATTCATCAGCAGACAAATGGATAAGAAAACTGTGGTACATATACACAATGGAATATTACTCAGTTATTAAAAATGCATTTGAATCGATTCAAATGAGGTGGATGAAACTGGAGCCTATTATACAGAGTGAAGTAAGTCAGAAAGAAAAACACCAATATACTATATTAATGCATATATATGAAACCTAGAAAGATGGTAATGTAATGATGACCCCATAATGCAAGACAGCAAAAGAGACACAGATATAAAGAATAGATTTTTGGACTCTGTGGGAGAAGGTGAGGGTGGGATGATTTGAGAGAATAGCATTGAAAAATGTATATTATCATATGTGAAATAGATCGCTAGTCCAGTTTTGATGCATGAAACAGGGTGCTCAGGGCTGGTGCACTGGGATGACCCTAAGGGATGGGATAGTGAGAGAGGTGGGAGGGGGGTTCAGGATGCAGAACACATGTACACCCATGGCTGATTAATGTCAATGTATGGCAAAACCCACTACAATATTATAGAGTAATTAGCCTCCAATTAAAATAAATAAATAAATAAATAAATAAATAAATCAAAAGGTCCTCTATGACCCACCTCCATTTGTAATGGAAATAAAAACAAAAATAAACATATGGAACGTAATTAAACTTAAAATCTTTTGCACAATGAAGGAAACTGGAAGCAAGGTAAAAAGACAGTCCTTAGAATGGGAGAAAATAATAGCAAATTAAACAACTGACAAAGAAGTAATCTCCAAAATATACAAGCAGCTCACATAGTTCAATACCAGAAAAATGGACAACCCAATAAAAAATGGAAAAAAGACCTAAACAGACATTTCTCCAAAAAAGACATACAAATGGCTAATAAACACACAGAAAAAATGCTTAACTTCATTTATGATTAGAGAAATGCAAATCAAATGAGTTATAATGTCACGGTGGATAGAATGGCCATCATCAAAAGGTCTACAAACAATAAAGGCTGGAGTGGGTATGGAGAAAAGGGAACCCTCTTACACTGTTGGTAGGAATGCAAACTGGTACAACCACTATGGAGAATAGCATGGAGATTCCTTAAAAAATTGGGAATAGAACTGTCATATGACCCAACAATCCCACTGCTGGGCATACACCTCAAGGAAATCAGAATTTAAAGATATACATGCCCCAGTGTTCATTGCAGCACTGTTTACAATAGCTAGGACATGGAAGCAACCTAGATACACATTGGGAGAGGAATGGATAAGGAAGTTGTGGTACATATACACAATGGAATATTCATTTCAGTGCAGTCGCTCAGTCGTGTCCGACTCTTTGTGACCTCATGGACAGCAAGATGCCAGGCTTCCCTGGCCCTGTCACCAACTTGTGGAGTTTACTCAGACTCATGCCCATTGAATCAGTGATGCCATTCAACCATCTCATCCTCTTTTGTCCCCTTCTCCTCCCGTCTTCAATCTTTCCCAGCATCAGGGTCTTTTCCAATGAGTCAATTCTTCTCATCAGGTAGCCAAAGTATTGGAGTTTCAGCTTCAGCATCAATCCTTCCAATGAATATTCAGGACTGGTTTACTTTGCAATTGACAGGCTGGAATGGAATATTATTCAGCTATAAAAAACAATGCATTTTTCAGTTCTAGTGAGGGGGATTAATATGGGGCCTATTATACAGAGTGAAGTAAGTCAGAAAGAGAAAGACATATACTATATATTAACATATATATATATATACACACACACACATATGGAATTTAGAAAAAATGGTATCAATGATCCTACATGCAGGGCAGCAAAGGAGACACAGATATAAAGAACAAACTTTTGGACTCAGTGGGAAAGGGCAAGGGTGTGATGATTTGAGAGAATAGCATTGAAACATGTACATTACCATATGCATACTTAATGCATGAAGCAGGACACACAAAGCCAGTGCTCTGGGATAACCCAGAGGGATTGGGTGAGGAGAGAGGTGGGAGATGTGTTCAGGATAAGGATGCACATGTATACCTGTGGCCAATTCATGTTGATGTATGGCAAAAACCATCACAATATTGTCAAGTAATTATCCTCCAATTAAAATTAATTTAAAAATAAGAGATTCTTCCATCATTTTATGCCTGTGGAAATAATTTTTCTGTAAAGAATTTCTCTTTGACATACAGCTTAGGTAAGACAGTGACTGAATGTATACACAGATAAGACACATGGAAGCCCCTCCTGATTACTTGTTGTCAGATCAGACGTGGACCTTCCAAATTACCATTCTTTGACTCAGAAATGATTATTTGAGCTGTTTGTATCCATTGGCCAATCTAATGATAAAAGCATCTTTGGGGTTAGATATATCTGGATATATCTAGTTAATCAGTGTTGATCTTGGGAAAGTAAGATATCTCCTTTAGTTCTCAAGTTTATTCAGCTATAAAATGAGTATAACAGTAACTACCTCACTACTTTAGAAAGATTGCAGAGAATAAAATATAGTACCACAGTGCCTGCAAGATGATAGGTGCTCAATAAGTGGTGGCTACTGTTACCTGAAGCAAACAGCTGACTCATTGGAAATACTCTGATGCTGGACAAGATTGACTTGGCATGACAAAGTCCATGGGGTCGCAAAGAGTTGGACATAACTCAGCGATGAAGAAACAACAAATCATTACAAATAATGAAGAACCAGTATTATTCAAAGCTCTGATAGATTCGTAGAAGTAATTTCCATTATTCCAGGATTTGCTAAAACAAACAAACAAACAAAAAGAAATCTTCTGTCTTGACTTGACTTAACTTTAGTTAAGATTCTCTTCTTCCCTCACACCCTTGAACTTTGACCTATCATCAGACTGAGCCAGGACAGAAGCCCATCTTTAATGTCATGAGCATTAACTGACCACAAAGAAAGCATTTCCTGATCCCATTAGTTCACTCCTTTATCTCACTTTTCCATATCCAGTTCTTTCTAGCCCTATTTATTCTTCCTTATAAAATAAAGCATTTTTATTTTTTATTTTTGGCATGGGTTTTGAAACATGTACATATCTCATATAGACTTCCTATTGCAAAAGTCCTCTGCAATGGTCTTCCTATTGTAATAGCCTTTTAACTTCTTTTTCTGATACTTCTTTTAAGTAAAGTCTCTCTTTACCAAAGTCCAGGCTTACTTTTTTATATGGCAAGCAGGATATGAAAGAAATTATTGACAAGAGCCTGGAAAGAGGGTACTGCCAGGCTTGTTCCACTCTTTCTGGAAATTCCAATCAAATAAGGGTAGAAGTCAGCACAATGATAACTCAGTTGGACAATCTAGGTTTGATCCCTGTGTCTTTTGCATTGGCGAGTGGATCCTTTACCCCTGAACCACCTCAGAAGCACTTGCTATACAATAAAACACTCAAAAATTGGTAGCATAAGACAACAAGCATTTATTTAGTTCAATATTTTGCTGGTTGGCAAGTTAGGCTGGCTCTATGTTTTCACCCCTTGAGACTGGCCTGGGCTCACTTTGGGGTCTGTGGTCAGCTTGCAGGTCAACTAGTGACTGGCTGGTTTAGGTGGGTCTCAGCTTCAATAGCTCAGCTCTGCTCCATATGGTTTCTCATCCCCAGCAGGCAATCCTGGACTTGCTCACATGGTGGCTGTGCAGAGTTCTAAGAAACTGAGTGGAAATGTATAAAGCCTCTTGAACCCTAGATTCAGAACTTGCATCATATTGCATCCAATGACCAATTGACCAAATGAACTCACAAGGCTCAGCCCATATTCTGAAGATGGAGAACTAGATTTTGTGGCTTGATGGGAGGCACTGCATGAAATTATGGCAATTTTTGAAATCTATAAAATTCCATGAGGTGAAATAATTTACCCAAGTTTGATTTACCTTGTCAGTGCTAAAACTGAAGCTTAAAGAAAGGATAGGTGTCTTAGTTCAATATATTTTGCTGGTCACAGCTTTGTAGTCTCAGGATGACACTATTCTGTTAGGGACTCTTGAGCTAGAAGAAAGAGGACTATTTCTTTTAAAAGATTTACCATGGAAAGCCCATGGGAGGGACAGGACAGACAGGGCATGATGACTCAGGTTGTGCCCTGAACAAAGGTGACAAGCTGTAAAGGGGAGTGGAAGCTGAATTTCCATTTGTGCTCTGTTCACAGGGCTTTATTTGCTTGGAGAAAATATTTCTTTTCACTAATTTGTAAAAATTTACTCTTTCTCAACACACCATGCACCTGTCTGAGGGGATGCCTATTTCTAATCCTCTCAAAGCTTCCTGTGAACTAGCTTTGTCTAGACCACATAGCTCCCAACACTGCTAAGAAGCTGAATATGCAGGCAACAGTATGAAGTTCTTCTCCCAAATCTGCCATTCTGATGGACAGCCCAGAGATGTCAGCATTTGGAAAACAGTTAATGGAAACTAGTGTAGATAATGCGATATAACTAATGATAATAAGCAAATCCAATTTTGAAAACATTGAAAGGAATTTCAGGAACAGGAAAGGTCCTCCGTAGTGTTTTTGCTTCATCCTACACTTGGCTTCCTGTTCCTCTTACCACTTTCCTCCATCTCTTATACTTTTCTAGAAATAGCAGTTATGTAGGTGTTGTCGACCACATTGATGGTGTGCTTTGTCTCAGTCTCCTCCCTAGCGACTCATTCCTTATGTTCACTGATTTCTGTGGGATGTTTTACTCGAATTTGCTCTCTGCACATGGTTTATTACTGGATAAAATCTGATCTCTTTACCTTCAAAACTCTAAAGAAAAATGATTTTTTTTTGCAGGAAAATTATAAGAATAAAGTATATAATGTTCCCCCAGATGGAAAGATCTTTTCTAAAATAATTCCATAAGTATTTTCAGGCAATTGGTTCTATGTTACCAAATTGTGTTCTATGCAACAACTCACTACATGAGGTGGTCCCTGACAATAGCAGCCTGCAGTCAACTGGATTTGGGAGACATTCCTTGTTTATACTCCCCTCTTAGAGAATCACATGTACATTCATATGTTAGAAGAAGGTGCTTTAAGAATGAACTCTATTTAACATTTCAAAAAGTGTTCTTAACTGCCTTAGCTTATGAAGACCTTTTATACAGTTCATGAGGATTTCATGGCAAGTATACTGGGGTGGTTTGCCATTCCCTCCTCCAGTGGATCACGTTTTGTCAGAACTGCTATGACCCATCCATCTTGGGTGACTCTGCATGGCATGGCTCATAGCTTCACTGAGTTACACAAGCTCCTTCACCATGACAAAGCAGTGATCCTTGAAGGGGATCATGACAAAGGTCTGTATAGGCAAGGCTATGATCTTCCCAGGGTCATGTACAGTTGTGAGAGCTGGACTGCAAAGAAGGCAGAATGCCAAAGAATTGATGTCTTAGAACTAGGGTGCTGGAGAAGACTCCTGAAAGTCTCTTGGACAGCTAAGAGAACAAATCAGTCAATCTGAAGGGAAATCAACCCTGCCTATTCACTGGGAGGACTGACGCTGAAGCTGTGGCTCCAGTATTTTGGTCATCTGATGTAAACAAACAACTCATTGAAAAAGCCCCTGATGCTGGGAAAGTTTGAGGGCAGAAGGAGAAGAGGGCATCAGAGGATGAGATGGCTGGATGGTATCACTGATGCAATGAACATGAACTTGGGCAAACACTGGGAGATGGTGAGGCACAGGGAAGCCTGGTGTGCTGCCGTCCATGGAGTCGCAAAGAGTCGGACATGACTAGGTGACTGAACAACAACAAAAATGAAGACTTTTATTCTCTTAAAACTACAAATATCTTGTTGATTTTGTGGTGCAAATTAGATCAAATTAAGGACTATGTAGCTGGAGTTCTGACCCCATTTTTTTGCTAACCGTCTCTGTGGCTTACAGGGGCCCAGTTCCTCAACCCCATCAACTCAATCTCATCTTTTTCATGAAGGTTTCCCTGATCACCCTAAGCTTTTGTGTCTTCTCTCTCCTATTCCTGAAATTCTCTTGAATTCACTGTGCTACTAATCTTGCCTTTAGCCTTCTCTTTAAGGTTTGTTGTACCCTGGCTTTAATCCTGGCCCCTCTCTCTCCTAAAGACATTTGCAAAATTCTCAAAATGTCACCCTATCTCTGATGTGAAATTTTGACCCCCACTCCACTTTTTGTCTCATCTTTACTCTGGCAATGATTTTTTTTTTTTTTTTACTGGATCTTTGTTTCCTACAAATAAAACTCAATTTTCTTATTTGGCCTACACAGCATACACCAAATTTGCACAGTTCAACTTACTTGCCTCATTCCTTATTACTTGTGCCCAAATACCTGATAATCTATCTACACTGGAATCCTTGTTGTTTCCTAAACATAAGCACTTTGCACATGTATTCACATTCTTTCTACTTTTCTGCTTGGAATCTCCTTAAAGTTCCCTCAAAGTTAATTCTGAATATGACAACTTTGAATAGCATGCTGTCTTTTTTACATTCATGTAGCCTTTTTTTTAAAAAAAAATATAAATTTATTTATTTTAATTGGAGGTTAATTACTTTACAATATTGTATTGATTTTACCATATATCAACATGAATCTGCCGCAGGTATACAGATGTTCCCCATCCTGAACTCCCCTCCCTCCTACCTTTACAATAGAACTCAATCATATTGCATTACTTTGGATTGCCCAAAAGATTCATTCACTTTTCTCCATAAAATACTCTAGTAGCACTTAGTTGTCTTTAACTTCATTTGAAACAATTTTGTTAGATTGTATTTTGACAGCTGTCATATCAGTATGCGTTAAAAGTACTCATTAAAGTTGGTGAATTTTTGTGTAGCCATTTTAATACTGAAGATGGAAGAACTATTTTCAGCATATTACTTTATTATTTCAAGAAAGTTAAAAATTCAACACAAATGCAAAAAAAAAAAAAAAGCTTTGTACAGTGTATGGAGAAGGTGCTGTGACTGGTTGAATGTGTCAAAGGTGGTTTATGAAATTTCATGATGGAGATTTCTTGCTGGACGATGATGATCAAGTAATGATTGAGTAACATCAATGATGATTGAGCTTGCTCCATGATAGAGTAGGCCAGTTGAAATTAATAGTGATCAAACTGAGACATCAATTGAGAACAATCAATGTTATTATACCTTGTGGGAGAAAGATGACATTCTCAAGACATCCAAATTAGGCATTGAAAATTATCTGCAACAGCTTGGTTATGTTAATAACTTTGATGCTTGGATTTCAAGTAAGTTAAGCAAAGGAAAATGAAAAAGCACTTCTTGACCATATTCTGCATGTGGTTCTCCACTTAAACATAAATGAAAATGCTCTGTTTTAAAAAAGTACTGTCTTGTATGTAAGCAGCTGCTGTAGGAAAAAGAAAATCTATCATTGACCTAAAACACACACATACAAGATTATAGATTTTTTGGTCTGTTTAAAAGTGTGTTCACAAGTCCCATATGGGGAAGGGAAGAATGGGTGTGCTTGATGTGCAGCATGGTTTACAAATATGTTTTATTTTTTACCCCTGCTGTGGTGATGAAGGTGTTACAACAGCCTGCCTAATGTGGGGTGGGGGTCTTGGAAAGTCACGGTCTTTGAAAGTGGATACTATACAATAACGTGGAATGGAAGTGCTCATAGGGCCAATGAAGCGAACCACCATCAACCGCATCAAAATCCATTCTTCATTCAAAGGAGGTGATGCTGTTTATACGGTGGGATCGGAAGGGAGTCTTCTTTTATGAGATCCTTCCAGAAAACCAAATGATTAATTCCAAGAAGTACTGCTCCCAATTAGACCAACGGAAAGCAACACTGATGTCCAAAATTAGTCAACAGAAAACATATAATATTCCATCAGGATAATGCAAGACTGCATGTTCCTTTGATAACCAGGCAATAACTGTTACAGTGTGGCTGGGAAATTCTGATTCATTTGTCATACTTATCAGGCATTGCACCTTCAGAAATCCCTTTATTGCAGTCTTTCCAGAATTATCTTAATGGAAAAAAAATTCCCCTGGAAGACTGTAAAAAGTACCTAGAACAGTTTTTTGTTTTTTGTTTTTTGTTTTTTTTCTCAAAAAGGTAAAAATTTTGGGAAGATAGAAGTATGATGTTGCTTGAAAAATGTCAGAAGGTAGTGGAATAAAATGGTGAATATGTTGTTCAACAAAGTTCTTTGTAAAAATAAAAATGTGTCTTTTATTATATTTAGAAAAACAAAGGAGCTTTTTGCCAACCCCATAGATGATCATAGGTCTGTATTTATAGTATATTATGAGCTCTCTGATTTCAAAGTTTGCATCACGGGTTCATGGTATCTCAATGCATAGCACAGCATCAACCATATAGAAGACATTCTATAAATAAATACGTGTTAGTAGATTGAATATGATCCAACCCTTCCCAACTTTAGCTGGAAGATATCTCTGTGATGATCTATTTAAGAGTATGGCATATTTATGGCTCTCTCCCTCTAAAACTCCCATTTTAAACTCATGATAATCATTGCTAATCAAAAATAGCACCTTTCCCACTGAGCCCAGGTATATTTTAGAATCAATATCATTATATTGCTCCACGAAGTCAATATTGATTGGTGAGAGTTGGCACCTAATTTGAAATTTGTTTTCCATCCTTGATACATTTGAATTCTCTTATAGATGTGAGAGACTTAATGAGTTGTCTAAGCGTTCACATAGCAAATGAATATAAGACCCAGGTTCTGATATTCAAGAATCCAGGCTTCTTGATTACTCCTCTAGTGCTCTTCCCACTCTACTGAGATACTCACCTTTGTTAATTTGTATTTTGTTCCTGTATTTTCTGGGCTCCTCAGTAAGTTTGAAATTCTCTGAGAAAGAGAACTATGGATTACATATTTTAGTGCCTCTTGTTGCCTTGTACATTGTAGGAACTCTACATATACTTGCATGGATTCAGAATGGAGAGATGATCTTTTACTGTGCCTCTCAGTTCTGCCGCTCTACTTTGCAGCATTGGCTTCAACATCACATGACTCTTCACTTATGAAAATGCCATACTTTTGTGAACACTGCATTTGCAGTCATGGATTCTCCAGATACCCCCACCCCAAAATAGGCAGGCTGTTGTAACACCTTCATCACCACAGCAGGGGTAGAAAATAAAACAGATTTGTAAATCACGCTGCACATCAAGCACACACATTCTTCCCCTCCCCATATGGGACTTGTGAACACACTTTTAAATAGACCAAAAAATCTTTATAATCTTGTGTGTGTGTGTTTCAGATCAATGATAGATTTTTTTTTTTTTTCCTACAGCAGCTGCTTACATATAACTGTGAATCAGGAAAGTACTGGAAAATATGAACCTCTGAGGGGTACTAATGTGGCTCTTTGTTTCAATTACCCCTTTCCCCCTCTCTGCCCTGAATTTGACATACCAACATGCTGGAAATACCCACCACTGGAGTGATTCCTTTAGGCCAATGAATATTTTCAGAAGGTAGCTGCTAAAATACTCAAATTCCTATGAGTATTTCATTGGAAATGGTCAACTTTTTATAGAAGGGTAAGAGTATAACTGCATAGGTAGACAAGTTGTTCAAAGTTTTTAAGAATTATTGTTCAAGAATTAAAGAGCAGGGAAATCTGAGTGTTTCCTGGGTATGGAGGCTCCAAATTCCCAAAAGACAGCTCATAGGCACTGGGTATCTTGAATGGGGTGTTGAATGGTGGACCCCTAACAAAAATGCAGAGATGAAGAAAACTATAAACCATTGATGACTAAATGGCTAATAATTTGAAGATTCATGCCACTCTTTGGGTGACATGATGCGTTTTCCATTTTTGTTTGGATTTATATGGCATCTTCTACTGCTGACCTAGCTTAGCCCCTTTATCTCTCACCTAAATAATTTCAGGTGCTATGAACCAGTCTAATTTCTTCCAGAACCCCCCAGTTCAGTACACTCTACACTCAAAGGTTCAGTTCAGTTCAGTTCAGCCACTAGGTCATGTCCGACTCTTTGTGACCGCATGAACCACAGCACGCCTGGCCTCACTGTCCATCACCAACTCCCAGAGTTCACTCAGACTCACGTCCATCGAGTCAGTGATGCCATCCAGCCATCTCACCCTCTGTCGTCCCCTTCTCCTCCTGTCCCCAATCCCTCTCAGCATCGGAGTCTTTTCCAATGAGTCAACTCTTCTCATGAGGTGGCCAAAGTACTGGAGTATCAGCTTTAGCATCATTCCTTCCAAAGAAATCCCCTGGCTGATCTCCTTCAGAATGGACTGGTTGGATCTCCTTGCAGTCCAAGGGACTCTCAAGAGTCTTCTCCAACACCACAATTCAAAAGCATCAGTTCTTCAGCGCTCAGCCTTCTTCATAGTCCAACTCTCACATCCATACATGACTACTGGAAAAACCATAGCCTTGACTAGACAGATCTTAGTCAGCAAAGCAATGTCTCTGCTTTTCAACATGCTGTCTAGGTTGGTCATAACTTTCCTTCCAAGGAGTAAGCGTCTTTTAATTTCATGGCTGCAATCACCATCTGCAGTGATTTTGGAGCCCCCCAAAAACAATGTCTGACACTGTTTCCACTGTTTCCCCGTCTATTTCCCATGAAGTGATGGGACCAGATGCCATGATCTTCGTTTTCTGAATGTTGAGCTTTAAGCCAACATTTTCCCTCTCCTCTTTTACTTTCATCAAGAGGCTTTTTAGCTCCTCTTCACTTTCTGCCATAAGGGTGGTGTCATCTGCATATCTGAGGTTATTGATATTTCTCCCAGCAATCTTGATTCCAGCTTGTGTTTCTTCCAGTCCAGCGTTTCTCATGATGTACTCTGCATAGAAGTTAAATAAGCAGGGTGACAATATACAGTCTTGACGTACTCCTTTTCCTATTTGGAACCAGTCTGTTGTTCCATGTCCAGTTCTAACTGTTGCTTCCTGACCTACATACAAGTTTCTCAAGAGGCAGGTCAGGTGGTGTGGTATTCCCATCTCTTTCAGAATTTTCCACAGTTTCTTGTGATCCACACAGTCAAAGGTTTTAGCATAGTCAACAAAGCAGAAATAGACGTTTTTCTGGAACTCTCTTGCTTTTTTGATGATCCATTGGATCTCTGGTTCCTCTGCGTTTTCTAAAACAAGCTTGAACATCTGGAAGTTCATTGTTTATGTACTGCTTGAAGCCTGACTTGGAGAACTCTGAGCATTACTTTACTAGCGTGTGAGATGAGTGCAATTGTGCAGTAATTTGAACATTCTTTGGCATTGCCTTTCTTTGGGGTTGCAATGAAAACTGACCTTTTCCAGTTCTGTGGTCACTGTTGAGTTTTCCAAATTTATTGGCATATGGAGTGCAGCACTTTCACAGTATCATCTCTTAGGATTTGAAATAGCTCAACTGGGATTCCATCACCTCCACTAGTTTTGTTTGTAGTGATGCTTCCTAAGGCCCACTTGACTTCACATTCCAGGATGTCTGGCTCTAGCTGAGTGATCACACCATCTTGATTATCTGGGTCGTGAAGATCTTTTTTGTACAGTTCTTCTGTGTATTCTTGCCACCTCTTCTTAATATCTTCTGCTTCTGTTAGGTCCCTACAATTTTTGTCCTTTATCGAGCCCATCTTTGCAGGAAATATTCCCTTGGTATCTCTAATTTTCTTGAAGAGATCTCTCGTCTTTCCCATTCTGTTGTTTCCCTCTAAATTTCTTGGCATTGACTGCTGAGGAAGGCTTACTTATCTCTCCTTGCTATTCTTTGTAACTCTGCATTCGGATGCCTATATCTTTCCTTTCCTCCTTTGCTTTTCACTTCCCTTTTTTTTACAGCTATTTGTAAGCCCTCCTCAGACAGCCATTTTGCTTTTTTGCATTTCTTTTTCTTGAGGATGGTCTTTATCCCTGTCTCCTGTACAATGTCATGAACCTCCATCCATAGTTGATCAGACACTCTGTCTATCAGATCTATTCCCTTAAATCTATTTCTCACTTCCACTGTATAGTCATAAGGGATTTTATTTAGGGCATATCTGAATGGTCTAGTGGTTTTCTCCACTTTCTTCAATTTGAGTCTGTATTTGACAATAAGGAGTTCATTGACTGGGTCACAGTCAGCTCCCAATCTTATTTTTGCTGACTCTATAGAGCTTCATCTTTGGCTGCAAAGAATATAATCAATCTGAGTTCAGTGTTGACCATCTGTTGATGTCCATGGATAGAGTCTTCTCTTGTGTTATTTTTCTCAAATACAGATCTGATCAACATCCACATTGTTGCCTTGGTCATTCTATTCTTTTTGCCTGGTCAGCTTCCCTCTCTTTTCTGTGTTGACTGATGCTGCTGCTGTTGCTGCTAAGTCGCTTTAGTCATGTCCGACTCTGTGCGACCCCATAGACAACAGCCCACCAGGCTCCGCCGTCCCTGGGATTCTCCAGGCAAGAACACTGGAGTGGGTTGCCATTTCCTTCTCCAATGCATGAAAGCGAAAAGTGAAAGTGAAGTCGTTCAGTCGTGTCAGCGACTCCATGGACTGCAGCCTACCAGGCCCCTCTGTCCGTGGACTTTTCCAGGCAAGAGTACTGGAGTGGGTTGCCATTGCCTTCTCCATGCCTGATGCTAGTCAGTCAGTATTCCAAGCCCAATGCAAATACTGCACTTTCAGTGAAAATTCCTGTCTTTACCTCCCAGCATCAGAGTCTTTTCCAATGAGTCAACTCTTCGCATGAGGTGGCCAAAGTACTGGAGTATCAGCTTCAGCATCATTCCTTCCAAAGAAATCCCAGGGCTGATCTCCTTCAGAATGGACTGGCTGGATCTCCTTGCAGTCAAAGGGACTCTCAAGAGTCTTCTCCAACACCACAGTTCAAAAGCATCAATTCTTCGGTGCCCAGTCTTCTTCACAGTCCAACTCTCACATCCATATATGACCACTGGGAAAACCGTAGCCTTGACTAGATGAACCTTTGTTGGCAAAGCAATGTCTCTGCTTTTCAACATGCTATCTAGGTTGGTCATAACTTTTCTTCCAAGGAGTAAGCGTCATTTAATTTCATGGCTGCAATCACCATCTGCAGTGATTTTGAAGCCCCCCAAAATAATGTTTGACACTGTTTCCACTGTTTCCCCATCTATTTCCCATGAAGTGATGGGGCTGGATGCCATGATCTTCGTTTTCTGAATGTTGGGCTTTAAGCCAACTGTTTTACTCTCCACTTTCACTTTCATCAAGAGGCTTTTTAGTTCCTCTTCACTTTCTGCCATAAGGGTGGTGTCATCTGCATATCTGAGGTTATTGATATTTCTCCCGTCAATCTTGATTCCACCTTGTGCTTCTTCCAGCCCAGCGTTCCTCATGATGTACTCTGTATGTAAGTTAAATAAGCAGGGTGACAATATACAGCTTTGGTGTACTCCTTTTCCTATTTGGAACCAGTCTGTTGTTCCATGTTCAGCTCTAACTGTTGCTTCCTGACCTGCATATAGGTGTCTCAAGAGGCAGGTCAGGTGGTGTGTATTCCCATCTCTTTCAGAATTTTCCACAGTTTATTGTGATCCACACAGTCAAAGACTTTGGAATTGCTCCTTCTTTTTTTTCTACAATGTCACATTTTGTGGATATATTTTCCTTTCCCTCCTTTTTCACCTTCTCTCCCTTTTCCTTTTCATCAATATTGTTGTTGTCATAAGTTATTACTATCATTTCCCCCCACTGCCCTTTAGGACTTCCCTGTAGCTCAAATGGTAAAGAATCTTTATGCAATGAAGGAAACCCAGGTTTAATCCCTGGGTTGGAAAGATCCATGGAGAAGGGAATGGCAGTCCACTCCAGTATTCTTGCCTTCAGAAACCCATGGACAAAGAAGCCTGGCGGGCTACAATCTGTGGGGTTGCAACGAGTCAGACATGACTGAGCGTTATGTGCCAGATTCTTTATAAATATTATCGCACACTTAATCCTCACAATGTTTTTCAGCAAAGGTCTTATTCTACTTTGTTAAAGATGAAAGAGCTAGGATTCAAGGAGGTTGAGGGACTTATTCAGGGTCACAGAACTGGTGTTTAATGCTAAGAAAGTCTGTCTCTCCTTCTCTCCCTCTCCTCTCCCTCTCTCTTCTCTTCCTGTTTTCTCTTCCTTTCATTCCCATCCTTTCCTCTCTCTCTTCGTCTATTATTATACAATAACAAAGCCAGGCTTATAATTCTGCTCTTTTTTTTCTGGAAGTGAATTTCTTTGATTTGTTAACATATGTGCATATTTGGGGCACTTTTTTTTACCTACTTAAATGAGCTCCCTTCAAACTCAAATTGAAGTGGAGATGCTGGATTAATTTGAGATTAGCCATTGCAGAGAGATGCTTGTGAAGATATATATGAATGCACATTTCTGCTACTTATCAGCTTAGATCCACATCCAAGTCCTATGCAGTGCTCACCGTGTGGGTGGCTCTTTCAGAGACAGATTTTTCTCTTCCCTTTACCAGTTTGTTCTTCCTGATCCCTTATTTTAGGTCCAAATATTTTCTTCTGGAAAACATTACATTCCACTGTGATCTAGTTTCCCCAGTACAATAGCAAATCAAATGTTTGCGTATTTATGGACAATTAGATTTTTTACAAAACTTTTGTATCCTTTAGGAAGTTAATTCTTAGACTTAAATAGATCACTAGAGACCTTTGTTGGTGATATGTATACACAAAGAGTAGGAAGATTACAGACGATTCTCTAACAGAAAAGAGTGGGGTGGTGGGGTGGTGGTGGGGACATCCCAAATCATGCTAGGCAATTTTCCTTCTAATTTGTTCAATTCTTAAGTACCACTGACCCAGATAAATGGCAACTGATGGGCTGAGAGCTAACTTGAGCTGGGATATGGCCATCTTTGCAACTTTAAGTTTGTAGAGACTCTTGAACACAGGTGCTAATACTGAGAAATAAGCTGTCCTCTCCATGAGGATCTTGTATAAATGGTGTGATGACTGAACCATCTTCTCTGCTTAATGTCCCTCATGGCCTCATTGCTCCTAGACTTCAAATATTCCACCAACGGATCTACTAGTCAGTTTTATTGCAGTGTTTTTTGTTTTTTTTTTTTTCTGGAGTGAGTGCTGCCTGTTTCAAGAGACCTCCCTGGTACCAGTATTCTTTTCTTCAGACCTGGTGTCTCCTTTTGTGACTAGTTCAACCAAACACTTTCTCCGTGCTTTGCTTCATTATGTCTCAACGTTTCTTACACAGTTCATGATACTTACTGAGTTGGCATTTCTTGGGGAGGAAAGCAGAAAGGAAGGAGGGGGTTCATAAAAATGAGACTGAGCTATGCTTAAAATTGTTCCAAATTACTGACTTATAAATTGACTGTTTGGAGAAGCAGCTTTCAAAATTGCCTGGGTAGCTAAAAGGAAAAGAAGTAAAAATAATTCAAGCTCAGCAGATATATATTTAGATAACAAATTCAAAGAGAAGCAGATGAAGAAACCTGGATAAACAACCAAACCAGCAAATGAGAATAACAGATTGCATTTGGGCCACACAGCTGACATATGAATAGTGAATTCTGATGAGGAAAATTGCAGATCAGGCAGCCTAGGAAAGCAGAGATTATCTGGGAAACTTGGGTCTATCTGACCCAAAGTTCCAGGGGCCCTGCTTGAGAAAGGCTCTGGAGCCTAGAGAGTGTGGAATGTCCTCTTTGCCCAGCATCAGAGAAAGACAAATACACCACTCTGTGTTCCAATATCATTGTTCTCAACCTGGCCCTAACCTGCTGAGAGGTCGTACACCTCCCTCATGGCCTGTTTTTGGGAAACTGTCATTTTCCCCACGAACAGACACTTGGAGGACACACACACACACACACACACACACACACACACACACACAAAACTTGTGTGCACCAGGACCGAGGAGAAAGGAGCAGTGACCCCACAAAAGACTGACTCAGACTTGCCCATGAGTGTCCATGAGTCTGGCAGAGGAGTGGGTCAGTGGTGGCCTGTTGGAGGGTCGGGGGCACTGAGCACAGCAGTACATGCATAGGACCTTTTGAAGGAGGTCACTATTATCTTCATTACTTCCACCATAGTTTGGCCTTAGGCCAGACAACAGGGAGGGAACACAGCCAGCCCATCAACAGAAAATTGGATTAAAGTTTGACTGAGTATGGCCCTGTCCATCAGAACAAGACCCAGTTTTCCCATCTGTCAGTCTCTCCCATCAGGAAGCTTCCATAAACTTCTTCTTATCCATCAGAGAGCAGCCTGAATGAAAATCACAACAACAGAAAACTAACCAAACTGATCACATGGACCACAGCTATGTCTAACTCAATGAAACTATGAGCCATGCCATGTAGGGCCACCTAAGACAGACGGGTCATGGTGGAGAATGCTGACAAAATGTGGTCCACTGGAGAAGGGAATGGTAAACCACTTCAGTATTCTTGTCTTGAGAACCCCATGAACATTATGAAAAGGCAAAAAGATAGGACACTGAAAGATGAACTCCTGAGGTCAGTAGGTGTCCCATATACTACTGGAGATTGGTAGAGAAATAACTCCAGAAAGAATGAAGAGACAGAGACAAAGCAAAAACAACACCCAGTTGTGGATCTGAATGGCGATGGAAGCAAATTCTGATGCTATAAAGAGCAATATTGCATAGAAACCTGGAATGTTAGGTCCATGAATCAAGGTAAATTGGTAATGGACAAACAGGAAATGGCAAGAGTGAATATTGACATTTTAGGAATTAGTGAACTAAAATGGACTGGAATGGGTGGATTTGATTCAGATGACCATAATATCTACTACTGTGGGCAAGAATCCCTTAGAAGAAGTGGAGTAGCCATCATAGTCAACCAAAGAGTCTGAAATGCAGTACTTGGATGCAATCTCAAAAACAGAATTATCTCTGCTCATTTCCATGGCAAACCATTCAATATCACAGTAATCCAAGTCTATGCCCGACCAGTTATGCCAAAGAAGCTGAAGTTGAATGGTTCTATGAAGACCTACAGGATCCTCTAGAACTAACACCCGCAAAAGATGTCCTTTTCATTTTAGGGGACTGGAATGCAAAAGTGGGTAGCCAAGAGATACCTGGAGTAACAAGAAACTTTGGCCTTGGAACACAAAACGAAACAGGGCAAAGGTTAACAGAGTTTTGCCAAGAGAACACGCTGATCATAGAAAACACCCTCTTTCAACAACACAAGAGAAGACTACACATGGACATCACCAGATGGCCAACACCGAAAACAGATTGACTATATTCTTTGTAGCCAAAGAGGAAGAAGCTCTACAGCCAGCAAGAACAAGAGTGGGAGCTGACTGTGGCTCATATCATGAACTCCTTATTGCAAAATTCAGATATAAATTGAAGAAAGTAGGGAAAACTAGTAGACCATTAAGGTATGACCAAAATAAAATCCGTTACAATTATACAGTGGAAGTGACAAACAGATTCAAGTGATTAGATCTGATAGAATGAGTGCCTGAAGAATTATGGATGGAGGTTCATAACACTCTACAGGAAGCAGTGATCAAGACCATCCCTAAGAAAAAGAAATTTAAAAAGGCAAAATGGTTGTCTGAGGAGGCATTACAAATAACTGAGAAAAGAAGAGAAGCTAAAGGCAAAGGAGGAAAGGAACAATATACCCATCTGAATGTGGAGTTCCAAAGATTGGAAGGAGAGATAAGAAAGCCTTGCTCAGTGATCAATACAAACAAATAGAGAAAAACAGTACACTGGGAAATACTATAGATCTGTTCAAGAAAGTTAGAGAGACCAAGGGAACATTTCATGCAAAGATGGGTACAATAAAGGACAGAGGTATGGCTCTAACAGAAGCAGAAGATATTAAGAAGAGGTGGCAAGAATACACAGAAGAACTGTACAAAAAAGATCTTCATGACCCAGATAACCATGAAGGTGTGATCACTCACATCCAGAGCCAGACATCCTGGAATGCAAAGTCAAGTGGGCCTTAGGAAGCATCACTATGAACAAAGCTAGAGGAGGTGATGTAATTCCAGTTAAGCTATTTCAAATACTAAAATATGATGCTGTGAAAGTGCTGTACTCAGTATACAAGCAAATTTGAAAAACACAGCAGTGGTCACAGGACTGGAAAAGGTCAGTATTCATTCTAATCCCAAAGAAGCCACTGCCAAAGAATGTTTAAACTACCATTGCACTCATCTCACACAGTAGCAAAGTAATGCTCAAAATTCTCCAAGACAGGTTTCAGCAGTACATGAACCACAAACTTCCAGATGTTCAAGCTGGATTTAGAAAAGGCAGAGGAACTGGAGATCAAATTGCCAACATCCATTGGATCATCAAAAAAGCAAGAGAGTTCCAGAAAAAAACATCTACTTCTGCTTTACTGACCGTGCCAAAGACTTTGACTGTGTGGATCAACAAAGACTTTGACTGTGTGGATCAAAACAAACTGTGGAAGATTCTTAAAGAGATGGTAATACCAGACCACCTGACCTACCTCCTGAGAAATATGTATGAAGGTCAAGAAGTAACAGTAGAACCGGACATGGAACAACAGATGGGTCCAAATAGGGAAAGGAGTACATCAAGGCTGTATATTGTCACCCTAATTATTTAACTTATATGCACTGCCAGGCTAGATGAAACACAAGCTGGACTTGAAATTGCTGGGAGAATATCAATAACCTCAGATATGCAGATGACACCACACTTATGGCAGAGAGCAAAGAGGAACAAAAGAGCCTCTTGATGAAAGTGAAAGAGAAGGGTGAAAAATGTGTCTTAAAACTCAGCATTTAGAGAACTAAGATCATGGCATCCAGTACAATCACTTCATGGCAAATAGATGGAGAAACAATGGAAACAGTAAAAGATTTAATGTTTTGGGGCTCTAAAATCACTGCAGATGGTGATGGTAGCTATGAAATTAAAAGACACTTGCTTCTTGAAAGAAAAGCTATGACCAACCTGATCAGCGTATTAAAAAACAGAGACATTACTTCACCAGCAAAGGTCCATCTTGTCAAAGCTATCGTTTTTCCAGTAGTCAGGTATGGATGTTGAGAGTTGGACCATAAAAAAGGCTGAGCTCTGAAGACCTGATGCATTTGAACTGTGGTGTTGGAGAAGACTCTTGAAAGTCCCTTGGACTGCAAGGAGATCCAAGCAGTCCATCCTAAAGGAAATCAGTCCTGAATATTCATTGGGAAGACTGATGTTGAAGCTGATGCTCCAATACTTTGGCCACCTAATGTGAAGAACTGACTCACTAGAAAAGACCATGAAACTGGAAAGATTGAAGGCAGGAGGAGAAGGGGATGACAGAGGACGAGATGGTTGGATGGCATCACTGACTCAATGGATGCGAGTTTGAGTAAGCACATCAGCAGAAGTTGGTGATGGAAGGAAAGCCTGTTGTGCTGTAGTCCACGGGGTCGCAAAGAGTCGGATGTGACTGAGTGAAAGAACTGAGCATTTGTCCCATTTTTCAATCAACACACAATTGCTAAGAACTATGCTCAGTTCCGGAGAAGGCAATGGCACCCCACTCCAGTACTCTTGCCTGGAAAATCCCATGGATGGAGGAGCCTGGTAGGCTGCAGTCCATGGGGTCGCTAAGAGTCGGACACAACTGAGCAACTTCACTTTCACTTTTCACTTTCATGCATTGGAGAAGGAAATGGCAACCGACTCCAGTATTCTTGCCTGGAGAATCCCAGGGACGGGGGAGCCTGGCGGACTGCCGTCTATGGAGTCACACAGAGTCGGACACGACTGAAGCGACTTAGCAGTAGCAGCAGCATGCTCAGTTCAGTTCAGTTCAGTCGCTCAGTCGTGTCCGACTCTTTGCGACCCCATGAATCGCAGCATGCTAGGTCTCCCTGTCCATTACCAACTCCGGGAGTTCACTCAGACTCACGTCCATCGAGTCAGTGATGCCATCCAGCCATCTCATCCTCTGTCGTCCCATTCTCCTCCTGCCCCCAATCCCTCCCAGCATCAGAGTCTTTTCCAATGAGTCAACTCTTCCCATGAGATGGCCAAAGTACTGGAGTTTCAGCTTTAGCATCATTCCTTCCAAAGAACACCCAGGACTGATCTTTAGAATGGACTGGTTGGATCTCCTTGCAGTCCAAGGGACTCTCAAGAGTCTTCTCCAACACTGCAGGTCAAAAGCATCAATTCTTCGGTGCTCAGCTTTCTTCACAGTCCAACTCTCACATCCATACATGACCACTGGGAAAACCATAGCCTTGACTAGACGGACCTTTGTTGGCAAAGTAATGTCTCTGCTTTTGAATATACTATCTAGGTTGGTCATAACTTTCCTTTCAAGGAGTAAGCGTCTTTTAATTTCATGGCTTCAGTCACCATCTGCATTGGTTTTGGAGCCCCAAAAAATCAAGTTTGACACTGTTTCCCCATCTATTTCCCATGAAGTGATGGGACCAGATGCCATGATCTTCATTTTCTGAATGTTGAGCTTTAAGCCAACTTTTTTACTCTCCTCTTTCACTTTCATTAAGAGGCTTTTTAGTTCCTCTTCACTTTCAGCCATAAGGGTGGTTTCATCTGCATATTTGAGGTTATTGATATTTCTCCTGGCAGTCTTGGTTCCACTTTGTGCTTCTTCCAGCCCAGCATTTCTCATGATGTACACTACATAGAAGTTAAATAAGCAGGGTGACAATATACAGCCTTGACGTACTCCTTTTCCTATTTGGAACAAGTCTGTTATTCCATGTCCAATTCTAACTGTTGCTTCCTGGCCTGCATATAGGTTTCTCAAGAGGCAGGTCAGGTGGTCTGGTATTCCCACTTCTTTCAAAATTTTCCACAGTTCATTGTGATCCATACAGTCAAAGGCTTTGGCATAGTCAATAAAGCAGAAATAGATGTTTTTCTGCAACTCTCTTGCTTTTTCCATGATCCAGCAGATGTTGGCAATTTGATCTCTGGTTCCTCTGCTTTTTCTAAAACCAGCTTGAACATCTGAAAGTTCACGGTTCATGTATTGCTGAAGCCTGGCTTGGAGAACTTTGAGTGTTACTTTACTAGCATGAGAGATGAGGGCAATTGTGCGGTAGTTTGAGTGTTCTTTGGCATTGCCTTTCTTTGGGATTGGAATGAAAACTGACCTTTTCCAGTCCTGTGGCCACTGCTGAGTTTTCCAAATTTGCTGGCATGTTGAGTGCAGCACTTCCCCAGTATCATCTTTCAGGATTTGAAATAGCTCAACTGGAATTCCATCACCTCCACTTGCTTTGTTCGTAGTGATGTTTTCTAAGGCCCACTTGACTTCACGTTCCAGGATGTCTGTCTCTAGCTGAGTGATCACACCATCGTGATTATCTTGGTCATGCGGATCTCTTTTGTACAGTTCTTCTTTGTATTCTTGCCACCTCTTAATATCTTCTGCTTCTGTCAGGTCCCTACCATTTCTGTCCTTTATCGAGCCCATCTTTGCAGGGAATGTTTCCTTGGTATCTCTAATTTTCTTGAAGAGATCTCTAGTCTTTCCCATTCAATTGTTTCCCTGTATTTCTTTGCACTGATCGCTGAGGAAGGCTTTCTTATCTCTCCTTGCCATTCCTTGGAACTCTGCATTCAGAAGCCTATATCTTTCCTTTTCTCCTTTGCTTTTCACTTCTCTTCTTTTCACAGCTATTTGTAAGGCCTCCCCAGACAGCCATTTTGCTTTTTGCATTTCTTTTCCATGGGGTGATCTTGATCCCTGTCTCCTGTACAATGTCATGAACCTCCATCCATAGTTCATAAGGCACTCTGTCTATCAGATCTAGTGCCTTAAATCTATTTTTCACTTCCACTGCATAATCATCAGGGATTTGATTCAGGTCATACCAATGGCACCCCACTCTAGTACTCTTGCCTGGAAAATCCCATGGATGGAGGAGCCTGGTAGGCTGTGGTCCATGTGGTCGCAGAGTCAGATACGACTGAGCAACCTCACTTTCACTTTTCACTTTCCTGCATTGGAGAAGGAAATGGCAACTCACTCCAGTGTTCTTGCCTGGAGAATCCCAGGGACGGGGGAGCCTGTGGGCTGCCGTCTATGGGGTCGCACAGAGTCGGACATGACTGAATCGACTTAGTATCAGCATACCTGAATGGTCTAGTGGTTTTCCCTACTTTCTTCAATTTAAGTCTGAATTTGGCAATAAGGAATTCATGATCTGAGCCACAGTCAGCTCCCGGTCTTGTTTTTGCTGACTGTATAGAGCTTCTCCATCTTTGGCTGCAAAGAATATAATCAATCTGATTTTGATGTTGACCATCTGGTGATGTCCATGTGTAGAGTCTTCTCTTATGTTGTTGGAAGAGGTTGTTTGCTATGACCAGTGCGTTCTCTTGGCAAAACTCTATTAGCTTTTGCCCTGCTTCATTCTGTATTCCAAGGACAAATTTTCCTGTTACCCCAGGTATCTCTTGACTTCCTACTTTTGCATTCCAGTCCCCTATAATGAAAAGGACATCTTTTTTGGGTGTTAGTTCTAAAAGGTCTTATAGGTCTTCATAGAACCGTTCAACTTCAGCTTGTTCAGCGTTACTGGTTGGGGAGTAGTTTGGATTACCGTGATATTGAATGGTTTGCCTTGGAAATGAAAAGAGATCATTCTGTCATTTTTGAGATTGCATACAAATACTGCATTTCAGGCTCTTTTGTTGACCATGATGGCTACTCCATTTCTTCTAAGGAATTTCTGCCCACAGTAGTAGATATAATGATCATTTGAGTTAAATTCACACATTCCAGTCCATTTTAGTTCTCTGATTCCTAGAGTGTTGATGTTCACTCTTGCCATCTCCTGTTTGACCACTTCCAATTTGCCTTGATTCATGGACCTGACATTCCAGGTTCCTATGCAATATTGCTCTTTACAGCATTGGACCTTACTTTTGTCACCAGTCACATCCACAACTGGGTATTGTTTTTGCTTTGGCTCAATCCCTTCATTCTCTCTGGAGTTATTTCTCCACTGATCTCCAGTAGCATATTGGGTACCTATTGACCTGGGGAGTTCCTCTTTCACTATCCTATCATTTGCCTTTTTATTCTGTTCATGGGGTTCTCAAGGCAAGAATACTGAAGTGATTTGCCATTCCCTTCTCCAGTGGACCACATTCTGTCAGACCTCTCCACCATAACCCACCCATCTTGGGTGGCCCTACAAGGCATGGCTTAGTTTCATTGAGTTAGACAAGGCTGTGGTCCTAGAGTGATTAGATTGACTAGTTTTCTGTGATTACGGTTTCAATGTGTCTGCCCTCTGATCACCTCTTGCAAAACCTTGTGTTTCTCTTACCTTGGACATGGGGTATCTCTTCATGACTGCTCTAGCAAAGTGCAGCCACTGCTCCTTACCTTGGGCGAGGGGTATCTCCTCACTGGCGCCCCTCCTGACCTTGAACATGTAGGTTACAAGGAGCGCTCAGTCGGTGGGTAGTCCTGCGCGATTGCCTCTTCTGGGGTCCCGGATCCTTGGCATCTCTTCTGGCAATTGGTATTGATGTTGATAATTATAGAAAATTTAAAGTCTTTATTTTCTTTGTTTTCTTTTATTATTATTATTTTACTTTACAATATTGTATTGGTTTTGCCGCACATCAACATGAACCCCGCATGGGTGTACACGTGTCCCCAATCCTGAACCCCCCTTCAAAAGAGGATCTTGTCAAGCCTTTGGATTATATTGAAACCCAACTAAGATGGCCAAATATGGAGAACATGAGGCCAGAGCTGACGATGGGCAGAATGAGTTCAGTGACATCATTAAGTCCAGATCTGAGTAGTGCTCAGTTTTCTGTCAACCTCAACCCAGCTACACATGGTTAAGAATAAGAGATAAGGGGGGGAAAAAAAGAGCCAAAAATAAATGATTCAGAGAATACTTATGGAGACCTGCTGTTTTATGAGTCCTGTTGTAATTGCTGAGTGCTTTTGTTTGCCCAGAAGAACTATGCTAGTTGAATGCAAATATTGGTTTATATTTGCACAATGACTTACAGGTTAGCAGGGACGTTCTTGTACAAGTTTCTTAACAACTTGGGAAGTAGATTATGATAATTTTATTTCATAGATGATAGGTAAGAGACAGGGAAGCTCAAGAGACTAAATGACTTTGTCTAAGATTTTATAGCTGTGGAATAGAAAATTTGGTATGAACACCTGTTGTGCATTATACAGGGCACAGTATAGCAATTGTGACCCCAAAATGAGTAAGACATGATCTCTGTCCTGGAGATTAGAAACCAAAAGGGAGAGCAGAGAAGAACAAAGACTACCATATGGATAATGCATGAAAGTAATAAGAGATTACTGTGATAAGAGAGGTGATGATAAGAGAGACATAATTGAGTGAGACTGATAACGATCTGAGGATCTTTCCTTCCAAGGATATTTGAATTTTAGTTAAGAACAGGTGAAGCCAGAAATGGTCTCTAAGATCTGATGGATGCATTGTAAATGAGGGCTTTTCAGGTAGTAGTAAATAGCAGGTGGGAAAAATATGTTTGGGCAGGGAATCCTGCTGGCTGACTTCTAATTTGTACAATGTAGGCAGTTTTGTATTGTTAAATATGACCTGTTAGCCTATTTTGGCAAGTGGTTAAGGACAGACTCCTCAGTGAGTGGAATAGAACTCTTATCCTTGGAGCTCAGACTGTGAAAGTGGTTTCTTCCTATACTCTACTCTGAAATTGTGTTGGTCCTAGCCTGTACTTGACTGTGTATGTTAGAAAACTCAGTAAATTGTTTACAAATCCATACCTGTGCAGTACCTTCTACAACTGTACTCTAAACCCCACTGTTTCTGCCCCAGCAGGGCCTCAGTTTTCACCTATACTAAACTATTCTGACTTTCTACAGCTTCTTTTTAACCTGTGTCCTACAGTGCTACACAGTGAGAAATCTAACATAGAGCCATGATCCACACTACTGGGTTCAAACACATTGGATGTCTTGCTTGGTTAACAGAAAAGTATCCATGCTATGTTACTAAAGACTAGGATAGCCATTAATCTCAGTTTGCTCAGAAGGGGAGATGATTTACACCTGTGGTTTCAGCATCATCTTTCTTCCCTCAAATGTGCCCTGGTTTAGATATCACCCTATTCTAGGTCCTTGATCATCTGGTCTTTACTTATCCTTCCAGATCCATAACCCACTCACCACTCTCTGTCCTAGTACCCAGCACTGCAGGTATCAGTTCAGTCGCTCAGTCATGTCTGACTCTTTGTGATCCCATGGACTGCAGCAAGCCAGGCTTCCCTGTCCGTCAACAACTCCCGGAGCTTGCTTAAACTCATGTCCATCAAGTCGGTAATGGCATCCAACCATTTCATCCTCTGTCATCCCCTTTTGTTCCTGCCTTCAATCTTTCCCAGCATCAGGGTCTTTTGCAATAAGTCAGTTATTTGCATCAGGTGGCCAAACTATTGGAGCTTCAGCTTCAGCATCAGTCTTTCCAATGAATATTCAGAACTGATTTTCTTTAGGATTGACTGGTTGGATCTCCTTGCAGTCTAAGGGACTTTCAAGAGTCTTCTCCAACACCATAATTCAAAAGCATCAATTCTTCAGTGCTCAGCTTTCTTTATAGTCCAACTCCCACATCTATACATGACTACTGGAAAAACCATAGCTATGACTAGATGGACTTCTGTTGGCAAAGTAAAAAGCAAAAGTCTCTGCTTTTTAATATACTGTTTAGGTTGGCCATAGCTTTTCTTCCAAGGAACAAGTGTCTTTTAATTTCATGGCTACTGTCACCATCTGCAGTGATTTTGGAGTCTCCCAAAATAAAGTCTCTCACTGTTTAAATTGTTTCCCCATCTATTTGCCATGAAATGATTGTACTGGATGCCATGATCTTAATTTTCTGAATGTTGAGTTTTGAGGCAGCTCTTTCACTCTCCTCTTTCATTTTCATCAAGAGGCTCTTTACTTCCTCTTCACTTTCTGCCATAAGGGTGGTGTTATCTACATATCTGAGGTTACTGATATTTTTCTCAGCAATTTTTAGTCCAGTTTGTGTTTCATCCAGCCCAGGATTTCGCATGATGTACTCTTCATATAAATTCAATAAGCAGGTTGACAATATACAGCCTTGATGTACTCCTTTCCCAATTTGGAACCAGGTATAGCCCTCTTAGTCATTTCCAGTCAGAACCTACACTTGTACAACTTGGCCTTTTGGCACTGAAGTGTCTGGTTTTTTTTTTTTTTTTCTTTGCCTATCACACTGTTTCTCATCTTTTAAAGTTCAGATGATACATTTTCCTTCTAACCAATTCAATCCATTCCAGAATTCATTACTTTCTCCTTCTGAACCTAGAATACTTCACTGATGTCTATTATAAATACTGTGTCCTTTTGTCATGTATTATAATTGTTGTCTACACATCAAACTCCCTCACTTGAGTGTGAGTTCTTTAAGGGCAAGAACTGCATCAGTTGCCTGTCTTTCCATTAGTGATTTCCTGGCCCAGTATTGTGTACACATGAGAGGCTCAACAATGTTAACCCGACTTAGTTGTTCAATGGTTCAGTAAATTGAGAGTTAATTCATGGCTGCCCAATTCTGATAGGATTATTTTCTTCTAACAGTAACACCTCCTGGGGCCTTTGTAACCCACTACACTTTGCTAGAGGAATTTCATTTGACTTCTTGTGTAACTGAGTCATAGGTTTCAACCACAGATACATTATCCTTCATCAGATATTCCTTGCATCATTAATAGCCACTGTCCTTTTTCATTTCTTAGGTTTACTGAATACTTGTGTCCTGTTTCAACTGAAGGACTAGTACTTTCACTTCTGTTCTATTTTGAGTAAACCAGTATAAGTCAACCAGGGTTTATGAAACACATAAGGAGTAATTGTGTGGATTTATTTTTTGTATAAGGATTCTCCATAGAATAGCTTTTGGTAGTCAATTCTGTTATGTTTTTTTGTAATTTCATTTTCGAATTAGTTTTGAAGACCCCGTGTTTTAAAGACCATGAGTGTGTTTGTGTCTTGATGTTGGTTTTCCCTTCTTAGTTTCTTCATTCTTCTGAGATAAGTCCACTTATCTTTGACCCTGAGTTTCTGCCCCTGTCAATCATTTGCTTTTATGAAGATGAATGAAGACTTCAGCCCTAATTATTCCTGTATCACCTCACCAAGCAAACAACTGTCATTGTTTCTGGCCATTCAGCACCTTTGAACACTCTTCTACATTTGAAGAATTTACTATGATGGAAGCCATTCCCACCAGTGTAGAAGGAAAAAAAAAATTTTCTCCTTCCTTTGTAGCCAGGATATATGTAGGTGACTTTGCTGTTTTCCAGTAGGAATATTCTCACCAAACTTCAACTTAGAAGCTAGTGCTGCAAAACAAAAAGCACATTGGGAAAAACCACTGTAGCAAGCATGACGGCAGTTATGTTTGATTTTCTGAAGCAACAGGACCTATATCCAGCCTTGGCCATGTGGGAGTTCAGTTGTGGGGTCTAACACTAGTCATAGGGGCAGTGATGTTTCTAATAAATCAGTATTATGGTGTGATTTTGCCATGACTCATGGCTACAGAGCCTTTTGTCCTGCTTCCCTGACCCTCCAGGAGATTGTCTGGGTGACCCAATATTCTAAATTATTTTCTATTTCTCATATGGTTTCAAGACTTTAATGTCATAGCTCTTTACATTTCAAACCCAACACCTCGATTCTATGTTCCTCCTGCTTCATATTCCAAATATATTGAGATCTTTACCAATTTCTTGCATGTCGTCCTAACCCTTCATTCACTCTGTTCTTTCTGCTTAGAACACTAGCCTCTTTTGTCTGACTCTCTCTTTGCAATATGCAAGGTATTGCTAGGTGCTATAAATGGAAAATCCAGAATAATGAGACTTCACACAATGAGAATACATTTCTCATTTGCTTCAAAGTCCAGTGATAGTATTTCTCATTGGGAGGCCTTCTTCACATCCATCCTGGAACCCAGACTCTTTCTGTTTCGATGTACTCTGTGATGACCTAGAGAGGTGAGAAGTGGGGAAAGGAGGGAAGCTAAAGAGGGAACTGTAAAAAGAGTTGTTTCTTTCTCTTGTACTATAGGTCTTTGGAGAATCCCCACTTTTGTGGAGCAGGGGGTAAGAGATAATGAGGGATCTCTGAACCAGGCCTGAACAAGAACTGTCCCTCTCATGTATGCACACCTCAATCACATAGTAACACCTAATTATGAGGGAGAACGGAGGTGGTAGTCTATTCTTGTACTCTGTAGGAAGCATAGTGGAAGTCTCCATCACAGAACTCAGTAATTTTCAAGGCTTTAACTATGACAACCTTTTAGATCATTTCTTTGATTCTCTGGTCCCAAGTCTATTCAGTACCCCTTTTGGTGCTGAGAGAGTGGGATGATTTGGGAGAATGGCATTGAAACATGTATACTATCATGTAAGAATCGAATCACCAGTCTATGTCCGATGCAGAATACAGCATGCTTGGGGCTGGTGCACGGGGATGACCCAAAGGGATGTTGTGGGGAGGGAGGTGGGAGGAGGGGGTTCATGTTTGGGATCGCATGTACACCCGTGGTGGATTCATGTCAATGTATGGCAAAACCAATACAGTATTGTAAAGTAAAATAAAGTAAAAATAAAAAGTTTTAAAAAAGTAAGAATAAAATAAACAAACAAACAAACAAACAAAAAATAAAGGAGTATATTTTCTAAGAGAGACAGTGGAGAATAAAAGTTAAACGTGCAGGTTATAGACCCAGACTAATAGGTTTGCATCTCACTAAACTATTTACTAGCTACTGGATTTCAACAAGTTACTTAATTATGTTTTAGACCTAATTACCTTTTCTGTAAAACATAAGCACTAGCAAAGGGCTTACTTTGGAATTGATGATGATTAAATGAAATGATGCATGTAGAACAATTAGAACCCTGCTATTTATGTAGTATTGATAGGTTGAAATTGTATGAATATTTATACCATCAAAACAGTCAAATGCTACAAAACATCAATATTATTTTTCTTTTTTTTTGGCTGCACACTACTGTTTCAGCTTCTCTATGTGTTCTTCACCTTGCTCTGTGGGTGAGGTTTTGTGAAAGAAAAGTCCAGATTAATACTATATATATAGTAAGTGCTCATTGACTATATTTTGAAAGACTGTTTGGAAGTATTAGAGGAACATACATTGGAGAACCGTAGAAAGGGTGAGCAAATGGTATATGTCTCAAAGGCCTGAGTGACAGAAGATTGAAGTCTCCAAAAACTTACCTTCAGTATGACTTGACAGAGCTGGTTAGGAAACCATGAGTAGGGACAGTGAGGTCAGAACAGATGAATGATTCATGTTTGTGTTCTCTGGTGTCACTGAGAAGTGGAGAGTGGAAGAAAGGTGAAGCTTCTGAAGCAAAAAAATGAGCTGGTAATTCCGAAAGATGATACAAGTAATGCAAGTAAAGTAATGCAAGTAAAGACCATAAGTGACCTCATGCCGAGTTTCGTCCTCCAAACTTTTGAGCTGGATTCACTAATTTTATCTTTCAGGAATTATTTTCTATGTTTGCACTTGGTGCCAAGGTCAGCATGGGTCATGCCTATTATTTTATATATTACATATTAATTTTGAATAGAAGTTCATTCAATCTTGTATTAATTCAATCCTCTTTGGGAAGCATCACAGTGTTCCAAGGCAGGAGGAAATGTTATCTATTTGGGTTCTTTGCCACTTGTCAGGTTTACCCCTATTTTCCAAACAACATCTGGCCTATGTTCAATAAATACTTAGAAGAACAGCATTGGCTAATTATATTAGAACCCTCTCATCTAAGAAGACAATTTAACCTATTTTCAAAGATATTCAGAGAGATTTTCCTATATTCACCTATTTGTATGAGGGGTTTCATTTTTTTTCCAGCCCTCTCTTCCTTCCACCCTGTCTTTCTTTCATTTTAAAATTCTCAACCTAACTCCACATCTGTCACTTTACAGTTATGACTGTGAAGTTAACATAATAAGTGGTAGTTAGAATTTATCCTTTATTTATCACTTTGGATGGAATACTTTATGCACGCAAAGACTATCTATCAGGAGTTCAACTTCAAAACTATCTCCTCTGAACTTTAAAAATTCAGTTCCTATTATACAGAGTAAAGTAAGCCAGAAAGAAAAACACCAATAATAGTACACTAATGCATATATATGGAATTTAGAAAGATGGTAACAATAATCCTGTATGCGAGACAGCAAAAGAGACACAGATGTATAAAACAGTCTTTTGGACTCTGTGGGAGAGGGCGAGGGTGGGATGATTTGGGAGAATGGCATTGAAACATGTATAATATCATATATGAAACGAGTCGCCAGTCCAGGTTCGATGCATGATACTGGATGCCTGGGGCTGGTGCACTGGGATGACCCAGAGGGATGGTACAGGGAGGGAAGAGGGAGGGGCTTTCAGGATGGGGAAACACGTGTATATCTGTGGCAGATTCATGTTGATGTATGGCAAAACCAATACAACATTGTAAAGTAATTAACCTCCAATTAAAATAAATAAATTTAAATTAAAAAATTAATTCTAAAAAATAAAAAAATAAAAATTCAGTTCCCCACCCATTGATTTTACCTTACAAATTCTGCAACACTCCAAATCTCTATTATGTAAAATGAGTTTCCCCATACGCCTTGTTTCTTTGTGTTGAAATTTCTTCTGGACCTACCTCTCAGTCTAGGTTTTGTGAGTTACTTTAGAACAGGGTCTTTGTTTTATTCTTCTATTTTTTTTTTTTTAAATACAGAACATAGTATCTGACACGTAGGAGAAGTTCTAGAACTATCTCTTGAATTCTGGTATATTTTTAAATGATTGAAAAGATCAAGGCTTATAGTATTTCTATTTGCCTTATAGTACAGAGGATATAGCATCCTTTAACACTGAAGGACCTTAGAATGCATCATTATGAACAAAGCTAGTGGAGGTGATAGAATTCCAGTTGAGCTGTTTCAAATCCTGGAAGATGATGCTGTGAAAGTGTTGCACTCAATATGCCAGCAAATTTGGAAAACTCAGCAGTGGCCACAGGACTGGAAAAGCTGAGTTTTCATTCCAACCCCAAAGAAAGGCAACGCCAAAAAACGCTCAAACTACCGCACAATTGCACTCATCTCACATGCTTGTAAAGTAATGCTCAAAATTCTCCAAGCCGGGTTTCAGCAATATGTGGACCTTGAACTTCCTGATGTGCAAGCTGGTTTTAGAAAAGGCAGAGGAACCAGAGATCAAATTGCCAACATCCGCTGGATCATGGAAAAAGCAAGAGAGTTGCAGAAAAACATCTATTTCTGCTTTATTGACTATGCCAAAGCCTTTGACGGTGTGAATCACAATAAACTGTGGAAAATTCTGAAAGAGATGGGAGTACCAGACCACCTGACCTGCCTCTTGAGAAATCTGTATGTAAGTCAGGATGCAACAGTTAGAACTGGACATGGAACAACAGACTGGTTCCAAATAGGAAAAGGAGTACATCAAGGCTATATATTGTCACCCTGCTTATTTAACTTCTATGCAGAGTACATCATGAGGAACGCTGGACTGGAAGAAGCACAAGCTGGAATCAAGATTGCCGGGAGAAATATCAATAACCTCAGATATGCAGATGACACCACCCTTATGGCAGAAAGTGAAGAGGAACTCAAAAGCCTCTTGATGAAAGTGAAAGAGGAGAGTGAAAAAGTTGGCTTAAAGTTCAACATTCAGAAAACGAAGATCATGGCATCTGGTCCCATCACTTCATGGGAAATAGATGGCGCAACAGTGGAAACAGTGTCAGACTTTATTTTTTTGGACTCCAAAATCACTGCAGATGGTGATTGCAGCCACGAAATTAAAAGATGTTGTGGGGAGGGAAGTGGGAGAGGGGTTCATGTTTGGGATCGCATATACACCCGTGGTGGATTCATGTCAATGTATGGCAAAACCAATACGGTATTATAAAGTAAAATAAAGTAAAAAATTAAAAAAGATTAAAAAAAAACAAAGACGCTTACTCCTTGGCAGGAGAGTTATGACCAACCTAGATAGCATATTCAAAAGCAGAGACATTACTTTGCCGACTAAGGTACGTCTAGTCAAGGCCATGGTTTTCCCAGTGGTCATGTATGGATGTGAGAGTTGGACTGTGAAGAAGGCTGAGCGCTGAAGAATTGACGCTTTTGAACTGTAGCGTTGGAGAAGACTCTTGAGAGTCCCTTGGACTGCAAGGAGACCCAACCAGTCCATTCTGAAGGAGATCAGCCCTAGGATTTCTTTGGAAGGAATGATGCTAAAGCTGAAACTCCAGTATTTTGGCCACCTCATGCAAAGTGTTGACTCATTGGAAAAGACTCTGATGCTTGGAGGGATTGGGGGCAGGAGGAGAAGGGGACGACAGAGGATGAGATGGCTGGATGGCATCACGGACTCGATGGATGTGAGTCTGAGTGAACTCCGGGAGTTGGTGATGGACAGGGAGGCCTGGCGTGCTGTGATTCATGGAGTCGCAAAGAGTCGGACATGACTGAGCGACTGAACTGAACTGAACTGAACACTGAAGGGAATTTAGAATTCTGTTCATATTCCCAAAATTCTGTTTCATGGACAGAATACCTGAAGTGCAGATAATTGAGAGTAAAATCAAAATCAAAATGAATTTCCTTAGGTCACACAGATAGTAAGTGGCAGGTCTGAGACTTGAACCCAAGTCTCCCAGCCTGAAACCAAACCCTTTAGGTAACATTATAGCTGCACTTCTATGGTAGGGTGTTCTGAGCAGACTATAGTGATGAATAGAAACCAAGCAAGTTCTTTTGGGGGGCAAGTGCGTTTTTTAAAGGTCCATTGAGCAGAAGAATGGCCATAAATTGCTACTCAGGAGTTATAAAGTTGTATCCATTTCTGCAGGAAAGACAGTACACCACCAAACAAAGGCTAATTTATGCTAGTCCCTGCTCCTTCTGATCTATTACTTTAATTAAGGAGACTAAGGAGTAGTTATTATTTAGAAAAGTTAATCCAATCTGAAGCTGTGAAAAAGCCAGTCTCATTCTTACTGAGGGGGAAAATATCCATTTACTAGGAAATTAAAGTAGTGGCAATTTCCATTTTTTTGAAATAGACTTTAAAAATCTATGATGGAATGATACTTAACCACATGAAAGTAATGCCTGTCCAATCACAAGCAGCTAACAAAGAGAAGCCAGGAACTAGAAAATGATGAGAGGAGAATTATCTAACCCTCTGACTGATGTGTTTGGGATATCCTTTATTGAACTGAACTACCACTGTGCTCTTTTGACTTTTTTGATACAGGGCTTGCTGACTACATGGTTACTATTGTTGTTGTTTTAGCACAGCAATTTCCCAGGAGACAGGGCTCTACCTGATACCTACTGCCTGATCAGCAACAAAAAGGATGATTCTGAAATACACCATTGTTTTTAAGAGTGTTCTATAATTGAAATGAAGGGAAGGGAAAGCACACAACATTTTTGCTGATGTATTTCATTTCCCCAAATCCAGTGTCTGTAGCTCCTGCTTGGTGGCAATATGTACATGGCAAGGTCATTCCTGTAAACGGAAGTTGTTAACATAGCTCTCTCCTCTAGCTGTCCCTTCATCTTTTGACAATATCTACATATCCACTCGAGGTGCCAAAATCATTTCAGACCCACCAATATACTTGGATGATGGGGCATGCCCTATATGTATTTTTTATTCTTCCACCAAGTACAGCTCAGTAATTAATAAATGCTGAGTAAATATTTACTAAATGAATGCTCTCTTATTTTGTCTTTAAAGTGCTTTGATTAACATTAGTCTACTTGATCTTCAACCTTGAGGTGTGGGATCTATTAATGACAAGTTGCAACTGAAGAAGCTGAGCTTGAAGAGATTGAATTACTTGTCTAAAAAGACATGAAGTAACAATTCACCAAAGAAGCATAACATTATCAACATCTTTATATAATTTCAATTTCATTATAATAAAACCACACCCAACAGAACACACTTTTACTCAACATAGTAACAAAAAGTAGAAGGAGAATTAATTATTGATTGTTGACAAAACTGGAACTCATATCCTTTTTGCTTTATTTTGTTATTTTTTTAATTGGAGGAAAATTGCTTTGTAATGGTATATTGGCCCCTGCAGTATAACAACATAAATCAGCCACAATTACACATATATCCCCTCCCTCTTTAGCTTCCCTCCTTTCCCCACTTCTCACCTCTCTAGGTCATCACAGAGTACCAGGCTGGGCTCCCTGTGTTGTATAGCAACTTCTCACCAGCTATCTATTTTACACAAGATAGTGTATATATGTCAGTGATACTTTCTTCATTCATCCCACTCTCTCTTTCAGTCAGAAAGATAAAAACAAATATTGTATATTTATGTATGTATATGGAATCTAGAAAAATGGTATTAAGGAAATCATATAATTTTAGCAACAGTATTAATCAATACAGCCATTTTGGATGCCAATTTTTGATATATAAAAATTCTTAAGAATTTATAAAACTTTTGATCTAGCAATTCTGTTTGAAGACATTTATTTTATTTATTCTTAATTTATTTATTTAATTAATTTAATGAATTTATTTATCTTTGGCTGTGCTGGGTCTTCATCGATTTGAACAGGATTTCTCTAGTTGTGGTGAGCGAGGAGCTACATTTTGTCGAGGTGCATGGGCTTCGCATTGCAGTGGCTTTTCTTGTTGTGGAGCAGGGGCTCTAGGTGCCCAGGCTTCAGTAGTTGCAGTATGTGGGCTCAGTAGTTGCAGCAGATAGGCTCTAAAGCACAGGTTCAGTAGTTGTGGCTCATGGGCTTAGTTGTTCCACGGCATGTGGAATCTTCCCAGACCAGGGATCGAACCTGTGTACCCTGAATTGCTAAGCAGATTCTTATCCACTGCACTACCAGGGAAGTCTTAAATACATTTATTTTAAGAAAATGATTACACAAGAAAGTTATATGGCTGTTCATCGAGGCATTATTTATACTAAAGAAAATAAAAGTAAACTAGAAATCCACCAATAAAAGACAGCTTAATTGATAAATGTATTGGTTAATGTAAGAATATCCATGTATTAGACTACGATTTGGAAATTAAATTGGAATAGTTTGATAACATTTATTTGGATGGAAGAGGTTCCATGACTTATTGAGTCAAGAAAGTAGTTTATGAAGTTGTTTGCATAGTGTAATTACATTAAAAAAATATTTATGTCTGTGTTCTTGCGGGCATGTTTAGATCCTCATATGCTTCTGTGAATGTGTTCACATATTTGGAAGAATACATTAACTTTAACAAAAGTCTTTTGGTGTATTAAACATGTTTTTTATTTTCTGTGTCTTATGATATTTTGACTTCTTGAAGGGACTTAGACCTGGGGAGAGACTACCCCTCCCAAAGCTATCTGATTCCTAAAGACAATAAACAATTTAGGAGCACACATCTCATTTGCAAGCCAACTATCCCTTTATCTTATTCTCAGGCACCACAATCCAGGCTGGCAGAGAGATTCTTGGAGCAGGCAGGCCTCTGGTACATCCCTGATCACATCGTGACTGTTAGCTATGTTGACAGATGGCCTAGAGGGACCCTGAATAGACAGCTCAAGCTGAGTTTCTTTTTAGGAGAGCTATCTGACCAGCATCGACAATACCTTTTTTTTTTTTTTTTTTTTTTTTAAGAGGGATAGCTTTGTGTCCGGGTAGGGAAAGCTTTCTTCGATGAAATACTATTTGTGTTGTAACATGTACCCTTGAAATGGTCTTGAAACAGGATCACATATCATTATCAAGTGTAGAATCAGTTTTGTTGTGACCTTTTAAAAGGGCTTGAGATGTCTCACTCTTTCAGTTCTGAGTTTATCAATGTTACAGGCCTCAGTAAATTTGTCCTACTGAGGAATCTGCTCAAGGGAAATAAATCAGGGGTTGGTAGAGAGTATGAGGGTGGTAGAAAGAGGGCGACTAATCCTAGAATAGGTTAAAAAAGCAAAATTCCAAAAGTAGAAATATTGAAAATAGAGAAGCCTCTGGGACCAGATGGTCCGAATTGTGAATAAGCCTGGGGAGAAAATTAAATAAGCCCTCAGGGAAATATTTTGTCATCTTTTGGAAGCCTTGATGGGCACTTAGAACTGCTAAAAAGCTCCCTGTGCCCCCTACTCCTATGGAGTGAGAGCTGAAATCTGACCTACTTTCCATGAAACATTTTTGGTTAGAAAGAAAAGAGAAACACACACACATGAAATGATGTGGAGGCAAGGGGGAACACAGATCAAAGTGTTAGATTTACTATCAAGAAATTTGAACAACAGTGCTAACTCTGTTGATAATAAGGTAACATTGAGTGTTAAGGGCATTACATATGTTACCACACCTAATGTTTATGAAGTCCAGTTACACGGGGCTACTGTCCTCATCTTACCAGTGCAGAAACAATGAAAGAGAGAAACAATCCCTTTTACCCTTCTAGGTTCTGTAGCTAGTCTAAGAATTGAACAGTAATCAGGCAGTTCAGCAGGAGAAAAAAAATACAAGTTTACTTAATGTTTACATGTGTATGCAGGAATCTTCAGAGGGAAAATGAAGAACTGAAAGCCTATATACCTTTTTACATAAAGGATGATAAATTGTGGAGCAGTAGTAAGACAAAGGGGTTGGGTTAGGGCCAGTAAATTATGAGACAGAAACAAGAGAATAAATGAAGAAATTCAATGGAAGAAAAGTTACTTTAGTAGGTTTGCTTGTACAGATTCATTTTGGCACCGACTTTTAGTCTCTGGTGATAAGAATGTCCTTCTCTTCCTTGTACAGGGAGGATGTCTTTCTCTCAGGGAATTTCATGACCTGCTTTTAGGTAGAAAGGGGTAAGTCAAAGAGCCCTTCTTGAACCTGCTAATTCTGAAGTGCCTCCAGCTCAAAATAATCACTATGCCAAAGTGGCACATTTTGGGGTGGTATGTTCTGAACCCTTTCAGGGGTTAAGTACCATGCCTGACATTCTGCAGCTATTAAGCAGCAAAACAAAGACTTCAACTCGGGTCACGTTTTACTCCAAAGGATATGCTTATAAGCATATGCTGTACTGATGCATCCACCTGGCTCACCTTGGGAAAGTCACTTTCTTTCTCAGCCTCATTTTTCTTTTCTTTTTCACTTTTACATGACCCAGCTAGACTTGTCCTACCTGTTGATAAGTAAGTGCATAATCATTGGTTTAATGTTCATGTCTTTCTCAGATTGTCACAAGGACAGCTGCTTTGTTGGAACTGCCATATTTCTAGCACCAGGCATAGAGTCTGACATATGGTGGATGCCCAGGAAATATTCCCTGAATGGAGACATGAACTGTGCCAATCTCTTTCACCTGTCAATCCCAAGATCCTACTGCCACAAAATCAGATGAGCCTTTTCATCACTGTCCCTTGCTTCCTGAGGACCTTGCCCAGAGGACAAGGACTTGATTGTTTAGTTTCTCTGTGATTTTCCTCTTGGAGAAATGAGAGTTGTCTCATTTCTGCAGCGTGTCCCAGGCCTAGCAACCAACACTGTCATATATTAAAATCTCTTTATGCAGTTTAAGAAGCAATGTCATAGTCAACTATGAGAACTTAACAGAGCACACTTAATAAGTGGTGGAACCAACATTTAAATCTGAAAATCTGCACCACAAGGTATGTTCACAGGTGAAAGGAGTTCCACATGTTTTTGTGGTGGGGAGTTTCTCAGCTTTCAGAATGGCCCTGTTCCAGGAGAGGCATGCTCCTCCCACAGCCTGGCCTCTGTGCCTTCTCATGCTCTTCTGATCTTAAAGCCCTTATGTGTAGGAAATACAGGGAAAATAAAAATCATACACCAGATGGACTCTCAGTATGCAAATCAGAATTGTAGAAACCCTCAAACCTCAAGAATAGCTAAATTAAAGTGCAGTTTAGACATGCCTAACCTCATCAGGATAAATTTGGAAGCTGTGAAGATAAGAAGAATTGATGAACTACATGTTTGCTGCAGCGCAGAAGCCAGTCCCTAATGTTAACCAGGAAGGAGATTCATTTTGCCACCACTGTTTCATCCCCTTAGATGGAGGTGTGTTTCTTGTAAGATCTAGAAACCTAGAAAAAGCCGTGTAGAGAGACCTGTGCTTCTGGCGAAGGTCAGCATCATCTGGGATAGGTTATCATTTCTTCCCAGAAAAGGTGCTGAAGACATGATTTATAATGGTCTCCAGAGTGAAGAGAAAGTGATCTGACAGTTCATGAAGCTGAGGAAAGGGATGAAATGTCTCTGTCTACATCGTAGCTTTGTGTCTTCTTTGGAGGGCTGGAGCATGGCTAAGTGACCTTGCTAATAATGGATTTCCTGTAACTGTATTGTGAAGCCATCACAGTTGATGGCTTCTGTTTTTCATATTGACTGTGAATCAGTGTGCATTGAGATAATAGAACTATTTTCACATTTGCATGTTGTGTGTCCTTAATTTTGTAAGTTTCTGAATAGTAGATCCTGTAACTTTTGTATTCATTGTAGTTAGTGCTGATTTTCAGAGTCTCTTAGAGTACTAATATTCTAAGACTGATTTTCTTTAAAATTAAAAATTTTAAAGGGCCATCAGGCTGGTGTGGGAGTAGGGAAAGCTAGGGAAACCATGCTGACTTAGCAGCAAGTCAGGTATATATTGATATAGCAGGATCTCTTTCATTGATATATAATAATAATATAATATTAATATATTAATATATTATATTATATTATAATTATATAATAATATAATAATATAGATGAATGAAGGGAAATTGATTTCTTACTCTTCAGAGTATTGAAACTTGTCTCTCTCTCTCTCTTTTTTTTTTTTTTTTCTAAAATTTTATGTTGAGCTTGCTGTCTAGCAAGTCTCAGGATAGTTTGAAGTAGAATTTTCAGGGACATTTTGTAGAATTTTCTTTGTGAGTTTTTCTTCAGGGTGGAAAGCTCAATTTAGAAACAGCTAATAGAGAAAACATATTCCCTGTTGACATGTGAATTAAAAGCTCTGTTGTTTAAAAGTTTTTCAGATACAATAAATATTTATAATCACTTTCTTCATGATTAAAGAAAATATTTCACCAATATCCTATTAAGGAAGGAGATTGCTCACTGAGGTAGGGCAGAGGCTCAAAGAGTTGCAGTAAGTGTGGGAGGAAAGCAGACCTCATAATGACAAGAGTCACAAGAATAACATTTATATTGTGTGAATGTCGAATACTTAAGTGCCATGCCCTTGGTTTTGGTTTGACCTGTCCCCACTGCTGACAAAAGTACAATAAAAGGTGGTGTACTGATTCTTCAGACTTCATATTCATGCTGTTTGCCTTTTTGTCTTTCATTATCTGTCATTTCTAGAATGCTTTGCCCACAGCTAACTTGATCCATCTAATAAAAGGATATTTTTATCTGAGAAACTTCATGATTTTTCTTGCTTTTTTAAAAAACTGGCTTGCCTTTTAAAATTTTTATTGAAGTACGGCTGATTTACAACCTTGTGTTTATTTCAGATGTACAGCAAAGTGAATCAGTTATAAATATACATATATCCACTAATTTTTTTTTTTTTTTAAGGTTCAAACCTAATATATAGCACAGGGAACTCACTCAATACTCTGTAATGGTCCATATGGGAAAAGAGTTTTTTAAAAAAATAAGTGGATATATGTATATGTATAATTTATGTTCCTACCAACACTGCAGAAGTGTTTCGTTTCTCTGCACTCTCTGCAGTATTTATTCTTGTAGATTTCTTTTGATAATGGCCATTCTGACCAGTATGAGGTGATACTTCACTGTATTTTGATTTGTATTTCTTTATTAATTAGTGATGAGCATTTTCTGTGTGTTTGTTGGCCATATGTAGGTCTTTTTTGGAGAAATGTCTATTTAGATCTGCCCAGTTTTTGATTGGATTATTTGTTTTTTTGATATTGAACTGCAGGAGCTGCTTGTATATTTTGGAGATTAATCCTGTGACATTTGCCTTGTTTGCAAATATTTTCTCCTATTCTGAGGGTGATCTTTTTGTTTCATTTGTGGTTTCTTTTGGTGTGCAAAAGCTTCCAAGTTTAATTAGCTTCCATTTGTTTATTTTAATTTTTATTTGTAGGTGTTGCAAGAGGGCATCAGAATACTCACAGAAATCTAGTCAATCTAATCACACTAGGACCACATCCTTGTCTAACTCAATGAAACTAAGCCATGCCCACAGGGCAACCCAAGACAGGTGGGTCATGGTGGAGAGGTCTGACAGAATGTGGTCCACTGGAGAAGGGAATGGAAAACCACTTCAGTATCCTTGCCTTGAGAACCCCATGAATAGTATGAAAAGGCAAAATGGTAGGATACTGAAAGAGGAACTCCCCAGGTCAGTAGGTGCCCAATATGCTACTGGAGGTCAGTGGAGAAATAAATATGCTAAAGCTGAAACTCCAGTACTTTGGCCACCTCATGCGAAGAGTTGACTCATTGGAAAAGACTTTGATGCTAGGAGGGATAGGGGGCAAGAGAAGAAGGGGATGACCAAGGATGAGATGGCTGGATGGCATCACTCACTTGATGGATGCGAGTCTGAGTGAACTCTTGGAGTTGGTGATGGACAGGGAGGCCTGTCCTGCTGCGATTCATGGGGTCGCAAAGAGTTGGACACGACTGAGTGACTGAAGTGAACTGAACTGAACTGAACTGAGAAGGTGTATCAAGAAAGATCTTACTGTGATTTACATCAGCGTGTTCTTTGTTTTTCTCTGAGAGTTTTATAGTGCCCAAATATACATTTAGGTCCTTAACCCATTTTAATTTTATTTTGTATATAGAGTTAGGGAGTATTCTAATTTAATTCATTTACATGTAGCTGTCCAGTTTTCTCAGCACCATTTATTGAAGAGACTGTCTTTTCTCCATCATATTATATTGCCTCCTTTGTCATAGATTAAGTTGCCCATAGATGCTTGGGTTTATCTCTGGGCTTTCTATTTTGTTCCTTTGATCTATATTTCTGCTTTTGTGCCAGTACCATACTGTCTTGATGACTGTAGCTTTGTAGTGCAAGCAGAAGCCAAGAAAGATGATTCTTCCTGCTCCATTTTTCTTTCTCATGATTACTTTGGCTCTTTGAGATCTTTTGTACTTCCATACTATTTGTAAACCTTTCTGTTCTAATTCTATGAGAAATGCCATTGGAAATTTTGTAGGGACTACACTGAATCATTAGATTGCTTTGGGTAGTATAGTCATTTTCACAATATTGAGTCTTCCAATCCAGGAGCATGGTATATCTCTCCATCTGTTTATGTCATGTTTGATTTCTTTTATCAGTATTTTATAGTTTTCTGAATACAGGTCTTCTGTCTCCTTAGGTAGATTTATTCTTAAGTATTTCATTCTTTTTGATGCAATGGTAAATGGGATACTTCTCTTAATTTCTGTTTCTGATCTTCCATTATTAATAAATAGGACTGCAAGGGATTTCTGTGTCTTAATTTGTATCCTGCAACTTTATCAAATTCATTAATTAATTCTAGTAGTTTTCTGGTTGGATTTTTAGGGTTTTCTATGAACAATATCATGTCATCTGCAAACAGTGACAGTTTTACTTCTTCTTTTCCAATCTAAATTCCTTTTATTTATTTTTCTTCTGTTAAGGCCTTGGCTAGGACTTCCTAACTATGTTGAATAATAGTGGCAAGAGTAGACATCCTCGTCTTGTTCCTGATCTTAAAGGAAATGCTTTCAGATTTTCACCATTGAGAATAATGTTTGTGTGGGTTTGTTGTATATGCTGAGGTAGATTCCCTCTTTGCCCAGTTTTTCAAGGGTTTCTATCATAAATATTTGTTGAATTTGTCAAAAGCCTTTTCTGCATCTATTGTGATGATCATACGATTTTTATTTTTCAATTTGTGTTACTATCACTTTGATTGATTTGTGTGTAGTGAAGAATCTTTGCATTCCTCAGATAAATCCCACTTGATCATGGTGTGTAATCCTCACAATATGTTGCTGGATTCTGTTTACTAGTAGTTTGATGAGAATTCTTATATCTATGTTTATCAGTGATATAGGCCTGTAATTTTCATTTTCTTTGTGTGTGTGTGTGTGTGTGTGTGTGTGTGTATGTGTGTGTGTGTGTGTGTGTAGTATCTTTTTCTGGTTTTGGTATTCAGGTGATGGTGAGCATAGGAGTATTCCTTTCCCTGTAGTTTTTTGAAAGAGTTTCAGAAAAGTTGGTGTTAATTCTTTTATAAATGTTTGATAGAGTTCACCTGTGAAACCATCTGGTCCTGGACTTTTGTTTGTTGGAGGATTTTTAATCAGTTTCAATTTCAGTTCTGGTGGTTGTTCACTTCATATTTCCTATTTCTTCCTGGTTCAATCTTAGAAGGCTGTATCTTTCTAAGAATTTTTCCAATTGACATAGGACATAGGATAAACAGTAATTTCTCTCATGCCTGAAGCTGGTAAAATGCACATTCTCATCTTTTAATGTAGGCAACTTGAAGGTTCATATGTAGGAGAATTGCTGTGATGTTATAAACTTCTCTTTTATAACTACGTTTACTGCATCCCATCGATTTTAGGTCGTTGGGCTATCCTTGTCATAAATTCCAATTTTTCCAGGTTGTCCATTTTATTGGCATATGGCTTTTAGTAGTCTCGTATGATCCTTTGTATTTCTGCAGTATCAATTGTAACTGCTTTTTCATTTATAATTTTATTGATTTGAATCCTTTTCCTATTTTTCTTGATGAGTCTGGATAAAAATTTATCAATATTGTTTTCTTCTCAAAGGACCAGCTTTTAGTTTTAATGATATTTGCTATCGTTTCCTTTGTTTGTTTTTCATTTATTTCTCCTATCTTTATAATTTCTTTCATTCTACTAAATTTGAGTTTTGCTTGCTCCACTTTCTTCATGTGCTTTTGTTGTAAGTTTAAGTTATTTGAGGTTTTTCTTCTCTCTTGAGGTAAGATTGCAGAGTAAGTCCCCTATACATGAATATGTTCCATTTTAAGAGTTCAGTTCAGTTCAGTCACTCAGTCGTGCCAGACTCTTTGCGACCCCATGAATCACAGCACGCCAGGCCTCCCTGTCCATCACCATTTCCCGGAGTTCACTCAGACTCATGTCCATTAAGTCCGTGATGCCATCCAGCCATCTCATCCTCGGTCGTCCCCTTCTCCTCCTGCCCCCAATCCCTCCCAGCATCGGAGTCTTTTCCAATGAGTCAACTCTTCGCATGAGGTGGCCAAAGTACTGGAGTTTCAGCTTTAGCATCATTCCTTCCAAAGAAATCCCAGGGTTGATCTCCTTCAGAATGGACTGGTTGGATCTCCTTGCAGTCCAAGGGACTCTCAAGAGTCTTCTCCAACACCACAGTTCAAAAGCATCAATTCTTCGGTGCTCAGCTTTCTTCACAGTCCAACTCTCTCATCCATTCATGACCACAGGAAAAACCATAGCCTTGACTAGATGGACCTTAGTCAGCAAAGTGATGTCTCTGCTTTTGAATATACTATCTAGGTTCACAACTTTTCTTCCAAGGAGTAAGCATCTTTTAATTTCATGGCTGTAGTCACCATCTGCAGTGATTTTGGAGCCCCCCAAAATAAAGTCTGACACTGTTTCCACTGTTTCCCCATCTATTTCCCATGAAGTGATGGGACCGGATGCCATGATGTTTGTTTTCTGAATGTTGAGCTTTAAGCCAACTTTTTCACTCTTCTCTTCACTTTCATCAAGAAGCTTTTTAGTTCCTCTTCACTTTCTGCCATAAGGGTGGTGTCATCTCCATATCTGAGGTTATTGATATTGATATTTTAAGAGTACATTCATAAATACAATTTGTTCATAAATCCAACAAAATTAGCCTATGTACCTAATTAACACAATCAACTATATAGTACTATGCTGTAATAGGTTTAAAATATTTTTCACATAAATAATACACTAAAAAGAAATGAGCACACAAAAAGTAAACCATTGTCATCTTACAGTACAGTACCTTGGAAAGTACAGTACAACAGCTGGCGTACAGGGGTTGTTGACATTCAGTAAAGAGGTTGGAACAGTTACTGACTAGAGGAAGGACAGCAGGTTGAAGACAGTAGAGCTAAAGAATTTTCAGTGATAGGAGACATAGGACAAAGAGCAATTTTTCTCGTGCCTGAAGCTGATAAAATGCACATTCTCATCTTTGAATGTAGGCAATTTGAAGGCTCATATGTAGGAAAATTGTTGTGATGTTATAAACTTCTTTCTTATAACTACTTTTACTGCATCCCATCGATTTTAGGTCATTGGGCTTTTCTTGTCATATTTTTCTAGATATATTTTTTAAAATTTTCTTTTTGATTTCTTCAGTGATCCACTGGTTATTTAGCAGCATATTGTTTAGCCTGCATGTGTTTGTGTTTTTTAGTTTCTGTTCTGTAATTGATTTCTAATTGCAAAGCACTGTGGTTGGGAAAGGTGATTTCAATTAATTTTCTTAAATTTATCAAGGTTTGTTTTGTGACCCAAGATGTGATCTATCCTGGAGAATGTTCCATGTGGACTTGAGAAGAATGTGTATTCTGCTGCATTTGGATGGAATGTGCTATAAATGTCAGTTAATTATATCTCATCTAATGTGCAATTTAAAACTTGTGATTCCTTGTTAAATTTCTGTCTGGATTTCTGTTCATTGGTATAAGAGGGGTGTTATATTCCCCCACTATTTTTGTGTTACTGTTGATTTCCCCTTTTATGGCTCTTAGCATTTGTCTTATATACTGAGGTGCTCCTATGTTGGGAGCATAAATACTCACAAATATTATATTTTCTTTTTGGATTGATCTCTTGATCATTATGCAATGTCCTTCCTCATCTCTGGTAGCAGACTTTATTTTTTTAATATAAATTTATTTATTTTAATTGGAGGCTAATTACTTTATAATATTGTATTGGTTTTGCCATACATTGACATGAATCCGCCACAGGTATACACGTATTCCCCTATCCTGAACTCCCTTCCCTCCTCCCTCCCTGTACCATCCCTCTGGGTCGTCCCAGTGCACCAGCCCCAAGCATCCAGTATCATGCATCAAACCTGGACTGGCGATTCATTTCTTATATGATATTATACATGTTTCAATGCCATTCTCCCAAATCATCCCACCCTCTCCCTCTCCCACAGAGTCCAAAAGACTGTTCTGTATATCTGTGTCTCTTTTGCTGTCTCGCATACAGGGTTATCATTACCATTTTTCTAAATTCCATATATATGTGTGAGTATACTGTATCTGTATTGGTGTTTTTCTTTCTGGCTTACTTCACTTTGTATAATAGGCTCCAGTTTCATCTACCTCATTAGAACTGATTCAAATGTATTCTTTTTAATGGCTGAGTAATACTCCATTGTGTGTATGTACCACAGCTTTCTTATCCATTTGTGTGCCAGTGGACATCTAGGTTGCTTCCATGTCCTGGCTATTATAAACAGTGCTGCAATGAACATTGGGGTACACGTGTCTCTTTCAATTCTAGTTTCCTCGGTGTGTATGCCCAGCAGTGGGATTGCTGGGTCATAAGGCAGTTCTATTTGCAATTTTTTAAGGAATCTCCACACTGTTCTCCATAGTGGCTGTTCTAGTTTGCATTCCCGCCAACAGTGTAAGAGGGTTCCCTTTTCTCCATAGCCTCTCCAGCATTTATTGCTTGTAGCCTTTTTGATCGCAGCCATTCTGACTGGCGTGAAATGGTTTAGTGTATTTTGTCTGATATGCGTATTGCTATTGCAGTGCTCTTTTGATTTCCATTTATATGGAAAATATTTTTCCATTCCCTCATTTTCAATCTGTATGCATCCCTAGGTCTAAAGTGGACCTCTTGATACAGGCCTTGTGCTTGTATCCATTCAGCCAGTCTGTGTCTTTTGGTTGGAACATTTAATCCATTTATATTCAAGGTAATCATCAATATACCCAGTGGCTCAGATGGTAAAGGATCTGACTGCAATATGGGAGAGCTGGGTTAAGTCTCTGAGTCAGGAAGATCCCCCAGAAAAAGGGATGACTACCCACTCCAGATTTCTTGTCTGGAGAATTTGTGGACAGAGGAGCCTGATGAGCTACACAGTCCATGGAGTGACAAAAAGTCAGCCACAACTGTGTAACTTAAGGGTACAGTTGCTGGGTTTTATGGTAATTACATGTTTAGTGTTACAACAGAATTCCAAGCTATTTTCCAAAGTGGCTGTGCTATTTTACATTTTAAGCAACAATGTATGAGTTTCTAAACATGCTTGCCATCATTTGGTGGTGTTATTATTTTTAAATTTTTGCCATTTTATTGGTGTGTAGTAGTGATATCTTATTTTAGTTTTAACTTGCATTTCCTAAATGGCTAATGATGTTGAATATCTTTTCATATACTTACTTGCCACCTATATATATATTTTATTAGGTTAATTGTTATTTATTTTCTCTTTTTATTTTATATTGGAGTATAGTTGATTAATAATGTTCTGTTAGTTTCAAGTGTACAGCAGAGTGATTCACTTATATATATTAAGGTACTTGTTATACTATACATGTTTCTATGTTTCTTTTGTAAATTGAGCTTTTGAATATATTCTTTGTTAATTATCTGTTTAATTTGTTCTCTATTTTTCTATGAGATTTTTAATATTTTTTTTCTTTTGGATTTATAGGAGCTTTTCATGTATTCTGAATTTGAGTCTTTTTTTGATACATGTATTGCACACTTTAATTTTGTCTTATTATAAATAGGAAATCTTAACTTTTATGAAGTCTGATTTATCTAATTTTTCTTTTATAATTAGCATTTTGTGATCGTGCTTAAGAAATCTCTGACTACCTCAAGATTATTAAAATTATTTTCTATGATTTTTCCAAAAATTTATATTGTCACCTTTTAGTTTTCTTGGAGATTATTTCTATAATTGATGCTATTGCTTCCTAAAATTGTTGGAGAATTCACCAGAGAAGCCATCTGAGAAACCTAAGGTTTTCTTTGTGTATAGGTGCTGTGATTTATGGGGTCGCAAAGAGTCGGACTCGACTGAGCAACTGAACTGAACTGAGGTTTTAAATCAAGGGCTAAATTTCTTAAATAGTATAAAATTATTAATAGTTTCTATTTTTTCTATTAGGTTTGGTAATTTCTATGTTTTGGGGAATTACTATTTTATTTAAATTTTGCCGAATTTTTAGTGTAACGTTCATAATATTTCCTTTTGTTTTTGATGTCTAATAAGCCTGAAGTGATGTTCCTTTTTCATATCTGTTAAAAATTTATATTTCTCTCTTTATCAGAGTTGATATTTTATCAATTTTATTTATCTTATATGGAAACATTTGAGTCCATTGTTTTCTGTTGTGTTCAAATTCATTAATTTATCTAATATTTATTTATCTTATCTTTATTATTTCCTTCCTTTTACTTTGCATAGATTGATGTGCTGTTCTTTTTCAGATTAGTGTGGTGGTTAATCACTAAGTCATGTCCAACTCTTGTGACTCCATGAACCGCAGCCTGCCAGGCTGCTCTCTCCATGGGATTTTCCAGGCAAGAATACTGGGGTGCTTTGTCATTTCCTTCTCCAGAAGATCTTCCCAACCCAGGGATCAAACCTGGATCTCCTGCATCAAAGGCAGATTCTTTACTGATAGTGTATATAGAGCTTAAGACACTGACTTTCTTCCTTTTCAAAAAACTATAACACACAAAGCTAATAATTTCCTTCAAAGCACTGCTCTCAGTGTATTTGACATGTATTTAAAATATTATATATTTTAATATAGCTTCATAATTCGGTCAAAATATATAACTTTTTAAATATTTAAAGTTATTTCAATTGGAAGTTAATTACTTTATAACATTGTTGTGGCTTTTGCCATAAATCAACATGATTTTTAAAAATATCCTTGAATTGCAATTTATTTCTAAGTATATTGTTTAATTTTCACATAACTGGATTTGGGGAAGGCTATGTTTTTTCAAATTTAGTATAGTTTAATTTCATGTGCCTAGAAAATATATTCTAAATAATATCAATATTTTGAAATATGTTGAGATTTTCATAATGGCTAAGTAATGCCTATGATATATAAATAAAACATCTAAAATTTTAAAAAGTATTTCTTTTATGAATGCATAAAAATGTGATAAAGCTGTATAATAGGGGACATAAAAAATGGAAAACATGGAATTCTTCTTTTATTGGAGGAGAGAAGTGTCTGTAAGGAATGGATCATATTCTTGTGGTTATATTCTAATCATATAGCTAGATGCATATTGATATAATACTCATATATTTCAGTTTGAATTATGGATTGTCAGTGATTATTATATATTTATTATAACCAATCATTAAGTTTACAAAAATCTAAGTTTTTGCTATTCAGAACTGTTTCAAACATACACAAAAGGGCTGAAAATCATACAACAGCCCTAAGTACACAGGTTTAGATTATGTTAGCACTCTGCTTGTTTTTCAGATAAAAGTTTTCTTTATATGTCTTTGAAAGAAATAATTTTTTACAGGTACTGCTAAAGACTTTTAACACATTCTTTTCTTCTCCTTATTGCCCTAGATAGAAAATTAAGGTTGTATACTTTCAATACATTTTCACCAATCTTCTTTTTTATTATTATTATTATTTTATTTTATTTTATTTTACTTTACAATACTGTATTGGTTTTGCCATACATCAACATGAATCCACCACGGGTGTACATAAGTTCCCACTCCTGAACCCCCATCCCACCTCCCTCCCCATACCATCCCTCTGGGTTATCGCAGTGCACCAACTCCAAGCATCCTGTATCCTACATCGAACCTAGACTGGCGATTCATTTCTTATATGATATTATACATGTTTCAATGCCATTCTCCCAAATCATCCCGCCCTCTCCCTCTTCCACAGTCAAAAAGTCTGTTCTGTACATCTGCGTCTCTTTTGCTGTCTCACATACAGGGTTATCGTTACCATCTTTCTAAATTCCATATATATGTGTTAGTATACTGTATTGGTGTTTTTCTTTCTGGCTTACTTCACTCTGTATAATCAGCTCCAGCAATCCTCTATTGCTTTATGCCCTTAGATTTTTTGGGGAAAAGTGTTATATTTAAAAACATATTGAAGAAGACATATTTTAAATTGCTGTGTACCAATCCATTACATTTAAAAATCATAGTTTATTTATCAATTCATCAAATTTTTCATTACTGTTAATAGTAAATAAATATTTCTTTCATATGTCCTTTCGGGTACATATTTATATCTCTGAGGATGTATCTAGTAGTGGAATTTTACTAGAATATTGTAAGATTGATCTTTAAGGTAATTTTAACAAATCACATGGTTAACAGCAATGAATGATTAGTATAATTTCTTACATCCCTACCAACACTTGATGCTCAATGCTTTTTAAGAAACACTTACATTTCCCTGAAATCCAAATAAAAGTTTTTACAATGTTGTTTTTTCCTGTAAATTGTTTGCCTATATTTTTTGCATTTTTCGATGAGTTTATTTATATTTTGTTATTTAGTTGTGGTGGTGTGTAAATACACAAGCATTTGAACAACCTGTTCACAAATGCTTTGTAGGTTTTATGTATTACAAATATACTCTTCTAGGCTGAATCTTATGTTATACTTTGGTTGATGAAGCCTTGTGTCATTCAAAAGTTTTTAGATGTAATGTAGGTGGTTTTATCACTTTTTATTTTGTCCTTTTAATGTCTTATTTAATAAATCTTTTCATAACTACATGTCATAGATATCTTTTTCTGTATCTTGAAAATTCAAAAAAATGCAAGTATTTTTCTCACATATGACTTTAAAATCTGCTTGGGATTTATATCCACATGTCATTTTAGGCAGGTTTTTTTCCCCTTCTTATTGATAAACTTGTTTTCTTGTCACCATTTCTATGAATAGTCTATTATTTCTCTGCTGTTTTGTAGTTCTGGCTCTGTGATATACCATAATTTTATATACATATATTTCTGTTTTTGAGTTGGTTTCAGTGGCATAATTATATTTATATGCAAATAACAGAATACTATAAAAATTACAATAGTTTTACAGTAATTTATATAAGCACACAAAATCCCATATTTCTCTGCTTCTCTAAATTTATATTTTCCTTTTACTTCTCTGAATTAATTTGGGATCAACTTGTCAAAAAAATTTCTTGGAAATGAAATAAATCAGAGGAGGAATTATCTTAATAATAGAATTTTCTCATCAATGAACACAATGTGCATTTCCAGTTATTTAGGTTATCTTTAATATAGTTTAACAATGTTTTATAATTTTGTCCATAAAAGTATAAAATAACTTTTACTAGAATTACTTCTAATTACAATATTGCTTTTGTTTCTGTTGTAAACAAAGGCATTAAAAGATAAAACTGTTATTGGTTTAAAGAAATGCTATTGATATTTTTCCTTGCTCTGTTATCCATCAGCTCTCTATTCTTTCCTACAGATACCTTTGTCGTATCTCTTACCAATATGACACTCTTGATTAAGAACTGTTTTATAGTAAGTCTTCTAGTCAAGTAGTGTCAATCCTCCAACTTTGTTCTTCACCTTCAAAGTTGACTTGGTTTTTCTGGGACTTTTGTTTCTCTGCATAAATTTAGAATCAGTTTGTCGACTGTGCAAAATAAGTTGTAGGATTTTGATTGGAATGGTGTTCAATCTATAGATCATGTTTGGTTTTCTTGATGATATCGAGTACTGGTTTCCAAGAAAAATGTCTCCATTTATTTAATTCTTCTTTGATTTTTCTCATCAGAGTTTTGTAGTTTCTTTCAAATAGATCTACATATTTTATTAGCTTTCTAACATTGTTTCCCTTTTAAGGGTGCTAAAGTAAATGGTGGGCTTCCCTGATAGCTCAGTTGGTAAAGAATCCGCCTGCAATGCAGGAGACCCCAGTTCAATTCCTTGGTTGGGAAGATTCCCTGGAGAAGGGATAGGGTACCCACTCCAGTATACTGGCCTGGAGAATTTCATGGACTGTATAGTTCATTGGGTTGCAAAGAGTTGGATATGACTGAGCGACTTTCACTTTCTTTCAAAGTAAATGGTAATGTATTTTTTTAAAACTTTTTAAATTTTACTTTATTTTACTTTACAATACTGTATTAGTTTTGCCATACATCAACATGAATCCACCACGGGTGTACAGGTGTTCCCAATCCTGAACCCGCCTCCCACTTCCCTCCCCATACCCTCTGTAATGCATTTTAAGTTTCAAATTCCACTTGTTCATTACTAGTATACAGGAAAACATTAAATTATGTATATTAACCTTGTAAACCCTTCAGCCATATTATCTTTGCTTACTAGTTCTCAGTTTAATCCACTCACTCAGTCGCATCCAACTCTCTGCAACTCCATGAATCGCAGCATGTCAGGCCTGCCTGTCCATCACCGTCTCCCAGAGTTCACTCAGACTCACGTCCATCGAGTCAGTGATGCCATCCAGCCATCTCATCCGCGGTTGTCCACTTCTCGTTCTGTGCCCAATCCCTCCCAGCATCACAGTCTTTTCCAATGAGTCAACTCTTCGCATGAGGTGGCCAAAGTACTGGAGTTTCAGCTTTAGCATCATTCCTTCCAAAGAAATCCCAGGGTTGATCTCCTTCAGAATGGACTGGTTGGATCTCCTTGCAGTGCAAGGGATTCTCAAGAGTCTTCTCCAACACCACAGTTCAAAAGCATCAACTCGTCGGTGCTCAGCCTTCTTCACAGTCCAACCCTCACATCCATACATGACCACAGGAAAAACCATAGCCTTGACTAGACGGACCTTTGTTGGCAAAGTAATGTCTCTGCTTTTGAATATATTATCTAGGTTGGTCATAAGTTTTCTTCCAAAGAGTAAGCGTCTTTTAATTTCATGGCTGCAGTCACCATCTGCAGTGATTTTGGAGCCCAACAAAGTAAAGTCTGACACTGTTTCCACTGTTTCCCCATCTATTTCCCATGAAGTGATGGGACCAGATGCCATGATCTTCGTTTTCTGAATGTTGAGCTTTAAGCCAACATTTTTACTCTCTTCTTTCACTTTCATCAAGAGGTTTTTGAGTTCCTCTTCACTCTGTTTCATAAGGGTGGTGTCATCTGCATGTATGAGGTTATTGATATTTCTCCCGGCAATCTTGATTCCAGCTTGTGTTTCTTCCAGTCCAGCGTTTCTCATGATGTACTCTGCATAGAAGTTAAATAAGCAGGGTGACAATATACAGCCTTGGCGTACTCCTTTTCCTATTTGGAACCAGTCTGTTGTTCCATGTCCAGTTCTAACTGTTGCTTCCTGACCTGCATACAGATTTCTCAAAAGGCAGGTCAGGTGGTCTGGTATTCCCATCTCTCTCAGAATTTTCCACAGTTTATTGTGATCCGCACAAAGACTTTGGCATAGTCAATAAAGCAGAAATAGATGTTTTTCTGGAACTCTCTTGCTTTTTCCATGATCCAGCGGATATTGGCAATTTGATCTCTGGTTCCTCTGCCTTTTCTAAAACCAGCTTGAACATCAGAGAATTCACAGTTCACATATTGCTGAAGCCTGGCTTGGAGAATTTTGAGCATTCCTTTACTAGCATGTGAGATGAGTGCAATTGTGTGGTAGTTTGAGCATTCTTTGGCATTGCCTTTCTTTGGGATTGGAATGAAAACGGACCTTTTCCAGTCCTGTGGCCACTGCTGAGTTTTCCAAATTTGCTGGCATATTGAGTGCAGCACTTTCACAGCATCATCTTTCAGGATTTGAAACAGTTCAACTGGAATTCCATCACCTTCACTAGCTTTGTTCGTAGTGATGCTTTCTAAGGCCCACTTGACTTCACATTCCAAGATGTCTGTCTCTAGATTAGTGATCACACCATCATGGTTATCTGGGTCGTGAAAATCTTTTTTGTACAGTTCTCCGTGTATTCTTGCCACCTCTCCTTAATATCTTCTGCTTCTATTAGATCCATACCATTTCTGTCCTTTATCAAGGCCATCTTTACATGAAATGTTCCCTTGGTATCTCTAATTTTCTTGAAGAGATCTCTAGTCTTTCCCATTCTGTTGTTTTCCTCTATTTCTTAGCATTGATCACTGAAGAAGGCTTTCTTATCTCTTCTTGCTATTCTTTGGAACTCTGCATTCAGATGCTTATATCTTTCCTTTTCTGTTTTGCTTTTTGCCTCTCTTCTTTTCACAGCTATTTGTAAGCCCTCCCCAGACAGCCATCTTGCTTTTTTGCATTTCTTTTCCATGGGGATGGTCTTGATCCCTGACTCCCGTACAATGTCAGGAACCTCATTCCATAGTTCATCAGGCACTCTATCTATCAGTTCTAGGCCCTTAAATCTACTTCTCACTTCCACTGTATAATCATAAGGGATTTGATTTAGGTCATACCTAAATGGTCTAGCGGTTTTCTCTACTTTCTTCAATTTTAGTTTGAATTTGGCAATAAGGAATTCATGATCTGAGCCACAGTCAGCTCCTAGTCTTGTTTTTGATGACTGTATAGAGCTTCTCCATCTTTGGCTACAAAGAATATAATCAATCTGATTTCGATGTTGACCATCTGGTGATGTTCATGTGTAGAGTCTTCTCTTTAGTTGTTGGAAGAGGGTGTTTGCTATGACCAGTGCATTTTCTTGGCAAAACTCTATTAATCTTTGCCCTGCTTCATTCTGCATTCCAAGGCCTAAATTTCCTGTTACTCCAGGTGTTTCTTGACTTTCTACTTTTGCATTCCAGTCCCCTATAATGAAAAGGACATCTTTTTTTTTGGGTATTAGTTCTAAAAAGCCTTGTAGGTCTTCATAAAACTGTTGAACTTCAGTTTCTTCAGCGTTACTGGTTGGGGCATAGACTTGGATAACTGTGATATTGAATGGTTTGCCTTGGAAATGAACAGAGATCATTCTGTCATTTTTTAGATTGCATCCAAGTACTGCATTTCAGACTCTTTAGTTGACCATGATGGCTACTCCATTTCTTCTGAGGGATTCCTGCCCACAGTTGTAGATATAATGGTCATCAGAGTTAAATTCACCCATTACAGTCCATTTTAGTTCGCTGATTCCTAGAATGTCAACGTTCACCCTTGCCATCTCTTGTTTGACCACTTCTAATTGCCTGGATTCATGGACCTGACATTCCAGGTTCCTATGCAATATTGCTCTTTACAGCATCGGATCTTGCTTCTATCACCAGTCACATCCACAGCTGGGTATTGTTTTTGCTTTGGCTCCATCCCTTCATTCTTTCTGGAGTTATTTCTCCACTGATCTCCAGTAGCATATTGGGCAGCTAATGACCTGGGGAGTTTCTCTTTTGGTATCCTATCATTTTGCCTTTTCATACTGTTCATGGGGTTCTCAATGCAAGAATACGGAAGTGACTTGCCATTCCCTTTTCCAGTGAGCCATATTCTGTCAGACCTCTCCATCATTAGCCGCCTGTCTTGGGTTGCCCCGCGGGCATGGCTTGGCTTCATTGAGTTGGACAAGGCTGTGGTCCTAGTGTGATTAGATTGACTAGTTTTCTGTGATTATGGTTTCAGTGTGTCTTCCCTCTGATGCCCTCTTGCAACACCTACCATCTTACTTGGGTTTCTCTTACCTTGGGCGTGGGGTATATCTTCACGGCTGCTCCAGCAAAGCACAGGTACTGCTCCTTACCTTGGACGAGGGATATCTCCTTACCGCTGCCCTTCCTGACCTTCAACGCGGGATAGCTCCTCTAGGCCCTCCTGTGCCTGTGCAGCCACCACTCCTCGAGTTGCTCCTCCTGGCCACCGGCCCTGGCCTTGGCCATGGGTGGATCCTCCCAGCTGCCTCCCCTGGCCTCGGGCTTGGGGTGGCTCCTCAGGGTCGCAGTCCCTGGCCTCGGGCGCGAGGAGGATTCTCCCGGCCGCCCCTGACCTCGGGCGCGGGGTGTCTCCTCCCGGCCGCCACTGGCCTCGGACGCGGGGTAGCTGTTCCCAGCCGCCACTGACCTCTAACGCGGGGTGTCTCCTCCTGGCCACCACTGACCTCGGACGAAGAGTAGCTCCTCTCGGCTGCCGCCCCTGACCTCGAACACAGGGTAGCTCCCCTTGGCCATTCCTGCGCTGTCGCAGCTTGGCACTCTAGGCCACTGCCCCTGACCTCGGATGTGGGGTAGCATCCGCTTAGTGCGCCAGCTCGTAGCCGCCTGCGCTTATAGTCGTAGACTAGTATTTTTTAAAAGTCTCTTCAGATTTTCTGTGCAAGGGATTAAGTCACCTGAAAACCAAGGCAGTTTCATGTTTACTTCTCAATGTACATATCTTTTACCTACTTTTCTGGTCTTATTGCATTAGCCGGGCCTTCCGGTGCAATATTAAAAAGCAGTAATGAGGGGAATCAAGATAGTGGAGGAGTGAGTGGGTGTGAAGTGCATCTCTCCCCATGGCTACATCAGAAATACATTTACGGACACAACAGTCTTCGCAGAACTCAGGCTGATTACTAGCAGGAGTCCTTGACCTCTGGAAAGGAATATATGGATCCATGCATGACTGAATAGGATGAAAGAAAGGAGAAGGAGGAGGAGAGCAAGTAGGAATGGAGGGTAAGGGAGTGGCAGCAAGGGAGAGACTCCCACATCCAGGGAAATCAGTTTGGACAGAAGGGAATCATTTGAGGCTGTCAAAGGAGAGTGAGGCAGCTGATCTGTCAGTCTGAATAGAGTGAGAACCACACAATCAGTGCTGTGACCTTACATACCTCAGACTGAGATGAGTGTCCACTGTTGCCCATTAGAGCTGGGATCTGGACTGTGGGGATTGGGGAGCAATTCTGGGGAAAGGATTACTGTTGACTTCAGAGAGACAGCTGAGGGGATGAGAGGGAGGAAATACACAACAAGGAATGCCTTTGGGAAAAAAAACAAACAAACAAAACGAGTGGCCATGGAAGCAGGGCACCACTTCTAAGTCACATGCAGGGGTGAAGTGACCACTGTAGCCCCTCTCTCACCACCTGTCACTGCTGGCAGCTGTGCGATAGAGAAGGACCAGCCAAGGAGGCCATTTGAGCGCCTGCTGTTAGAGTCTAGAAAAACCTCCTAATAGAGCCATATTTTTTCACGTGTGGCCACTGACTTCCCTGTGCACCAGGCACTGTTGGAATTCCTGTGAATTCCAAACAACTGCACCACGTTCACACCCTGTCCTCACTGAGGCAGACAAATATTATCCAGGGAAGCCTTGGGAACAGACTCCTGTGATGGCCCACACGCAGAGGTGAGGATAAGAACAACAATCCAGTTCCAGGGGTAGAGTGACTAAGGAAGAGGATCAAAAATCTTTCCATCAGTTACGCAAGTTTCAGAATAAATCAACACTATCAGTTAGGGAGACTCTGTCAATGGGATATATAAAAGGACATGAGTGTTCACACATAAGGAAATACTAGTTTTGGCAACTGTTGACATTGAAAGCAAGCACACAGGGGAGTCTAAGCTGTACCCACACAGGTACAGGGACCAGACCTGTTCAGCAGCAGAGGGCCTCTTAGGGAGGCAGAGGTGGGCTGTGGCTCATAACAGGGTCAAGGACACTGACAACTAAGATCTTAGAAAAACGTTTATCATTATTTCTATGCTTTGATTTGTTCTCTTGTTGGTTCTGTTTTCTGCTGTGTTCTTGTGGATATTTATTATTGTTATTTCTATGTAGGATTTTCAGATCTTTAAAATTACACTTTTAATTTCATTTATATATCCCTACTGCAGTAATCCAAGTCTATGCCCCGACCAGTAACAATGAAGAAGCTTAAGTTGAATGGTTTTATGAGACTTATAAGACCTTTTAAAAATAACACCCCAAGATGTCCTTTTCATTATAGGGGACTGGATGCAAAAGTAGGAAGTCAAGAAACACCTAGATTAAAAGAAAAATTTGGCCTTGGAGTACAGAATGAAGCAAGACAAAGGCTAATAGAGTTTTGCCAAGAGAATGGACGGATCATAGCAAACACCATCTTCCAGTAACACAAAAGAAGGCTCTACACATAGACATCACCAGATGGTCACACTGAAATTGGATTGATTATATTCTTTGAAGCCAAAGGTAGAGAAGCTCTATACAGTCAGCAAAAATAAGACTGGGAGCTTATCATGAATTCCTACTTGCTAAGTTCAGACATAAATTGAAGAAAGTAGGGAAAACCAGTAGACCATTCAGGTATGACCTAAATAAAATCCCTCATGATTGTACAGTGGAAGTGAGAAATAATAGATTTAAGGGATTATATCTGATAGACAGAGTGCCTTATGAACTATGGACAGAGGTTCCTGACATTGTACAGGAGTCAGGGATCAAGAACATCCTCATGGAAAAGAAATGCAAAAAAGCAAAATGGCTGTCTGAGGAGGCCTTACAAATAGCTGTGAAAAGAAGAGAAGTGAAAAGCAAAGGAGAAAAGGAAAGATATATGCATCTGAATGCAGAGTTCCAAGGAATAGCAAGGAGAGATAAGAAAGCCTTCCTCAGCGATCAATGCAAAGAAATAGAGGAAAACAACAGAATGGGAAAGACTAGAGATCTCTTCAAGAAAATTAGAGATACCAAGGGAACATTTCATGCAAAGATGGGCTCAATAAAGGACAGAAATGGTATGGACCTAACAGAAGCAGAAGATATTAAGAAGAGGTAGCATGAATACACAGAAGAACTGTACAAAAAAGATCTTCATGACCCAGATAATCACGATGGTGTGTTCACTCACCTAGAGCCAGACATCCTGGAATGTGAAGTCAAGTGGACCTTAGGAAGCATTACTATAAACAAGTAGCAGAGGTGATGGAATTTGAGTTGAGCTATTTCAAATCCTAAAAGATGATGCTGAGAAAGTGCTATACTCAATATGCCAGCAAATTTGGAAAATGCAGCAGTGGCCACAGGTCTGGAAAAAGTCAGTTTTCATTCCAATCCCAAAGAAAGGCAATTCTAATGAATGCTCAAACTACTGCACAATTCAACTCATCTCACATCCTAGTAAAGGAATGCTCAAAATTCTCCAAGCCAGGCTTCAACAATATATGATCCGTGAACTTCCAGATATTCAAGCTGGTTTAGAAAAGGCAGAGGAATCAGATATCAAATTGCCAACATTCATTGGATCATCAAAAAACTAAGAGAGTTCCTGAAAAACATCTATTTCTGCTTTACTGACTATGCCATAGCCTTTGACTGTGTGGATCACAGCCTTTGACTGTGGAAAAATCTGAAATAGGTGGAAATGCCACACCACCTGACCTGCCTGTTGAGAAACCTGCATGCAGGTCAGAAAGCAACAGTTAGAACTGGATATGGAAAAACAGACTGGTTCCAAATAGGGAAAGGAGTATGTCAAGCCTGTATATTGTAACCCTGCTTATTTGACTTATATGCAGAGTACGTCATCAGAAACGCTGGGCTGGAGGAAACACAAGCTGGAATCAAGATTGCCGGGAGAAATATCAATAATTTCAGATGACACTTCCCTTATGGCAGAAAGTGAAGAAAAACTAAAGAGAGATAAAAATGAAAGAAGGGAGTGAAAAAGTTGGCTTAAAGCTCAACATTCAGAAAACTAAGATCATGGCATCTGGTCCCATCACTTCAAGGCAAATAGATGGGGAAACAGTGGAAACAATGAGAGACTTTATTTCTGGGGGGCTCCCAAATCACTGCAGATGGTGAATGAAGCCATGAAATTAAAAGATGCTTGCTCCTTGGAAGAAAAGGTATGACCAATCTAAACAGCATACTGAAAAACAGAGACATTACTTTGCCAACAAATGTCCATCTATTCAAGGCTATGGTTTTTCCAGTAGTCATGTATGGATGTGAGAGTTGGGCTGTAAAGAAGAATTAATGCTTTTGAACTATGGTATTGGAGAAGAGTTTTGAGTCCCTTGGATTGCAAGGAGATCCAAGCAGTCCATCCTAAAGGAAATCAGTCTTGAATATTCATTGGAAGGACTGATGCTGAAGCTGAATATTTTGGTCATCTGATACAAAATACTGATTCATTTGAAAAGACCCTGATGCTGGGAAAGATTGAAGGCGGGAGGAGAAGGGGATTAAAGAGGATGCAGTGGATGGCATCACCAACTCAAAAGACATGGGTTTGAGTAAACTCCCGGAGTTGGTGATGGGACAGGGAGGCCTGGCATACTGCAGTCCATGGGCTTTCAAAGAGTTGGACATGACTGAGCAACTGAACTGACTGACTGACTGACTAATTTGGCTTACTGCTGACATGTGTTTTTTTGTTCTTTTGTTATTGTTGTGTTCACAAATGGTGTTGTTGTTGTTTTTCAGTTGTGTTTGACTCTTTGGGGCCCCAGGGACTGCTGCACATCAGGCTTCCCTGTCCTTTACCATCTCCCAGAATTTTCTCAAACTCATGTCCATTGAGTAGGTGATACCCTCCAAACATCTCATCCTCTGTCATCCCCTTCTCTTGCCCTCAGTCTTTCCCTGGACCAAGGTCTTTTCTAGCGAGTTGGCTCTTTGCATCAAGTGGCCAAAGTATTGGTGCTTCAGCTTCAGCATCAGTCTTGCTAATGAATATTCCGAGTTGATTTCCTTTAAGATGGACTGTTTTGATCTCCTTGTTGTTCAAAGGACTCTCAAGAGTCTTCTCAAACACCACAGTTCAAAAGCACCAATTTTTTGGTGCTCTGCCTTCTTTATGGTCCAACTCTTACATCTGAATATGGTTACTGGAAAAACCATAGCTTTGACTATACGAGTCTTAGTCGGAAAAATGATGTATCTACTTTTTAGTAGTTTTGTCATAGCTTTTCTTCCAAAGAGCAACTGTCTTTTAATTTCATGGCTGCAGTCACCATCTGCAGTGTTTTGGGGCACTAGAAAGAATATCTGCCCTGTTTCCATTTTCCCCCCCATCTTTTTGCCATGAAGTGATGGGACTGGATGCCATGATCTTAGTTATTTGAATGTTCAGTTTTAAGCCAGGTTTTTCACTCTCTTCTTTCACTTTCATCAAGAGACTCTTTAGTTCATTTTCACTTTCTCTCATTAGGGTGGTTTTAGCTCTATATCTGAGGTTGTTGATATTTTTCCAGGCAATCTTAATTCCAGCTTGTGATTCATCCAGTTAGGCATTTTGCATGATGTATACTGCATATAAGTTAAATAAGCAAGATCATAATATAGCACAAGCTGGAATCAAGATTGCTGAGAGAAATATCAATAACCTCAAATATGCAGATAACACTACTCTATGGCAGAAAGTGAAGAGAAACTAAAGAGCCTCTTGATGAAAGTGAAAGAAGAGAGTGAGAAAGCTGGCTTAAAGCTCAACATTCAGAAAATGAAGATCATGGCATCCGGTCCCATCACTTCATGGGAAATAGATGGGGAAACAGTGAAAGAATTTGTGTTTTGGGGCTCAAAAATCACTGCAGATGATGATTGCAGCCATGAAATTAAAAAATGCTTACTCCTTGGATGGAAAGTTATGACCAACCTAGACAGCATATTAAAAAGCAGAGACATTATTTTGCCAACAAAGGTCCATCTAGTCAACGCTATGGTTTTTCCAGTAGTCATGTATGGATGTGAGTTCAGTTCAGTTCAGTCGCTCAGTTGTGTCTGACTCTTTGAGACCCCATGAACCACAGCACACCAGGCCTCCCTGTCCATCAACAACTCCCAGGGTCCACCAAAACCCATGTCCATCGAGTCGGTGATGCCATTCAACCATCTCATCCTCTGTGGTCCCCTTGTCCTCCTGCCCTCAATCTTTCCCATCATCAAGGTCTTTTCAAATGAGTTTCAGCTTCAACATCAGTCCTTCCAATGAACACCCAGGACTGATCTCCTTTAGGAGGGACTAGATGAATCTCCTTGCAGTCCAAGGACTCTCAAGAGTCTTCTGCAACACCACAGTTGAAAAGCATCAGTTCTTTGGTGCTCAGCTTTCTTTATAGTCCAACTCTCACATCCATACATGACTATTCATAGCCTTGAGTAGATGGACCTTTGTTGACAATGCTTTTTAATATGCTGTTTAGGTTGGTCATAACTTTCCTTCCAAGGAGTAAGTGTCTTTTAATTTCATGGTTGCAATCACCAGCTGCAGTGATTTTGGAGCCCAGAAAAATAAAGTCAGCCACTGTTTCCACTGCTTCCCTATCTATTTGTCATCAAGTGATGGGAACAGATGCCATGATCTTAGTTTCCTGGATGTTGAGATTTAAGCCAAATTTTCCACTCTTCTCTTTCACTTTCATCAAGAAGATCTTTGATTCTTCTCCACTTTCTGCCATAAGGGTGGTGTCATCTGCATATCTGAAATTATTGATATTTCTCCTGGCAATCTTATTTCAGCTTGTGCTTCATCAAGCCCAGTGTTCTCATGATGCATATAAGTTACATAAGCAGGGTGGCAATATACAGCCTAAGGTACTCCTTTTCCTACTTGGAATCAGTCTGCTGTTCCAAGTCCAGTTCGAACTGTTGCTTTCTGACCTGCATACAGGTTTCTCAAGAGGCAGGTCAGGTGGTGTCGTATTCCCATCTCTTTCAGAATTTTCCACAGTTTATTGTAATTCGCATAGTCAAAGGCTTTGGCATAGTCAATAAAGTAATGCCTTTTCTAAACCCAACTTGACCATCTGGGATGTGAGAGTTGGACTATAAAGTTGAGCGCAGAATTGATGCTCTTGAACTGTGGTGTTGGAGAATACTCCTGAGAGTCCCTTGGACTGCAAGGAACTCCAACCAATGCATCCTAAAGGAGATCAGTCCTGAGTGTTCATTGGAAGGATTGACATTGAAGCTGAAACTCCAATACTTTGGCCACTTGATGCAAAGACCTGACTCGTTTGAAAAGACCCTGATGCTGGGAAAGATTGAAGGCAGGAGGAGAAGGGGACGACAGAGGATGAGATGGTTTGATGGAATCACCGACTCAATGGATATGAGTTTGGGTAGGCTCCAGGAGTTGGTGATGGACATGGAGGCCTGGTGTGCTGCAGTTCATGGTGTCTCAAAGAGTCGGACATGACTGAGCAACTGAACTGAACTGAACTGATAGCTGATTTACATTGTTGTACAACAGAAATGTAGAGCACTGTAAAGCAATTATCCTCCTATTAAAATTTTTTTTAATTTTTATTTTTACTTTACAATACTGTATTGGTTTTGTAGTGATGAGAGAGGACATCTTTACCTGATCCTAATATCAGTGAAGAAGTTTCTAGTTCACTATTACACATGATGTTAGATGTAGGGTTTTTTATTTTTTTATTTTTATTTTTTGTTGATGTAGGTTTTCTCGTGAATATTTTTTTTAATCAAACTGAAGAATCTTCTCTCCATTATTGGCTTGCTGAGAATTTTATCATCACTTGGTGTTGGATTTTGTAAAAGTGCTTTTTCTGCATCTGTTAATATGATCATAAGACTTTTCTTCTTTATCCTGTTGATGTGAAAGAATATATTAATTTATTTATGAATGCTGAACCATACTTGCATACCAAGGATAAATTGTACTTGGTCATGGTATGTAATTCTTTTTCTCTTTGTTGGTTTTGTCTTACTAGTATTTTATTGAACAATTTTGCATTTATAGTGTTGGTCTGTAGTTTTTTGTTTTTTTGTTTTTTCCTCATAATGTCTTTGTCTGCTTGTGGTATTCGGGTGATGTTTTCCTCATAGAATAAGTTAGAAAGTATTATTTTTGCTTCTCTCTTCTGGAAGAGATTGTAGAAACTTGCTATATGATTCTTAAATGTCTGCTAGAACTCACCAATGAAGACTTATGACTCTTTCTTCTTCTGGTTTTTAAATCTGTTTTCTCTTCCTGAAATGCATGTCTTCATCTATTATATCTAGAAAACCATGACTTCACCTTAGAAGTTTTCTCTGGGAGAAATTTACCATATTTCTCTTTCTCTCCTCAAAGCTCTTTGGTCTGTTTTACATTTTTTACCAACTTTCACTTTGCCTCCCTTTCTTTTTATGAGGCTGTGTGCTGTATGAGGTACAATATCCAACTCCTCCTTTTCTCTGCCACTTCACCAGAAGGAAGTCCAGATAATATTTTAGCCCCATTTTATAGATGAGAAAAATAAAGCATCAAAGATTTAGAAACTTTCCCCAAATTCCCATAGTTGGTATGTCAAACAGTTAAGATTCTACTTTGAGCAATCTGACCCAAATACAAAAATAGTACAGCTTCTGTTTTTCAGTTTATTAACATGCTATTCAATATGCCAGTTTCATTTTATCTTATTTTAATTCCATTGTCTAGATTAGTATTTGTGGTATATATTTGAATGACCATTCTGAGTCAGTGACAAACTTTGCTAATTTTTTCCTCCTTGCTCTCAAATATATTATGTTTTTGTCTATTTAAGTGTTTTTGAAACATTTGATAGTCTTATTGTTGTTGTTTCATTGCTAAGTTGTGTCTGACTCTTTTGCAACCCTATGGACAGTTGCCCACCAGGCTCCTCTCTCCATGGGATTTCCCAGGCAAGAATACTGGAATGGGTTGCGATTTCCTTCTTCATGGCATCTTCCTGACTCGGGACTCAAACCCAGGTCTACTGGTTGGCAGACAGATTCTTTACTGCTGAGCCACCAGGGAAAGTCTTAGCTACACTGAACTAATGATGCAGATAAAATGTATGGGCCATGACATTGCCTTTCTGCTAATATCCTAAAGCATGTCATCTGTTCTATATCCCATTTATCAGTCATGGTCCAGTCAGAAAAATAACCCCTTTAGGCATTTCATACAGAGGGAATTTATTAAAAGAAGTGGTTAGATGTGAAAGAGGAAAAGAATCAAATAGGGAATAGTGAGGCAATCCAGAGACCAGAAACAGCACTAAGACATTTCTGTCCCTTGGGCTGGAAAGACAGTAGGATGAAGTTTATTCCCAGAATCCAGAAGGCATTTAATAAGAATCATTTTAGTAAGAGTTAGACCATGATGGGGGGCTGGTAAAGGAATTGGGACCACAGAAGGAGATTCTAGTGGTGTCTTGAGTCAAAGGGGAAGAAGCATCCTTCTGCTATTGATGACAAGAGAGGGAAAAAAATATCCTGGCTTTCTCCCATCTCCTCTTGGATATTATGCCAGTTCCTCATTTGGCCAAAAATTTGCAAGTGCCAGTTGCCAAAGAAGTCTAAAAAATGGAGTACCTTCTAATCCAGAGGAGACTGGGGAAGGACAGGTAATGTATTTGAAAACAAATGAAAAAAATAACTGACACACTGACCATCTTTGTAATTCCCTATGAAAGAAAAGAATTAATTTAGTATCTTTCAGTGAGCACCATCTAAAAATTATCTCTTAAATTTATCTCTTAAGTATGTCATGTGATACAATCAGCTTGAAATAATTTTTCACTTTTAAAGTGAAATGTTCAAAATCATATGGACACAGTCCAGTGACTATTTTGACATGATATGGACATAGTCATACTCATTAAGTTTTACTAATTATTTAGGGGTTATAATTCCACATGGCAGGCAAAATTTAATCATTTATGGCCTAACATATATGTTTATATACTCCTTTCCAGACCTCTCCTCATTCAAGTTGCCTGAAATTGCAATATTACAGGTTTACTTACTCTGTTCTTCAGTGAAGTTTCCAATTGACATGTGGTCTTATGATCCCTATGGGGAAAGCAAAGATCTACAACTATGTCTACATAACATAAATTTATATTGTTGAAGAGGAAGAACAAAATCTACTAAACTGCTTATGGTGAGTCATTTAGAACAGCACTGTGTTTTGGACACGAATCATGCAAGATATAGAGCTCTATAGAAGACAAACTTTAGTAAAATAAATTTGAGATTTTACATTTTATCCCCCTCCAGTAAAGTCACAATGATTAACAAGGAGTTGATGACAAAAGAATGCTTAACCTAACATTCTAATACTAGTGTTTTAAAAGAATCAGGCTGCCACCATCATCCAGTTAGAGATAGTAGGTGTACGAATTAGGGCTGTGATCACAGCACAGATATGATACATGAAAGTGACAATGTGGACATTAATTGATAAGTATTGAGCTAAAATTGGACTGAGTGTTATTCAGTTTTAAGAAGTCATAAGGAGCCAGTATTTTCCAATGTTCAAAAGAATAGTTGTGTCAATAAACAGGGGTGTCTAAAGATATTTGTTGAATCACTGTTTACAGTAGTGAAATTCTGAAAACAAAGATGGTTATCTCTGATAATTGCTACATAATATATATTTAATATTATATTGCATGTATTAATATAGAATATATGAATGTATATTTAAATACAGATATATGCATGTGTATACATATATGCTTTTAAGATTACATCCCTATTAACAAAAATGAGTATAGACTTGGAATGAGTATAGACAGGTGGTAGATGGGGAAAGATGACAAAGATCAGCTGTGGAAATATGATGTGCTTCTTTTTATGAATCAGGCCTGTCAGGATGCACATTATTTTTACTAAAATTTCTTTGGTCACATCCAACTGCAAGGAGTCTGGAAAAGGAAATCCAAGCACAGGCCCAGGAGGGAGAGGGGAATACATATGTTGGTAAGCATTGGCAGTCTCTTCTTCAAAGAATTATCATTAATAGCTGCCTTCCATTGGCGTGGAGTTAAAGACAGGAAAAATAAATAATTATAAAAGACACTGAAGTCAAGCTGACATATTGAGTAAGGAGATGGAAAATTATAATGTGTTTAACTTCTAGAGTAACCAGGGGTGCTAGAAAGATACCTTAAAGAAGATACCAAGTAAGCAGTGGGGAATGCAAATAGGTCCTGGAAGAGAAGTAGGAACTAGAGTAAAGTTTCTATCAATTCATTTGCCTGGAATAAAACACATGCAAACCGAAAAATCTGCTATGGGTAAAAACAATGTATTCATTGTGTTATATAAAAGGAAGTGGGAGATGAAAGTCAAGGGAAAAGGGCGAACTAGGCAAAGAAGTCAGTTGTGTCCAACTCTTTGTGACCTCATGGATTGAGGCCTGCCAGTATCCTCTGTCCATGGAATTCTCCAGGCAAGAATACTGGTGTGGGTTGTCATTCCCTCCTCCAAGAGATTTTCCCCATCCAGGTATCGAACCCAGGTCCTCTGCATTGCAGGCAGATTCTTTATCATCTGAATCACCAGAGAAGTAGGAAGAGAACCAGAGTATCACAGTGCCATGGTTGCTGAGCTTGGTAAACTCAGGTTTTGAGAAACAGTGGTTGCAAAAGGTGATGTGTTATTATAAAAATTTGGGAATGAGAGCTAGTTGAAGAACTCATCTTAGCAGGTAAGAAGAAAATCTTAAGAAAAATTAGAATAGTTTCTTGATGATGCAGTTAATTTTCTCTTGAATCAGCACTTCTCTCTTCAAGCTTCTTTTCCCCTGCTTTAACTCCACTGAGTGACTGACTCTCTTTCTATGTGTAGCTCACATTTATACCTCCCAAAATGTCATGGTCTTCATAGACTGGAACCTGGGGACTGGAGTTGATGAGAAGGAGTATGCAGGGGACCCAAGTCTTGAGTGAAACAAGGGTACTTTATTTGCAGAAACGCATGCTTCTCAATCTTCAATAAAATGATTACTTGACCACTAAAAAGAATGAAATTCCATCAGTTGCAACAAAATGGATAGTCCTAAGAGGTCACTGAAGGGAGTCACTGAAGGGAGTCAATGAGGGGAATCCACACAGGTGTTCTTTCCCATGATCTCAGTCCTGAGAAATGCATGCAGCTCTGCTCGTTCCTGTTTTCCACGAACTGATAAGGAACAGAGTCCTTAAGAAATGACACACAAAGGAAGAAAATATACTAGATCCCTTAAAGTTGAACATCCCCTGACACCAAGATAGGAATTGATTGATGGGGGTAGCTGTTATTTGATACAGAGGCTCTTGTGACAAAGGTCTAGGAATGGGCTTCCTCAAGAGCTGTTGGCAGAACTTCTGGTATGAACGTGGTAGGTTAGCTCAGAATCTACTCTTCTTCCTCAGGGAATGTAATAGAACAAAGACATACACACGCACACAAACAACTTTCCTTTTCAGTGACACCAGGAGGCGCACAGAATATGGGCACTCCAAGCATTGTGTAATGGTGGCCAGAAGTCTCTGAGAAGCAGAGCTATCTGGGAAGTGATGTTGATAGAGCTGGGTTGAAAGAGCTCGAGTACTCAGGATGCTGAGTGGCAGCAGACTTCAGGAAGAACTTACAATACAGTCTCTTAGGAGAGAAACTAAACCTGAAAGTATAAGTGTTGAAACTTAAGCTAATGCTGCTATGAGAAGATCTAAGCTCAAACAGGGCTAATGTCAGGTCATAGTAAACCTGCAAAGGGCAGGTGAAGAACAACAGGGCAGAAAGTATCACAGAAGAGACTATTAGATTTCAGATTATAGTGATTCCATGCAAATAGTGTTGGAAGAACTCAAGAGATAGAATAGAAGATATTGTTTCTTCCAAAATAGTTTTGGAAGAACTCACGAGATTCAGTTGATCCTCAAACAACATGGGTTTCAACTACAGGGATACACTTATACACTGATTTCTTTTGATAACTATGTACTGCAGTACTGAATGGTCTGTAGTTGGATAAATCTATGGATGTGGAATCTCAGGTTTGGAGGGCTGACTGTAAAGTAAAGTTCAGTCAGCCAGTCGTGTCCAACTTTGTGATCCCATGGACTGTAGCATGCCAGGCTTCCCAGTCCATCACCACCTCCCAGAATTTGCTCAAATTCATGTCCATTGATGCCATTCAAACATCTCATCCTCTCTTGCCCCCTTCTCCTCCTGCATTCAGTCTTTTCCAGTGAGTCAGTTCTTCATATCAAGTGGCAAAATATTGGAGTTTCAGCCTCAGCATCAGTCCTTCCAATGAATATTCAGGACTGATTTCCTTTAGGATGGACTGGTTGGATCTCCTTGCAGTCCAAGGGACTCTCAAGAGTCTTCTCCAACACCACAGTTCAAAAGCATCAGTTCTTTGGTGCTCAGCTTTCTTTAAAGTCCAACTCTTACATTCATACATGATTACTAGAAAAACCATAGCTTTGTCTGCAAAGTAATGTTTCTGCATTTTAATATGCTGTCTAGGTTGTTCATAGCTTTTCTTCCAAGAAGCAAGCCTCTTTTAATTTTTTGGCTGCAGTCACCATGTGCAGTGATCTTGGAGCTGAAGAAAACTAAGTCTCTCACTGTTTCCATTGTTTCCCTATCTCTTTGCCATGAAGTGATAGGACCAGATGCCATGATCTTAGTTTTTTGAGTGTTGAGTTTTAAGCCAGGTTTTTCACTCTCCTCTTTCACTTTCATCAAGAGGCTCTTTAGTTTCTCTACACTTTCTGTCATAAGGGTGGTATCATCTGCATATCTGAGGTAGTTGATATTGCTTCTGACAATCTTGACTCCAGCTTGTGCTTCATCCAGCCCGGCATTTTGCGTGATGTACTCTGCATATAAGTTAAATAAGCAGGATGACAATATACAGCCTTGAAATGGTGGTATGGACCTAACAGAAGCAGAAGATATTAAGAAGAGGTGGCAAGAATACACAGAACTGTACAAAAAAGAGTTTCATGACCCAGGTAACCATGATGTTGTGATCAATCGCCCAGAGCCAGACATCCTGGAATGTGAAGTCAAGTTGGCTTTAGAAAGCATCACTACAAACAAAGCTAGTGGAGGTGATGGAATTCCAGCTGAGCTATTACAAATCCTGGAAGGTGATGCTGTGAAAATGCTGTACTCAATATGCCAGCAAGTTTGGAAAACTTAGCAGTGGCTACAGAACAGGAAAAGGTCAGTTTTCATTCCAATTCCAAAGAAGGGCAATGCCAAAAATGCTGAAACTACCACACAATTGCACTCATCTCTCACACTAGCAAAGTAATGCTCAAAATTCTGCAAGCCAGGCTTTAGCAGTACATGAACCATGAACTTCCAGATGTTCAAGCTGGATTTAGAAAAGGCAGAGGAATCAGAGATCAAATTGCCAACATCTGCTGGATCATGGAAAAAGCAAGAGAGTTCCAGAAAAACATCATTTTCTGCTTTATTGACTATGCCAAAGCCTTTGACTGTGTGGATCACAATACACTGTGAAAAATTCTGAAACAGATGGGAATACCAGGCCACCTGGCATGCCTTCTGAGAAATCTGTATGCAGGTCAAGAGGCAACGGTTAGAACCAGACATGGAACAATGGATTGGTTCCAAATTGAGAAAGGAGCATGTCAAGGCTATATATTGACTGTAAAGTTACCTACAGATTTTCCACTACATGGAGGTCAGTGCCTTCCCCCAACTCACCCCATATAATTCAAGGATCAACTGTAATTGTTTTGTGAGTTCTTCTTAAGGTACCTACTTATCACCCCAAACATGAGATGACTGGAGAAGAAAATGGTAAAAGACTGGTGGTAACCCTGAATATATATAGAATTAGAATTACGGGGAAAAAATAAAAATCAATTTTGGAATAGGGAGATGAGAGGTATAATAAGCTTGTTGATTGCTTCATTTTTTTTCCAACTAGATCAGCTGCACATGTATTGGTTACAGTTATTGTTCCAGGAAGACAAAATAACTTAATGTGGAAAACAAATGGCCATTCTGAAGCAAGGTGATTCACAACTGTCTTTCTCAGACTAATATTCTGGGGATGTATATTTTTTTTTGCAGGCAAAGTGGCTTCCTCACCTTAATTGGACTTGTGTTAACTTGTGCTTGTCCCTTAAGAGATGACTGAGGGTAAATGGAACTGCATGTGACCCGTGGTCGTAGGAAGATGTGTCACAAAGACTAGCTTCACAAGGGTTGCTTGGGCCTTGCACTCTACTTGAGACTGAAATCTTGGGCATTTACAACCCTGCAGACTCTGCTTTCCTTGTTTGCACTCAGGTGAGATTTGGTTGACTTGAGTAGAATTATTTGTGAGGCTGATAGATATTTATCCTTTTTCTTTCTCTCTCATCCCTGCTGAGACAATTCTCCTCAATCATCCCCTGGGTCTCTTGCCTTTTGGAACCCTTGCTGAGCACAGCTTCATGGAGATTTGACGACAGGGTTGGTGAGAGCTGCTTGAAAGGCCTGTCCATCTATAACCCTGAGGAAACCTTTGTCCTGTTTTACTATTTGCTGATGATTTTTTATGAGCTTATTTTAATTAAACCTTATAGTGAATGCTGAATAGGCTGTACAGAAGTCACTGCAGAAAATAAAAGGAAGAAGAAAAATGGTGAGTCCATTTCTTTTCCAAAAGCCCCTAAATAAACTAGGGAACATAGTCAAATCAGTCTGACTTTATTTCCATGAAGTGAATTCCTCCATCTGCATGCTTGACTCAGTTGACTGCCTAGAAATGATCACATGCAGGAGGATGGAAGAATTAGCTGACCTATTTCCACTGCATGAATGATAGGAAGAGAGGAGGTCTGGCTCATTGTTCAGACTGGCTGGAATTTGTGTTCAGACATGAGTGATGGGAACTTTCTCATCAGTGTGATTTACATAATGAAGAAAATTTACCTTGCCCACAAATGTCCCTTTTGTGTGTCATGAAACCCCAACACTGTCTCTACATTCTTGGATCCTGAAGATTTATGTATAAATATGTGATATACAAATGCAAAATACAAGTTCCCTATGGTAGAAATAATACATAATAATCGCTATGATACAGTCATAACATAGCTCAAATTCATGTGTGAAAATAGCCTTCTTATAGCTTACCAGGGGCCTAGTACACAGGGTGGAAGGAGGAAGATTTTCCTGGGCAAAAGGGAGGAGGAAGAGTGCAGAGGGCATGAAGGCCGCCTGAATAGGCACTAACATAATATGAATGGGAACCTTGGAACAGGGGCTAGGAAAGAGTCCTTAAAGGGGAGCTTGGGTCCAGGAATTAGGTTATTTTCTAATTCTACATAGGGAGGATCTGCTGCTGCTAGAAGTGGAAATTTCACATACATTGCACTGGCCTCCTTTCTTAATGTTTTGCTGAAAAGCCTCTTTTATTTGGGCTAAGAGGTAAAAATAAGGAGGACAAAAGGGCAAAGAAGGGCCAGTTATTTAGGGCAGTCAGAGGGAGAACATACGAGGCATTTTGGTTAAAATTAGACAGAAAGAAGCAGCAGTTAAAAGTCAATCTGTAGGAAATTAGACCATAGGGATGGTTTCAAAGCTCCAGTTTTGCCTCTGTGAGTGACATCTTTTTGATCCTTCTCAAGCAAAAAGGAGAACAGTAAGTTTTCTCCCAGGGATGGGCAGGAATCAGGAGTGGATTTGTAGTGTGTGATACAATTTCATGTTCAAGATAAAGCCCTGTGCCTTGGCCAAGCCAAGTGATGGATAGGGATAGGAAAGAAATGCCTTTAGATCTGTAGAAATGTGCTTCCAGTGGTTTTTCTTTTTTTTTTTCTATTGGGAATTAACTGGGATTCAGTTCTTTGCTTGGAAGGATCACTGTGTGCTGAATATTTTGTTTAGGGGACTTACCTGCTGAGTCAGCATTTTGGAACCCCAGGTCAAGGGTGTTGAGGGATAGGGCTGAGTGGAAGCAAAGTCCCACAAGTGCAGCCCTTGAGGATGAAAATACCACCAAACATGTGACAATGAGCACCTGAGGACAGGAACTGTGCCTTGTGAGTTGTTGTAGTGGGGTCCCCTGGGAAGTAGGCTCTGAGATGGAGATCAGCATGCAGGGTGTTTCTCAATGGGTGCTTTTGTGATCAACAGCTGTGGAAGGGAAGGGAAAGAAACAGGAAGGGGTAGAGGGAGAAGTTGAGTGAGCCCCACAGGGAATTCTGGAGCTGGCATGGCCCTTTGGTTGACATGAGCTGGAGGAAATTAAGAAGTTATTGGGTTTAGTTTGTCTGAGTAAAGAGGTGTGATCTTGGATAAGGCAGGTTTCTCCTGCCAATGAAGCCTTCAGAGAGGGACAATAGCTCAAAGTTGTCTTCCAGGAATACTTTCAGGAGCTGAGGAAGTAAGTCCTTAAAATCTGACATCCTCAGCCCTAACACAATACATTGTAGACAGTTAATGCTAACACATATTTTTTGACCAGATGGTCAACTGATTTTCTAAGAAGTAATAGAAACATCACTTCTGCAAGGATCCCATCTCTGTTAGTGCTCTGACATCCCTCTGCACTTATCCTTGACAGGATGGAACAGGTTAAAGAGGATTTAGAGAAAACCCCTGCCCAGACATTGTTCAAATTAATGTACATAGAACCAGTTACATTCTTCCAAGATGAGAGTCAAGGGGCTCTCAGTGGGGTGTTTTTGCCCTCTGAAGGACATTTATCAATATCAGGAGACGTTTTTTATAATCATGAATGAAGAGGGCAGTACTACTGGCATCAGTGGGTTGATGTGAAGGATGCTGCTAAACATCCTGCAGTACACAAGGCAGTGCCCATAGCAAAGAACCATCCAGCCAGAATGACAGCAGTGCTGAACTTGAGAAACCGTGTCTTGGGCCATAGAGTTAACCATGAGAGTGCGTGATACTCTCTCTCTCTCCCCTTGATGTTCATCCCTTCAATCCCAAAGCATGTATTTTGTGGGTACCTCTCCTATCACACTTCGCTTATGTCTCAATTCAAATATTGTTAAAAAACTTGTCTCATTCCCTTAGGAGACTATGAATGCCTGGAAGGTATGAATAGTCTTATTTACTCTAAATCTCTTGTAACACCTAGCACATGGTAGGAATTAAGTTGTACTGAAAATACATTGGAAGAGCACTGATTTCTCAGGATGATATCTCTGTGCCAGACCATACTGGTGCTCCTCTCATCATCTCAAATACTCACTACGAGGTGTTAAGAGTTTGGATCCTTTGTAAAGTCATCAGGTGAGTCATCAGGACAAAAGACAGTTTATATTTCGGGGTAACTCAGGACATAGAAATCCCAATCTGAAGGTGATGTGTAGTTGTTCCTTATTTTCTCAGGGTCTCAGAGGTGGAGACTGGCCAAAAATGGCTTCTGAAGCTGAGGATGGGAAGAAGCATCCGAGGAAGAGAGGGTGGTCTCTCATTTATGCCTTGTTCCTCTCATCCTCCAGCGCTCTGGGATCACTCATATTCCTTTCTCCTCCTCCTGCACATAACTGAGGGGGGCAGATGGTCCTATCTCTTATTTCTCTGGGTCTCTTGGAATCAAGACCATCTTGATTGCATCCCTGTAAGCATGTGGACGGGGCCATATTCAAGGCTATGATCTTGACTGAGGAAAGAGGAAGTGTAAGACCCTCTTCCTCTTTTCTCTACCTTTCCTTATCTGAGAATATATGGCAGAATTACTCATCAACTTTCAAATCTTAATTTACAGATAGGCTGAATCTCAGTCCCCACTGACAATAAGTCTGTGCCCACCCACTCAATACCTATTTTAGTGTCATTTTAATCTGCAAGTTTATTAGACCATGCAATACAATCACATCAATGTATTAAAAGTCCCCAGGATTGAAACTGCTTTATTGTACAGTATGTATTTTTGTTCATGGAGCAATTTATTTTTCCAATTTTTCTAGAAGGAAACTCTAAATATTTCTTGCTTGTGGTGGAGCATTAGTGACTAAAAATTTTGGTCACAAGTTTCTTGGTATTTATCCTAAGTGGAATTGTAGAGTCCCTTCCTCTGTAGTCCCTGAAGATCTATTTTCTGGCATTCAGCCCTGAAGAAGTCAGCAGAGGTGATGTTTTGCTCATAGCAATAAAATTCATATCCCCCCATCCTGCAGAAGACTATGTCATTTACATAACACATTCAACCCAGTTGGCACTGTTGTCACCTATCATTCAATTAGGTATTTAGGCTATGTCCTACTCTAGCCATAATGAAATCATTATGAAAATTAATGGAGAAATGCCTTCTACTTGGGCTGCTGCTGCTGCTAAGTCGCGTCAGTTGTGTCCGACTCTGGGCGACCCCAGAGACAGCAGCCCACCAGGCTCCCCTGTCTCTGGGATTCTCCAGGCAAGAACACTGGAGTGGGTTGCCATTTCCTCTTCAACGCATGAAAGTGAAAAGTGAAAGTGAAGTCGCTCAGTTTTGTCCGACTCCTAGCGACCCCATGGACTGCAGCCCCACCAGGCTCCTCCATCCGTGGGATTTGCCAGGCAAGAGTACTGGAGTGGTTCTACTTGGGCAGACATTGGCTTTTAAATTATAACATCTCCATTGTTATTATTAATTGTTTTTGTGTGAAAATATCATGTGATTGGATGAAATTATGAGTCAGTCCTCTGCCAAATTAAATTCTTAAAATCACCATCATTATTGGGTTATGCTAATGTGAAATAGAAGCAATCAAACCTAGCAAACATTCTCTGACTCAATGGACGTGAGTCTGAGTGAACTCCGGGAGTTGGTGATGGACAGGGAGGCCTGGCCTGCTGCGATTCATGGGGTTGCAAAGAGTCGGACATGACTGAGCAACTGAACTGAACTGAACCAGTGGAGAAACAGAGTGATGTTTCCCCAAATGCCTCACTCTCCAAATCACCACTACTTTATCATCCCCTCGATAAGTGCTTCGGTATGTGCATGCATACATATATATGTGCACACACACACACAAGAAAATCCCTAAAGACAACCTTGCAGTAGGTCAAAGTAATTAAAGCCCTCAATCCACAAGTCTAGTCACATTTTGGAAAAGGATTTGATAATCTCACTTGTGATTAATGATTCCAATTGGTTCACCATGCTGTGAATATTTATTTTGAAATTTGAGATTTGGTTTCATACTTGGGGAAATATACAGAGTTTTTAAGTGATTTTCCTAAGAAAAGTAAACAGGGGGAAATGTTTTATTAATAACAAGAAAAACTACAGGATATTATTTATTTATGACTTAGGAAGTTCAGCATGTTTAATATAAAATTTAAGCAAATTTGTATTTCTACAACCTCCTGAAAACTTATTTTATTGAGATATAATTGACATAAAGCATTTTGTAAATTTTAAGATATACAATGTAATGAGTTGATATATATATATATATATATATATATATATATAAAATGTGAAATGTTCACACATTCATTACTCATATAGTTACAGTTTTTTTTGTGTGTGGTGAGAACTTATAAGATCTACTTTCTTATCAACTTTCAAATATATATTACTGTCAACTGTAGACACAATGCTATACATTACATGTCAAGTGAATTATCTTACAACTGGAAATTTGTCCCCTTTGATCACCTTCACCCACCTCCCATTCCCTTGCCCACTTCCCCTGGCAAACAACAATCTACTCATTTTCTCTATGAGTCAATTTTTATTTTTGTCATTTTACAATAAGATGAGATCATATAGTATGTCTTTGTCAGTCTGCTGAAGCTCTTAATAATAAATTTAAAAGAAAGTGAGGCAAAAGTCAACTCTTAAGTTCATAGTTTGTCAGTTATGTGCAAAATAAAAGAAGAAGATGATTGCTATTAAAACACCAGCTGGAACAACCAGAAAATATACATTTAGGGGATAAGAGTCTCCAAGAAAGTGTAGCAAAAAGAGGATGAAGTTTGGAGTCAAAAAGTCCAGGTTAGGGATTTAATGTTTCTGAGTCTCAGCTGTAAATTCAAATATACCTCCTAGGATCAAGTACAAATCAAGGAGATGCTATATATGAGGGGATTTTTAGAAACTCAGTACCATAATAGATATTATTTATCATCGACATCTTTGCCTTTTTCAGTACTTGTACAGTTGACCCTTCAACAATTCAGGTAGGGGTGCTAACCTCCTTGCTGTTGAAAATGCATATTACACTAGACCTCACAACAGAAAACATAACAAAATAAATTTATATTTATTTACAACTATGATTCATGCATTGATGATGGAGAAGCATAATATGATTGCTCTATGCCTAATCAATGCAATTACTTCATGGTAGCTTATCCTGTACACTAATGAATGTTTATAAAATTTTTATGGCATACAGTATTAAAGTCATATTCCTAATAGAGTATTGGAAACTGTTACATTTCTTGAAAAGCCATTTACCTGGGATGATAATCTGATATACAGTTTTCTACTGTTGCTGTTCAGTCAGTAAGTTGTGTGCAACTCTGAGACCTACTGTACCACAATGTAATTTTTTGAAAGCAAAGTTATAAAACAGTAAGCAAACTAACACACTGCTATTTCTTCATTAAATATAACTCACCTTGTGTTTATGTAAGGATAGGCTATCCATTTCAATACAAGTCTTGCACACAATGTTCTATGTCTTCTTCCTTATAATCTAGAACTAGTTCAGAAGCATGCATCTCCAACAGATGGTCTTCACTTAATTCTTCTGGTGCAATGTCTATTAGCCCTTGAATATCTCCAAGATTTGTATCTTCAATCCCTACCTTTGCCATATCCACAATCCCCTTTCATAATTTCCTTGATTGCCCCTGTAATAAATCCTGTGAAGTCACAGACGATATCCAGACATGATTTGCTCAAGCAGGAATTTATTGTTTCAGGCTTGATGGCTTTTATGACTTTTTCTGTAACAACAATATTATCTTCAATGGTGTAATCCTTTCGGGTTTTTATGATGTTGTCTCTAGCGGGGTTCTCTGCCAGAGTGTTGACAATCCTTTCTATTCTGTACCATGTGTAATGAGCCTTAAAGGCCTTATTGGCACCTGAATCGAAAGTCTGAATTAGAGACATTGTGTTTTGGGGTCAAGCAGACCACTTTGAAGTCTTCAGTGTTGAGCTCATGGGGTTTTGGGTGACCAGGGGCATTGTCCAATATCAGAATAACTTGAAAGGCAATCCCTTACTGGCAAGTTACTTCCTGACTTCAGGGACAAAACACTGATGGAACCAATCCAGAAAAGCAGTTCTCATTATCTTGGCCTTCTTGTTGTACAACCAAAGACTGGCACCTGGTATTTATATTTTCCCTTAAAGGCTTGGGGGTTAACAGCTCTATAGAAAAGGGCATTCCCAATCATAAACCAAACTGCATTTTCACAAAACAGTAGAGTTAGCCTATCTCTTCCTGTCTGAAAAACTGGTACTCACTTCTCTTTCTTACTAATACGTGTCCTTTGTGGCACCCTTTTTTTTTTTTAACCTAGACTAGGGCACGTCCATCTGTGTTAAAGATCAGTTCAGGCTTTTATCTCTTCTTCTCAATGATTTTCCTAATAATGCCTGGGAACCCATCCACGGCCTCTTAGTTGGCAGAAGCTGCTACTCTAAGATTAGTCTGTTACTTTGCCATTTTTTAAAGCCAAACCTCTTTCTAAAATTATCATACTATCCTTTACTGGAGTTAAATTCCAGTGAGAAAGGTGAGCTTTAGTTCCTCACCCTGCTCTTGATTTAAGTTATCATATAATGACTTCATTTTTTTTTTCAAATCATATTAGAGTGTGTAGGTATGACTTTCCTATCTATACCAATCTTGAACACACATAAAAACTGCATTTTTGATATAAGATAAAAAGATATTTCACAAAAAGTATAAGGGTTTCGTGCCTCCTAGCATAGCTGTGGTGCTGGCTTCAGAGATTTCCTTTTCTTTTTTTACAGTGATTCTTTGGCTGGATTCATTTACCTCAAATTAGTGGACACTTGCAGCTGCAGATCTCAATCTATGGTACATATAAAGTAATTCAACTGTTTCTTGTATTGTCATGACTTCTCTTTGCTTCTCAGAAGCAAATGCAGTATCACTAGCACTCAGTATGGGCTCCATAATGTTACTCAGAGTTTACAGTATCACACTAAACATGATGAAAAATATGCAAGAACCACGAGTGTTCACTTTTCACTGTAATATGCAATTTCCTGGAAAGATAAGCTGATCACATGGAGATGATTAGTGTCACACAACATTTTAAGTGAATACTCAGAACACTTGAGCTCACTGGGATAACAACAGGAGGTGGCTGTGAAATTATTACACTGGTACATTGCATTTACCAACTAATTTTATGCTTATATGTTTAATATTGCCTCTTTACATTTTTCTTGACTATGAATGGCATTGAGTCTAAGTGTGTGTTCATGTTTTGATAAATTTCAACTTTTCATAATAAATTTGTATATATTTATGGTAGTATTGAAGATAAACTACCTATATTTTATGCATTCATATGTGTTTTATGGTATATCTAACTTTTCCTTAGTATTTTCAATATTTCTGGGCTACATGGTTCATCTGCAAGTCTTTTGCAAATTGTTGCAAATATCCAAAAAAGTTGCCAATATGTTTATTGAAAAACATCTGCATGTAAATGGGCCCACACATTTCAAACCCATGTTATTCAAGGGTTAGATGTAATTAATCTGATTTTTCTTAGAAAAGAGTACCATATTTTAGTTTCTAGAGAATAGCAACCACAGTTTTTTCAAAGACAGACATTATTCTCAAATCTAACTCATTAGGGATATCATCTTTGACAATCTCTGATTTTCTTTTCTGAGGTGTTTCCTACAACTTAAATAAAAGGGGCATTTATGGAGTAATTTATCTAGGGCTAAGTGGTTTACCTAATTTCTCAATCATCACACATTTCCCTGAAGAAGGGTCCTGTCTCAAGAGTGGGACACAGGGGCAGTCTGTTTGATAAGTGGCATAAACCTGCTGGGTCTCAAGACATTTGGTTACAGGCATCTGAAGTGGCACAGAGTTAGGGAGAGCGGGGGCCCTGACAACTAAGGTGCAGGACAATGTACAAGAAGAAAAGAGCCCTCAGTCTGCTTCATAGTGTCAAAGGCCAGCTCTGCTCATGAAAGATTCATCATTACAAGTCTTCAGTATTTCCCACCAAGAAACACCTAGGTGAATACTGGTTTTATATATTTGGCTCTCTCTAGTGTCTTATATGGGCTTCCCTGGTGGCTCAGACAATAAAGCATCTGCTTGCAATATGGGAGACCCAGGTTTGATCCCTGGGTCAGGAAGATCTCCTGGAGAAGGAAATGGCAACCCACTCCAGTACTCTTGCCTGGAAAATTCCATGGACTGAGTAGCCTGGTAGGCTACAGTCCATGTGGTCACAGAGTCAGACATGATTGAGCAGCTTCACTTTCTTTCTTTTAGTGCCTTATATGTAGTTATTCCTTTTATTTTCTTCTTTGGCAAAAAAAAAAAAAAAAAGTGGTTGTAAAATACCAACACTGACTAGACTACAGATGTGTTCTGATTCCTGGTTGCCCTAGGCTTCTGGTCCTGGAGGAGATAGGCTGAGTATTAGGCAGATAACAGATATGCACTAAGTGTGGAGAAGTTTTGTCCTGCCTATTGGGTTGACAGATGTGGGGTAGAATGGGAATAATTCTTTGGTGCAAAGTCATAAAAAATGCACCAGTACTAGCCTGGGGGGATCTGATGGAAATGAGTAGCTGTGACTGTTCAAAAGCATGACCCAAGTCAAGTCAGGGCCAGTGGAAGATGCAGGCTACTGATGTATGGTTAGACTCAGAGAGGATGGACTAGATCACAGCAGGAAGATGGCAGTAGGAGATGTTAGGATATGAGGATAGGTCTTCATTTGACAACAGCCTAGGCAGTGGCTTGATAAACAGCCTCCAAATTGGATAGGATAACCTCAGGGCCCAGGTCTCCTTTGAATGCTGGCAGCTCCATCCCTGTCTGGGTTCTGCTTGCCTCAGGCAGCTGTTCTGTCTTGATTATTTTCTGCTTGGCTACTTGACCTCTGACACATTACTTTTCCTTGCTCCTCAGTTTGTGAGTGTGCCTAGATTTCTGTCATGGGTGTATGAATTATTCATTTAGTCCTTTCCTGTCTTCACAGACACTCTCCATGCCTTTTGTTGCTGCTTGTAATCTCAGAACTCATGGGGCCCTAGTAGGAGAAGGCATATTCTAGAACATAAATATATACAACAGGTAAACCAATTTTATTTCTGAAAGATGCTACTGAATTCAGTTAAACAACTACTTAATTTGGCTGGAGGTGAGGGAGAACATGAGTGGAAGTAAATCAATCAAACCAGTTGGATTAAACTGACTGGTCGTTTCAGCCCAAATGCTTGATCACTTTGCATTAGATAGACACAGTCTTTGAGAGCTTCTGGAATACCGTTCCCATAGCAACTATACAAAGAGGAAGTGGCAATAAGAAACAGTGCATGTGAAATTTATTTTATCTTCTTTTGCCTGACTTCCTTTAGACCCATCTCATATTCCCTTAAGTGCTGGTCATCTTTTTTTCCAGGCTGTTTCCCCCAGGAAAGGACTCTGCTTAAAATGCCCTTTCTTACCTTCCTCTGACTGACAGATTGAGATTCTTTCGCAATTGCAAACTTTAGTCCTTTGTGTCTCTACTGAAATCCTGTCTCAAACTGTCCCTGAACTTCACTGATTTTTTCACTACAAGATTAGGGAGTTTATTGCAAAAGGAATTAAGATTTTAATACCAGGACCTATTGGAGATTATTTCTTTCAGTTAGAGGGCACATTGTTTTGCACACAGTGGTTCTTGTAGCTCTGAGAACATCAAAGGAAAATCCAACCCCAAGGTATCTCACTCTACTACCATTCCTGGCCCCTCTTTTTATCACTAACAAATGGAGTTTTATTTTGTTTTGCCCTTTTACAGACTGATGTTTAATTCAGCCTCCTTTATAGATCTATGTCTTTCAGTGTTCATCTTCTTAACTTTGAAAATGTCTTCATTAGAACTACACTGTGCCTCCCTCTTTAAATAAATACAACACAGCAGGTTAGGCTGTCTTACCCAAACTTATTTCATTATGTATAAAAGACTTTATTTCCTCTCTTTTCGTAAATCACTCTCCATAAGAGTTTCTTGTAACTCCTGTTTCTAATACCTGGATGTGGGGAGAGAGCAAATTAGCCAAGATGGACTCTTCAGACTTTATTGCCCCACGTTTTGTAAATAATGACTATGTAAGAGCTGAGATCTTTTATAGCACTGTGCATGCCCCTCACAAGGTACTTGCTTGGTCATGAGCTACTTCATGCTGTAGGGATATATAAGCACTACCTAGAAATCAGGGGCATTTACTGCCACATCATGGCTGTATCCATTGAATCAGCCATGAGAGGAAATAATATAGTATGTCTACTCCTATGGTTGCTGTGTCAGCCAGGAAATAATAAACTTGTCTACAGTTCCTATGAGTCCTGGTGTCTTCTTCCAGCCTCTTAGCTCATGCCTTGCCTACCATGGGTTCAGTGTGAACAGTGTGAACTGCAGTACAATTCACGCAGTGAACAGGATCAGCAGGACAATAGGCAAAGATCTCCTGCTTAAAGTTGCCTGCTCAATCTCACATCACAAAAACAGCTTCAGTCTTTATTAATAATCTCTCCTACGATGTCAAATGTCCTCAGGTTGACATTCAAAGTCTTCCACAAGTTTATCCCAAAATACCCTTGCTGTTTATGTCAAAATGAGGGAAACATGAAAATCTGCTGCTGCAGCCAAAATGGTGTATTTATTGGACCCACAAAACACCTCGCCATTTCCAGTTACATGCCTTTGCTCATGTGATTCCTTTCATCTGCAATGGCCTTTGTCTTCCTATATGCAAAATCTTTCCACTTCACTTCAATTTCTTTCTTTAAAGCTAACTATGATAATGTAAATATATATATATATATAAAACTACACATATATACTTATAATTAGGTTCTGCTTTTTTGATGTTTGTGTTAGTGTGTAATTTTTGTGTAATAAACCACTGCAAAAAAAATCAGTGGCTTAAAACTGTAAGCTGTTATGCTTATGCTCAAGGGTATGCTTGAGCATAATAATGGTTCAACTGATGTAGGGTGGACTTAGCTGGGCAGGCCTATTTCATGATGAGGGTTAATGAGGACTGGCTACAGATGACAAATTGGGCTCAAGTCTACTCCATGCACCAAACTGAAAGAACAGCAGTGACCTGTGGCATGGTCTCACGGCAGATCACTGGATGCAAAGGAAGCCAAACATACAGATGCTTTTAAGGTCTGTTCAAATCACATCCACATCATATTTCATAGCTTAATCAAATTAGGTGATCAAGCCCCCTGATCAACTGGTTAGGGAAGTCCACTCTACTCACAGTGAGAAGGGGAGGAGAGTGAATTTTTGCTGAACAAGAACTATCACAGTATTCTTTATATGTTTCAATACCTCTCTCCTATGTAAACATTGCTGCATCCACCCAAATGTGTGATAGGCATCTTCTTAAAAGGCAGAACTATATTTTGTTCATCACATGACCCCCACAACATCTATCCCAATGACTGAAATATAACTGGATCCAAATTAATATTTGTTTGTGTGTTGTCAATGTATTTCAATAGACTTTATTTTTTTAGAAAAGTTTTAGATTCACAGCAAAATTTAGCATAAGATACATATATTTCCCATAGAACACCCCTCTGTCTCCTAGCCACATGCATAGCCTCTTCTATTATTGACATCCTTCACTAGAATGGTACATTTGTTACAATTGATGAACTTGCATTGGTGATGAACCCAAGTCCATAGTTTACATAAGGTGTGTACATTCCGTAGGTTTGGACTAATTTATAATTTCAAAATTATAATTTTACAATTTCAAAATTATCAATTTATAATTTAAATTTATAAATGACTGTTATAGTATTATATAGAGTATTTTCACTCCCCTAAAAATCTGTGCTCTTATTAGTCATCCCTCTTTCTCATTCTCTGGAAATCATTGATTTTTTTAAACTGTCTCCATCACTTTGCATTTTCTGGAAAATGTCATATAATTGGGATCATACAACCTCTTCAGATGGGTTTCTTTCATTTAGTAATATGTATTTAAGCTTCCTCTATGTCTTTCCATGACTTAATAGCTCATTTCTTTTTACTAGCTGAATACTATTCCATTGTCCAAATGTACCACATATTTTTTAATTAATTTATTTAGTTTTATTGGAGGATAATTACTTAACATATTGTGATGAATTTTGCCATACATCAACATGAATATGTCACAGCTATACATGTGTTCTCCCCTATCATAAAACCCCTCCCACCTTCCTTCCCACCCTGTCCCTCTGGGTTGTCCCAGAGCACCAGCTTTGGGTCCCTGGTTTATGCATCAAACTTATACTAGTCATCTATTTTACCTAAGGTAATGTACATGCTTCAGTGCTGTTCTCTCAAATCATCCAACCCTAGCCTTCTACCATATTCCAAAAGTCTGTTCTTTGTCTGTGTTTCTTTTGCTACCCTGAATGTAGGACTGTCAGTATATATATATATGCATTAATATAGAGTATCTTTCCTTCTTTTTCTGACTTACTTCACTCTATATAATAGATTCCAGGTTCATCCATCTCATTAGAACTGACTCAAATAAATTCCTTTTTATAGCTGAATAATATTAATTGTGTATATGTACAACAACATCCTTATCCATTCATATGCTGATGGACTTCTAGGTTGCTTTCATGCCCTAGCTTTTGTAAATAGTGCTGCATTGAGCATCGGGGTACATGTGTCTCTTGCAATTATGATTTCCTTGAAGTTTATGCCCTGCAGCAGGATTGCTGGGTTTTATGGCAACTCTATTCCCAGCTTCTTAAGGAATCTCCACACTGTTCACCATAGTGGTTGTACCAGTTTGCACTCCCACTGACAGTGTAAGAGGGTTTCCTTTTCTCCACACCCTCTCCAGTATTTATTGTTTGCAGACTTTTCGATGATGGCCATTCTGACTGGTATGAGATGATACCTCATTGTGGTTTTGATTTGCATTTCTCTAATAATGAGAGAAGTTGAACCTTTTTTTAATATGTTTATTATCCATCTGTATGTCTTCTTTGGAGAAATGTGTTTAGGTCTTTTGTCCACTTTTATTTTCTGTTACTGAACTGCATGAATTGCTTCTATATTTTGGACGTTAATTGTTTGTCAGTTGTTTTGTTTGCTATATTTTCTACCATTCTGAGGGCTATCTTTTCACCTTGCTTATACTTTCCTTCATTGTGCAAAACCATTTAAGTCTAATTAGGTCCCATTTGTTTATCTTTGTTGTATTTTCATTACTCAGGGAAGTGGGTCATGGAGGACCTTGCTGTGATTTATGTCAAAGAGTGGTCTGCCTATGTTTTCTTTTAGGAGTTTTATAGTTTCTAGTCTCACATTTAGATATTTAATCCATTTTAAGTTGATTTTTGTGTATTGTGTTAGAAAGTATGCTAGCTTCATTCTTTTACATGAAGTTGACCAGTTTTCCCAGCACCACTTGTTGAAGAGACTGTCTTTTCTTCATTGTATATTTTTACCTCCTTTGTCAAAGGTAAGGTGTCTTTAGGTGTGTGGATTTATCTCTGGCCTTTCTATTTTTTTTATTTTGTTCCATCGATCTATATTTCTGTTTCTCTGCCAGTATTATATTATCTTGATGACTGTAGCTTTGTAGTATAGTCTGAAGTCAGAAAGGATGATCCCTCCAGTTTCATTCATCTATCTCAGGATTGCTTTGGCTATTTGAGGTCTTTTGTGATTCCATGCAAATTGTGAAATTATTTGTTCTAGTTCTGTGAAAAATACCATTGGCAGTTTGATAGGGATTGCATTGAATCTATAGATTGCTTTGTGGAGTATACTCAATTTCACTATATTGATCCTTCCAATCCAAGAACATGGTATATTTCTCCATCTATCTGTGCCATCTCTGATTTCTTTCATTAAAGATTTATAGTTTTCTGTATACAAGTCTGGATTCTTTTTATTTCTTTTTCTTTTCTGATTGCTATGGCTAGGATTTCCAGAGCTATGTTGAATAACAGTGATGAGAGTGAGAACCCTTGTCTCATTCCTGATTTTAGAAGAAATGCTTTAAAGTTTTCACCAATGATGATAATATTTGCTGTGGGATTTTTACATATGACTTTTATTATGTTGAAATATGTTCCAACTATGCTTACTTTGGGGAGAGTTTTTATCATAAATAGGTGTTGAATTGTGTCAGAGGCTTTCTCTGCATGTATTGAGATAACTATATGGTTTTCAATTTTAGTTTGCTAATATGGTGTATCATACTGATTGATTTGCAAATATTAAAGAATCCTTGTGTCTCTAGAATAAAGCACACTTGATCATATTGTATGATATTTTTAATATGTTGTCGAATTCTGTTTGCTAAAATTTTGTGGAGGATTTTGGCATCTATATTCTTCAGTGATATTGGCCTGTATTTTCTTTTTTCTAGCATTTTTGTCTGGTTTTGGTTAACTGGGTGATGGGTGGCCTTGTAGAATGAGTTTGGGAGTATTCCTTTCTCTGAAATTTTCTGGAAGAGTTTGAATAGGATAGGTGTTCAGTTCAGTTCAGTTCAGTTCAGTCCCTCAGTCATGTCCAACTCTTTGAGACCCCATGAATCACAGCACGCCAGGCCTCGCTGTCCATCACCATCTCCTGGAGTTCACTCAGACTCATGTTCATTGAGTCCATGATGCCATCCAGCCATCTCATCCTCGGTCGTCCCCTTCTCCTCCTGCGCCCAAACCCTCCCAGCATCAGGGTCTTTTCCAATGAGTCAACTCTTCGCATGAGGTGGCCAAAGTACTGGAGTTTCAGCTTTAGCATCATTCCTTCCAAAGAAATCCCAGGGTTGAGCTCCTTCAGAATGGACTGGTTGGATCTCCTTGTAGTCCAAGGGACTCTCAAGAGTCTTCTCCAACACCACAGTTCAAAAGCATCAATTCTTTGGTGCTCAGCCCTCTTCACAGTCCAACTCTCACATCCATACATGACCACAGGAAAAACCATAACCTTGACTAGACAGACCTTAGTCGGCAAAGTAATATCTCTGCCTTTGAATATACTATCTAGATTGGTCATAACTTTTCTTTCAAGGAGTAAGCGTCTTTTAATTTCATGGCTGCAGTCACCATCTGCAGTGATTTTGGAGCCAAAAAAATTAAAGTCTGACACTGTTTCCACTGTTTCACCATCTATTTCCCATGAAGTGATGGGACCGGATGCCATGATCTTCATTTTCTGAATGTTGAGCTTAAAGCCAACTTTTTCACTCTCCTCTTTCACTTTCATCAAGAGGCTTTTTAGCTCCTCTTCACTTGCTGCCATAAGGGTGGCGTCATTTGCATATCTGAGGTTATTGATATTTCTCCCGGCAATCTTGATTCCAGCTTGTGCTTCTTCCAGTCCAGCGTTTCTCATGATGTACTCTGCATAGAAGTTAAATAAGCAGGGTGACAATATACAGCCTTGACATACTCCTTTTCCTATTTGGAACCAGTCTGTTGTTCCATGTCCAGTTCTAACTGTTGCTTCCTGACCTGCATACAGATTTCTCAAGAGGCAGGTCAGGTGGTCTGGTATTCCCATCTCTTTCAGAATGTTCCACAGTTTATTGTGATCCACACAGTCAAAGGCTTTGGCATAGTCAATAAAGCAGAAGTAGATGTTTTTCTGGAACTCTCTTGCTTTTTCCATGATCCAGCGGATGTTGGCAATTTGATCTCTGGTTCCTCTGCCTTTTCTAAAATCAGCTTGAACATCAGGGAGTTCACAGTTCATGTATTGCTGAAGCCTGGCTTGGAGAATTTTGAGCTTTCCTTTACTAGCATGTGAGATGAGTGCAATTGTGTGGTAGTTTGAGCATTCTTTGGCATTGCCTTTCTTTGGGGTTTGAATGAAAAGTAACCTTTTCCAGTCCTGTGGCACTGCTGAATTTTCCAAATTTGCTGGCGTATTGAGTGCAGCACTTTCACAGCATCATCTTTCAGGATTTGAAATAGCTCAACTGGAATTCCGTCACCTCCACTAGCTTTGTTCGTAGTGATGCTTTCTAAGACCCACTTGACTTCACATTCCAAGATGTCTGGCTCTAGATTAGTGATCACACCATCATGATTATCTGGGTCATGAAGATCTTTTTTGTACAGTTCTTCCGTGTATTCTTGCCACCTCTTCTTAATATCTTCTGCTTCTGTTATGTCCCTACCATTTCTGTCCTTTATCAAGCCCATCTTTGCAGGCAATGTTTCCTTGGTGTCTCTATTTTTCTTGAAGAGATCTCTAGTCTTTCCCATTCTGTTGTTTTCCTCTATTTCTTTGCATTGATCGCTGAAGAAGGCTTTCTTATCTCTTCTTGCTACTCTTTGGAACTCTGCATTCAGATGCTTATATCTTTCCTTTTCTCCTTTACTTTTTGCCTCTCTTGTTTTTGTTTTTGTTTTTTTGGCTCTTTTCTAAATTTTTGGTAGAATTCACCTGTGAAGCCACATGTGTTGGGCTTTTGTTTGTTAAAGGTTTTTTATTACAATTTTTATTTCCATGCTTGTTATTGGTCTGTTCAAATTTTCTATTTCTTCCTGGTTCAGTTTTGGAAAGTTATACTTTTCTAAGAATTTGTCAGTTTCTTACAAGTTGTCCATTTTATTAACATATAGTTGCTCATAGTAGTCTCTTATGATTTGTGTTTTCTGTTGTAATTTTTCTATTTTAATTTCTAATTTTATTGATTTGAGTCTTCTTTTTTTTTCCTTGATGAGTTTGGCTAATGGTTTGTCTATTTTGTTTATCTTCTCAAAGAACAATCTCTTAATTTTATTGAACTTTGCTATAGTCTCCTTCATTTCTTTTTCAGTTATTTCTGCTCTGATTTTTATGATTTCTTTCCTTCTACTAACTTAGGGTTTTTGTTTTTGTTTTTCTTTTTGTACTTCTTTTTCTAGTTGCTTAGGTGTAAGGTTAGATTGTTTATTTGATGTTTCTCTTGTTTCTTGAGGTCGTCTAGATTTGTGGCCCAGGATGTGATCTATCTTGAAGAATGTTCCATGTGCAGTTCAGGAAAAGGTGAAATTCATTGTCCTGGGATGAAATGTCCCATAAATATAAATTAAGTCTGACTAGTCCAATGTATCATTTAAACCTTGAATTTCCTTGTTAATTATCTGTCTGCATAATCTCTTCTTTGATGTGTAAAGTGGGGTGTAAAGTCCCCCAATCTTATTGTGTTGCTGTCAATTTCCCCTTTAAGAGTTGTTAGCATTTGCCTTATGTATTGAGATGCTCCTATGTTGGGTGCATATATGCTTATTATTGTTATGTCTTCTTGGATTGATTCCTTGATCATTATGTAGTGTCATTCTTTGTCTCTTGTGACTGCTTTTATTTTAAAGTCAATTTTATCTGATATGAGTATTGCTACTCCCACTTTCTTTTGATCCCCATTTGCATAAAATATCTTTTTTCCAGCCCCTCAGTTTCAGTCTGTTTGTGTCCCTAGGTTTGAAGTGGGTCTCTTGTAGACAGCATATATAGCAGTCTTGTTTGTGTACCCATCCAGCCAACTTATGTCTTTTGGTTGAAACATTTAACCCATTTATGTTTAAGGTAATTATTGATAAGTATGAACCTGTTACCATTTACTTTATTATTTTGGGTTCATTTTTATAAACCTTCTCTATATTTCCTGTCTAGAGAAGATCTTTAGCATATTTTGAAGAGCTGATTTGGTGCTGAATTATCTCAGCTTTTGGTTATCTGTAAAGCTTTTGATTTCTCCTTCTAATCTGGATTAAATACATGCTAGATAGAGTAATATTGGTTGTAAGTTTTCCTCCTTTCATCATTTGGAATATATCCTACAATTCCCTTCTGGCCTGTAGAGTTTCTGCTGAAAGATTAACTGTTAGCCTTATGGGTATCCCCTTGTATGTTATTTGTTGCTTTTCTAATGTACTTTTAATATTTTTTCTTTGTGTTTAATTTTTCCAGTTTGATTAATTTTTGTGTTGGCGCATTTATCCTTGGGTTTATCCTGTGTTGAACTCTCTGGGCTTCTTGGATTTGGGTGGCTATTTTCTTCCCCATTTTAGGAAGATTTTGACTACCATCTCCTCAGATATTTTCTCATGCCCTTTCATTTTGTCTTCTTCTTCTGGGACACCTATGATTTAAATGTTGGGGTGCTTAGCATTGTCTCAGAAGTCTCTGAGACTGGAGGGTCATAGTTTCTCTTAATTCTGGAGTCTGCTCCCTCTGGGTGAGATTTAAGCAGTAGCTGTGATACTTTCCTGGCTGGTGGAACTTCTGTGTTCTCATGGATGGGGCTGAATTTTGTCTCTTTTGAGGGCAGTGCAGTGTCCAATAGTGAGTTTTGGGGTGCCAATGGCTTTGATATGGTTTGAAAAGCCTGTCTTTTAATGTTCACAATTGTGTTCCTGTTTGCTGAAGGATTAGAGTCGGGTGTCTTGCACTGGAGCTTGATGGTACTTGGGTGGCCATCAGTGTAGGTATGTTGCCTTTTGGGTAGGCTGTCATCTATTAATGTCCCTTAGGGTCAGGATTTCTATGGTGGTTCAGATTTCTGGAGTTGAGCCTTCTGTCTCTAAGTTTTGGTCTCAACCTCTTGCAGTAGCATCAGGGCCTAAGGAAATCCTCCTGGAAATTGAACTGTGCTTTCTGATGTTCTAGAAAGTACTTTGCACCTCAGTAAAAATGTTTAATTATATTTCGGTCTCACATTCTCTTTCTTAACACCTTTACTGGGATCCTATTCTTTGGCCCCAGTGACAGGCACTGCCGCCCACAGCTCCTGGATGTACTACAATTTATATATTCCCCTACTAATGGACATCTTGGCTGCTTCTGCGTTTTGGCATATGAAAAAAGCTAATATGAACATGTGTGTGCACATTTTTGTTAGAACATAAATTTTCAACTTTGGATAAATACTAAGGAGTGCAGCTGTGGTATCACTTGGTAAGAGTATGTTTAATTTTGTAAGAAATGGAAAAACTGTCTCCCAGACTAGCTGTACCATTTTACCTTCCCACCAGCAATGAATGAGAGTTTCTATGGCTCCACATCCTTGCCAGCATTTGGTGTTGTCAGTGTTCTGAAATTTGGTCATTCTAGTAGATGTGAGACAAGAATATAATTAAACATTTTTAACTTGCATTTTCCTATTAACATATGATGAAGAGTGCTTTTTGATACGTTTATTTATCTCTCACTGTATATTTTCATCTTAACAAGAAATCACCTGGTAATAAGTCTGAAAGCTGTGAAAATAGTTCCAAGGATAGTCTAGATGAGAGTAGTTCCAAGAAGAGTGTAAGTTTGGAGTAGGAGTCAGTGACAATTTCCAAATTCCCAGGAATTTTAAGTAAGGACCGTGTAGCTGTACTGTAGTTAATCAAGATGATGATTGTATTTTATTTGGGTACATTACTGGGTCCATTTGGAAAACAGAAGCACTGAAAGATCAGACCCTGATCAAAAATTTCCTTGAGAGTCCTTTGAATCTATTCAAGGGAAAAAACTTATTCTTTATTTTCATCTTTATAGAAATAAATATGGTATATTTGGTCATAGCCTCCATTTACTCTTGGCAGCAATAATTCTTCTTTTCTTTTTCCTTTCTGTCTTCTCTATGACATAAACTCCAAGTATCTCCTTGAGAGAAATCTTGAGTGGCACAGTGCAAATTTTCAGTGTCTTTAATGAGCCTTGATTCACTTAGGGCTTCCTTGTGTAGTTTCATTGTTGATTCACATGTAAAATCCTTCCTAAGATGGATTCACACTGAGAAAGTAGTGGGGACTAAAAGGGACTTCACAACTAGAGCATATTGTAGAAAATGTATGAATTCAAGGTAACACAAACCTGAGTAAAGAATCACAGCTCTGCCATTTTCTGTCTCTCTAAAGTTGGAAAGATTACTTGACCATTATGAACCTCAATTCCTTTATATGAAAAATGGGAATGTTATCTCCAGTCACAAGCATTACTGTGATTGATAAAATATATAGATTATTTACAAAGTACTTGGAAAAGTGGCTACAAGGATCGAGTGAAACCATGCATACTTTTATGTAAAATGTAATGAATGGTGAATAAGTGTTTTTATTGCACATCAGTTCTTATTTCTGACTCGATATGAGTGTTTATTAATACTTCCTACACTGCACTACCCTTCCTCTAATGATCACTCATCCACATATTTATGTTCTTTAAAGTTATTAAACTTTAAACAAATAATTAATAAACCAATCCATAGGTATTTATGTGTTCTGAGTATATGTATTAGCCTGGGGTCCATAATAAGTACTTATTTTTGTTATACACTAGGAAACTTCACGTCTTTGGAATTTCTTTTTTATGGAAAAAATCAAGTTGGGCCTCTCTCCTTTCAGTGGTTTTCAGGTGGGCACAATTTGCTCCCCCAGCAGATACTTGGGAATGTCTGGGGATGTTTTTATTGCCACAACTGGAGGGATGGGATACTACTGGCAAGTCTGGGATGCTGCTATATATCCTACACTGCATAGAAAATGTCCTCCCTACAACAAAGCATTATCTGGTCCCAAATGCCAGCAGTGTCACTACTGACAAGTCCTACAGTCCAACGGGGAGAACAGGAACTTCAAGTTCTGGGGAGAACTTAAGTGAAGAATGGATTTTGGAAAGTCTCAATCTTAAGAAGGATGCTGAATTTGGACATAGGCCGAGAGGTATCTGGAGAAGGAAATGGCAACTCACTCCAATATTCTTACCTGGGAAATCCCACAGACAGAGGAGCCTGATGGGCTAGAGTCCATGGGGACCACAGAGTCAGACATGACTTAGTGACTAAACAACGAGAGGTATCTAACAGTGCCAAACTGGGTAAATCACATTAAGAATATCTCTGCAAAAATCCATGTGGTCCTGGTTGATTTAATAAGTGGAAACATAGTTTCTACCCTCTTATTGCTGACAGATTATTGCAGAAATTACTGAAAATGATCTTGTTTCAAACTGCTCCAGAAGCTAAGATTTGGAAGCACACAAACACAGGTTGACAACCCAAACACAGACTCTGAGTTGTCCTGTGGCTCACCCTTTACTTTAGCTTTCTTTATGTTTGAGACCTTGGATGCTCAGGGAATTATGCATGCATTTCTCTGGAGCTGTACTCTGAAGGGTGGAAGCATTTGCATAGTTCTCTTAGATAGATTGTCATGTGAGGATCCCAGGATAAATCGCTCCACCACACACTCTGCTTCCTCCTTTCTTCTTACCTCTGCCATGTGGAATCTAGGACGTTCCACTGTTTACACTGCATGTGACAGCTGACAAAGATGAGTCCAGGAATTGAATTGAGAACTTAGGATTAAGCTTAATATATCAAAAGTTGTTTCAAATAACAAGATCTTGCTGAATTACACCAAGAAGGAGTGAGAAATTAAAAATCAAAGGAGATGATAAGCTAAAATCTAGAGGGAGTAGGGTGGCAGAGTATGACTAATTGTTCACCAAATCCATTTCCTTTTTTTCTCCCAAGTGCACTGTTAGACTTTCCCAGATTCCTTAGTAGTAAGTTACAGCCATGTGACTGACCTCTGGAATATGTGAGTGTGATATCTGCCACTAAGTCCATAGAAACTTTCCACTTAACTTTCCACTCCTCCCATAAATAATACAATAGTCAAGGTATGAGAGCTAGGTATAATACAAGAGTCAAGGTATCCAGAGCTTTGAATGAAAGACTTCTGAGGACTAGAGAAGTCAGCTGACAACTAGCAGGAAGAAGTAGATGCAATAATGCAGTGATGGTTACAAAAGAAGGGGTCCATCTGATTTTTTCTGAACCAAGTATTACTTACTGGAGAACTTTCATTCTGGCTGCATTTTGCTGGTACAATTCAGCTCTGGCCAATGATTTTGGACAGTGAAAGAGGAATCTGATCAACTTATGAGAGTAAAGAATAATTATGTTTCAATTATTGTGATGAAAAGCACAACCTTCACTCTGACAGTCTTCACTCTAGAAAGGCAGAAGTAAGAGATGGACAATTTCACTCTAGAAAACATTGTTAATGTCCTTTTTTTTAAAAAAAATCAACAACTTAGACATATCTTGGCCAAATATTTTTCCTTTGCTATACTCTTTAGGGTAAAAACAAGTTCTCTTTTTCTTTTTTAAACAAATACAAGTATATAAATGAAGAAAACAATTATTCCCTGAATACTCTATTAAAGCAACTTCAGGTTTTAGTCTAAAAAGTCCTTTTCCCCACCTCAAGCCTGGCCTTCCTGAGCAGCACAGGGGCCCATAGAAATCTCTTGGAAATGGCATAGAAGCTTGTATAATGGCACTGCCTAATCACTTTGCTAAATGTCACTGCTTCATAGCACACATTTTTATCTTAACTTTCTCCTCTGCTCATCTTCTTTCTCAGGTAGGAGAACCTCAACGCACCTACAAGGAAGAACAAAACTTTCTCCTGCTTAATTTCACTCCCCCCTCTTTTTTTTTTTTTTGTTTTGAGGACTTTGGGAGAGATTCTAGGTATTCATTGGAAGGACTGATGCTGAAGCTGAAGCTCCAATATTTTGTCCACTTGATGAGCAGTCCCAAGTCATTGGAAAAGACCCTGATGCTGGGAAAGATTGAGGGCAGGAAGAGAAGGGGGCAACAGAGGATGAGATAGATGGCATCATTGACTCAATGGACACGAATCTGTAAAACCTCAGAGATAGTGATGAACAGGGAAGTCTGATGTGCTGCAGTCCATGGGGTCACAAAGAGTAAGACATGACTGAGCAACTGAATAACAACAACTAGGTAGGGGATATTATACAAATTACCAAATAGTGTTTATGTTGCAACAAAGAATTTTGTAATTTATGATAACTGGGATTCCCTTTTCCATGGGGATGGTCTTGATCCTTGTCTCCTGTACAATGTCATGAACCTCCGTCCATAGTTTATCAGGCACTCTATCTATCAGATCTAGTCCCTTAAATCTATTTCTCACTTCCACTGTATAATCATAAGGGATTTGATTTAGGTCATACATGAATGGTCTAGTGATTTCCCTACTTTCTTCAATTTAAGTCTGAATTTGGCAATAAGGAGTTCATGGTCTGAGCCACAGTCAGCTCCCAGTCTTGTTTTTGTTGACTGTATAGAGCTTCTCCGTCTTTGGCTGCAAAGAATATAATCAATATGATTTCAGTGTTGACCAACTGGTGATGTCCATGTGTAGAGTCTTCTCTTGTGTTGCTGGAAGAGGGTTTTTGCTATGACCAGTGTGTTCTCTTGGCAAAACTCTATTAGCCTTTGCCCTGCTTCATTGCATATTCCAAAGCCAAATTTGTCTGTTACCCCAGGTGTTTCTTGACTTCCTACTTTTGCATTCCAGTATCCTTAATGAAAAGGACATCTTTTTGGGGTGTTATTTCTAAAAGGTTTTGTAGGTCTTCATAGAACCATTTAACTTCAGCTTGTTCAGCACTACTCTTGGGGCACAGGCTTGGATTACCATGATATTGAATGGTTTGCCTTGGAAATGAACAGAGATCATTCTGTTCTTGAGACTGCATCCAAGTACTGCATTTATGACTCTTTTGTTGACCATGATGGCTACTCCATTTCTTCTAAGGGATTACTGCCCACAGTAGTAGATATAATGGTCATCTAAGTTAAATTGACACATTCCAGTCCATTTTAGTTCCCTGATTCCTAGAATGTTGACATTCACTCTTGACATCTCCTGTTTGACCACTCCCAATTTGCCTTGATTCATGGACCTAACATTCCAGGTTCCTATGCAGTATTGCTGTTTACAGCATCAGACCTTGCTTCTATCACCAGTCACATCCATAACTGATATTGTTTTTGCTTTGGTTCCATCCCTTCACTCTGTCTGGAGTTATTTCTCCACTGATCTCCAGTAGCATATTGGGCACCTACTTACCTGGGGAGTTCTTCTTTCAGTATCCTATCATCTTGCCTTTTCATACTGTTCATGGGATTCTCAAGGCAAGAATACAAAAGTAGTTTGTCATTCCCTTCTCCAGTGGACCACATTCTGTCAGACCTCCCCAACATGACCCACCCATCTTGGGTGGCCCCACACGGCATGGCTTAGTTTCATTGAGTTAAATAAGGCCGTGAAAACAAGAGAAGCGAAAAGCAAAGGAGAAAAAGAAAAATATACCCATTGGAATGCAGAGTTCCGAAGAAAAGCAAGGAGAGAAAAGAAAGCCTTCCTCAGAGGAAAACAACAAAATGGGTAAGACTAGAGATCTCTTCAAGAAAATTAGAGATACCGAGGGAACATTTCATGAGAAGGTGGGCTTGATAAAGGACAGAAATGGTATGGCTCTAACAGAAGCAGAAGATATTAAAAAGAGGTGGCAAGAATACAAACAACTGTACAAAAAAGATCTTCACGACCCAGATACTCACGATGGTGTGATCACTCACCTAGAGCCAGACATCCTGGAATGTGAAGTCAAGTGGACTGTAGAAAGCATCAGTATGAACAAAGCTAGTGGAGATGATGGAATCCCAGTTGAGCTATTTCAAATCCTGAAAGATGATGCTGTCAAAGTGCTGCACTCAATATGCCAGCAAATTTGGAAAACTCAGCACTGGCCACAGGATTGGAAAAGGTTACTTTTCATTCCAATCCCAAAGAAAGGCAATGCCAAAGAATGCTCAAACTACTGCACAATTGCACTCATCTCACATGCTAGTAAAGGAATGCTCAAAATTCTCCAAGCCAGGCTTCAGCAATATGTGAACCGTGAACATTCCAGATGTTTAAGCTGGTTTTAGAAAAGGCAGAGGAACCAGAGATCAAATTGCCAACATCCGCTGAATCATCAAAAAAGCAAGAGAGTTCCAGAAAAAACATCTATTTCTGCTTTATTGACTATGACAAAGCCTTTGACTGTGTGGATCACAATAAACTGTGGAAAATTCTGAAACAATGGGAATACCAGACCACCTGATCTGCCTCTTGAGAAACCTATATGCAGGTCAGGAAGCAAAAGTTAGAACTGGATATGGAACAGCAGACTTGTTCCAAATAGGAAAAGGAGTACGTCAAGGCAGCATATTGTCACCCTGCTTATGTAACGTATACACAGAGTACATCATGAGAAATGCTGGATTGGAAGAAGCACAAGCTGGAATCAAGATTTCCGGGAGAAATATCAATAACTTCAGATATGCAGATGACACCACCCTTATGGCAGAAAGTGAAGAGGAACTAAAAAGCCTCTTAATGAAAGTGAAAGAGGAGAGTGAAAAAGTTGGCTTAAAGCTCAACATTCAGAAAACAAAGATCATGGCATCTGGTCCCATCACTTCATGGGAAATAGATGGGGAAACAGTGGAAAGAGTGGCTGACTTTACCTTTTGGGGCTCCAAAATCACTGCAGATGGTGACTGCAGCCATGAAATTAAAAGACGCTTACTCCTTGGAAGGAAAGTTATGAGCATCCTAGATAGCATATTCCAAAGCAGAGACATTACTTTGCCAACAAAGGTCCATCTAGTCAAGGCTATGGTTTTTCCAGTAGTCATGTATGGGTGTGAGAGTTGGACTGTGAAGAAGGCTGAGCACAGAAGAATTGATGCTTTTGAACTGTGGTGTTGGAGAAGACTCTTGAGAGTCCCTTGGACTGCAAGGAGATCCAACCAGTCCATTCTAATGGAGATCAGTCCTGGGTGTTCACTGGAAGGACTGATGCTAAAGCTGAAACTCCAATACTTTGGCAATCTCATGCAAAGAGTTGACTCATTGAAAAAGACTCTGATGCTGGGAGGGATTGGAGGCAAGAGGAGAAAGGGACAACAGAGGATGAGATGGCTGGATGGCATCACCAACTCGATGGACATGACTTTGTGTAAACTCCCGGAGTTGGTGATGAATAAGGAAGTCTGGCATGCTGCGATTCATGTGTCACAAAGAGTCAGAGGTGGCTCAGTGACTGAACTGAACTGACATTCCCTCTAATGCATGGAATTAGGGTTTTACATATCTTTATGATTCTTCCAAACTCCTGAAATTTTGACAATGTCTTCTGCTACACTGACTTCCTACCTCAGGCCTCTAAAGATACACAAGGGGTCAAGCAGTGTCTCTCAGTTTTCTCTAAATATTTCATTGTCATACACAATTCCTTTGTTTTTCCAACTTCAGTCCTTGCCCCAGACTTTGTGCCATTCTCATTTAAATCATATTTTAAATAAACCAGAAAAGAAAAACACAACATAGGTCATTTTGGGGGCCTAACATGATGAAATAGTGCAGATGATGGTGATGGATGGAGATGTATCTGGAGCAAAGAATATTGGACACTTAGTCTGGCTTCTCCATCTTTGAATCTCAGAACTTCACCAGGTTAAATATTTTTACTCTTTTTCTTCATTTTCCTCTCCTTTAGAAACTATGAGTTAGTATGGTCCAATTTCCTCTCTTTTTCTTTTTATTAAAGTGAGTTTTTTAATTTAATAATTCAATAGTAATAGCAAATCTCATACAGAATAGGGAAATGAGGGTTGCCTTAAACGGTGGGAAACACCACTGGTTACTCAGCAAACAGCAATTGCTTCCACTTCAGAGATGGAAATAAGAAGTTCCTGTTCTCAAGAGTTCCTGGTTCAGTGGTAAGGAAGGACATATTAGAACATTATTACAACAAGTGTAAATGCCTTTAGGAAGGTGAGCAGACACCATAGAAGTCAAAGAAGGAAATGCTTTAACCCAAGAAAAACTAAGGAAAAATTTTGAGAAGAGGAAGTACTTATTTGACTTGATTTGTAAATGATGAACAGTGATATTAACCTGCTTATTTAACTTATATACAGAGTACATCATGAGAAACGCTGGGCTGGATGAAGTACAAACTGGAATCAAGATTGCCAGGAGATATATCAATAACCTCAAATATGCAGATGACACCACCCTTATGGCAGAAAGCAAAGAACTAAAGAGCCTTTTGATGAAAGTGAAAGAAGAGAGTGAAAAATTTGGCTTAAAACTCAACATTCAGAAAACTAAGATCATGGCATCTGGTCCCATCGCTTCATGGAAAATAGATGGGGAAACAGTGGAAAGATTGTGAGAGAGTGAGAGACTTTATTTTGGGGGGCTCCAAAATCACTGAAGATTGTGACTGCATTCATGAAATTAAAAGACTCTTACTCCTTGGAAGGAAAGTTATGACCAACCTAGACAGCATATTAAAACACAGAAACATTACTTTGCCAACAAAGGTCCATTTAGTCAAGGCTACCGTTTTTCCAGTGGTCATATATGGATACGAGAGTTGGACTATAAAGAAAGCTGAGTGCTGAAGAATTGATGGTTTCAAACTGTAATGCTAGAGAAGACTCTTGAGAGTCCCTTGGACTGCAAGGAGATCCAAGTTGTCCGTCAAGGAAATCGGTCCTGAATATACATTGGAAAGACTGATGCTGAAGCTGAAACTCCAATATTTTGGCCACCTGATGTGAAGAACTGACTCATTTCAAAAGACCCTGATACTGGAAAAGATTGAAGGCAAGAGAAGAAGGGGACAACGGAGGATAAGATGGTTGGATGGCATCACTGGTTCAATGGGCATGAGTTTGAGTAAACTCCGGGAGTTGGTGATGGACAGGGAGGCCTGACATGCTGCAGTGAATGGGGTCGCAAATAGTCAGACACGACTGAGTGACTGAGCTGAACAGAATTAATACAAACCCAATAAGGGAGAATGTGAAAGAGGCAGTTTTAGGTGAAGATGATTTTAAACTGACTGCAGGATATCACCATGGAGATATTATTCTTGTATCCAATATGTATAATAGCAGATCTGGAAAAGACAAAGTTACAGTAGATTTGGGCATCTATGGCAGATACAAGTTGTGGTAATAGAAATGAATTTTCCCAGGAAAATTATATAAAATTCTAGAGAATGAGTATAAAGGCAAGGTGAATGGTGGAAGAAGGAATATGGCACACAAGTGGTCCTCAGGAAATATCTGTTGAGTGAGTGAATAACTGAGTAAATGACTAAACCTAGGAAGGCTTGAGAAAACTAGCCTAAAAGATAGGCAGAATGCCAACAGAGAATAATATGAAAGCTACATTTCAAGAAGGACTTGTTAACAGTGCAAAATACTGAACAGGGGATAAGTAAGACTGACATATTCATTGGGCTGGACTAAAAGCTGTTTGTTTAATTCATCTGTCAGTAGATTATCCACAAAATCTATATTTTATATTATGGGAAATGTTAGGTGCATTTCCTGTTCAATAAAATCCTGGAGGTTCTAACCATGCAATAAAATAAGGAATAAAAAGCATAATCATTGCAAAGGCAGAGACAAAATTATTATTGTTTCCATATTATTTCAATAAAAATCTAGGAAAGTCAGCAAACTATGATACTAATAAGAGAGTGCAGCAAAGTTCCTGTATTAAAGATTAGCAGAAACATTTTCTACATCAATTAACAATAGCCAATTAGAAAATGTTATAACAAATATATTCTATCCAAAGTAGGGAAATCAAGATGCCAGAGTAGGAGAATGTGGAGCTTACCTCCCCCAACAAACATACAAATTGTGTTTTGTGTGGAATCCTCATTGAAAACTATTAACAGTCAAGGTTGTAAGAAAGATACACACATCATTGGGTAGGACAGGGAGAAAAGCATCAGGTCAGGACTTGTGTTCCTGGGAGGAGACTAAGAGGAAAAGAGAGATTCCATGGGCAGACATATGTGAGGAAAGGAAATGGACTGAGCCACAGACTGGGCATCCCACTCTTGAGATCCTATGTGTAGGAAACAAGCTACTTTAAAAAAACAGTTGGTAGGGGGTGGGGGGATTCCCTGGTGGCTGAGTGGTAAAGCAGCCATCTGCCAATGCAGGAGAGATGAATTCAATTCTTGATCCAGGAAGATCCCACATGCTGCAGAGCAGCTAAGCCTGTGGAACACAACTATTGAACCTATGCTCTAGAGTCTAGGAGGTGAAACTACTGAGCCTGAGTACCACAACTATGCAATCCCCAGCACCCTAGAGACTATGCTCCACAACAAAAGAAACCACCGCAATGATAAACTTGCGTATCACAACTAGAGAGTAGTCCCCATTTGCTACAACTAGAGAAAATCTTGTGCTACAGCTGAGACCCAGCACAGACAAAAATGAATTAAAAATAATATTGTAAAGTAATTAGCCTCCAATTAAAATAAATAAATCTAGATTAAAAAAGACTCAGTACAGCCAAAAATAAGCAAATATTTTTAAAAAATAAATAAAAATAAAACCATTGGGACAGATAGAAAGGCTAGAAAAACCTGGCCTTCACTTGTGAGGACTGTGGCTATGCTAACTTGTCCCAAGCTAGAGTGCAGAGATGCCTGCCCTTGTGGTTGCTGCTTTGTCATATTCCCCCAGTTCAAGCCAAATGAACACCCTGGCCTGCTTACTCTAAGACACAGCTTGGCATTAGGTCTAGCATGGCCAAATCCTTGGTAAAGACTCCACCTAGGACTGGAGAAGTGACCCAGGACCCCAGAATGTAGTCCAGCTGGGGTAGTGGTGGCCATTGTCAGTGCTTACTTAAACAGCACCCCAGAGGCATCCCAGACTTCTGATGGCAACATGGCTGCCTGGGATCTTGCAACCACCTGGACTGAGCTCACCAGTCTTAGCTAAGTTAGTGCTCTGGTTTCACCACTTTACACCACAGCCAAGCACTAGATCCGGGGCAATAACAGAAAGGGAAAAGATGCAACCATGGCTTACATCTAAGTGGAGGTGCAGATGCCTAAATAGGCAGTGCTTCAGACTTCTGTAAGTGCATAAACCCCGCTTGCTTCAGTACTCCCCTCCTTTGTAGCAAAGGCTTCAGTATAGGGAGAAGAAAAAACACACACTTAAAGAGAACAGAGCCAGCTGAATCTGACTCTCAGGGCCTCTACTCTAGCAACTTGGGAGCAAATTCAGCCCCTGACAAGGTGGTGATAGCCACTTAGTGGAGAATTCCTCTGCATACCCTGCACAGACCCTAGCTCTTCCATTACTAGTCACAATCCCTACCAATGTGATGGTGGCCAACTCATCCTAAGGAAAGATGTGACTGGCATTCACATCAAATTCTGCCCTCCCTCCCCCACAAAAGACATTGGGCACTAACAATCTACACAGGGACACTCCCTCATAAGAACACCACTTTAATACCATAATAATTGTTTCACCTAAATTTAAAAAGACAGTAAAAGTTTAATAAAGTGAAAAGGCAAGAGAACAGCTCTCAGTTGGAAAAGCAAGAGAAAATTTCTGAAAAAAAAAAAAGAAAGAGATAAAATGCCTATCAGACAATGAATTAAAAACGTTAGTAATAAAAATGCTAATTAAATTAGAAAATAAAATTAATCTAAGCACAGATCATTTTAACAGAGAACTAGGAAATATAAAGAAGACCCATTCAAAAATACATCATTCACTATCTGAGTTAAAAAACACTCTGAAGGCAGTAAATAACATTAAATGACACAGATTAACACAGAAGTGATCTGGAAGATAGAAAAATGGGAATCATCCAATCAAAACAACAGACAGAAAGAGAAAAAGAAAGCGACACCTGAGATCAATAGAATAACACTAACGTTTGCATTATAGGAATTCCAGAAAAGGAAGAGAGAACATTATATCCAAAAAATGTAAATACACATTCTTTTCAAGTATGGACATGATGTTCTACATGACAGATTAAAAAAAAAAGTCTCAACAAATTTAAGAGCATTGCAGTTATATCAAGCATTTTGTCTGAACACAACAGTGTGTAACTAGAAATCAACTATAGGAAAAAAATGGTAAAAAAAAAAACCAACGTGATTAAACAGCATGCTACTAGAAGACTAGTATATCAATATAGAATGGATACTTCTTTTATTTTGCAAAAAAGAAATCAAGAAATACTTCAAGACAAATGAAAGTGGAAAAACAAATTTCCAAAATCTATGGGATGAAGCAAAGATATTTCTGAGAGAGAAATTCATAACAATAAGCCTTCCTCAAGAAATAAGAAAAATCTCAAATAAGCAGCCTAAACTATCAGCTAGAAATCTTAAATAAAAGAAGAAACAAAGCCCAAGGTCAGCAGAAGAAAGAAGTAATAAATATGAGAGAGTAAATAAATAATATAGAGATCAAAAACAACAGAGAAGATCAATGAAACTAAGACCTCATATTTTGAAAAGATAAACAAAATTGATAGATCTTTAACCATGCTCACCAAGAAGAAAAGAGAGAGGAAATGATAGAGGATAAATAGTATCTGATATCTCAGAGACACACACACAAAAGAAAATCATAAGAGAATACTATTAACAGTTATAAGCCAAAAAAATTGGACAATTTAAAAGAAATAGACAAATTTTTAGAAACATATGACCTGCCAAGACTGAATCAGAAGGAAAGTACAATTTGGACGGATTGATCACTAGAAGTGAAGTTACATTTGTTCTTTAAAAAATCTCCCAGCAAACAAAAGTCCAGGGCTGGACATCTTCAAAGTGGAGTTCCATCAGATATATAATGAAGAATACCTAGGCTTTTCAAAGCATTTGAAAAACTGAGGCTGAGGAACCACTTTCAAACTCATTCTATGAGGCCAACTGTACTCTGACACCTAAACAAGAAAAATATATTATAAGAATAGAAAATTACAGGCCAGTATCTTAAAAAAAATATAGATACAAAAATCCTCATCAAAATGTTAGCAAATGGAATACAACAACACATAGAGGGAATCATAAGCCACACTCGCACTGGATTTATTCTAGGTCACAAGGAGGTTCAACATACACAAATCAAGTAAAATGATATAAAACATTAACAACAGGAAAGGTAAAATTTTATGATCATCCAAATAGACAAAAACATTTAACAAAAATCTATATCTATTCATGATAAACAGTACCTTCAATATGTGCCTAGAAGGCACATATCTCAATATGATAAAAGTCATTTATGACAAACCAACACTCAACATAGTACTTTATTAGGAAAATTTGAAAGCCTTCCCATTAACATCAAGAACAAGCCAAGGATGCCCACTCTTGCCGCTTCTATTGAACAGAGTATCAGAAATCCTAGTCACAGAAGTAAGACAAGAAAGAGAAATAAAATGTGTCCAAATAAGGAGGTATATGCAGATGACACCACCCTTATGGAATAAAGCAAAGGGGAGCTAAGAGCCTCTTGAAAGTGAAAGAGGAGAGTGATAATTTGGCTTAGAACTCAACATTCAGAAAACAAAGATGAAGGCATCTGGTCTCATCACTTCATGGCCAATAGATGGGGAAACAGTGAGAAACTTTATTTTCTTAGGCTCCAAAATCATTGTAGATAGTGACTGAAGCCATGAAATTAAAAGATGCTTGCTCCTTAGAAGAAAAGCTATGGCCAACCTAGACAACATATTAAAAAGCAGAGACATTACTTTGCAGACAAAGGTCCATCTAGTCAAAGCTATGGTTTTTCCAGCAGTCATATATGGATGTGAGAGTTGGACCATAAAGAAACTTGAGTGCTGAAGAACTGATGCTTTCAAACTGTAATGCTGGAGAAGACTCTTGAGAGTCTCTTAGACCGCAAGGAGATCAAACCAGTCAATCCTAAAAGAAATCAGTCCTGAATATTAATTGGAAGGACTAATGCTGAAGATGAAGCTCCAAAACTTTGGCCACCAGATGCAAAGACCAACTCATTGGAAAAGACCCTGATGCTAGGAAAGACTGAAGGCAGGAAGAGAAGGAGACTACAGCGATGGGATTGTTGGATGGCATCGCCGACTCATTGGACATGAATTTGAGCAAACTCTGGGTGTTGGTGATGGATAGGGAAGCCTGGCATGTTGCAGTCCATGGGGTCACAAAGATTCAAACATGACTGAGTTAGTAAACAACAACAACTACCTATGTTCAACTAACTATGACAAAGGAAACAAGAATATGCAATGGTAAAAAAGACAGTCTTTTCAATAAGTCATCCTAGAAAATGGGAAAATCACATTAATTAATCACATCATAAACAAAAATAAACTCAAAATGGTTTAAAGACCTAAATATAATATGTGAAACCATAAAACTAGAAGAGAACATAGGCAGAACAATATTCGACATACATTGTAAAAAATGTTTTTTTGCATCAGTCTTCCAAGAGAAATGAAATAAAAATAAACACAAGGGACCTAATTAAACTTAAAAGTATTTTTAAGGAAATGTAAAGGAAACCATTGTCAAAAAGAAAAATAACCTACAAATGAGGTTTGCAACCAACCAAAGGAAAAATGCCTGCAATGATGTGACCCACAAAGGATTAATATCCAAAACACAAATAGCTCATACAACTCATTATTTAAAAAAACCAAACACCCCAATCAAAAAATAGTTAAAAGACTTGAATATACATTTCTTCAAAGAATACATACATACAGATGGCCAAGTGGCACATGAAAACCTGCTCAACATTTCTAATTATTAGAAAAATGAATATTAAAACCACAGTGCAGTGTCACCTTACACTTGTCAGAATGGCTATTATCAAAAAGTCTATAAATAATAGATGTTGGAGAGGATGTGCAGAAAAGGGAATCCTTGTACAGGTGGGAATGTAAATTGATGCAGTCAAATAGAACCACCACTTGACCCAGGAATTCCACTCCTGGGTATACATCCAGGAAAAATAAAATACTAATATGAAAAGATTCATACACGGCAATGTTTATAGTAGCACTTTTACAATAGCCAAGGCATTGAAGCAACCCATGTACTAATTAACATATGACTGAAATAAGAATATATAAATAGGTAGATAGATATACACACAATGGAATACGATCATCCATAAAAAGAATAAAATGCTGCCATTTATCACAACAAGGATGGACATAGAGTTTATGCTTAGTGAAACGTCAGATAGAGAAAAACAAATACTGCATGATATCATTTATACATATGAATCCAAAAAATAATACAAATGAATGTATATGCAAAACAGAAATAGATTCATATGGCCAAAGGGGAAAGAGGGTAGGGAAGAAACGAAATAGTGGTATGGGACTAACAGATACAAATGATGAAATATGAAAGAGATAAGTAAGAAGAATATAATCTATAGTTGAGGGAATAATACCAATTACATTGTAATAACCTATAGTGGAATATAATGTGCAAAAATACTGGATCAATATGCTCTACATTTGAAACAGACACAATAATTTAAATCACTATATACTATACTTCAATGAAAATACAAAAATAAACAATCATACTATTTAAAATAGACAAGAATATATTAAAATATTTAGCAATTAACAAATTATTCACAAAATTTGATAATTAAAAAGGAAAAAATATTCTTTTTAAATAGAATATGAGAAGCTGATTCACAAATTTGAGTGATCACACCATCGTGATTATCTGAGTCATGAAGATTTTTTTATACAATTTTGTGTATTCTTGCCACCTCTTCTTAATATCATCTGCTTCTATTAGGTCCATACCATTTCTGCCCTTTATTGAGCCAATCTTTGCAGGAAATATTCCCTTGGTATCTCTAATTTTCTTGAAGATATCTCTGAGGTGATGTGAAGTCGCTTAGTCATGTCTGACTCTTTGCGACCACATGGACTATAGTCTACCAAGCTCCCCTGTTCATGGGATTTTCCAGGCAATAGTGCTGGAGTGGATTGCCATTTCCTTCTCCAGGGGATCTTCCCAACCCAGGGATCGAACCCAGGTCTCCCACATTGTAGACAGACGTTTAACCATCTGAGCCACCAGGGAAGTCTTTCCCATTCTACTGCTTTCCTCTATTTCTTTGCATTGATCACTGAGGAAGGCTTTCTTATCTCTCCTTTGTTCTTATCTTTATTCTTATTTTTATCTTATATCCTTTATTCTCATCTCTGCTATTCTTTGGAACTCTGCATTCAAGTGGGTATATCTTTCGTTTTCTCCTTTGCTTTTCTCTTCTCTTCTTTCCACAGCAATTTGTAAGGCCTCCTCAAACAGCCATTTTGCTTTTTTGCATTTCTTTTTCTTGAGGATGTTCTTGATCCCTGTCTCCTTTACAACGTTACAAACCTCCATCCAAAGTTCTTCAGGCCCTCTGTCTATCAGATCTAGTCCCTTAAATCTATTTCTCACTTCCACTGCATAATTATAAAGGATTTGATTTAGGTCATACATGAATGGTCTAGTGGTTTTTCCCACTTTCTTCAATTTAAGTCTGAATTTGGCAATAAGGAGTTCACAATCTGAGCCACAGTCAGCTCCCAGTCTTATTTTTGCTGACTGTATAGAGCTTTTCCATCTTTGGCTGCAAAGAATATAATCAATCTGATTTCAGTGTTGACCATCTAGTGATGGCCATGTGTAGAGTCTTCTCTTGTGTTATTGGGAGAGGGTGTTTGCTATGACCAGTGTGTTCTTTTGGCAAAGCTCAATTAGCCTTTGCCCTACTTCATTCTGTACTCTGAGGCCAAATTTTCCTGTTATTTCAGGTGTTTCTGGACTTCCTACTTTTGCATCCCTGTCCCCTGTAATGAAAAGGACATCTTTTTTGGATGTTAGTTCTAAAAGGTCTTGTAGGTCTTCATAGAACCATCCAACTTCAGTTTCTTGAGCGTTACTGGTTGGGGCATAAACTTGAATTGAATGATTTTCCTTGGAAATGAACAGAGGTCATTCTGTTGTTTTTGAGACTGCATCCAAGTACTGCATTTCAGACTCTTTTGTTGACTATGATGGCTACCCATTCCAGTCCATCTTAGTTCACTGATTCTTAGAATGTTGACATTCACTCTTGCCTTCTCCTTTTTGATCACTTCCAATTTGCCTTGATTCATGGGCCTAACATTCCAGGTTCCTATCCAATATTGCTCTAGATGGGAAAACAGTGGAAACAGTGGCTAATATTAAGAAAACTCAACTATGTGCTATCTACACTCACTTTAGATGTAAGGATATATATATCCTGAAATTAAAGGCATGATAAAAGATGTTGTATATAAATGATAAACAGAAGAGAGCATGAGAAAATAGACTTCAAGTCAAAAACTCGTTAGAGAAAAAGATGGAAATTATATGATGATTAAAGGACCAATTATTCTGGAAGATACACGTGTTTGTGTGTTTACATTTGTGTGTGTTTACCCAATGTTAGAGCACTTAAAAATATAAAGAAAAATTGACAGAACTAAAGCATGAAACATACAGTGCAACAATAATAGTAAGAGAATTCAATATCCATCTTTCAACAATGAAACTATAATATATAGATTAAACAACCAGTTGGACTACTAATAAAGTAGTAGTGGAGTGAATAGCACTGTAAACAGATGAAGCCAGTAGACATATACAGAAGATTCCACCCAATAGTAATAGAATTCATGTTTTTCTCAAGTGAGCATTGAAGATTCTCTAGGAATCTTGAGCTAGAGCTTATTAGGCTACAAAAAAAAATTAAAAATTTTATGATAATTGAAATAATATCTTCTGAGAATAATAGAATGAAACTAAATATCATTAACAGAAGAAAAATTAGAAAATTCACAAATATGTGGAAATTTAACAATACAGTCCTGAACAACCAGAGTCAAAGAAGAAATCAAAAGGGAAAACAGAAAATACCTTGAGACAATTACAATAGAAACACAATATATCATAACTTATACAGCAAAAACAGTGCTAAATGGAAAGTTTAGAGTGAAAGATTCAAGCATTTAAATAGAGGAAAGACCCCAAATATATAACAAAATTTACATCACAACTAAAAAAAAAAAAAGAATAGAACAGAAATAAATGAAATAACTAGAAAAACAATAAAAAAATCAAAACTAGATTTTTTAAAATTGAAGAGCACCTAGCAGGACCAAGAAAAATATGCAATAAATTCAGAAGTGAAAAAAGAAACATTAAAATTGATGCCACAGAAATTTTAAAAAATGGTCATAAAAGACTACGTTGAATAGAAAGTTGGATAACTTCTAAGAAACATACAGTGTACAAAGAATGAATCATGAAGTAATGGAAAACCTGGTCAGATCAATAATGATTAAAGACATTGAGTCAATACTCAAAACCACCCAACAAAGAAATGCCTGAACTAGATAACTTCATAGGTGAATTCTACCAAATATTTAAAGAAGGATTACTGGCAATCATTCTCAAATTTTGAAAAAAAAATATATATATATAAATAGGAAAAAAAAAAAACCATCCAAACTAATTTTATGAAAACAGCATTACTATGATACCAAAGCCAGGCCAAAGGGGGGGGAAAAAAAAAAAAAAACTACAAAAAAAAGAAAACCACAAGACAATATTCCTGATAAAAAGTGATGTAAAAATCCTCAACAAAATATTAGCAAACTGAAATTAGCAATACATTTGAAAATTATATAGTATGACCAAATAAACTTTGCCCTTGAGATACAAGATTGGTTTCAATTCAGTTCAGTTCAGTCGCTCAGTCATGTCTGACTCTTTGTGACCCCATGAATCGCAGCACGCCAGGCCTGCCTGTCCATCACCAACTACCGGAGTTTACTCAGTTTCACTCAGATTACTTTCATCGAGTAAGTGATGCCATCCAGGCATCTTATCCTCTGAGGTCCCTTTCTCCTCCTGCCCCCAATCCCTCCCAGCATCAGAGTCTTTTCCAGTGAGTCAACTCTTCGCATGAGGTGGCCAAAGTACTGGAGTTTCAGCTTTAGCATCATTCCTTCCAAAGAAATCCCAGGGCTGGTCTCCTTCAAAATGGACTGGTTGGATCTCCTTGCAGTCCAAGGGACTCTCAAGAGTCTTCTCCAACACCACAGTTCAAAAGCATCAATTCTTCAGTGCTCAGCTTTCTTCACAGTCCAACTCTCACATCCATACATGACTACTGGAAAAACCATAGCCTTGACTAGATGGACCTTAGTTGGCAAAGTAATGTCTCTGCTTTTGAATATGCTATCTAGGTTAGTCATAACTTTTCTTCCAAAGAGCAAGTGTCTTTTAATTTCATGGCTGCATTCACCATCTGCAGTGATTTTGGAGCCCCCAAAAATAAAGTCTGACACTGTTTCCACTGTTTCCCCATTTATTTCCCATGAAGTGATGGGACTGGATGCCATGATCTTCGTTTTCTGAATGTTGAGCTTTAAGCCAACTTTTTCAGTCTCCTCTTTCACTTTCATCAAGAGGCTTTTTAGTTCCTCTTCACTTTCTGCCCAAGGGTGGTGTCATCTGCATATCTGAGGTTATTGATATTTCTCCTGGCAATCTTGATTCCAGCTTGTGTTTCTTCCAATCCAGCATTTCTCATAATGTACTCTGCATATAAGTTAAAAAACCAGGGTGACAATATACAGGCTTGATGTACTCCTTTTCCTATTTGGAACCAGTCTGTTGTTCCATGTGCAGTTCTAACTGTTGCTTCCTGACCTCCATACAGATTTCTCAAGAGGCAAGTGAGGTGGTCTGGTATTCCCATCTCTTTCAGAATTCTCCAGTTTGTTGTGATCCACACCGTCAAAGGCTTTGGCACAGTCAATAAAGCAGAAATAGATGTTTTTTCTGGAACTCTCTTTCTTTTTCCATGATCCAGCAGATGTTGGTAATTTGATCTCTGGTTCCTCTGCCTTTTCTAAAACCAGCTTGAACATCAGGAAGTTCACGGTTCACGTATTGCTGAAGCCTGGCTTGCAGAATTTTGAGCATCACTTTACTAGCATGTGAGATAAGTACAACTGTGCTGTAGTTTAAGCATTCTTTGGCATTGCTTTTCTTTCAGATTGGAATGAAAACTGACCTCTTCCAGTCCTGTGGCCACTGCTGAGTTTTCTAAATTTGCTGGCATATTGAGTGCAGCACTTTCACAGCATTATCTTTCAGGATTTGAAAGAGCTCAACTGGAATTCCATCACCTCCACTGGTTTTGTTCATAGTGATGCTTTCTAAGGCCCACTTGACTTCACATTCCAGGATGTCTGGCTCTAGATTAGTGATCACACCATCATGATTATCCAGGTCGTGAAGATCTTTTTTTGTACAGTTCTTCTGTGTATTCTTGCCACCTCTTCTTAATATCTTCTGCTTCTGTTAGGTTCCTACCATTTCTGTCCTTTATCAAGCCCATCTTTGCATGAAATGTTCCCTTGGTATCTTTAATTTCCTTGAAGAGATCTCTAGTCTTTCCCATTCTGTTGTTTTCCTCTATTTCTTTGCATTGATTGCTGAAGAAGGCTTTCTTATCTCTTCTTGCTATTCTTTGGAGTGCTGCATTCAGGTGCTTATATCTTTCCTTTTCTCCTTTGCTTTTTGCTTCTCTTCTTTTCACAGCTATTTGCAAGGCCTCCCCAGACAGCCATCTTGCTTTTTTGTATTTCTTTTCCATGGGGATGGTCTTGATCCCTGTCTCCTGTACAATGTCACGAACCTCATTCCATAGTTCATCAGGCACTCTATCTATCAGATCTAGTCCCTTAAATCTATTTCTCCCTTCCACTGTATAATCATAAGGGATTTGATTTAGGTCATACCTGAATGGTCTGGCGGTTTTCCCTACTTTCTTCATTTAAGTCTGGATTTGGTAATAATGAGTTCATGATCTGAGCCACAGTCAGCTCCTGGTCTTGTTTTTGTTGACTGTATAGAACATAAATCAATAAATATGGTACCTCAATTTAACAGAATGAAGTGTAAATATTGTATAATCAACTCAATAGATGCAGGAACATTTCTGACTAAATTCAACACACTTTTATAATAGAAAATCTCAACACACTAGGCATAAAGGAATTTACCTCAACATAATAAAGGCCATATATGCAAGCCTACATCTAAAATCATACTTAACAATGAAAAACTGAAGTTTTCCTTTAAGATCAAGAATGAGATAAAGATACGCACTTTCAACACTCCTGTTCAAAATTCTACTAGAAATTCTAGTAAGGGCAATTAAGCAGGAATAGAAAAACATCCAAAGTAGACAGGAAAATATAAAATTTTTGTTTGAATATGATATGCTGTTATATGTAGAAAAGCCTAAAGACTACCAAAATTTTAAAAACAAATAAATTACTCAGTATAGCTGGAGGTTACACAATCAATATCTAAAAATAATCAGTCGCATTTTTATTCACTAATAACAAGTAATATAAAAATGAAATTAAGAAAATAATCACATTTAGAATATCATCAAAAGGAATAAAGTAATTTTTAATAAATTTTTAACCAGAGATTAAAAACTTGTACACTGGAAAATACAAAAATTGAAGAAAGAAAGAAAGAAGATATAAATGAATGGAAAGATATTCAATTTTCATGGATTAGAAGACTTGATATTATTAAAATGCTATGTCACTCAAAGTGATCCATATGTCAATTAAATCCCTATCAAAATACCAATGACATTTTTAACATAAACATAAAAAAAAAAATTGTAAAATTCGTATGAAATTACAAAAGTCTTTGAATAGAACCAAGGTCAGAGACAAGATGGTGGAATAGAAGGATGTGACTTCATCACTTCTTACAAAAAACACTGAATAACCACTGACAATAAAACACCAGAACTTACCAAAAGACACTACATTCAATGGATAATCCACAAAGAAGTGATAGGAAGGGCAGAATCATGTCAGGAAGGGCGAATTCCATATCTGCATGTTTATAAACCACAAATTTGAAAATAATTGTACCACAGAATTTCCCCCACAGAAGTGAAAGTTCTGAGCCTCACGTGAGTCTTCCTGGGCTGGGGATCTAACAATGAGAGTAGGAACTTGAAGATAATCTGGCTCTGAAAGCCAGCAGGGTTCGATTGCTGTAATTCCATAGGACTGGGGGACACAGAAACTTTACACTTGGAGGGTGCACAAGGTCTCATGTGCACTAGGGCCCAGATAAAAGAGCAGTAAACTTATAAGGAACAGGGCCAGACTTACTTGCTAGTGTTGAAAAGTCTCTTGCAGAAGTAAGAGATTGCTCTGCCTCACTGTGAGGACAAAGACACTGGCAGCAGCAATTCAAGGAAGTAGTCATTTGTGTTAGCCCTCTGGGAGGCCACCATTTTCTTACCAAAACTTAACCCAACCAGTAGCCTGCATGCTACAGTTCTAATTCTTCAGGCCAAACAACCAACAGGCAGGAACACAGTCCCCACCCATTAGCATACAAGCTACTCAAAGTCTTCCTGAGCCAACAGCCCTCTAGACAAGTTCCTTGGCCTAGCCTTCCCCACAAAATGGACAAGATCTATCTTCACCCACCAGTGGGCAGGAACCAGTCCCTCCCACCAGAAAGGCTGTATGAGCCTCTTAGGCAGCATCATCCAACAGGAGTCAGATAGCAGAAGCAAGAAACACTATACCCCTACAGCCTGAAGAACAAAAACTGCAATCACAGAAAATTACACAAAATGAGTTGGTACAGGAATACGTCCCAGATGAAGGAACAAGATAAAAACCCATAAGGACAACTAGGTGATCAACAATCTATCAGGAAGAGAATTCAGAGTAATGATAGTAAAGATAATCTAAGGTCTCAGAAAAAGAATGGAGACACATTTTGAGAAGACACAAGAAATGTTTAAGATCTAGAAGAATTAAGGAACAAAAATATATATGAACAACACAATAACTGAAATGAAAAATACGCTAGAAGGAATCAATAGCAGGATAAGTGAGCAGGAGAACGGATAAATGATCTGGAAGATGGAAGGTGGAAATCACTACCATGGATCAAAATAATGATAAAAAGAATGAAAAAAAATGAAGACAATATAGGGGCTCTCTGGGACAATTTTAAATGTACCAACATTCACATTATAGGGGGTCCAAGAAAGAGAACAGAGAAAGAAAATTCCCCAAAAATATTTGAAGAAATTAGTAGCAGAAAACTTCCCTAATATGAGAAAGAAAGCAACTACCCAAGTCCAAGAAGTGCAGATATTCCTGGGATGAATACACCCAAAGACGAACATACCAAGACACGTAGAAATCAAATTGACAGATATTAAAGATGAAAGAAAAATATTAAAAACAATAAGGGAAAAATGACAAATACCTGACAAGGAAATTCCCATAAGGATATCAGCTGATTACTCAGCAGAAACTCTGCAGGCCAGAAAGGAGTGATATGATATATTTAAAGTGATTAAGGGAAAGGCCTTCAACCAAGAATACTCTATCCAGAAAAGCCCTCATCCAGGTTTGATACAGACATAAAAAGTCTTCACAGACAAGACAAACACTAACAGAGTTCAGCACTAACAGATCAGCTTTGCAACAGTTGCTAAAGAAACTTTTCTAGGCAAAGGAGACCAGCAACTCAAAACAACCTTGTACATATATAGACTACTATATCAAAACCTCATGGAGGGACTTATCTGGTTGTCTAGTGGTTAAGATTTTGCCTTCCTTCAGGGTGTGCAGGTTCAGTCCGTGATTGGGGAGCTAAGTTCCCACCAGCCTAGTGGCCAAGAAATCAAAACATAAAACAGAAGCAATATCATAACAAATTCAATAGACATTTTAAAAAGTTGAACACATCAAAAAACATTTTTTTAAACCACATTAAAAAAAAGAAAAACCAAAAAACCCTCATGGGAACTGTAAGCCCCCAAACTACAATAGATATAAACACAAACACAAAAAGTAACACAAACGAATACTAAAGATTGTCATCAAACTGCAAGAGGACAAAAGAGGAAGGGGAAAACAACAAAAACAAACCTAAACAATTAAGAAAATGGCCAGGTGGCTCAATAGATGTAGAATCTGCCTGCAATAGGAACACACACATTAATAAATACCTTAAATATAAATGGGTTAAATGTTCCAACCAAGACATAGACTGGTTGAATCAATTAAAAAAATAAGAAATATATTTATGCCATCAACAAGAAATCAAGTTCAGATCTAGGACACAGATGATAAGTGAAAGGATTAAAAAATAATTTAAAAAGCTGGAGTAGTAATACCATGACTTACATAATATACTGTAAAATAAATAATTTTATAAGAAACAAAGAAAGATTATAGATTGATTCAAAGTAGCAGGGATTGATCCAAGAAGATTAGCAATTATTAATATACATGCACCCAACATAAGAGCACCTCAATACATAAGGCAAATACTAACTGTCATGAAAGGAGAAATTGAGAGTAACACAATAATAGTGGAGGACTTTAACAACCCACTTTTATCAATGGATAGATAATCCAGATAGCAAATCCATAAGAAAACACAGGTCTTAAATGACACATTATACCCAGATGGACTGAACTGATATTTAAATAGATGTGAAAAAAATGGAAACAGTGACAGACTTTATTTTCTGGGGTTCCAAATCACTGTAGATGGTGACTATAGTCATGGAATTAAAAAAATTGCTCTTTGGAAGAAAGGCTATGTCGAATCTGGACAGCATATTAAAAAGTAGAACGTAGTCAAAGCTCTAGTCAAAACTAGGGCTAGTCATGTATGGATGAGATAAAATCAAGAAATACCTAGAGAAATATGCAAATGAAATCATGATGATTTCAAACCTATGGGATTCAGCAAAAGAGGTTCTAGGGTAGTGGTACCAAGGTGGTGGAGAAATAGGGTGGAGAGACCTCTTTCTCCCCAACAAATACATCAAAGGATAATCTGTGTGCAGAGCAACCCCCACAGAACAACTTCCGAATGCTGGTAGAGGATCCAGATGCCCAGAAAAGCAAACCAGTCTCCTCAGTATGAGGTGTGGTGTGTGTTAGTCACTCAGTCGTGTCTGACTCTTTGCATCCCCATGGACTGTAGCCCACTGGGCTCCTCTGTCCTTGGGATTTCCCAGGCAAGAATACTGGGTGAGTAGCCATTACTTTCTCTAGGGAATCTTCCTGACCCAGGGATTGAACCCAGGTCTCCTACATTGCAGGAAAATTCTTTACCATCTGAGCCACTTAGGAAGCCTTGGAATGAGGTAGGGCAAATGATAAACATGAAAAGAGAGACAAAAGATTTGGGGCTGGGAAACTGTCTTGAGGGAGGAGTCATGTTGGAGGATAATTTTTCACACAACAGGAAACCCTCTCACAGGCTGGGTCAGTGGGGAGCTTAGGAACCTCAGAGGGAAGTGTAACTGAGAAAATTCACCACAGAAATTATGCCAATGGCAATTACGAGCCAAGAAGTGGCTCACAGGCTTGCATCTGCCCACAGTGAGTTGGGGCTGGATGTGGAGGCACAGGCTGCATTGTCAATCCTGAGAAAAGACCAGGGTTGAATGCCATGAGGACACACTGAGAGGGCTAATGTGACATAGCACAGACAGAACAGGGGAACCTTGGGAATGCCAGAGAAACAAAGGACCATTCCCACAGTAAGGACCTAATGCTGCACTCTGACCCCTGATGTGCTCACAAAATAAAGGATTGTGCCATAGGCAATAACAAAGGGGGGCAAGCCGGCTGCCATTTATAGCCCTTGAGGCAGAGAGGCAGGTGCACGACAGCCAGAAGTGGAAGGCAAGGGGCTGCTGCAGTCCTGGCCCTAGAGATGGCATCTATAGCCATGCTGTGAGCAGACCTCCAGTTGCTACCCATGTCTTCCTGGGATCCTGGGTAGCTGAGATCTGCCAGGAGTATGATAGCCTGAGACCAGCTCCTCTGAAGAGATGCATGGCCCACCTGGGACTATGCCCCAGTGGCACAGATGGGAGCCTGAGTGGCTTGGTCCTGGGAGGTGCACGCCCATCTTGCATGATCACATTGTGACCCCCATGTAGTCCAGCCACTGGGAGCACTCCTCACACATGCCAGCAGCATTTGCATTGTTCCTCCCTCCCCACAGAATAATTGAGCAAGTGAGCAATAACGGAGCAACTGAATAATAAGCCACTTTCGCCTCCTCATATCAGGGTGCAGGTAAGAAACAGAAGAGAGACTTGCAAGCAGAGACGGCCAATATGAGCAAGGTAAAGGAACACAACACTGAACATTAACAGGCAGGCTGTACAAAGCCATACCAAAATCACAGACAACCAAAAACTCACTATTGGACAATGCATTGCCCTCCAGAGAGATGAGATCCAGATCCATCAATGAGAACACAGACTCGAGTTCCGTCAACCAGGAAAACTGCACAAGCCACTAATCCAAACCCACTCACAGGGAACAGACGCCATAATTAAGAACTATGACCCTCCAGACTGAAGAAAGGAGACCCCAAATACAGCAAACTAAACAAAATATAAAGGCAAAGACATAACTAGGAGGTGAAGGAACAAGATAAAAAACCACCAAGACAAACAAAAGAGAAGGAGATAGGGAATGTACCTGGAAAAGAATTCAGAATAATGATAGTAAAGATGACCCCAAATCTTGAAAACAAAATGGAGAAACAGATAAATAGACTAGAGACACAAATTGATAAAATGCATAAAATGGTCAACAAGGATCTAGAAGAGATAAAGAACAGTCAATCAGTAATGGACAGTGGAATAACTGAGATTAAAAACACTCTGAAGAGAAACAACAGTAGAGAAACTGAGGCAGAAGAAAGGATAAGTGAGCTGAAAGATAGAATGATGGAAATAAAGCATATCAGAATAAAGAAAAGAGAAGAAAAATAAATGAGTGAAGTATCAGTGACCTCTCGGACAATTTGAGGTATTGAAATTGGTTAAGCACCCCAACATTTGTCTCATAAGCATCCCAGAAGAAGAAGACAAAAGGAAAGGACATGAGAAAATATTTGAGTGGATAATATTAAAAAAACTTTCTAATATGGGGAAGGAAATAGCCTCCTAAATTCAAGAAATCCAGAAATTCCCATACAGGGAAAATCCCAAGGAGAAACATACAAAGACACATATTAATCAAACTAACAAAAATTAAACACAAAGAGCAAATGTTAAAAGCAGCAAAGGAAAAGCAACAAATAACATAAAATAGAATCCCAATAAGGCTAACAGTTGATCTTTCAACAGAAACCCTACAGGCCATAAGGAAATAGCAGGATATACTTAAAGTGATGAAAGAGAAAAATCTATGACTAAGATTACTGAGCAAGGATTTCATTCAGATTCAAAGGAGAAATGGAAAGTTTTACAGCAAAGCAAAAGCTGAGAGAACTTATCACCACCAAACCAACATTTCAACAAATGCTAAAGGATCTTTTCTAGGCAGGAAACACAGACAAGGCCTATACAAATTAACCAAAAACAATTAAGTAAATCGTCACGGGATTATCAGTTCAGTTCAGTCGCTCAATTGTGGCTGACTCTTTGCTAACCCATGCATTGCAGCACACCAGGCCTCTCTGTCCATCACCAACTCCTGGAGTTCACTCAAAGTCATGTCCGTCGAGTCAGTGATGCCATCCAGCCATCTCATCCTCTGTTGTCCCCTTCTCCTCCTGCTCCCAATCCCTCCCAGCATCAGAGTCTTTTCCAAAGAGTCAACTCTTTGCATGAGGTGGTCAAAGTATTGGAGTTTCAGCTTTAGCATCAGTCCTTCCAATGAACACCCAGGAGTGATCTCCTTTAGAATGGACTGGTTCGATCTCCTTGCAGTCCAAGGGACTCTCAAGAGTCTTCTCCAACACCACAGTTCAAAAGCATCAGTTCTTCAGTGCTCAGCTTTCTTCACAGTCCAAATCTCACATCCATACATGACCACAGGAAAAACCATAGCCTTGACTAGATGGACCTTAGTTGGCAAAGTAATGTCTCTGCTTTTGAATATGCTATTTAGGTTGGTCATAACTTTCCTTCCAAGGAGTAAGTGTCTTTTAATTTCATGGCTGCAGTCACCATCTACAGTGATTTTGGAGCCCCCCTCCCCCAAATAAAGTCTGACACTCTTTCCACTGTTTCCCCATCTATTTCCCATGAAGCAATGGGACCAGGTGCCATGATCATATATTCATTAATAATTAGCTTAAACATAAGTGGGTTAAATGCTCCAATCAAAAGACTTTGACTGGCTGAATGGATACAAAAATAAGACCACTGTATATGCTGCCTGCAAGGGACCCACTTCAAACCTAGGGACACATATAGACTAAAAATGAGGGGTTTGGAAAAGCTATTTTATGCAAATGGAGACCAAAAGAAAGCAGGGGAAGCAATATTCATATCAGATAAAATAGAATTTAAAATAAAGACTATTGTAAGAGACAAAGAAGGACACTACATGAGGCTCAATCCAAGAAGGACATAATAATTATTGGTATATATGGACCTAGCATAGGAGCACCTCAATACATAAGGCAAATGTTAACAACTATTAAACAGGAAATTGATGATAACACAATAATAATGAGGGAGCTTAATACCACACTCAAAACCAGTGGACAGATCATGCAGACAGAAAATTAATATGGAAACACAAGCTTTAAATGATATGTTGGACCAGTTAGACCTAACTGATATCAAAAGGCATTTCATCTGAAAAAAAAAAAAATGGAGTTCACCTTTTTCTCAAGTGCACGTAATATACTCTCCAGGATAGATCACATTCTGGGCCACAAATCAAGCCTTGGTAAATTTAAAAAAAAAAAAATTAAAATATTTCCAAGCTGCATTTTTTATCACATTGCTGTAAGATTGGATTTCAACTACAGGGAAAAAATTTATAAAAACACAAACACAAATGGCAACCCACTCCAGTACTCTTGCCTGGAAAATCCCATGAATTAAGGAGCCTGGTAGGCTATAGTCCATGGGGAAAGACTATGCAAAGAGTTGGACACGACTGAGAGACTTCACTTCTTCACTTCACTTCATGGAGGCTAAACAACATGCTTCTGGATAAGCAAGAGATGAGTGAATAAATAAAAAATGAAATGAAAATATTCATAGAAACAAATGATAATGAAAGCATGAAGATCCAAAATTTATGGGATTCAGTAAAAGCAGTGCTAAGAGAAAAGTTCATAACAATATAAGCCTACCTCAGAAAACAAGAGAAACATCAAATAAAGAACCTAAGATTACATATAAAGCAACTAGAAAAAGAAGAAAGCACCCCAAAGTTAGTAGAAGTAAAGAAAGCATAAAGACCAGAGCAGAAACAAATTGAAAAGAAATGAAAGATCAATGAAACTAAAAGCTGGTTATTTGAAAAAATAAACAAAATAGATTCATCATTGGCCACACTCATCAAGAAAAAGAAAGCGAGAACATGCAAATCAATAAAATTAGAAATAAAAAAGAAGCTACAACAAATGACAGAGAAATACAAAGATCATAAAAGACTACTATGGGCAACTAAATGCCAATAGAATAGACAAGTTCTAAGAAATGGAAAAATTCTTAGAAAAGTATGAGCTTCCAAAATTGAACCAGAAATAAATAGAAAATATGAACAGACCACTCACAAGAATGGAAATTGAAACTGTGATAAAAATCTTCCAATAAACAAAAGTACTTGACCTGACGACTTCACAGGTGAATTTTACCAAAAATTTAGAGAAGAACTAACACCTATTCTGCTCCAATTCTTCCAGAAACTTGCAGAGGAAGGAAAACTCCCAAACTCATTCTCTGAGGATGCCATTATCCTGATACCAAAACCAGACAAACATACCACAAAATAGAAAATGACAGGCCAATATCACTGATGAACATAGATGCAAAAATTCTCAACAAAATTCTATCAAACAAAATTCAACAACATATTGCAAATATCATACACCATTATCAAGTGGACTTTACCCCAGAGATGAAGGATCATTCAATGTACTCAAATCAATCAATGTGATACACCATATTAATAAACTGAAAGATAAAATCAACATATTATCTCAATAGATACATGGAAAGCCTTTGACAAAATTTAACACCCAGTTATGATAAAAACTGTCCAGAAGGCAGGCATAGAAGGCACATTGTTGTTGCTGTTGTTCAGTTGCCCGGTCATGTCCGACTCTTTGTGACCCCATGGACTGCAGCATGCCAGGCCTCCCTGTCTTTCACCATCTCCTGGAGTTTGCGCAAGTTCATGTTCATTGTATCAGTGATGCCATCCAGCCATCTCATCCTCTGATGCTCTCTTCTCCTTCTGCCCTTAATCTTTCCCAGCTACAGGGAATTTTCCAAAGAGTCATCTGTTCACATCAGATGACCAAAATACTGGAGCTTCAGCTTCAGCATCAGTTCTTCCAGTGAATATTCAGGGTTGATCTCCCTTAAGATTGACTGATTTGATCTCCTTGCTGTCCAAGGGACTTTCAGGAGTCTTCTCCAGCACCGTGTTCAAAGGCATTGATTCTTTGGTGTTCTGCCTTCTTTATGGTCCAGTTTTCACAGCTGTGCATGACTACTGGGAAGACCATAGCCTTGACTATATGGATTTTTTTTTTTTTTTTTGGCAGAGTAATGTCTCTGCTTTTCAACTCACTGTATAGGTTTTTCATCACTTTTCTGCCAAGAAGCAATCATCTTCCAATTTCATGGCTTCAGTCACAGTCCACATTGATTATGTAATCCAAGAATAGGAAATCTGTCACTAATTACAACTTTTCCCCTTCTATTTTCCATGTAGTAATGGAGCGGGATGCCATGATCTCAGTTTTTTAATATTCAGTCTTAAGCCAAATCTTTCACTCTCCTCCTACATCATCATCAAGAGGTTTTTAGTTCCTCTTCACTTTCTGCCACTAGACTAGTATAATCTGCATATCTGTGGTTGTCGTTATTTCTTCCACCTTTCTTGATTCCTGCTTGTAACTCATTCAGCCTGGCATTCCTCATGATATGCTCAACATATAGTTTAAACAAACAGGGTGACAGCAAACAGCCTTAACTTACTCATTCCTTGATCTTGAACCAATCAGTTGTTCCATAAAGGGTTCTAATTCTTGCTTGTGACCTGCATACAGATTTCTCAGAAGACAGGAAATATGGTCTGGTATTCCCTTATCTTTAAGAGTTTTCCACAGTTAGTCATGATACATGTAGTCAAAGGCTGTAGAGTAGTTGATGAAACAGAGATATATGTTGTTTCTGAAATTTCCTTGCTTTCTCTATAATCCAGCAAAAGTTGGAAATTTGATCTCTAGTCACTCTTCCTTTTTTAAACCCAGATTTGACATCTGGAAGTTCTTGGCTCACATAATACTGAAACCCAGCATGTAATAATTAAAAAAAAAAAAATCCCTTTTAAAATTTATTTACTTTTTAATTGAAGGGTAATTGCTTTACAGAATTTTGTTGCATTCTGTCATACCTCAACATGAATCAGCCATAGATATACATATATCCCCTTCATATTAAACCTCCTTCCTATCTTCCTCCCCATCCCAACCCTCTAGATTGATACAGAGCCCCTGTTTGAGTTTTCTGACACGTACAACAAATTCCCACTGGCTATTTATTTTACATGTGGTAATGTAAGTTTCCATGTTACTCTCTCCATACATATCATCCTCTCCTCCCCTCTCTGCATGTCCATAAGTCTGTTCTGTATGTCTGTTTCTCCATTGTTGCCCTGCAAATAAGTTCTTCGGTACCATTTTTCTAGATTCCGTATATATCTATTAGAATACAATATTTACCCTTCTCTTTCTGGCTTACTTCACTCTGTATAATAGTTTCTAGGTTCATCCACCTCATCAGAACTGACTCAAATGCATTCCTTTTTATGGCTGAGTAACATTCCATTGTGTATATGTACCACTGTGTATATGTAAATTCTTTATTCATTCATCTGTTGATGGACATCTAGGTTGCTTCCATGTTTTAGCTATTGTAAATAGTGCTGCAATGAACAATGGTATACATGTGTCTTTTTCATTTTGGTTTCCTCAGGGTATATGGCTCAGAGTGGGATAGCTGGGTCATATGGTGCTTTTATTCCTAGTTTTTATTTTTAAGGAATCTCCATACCGTCTTCCATAGTGGCTATATCAATTTATATTCCCACCAACAGTGCAAGAGCATTTCCTTTTCTCCACACCCTCTCCAGCATATACTGTTTGTAGACTTTTTGGTGATGGCCATTCTGACTGGTGTGAAGTGATATTTCATTGTAGTTTTGATTTGAATTTCTCTAATAATGAATGATGATGAGCATTTTTTCACATGTTTGTTAGCCATCTGTGTGTCTTCTTTGGAGAAAAATCTGTTCAAGTCTTTTCCCCACTTTTTAATTAGGTTGTTTGTTTATCTGTTATTGAGTTGCATGAGCTGCTTGTATATTTTGGAAATTAATCTTTTGTCAGTTTGTTTCATTTGCTATTATTTTCTCATATTCTGAGAGTTGTCTTTTCACCTTACTTATAATTTCCTTTGCTGTGCAAAAGCTTTTAAGTTTAGTTAAGTCCTACCTGCTTACTTTTGTTTTTATTTCTGTTACTCTAGGAAGTGGGTCATATAGGATCTTGCTTCAATTTATGTCATCGAGTGCTCTGCCTATGTTTTCCTCTAAGAGTTTTATAGTTTCTGGTCTTTAACCAACATTTAGGTCATTAACCAACATTGAGTTTATCTTTGTATATGGTGTTAGGAAGTGTTCTAATTTTATTCTTTTACATGTCATTGTCCAGTTTTCCCAGCACCACTTATTTAAGAAGCTCTTTTTGCCCCATTGGATATTCTTGCCTCCTTTTTCAAAAATAAGGTACCCATAGGTGCATGGGTTTGTTTCTGGGCTTTCTATCTTGTTCCATTCGTCTATATTTCTGTTTTTGTGCCAGTACCATACTGTCTTGATGACTGTAGCTTTGCAGCATAATCTGAAGTCAGGAAAGTTGATTCCTCCAGCCCCATTCTTGTTCCTCAAGACTGCTTTGGCTATTTGGGGCCTTTTGGCTTCCCATATGAATTGTGAATTTTTTTGTTCTAGTTCTGTGAAAAAATGCCATTGGCAATTTGATAGGGATCATACTGAATCCATAGATTACATTTGGTGTATAGTCATTTTCACAATATTAATTCTTCCTACCCAGGAACATGGAATATCTTTCCATCTGTTTATGTCATCTTTGATGTTGATGAAATAAGATGCTATGTTATCAGCATCTTATAATTTTCTGTATATAGTTCTTTTGTCTCCTTAGGTAAGTTTATTCCTAGATGTTTTATTCTTTTTGTTGTCATGGTGAATGGGATGGATTCTTTAATTCCTCTTTCTTATTTTTAATTGTTAGTATCTAAGAATACAAGTGATTTCTCTGTATTGATTTTGAATCCTGTGACATTGTTAAATTCACTGATTAGTTCTGGTAATTTTCTGAGTGTATCTTTAGGGTTTTTGATGTATAGTATCATGTCATCTGCAAACAGTGAGAGCTTTACTTCTTATTTTCCAATGTGGGTTCCTTTTATTTCTTTTTGTTCTCTGATTTCTTTAGCTAGGACTTCCATGAATATGTTGAATAATACTGATGAGATCTTAGGGGGAATGCTCTCATTTTTTGCTATTGAGAATAATGTTTGCTGTAGGTTTGTCATATATGACCCTTATTATGTTGAGGTAGGGTCCTCCTATGCACATTTTTTGAAGAGTTTTAATAAAAACTAGGAGCTGAAATTTCTCAAAGACTTTTTATGCATCTACTGAGATTATCATACGGTTTTTATCCTTCAATGGGTTAATATGGTGTATAACATTGATTGATTTGCATATATCAAAGAATTCATGGATCCCTGGAAGAAACCCAACCTAAAAAGAGAAAAATAGCTATCTGAGGAGGCCTTATAAATAGCTGTGGAAAGAAGAGAAGCAAAAAACAAAGCAGGAAAAGAAAGATGTAAGCATCAGAATGCAGAGTTCCAAAGAATAGCGAGGAGAGATAAGAAAGCCTTCCTCAGCAATCAATGTAAAGAAATAGAGGAAAACAACAGAATAGGAGAGACTAGAGATCTCTTCAAGAAAATTAGAGATAACAAGGGAACATTTCATGCAAAGATGGGCTCTATAAAAGACTGAAATAGTATGGTCCTAAAAGAAGCAGAAGATATTAAGAAGAGGTGGCAAAATACACATAAGAACTGTACAAAATGATCTTCATGACCCAGATAATCACGATGGTGTGATCACTCACCTAGAGCCAGACATCCTGGAATGTGAAGTCAAGTGGACCGTAGAAAGCATCACTACTAACAAAGTGAGTGGAGGTGATGGAATCCAGGTTGAGCTATTTCAAATTCTAAAAGATGATGCTGTGAAAGTGCTGCGCTCAATATGCCAGCAAATTTGGAAAACTCAGCAGTGGCCACTGGACTGGAAAAGGTCACTTTTCACTCCAAACCCAAAGAAAGGCAATGCCAAAGAATGCTCAAACTACTGCACAATTGCACTCATCTCACACGCTAGTAAAATCATGCTCAAAGTTCTCCAAACCTGGCTTCAGCAGTACGTGAACTGTGAACTTCCAGATGTTCAAACTGGTTGTAGAAAAGGCAGAAGAACCAGAGATCAAATTGCCAACATCTGCTGGACCATGGAAAAAGAAAGAGAGTTCCAGAAAAACATCTATTTCTACTTTATTGATTATGTCAAAGCCTTTGACTGTGTGGATCACAATAAACTGTGGAAAATTCTGAAAGAGATGGGAATACCAGACCACCTGACCTGCCTCTTGAGAAACCTGTATGCTGGTCAGGAAGCAGCAGTTAGAACTGGACATGGCACAACAGACTAGCTCCAAATAGGAAAAGGAGTATGTCAAGGCTGTATATTGCCATCCTGCTTATTTAACTTCTATGCAGAGTACATCATGAAAAACTCTGGGCTGGAAGAAGCACAAGCTGGAATCAAGATTGCAGGGAGAAATATCAATAACTTCAGATATACAGATGACACCACCCTTATGGCAGAAAGTGAAGAGGAACTCAAAAGCCTCTTGATGAAAGTGAAAGAGGAGACTGAAAATGTTGGCTTAAAGCTCAACATTCAGAAAACAAAGATCATGGCATCCAGTCCCATCACTTCATGGCAAATAGATGGTGAAACAGTGGAAACAGTGTCAGACTTTATTTTGGGGGGCTCCAAAATCACTGCAGATGGTGATTGCAGCCATGAAATTAAGAGACGCTTACTCCTTGGAAGAAAAGATATGACCAACCTAGATAGCATAGTCAAAAGCAGAGACATTACTTTGCCGACTAAGGTCCATCTAGTCAAGGCTATGGTTTTTCCTGTGGTCATGTATGGATGTGAGAGTTGGACTGTGAAGAAGGCTGAGCGCCAAAGAATTGATGTTTTTGAACTGTGGTGTTGGAGAAGACTCTTGAGAGTCCCTTGGACTGAAAGGAGATCCAACCAGTCCATTCTGAAGGAGATCAGCCCTGGGTGTTCATTGAAGGGCTAATGCTAAAGCTGAAACTCCAGTACTTTGGCCACCTCATGTGAAGAGTTGACTCATTGGAAAAGACTCTGATGCTAGGAGGCGTTGAGGGCAGGAGGAGAAGGGGATGACAGAGGATGAGATGGCTGGATGGAATCACTGACTCGATGGACGTGAGTATGAGTGAACTCTGGGAGTTGGTGATGGACAGGGAGGCGTGGCGTGCTGTGATTCACGGAGTCGCAAAGAGTTGGACATGACTGAGTGACTGAACGGAACTGGACTGAATCATGGTATATGAGTTTTTCAATGCGTTGTTGAATTCTGTTTGCTAAACTTTTGTTGAGAAATTTTGCATCTATGTTCAACATTGATAGAAACCAATATTTTTCCTTTTTGTACTCTCTTTGTCTGGTTTTGGTATCAGGGTGAATGGTGGCCTCATAGAATGAGTTCGGAAGTGTTCCTTCCTCTAAAATGTATTCAAAGAGTTTTAGAAGGATAGATATTAGCTTTTCTCTAAATATTAGATAAAATTCACCTGTGAAACCATATGGTCCCAGGCTTTTGTTTTTGGGGAGATTTTTGACCACAGCTCCAATTTCAGTGCTTATAATTGGAATGTTCATAATTTCTCTCTTCCTGGTTTTGTCTTAGAAGACTGAATTTTTCTAAGAATACGTTCATTTCTTCCAGGTTATCCATTTTTTCCCATATAATTGTTCATAATAATCTCTTATAGTCCTTTGTATTTCTGAGTTTTCTGTTGTAACTTCTTTTTCATTTCTAGTTTTGTTGATTTAATTCTCCTTTTTTTCTTGATGATTCTGGCTAAAGGTTTGTCAATTTTGTTTATCTTCTCTTTGAACCAGCTATTAGTTTTATTAATCTTCACTGTTGTTTGTTTCACTCCTTTTTCATTTATTTCTGCTCTGATCTTTATGATTTCTTTCCTTCTACTAATTTTGAGGTTTATTTGTTCTTCTTTTTCCAGTTGTTTTCGGTGTACTGTTAGGTGGTCTGTTTGATGTTTTTCTTGGTCTTTGAGGTAGGATTGTATTGCTATAAACATCCTTCTTAGAACTGCTTTTGTTGCATACCATAGGTTTTGAGTTGTCATGTTTTCATTTGCATTTGTTTCTAGGAATTTTTTTATTTCCTTTTTAATTTCTTCAGCAACCTGTTCATTATCTGAAAACATTGTTTAATCTCCAAGTGTTTGTGTTTTTTACAGCTTTTTTTTCTTGTAAATGATATCTAGTCTCATAGCATTGTGCTTTGAAAAGATGCTTGATACGATTTCAATTTTCTTAAATTTGCTGAAGTTTGATTTGTGACCCAAGATGTGGTCTATCCTGGAGAATGTTCCATGTGTGCTTGAGAATAAGGTGTATTCTTCTGCATTAGATGGAATGTCCTGAAGATATCAATGAAATCCATTTCGTCTAATGTATCATTTAACACCTGTGTTTCCTTATTAATTTTCTGTTTTGATGATCTATTGGTGTAAGTGGTTTCCTATTATTATTGTGTTAATGTCAATTTCTCCTTTTATGTCTGTTAGTGTTTGTCTTATGTATTGATGTGCTCCTGTATTGGGTGCATATATATTTACAATTATTATGTCTTCCTTTTGGATTGATCCCTTGATAATTATGTAGTGTCCTTCCTTGACTCTTGTAATATCCTTTATACTAAGGTCTACTTTGTCTGATATGAGGATTGCTACTCCAGCTTTCTTTAGCTTCCCATTTGCATGGAATATATTTTTCCATCCTCTCACTTTCAGTGGGTTTCTTGTAGACAGCTTATATATAGGTCTTGTTTTTTATCCATTCAGCTTGTCTATGTCTTATGATTGGAGCATTTAATCCATTTACATTCAAATTAATTATTGATATATATGTTCCTATTGCCATTTGATTAATTGTTTGGAGTTTGTTTTTGTAAATATTTTTCTTCTCATATTTTCTGACTATATAAGTCCCTTTAACATTTGTTATAAAGCTGTTTTTGTGGTACTGAATTCTCTTAACTTTTTCTCGTCTGAAAAGCCTTTTGTTTTTCCATCTATTTTGAATGAGATCCTTGCTGGGTAGAGGAATCTTTGTTGTAGATTTTTCCCTTTCAGTCCTGTAAATATACCTGCCATTCCCTTCTGCCTGCAGTGTCTGCTGAAAGATCAGCTGTTAAGCATATGGGGTTTCCCTTGTATGTTACTTGCTGCTTTTCCCTTGTTACTGTTAATATTCTTTCTTTGTGTTTAGTCTTTGTTAGTTTGATTAGTATGTGTCTTGTGTTTCTCTTTGGGTTCGTCCTATATGATACTCTTTGCATCTCTTGAACTTGATTGACTATTTCCATTTCTATGTTGGGGAAATTTTCAACCATAATCTCTTCAAAAATTTTCTCTTTACCCTTTCTTTACCTCTTCTTCTTCTTGGGACCCCTATAATTCAAACTTTGGTGCGTTTAATATTGTCCCAGTAGTCACTGAAACTATCCTCAGTTCTTTTCATTCTTTTTACTTTATTCTGCTCTTCAGAAGTTATTTCCACCATTTTTTTCTTCCAGCTCACTGATTCATTCTTCTGTTTTAGATATTCTTCTGCAGATTCCTTCTAGAGTATTTTTAACTTCAGTAATTGTGTTGTTTGTTTCTTTATATTTATTATTTAATTCTTCTAGGTCTTTGTTAATTGATTCTTGTATTTTCTCCATTTTGTTTTCAAGGTTTTTGATCATCTTTACTATCATTATTCTGAATTCTTTTTCAGGTAGTTTGCCTAGTTCCTCTTAATTTATTCGGACTTCTTTGTTTCTAGTTTATCCTTCATTTATACAGTATTTCTCTGCCTTTTCATTTTTTTTTTAAACTTACGCTTGAGTCCTCATTTTCCCAGGCTTCAAGGTTGAATTATTTCCTCCTTTTAGTTTCTGCCCTCCTAAGATTGGTCCAGTGTTTTGTGTAAGCTTTATATAGAGTGAGATTTCTGCTGAGTTTTTTTTTTTTTTTTTCCCTCTAATGGGCAAGGCTGAGTGAGGTGGTAATCCTGTTCACTGATTGTTGGTTTTGTATTTTTGTCTTGTTTGTTGTTTGGATGAGGCGTGCTGTGCAGAGTGCTACTAGTGGTTATGTGATCTTGGGTCTTGTATTCATGTGGTTTTCTTTGTGGGAGTTCTCACAACTCCCAGGGTTTAATACTACCTAGAGTTAAGAGTTCTCTGGTAGTCCAGGGTCTTAGAGTCAGTGTTCCCATTCCAAAGGCTCAGGACTTGATCTCTGTGCATTTATGGGAAGATAGGGAAGGCTGACGGAGAAGGCAAAGGCACTCCATTCCAGCTCTTGCCTGGAAAATCCCATGGACAGAGGAGCCTGGTAGGCTGCACTCCATGGAGTCACTAAGAGTCGGGCACGACTGAACGACTTCACTTTCACTTTTCACTTTCATGCATTGGAGAAGGAAATGGCAACCCACTCCAGTGTTCTTGCCTGGAGAATCCCAGGGACAGCAGAGCCTGGTGGGCTGCCGTCTATGGTGTCGCACAGAGTCGGACATGACTGAAGTGACTTAGCAGGGAAGGCTGAAGCAAAAAAAGAAGCTATTAATCTGATGGAAGATGAGGAAAACCTGCAGTGACTTAGACACTCCAGGAAGCCATCTGTGTGGCAGCCATTTGGTACCAGGACTGGGAGGAAAACAGAAGCAGCCACTTTGCAACCTCTGGTTAACAGCTGCATGCAAGAATTTAAGCATGACCTTACTACCATGGGAGATGAATGTGATTGTCTGACGGTTAGCACATTCTTTGGTACTACCTTTCTTGGGAACTGGTGTGAGGATTCACCTTTTCCAGTGCTGTGGCTGGCTTCCCTGATAGCTCAACTGGTAAAGAACTGGCCTTCTATGCTGGAGACTCCAGTTCAGTTCCTGTGTCAGGAAGATCTACTGGAAAAGGAATATGCTACCCACTTCAGTATTCTTGGGCTTCCCTTGCAGCTCAGCTGGTAAAGAATCAGCCTACAATGTGGGAGACCTGGGTTTGAACTCTGGATTGGGAAGATGCCCTGGAGAAGGCAAAGGCTACCCACTGCAGTATTATGGTCTGGAGAATTCCATGGACTGTATAGTCCATAGGCTCACAAAGAGTAGGACATGACTGAACGACTTTCACTTTCAGTATTCTGGCCACTGCTGGGTCTTCCAAACTTGTTGACATAATGAATGCAAAACCTTGATGGCATCATTCTTTAGGGATCTGAATACTTCTGCTGGAATTTCATTGCATCCACTAGCTTTATTAACAGCACTGACTGGTAAGGTGCACTTGACTTCACACTCCAGAATGTCTGGCTCTTGATGACTAACCACATTGTAGTAATCTGGTTCATTAAGATCTTTTTTTTATACCATTCTTCCATGTATTCTTTCCATCTCTTCTTGATCTCTTCTCTAGGTTTCTGTCATTTTTATCATTTATAGTGCCCATCTTTGGATGGGATACTATGCTGATGTTTCCATTTTTCCTGAATAAATCCCTAGTCTTTCCCCTTTTGTTTTTTCTTCTATTATTAAGCACTGTTCATATTATTAAGAGACAAGAGACTTCTGGTCTCTCCTAGCTATTCTTTGGAACTCTGCATTTAATTGGTTGTATCTTCCCCTCTCTCCCTTGCTTTTCACTTTTCTTCATTCTTCCACTATTTATAAAGCCTCAGATAAGCATTTTGTTTTCTTGCTTTTCTTTTTCCCTTGGGATGGTTTTGTTTGCCACCTGCTGTACAATATTATGGACCTCTGTCCATAGTTCTTCAGGCACACTGAAGGAACATACCTTAATATAATAAAATCCACATGTGACAAACCCACAGTAAGCATTATCCTCAATGGTGAAAAATTGATAGCATTTCCTGAAAAATCAGTAACAAGAGAAGGGTTACCACTCTCACCACTACTGTTTAAAATAGTTTTGGAAGTCCTAGCCACAGCAATGAGAGGAAAAAGAAATGAAAAGTATCCGAATTGGAAAAGAAGTAAAAGTCTCACTGTTTGCAGATGATATGCTGCTCTACATAGAAGACCTTAAAGAGGCCGCTAGAAAATTACTAGAGGTAATTAATGAATACAGTAAAGTCACAGGATATAAAATTAAAATGCAGAAATGCCTTTAATTCCTATATACTAACAACAAAAATCAGAAAGAAAAATTAAGGGAACAATCTCATTCACCATTGCAACAAAAAGGAATAAAATACTTAGCAATAAATTTGCCTAGAGTCAAAAGAACTGTATATAGAAAACTATAAAATGCTAAATACCACGTTCTTGGCCTGGAAGAATCACTATAGTGAAAATGACTCTATTACCCCCCAAAAAATCGATAGATTCAATGCAATCCCTATCAAATAACCAATGGCATTTTTCACAGAACCAGAACAAAAAATTTCACAATCTGTATGGAAATAGCAAAGACCCTGATTTGCCAAAGCAATATGAATAAATTAGCAAGGAACTGGAGGAATCAAGCTTCCAGACTTCAGACTATACTACCAAGCTACAGTCATCAAGACAGTACAGTCCTGGCACAAAAACAGAAATATAGGCCTATGGAACAAAATAGAAAGCCCAGAAATAAGTCCACACACCTATGCACACGTTATCTTTGACAAAGGAGGCAAAAATATACAATAGAGAAAAGACAGTTTCTTCAACAAGTAGTGCTCAGAAAACTGGTCTACTACTTGAAAAAGAATGAAAGTAGAACACTTTCTAATATCGTACACAAAAATAAACTCAAAATGGATTAAAAATCTAAATGTAAGAACAGAAACTATAGAACTCTTAGAGGAAAATGTAGGCAGAACAGCTTCTGACATAAATCACAGCAAGATCCTCTATGACCCACCTCCCAGAATAATGGAGACAAAACCAAAAGTAAAAAGGTGAGACCTAATTAAGCTTGTTCAGGATGGGGAACACGTGTATACCCATGACCAATTCATGTCAATGTATGGCAAAACCCACAATAATATTGTAAAGTAATTAACCTCCAAGTAAAATAAATAAATTTAAAAAAAAGCTTTGTGCAACAAAGGAGACTATAAGCCAGGTAAAAAACCAGCCGTAAGAATGGAGGAAAATAATAGCAAATGAAACCACTGACAAAGAATAATACACAAGCAGCATATACAGCTCAATACCAGAAAAATGAACAACCCAATCATAAAGTGGACAGAAGACCTAAACAGAAATTTCAAAGAATATATGCAAATATCTAATAAACGCACGTAAGTATACTCAACATCACTCATTATTCAGTTCAGTTCAGTCGCTCAGTCTTGTATGACTCTTCACGACCCCATGAACCACAGCATGCCAGGCCTCCCTGTCCATCACCAACTACCTGAGTCCACCCAAACCCATGTCCATCCAGTCGGTGATGCCATCCAGCCATCTCATCCTCTGTTATCCCCGTCTCCCCCTACCCTCAATCTTTTCCAGCATCCGGGTCTTTTCAAATGAGTCAGCTCTTTGCATCAGGTGGCCAAAGTATTGGAGTTTCAGCTTCAACATCAGTCCTTGCAATGAACACCCAGGACTAATCTCCCTTAGGATGGAATGGTTGGATCTCCTTGCAGTCCAAGGGACTCTCAAGAGTCTTCTCCAACACCAAACAGCTCAAAAGCATCAATTCTTGAATGCTCAGCTTTTTTTATAGTCCAACTCTCACATCCATACATAACTACTGGAAAACCATAGCCTTGACTAGACGGACCTTTGTTGGCAAAGTAATGTCTCTGCTTTTTAATATGCTGTCTAGGTTGGTCATAACTTTCTTTCCAAGGAGCAAGTGTCTTTTAATTCCATGAATGCAGTCACCATCTGGAGTGATTTTGGAGCCCCTCAAAATCAAGTCAGCCACTGTTTCCACTGTTTCCCCATCTATTTCCCATGAAGTGATGACACCGGGTGCCATGATCTCAGTTTTCTGAATGTTGAGCTTTAAGCCAACTTTTTCACTCTCCTCTTTCACTTTCATCAAGAGGCTCTTTAGTTCTTCACTTTCTGCCATAAGGGTGGTGTCATCTGCATATCTGAGGTTATTGATATTTCTCCCTGCAATTTTAATTCCAGCTTCTGCTTCATCCAGCCCAGCGTTTCTCATGATGTACTCTGCATATAAGTTAAATAAGCAGGGTGACAATATACAGCCTTGATGTACTCCTTTTCCTATTTGGAATAGGCCTGTTGCTTCCTGACCAGCATACAGATTTCTCAAGAGGCAGGTCAGGTGGTCTGGTATTCCCATCTCTTTCAGAATGTTCCACAGTTTATTGTGATCCACACAGTCAAAAGTTTTGGGACAGTCAATAAAGCAGAAATAGATGTTTTTCTGGAACTCTCTTGTTTTTTCCATGATCCAGAGGATATTGGTAATTTGATCTCTGGTTCCTCTGCCTTTTCTAAAACCAACTTGAACATCAGGAAGTTCACGGTTCACGTATTGCTGAAGCCTGGCTTGGAGAATTTTGAGCATTACTTTACTAGCATGTGAGGTGACTGCAGTTGTGTGGTAGTTTAGGCATTCTTTAACATTGCCTTTCTTTGGGATGGAATGAAAACTGACCTTTTCCAGTCCTGTGGCCACTGCTGAGTTTTCCAAACTTGCTGGCATATTGAGTGCAGCACTTTCACAGCATCATCTTTCAGGATTTGAAATAGCTTAACTGGAATTCCATCACCTTCACTAGCTTTGTTCGTAGTGATGCTTTCTAAGGTCCACTTAACTTCACATTCCAGGGTGTCTGGGTCTAGATGAGTGATCACACCATCATGATTATCTGGGTCGTGAAGATCTATTTTGTACAGTTCTTCTGTGTATTCTTGCCACCTCTTCTTAATATCTTCTGCTTCTCTTAGGTCCCTACCATTTCTGTCCTTTATCGAGCCCATCTTTGCATGAAATATTCCCTTGGTATATCTAATTTTCTTGAAGAGATCTCCAGTCTTTCCCATTCTGTTGTTTTCCTCTATTAAGAAATAGAAGATGCATTGATCGCTGAGGAAGGCTTTCTTATCTCTCCTTGCTATTTTTTGGAACTCTGAATTCAAATGTGTATATCTTTCTTTTTCTCCTTTGCTTTTTGCTTCTCTTCTTTACACAGCTATTTGTAAGGCCTCCTCAGACAGCCATTTTGGTTTTTTACATTTGTATTTCTTGGGGATGGTCTTCATCCCTGTCTCCTGTACAATGTCACGTACTTCAATCCATAGTTCACCAGGCACTCTGTCTGTCAGATCTAGTCCCTTAAATCTATTTCTCCCTTCCACTGTGTAGTTATAAGGTGTTTGATTTAGGTCATACTTGAATGGTCTAGTGGTTTTCTCCACTTTCTTCAATTTCAGTCTGAATTTGGCATAAGGAGTTCATGATCTGAGCCACAGTCAGCTCCCGGTCTTGTTTTTGCTGACTGTATAGAGCTTCTCCATCTTTGGCTGTAAAGAATATAATCAATCTGATTTCGCTGTTGACCATCTGGTGATGTCCACGTGTAGAGTCTTCTCTTGCATTGTTGGAAGACAGTGTTTGCTATACCAGTGCATTATCTTGGGAGAACTCTATTAGCCTTTGCCCTGCTTCATTCTGTACTCCAAGGCCAAATTTGCCTGTTACTCCAGGTGTTTCTTGATGTCCTACTTTTGCATTCCTGTCCCCTATAATGAAAAGGACATATTTTTGGGGTGTTAGTTCTAGAAAGTCTTGTAGATCTTCATAGAACTGTTCAACTTCAGCTTCTTTAGTGTTACTGGTTGGGGCATAGACTTGGATTACTCTGGTATTGAATGGATTGGTTTGGAAACAATCAGAGATCATTCTGTCATTTTTGAAATTGCATCCAAGTACTGCATTTCTGACTCTTTTGTTGGCCATGATGGCTACTCCATTTCTCCTAAGGGATTCCTGCCCACAGTAGTAGATATAATGGTCATCTGAGTTAAATTCCCAGATGGACCCATTCCAGTCCATCTTAGTTCACTGATTCTTAGAATATCGATGTTCACTCTTGCCATCTCCTGTTTGTCCACTTCTAATTTGCCTTGATTCATGGATATGACATTCCAGATTCCTATGCAATATTGTTCTTTACAGCATTGAACCCTGCTTCCATCACTGGTCCCATTCACAAGTGGTTGTTCTTTTTGCTTTGGCTCTATCCCTTCATTCTTTCTAGAGTTTTTTCTCCACTGATCTTCAGTAGCATATTGGGCACCTACCGACCTGGGAAGTTCATCTTTCAGTGTCCTATCTTTTTGCCTTTTCATCCTGTTCATGGGGTTCTCAAGGCAAGAATACTGAAGTGGCTTGACATTCCTCTCTCCAGTGTACCACATTCTGTTGGACCTCTTCACCATAACTCTCCCATCTTGGGTGGCCCCACATGGCATGGCTTAGTTTCATTGAGTTAGACAAGGCAGTGGTCCATGTGAGCAGATTGGCTATTTGTCTGTGATTGTAGTTTCAGTCTGTCTTCCGTATGATCCCCTCTCTCAGTGCCTACCATCTTACTTGGGTTTCTTTTACCTTGGACATGGGGTCTCTCTTCACAGCTACTCCAGCAAAGCGCAGCTGCTGCTCCTTACCTTTAATGTGGGGTAGCTCCTCTCAGCCACTGCCCCTGCCTTCGGGAGTGGGGTAGCTCCTCTCAGCTGTCCTTGTGTGCCATTGCAGCTGCTGCACATTATTAAATAAATCAAATCAAAACCTTAATGAGGCATCATATCCCAGCAGTAAGAATGCCCATCATCAAAAAGTCAACCGGGAATAAATGCTGGAGCCAGTGTGGAGGAAAGGGATGACTGTTACATTGTTGGTGAGAATGCAAACTGTTACAACCACTGTGGAGAACATTATGGAGATTCCTTAGAAAACAAGGACTAAACCTACCGTACAACTCAGCAGTCTCACTACTGGCATAAATCTTGAGTAAACAAGAATTTAAAAAGAAACATGTTCACCGATGTTCACTGAAGAACTATTTATAATAGTTAGGACATGAAACCTAGAAGTCCATCAGCAAATGAAATGAAAAAGATAAGGGAGTTGTAATACATATACACAATGGAATACTACTCAGCTATCAAAAGGAATGCATTTGAGCCTGTTCTAATGAGGTGGGTAAACCTGGAGCTTATTATACGTAGAGAAGTAAGTCAGAAAGAGAAAAATAAACGCCATATATTAATGCATATATGTGGATCTAGAAAGATGGTACTGATGATCCTATGTGGTTGGCAGCAAAGGAGAGGTAGACATAAAGAACAGACTTTTGAAATATATACATCACCATAAGTAAACTAGATAACCAGAGAAAATTAGATATATGAGCAGGCCACTGAAAACTGGTGCCCTGTGACAACCTGGAAGGATAGGATGGGAGGGAAGTGGAAGGGTTGTACAAGATGGATGGGACATGTATATACATATGGCCTATTCACACTGATGTATGGCAAAAACCATCACAGTATTGTGAAGTAATTAACCTTCAACTGAAATAAATAAATAAAATTTAAAAAAGAGGTTCTAAGGGGAAAGTTAATAGCAATAAAACCTTACCTTATGAAATAAGAAAAATCTCAAATACACAATCTAGCCTTATACCCAATGCAACTCGAGAAACTGAAAAAGAAATAAAGCTATCACTGTTTGAAGATGATGTACTGTACGTAGAAAAACCTAAAGATGCTACCATAAATCTCCTGCTGCTAAGTCACTTCAGTCGTGTCCGACTCTGTGCAACCCCATAGACAGAAGCCCGCTAAGCTCCCCTGTCCCTGGGATTCTTCAGGCAAGAACACCGGAGTGGGTTACCATTTCCTTCTCCAATGCATGAAAGTGAAAAGAGAAAGTGAAGTCACTCAGTCGTGTCCGACTCTTGGCGACCCCATGGACTGCAGCCTACTAGGCTCCTCCATCCATGGGATTTTCTAGGCAAGAGTACTGGAGTGGGGTGCCATTGTCTTCTCCAATAAACCTCCTGCTACTGCTGCTAAGTCGCTTCAGTCGTGTCCGACTCTGTGCGACTCCATGGACGGCAGCCCACCAGGCTCCCTCGTCCCTGGGATTCTCCAGGCAAGAATACTGGAGTGGGTTGCCATTTCCTTCTCCAAAAACATCCTAGAGCTCATCAATGAATTCAGAAATGTTGTAGGATCCAAAATTAATACGCAGAAATCTTTTGCATTTCTGTATACTAATAATGAATGATCAGGAAAAAGAAATTAAATAAATAACCTTATTTACCATCACCTCAATAAGAATAAACTATTTAGGAATATACAGTGGAAGTGAGAAATAGATTTAAGGGCCTAGATCTGATAGATAGAGTGCCTGATGAACTATGGAATGAGGTTCCTGACATTGTACAGGAGACAGGGATGAAGACCATCCCCATGGAAAAGAAACGCAAAAAAGCAAAATGGCTGTCTGGGGAGGTCTTACAAATAGCTGTGAAAAGAAGAGAGGCAAAAAGCAAAGGAGAAAAGGAAAGATATAAGCATTTGAATGCAGAGTTCCAGAGAATAGCAAGAAGAGATAAGAAAGCCTTCTTCGGCGATCAATGCAAAGAAACAGAGAAAAACAACAGAATGGGAAAGACTAGAGATCTCTTCGAGAAAATTAGAGATACCAAGGGAACATTTCATGCAAAGATGGGCTCGATAAAGTACAGAAATGGTATGGACCTAACAGAAGCAGAAGATATTAAGAAGAGGTGGCAAGAATACATAGAAGAACTGTATAAAAAAGATATTAATGACCCAGATAACCATGATGGTGTGATCACTAATCTAGAGCCAGACATCCTGGAATGTGAAGTCAAGTGGGCCTTGGAAAGCATCACTACAAACAAAGCTAGAGGAGGTGATGGAATTCCAGTTGAGCTCTTTGAAATCTTGAAAGACGATGCTCTGAAAGTGCTGCATTCAATATGCCAGTAAATTTGGGAAACTCTGCAGTGGCCACAGGATTGGAAGAGGTCAGTTTTCATTCCAATGTGAAAGAAAAGCAATGCCAAAGAATGCTCAAACTACCACACAATTGCACTTATCTCACATGCTAGTAAAGTAATGCTCAAAATTCTCCAAGCCAGGCTTCAGCAATACATGAACCGTGAACTTCCTGATGTTCAAGTTGGTTTTAAAAAAGGCAGAGGAACCAGAGATCAAATTGCCAACATCTGCTGGACCATGGAAAAAGCAAGAGAGTTCCAGAAAAACATCTATTTCTGCTTTATTGACTATGCCAAAGCCTTTGACTGTGTGGATCACAATAAACTGTGGAACATTCTGAAAGAGATGGGAATACCAGACCACCTGACCTGCCTCTTGAGAAATCTGTATGCTGGTCAGGAAGCAGCAGTTAGAACTGGACATGGAACAACAGACTGGTTCCAAATAGGAAAAGGAGTACGTCAAGGCTGTATATTGTCACCCTGCTTATTTAACTTCTATGCACAGTACTTCATGAGAAATGCTGGACTGGAAGAAACACAAGCTGGAATCAAGATTGCTGGGAGAAATATCAATAACCTCAGATATGTAGATGACACCACCCTTACAGCAGAAAGTGAAGAGGAACTAAAGAGCCTCTTGGTGAAAGTGAAAGAGGAGAGTGAAAAAGTTGGCTTAAAGCTCAACATTCAGAAAACTAAGATCATGGCATCTGGTCCCATCACTTCATGGGAAATAGATGGGGAAACAGTGGAAACAGTGTCAGACATTATTTTTTTCGGCTCCAAAATCACTGTAGATGGTGACTGCAGCCATGAAATTAAACGACACTTACTCCTTGGAAGAAAAGTTATGACCAACCTAGATAGTATATTCAAAAGCAGAGGCATTACTTTGCCAACTAAGGTCTGTCTAGTCAAGGCTATGGTTTTTCCAGTAGTCATGTATGGATGTGAGAGCTGGACTGTGAAGAAGGCTGAGCGCCGAAGAACTGATGCTTTTGAACTGTTGTGTTGGAGAAGACTCTTGAGGGTCCCTTGGACTGCAAGGAGATCCAACCAGTCCATTCTGAAGAAGATCAGCCCTGTGATTTCTTTGGAAGGAATGATGCTAAAGCTGAAACTCCAGTATTTTGGCCACCTCATGAGAAGGGTTGACTCTATGGAAAAGACTCTGATGCTGGGAGGAATTGGGGGCAGGAGAAGATGGGGATGACAGAGGATGGGATGGCTGGATGGCATCACTGACTCAATGGATGTGAGTCTGAGTGAACTCTGGGAGTTGGTGATTGACAGGGAGGCCTGGTGTGCTGTGATTCATGGGGTCGCAAAGAGTCGGACACGACTGAGTGACTGAACTGAACTGAACTAATCTAGGAATAAACCTACCTAAGGAGGTAAAAGACTTGTATTCAGAAAACTGCAAAATAGATACTGATGAAAGAAATCAAATGATATTAACAGATTGAAAGATATATTATGTTCTTAGTTTAAAGAATCACTATTATCAAAATTACTAATCTGACCTAGGCAATCTTCAGATTCAAAGTAACTCATATCAAACTGCAAGACATTGCTGAAATAATTCAAAGATGGCACAAACAGATGGAAATATATACCATGTACTTGGATTGGAGGAATCAACATTGTGAAAAGGACTATATTATCTGATGGAATCCACAGTTTTAATGCAATCCCTATCAAATTACCAATGGTATTTTCATAGAATTTAAAAAAAAGAAACATTGTATTATTTGTATGGAAACACAAGATATTATGAATAGCCAAAGGAATCTTGAAAAGAAAGACAAAGCAGCCAGAATCAGGCTCCCTGACTTCAGACTATACTACAAAGATACTTTAATCAAAACAGTATGTACTGGGATGAAAATAGAAATATATATCATTGGAACAGAGTAAAAATCCCAGAAATAAACCCATGTACTTATGGTCAATTAATCTATGACAAAGGAGAGAAGACTATACAGTGCAGAAAAGACATAAACAAACATGCTGGGAAAACAGGAAAGCAATATGTAAAAGATAATATTAGAACATTCTTTAACATCACACACACACAAAAACAAACTCAAAATAAAGACCTTAACTAAGAACAGATACTATAAAACTCTTAGAGGGTAATATAAGCAAAACACTCTTTGACATAAATTGCAGCAAGATTTTTTTTGATCTGTCTCTTATTGCAATGCAAATAAAAATAAATGGGACCCAAAAAACTCATGAGCTTTCAATGACAAAGGAAACTAGAGACAAAAAAAATCACAACAAACAGAATGGGAGAAATTATTTAATAATGGTGCAACCAACATGGATTAATCTCTAAAATTAAAAACAGCTCATGCAATTCAATATCCAAAGCAAACAAACAACACAAGATAAAAATGGGCAAAAGAGCTAAATAGACATTTTTCCTAAGAAGATATACAGATGGCCAAGAGTCACATGAAAAGAGCTCAATATCACTAATTCTTAGAGAAATGCAAACCAATGAGACACTTAGTGGGAAGTCTCATAACCTCTTGAGTTCCCACCAAGAGGTTGCGATTAGGGGGACTCAATCCCAAACTCCCAATCTATCTCTCCCCCTAACCGTAACCTCATGGTAACAATAACTTTGTTCTCTAAGTCTGTGAGTCTGTTTCTGTTTTGCAAATAACTTCATTTATATCATCTTTAAAAGTTATGTTCCATATATGAGTAATATCATATGATATTTCTGTTTCTCTGGCTTATTTCACTTAATATGATTATCTCTAGGTCCACCCATGTTGCAGCAAATGGCATTATTTAATGCTTTATAATGGCTGAAGAATAGCATTGTGCATATGTAACACATCTTCTTTATCTATTCCTCTGTCAATTAACAATTTGGTTGATTTCATGTCTTGGCATCCATGTATACACTGCTATATTTAAAATAGATAGCCAATAAACATTTTTAGTAATCATACTCAAATAAAGACTGAATAGCCAAAACAATCTTTATAAAGCAGAAACAAAGCCAGAAGCATCAATCACACTTCTTGATTTCAAAATATATTACAAAGTTATAGTAATTAAAACCATATGGTGCTAGCATAGACACGTTGTTGTTTAGTCACTAAGTTGTGTCCAATTCTTTTGCAACCCCATGGACTATAGTATGCCAGGCTCCTCTGTCCATGGTATTTCCAAGTCAAGAATACTGGAGTAGGTTGTCATTTCCTTCTGCAGGGGATCTTCCTGATCCAGAAATTGAACCTGCGTCCCCTGCATTGGCAGGCATATTGTTTGCTACTGAGCCACCTGGGAAGCCCAGAGAGACACATAGACCACTGTAACTGAATAGAGTCCCAAAGTAAACTTACATATATATGGTTAATTGATCTTTGACAAGGAAGCAAAGAATATCCAGTGTGGAAGGATAATTTTTTCAACAAATGTTGTTGAGAAAATCAGACATCAAGAAAAAAAAAAAAAAAAAAAACCTGAATGAAACTGGACCTCTATTTTGCATCACACAAAAAAGTCACCTCAGAATAAGTTAAAGATTTAAACATTCGTGCTGAAGCTGTAAACATCATAGCTGAAAATATAGGGGAAATACTTCTTGGCAATGATATTTTGCTATGATTTTTGTATATGACAGCCAAAGCATAGGCAACAAAAGGAAAAATAGAAAAGTGGAACTACAGTAACTAAAAAGCTTCTGCACAGAAAAATAAACAACATTAAAATACAGCCTGTTGAATGGAAGAAAATATTTATGAATCATTTATTCAATAAAGCTTGATATCCAATACCTGATGTGCAGAATTGACTCATTAGAAAAGACCCTGATGCTGAGAAAGGCTGAAGGTGGAAGGAGAAGGGAATGGCAGAGGATAAAATAGTTGGATGGCATCACCAACTCAATGGACATGAGTTTGAGCAAGCTCCAGGAGTTGGTGGTGGACAGGAAAGCCTGGTGTGCTGAAGTCCATGGGATTGCAAAGAGACAGACACAAATGAGTGACTAAACTGAACTTCCATAATATATAAGGAATTTCTGCAAGTCATTGGGGAAAAAAGCAACAAATATCCAGGTTTAAATATGGGCAAAGGACTTGATTAGGCATTTCTTCAAACAAGATGCACAAATGGTCAACACCTATATAAAAATATGCTCCACTTCACTACTCATCAAGGAAATGGAAATCAAAATCACAGTGAGATGCAACTTCATACCTAGTAGTTTTGTCTATTATAAAAATAATAATAGCAAATGTTGGTGAGGATATGAAGAAAAGAAAACACTTGTTTCCAGGCGGTGGGGTTGTAAATTGGTGCAGCCACTGAGTTTCTTTTAAAACTTGAAAATAGAAGTACCATAATTTCCATCAATTCCACTTCTGTGTATCTAAAAGAATTTAAAATAATTATAAATAGAGATAATCAAAATGCACATCATTGGTGTATGAATAAGTAAGTTGTTATCTATGTATAGAATAGAATACAATTACAAAGTCAAGAGAAATTACATACATATATAAATATATATAATAAATTGAGCAAAGTAGAAACAAAATTATTCTTATATACCACAGCAACATTTGTGTAACTTATACATAGAAACAAGGTTTCTATGCATTTTAGGTGACATAAGTTCAGCTCAGTTCAGTCACTCAGTCATGCCTGACTCTTTGTGACAACATGGACTGCAGCATGTCAAGCCTCCCTGTCCATCACCAACTCCCAGAGTTTACTCAAACTCATGTCCATTGAGTCGGTGATGCCATCCAACCATCTCATCCTCTGTCATCCCCTTCTCCTCCCCCCTTCAATATTTCCCAGCATCAGGGTCTTTTCAAATGAGTTTAGGTAACATATATGCATATAAAAACACATATGAAGTTAATTGGGTACCTGAAAAAGTAAGAAGAGTAGAATTGGGATATCACAAAGATGGAATCCCCCCTAAAAAAAAAAAAAAAGAGCCATTTTGTAGAGTATTGGTTATAGCTTGCTATGAATATAGAGGGTCAAAAAGTCAATTCTATGCACCAGGTCAAAAACAAGAAAAAACAGTTCTTACTGATGAACTTTATAAGAACATTTTTTCTGTGACTTTGTTGTGTGGAAATCAGAATGCATTAGATTAAAGAGACTAATGTGAAGTGAGACTTCTTTCCTACATAGTTATCAATATAAAGGAAGTGAGCTATCAAAGAAGTTCAAGAGATAAGGGTTAAGGAGAAAAGTCTAGAGAGGGTATATTAAGTGATATTCTTCAAGTAGTTGATATATGAATAGAAGGGTATTGGTTGAAGAGATGCAGTTAAGCTGAAAGAACTAAGACATGGATGTGGAAAACTCAAACTCTGTACAATGGTGTTGGGTTGAATCTCGGCAATAGAGTTGCAAAGAATAGCTTTTTAGCTTTGCCAGGCAAAGGAGGCTCATGCCTCAAAAAACTGAGTCTCAACCTGGGGGAATTTGGTGAGGAGTTTTACAGCAATGGTTCAGGGCAAGGTTGCTGGTAAAGATCAAGGTATGTCCAGGGCCTGAACTCTTTTAATTTGGTCTCACGTAGTCTCCTCCCTTGTCTACATCTTCTCCCTTGCCTGATTAGCAACTCTTTGAAACTGCCCTTTGGAACTCAGGGAAGGTCATGGAGGCTGGAATCTATTCCCTACAAGCAAGAATCAAGGGACATAGAAAGGCTTCCATGCTCAGGAGCTTCATGGGGTTCTGCTCAGTTACATGAGCAGCTGGTTCTTAAAAAGAGGCTCCCAAGGAGATAGGAAGGTATGGGAATCCAGATTCTGTTGAAAAATTGGTCCCAAATGCTATTGGGAATTCCCAAAAAAAATGGTCCCCAAAAGAGCTTTGTTGGTTTCATTGGATCTTCTGGAATATACATTGTGTATATGGCCTCTCTCCACCTTTTAAAATGTATATGTGAAACACTTTATCTCAAAGAAATGGATTATCAAGGAGCTTGTTAAATTTCAGATTCTTGACTCTTAACCCTTGGGAGTTTAGATTCAGCTGAGTGCATCTTGGGAATCTATATTTTTATCAAGGTCTCTGAGTGATTCCTACGCTTCTCTAATTTAGTAACACTCATTTAGGACACAAGTGAAGAGAATGTTCTTGGGCAGAAGAAAGAACACTTATTTTGAGACACAAAAAGATATAAGGGTGGATGTAGATTCAGAGACATTTAATGGCTAAGCAAGGTTAGTCTCTGGACATGTCACCTAAGAGAAGTGGGGAAAACATGTGTAGTATTTAGAAGCATGACTCCAGAGCCTAGAAAGAATGTTCTAGTGTAACAGTGATTGACATTGTTTTAAAAAGGCCCTCTCCCCAGATCAGGGAAGTTCTTAAACTCAAAGAGTAAGGTGGCTACAACTTTGATATGAATTGACCCATAATGCTATAGAAGCTGAATCTCCAAGATTCATCCAGAGCAGCAGAGTGGAAGCAATTAGGATTAAGCAGTTGTCATAGAGCTTGCCACAATTGGAGAGCAATAAGAAATACAGCAAAGAAAGGAGAATGAGTCAGGACTTCTCACTGGGTGAACCTGTATGAGGGGAACTATGAGGGTGAAGTGGAGAGATTTCACCAAGCAGGAGACTGATAGAAAATCTACCAGCTGGAAAGAAACCTCCATTCTGTGTCTCCTTTCTGTGACTTTCTGTGCTTTATTTCTGTTTAATCCTGTTGTTCTCTACATTGTCACCCATACAATTCCACTTTACACATGAGCTCATTTTTCAACAATTATTTCAAGCATTATCTTCTGTGAGGCTTCCCGATTCCCAGAGGTAGGTGCTTTCTTTCTCTACATTCCAAAGGATTATGTTTACTCTTACTATTGTAGTATATGCCACATTGCCTCATTTCCCCCCAGTAGTGTTAAAAGATAAAATGATAAAAGACACATTATCATTTTGCAATAAATAACCACCAACTAGTTAATAAAGTAATAAGTAATGATGGGAATCAATATTTCTACACCAAGAATTAAGACAGGTCTACAGATGTTCACTTTCAATTAGCCAGGAAACATGAAAGTCAACAGATATAATTTTACCCCAGGTAATTTAAAAGTACTTAAAATGTTCCTAAAATCTAGTGGGATAGGCTTGCTTGTCCTGGGTGAAAGTATTTAAGGAAACTGAATTTCAAGATAATTCTACTGCCTGTTTTTTTAGATATCAATAAACTGCAAAATCCTGAGTGGGAAATGGGTTAATTTTAAAGATAGAAAGCAGATGATTTGAGTCTAGCTGAGCATCATCTTCCTGGAATGTCCCATCATGTCATCTAGCCTTATTCTCCCAGAATATTTACCACATGTGTATATTTCTATACAATTGTAATTAACTTACATATGATATATACTTTCCAGTACAATCGCCATGATTATATGTTGTACTTATGGGAAATCTCCCCAAGGGTATCTAGGTCATGTTTTTACACAAGAGATGTGAAATCACAGAATGTTAAGAAACGTATAACACAAAAGTCTTATTTTGCAAAAGAGAAAATTGAGCCTCAGAGACATAAACTTGTTTCATATTACATATTTTTTTAAACAATGAGTCATTGAATCATCATTTATCAACATGTATCAACTTAATATTCAAAAGTATAGAGATGTAGGATATAAAGATGAATAACACAATCCCTGACATCAAGAATTTCACAATTTTCTTGGGAACAGACACATACATAGCAGTATAATGCCAGTGAAGTGTATATTTTGGTTTAAACCTTTGGAGAAAAGTTTGAAAATATATAAGCTTTTTAAAAATGACTTTGATTCTTCAATTCTACTCCTAAGAATTAATCCTGTGAAAAATAAGCTTGGATGTAAGCAAAGAATTAGCTATAAATTGTTCTTTTTTTCTTTTTTCTAAATAATAGCATTGCTATGAGAATGTCACTAGTTTTCAGAATAAGCTATGGTTTATGATATGTGGAATTCCTTGTTATCATTAAAATATATGTTGAAGAAGAATATTAACATGGTTCACAAAATATTGTTGAGAAGGCAAAAGAATAGATACCACTGCAGTTTATATTTCATTAACCTATTTTTAAAAAGTTCTGCCTGAGTTCATTTATGCTTTGGGAAAAACAAACAAACAAACAAACAAACAAACAAACAAAAACCTCTCAGAATACTGGTACTGGGTATCTCCAAATGGTAAATTAAGGATACTGCTCTTTTTTTTCTTTTTTTTCCTTTTGGTTCCTCTTGGATGTATTTTCTAAACATTTTACATTTTAAATTCTCTTTAAAATATTAAAGAAGAAGTTACTTCTAAAGAAATAAGTTATCTGGATATCAAGGCAGTATACTTCAGTTCTGAATATCTGGATCTGTTTACATGGAACCAAGGATGGGAAGGTCTGGCCTGTACTGAACAGTTAATCAAAGTGCTACACCTTGTGGGAGAAACATAGCTTCTTAAAGGACATATATAGTCTACAGAGGCACAGAAAGAGGGAAAAGTCAGAGAATGAACACTTCCTGAATCACTGAACCACTGGACATAAGCAGTTTTTTTGTTTGTTGTTTTTTTTCACTGAACTGTCAAATTGAGCGTTTTGTGTAAATACATTTTTAAATCTTATGGAGGGATGTCTAGAACAAGTATCTTTTCTAAGTTTTCATAAGGAAGAAACAAGAAACAAGTAAATACAGAATCAAAGGTGCTGTCAAAGCATTTCCAGAGCATGTGAGTGCACAACTTGATTTATTCTCTTCTGCTAGCCTGAGCTGTTGCTACTCCTCCCCATGTTCTCCCTGTTTGTAGCCTCCAAGGAGGTCCCAAATCACTAAGTCTGTTAAGACTGGGTGTGTGCTGTTATAGGTCCTATCTTTAAAAATGGCAGTTCAGAGTAAGGTGCCTACTCTTTATTCCACAGAACAGCAAGTTCCACAGAACATTCCAATCTCCAGTCATCCAGGGTAGACAGATATTTACTGGTTATTAGATCTTGCTAATCTCTCTTCTCAACACAGAGCTTTCAATCTATTATGGAGGCATCAGCATGACATCAAAGGGTCAACTGAGACAAATTCAATGGGAACACTACACCAAGGTCAACGTGAAAACAATATTTACCTGACAAAGACCTTCAGGCACTCAGGCAGATTAAATTAGAACAGGAATGAGTACATGTCTCTTCTCTATTTATTTAGTTGGCAGAACATGTTTTATTTTATATGGATCACATAGCCATCATTGAAAATGTGATCTATTCTCAAAGTGTCACAACTTGTGGGAGAAATCTGGCTTCTTAAAGGACATAGTGTAGTCTACAGGGGCACAGAAATAGGGGAGAGGCAGAGAATGAACATTTCCTGAGCATCTTTGTGAATCCCATACAACTCTTCACTTTGAATTCTCAGTTATCTCAATTCTGAACACTTTTTGGAAGTTATTATCATTCCCATTTTGTAGATGAACAAATTTAAGGTTGAGTTTCTGAGGGTTTACAAAAATAAATCCATGTTTGGTTAAGTGACAGTGACATATTTCAGACCCAGGTTTATCAGACACCAAAGCCTATGACTTTTCTAAACCCTTCTATTATTTCTGAAGGTCAGACAGAATGAATGTCACAGTGTCATGTTAAATCAAAAAGGAGGCAGAGAGGTCAAGTGACAAAGATAGTATACTTGACATTTAGACATTGAAAAACCTACAAAGTTGTCACAAACCTTCCTATCTTAATATCAGCAGATATCTCTGGAAGATGCTAACTTCAAAACAGGAGGAGATTATAATCAAGTTACAGCACCTTTGTAGGCAGCTACTCAGTGGGACTGAAACTCAGCAAAGTCGAGGTGCAGGTGGTCATTGCCTAGGGTATTGAGTGGGCCTGTTACTTCAAGATGGGCAGAGCACTGTTGGCTGTGGTGGGAATCCAGTACCCAGGAGATTCAGCCTAGACCAGGCTTGCTCCATACCCTCTCCATGCGACTGGCCCACTCCTAACTTCCCCTAACTTTTCTCTACAAGCTTCTGATTTTGAGTCTGCCTCAGCTCTGGCTTTAGTGATTTATAGGCCCTGAGTCTACCAACAGAGACTTGTTTCTTTTGCAGGGAGTGGTGATGGGATGAGTTTGTCTCTTACTTTCTAATTTAGAGACTCAGGACTGAGCTCATGGTAACCAATTCTTTAGTGACCTCCAACATGTAGCTTCTCCTCTCATAAGTTGTTCTCCTTGAAGCCCATTTGGGTTCCAACCCTCTGCAAACCACCCCCCCCTCCTTCTTTTTTTCAGGCACTCAGGATCAGGCTGTACTTTATAGGGCTCTATATGACAGAACCACTAAGAGAACCACAGGAGAAACACTAAGTCGCAGCCCTCTAGGATTGAACATCTCACTTAAACTTCCCTTTTCCATGCCCCCTTCCTTTAGACCCTACAATACTACTGGTTATAGTTAAAAATAGTAAATCATGGAATTTAAACTTTCACCTTAGAAATTAATGCAGATCAATCTCAAACCTCTGGCAATTTAACTATTTCCCCCATTCAACAATAATTATTTGAAAGCTAGATCTGTTGAATCAAAATCAGCCTCTCATTGGTCCCAATTCTGCCTTCTGAGATTCTGCAGCCCACAGGAAGGTAATGTTAAGGGATACTTAAAAGAACTGGTGCCCTGAATGAGATTGTTAAGAGTGGTTTCTTGTAGGAGGAAGTATAGCATAAGAGCAAGATCCAGGCAAGCCTCAGCCAGGAGTCACCTTTGAATTCCCTGGGATCCCTTTTGCTCTGTTGGGTGATGTTTGGAATCTCTGTTCTTCACATGAAATGAGCCAGGAATAGGCAGGTCTCCAGCTCCAGGCTGCAAATCCTCCGAGGACAGCTTCCATTGTCAAATCTTTAGAGAGGATGGACTGCATAAGAAGAAAATCTCACACTTCAGAATGGTCCCACTCAAGCTGTCAAACAGACGTAAAGCCCTGGCTGGAAGAAAGAGGTAGAAGTAAATTCTTTGTGAGTTTTGTTTTTAACAACTGGATTTCAAATAAGCAGATGTAAATTATATAAGGCTTTGTAGAACATTTAATACATTTTATCAATGCAGAAACAAATAATAGGGACACTGTGTATTAGATAAAACTGACTACAGCTCCTCATCTGTTGGGTGCTAGTTCATTGAAAATACAGTGCCCATAGGCTCAGCAAGGGCTTCCCTGGTGACTCAGACAGTAAGGAATCTGCCTGCAATGCAGGAGACCTGGGTTCGATCCCCAGGTTGGGAAGATCCCCCAGAGGAGGACATGGCAACCCACTCCAGTATTCTTTCCTAGAGATTCCCCATGGATAGAGCAGCATGGTCAGACAGCACTGAGTGATGAACCACAACATAGGCTCAACAAAGAGCAAGTTAACCCTTTGGGTCCTAGTGACTAAATTCTATAGGTATATCAGATCTACTTTTTCTGATACCTAAATCTCCAGGCTTTTGGGACTTAAGCCTGCTTTTTCTATTAACTCAAGTGGATAAATCCTCTACTGGCCAGGAACCAAGTGTAGCCACTCTTGGGATCAGGGACCTGGCCAGTATAGGATGTATTCACTTGTGGTAATAGAGCAGGCTTTGTAGACAGGCAGACTTGAGTTTGAATCCTGATTTTATCACGTATTAGTTGTGTGCCCTTGGTAAAATTATTTAACCTCTTATTTTCTTCCATCTGGAAGAGATAATTGCAAAAGTGGAGATAATTCTCTAACCCATAGAAGTGTTGCCAAGGATAAAATGGGATCATCTTTACAAATACTGTATATTATAGTAGTTGTTCAGTGACTTTTTGTCCCCTTTCCCTTTATTGCTTATATTTTTCTTGCTTTCAGCTCTTTCTCTAGAGCTCTTCCTCTAGGGTGTGGAATAAGGACATATCAGAGAGTGCTTTTGTAAAGCACTTTCTCCACTTCCTGCTTTTTGGGAACTTTGCTTCTGCCTCATGCTATTGCTTCCTCTTTTGACGATTTTGATCTTCATCATCAAAATGAACCAGAGAACATGGAAGAAGCAAAACTCAAATCCATCTGCTCAGTTCTTTATATGCATAACTTTTGGAAGGAAGCTAAAAGATATTAATGGAAATGAGTATGTTTGCGGCTTTTATTTGTGATGCATCTATTCCAGACAGTACAGAAGAGGAATCAAACGTGATGATTTAGATGAATTTGTGGGGGAGAAATTGGTCTTACCATCCTATTCCTCCGCCATCTTAGGACCTCCTCAAAACTGGAGCCGATTATACAGAGTGAAGTAAGCCAGAAAGAAAAACACCAATACAGTATGCTAATGGATATATATAGAATTTAGAAAGATGGTAATGATAACCCTGTATGTGAGACAGCAAAAGAGACACAGATGTATAGAACAGTTTTTGGACTCTGTGGGAGAGGGAGAGGGTGCGATGATTTGGGAGAATGGCATTGAAACATGTATAATATCATATAAGAAACAAATCGCCAGTCTAGGTTCGATGCAGGGTGCAGGATGCTTGGGGCTGGTGCACTGGGATGACCCGGAGGGATGGTGTGTGTGTGGGCGGGGGAGGTGGGAGGGGAGATCGGGATTGGGAACATGTGTACACTCGTGGCAGATTCATGTTGATGTGTGGCAAAACCAATACCATATTATAAAGTAAAATAATAATAATAATAAATTAAAATAGAAAATAATTAATTAATTAATTTTAAAAATGAAAAAATAAATTAAAAAAGTGATGCTTTCCTTCCAGGGCCCAGCTGTCCAATGAAGGAGTTGTACATGTTGGTGAGTAATTTTAGGAACATGATAAATGTTATAAACAAGATGTTCCAGGTCATCAGATCATTAGAATCTAGAGAGTCTGCTTCTCTCTCTCTCTCTCTGCTTCTCTTTCTCTCTCCCTGTCTCTCTTTATTGTAGATTCAGAGGGTTCCTGTATTGTCACTGTTTAAATAATAACTTACTATGAGTCTGAAAACATCATAACTTACTATGAGTCTGAGAAGGACATCAGCCTTAAGTTCTCTTTAAGTTTTGCTACTAGTGAATTACAATGTGGTTGAGAACTTAATGGCAATTTGCTATTGTTAGCAAAGAATGACAGGTGTGGAGATAATTTTGAATTATGTTAATGTTTTGAGGAACAAATGAGCTCCTGTTGACATAATATCTGGTTTAAATAATGGATTACAATGTATTAAGTTTCAGTGCCCTGGTGGAAAACTCAAATCTTAAGAGCAAGAGCTGTTCTTGTGAGATCTGATACCCCTAAAGACTCCACCAGAAAATTACTAGAGCTAATCAATGAACATAGTAAAGTTGCAGGATATAAAATCAACACTCAGAAATCCCTTGCATTCCTATACACTAATAATGAGAAAATAGAAAAAGAAATTGAGGAAACAATTCCATTCACCATTGCAATGAAAAGAATAAAATATTTTGGAATATATCTACCTAAAGAAACTAAAGACTTATATTTAGAAAACTATAAAGCACTGGTGGAAGAAATCAAAGAGGACACTAATAGATGGAGAAATATACCATGTACATGGGTTGGAAGAATCAATATATGAAAATGAGTATACTACCCAAAGCAATCTATAGATTCAATGTAATCCCAATAACAGAGCTAGAACAAATAAGTTCACAATTTGTATGGAAATACAAAAAAACTCGAATAGCCAAAGCAATCTTGAGAAAGAAGAATGGAACTGGAGAAATCAAGCTGCCTGACTTCAGGCTCTACTACAAAGCCACAGTCATCAAAACAGTATGGTACTGGCACAAAGACAGAAATATAGATCAATGGAACAAAATAGAAAGCCCAGAGATAAATCCACACACCTATGGACACCTTATCTTCGACAAAGGGGGCAAGAATATACAATGGATTAAAGACAATCTCTTTAACAAGTGGTGCTGGGAAAACTGGTCAATCACTTGTAAAAGAATGAAACTAGATCACTTTCTAACACCATAAATAAACTAACAAAAATAAACTCAAAATGGATTAAAGATCTAAACATAAGACCAGAAACTATAAAACCCCTAGAGGAGAACATAGGCAAAACACTCTCTGACATAAATCACAGCAGGATCCTCTATGACCCACCTCCCAGAATTCTGGAAATAAAAGCAAAAATAAACAAATGGGACCTAATTAAAATTAAAATCTTCTGCACAACAAAGGAAACTATAAGCAAGGTGAAAAGACAGCCTTTTGAATTGGAGAAAATAATAGCAAATGAAGCAACTGACAAATAACTGATCTCAAAAATATACAAGCAACTCCTGCAGCTCAATTCCAGAAAAGTAAACGACTCAATCAAAAAATGGGCCAAAGAACTAAATAGACATTTCTCCAAACAAGACATACAGATGTCTAACAAACACATGAAAAGATGCTCAACATCACTCCTTATCAGAGAAATGCAAATCAAAACCATAATGAGGTAACATTTCACGCCAGTCAGAATGGCTGTGATCCAAAAGTCTACAAGCAATAAATGCTGGAGGGTGTGGAGACAAGGGAACCCTCTTACACGGTTGGTGGGAATGCAAACTAGTACAGCCACTATGGAGAACAGTGTGGAGATTCCTTAAAAAACTGGAAATAGAACTGCCTTATGACCCAGCAATCCCACTGCTGGGCATACACACTGAGGAAACCAGAATTGAAAGAGACACTTGTATCCCAATGTTCATTGCAGCACTATTTATAATGGCCAGGACATGGAAGCAACCTAAATGTCCATCAACAGATGAATGGATAAGAAAGCAGTGGTACATATACACAATGGAGTATTACTCCGCCATTAAAAAGAATACATTTGAATCAGTTCTAATGAGGTGGGTGAAACTTGAGCCTATTATACAGAGTGAAGTAAGCCAGAAAGTAAAACACCAATACAGTATGCTGCTGCTGCTGCCGCCAAGTCACTTCAGTCTTGTCCGACTCTGTGCGACCCCATAGATGGCAGCCCATCAGGCTCCACCATCCCTGGGATTCTCCAGGCAAGAACACTGGAGTGGGTTGCCATTTCCTTCTCCAATGCATGAAAGTGAAAAGTGAAAGTGAAGTTGCTCAGTTGTGTCCGACTCTTAGCGACCCCATGGACTGTAGCCTACCAGGCTCCTCCATCCATGGGATTTTCCAGGCAAGAGCACTGGAGTGGGGTGCCATTGCCTTCTCCACCAATACAGTATACTAACGCATATATATGGAATTTAGAAAGATGGTAACAACCCTGTATGTGAGACAGCAAAAGAGACACAGATGTATGGAACAGTCTTTTGGACTCTGTGGGAGAGGGAGAGGGTGCGATGATTTGGGAGAATGGCATTGAAACATGTATAATATCATATAAGAAACGAATCGCCAGTCTTGGTTCGATGCAGGGTGCAGGATGCTTGGGGCTGGTGCACAGGGATGACCCGGAGGGATGGTGTGGGGGGGTGGGGGTGGAACGGGGGTTCAGGATTGGGAACACGTGTACACCCGTGGTGGATTCATGTTGATGTGTGGCAAAACCAATACAATATTGTAAAGTAAAATAATAATAATAATAATAATAAATCCCAAGAGTTCTCTTTTTTTTCTTTTCATTAAGAAGGAGAAACATAAGTTTCTTTGGATTATCTAATCAAATTCCTAAGAATAAAAGTATTGCACTTGAAAGATCTTTATAAATCAACATAACAATGCCAAAATGTACCCTGCGATGCAAAAATCATATAAATTATGACTTCTTTTTAGAATATCTGTCTGTTTTTTATATTTGGTTTCTTGATGTTAATAATGATCATGAACTTATTTGAAAGAAAATATGCCTATGTTTCTAGTAATATGAATCAAATAGACCCCATTTTCTTTAACCCACCAAACCTGAGTGTGCAGTGGCCATCTCTCTTTTTCCTGTGGCAATCCTCTGACCTTTTAACACTGATGTCAGGTGAAGATTGATTTTATATCACCTGTCTTGATATCTTGCCTTCATAATATCAAATAATCCATGAAGTCTGTGTATATTTCTTAAGTGCTTCAGATGTTCAAACCATCTACTTCCCTTTTCTGTGATACAAAATCATTAAAAATAGAGAGGGAGGTTTGGAGAAAGGAAAGGTAGGCTGGATTAGAATCCCACTATACATTGGAAATTTATGAGAATTTCCATTGGACAGGTGCCTTCTGTGTGCTGGGAAGTTTCCAGATATGTTTTAAAAATTGACCATATACTATAAAGTAGGAGTTTGTTCTCAAGTTATGAGGGCAGAAACTGAGGCTCACAGAGATTAAAAGATTCATAAAAGTTTTCAGTATTAGTGGTGGCTAGATGGGGATATGGGCTTCACAGGTGGTTCAGTGGGTAAAGAATCTGCGTGTGGTGCAGGAGACCTGGCTTTGATTCCTGGGTCAAGAAGATGCCCTGCAGGAGGGCATGACAACCCACTCTAATATTCTTGCTGAGGAATCTCATGGACAGAGAAGCGTGATGGGCTACAGTCCAAAGGGTCGCAAAGAGTCAAACATGACTGAAACGACTGAGCCTGTACTCTATACTTAAGTTTGTCTGGTTCCAAATCTGCTACTGAAGTTGGACATGAGTATGAGCAAATTATGGGAGATAGTAAAGGACAGGTAAGCCTGGCATGCTGCAGTTCATAGGGTCTCAAACAGTTGGACATGACTTAGCAACTGAATAACGAAAACTAAAGTTGGTCTGAATTAGCAAAGCAGGGATTCATCATCAAGCTGGTTTTAGAAAAGGCAGAGGAACCAGAGATCAAATTGCCAACATCCTCTGGATCATCAAAAAAGCAAGAGTTTCAGAAAAACATCTATTTCTGCTTTATTGACTATGCCAAAGCCATTGACTCTGTGGATCACAATAAACTGTCGAAAATTCTGAAGGAGATGGGAATACCAGACCACCTGACCTGCCTCTTGAGAAGCTTATATGCAGGTCAGGAAGCAACAGTTAGAACTGGACGTGGAACAACAGACTGGTTCCAAATAGGAAACGGAGTACGTCAAGGCTATAAATTGTCACCTTGCTTATTTAGCTATGCAGAGTACATCATGAGAAAGGCTGGGCTGGAGGAAGCACAAGCTGGAATCAAGATTGCTGGGAGAAATATCAATAACTTCAGATATGCAGATGACACCACCCTTATGGCAGAAAGTGAAAAGAATTAAGGAGCCTCTTGATGAAAGTAAAAGAGGAGAGTGAAAAAGTTGGCTTAAACTCAACGTTCAGAAAACGAAGATCATGGCGTCCAGTCCCATCACTTCTTGTTAAATAGATGGGGAAACAGTGGAAACAGTGGCTGATTCTTTCTGGGCTCCAAAATCACTGCAGATGCTGACTGCAGCCATGAAATTAAAAGACAGTTACTCCTTGGAAGGAAAGTTATGACTCACCTAGACAGCATATTCAAAAGCAGAGACATTACTTTGCCAACAAAGGTCCGTCTAGTCAAAGCTATGGTTTTTCCAGTAGTCATGTTTGGATGTGAGAGTTGGACTATAAAGAAAACTGAGTGCCAAAGAATTGATACTTTTGAACTGTGGTGTTGGAGAAGATTCTTGAGTGTCCTGTAGACTTCAAGGAGATACAACCATTCCATCCTAAGGGAGATCGGTCCTGGGTGTTCATTGCAAGGACTGATGTTGAAGTTGAAACTCCAATACTTTGGCCACCTGATGCCAAGAGCTGACTCATTGGAAAAGGCTCTGATGCTGGGAGGGATTTGCAGGCAGGAGGAGAAGGGGAAGACAGAGGGTGAGATGGTTGGATGGCATCACCGACTCGATGGACATGGGCTTGTGTGTACTCCGGGAGTTGGTGATGGACAGGGAGGCCTTGCTTGCTGTGGTTCATGGGTTCACAAAGAGTCGGAAACGATTGAGCGACTGAACTGGACTGAACTGAGGGGCTCATCAGTATGATCCAGCTCATGATGTTTGTTTTGTTTTGTCTGGTCAGCACGTGGATATGCTCTCTCTGGTTAGCCCTTCTTACTCTCTTTTGAACTATGGTGTTGGAGAAGACTCTTGAGAGTCCCTTGGACTGCAAAGAGATCCAACCAGTCCATTCTAAAGGAAATAAGCCCTGGGTGTTCTTTGGAAGGAATGATGCTAAAGCTGAAACTCCAGTACTTTGGCTACCTCCTGCGAAGAGATGACTCATTGGAAAAGACTCTGATGCTGGGAGGGATTGGGGGCAGGAGGAGAAGGGGACGACAGAGGATGAGATGGCTGGATGGCATCACTGACTCGATGGATGTGAGTCTGAGTGAACTCCTGGAATTCGTGATGGACAGGGAGGCCTGGCATGCTGCGATTCATGGGGTCTCAAAGAGTTGGACATGACTGAGCAACTGAACTGAACTGAACTGAACTCTCTTATATCCTGATGTGCATTCACACACACACACACACACACACACACACACACACACACACACTATATATATATATAAACACACATTTATATATAACTCATAGATTTATTTTCTATCCTTGGTTTCTAGAAACATTTATAGTTTGTGATCTCTCTCCCTGGTATAATGAATTATTGTGCGTTTTGGTGCAAGACAAGTGGAGCATTTTAGTCTAGGCCTAACCAATTACTAACAATAGATGTGCTTTGGGCAAGACTTTAGCCCAATTCCACCACACAAGTGGAAATAGCCAACCCTAGGTTGCAGAGCTATTGTAAAGATGAAAACACATGTAAAGTGCCTGGTATTTGGTAAATATTAGTGCCCTCCATGATCTCTCCCCACCCTCATCAGCATCTTTTGTGAAATCACTTTGAAAATTCTCCACTGTTAGTTAGTTCTAATACTGATTGTTCTGAGAAAAGTGTTGGTTGAGGCTATAATATCAATTGCTACAGTAAGGAAATATTAAACTAGAATTCTTCCTGCCTCCATGTCTACTGAGGTACAGAGTTAGAAGATACCAAGTGCAAAAGAGAATGTGAGAATAACCTTCATATTAATGTGCCATAATTTATAATAGAAATATTCAGTATTTCATTCACAATCCTTTTTCCCTTACCATACCAAAGATGTAAAAATGGGTCATAATAAGGAAAGGTGGGAAGATAGGTGAAAAGATATCCTAGGAGTTGGCTATCACTGTGTTTAATGTCTTTACTTCTTTCCCTTACTTCAACCCAATGGGGATGGTGGTTTGTGTGGCCCTTTGGAGAGCTAGATGTATATGTTACTGCAGAAGTTGGTGGGAAGGGCAGCTCTGTTTCTTTGGGTCTGATTTTCAGGCAGAATATCTAGTAGACAAGTCTGACAGACTGCTTTGGTGATAGAAGTAGAAGAGGGTTGCTCAGATCTCTTTAATCTGTGTTCCTCGATCTCATCTGGAGAAGGTTCATGAATGATTCTGATGGAGTAGACTGAGCCACACAGAGGAACTTAGAGCAGATGCTGCCAGTGCTTCATATATGTCACTCAGGCCCTTCCATTTCAGTGTGCTCCTAGTAACTCCAGTTCTAAAGACTTTTCTAGAACTGGAGAGGGCCACTCTGCCTGGGGTAGACCAGAAGTGTCAGGGAATTAATTCCTCCTTGGAGCAGTCTTAGAACAAGTTTGAATTGAAGTGTGAGCACAAAGTGTATTTGTATACCTACTAATACCACAGTTCTCTTGCTTCTAAGCTGGGATATTCCTGAGGCACGTGTTTGACACTCTGCCTTGTTCCCTGTGGACATAAATGTAATTCTAATGGCAGTTGGTTTTATGTTGTGCTCTTCACTGGTAGTTTCCTCCTCCCTCATTACCCTGCTCCTATTTCTCTGCAAGTCCCCAAAACTCTTTGCATTCAAATCCTCACCTAAGGGTCTACTTTTGGAGGAATTCAAACTAAGACAATGAGCACTAAAGAAGGTCAAAGGAAGAACACCCTTATGAAAGGATTCTGGAACTCACCAACCAAGTCACGAAAGGGGACCTGTTACTGGTGGTGATAGAGAGGTGATGATAATCCTTGGCAGGCTGAGCATCACAATTATAAGTATTCTCATCTATGGTGAATTGGAATGTAGTTTAAGCTTATACAGTATCTCAGCATTTTTTCGATATAATGGCAATGGTAATTATGAGGGCTGTGGAATTGGTTATTGTTGATTTTTAAGGGGAAAGAAATGACAAGTTCAATTCAACAACCACCAATTTATTCTCAGGATGAATCTCAGAAGACTTCAGATACAGCATTTGAAGAGACCATATTTCCTATAGCCAGAGGGCAGATCTAGCTAAAAATTGGATGCAGACCTGAGGGGAAAAGGTATAACTGTAAAGACAATTCTTAGCCATGCCAAGTCTCTTATGCTAAAATTGGGGCCTTGATAAGAAAGGACTGTGGCTCTGACATCTGAGATGGGGATATTTGTGGCAGATAAACTTGAAAACATTGAATTTGTATTCTCTTGAACACCTAGGCCTATAGAAATGGTTCACTCCTCATTGTTTTAGGATTATAGATTTTCTCATTGCAGACAAATCATAAGAGATATTATAAGACATCTCTTAATGAGATGATACTTACCTTCTTCAAAATTTACCTCTATCCCACTTATAGATTCTAGGATAATAACTAGGATTAGAAACTCAGCTTGAACTCTTGGAAAAATAATTTCCCTGCTCCAGGAAAAAAGGAATTATCTCAAAAGAGCTATAAGACTTGGGAAATAACAGAATCAGGAAAACATACTTGAAAGTGGACTTTGAGGGTTCCATTCAGCAGGGAGGACTATAAGACTGAAAACAAAGGACTTCAAAATGAGGGGATTCCCTACTCTTCAGGGACTTCAGTTTTAATGTACTGGGAAGGACTCTCCTGAGGTCCATGCTAAAATGCTGCTGGCATAGTTATTTGAAGCTTGGAAAATGATGGCCTGCATCAAATGAAATGCAATTGCTGTATAAATACTCAGCTCTTTTGCTCTTCAGATGGGAGATTTCTTGGATCAGTGTCAAACACTCTTTCCTAAGTTTTCTCTTAGTATTAAGCAGCAAAACCCTGACTAGATTCCTGGGCAGGGGAGGGGTGAAGAAATGTCACTGATGACAACTGAGCTAAGGGCTGAATGTCAGCATGTCAGGGAGGAGGTTCTCCATCTTGAGTCAACTTGGAGACCTATCAGGACTCAAGACTGTAAAGGTATCTTGGGAGAGAATCAGTCAGGGTAAAATTTTCCTATCCTGTTACCATTTTTCCTCCCCTTTGCTTTGAATTCAGAGATAAAAGAAACTATTTAGCAGTCTAGGGATAAGGAGGGAGGAAAAAAGAGGAGAAATGCAAGCCAAATATACGGAAATCAAGTCAAATACTAAGTTTATGGCTCTAGGCTTTCGTTTTAAAATAAGTACCTGAACTGGGAACTTCCACATGTATGAACTGGGTTTTACAGTTCTGAAAAGACAGAGGAACCAAGATCAAATTGCCAACATTTGTTGGATCAAAGAGAAAACAAGAGAATTCCAGAAAAACATCTGCTTCATTGACTACACTAAAGCCTTTGACTGTGTGTAACATGACAAACTGTGGACAATTTTTGAAGAGATGGGAATACTAGATCACCTTATCTTTCTCCTGAGAAACCTGATACAGGTCAAGAAACACCAGCTAGAACCAGACATGGAACAACTGACTGGTTCCAAATTGAGAAAAGAATATGTCAAGGTTGTATATTGTCATCCTACTTATTTAATTTATATGCAGAGTACATCATACAAAATGCCAAGCTGCATGAGTCACAAACTGGAATCAAGATTTCTAGGAGAAATAGCAACAATTTCAGACAGGCAAATGATATCATTTCACTCTAATGGCAGAAAGTGAAGAGGAGCTAAATAGCTTCTTATAAAGTTAAGACGTGGGCATTATGTCAGCAAACTTAAGGGCATTATGTCAGCAAGCTAAAACATTTTTTTCTTGTGCTTTTAACGTATCTCTTTACATGATCTGAGAGACGATTCAAGCCTTTAGAGAGAAATAGCTGAGGAAAAGGGGAAACATCTTCTTGGGATGAAGCTTTTCCTTATGGCGATGGTTTAATTGCAGATTCAAAAATCAGAAGGGAATTTCAGTGGATTAAGTGTATAGCTTCCGTAAACACATTTCAAGAAATTACCATTGTAACTTGATAAGATACGATTTATTTTATGTAAACATCATTGCAAAGCAAGGAGTAGAAGCTCAGCTAGATTTATTACTGTGCACGAGAGTAAGTACCTATCTCAGTTATTCTTTTTCTTTTCCTATATGAAGTTTGCTGAATGTACAAGAAGAGTTTATCACTTAGGGTATAGAAGTTTTTAGGGGGTGGGGGTGGGGCTCTGTCAGGCAATTACCTAGAAACAAAGATTGTCTTGGTTTGATCTGAAATGTAAAACTTGAAGCTATTCTTGAACTAACATGGAAAAGTAAAATGGCTATTGTTTAAAAAAATGATAGAACTATATTGTTGACAAGATATGAATTAAGTTTATTTTCTACAAACTGTTGTTGATGAAGACATGGATAATACGTTCATGTTTCTGAAAAGTAATCTGTACATGGCGGGAGGGAATAATAAATATTATTTCTAACCAAAAAAAAAAAAAAAAAAAGAGTGAAAGAGAAGAGTAAAAAAGCTGGCTTAAATCTCAGCTTGAAAACAAACAAACAAACAAACAAACAAACAAACATCATGGCATTTGGTCCCATCACTTCAGGCAAATTGATGGGGAAAAAGTGGAAACATGAAAGTTTTATTTGCTTGGATTCCAAAATCACTGTGGAAATTAACGGCAGCCATGAAATTAACAGACACTTGCTCCTTGGAAGAAAAGCTATGACAAACCTAGACAGCATATTAAAAAGCAGACACATTACTTTGCCAACAAAGGTCCTTATAGTCAAAGCTTTTTCCAGTGGTCATGTATGGATGTGAGAGTTGGACCATCAAGAAGGTTGAGCACTGAAGAATTGATGCTTTTGAATTGTGGTGCTGAAGCAGACTTTTGAGAGTCCCTTGAACAGAAGAGTAATCCAACCAGTCAATCCTAAAGGAAACCAACCCTAGATATTCCTTGGAAGGGCTGATGCTGATGCTGAAGCTGAAGCTGAAGCTCCAATGCTTTGGTCACCTGATACAAAGAGCTGACCCATTGGAAAAGACCCTGATGCTAGGAAAGGTTGCGAGCAAGAGGAGAAGGCTGACAGAGGATGAGATGGCTAGATAGCACCACTGACTCAATGGACATGAATTTGAGCAAACTCTGGGAGATAATGTAGGACAGGGAGACCTGGCATGCTGTAGTCCATGGGGTCACAGAGCCGGACACAACTTAGTGACTGAACAACAGCAGCAACAAGTTTTTCATTTTAAAATAAATCCAAGCTGTGAGGAAACAGAAAATATACAATTAATCAGTTTTTAAATTTTTATATCTTAGACTAGATAGTCTAATTACTGAATTGACATTATGTTCTGATTTAAAATTTATATTTTAAAAAATAAAAATAAAACCTTGACAGAATAAAAATAAATAAATAAAAGGATGTAGGAGTGTCTTTTAAATAAAAGTGATTCAAAACGTCCTGATTTTTCATTCAGTGGCATAAAAGATATTTCTGGAGAATATCTAAGTTCCAGTGAAACAAATAAACATACAAACATACTCATTTGATTATATGAAGTGTGCCTCTTCAACATGCTTCTTCAGCTACTTCATTATTGCTTTTGTCTGCTCCCAATATCTTCTGTTATAGTAATAAAAACATAGCTGACAGCAACTGATGTAGAGGAAAATTAACTTAGAGTACAGGAAGAAATCTAAGCTGTCTCATATATTCTTTTCTAGTCAGTCATACTTCAGGGTTGGTAACTCTCAGGCTCCTTTAAAGCCATATTCACATTGCTTCCTTTGTTTTCTTTTCAAGCATAAAATGATATATAAACAATGAAAAAAAATATAAGAGATGAAAGTTTGAAAACCATGGAGCCATTTGGCTTTCTTTCTTGATTTGCAAAACAAACACAATAATCTTTGCTTCATAATGAAGAAAGAAACAGGAGGAGTTGAGATGGCCACCCACAATGTGGAATAAGTCATTTACTATCACATGTTCCACTGGATTCTTCCAGAGCATTGAACATCATGCCCCCACCAACAGATCTGTGACCCGAGCCAAGTGTTTCTCTCTTGCTGTGAGCTTTTTGTGTCACAGAAAACAAAATACAAAGCTATACTCAAATCCTGCAAGATTACTTCCCCTTTCTTTGCATGAACCTTCATTTACCATGAAAGGTAACAATTTTGTTAGCACTATTTATTCCCTTCCAAACACTCTTGATTGATCCTTGGGACCTAATGTTTTTAAAAGTTGTTGCAGATTGATTTACTAGAGACTTCCTCACTCTACATCAGATCCTCTTTTGGCCAAATTCAATAATTCAGAGAAAACAGTAATTGGAATGGTCCTAAAATATGGGTAGGGTTCAAGATTCCCACCTCTTTCTTTGAATTATTGTCTCTGTAACTGTACAGAGAGAGGTTATATGTATAGGCCAGAGGTTCTCAACCACAGTAATTTCACACCCTCACCTCCATGACATTTAGTAATGTATAAAGATAAATTTGATTATCACAACTGGGGAGGGGTACTGAGAGTATCTAGTGGAACAAGAACTGGAATGCTGCTAAACATATGTGTTAGCCTCCTATTGTTGTGTAACACAGCAGCTCTAAGCAGCACTCATGTATTGTCTCAGAGCTCCATAGGTCAGAAATCTTGGAGAATTGGTAGGGGTGATCTAGCAGTTTCTCTGTTTAGAGTCTCACAGGGCTGAAATCAAGGTGTTGGCCAAGACGGGCTCTTATATGGAATCTCTGTGGAAGAATTCCTTTGTAAGATCATTCAGGTTGTTGGCAGAATTCAGCTCCTTGCTGTTGTAAGACTGATGTCCTCATTTCCCTGCTGGCTGTCAGACATTGTTAGAGCCTAATAGGCATCCGTATTAGTTAGCTTATGTCCCCTGCCATCCATAATAAATGCCATAATAGCATGTTGTTGTGAATTTGTGCTTTGAATTTGTTTTCCTCTTCTGTTACCAGCTAGAGAAAACTCTTTTTTAAAAGTGTTTACTTAACCAGATCAGGCCTATGTGAATAATCTTTATATTTTAAGGTCAACTTTATGGGAATTAATTAATCTCCAAAAAATCACTTCATAGTATTTAGATCGTTTTTGATTGAACAATGAGGGGGGCATAGCCAAGGCGGACCATCCTTAGAATTCTGCTTACCCCATGCCTAAGACAACAAAGAATTATCTGGCTCTAAATGCTAATATTGCCAAGATCAAGAAACTCTGGTTTAGGCATATCTTCTTGTGCATGGTGGAAATATTTTGTTTATCCTTCTTGTGAAAGACAGATTCACAGCCTATAGCACTTGAAAGAAGCATATGCCAGTGGGTTTCTGATCATGATCCAAAACTCATTTTGTCAGAGCTGTTGATCACAAAGATCTTAAGGGTTGCTTGATATCTGCTGGTCCTAATCCATCAACCTCTTAGCTTCACATCCATCAGTATACTTAGTTTACATTCTATTTTTTGACATGCATGGTATTTCATTTAAAATTGTTAGAAAAAAGAGGAGAATTAAACATTCTTTATCTTCGGCCAAATGACAAAAATGTGGACATATGTGTAATTAGAATACAGGTTCCTAATTACAGGGGCTTTTTTTTTTTTTTGGTCACTGATGTACTGAACACCTAGCACAATTTGAGGCACATGTTAGGCACAGAGTGAATATCCATTGGATGAATGAATTTCCCAGTCAAGGATAATGTAACAATAGGAATCTTGACTTTCTGTACAAATAACTCAGATTTAAATGGTTCTGAGACTTGAATGGAGAATGCTCTATTATGACATATAAAAGGATGAAGCATATACTTACACAGCTTGAGATCAGAAATGCCCTGATGGGTATATAAAGATATGTAGACTCGCAACCTTACTCAAAGTTAGAGAAGCCACCTGTTTTAAATTCCTACTCTAGGAAGAAATCTCCTGTATGACACCCCTGATGCGTCTAGTTTCTGTTTGAGTCCTAGACTGTGTCATGGGTTTTCCCCAATGGCTCAGTGGGTAAACAATCCACCTGTAATTGAGGAGACACAAGAGATTCATGTTCAATCCCCAGGTGGGGAAGATCCCCTGGAGGAGGAAATGGCAACCTATTCCAATATTCTTGACTAAAAAATTCCTTGAACAGAGGAGCCTCACAAGCTATTCATTTTATGGAGTCACAGAGTCAGACAGGACTGGGGACGCATGAACAGATGGTGTCACGGGAACTGGCCACTTTGGAATAGAAATCTTCTAAGAGCTTTTTCCCCCTGAATACTCCCTAAAAGAATTTTGGGGAAGCATTGACCCCTTTGCACATTGTAATTTGACATTGAAAACTTTTAAATTATAAGTTAACAGTTACAAAGAATGTAATTTCTGGTATATCCCATATCATGTAAGTATTTTAAATATATTTTGTTAAAACATCCAGACTGATAGTTTTAGTTCATTCAATTTGTGAATATGTCTTCCATATCTGTCATACAAATGCAGTTCAAACTGTCTATTCAAATAGACAAATCAGGCTTACTTTCTGTAAGAAAAATAATCCAAATTCATTTTTCAATTTAAATAAACTAGACTATTTGTATCCCTGTGACAACCATTTCATTTCTAAATTCTAATTCTAAGATAAATCAATATATAGATAGATATAGAACCTTAAAATGAGTCTGTCACCTGGATGAAAGAAGGCACTGTCCTATCAATATTTCTTACAGATGACCTTTCTGCTTTGCTGTCATTTCTTCAGGAGTTATACATCCTCAAAGTATTCCTTTGTTGGTTCCCCAAAGGATTGTACACCCTGAGAAATGCGTGACAGTAAGGCTGAGGAACAGGTTTGAACATAGGTTTTTCCTTAATACAATAAAGTAGGAGAAATACAAAGAGAGGTGACGTAGGATAAGTTTTAACCTCAGATAGATACATTTTGGGAAAAATTACACATAGAGGTTGAGGATTTGGGAAATGAGTCTTCTAAAACTATATATCCCCATAGATCCCTAGAAAAATCTTAATGTACTTCCAGGGACATAAGCCCCTCAGTTTGAAGACTGCTGGTTTACATGATAATCTGTTAAATAGTTAGAAAAAACTCTTTTAAATTATGAAATAGTGAACTGAAATATACTTCCTACCGTATATCTTGGACTTCCCTGGTTGCTCAGACAGTAAAGCGTCTGCTAACAATGTGGGAGACCCGGGTTCAATTCCTGGGTCAGAAAGATCTCCTGGAGAAGGAAATGGCAACCCACTCCAGTATTCTTGCCTGGAAAATCTCATGGACGAAGGAACCTGGTAGGCTACAGTCCATGACGTTGCAAAGAGCCGGACACAACTGAGCAACTTCACTTTGACCGTATATCTTTTCTTCTATGTTTCAGTTCTCTTTGAGTACCTAGAGCAGGACAAATTCATCTTCCATTGATGATGCTATAAACATTTGAAGATTGATTCTATGATGTATTCTTGATGTCTCCCCATCTCTAGGATTCATAATCCCAGTTTCTTGAATTGCTGATTGTCTATCCTTGATTTCATTCCCTTCACCCTTATATTTATCCTCTCATTAAAATACTCAAACTAATAAAAATTTTTCCTTAATTTTTATGTCCAAAACAGTATAATGCTTCTACTATAAGGGTTAAAGTATTAATCTTTGTGATAAATTTACAATGTGAAGAGCTACCATTTATTGAATGCTTAGTATATGCTTAGTGCTCAAAATAAACACTGCAATGAAGATGCTATTCTCATTTTACAGATGAGAAGAATGAATCAGGGGAAAAAAAACCTAGATAACCTGAATAAAGTCAAAAGGTTCATTCAGAACCTTGTTTATTAATCAGTTGCTGACTGGGCCAGTAGTTGATTTAATAGCAATATGGCAACACGTGGAACATATTTCTGTAGGTATCCAGGGACCCCAAGTAGTTGAGATACGTGATTAAGCAAAATGTTAGGATTACCTAGACAAACTCTGAAAAAGTCCTTGTAAATCTAAGATGATCTGGAAAGTAATGTGGATAACCTGCTTAGGTGACCTAGTGAAGTACCAGGGTTTCCAAATGACTCTGTTCAGTACAAGGGATTGCTTGGAGCATCTTGTGGACTGGTGCTGGGGAAAGGGGGAGGCCCCAGTGAAGGGACTTCCCATCTCCTGTCCACTGCTTCAACCAAACAGCTCTACTCTTCTCTAGTTTTACTTGCTTACCCTCCTCCAATAAGAAGTAGATAGAGATAAAACTGTGATAGGGTTAGAAATAGAGATATGTGTATGTGAGTATGAGGGAAAGAGAGAGAAACTACTAGTCACGAAAAGAATGCTAATTTTGCAGCCAGCTTGTTTGGGTTTGATCCTAGTATTATATATACTATTAGGCAACTTGGGTGTGGTTTTTAGCTACTTTGAGCTTTAATTCCCTCACCTGACATATGGCAGGTACTCAAAGATCTTTGTTGAGCAAATAAGTGAATGAATAAATAAATAAATTTATATTTTGGCAAAAATAAACTTGCAGGGTTATGTTGAGGCTTTATTATAGAGTCTTTAGCATGCTTGGTATATAGCAGGCATTTTGCAAATAATAATAATAATAATAGCCACTTATTATTGTTAGTGGTAGTGTAATTATTATTGATTCATTGCTTTTGGGGGGTTGATGTGCCAGGTGCTCATGTAGCACTGTTCTCTAAGCTAGAGATTCCTTTTAAAACTTGAGAACAAATATTATATGTTGCTGAATGTTGGGAATGCACCTGAGTCCAAAGTGGCTTTCCCATCGTAACAGGAGATCATGGGAGTCTCAGAGGCTTCTTGGTTCTCCACTCTTGCAAGTGTTATCTGAAAAGTTTGGTCATAAAAACACTGGCAGCATATTATCTGGAAGAAGTCTTGCCACTGTGCCAGGTGTGCCAAGATCATACAGTGATTCAACGGGATCAGTTCTTGCAGCCCAAGAGGTATGCATGTTTTCTGTCAGTGGTATTCTTGGGGCTTGAATCATACTCCCCAGTGATACCCACTTCTATCTATTGAGCACTTTCATTTTCTGGGTTAGAACAAATTATAAACCTGCAGACTCTTCTTGAGGGAGGAAGGAGAAAAAAAGTGACCGGAAAATTGATGTCTTTAATCTACCTAAATCATTTCCAGATCACATTCATCTGCTGCAGATTGTAAATTCTCCAAGGCAAGACCTTGTCTTTTCATAGATTGTGGAAAATGGTGCAGACACTTTTAGCACTTGCGTTATAACAGATGGTTATCATTTATAACAAAAGAATAAGAACAATGGCAGCCTAATCACATATCATAGTAGTTTGGTATGCAAAAGAAATCCCATTATATATATATATAGTAATCCCATTACAGTGTATTGTAAAAAGTATGTATGTTTTGCACTAGGAAAATCTGACAACTTATTTTTTTTTTCAATTTTAGAAAACAGACCAGTGAGAGTTAATTCTAACTATGTAAAAATTCTTTGCTTTACAAGACACTTTTTATAAAGAGTCTCTTAAAATAGCCAGATCTCTTTTTGGAGTATTCAAAATTGAATTTGCTTTACAAAATGCTGATTAGATTCAACTTTTCAGGAAAAAAGGAAAGTGTACACAAATGGGAGATTGCATGTTAAGAGTTAATGGTGAAGTCTCTCTTAGTGATCATAGTGAAAACAAGGCCCACCCTTCTGGAACTTGAGGCCATCAAAGTCCCTATAGCTGAATGTGGCAGGTGGCTTTTACAAGGCATTAGGTGTCTTCACTCCAGGAAAGAAACCTAAACCAGCACTGGGGTCATTGACCATCATTAACTCTGTGACTCTTGAGGCCAAAGGCATCAATCCATGCTCCCAAGAAGCCATGCATTATTCAACATGTAATGCCTTATTAGCTTCAGTAAAGAGATTTTTTTTTTTAACAGAAACAATTATGGAAAAATGTTGATGACTTTTATTCAAATGAATGAAAGAATTTGGGGGAGAAAATATGCATTTTTCTCATATATGTGTCATGGGCAAGGAGAGAGAAAGGAAAAGTTAGAGTAGGACTAGATAGAACACAGGTTCAGAAGAAGGGACCCCCAGAATACAGAAAACTGTTTACCGCACACATGAAACTATCTTTCTTACAAAGCCCTCTGCCTGCAAATACAAGGTGCTTACCAGTTCGTGCTTTTCTTCCTCAATTCTGAGGCGCAGCAGGAAAAAGCAGCAGTGAATATTGCAACAGTCAATTTAGCAACAGAGAATTGCACAGGCACTGTATTGGACTCAAATATGGGAACACAACAAGACTGTAAGGGAAGAAGGAAATGCACACTTAAATAAGACCCCTGAATGCCTTCAAAGACCAATATATTATCTTTGAAACTGCTGTTTTCTATAGTAAAAAATACGAGAATACTTTGTTTCGAAGTTGGCTACTGTAGTCAAATGAGCTATTCATATTTTCCCAAGGGTTCCAAACCAATAGTTCATTAGTCTCTGCCCAGATTTAGGCAGAATCTTTCAGGAAGTCCTATCCATTGTGCTGAAAGACTACTGTTAATACTACAGAAAGGCAAGGGGGGGGGGGCACCTTTGCAAGTATTAAGGCCAATAAATGGGGTACTCTGTAAGCAGCACAATGCTTGGAATTTTCATAGGGTTTCATTTCTGCACTTTCTGAATGATTTTCATCTCCCTGCCTTATAAGCTTTTTGCGTGCTGTGTGTGCTCATGAGCGTCTAGATTGTCAGGAAACAAGGAGTATTTAATACACTGTGTGTTATTTTGGGCCTGGAGTTGAGTGTGTGAGGGAAGAGAGGAGGATCCTGAGTTGGGTAGAGGGAAAGATAAGTGGGAGATTCTGACCTTATAGGAGAGGAAAATGGTTCATTTGGATTGTTTGATGTTAAATAAATGTTCACGTTTGTATTTCAGGTTCTGCCACATCGTGTTCAAAAATGCCCCTCTCACCGACGCAGTTTCTGTTCAGAGCCAGGCCAGCACAGACAGGACTGGAGAAACGGACGGTCCTCGTCAGCAGAGAGAGGAAATCTGTTGTGTGCCCTGAGGGGAGAGGGATCTCTAGAGTGTAAAAATGTGTGCTTGGGACCACGTGGGCAAGAGGTGAGGGTGAAGAATCGGGCAGCCAGAGAACGAAGCTTCAACCCTTCCCAAGCAGAGCGCTGCAGAAGGTGGGTTGCTCACAGGGTGGAGCTGGGGGTTACTCCCCAGCGCCTGGGCAGGGAAACAGCAGGGAACTGGGAACCTGAGTGGCAGAGCCTGGCTCTGCCAGGACGAGGTGTTGGGGTATGAGGGTGGGGTGGGGGCCTGAGGGGTGGCTTGGAGCCCTGGCGGTGGCTGCCTGACGTCACCGGCCTCTCTGGCAATAGGCTGCGAGCTGAGCTCCCCAAAGCGGCAGCGGCGGCGGCAGCGCGGCTCGGTTTCTGGCCTCTTCACTCCGCGCCTTCTGCAGCCGCTACTGCAGCCGCGCGGCGGGGCTCCCTCCTTGCAGCCAGCTGGCGGCCCCAGGTAAGGGACGCGGGGCGACTGAAACTCGGGGCGGCCGGGTGGCCAGGCGCGAGTGGGTAGGACAGCCCTGGCGGCCTGCGCAGGCACCTCTGGCCGCGGCTTCGGCCCCCGCCCCTGCCCCGGCCCGGGCTTGCGCGCCGCCTCTCTGCTCCGCAGTGCAACAGTTTGCAGCGGCCTCTTGAGAACGGCAAGGGGGCTCTGCTGAGCGCTAAGGGTCTTCCTGGCTCTGGTCCCAGGGAAGAGCTTCAGGGCCCTCAGGCTGAGTCTGGAAAGGCCCGAGAGAAGGTCCGTTCCCCAAACTTTGCAGGCGGGAACCCTCCCCCTTTCATTTCCAGCACCATTAGAAGCAGGATACTGTCAAGTGGGGGTGGAGACACAGAGAGATGGGGAAAAGGGGGCGTTTGCAGGGATGTGCTTTAGCTAAGAAAGGTGCTTCAGCCTGTTTTTTTTTTTTTTTTTTGATTGGGGGGTGGGGAGGTACCAAGGAGGAAAGCTGGAGCAAGGGTGGAGCGCAGCCCTGCGTGTCAGCCGTGGCCGCGGACAGGGGTGGAGTGGGATGTGGCTCCAGGGTTACCCCCATGGGAATGGTACCTAAGGCATCTGACATCGTTCAGGGAGGGTCTGGAGGGCGGGGGACAGAAGGGAGGATTGCGTTCCCGGAGACGGCTTGGCGGCCCAGGGTGGGTGCTGGGAAGGGTAAGATCCAGGAGAAGACATCCATTGAGAGGGCGCAGAAAAGAGGCGAGCCGGCGCTCTGAGAAGCGAGGACCGCGTTTCGAAGTGGCTGTGTCTGTTGCAATTAGAAAGTTGTGGAGGGCGCAGGGAGTCTGCTTTATCTGCTGAGTAATCGGCATCTCCGCGGTGTCGGCGCAGACCCTCTTCTCCGCAAAGTGGCGAGAGCGCGGAACTGGAGGCTTTGGTGCGCGGCCAGGGGCGGGCGGGCGGACTGGGGTCTGTGGGCTGTGAAGACCGGCAGCGCCCAGCTGAGGCAGTGCTCTCAGAGGGCCGCTTTGCAGTGGCGCTGATCATTCGGGTTCTCTGTGCTCCCCGGGCAGCGGCCGGGATCCTAACCAAGCCTGTTCTCTTTGCAGCCTGGTGCCTTGGCAAAGGAAAAGGGCGCGCGGACACGCGTTCGAGGCGGGGCCGGAGAGGATCTCCTGGGCACCGCTCGCTCCCTGGCCGGTTTGCTTGCCCACAGTTGCTCCCTTAGTCCTTCGCTCGCGTGCGCATCCCCTCCCACAGCAGGGAGTAATTTTGGGTGCTGCGGGCTCCGTCCTTTTCTTGGCTGGTGGGAACCGTGTGCTCAAAAGAGGAAGTCTTGTGGGCCCAGCCCCTCCCAGCCCAGCGCCGATGAGTGCCAGGGCGCCTAAGGAGCTGAGGCTGGCGCTGCCGCCGTGTCTCCTCAACCGGACCTTCGCTCCCCCCAACGCCAGCGGCAGCGGCAACGCGAGCGCCCGTGGCCCAGGCGCAGGCGGCGGTAGCGGCGGCACCTGCATCACGCAGGTGGGACAGCAGCTTTTCCAGTCCTTCTCCTCCACGCTGGTGCTGATTGTCCTGGTCACCCTCATCTTCTGCCTCATCGTGCTGTCCCTCTCCACTTTCCATATCCACAAGCGTAGGATGAAGAAGAGGAAGATGCAGAGGGCTCAGGAGGAATATGAGCGGGATCACTGCGGTGGCAACCGCGGCGGGAGGGGGCTGCCCCAACCCGAGGGAGGCCAGGCTTCGACCCACGGAAAAGAAGCCCGGCTGGAGAGGCAGGCCCGGGACTCTGTCTTCTGCGCCCCATCCAGCGCTTCTTCTTCGTCTTCTCCCCCTGGCCTCCCATGCCAGGCTCCCTGTGCTCCGCCTCCACCGCCGGCCCCCAGTCCGCAAGGAGCACATACAGCCTCCTCCTGTTTGGACCCAGTTGGCGAGGGCCTTTTGCAAGCGGTGGTACTATCCTGATTGTCTAGCCCCTCTCCTCTTCCCTTCCTCCTTTCCAGCATTTTTGCCGTCCTTGCTTTTTTTTTTTTTTCTTTTTCTCCCTTCCGGTCTTTCTCTTCCACTTTCCTGTGGCCTCCCTTTCCTTTTCCCTTTTTCCTTATCTGTCCTCCCCCTCCTCTGTTTCTCCTCCGCCGAGGCACTGTGCGGTATTTGTAAATATTGGGCGAGGGAAGTCTCGGAAGAAGAAATAACGCTGATAATACTTTATTATTAATATTTATAGTAATTATTATAATATTAATTACACGATCCAAGCGCATGACAAATCACATAATTTCTCATTGTCAATGAAAGACGCGTCTTCCCTTTCCACCCTGCGCCCCCCACAATACGGAGGAGAAACCGCACAAGCTACCAAATATGTAAAAGGCATTGACCCCTGGAACAAAGGGAGTGGAGGGGCCTGGTGTGTTGTACATAGTTGTCAAGTTAAGGTTCATTACCTTTCTTCTCCTTAGCCCCCAAAGCTTTCACTTTTCCTTCAGCTTCCCTCCCTTCCCCATTTCTACTTTCAGCTGGGCTCAGGCAATAGTACACTATAAAGAAAACGTAAACTTAAGCACCAGGACTACAAGAGGCCACAGAGACTTGTCCCAGAAAAACGTTTATGACAGGGACCGCTCTCCAGCCAGCCCTCTTCTTACCTTCAGTTTCTCTTTTCTAGGACCAGGCATTTTAATTTACTTTTAGAAATGCCCCTTGCTGGTCGAGCATAAGTTCATTGAAAATCTTTTAAATGCGTTTAAAAGACAGAATCTAGTCCTTTATCCTTGCCCCACCCCCACCTGTGCACCTTTGACTTGTGGCATTTCAGGATTCACGGAGGATCCGGGAGCTGTCCAGCTAGATCTGGTGCTGAAATTGTCTCAGAACTGATTACATTCTTTGGTTGTGCAGGTGCAAAAGGGGCTATTTTGGAAAGTGAATATGCTAGCTTTTTGTTGGTTTCTTTTCTCTTTTTCTACAGTCGGGTTTATATGTACTATTGGTTTTCTTCTTATTAAACATTGCATACATTACCCTTTTTTTTCTTGTAAAAAATAAATTAGGCAATGTGCAGTACTGGAAGTGCAGTGTTTAACCAACCAGAATGTTTCTGTTTAATTTTTAGAACACGTGCTCCTTTGTTATATATTTATTATATTGGTACCAAATACAAAAGCAAACTATAATTCTGTACTATGTTCTCCAAACTGTATATTCTTGTTCTTAATTAGCTGTTGATATAATGGTTACCACTGGATGAGGATTTCAGTGGTGCAGGCCTGGCTTCTGCTGTTTCCAGAAGTGTTCTTTTGTACCTTACTCTGTAGTAGACTGTTATAAAAAGATGATACTTATGTTTTCTTATTTCTTTTGCAAATGACAGAGACAACCACAACAGAAAAGAAACAAATAATGGATGTGCAGGAATGCCATCTATTAAAACATGGTTAATATTTAAACAGTGCCTGTAGTCCTCCCTGCATGCAGTTACCACCTGGAGGCAGTGGTGTGTGTGTGTGCTTGCTTGTACTGTATGTGTTGGGGATGAGACTGGGTAGGGGGGATGTTGGGCAATTTGGATGACAGGACATGCAAATTTTAAGAGCAGTTAATCCAGTAACTGCTTGTAGAATAAAAATGTCTGCAACTTGTTTAGTTAGAAATCGGTTCCTATATCTGCGGTGCAGTTAAAGAGTGTTTCTCTCTTTCTCAGTCTGGCTTACCTAACTTCATTGAATGTATGAAAAAAGACTAAGGAAAAGGAAAGTGAGAGACAAAATTCAATATTTTTATTTCTCTCCTAATGCCAGACAAGGCCATCTGTGTTACAAATAGAATCCACCTATGGTAATTTACCACTTTGTCTCCCTTGGGCTGATGATTGAAGGGTCCAGAAGCATATTATAGCTTAACTGTATGCAGAGGCATCCTTTCTTGGAAACAAATTTGGAAAATGTATGAATGAGAATGTTCTACAAAAAGCTCAACTGAAAGGGACCTTACTAACCTGCAGGATGTAAGGCAACAGTGCCCCTAAGTGCATCCCTCTCCCAAGTAACTAGTAGTTCTATTATCTCTGTCTTGGTTCCAGGTGTATGTGCTCTTAGAGGAAACATTACCTCTGAGATTTTAGGCTGTCTATTAAATTGCCCAAACTCAATTTAGATCTTTTCTAAATTGATTTAATAAGCTAAATTTTAATCACTGATTAGATACCCACTCAAGACCTTTCCTGAAGCACAGAGGATCATCATTTAAGCATGTCGTGTTGTAATACTAGGAAGACTAGGTGTAATCTTTGGACACAATATATTAAACAATGTACCAGATTCTCTCCAGTGCCTTAGTCACTTCCTAGTAATAGATAAAAGAGAGCATTAACTCCCTCAGTCCACTTGGGAATCCTTTAGTATATCAGAGCTCTACATTGTACATTAGAATGACTAAGGCACTGTGAAGAAGAAAGTCCATTAATTTTTGTAGCTCACCCTCATCTAGCTATAGCTATTTAATACCCTATTACAGAATGACTTTTGGGCTTGAAATTTGAATAGAATTAGGGATTCAGAAGGGAGCTTCCTCATTTCCAGTGAGCTCCACTAAATGCATGGATATTACTTTCTCCCCCTCATTTGGTGCACTTTTTACAGTGAATAATTTCCCATTTTATTAAAGCAATAAGATGTTCTGTTGTGAGCAGTGCTGGATGATGATTCCATTTCCTTGGTGCTGAAGCTACTCATACATTTTTGCCTTATGAATCATAGTGCATTCAAGGCATGCAATAATAATCCCGTTTCAAGGAGCAACCTGTACACTCTAGGGGGTAATTATGAAATTGTCTTGTATAATATTTCCCCAAGGAATAGAGGGAACAGGAGAAATAAAAACATTATATATATTGTCTTAAAAAGATCTCGATACCTCTAAACATAGCCACACATCCATAATATGCTCTAACTGTGCACCTTTTAATATGTACATCTTTCTCCATTAACTGACTATGGTTTAATATTTTTAATAGTGCTCTATGTATAGATGATGTGGTTTGTGAGTCAAATTTCATGCTGAGTTAATATTCTCAGAACTCCATAAGCTTCTGGTTGTGTCACTTGAGGTTTTTTATGAGATAGAGAATTACATGAAATTTTAGTAATGCCAGTTCCCACACCAAATTATTGCAATAAGCACATATCCAAGCAATTTGCACAGACCCTGTTTAAAGGATTGCTTCTTATAGAGCTCAGTTGACAGTCTCAGGAGTTCGGGATGCTACCAACAGGGCATTTTGGATTTAATTTTATATGAAACAAAAGGAAATCTGGAAATAGACAAATTTATTTTAAGGATTTTATTCACTGATGTCCCGTCAAACTAATTGCTTCAAATCCTTATAGCTACAGCTCAACTTATGCACTTGCTATTCAGTATTCATAAGGTGGCATGCTTGATTCTTATTGTTTTTAAAGATAAGAAAATTGGAGAGAGAATACCATTATGTCAACTGTGTAGGACTCTGAATCTTAAAGATGTAGATGGATATAATCTTCTTTAGAATTTATATACACCCATAGATATGTATTTATATATGCATACATTTTGTACAAATTTACAATGGACTTTTTGTATTCTCTTTTCTGTCATTACAAGAATGAGATGGAAACCAAATAGTTGTTCCATCCTCTTATCCAGAGAGGATACTGAGAAGTTGGGTATATGCATGCACTTATTTCTCTGGAGTTATATCTGAATGACTTTCTCTTTATTTAATGAAAGGGGAGAGTCCTGTTTGACTTGGGGGAATTGGTAATTAGATAAGCTTCCTTTCCTTGTTAGTGACTCAAATGTAGCAATGATACTGAATTTATGACCACATCTATGTGGTCTGAATATCTAGATGGAAAACAAAAGTACCTAGAAGAGATTTAGGGCCATCTAGACCACAAACCTGGATTGTGGCTCAATTTTTAATTTTCAGCCTATATGTGGTGTGGAGATGCAATTTATATCTGCATAGCTAAAGGTAAAATGAAAATATGACCATTATCTGTTTAGTTTGATAAGTAATATTTGGAAAATATGGATAAAGTAGCTTTAAAATACTTTGGCATCTGACTTTTTCCACTGTTTCTATCTATATCAATTTAATTAATTAGATAATGGTTAAAATTCCATTTTCCATTGTGCAGGCATGCTTTAAATGCTTTTCTGTGGGTGACAGTTGAGCAATTGCTAGCTGATATTATGTGGGAGTTGTAGGTTAAATTAGAACCAGAAGCTTAATCTGGTCAGGCTCCTCAGGTCCATTCCCATGTGAATCTGGACTTCGAGTCTAGATCTGAAAAGCCGCTCATCTGGGCTATTCTTTTTTGGAACTAGTGTTTGTGGCTCATAGATGTTTTAGTTTACATTAGAATAAATTGACCTATCTACTGAAGGATACTTAATCATTGAATTGAATGTAAATCTTATTCTGATTTGTTTTTTATTTATTTGATAACATTTGAGAAACAGTTTCAATGGCTTGAAATCAATACTTATTAATGTCACCAACCTAATAATACAATTGGTGCCATGTAGGAATGCTTAGCTTAGGATAAGAATTTAATTAGCTTTAATTAGGGACATGTCTTATTAAGATGGTCCTATCTGTGTTGAGGGAGGGGCATGTGATTTCATTGGATTTTTTTTCTATTGAGAGGTTAACAACAACAATAATGATGACAACAAGACCAGCAACAGAAAAAAAAGCAAAACAAAAACAAACTGATTTTGGAACTTGAGTATATCCGACAGACAGAATAAAACAGATACCAGAATTCATGGAAATTTTGTTCTGTTTTTCTATCAATAAAAAAGTTTTCTTGTTAATTGGCTTTTTGGACACTATTTCCTTATTATCTTAATTTGTGAAATTAAGGATTTCACAGGATTACAAAATTATTCATTCGATTACCCCCAGATGCTTAAAGAAAACATTTTTTAAATCTCATTACCCATCTGATCTTCTTTACAAACCAACTGCATGTGAGAAGGGGGAAGTGTATACATTTTGAAAGTGAAAAGTGAAAGTGTTAGTCACTCAGTCATGTCTGATTCTTTGTGACCCCATAGACTATAGCCTGCCCAGTTCTTCTGTCCATGAAATTCTCCAGGCAATAATACTGAAGCGGGTTGTCATTTCCTACTCCAGAGGATCTTCCCAACCCAAGGACTGAACACACATCTCTTACATCTCCTGCAATGGCAGGTGGGTTCTTTACCACTAGCACTGCCAGTCCAATTTAGAATTTAGAATAACCCAACAAACTGAGTCCAGTATAATAATTCAGCAATCTTTTTAAGAAGATACTCAGTCTCTTTAGGTCACATGCTTAGTCTCTCAGATTTTCTCTTTCCCAGCCTATATTTCTCTAACATAACCAGATGTATGGGGAAAGGACACAGTTGACATGACTTTGTGGTAGTGAGGGAAACTGGAGCCTCATATTCATTTAAATTTCTATGGATTCTACTTGAACACTGCTAAAAAGCAGCTGATTGGAACTGCTCTCTAGTTTGAGGTGGTATTGCCTTATCCAGCTTTTGTGGTGACATTCACCATTGTAGTCTTAGACCCCAGACCTTTGTCCCCAGGCTCAGAGTCATCTCCACAGGGATCTGTACATCCTGTCCCCTGCCATCCCTAGGTCCAGCAGTGCTCTACAGTTTGTCCCCTTCTTTTAAATAGAGGAACTTCTGGGTGTCCTGCATGCCATGGACCTTCTATTGAAGAGCATGGGTGCTAAGACTTAGTCTCCAACCATGGTCCTCTTTACTCCTGGGAAGTAAATATTCTTCAGCCTCAGCTGTTTGACTCAAAAGGTGGACAGGTATTCATTGAGCTAGGCCTCACGAGACTTTGGCCACTTGATGTGAAGGACTGACTCATTGGAAAAGACTCTGATGCTGGGAAAGATTGAGGGCAAAAGGAGCAAGAGGCAACAGAGGATGAGATGGTTAGATAGCATCACTGAGTCAATGGACGTGAATCTGAGCAAACTCTGGAAGGTAATGGAGGACAGAGAAACCTCGTGTGCTCAGTCCATGGGATCACAAAGGGTCAGACATGACTTAGCGACTACACAACAACAGAAGACTGACAATAAATGTACTTGCTGACTCCTTGGATGTCCCTATGAGGACTTAATTAATTAAATGCTAGCTGGATATTCTTTCTCTGATTAGTTATTGAAATCCAATCTCTTTTTCTAAAAGTACTTCTCCAAATATGTCCCAATCTTGCTGATAGCATTGGGCTTCCCTTTCTGAAAAGTTGACTCTATTTTTCAAAACTTTGCAGAACTTTTATTAATGCCTCTTTTCTACCTTATGCTGACCATCCTCTGTCTGCACCTGCAAACCCTCTCTCCCTGGCTCATGGCCCCAAAATAGGATTTTTAATTTTAGCATGGAAGATTATATGTCACTGAATGGTACAAAAATTTGCTCTGCAGATTTTCAAAAATATTGGGGAAACCCCTCAAATACACTGAGATGACAAAAAAAAAATACTTTTCACATACAGATGTGGCTACTCTATTTTCCTATCATTAATCTAATCTATGTCATAGGAACCAAGCTCCTTCAAGAAAATTCTCAAACTCTCAAATTTTTTTCTTTCTGCCTTGTTTCTTTCCAAGTTAGTGTCTGGGAATGAATTACATGATCTTATGGTTACAGATGATGAAGATTCCTCTGAACTGTACAGTGTTAAATATATTTTGGGGCTGTGGCGTGTCCATTCAGTCTACTTCCTGGGAAGCAAGTTCCAGCTAGTCCCCACCACTGTAGCCTGTGATCTGAGACATTTTATATATCTCAAAATTTGAGTCTACAGAAGATTTTTTGTTCTAAATGCAAGATTTTGCTGTTTTACTGTGTAATAAGCATCTCTAAATCTCCTCAACTGGGACAAATGAAAATCTCTGGGTACCTTAGTACATCCCATTCAGACAATGGGTAATAAGAAGATCTATAATTGCCTATTGTCACCACCATCAACCCACTGCCACTGCCTTCCTATAGAAGAAAGAATAATAGTTCACTTTCCCTGGTAATGGTTCTTCCTAGTATAGCCAGGGAGATACTCTAAAACTCTCTAGCCTAAAATCCTCAGACTCTTTGATTCTTTTAGAATGTTCATCATTTGACCCCTCTCTGTTTGTTCCTAAGGGGCTTAGGCAGCAAGAACAGAACCTACCCATCTCAATAAATATTTGGCTCCCTTCTTCCCTCCAAATTAATTGAAAGGGATAGACTTTTTATATAGCCTCCTTAAGGACTTCCTCTGGTACAGTCAAACAAAAAGGGGTAGATTGGGGCTTTTTGCTTTCTAAATGCCATGTCTCCAACCTCACAGGTAAGTCTTAAAATGGAAAAGAGTGTGGAAGAGTGATTGGTCTACTAGTAAATAGGCCTACATTGAAAGGTGCTTCAGAAATACTTTATTAGTTACACATTTTATACAAACATGGCTATTTTCAGTTGAACAGCAAAAATTCAGGACATCAGAAAGACATTCTCTCTCCCCTCTACTTGCCAGTGTGTGAAGTCCCTAAATTAAGAGCTGGTTTCAGTGGTTTAAAGCACCCTTGAGAGAGATCATATATGCCACCAGGCACATATTTTGTGCCTCAATATGTATCACCCTTTCCTAGAGATCCTGCAAAAGAAAGGAGAAGAAGTGTAAGTTCCTAAGTTCCAAAAGGGGCAGATATCATCAGAGAAGAACAAAGAAGGAAAAGCTGGAAGATACACTTCTCTAGCTTTGCCCTTGTGGGGTGGACCCCCTTCACCTGTCACAGTGAGGAGATGCACAAAGGATCATGATTATGCCCTGCATATGAGAACGTGGTCATGCTATGTCAGGTTTATTTGCAGGATTCACTCAGGTTAATAGCCCTATTCTTAGACTCATGGGTAGCTTCATTCCTTTGCTCCAGTTGTACTTCCCTGTTTCTGACAGCTGTCAATCTACCTGCAGTCCCCACATTCCCGTGGCTTGGTCACTGATTAGGTCATTGACCATTTTTGTTTTGAATCTGATTGATGAGATGATCCCTTTGAATCTTTCACCTCTGACATTTGGGAGTTCATTCAATCAACGGATATTCACCGAGAACGAACTATACGCCAGGCATCATTTTGGGTGCCAGAAATACAGCAGTGAACAAAATAGGCAAAATGTCCCATCTTCACAGAGATTTCATTCTAGTGGAGGAAGAAAATAAACAAAAGTCATAAGTAAATTATGAAGTATCTATAGGGATAGAAGTGCTATAGAGACAATCAACTACAGAAGGCGAATATGGAGTGTTCCAGGAGAGAGTGGATTAGAATGGTCAGAGAAGGTTTCACTGAGAAAATGTCTGTGCAAAGACTTGAAGAAGTTTCACAAATATATGAATGAGTTAACTGATTAAAGATTGTTTGGTTAGGACTTGTAAAACCCAGTTCAACAAAGGTCCTAGCTTTGTTGTTGTTGTTCAGTCACTCGGTTGTGTCTGACTCTTTGCGACAGCATAGACTGCCACACGCCAGGCTTCCCTGTCCTTCACCTAGTTTTGAAAATGATCAAATAAAAATTTTGGTTTAGAAAGAAGGCAAGAAATGGATGCATACTGAACAATCTATCAAACTCACTCCCCAAGTAGGGAAGAGGGATAAAATCTATTCCTAAACTTGAGGAGCTCATAGTCTAATTAGCCAATAAATTTCAACTCAGGTCAATCCTGGTAATAAACATATGTTTTTAGAAAAAGTACCTCAGAAGCACAAAGCAAGTGTAGCAGAAAAGTCTGTAGGGAAGGGTTAGAAAAGTTTCCCAGAAGAGGTAATACTTTAGTTAGCTTTCAAAGGATAAGTAGGTATTCACCAAGAGAAGGAAATACATTCTAGGGAAAAAGAAAAACAAAAAACATGTCTGAAAGCACAGAGGTATGAGTGCTGTGCATATTTGGAGAATGATATAAAGTTCATATTGGAAGTGACATACAAGTCTGAGAAATGAAGTAAGCCAGACCATTAAGGCTCCTTCAAGAGTCTCTTTTGAGAATATGCTTTTCTGTTGTCAGTGGGGAGTCAGTGAGGAATTTTGAACATAGAACAGCATCAGTGTATAGAATAGATGCAATTGTGGTTATAGAACTAGATGTAGAGGCACCAGATAGAAAGCAACTGTCACAATCCTACAACAAATGAAGAGGGTTTGAACCAAAGGGGATGAAGTTGAAGGAAAAGGGTACATTCAAGAGAATGTTAGGCTACTGAATGGATGGAGTTGGTGATTAATATATGCATGGGGTGAGGGAGTGGAAGCAAAAAGAAGAGAAAAGGCAGACAGTAAATTTATGCCTTCTATTTTGTAGATTAAAACAGCTTTGGTCTGGGTGCTGTTTAAGCATGAATTCGGAAGAATGAATTGGGAACAAAGTTAATCATTAACCCCTGGGGGCTCAAATGGAGGTATGGTCTTTGCTTGGAATAGCGTAAATGGGTTTGCTCCTAGGTCATGCTCAGTCTTGCTCTGTGAAGTATCCTGCAATCTGGCATTTAAACTTCAAGAAATAGCACATCACTATCATATAGTTTCTGGATGACTACTGATTGTCGTCAACTTGCAGGAGTTCTCCATATGTCTGAAAGTGTGTGTGTTCTGATATTAGCTTCTAGGCCATTTGTTGCAATTCTGAGACATGCCTGCAGAGAACTGTGAAGTTATACAGGATCTACCATAAACCCCTTGGTTCTCTTGGAATAGAAAAAATGATCAGATATGACACCATTGGCTGTGATAAGAACTGATACTGCTGTGACAGAATTGCAGAGTGTTGGTGAATTTGTTGAAGATCCAGTACAACCAGGATTGTGGGGAAAAGGCCTGAGTTCAAATATTGGCTCGGCCATTTGGTATCCCTGAGACCTTGGGTAAGTTCTTAAACTTTCCATGCTTCAGTTTGGAAAAGTTTGTTGGATGAATCCAGTGAGGAAGTATATGCAAAGGTCTACAAATTGTTGACAATGATTGCATGGTAGTTCTTATTTCTGCTACCTTTTTGGGGATTGCATATCAAAGGGAGGGTTTAGATTTCTGTTAGATGATTAGTAGAAAGCTTATTTATTTAGGCTCTAAAACCACATTCTAATCTCTAGCAAAGTGCCTGGCATATGGTACAGTTCAGTTCAGTAACTCAATTGTGTCCGACTCTGTGATCCCATGAATCGCAGCACACCAGTCCTCCCTGTCCATCACCAACTCCCGGAGTTCACTCAGACTCGTGTCCATCGAGTCAATAATGCCATCCAGCCATCTAATCCTCTGTCGTCCCCTTCTCATCCTGCCCCCAATCCCTTCCAGCATCAGAGTCTTTTACAATGAGTCAACTCTTCCAATGAGGAGGCCAAAATACTGGAGTTTCAGCTTTAGAATTAGTCCTTCCAAAGAAATCCCAGGGTTGATCTCCTTCAGAATGGACTGGTTGGATCTCCTTGCAGTCCAAGGGACTCTCAAGAGTCTTCTCCAACACCACAGCTCAAAAGCATCAATTCTTTGGTGCTCGGCCTTCTTCACAGTCCAACTCTCACATCCATACATGACCACTGGAAAAACCATAGCCTTGACTAGACGGACCTTAGTCGGCAAAGTAATGTTTCTGCTTTTGAATATGCTATCTAAGTTAGTCATAATTTTCCTTCCAAGGAGTAAGTGTCCTTTAATTTCATGGCTGCAGTCACCATCTGCAGTGATTTTGGAGCCCCCCAAAATAAAGTCTGACACTGTTTCCCCTGTTTCCCCATCTATTTCCCATGAAGTGATGGGACCAGATGCCATGATATTCGTTTTCTGAATGTTGATCTTTAAGCCAACTTTTTCACACTCCAATTTCACTTTCGTCAAGAGGTGTTTTAGTTCCTCTTCGCTTTCTGCCGTAAGGGTGGTGTCATCTGCATATCTGAGGTTATTGATATTTCTTCCTGCAATCTTGATTCTACCTTGTGCTTCTTCCAGTCCAGCATTTCTCCTGATGTACTCTGCATAGAAGTTAAATAAGCAGGGTGACAATATACAGCCTTGACGTACTCCTTTTCCTATTTAGAACCAGTCTGTTGATCCATGTTCAGTTCTAACTGTTGATTCCTGACCTTCATACAATTTTCTCAAGAAGCAGGTCAGGTGTTCTGGTATTCCCATCTGTTTCAGAATTTTCCACAGTTTTTTGTGATTGACACAGTCAAAGGCTTTGGCATAGTCAATAAAGCAGAAATAGATGTTTTTCTGGAACTCTCGCTTTTTCCATGATCCAGCAGATGTTGGCAATTTGATCTCTGGTTCTTCTGCCTTTTCTAAAACCAGCTTGAATATCTGGAAGTTCACAGTTCATGTATTGCTGAAGTCTGGCTTGGAGAATTTTGAGCATTACTTTACTAGCGTCTGAGATGAGTGCAATTGTGTGGTAGTCTGAGCATTCTTTGGCATTGCCTTTGTTTGGAATTGGAATGAAAAGTAACCTTTTCCAGTCCTGTGGCCACTGCTGAGTTTTCCAAATTTGCTGGCATATTGAGTGCAGCACTTTCACAGTATCATCTTTCAGGATTTGAAATAGCTCAACTGGGATTCCATCACCTCTGCTAGCTTTGTTCGTCGTGATGCTTTCTAAGGCCCATTTGACTTCAAATTCCAGGATGTCTGGCTCTAGGTGAGAGATCACACCATCGTGATTATCTGGGTCTTGAAGATCATTTTGTACAGTTCTTCCATGTATTCTTGCCACCTCTTCTTAATATCTTCTGCTTCTGTTAGGTCCATACCATTTCTGTCCTTTATCAAGCCCATCTTTGCATGAAATGTTCCCTTGGTATCTTTAATTTCCTTGAAGAGATCTCTAGTCTTTCCTATTCTGTTGTTTTCCTCTACTTCTTTGCATTGATCACTGAAGAAGGCTTTCTTATCTCTTCTTGCTCTTCTTTGGAACTCTGCCTTCAGATGCATATATCTTTCCTTTTCTCCTTTGCTTTTCACTTCTATTCTTTTCACAGCTATTTGTAAGGTCTCCCCAGACAGCCATTTTGCTTCTTTGCATTTCTGTTTCATGGGGTTGGTCTTGATCCCTGTCTCCTGTACAATGTCATGAACCGCAGTTCATAGTTCACCAGGCACTCTTGTCTATCAGATCTATCCCCTAAATCTATTTCTCACTTCCACTGTATAATCATAGGGGATTTGATTTAGGTCATACCTGAATGGTCCAGTGGTTTTCCCTACTTTCTTCTATTTCAGTCTGAATTTGGCAATAAGGAGTTCATGATCTTAGCCACAGTCAGCCTCTGGTCTTGTTTTTGTTGACTGTATAGGGCTTCTCCATCTTTTGCTGCAGAGAATATATTCAGTCTGATTTTGGTGTTGACCATCGGGTGATGTCCATGTGTAGAGTCTTCTCTTGTGTTGTTGGAACAGGGTGTTTGCTATGACCAGTGCATTTTCTTGGCAAAACTCTATTAGTCTTTGCCCTGCTTCATTCCACATTCCAAGGCCAAATTTGCCTGTTACTGCAGGTGTTTCTTGATTTCCTACTTTTGCTTTCCAGTCCCCTATAATGAAAAGGACATCTCTTTTGGGTGTTAGTTCTAAAAGGTCTTGTAGGTCTTCATAGAACTGTTCAACTTCAGCTTCTTCAGTGTTACTGGTTGGGGCATAGACTTGGATTACTGTGATATTGAATGGTTTTCCTTGGAAACGTACAGAGATCTTTCTGTGTTTGAGATTGCATCCAAGTACTCCATTTCAGACTCTTTTGTTGACCATGATGGCTACACCATTTCTCTGAGGGATTCCTGCCCACAGTAGTAGATATAATGGTCATCTGAGTTAAATTCGCCCATTCCAGTCCATTTTAGTTCGCTGATCCCTAGAATGTTGACGTTCACTCTTGCCATTTCTTGTTTGACCACTTCCAGTTTGTCTTGATTCATGGACCTGACATTCCAGGTTCCTATGCATTATTGCTCTTTACAGCATCGGACCTTGCTTCTATCACCAGTCACATCCACAGCTGGGTATTGTTTTTGCTTTGGCTCCATCCCTTCATTCTCTCTGGAGTTATTTCTCCACCAATCTCCAGTAGCATATTGGGCACCTACTGGCCAGGGGAGTTCCTCTTTAAGTATCGTATCATTTTGCCTTTTCATACTGTTCATGGGGTTCTCAAGGCAAGAATACTGAAGTGGTTTGCCATTCCCTTCTCCAGTGGACCACATTCTGTCAGCATATGCTACTTATTCAATAAAAAATGTTGTTGTTGTTAATAAATAAGTGATTTAATGAGCTGTATTTTGCAAATACATTCCTGATAATGTCCTTTGATTCTACTATAGGTTTGTAGCCAAAAACACCAACAGAAGAAAAGAAAATGTCAACAGGATATTTGTAATGATCATCAATTTCACTTGACTTCTGGATGGCAATAAGAGTGGCATCAATAGAATCTTTGGTATTATTTTCAAAGAAATGTTTTGCAGATATAATGTTCCACCACCATATTCTAGCCCTACTCTATGGTTGTCTAAATAGCCCAGCAAAACTTTCTTGTAGGGTCTGAATCTTAATGCTTCTCACGGCTGTTACAAAAGTAGTAAGTCAATCATATTAAATGAGGCCAAATGAACACTTGTTAAGAGATGCTAAAGAAGAAGGTAGGACCCAATCTTCTCAAAGAGATTTTGACTCAAAGAGTTAGGGAGAGAAGACTTCCAGAATGTAATAATGAAAGAGAAATCAAGTTGAAGTGGCAGTTATGAATAAATAATAAGCAAACTTGAAAGAATACAAACTGATTATGGATTATAAAGTCTCCTTTCACTTCACATCCATTAAGGAAGCCATAAGATTCCATTGATTACTGTAGACAGAGAAATTTTAATCTGACAGCAAGATATGGAGTTCAGGAAACGAGAGACCTATGCTCTGTCTACACTAGAAAGTGTGCTGCTGTCCCTAGTGGTTATGAAAACTATAGACCTTTGGCAGACTTGCCGCAACCTATAATTTCTCTTTTTTCACCTACCCTAGAAGCGACTTAGCAGCAGCAGCAGCAGAATGTCCTTATGTTCTCTGAACTGCCCAGTGTTTCCCAGTGTTTCATTCTGTGTCCAAATACCACTTGAAGGTCAGTCTTCCTCTTTTATGACTGCTGTACCCAATTTCAGTGTGTGGAGATTGTGTTTCTCACACCATCAACAGGCAATTCTTAGACACCGGTTGGGTGTCCTACAATTTAACTAAGTTTTGACACCATCTATCAAGAGATAGCATCAGAACCCACAGGTAAGGGACTCAATCTCACTACACTACCCCCGCTCTTGTTTCAAACATTGGTCACAATTCTAGGTTGTTACTTTTGGTCCATTCGGCTACAAATCAGAGGTTCCCACAACTTCCTCCACAGCTTCAACTAACTTCCTAGAGTGGCTCAAAGAACTCATAGACACATTTTACTTACTAGGTCACCAGTTTATTAGACAAAAGAATGTAACTCACAAGCAGCCAGATGCAAGAGATGCACAGGGCAGTCTATTTGTAAAGAACACAGAGCTCCCATGCCTACTCAAGTGCACCACTGTTCCCAATTCTCTGTGTGTTCACCAACCCAGAAGCAATCTGAATTCCATTTTTAGTTTCTTTTTTTTTTGGGGGGGGGGGGAGGAGGCTTCATTACCCAGGTGTGATTGATTAAATCACTGACCACTGATAATTAAACTCCATCACCAGGCTCTTTCCCCTTCCTGGAGGTCTGAGGATGGTCTAAGCTCAATCACATGGTTGGTTCTGCAGACAGTCAGCCCCCATCCTTAGATGCTTTCCTGGTTGCTCTAAAAATTTAGGAAATTCTAAGAGTTTGGGGAGCTGTGAAGTAGGAAACTTGGAGGAAAATCAAATATATATGACAAATATGTTTTTGTCATCTGAATGACAACATATATGTTTTTCTTAACAAATCAAAATTTTATACCTTCAAAAGTCACACTTTCTCTTGGGCATTGTCTCTCTTTGAAAATTCAAAATGAAAGTGCGTCCTTCTCCTAATTTTATCTGTGATCTACTCCTTTCCTTATAAGATTGCTACTCTTTACAATGTTGAGCATGGGTATTTGGTATTTACAACCAATAATGACTACGATGGTTTAAGATACCATTCTTATTTCATGGAAGCCTAAAATGTCTTGGGTAGGGATAGGTATTTCAGAGCAGAGTTCTAGGTGCCCAAGTGTTGATCTTGCTACCTTCCTGATCATATCAAGAGAATAACCATCTACTTTGTCTTCAACAGGTAAGACCCAGAACATATTAACAACCATAGAGGCTTCAGGTCTTGAAAAAAATACGACCTCCCAATCTATCCCCATCATGTGGTTTAATACAAAAATAAAACTCATATATAAATCAGGAAGTCCATTAATAAAGTTGTGCTTTTTCCCATGACAGTTATTTTAATGCTTTGTTAAAATAACAGTTTTTATTTTTTCAGGTTCAACCTGCCCAGTGGAAAATCTAGTCAGCATCAAGTATACTTAATGAAATAACAATGTGAACTCTGCAAGGGCCAACATCTTCGATCTACAGACAGTTCATCATCCAACTCTCTAAACCTGCTGGGCTTAGTTATCAAGGAAGGGGCACCTTAGACTTCACAGACATATAAGGAGGGGGTACACTGGGGCAATGATTCTTGTCAGGCCTAGCTAACACTGATTTCTGTACTCACCTTACAGTTTGAGGGGGTCAGTTGGTGAAGTGGAATATGAGAGAAAGCATGCTCACTTTTGCACCTTCTAATTGGAAGGTTCTTTGCCTTTTCAGATACCAAAATGTCCTGAGGGGCTAGTCCAGGACTATCAGTCATCATGACTTATACTCCCTCTGGCTTATTCCACCTACAGTTTTCAGCAGAGTTGCCCAGGTGTCATTCACTTTCCTGAATTCAAAAGGAAAAAAAAATCATCAGGAATAAAGTCTTCAGGAAGATCTTGTTTCAACCCAGTAAAACATCATTGCCTTCTGTTCTTTTTATTTATAGAAATACTCATCAAATCATTTAAAGAAGGTAACGATAACCCTGTATGCAAGACAGCAAAAAAGACACAGATGTATTGAACAGTCTTTTGAACTCTGTGGGAGTGGGTGAGGGTGGGATGATATGGGAGAATGGCACTGAAACATGTATATTATCATATGTGAAAAGAATCACCAGTCCAGGTTTGATGCATGATACAGGGTACTCGGGGCTGGTGCACTGGGATGATCCAGAGGGATGGGATGGGGAGGCAGGTGAGAGGGGGGTTCAGGATGGGGAACACATGTACACTCATGTGTTCATGTCAATGTACAGATTCAAGTCAACGTAAGGCAAAACCAATACAGTATTGTAAAGTAAAATTAATTAATTAATTAATTAAAATAAAATAAAATAAAAATTTTTAAAAAGACACTTAAAAAAAAAAATTAAAGAAAGAGAAACTTTAGGACCACATATAAAGTATCCTATCCAAACTCAAAGCAGATGCCTTTTTTTGCACCTGTTTTATATTTAACCAAGGTATCTCAGTTAACTTTCAGGGTAAAATTTCCAAAGTAATTATTCCTATGTTATAGACTAAAAACTGAGGCTCTGGGTGATTAAGCAATTTCCCTCAAGATCACTCATTTAGTAACTGAGTCTGGTTTTGAATTAAGATTTGCTCCTAACTATCAATACACAGAGCATATGCTCATTAACTGTTTACTATGCTGGTGGACCAGAGATGCTATTTCTCTGTGTACTAGCACATAGGACTGGAATCAAATAGAATGACCTAGCTTTCTGAGCTCTGTTCTGTTCTCTCATGAGAACCTCATGGCTCTCAGACCTTGCTGTAAGAGTCAGTGGATATGGCAGTTCTCCCCTTCCAAAGACAAGTAAATAGAATTATGCAAATCAAATTGGTAAAGTCACTGCCTCTGAAACAAACCAAAAAGCCACAACCACCCACCAAATTGCATACAACAGAGCTCTGAGAATACACAGTAGCTCTAAATGCACTGAAACAGAATGCACCAGTATAGCTGTTAGAATGTCATACTGGGGAGGAAACAAGCAGTTACTCCCTCAAGGCTGAAGAAGGTCATGTGCTACAGTAGATGTGTTATCATAGCTTTCCACAGAGCCAGACAAAAAGTGAAAGAATTCAAATTGGGCCTAGGTAAAGGGAAGAATGAAGAAAGGGGCTTCTATAAGGAAAGTGGGATTATATAGCTCTCAAGGGTTTGAAATACACATTTGATTTTGTTTCTTTATAAATGTTGTAAATGGGGTGATTGGAAATGTTTTACTATAGCTTACTCAATAACAGTAAGCTGCATAAGTGAAGCTAAAAATTTTACTTTTATCTTACTCATTCTTGACAAAACTCTGTGAAGCAGAGGTTGTCCTCACTCATAACTTACTGATGAGGAAACTGGGGCTTAGCTCATGACTTGCTTATGGCCACAGGGTGAGTTGCAGAGCCAGTGTGGCCTGGAGCTCTGTGTCCCTCTAATCTGGCAGATTCACTCTATTCCTGTATTTTCTCTGTGTTCCCATCCAGATTCTTTACTAGACAACTGGCTATGCTTTGTCCAACATGACATTTTTTTTTTTTTTCCATGAATGCTAACTCTAACCAACCTCTCCTGCTACTATTTTGGCCTGTAGCAAAAGGTTCAAAATCTCTCCCAGCTTATTTCCCCCACTTATCCATACTTTCTGATTGAGAAACATCTAGCAAAGTACAGACAGCTGACTATAGGCCGTGGATTAGGCTTTGAGAAATTTGGGTCTCAGGTTTCAAGACCTTACTTTGACTGTGTAAAAATCCCCCTTCACAACATGGACAATACGAGAGGAGAACAGCAGTGTACACAGCCAACCACTGATAGGCACCAAGCAGTGCCCCTAGCAACCCCACAGAAAGCATCCTTTGGCAATGTTTAAACCTAGTTAAATGCCCAGAGCTTGTGGGTGAACTCCTCTGCAGGGCGCAGGAAGAAGCAACTCATGGTGGAAAGAGCATAGACTCTGGCCTGAATTTCTGCTATTACCTCACCTATCATTGGACCTGGAAAAGTTTGCTCAGATCCCCTGAGCCTTTATTTTCTTCAACCTTAAAATGAAGATAGACATACCTACTTATAAAATAACTGAGATTTTTTTAGTACAAGAATTCATATCATGTATCTAAAATAGCAATGAAACCCAGGCTGTTGTTCTCTTTCAACAGTGGTGATCATGCATTGTGCACTTGCTAAGTACACAGGTACTTAGTGTTCACTGTATCTCCACATAGTTCTATGAGATACATTCTATTAACTCTTTTTTTGCATAGGTAAGCAAACTTAGAGTTAGTAAGGTTAAATAACTTGCCCAGAGTCACATGGCTAGGATTGTGGGAGACTTTATTTGATCCCAGTTTTGTCTGAGTCTGAACTCGTGCATTTTATACCAACTTTCATGCTATCTTCTCTTCTCCATCTCCTCTACTTCACCACAATTCTTTTATTTCACAATTCATTCAAAGGTGGCAACTCAGTATTAGAGCAAATAGATGGAATATGATATTATTATCCATAAACTTAGTCAAGGGTACTTGTTTATGGCCAGGACTTTGGAAAAGGGCAAGGCAGCTGCAGGGGAGTAGAGGAGAACCAAGCAGCAGAGTTGATTGATCCTGTTGAATACAATTTATCTTCAGAAGGAAAATGCATTTGGGCACCTGATCTTCAGCTCTTCCTATCTTGTAATTCTGAAATAACCTGATCCAGAAGGTTTACCGTTCCACAACTGGTTTGGAGGTATCACTCTGGCTTAACCTGAGGCCTCTGATTAAAGCTCCAGCACATGATCATCAATGATATTTTGACTCATTTTTCCTTGAATAAGGTTTGTAAATACCTCCAGTAGCACCTCTTTGACTTTTATATAGCTATTTCTGTTAGTAAATCCAAGGAAGGCTAGTGGGCTTCCAACTTTGGAAATTTTTGTACCTGGACATTCAGTGAAGTGTTGATTTTACAGTTTTATAAGAATAGCTTATTCAAGAAGGAAATCTTCCTAAGTTATGGATTTCACTTACCCTAGCTTAGGAATGAGATAATCAAATTAAATAGCAACAGTCCCATAGCACAGACAGTGTTCCTTGGTGAGCATCAGGATCCAAGACATTCTTCCTAAACTTGAAACCAGAATGAAATTAACATGCACAACTCATATACTTGTACATATTAGATGTATCTACCCTTGGAAACTGTGATTTAAAAAAAATTTTTTCTGATTATGGATACCCTTGTGCAAAGATGAGACAACTTTCTTCCAGAAGGATTGGCAATATTTTTCCTCCTACTCTGGAGGGAGGGAGGTATTATTGCCCTTTTACAGAGATAGTCTGAGGAATGGCCAGTATACTACTAAATATGAATCACAACTCAGTATACCAATCTGTCTCCATGAAATGGATTCAACCCAGAAATACAAGCTGGGTAAGTATCTCTTAGCAGCCACCAGAAATCCCCTTCAAAATTGCTTCCAGCCACCCCCATTTACTTGCTCTGCTACTTCTCTCTTTGCTCTCTCTCATATTTTTTCTTTTTATAACATGCTCCATGTTGGCTACATACTTTGGTTCCTGTTCTCCCTTCTAAACATTGGATGCATGATCCAATTTCAGTCTTTCTGTGTATGGCAGAAACTGTCAGTGCTTCTCCCGCATTCCTTTGACATTAGTGAACATCATAAGGATTCCCTTACATGTGAATGGCTTCTTAGTGCTAGTGCAAACATCACAACTCTCTCAGTTCAGTTCAGTCACTCAGTCATGTCCAACTCTTTGTGACCCCATGGACTGCAGCATGCCAGGCTTCCCTGTCCATCAACAACTCCTGGAGCTTGCTCAAATTCATGTCCATTAAGTCGATGATGCCATCCAACAATCCCATCCTCTGTTATCCCCTTCTCCTGCCTTCAATCTTTCCCACCATCAAGGTCTTTTCCAATGAGTCAGTTCTATGCATCAGGTGGCCAGAGTATTGGAGTTTCAGCTTCAGCATAAGTCCTTCCAATGAATATTCAGGACTGATTTCCTTTAGGATAGACTGGCTGGATCTCCTTGCAGTCCAAGGGACTCTCAAGAGTCTCCTACAACACCACAATTCAAAAGCATCAATTCTTCTGTGTTCAGCTTTCCTTATAGTCCAACTCTCATATCCATACATGACTACTGGAGAAATTATAGCTTTTACTAGACAAACCTTTGTTGTCAAAGTACTGTCTTTGTTTTCTAATATGCTGTCTAGGTTGGTCATAGCTTTTCTTCCAAGTAGCAAGTATCTTTTAATTTCATGGCTGCAGCCACCGTCTTCAGTGATTTTGGAGCCAAAGAATATAAAGTCTGTCACTGTTTCCATTGTTTCCCCATCTATTTGCCATGAAGCGATGGAATCAGATCACTTTGTGATCAGATCTGTGATCACAAAGATCTGTGATCTGTGATCTGATCTGTGATCAGATCTTAGCTTTTGAATGCTGAGTTTTATGCCAGCTTTTTCTAACTCTCTACCTCTCTACAACTTTCTACCTGAATGTTTTTTCAAGCTGTAGGAACACACCACACCTCCTCCCATGGAAGACAAAAATCCTAGGAAGTTAAATTCCTCACAGGAGACTGCCATCAGTTTCCCTAGTGAAATATGTGCTTTACAGTCCCCTAAAGACTCCTTGACTAATTTCCCCCTCCCCTACTGGTGCTCCTTCAATTCATCTCCCAAATAAATGAAAAGTGAAAGTTGTTCAGTTGTGTCCAACTCTTTGCAACCTCATGGACTATAGAGTCCATGGAATTCTCCAAGCCAGAATTCTGGAGCTGGTAGCCTTTCCCTTCTCTAGGGCATCTTCCCAACCTAGGGATTGAACTCAGGTCTCCCACATTTCAGGTGGATTCTTTACCACTTGAGCCACAAGGGAAACCCAAGAATACTGGAGTGGGTAGCCTATCCCTTCTTCAAGGGATCTTCCTGACCCAGGAACCAAACTGGAGTTTCCTGTATTGCAAAATGAATCAGATTTAAATCTTTGTCTCAAGCTCTGCCTCTTGGAGTAGCCAACCCACAGTACCACCCCAGTTTTAGGTATGAGCATTCTCTGGTACATAAACTTATATGTCTTCTGAGACCTAAAGGAAAAGATCCATAGAGTTAAGTCCTGCCATAGACTCCTGATAAATGCTGCAGTCAAATTTGATCTTCACCTAGGTTGTTCTAGGTAGGAGAAGTTTGAGACATTACAAGTAACTAAATTAATGCAAAATTTCATGATTTATGCAAGTGAATAGACCAAATAAGATAGTTTCTGAAAAACTGTCCCCAAATTACTTCAAAAATAATTTTGTATGAACTTGACTTATTCTGAGACAATATAATATGGTGGTAGAAGCTTGGACTCTGAAGTCAACCTTCTTGTACCTCTCTTAGCCAGGGTGGTATACATTCAAGTGGAAGGCACAACCTTCTAGGTATTTCCAGGGCAGGTGACTTTCATTTGTTAAGGACAATTCTTACCAGAAGGATGTAGCTGTGAACTGTTAGCTGAGGGTTGGGTACATTGCTTAATCCTTAAGATCCTCTTTAGGATCTTAGTGGGACCTCAACAGCCATTATTAATCTCCTCTGCTTCCTAAAATGTATATCATGCTGTTAATAGTAGAATTCTACAGTCATTACTGCTATAGTAATTAGAAAAAAAAATCCACCAACGCTTATCCTGTTTCCTAATCAATTGTTAACAAAAAGTATTCTAATAGTTTGCCTCCTCTCTCCCCAGACACCAAATATGCCACCTCTTGTCGGGCATAGTGAAGGTACAAGTGTTAGTTGCTTAGTTGCGTCTGACTATTTGTGACCCCATGAACATAGCCCTCCAGGCTTTTCTGTCCATGGGATTTTACAGGCAAGAATACTGGAATGGGTTGCCATTTCCTTCTCCAGGGCATCTTCCTAACCCAAGGATCGAACCTGGGTCTTGTGCATTGCAGGCATATTCTTTACCATCTGAGCCACCAGGGACGTATTGGTCATAGGCTATCATCAAGGAAGAATTGTAGAAGCATCTCTTCCTCTGGTACCTCATAAATTTTTTGCTAATCTTAGGGATTCTGAATTTGTTTTTAGATCTCACTTGGGCAGCATCCTTCATTTCAGTTCAGTCACTCAGTCGTGTCCGACTCTTTGTGACCTCATGAATCGCAGCACCCCAGGCCTCCCTGTCCATCATCAACTCCCGGAGTTCACGCAGACTCACATCCATTGAGTCAGTGATGCCATCCAGCCATATCATCCTCTGTGGTCCCCTTCTCCTCCTGCCCCCAATCCCTCCAATCATCAGAGTCTTTTCCAATGAGTCAACTTTTCACACAAGGTGGCCAAAGTACTGGAGTTTCAGCTTTAGCATCATTCCTTCCAAAGAAATCCCAGGGCTGATCTCCTTCAGAATGGACTGGTTGGATCTCCTTGCAGTCCAAGGGACTCTCAAGAGTCTTCTCCAACACCACACTTCAAAAACATCAATTCTTCGGCGCTCAGCCTTCTTCACAGTCCAACTCACATCCATATATGACCACAGGAAAAACCATAGCCTTGACTAGACGGACCTTAGTCGGCAAAGTAATGTCTCTGCTTTTGAATATGCTATCTAGGTTGGTCATAACTTTTCTTCCAAGGAGTAAGCGTCTTTTAATTTCATGGCTGCAATCACCATCTGCAGTGATTTTGGAGCCCCACAAAATAAAGTCTGACACTGTTTCCACTGTTTCCCCATCTATTTCCCATGAAGTGATGGGACCAGATGCCATGATCTTCGTTTTCTGAATGTTGAGCTTTAGGCCAACATTTTCACTCTCCACTTTCACTTTCATCAAGAGGCTTTTGAGTTCCTCTTCACTTTCTGCCATAAGGGTGGTGTCATCTGCATATCTGAGGTTATTGATATTTCTCCTGGCAATCTTCATTCCAGCTTGTGTTTCTTCCAGTCCAGCGTTTCTCATGATGTACTCTGCATAGAAGTTAAATAAGCAGGGTGACAATATACAGCCTAGACGTACTCCTTTTCCTATTTGGAACGAGTCTGTTGTTCCATGTCCAGTTCTAACTGCTGCTTCCTGACCTGCATACAGATTTCTCAAGAGGCAGGTCAGGTGTCTGGTATTCCCATCTCTTTCAGAATTTTCCACAGTTTATTGTGATCCACACAGTCAAAGGCTTTGGCATAGTCAATAAAGCAGAAATAGATGTTTTTCTGGAACTCTCTTGCTTTTTCCATGATCCAGTGGATATTGGCAATCTATACAAATTTTGGGGTGGGAAGGCAATTACACTATCTACTGGGTTTATGAGAAACTGCCAACCTGTATTTGGACAGACTGTCTATATTGCCACAACATGCTTTGGGTCCAGGGACTAAAATGTTGGACCAATCCCATCTGCTTTCTGAAAAGTTATTTTTCATTAATCCTTTCCTTCACATGCATAGCTCCTCTGTTTACTAATGGCTAACAGAGCTTTTCAGCAAAATAGAGTGGTGGGAAAACAATGAATTAAGAATCGAGAGGCCTGAATGTGAATCCCGGTTTTACCACTTCCCCATTGTGGAAACCTCAGCAAGTCACTTTTCTGCCAAGCGTCCTTTTCCTTCTTTATAAAACTGAGTCTAAAGACCCGCCCTGAGTCCTTCACAGGATCATTGTGTGATCAAGTGAGAAAACACACACTTGATATATAAAATGCTTTCCCAAGGCAAATTATTAATGTTATTGCCATTGCAATGCTGGATATATTTACCTTTGAGTGTCTCTAGCCTTATAACTTTGGCTAATGAGTGATATAGATCCAAATAGAACTGCAAAAGCCTCACCAATGGCTTCACTTTACCCTGAGCATCCTCCCTTAGCTCTTCAGTGATCTAAGTCTTCCTTTTGTGGTAAGTTATTCAACTTTTATCCAAGATTAACTTTCCAGAGAAATAGAATTATACTGTTATACCAAGGAAGATAATTTCAAAATCCATTAAAATGGCTAATTTAATATTAATATATTTGTCTATTATATAACTTCTAATACAAAAGCTAACTTTTCTTTCAGAGCTGTACTAACATACTGGTGATACATGTAACACAGAGTTTGGATTAAATCTTAGTTCTGATTCATGCTGCCTGTGTGGCCTGGAGCAGAGCACCTAACCTCTCCCAGTCACTGTTCCTTTAATATATAAAATGGAAATATTAATAACATAAACTATCTCCAAGAGTTGCCGTGAGTCTTAAATACCATAACACTAAAGCCTTTTTCATTGATCCTGAAACATTATACCAAATAAGTATTGTCTATTGTTAACATGGGCTTCCCTGATGGCTCAGACGATAAATCTGCCTGCAATGCAGAGACCCAGGTTCAATCTCTGGGTTATGAAGATCCCCTGGAGAAGGGAATGGCAACCCACTACAGTAGTTTCCCCTGGAGAATTCCATGGACAGAGGAGCCTGGTGTCCTATAGTTCATGGAGTCTCAAAGAGCTGGACAAAGTTGAATGACTAACACTTTCACTTTCACATCATTAACATGCCATGATATGGCCCAAGGCCTAAAATAACTTTATGCTCTATTTTAAGGAAGAGAGAAGTATCCTTGGATAAACATAGAAATCTGTAGATTCCATCTTTCTGCTACATAATAAGCGGAGATTTGGGGGAAAAACATGATCCCTTGGGATTAACACATCTCTCCTGGTCTTAGGACTTGTTCCTTATCAGGCAGAGTCTGATATAGACATTCTTGTACAAGTGATTTATAGTGGAAGAACTTTGAGGTAAGACCTGTGAAGAAGAGAGGAAAGCAGGATAGGGTAGATAAATGCTAGAAAGTAGCTATGCATGCATCTGTGTTAAGTCACTTCAGCTCAGTTCAGTTCAGCCTCTCAGTTGTGTCCGACTCTGCAACCCCATGAATTGCAGCATGCCAGCCCTCCCTGTCCATCACCAACTCCCGGAGTTCACTCAGACTCACATCCATCGAGTCAGTGCTGCCATCCAGCCATCTCATCCTCTGTCGTCCCCTTCTCCTCCTGCCCCCAATCCCTCCTAGCATCAGAGTCTTTTCCAATGAGTCAACTCTTTGCATGAGGTGGACAAAGTCACTTCAGTCATGTTCAACTCTTTTCGACTCCATGGACTGTGCAACCTGCCAAGCTCCTCTGTCCATGGATTCCCCAAGCAAGAATACTGGAGCGGGTTGCCATTTCCTTTTCCAGAGTATCTTCCCAACCCAGGAATCCAACCCATGTCTCTTATGTCTCCTGCATTTTTTACCACAGTCAGCTGAATCTAAACTCATTTAATCCTTAATCCCAGGGAGCTTTGGGGTGTGAATAACTCTATAGTTATTCACCACTGAGGCAAGGGGGGCAACACTTTCCAATATAATTGTTAACCTCTTTGTTTTTCTTTAGGTCTGTTAGGATAAATAGGTTTGCAAAGAAAAAAATGTAGATATCCCTAAGTATATTCAGTTTCAAACAAGCTCCTATAGCTAAGTGTTTCTCTAATCCATAAAGATCCTTGTTAACAGCACTAAAATTCTAATGGAATATATTAATATAAAAGCATGCAAAACCTTTTTCAAATGTGATTTATTTAACATTATATAATCAGTTTCTCAATGATACTACCCAGGTCTTCATATTTTATTAATCTTGAAAATAATTTTACATGAAAAATTGGTATCCAGGCTGCCTAACATTGCCATCTAGCCTACATAAATGCATAAAAGTTAAGATTGTATTATGAAGTTTAATGTTTTGTCCCCAAGTACTTAGCATTTAAATTTCTGGAATAAGTGGTTTATTCTTTTTACCTTTTCACAAAAGGCTTTCTATGGAAATGGATTCTGTTATATGTTTGATCAAACATTCATTATTTTTAGCTGTTTCTTGAGGGACATTAACTTACCATGAAGAGTACACATTAAAATGATGTATAAATCAATGGCATGGTTATTAATGGTATAGTAATGGGATGTCAGGCTCTAGCAGTCTGACAACCACCTAATATGGAAGTTATCAGCAGGAGAGCCATGAAACCTTATGTCTGCTGCTTATTTTGAGGGGAAAAAAGAAAAGAAAAACATGTTATGGCTACAGCTTCAAAGGGTTAAAATTACATCATTTTCACTTTGAGGTAAAACATTTCTTTTTTGAAATCATCTTTAAAGTAGCAGGACATTATATCATAGACTTTAGTTATTGATGGTGAAATATGTGCTTTTTAGTGCAGTGAGAAGCTTGCTTAATGCCAGGTTGTTTATTTTAAAAATATTTATTTAGAGCCTTCCTTTTTTTGAGGACTAGGGAAATAAAGCAAAAGGAAAGACATTTCTCTTCTTTTGCAGCTGATAGTCAAGGGCAGTAGAGAAATGAGTGGATATTTCCAGTTACAAGTAGAGGTAATCATTCAGAGGTACCCAATTTTTCCTTTAGAATCAGGCAAGGATTCCAGGGAAGAAAGCACTGTTTTAAGTTTCCAAAGAGATGGGAGTATTGATGAAAGGTATTGCAAGAACCCTAAGCTCCACAGTGGTAGAATCTATGCCTGTACAACTTCTATCACATCTCTTAACACAGCACCAGTACACTGCAGATTATCAATCAATATATTTTGAAGGAAGGAAGAAAGTGAAAGATAGTGAAGAGACAGTCACTCACTCATGTCCAACTCTTTTCAACCCTATGGACTGTAGCCCACCAGACTCTCTGTCCATGGAATTCTCCAGGCAAAAATAGTGATGTCCATTGACAGATGAATGGATAAAGAAATTGTGGTATATATATACAATGGAATATTACTCAGCCATAAAAAGGAACACATTTGAGTCAGTTCTAATGAGGTGGATGAACCTAGAACCTATTATGCAGAGTGAAGTGAGTCAGAAAGAGAAAGATAAATACTGTATTCTAACACATATATATGGAATCTAGAAAAATGGTACTGAAGTATTTATTTACAGGGCAACAATGGAGAAACAGACATAGAGAATAGACTTATGGACATGAGGAGAGGGGAGGAGAGGTTGAGCTGTATGGAAAGAGTAACATGGAAACTTACATTACCATATGTAAAATAGATTACCAATGGGAATTTGCTGTATGGGTCAGGAAACTTAAAAAAAAAAAAAAGAGGGTTTATATGTATACCTATGACTGATTCATGTTGAGATTTGACAGAAAACAGCAAAATTCTGTAAAGCAATTATGTTTCAATAAAAGATAAATTAATAATAATAAAAAAATAATACTGGAGTGAGTTGCTATTTCCTGATCCAAGGGATCTTGCCAACACAGGGATTGAACCCAAGTCTCTTGCATTGCAGGCAGAGTCTTTACCAGCTGAGCTGTCAGGGAAGCTTCAAAGGAAGGAAGAGCATGTGACAAAATAGATGTTCAACATAGTGTCAAACGAATTTATGTGTGTCTGAAGCTACTGATGCCAACTGACATCACCCACGTCAGCCGTAGAGTTGTTTTCTCAATGGCAGAGCTGATTAATGCTTCTTACACAGTTGCTTGCTAGGCAATGGCTTTTAGAGTAATTGCTTTATATATTCCTCTGTTGATTCACATTTAGTTTGCTTCCATGTCTTGGCTATTGCAAATAGTTCTGCCAAGAACATTGGGGTGAATGCATCCTTTCGAATTATGGCTTTCTCTGGGTATATGCCCAGGAGTGAGATTTCTGGTTCATATGGTAGCTCTATATTTAGGTTTTTAAAGAACCTCTGTACTGTTTCCCATGGTGTCTGTACCAATTTACATTCCCACAAATGGTGTAGGAATGAAGTAAGTCAAACATAGAAAGACAAATATCATGATACCACTTAAATGAGGACTCTAAAAAAAAGATGGTACAGATGAACTCATTTACAAAATAGGAGTCATGGGGTAGAAAACAAAATTTTGCTTACCAGGGGATAAGGTAGGGAGGGATAAATTGGGAGATTGGGATTGACATATACATACTAATATATATATATATATATAATATATATATATATAATAGACAACTACTAATATATATATATATATATATATATAATATATATATATATATAATAGACAACTAATAAGAACTTACTCTATAGCACAGGGAACTTTATTCAATACTCTATTATGGCCTAAGTGGAAAATAATCTAAAAAAAAAAGAATGGAGATACACGCACACAACACACACACACATACAGACACACATATAACTGACTCACTTTTCTGTACATCAGAAACCAACACGACATTGTACATCAACTGTACTCCAATAAAAATTTGGAAAAAAGAGTGATTGCTAATTCTTCAGTTAGATAAGATAGAAGCTCAGTTTTATTTTTAAGATGATTAAATATGGCTTTTGATCCCTCTATTGTACATTATTCATACAGCAGAGTAATGTTTTTAAAGAATAGGTTAAGATTCAGCTAAAATGTAGAAACTAATTAAATTACTCATTCATCAAATACCTATTGAAATTCTATTATGTGACAGGGTATGTAAAAAGTCTCAGAGATTAAAATGAAAAAATACAGTCTCGGGAAAGACTAGAGATCTCTTCAAGAAAATTAGAGATACCAAGGGAATATTTCTTGCAAAGATGGGCTCGATAAAGGACAGAAATGGTCTGGACCTAACAGAAGCAGAAGATATTAAGAAGAGGTGGCAAGAATACATGGAAGAACTGTACAAAAAAGATCTTCACGACCCAGAAAATCATGATGATGTGATCTCTAATCTAGAGCCAGACATTCTAGAATGTGAAGTCAAGTGGGCCTTAGAAAGCATCACTACGAGCAAAGCTAGTGGAGGTGATGGAATTCCAGTTAAGCTGTTTCAAATCCTGAAAGATGATGCTGTGAAAGTGCTGCACTCAATATGCCAGCAAATTTGGGAAACTCTGCAGTGGCCACAGGACTGGAAAAGGTCACTTTTCATTCAAATTCCAAAGAAATGCAATGCCAAAGAAAACTCAAACTACCGCACAATTCTACTCATCTCACCTGCTAGTAAAGTAATGCTCAAAATTCTCCAAGCCAGGCTTCAGCAATACGTGAACCATGAACTTCCTGATGTTCAAGCTGGTTTTAGAAAAGGCAGAGGAACCAGAGATCAAATTGCCAACATCCGCTGAATCATCAAAAAAGCAAGAGAGTTCCAGAAAAATATCTATTTCTCCTTTATTGACTATGCCAAAGCCTTTGACTGTGTGGATCACAATAAACTGTGGAAAATTCGGAAAGAGATGGGAATACCAGACCACCTAACCTGCCTCTTGAGAAATCTGTATGCAGGTCAGAAAGCAACAGTTAGAACTGGACATGGAACAACAGACTCGTTCCAAATAGGAAAAGGAGTACGTCAAGGCTGTATACTGTCACCCTGCTTATTTAACTTCTATGCAGAGTATATCATGAGAAACACCGGACTGGAAGAAACACAAGCTGGAATCAAGATTGCCGGGAGAAATATCAATAACCTCAGATATGCAGATGACACCACCCTTATGGCAGAAAGTGAAGAGGAACTCAAAAGCCTCTTGATGAAAGTGAAAGAGGAGAGTGAAAAAGTTGGCTTAAAGCTCAACATTCAGAAAATGAAGATCATGGCATCTGGTCCCATCACTTCATGGGAAATAGATGGGGAAACAGTGGAAACAGTGTCAGACTTTATTTTGTGGGGGCTAGAAAATCACCGCAGATGGTGATTGCAGCCATGAAATTAAAAGACGCTTACTCCTTGGAAGAAAAGTTATGACCAACCTAGATAGCATATTCAAAAGCAGAGACATTACTTTGCTGACTAAGGTCCGTCTAGTCAAGGCTATGGTTTTTCCTGTGGTCATATATGGATGTGAGAGTTGGACTGTGAAGAAGGCTGAGCACCGAAGAATTGATGCTTTTGAACTGTGGTGTTGGAGAAGACCCTTGCGAGTCCCTTGGACTGCAAGGACATCCAACCAGTCCATTCCGAAGGAGATCAGCCCTGGGATTTCTTTGGAAGGACTAATGCTAAAGCTGAAACTCCAGTACTTTGGCCACCTCATGAGAAGAGTTGACTCATTGGGAAAGACTCTGATGCTGGGAAGGATTTTGGGCAGGAGGAGAAGGGGACGGCAGAGGATGAGATAGCTGGATGGCATCACTGACTCAATGAACATGAATCTGATTGAACTCCGGGAGATGGTGATGGACAGGGAGGCCTGGCATGCTGCGATTCATGGGGTCGCAAAGAGTCAGACACGACTGAGCGACTGAACTGAACTGAACTGATACTCAAGGTGTTTACAGTCTTTGATGGAGAAAAATGCTGAATCAGATATTTACATTATGCTATATGCATTGTCATTAAGGTATATATAAGATGCTATGAGACTGCAGGTGAGGGGAAATGATTAGAATGTGTGGTTTGAGGTAGAACTGGTTATCAGAGATTTCTTAGAGAAAGTGATATCTTGCCTGAGCATTAGAAGTAAGGATTAGGTTATGTAGGTGTTAATGGAGAGGAAAGATTTTTTTTTTTTTTTACAAACATTGGAATACAAGGAATTATGATATGTGTAATGAAAAGTTGGCTAAGCATGGAAGTAAGAGTAAGGGGGGGAAATTTAAAAAAAGTAGTGGGAAATGTTCATTGCAGCACTATTCACAATAGTAAAGATAGTGAAACAGCCAGTGTGTCCCATCAGCAGATAAACAGGTAAAGAAATATGGTATATACATAGAATATTATTCAGCCTTAGAAAAGAAGGGAATCACACCATCTGCAAAAACATGATGAACCTGGAGGACATTAGGCTGAGTAGAGTAAACTGGTCCCAGAAGAACAAATATTGCATGATTTCACCTGTATTAAGGATCTAAAATAGTCAGTCACATGACAGTGGCTTCAAGAAACTGAGGAGGTGGGGAAAATCACACATTATTATTCAATGGGCATTAAGCCTTAGCTATGCAAGATGAATAAGTTATAAAGATCCACTGTATAACATAGGCCCTACAATATGGTATTGGGCACATTAAAATTTTTCTAAGAATAAAATTCATGTCAAGTATAGGTAGAACTCATGTCAAGTGTTCCTATCACACAAACAAAAAGGATACAGGGAAACTCTGGATGGTGTTGGGTATGTATACTTCCTTGATTGTGGTGTTGGCATCATGGATGCTTGCTTGTGTCCAAATTCATCAAATTATACACATTAAATGGATACCTCACTCATTTATACCCCAATAAATTTGCTTCAAAAAGATGGTGAGAAATAGGACTAGAAAATAAATGGAGTCAAATAATAAAGAACCATGCATGCTACACAAAACATTTAAGACACTTTGATAGAGAATTTGAATGTTTTGAATAGGGGAGTAATGTGATCAGATTTATATTTTAGAAGTATGGCATTGGCTGTATAGGAAATCGTGCCTGATTTGGAAGGTGATTTAGAAGGAGTTACAGTCATCCATGTGATTAGTGATGACAGCCTGGAAGATAAGTGTGGGCTGAGTAAAGGGATATTTTTGAATCACACGTCAAATTTTTAGGAATATCAAGAAGACCCTTTTTCCACCTCTGCCTGTACTTCCCACTCCACCTCCAAGAAGCCTTCTAATTTTTTTTTTCAAATTTTAACATAGAATTTTGCTATTAATATTAAATACAGAATGTGAGAGCTGGACCATAAAGAAGGCTAAGTGCTAAAGAATTGATGTTTTTGATCTGTGGTGCTGGAGAGGACTCGAGGGTCCTTGGACAACAAAGCTATCAAACCAGTCAATCCTAAAGGAAATCAACCCTGAATATGCATTTGAAGGACTGATGCTGAAGTTGAAGCTGAAGCTCTAGTTCTTTGGCCACATGATGCAAAGAGCTGACTCACCGGAAAAGACCCTGATGCTGGGAAAGATTTAGGGAAAGAGAAGAAGGGGGCAACAAAGGAAGAGATGGTTGGGTGGCATTATCAACTCAATGCACATGAATTTGAGCAAACTCTGGAAGATATTGAAGGACAGGGAAGCCTGGCCTGCTGCAATCCATGGGGTCACAAAGAGTCAGACATGACTTAGTGACTGAACAATAACAACAATATATTAGAGATATTAATACTAAGGATAGGCTAATGCTCAAGGCACAACAGGGCTTCAGATCTATAAACTCATGAGGCTGACACGTCATACACAAATATGGTTATATGAACTAGAATTATTTTTTTAGCTGTCTTTAAAGAAGTGGCCAAAGTTACCCTACTTCGTGAAAGGTACCCCTCCAAAAACTGCTAAATAAAATCATGTTAATGATTTGCACTGGTTGTCTTCCTTGCTGGCTCAGGAGGTAAAATATCCACCTACAATGTAGGAGACTTGGGTTCGATTCGTGGATGAGGAAGATCCTCTGGAGAAGGGAATGGCAACCCACTTCAGTATTTTTGCCTGGAGGATTCCATGGACAGAGGAGCCTGGCAGGCTACAGTCCATGGGGTTGCAGTCAGACGTGACTGAGCAACTAACACACACACTAATGATTTGCAGCTAAGAAAGACCAGGAAACAGAGTTGATAGAAGAATTATATTCACAAATGGATGAAATGTAATGTTGTTGTACAAAATACCTGTGCAGGTGTGTTTGTCCTATATTCTGCCAGAGAAAATGAAAGTCAAAAAAGCAATGTTCTGAATAGTGGAGTGGAACTTCCAAAACAATGGGGAAAAGATTGTAACTATGTGAACTTGTAAATATATTAACAAACCTAATATGGTTATCATGTTGCCATATTTACATAAAACAAATCATCCCATTGTACAGCTTCACCTTATACAATGTTATATGTCCATGCTAACTCAATGAAGCTGGAAAAAGTTTTAAAAATATTCCAGATTCTAATGTTTTTATCTTTAGAGGTTAATTCCAAATGACCCAGAAATAGCTAAATATATCAGTTATGGATATTTTAGTAAGATAGAAAATATTGGAGATTTATAGGAAGGTTTCTGTGAATGAGACCTTACTTTGAAGTAGGGTCTCTTTAGACATGAAGAAGTGGAGGATCTGAGATGGGATCCTTCTGGTTGCTGCTGCTGCTGCTGCTAAGTCGCTTCAGTAGTGTCCAACTCTGTGCGACCCCATAGATAGCATCCCACCAGGCTCCCCCATCCCTAGGATTCTCCAGGCAAGAACACTGGAGTGGATTGCCATTTGAGGGTGGCCTTAAATCCAATGAGAGGGTCTTTATAAGAGACAGAAGAGGAGAAGCCACAGAGAAGGGAGGGATGTGGCCATGAGTCCAGGGAGGCTTGAAGCCCTGCAAAGCTGGAAGAGACAAGAAAGACCCTCCACAGGAGCCTCTGAAGGAAACAAAGACCTGCTTACACCTTGATCTGAGACATCTGCTCTCCAAAACAGGGCAGGGAGGATAAATTCCTAAGCCACAAGCTGGCGTTATTTGTTACAGCTGACCCAGGAAGCAAAGATAAGTAATATTTAAAAGTCTATATGACAAAGGACAACTATTGTAAAAGCAAAAATGGCATGTTCAAAGAAGGAGACATTATCTGCAATCATTTCTATAAAAAATAGAAAAGGAACAAAGTACAACAGAAAAATAAGACATAGAGAGTCAACAGGCAGTTCATAGAAGATGCACTAAAGATCAATAGCATGTAAATATTTGCTTAAGTTTCTCAGCAACCAAAAAGTAAGTCAATTTTAATAATCATAAGGTAGTATGTCTCAGTATAAAATCAAAAATCTCTTTTAATTTGATAGTATGAAGTTTTCACAACATTCAAAGAAAGTTACCTTTCTGCAAGGTGCCAATTAATACTTTTAAATTTATTTTTTAATTGAAGGATAGCTGCTTTACAGAATTTCATTGTTTTCTGCCAAAACTCAACATGAATCAGCCATAGGTATACATATATCCCCTCCTTTTCGAACTTCCCTCCCATCTCCCTCCCCATCCTACCCCTATAGATTGATTCAGAGACCCTGCTTGAGTTTCCTGAGCCATACAGCAAATTCCATTTGCTATCTATTTTACATGTTACCTTTTCCATACATCTCACCCTCTCCTCCCCTCTCCCCATGTCCATAAGTCTATTCTCTATGTCTGTTTCTCCACTGCTGCCCAGTAAATAAATTCTTCAGTACCATTTTTCTAGATTTTGTATATATGCATTAGAATACCGGAGAAGGCAATGGCACCCCACTCCAGCACTCTTGCCTGGAAAATCCCATGGATGGAGGAGCCTGGTGGGCCGCAGTCCATGGGGTCTCTAAGAGTCGGACACGACTGAACAACTTCACTTTCGCTTTTCACTGTCATGCATTGGAGAAGGAAATGGCAACACACTCCAGTGTTCTTGCCTGGAGAATCCCAGGGACGGGGGAGCCTAATGGGCTGCCGTCTATGGGGTAGCACAGAGTTGGACACGACTGAAGCGACTTAGCAGCAGCAGCAGCAGCATTAGAATAGTATATTTACCTTTCTCTTTCTGATTTACTTCACTCTGTATAATAAGTTCTAGGTTCATTCAGATCATTTGAACTGACTCAAATGTGATCCTTTTTATAGCTGAATAATATTCCACTGTGTGTATGTACCAAAACTTCTTTATCCATTCCTCTATCAATGGACATCTAGGTTGCTTCCATGTTCTAGCTATTGTAAATGGTGCTGCAATGAACAGTGGGATACATGTCTTTTTCAATTTTGGTTTCCACAAGGTATATGCCTAGGAGTGGGATTGCTAGGTCATATGGTGGTTTTATTTCTAGTTTTTTAAGGAATCTCCATACAATCTTCCACACTGGCTATATCAATTTACATTACCACCAACAGTGCAAAATCGTTCCCTTTTCCCAACACTCTCTCCAGCATTTATCATTTGTAGACTTTTTAATGATGATGATTTTGACCAGTGTGATGTGATATCTCACTGTAGTTTTGATTTGCATTTCTCTGAAAATGAGTGATGTTGCACATCTTTTCATGTGTTTGTTAGCTTTCTGTATCTCTTCTTTGAAGAAATGTCTGTTTATGTATTTTTCCCACTTTTTGATTGTGTTGTGTGTTTTTCTGGTGTTGAGTTGTATGAGCTGCTTGTATATTTTGGAAATTAATCCTTTGTCACTTGTTTCATTTGAGATTATTTTCTCCAATTCTGAGGGCTGTCTTTTCACTTTGCTTAGAGCCTCCTTTGCAGTGAAAAAGCTTTTAAGTTTAATCAGGTGCCAGTTAATATAGGTTGATAAGAAGTCTGGAGTCCTTGAGTAGGAGAAAGGGTACTGGGGATGTTGAGGAGGAGAAAAGTACAAACTTATTTCCCCCTACATTCCTCCGTCTTCATCACATGAAACGTTTTTTCTTTAAGCCAAGAGCTAATGGCTCAAGTCGGACACTGTTTCCACTGTTTCCCCATCTATTTCCCATGAAATGATGGGACCAGATGCCATGATCTTCGTTTTCTGAATGTTGAGCTTTAAGCCAACTTTTCACTCTTCTCTTTCACTTTCATCAAGAGGCTTTTGAGTTCCTCTTCACTTTCTGCCATAAGGGTGGTGTCATCTGCATATCTGAGGTTATTGATATTTCTCCCAGCAATCTTGATTCCAGCTTGTGTTTCTTCCAGCCCAGCGTTTCTCATGATGTACTATGCATAGAAGTTAAATAAGCAGGGTGATAATATACAGCCTTGACGTACTCCTTTTCCTATTTGGAACCAGTCTGTTGTTCCATGTCCAGTTCTAACTGTTGATTCCTGACCTGCATACAGATTTCTCAAGAGGCAGGTCAGGTGGTCTGGAATTCCCATCTCTTTCAGAATTTTCCACAGTTTATTGTGATCCACACAGTCAAAGGCTTTAGCATAGTCAATAAAGCAAAAATAGATGCTTTTCTGGAACTCTCTTGCTTTTTCCATGATCCAGCAGATGTTGGCAATTTGATCTCTGGCTCCTCTGCCTTTTCTAAAACTAGCTTGAACATCTGGAAGTTCACGGTTCACGTATTGCTGAAGCCTGGCTTGCAGAATTTTGAGCATTACTTTACTAGCGTGTGAGATGAGTGCAATTGTGTGGTAGTTTAAGCATTCTTTGGCATTGCCTTTCTTTGGAATTGGAATGAAAACTGACCTCTTCCAGTCCTGTGGCCACTGCTGAGTTTTCCAAATTTGCTGGCATATGGAGAACAGCACTTTCACAGCATTATCTTTCAGGATTTGAAAGAGCTCAACTGGGGTTCCATCTCCTCCACTAGCTTTGTTCATAGTGATGCTTTCTAAGGCCCACTTGACTTCACATTCCAGGATGTCTGGCTCTAGGTGAGTGATCACACCATCGTGATTATCCAGGTCGTGAAGATCTATTTTTGTACAGTTCTTCCGTGTATTCTTGCCACCTCTTCTTAATATCTTCTGCTAGGTCCCTACCATTTCTGTCCTTTATCAAGCGCATCTTTGCATGAGATGTTCCCTTGGTATCTCTGATTTCCTTTAAGAGATCTCTAGTCTTTCCCATTCTGTTGTTTTTCTCTATTTCTTTGCATTGATTGCTGAGGAAGGCTTTCTTATCTCTTCTTGCTCTTCTTTGGAACTCTGCCTTCAGATGCATATATCTTTCCTTTTCTCCTTTGCTTTTCACTTCTCTTCTTTTCACGGCTATTTGTAAGGCCCCCTCAGACAGCCATTTTGCTTCTTTGCATTTCTTTTTCTTGGGGATGGTCTTGATCCCTGTCACCTGTACAATTTCACGAACTTCCATCCATAGTTCATCAGGCACTCTATCTGTCAGATCTAGGCCCTTAAATCTATTTCTTACTTCTACTGTATAATCACGAGGGATTTGATTTAGTTCATACCTGAATGGTCTAGTGGTTTTCTCCACTTTCTTCAATTTCAGTCTGAATTTGGCAATAAAGAGTTCATGATCTGAGCCACAGTCAGCTCCTGGTCTTGTCTTTGTTGACTGTATAGGCCTTCTCCATCTTTGGCTGCAAATAATATACTCAACCTGATTTCAGTGTTGACCATCTGGTGATGTCCATGTGTAGAGTCTTCTCTTGTGATGTTGGAAGAGGGTGTTTGCTATGACCAGTGCATTTTCTTGGCAAAACTCTATTAGTCTTTGCCCTGCTTCATTCTGTCTTCCAAGGCCAAATTTGCCTATTACTGCAGGTGTTTCTTGACTTCCTACTTTTGTATTCTAGTCCCCTATAATGAAAAGGACATCCTTTTTGGGTGTTAGTTCTAAAAGGTCTTGTAGGTCTTCATAGAACTGTTCAACTTCAGCTTCTTCAGTGTTACTCATTGGGGCGTAGACTTGGATTACTCTGATATTGAATGGTTTGCCTTGGAAATGAACAGAGATCATTCTGTCATTTTTGAGATTGCATCCAAGTACTGCATTTCAGACTCATTTGTTGACCATGACGGCTACTCCATTTCTTCTAAGGTATTCCTGCCTGAAGTAGTAGATATATTGGCCATCTGAGTTAAATTCACCCATTCCAGTCCATTTTAGTTCGCTGATTCCTAGAATGTCTACGTTCACTCTTGCCATCTCTTGTTTGACCACTTCCGATTTGCCTTGATTCATGGACCTAACATTCCAGGATCCTATGAAATATTGCTTTTTACAGCATCAGACCTCAGAGAAAGCAATGGCACCCCACTCCAATACTCTTGCCTGGAAAATCCCATGAACAGAGGATCCTGGTAGGCTGCAGTCCAAGGTGTCGCTAAGAATCGGGCACAACTGAGCGTCTTCACTTTCGCTTTTCACTTTCATGCATTGGAGAAGGAAATGGCAGCCCAATCCAGTATTCTTGCCTGGAGAATCCCAGAGAGAGAGGGGCCTCCTGGGCTGCCGTCTACAGGGTCGCACAGAGTCTGACACAACTGAAGTGATTTAGCAGCAGCATCAGACCGCTTCTATCACCAGTCACATCCACAACTGGGTATTGTTTTTGCTTTGGCTCCATCCCTTCATTCTTTCTGGAGTTATTTCTCCACTGATCTCCAGTAGCATATTGGGCAACTACTGACCTGGGGAGTTCCTCTTTCAGTATCCTATCATTTTGCCTTTTCATACTGTTCATGGGATTCTCAAGGCAAGAATACTGAAGTGTTTGCCATTCCCTTCTCCAGTGGACCACCTTATGTCAGTGAAATGAAAGTGGTGAGTGAAAGTGAAAATGAAAGTGTAGTGATGAAAGTGAAAGTGGAGAGTGAAAAAGTTGACTTAAGCTCAACATTCAGAAAACGAAGATCATGGCATCTGGTCCCATCATTTTATGGGAAATAGATGGGGAAACAGTAGAAACAGTGTCAGACTTTATTTTGGGGGGCTCCAAAATCACTACAGATAGTGATTGAAGCCATGAAATTAAAAGACCTTTACTCCTTGGAAGAAAATTTATGACCAACCTAGATAGCATATGCAAAAGCAGAGACATTACCTTGCCAACAAAGGTCCGTCTAGTCAAGGCTATGGTTTTCCCAGTGGTCATGTATGGATGTGAGAGTTGGACTGTGAAGAAAGCTGAGCACTGAAGAATTGATGTTTTTGAATTGTGGTGCTGGAGAAAACTCTTGAGTTCCTTGGACTGCAAGGAGATCCAACCAGTCCATTCTGAAGGAGATCAACCTTGGACGTTCTTTGGAAGGAATGATGCTAAAGCCGAAAGCCCAGTACTTTGCCCATGTCATGTGAAGAGTTGACTCATTGGAAAAGACTGGTGCTGGGAGGGATGGGGGACAGGAGGAGAAGGGGATGACAGAGGATGAGATGGCTGGATGGTGTCACTCACTCGATGGAAGTGAGTCTGAGTGAACTCTGGGAGTTGGTGATGGACAGAGAGGCCCTGTGTGCTGCGATTCATGGGGTCACAGAGTCGGACAAGACTGAGCGACTGAACTGAACTGAATGGCTCAAGGGTATGTTTTTCCTTAAGCTCTGTATAAATGATTATATAACAACAATACATCTTGTTTGAGGACATGGTTCTCTTTTTTAACAGGAACCTTCTGACTAATCTTGTTATCTTAAGAATTTTATGGGAGTGGGTCTGGGAAGACCTCTCTTTTGATAGTTCTAATCTTGCTGATTTAAGATGTATATTGTGGTTGTGGGTCTTGTAAGAGTATTTAAGGCCTTGATAAGACTGGAAAAGGTCAGTTTTCATTCCAATCCCAAAGAAAAGCAATGCTAAAGAATGTTCAAACTACCATAAAATTGCACTCATCTCACTCGCTGGCAAAGTAATGCTCAAAATTCTCCAAACCAGGCTTCAACAGCATGTGAATCATGAACTTCCAGATGTTCAAGTTGGATTTGGAAAAGGCAGAGGAACCAGAGATCAAATTTCCAACATCCATTGGATCATCAAAAAGGCAAGAGAGTTCCAGAAAAACATCTACTTCTGCTTTATTGACTACACCAAAGACTTTGACTGTCTGGATCACAATAAACTGTGGATAATTCTTCAAAAGATAGGAATACCAGACTACCTGATCGGCCTACTCAGAAGTCTGTATGCAGGTCAAGCAGAAAGAGTTAGAACTGGACTTAGAACAACAGACTTATTCCAAATTGGGAAAGGAGTACATCAACGCTGAATATTGTCACCCTGCTTATTTCACATATATGCAGAGGACATCATGTCAAGTGCCAGGCTAGATGAAGCACAAGCTGGAATCAAGATTGCTGGGAGAAATATCAATGACCTCAGATACACAGATGATACCATCTTTATGGCAGAAAGTGAAAGAGCCTCTTGATGACAGTAAGAGAGGAGAGTGAAAAAGTTGGCTTAAAGCTCAACATTCAGGAAGATAAGATAATGACATGTGGTCTCATAACTTCATGGCAAATAGATGGGGAAACAATGGAAACAGTGAGACTTTAATTTCCTGGGCTCCAAAATCACTGAAGATGGTGATGGCAGTCATGGAATTAAAAGATGCTTGCTCTTTGGAAGAAAAGCTATGACAAACTTAGACAGCATATTAAAAAGTAGAGACATTGCTTTGCCAACATAAGTCCACTTAGTCAAAGCTATGGTGTTTCCAGTAGTTATGTATGGATGTGACAGTTGGACTATAAAGAAAGCTGAGCACCAAAGAATTGATTGGAGAAGGCAATGGCACCCCACTCCAGTACTCTTGCCTGGAAAATCCCATGGATGGAGGAGCCTGGTAGGCTGCAGTCCATGGGGGTCATGAAGAGTCAGACACAACTGAGTGACTTCCCTTTCACTTTTCACTTTCATGCATTGGAGAAGGAAATGGTAACTCACTCCAGTGTTTTTGCCTGGAGAATACCAGGGATGAGGGAGCCTGATGGGTTGCCATCTATGGGGTTACACAGAGTCGGACACTACTGAAGTGACTTAGCAGCAAAGAATTGGTGCTTTTGAACTGTGGTGTTGGAGAAGACTCTTGAGAGTCTCTTGGACTGCAAGGAGATCAAACCAGTCAATCCCACGGAAATCAGTCCTGAATATTCATTGGAAGGACTGATGATGAAGCTGAAACTCTAATACTTTGGCCACCTGATGTGAAGAACTGACTCATTGAAAAAGACCCGAGTGTTGGGAAAGATTGAAGGCAGGAGGAGAAGGGGACAACAGAGATTGAGATGGTTGGATGGCATCACCAATTCGATGGACATGAGTTTGAGCAAGCTCCAGGAGTTGGGGAAGGACAGAAAAGCCTGGTGTGCTGCAGTCCATGGGGTCACAAAGAGTTGGACATGACTGAGCAACTGAACTAACTTATAAGACTAGTGAATGGGGGCATTCTCTGATCCCCTTCTGATGTTTATGTCAGACTCTTTCTCTGTCCTTTTTCACTGTAACAAAAGCTCTGAGTAATAAAGCCTGGTCCCTGATCCTAAAGCTAAATTTTCTTTGGAGATCACAAATCTGACACTGTTCATTGTAAGCCATCAATACCAAAATAGTGAAGAACTATCAACCCTACATTCCATTTTAGCCTGCTCTCCCTTTTTTGGCTGTGCACTCAAAACCAAAGCTTGGAGGAGGTGTCAGTTGATGCAGATAAAGCAGAGGAGTCTCTGGTGATCTATAATGTGGCTCATAAACTCACCTGCAGTGTGGCAGACCTGGATTCAATCCCTGGATTGGGAAGATCGCCTGATAGAGAGCATGGCAACCCACTCCAGTATTCTTGCTTGGATGATCTCAATGGATAAAATAGCCTGGAGGGCTGCGGTCAACTGGGCCACAAACAGTCACAAACCACAGAGCGACTAAACACACACAAGATTTCATTATGTGTTCAGCTCAGTTCAGTTCAGTCACTCAGTCGTGTCCGACTCTTTGTGACCCCATGAATTGCAGCACGCCAGGCCTCCCTGTCCATTGCCAACTCCCAGGGTTCACCCAAACTCAAATCCATCGAGTTGGTGATGCCATCCAGCCAATCTCATCCTCTGTCATCCCCTTCTCCTCCTGCCCCCAATCCCTGCCAGTATCACAGTCTTTTCCAATGAGTCAATTCTTCACATGAGGTGGCCAAAGTACTGGAGCTTCAGCTTTAGCATTAGTCCTTCCAATGAACACCCAGGACTGATCGCCTTCAGAACGGACTGGTTGGATCTCCTTTCAGTCCAAGGGATGCTCAAGAGTCTTCTCCAACATCACTGTTCAAAAGCATCAATTCTTTGGTGCTCAGCTTTCTTCACAGTCCAACTCTCACATCCATACATAACCACTGGAAAAACCATAACTTTGACTAGATGGACCTTTGTTGGCAAAGTAACGTCTCTGCTTTTGAATATACTATCTACGTTGGTCATAACTTTTCTTCCAAGGAGTAAGCGTCTTTTAATTTCATGGCGGCAATCACCATCTGCAGTGATTTTGGAGCTTAGAAAAATAAAATCTGACACTGTTTCCACTGTTTCCCCATCGATTTCCCATGAAGTGATGGGACCAGATGCCAGGATCTTAGTTTTCTGAAAGTTGAGCTGTAAGCCAACTTTTTCACTCTCCTCTTTCACTTTCATCAAGAGGATTTTGAGTTCTTCTTCACTTTCTGCCATAAGGGTGGTGTCATCTGCATATCTGAGGTTATTGATATTTCTCCCGGCAATCTTGATTCCAGCTTGTGTTTCTTCCAGCCCAGCATTTCTCATGATGTACTCTGCATATGATTCTCCAATTATACAAGATATTTCTAAAGAGAGTCACATAACTTCCAAAGGTCCTTAAATTTGCCTGATATCTTGTCAGGACTTCCCTGGTGGTCCAGTGGTTTAAGATTCCATGCTTCCAATGAAGGGGGCACAGGTTCAATTCCTGGCTGGTGAACTAAGATCCCACATACTAAGTGGTGCAGCCAAAAAATTAAAAATTAGAAAGAAAACAGAGAGAGAGAGAGGAGATAACTGCTGAGGTAAGATCCTGAGAAATCAGAAGAAAAATGAATCTAATCTTGGGCAGGAATTAGATTTTCACAAGAGGAAAGTCCTTTTTCCCATGGAATCTTGAGTCAATTTTTTCTGTTGTCTATAAATACAGATAATGATATAAGAAGCTCATTATCAAACAGTTCTTGCTGCAAAGGAACTGGAAATTATGTCTCTCACTTCCATTCTAACTAAATCATAGTATTTCTGTGGGAATAACCTATGTCTTATTCTCTTTTAATATATACTCATACCTGGTACAAGAAATGATGCAAAGTAGGTAATGATGCAAATCCTTAAGTGTGCTTTCTTATTGCAAATCAATATGGGATCAATATCTTATATGAATTCAGTATGTGACTAAATGTGTGCTTAAAAATCTGTAAATTACTTAGGATTTAACAGTGCTTGGATTAACCATATTCCTAGCTTTTTTTTTTTTTTTTGAGAAACACTGTATATAAGTTCTACAAATAAAGGAAATATCCTTTCGTATTCTTTTTGGAAGGTTTATTACTTACATAATAGACCTTGGAAGAAAGGGTTAGTAGGAGAAAATTTTCATTGTTGTTTTGAAGTTAATCTCAAGAAAGTCAGAGATATGTATGGTGTGAGTGAGGAAAATTTTTTTCCTGTGAGTATGTGTGTCCTTATGGCAGAAAGTGAAGAGGTGCTAAAAAGCCTCTTGATGAAAGTGGAAGAGGAGAGCGAAAAAGTTGGCTTAAAGCTCAACATTCAGAAAACTAAGATCACAGCATCCGGTCCCATCACTTCATGGGAAATAGATGGGGAAACAGTAGAAACAGTGTCAGACTTTATTTTTTTGGACTCCAAAATCACTGCAGATGGTGATTGCAGCCATGAAATTAAAAGATGCTTACTCCTTGGAAGAAAAGTTATGACCAACCTAGATAGTATATTCAAAACGGACTTTTGGACTGTGAGGGAGAGGGAGAGGGTGGGATGATTTGGGAGAATCGCATTGAAACATATATACTATCATGTAAGAAACGAAATGGCAGTCTATGTTTGATACAAGATACAGGATGCTTGGGGCTGGTGCACGGGGATGATCCAGAGAGATGATATGGGGTGGGAGGTGGGAGGAGGATTCAGGATTGGGAGCTCGTATACACCTGTGGCTGATTCATGTCAATGTATGGCAAAACCAATACACTATTGTAAAGTAAAATAAAGTAAAAATAAAATTAAAAAAAAAAAAGGGGCAGAGACATTACTTTGCCGACTAAGGTCCGTCTAGTCAAGGCTATGGTTTTTCCTGTGATCATGTATGGATGTGAAAGTTGGACTGTGAAGAAGGCTGAGCACCAAAGAATTGATGCTTTTGAACTGTGGTGTTGGAGAAGACTCTTGAGACTCCCTTGGACTGCAAGGAGATCCAACCAGTCCATTCTGAAGGAGATCAGCCCTGGGATTCCTTTGGAAGGAATGATGCTAAAGCTGAAGCTCCAGTACTTTGGCCACCTCATGTGAAGAGTTGACTCATTGGAAAAGACTGATGCTGGGAGGGATTGGGGCAGGAGAAGGGGACGACCGAGGATGAGATGGCTGGATGGCATCATGGACTTGATGGATGTGAGTCTGAGTGAACTCCGGGAGATGGTGATGAACAGGAAGGCCTGGCGTGCTGCGATTCATGAGGTCACAAAGAGTCGGACACGGCTGAGCGACTGAACTGAACTGAACTGAACTGATGTGTGTATTATGTCTCCAGCCTTTACTGACACAACTATAGGGTGCAAGATCTGATAGCATGGGAATACAATAGAGGTGCTCATGTTCATGAAAAAGCCTTTTTAGAAAATCAAGCTAAGAGACTCCTGACAGAATTTTTGGTCTCTAAGAACACTAACAAAGAGAGCTAATTTTAAAGTTTTCATGGACAAAATTAAACTTGAAAATGTATATTGGGAACCTACTATGTAACGGACTGTACACAGATTTACTGGGCTTTTCTGGAGTTTAAAAAAAGGCACCACCTCAGGAGGAGTGTAGCAGAGGAATATTAACTCATACTCTTCTTCAGGCCTTCTAACAGTTCACAAAGTTTGATTAGTAGTCCTAGCAATCATTTCAACATTGACTTGCCATGTTGATGAAGTACATTTGCATAGTGAACAAGCTTCATGGCCTGTTTGGGGAATCCTGAATACAAAGTTGATGTAGATCAGTCCCTGACCTTAAACAATCTCATCTTGGTAGGGGGAGACATATATATCCAAACATCAAATTGACTCTAATGCAAGGCAGAGAAGCATTAGTGTTCTAACTGAGGCACATACACATAGATATCTCTGAAACAATAGGAAATCAAACAGACATAGATATCCCAATGGCAGCATTACATTGTGAGGAGACTGCCACAGGGCTTCAAACAGACAATGGAGGAAAAGCATTTGTAAAACAAGAGTGGTTCCATCACATATAAACACTAAGACAATATTTTAATTTCCCATTCATGGATCACAGCCTTGTTGTAGTGAAGAGGCTTGCATAACTCAGTGAAGCTATGGGGCCACCCAAGACAGATGGGTCATAGTGAAGAATTCTGACAAAACATGGTTCACTGGAAGAAAAAACGGCAACCCACCATAGTTTTCTTGCCCCAAGAGCCCAAGGAACAGTATGAAGAGGCAAAAAGATATGACACCAGAAGATGAGCCAATAAGGTTAGAGGGTGTCCAATATGCTACTGTGAAAGACTGGAGGGTAATTACTAACAGCTCAAGAAAGAATGAAACAACTAGGCAAAAGTGGAAAGGACACTCAGTTGTGGATATGTCTGATGGTGAAAGTAAAGTCTGATGCTGTAAAGAACAATATTGCATCTGAAGTTGGAAGGTTATGTCCATGAATCAAGGTAAACTGGATGTTGTCAAACAGGAGATGGCAATATTGAACATCAACATCTTAGGAATCAGTGAACTAAAATGGACAGGAATGGATGAATTTAATTCAGATGACCCTTATATACATTACTGTGGGAAGAATCCCTTAGAAGAAATGGGGTAGCCTCATAGTTAATAAAATAGTCTAAAATGCAATACCTGGGTGCAATCTCAAAAATGATAGGATGACCTTGGTTTGTTTCTAAGGCAAACCATTCAACATCAGAGTAATCTATGTTCCAATCATTGACGCTGAAGAAGCTGAAGTTGAATTAGTTCTATGAAGACCTACAGCACCTTTTATAACTAACACCAAAAAAAGATGTATTTTTTCATCAGGGGACTAGAATGCAAAAGTAGGAAGTCAAGAGATACCTGGAGTAACAGGCAAGTTTGGCCTTGAAGTACAAAATGAAGCAGGGAAAAAGCTAAAAGAGTTTTGTCAAGAGAACACATGGGCCATAGCAAATAGCCTTTTCCAACAACCTAAGAGATGACTCTGCACATGGATATCAGCAGATGGTCAATACTGAAATCAGATTGATTATATTCTTTGCAGTCAAAGATAGAGATGCTCTATATAGTCAGCAAAAAACAAGACTTGGAGCTGACTGTGGCTCAGATCTTGAGCTCCATATTGCAAAATTCAGACTTAAGTTGAAAAAAATAGGGAAAATCACTAGGCCATTCAGGTATGACCTAATTTAAACTCCTTATGACTATATAATGGAGGTGATGAATAGATTCAAGTGGTTAGATCTGGTAGACAGAGTCCTTGAAGACCTATGGCTGGAGGTTCATAACACTGTACAGGACACAGAGACCAAAACCACTTTCAAGAAAAAGAAATGCAAGAAGGTAAAGGGTTGTCTGAGGAGGCTTTAAAAATAGCCAAGGAAATAGGAAGTGAAAGGCAAGGGAAAAACGAAAAGGTACAACCAACTGAATGCAGAGTTCCAGAGAACAGCAAGGAGAGATATAGATTTTTTAATGAACAGTGCAGAGAACTATTCCTCTATAGGAAAACAACAGAATGGGAAAGACTAGAGATCTATTCAAGACTAGAGATATCAAAAAAAAAAAATTTCATGAGAGGATGAGCACGATACAGGATGGAAACTGTAAGGATATAACAGAAGCAGAGATATTAAGAAGAGGTGTCAAGAATACACAGAAAAACTATATAAGAAAGGTCATAATGACCGAGATAACCACGATGGTGTGCTTACTCACCTAAAGCCAGATATCCTGGAATGTGAAGTTAAGGGGGCCTTAGGAAGTATTACTGCAGAGAAAGGTAGTGGAGGTGGCAGAATTGCACCTGAGCTATACAAATAGTAAAAGATGATGCTGTTAAAGTTCTGCACTCAATATATCAGAAAATTTGGAAAACTCAGCAGTGGCCACAGAACTGGAAAAATTTAGTTTTCATTCCAATATTAAGGAAGGGTAATGTCAAAGAAGGTTCAAACTCCTGCACAACTGTACTCATTTCACATGCTAGCAAGATAGTGCTCAAACTCATTCAAGCCAGGCTTCAAAACCATGTGAAATGAGAACTGCCAGACATACAAGTTGGGTTTGAAGAGGCAGAGGAAACAGGGACCAAATTGCAAACATCCATTGGATCATGAGGAAAGCAAGGGAATTCCACAAATACATCTACTTCTGCTTCATTGACTAAGCTAGGATAGTGTGTATCACAACAAACTGTGAAAAATTCTTAAAGAGATGGGAACACCAGACCACCTTACCTACCTGCTGAGAAATCTGTACGCAGGTCAAGAAACGACACCTAGAATCTGACAAGGAACAACCAACTGGTTTAAATTGGAAAGGAAGTATGACAAAGCTATATATTATCAACCTGTTTATTTAACTTATATACAGAGTACATCATGAGAAACGCTGGGCTGGATGAAGCACAAGCTGGAATCAAAATTGCTGGGAGAAATATAAAAAACACTAGATATGAAGATGGTATCACCCTAACGGCAGAAAGCAAAGAGGAATTAAAGAGCCTCTTGATAAGGTTGAAAGAGGAGAGTGAAACAGCTGGCTTAAATCTCAACATTCAAAAAGTTAAGATCATGACATCTGGTCCCATGACTTATGGCAAATAGAAGGGGAAAAGGTGGAAGCAATAACAGATTTTATTTCCTTGGGCTTCAAAATCACTGTGGACTATGAATTTCAGACATGAAATTAAAAGACACTTGCTCCCTGGAAAGAAAGCAATGACAAACCTAGACAGCATATGCAAAACAGAGATATTGCTTTGCCAACAAAGGTCCATATAGTTAAGCTATGTTTTTTCCAGTCATCATGTATGGATAGGAGAGTTGGATCATAAAGAAGACTGAGTGCTGAATAACAGATGCTTTCAAGTTGTGATTCTGGAGAAGACTCTTGAGGTCCCTTGGACTGCAAGTATATCAACAAGTCAATCCTAAAGGAAATTAACCCTGAATATTCATTGGAAGGACTGATGCTGAAGCTCCAATATTTTGGCCTCTTGATGTGAAGACCCAGCTCACTGGAAAAAACTCTGGTGGTGGGAAAGATTGAAGGCAAATGGAGAAAATGTCTGCAGAGGATGAAAGGGTTATACAGCATCCGAAACTCAATGAACATAACTTTGAGCAAACTCTTTGAGACAGTGGAGGACAGAAGAGCCTGACCTGCTACAGGCCATGGGGTCACAAAGAGTCAGACACTACTTAGTGACTGAACAACAAGAATTTTAATTAGTTAGAGTTTCATGGCTCTGAAAGTACAGATCTAAAATTATATCTCTGTAGTAAGTTTTGACTAGAGATGTGAACAACAAATTCAAACAAATTCTAAACTAATTATGGGTGTTAGGAATTATTTGTTGAAAGGAAGTGACATTTCACACACTGCATACTGTACATACAGTATATATTAATCCTTACAAAAAACTTACAGATAAAAATGTCAAGAAAATAAATGTATAATAAAGTGTTTACAATATGTATTTAATGATAAATGAGATTTCATAGTAGTTTTGGAGAATATTAAAAGTAATCCCCATTTATTCCTATAACATGGCATGGGGTACTTCAATGTGAGACAAAATGCTAGCATGAATGGGTTATGGATCTCTCCACGCAGGCATATCTTTGGTCCCCAAATTAACATGGTAGGTGGAAATGCAGGGGACTACTGATGTTATTTGAATGATCAAAATAATCTGGATGATCTATAAAACCTTGTATAATGTTATGAACCTCCATCCATAGGTCTTCAGGCACTCTATTAGATATAAGCCCTTGAATCTATTTGTCACTTTGGCTGTATAACCGTAAAGGATTTGATTTGTGTCATAACTGAATGGCCAGTAATTTTCCTTACTTCGTTCAATTCAAGGCTGAGTTTTGCAATAAGGAGTTCACGATCTGAACCACTATCAGCTCCAAGTCTTGTTTTTGCTGACTGTATAGCGCTTCTCCATCTACAGCTGCAAAGAATATAATCAATCTGATTTTGGTATCAATCATCTGGTGATGTTCATATGTAAAGTTTTCTCTTGTGATGTTGGAAAAGTGTGTTTGTTATGACCAGTGAGTTCTCATGGCAAAACACTGTTAGGCTTTACCCTGCTTAATTTTGTACTCCAAGGCCAAACTTGCCTGTTACTCCAGGTATCTCTTGACCTTCTACTTTTGCATTTCAGTCCCCTATGATGAAAAAATTGTCACGTTTTGCTGTTAGTTCTAGAAGGTCTTGTAGGTCTTCATAGAACTGTTCAACTTCAGCTTCTTTAACTTTAGTGGTTGGGACATTGACTTAAATTACTCTGATATTGAATAATTTGCCTTGGAAATGAACTGAGATCATTCTGTCATTTTTGAGATTGCACCCAAGTATTGTGTTTCAGACTCTCTTATTAACTATGAGGGCTACTTCATTTCTTCTAAGGGATTCTTGCCCACAGTAGTAGATACAATGGTCACCTGAATTAAATTCCTGTCCATTATAGTTCACTGATTCCTAAAATGTTGATGTTTACCCTTGCCATCTCCTGTGTGACCACTTTTGATTTACCTTGATTCATGGACCTAATATTCCAGGTTCCTATGCAATATTATTCTCCACAGCATCAGACTTTAGTTTCACCACCAGGTACATTGACATCAGGGTGTTGTTTCCACTGTGGCTCAGCCTCTTTATTCCTTCTGGAACTATATCTCCACTCTTCTCCAGCAGCATATTGGATATCTACCTACCTGGGGGTGGGGTGGGAGGCTCATCTTTCAGTGTTAACTTTTTGCTTTTTCATACTGTCCATGGAGTTCTCAAGGCAAGAATTCTGAAGTGGTCTGCCATTCCCTTCTCCAGTAGACTACTTTTTGTCAGACCTCTCCGCAATGACACATCTGTCTAGGGTAGTGCTACATGGCATGGTTCATAGTTTCACTCAGTTATGCAAAGCTGTGATCCATGCGATAATTTTGTTTAGTTTTCTGTGGTTATCATTTTCATTCCGTATTTCCTCTGATGGATGAGAATAAGAGGCTTGTGCAAACTTCCTGATGGGAAGCACTGGCTGTGGGGGAAACAGAGTCTTGCTCTGATGGGCAAGGCCATGCTCAGTAAATCTTTAACCCAGTTTTCTGCTGATGGTAGGCCTTTGTTCCCTCCCTGTAGTTCGATCTGAGCTAAAATTATGGTAAGGGTAATAATGACCTTGTCCAAAAGGACTCATGCCAGCACATGTCACCTCCCATGACTGCTGCTGTTAGTGCCCTTAACCCTGTTGCAGGCCACTGTCAACCCACACCTCTGCCAGAGACTCCCACTCACAGACCAGTCTGGCTCGGTCTTTTGTGGGGTCACTGCTCTTTAATCATGGGTCCTCATGACCCAGATTTTATTTGTACCCTCCAAGAGTCTCTGTTTCCCCAGCTCTGTGGGCATTCTGTAATCAAATCTCACTGACCTTCAAAGTCAGATACCCTGGGGATTCTCAGTCCCTTTGCTGGATCCCAGGTTGGGAAGTTTGTTGTAGGGACTAGAACTTTCACAACACTGTAAGAACTCCTTTGGTATAGTTGTTTTCCAGTTTTTGGATTCCTCACCCTGGGCTCTAGGGGGGAAGAGGGGGCAAATGGCAACCTCCTCCTCTTGGACCAAACCTCCTAGGATTACTGCTGCCAGAGCCCCTATCTCCCCAGCAGGTCACTGCTGATGTACGCCTCTTCAGGAGAACTTCAAACATTCAAAGGCAGGTCTGGCTCAGTCTCTATAGAGGTTACTGTTTCTTTCCCTGGGTTCTGTTGCACACAATATTTTGTTTGTGCCCTTAAAGAGTCTCTGGTGGACATGAAGTTTGGTTTTAAACTTCATTTGCTCCTCCTACTGTCCTGTTGTGGTTTCTCCTTTGCCCTTGGATGTGGGTTTTTTTTTTTTTTTTCGATGAGTTCCAACATTCTCCTGTCAATGGTTCTTCAGCAACTAGTTGCGATTTTGGTGGTTTCACAGGAGAAGATGAGCACACATCTTCTACCCTGCCATCTCACTTATAGGTGTGATCATAACCATCCTCAAGAAAAAGAAAGGCAAAATGGTTGTCTGAGGAGGCCTTACAAACAGCTGAGAAAAGAAGAGAAGTGAAATGTAAAGGAGAAAACGACATACTCCATCTGAATGCAGAGTTCCAAAGAACAGCAAGGAGAGATAAGAAGGCCTTCTAAAATGGACAATGCAAAGAAATAGAGGAGAAGAAAACAGAATAGGAAAGACTAGAGATCACTTCAAAAAATTAGATCTATCAAGGGAACATTTTATGCAAAGATGGATACAGAAAAGGAAAGAAACAGCAAGGACCTAACAGAAGCAGAAGATATTAAGAAGTGATGGAAAGAATACATAGAAGAACTGTACAAAAATTTCTTATTGACCAGGATAGGTCATTTAGCTCCCGAAGAGGAACTTAAGAGTTTTCAAGAAGGTGAAAGAGAGTGAAAAAGCTGAGTTCAAGCTCAGCATTCAAAAAACTAAGGTAGCATCTTGTCCCATCACTTCATGGTAAATAGATGGGGAAATGGAAACAGTGACAGACTTTATTTTCTTGGACTCCAAAATCACTGCAGACTGTGACTGTAGCCATTAATTAAAAGACATTGGCTCCTTGAAAGAAAAGCTATGACAATCCTAGACAGTATATTAATAAAGCAGAGATATCCCTTTGGCAACAAAGGTTAATCTAGTCAAAGCTATGGTTTTTCTATAGTCATGTACAGATGTGAGAGTTGGATCATGAAAGCTGAGGACAAAAGAATTGATGCCTTTGAACTGTGGAAGGACTGATGCTGAAGCTGAAGCTCCAATACTTCGGCCACCTGGTCTAAGAACAGGAGAACAGAGAGACAGAGAGATCTTCTGAAGGACAGGGCATTTACTCCCAATGAAAGTCAGTCATTCTTCACATAAGAGAAAAAAGGCATGAGAAAAATCCACCTGAGGCTCTTTTGGAATTCATCTATCAAAGATATGGAAAAATGGCACAAGAATTGAGAGAAACTCTTTTGAGGCATTGAAGATCTTCATCAATTTCAGGGTACTTCTACTTCAAAAAAACGGGGCAAGAGAAGCAGGGATGAGAGAAATTCCCAAGATAAGAAAGTTGACTCTCATACCAGAGCAATAAAAATTCCCCAGTTACTTAATAAGATGGCAGCCAGCTGTAATGCAGAAAAGAATATTTTTTTTTTTATAGTTAAGAAAGCTGGTGGCTCAACTTTAAATAATAATGAGAACTGTGGAAACTTACCAGTGCTCAGATTTTAAGTCATGCAGAAAAGAAATCCCTGGAGAATGAGTAAATGAAGCCAAAAGGGAACTGAGTAAAACTAAGCAGCCATTCTAGAAGCATGACATGACAAGGAATGTGTCCTTTTTCTTTGAGTGACTATCATTTACTTCAGCGTCTATTTTTTAATATATAAAAGATCTGGCATAACATAAATAATTACAGTACATATGGAAACCCAAAGAAGATATGACCCATGGACAATAAGATAAATAATCAATTCAAGTAGAATCAAAGCTGATGCTGAAGTTGGCATTATCAGACAGAAAACTTAAAATATCTGTGATTCTTTTTTGAATTAGTGAGGGTTTTTTTTTAGATATATGTTCAAGAGTCAAATTGCTGGATCATATAGTAGTTCTATTTGCAGTTCTTTTTCAGAAACTTCTATGCTGTTTTCCACAGTGGAAATATCAATTTACTTTCCCAAGAGCAGTGTACTAGGGTTCTCCTTCCTCCATATCCTCATCAACATTTGTTATTTGTGTTCTTTTTGATGATAACCATTTTGACAGGTAAGAGGTGATATCTCATTGCAGTTTTGATTTACATTTGCCTGGTGATTAGCAATGTTGAAGTTCTTTTCATGTGCCTGTTAGCCATCTGCATGCCCTCTTTGGAAAAATGTCCATTCTGTCCTTCAGCTCAATTTTCAATCAGGGTGTGTGTGTGTGTGTGTGTGTGTGTGTGTGTGTGTGTGCGCGCGTGTGTGTGTGTTTATCGTGGGTTGTTTGAGCTGTTTATATATGTTTGGTATTGATCTCTTATCAGTCATATCATCTCTAAATATTCTCTCTTACTCAGTAGATTGTCTTTTTGTTTTGTTGATGGTTTCCTTGCTGTGAAAAAACTTCTGAATTTAATTAGGCCCTGCTTATTTATTTTTGCTTTTATTTCCTTTACTTTAGGAAACATATTAAAAAATATTGCTACAATTATGCAAATAAACAACAGGTATGTGAAAAGATATTCAACATTGCTAATATGTATACGCAAATATATACACAATGGGATAGTACCCAGTCATAAAAAAGAATAAAATTTTGCCATTTGCAGCAATGTGAATTGACATGGAGAACATTATGCTAAGTGAAATGTTTCAGAAAGAGAATGAAAATATTGTATAATATTAGTTATATGTGTAATATAAAGAATATAAAAACCAGAGACCATAACAAAAAAGAAGTGGACTCACAGATATAGAGGCAAAAATAATGGTTGCAAGTAGAAGTGGGGAAGAGGGGCATATAAGAATGAGAGAGAATGAGAGATAGAAATTATTCTCTGTAAGATAGGTCAAGGGTGTATAGTACAACTGGGGAATACAGACAATATTTTGTAATAATTTTAAATGGAATGTAATCTTTAAAATATTACAGATACATCTAAAAGATAGATAGTGAAAAAGCAGAAACAGTGACAGATTTTATTTTCGTGCACTCCAAAATTACTGTGGTTGGTGACTGCAGCCACAAAATTAAAAGACACTTGCTCCTTGGAAGAAAAATTATGACAAACCTAGACAGTGCATTAAAAAGCAGAGATATAATTTTGTCAGCAAAGGTTAGTACAGTCAGAGCTATGTTTTTTTCAGTAGTCATGTATGGTTGTAAGAGTTGGACCATAAAGAAGGCTGAGAACTGAAGAATTTATGCTTCTGAATTGTGGTGCTGAAGAAGACTCTTGGGAGTCCCTTGGACAGCAAAGAGATCAAACCAATCAATTCTAAAAGAAATCAACCTTGAATATTCACTGGAAGGACTGATACTGAAGCTGAAGCTCCAATACTTTGACCACTTGATGCAAAGAGCCGACTCATTGGAAAAGACACTGATGCTAGAAAAGATTGAGGGCAAGAGGAAAAGGGGATGACAGAAGATGAGATGATTGGATGGCATCACTGACTCAATGGACATGAGTTTGAGTAAACTCCAGGCGATAGTGAAGGACAGGGAAGCCTGGAGTTCTGCAGTTCACGGGGTTGTAAAGAGTTAAACATGACTTAGTGACAGAACTAAAACAACAACCTTTAAAAATTGTAAAAAATTTTTCAAATTAAAAAATAATAAAATACCCATGATGTTTTTTAAAAAATGCTGAAGGATTGTGGAATAGCTGGACAAAATAGGTGGCAATTGGTATCTTCAGTAGAGACATAGAAATTATGAAAAAAGAATCAAATAGAAATACTAGAATTGAAAATTAAATGAAAGAAAGGAAGAATTCTTTAAATGGGCAGGGTAGAAACAACAAAGAAAAGAATGAATGAAAATAAAACACCTCAAAAATATAAACAGAAATGCAAATAGAAAAAAAATGAGTAAAATAACAGAACAAAGTGACCAAGGTTTGTGTAATAATATCAAAAAGTCATACATGCATGTAATTGGAGGCACTGAAAGTGAAAGCAGACAATTATTTCAAAAAGTAATGGCCAAAACATTTCATTTTAGATACTAAACTAAAAAATTCAAGACCAGTAATCCCCAAAATTATGAATAGAAAGAAAATCACAGGTAGGCACATCACAAATTGCTGTTTCTTTTTTAAGTGCAATTAGTCAAAAAGCCAGAGAAATTAGAATATACTACATATACAGGGACAATAAATTACAGATGACTTTTCAGCATAAATAATGGAAACCAAAAAGTACTGGAATTGCATCTTCAAGAGGCTGAAAATAAAAGTACTATCAAGCTAAAATTCCTTTTCTAGAAAAAAATTTTAAATGAAAGTGATTAAAATTACAGATAAGACATACTTTTAAATAAATAATTCTGGGACAACCGGGTAGCTATTTGCAAAAAGTTAAAATTAGATCCACATCTAATGCCATACACATGATCAAATTACAAGGACTATAAAAAAGTAGAGACAAATTCTTCCTTCAGTTCAGTTCAGTTCATTCGCTCAGTCGTGTCTGACTCTGCGACCCCATGAATCGCAGCACGCCAGGCCTCTCTGTCCATCACCAACTCCCAGAGTTCACTCAAATTCATGTCCATCGAGTCAGTAATGCCATCCAGCCATCTCATCCTCTGCCGTCCCCTTCTCCTCCTGCCCCCAATCCCTCCCAGCATCAGAGTCTTTTCCAATGAGTCAACTCTTCGCATGAGGTGGCCAAAGTACTGGAGTTTCAGCTTTAGCATCATTCCTTCCAAAGAACATCCAGGGCTGATCTTCTTTAGAATAAACTGGTTGGATCTCCTTTCAGTCCAACTGACTCTCAAGGGTATTCTCCAACACCACAGTTCAAAAGCATCAATTCTTCGGCACTCAGCTTTCTTCACAGTCCAACTCTCACATCCAAACATGACCACTGGAAAAACCATAACCTTTACTAGATGGACGTTTGTTGGCAAGGTAATGTCTCTGCTTTTGAATATGCTATCTAGGTTGGTCATAACTTTTCTTCCAAGGAGTAATCATCTATTAATTTCATGGCTGCAATCACCATCTACAGTGATTTTGGAGCCCCCCAAAATAAAGTCTGACTTTGTTTCCACTGTTTCCCCATGTATTTCCCTACACCTAAGTAGGGAAATTCTATCTAAATATAGCTCAAAATCCTGAACCAATAAAAAAAAAGTTTTATATGTTTCATTACATAAAAATTTGAAGGAGAAAAGATTAACAACTTAGTAGAAAACTAACATATAAAAAGACCATTTTCAGAAATATACAAAATAGCTCACAAACTCGCTCATAATGAGAAAATGCAAATAAAAGAACACTAAGAAACTGTTAATGACATATTAGACTGACAAAACTAAAATTATCTTGGCATTGCTGTGGAGAAATAGACACTCATACAATGCAGATGGAAATGCAAGTTGACTCAACCCTTAAAAATTTTTTTTGAAAATATCTACTAATGCTATTTATGCACTTAACTCTGACCCATAAGTTCCCTTTCTAGAATGCAACCTAAAGATGCACCTCAACAACACAACAAAAAAACACATATCCACAAGTTTATTTATTTCAGCATTGTTCATAATAGCAAAATATTGGAAATAATCTAACTGTTCATGCATAGGACAGTGATGGTTGTATAAATAGCACACCTACACAAGAAACTATTAAGAATTCACCAAAAAGAAAACATTGCATATTTATGAATAGATTGGAGTTATTTGGAGTAATTTCTAAGATATACAATTGAGTTAGCAAGCAAAATGTAAGAATAACTTTAGTAAATTACACTTTCAGAAAGAAAGAAGGAGATAGAAACACATGCTTTTCATCATTTGTATAAAGGAAATACAGGAAAGCTACACCAGATGCTAAAGAGATTGGATATATCGGATATGCATAGGGTATATATAGGTGGGAGGGGAAAGAGTGGAAATTAGTGGGGAATGAAATTGGTAGTGATGAGGATGAAATGATACTTCTTGAAGCATAACTTTTTGTACACTTTTGACTTTTAAAAACCATAGTAACATTTATTATGGACCAGAAATCAAATAATTACTATTAACTGATTAGAGAAAAGCTGAAATGAAACCTAAGCTGATTCCAGTTAACCCAGTTTTATTACAAATGCACTATATTAATGAACTAAAGAGCTTCTTGATGAAAGTGAAAGAGGAGAGTGAAAAACTTGGCTTAAAGCTCAACATTCAGAAAACTAATATCATGCCATCTGGTCCCATCACTTCAGTTCAGTTCAGTTCAGCCACTCAGACGTGTCCGACTCTTTGAGACCCCATGAATTGCAGCATGCCAGGCCTCCCTGTCCATCACCAACTCCCGGAGTTCACTCAGACTCATGTCCATCGAGTCAGTGATGCCATCAAGCCATCTCATCCTCTGTCGTCCCCTTCTCCTCCTGCCCCCAATCCCTCCCAGCATCAGAGTCTTCTCAAATGAGTCAACTCTTCCCATGAGGTAGCCAAAGTACTGGAGTTTCAGCTTTAGCATCATTCCTTTCAAAGAAATCCCAGGGTTGATCTCTTTCAGAATGGACTGGTTGGATGTCCTTGCAGTCTAAGGGACTCTCAAGGGTCTTCTCCAACAGCACAGTTCAAAAGCATCAATTCTTTGGCACTCAGCTTTCTTCACAGTCCAACTCTCACATCCCTACATGACCACTGGAAAAACAATAGTCTTGACTAGACGGGCCTTTTTGGCAAAGTAATGTTTCTGCTTTTCAATATGCTATCTAGGTTGGTCATAACTTTCCTTCCAAGGAGTAAGCGTCTTTTAATTTCATGGCTGGAGTTACCATCTGCAGTGATTTTGGAGCCCCAAAAAATAAAGTCTGACACTGTTTCCACTGTTATGGCAAATAGATGGGGAAACAGTGGAAACAGTGGCTGGCTTTATTTTTCTGGGCTTCAAAATCACTGCAGATGGTGATTGTAGCCATGAAAATAAAAGACGCTTACTCCTTGGAAGGAAAGTTATGACCAACCTAAACAGCATATTAAAAAGCAGAGACATTACCTTTTCACAAATGTCCATCTAGTCAAGGCTATGGTTTTTCCAGTAGTCATGTATGGATGTGAGAGTTGGACTGTGAAGAAAGCTGAGGGCTGAAGAATTGATGCTTTTGAACTCTGGTGTTGGAGAAGACTCTTGAGAGTTCCTTGGACTGCAGGGATATCCAACCAGTCCATCCTAAAGGAGATCAGGCCTGGGTGTTCGTTGGTAAGACTGATGTTGAAGCTGAAACTCCAATATGTTGGCCACCTGATATGAAGAGCTGACTCATTTGAAAAGACGCTGATGCTGGGAAAGATTGAGGGCAGGAGGAGAAGGGGACAACAGAGGATGAGATAGTTGGATGGCATGACTGAGTCAATGGACATGGGTTTGGGTGGACTCCAGCAGTTGGTAATGGACAGAGAGGCTTGGTGTGCTGTGGTTCATGGGGTCACAAAGAGTCAGACACCACTGAGCAACTGAACTGAGCTGAACTTAACTGAATGAATAACATGGCCTCATTGAAGGGTATTGGGAAGAGAATAACTAACAATTAATTTTGGAAAGCAGTATTTTGCAAAAGGCAAAAATAATTACATTGAAATACTACAATCTAGTTAGTAATTATTTTTATATACAAGAATATGTTTTGAAGTCTGTAATTACTTTATGTGTATTCTGAAATTAAACAAACAATGAGTATAGTATAGATAAGCAGAGCAAGATTTCTCATTTTGTGGGGAAAATTTTACAAATAAGAAAGGAATAAGAAAGACTAAAATAAACATAATATTAAATTAAAATCAGTGGTGTCTGTATGTACTACTCATTTTTTTTTAGAATAAGTATACATGCACAAACACATACACATGTGTGTGTGTGTGCAGCATAGAATACTTACAAATATTTAATAGTCTGTCTTATAAGAGGTTGTGGGAGAAATCAGAGTATTGAGAATCCCAGATACTGAAAAATATCCTTTTCCAAAAAAGAAAAAAAGAGCACCTTGGAAAAGAAGTTTATTCTAGGACTGAGACACAAAAAATGCAAGATAACCTTTAAACATCTTGTGATATCAGAACACAAAGAAGTGCTTAAATGTATGGGGAGAATATGAATCATTCATATTGCTGGTAGAAGTGTAAAATTGTACAACCACTATGGGAAGAAGTTTAATCGTTTCTTAAATAACAAATTATCATAAAACTCAGAAATTGCACCCTGAACATTTACTCAAGAGAAATAAAAATTTGTTCATGCAAAAATCTGTACATGAATACATGAATGTTCATGGTAACTTTATTATAATAGCCAAAAACTAGAATCAACTTGAATTGTCCTGAATTCTTTGGTGGTCCAGTGGCTAAGCTGTTGCACTCACAATGCAGAGCACCTGGGTTTAATCCCTGGTTAGGGAACTAAATTCTACATGCCATAACTAAAGATTCTGCATGTCACAACTTTAAAAAAAGATTGTTAATACACACCAAAACTTAGGCTAATCTTCAGTGAATAAAGCTGAGTGAAAAAGTCACTCCCAAAAGGCTATGCTCTCTGAATCCGTTTATATAATATTTTTAAGATGACAAAGATTTAGAAATGAAAAATAGATTATTGCTTGCCAAAGGTTAGATGGTGGTGAGGGGTACAAGGGGATTTATAAAGGAAATAATTGAAACTGTTCTGTATCTTGACTGTGGTGGTAAATATATAAACATGTAATAAAACTGCATAGAACTAAATAAGTACAAGTTAAATTTTGTAAATAATAATACTGGTGAATTGTACTGTCAGTATCTATTTTTTTAAATTTCATTTTAACACTTTTGAAAGTCTGTACAAAATTATAACAGAAACACTTACACAGCACTTACTTTGTACCAGACATTATCCCAAGCATTATGCATAGATTAAATTAGTTCACTCTAAAAAAATTCCTGAGGAAAGCACAATTATTACATTAATTTTCAACAGAAGATGTAACTGAGTCACAGAGAATTTAACTGATCAGATTCACACAATTAGTAAGTGGCAGTATGAGGCTTCAAATTGTGTTCATATGCATTGTTTAAGAAACTCAAAATATTCTACAAGACATTATGAAGAACAGCCACCTTCTGCATTCCCTTTCCAGCTTTCCCCAAACTATATATTCAACTAATATGCTTACAGAAGATGAGGACTTAAGTCTCTTTCATCACTGTTAGAAACCACCACATACCTCTGACACTCCACATTTTCCCACTTGAATCCTTTTGATATCATTTCATTTTTTATCTTTTTTTTTTTTTTTTTTTGGCCTGGGGGCAGATGAGAACATGTCCATACAAGCACTTTCTTTTTTCTAATAATTAATCTATATTTTTTATTGAAGGATAACTGCTGTATAGAAATTTTGTTTTCTGTCAAACCTCAACATGAATCAGCCATAGGTATACATATATCCCCTCCCTTTTGAACCTCTCTCCCATCTCCCTCCCCATCCCACCCCTCTAGGTTGAGACAGAGTTCCTGTCAAGCCTTCTGAGCCATACAGCAAATTCCCATTGGCTATCTATTTTACATATGGTAATTTAAGTTCCCAGGTTACTCTTTCCATACATCTCACCCTTTCCTCCCCTCTCCCCGTGTCCGTAAGTTTATTCTCTGTGTCTGTTTCTCCATGTCTGTTGCACTGTAAATAAATTCTTAAGTATCATTTTTCTAGATTCCTTATATATGCATTAGAATATGACATGTATCTTTCTGTTTCTGACTGACTTCACTCTGTATTCACTCAGGTTCATCCACTTCATTAGAACTGACTCAAATGTTATCCTTTTTATGGTTGAGTAATATTCCATTGTGTAACGAAGGAAACTATAAGCAAGGTGAAAAGACAACCTTCAGCATGGGAGAAAATAATAGCAAATGAAGCAATTGACAAAGAATTAATCTCAAAAAAATACAACCAACTCCTGTATCTCCACTCCAGAAACATAAATGACTAAATCAAAAAATGAGCCAAAGAACTAAACAGACATTTCTCCAAAGCAGACATACAGATTGCTAACAAACACATGGAAAGATGCTCAACATCACTCATTATCAGAGAAATGCAAATCAAAACCACAATGAGGTACCATCTCACACCAGTCAAAATGGCTGCCATCTAAATGTCTACAAGCAATAAATGCTGGAGCGGGGTGGAGAAAAGGGAACCCCCTTACACTGTTAGTGGGAATGCAAACTAATACAGCCACTATGGAGAACTATGTGGAGATTCCTTAAAAAACTGGAAATAGAACTGCCTTATGACCCAGCAGTCCCACTGCTGGGCATACACACCGAGGAAACCAGAATTGAAAGAGACACGTGTACCTCAATGTTCATCACAGCTTTCTTTATAGTAGCCAGGACATGGAAGCAACCCAGATGTCCATTGGCAGATGAATGAATAAGAAAGCAGTGGTACATATACACAATGCAGTATTACTCAGCCATTAAAAAGAATACATTTGAATCGGTTCTAATGAGGTGGGTGAAACTGTAACCTATTACACAAAGTGAAGTAAGTCAGAAAGAAAAATACCAGTACAGCATACTAATGCATATATATGCAATTTAGAAAGATGGCAAAGATGACCCTATATGCGAGACAGCAAAAGAGACACAGATGTATAGAACAGTCTTTTGGACTCTGTGGGAGAAGGTGCAGGTGGGATGATTTGAGAGAATAGCATTGAAATATGTATGTCATCATATGTGAAACAGATCACCAGTACAGGTTTGATGCATAAGACAGGATGCTTGGGGCTGGTGCACTAGGATGACCCTAAGAGATGGGATAGGGAGGGAGGTGGGAGGAGGGTTCAGGATGGGGAACACATGTACACCCATGGCTGATTCATGTCAATCTATGGCAAAATCCACTACAATACTGCAAAGTAATTAGCCTCCAATTAAAATTTTAAAAAAAGTTCCATTGTGTATATGTACCACAACTTCTTTATCCATGAATCTGTTGACTAACATCTAGTTTGCTTTCATGTTCTAGCTATTATAAATAGTGCTACAATGAACAATGGGATACATGTGTCTTTTTCAATTTTGGTCTCCTCAGGGTATGTGCCTAGGAGTGGGATTGCTGGGTCATATGGTGCTTTTATTCCTAGTGTTTTAAGGAATCTCCATACCGTCTTCCATAGTGGCTGTATCAATTTACATTCCCACGAACAGTGCAAAAGTGTTCCATTTTGTGCATACCTTCTCCATCATTTATTGTTTGCAGACTTTTTGATGATGGCTATTCTGACTGGTGTGAGGTGATATCTCATTGTAGTTTTTTTTTTTTTTTTTACTTTATTTTACTTTACAATACTCTATTGGTTTTGCCATACATTGACATGAATCCACCACAGGTGTACATGAGTTCCCAATCCTGAACCCCCCTCCCACCTCCCACCCCATATCATCTCTCTGGATCATCCCCGTGCACCAGCCACAAGCATCCTGTATCCTGTATCAAACATAGACTGGCGGTTTGTTTCTTACATGATAGTATACGTGTTTCAATGCCATTCTCCCACATTATCCCACCCTCTCCCACAGAGTCCAAAAGTCCGTTCCATAAATCTGTGTCTCTTTTGCTGTCTCGCATACAGGGTTATCATTACCATCATTCTAAATTCCGTATATATGTGTTAGTATACTGTATTGATGTTTTTTCCTTCTGGCTTACTTCACTCTGTATAATTGGCTCCAGTTTCATCCATCTCATTAGAACTGATTCAACTGTATTCTTTTTAATGGCTGAGTAATACTCCATTGTGTGTATGTACCACAGCTTTCTTATCCATTCATCTGCTGATGGACATCCAGGTTGTTTCCATGTCCTGGCTATTATAAACAGTGCTGCAATGAACATTGGGGTGCACGTGTCTCTTTCAATTCTGGTTTCCTCAGTGTGTATGCCCAGCAGTGGGATTGCTGGGTCATAAGGCAGTTCTATTTCCAGTTTTTTAAGGAATCTCCACACTGTTCTCCATAGTGGCTGTACTAGTTTGCATTCCCACCAACCGTGTAAGAGGGTTCCCTTTTCTCCACACCCTTTCCAGCATTTATTGCTTATAGACTTTTGGATCACAGCCATTCTGACTGGCATGAAATGGTACCTCATTGTGGTCTTGATTTGCATTTCTCTGATAATGAGTGATGTTGAGCATCTTTTCATGTGTTTGTTAGCCATCCATATGTCTTGTTTGGAGAAATGTCTATTTATTTCTTTGGCTCATTTTTTGATTGGGTCTTTTATTTTTCTGGAATTAAGCTGCATAAGTTGCTTGTATATTTTTGAGATTAGTTGTTTGTCAGTTGCTTCATTTGCTATTTTCTCCCATTCAGAAGGCTGTCTTTTCACCTTGCTTATAGTTTCCTTTGCTGTGCATAAGCTTTTAATTTTAATTAGGTCCCATTTGTTTATTTTTGCTTTTATTTCCAGTATTCTGGGAGGTGGATCATAGAGAATCCTGCTGTGATTTATGTCAGAGAGTGTTTTGCCTATATTCTCCTCTAGGAGTTTTATAGTTTACGGTCTTACATTTAGATCTTTAATCCATTTTGAGTTTATTTTTGTGTGTGGTGTTAGAAAGTGATCTAGTTTCATTCTTTTACAAGTGGTTGACCAGTTTTCCCAGCACCACTTGTTAAAGAGATTGTTTTAATTCCATTGTATATTCTTGCCTCTTTTGTCGAAGACAAGGTGTCCATAGGTGTGTGGATTTATCTCTGGACTTTCTATTTTGTTCCATTGATCTATATTTCTGTCTTTGTGCCAGTACCATACTGTCTTGATGACTGTGGCTTTGTAGTAGAGCCTAAAGTCAGGCAAGTTGATTCCTCCAGTTCCATTCTTCTTTCTCAAGATTGCTTTGGCTATTCGAGGTTTTTTGTATTTCCATACAAATCTTGAAATTATTTGTTCTAGTTCTGTGAAAAATACCGCTGGTAGCTTGATAGGGATTGCATTGAATCTGTAGATTGCTTTGGGTAGTATCCTCATTTTCACTATATTGATTCTTCCAATCCATGAACATGGTATATTTCTCCATCTATTAGTGTCCTCTTTGATTTCTTTCATCAGTGTTTTATAGTTTTCTATATATAGGTCTTTGGTTTCTTTAGGTAGATTTGTTTTTCTCTAATAATGAATGATGTTAAGCATCTTTTCATGCCTTTTTAGCCACCTGTATATCTTCTTTGGAGAAATGTCTGTTTAGGTCTTTTTCCTACTTTTTGATTGGATTGTTTTTCTGGTATTGAGTTGTATGAGCTGCTTGTATATTTTGGAAATTAATCCTTTGTCAGTTGTTTCATTTGCGATAATTTTCTCCCATTCTGAGGGTTGTCTTTTCACCTTACTTATAGTTTCCTTTGCTGTGCAAAAGCTTTTGAGTTTAATCAGGTCCCACTTGTTTATTTTCTTTTTATTTCCATTACTCTAGAAGGAGGGTCATAGAGGATCTTGCTTTGATTTATGCCACTGAGTGTTCTGCCTATATTTTCCTCTAAGAGTTTTATAGATTCTGGTCTTACATTTAGGTCTTTAATCCATTTTGAGTTTAATTTTGTGTATGGCATTAGGAAGTGTTCTAATTTCATTCTTTTATATGTAGCTGTCCAGTTTTCCCAGCACCAGGTATTGAAGAGGCTGTCTTTGCCCTATTGTATATTTTTGCCTCCTTTGTTAAAAATAATGTACCCATAGGTGCATGGGTATACTTCTAGGCTTTCTATCTTGTTCCATTGGTCTATATTTCTGTATTTGTGTCAGTACCATACTGTCTTGTAGCTTTATAGTATAATCTGATGTCAGGAAGGTTGATTCCTCCAGCTCCGTTCTTCTTTCTCAAGACTGCTTTGGCTATTTGGTGTCTTTTGTGTTTCCATATGAATTGTGACATTTTTTGTTCTATTTCTGTGAAAAACGCCATTGGCAATTTGATTCCTATCACATTGAATCTGTAGATTGTGTTTGGTAGAATAGTGATTGTCACAATATTGATTCTTCCTACCCAGGAACATGGAATATCTCTCCATCTGTTTATGTCATCTTTGATTTCTTTCATTAGTGTCACAGTTTTCTGTGTATAGTTCTTTTGTCTCCTTAGGTTAGTTTATTCCTAGAAATTTAATTATTTTTGTTGCAATGGCAAATGGGATTGATCCCTTAATAGCTGTTTCTGGTTTTTCATTGCTAGTATATGCAATTTCAAGTGATTTCTGTGTGTTGATTTTGTAGCCTGCAACTTTGCTAAATTCACAGCTTGCTCTAGTAATTTCCTGATCCTATCTTTAGGGTTTTCTATGTACAGTATCATGTCATCTTCAAACACTGAGAGCTTTACTTATTTTCCAATCTGGATTCCTTTTATTTCTTTTCCTTCTCTGATTGCTGTTGCTAGGGCTTCCAGAACTATGTTGAATAAAAGTGGTGAAGGTGGACACCCTTGTCTTGTTCCTGATCTTAGGGGGAATGGTATAATTTTTGTACCATTGAGAATAATGTTTGTTGTCAACTTATCACATATGGCCTTTACTATGTTTATGTAGATTCCTTCTGTGCCCATTTTTTGAAGAGTTTTAATAATAAATGGGTGCTGAATTTTGTCAAAGGCTTTTTCTGCATCTATTGAGATTATCATATGGTTTTTATCTTTCAATTTGTTATTACGGTGTATCACATTGATTGATTTTCATATATTGAAGAATCCTTGCATCCCTGGAATAAATCCAACTTGATCATGGTGTATGAGCTTTTTGATATGTTGCTTAATTCTGTTTGCTAAAATTTTCTTGAGTATATTTGCATCTATGTTCATCAGTGATATTGGCCTGTAGTTTTCTTTTTTGTGTTGTCTTTGTCTGCTTTTGGTATCAGGGTGATGGTGGTCTCGTAGAATGAGTTTGGTAGTGTTCCTTCGTCTTTAATTTTTTGAAAGAGTTTTAGAAGGATAGGCATTAGCTCTTCTCTAAATGTTTGTAGAATTCTCCTGTGAAGCAGTCTGGTCCTAGGCTTTTGTTTTTCGGGGAGATTTTTGATTACAGCTTCGATTTTAGTGCTTGAATTTGGGTTGTTCTTAGTTTCTATTTCTTTCTGGTTCAGTCTTGGAAGATTGAACTTTTCTAAGAATATGTCCCTTTCTCCAGGTTATCCATTTTATTGCCATATAGTTGTTCATAATAGTCTCATGATCCATTGTATTTCTGCATTGTCTATTGTAACCATTTCTAATTTTGTTGATTTAATTCTTCTCTCCTTTTATCTTGATGAGTCTGGCTAAATGTGTATCAATTTTGTTTATCTTCTCAAAGAACCAGCTTTTAGTTTTATTAATCTTGACTATTGTTTCTTTCATTTCTTTTTCACTTATTTCTGCTTGGATCTTTATGATTTCTTTCTTTCTACTAATTTTGGTTTTCTGTTGTTGGTGGTGGTGGTCTTTTTTTCCCAGTTGTTTTAGGTGTAAAGTTAGGTTGTCTATTCTATCTTTTTCTTGTTTGTCGAGGTAAGATTGTGTTGCTATAAATTTTCCCTCTCAGAACTGCTTTTGCTGCATCCCATAGGTTTTGAGTTGTGGTGTTTTCATTGTCATTTGTTTCTAGAAACTTTTTTATTTTCCTTTTGATTTTTTCAGTAACTGTTGTTTACTTAAAAATGTGTTCTTTAACCTCCATGTGTTTGTGTTTCTTACAGTCTTTTCTTTTTTTTTCTTGTAATTGATAACTAGTTTCATAGCATTGTGGTTGGAGAAGATGCTTGATGCAATTTCAGTTTTCTTAAATTTATTGAGGTTTGATTTGTGACCCAAGATGTGGTCTATTCTGGAGAATGTTCCATGTGCACATGAGAAGAAGGTATACTCTTCTGCATTTGGATGGAATGTCCTGAAGATATCAATGAGATCCATCTCATCTAATGTGACATGTGTTTCCTTATTAATTTCCTTTTTTTGATGATTTGTCCATTGGTGTGAGTGTGGTGTTAAATTCTACTATTATTGTGTTACTGTCAACTTTTCCTTTTATGTCTATTAGTGTTTGTCTTATGTTGGTGTTCTTATGTTGGGTGCATAGATATTTACAATTGTTATTTCTTCTGGGATTGATCCCTTGATCATTATGTAGTGTCCTTCCTTATCTCTTGTAATATTCTTTATTTTAAGGTCTATTTTGTTTGATATGAGGATTGCTACTCCAGCTTTCTTTTGCTTCCCATTTGGATGGAATATATTTCCCTCCTCTCCCTTTCAGTCTATATGTGTTTTTAGATCTGAAGTGGATTTCTTGTAGAGAGCAAATATATGGGTCTTGTTTTTGCATCCCTTCATCCAGTCTGTGTCTTTGGGTTGGATATTTAATCCATTTACATTTAAATAATTTTTACATATATGTTCCTATTGCATTTTCTTAATTGTTTGGGGTTGATTTTGTAGATCTATTTTCTTCTCTTGTATTTCTTGACTATGTAAGTCCCTTTAACATTTGTTGTAAAGCTGGTTTCATGGTATTGAATTCTCTTAACTTTTGCTTGTCTGAGAAGCTTTTTATTTCTCCATCAATTTTGAATGAGCTCCTTGCTGGGTACAGTAATCTTGGTTGTAGATTTTTTCCTTTCAGTACTTTAAATATATTTTGCCATTCCCTTCTGGCCTGCAGTGTTTCTGCTGAAAGGTCAACTGTTAAGCATATGGGGTTTCCCTTGTATGTTACTTGTTGCTTCTCCCTTGCTGCTTTTAATATTCTTTCTTTGTGTTTGGTCTTTGTTAGTTTGATAAGTGTGTGTCTTGGCATGTTTCTCCTTGGATTTATCCTATATGGGGCTCTTTGTGCCTTTTGGACTTGATTGACTATTTCCTTTTCCATATTAGGGAAATTTTCAACATAATCTCTTCAAAAATTTTCTCACATTTTTTTCTTTTTCTCTTCTTCATCTGGGACCCCTATAATTCAAATGTTGGTGCGTTTGATATTGTCCCAAGAGTTATCTGAGACTATCTTCAGTTCTTTTCATTCTTTTTACTTTATTCTGCTCTTCAGAACAGAGAAGGCGATTGCACCCCACTCCAGTACTCTTGTCTGGAAAATCCCATGGATGGAGGAGCCTGGAAGGCTGCAGTCCGTGGGGTCACGAAGAGTCAGAGACGACTGAGCAACCTCACTTTCACTTTTCACTTTCATGCATTGGAGAAGGAAATGGCAACCCACTCCAGTGTTCTTGCCTGGAGAATCCCAGGGATGGGGGAGCCTGATGGGCTGCCATCTATGGGGTCGCACAGAGTCGGACATGACTGAAGCGACTTAGAAGCAGCAGCAGCAGCAGCTCTTAAGAAGTTATTTCCACCATTTTATCTTCCAACTCACTGATCCATTCTTCTGCTTCAGATATTCTGCTATTGATTCCTTCTAGAGTATTTTTAATTTCAGAAACTGTGCTGTTTGTTTCTGTTTGTTTATTATTTAATTCTTCTAGGTCTTTGTTAATTGATTCTTGCATGTTTTCCATTTTGTTTTCAAGGTTTTTGATCATCTTTACTACCATTATTCTGAATTATTTTTCATGTAGTTTGCCTATTTACTCTTCATTTCTTTGAACTTCTGTGTTTCTAGTTTGTTCCTTCATTTGTGTAGTATTTCTCTGCCTTTTCATTATTTTTTTAACTTATAGTGCTTGAGGTCTCCTTTTCTCAGGCTTCAAGATTGAATTCTTTCTCCCTTTTGGTTTCTGCCCTCCTAAGATCCAGTGGCTTATGTAAGTTTTGTGAGATTTGTGCTGAGTTTTTGTTTGTTTTTCCTTTGATGGACAAGGCTGAGTGAGGTGGTAATAGTGCCTGTTGGTGATTGAGTTTGCATTTTTGGTTTTTGTTTGTTTGTTTAGATGAAGTGTCCTGAACAAGGTGCTATTGGTGGTTGTGTGATGCCGGGTCTTGAATTTAAGTGGTTTCCTTTGTGTGAGTTCTCACTATTTAATCATCTCTAGGGTTAGTTCTCTGGTAGTCTAGGGTCTTGGAGTCAGTGCTCCCACTCCAGAGGCTCAGGGCTTGATCCCTTTTGAGTTTGGTATTACAGGTTCCTTTTTTTCTTTACACTCTTATTTTCCACGTTGTGAACTTCTTTCTTCCTGGGCTTCACCTTCACAGGCCTCAGAAACACTCAGGGCCCAAACACTCAGGACTGGGGAGGATGGCTGTCAGTATCTTGATTGTGACATTTTACTAGTTTTATTCTCTCCACTGGGGAAGAGCTGGGTAAAGGCACATGAGATTTCTCTATATATTATATTATTTTTTAAAACTGCATCTAAATTTACAATTATCTCCAGATTAAAAGTATAATTAAAGAGATAAATGGCAGAATGACAAAATAACACAAGTGCAAAATAAAAGCAGCTCACTATGACCAATATAATTTGAAGAACAAAATAAGTGAGTATTAGATACACACCACATAATAAAATAAATATCCATAAGACTAAACATACAAATTAATGAAAAATATCAAATGGAAGAGAATGGATAATTCTCTACAGAGGAGATTCATGTAAAAGAAACCGAGAAATATAAAATAACCATTAGGCAAACCCTTGTTATGATAAAATCAGTGGGCAAAATTTGAGGAGAAACTGTATATTAACATAATCTTGAAGTATATCTCCCCAGGTATTTATTAATTAAGAAGGAAATGTTATTATGAATAAAGTTGCTATGAACTCGACATTCATGTACACATTTTTGTGTAAATATTAGCTATCCTTTCTCTGGGACAAATGTCCATCAGACACCACGTAGCTCGATGATAAAAATTAATAAAATCAGCCTTAAGACAAATTAGCATAATCTACTCCAACCTAATATAGTTTGACTGTGAGTAAACACAGTAGGTCCATTTCCCTCATTTCATCCTCACCTCTGTAGCCATAATGATTATCCATTTTCAAATTCTGAAAACTACTGAAATAAATTAAAAATTACTTTGCAGTGATATTTTTCTACATGCCTAAAGCAGTGGGTGAAGATAAATCAAGTTGTTGGAATGAACTAGTACCGGGTTTAAGGTTTTTTCATATGGAAGAGATGCGCCTACGTAACCAGCTCCCTTTAAGAACTGTGGATCTAAAATACAAGCTAGCTGTTTTGGAATCGGGCATCTCACACACAACCCTGCAATTCATAGCTAGGAAGAAAGACATGTCTGTAAATATTTGCCCTGAAAATGGGTGACAGAATCTGTATTTGACTTTCCTAGTGCATGCCTATATGTATCATTTTCCTGTTGAATATTCTATGCCATAATGTATTAGCTGTGATTATAACTTTATATAGAGTTCTATGAGTCCTTCCAGTGAATCATTGAATAGTTAATCCTTGACAGGGATCCTTGAAATAGGGACACAGTATCATATCTACTTTATTCTTGACAAAAAAAAAAAAAAAGTGTAATTCCAACCTGTATCTAAGAAAACACCAAACAAACCTAAATTATAAAATGTTCTCCTAAGTAACTGAATAGCACTCAGAAAAACTTCAAAGTCATGAAAGTCAAAGAATTGGACGAGACTAAAGACTTCCAAAAATTGAATGCAATGTAAAATCTGGGGTTGAATCTTGGACAGCAGAAAAGACATTACTGAGGAAACATGAAATTTCAAAAATATAAAGTCTAGCTTTTGGTATAGTATAGTTAATGATATTTTATGAAAGGTAACTTCTTGATTTTCTTGTGTTTGCATGAGGGGAAGCTGGGTGAAATGTATGTGAACTCAGTCCTGTTTTTGAAAATTTTATGTACATCTGCAATTATTTCAAAATTTAAAAATGAAAATCAACATGAAAAATAAAGACTTTTCAGACCGACAAAAACTGGGAAAATTTATTTCAGCAAACTTGCATTACAAGAAACGCTATAAAGCAATACGTTCTTAAGTTTGAAGGGAATTAATAGCAGATGAAAGTGAGGATCTGTCAGACAATATTAATAACACCAGAAAGTGTAAATATAAAATTGTCTAGTGAGTGTTTAAAATACAAATAATATATTATGGGTTTATAGCATAATGTAGAAGAAAGCAAGAACATAAAAGGAATCCAAAGTAAATAAAATTATAAAGAAGTTTCTTATACTTTTCTTGACTAGTATAATGTTATTTAAAGGTAGACTGTGATCATTGAAAACTTCGTATTGAAATATCTATGTGAATGCATATGATACTTAGCTGCTTCACTTGTGTCTGCCTCTGTATGACACTATGAACCATAGCCTTCCAGGCTCCTCTGTCTATGGGTTTCTCCAGGAAAGAATAGTGGAGTGGATTGCCATGCCTTCCTCCAAAGGAATCTTCCTGATCTAGGGATTGAGCCCATGTCTTCTGTATTGGAAGATGGACAATTAAAAAATAAAATGTAAAAATATATGATACAATAAAAAAAATTTTCAGTGAGTTAAAAAGAAGATGCCTGCTCCTTGTAAGAAAGGCTATGACAAATCAAGACAGTGTTTTAAAAAAAAGAAACATCACTTTGCCAACAAAGGTCCGTAGAGTCAAAGCTGTGGCTTTTCCAGTAGTTATGTACGGATGTGAGAGTTTGACTATAAAGAAAGCTGAGTGCCAAAGAAGTGATGGTTTTGAACTGTGGTCCCTGAGAAGACTCTTGAGAGTCCCCTGGAGAGTGAGGAGATGAAACCAATCCAATCGATCCTAAAGGAAATCAATCCTGAATATTCAATGGAAGGACTGATGCTAAAGCTGAAGCTCCAATACTTTGGCCACCTGATGCAAAGAGCTGACTGATTGGAAACTACCCTGATGCTGGGAAAGATAGAAGGCAGGAGGAGAAGCAGATGACAGAGGACGAGATGGTTGGATGGCATCATTGACTCAATGGACATGAAGTTGAGCAAGCTCTGGAAGATGGTGAAGGACAGGGAAACCTAGTATGCCCCAGTAAGCCACTTCATTTGCTCTCTCAGGCCCAGGAAAGGAACAGATGCCTGAAGGGAGGAAACATTCAGAGGTGGGGCCAAAACCAAAGCTGAAATCCTGGAGCAGTGTGATTAAGGAAGAGGAATTGAAACCTCTCTGTGTAAATGCACAAGCCATGGATTTAAACTCTATGAAGCATGCTTGGTAAATGATGCATCTGTGCATGCTCCAGGATAGATCACATCTTAGGTCATAAGTCAAGCCTCAGTAAATTTAAGAAAATTGAAATTTAATCAAGCATCTTTTCCAATCAAAACACTATGAGATTAAAAATCAATTAGAAAAAAAAGTTGTAAAAACACAAACATTTGGAGGCTAAACAATAGGCTATTAAATAACCAAGAGATTACTGAAGAAATCAAAGAGAAAATGAAAAGAGACTTAGAAACAAATGACAATGAAAACTAAGCATGATTCTTTGAGAAGATAAACAAAATTGACAAACCATTAGCCAGACTCATCAGGAAAAATAGAGAAGACTCAAATCATTAAAATTAGAAATGAAAAAGGAGAAATAACAACACACAATGCAGAAAAACAAAGGATCATAAGCGACAACTTTAAGCAACTGGATGCCAATATAATGGACAATTTGGAAGAAATAGACAAATACTTAGAAAAGTACAACCTCTCAAGAATGAACCAACCAGGAAGAAATGGAAAATGTGAATAGACCAATGACAAGCAGTGAAATTGAAACTATGATTTAAAATCTCCCAACAAGCAAAATTCCAAGACCAGATGTCTTCACAGGTGAAATCTATCAAACATTTAGAGAAGAGCTAACACCTACCCTTCTGAAACCCTTCCAAAAAATTTCAGAGAAAAGAACACTCCCAACTCATTCCATGAGATTTCTATCACCCTGATACCAAAATCAGGCTAAGATACTGCACAAAGAAAGAAAATTACAGACCAATATCACTGGAGAACATAGATACCATTCCTCAACCACATGCTAGCAAACAATCCAACAACACATTAAAAGGATCAGATATCATGATCAGGGGAATTTATCCTAAAATGCAAGAATAAATCTATTCAAATCAATGAATGTGATGTATTTGATATACCATTTTAATAAATTGAAAAATAAAACCATATCATTACCTCAATAGGTATAGAAAAAGATTCTGACAAAATTCAAGTACCTGTTTCTAATAAAAACTCTCCAGATAATGGGGATAGTGGGAAACTACCTCAACATAATAGAGGCCATATATAACAAGCCTACAGCAAAAATCATTCTTAATGGAGAAAACTGAAAGCATTTTCTCTAAGATTAGGAACAGGATTCATTCTTGACACTAATATTCAAGACTGTCTTGAAGTCCTAGCCACAGCAATCAGAGAAGAAAAAGAAATAAAATGAATTCCAAATTGGGGGAAAAAAGTAAAACTGTTACTGTTTGCAGATGACATGATACTATACATAGAAAATCCTAAAGATGTCACCAGAAAACTACTGGAACTACTCAATAATTCTAGAAAAGTTTCAGGTTACTAAACTAATACTCAGAAATCTCCTGTACTCCTATAGAGTAGCTACAAATTATCAGAAAGAGAAATTAAGAAAACAATCCCATTCACCATTGCAACTGAAAGAATAAAATACCTAAGAATAAATCTACTTAGGAGACAAAATACCTATGTGAAAAATTTAAAAAGTATGAGACACTGACAAAAGAAATCAAAGACAACAACACAAACATATGGTAAGTTATAGCATGTTCTTAGATTGGAAGAATCAATATTGTGCAAATAACTATAGTACCCAAAATAATCTACAGATTGAATGAAATTTCTATTAAATTACCAATGGCATTTTTCACAGAATTAGAACCAAAATATTTTTCCAATTTGTATGGAGACACAAAGGACTTCAAATAATCAATCAATCTTGAGAAAGTACAATAGAGCTGAAAGAAACAGGCTCCCTGACTTCAAACTATTCTATAAAGTTACAGTCATCAAGACTGCATGGTGCTGGCACAGAAACAGAAATATAGATCAATGGTACAGGATAGAGATAAACCCATAGACCTATGGTCACCTAAATCTATGACGAAGTAAGCAAGAATATACAATAGAGAAAATATCATCTCTTCAATAAATGATTCTGGGAAAGCTAGATGGTTATATGTAAAACAATGAAATATGAGCAATCCCTAAAACCATACACAAAAATAAAATGAAAATGAATAAAAACTCTAAACATAAGGCCACAGAGTAGGAAACTTAGAGGGAAACAGGAAAGCTAGGAAACAGTCAGAAGACTCTTTCACATAAATTGCAGGAATATATTTTGCCCACCTCCTAAAGTAATGAAAATAAAAACAAAAAGTATTGGACATGATGATACTTAGAAGCTTCTGCACAGAAAATATCACCATAAACAAATAACAGCCCACAGAATGAAACAATTTGCAAGCAAAGCTATTGACAATGGATTAAGTTTGAAAATATACAAATAGACTATGCAGCTCCAAAGAAGACATACAGATTGCCAATAGGCATATGAAAAGATGCTCAGCATCACTAATTATCAGAGAAATGCAAATCAAAAAACAGTGAAAATCTTTCACTGGTCAGAAGGGCCATCATCAAAAATGCTACAAATAATAAGTGCTTGGGAGAGTGTGGAGAAAAGGGAACCCTATTACTGTTGTGGAAATGTAAATTGATACAGCCACTATGAGAACAGTATGGAGGTTCCTTAAAAATAAACTAGAAATAGAACTATCATCTGACCCAGCAATCCCACTCCTGGATGTATACCTAGATAAATTCACAACTCAAGAAGATACATGCACATCAGTGTTCATTGTAACACCATATATAATACAATAGTGAGGACATCGAAGCAATGTAAATGTCCAACAGAGGAATGGATAAAGAATATGTGTACACTCACAGAGTGGAATATTACTCAGCCTTAAAATGAAATTAAAGTTTGCCATTTGCAGACATGTAGATGGATCTAGAGACTGCCACACATAGTGAAGTATGGCAGAAAAAAAATTGCATATTAATGTATATATATATATAATCTAGAAAAAATACTATAGATGATCTTATTTGCAAAGCAGAAATAGAAGCACAAAAGGAGAAGAAAGATAGATACCAAGGGGGAAAAGGAGGATAGGATAAATAGGAAAATTCAGTTGGACATATATACACTACCATATATAAAATATATAACTAATAAAAACCTACTTTATCGCACAGCAAACTTTATTCACTCCACTGAAGTGGCCTAAACTAGAATAAAATCCAGAAAAGTGGGGATATAAATATAAACATGGCTGATTCACTTTTCTGTACAACAGAAAGTGACATAGCAATGTAAAACAGCTATACTCTAATTTTAAATAAATAAATACATTTTTATCGCTGCAAACTAGAAGAGAATGGACATATTTATCCTGACATGGCTTTTTAAAGTATATATCATGCATTGAACCTGGGCTGGTGACTCATTTCATATATGATATTATACATGTTTCAATGCCATTCTCCCAAATTATCCCATGTAATTAACCTCCAATTAAAATAAATTTATTTTTAAAAAAAGGAAAAAAGAATGAAAACAAAAATTTTCATTAACCAAGAAAAATGTTTCCATTAAATACTCATATAGTTAAAAAAATAAAGTATATATCATGGCATGTGATAATAAAAGTACTCATATTCTTAAAAAGTTATTAAAACTACATAAAAAAAGGTGTGTTGTTTCATTTCCATACATTCGGAGATTGCCCATTGTTCGTTTCTCATTTATTCCATTGTGGTCTAAGAATATATTTTTATTTCTATTCTTTTGTATTTAAGTTGTGTTTTATGGCCAGGAGAGTGTTCTCTCACAGGTAATGTCCCATGTAAGCACGAGATAAAACTGTATTCTGTTTAGGGTAAGAATATGCTATAAATATTAATTAGATCAAGTTGATTAGTAGTGTTGAACAGGTGAACTATGCTATTAATAATTTTCTGTCTGCTTGATCTATCAATTACTGAAAGAGAGGTGTAGATATCTATAACTGTGACATAAATTTGTCTGTTTCTCCCTTCAGTTCTAGCAGTTTATGTCTTGTGAACTTTGACGTAATATTGCTAGGTACATACACTAACAATAAGGTTTGTTTAAGGTTTTTCTTGGAGAACTAACCATTTATCATTATATGAGGGCCTCCTTACTCCTGATTGCTTTGTTGTTGTTCTGAAACCTGCTTCATTTAAATTAGTACAGCTAAGGCAGATTTCTTTTGATTAGTGCCAGCATGGTACATCTTTTAAAATGTCTTTTTTCTTTTAACTTAAGTTTTGATATTCAAACTGGATTTCTCATTTTTAAAAAGCTCCACAATTTTGTCTTATTTTATCGACTTCAAAAATCTGTCTTTTAATTGTGACTCAAAGTAACATATAGTTGGAATGATTATCTACTGTATTTTAAATGTTTATTTATTTTTAATTGAATGATAACTGCCTTACAATATTGCATTGGTTTCTACCATACAGCAACATGAATCAGCCATAGGTATACATATGTCCCCGCCCTCTTGAATCCCCCACCCACTTCCCACCCCTCTAAATTGTCACAGAGCCCCAATTTGAGTTCCATGAGTTATGCAGGAAATCCCAACTAGCCATCTATTTTAATATGGTAATGTTTATGTTGCCATGCTACTCTTTACATTTGTACAACCCCCTCTTTCCCCCTCCTGTTCCACAAGTCTGTTTTCTGTGTCTGCATCTCTCCATTGCTGCCTTGCAAATAAAGTCATCAGTATCATTTTTCTATATTCCACATATATGCATTAGCATATTTGTTTTTCTCTTTCTGACTTACTTCATCCTGTATAGTAGACTCTAGGATCATCCACCCCATTAGAACGGGCTCAAATACATTCCTTTCTATGGTTGAATAACATCCCATTTTATATATGTACCACAGCTTCTTTATCCATTCATCTGTCTATGGACATCTAGGTTGCTTTCATGTCCTAGCTATGGTAAATGGTACTGCGATGATAACTGGGTTGCATGGTAGTTTTCTGAATATTTTAAAAATTTATTAATTTTTAATTGAAAGATAACTGCCTTACAATATTGTATTGTTTTCTATCATACAGCAACATGTATCAACCATAGGTATACATATGTCCATTCCCTCTTGAACCTCAGAACCTGAAAACATTCAGAAAACTAAGATCATGGCATCTTGTCCCATCAATTCAGGGCAAATAGATGGGGAAACAATGGAAACAGTGACAGACTTTATTTTTGGGGGCTCCAAAATCACTGCAGATGGTGACTGCAGCCATCAAATTAAAAGACACTTGCTCCCTGGAAGAAAAGCTATGACAAACCTAGAGAGCATATTAAAAAGCAAAGACATTACTTTACTAATAAAAGTCCATCTTGTCAAATCTATGGTGTTTGCAGTAATCGTGTATGGATGTAAGAGTTGGACTACAAAGAAAGGTGAGAACTGAAGAATTGATGTTTTTGAACTGTTGTGTTGGAGAAGGCTCTTGAGAGTCCCTTGGACTGCAAGGAGATCCAACCAGTCAATCCTAAAGGGAATCAGTCCTTAATATTCATTGGAAGGACTGATGCTGAAGCTGAAACTCCAATACTTTGGCCACCTGATGAGAAGAACAGACTCCTTGGAAAAGACCCTGATCCTGGGAAAGATTGAAGGCAGGAGGAGAATGGGACAGCAGAGGATGAGATGGTTAGATGGCACCACTGACTCAATGGACATGAGTTTGAGCAATCTCCAGGAGTTGGTGATAGACAGGGAAGCCTGGTGTGCTACAGTCCATGGGGTCGCAAAGAGCCAGATATGACTGAGTGACTGAGCTGAACTGATGATATTTTTGTTCTTAGTTTTATGAGGAATCTCCATAGTGTTCTCCATAGATATTGTATCTATGCTCCTACTAACAGTGCAATTGAGTTCCCTTTTCTCCACACCCTCTACAGCATTTATTGTTTGTAGATTTTTTATAATAACCATTCTGATCAGTGTAAGGTAATGCCATATTGCATTTTTATTTGCATTTCTCTAATAATGAGTGTCTTATCTTTTTGACTTTTCATACTGTTCATGGGGTTCTCAAGGCAAGAATACTAAAGTGGTTTGCCATTCCCTTCTCCAGTGGACCACATTCTGTGAGACCTCTCCACCCTGACCTGTCCATCTTGGGTGGCCCCACACAGCATGGCTTAGTTTCATTGACTTACATGAGACTGTGCTTCTAAACTGTTGCTTCCTGACATTTATACAGGTTTTTCAGGAGGCAGGTCAGGTGGTCTGGTATTACCATCTTGTTCAGAATTTTCCATAGTTTATTGTGATCCACAAAGTCAAAAGCTTTGGCATAGTCAATAAAACAGAAATAGATGTTTTTCTGGAACTCTCTTGCTTTTTCCATGATCCAGCAGATGTTGGCAATTTTATCTCTGGTTCCTCTGCCTTTTCTAAAATCAGCTAGAACATCTAGAAGTTCATGGTTCACATATTGTTGAAGCCTGGTTTGGAGAATTTTAAGCATCATTTTACTAGAGTGTGAGATGAGTGAAATTGTGCAGTAGTTTGAGCTTTCATTGGCATTGCCTTTCTTTGAGATTAGAATGAAAACTGACCTTTTCCAGTCCTGTGGCCACTGCTGAGTTTTCCAAATTAGCTGGCATATTGAGTGCAGCACTTTCACAGAATCATCTTTCGGGATTTGAAATAGCTCACCTGGAATTCCATCACCTCCACTAGGTTTGTACGTAGTGATGCTTTCTAAGGCCCAGTTGTCTTCACATTCCAGGATGTCTGATTCTAGGTGTGTGATCACATCATCATAATTATCAGGATCATGAAGATCATTTTTGTACAGTTCTTCTGTGTATTCTTTCCACCTCTTCTTAATATTTTCTGTTTCTGGTAGGTCCATATCATTTATGTCTTTTTTGAGCCCATCTTTGAATGAAATGTTCCCTTGGTATCTCTAATTTCCTTGAAGAGATCTATAGTCTTCCCCATTCTATTGTTTTCCTCTGTTTCTTTGCATTGATCACTGAGGAAGGCTTTCTTATCTTTTCTTGCTATTCTCTGGAACTCTGCATTACAATGGGTTTATCTTTTCTTCCCTTCTTTTCACTCCCTTCTTTTCACAGCTATTTCTAAGCCCTCTTCAGACAGCCATTTTCCTTTTTTGCATTTTTTTTGCTTGGGGATGGTCTTGATTCCTGTCTCCTGTACAATGTCATGAACTTCTGTCCACAGTTAATCAGGCACTCTATCAGATCTAGTCCCTTAAATCTATTTCTCACTTCCACTGTATAGTCATAAGGGATTTGATTTAGGTCATACCTGAATGGTTCAGTTATTTTCTCCACTTTCTTCAATTTCAGTCTGAATTTGGCAATAACAAGTTCATGATCTGGGCTACAGACAGCTCGCTGTCTTGTTTTTTCTAACTCTATAGCGCTTCTCCATCATTGGCTGCAAAGAATATCAGTTCAGTTCAGTGTCTCAGTCGTGTCTGACTCTTTGCGACCCCATGAATCGCAGCACGCCAGGCCTCCCTGTCCATCACCATCTCCTGGAGTTCATTCAGACCCATATCCATCGAGTCCATGATGCCATCCAGCCATCTCATCCTCAGTCGTCCCCTTCTCCTCCTGCCCCCAATCCCTTCCAGCATCAGAGTCTTTTCCAATGAGTCAACACTTCACATGAGGTGGCCAAAGTATTGGAGCTTCAGCTTTAGCATCATTCCTCCCAAAGAAATCCCAGGGTTGATCTCCTTCAGAATGGACTGGTTGGATCTCCTTGCAGTCCAAGGAACTCTCAAGAGTCTTCTCCAACACCACAGTTCAAAAGCATCAATTCTTTGGTGCTCAGCCTTCTTCACAGTCCAACTTTCACATCCATACATGATCACAGGAAAAACCATAGCCTTGACTAGATGGACCTTAGTCGGCAAAGTAATGCCTCTGTTTTTGAATATACTATCTAGGTTGGTCATAACTTTTCTTCCAAGGAGTAAGCGTCTTTTAATTTCATGGCTGCAATCACCATCTGCAGTGATTTTGGAGCCCCAAAAATAAAGTCTGACACTGTTTCCACTGTTGCCCCATCTATTTCCCATGAAGTGATGGGACTGGATGACATGATCTTCATTTCCTGAATGTTGAGCTTTAACCCAACTTTTTCACTCTCCTCTTTCACTTTCATCAAGAGGCTTGTTAGCTCCTCTTCACTTTCTGCCATAAGGGTGGTGTTATCTGCATATCTGAGGTTATTGATATTTCTCCTGGCAATCTTGATTCCAGCTTGTGTTTCTTCCAGTCCAGCGTTTCTCATGATGTACTCTGCATAGAAGTTAAATAAGGAGAGTGACAATAGACAGCATTGACATACTTCTTTTCCTATTTGGAACCAGTCTGTTGTTCCATGTCCAGTTCTAACTGTTGCTTCCTGACCTGCATACAGATTTCTCAAGAGGCAGGTCAGGTGGTCTGGTATTCCCATCTCTCTCAGAATTTTCCACAGTTTATTGTGATCCATACAGTCAAAGGCTTTGGCATATTCAATAAAGCAGAAATAGATGTTTTTCTGGAACTCTCTTGCTTTTTCCATGCAAAGAATATAATCAATCTGATTTCAGTGTTGACCATCTGTTGATGTCTAGGATAGAGTCTTTTGTGTTGTTGGAAGAGGGTATTTGCTATGACCAGTGCGTTCTCTTGCAGAACTCTATTAGCCTTTCCCCTGCTTCATTCTGTACTCCAAGGCCAAATTTGCCTGTCACTCCAGGTGTTTCTTGACTTCCTACTTTGTATTCCAGTCCCCTATAATGAAAATGACATCTTTTGGGGGAGTTAGTTCTAGAAGGTCTTGTATGTCTTCATAGAAATGTTCAATTTCAGCTTCTTCAGCGTTACTGGTCAGAGCATAAACTTAGATTACTGTGATATTGAATGGTTTGCCTTGGAAACGAACAGAGGTCATTCTGTCATTTTTGAGATTGCATCCAAGTACTGTATTTTGGACTTCTTTTGCTGACTATTATGACTACTCCATTTCTTCTAAGGGATTCCTGCCCACAGTAGTAGATATAATGGTCATCTGAGTTAAATTCACCCATTCCAGTCCATCTTAGTTCGCTGATTCCTAGAATGTGGATGTTCACTCTTGTGGTCTCCTGTTTGACCACTTCCAATTTGCCTTGATTCATGGATCTAGCATTCCAGGTTCCTACACAATATTGCGCTTTACAGCATCAAACCTTGCTTCTATCACCAGTCCCATCCACAACTGGATGTTGTTTTTGCTTTGGCTTCATCCCTTCATTCTTTCTGGAGTTATTTCTCCACTGATCTCCAGTAGTATATTGGGCACCTACTGACCTGGGGAGTTCATCTTTCAGTGTCCTATCTTTTTGTCTTTTCATACTGTTAATGGGGTTCTCAAGGCAAGAATACTGAAGAGGTTTGCCATTCCCTTCTCCAGTGGACAACATTCCGTCAGACCTCTCCACCATGATCCATCTATCTTGAGTGGCTCCACACGGCATGGTTTAGTTTCATTGAGTTAAACAAGGCTGTGGTCGATGTGATCAGGTTATTAGTATTCTTAGTATTAATATTTTTAATAAACTGCTGCCTTTAGATCTACTATGAATAATAAAAATAAAAGATTTATTCCTTTTACAGTACTATGTCCATTGTGATACAAGGTATGTCACACATTTCTAATCTCTTTAATTTCCCATGTTCCTGAAGAATTATTTTAACATCTTTTTCAAGGCAGGTTTGATGAGATGAATTCCTTCAGTGTTTCTCTGAGAAAGTATTTCTCCCTCATTTTTGAAGGACAATTTGCTAGATATTAAACTCTAATGTAGCTGTATTTTTTCTTTTAATACTTTAAATTTTCCACTATACTGTCTTTCTTGCACAGCTTGTGATGGAAATACTACTCTAACTCTTCTGCTCTTTTGTCAGTAATGTCCATCCTTCCTTCACATTTGGCTTTTTCAATGTTTTCTGTCTTTGCTTTTACATAGTTTAAATATATTCCTGGGTGTAATTTTTTTTTGGGGGGGGAAGTATTTTGTTTTCTCTGTATTCTCTGATCTTTCTGGATCTGTAATGTTGTTTATCATTAATTTTGGAATGTTCAAGACCATTATTACTGTAATAATTTTTTTCTGATCTGTTTTCTTTCTACCACTTCAAGTAATCTGAATATACATCTGTAATATTTAAAAAAATTTCCCACAGCTTTTGGATGTGCTGTTCTTTCATTCTCCTTCTTTTCCTTTTTTTCTTGTTGCATTTCAGTTTGGAAAGTTTCTATTGGATTATCTTGAACCTTATTGATCCTTTCATCACCTATTTTTAGTTTACTCATTAAGCATATTAAAGGCATTTTTCATTTCTGTTAATGTCCCTCCCCCACACACCCCACCCCCACCCCCCTGCTGACATTTCCTTTTTCATCCTTTCTTAGAGTTTCTATCTCACTGCTTATATTACTCACCTGCTTTTGGATGTCATCTACTCTTTCCACTTGAACTCTTAACATTAATTGTGGCTATTAAAAATACTCTGGTAATTCCAACACCTGTGTCATATCTGATTTTGATGCTTAATTTGTCCTTTAATATTGTGGGGTTTTTTTCTTGCCTTTGGCATGTTAAATATTTGTAAATTTTTCTTTAAAGCCAGACCTATTGTATTGTACTGTTCAACTTCAGCTTCTTCAGCATTAGTGGTTGAGGCATAGACTTGGAATACTGTGATATTGAGTGATTTGCCTTGGAAATGAACTGAGATCATTCTGTCATTTTTGAGATTGTACCCAAGTACTGCATTTGGGGCTCTTTTGTTGACTGTGAGGGATACTCTATTTCTTCTAAGGAATTCTTGCCCGCGGTAGTAGTTAGAGTGGTCATCTGAATTAAATTTACCCATTCCCATACATTTTAGTTCACTGATTCCTAAAATGTTGACATTCACTTTTGCCATCTCCTGTTTGACCACTTCAAATTTACCTTGATTCATGGACCTACATTTCAGGTTTCTATGCAATATTGTTCTTTACAGCATTGGACTTTTCTTTCACCACCAGCTACATCCACAATTAGGTGTGGTTTCTGTTTTGGCTCAGCCTTTTCAGTTTTTCTGGAGCTATTTCTCTGTTATTCTACAGTAGCATATTGGACACCTACCAACCTAGGGGCTCATCTTTCAGTGTCATATCTTTTTGCCTTTTCATACTGTTCATGGGGTTCTCAAGACAAGAATACTGAAGGGGTTTGCCATTCCCTCTCCAGTGGATGACCTTTTATCAGGTGTTTACTAACATGACGTGTCCTTCAGCTGCTCCACATTGCTGGATAGCATGACCAGCACCCTTGTTGTCCCACTGCTGATCCTCATTGAGCATATAGCCTTCATAAGATGCTGGGTGTCAGTCAATGTACAACCAAGGGGCTGAGGTAAAGGCCCTGCTGGAGTCACTGGGAAGAGGATCTGGCAGAGGCTGGAGCTAATGTTGGAGGATACCCAGGAGCAGAAGACACCCCGGCCTCACCCTGGCACCCTGGGGCTGATCTGCTGCCCAGGAGCAGAGGGTACCCAGGTCTCTCTACTGCCACTTGCCATTCTGGGCCCAGTCAGTTGCTAGCATAGCCCACCATCAGTTGAGCTCTGGCCCAAACATTTACTCTTCTCTGAATCCTTGGCATTAATGTCCAGTTCCAGCAAACCCAGTCACCTCAGATGTGGTCCCTGGTGCTTTGTGGCCTCCTGCCTTACTGCTCTGGGATCTCGAGGTGGTTGGCACTACCCTGCTCCCACCTAAATCTCTGGATGACCTCTGTGCAGCTGCATCTCAGGCTATGGCTGCCTCTATAGGCCACAGCCACCTCTTTAGGCTCTAATTGCCATTGTTATCTCACCTCCATATTATGCAATTCTATGATTCTATGAAGACCTACAAGACCTTCTAGAACTAACACCAAAGAAGATCTCCTTCTCATCATAAAGAACTGGAATGCAAAAGTAGAAAGCTAAGAGAACCTGGAATAAGAGGCAAGTTTGGTCTTGGAGTACAAAACCAAGCAGGAAAAGACTAACAGTTTTGCCAAGAGAACGCATAGGTCATAGCAAACACCCTTTTCCAACAACACAAGAAGACAGCTCTACACACGGACATCACCAGATGGTCAATACTGAAATCAGATTGATTATATTCTTAGTGGTCAAAGATGGAGAATCTATATAGAGTCAGCAGGAACAAGACCTGGAGTTCACTGTGGCTCACATGAGCAGCCCCTTATTGAAAAATTCAGACTTAAATTGAAGAAAGCAGGGAAAACCACTAGGGCATTCAGGTATGACCTAAATCAAATCCTTTATGACTATACAGTGAAGGTGATGAATATTTTAAAAGAACTAGATCTGGTAGAAAGAGTGTCTGAAGAACTATAGACAGAGGTTCATAACATTGTACACGAGGTGGTGACCAAAACCATCCTCAAGAAAAAGAAATGCAAAAAGTAAGAATGGTTGTTTGATCTGAGAAAAGAAGATAAATGAAAGGCAAAGGAGAAAGTGAAAGATATACCAAACTGAATGCAGAGTTCCAGAGAATAGCAAGGAGAGAAAAGAAAACCTTCTTAAGTGAACAGTGCAAAGAAATAGAGGAAAACAATAGAATGGGATAAACTAAAGATCTTTTCAAGAAAGCTGAACATACCAAGGGAACATTTCATGCAAAAAATGGCACAGAAAGGACACACACTGCAAGGGCCTAATAGAAGCCGAAGATGTTAAGAAGAGGGCAAGAATACACAGAACTGTACATAAAAAAGGTCTTAATGACTCAGATAACCATGATGGTGTGGTCACTCACCTAGAGCCAGACATCTTAAAGTGTGAAGTCAAGCAGGCCTTGGAAAGCATTACTAAGAACAAAAATAGTGGAAGTAATGTATTTCCAACTGCCTTATTTCAAATCCAAAAAGGTGATGCTATTAAAATGCTGCATTCAATATGTCAGCAAATTTGGAAAACTCAGCAGCAGCCACAAGACTGGAAAATGTTATTTTTCATTACAATCCAAAAGAAAGGCAATGCCAAAGAATGTTCAAATTGTTGTAAAATTTCACTCACTTCACATGCTAGCAAGATAGTGCTCAAATTCTTCACACTAGGCTTCAGCAGTACACGAATAGTGAACTTCCATAAGTATAACCTGAATTTAGAAAAGGCAGAGGAACCAGAGATTAAATTGCCAACATCCACTGGCTCCTTGAAAAAGCAAGAGAGTTCCAGAAAAACATCTATTTCTGCTTTATTGACTATGCCAAAGCCTTTGACTGTGTGGATCACAATAAACTCTTCAAGAGATGGGAATACCAGACCACCTGACCTGCCTCTTGAGAAACCTGTATGCAGGTAAGGAAGCAACACTTAGAACTGAACATGGAGCAACAGACTGGTTCCAAATTGGAAAAGGAGTACAGCAAGGCTATATATTGTTACCTTGCTTATTTAACTTATGTGCAGAGTACATCATGAGAAACGCCGGGCTGGAGGAAGTGCAGGTGGAATCAAGTTTGCCCTGAGAAATATCAAAACCTCAGATATGCAGATGACACCACCCTTATGGCATAAAGCAAAGAAGAACTAAAGAGCTTCTTGGTGAAGGTGAAAGAGGAGAGTGAAAACGTTGTCATAAAGTGCAACATTCAGAAAACTAATACCTTGGCATCTGGTCCCAACACTTTATGATAGTGGGAAAACTATGGGAAAATAGATTGGAAAACAGTGGAAACAGTGGCTGACTTTATTTTTCTGGGGTCCAAATCACTGCAGATGGTGATTGCAGCTATGAAATAAAAAGATGCTTACTTCTTGGAAGGAAAGTTATGGCCAATCTAGACAGCATATTAAAAAGCAGAGACATTTTTTTGTCAACAAAGGTCTGTTTAATCAAGGCTATGGTTTTTCCAGTGGTCGTGTATGGATGTGAGAGTTGGACTACAATGAAAGCTGAGCACCGAAGAATTAATGCTTTTGAACTGTGGTGTTGGAGAAGACTCTTGAGAGTCCCTTGTACTGTGAGGAGATCCAACCAGTCCTTCCTAAAGGAAATCAGTCCTGAATAATCATTGGAAGGACTGATGCTGAAACTGAAACTCCAATACTTTGGCCACCTGATGTGAGCTGACTCGCTGGAAAAGACCCTGATGCTGGGAAAGATTGAGGGCAGGAAAAGAAGGGGACAACAGAGGATGAGACAGTTAGATGGCATCACCGACTCAATGGACATGGGTTTGGGTGAAATCCGGAAGTTTTTGATGGACAGGGAGGCCTGGCACGTTGGGGTTCATGGGGTTGCAAAGAGTCGGACATGACTGAGCGACTGAACTGAACTGAACTGACTAGACATACCTTTGCCAACAACGTAATGTCTCTGCTTTTTAATATGCGGTCTAGGTTTTCTTCCAAGAAGCATCATTTATTTTCATGGCTGAAGTAACGATCCACAGTGATTTTAGAGCCCAAGAAAATAAAGTCTGTCATTGTTTCCATTGTTTCCCCATCTACTTGCCATGAAGATGATGGGACCTCAGTTGTTTTGAATTTTGAGTTTTAAGCCAGATTTTTGACTCTCCCTTTCTGTTTTTTCATGAGGCTCTTTAGTACTTCTTCACTTTCTGCCATAAGGGTGGTGTCATCTGCATCTCTGAAGTTATTGATATTTCTCCTGGCAATCTTGATTCCAGTTTGTTATTCCAGTCTAACATTTTGCATGATGTACCATGCATGTAAGTTAAATAGTCTCAGCAACAATATATAGCCTTGACATACTCCTTTCTCTATTTGGAACTTGTCTTTGGTTCCATGTCCAGTTCTAACTGTTCCTTCTTGACTTGCATACAGATTTCTCAGGAAGCAGGCAAGGTGGTCTGGTATTCCCATCTCTTTAAGAATTTTCCACAGTTTATTGTGATCTGTGCTGTCAAAAATTTTGGCATAATCAATAAAGCAGAAGTAGATATTTTTCTGGAACTCTCTTGCTTTTTTGATGATCCAGCATGTTGGCAATTTGATCTCTGGTTCCTCTGCCTTTTCTAAATTCATCTTGAACATCTTAAATTTCTTGGTTCAAGAACTGTTGAAGTCTAGCTTGATAATTTTGAGCATTACTTTGCTAGTGTGTTTTAGATGAGTGCAATTGTGCAGAAATTTGGACATTCTTTGGCATTGCTTTCTTTGAGATGGGATGAAAACTGACCTTTCCCAGTCCTGTGGCCACTGTTTTTTTCCAAATTTGCTGGCATATTGAGTGAAGCACTTTCATAGTATCATCTTTTAGGATTTGGAATAGCTCAGCTGGAATTCCACCACCTCTACCAGCTTTGTTCATACTGATGCTTCCTAAGGTCCACTTGACTTTGGACTTCAGGATGTCTGAGTCTAGGTGAGCAATCACACCATTGTGGTTATCTGGTTATCTGGGTCATGGAGATCTTCTTTGTATAGTTCTGTGTATCTTTGCCACCTCCTCTTAATATCTTCTGTTTCTGTTAGGTCCATAACATTTTTGTCCTTAATTGTGTGGGCAGGAGGAGAAGGGGAGGACAGAGGATAAGATGGTTGGATGGCATCACCAACTCAATGGACATGGGTTTGGGTGGACTCCGGGAATTGGTGATGGACAGGGAGGCCTGGTGTTCTGTGGTTCATGGGGTCGCAAAGAGTCAGACATGACTGAGCGACTGAACTGAAATGAAGTGAGCTGAACTGAATTGTGCCCGTCTTTACCTGAAAGGGTCCCTTGGTATCTCTAATTTTCTTGAAGAGATCTCTAGTCTTCCCCATTCTATTGTTTTCCTCTATTTCTTGCATTGATCCCTGAAGAAGACTTTCTTATCTCTCCTTGCCATTCTTTTGAACTCTGAATTTAGATAGATTTATCTTTCCTTCTCTTCTTTGCCTTTCACTACCCTTCTTTTCTTAGCTATTATGTAATCCCTTCATATAATCATTTTGCCTTTTTTAATTTGTTTTTCATGGGGATGGTTTTGATCACTGTCTCCTGTACGATGTTTTGAACTTCCATCCATAATTCTTTAGGCACTCTGTCTATCAGATCTCATCCTTTGAATCTATTTGTCACTTCCACTGTATAATCATAAGTGATTTGTTTTGGTCACACCTGAATGGCTTAGTGGTTTTCCCTACTTTCTTCAGTTTATGTCTAAATTTTGCCTAAGGATTTCATGATCTGAGCCATGGTCAGATCATGTTTTGTTTTTGAGGACTGGATAGAGCTTCTCTATCTTTGGCTGTGAACAGTATAATAAATCTGATTTTTATATTGGCCATCTGGTGATATCCATGTGCAGAATCATGTCTTGTATTGTTGGAAGAGCATGTTTGCTGTTTTGCTGTGACCAGTGCATTCTTTTGACAAAACTCTGTTTGCCTTTGCCCTGTTTTATTTTGTACTCCAAGGCTAAACTTGCTGGATACTCCAGGTTCTCTTGATTTCCTACTTTTGCATTCCAATCTTATATGATGAAAAGGACCTCTTTCTTTTTCTTTGATGTTAGCTCTAGAAGGGCTTGTAGGTCATTGTGCTGCTGCTGCTGCTGCTAAGTCACTTTAGTCATGTCTGACTCTGTGCGACCCCATTAACTGCAGCCTACCAGACTCTGTCCATGGGATTTTCCAGGCAAGAACACTGGAGTGGGTTGCCATTGCCTTCTCCAGTAGGTCATCATGCTGCTGCTACTGCTGCTAAGTCATGTCAGTTGTGTCTGACTCTGTGCGATCCCATAGATGGCAGCCCACCAGGCTCTGCCTTCCCTGGGATTCTCCAGGCAAGAACACTGGAGTGGGTTGCCATTTCTTTCTCCAACGCATGAAAGTGAAAAGTGAAAGTGAAGTCGCTCAATCGTGTCCGACTCTTCGCAACCCCATGGACTGTAGCCCACCAGGCTCCTCTGTCCATGGGATTTTCCAGGCAAGAGTACTGGAGTGGGGTGCCATTGCCTTCTCCGGTAGGTCATCATAGAACGTCTCAATTTCAGCTTCTTCGGCATTGGTGGCTGGGTTATAGATTTGGATTACTGTGATATTGAGTGATTTGCCTTTGAAACAAATAGAGATCATTCTATTGTTTTTGTGATAGTACCCAAGTACTGCATTTTGGGCTCTTTTGTTAATGATGTGGGCTACTCCATTTCTTCTAAGGGATTCTTGCCCAAAGATGTGGATATAATGGTCATCTGAATTAAATTCACCCATCCCGGTCCATTTTAGTTCACTTATTCCTAAAATGTCAAAGTTCACTCTTGCTATCTCCACTTGTCCACTTCTAATTTACCTTGATTCATGGACCTAATATTCCAAGTTCTTATGTGATATTGTTCTTTATAGCATCAGACTTTACATCTGTCATCAGTCACATCCATAACTGGATTTTGTTTTCACTTTGGCTCAGCCTCTTCATTCTTTCTGGAGCTATTTCTGCACTTTTCTCCAGTAGCATACTGGGCACCTACCAACCTAGGGAGTTCATCTTTCAGTGTCGTGTCTTTTTGCCTTTTCATACTCTTTATGGGGTTCTTATGGCAAGAATGCTGAAATGGTTTGCCAATCCCTTCTCCAGAGGACCACATTTTGTTAGAACTCTCCACCATGACCACCATAATTTTGGTGGCCCTACATGGCATGGCTCATAGTTTCAATGAGTTAGACAAGGCTGTGATCCATGTGATCAGTTTGGCTAGTTTTCTGTTATTGTGGTTTTCATTCTATCTGCCCTTTGGTGGATGAGTGTAAAAGGTTTGTGGAAGCTTCCTGATGGGAGGGACTGGCTGTTGGGGAATCTGGGTCTTGCTCTGAAGGGCAGGGTCATGCTCAGTATCTTTAATCCAATTTTCTGTTGATGAGTGTGGCTATAATTCCTCTATATAGTTTGGAGGCCAAACCATGGTAGGGGTATAGGCTGTAATGGCTACCTCCTTCAAAAGGACTTATGCCACCACACTACAGCTCCTAGGACTGTTGCATTCAGGGCCCCTGACTGACCCCACAGCAGGCCATGCCTCCACTGAAGACTCCTGGACAGTCACAGGCAAGTCTGGCTCAGTCTCTTTTGGGATCACTGTTCCTTTCTTCTGGGTCCTGGTGCACACAAGTTTTTGTTTGTGCCCTCCTAGAGTCTGTTTCCTCAGTTCTGTGGAAATTCTGTAATCAAATTCCACTGGCCTCCAAAGTCAAATTCTCTGGGGATTCTCAGTCCCTTTGCCAGATCCTCAGGTTGGGAAGTTGTGGTCCGCAGAACTTTTGCAACAGTGTGAGAACTTCTTTGGTATAATTGTTCTTCAGTTTGTGAGTCATCTGCTCAGTTGCTGTATGGTGGGACTAATGGCGACCTCCCACAAGAGGACTTATTCCACACACCATGCCTTCCAGGTCTGCTGCAGCCAGAGCTCCTATACCCATAGCAGGCCATTGCTGAACCGTGCCTCCACAGGAGACATTGAAACACTCAAAGTCAAATTGGGCCCAGTCTCTTGTGGAGTCATTGGGGTCCACACAAGGTTTTGTTTTAGCCCTCAAATGTCTCCGGTGAGTGTAATACGTTGCTATTATACTGGAACTCTGTTAGCAAGGTGATGGTTGACATAGAGAGTATAATTTAATCTCAAATTTTGTGGGCCGGTGTCTTTGAGTTCTGATCTTCACAAATGTTTCTCCAATATACAGTTCTACCTTCCCACCAAGGTGAACCAGGAAGACTATTTGAACCTGGAGTCAAATTCATCTTCTTATCCCAGCTAGGATAACAGTCTGATAAAGTTTTCCTTCTCAAGGGTCAGCCTTTGTTTTGGAGAAATACTCGGAATTTTTTCACAGTGAACACTCTACTCTTCCTCCTATCAGTGTCATGGTGAAATCTTTTTCGAACCCTAACTATGAGAATCCAATGATATTGCTGGATGGCATCACTGACTCGATGAACGTGAGTCTGAGTGAACTCCAGGAGTTGGTGATGGACAGGGAGGCCTGGAGTGCTGCGATTCATGGGGTCGCAAAGAGTCGGACACGACTGAGCGACTGAACTGAATGACTGACTGACTGAACATTCCCAAAATTCAGCACATGGACTTCTTCTCTTGGTGCCCAAAATGTCCCTTTGTTATTATGTCTGACTTATCCCAAAGCACACAGTTAAATAACCAAAGTTTTAATCTCTATAGAAACCAAACTCTCCCATGAGTATCTTGGAATCATGACTCTGTATATCATGATGGTCTCATTGTTTAGAAGCAGGGTATTAATTTCCAAATATTTGGAGATTTCAAAGATACCATATTGTCACTATTTTTTAATTAAATTGCACAGTGTCATAGAACATATAACTCTGTAATTCAATCTTTTGGCATTTATTGAAATATACTTTAAAGCTCAGCATGTGATTCACACTTGAAAACAATAAATGCATATTCTGAAGTTGTTGGGTGTAGCATTCTATAAATGTCAGTTTGATCAAGTTGTTCACCTCTTCTTTATTTTTACTGAATTTTTGTCCTAGTCTTGTACCAATTAAAGAAAAAAGTTAATATATTTTCTAAAAATGAAGGCAGATTTATCTCTTTTCTCTAACGTTCTGATTTTCTACATTGATTTTTCAGCTCTGTTATTAGCTATATAACATTTAGGATTAGTTTGTCTTGTAAATAATTTGATTCTTGTATTATAATGAAATAACTAACTTTATATCTAATAATATGTTTTATATCAGTCTATTTGTTTCATATTTGAGGACTTGCCAATATGGCAGAGTAGGAAGACCCTGAGCTCACCTCCACCCATGGGCATATTGTAATTGAAACTATTTACAATATGAGTACCTGTAAAAACAGCCTGAATTCTAGAAGCAAAGATTTTCTACAGCTAAAGTTACAGAAAAAGGAACCACAATGAGACAGGCAGGTAGCATGGTATAGTTAATATTCAACACCTAGAGGTAAGCAAACTACAAACAGTATGATAATTACAGCTGTGGAAGTTCTCCACAAGGGATCTGAGCTCCACATCAGTCTATGGGCCCTGTATCACGATAATGAGCAACACACCACCCCTCCCCAGTGTTTGATTTTGGAGGCCAGTAGTGCTTACTTTAGGGAAAGAGACTCCACTCTTAAAGGGTACACACAAAATCTCACATTTTTTTTGATCCAGGGTAGAAGCAGTGATATGAAAGGAACCTGAGTGAAACCCACTTATTGATCTTGGAGACCCTACAGGAGAGGCAGGAGGCAATTGAACATTCACCCTGGGGACACAGATGTTGGCAACAACCACTTTTTGGAGCTGATCCCACCATGAGAACACTGGTATTAGTGTCATTTTGGATTCTTCTCACTAGTTTATTAGTGCAAGGACAAGGTCCCACCCACCTACTTTCTAGCTAATCCTCTGGTCACACCAAGACCCAGCCCCAAACACCATAAGGCCCAGGACCTGACCCCAACAACCAGTTGGCCAGCACTAGCCTTGAGATGAAACTCACCTAATAGTGGGCAGACAAGTGACCTATGACTATGGAGGCCCTGCAGCCACCTGTGTCAAGACCTAGCACACTTACCAGCAGTCTAGAACAAGCATCACATCCCTCACAGGTCAAAATGAACGTTGGGACAACCAGGGCCTTGTAGCAAGAGACCCTAGGATCCTATTCTGCTAACCAATGGGCCAATACCAGCCCTGGGTACATGTATGCCATAATACCATCCGCCAGCAGGCTAGCACCAGCTCCAGGTCCTCTGATCTCACAGCCAAAAATTCTAGAACCCAGCTCCTCACATCAGTGGGCTGACACTAGCACCAGAACTCAACTTCATCCACTATTGGGCAAGCACCAATACTGGAACCCCTTGGACCCTGGCTCTGCCTACCAGTGGACCAACCAGCTACTGGACCACCATAGGCTGCAGTGAGCTGTGACAAGGCCCAGCCTTACACTAGCTGGCTGAAACCACACCTGGATATCCTGGTCTCAGTTTTCATGACACAAGCTCTAGGATGTTTCAAACCTTAGAGATAGCCATGAGAAGAATCAATTCCAATCATCAGCAGGCAAGCACCAGTTTCAGGACCCCCAGTCATAGCCCTGATTACAGAAGGTCAGTATGAGCTCTGAGAACCTAAGCCAGCAGCCAGCCACTTTGGAACTTAGTTCTATCCACCACTGGTCCAGTACTAGACCTGGGATCCTAAAGTGCTTCATAGCCAGTCTCCTCATGCCTCAGTTCTGCCCACTTGCTGATTGGCACAAGGATCACCCCCAGTTAAGCAGCCAGCTGTACAGTACTAGGGCCTGCCACACAGCAATTGGTGGCCACCACACAAAGCAGGGCCAGCAATGAACCACCTACTGGCATGCCCACAGTAGTCATACTGCCACAAAAGAAGGACCCATGCAATCCCCATAAGGGGTACCCTTAAAGTATGTAACTCTGGTGGCCCCATAGAGAGTTTCCTATAAAAGCCACTTTTCCAAGATTGGAAAATGTAACCAACGTACCAAATATATAAAACTCAAAACAACAAATTAGACAAAATAAGGCAATAAGGACATGTTCCAAATGAAAGAACAAGAGAAAACCTCCGAAGAAGAACTAACTGAAATGGGAAAAAAAAAAAATCTACCCAATGAAGAGTTTAGGGTAATGATTGTAAAGATGCTCAAATTACTTGGGATAGGAGAAAATAAACAGAATGATGTTAGAAGCTTTTAACAAAGAGCTAGAAAATATAAATAAACTAAGAGATGAAGGATAAAAATCACTGAAATAAAAAATACAGTAGATGAAATCAACAACAGATTAGAGATAGAAAGGAAGAGATCCAGTGAGCTGGGAGACAGAATAGTGAAAAATCACTGATGCTAAATAGAAAAAAGAAAAAAAAAAAGAAAAAAACAGAATTAAAAAGTGAGGACTGTTTAAGAGACCTTTCTGACAACACCAAGCATATTTATATTCACATCATAGGGGTCCTAAAAAAGAAAAGAAAGCAGAAAGGGGACAGAGACCATATTTCAAGACATAATAGCTAAAAACTTTCCTAACCTTGGAAAAGAAGCAGCCTCCCTAGTCAAGAAGGCAGTCTAAAACATGACCAACCCAAAGAGAACCACACCAATACACATTATAGTTAAAATGGCAAAAATTATAGATAAAAACAATATTTTTTTTTATTTTTGAGGGTTTTTTGTTTGTTTGTTTCTTGAGACAGGATTGTATTGTTATAAACTTCTCTCTTATAACTGCTTTTCCTGAATCCCATAGATTTTGAGTGGTCATGTTTTGATTGCCATCTGTTTAAGTGTTTTTTGTTTCCTCTTTAATTTCTTCAGTGATATCTTGGTTACTTAATAGCATATTGTTTTGCCTCCGTGTGTGTGTGTGTGTATGTTTACAATTCTTTTTTTCTGTAATTGGTTACTAATCTCATAGCATTTTGTTCAGAAAAAAAGCTTGATTAGAATCAATTTTTCTTAAGTTTACAGAGAGTTGGTTTGTGACCCAAGATGTGATCTATTCTGGAGAATGTTCTGTGTGCACTTGAGAAGAAAGTATTCTGCTGCTTTCAGATAGAATGTACTGTAAATATTAATTAAGTCTAGTTGGTCTAATGTGCCATTTAAGGTTTGTGTTTTCTTATTGATTTTTCTGAGATCTGTCCATAGTGTAAATGGAGATTTAGCCCCCAATTACTGTATTACTGTCTAATTTCCCTTTTATGGCTGTTGTGAAGTGTAAAAGTGTTAGTCGTTCAGTTGTGACCAACTCTCTGCTACCCCATGGACTGTAGACCACCAGTCTCCTCTGCCCTTGGGATTTCCCAGGCAAGAATACTGGAGTGGGTTTCCATTTCCTTCTCCAGTGGATATTTCCAACCCAGGGACTGAACCTGGGTCCCCTGCATTGGAGGCAGATTCTTTACGGTCTGACCCACCAGGTAAGGTAGCATTTGCCTTATGTATTGAGGTACACCTAATATTGGGTGTATAAATATTTACAATTGTTATTTCTTCTTCTTCTTGGATTGATCCCTTGATCATCATGTAATGTTCTTTCTTCTCTCTCTTTTTTTTTGCTTCAAACTCTTCTTCAATTGTTCTTTTTTACTCACTGTTTTTTCAAATTCATATTTTAATTTGAGGAAAATTGTTTTACAATATTGTGTTGGTTTCTGCCATGTATCAACATGAATCAGCCATAGGTATGCATATGTTCTCGCCCTCTTGAACTCCCTCCCACTTGCCAGCCCATCCTACTCCTCTAGGTTGTCACATACCACTGGACTTTTTCTTCCTGCATCATACAGAAAATTTCCACCATCTATCTAGTTTTATATATGGTAGTACATATATGTTTGAATGCTACAATCTCATTTCATCCAATCCACTCCCTTCTACCTTGTGACCGCAAGTCTCTTCTCTATGTATCTCCATTGCTGCCCTGAAGCTAGGTTCATCAGTACCAACTTTCTAGATTCCATATATGTCCATTAATATATGATATTTGTCTTTCTCTCTCTGACTTACTTCACTCTTTTTAATAGGCTCCAGATTCATCTACCTCATTAGAACTGAGTCAAATGCATTTCTTTTCATGGCTGGATAATATTCCATTGTGTATATGTATCACAACTTTTTTACTCATTCAACTATTCAGATACATCTTTGTTGTTTCCGTTTCCTAGTTTTTGTAAATAGTGCTGTGATGAAAATTGGGGTACACGTATCTTTTTTGACTATGGCTTCCTCAGGGTATATTCCCAATAATAGATTGCTGGGCCATATGGTACTTTTATTCTTAGTTTTGAAAGAAATCTCCATTCTGTTCTCCATAGTGGTTGCATCAGTTTACATTTCTACTAACAATGCAATTGGGTTCCCTTTTCTCCATACCCTCTCCAGCATTTATTATTTGTAGATTTATTTGATGACAGACATTCTGACCAGTATAAGGTGAAACCCCATTGCAGTTCTGTTTTGCATTTCTCTAATAATGAGCATGGAGAAGGCAATGGGACCCCACTCCAGTACTCTTGCCTGGAAAATCCCATGGACGGAGCAGCCTGGAAGGCTGCAGTTCATGGGGTTGCTGAGGGTCGGACACGACTGAGCAACTTCACTTTTACTTTTTACTTTCATGCATTGGAGAAGAAAATGGCAACCCATTCCAGTGTTCTTGCCTGGAGAACCCCAGGGATGGGGGAACCTGGTGGGCTGTCGTCTATGGGGTCGCACGGAGTCGGACACGACTGAAGCGACTTAGCAGCAGCAGCAATAATGAGCAATGTTGGCATTTTTCATGTGTTTATCATCCATCTCTATGTCTTCTTTGGAAAAATTTTATTTAGATCTTCTGCTCACTTAGATTAGGTTGTTTAACTGGTATTGAGTAGTATAAGTGGCAAGTAAATTTTGGAAATTTATCCTTTGTCAGTTGTTTCATTTGCTATGATTTTCTTTCATTCCAAGACCTGTCTTTTCATCATGCTTATGGTTTCCTTCACTGTTTAAACTTTTAAGTTCAATTAGTTCTCATTTGTTTATGTTTCATTTTATTTCATTACTCTGGGAGGTGAGTCATTAGAGGATCTTGCTGTGATCTATATCACTGAGTGTTCTGCCTATGTTTCTGTCTAAGACTGTTATAGTTTCTGGTATTACATATAGATCCTAGAGTCTGTGTTTGTGTATGATGTTAGGAAGTGCTTTGATTTCATTCTTTTACACAGAGCTGTCCAATTTTTCCAGCAGCACTCATTGAAGAGACTATCTTTTCTCCATTGTATATTCTTGTCTCCTTTGTCAAAGATAAGATGCTTACCTCTGGGCTTTCTATCTTGTTCCATTGGTCTATATTTCTGTTTTTGTGCCAGTACCATGTGTCTTGATGTTAGTAGCTTTGTTGTATGGCCTGAAGTCAAGAACCTCCAAGCTCCTCCAGCTCCATTCTGCTTTCTCAACATAGCTTTGCTATTCAGGGACTTTTGTATTTCCTTACAAATTGTGGAAAATTTTTGTTCTAGTTCTATGAAAAATACCTTTGGTATTTTGATAGGGATTATATTCAATCTATAGATTGATTTGGGTAGAATCATCATTTTCATAATATTGATTTTTCCATCCGAGAACATGGTATATCTCTCCATGGGTTTGTATTTTCTCTGATTTCTTTATTTAGTGTCATATTTTTCTGCATACAGGTCTTTTGTCTCTTTAGATAGGTTTATTTGTAGGTATTCCTTTCTTTTTATTACAATGGTGAATAGGATTGTTTCTTTAATTTCTTTTACTGAATTTTCATTGTTAGTATATGGGAATGCAAATGATTTATGTGTATGGATTTTATATCCTATGGCATTACTCTATTCATTGATTAGCTCTAATAATTTTCTGGTGGCATCTTTAGGGTTTTATATGTATAGAATTATGTTATCTGGAAACAGTGAGAGTTTTGCTTCTTCTTTAACATTCTTGGTTCTTTTTCTTCTCTGATTGCCTTAACTAGGACTTCCAAAACTATATTGAATAATAGTGGTGAGGTTGGGCACCCTTGTCTTGTTCCTTATGTCAGAGAATATGCTTTCAATTTTCCACCATTGCAAATAATGTTTGCTGTGCGTTTGTCATATATAGCCTTTATTATGTTGAGGTATATTCATTCCATGTCCACTTTCAGAAAATTCTTATCATAAATGGGTGCTGAATGTTGTCAAAACCTTTCTCTCAATACTTTGACAACCTTATGTGAAGAGTTGACTCATTGGAAAAGACCCTGATGCTGGGAGGGATTGGGGGCAGGAGGAAAAGGGAATGACAGAGGATGAAATGGCTGGATGGATGACATCACCACCTCGATGGACGTGAGTTTAAGTGAACTCCTGGAGTTGGTGATGGACAGGGAGGCCAGGCATGCTGCGATTCATGGGGTCACAAATAGTAGGACACGACTGAGTGCCTGAACTAAAAGCTACTCTGCATCTGTTTAGATGATCATATGTTTTTGCCTTTCAATTTGTTAACGGTGTATCACATTGTTTGATTTGCACATGTTGAAGAGTCCTTGCATCCCTGGGATAAAGCCTATTTGGTCATGATGTATGATTTTTTAATATGTTGCTGGATTCTGTTTGTTAGAATTTTGTTGAGAATTTTTGAATCCATGTTCATCAGTGTTATTGGCTTGTAATTTTCTTCTTTGTGACATTTTTTTCTGGCTTTGCTATCAGGGTGATGGTGACCTCATAAAATGAATTTTTCCGTTTTCTTTCCTCTGCAATTTTCTGGAAGAATTTGACCAGAATATCTGATAGTTCTTCACTAAACTTTTGTTAGAATTCAGCTGTGAAGACTTCTGGCCCTGGACTTTTGTTTGTTGGAAGATTTTTTATTATAGTTTCGATTTCCATGCTTGTGTTTTGTCTGTTCATATTTTCTATTTCTTCCTGGTTCAGTTTTGGAAGGTTACAATTTTCTAAGAATGTATCCATTTCTTCCAAGTCGTTCATTTTATTGGCATATACTGGCTCATAGCAGTCTCTTTTGATCCTTTGTATTTCTGTGTTGTCTCTAGTATCTGTTTTGTTTGTTTTTTTTTTCATTTCCAATTTTATTGATTTGAATCTACTCCTTTTTTTTCCCTTGATGAACCTGGCTAATGCTTTTTCAATTTAGTTTATCCTCTCGAAGAACTGGCTTTTAGTTTTATTGATTTTTGCTATTGCCTCCTTCATTTCTTTTTCATTTATATCTGCTCTGATTTTTTTTCCTTTTACTAACTGAGGTTTTTTTAATCTCATTTTTGAAGTCTCTTTAGGTGTAAAGTTAGTTTCTTTATTTGATTTCTCTCTTGTTTCCTGAGGTAGAGTTGAATTGCTATAAACTATCCTCAGCACTGCTGTGTCTCATAGGTTTGAGTTACTGTGTTTACACTGTTATTTGCCTCTATTTTTCAGTTTCTCTTTGATTTCTTTAGTGACCTCTTAGTTATTTAGAATCATATTGTTTAGCCTCCATGTGTTTGCATCTTTTATAGTTTTTTTTTTTTTTTTGCTGTAGTTGATATCTAATCTTATTATGTTGTGGTCAGAAAAGATTCTGGAAATTATTTTAATTTTTAGAAATTTACCAAGGCTTGATTTGTGACTCTTGATGTGATCTCTCCTGGAGAATGTTCCATGTGTACTTGAGAAAAACTTGAAATCTACTGATTTGGGATGATATGACCTGTAGACATCGATTAGGTTCAACTGGTCCAATGCATCATTTAAAGGTTGGTTTCTTTATCAATTTTCTGTCTATAAGATCTATCCATTGATGTAAGTGTGTTATTAAGGTCTCTCACTATTATTGTGTTACCTCCAACTTTTCCTTTGACTGTTGTCAACATTTGCTTACACACTAAGAAGGTCCTATATTGGGTGAATATATATTGATAGTTGTTTTAACATCTTATTGGGTTGATCCTTTGATCATTATATAGTGTTCTTCTTTGTTTCTTGTAATGGTTTTTATTTTAAAGTCTTTATTCAATATGAGCACTACTATACCTGCTTTCTTTTATTTCTATTTGCATAGACTACCTTTGTCCATAATACCTATGTCCTCACTTTCAGCATATATTTGTCCCTAGGGCTGAGGTGTGTCTTTTGTATACAGCATATATATGGGTCTGATTTTTGTATCCATTCAGCCAATCTGTGTCTTTCTGCTGGAACATTAATCTATTTCTATTTAAGATAATTATACATGTATGATCCTATTACCACCATTTACTTTTATTGTTTTGGGTTTGTATTTGTAGGGCTTTTCTTTCTCTAGTATTTCTGGTCTAGAGAAGTTCCTTTAGCATTTGTTATAGAGCTGATTTGGTGGTGCTGAATTTTCTTAAGTTTAGCTTGTCTCTAAAACTTTTGATTCTTCCTTTGAATCTGAATGAGATCTTTGTTGGATACATTAATATTTGCTGTAGGTTTTTTCCTTTCATCACTTAAAGTATATCCTTCTTCTGTTGAAAAATCTGCTGTTAGGCTTATGGAGATTCCCTTCTGTGTTATTTGTTGCTTTTCCCTTGCTGCTTTTAATATTGGCTCTTTGTGTTTAATTTTGGTGTTGTTGTTAATATGTGTCTGGTGTATTTCTTCTTGAGTTTATTCTGTATGGGACTCTCTACAGAAGAGAACTTGTGTGGCTTCCTGAACTTGTGTGGTTATTTTCTTTTCTGTGCTAGGGAAGTTTTTGACTATCAGTTCAGTTCAGTCATTCAGTCGTGTCTGACTCTTTGCAACCCCATGAATCGCAGCATGCCAGGCCTCCCTGTCCATCACCAATTCCCGGAGTTCACTCAGACTCATGTCCATTGAGTCAGTGATGCCATCCAGCCATCTCATCCTCTGTCGTCCCCTTCTCCTCCTGCCACCAATCCCTCCCAGCATCAGTCTTTTCCAATGAGTCAACTCTTCACATGAGGTGGCCAAAGTACTGGAGTTTCAGCTTTAGCAGCATTCCTTCCAAAGAAATCCCAGGGCCGATCTCCTTCAGAATGGACAGGTTGAATCTCCTTGCAGTCCAAGGGACTCTCAAGAGTCTTCTCGAACACCACAGTTCAAAAGCATCAATTCTTTGGCACTCAGCCTTCTTCACAGTCCAACTCTCACACTCATACATGAATACTGGAGAAACCATAGCCTTGACTAGACGGACCTTAGTCGGCAAAGTAATGTCTCTGCTTTTGAATATGCTATCTAGGTTGGTCATAACTTTTTTAAGAGTAAGCGTCTTTTAATTTCATGGCTGTAGTCACCATCTGCAGTGATTTTGGAGCCCAACAAAGTAAAGTCTGACACTGGTTCCACTGTTTCCCAATCTATTTCCCATGAAGTGGTGGGACCAGATGCCATGATCTTTGTTTTCTGAATGTTGAGCTTTAAGCCAACTTTTTTACTCTCCACTTTCACTTTCATCAAGAGGCTTTTTAGTTCCTCTTCACTTTCTGCCATAAGGGTGGTATCATCTGCATATCTGAGGTTATTGATATGTCTCCCAGCAGTCTTGATTCCAGCTTGTGTTTACTCCAGTCCAGCATTTCTCATGATGTACTCTGCATATAAGTTAAATAAGCAGGGTGACAATATACAGCCTTGACGTACTCCTTTTCCTATTTGGAACCAGTCTGTTGTTCCATGTCCAGTTCTAACTGTTGCTTCCTGACCTGCATACAGATTTCTCAAGAGGCAGGTCAGGTGGTCTGGTATTCCCATCTCTTGATGAATTTTCCACAGTTTATTGTGATCCACACAGTCAAAGGCTTTGGCATGGTCAATAAAGCCTCAAATATTTTCTCATACCCTTTCTTTTTCTTCTCTTCTTCTTGAATGGTATAATTCCACTGTTTGTACACTCAATGTTGCCCTAGTTGTCTCTGAGACTGTCCTAATTTTTTTTACTTTTTTTTTTTTTAAATTCTACCGTGCTTCAGTCATTTCTACCATTCTACCTTCCAGTTCACTTATCTGTTCTTCCTCAGTTATTCTGCTACTGGTTCCCTCTAGTGTACTTTTAATCTCATTTATTGTGTTGTTTGTTGTTGAATATCTGTTCTTTAATTCTTCTAGATCCTTGTTAAACATTTCTTATATCTTCTTGATCTCTACCTCCAGCATATTTGTCTGTGCCTCATTTTATTTCCATTATTTTGGATCATCTTTACTATCATCACTCTGATTTTTTTCAGGTATACTGCTTATTTCCTCTTCATTTGTTTGATCTTGTGGATTTTTACCATGGTCGCTCATCTGCTGTATATTTCTCTGTCTTTTCTTTTTTTTTTAATTTACTGGTTCCTGGTCTCCTTTCTCCTGGAAGGTCATAGCTCCTCCTAGTTGTGAATTCTGCCTGCTGTGGGTTGGGTTGGACCAGTACCTCGTGAAGCTTTCCTGGTCGGGGGGACTTGTGTCTGAATCCTGGTATATGGAGCTGGATCTTGTCTCTCTCTAAGGCAGTGCTATGTCCAGTAGTATGTTTGGTGGGCTTCACATGGCTTTCTCTAGCCTTTCTGCTAATAGCCAGGGTTGTGTCCCTATTTTCTGAAGTTTTGGCATAAGGTGTCTGGTATTGGAGCTTGCTGCCCTTGGGTGGTACTTGGTCTTAGTGCTGAGATGGAAGCATTTGGGAGAGTTCTTACTGATTAATGCTCTATTGGGTCAGCAGTCCTCCAGTGGCCTAAATTCCTGGACTCGGGTTTCCCACCTCAGGGCTCAGGCCCAACTCCTTGCTGAAACATTAAGACTTTACACACCACACAACACAGAAGATAAAACTCGAAGACTAATGGTGAAACAACACTCAACAGCCAAGAACACCCAAAGGGACTCATAGTCTTACAAAGAAAAAAGAAGTGAGAGAAAAGGAGAAAAAAGGAGAAAAACAGGAGTTGATAAAGAAGAAAGGTATCATATCTCTATATAAACCCCTAAATGAAAATAAATTCTAAAAGTTAGAGTAGCAAAAATGCAAAATCAAAAACATGGAAAAAATGCAGCATAACTAAACAGTATCGTAAAGATAAAAATAAAATGAATTTAATAATAGGGTGTTTTTAAAAAAGGAAAAAGTTGGCCATAAAAATATAAGTTAAAGGAATAATAAAGAAAAACATTAAAATAACATAAAAAAGGAAAATTATATATAGAGTGGTAGCAAAAAGAATGTCCTTATTCTTCCTCCATATTCTTTTCCACACAGTGTGCTCCAGTCAATCTGCTTACTCAGAAAGTCCTCCAACATATCTAGGAAGGTCTTTGGACGTGTTATGGGCAATGTTTGGTCACCTCAGCCTCTAATCTTGCCTTACTTCAGCTTGTACTTCTTTCCTGAGTTCACACTCAGAAACTCCTGTAATATATCTAGGAAGATCTCTGGACATGTTGTGGGCAGTGTTGGGTCACCTCAGACTCTAATCTTGTCTTACTTCAGCTTGTACTTTTCCCCAGGGTCCATAATTGCCCCTCAAGTACACAGTCTTAGGCTAACTGTGGGATTTAACCTGCTGCACCTGAGTCTGCAGAACAAATTTCCTGCCTCTTCTTAGGTTACACATCCCCTAGTGTTTCTCTTTGGCTTTGGCCCTGCCTCTACCTGTAGGCCACCCTCCAGTGGCAGCTCCCTGCCCAGACAAGAGGGTGTGAAGACTGATACTTGTTAGGCTCAGTCAGGCAGGCGAGAGAGAGGGGTATGGCCACAACATTTTGGATGTATGGAGTGTCTGTGGTGGTAGAGACCTGCTGGATATTGTTACAGTCTGAAACAGCCTGTGTGGTATCCCAGAGGAATTGGCCCCCAGTTGTTTGTTCCTAGGAAGAACCAAGCTGTTTAGGTTTCCAGCAAGTTATGGGCAGTAACCAGGGCCTACTCCCAGCTTGGTGGCAGCTACAATCATTGGAGTTGAAGCTGCAGCAGTGGCATTTTGTCCGCTGCCTCAGTCACTCTACTTGGCTTTGGCAGTGGCTTGTGGCTTTTGTTTCCCACTGTGTGATCATAAACTATAGTGATGTCTACTTCTGTCACTGCCACTGGAACTCATGATGACCTTGATGATTGACACTGGGCACATAACTCTTGATGTGAGTGCACAGAATTAGAGCATCCCCAGTGGCAGCCACCTCTTGCTTCCCTGGGCAGTACAGGCTTTCCTCTGGACTCTCTCAGCTGTGTTGTACTATCCCTTCAAATACTGTCAAGGTGGTCAATCCCATTTTGCTCCCTGAGGTCTGATCCTGAAATCTGAGTCTGAGCACCCAACCCCACTTTCTGTGGGTGCAGGATTGCAAGAAGCTTCTGTGCTGGGAACTGCTATTTGGCAATAATCTCTGTGATGAATTTTCTGTTTTGCCTCTGTACTACCTGTTTCTGCATTACTCTCTGAGGTTCCAAAGTTCCCCAATGTTCCAATTGTGAGAGGGTTTCTGAGTGTGTGAAAACTTTTCCTTCTTCTTGACTCCCTTCCAGGGTGCAGGTCCCCATCCTGAAACCCATTGTCTCTTTTTTCATCTTTATCTTTGCCCTATCAAAGATGTTCTTTTCATTATATGGGACTGGAATGCAAAAGCAGGAAGTCAAGAAACACAGAGAGTAACAGGAAAATTTGGCCTTGGAGTTCGGAATGAAGCAGGGCAAAGGCTTATAGAGTTTTGCCAAGAGAATACACTGGTCATAGCAAACACCATCTTCCAACAATGCAAGAGAAGACTCTACATTTGGACATTACCAGATGGTCAATACCGAAATCAGATTGATTATATTCTTTGCAGCCAAAGATGGAGAATCTCTATACAGTCAGCAAAAACCAGACCAGGAGCTGACTGTGGCTCAGGTCATGAACTCCTTATTGACAAATTCAGACTGAAATTGAAGAAAGTAGAGAAAATCACTAGACCATTCAGGTATGACCTAAATCAAATCCCTTATGACTATAGGGTGGAAGTGAGAAATAGATTTAAGGGACTAGATCTGATAGATAGAGTGCCTGACCAACTATGGACAGAGATTCATGACCTTGTACAGGAGAAAGGAATCAAGACCATCCCCAAGAAAAAGAAATGCAAAAAACAAACTGGCTGTCTGAGGAGGACTTACAAATAGCTGTGAAAAGAAGGGAAGTGAAAAGCAAAGGAGGAAAGGAAAGATATACCCATTTGAATGCAGAGTTCCAAAGAATAGCAAAGAGAGATAAGAAAGCCTTCCTCAGTGATCAATGCAAAGAAATAGAGGAAAGCAACAGAATGGGAAAGAATAGAGATCTCTTCAAGAAAATTACAGATATCAAGGGAACATTTCATGCAAAGATGGGCTCAATAGAGGACAGAAACTGTAGGGACCTAATAGAAGGAGAAAATATTAAGAAAAGGTGACAAAAATACACAGAAGAACTGTACAAAAAAGATCTTCACGACCCAGATAATCACAATGGTGTGATCATTCACCTAGAGGCAGATATCCTGGAATGTGAAGTCAAATGGGCCTTAAGAAGCATCACTACGAACAAAGCTAGTGGAGGTAATGGCATTCCAGTTGAGCTCTTTCAAATCCTGAAAGATGATGCTGTGAAAGTGCTGTCCTCAATATGCCAGCAAATTTGGAAAACTCAGTAGTGGCCACAGGACTGGAAGAGGTCACTTTTCATTTCAATTCCAAAGAAAGGCAATGCAAAAGAATGCTCAAGCTACTGCACAATTGCACTCATCTCACATGCTAGTAAAGGATGCTCAAAATTCTCCAAGCTACACTTCAGCAATACATGAACCACGAACTTCCAGATGTTCAAGCTGGTTTTAGAAAAGGCAGAGGAAGCAGAGATCAAATTGCCAACATCCACTGGATCATCGCAAAAGCAAGAGAGTTCCAGAAAAACATCTATTTCTGCTTTATTGACTATGCCAAACCCTTTGACTGTGTGGATCATAATAAACTGTGGAAAACTCTGCAAGAGATGGGAATATCAGATCACCTGACCTCCCTCTTCAGAAACCTATATGAAGGTCAGGATGTAACAGTTAGAACTGGACATGGACCAACAGACTGGTTCCAAATAGGAAAAGGAGTACGTCAAGGCTGCCTATTGTCACCCTACTTATTTAACTTATATGCAGAGTACATCATGAGAAATGCTGGGCTGGAAGAAGCACAAGCTGGAAATAAGATTGCCGGGACAAATATCAATAACCTCAGATATGCAGATGATACCACCCTTATGGCAGAAAGTGAAGAAGAACTAAAGAGCCTCTTGATGAAAGTGAAGGAGGAGAGTGAAAACCTTGGCTTAACGCTCAACATTCACAAAACTAAGATCATGGCATCTGGTCCCATCACTACATGGGAAATAGATGGGGAAACAGTGTCAGACTTTGTTTTTCTGGTCTCCAAAATCACTGCAGATGGTGCCTGCAGCCATGAAATTAAAAGACACTTAATTTTATTTCCAGTATTCTGGGAGGTAGATCATAGAGGATCCTGCTGTGATTTATGTCAGAGAGTGTTTTGCCTATGTTCTCCTCTAGGAGTTTTATAGTTTTCAGTCTTATGTTTAGATCTTTAATCCATTTTGAGTTTATTTTTGTGTATGGTGTTAGAAAGTGATCTAGTTTCATTCTTTTACAAGTGGTTGACCAGTTTTCTCAGCACCACTTATTAAAGAAATTATCTTTGCTCCATTATATATTCTTGCCACCTTTGTCGAAGATAAGGGGTCCATCGGTGTGTGGATTTATCTCTGGTCTTTCTATTTTGTTCCATTGATCTATATTTCTGTCTTTGTGCCAGTACCATACTGTCTTGATGACTGTGGCTTTGTAGTAGAGCCTGAAATCATGCATGTCGATTCCTCTATTTCCATTCTTCTTTCTCATGATTGCTTTGGTTACTTGAGGTTTTATGTATTTCCATACAAATTGTGAAATTATTTGTTCTAGCTCTGTGAAAAATACCGCTGGTAGTTTGATAGGGATTGCATTGAATCTGTAGATTACTTTGAGTAGTATATTCATTTTCACTATATAGATTCTTCCGATCCATGAACATGGTATATTTCTCCATCTATTAGTGTCCTCTTTGATTTCTTTCATCAGTGTTTTATAATTTTCTATATATAGGTCTTTAGTTATGGGATTTAATTAAAATTAAAAGCTTCTGCACAACAAAGGAAACTACAAGCAAGGTGAAAAGACGGCCTTCTGAACGGGAGAAAATAATAGCAAATGAAGCAACTGACAAACAACTAATCTCAAAAATATACAAGCAACTTATGCAGCTTAATTCCAGAAAAATAAAAGACCCAATCAAAAAATGGGCCAAAGAAATAAATAGACATTTCTCCAAACAAGACATACAGATGGCTAACAAACACATGAAAAGATGCTTAACGTCACTCATTATCAGAGAAATGCATATCAAAACCACAATGAGGTATCATTTCATGCCATTCAGAATGGCAGCAATCCAAAAGTCTACAAGCAATAAATGCTGGAGAGGGTGTGGAGAAAAGGGAACCCTCTTACACTGTTGGTGGGAATGCAAACTAGTACAGCCACTATGGAGAACAGTGTGGAGATTCCTTAAAAAATTGCAAATAGAACTGCCTTATGACCCAGCAATCCCACTGCTGGGCATACACACCGAGGAAACCAGAATTGAAAGAGACACGTGTATCCCAATGTTTATTGCAGCACTGTTTATAATAGCCAGGATATGGAAACAACCTAGATGTCCATCAGCAGATGAATGGATATGAAAGCTGTGGTACATATACACAATGGAGTATTACTCAGCCATTAAAAAGACTACATTTGAATCAGTTCTAATGAGGTGGATGAGACTGGGGCCGATTATACAGAGTGAAGTAAGCCAGAAAGAAAAACACCAATACAGTATACTAACACATATATATGAAATTTAGAAAGATGGTAGTGATAACCCTGTATGCAAGACCGCAAAAGAGACACAGATGTATAGAACGGACTTTGGGACTCTGTGGGAGAGGGAGAGGGTGGGATGATTTGGGAAAATGGCATTGAAACATGTATACTATCATGTAAGAAACGAACCACCAATCTATGTTCAATACAGGATATAGGATGCTTGGGGCTGGTGCACAGGGATGATCCAGAGAGATGATATGGGGTGGGTAGTGGGAGTGGGGTTCAGGATTGGGAACTCATGTACACCCGTGGCTGATTCATGTCAATGTATGGCAAAACCAATACAGTATTGTAAAGCAAAATAAAGTAAAAATAAAAAATTAAAAAAATAATTATAAAAGACAGTTACTCCTTGAAAGGAAAGTTATGACCAACCTAGACAGCATATTAAAAAGTAGAGACATTATTTTGTCAACAAACGTCCATCTACTCAAGGCTATGATTTTTCCAGTGGTCATGTATGGATGTGAGAGTTGGACTATAAAGAAAACTGAGCACAGAAGAATTGATGCTTTTGAACTGTGGTGTTGGATAAGACTCTTGAGAGTCCCTTGGACTGCAAGGAGAGTCAACCAGTCCATCTTAAAGGAGATCAGTCCTGAGTGTTCATTGGAAGGACTGATATTGAAGCTGAAACTCCAATACTTTGGGCACCTAATGCGAAGAGCTGACTCTTTTGGGAAGACCCTGATGCTGGGAAAGATTGAGGGCAGGAGGAGGAGGGGAAGACAGAGGATGAGATGGTTGGATGGCATCACCGACTCGATGGACATGGGTTTGGGTGGGCTCCAGGAGTTGGTGATGGACAGGGAGACCTGGCGTGCTGCACTTCATGGGGTCACAAAGGGTAAGACACGACTGAGAGACTGAACTTACCTACTGACTATCTCATTCAGAAGAGATTTGCTTGGCTTTTTGGAAGTCTGGAATCCTCTGCCAGGCTTCAGAAGGTGTTTTGTAGGAGTTGTTCCACATGCAGATGGTTTTTAGTATACTTGTGGGGGAGGGAACATGATCTCCCCAACGTATTCCTTTGCCATCTTGAAGGTCTCCCTTTCTTGTCTTTTGTAATAGTGTTTATTTTAAAATCTACTTTGTCTTGTATGAGTATTGCTACTCCAGCTTTCTTTTGTTGTCCATTTGCATAGAATATCTTTTTCTATCCCCTCCCTTTTTGTCTGTATGTGTCCCTAGGTCTGAAGTGGGCCTTGTAAACAGGCAATCTACCTGAAAAAGAATGCAGACTAATGGCAGTAAAGATGAAATTCCAATAATCTTGGTATTTTCTGAGATTCCAAGATCTCAGAAATAGGATGGAGGCATGGATCAAGATAATTCAGAAAACATTTAATAAAAACCTGGAAGGACTGACAATTAGTGATGAACAACACAGTAACTGAAATGAAAAATTCACTAGATGGAATCAATAGCAGAATAACTGAGGAAGAACAGATACATGTGTCAGAAGATATAATGGTGGAAATAACTGTCAAAGAGCAGAATAAAAACAGATGAGGGCAGCATCAAAGACTCCTGGGACAGTAAATGAGCCAACATTTGAATGATAAGAGTATGCATAATACCTCAAAATACAAGTGGGTCTTGTATTTTTATTCATTTAGCTAATCTATGTCTTTTGGTTGAGGCATTTAATCTATTTAATGTCATTATGAACATGTATCTATCACATTTTAAGATTGTTTGGGATTTGATATGTAGGTTTTTTCTTCCCTTTGGGTATCCCACCAAGAGAAGTTCCTTTTGTATTTGTTGTAAAACTGGTTTGGTAGTCTTGAATTCTCTTAACTCTTACTTGTATGTAAAGTTTTGATTTTTCTGTCAAAGCTGAATAATGTTCTTGTTGGTTAGTATATATTGTTTGTAGGTTTTTGCCTTTCATTATTTTAACTATGTCCTGTCACTCCCTTCTGGCCTGCAGACTTTCTGCTGAAAAATCAGCTGATAACCTTATTGGGATTCCCTTGTATACTATTTGTTGCTTTCCCCTTGCTGCTTTTAATACCTTTTTTTTGTGTTTAATTTGTGTTAGTTTGACTAATGTATCTCAGCATGTATGGGATTCTCTGCACTTTCTTGACTTGAGTGACTATATCCTTTCCCATGTTAGGTAAGTTTTTCACTATAATCTCTTCAAATACTTTCTCAGACCTTTTTTCTTTCTTTTTATCTTCTCATACACCTATCATTCAAATGTTGGCTCATTTAATGTCCCAGGAGTTTCTGATGCTGCCCTCATCTGTTTTTATTCTGCTCTTTGACAGTTATTTCCACCATTATATCTTTTGACACATGTATCTGTTCTTCCTCAGTTATTCTGCTATTGATTCCATCTAGTGAATTTTTCATTTCAGTTACTGTGTTGTTCATCACGAATTGTTGTCAGTCCTTCCAGGTTTTTATTAAATGTTTCCTGAATTATCTTGATCCATGCCTCCATCCTATTTCTGAGATCTTGGAATCTCAGAAAATACCAAGATTATTAGAATCTCATCTTTACTGCCATTAGTCTGCATCCTTTTTCAGGTAGATTGCCTATTTTCCCTTTATTTGGTCTTGTGTATTTATACCTTGCTTCTTCATCTGCAATAAAGTTCTCTGTCATCTCATTTTGTCTTGCTGTGTTTATGGTCTCCTTTTGGCAGGTTACAGAGTTGTAGTTAGTCTTGCTTGGTGGGTGAGGTTGGTCCAGGTTCTTGTGTAGACTTGTGTAGTGGTTGGAGCTGAGTCTTTTTTTTTTTTTAATTAAAGGAAAGTTGTTTACAGAATTTTGCTGTTTTCTGTCAAATTTCAACATGAATCAGCCATAGATATACATATATCCCCTCCCTACTGAAACTCCCTCCCATCTCTCTTCCCATCCCACCCCTCTAAGTTGATACAGAGCCCCTGTTTGTGTTTCCTGAGTCATACAGCAAATTCCCACTGGCTATCTATTTTACATATGGTAATGTAAGTTTCCATGCTACTCTTTCCACACATCTCACCCTCTCTTCCCCTCTCCCCATGTCCATGGATCTATACTCTATGTCTGTGTCTCCTGGAGCTGAGTCTTTTCTCTCTTAAGGGCAGGGCTGCATCAGATGGCGTGTTTTGTGGTGTCTGTGAGCCTAGTATTACTTTAAGCATCCTGTTTGCTGATGGGTGGTGTTGTATTCCTGTCAATCTGATTGTTTGGCATGAAGTATCCAGCATTGATGGAGAAAGAAGTGGCAACCCACTCCAATATTCTTGCCTGGAGAATCTCAGAGACAGAGGAGCCTGGTAGGCTGCTGTCTATGGGGTCACACAGAGTCTGACACGACTGAAGCAACTTAGCAGCAGCAGCAGCATCCAGCATTGAAGCCTATAAGCAGTTGGGTGGAGCTAGATCTGTTGTCAAGACTGATACCAAGCTGACTGTGTGGGTTTAACCCACAGCCTATGCAGTTGTATTGAAAGATTTTCATTCTTCTTCCTTAATCACACTGTCCCTGGGGCTTAGCTTTGTTATTGGCCCTACTTCTTTATGTGTACCACTCTCAGACAAGAATTCCCCATTAAGATGAGAAGATAAAAGTAGCAGCTGATTGGGACACACTCACTCAGACCAGGGAGGAATATACTGGCCACAACTGGCATGTTTCACAGTGCCTGCAGGGTGAGACTGGTAGTCCTTTGCAACAGATGGGGTCATGCTTACTCTGCTGGGAGTAGATAATACTCTTTGGAATAACTAATGGGACAAATAAGAAATCTCAAGAGAAAATTTAAAACATCTTGAATTAAATGAAAATAAGGACTGGCCTCTTGAGAAACCTATATGCAGGTCAGGAAGCAACAGTTAGAACTGGACATTGAACAACAGACTGGTTCCAAATAGGAAAAGAAGTACATCAAGGCTGTATACTGTCACCCTGCTTATTTAACTTATATGCAGAGTACCTCATGAGAAACGTTGGACTGGAAGAAACACAAGCTGGAATCAAGACTGCCGGAACAAATATCAATAACCTCAGATATGCAGATGACACCACCCTTATGGCAGAAAGTGAAGAGGAACTAAGAAGTCTCTTGATGAAAATGAAAGAGGAGAGTGAAAAAGTTGGCTTAAAGCTCAACATTCAGAAAATGAAGATCATGGCATCTGTTCCCATCACTTCATGGGAAATAGATGGGGCAGCAGTGGAAACAATGTCAGACTTTATTTTTCTGGGCTCCAAAATCACTGCAGGTGGTGATTGCAGCCATGAAATTAAAAGGCGCTTACTCCTTGGAAAAAAAGTTATGACCAACCTAGATAGCATATTCAAAGCATAGACATTACTTTGCCGACTAAGGTCCATCTAGTCAAGGGTATGGTTTTTCCAGTGGTCATGTATGGATGTGAGAGTTGGACTGTGAAGAAAGCAGAGCACTGAAGAATTGATGCTTTTGAACAGTGGTGTTGGAGAAGACTCTTGAGAGTCCCTTGGACTGCGAGGAGATCCAGCCAGTCCATTCTAAAGGAGATCAGTCGTGGGTGTTCGTTCATTGGAAGGACTAATGCTGAAGCTGAAACTCCTTTGGCCAATCCTTTGGCCACCTCATGTGAAGAGTTGACTCATTGGAAAAGACTCTGATACTGGGAGGGATTGGAGGCAGGAGGAGAAGGGGACGACAGAAGATGAGATGGCTGGATGGCATCACCGACTCGATGGACATGAGCTTGAGTGAACTCTGGGAGTTGGTGATGGACAGGGAGGCCTGGCATGCTGTGATTCATGGGGTCACAAAGAGTCGGACAGGACTGAGTGAGTGAAATGAACTGAACTGAATTGAAAGTTACATATTAACACAACATACCACAGATTATGGTAATGCAGTGAAAGCAATGTTAAGACCTTGTGTGTATATGTATATGTGTATTTAAATAACTATATACATATATACAACTATAAATGTACACTATGTATACATGACTACAAGATATATGCATATATATGTTACACTCGTATCACACTTACAATGAAATATATAACTGTAGGTACTTATATTGAAAAAGGAGATCTTTAGTCAGTAACCTAACTTTACATTTCAGGTGCTAGAAAAAGAACAAACTAAACCTTAAGCTAGCAGAAGGAATGAAATAATTATCAGAACAGAGATCCATAAATAGAGAATAGGAAAACAACAGAGAAAATCAATGAAACAAAAAGTTGTCTCTTTGAAAGTATCAACAAAATTGTCAAATCTCTACCTGGAATGATAAATTAAAAAGGGGAGACACAAATAACTAAAATCAGAAATAGGAGTTGAGACTTGCTACCTATACTACAGAAATAAAAATAATTAGAAAGAATAATATGAACAACTGTATGGCAACAAATTAGATAAATGAAGTGTAAAATTTTCTAAAAACATACACATTACCTAAGCTGATTCAAAAAGAATTAGAAAATCTTAGCAGAGCTTTAACAAATAAAGAGATAATACCAGTGATCAAAAGACTCCCAACAAAGAAAAGTCCCAGACCAGATGACTTCACTAGATGAATTTTATTAAATATTTAAAGAAGAATTAACACCAAATCTCAAATTCTTCTCAAAAAATAAAGAGGAGGAAACATTTCCAACTCTTTCTATGAAACCAGCATTATCCTCGTATCAAAGCCAGATAAAGACATCAGAAGAAAATAAAATTACAGATGAAATCCTTTATGAATATAGATGTAAAAATTCTCAACAAAATACTATTTCACCAAGTCCGTATCATATTGAAAGGAATATATACTATAAGCAAGTTGGATTTATCCCAGGAAACCAAGAATGATTCAGCATAATAAAATGATCAATTTAATAAACTACAAAATGATCAATTTAATAGAACAAAGAAAAATCATATAATCTTCTAAATTGAAAAAATAAAGTTCTGTTGACAAAATCCAATAGGCTTTTATAATAAAAAAAACATTTAGAAAATTAGAAATTGAAGGAAACTTCCTAAACATTATTAAGGGCATTCATTAAAATTCACAGACACAGCATATTTAATGGTGAAGGACTGAAAGCTTTGCCTCTAAGATCAGTAACAAGACAAGGGTGCCTACTTTGACAAATGCTATTTGACATTATACCAAAAGTTCTAGGTGGAATAATTTGATAAGAAAAAAATGAAGAGCATACAATTTGGAAAGAAGTAAAACTATATTCTCAGTTGATATGATACCATGTATGAAAAAAAATCCACAACAGAACTATTAATACTAATAAATAAATTCAGCACAAGATTAATAGATAAATCAGCTGTGTTTCTATACACATGAAAAGAATAATCTGAAAAGAGAATTGAGAAAACAATAGCACCTGTAATAGAGTGCAAAAGAATAAAATGCTAGAAATAAATTTGACCAATGAAATTGAAGATTTATACACTGAAAACTACAAAATATTGCTGAAAGAAATTAAGTTGGTAATAAATAAGAGGAGAGATGCTTCCCTGGTGGCTCAAATGGTAAAGAATTTGTCTGCAATTCAGGAGATGTGGGTTTGATCCCTGGATTGGGAGGATCGCCTGGAGGAGAGCTTGGCAACCCACTCCAGTATTCTTGCCTAGAGAACCCCCATGGACAGAGGAGCCTGGCGGGCTACAGTCCATGGGGTCACAAAGATTCAGATATGACTGAGAGACTAAGTACAAACAAGTGGATGTCACTAATATCCAAAGTTATTTACAGATTCATCACATTTTCTATCCAGATTTCAACAGCTTTAGTGAAGAAACAAAAAAGCCAATCCTAAAAGCCATATGAAATTATAATATACTCCAAACAGTTAAAGGATCTCTTGAAAATTAACAACAAATTATTTGGACCAACATTTCCTGATTTCACATGTCAGTATAAATCTATGGTAACCAAAGGGCTTCGCTGGTGGGTCACAAAGTAAAGATTCTGCCTGCAATACAGGAATCAAAATGGTGTGGTAATGTCATTGAGAAATATAGGTTGACCAATGAAGTATAATTCAGAGTTCAGAATTAAATCTGCACACCTATTGCTATTTTATTTTTGACAGTGCCAAGTGCCCTGAATGGGGAAAGAAGAATATCTTCAACAAATGGCGCTGTAACAAATATATTCTACATAGGAAAGAATACATTTGGACACCTAACTCACACTGTATTAAAAAACTTAAGTCTAGGCAATGATCTAAATATTAGCTATAAAGCCAAAAAAAAAAAAAAAAAAACCAGAAAAAATTTAAAAAAAAAAATCTTAAGCATCCAATGTGGCAAAGGATTTTTAGACATGACACCAAAACATAAGCAGCAAAACAAAAGATAAATTGGGCTTCATCAAACTTAAAACCTTGTGTACATCAAAGGACCTTATCAGTAAAATTAAAAAGTAGCCTACAGAATGGGGCAAAATATTTACAAACTATATAGTTCAAAAGAACTTAATAACCAAAAATATGTGAAGCTGCCACAATGAACAACAACAAAACTATTTTAAAAATTGGTAGGGAGTTTGAATAGACTTTTCTTTAAAAGAGATATACAAATGGTCAATAAAAACCTGAAAAGGTACTTAAAATCATTAGTCATTCAGTTCAGTTCAGTTCAGTGGCTCAGTCGTGTCCGACTCTTTGCAACCCCATGAATCACAGCACGCCAGGACTCCCTGTCCATCACCAACTCCCGGAGTTCACTCAGACAGACTTACGTCCATCGAGTCGGTGATGCCATCAATCCAGCTCATCCTCTGTCGTTCCCTTTTTCTCCTGCCCCCAATTCCTCCCAGCATCAGGGTCTTTTCCAATGAGTCAACACGCTGCATGAGGTGGCCAAAGTATTGGAGTTTCAGCTTCAGCATCAGTCCCTCCAATGAACACCCATGACTAATCTCCTTTAGGATGGACTGGTTGGATCTTCTTGCAGTCCAAGGGACTCTCAAGAGTCTTCTCCAACACCACAGTTCAAAAGCATCAAGTCTTTGTCGCTCAGCTTTCTTCACAGTCCAATTCTCATATCCATACATGACCACTGGAAAAACCATAACCTTTACTACACAGACCTTTGTTGGCAAAGTAATGTTTCTACTTTTGAATATGCTATCTAGGTTGGTCACAACTTTCCTTCCAAGGAGTAAGCGTCTTTTAATTTCATGCCTGCAGTCACCATCTGCAGTGATTTTGGAGCTCCCAAAAATAAAGTCTGACACTGTTTCCACTGTTTCCCCATCTATTTCCCATGGAGTGATGGGACTGGATGCCATGATCTTCGTTTTCTGAATGTTGAGCTTTAAGCCAACATTTTCATTCTCTTTCACTCTCATCAAGAGGCTTTTTAGCTCCTCTTCACTTTCTGCCATAAGGGTGGTGTCATCTGCATATCTGAGGTTATTGATATTTCTCCCAGCAATCTTGCTTCCAGTTTGTGCTTCTTCCAACCCAGCATTTCTCATGATGTACTCTGCATAGAAGTTAAATAAGCAGGGTGACAATAGACAGCATTGACGTACTCCTTTTCCTATTTGGAACCAGTCTGTTGTTCCATGTTCAGTTCTAACTGTTGCTTCCTGACCTGCATACAGATTTCTCAAGAGGCAGGTTAGGTGGCCTGTATCCCCATTTCTTTCAGAATTTTCCACAGTTTATTGTGACCCACACAGTCAAAGGCTTTGGCATAGTCAATAAAGGAGAAATAGATGTTTTTCTGGAACTCTCTTGCTTTTTCCATGATCCAGCGGATTTTGGCAATTTGACCTCTGGTTCCTCTGCCTTTTCTAAAACCAGCTTGAACATCAGGAAGTTCACGGTTCACATATTGCTGAAGCCTGGCTTGGAGAATTTTAAGCATCACTTTACTAGCCTGTGAAGTGAAGTCACTCAGTCTTGTCCGACTCTTTGTAACCCCATGGACTGCAGCCCACCAGGCTCCTCTGTCCATGGGATTTTCCAGGCAAGAGTACTGGAGTGGGCTGTCATTTCCTTCTCCAGGGGATCTTCCCAACCCAGGGATCAAACCCAGGTCTCCCACATTGTAGGCAGACACTTTTACCCTCTGAGCCACTGTGCGGTAGTTTGAGCATTCTTTGGCATTGCCTTTCTTTGGGATTGGAATGAAAACTGCCCTTTTCCAGTCCTGTGGCCACTGCTTAGTTTTCCAAATTTGCTGGCATATTGAGTGCAGCACTTTTATAGCATCATCTTCCAGGATTTGAAATAGCTCAACTGGGATTCCATCACCTCCACTAGCTTTGTTTGTAGTGATGCTTTCTAAGGCCCACTTGACTTCACATTCCAGAATGACTGGCTGTATATGAGTGATCGCACCATCGTGATTATCTGGGTCATGAACCTCTTTTTTGTACAGTTCTTCTGTGTATTCTTTCCACTTCTTCTTAATATCTTCTTCTGTTCAGTTCAGTTCAGTCGCTCAGTCGTGTCCGACTCTTTGCGACCCCAGGCTTCCCTGTCCATCACCAACTCCTGGAGTTCACTCAGACTCACATCCATTGAGTCAGTGATGCCATCCAGCCATCTCCTCTTCTGTTGTCCCCTTCTTCTCCTGCCCGCAGTCCCTCCCAGTATCAGAGTCTTTTCCAATGAGTCAACTCTTCGCATGAGGTGGCCAAAGTACTGGAGTTTCAGCTTTAGCATCAGTCCCTCCAAAGAAATCCCAGGGCTGATCTCCTTCAGAATGGACTGGTTGGATCTCTTTGCAGTCCAAGGGACTCTCAAGAGTCTTCTCCAACACCACAGTTCAAAAGCATCAATTCTTTGGCGCTCAGCCTTCTTCACAGTCCAACTCTCACATCCATACATGACTACTAGAAAAATTATAGCCTTGACTAGATGGACCTTAGTCGGCAAAGTAACGTCTCTGCTTTTGAATATGCTATCTAGGTTGGTCATAACTTTTCTTCCAAGGAGTAAGTGTTTTTAATTTCATGGCTGCAGTCACCATCTGCAGTGATTTTGGAGCTCAAAAAAATAAATTCTGACTCTGTTTCCACTGTTTCCCCATCTATTTGCCATGAAGTGATGGGACTGGATGCCATGATCTTCGTTTTCTGAATGTTGAGCTTTAAGCCAACATTTTCACTCTCCTCTTTCACTTTCATCAAGAGGCTTTTTAGTTCCTCTTCACTTTCTGCCATAAGGGTGGTGTCATTTGCATATCTGAGGTAGGTCTATACCATTTCTGTCCTTTATTGAGCCCATGTTTGCATGAAAGCAAAATCAAAACCACAGTGAGATAGCGCTTCATACCTACCAGGGTGGTAATGATTTTGATGATGATGATAATGATAATCATGAAAAATAAGTATTGGTGAGGAGGTAGAAAAATTGGAACACGTTACTAGTGGGAATGTATAATGGTGCAGCTACTGCAGAAACAGTTTACTGGTTCTTCAGAAAGTTAAACATAGAATTACCATATGACTCAGTAATTCTGACTTATATGGCATTGCAAGTAGGAAGTCAGATATTTGTACATCAGTGTTCACTAAAGCATTATTCACAATAGCCAAAAAGTAGACAAAAAATTAAGTGTCCATTCAACAGATGAATGAATAAACAAAACATTGTATTCAGAGGGTGGAATGCTTTTCATCCACAAAAGGAATATAGTTCTGTTACAATGCTACAACATGAATAAAATTAAAAAATATGTGAAGTGAAATAAGCCAAACACACACACACACACACAAATTATGTTTCATTTATAAGAAATTATCCAGAATAGGCAAATTCATAGAGAGAGAATGCAGATTTAGAAGTTACCAGGGGTTGGATGAAAGGGAAGATGAGGTGTTAGTGCCTAATGCTTGCAAAGTTTCTGTTTGTGCTGATGAAAAGTTTTTGGAAACAGATAGTGATGATTGTTGCACAACACTGTGAATGTAATTAGTACCACAAAATTGTTCACTTAAAATGATTTAAATGGCAAATTTTATGCTACAAATATTTACCATAATAAAAAATTAATGACCAAAAATCTTGAGAAGGCATTTTGACAAAGAAGATACAAGAATGGTCACTTCCAATGATGAGAAGGTAGACTATTAATAGCCATCAGATAAATATAAAGTAAAAGTATTGAACCCTCTCTAAGGCTAGAATAAAAAAAGTCTGGCAACACAAAATGTAGTCAGGGATGTAGAGCTGTGAAACTTTTATTCATTGTTGGTGAGAGTGTGGAAAGGTACAACCACTTTGGGGAACATTTTCCAGTTTTTTACAACATTCAGTTCACTTCAGTCGTTCAGTCGTGTCTTTGCAACCCCATGAATCACAGCACGCCAGGCTTCCCTGTCCATCATCAACTCCCGGAGTTCACTCAGACTCACATCCATTGAGTCAGTGATGCCATCCAGCCATCTCATCCTCTGTCGTCCCATTCTCCTCCTGCCCCCAATCCCTCCCAGCATCAGAGTCTTTTCCAATGAGTCAACCCTTCGCATGAGATGGCCAAAGTACTGGAGTTTCAGCTTCAGCATCATTCCTTCCAAAGAAATACCAGGGCTGATCTCCTTTAGAATGGACTCGTTGGATCTCCTTGCAGTCCAAGGGACTCTCAAGTCTTCTCCAACACCACAATTCAAAAGCACCAATTCTTCGGCGCTCAGCTTTCATTATAGTCCAACTCTGACATCCATACATGACCACTGGAAAAACCATAGCCTTGATTAGACGGACCTTTGTTGGCAAAGTGATGTCTCTGCTTTTTAGTATGCTATCTAGGTTGGTCATAACTTTTCTTCCAAGGAGTAAGTGTCTTTCAATTTCATGACTTATTAAAGTATATCTATTCTACAGTTTAGCAATTCTACTCCGATACATATATTTAAGATAAAGGAAAACATAACACCACAATATGACCTTGGCAAGAATTTTTTGAGAGCCTTATTTATGATAATTAAAACCTAGAAACAATTTAATGTCTATCCAGAGGAGAATGGATAATCCAACTGTGTTATATTAATCAACGTATACTACACATATATAGAACGAACAAACCACTGATTAACACAATACATGGTTAAATCTCATAGATACCCTTCTGAGTGAAACAAGCTAGAGACAAAAGAGTACATATTGTATGATCCCAAATATGTAGGGTTTTAAAACAAGTAAAATGAATTTATCTTGTTAGTCAGAAAGTAATTCCCTTTGGGACAGATTGGTTACAAAGGACTGTTAGAAAACTTTTTGGAGTGATGGACATGTTCTATTTCTACTCTTTATTAGTGATTACATGTACGTATATTATTGTTAAAGTTTATGTCACATGTATTGTAGGCAAATTATATCCCAATAAAAAAGAAAACGAAAAATAAATAAAATTCACATCGCAAATTTGTACATAAACTTTTATTAAGAGAGCATGTGACTTACTCTGAATTATTTGAATAGGCTCAGGAACATGGTTTGAATTATTGAAACTATAGATTATTACCTATTTTGAGTGAGTTCTGTGTAAACTATTTTTACCAGCAGACTATCATTTTCACTTTCAATTTTTTTAAATCAATGTGAAAAACCATTTGAAAGTCTCTCCTTTTACATAACACTATTCCTTTTTATATATGCCAATGAAGTGTTTATAATTGTTTTTAAATTCTTCTTTATATATTTATAAGCTTATTTAGCTTTACTGAGGTGTTTAGTTCAGTTAAGTTCAGTTCATTTCAGTCGCTCAATCATGTCCAACCTTTTGAAACCCTATGGATGCAGCATACCAGGCTTCCCTGTCCATCACCAACTCCCAGAGGTTACTCAAACTCATGTCCATTGAGTTGGTGATGCCATCCAACCATCTCATCCTCTGTCATCCCCTTCTCCTCCTGCCTTCAATGTTTCCCAACATAAGGATCTTTTCAAATGAGTTTTTTCTTTGCATCAGGTGGCCAAATTATTGGAGCTTCACCTTCAGCATCAGTCCTTCCAATGTGTATTCAAGACTGATTTCCTTTAGGATGGACTGGTTGGATCTCCTTGCAGTCCAAGGGACTCTCAAGAGTGCTCGCCAACACCACAGTTCAAAAGTATCATTTCTTCGGCACTCAGCTTTCTTTATAGTCCAACTCTCACATCCATCCATGACTACTGGAAAAAAACATAGCTTTGACTAGGCAAACATTTGTCTGCAAAGTAATGTCTCTGCTTTTAAGCATGCTGTTTGTTGAGGTGTAATTGACAATTTAAAATTATATAGCTTCAAGGTATACATATGATGGTTTCATTTATTTATACACTGTGAAATGATTAGTACAATCAAGTTAATTAACACATCCATCACCTCACATAACTACAATTTTGGAAGATAGAGTATAGTGAGAGCATTTAAGATCTACTTTCTTAGCAAGTTTCAAGTATACAATAGAATATTATTATCTATAGTCACCATGCTATACATTAGAGCCTCAGATATTACTCATTTGTAACTGAAAGTTTGCACCTGTTGATCAACATATTCTGATTTTCCCCACCCCTTAAACCCTGGTAACCACAGTTCTACTCTGATTATATTAGTTCAATGTTTTAAAATTCTACATACACGTAACTTTCTCTTTCTCTGCTTGGATAACCTCAAATGGCAAAATGTCCTCCAAGTTTAACCACACTGTAGAAAATGGGAGGAATCTTTCCTTTTTTTTTTTTTTTTTTTTTTTTACTTAGCCACTTTATTTTTTTTAATTGAAAGATATTTGCTTTATAGAATTTTGTGGTTTTCTGTCACACATCAACAAGAATCAGCCGTAGGCACACCCATGGCACCTCCCTTCTATCTCCCACCCCATCCCACTCTTCTAGATTGTCACAGAGCCCTTGTTTGAGTTCCCTGAGTCATACTGCAAATTTCCACTGGCTATCTATTTTATATATGGTATAATAAATTCCCATGTTACTCTCTCCATACATATTGGAGTATAGTTGATTTACAATGCTGTATTAATTTCAGGTATATAGCAAAGTGATTTAGTTATACATATACATATATCAATTTTTTCAGATTCTTTTCCCATAGAATCCTATGGGATTCTATTCTATTCTCATAGAATCCTTTAGAGTTTTATAGAGTAATAAGTTAGGGTTCCCTATATGCCAACAAATTTGGAAAACTCAGCAGTGGCCACAGGACTGGAAAAGGTCAGTTTTCATTCCAATCCCAAAGAAAGGCAATGCCAAAGAGTGCTCAAACTACTGCACAATTGCCCTCATCTCACATGCTAGTAAAGTAATGCTCAAAATTCTCCAAGCCAGGCTTCAGCAGTACGTGAACCATGAAATTCCTGATGTTCAAGCTGGTTTTAGAAAAGGCCGAGGAAGCAGAGATCAAATTGCCAACATCCGCTGGATCATGGAAAAAGCAAGAGAGTTCCAGAAAAACTTCTATTTCTGCTTTATTGACTATGCCAAAGCCTTTGACTATGTGGATCACAATAAACTGTGGAAAATTCTGAAAGAAATGGGAATACAGACCACCTAACCTGCCTCTTGAGAAATCTGTATGCAGGTCAGGAAGCAACAATTAGAACTGAACATGGAACAACAGACTGGTTCCAAATAGGAAAAGGAGTACGTCAATGCTGTCTATTGTCACCCTGCTTATTTAACTTCTATGCAGAGTACATCATGAGAAATGCTGGGTTGGAAGAAGCACAAACTGGAAGCAAGATTGCTGGGAGAAATATCAATAACCTCAGATATGCAGATGACACCACCCTTATGGCAGAAAGTGAAGAGGAACTAAAAAGCCTCTTGATGAAAGTGAAAGAGGAGAGTGAAAATGTTGGCTTAAAGCTCAACATTCAGAAAACAAACATCATGGCATCTGGTCCCATCACTTCATGGGAAATAGATGGGGAAACAGTGGAAACAGTGTCAGACTTTATTTTTCTGGGCTCCAAAATCACTGCAGATGGTGATTGCAGCCATGAAATTAAAAACGCTTACTCCTTGGAAGAAAAGTTATGACTAACCTAGATAGTATATTCAAAAGCAGAGATATTACTTTGCCGACTAAGGTCCATCTAGTCAAGGCTACGGTTTTTCCAGCAGTCATGTATGGATGTGAGAGTTGGACTGTGAAGAAGGCTGAGTGCCAAAGACTTGATGCTTTTGAACTGTGGTGTTGGACAAGACTCTTGAGAGTCCCTTGGACTGCAAAGAGATCCAACCAGTCCTTTCTGAAGGAGATCAACCCTGGTATTTCTTTGGAAGGAGTGATGCTAAAGCTGAAACTCCAGTACTTTGGCCACCTCATGCAAAGACTTGACTCATTGGAAAAGACTCTGATGCTGGGAGAGATTGGGGGCAAGAGGAGAAGGGGACGACCGAGGATGAGATGGCTGGATGGCATCACTGACTCGATTGTTGTGAGTCTGAGTGTTGGTGATGGACAGGGAAGCATGGCATACTGCGATTCATGGGATCACAAAGAGTCAGACACAACTGAGCGACTGAATTGAACTGAACTGAAGCAAGTAAGACAACGTCTTATTCAAGATCATTATGTCCAGCTGACTGGAAATGAAACTAGATATTCTCTGAGAGTCACCACTTTAAACTGTAAAACCTGAAGTATTTATTTAGGAGAAATTTTATTTTTGCCTCATAATTAGGAAATCAACCTCTGCAGATACTCACCAAAGCCCATGTATCTAAACTTTTTTCAGACACTATAATCTGCTGAAAGTCCAGGAACAATTTTCTGCTTAGATCACAGACCTCAGGAAATTATAGTCTAGCTTGGAGTGGACATGTGATATAAAGTGGTAAAGAAGACAAAAAAGTAGGAAAGTAAGATATACAAATATAAAGCAAGTAAAGTACAAGGTACAGCCACATAGAATTAACTTAAAAATGTTTATCTAGATAGGAAAGGGCTGTGGGAAGTGAGGAAGAAAAGACATCATTGAGAGTTAGAAATATGTTTTCTCCCTCAATAAAAACTGTGCTTAATGTGTGTATGGGAAGGTGCAGGTGAAGGGGCACTGATGTTTCCTTGCAAATACCCAGTTCATCAAACAACTGAATCCCTGGGCTTGCATAATTTCAATTCAGTTGACTTTTTTTATAGGTTTCTTACAATAGCCAATAATTTAGCTTTCATTTAGTAAGAAAACATACTTAGGTTAAGGACTTACTTAAGATTTCAACATTTGTGAGGGCAAATGCTATTTCAACACAGATCAATATGGTTGTAAAAATTTAGCCATTATATACTGCCTTTGAAGTCTTGTAACTCAAGCATTTGGCACCTATGGTCTTTTGGACTCCCAATAATAATGCAAAAGCAGTACCAAGAAAATCCAATAAACATGTGATCGAGTCATTCAAGGAAATAAAGCAAGTATGCTCCTCTAATTGTAGGAAAACTGTTGATTTCAAGGTAAATAATGAAGAAAACCTTTTCTTTCACTCTCCTGCCTCTCCAAGGCAGTGTTGAACTTCAGGAAGTTAGTGATGTGAGCATCAACCCCATCCTCAGGTCATAGGGCCCAGAGCAAATTCAAATCTTATACTTACTTTTGTAAATGTCCTAGCAGAACCTAGAGATGGTCATCTCTAGGTGGTATGTGCCAAACCACCAAATTATGTTTTAAGTAGTAAAAGTTTTATGAGCACTTACCCTATATTCCCATAGTGACTTGTGTAGCGTTTGAAGCAACAGTGATTCAGTACTGTTTTGAAGCTGACTTCTACAATGACATAAGGGTCAACTGTTAAATTTTCAGGAGTTTGGGAGCTGATAAAAAAAATCACTTTTAAAAATGAAATTATATAAAGTTAGGGCTTCCCTGATAGCTCCATTGGTAAAGAATCTGCTTGCAATGCAGGAGACCCCAGTTCGATTCCTGGGTTGGGAAGATCCTCTGGAGAAGGGATAGGCTACACACTCCAGTATTCTGGCTTGGAGAGTTCCATGGACTGTATAGTCCATGGGACTGCAAATAGTCATATTGTGTTGAAGCTAACTTTTACAATGACATTAAGGGTCAACTGTTAAATTTTTTAGGAGTTTGTGAGCTGATTAAATACAGTCACTCCTAAAAATTAAATTATATAAACAGAGTTAAGTAAGATGCATTGGGCTTTCCTGGTGACTCAGACAGTAAAGAATCCACGTGCAGTGTGGGATACCAGGGTTCTATCCCTAAGTTGGGAAGATCCCCCTGAGGGGTATATGACAACCCACTCCAGTATTCTTGCCTGCAAAATACTGTGAACAGAGAAGCCTGGAGGGCTACAGTCCATGGGGTCACAGAGTCGGACATGACTGAGGGACTAAGCACAGCGCAGCACAAGATATGTTAGTAAAAGGACACTCAAAAATCACCATCTCCTAATCATTTTTCTATATTTTACTATTCTCTATGTTGCTCTTGTTTAGTTGCTCAGTCATGTCCAACTCTTTTGGGACCCCATGGACTGTAGCCAGCAAGTTTCCTCTGTTCATGAGGAACACCAGGCAAGAGTTCTGGAGTCAGTTGCCTTTTCCTACTCTAGAGAATCTTCCTGACCCAGGGATTGAACCCACATCTCCTGCAAGTTTCTTGCATTGCAGGCAGATTCTTTACTGCTGAGCCACCGGTGAAGTCCACTATTTTCCACACTTGAGTGCTGTTTACATCCAATCGTTCTCTATAGCAGAAATAATGCTGTTCCACTGCTTGTCACCTCCTGGCTTTGCTTTGAGTAACATTATATTTGTAGTTTGAAATCATCTATGGTGGGAAAGTTTATGTCATGTAAACTGTCAAATACTACAAATGAGGATATGATTTCTTTTTAGATAATTGTTTAGATTTAAGAAAATCATAGAAAAAATGTTAATAATACAGATTAAACTTGAAAGCCATGTCATGTCTGTAACTGTTACACAGTAAGCACAGTTGACCATTGAACGCATGGAGACTACGGTGATCCACTGCACAGAGATGAAAATCCATGTGTGATTTTACAGTCAACCCTGAGTGTCCAGTTCTGCATCCACAGATTCAACCAACCATAACTAAATATGTCTATTAGTAATAAAAATTTTAGTGTAAGTGGACCCCTAGAGTTGAAATCCTTGTTGTTCAAGTATCAACTGTAATGCAAAAAAGTGAGAAAATATTCTTTCAGTATTCAAAGCTATTATCCAAGTCAGGAAAGAAGTCACTTAGGCTTCCCCAGTGGCTCACTTGTAAAGAATCTGGCTGCAATGTAGAAGACTCAAGTTTAATTCCTGGGTTAGGAAGATCCCCTGTATTAGGAAATGGCATTCAACATCACTAGTCTTGCTTGGGAAATCCCATGGACAGAGGAGCCTGGTTGGCTACAGTCCATGGGGTCACAAAAGATCAAGCATGACTTAACAACTAAGAAACAAAATGAAAAGAAGTCACTTATGTCATTGAAAACAAGTAAGTAAAGTTCCAATGTACATTTGCCTTGTTTCGCTTTGATCTTATTCATTAATGTAAACAAAGTATCAACCAATGTTCATGTTAGAAATACACTTGTGTTAAGTACTGAGACAACCCAAGTAGTCAAGGTACTTAACTTTAGAAACAGAAATGTATAACTAGAATACAATGTGACCAGCTTTACAGATGGAGAAATGAACTAAACTGAGCTTTGGAGTCTATCAGGAAAGGAAGTAGATGAAAGAAGGTAAGTAAAGTGACTCATAAAATGAATAGTAGATTTTTGATTTGCAAAGGAGAAAAGAAATTCGCAAGCACATTCAAGCTGTAAGTAATTCAGTTTGGGGAGAATACATATTAGTAAATGATTATAATATGCATAGATGGCATGAAAGAATAAAAAGATCATCAGGGAACCATGGGAAGCCTGGGGGGACAGATATAACATTTCAGAATACTTAACATGAACTTCAGGATGGAGAACAGTTTAGAGGCAAATACCAGGGAAAAGGCCATGATCATATTCTAAACCATTATTCCAAAGAAAGAGTAATGAGGGCTGGAACTATGGTTGTAGTAGTGAAATGTAGTGGAAAATAAGGATGCAAGAAGCACCATGAAAATTAAAGGATTTGGCAACTTACTGGTCCATCAGTTTACACAAATTTACATAAAAGAAGTTTAATGTCTGAAACTTCTCTAGACATGCCAGTGGCTCCACATTTGCCCATGAGGTCTCCAAAGCCCAACTGATGTTTCATTTCTCATAGAACTCACGCGTCTGCTCCTTGTGCAAACACAGTTGCTCCATAAATTTTGGGATGGCCTTGATCAATTATACCTCATCCTTTTTATGAAGTAGAATGCTTGCTTAGCTGTTAGGCTCAAAAAGAGCAGTACCTCTGTGTTTTCTAGAAGGTTGCATTGATTTAGTTTACAGCTTAACCTGAAAAGTATATCCAGGCACATACTATGAAGATCTTCAGTGCTGCTGACAAGCACCATCGGGGTTTTGAGATGGAGTTTATATTGTATTTTATACTGGCTCATGTCTCCTAAAGTGTAATTGGTGTATTTTTTGACAACTGAACTGAAGTGTCACCTAACCTTATTAAAATTCCATGACAATAACTCACAGTTCTGTTTATTTTGCAAGTAACACACATAGTAATTCTTTAATAACTAAATTGTAGATCTTTTGAATAAAAATCTGACTGTAACAATCAAGGGTAGACTTTTTTTTTTTTCATAAAATAAAACCAGTTAATTTTATTGTTGTTGTTTTTTCTCTAGATAGTGAGATCATGGAGTTTAAACACAGTTATAAATAATCCTTTTCTGTCTTAGTAGAGGTTATATAATTTCTCTAATTATCATTTCTTATAGCTTCTTTTGATTCTTTTCATGAGAGGTGTAGTTTTCTTACAGAATTGTATGTTACTCTGATAGGAAGCCACAAATTTAATGTAAACCAGTTCGTCTTCCCTTAGAGTTGAGATATCCTAACATGTGAAGAAAAGAGGGCTCTGTCAGACAGATTCAATTCAGCTCAACCATTGCAAGAAGATAACTGAAGAACTGCAGAATCATGATGGCAATAGTGAAATGCAAAAACACAAGTGCTACAGATACAATATCCCAGGGGAAATTACAATTAAACCAAGTTCAAAAAAATTCTCTATTGAATATTCACCTGGGATGAAAAGAGGGTTCTGACAGTTACACTGAGTGGTTCTCCAGCAATGATTCAATGATGGCAAGAGTGGTTTTCTTACTTAAGTACTGGGTTTATAAGTGTCATAAATCTGTCTGCATTAAAAAATGTAGCCAAAACTGAGAAAATAACAATGAGAAAACTTACCTTTGAAGAAAGCGATGAGATACCATTGTGTTTTAATCCTGTGGTTGTTTTGTCTTTTCTGCTTGATTCTGTTACTTTCATAATTTAGGTTTCCAAATTTTTCCCCCCAAAAAAGTCATAGAACTTTTTTCTTTTCTTTTTTTTTTTTTTTGAAGAGTTCATTCTTTCTCTAGACAGTATGTTTTCCACTAAACAGTGTGTTGTAGGTCAAGTTTCTATTATATGTATAATATCCTGTTTTGGTCTATTCTCTGGAAGAGTTATGTAATCGTAAGCTTTTCTATTTCTTAAGGAAGGTGGTACATACCTACACAACTATCTAGTCATGATGCTTACTTTGTTGGTCTATTGATAAGTACTTATTAGATATATATTTTAGTTACAGAATTATTTAAGGATTTCGTCACTTTGATAAATTTTCTATGACTTTCAATGGTTTTATCATTTAATCTCTCTTTCATGTTTCCACCTCTTTGTCTCTCTTGCATATTGTATAACTTTTCTGTTATTTCTGTTCCATAAACTCTTTCTTCAGTTGTGTTTATTCTTTAAAACTATCCAGTGTGCTCTGTAATTTTAACAAAATATGAAAATCTAACCCATGTGTAAAAGTTTAGAGTTGATAAGTGAACAGCTCCATTAACTTTAGAAGTGTGAACACACTAACATAACCACAGCCTACAATAACAACAACAAAAAAATTAAGTTACAGACTCCTAGAATTTTTTATGTCTCTTTCCAATCACTATCCTCTCATCCATAAAGGCAATCATTATCCTTACTTCAACCATTGACTAGTGAGTTTACATATTTTTAAACTTTATATAAATGGAATCACATAGCTTGATCTCTTTAGTGTCTAGCTTCATTGCCAGCTTATCAATACTGAGAGCTTTTCAACCAACTAACCTCTGATTTCTTTATTTTATTGACTTCTTTCTTTTCTTTTTACTATTTTCAACTCTGATGTTCATTATTTTATCCCATACTTGTTTTCTCATCTTTTTAAATTTCTTATGGTAAAAGCTTAACTATTGAATTTAGTTTTTTCTTTTAAGATAAGCATTTAAAGATTTAAACTTCCTTGTAATTATTGCTTTAGTTGCATCACAAAAATTTTTATATATTATGTTTTATTTTTATTGAAACCTCTCAATTTCTAACTTAATTCAAAGATTTACTGGAGAAAAAAATTTGCATGAGTTTAATCATTTTCAATTCATAGGGACTTATTTTATGTGTTAGAATATTGCATAAATTGAATAATTATCCATTTGTATTTGATAATTTTATGTATTTTGCTATTTAATGGAATGTCATATATGTCAATTAGGCCTTGATAGTTTATAGTACCATTAAATCCTACATTGTTGTTGTTCAGTCATCCAGTAATGTCCAATTCTTTGTGATCCCATGGTCTGCAGCACATCAGGCCTCCCTGTCCCTCACCATCTCCCGGAGTTTGCCCAAGTTCATGTCCATTGCATTAGTGATGCCATCCAGCCATCACAGTCTCTGATGGCCTCTTTTTCTGTCCTCAATCTTTCCCAGCATCAAGGTTTTTTCCAATGTATTGACTGTTTGTATCAGGTGACCAAAATATTGGAGTTTCAGCTCCACCATCAGTCCTTCCAATGACTATTTCGAGTTGACTTCCTTTAAGATTGACTGGTTTGATCACCTTGCTGTTCAAGAGACTCTCAAGAGTCTTCTTCAGCACCACAGTTCAAGGCATCAATTCTTTGACTGGCTTATTTTATATCTAAGAGCTTCCAAATATGCAACCATAAATATTGAATTCCTCTTTTCAAGTTTAACCTTTTGCATTTTGTATTTTGAGACTTTTTCTTATGTGAAAAGTGAAAGTGTTAATTGCTTATCTTGTCCAACTCTTCACAACCCCATAGACCACCAGGCAGCTTTGTCCATGGATTTCTCTAGGCAAGAATGATAGAGAGATTAGACATTCCCTTCTGCAGGTTATCTTCACAAACCAGGGATTAAACCTGGGTTTCCTACATTTGCAAGTGGATTATTTACCATCTGAGACACTAGGGAAGTATGCACACTGATTGTTGTTCAGTCACTAAGCCATGTCTGACTCTGTGACTCCATTGACTGCAGCATGCCAGACTTTCCTGTCATTCACTATCTCCTGGACTTTGCTCAAATTAATGTCCATTGAGTCAGTGATGCTATCTAACTCTCATCCTCAGCCACCCGCTTCTGCTCCTATCCTCAATCTTTCCTAGCATTAGGGACTTTTCTTATGAAATGGCTCTTCATTTCAGGTGGCCAAAGTACTGGAGTCTCAGTTTCAGAATCAGTCCTTCCAATGAGTATTCAGGATAGATTCCTTTATGATTGACTGGTTTCATCTCCTTGCAGACCAATAGACTCTCAAGAGTCTTCTCAAGCATCACAGTTCAAAAGCATCAATTCTTTGGTACTCAGTCTTCTTTATGGTACAAATCTCACATCTGTACATGTTGCTGCTACTGCTGCTAAGTCGCTTCAGTCGTGTCCGACTCTGTGCGACCCCATAGATGGCAGCCCACCAGGCTCCGCCGTCCCTGGGAATCTCCAGGCAAGAACACTGGAGTGGGTTGCCATTCCCTTCTCCAATGCATGAAAGTGAAGTTACTGAGTCGTGTCCAACTCTCAGCAACCCCATGGATTGCAGCCCACCAGGCTCCTCTGTCCATGGGATTTTCCAGGCAAGAGTACTGGAGTGGGGTGCCATTGCCTTCTCCACATCTGTACATGACTACTGGTAAAATCATAGCTTTGACTATATGGACTTTTGTTGGCAAATTGATGTCTTTGCTTTTTAATATGCTGTCTAGGTTTGTCATAGCTTTCCTTCCAAGGAGCAAGTGTCTTTAATGGTATGGCTGAAGTCACCATCAGCAGTGATTTTGGAGCCCAAGAAAATAAAATCTGTCACTGCTTCCCTTTTATCCTCTTCTATTTCCCATGAAGTGATGGGACCATATGCCATGATATTATTTTTTGAAACTGAGTTTTAATTCAGCTTTTTCACTCTCCTCTTTCACTCTCATCAAGAGGTTCTTTAGTTCCTCTTCACTTTCTGCCATTAGAGTGGTATCATCTGCATATCACCTTACCTGCCTCCTGAGAAATCTATATGCAGGTAAACAAGCGACAATTAGAACAGAACATGGAACAACAGACTGGTTCCAAATTGAGAAAGGAGTACATAAAGGTTGTATAGTGTCACCCTGATTGTTTAACTTATAAGCACAGTACATCATGCAAAATGCTGTTCTGGATGAAGCCCAAGCTGAAATCAAGATTGCCGGGAGAAATATCAGTAGCCCCAGATATGCAGATGGTATGCCATGATATACCTTTTCTTCTGTTTGTGTGATCTGTAACTTCTTTTATCAATCAATGTCTTATACTTTTCTAAATAAAGATATTTTAACCCCTATTTGGGCTTTCCTGATAGCTCAGCTGGTAAAGAATCCAACTGCAATGCAGAACACCCCGGTTCAACTCCTTGGTTGGGAAGATCTGGAGAAGGGCATTGCAACCCAATCCAGTATTCTTGCCTGGAGAATCACCTTGGACAGAGGAACCTGGTGGGCTACAGTCCATGGGGTTGTAAAGATTCAGCCATGAATGAGCAACTAAGCACACAGCACAACTCCTATTTACATTTATTCTTAGGTATTTTGTCCTTTTATATGCTTGGAAATGAAATTTCTCTTAATTTTTTTCTGAAAGTTTTTAATGTATAAAAATACAACAGATTTCTGAATATTTACTTCATATCCTGCAACTTTACCAAATTATTGATGCATCTTTATAATTTTTAATGACATCTATAAGCTTTTCTGTGTAAGGTGTCTTGTCACTTGTAAATAATGGCAATTTTAATTCTTCCCTTCAAATTTGAATTTCCTTTATTTCTCTTTCTTATTGGTTGCTGTAGCTAGGACCTCCAATACTCAAATAAAAGTGAAAGTGGGTCTTGTCTTTTTTCTGATCTTAGAGGAATGCTTTCAGTTTTTCACTACTGAATATAAAACCAGCAGTGGGCTTGTAATTTAGAGCCTTTATTATGTTGAAGTTAGCTTAACATAACATCTATACTTACTTTGTTGAGAGTTTTTATCATAAATGAATATTGAAATTTGTTTAAAGCTTTTCCTATAACTATTGAGGGGATCATATGATTTTTGTTTTTCATCTTATTAATGTGATGTGTCACATTGATTGATTTGCTGATACTGAGCCATTCTTGCATCCCTGGAATAAATCTCACTTGATCATAGTTTATGATCCTTTTAATTTATTGTTGAATTTGATAGATAACATTGTATTGAGGGATTTTGCACCTGTGTTCATTGATAATATTGATATGCAATTTACTTTTTGCGTGATATATTTGTCTGATTTTAGAATCAGTGTGATGCTGGTCTTGTAGAATGATTTTGGAAACATTCTTTCCTTTGCAATCTTTTTGAATAGTGTGTGAGAGTATCAAATTTTGTCAAAATGATTGGGCTCAATTTTGTCAAAATTTGTTCGAATTCACCTGTAACAATATGGTCCTGGACTTTCTTAGAAATTATTTGATTACTGTTTCAATTTCATTACTGTTACTTAGTTTGTTCATATTTTTTACTTCTATTTTGGTCTTGGGAGATTGTACATGTATAGGAATTTGTCCACTTAGTTTAGGTTGTCAGTTTTATTTGTGTGTGCTTAGTCACTTCAGTCATGTCTGACTCTTTATTACTCTGTGGATTGTAGCCTGCCAGGCTCCTTGTGTCCATGGGATTCTCCAGGCAAGAATACTGAAATGGGTTCCCATGCCCTCCTTTTGCCTTCAATCCTTCTGAGCATGAGGGTCTTTTCCAATGAGCCAGCTCTTCACATCAGGTGGCCAAAGTACTGGAGCTTCAGCTTCAGTCTTTCCAATGGAAGGGTTGAATATTCAGGGTTAATTTCTTTTAGGATTTATGGGTTTGATCTCTTTGCAACCCAAGGGACTCTCAAAAACCTTCTCCAGCACCACAATTCAAAAGCATCAATTCATTGGCACTCAGTCTTCTTTATAGTTCAACTCTCATATCTGTACATGGTTATAGCTATGACTATATGGACCTTTGTCAGCAAAGTGATGTCTCTGCTTTATAATACTCTATGTTTGTCATAGCTTTCCTTCCAAGGAGAAAGTGTCTTTGAATTTCAAGGCTACAGTTATTGTCCACAGAGATTTTGGAGCCCAAGAAAACAAAATCTGATGCTGCTCTCACTTTCCCCCCTTCTACTTGCCGTGAAGTGATGGGACCAGATATCATGATCTTAGTTTTTTGAATGATGAGTTTTAATTCAGCTTTTTCACTCTTCTCTTTGGCCATCATCAAGAGGCTCTTTAGTTCCCCTTCATTTCCTGCTATTAGAGTGGTATCATCTGTGTATCTGAGTTTATTGATATTTCTCCTGGCCATCTTTATTCCAGCTTGTGCTTCATCTAGCTTGGCATTTCACATGATATAGATTATATATCATATATATATATAAATATAAATCTTGTAAGTTATATATAACATATGTATGTTATGTATGTTACATATATAAGCTATATTATATATATATATATATATATATATATATATATATATATAATATAACTTATAATCTCTATATGTAAGTTAAATAAGCAAGGTGACAGTATACAGCCTGGTCATATGCGTTTTCCAATTTTGAAACAATCATTTGTTTCATGTCCGGTTCTAACTGTTGCTTATTGACCCACAAACAGGTTTCTCAGAAGACAGGTAAGATAGTATACTACTCCCATATCCGTAAGGATTTTTCACATTTTCTTGTGAAACACAAAGGCTTTGGCATAGTCAATGAAGTAGATGTTTTTCCTGAAACTACCTTGCTTTCCATGATCCAATTTGATCTCTGTTTTTGTTTTTGTTTTTGTTGTTTTTCCCTCTTCAAAACCCAGCTTGTATACATCTGGAAGTTCTTGGTTTACATATTGCTGAAGCCTAACTTGAAGGATTTTGAGCACCTTACTAGCGTGTGAAATGAGCACAATTGTATTGTAGTTTGCACATTTTGGACTCTGCTGAAATTTGCAGCCATATTGAGAATAGCATTTTAACAGCATCACCTTATGGGATATTTAAAATTTCAGGAATAATTCCATCATCTCCAGCAGCTTTGTTTTTAGTAGTGCTTCTTAAGGCTCACTTGATCTCACATTCCAGGATGTCCAGCTCTAGATGAGTGACCACACCACCGTGGTTATTTGGGTCATTAAGAACTTTGTTATAGAATTCTTCTATGTATCTTTGCCACCTCTTCTTAATCTATTCTGTTTCTGTTAGGTCCTTACTGTTTCTGTCCTTTATTGTACCCATTCTTGCATCAGATTTTTTCTTGATATCTAAAATTTTCTTGAAGAGATATCTAGTCTTTCCCATTCTATTATTTGCCCATTTCTTTGCATTGTTCATTTAAGACGGCCTTCTTATCTCTTCTTGCTATTCTCTGAATCTCTACATTTAGTTGGTTATGGTTTCCTCTTTCTTCCTTGCCTTTCATTTCTTTCTTTAGCTGTTTGTGAAGCCTTCCCAGACACCATTTTGCCTTCTTGCATTTCTTTTTCTTTGGGATGCTTTTGGTCACTGTCTCCTGTAGAATGTTAAGAACCTCTGTCTACAGGTCTTCAGGCACTCTGTCTACTTGATCTAATCCCTTGAATCTATTCATCACTCCACTGCATAATCATAAGGGATTTGATTTAGATCATAACTGAATGGTCTACTGGTTTTCCCTACTTTCTTCAGTTTAAGCTTGGATTTTGCAATAATGAGCTCATGATCTGAATCACAGGCAACTTCAAGTCTTGTTATTGCTGACACTATGGAGCTTCTCCATCTTCTGCTGCAAAGAACATAATCAGTCTAAATTGGATATTGACCATCTGGTGATGTTCATGTGTAGACTTGCCTCTCATGTTGTCAGAAAATGTGATTGCTATAACCAGTGTGTCCTCTTGGAAAAACTCTTAACCTTTATCTTGCTTTATTTTGTACTCCAAGGCTAAATTTGCTTGTTATCTGAGTATATCTTGATTTCCTTCTTTTCATTCTCATCCATTATGATGAAAATGACATCATTTTGCTGTTACTTCTAGAAAGTCTTGCAGATCTTCATAGATCTGTTCAACTTCAGTTTTTTTGGTGTTAGTGGTTGGAACATAGACTTGGATTATGGTGCTGTTGAATGGTTTGTCTTGGAAATGAAGCTATATCATTCTGTCATTTTTGAGGTTGTATCCAAGTACTGCATTTTGGACTCTTGTTGCCTATGAGGGTTATCCCATTTCTTCTAAGGAATTTTTGCCAGCAGTGTAGAAATAATGGTCACCTAATTATTTTTGCCCATTGCCATCCATTATAGATCACTGTTTCCTACGATGTCAATGTTCACTCTGCCTATCTCCTGCTTTACCACATCCAATTTAACTTGGCTCATGGACCTAAGATTCCAGGTTCCTATGCAGTATTGTTCTTTACAGAATCATACTTTATTTTCACTACCAGAAACATATACAACTGAGCATTTTTTCTGCTTTGAAATAACCACTTCATTCTTTCTGGAGCTATTAGTAATTGCCTTCTGGTCTTCCCCAATAGCATATTGGACATTTTTTGACCTGGAAGGCTTACCTTCTGGTGTCATATCTTTTTGTCTTTGTATACTTTCCCTGTGGTTCTCTACACAAGAACAATGAAGTGGGTTGCCATTTTTCCTCCTCCAGTGGACCACGTTTTAGCAGAACTTCTCACTATGACCCATCCATCTTGGGTGACCCTGCACTTCATGGCTCATAACTTCATTAAGTTATGCAAGCCCATCTGCCACAATAAGACTGTGATCAATGAAGTGGAGGGACACATACAGATTGAAAATGATGTGATATAAGTCAGTATTCCATGCAAATGGAAATCTAAAAAAGATAAAGTAGTAATACTCATATCAGAAATAATAGATTTTAAAGTCTGTTATTAGAGACAAAGAAGGACACTGCATAATGATCAAGGGATGGATCCAAAATGAAGATATAAAAATTGTAATTATATATGCACCCAACCTGGAAACACTGCAATATGTAAAGCAAATGATCTTCTTGCTTCACAAATGAATTATGTCAAATATTTAGAGAAAAGCTAACTGCTATCGTTCTGAAACTGTTTCAAAAAAATTGTATTGGGAAGAATACTCCCAGACTCATCCTGTGAGGCCAGCATTACACTGATACCAAAACCCGACAAAGTTATCAGGGAAAAAAGAGAGAGAGAGAGAGAGAGAACATTACAGGCCAATACCATGGTTGACCATACATGCAAAAATCCTTTCCTAAATACCAGAAGTCCTTATTGATTTTCTGTCTGAATGATGTTTCTGTTTACATAAGTAGAGTACTAAAGTCTCTTGTTCCTGTGTTTATGTCAGTTCTCCTTTTACATCTGTTAATATTTGCTTTATATAATTTAGGTGCTATTTAGGTTGGGTAAATAGATATTTACATTTGTAATATCTTCTTGATAGATTAATTATTTGATCAGTATGTAATTTCCTTTTTTGTCTGTTGATGACAGAGGATGAGATGGTTGGATGGCATCACTGACTCTATGGACATGAGTTTGAGCAAGCTCCAGGAGTTGATGATGGACAGGGAAACCTGGTATGCTGCAGTCCATAGGGTCACAAAGAGTCGGACACGACTGAGCAACTGAACTAATCTAAGAATCATTTAAAATCTACTGTATATAAGTATTGCTGCTTTCTTTTCATTTCTATCTGCACAGAATATCTTTTTCCATCCCCTCACTTTCAATCTGTGTGTATATTTAGATCTGAAGTCAGTTTGGGGCAGCATATATGTGGATCTTGTTTTTGAATTCATTCAGCGCTTCTATATTTTGATTGGAGCATGATTCCTTCTACATTTATAGTAATTGTTGATACCTAGCAATAATTGCCATTTTAATTATTTTTTGTTGCATTGGGTTCTTTCTTGTTTATTTCTTCTGTTTCTCTCTTTACTTTTGATTTTTGTTACTGTTGTTACTGTAACTTGACTAAGTCATGTTCGACTCTTTGCAATCCCATTAACTGCAGCACGCCAGGCTTCCCTGTCCTTTACTGTCTCCTGAAGTTTGCTCAAACTCATGTCCACTGAGTCGGTGATACCATCCAACTATCTCATCCTCTGTGATTTGATGAACATTTTAGTGTTATTTTGAATTTCTTTCTCTTTTGTGTATATGTATCTATTATAGATTTTTGGTTTGTGGTTACCCTGAGGTTTATGTAGCAATCTACCTGTCTCTCTATCATCTATCTATCTTTCTTTCTTTCTGTGATTATTTTAATTTGTTGATATTTTAAGTTAGAATACATTTTAATAAACCTTATTATTAGTCCTCTTCTCCCAATTACTGCTTTCGACATGTTTTAAATCTTTTTGTTTTGTGAGTCCCTAACCACTTATTGTGGATATAGATGATTTTACTACTTTTGCTTTTAAGCCTCCTACTGATTGTGTATGAGGTTGATTACTAACTTTTCTACTTATTTTCCTTTACTGATGAAAATTTTCCTTTTGTAATTTTCATATTTCTAGTTGTGACCTTTTTCCCACTTCTAGGATGCACTTTGACCTTTCCTGTAAAGCTGAATTTGTGGTTATAAACTCTTTTAACTCCTGCTTTTCTATTAAACTTTTGATCTCTTCTTCAAATCTGAATAACAGCCTTGCCTGGTAGTGTTCTTGAATGCAGGTTTTTGCCTTCATCACTTTAAATATATTATGTGATTCCCTTTTGGCCCACAGACTTTCTGCTTAAAAGTTAGCTGATAGCCTTGTGGAAGTGCATTTGTATGTAACTTGCTGTTTTTCCCCTTGCTTCTTTTAATATTCCCTCTTTATTTTCAATTTTTTCAGTTTAGTTACAATGTGTCTTGATATGGTCCTCTTCAGGTTGATCTTTCAACCTGTCTTTCTCTCTTCTATATCTGCCATTCTTATAATGTGAAATTTAGTACACTTGATGTTGTCCCAGAGGTCTGTTAAACTGTCATCATTTGTATTTATTGTTTTGTCTTTTATCTGTTCAGCTTCAGTGATTTTTCACTACACTTCCAGCTCAATGATACATACACTTCTCTGGTATTACATAATATGTTTCCAAGGGAAACACTTGGAACAATATAATACTTAGACTCAGATACTTCCTGCCATTCCCACAGAAATAGCATATTAACTATGCAATAAATATTTGGTAAGTGAATAAATTTGTTGTCATATGGATTGCCTAGTATGTTTGGAAAAATGTATGCCATGGCCTGGGCCAACACACTTAATTTATCTAATAAAATGTGCTAAACCTATTATTCTCATTTTGTGCTAACAAATATTGGCAATCCATATATTTTAATTCTATACAATATTAGTTTATGCCAATATATTTTAGCCACTGCCAGACAACCTCTGTATAATACTGATGGGTTTCACCATTCACTTGGCCTGCAGAGATAAAACTTGAGGTGATTTTGTTTAGTCCCCATTTAAGCAAAGATATGAAGTGGAGGCCTCCCTTTATTGTTCCCATCTGTTTTTCACATCCAGGTGATCAAACTTGTTCTGGAGAATTTCTCAGTGTTCTGAGTGACTATAATTAGGAAAGAGCTGAACACAGACAAATAACATTCCTACTCAGTTCATCATCAGTGTGTCACTAGGAATCAGATATTGAGGGAGGCCCTCACAGGATTATGGTTATAGTAAGGTTTATAGGACTCTACCCTGCAGGAAACTCACATTGCTCATTTGAATGGCAACATAAGTCCTGTTGTACATTAACTTGGCTTCACATTTATTAATTATACCCATGTGGGCAGATTTCAGGTTCTCTATTCATTGATTCCTCTCTGCTGCTTATACCATGGTTATTTCATGTTGGAGATTGGTTTCACGGAACCCTGTGGATATCAAAATTTGTGGATTCTCAAGTCCCTTATATAAAATAGATTGTTGTTGTTCAATCACTAAGTTGTGTCCAACTCTTTGCAACCCCCATATATTGCAGCACACTAGGCTACCCTGTCTTCCACTATCTCCCAGAGTTTGCTCAAATTCATATCCATTGAGTCTGTGATGCTATCTAACCATCTCATCCTCTGCCACCCACTTCTCCTTTTGCCTTCAGTCCTTCCAAACATCAAGGTCTTTTCCAGTGAGTCAGCTCTTCACATCAGGTGGCCAAAATATTGTAGCTTCAGCAACACTGCTTCCAATGAATATTCAGGATTGATTTCCTTTAGGATTGACTGGTTTGATCTCCTCACTGTCCAAGGGACTGTCAAGAGTCTTCTCCAGGACCACAGTTTGAAAGCATCAATTCTTTGGCACTCAGCCTTCTTTGTGGTCCAACTCTTACAGCTGTACATTACTGCTACCATAGCTTTGACTATATGGACCTTTGTCAGCAAAGTGATGTCTCTGCTTTTTAATATGTAGTCCAGATTTGTCATAGCTTCCCTTCCAAAGAGCAAGCATCTTTGAATTTTGTGGCTGCAGTTACTGTCCACAGTGATTTTGGAACCCAAGAAAATAAAATTTGTCACTACTTCCACTTTTTCCTCTTTTATGTGAAATGAAGTGATGGGGTCAGGTGCCATGGTGTTAGTTTTTTTAAAATGTTGAGTTTCAAGTCAGCTTTTTCATTCTCCTCATTCACCCTTATCAAAAGGCTGTTTATTTCCTCTGCACTCTGCCATTAGAGCGCTATCATCTGGCATAGTATTTTCCTATAACTTATGAATATCCTCCACATCCTCCCATATACCTTTAATCATCTCTAGATTGCTTATAATACTTAATGCAATGTAAAGAAAGTGAAAGTGAAGTCACTGAGTCGTGTCTGACTTTTTGCGACCCCATGGACTATACCCTACCATGCTGCTCCGTCCATGGGATTTTCCAAGCAAGAGGCCTGGAAGGGGTTGCCATTCCCTTCTCCAGAGGATCTTCCTGATCCAGGGATCGAACCCAGGTCTCCCACATTGTAGGGAGATGCTTTACCATCTGGGCCACCAGGGAACTCCTAATACAATGTAAGTGCTCTGTATATAGTTGCAAATGAAATATAAATACAATGTCTATACTTGCAGGTATCAAGCAAATTCAAATTTGACATTTTTTTTTTCAAAAAAATTTTGATTAGTGGTGATTGAATGCACAGAAGCAGAACCTGGGGATACTGAGGGATGACTGACTTTACATCCTAGACTAGCACATTTCTTCACGTTTATGACCCCTTCAATTTTCCTTCCCACCACCAGCTATGTCAATTTTCAACTATGCTCATGTTTGAAGTTGTATGGCTCTTTAACCATTCTTTCTAACATGCTGTTTATGCATAAATATTGTGTTCTCCTGGATAAGGAAATGGAAGCCCACTCCAGTATTCTTGCCTGGAAAATCCCATGGACAAAAAAGCCTGGCAGTTTATAGTACATGGAGTCACAAGAGTCGAACACAACTTAGCAACTAACCACCAATATGATTGTGTTCTCCTGGGCTTCCCTGGTAGCTCAGCTGGTAAAGAATCTGCCCAAAATGCAGGAGATCCTGTTTTGACTCCTGGATCAGGGAGATTCCCTGGAGAAGGGATAGGCTACACACTCCAGTCTTCTCGGGCTTCCCTGGTGGCTCAGATGGTAAAGAATACACCTGCAATGGTGGGGGACCTGGATTCGATCCCTTGATTGGGAAGATCTCCTGGAGGAGGGCAGGGCTACCCACTCCAATGTTCTTGCCTGGAGAATCCCCATGGACAGAGGAGCCTGATCGCTACAGTCCATGGGGTCGCAAAGAATCTGACATAACTGAGAGACTAAGCACAGCACAGCACTGGGTTCTCCTACTTTAGGACTTTTTCTTGTTGCTATTCAAAGTCAAACTCACAGTATTCAATAAAATCACTTATCTTTCAAGAGATGCCTGTCTTTACCATGATTTTATTATTTCATTCCACAGATGGAATTGACATTTCTTTTATATGGTACCTTCTTTCCTCCTAAGTCATTTAATGAAATCTAATTAATGGTTTGTGGGCTGAGGGGAGCAGGAGAAGAAACAAGCTAATCAAAAAAATGTGGGAATAAAAATCTTAGGTAATCTTTGAGAGAAATGTCATTTAAGTGTCAGGTAGGAAATATTCAACATTATACTGTTGTCTCTTTACTTCTTTTATGTTTATGTTTTAAAGGAACCTTTAGGGCAAATAATATGCTTTCTAACATACAAAGAACAGAAAGGCTTTACTAATCTTCTCATTCTTTTATCTGTATGTGAAATTATTCTCAGAAGCTAAGACCCTAAATGGCTGTAGTGTGTTTTTAGTTTGAGTTTCTTAAGAAGCAGACTCTGAGTTGAGGATTTGAATACAAGCATTTTATGTATGAAATATGCCAAGAATTAGGAATTGGGAAGCAATACAGGAGGCAGAATGAAGACAATCCAATATATTAATGAACTGGTTAATCCTGTGGGCACCTGGGGCTTAAATATTGCTGAAAATTTTGGGAGGTTACATAGAATTCACTTCACAAGAATGTGGAAAGAGAGATGAATTGGATTTTTTTCATTCAAATCTCATCTTTCAAAGAATAAGTTCTCCTGGGGAATCAACTGACTGATAATCTAGCCTGCTTGTGTAAACCTATCATATCAGAAAAAAGAAAAAACCTTCAGGCAGAAATATATAGGTGCTTATAGTCGAAAGCTGTCAGTATACTTAAGAAGAGCAAATGCCAAGGCAGTATATGAAGGACACTCAGACAGCTTTTAAATCTCAGTGACTTAAAAGCAATGAATGTGTTTTACCCACTAATACTGCATGTACATCACAGGGTGTCATGATGATCTATTCAGTGACATTCTCACACTAGGAGACGTTCTCACACGAGCAGGCATTCTCACACAAGCCTGTTTGGAAGCTGATAATCTTTGTGGCAGGAGAAAATGAACACTTGCACTTGAAAATGGGAGCAAGGGAATTACAAAGCAGATTGTAATCTATGGCAATTCTGTTATCATATACAGCAGGTTCTTTAAGGGCCTTTGATAGGGGAGGATTCCTTGGTTAAACTCTAATTCTGCCCCATTGTCTGTTTCCTGCATGAACAATGTCTCTACATTCTGGAATATCATTCATTTTCCATTATTCATTTTAGTCAGATTTAAAGTAAAAGTTGAGACTCTACCATTCTTGAAGGCTGAGTAAATTTCTTAGTCTGCTTTTTCCCATAGAGGGTTGAAAGCCTGTGGTTTATAGTAGGTCTTGAGCAACCACAGTCTTTTAGTCTAGACCAATATTTCCTTGGCAAAGAAACCCTTTTTTTAAAAAAAAAGTAAGGTTTCTTATAAATATTTGATTCTACTCTGTTCCATTTGACAATAATCACATTAAAATTTATTTCCAAGAACCATTCTCATGTTTGCTATATTTATTTTCTGGCTTACTGCATGCTTTCTTCTCTCCATTTAATTTTTGGTGTTTCGAGCCTATAAGGCTTTGGTGAGAAAGCCACACTGTCTTTTTTTTTTTCCCCTTCTGAGTCATTTTATTCAATTGGAAGTATTTACTGGGACTAATTTAGTCAATTCAGAGGTTTTTAAACAGTCAACATAATAGTCATATTCTTTTTTTAAATTTAAATTTATTTATTTTAATTGGAGGGTAATTACTTTACAATATTGTATTGGTTCTGCCACACATCAACTTTTGACTTGTTAATAATTTAAATTTTAAACTTTTGGTACTCAAAGTGTTTTTCAATTTTATCTTTCACTATTTAAGGTTGAGAGTCAGTTGTCTTTTCTATACTTACAAGTTTCTGAAATTGCCAGCTGTCCCTATTTTCTTTCATTCCTTCTTGAAATCTGGTCAATTCCTCTCTCTGCTCTACTCTTTTTTTCACTGATACCTTTCTGAGCACACTACTAATAATGGATAATAATGTACCTGCATAATAATGGATACTAATAACATTGTTTTTCAACCTCTTCCTTGTTGCTAAAAATTCATTAAGTGGATATTGGCCTTCCATCAAATGTTTTGCCAGTGTATAAGCTGGGAGAGTTGTTGTTCAGTCACTCAGTCACATCCAACTCTTTGCAACCCCATGGACTGCCGCACACCAGGCTACCCTATCTTTCACCATATACCGGAGTTTGCTAAAACTCATGCCCATTGAGTGATGATGCAATCCAACTACCTCATCCTCTGTCATCCCTTTCGCCTCCTGCCTTCAATTTTTCCCAGCATCAAGCTCTTTTCCGATGAGTTAGCTCTTTGCATCAAGTGGATAAAGTTTTGGAGTTTTGGCTTCAACATTAGTCCTTCCAATGAATATTCAGGGTTGATTTCCTTTAGTATTGACTGGTTTGATCTCCTTGCAGTCCAAGAGACACTCAAGAGTTTTCTCCAACACCACAATTTGAAAGCATCAATTCTTTGGTACTAAGCCTTTAGGGTGCAGCTCTTACATCCATACATGATTTCTGGAAAAACCATAGCTTTGACTAGATGGACCTTTGCTGGCAAAGTAATGTCTCTGCTTTTTAATATGCAGTAGCTTTGAAATTTTCAGAAGATTAAAATAAAAGTTTTCTTAATCATGTCCAGAGTGTATACATCATGCTTCTACTGGAGTTTTTCTTGTTATGACCTCGCTCTAATGATATACTGATGGAGAAACCATCATCTTGAAGTTTTTTTACTGAAGAGCGAAAATGTGGTCTAGAAGTTTCACACAAGCAATTAAATATTTCAACCCCAAAAGGACACATGTCACTTCTGCTCATAATTTATTGGCCAATATTAGTCATATGACATCATCTAGTCATCCAAGGGACATGGAATTCAGATTTCCCTGTGTCTGGAGAAAGAAAAAACCTAGTTTAGTAAGCAAAGCAATGGCTACCAGTACAATCACTAGGGGTAGAACCTGAGTGGAGGAGAAATACATCCTGCTTTCTTGTACCTCCTAGTGGATGAGATATGATATGTTCAGCAGGTATTATCTACTAATGTAGTCATACACAGTTTCAGTCTTTTGTCAGAGCCTATCTACTTGAAAATGTAAGACCTGAAGACTATTAAATTTGCAGAGACACAAAACGCTAGTGCTTGAGGAAAATTTTGATAGCATATATTCCAATTTCTAATTATTTAGAGATATGAAAATTTTATCTATTCACATTAAGCATTTGATTTATACTACTAATAGTTGAGCGGTAAAGAATCTGCCTGCAATGCAGGAGCTGCAGGAAAGGAAAATTTGATCCCTGGGTCAGGAAGATCCCCTTGAGAAAGGCATGGCAACCTACCCTAGTATTCTTGCCTGGAAAATCCCATGAACAGAGGAGCCTGGCAGGCTACTGTCCATGGGGTTGCAAAGAGTCAGACATGGATGAAGTGACTTAGCACGCTAACAGTGCCAGGAATTGCGTTAAATAGTTTACATTTGTTTTCTTATTTAATCACCCAAAAAAACCTATAAGGAGGTGTCATTATTGCCACTGTTTATTTTTTTATATATATATATTAAAGAGCTGATGCTGAGGGAGGGCCAATGGCTAAGTTACCACAAACAGCAAGTGCTACATTTTGGACTCAAATGCACATTCACCTGGATCCAATATCCTGTTGACAAGATATGTCCTCCTGTGTCCAGTATATCATTTATCATTATTAGATTTTCATTTTCAGTATCTTCTGTTTTAATACAATAATATATTGTCAAAATCCATTTCCCCTTTTGATATCAAAAAGAAGTATCTCTGTGTTATGTGATAAGCATAAATAAATACTTCTGTTGAGCTGACGCCAGTGAAGACTGATTCCCCAAGTCCCAAGATGTTCGATTATTGTGTCCAGTTGCTAAGATGACAAGTTTTATTTACATATCCCTTATTTGTTTCCATGCTTGGTTTGGTTCTCTTTGCTCTGCATCTGTCCTTGGGGGGCATTTTTGCTGAATGGAAGAACAAGATCAATAAACAAGACTATTTTATTAGCCTCAACAAATAGCAGAATAACTGGCCTGATGGTCACATTTTTGTAGATTTGTTATCAGGACTTTGGTGTTCTGCATTTTATAACAATCATTTCTCAGAGAAAGTAGACTGAGATATAAAAAGAGAATACTAGTGACATATAAACCCCCAGGTATGGCCATGCTTGAAATCAAGCATCACCTCTATTTTCTGGATAAAATCTTTTATTCTCTCTCTCTTCAGGTTGTTCAAATATAGACACAGTTACTGTTTCATATTGTTGATTCAATTTGCTGTGAGCAGATTTGTTAGTTATACTTTTTATTCTTCATGACAAAATAGCTTCTTAAGAAGTATTATAAAGGATAGATTAATTCTCAACTTTAGGCTAAATGCCCTATGTTTGCATTGATTTAGACGTTTAGAAAGCTGCCTACCCTTCTACAAAGTGATCTTCATTTCAAAATTATTTATACACAATACTGTACTCTGCTGCAATTCATGGGGTCGCAAAGAGTTGGACATGACTGAGCGACTGAACTGAACTGAACTGATAGGTAATTATAATAAAGAGCCTGTGTTAGTTTCCTATGACTGATATAACAAATCATCACAAATTTACTGACTTAAAACCACATGAATTTATTCCCTCATGGGTCTTGAGGTCAGACTTCAGAAATTATATCACTGGGCTAAAGTCAAGGTGTTGGCAGGTCAGGGTGTCTCCAGTAGAGATTCCTTTTCCAGCTTCTAGAGGCATATTCCTTGTTTTCCTTAGTTTATGGCAACTTCCTTCATCTTAAAAGTCAGCAGCATCCTCTCTTCAAATCTCTCTCCTTGCTTATATCACATCATCTTCTCCAGAAGCAGTATCTCCCTCTGCCTACCTCTTACATAGATACTTGTAACTATATTTATGGCCTACCCAGATAATTCTAGATAATCTCTCCACATCAAGATCTTTAAGTTAACATATTTTGCATATAAGACAATGTCAATATTTTGTCATACAAAGCACTTATCTCAGGTTTCAGAGATTAGGGAACAATTTTTTGTATGCGTGGATGCTCAGTCGTGTCCAGCTCTTTTGTGACTCCAAGGACTTGTAGCCCACCAACCTTCTCTGTCCATGGAACTTTCCAGGCAAGAATATTGGAATGTGTTGCCATTTCATTCTCCAGGGGATCTTTCCAACCCGAGGATCGAATCTGCATCTCCTGTGTTTCTTGCATTGGCAGACAGATTCTTTACCACTGTTCCACCTGGGAAGCCAAAATATTTGCAACACTTGGTAACTTGAGAATGACCCAATGGACTGTAGCCTACCAAGCTCCTCTGTCCATGGAATTCTCCAGGCAAGTGTACTGGACTGGGGAGCCATTCCCTTCTTCAGGGCACCTTCATGAACCAGGGATCGAACCCAGGTTTCCTGCATTGCAAGATGGATTCTTTCCCATCTGAGCCATCAGGAAAGCCAAAAAAAAAAAAAAAACCCAAAAAGCAAAAACCTTTGGGGCCCATTATTTAGCCAATTACAGTGCCCCATAGAAATTGTTTCTATATTTCTTACAAACCCTAATTTGAGGACATTTTCTCCTGATACATATTTCTATGTATGACAGATGTAATTTTGAATTTCACATTGGAAAAAAAAGGTATTTCATTTAAATAATAAGCAAACATTTTTATGTAGGTTATACACATTGTTAAGATTCCATTTTTTTTTTTGTCCTGAATTCCAAGAAGCTTATAGTCTAATTTGTTGCTTAGTGCAGTAACTTTATGCATGCATCTTAGCACATGGTAACCTTATGGGCAATGCATTAACCTCCTCTTCCTCTATGGTTTTAACTTCTAAATTATAATATTTTGTTAACCATAAATTATGTGTGGTATATGTATATTTGTGTAATAGTTTAAAGAGTATGAAGAATATGCATGAGATGCAAGCTGCTTATAGGCCAGAAAAGAACATACATTTACAAATGAGGTAAAATAAAATACATATTGAAAAGCAACATAAACAATATTTTCTTAAGGATTTCTGGGAGAGGTGACAGTTGAGTTTTTAAGGAAAAACATTTCAATAGAAGAGGGAAGGCAAGGATATTCATGAATTCGAGATTGAATTGTATTCATTCATTACTTTATAAAGACTCTTTGAGGTATTTGTATATGATGTCACCATTCTGCACACCCAGGATATCTAAAAGAACAAGAAAATAAAGTCCTATTCTTAGGATATCTGTATTCAGAAAAGAGGAAGTAGAAAACAAACTTAAACAAATAAATCTGTAGTCAAGTTAACATGGTAAAAACCACAATGAGGAAAACAGTCACATTCTAGGTGTACAGAGAGGACTTGAGTAGCTACAGTCAGTCATTTCAGATGCTCAGTCATGTCTGACTCTGTGATCACATGGCCTGCAGCACGCCAAGCTTTCTTGTCCATCACCAACTCCAGTGTTTGCTCAAACTCATATCCATCGGGTAGGTGATGCCATCAAACCATCTCATCCTCTGTTATCCCCTTCTCATCCTGCCTTCAATCTTTCCCAGCATTAGGTCTTTTCCAAGGAGTCAGTTCTTCACATCAGGTAGCCAAATTATTGGAGTTTCAGCTTCAGCATTAGTCCCTCCAATGAATATTCAGGGCTGATTGCCTTAGAATTAACTGGTTGAATCTCCTTGCAGTCCAAGGTACTCTCAAGAGTCTTCTCCAACACCACAGTTCAAAAGCATTAATTCTTCAGCACTCAGCTTTCTTCACAGTCCAACTCTCACATCCATACATGCCTACTGGAAAAACTGTAGCTTTGACTAGACAGACCTTTGCTGCCAAAGTATTGTCTCTGCTTTTTAATATGCTGTCTATGTTGGTCAGCGTTTTTCTTCCAAGGAGCAAGTGTCTTTTAATTTCATGGCTACAGTCACCATCTGCAGTGATTTTGGAGTTCCCCAAAATAAAGTCTCTCACTGTTTCCATTGTTTCCCCATATATTTGCCACGAAGTGATGGGACCAGATGCCATGATCTTCATTTTTTGAATATTGAGCTTTGAGCCAGCTTTTTCATTCTCCTCTTTCATTAAGAGAGTCTTTAGTTCTTTGTTGCTTTCTGCATTAAGGGTGATGTCATCTGCATATCTCAGGTTATTGATATTTCATCCTGAAATCTATTCCAGCTTGCATTTCATGCAGCCCAGCATTTGCATGATGTGCTATGCATAGAAGGTAAATAAGCAAGGTGACAATATACACCCTTGACATGCTCCTTTCCCAATATGGAACCAGTCTGTTGTTCTATATCTGTTTCTAACTGTTGCTTCTAGACCTGCATACAGATTTCTCAGGATTCCTCATACAACCATTTTGCCTTTTTGCATTTCTTTTTCTTGGGGATCGTCTTGATCCCTGTCTCCTGTACCATGTCATGAACCCCTGTCCATAGTTCTTCAGGAAGTCTATCAAATCTAATCCCTTGAATCTATTCATCACTTCCACTGTATAATCATAAGGGATTTAATTTAAATCATACCTAAATGGGCCAGTGCTTTTCCTACTTTCTTCAGTTTAAGTCTGAATTTGGCAATAAGGAGTTCATGATCTGAGCCATAGTCAGCTCCTGGTCTTGTTCTCACTGACCGGATAGAGCTTCTCCATCTTTGGCTGCAAATAATGTAATCAATCTGATTTCACTATTGACCATCTGGTGATGTCCATGTGTAGAGTCTTCTCTTGTGTTGTTGGAAGACAGCGTTTGCTATGACCAGTATGTTCTCTTGGAAAAATTCTATTGTCATTTGCCCTGCTTCATTTTGTACTCTAAGGTCAAACTTGTTACTTCAGGTATTTCTTGATTTCCTACTTTTGTATTCCAGTCCCCTATAATGAAAAGGACATTTTGGGGGTGTTAGCTCTAGAAGGTCTTGTAGGTCTTCACAGCACCGTTCAACTTCAGCTTTTTCAGCATTGCTGGTTGGGACATAGACTTGGATAAATGTGATATGGAATGGTTTGCCTTGGAAACAGACAGAGATCAATCTGTTGTTTTTGAGATTGTACCCATGTACTGCATTTTGGGCTCTTTTGTTGACTATGAAGGCTACTGCTTTTCTTCTAAGGGATTCTTGCTCACAGTAGTAGATACAATGGTCATCTAAGTTAAATTCACCCATTCCAGTCCATTTTATTTCACTGATCCTCAAATATCGATGTTCACTCTTGCCATCTCTTATGGGACCACTTCCAATTTACCTTGATTCATGGACTTATCATTCCAGGTTCCTATGCAATATTGTTCTTTACAGCATCAGACTTTACTTCCATCAGCAGTCACATCCACAACAGGGCATTGTTTTTGTTTTGGGTCTGTCTCTTCATTCTTTCTGGAGTTATTTCTCCACTCATCTCCAGTAGCATATGGTCATCTACCGACCTGGGGAGTTAATCTTTCAGTGAAATATCTTTTTGCCTTTTCATACTGTTCATGGTGTTCTCAAGACAAAAATACTGAAGTGGTTTCCCATTCCCTTCTCCAGTGGACCATGTTTTGTCAGTACTCCCCACCATGATCTGTCTTGGGTGATCCTACAAGGCATAGGTCATAGTTTCATTAAGTTAGACAAGGCTGTGGTCCATGTGATCAGTTTGATTAGTTTTCTGTGATTATGATTTTCATTCTGTCCTCCCACTGATAAGGATAAGAGGCTTATGGAAGTTTCCTGCAGGAAGAGACTGACTGTGGGGGAAAGTGGGTCTTGTTCTGATGGGTAGGGTCTTGCTCAGTAAATCTTTAATCCAATTTTCTCTTGATGGGCAGGGCTGTGTTCCTCCCCTATTGTTTGACCTGAGGCCAAACTGTGGTGGAGGTAATGAAGATATTTGTGACCTCCTTCAAAATGTCCCATGCACGCACCCCTGACCATGAAGCAGGCCACCACAGACCCGCACCTCCACTGGAGACTCCTGGACACTCTCAGGCAAGTCTGAGTCAGTCTCTTATAGGGTCACTGCTCCTCTTTCCTAGGTCCTGGTGTGCACAAGATTTTGTTTGTGCCTTCCAAGAGTCTGTTTTCCCAATCCTGTGTAAGTTCTATAATCAAATCCCACTGGCCTCCGAAGTAAAATTCCCTGGAGGTTCTCAGTCCCTTTGCCAGGTCCCCAGGTTTGGAAATCAGTTTTGGGTCTTGGGACTTTCTTAACAGTGTGAGAATTTCTTTGGTATTACTGTTCTGCAGTTTGTGAGTCATTGGCTCGGCAGCTCAAGAATCCAAAGCTGGTAGAGTAGAAGGACATGTGCTTATCTCCTCCTGTGAAAAGTGAAAGTGAAATCTCAGTCGTGTCCAACTCTTTGTGACTCCATGGATTGTAGCCTGCCAGGCTCCTCAGTCCATGGAATTTTCCAGGCAAGAGTACTGGAGTGGGTTGCCATTTCTTTCTCCAAAGAACTCCAAAATTATAACTCACTGCTGAACAACCATTGACAGGAGAACATTGGATCCCACCAAAAAAAGATATCCCATGTCCAAGGGAAAAAGAGAAGCCCCAACAAGATGGTGGGAGGGGGGTCATTGTGTTTAGAAACAAACCCCTTACCTGCCAGAGACTCTCAGAGGGCTCAAACAAAACCTGTGCACACCAGGACCCAGAGACTCCACAGAGACTGAGTCAGACCTGTGTTTGAGCATCTCCTGTGGAGGTACGGGTCAGCAGTGGCTGCCGCAGGGGCAGGGGCTCTGGGTGCAGCCGAACTGGGTCACACAGTGTGTGGCATAAGTCCTCTTGGAGGAGGTCACCATTAACCCCACCATAGAGCCGCCAAGCAGATGACTCACAAACTGTGGCTACAACACCCCACAAGTGAATGGAGAAAGTTTTGAATTACCACAACTGGAGAGGTGTTACTAGACCTCTACATCCTACTATGTGCAGGACAGACTCTCAGGACAAAGGATTGTTTGGTCAAGTATGTCAGTACTGCTGAGGCTGAGAAATTCTGGGTTAGAGGATGAGAGTGAAATTGGTTGAAATTAAATCACTGAGGTTGGTAGATGCTGGCTCATAAGAGCCTGTTTGCTTTGGTAATCATTTGATTTCATTCTTTGTTTAATCAGAAGCCACTGGAAATCTTTGATCAGAGAAGTCAAATTATCTGACTTGAATTTTAAATAACCATATTATATCCTGGGGGAAGGGGGGAGTGTCATTACTTTGCCAACAAAGGTCTGTCTAGTCAAAGCTATGGTTTTTCTAGTAGTCATGTATGGATGTGAGAGTTAGACTATAAAGAAAGCTGAGGACTGGTGATTCTTTTGAACTATTTGATAAGACTTGAGAGTCCCTTGGACTGCAAGGAGATCCAACCATTCCATCTTAAAAGAGATCAGTCCTGAGTGTTCATTGGAAGGACTGATGTTGAAGCTGAAACTTCAATACTTTGGCCACCTGATGCGATGAACTGACTCATTTGAAAAGACCCTGATGCTGGAAAAGATTGAAGACAAGAGGAGAAGGGGATGACAGAGGATGAGATGGTTGGATGGCATCACTGACTCAATGGACATGAGTTTGGGTAAGCTCTGGGAGTTGGTGATGGATAGGGAGGCCTTGTATGCTATAGTCCATGGTGTTGCAAAGAGCTGTACATGATTGAGTGACTGGACTGAACTGAACTAAACTGATAGATGAACTGCTATTCAGTCACTCAGTCTGTCCAACTATTTGTGACCCCATGGGCTGCAGCACGCCAGGCTCCCCTATCTTTCACCATCTCCCAGAGCTTGCTCAAACTCATGTCCATTGAGTTGGTGATGCCATCCAAAAATCTCATCCTCTCTAGTTCCCTTCTCCTCCTGCCTTCAATCTTTCTCAGCATCAGGGTCTTTTCTAGTGAGTTGGCCCTTGCAACAGGTGGCCAAAGTATTGGAACTTCAGTTTCAGCAATCAGTTCTTCCGATGAATATTCAGGGTTGATTTCTTTAGAATTGACTGGTTTGATATCCTTTCTGTCAAAGGAACTTTCAAGTGTCACCTCTAGTACCACAGTTCAAAAGTATCAATTCTTTGGTGCTCAGCCTTCTTTATAGTCTAACTGTCACATCCTTAATGACTACTGGAAAACCCAAAGCTTGACTAGATGGACTTTCATCAGCAAAGAGATGTCTCTGAATTTTAGTATGCTTACTAGGTTTCTCAGGAGGAGAAAGGGACGACAGAGGATTGAGTGGCATCACTGACTCAATGGACATGAATTTGAGCAAACTCTGGGAGATGATAAAGGGCAGGGAGCCTGGCATGCTGCAATCTATGGGGTCGCACTGAGCCAGACAAAACTGAGTGACTGAACAACAAGGTTTGTATAGCTTTTCTTCAAAGAAGCAAGCGTCTTTTAATTTCATGGTTTCAACCACCATCCACAGTGCTTTCGGAGATCAAGAAAATGAAGTCTGCCACTGTTTCCAGTTTATCCCAATCTGTTTGTCATGAAGTGATGGGACCTGATGCCATGGTCTTTGTTTTTTCAATGTTGTGTTATAAGCCAACTTTTCACTCTTCTCTTTCACCTTCATCAAGAGGCACTTTAGTTCCTTTTAGCTTTCTGCCATTAGAGTTTGATATTTTTCTTGGCAGTTTTGATTCCAGCTTGAGCTTCATCCAGTTAGGCAATTGACATGATATACTCTGCATAAAAGTTAGATTAGCAGAGTGATAATTCACAGCTTTGACATACTCCTTTCCCAATTTGAAACCAGTTCATTGTTCCATGCCTCATTCTTAACTTGCATACAGGTTTCTCAGGAGGCAGTAAATCTGGTATTCCATTCTCTTGATGAGTTTTCCACAGTTTGTTGTGATTCACACAAAGGCTTTAGCATACTCAATGAAGCAGAAGGAGATATTTTTCTGGAATTCCCTTGTTTTTCTATGATCCAGCAGATGTTGGCAATTTGATCTCTGGTTCCTCTGTCTTTTCTAAGTCCAACTTGTACATCTGGAAGTTTTCATTTCACATACTGTTGAAGGCTATGTTGAAGAATTTTGAGCATTACTTTGCTAGCATGTGAAATGGGTGCGATTGTGAGGTAGTATGGACATTGTTTGGTATTGTCTTTCTTTGGGATTGAAATGAAAATTGACCTTTTCCAGCGCTGTGGCCACAGCTGAGTTTTCCAAATTTGCTGGATATTGAGTGCAGCACTTTAACAACATCACCTTTTAGGATTTCCTTCTCCACACACACTTTTAGGGTTTGGAATAGTTCAGCTGGAATTCCATCACCTCCATTAGCTTCATTCCTAGTAATGATTCCTAAGGACCACTTGACTTCACATTCCAGGATGTCTGGCTCTAAGTGAGTGACCAAACCATCGTAGTTATCCAGATCTTTTTTGTATAGTTTTTCTGTGTATTCTTCGGACTGCTCCTAAATATCTTCTGCTTCTGTTAGGTCCATACCTTTTGTGTTCTTTATAGTGCTCATCTTTGCATGAAATGTTCCCTTAGTATCTTTAATTTTCTTGAAAACATCTCTAGTCTTTTCCATTGTATTGTTTTCCTCTATTTCTTTACATTGTTCACTTAAGAAAGCTTTCTTATCTCTCCTAGCTATCCCCTGGAACTCTGCATTCAAATGGGTATATCTTTCTTTTTCTCCTTTGCCTTTGGCTTCTCTTGTTTTCTCAGCAATTTTGCGTTCTTGCATTTCTTTTTCTTAAGGATGATTTTGGTCATTGCCTGTACAATGTTATAAACTTCTGTCCATAGTTTTTCAGGCACTCTGTCTATGAGATCTAATCCCTTGAGTCAATGTGTCGCTTCCCATGTATAATCATAACGAATTTGATTTAGGCCATACCTGAATGGCCTAGTAGTTTTCCGTACTTTGTTGATTCAAGTCTGATTTTTGCTATAGGCAGTTCATAATCTGAGCCACAATCAGCTCCTGGTGTTGTTTTGGCTGACTGTATAGAATTTCTCCATCTTTGGCTGCAAAGAATATAGTCAATCTGATTTCAGTATTGACCATCTGGTGATGTCCATATATAGTGTTATCTCTTGTGTTGTTAGAAAAGGGTGTTTGCTATGACCAATGTGTTCTCTTGGAAAAACTCTATTACCCTTTGCCCTGCTTCATTTTGTATTCCAATGCCAAATTTGCCTGTTACTCCAGGTGTTTCTTGACTTCCTACTTTTGCATTCCAGTCCCCTGATGAAAAGGACATCTTTTTAGGTGTTAGTTCTAGGTCTTGTAGGTTATAGAATAATTTACCTTTGGCTTCTTCAGCATTTCAGCATTAGTGGTTGGGGCATAGACTTGGGATACTATAATATTGAAAGGTTTGCCCTGGAAATAAACAGAGATCATTCTGTCATTTTTGAGTTTGTACCCAAGTACTGCATTTCAGACTCTTGTTGACTATGAGGGCTATTCCATTTCTTCTAAGGGATTATTGCCCACTGTAGTAGATATAATGGTATCTGAATTAAATTTGCCCTTTCTTGTCCATTTTATTCCATTGATTCTTAAAATTTTGATGTTCACTCTTGCCATCTTCTATTTGACCACTTCCAGTTTATCTTGATTCATGGACCTAACATTTCAGCTTCCTATCGGACACGACTGAGCGACTGAACTGAACTGAACTGATGCAATATTGTTTTTTACAACATTGGGCTTTACTTTCACCCCCAGACACATCCACAACTGGGCATCATTTTCTCTTCAACTCAGCATCTTCAGTCCATCTGGAGCTACTTCTCTGCTCTTCTCCAGGGGCATATTGGACACCTACCAACTTGGAGGATTCATCTTTCAGTGTCATGTATTTTTGCTTTTTCATGCTGTTCATGGAGTTCTCAAGGCAAGAACACTGGAGTGGTTTGCCATTCCCTTCTCCAGTGGACCACACTTTGTCAGAACTCTCCACCGTGACCCATCCATCTTGGATGGCCCTACACAACATGGTTCATAGTTTCATTAAGTTACACAAACCTCTGATCCATGTGATCATTTTAGTCTTTCTGTGATTGTGGTTTTCATTATGTCTGCTCTCTGATGGATGAGGATAAGAGGCTTGTGCAAGCTTCCTGATAGGAGGGACTGGCTGTAGGAAAACTGAGTGCTTGCTTTGGTGGGAAGGACCATGCTCACTAAATCTTTAATCCAATTTTCTGTTGATGGATGGGGCTGTGATCACTCCTTGTCATTTGGCTTGAGGCCAGACTATGGTAGGATGATGGTGACCTCCTCCAAAAAGACTTATGTCAGCATGCCACACCTCCCAAGACTGCTGCTATCAGTGCCCCTGATCCAGTGGCAGGCCACTATCAACCCACGCATCTGCCAGAGACTCTCAAACACTCACAGGCAAGTCTGGCTCAGTCTTTTGTGCAGTCACTGCTACTTTCTCCAGGGTCCTTAAGCACACAAGGTTTTTTTTCCCCCTCCAAGAGTCTCTGTTTCCCCAGTCGTGTGGAAGCTGTGTAATCAAATCCCACTGACCTTCAAAGTCAGATTCCCTGAGGATTCTCAGCCCTTTTGTTGGATTCACAGGTTGGAAAGTCTATGGTGGGGCCTAGAACTTTTGCAACAGTGAGAGAACTTATTTGGTATAATTGTTCTTCAGTTTGTGGCTTACCCTCCCAGTGGCTCTATAGTGTGGCTAATAGTGACCTCCTTCAAGAGGACTTGTGCTAAAAGCTATGCACCCCAGGACTGCTGTTCCAAAAGCCCCTGTCCCCATGTCTTGCAGGAGACCTTCCAACACTTACAGGCAGGTGTGACTCAATCTGTTGTGGGGGGTCACTGTTCCTTTCCCTGGGTCCTGGTGCATGCAAGGTTTTATTTGTGCCCTCCGAGCATCTCTGGCAGGTATGAAGATTGATTTCCAATGGGATTGTATCCCTCCTATTGCCTTACTACTCTATCTCCTTTGCCCTTGGATGTGGGGAGTTGTGTCTTTTTTTGGTGGATTCCAACAGAATGTGGTCCACTGGAGAATGAAATGTCAAACCACTTCATTATTCTTGCCTTTAGAACCCCATGAACAGTGTGAAAAGGCAAAATGATAGTATACTGAAAGGAACTCCCCAGGTCAGTAGGTGCCCAATATGCTACTGGAGATCCGTGGAGAAATAACTCCAGAAAGAATGAAGGGATGAAGCCAAAGCAAAAAAAAAATACCCAGCTGTGAGTGTGGCTGGTGATAGAAGCAAGGTCCGATGCTGTAAAGAGCAATCTTGCATAGGAACCTGGAATGTCAGGTCCATGAATCAAGGCAAATTGAAAGTGGTCAAACAGGAGATGGCAAGAGTGAACGTCTGCATTCTAGGAATCAGTGAACTAAAATGGACTGGAATGGGTGAATTTAACTCAGATGACCATTATATCTACTACTGTGGGCAGGAATCTCTTAGAAGAAATGGAGTAGTCATCATGGTCAACAAAAGAGTCTGATGCAGTACTTGGACACAATCTCAAAAACGACAGAATGATCTCTGTTCATTTCCAAGGCAAACCATTGAATGTCACAGTAATCCAAGCCTATGTCTCAACCAGTAATGCTGAAGAAGCTGAAGTTGAACGGTTCTATGAAGACCTACAAGATCTTTTAGAACTAACACCCCCAAAAGATGTCCTTTTCATTATAGGGGACTGGAATGCAAGAGTAGAAAGTCAAGAAACACCTGGAGTAACAGGCAAATTTGTTCTTGGAATACAGAATGAAGCAGGGCAAAGGCTAATAGAGTTTTGCCAAAAAAATGCACTGGGCATAGCAAACACCCTCTTCCAACAACACAAGAGAAGACTACACATGGACATCACCAGAAGGTCAACACTGAAATCAGACTGATTATATTCTTTGCAGCCAAAGATGGAGAAGCTCTATACAATCAACAAAAACGAGACCAGGGGCTGACTGTGGCTAAGATCATGAACTCCTTATTGCCAGATTTAGACTTAAATTGAAGAAAGTAGGGAAAACCACTAGACCATTCAGGTATGACCTAAATTAAATCCCTTATGATTATACAGTGGAAGTGAGAAAAAGATTTAAGGGACTAGATCTGATAGATAGAGTGCCTGATGAACTATGGAATGAGGTTTCTGACATTGTACAGGAGACAGGGATCAAGACCATCCCCATGGAACAGAAATGCAAAAAAGCAAAATGGCTGTCTGGGGAGGCCTTACAAATAGCTGTGAAAAGAAGGGAAGCGAAAAACAAAGGAGGAAAGGGAAGACATAAGCATCTGAATGCAGAGTTCCAAAGAATAATGAGAGATAAGGAAGCATTCCTCAGCTATCAATGCAAAGAAATAGAGGAAAACAATAGAATGGGAAAGACGAGAGATCTCTTCAAGAAAATTAGAGATACCAAGGGAACATTTCATGCAAAGATGGGCTCGATAAAGGACAGAAATCATATGGACCTAACAGAAGCAGAAGATATTAAGAAGAGGTGGCAAGAATACATGGAAGAACTGTACAAAATGATCTTCAAGACCCAGATAATCACGATGGTGTGTTCACTCACCTAGAGCCAGACATCCTGGAATGTGAAGTCAAATAGGCCTTAGAAAGCATCACTACAAACAAAGCTAGTGGAGGTGATGGAATTCCAGTTGAGCTCTTTCAACTCCTGAAAGAGGATGCTGTGAAAGTGCTACACTCAGTATGCCAGAAAATTTGGAAAACTCCGCAGTGGCCACAGGACTGGAAAGGTCACTTTTCATTTCAATCCCAAAAAAGGCAATGCCAAAGAATGCTCAAACTAGTGCACAATTACACTCATCTCACACTCTAGTAAAGGAATGCTCAAAATTCTCCAAGCCAGGCTTCAGCAGTATGTGAACTGTGAACTTCCAGATGTTCAAGATAGTTTTAGAAAAGGCAGAGGAACCAGAGATCAAATTGCCAACATCTGCTGGATCATGGAAAAAGCAAGAGAGTTCCAGAAAAACATCTATTTTTGCTTTATTGACTATGCCAAAGCCTTTGACTGTGTGGATCACAATAAACTGTGGAAAATTCTTCAAGGGATGGGATACCAGACCACCTCACCTGTCCCTTGAGAAACCTGTATGCAGGTCAGGAATCAACAGTTAGAACTGGACATGGAACAACAGACTGGGTCCAAATAGGAAAAGAAGTACGTCAAGGCTGTATATTGTCACCCTGCTTATTTAACTTCTATGTAGAGTACATCATGAGAAACACTGGGCTGGAAGAAGCACAAGCTGGAATCAAGTTTGCCAGGAGAAATATCAATAACCTCATATATGCAGATGACACCACCCTTATGAAACAGAGTGAAGAGGAACTAAAAAGTCTCTTGATGAAATTGAAAGTGGAGAGTGAAAAAGTTGGCTTAAAGCTCAACATTCAGAAAACGAAGATCATGGCATCTGGTCCCATCACTTCATGGGAAATAGATGGGGAAACAGTGGAAACAGTGTCAGACTTTATTTTGGGGGGCTCCAAAATCACTGCAGAAGGTGACTGCAGCCATGAAAATTAGACGCTTTCTCCTTGGAAGAAAAGTTATGACCAACCTATATAGCATAATCAAAAGCAGAGACATTACTTTGCCAACAAAGGTCCGTCTAGTCAAGGCTCTGGTTTTTCCAGTGGTCATGTATGGATGTGAGAGTTGGACTGTGAAGAAAGCTGAGCACCGAAGAATTGATGCTTTTGAACTGTGGTGTTGGAGAAGACTCTTGAGAGTCCCTTGGACTGCAAGGAGATCCAATCAGTCCATTCTGAAGGAGATTTGCCCTAGGATTTTTTGGAAGGAATGATGCTAAACTGAAACTCCAGTACTTTGGCCACCTCATGCGAACAGTTGACTCATTGGAAAAGACTCTGATGCTGGGAGGGATTGTTGGCAAGAGGAGAATGGGACGACTGCCAAGAGCCAGCATGGGAGATCCCACCCATGACAAGGTCATGCAGAGAGACCTGGCGGGCAAGGCAATTCAGGTCTCAAGGGAATACCCCAAAACCAGAATCTGTCTGTTTTATTATTTCACTTCTTTCACCAACTCCTCTGACATTAAAAGGGGGCTATCCTCAACCACCTTTCTCTGGAAAAAAGTTAACTTAGAGCTCCAGTTAGTCTCCTGCATATAAAAGGAGTGTCTCAGATCAAACCCCTCTGATGGCTCTCTAACTTTCCTGACAGGTTTCCCTTGACTTTTACAACTACGCATGTGATTGTTTACAGCCTCCCAACGGTGAGAGGCATGGGAAGCTTAAAACATCTTAAAAGTATAGAGCCTTTTAAAGAGCTAAAAATTATATCGGTGAAGGGTTTCATTGTTGAGTTAATGATTGTTGCCAGGCATCCATATCCTTTATCTTTTTGGCACCTGGTAGGATATTAATCAATGTAATTGGAATGTTGAAATAGGAATATAGTAATTTTGATGTTAGCAATACTAGACTTTTGAGTTAATGAATTTTCTCTTCGTTGTAAATCACTGTACTCCTCTTTCTTTGTTATAAATCATTGTATCCTTGCTATGTAAGAATGTAACTTTATTTATTGCTTTCTGAGAGTGGCAGCAGACTTCGGAAAGAAACAACACTTTTAGGGCAAATAAGTTTTCTGGTTGACGGACCCTTATCAGAAAAGGGCCATAAAATGCTAATAGGCCTCCTGACCAGAAGATGATGTAAATCACCGAAGACCTGTGTATACAGATAGGTATGCAGAGAGAAAGCCTGGTCTCATAAGGGTCAGGGCTGCTGACCCTGCATGACTTTGTACTTTCTATTATTCTCTATGTACAGTTTAAGGTATATAAGGTGAAGGTGAAGTGGTTCAGTCATGTCCGACTCTTTGCCACCCCATGGACTGTAACCTACTATGCTTCTCCGTCCATGGGATTCTCCAGGCAAGAATACTGGAGTGGATTGCCATTTCCTTCTCCAGGGGATCTTCCCGACCCAGGGATCGAACCTGGGTCTCCCGCATTGGAGGCAGACACTTTAACCTCTGAGCCACCAGGGAAGCCCCTGTGATATATAAGCCCCCTGGAAAAATAAAATTTGGGGCCTCGCCTCATCATTGCTTGGCTCCCCTGTGTCAATTCTCTCTCTCTTTCTCTCTCTCTCTCTTACTCTCTTTTTTAGGCTGATCCCTTGGAGTGCAGGGGCTCTCTGTGTTCACTTTTCTGCCCAGGCTTCTAAGACACACGCAAGAGGGAGCCCAAGGCGGGGCACCCTCCGCTATTCAAGCAGGCACCTGTGGCCTACGTGAACAGTGTAAGTCCCTTGTCTTGGGACTTTATTGGCTTTCTGCTTAGACCAGGGTACATCGGCCTCTTTCTCTCCTCTATTTTCTAAACTGAAACATTCTTCCTTTTTCTCTCTTTATATCTCTAAATAAATCCTTATCTCCTTCTATATCTCTAAATAAATAAATCTCTCATTGCCTATGCCATCCACACTTCAGATACCCTGGATCCAACCGGGGCTGGTCCCTGGTAGATGACAGAGGATGAGTTGGCTGTATTGCATCACTGACTCGATTGGAAGTGAGTCTGAGTGAACTCTGGGATTTGATGATGGACAGGGAGGCCTGGCATGCTGCGATTCATGGGGTCACAAAGAGTCGGACATGACTGAGTGACTGAACTGAACTGAACATCCTTTGGATGATTGTTCAGCACTAGTTGTGATTTTGGTGTTATCACAGGAGAAGATGAGTGCATGTCCTTCTACTCCATCTTGCTGTTAAAAGATACTCTCAAGTACAGCTGCATGCTTAAAAGATGGACTAATGTGCATCTTGCCCTGATGCTTGGGTGGGAGGGAAGTACCGAGGAGGGATGAAGATTCGAATGTGGGCTCTGGAAATGGGGGCATTCATCTGGCCCTAACATCGACCTAGTATCCAGCTTTCCCCTGGTGCAACAGCAGTTTCCTGGCATGCAATTGTGTAGGAACTGTAGTTGATGTTGTACGGATCAGAAAGAAAAATAAGAAGGTTACTAAAATGATCCATGTGAGCTAATCATGATGACCACAGTGCTTTTAAAGTATTCAAATTCTTTGGTACTCTTCCCTTCAGGAGGTGAAGCTTAGTTCACCTTCCCAAGTGTGGGACAGATTTAGTGTCTTATGTTTAATAAGTAACATGGTGGAAGTGACAGTTTGATTTCTGAGATTAGGTTTCAAAAGAAATTGTGCCTTCCAGTCTCTGGATGAGTGCCAGGTAAGATGTGAAAGGGACATAGAAGCCCTGCAGTAAGAAACTGTGGCTTCTCCTAAAATTCATGTAAATAAGCAATTTTGAAAGTAAGTTCTCCAGCCCCAGTCAAACCTTCAGATTTCTGCAATCCTGGCTGACATCTTGACAGCAACCACATGAGACCCAGAGCCAGAATCACGAAACTAGGTCACTCCTAGGTTTCTGATCCACCAAAAAAGTGCGGTAATGAATGTTTATTGGATCTTTAGGGTAAATCATTATGTTATAATAGGTAACCAATATGGATAGAAATCTGGGACCAGCTCAGGTACTTGTTGAGAGCAAAAGGAATACGGCATGAGTAGAGGGAGAATGCAGTCATAAATAGCAGTTACAATAATGTGACCAAATACAGAAAAGAAGAATGTTATAGTTAAGAGCATTTTCTTCCCTATTTGATATACTTATGTATATATTAACCAAATATTCTTGTTTTCTTCTTCTCTCACATTTCAGTACCATCTGAAATGTAATGTTTAATAATATTTAAACTTGTAGTCAAGATTTATGTAACAGGAATTTAAATAGTTAAAGAATAAACAGTACCCAAACCCTAAAAATGATCTTTGCCATCTTTTGGGGGCAAAGAGTTAGCATGTTTCATTTGTATGTGGAATAACTGCCTCATGTTAGGTGGGAGCATGATTTTGCTATTGTCTTTATTTCACAATTAGTATAGTTATGTTTTGAAGAGGTGTGTATGGATATTGAGCTGTCAAGGTGTGTACTGTGGTGGCTTTGTAATATACAGTAACCAGCCTACAGATACTCAACCTTCCTCTGGAATTTCCTTTGACTTTTCTGGTGGTGGGCTGGGCATACACTTTGCTCTGTCATAAAGGACACCAGCTTTTCCTGCAAGATACTTACATTATCAAGGTTGAAGACAGCAGGAGCAGACCTGGATACCCTTTCATCCTTGTGAAGTCTCTCAGGCTTACTAATTTCATATATCTGTTGCCTTCCTGTCTACTGACAAAAGACTTCAAGTTATATGTCAGATGCAAAGACAACAGCTTTAGAGAAACTGTTTAACCAGTTATCTCAACTGAGTAAGATCTAATTCCAGGAATAGATCTCTGTCTTTCACACACATACACACACACACACACACACATACACACACACACACATACTTCCTGACCTTCACACTCACACTCCCCTAGTGTATTGTCTCTGATTGAATTCTGACAGTGGTGTTAAATAGAGAAGTGGTGAGAATTGGCTGGGTTTATAATATAGTTTGAAAGTAGAACCAACTGTCCTTACCAGGGGTTTTGATCTGGGGATTGAAAGAACATGATAAATCAAGGATTACCCTTATGTTCTTGATCTAAGCTACTAGATGAAATTGGAAAGACTGGGAATAAGGGGAGGAGACACTATGTCAGAAGTCCTACTTTAAAAACTTTAAGTTTGAGATTAGAAATTCAAGTGAGAAAGTGTTAAGCAAGTAAATGAATAAATAAGTGTATCCCAGGAAAGCAGTCCAAACTGGAGACAAAGACTTAGGAGTCATAATTATGTACATGATATTTAAAACAATGGAGGTAGATTCATTTTCTTAGGGAGATAGTGGAAATCAAGAATAGAAGAGAGATAAGAAAAGAGGTCTCCAACATTTAGAGGTAAATCAGAACTGGTTACAATAAGGGAGATTGGAAAAGAGCCATCAGTAAGTAGAAGGAAATGTGAGTGTGACATAATAGCCAACACCAAAAAGTGCTTCAAAAAAAAGAGTTAAAAATGCACCTTAGAGTTGCTGGTGTCTTTAGAATCTTGGGAGGCATTCTGGAAAAGCCCACAGCTTCTTTACTTCTGTAGTTCAATTATCTGGAATCAGGAGTGTATCCAGAACCTGCATATTCCTCAATTTCCTTTCCTTCTAATAACATTCACGACTACCACTGTAATCTCATTATGCTGTTTATCTCTGTTTTCTAGAAGCCCAGAATTCCCAGATCATTCTCATCTCATCCCTGAAATCTCATCTAAGACTTAAGACTTCCCTGCGATTCTCATCAAACTTGAACATCAACTCTTTTTACTCAACAACTCCTGAAACATTCCTACCATGCCCTTCAGAATTCAGTCACTCACCAGCAAAATTTCCCATTTCTTCAACATCATCTTTAAATATGCTCTCCTTGCTCAACTAAAACTTGGCTGGATTTCCCCTGAGGTTTCTGCTTCCCCTTCAGTGGTAGCATTTTATCTCTCACATTCCACATACCATAGGGTATGAATATGTGATACTTTGTCACTTCCAAAGTGAAATTGCCACTGTGAATGGCATATTAGACTATGCCACTTGCAGTCATTTATTAACACTTCATCCCACTCATTTACTTTAAAAAAAATTTATTTATTTTAATTGGAGGTTAATTACTTTACAATATTATGTTGGTTTTGCCATACATCAACATGAATCCGCCACATGTATACACGTGTTCCCCATCCTGAGCCCCCCTCCCTCCTTCCTACCTGTACCATCCCTCTGGGTCATCTCAGTGCACCAGCCCCAAGCATCCAGTATCATGCATCTAACCTGGACTGGCTGTTTGTTTCATATATGATATTATACATGTTTCAATGCCATTCTTCCAAATCATCCCACCTTCACTCTCTCCCACAGAGTCCAAAAGACTGTTCTATACATCCGTGTCTCTTTCGCTGTCTTGCATACAGGGTTATCATTACCATCTTTCTAAATTCCATATATATGTGTTAGTATACTGTATTGGTGTTTTTCTTTCTGGCTTGCTTCACTCTGTATAATAGGCTCCAGTTTCATCCACCTCATTAGAATGGATTCAAATGAATTCTTTTTAATGGTTGAGTAATGCTCCATTGTGTATATGTACCACAGCTTTCTTATCCATTCATCTGCTGATGGACATCTAGGTTCCTTCCATATCCTGGCTATTATAAACACCACTCATTTACTTTTAAATTTTAGCTCTTTCCAAAACCACTCCTATCAGTTTTGGGGGATGCCATTTTTCATAAAGGTAATTCTCCCAAGATTCTGGAATGTCAGTTGCTGAATTACCATACTTCAATAATCCTGTACCCCGCCCCAATATCCTAGTAATCCACTCTCACAGTTATATCTTATTATTACCAATAACTTCAAATTCTCCATTAACTAAATTTCAAAGACCTTTCAGTTCTAGTTCACCCTCTAAGTTACTCCACATCCAACTGTCTTTTAATTCATAGTTTCTATATCCACTGATCTCAAAACTGTTTCACTGTCCCTTTGCCCATCATGACTTCACTATTGCCCTTACAGTTTAAATTCCATAGCTCATCATTAAACACCAGCTTTTGCATAGATTCTCATCTCTTCAGCACCTCTCTGTATTTGTCACTTGTTGTTGTTCAGTTTCAAAGTTGTGTCCAACTCTTTGCAACCTGATGGACTATGGCACACCAGGCTTCTCTGCCTTTCATTATCTTCTAGATTATTTATCTCCTGGAGTATTTATCACACTAGGTAGTGAAATCCTGGCCTTTGTGAAATACAGTCTTCCATCTATCTTGTATCTGTTCCCCAATATATTCCCCAATGGTCAAAGAAAATCATAAACATGATTGTTATGGACTGAATGTTTGTATCTCCTCAAATTCATATGTTAAAACTGAATCTCCAATGTGATTGTATTTGGGGGTTGGGCCTTTGGAAGGTGGTTAGGTCATGAGGGTGAAACCATCATAAATATGATGAGTTTTCTTATAGAAGATGCCCTTCCCCTATGTGAGGACAGGGTAAAAAGATGGTCACCGGTGAACCAGAAAGTGGGCCCTCATTAAACACCCAATCTGCCTGTGTCTTGATCATAGACTACTCAGGCTTCAACACTGAAATAAATTTCTGTGGTTTGTAAGATCTAGTTTATGGTATTTTGTTATGGAAACTCGAGTTGACTAAGAAAACAATGCTAATTGAACTTTAAATTTATAACTACTAATTTCAAATAAATGCTTAGTATGGCTCTGCTATCTTAATATATATTTCTAGTTCTTTTATTCTTGTACACTTCTACATAACAATTGTGTGTTATACTCTTAAGCCTTCAGTATCTTCCTTCTCTTAAATTTCATCTGATAGCCTTGTTCATATTTCACTCAGAAAGGAAGTAAAAAGAAAGAAAAATTCCAAGTGCACTCAACATCACAGCTAACTACATGCCTGCATTCGTGCCCATTTTTATGCCTTCCTGCTTGTTATTATGGATTAATTTACCAATCTGGTTGGGACTAGACCCTTCACCTATACACTATGTCTCATATCTTTTCACTGACCCCAAGATATATTAATTCCCTCTTCTCTCTTGAACTATCAATTTTTCCATCTCTGTTTAATCATAATCTTAATTTTCACAGACTGTCATATCTCCTACCTGGAATAAAGCTTTTTATGACCCTAATCTCTCTTCCAGTGACTTCTCCATTTCTCTGTTCACATCTATAGCAAACATTTAAAAATATTTGTCTATATTTGTTATCTCTAATTCCTCTTCTTCTATTCTCACTTGCATTCACACAATTTAGGTATTTCCCTCTCTCTTACCTATTGAATCTACTCTCATCAAAGTTGCCATTCATGTCTTTGATGTTCTGATGTCCAGTGGTTAATTTATAGTCCACACCTTACTGGGTCTGTCAGCTGCCTTATATGTAGTCTTCTTCTTAAACTCTATTACTTAGCTTCTAGAATGCCGCACTTAAATCTTTGTCTTTGGCCTGCCTTACTGACTGCCCCTTCTTAGTTATTTTGCTTGTTTGTTTGGTTGATTGTTTTATTGGTTCTTCCTCATTGTTCTGATGTCTAAACTTTGGAATGCCTCAAGACTCAGATTCCTGGTCAGGATATTAAGATACTGCATGGCATCTGGACCCATCACTTCAGGGCAAATAGATGGGGAAACAATGGAAACAGTGACAGACTTTATTTTCTTGGACTCCAAAATCCCTGTGGATGGTGACTGTAGCCATGAAATTAAAAGACAGTTGCTGCTTGGAAAAAGTGAAAGTGAAAGTTACTCAGTCATATCCGACTCTTTGAGACCCCGTGGACTATACAGTCCATTGAATTCTTTAGGCTAGAATACTGGAGTGGGTATCCTGTCCCTTCTCCAGGGGATCTTTCCAACCCAAAGATCAAACCCAGGTGTCCCATATTGCAGGTGATTCTTTACCAGCTGAGCCATGAGGGGAGCCCTTGGAAGAAAAGGCTATGGCAAACCTAGACAGCATACTAAAAAACAGAGACATCACTTTGCCAACAAAGGTCCATATAGTCAAAGCTATGGTTTTTCCAGTAGTCATGTATGGATGTGAGAGTTGAAACATTAAGAAGGCTGAGCACTGAAAAATTGATGCTTTTGAATTATGGTATAAGAGAGGACTCTTGAGAGTCTTCTTGGATGAGTCCCTTGGATGCAAAGAGATCAAATCAGTCAATCATAAAGGAAATCAATTCCAAATATTCATTGGAAAGACTGATGCCAAAGCTGAAGATCCATTACTTCGGCCACCTGATGCGAAGGCTGACATTAGAAAAGACACTGATGCTGGGAAAGATTGAACGCAGGAGGAGAAGGGGACGACAGAGGATGAGATGGTTTGATGGCATCACCAACTCATGGACATGAGTTTAAGCAAGCTTTGGTATATGGTGAAAGACAAGGAAGCCTGGTGTGCTGCAGTCCATGGGGTCAAAAAGATTCGGACATGACTGATTGATTGAATGACAGCAAGGATACGTAGTAAAAATTGACCTTAGCTTTTGTTCTCAACAGAGCTGTGATGTTTGTGACTAGAATCTTACCACTTGAGAAGTGTAGCATTCAGAGTATCAGATAATTTAATTGGATTCCTCTTAGCTTCCTCACTCCATGGTTGCCATCCCCACCATCATCATTATCAGCATTATTATTATATTATCTAGGATTTGTTTTCCCCCTTTTGGCCTTGCAGCACAATGTGAAGATCCTGACCAGGGATCAAACTTATGCCCCCTGCCCCCACAGAGCCATTGTTTCAATTTCTACTTTAAAAAAACTTGCACTTTATTTGGAGTAAGGTGGATTTTTTTTGTTTTTTTTTAACATAAGTATGTGGTGTCATCAGAGTGCCAGCAGTGTTTGGTTTCCATGAATGAACCTTGAGGATGAACGTTTCTAAACTTCCCTGTAAGTGCATTATGTAAAAGTCTGGACCTGCTCAAAAGCCTGTTCATCTCAAAGTACTCAGTATACTGAGATCCTTTCTTTACCCTTCCTATCTGCCTCAGCAGCACTTTAAATTGTTTATTAGAGCAGTTATTTACTCAGAATGTTAATGGAGAGGACTAGCATACTCAGCTGTTAAATTACAATGACAATTTAGAAATTTCGTGCCACCTTAATCTTGGAGCTTGGTCTGCTAATAAAGGAAACAGAGTCAAGGTGATTTTCAGATCATTTTAACAGGATAACTAATATAAAGGGATGAGAATTTCTATCCTGGACTGCTTTTCATTTCAAAGTTGATGAGGACACTGCTCTGTTGCACAAAAGACAGAAAATTTATAAGGGTATGCAAGGCAGATTACGGTGTGACCTGGCTGTTAAATTTTTCATTTGTACCATAAACAAAGAATGAGAAACATTTACTACCCATTTCAAAGATAACTATACATGGAAAGAAACTGTGGAGTGGGAGCAGGCACAATTAAGTTTCAATCTTTAAAATGTCATTGCATTTTAGAGATTTCTGTATATGGCTTTTGCTCTGAATTTTTTATTTTCTTATTAAAATTTATAAAACTCCTACCTCCTTTGATGAACAAGTCACTGAAGAGTAGCAAGCAAGGTATCATAGCTTCCAATTGTATCATAGATCCTGGACTAAATGTCATCCCAGCATTTCAGTGTAGCAGTTATTAGCATGAGTTGATGTTCTTATCTTTATAATCTGCTTACACTACAATACAAAGCCCTGATAAAAATCTGTATGCCTGCATAAGATGAATTATTATCCTGGGTATTGGCAGAAAGTTCAATTTGGAAATGCAAAATAAACTGTCTGAAATTTTAGTGACCATGTACTATTAGTATAGTGGATTAGTATAATGGTTCCAAATATTTTGTCCTGTGCTCAGAAGATGAGGAGGGAGATTTAACATAAACTTTCTGTTAGGGACATCAAGGGACATTTAGAAGACTGAATGTTTATCTCCTTTGATGTGAATCAATTGGATCCAACCATGCCCTAGCGTTCAACTCAGGTCAGCAGTTAGTAATCCCTTCTTATTTAGGTAATATTGATCACAATGTTTCCATTTTTGCCCTCCTTTACTTCTCATATAAGGGTCCTCTATTTTCTAAGTATTGTTTTTATTTATTTATTTGTGTGCATGTGTATGTATATATATATGTGATCTATGTATATACATGGGTGTGCATATACATATACATATATCATAGTTAACTCTTTCAACTACTTTCAAAGTATATTATTATTCAAGAAAGAGGTATGTCATTAATATATAGGAAGCATTTTAGTTAAACTGATAGAAGGATTATTTTTTTCAGACTTAAAATTGACTTTTTCATATTTACAGTAACTCTTTAGCATAAGATAATAAATATTTGTGCACATTCAAAGATGCTAAAGTAATCATGTGTGATAAATATTAGTCATTGGGGACTTAACAAATGTACTCAGGGTCCTTTGAGACTCTATTGTTCCATTTTTATTGGTGTGAATTAGACATGAAGTTGTAAGCAAGACTATGATGCATTGATATAAGGAAGGCATTGTAAGTAGATAGCTCACAGCAATGTTTTATTTTGCCAACATATTTTAACATTATTTGATTTGCCAACACTTAAAGATTGAGAGTTTCTCACAGAAATTTTGGATTTTCTGCTTTGTTTTGAAATGTTGGGGATCTGGGGACACTTGATCTATATTCAGTGGTAAGCTAGTAGATGTTTAACATCTTGCTCTCTCTGAGGAAATTATAATTTGTATCATTTACAGATTTCTGTGATATAAATACTTCTACCATGGTTGATTTCAAGCTATCAATGTGACATTACTCAAGTGGAGTTGAGAAGAGATGCATGCAATCTGTTCTTGCAAACCAGTGTGAGCCAGCTCACACATTTATATTTCTTCTCAGCACAACTGGCTAAAGCTGCTAGTTGACCCCTTTAGATGAGGCACAGTCTCTTTAGTTCTTCCTTCTGGCAACTGTGTTGCTTATTTAGGTGACCTGCTAATTCAGAGGGGTTATGTTTGTATCTGTGACCTCTGGCAGAAGAAATAATTATGTTGAGAATTAAGGCCTGGGACCGTGGAAAATGAGAGAAGCTCAAAGTTATTTAAGGAGGCATCATGTAGTTCAGGCTTTTGGTTGGAAAGAGCTGACAATTATGAGAATACGATAAATCAGACAGGAGAAGTAGATTAAAAGCATTGTGCTGATCAATATCTGTGCATTTGTAGCTCCAGTCATTTTCTGGGGAGTGTGGCCTCTACAGAAACTAGTACACAAAAAAGTTAGAGCAGTGATGGTAGCACTCCTAGGATTACAATGTTGGATCATTAGAAGTAAGTTGGATTGGGAGGCAGCCTCCTGGGCTGTCTATGTAGGCTGGTGGCCTGAGAAAAATCTAGTGATTTGGGCCTCATGACTGATCGGGGCCTCTGGGAGGGCCAGATAGCTGCCTAATCTTTAAGACTTAACATACCTACTCTGGTCCTCAGTATACTCTACTGAATCTGCTTTCATGAACCAGAGCAGAGCCTGCTCAGAAATGCCACATATGATTTTGAGGATTGCACACTGCACAATTCGGGGAGTACATTTTCCACAGAGCATGATTTGGATGATCCCTCCTTCTTAACTGTTCAGTACATTAGCCTGTGCTCCATACTTGTGTGGAAATAAATGAAGACCAACCAAATAACAACAGTAAAAGGCTATTCATTCAGGTCTTGCTATAGAAAGAGGATTAGCCATTGTCACTTGCATTTTAGCAAAGACTCAAAGACAAGTAGAAAAGTGGGAAAACTTTATAGTGGGAAAAAGGGAAAGCTTCCGGTATGCCCTGATTGGAAGATGTTTTCAGAAAGCCATACTGCTGCTGCTGCTACTGCTGCTAAGTCGTGTCAGTCGTGTCCGACTCTGTGCAACCCCATAGATGGCAGCCCACCAGGCTCCCCCGTCCTTGGGATTCTCCAGGCAAGAACAATGGAGTGGGTTGCCATTTCCATCTCCAATGCATGAAAGTGAAAAGTGAAAGTGTAGTCGCTCAGTCGTGTCCAACTCCTAGTAACCCCATGGACTGCAGCCTACCAGGCTCCTCCGTCCATGCGATTTCCCAGGCAAGAGTACTGGAGTGGGGTGCCATTGCCTTCTCAGGAAGCCATAGGCAGGCTAACTAGAAGCAGAGTATCTTATGCGGTATATATTTGACTTTCTCTGACTGGTCCTAAATATGAAGTGGGAATAGAAATCAGAGAAGCTGTCAGTTATTAGTCAAGTTCTTGTCATTTTGAGACAATTGTTACAGAAGTTATTGTTTGCCTTTTTGGATTGTTGTTAGAGCAATCTGGTCTCCTGCAAGACTGACTTACAACAGGCTGGCTTCCTAGGCTGATTATTGTATATAAAGGAGTAGGTTTCCTGGGCAGGTTGCTGTAGGTTGTGGGTCAGAGTTCTGTTTTTACATATGGTTTGGCTGTTGTCTGTATATTCAGTCTCCCACCTAGTGGTCCAGACTGGCTTTCTTATTGACTGCCTTTTCTCTGCCAAGCATTACTATTTCTGAGGGTAGTTTCACAATGAGTCTGTCAATATCAGGTTTTCCAACAGTTAAAATAAGTTTTACAGAGGCATGTTTTAGGCGATATGATACTGTAATTTATTATAAAAAACATGATAGATTTTCATTGACTGTTTCTAGCACATAGCTCTTAAACCCTAGGAATTAGGTATTGAGAGCCATAACGGTGTCTTCTACTATGTAAACGAGATGACTTTTGGAAAGTATCTAAAGATGAGGGCTAGTTGCCCTCTGGTTGCCAGGGAAACCAACCATGTGACTAGAAAGTTAGGACCTTCAGTCTCACTCCTCAACCTTCAGGCAACGGGGAGGCGCTGAAGATTAAATTCAACTGCCAAAGGACAGTGGTGTCTATGTAATGAATCCTACAGAAAAACCCAAAAGGATGGGGTTTGCTTGCTCTGGGTTGGTGAACATGTGGAGATGCAGGACGAGTCGTGGTTTCACAGAGCGTGGAATCTGCTCATCCTTTCCCATATACCTTGCTCTATGCATTTCTTCCATCTCGCTATTTCTGAGTTGCATTCATTTTAAAATTAGTGGCTAAATTGATAAGTAAAATGCTTCTATGAGTCCTGTGAGCTGCTCTAGCAAATTAATTGAACCCAAGAAGGGGACTGTTGAAATCTCTGGTCTATATCCTGTCAGTCAGAGGCAACAACCTGGACTTGTGATTGGCATCTGAAGTCGGGGGAGAGCAATCTTGCAGTACTGAGGCCTCAAACTGTGGGACCTGATGCAGTCTCCAGGTTGAGTGTCAAAGTTGAGCTGAATTGTAGGACACACCACTGGCATCAGAGAATTGCTTGATGACATGAACAAAGACTACATACATTGTAATTGGGTAGCAGAATCACAGTGGTGGGAATAGGAGATGGGTGGAGATGGAGTAGAATGGTCCATATTACACAGCTTCAAATGGAAGTAGGAATAAACTAAAGAGAAACACTGGACTCTCTGACAGATCAGGGCCAAGAGACCTGGAACTTTTTAGTACTGACTCTGTTGTATTTGGGGGGCTTCCCCAGTAGCTCAGTAGTAAAGAATCTGCCTGCAGTGCAGGAGCTACTGGAGACACAGGTTTGGTACCTGGGTCAGGAGGATCCCCTGGAGAAGAGCATGGCAACCCACTCCATTATTCTTGCCTGGAGAATCCCAAGGACAGAAGAGCCTGGGGGGGGGCTATAGTCCATGGGGTTGCAAAGAGTCAAACATGACTGAAACGACTTAGCACGTACTGTTGTATTTGAAGGATGCCAGCATTTTAACTTAGACTTAGGGGAGGAGGGGGTTTCCATATACAATGATAACTAATCTAAGTTGCCCATGCTGAAATATCCAAACCAAGTGAAAGGGTTAAATATATCTAGTGTACTTAACTTCTACGGGTGGAAAAATTAAAGCCAAAGAGGTTGTTATAAAATACAGATAAAATACAGATAGCTTATATGAAAATAGACTATATTAAAGCTTCTGCTAGTTATTCTTTTCTGTAGGTGACCTGCCCTCATGGATCAATTCTTTTTTTGGGTTTGACTTTCTCTTCAGTGATTATCCTCTTAATGGATCACAGCCTTGTCATGGCAAAGGGGCTTGCATAACTCAATGAAGGTATGAACAATGCTATGCAGGGCCAGCCAAGAATGTCAGGTCACAGAAAAGAGTTTGACAAAATGTAGTGCACTGGAGGAGGGATAGCAAAACATTCTAATATTCTTGCCACAAGAACTGCATGAACAATATGAAAAGGCAAAAAGATAGGATACCAGAACATGAGCCATCAGGTCAGGAGTCTGATATGCTACTGGGGAAGAGAATAAGGCAATTACTAATAGCTCAAGAAAGAATGAAGTGCCTGGGCCAAATTAGAAATGATGCTCAGTTGTGAATGTTTCTGGGGGTGAAAGTAAAGTCCTATGCTATAAAGAACAATAGTGCATCAGAATGTGGAATGTTAGGTCCATGAATCAAGATAAAGTGGTCAAGCAGAAGATTCCGTGTGGGTTTTATCAGTGGCTCAGTGGTAAAGCATCCATCTGTAATGAAGGGGACATGGGAGACTCACAGGTTCGAACTTTGGGTTGGGAAGATCCCATGGAGAAGGAAATGGCAACCCACATAGTATTCTTGCCTGGAAACTCCCATGGACAAAGGAGCTTGGTGGGTAACAGTTCATGGGGTCAAAAAGAGTCAGAAACAACTGAGCACACATGCAAGCAGGAGATAAAAAGATTGAACATCTATGTCTTAGGAATCAGTGAACAAAAATGGACGGGAATTGTTGCATGTAATTAGGATGATCATTATATCTACTACTGTAGGCAAGAATCCCTTAGAAGAAATGGAGCAGCCCTCATAGTCAACAAAAGAGTCTGTAATGCAGTACTTGGGTGCAGTCTCAAAACTGACAAGATGGTCTACGTTCATTTCCAAGGCAAACCATTCAACATCACAGTAATCTAAGTCTATGGCCCAACCACTAACGCCAAAGAAGCTGAATGATTCTATGAAGACCTACAAGAGCTTCTAGAACTAACATGAAAAAAAGATATCCTTTTCATCACAGGGGATTGAAGTGTAAAAGGAGAAGTCAAGAGATACCTGGGATAAAGGGCTAGTTGGACCTTGGAGTAAAAAATGAAGCAGGGAGAAGGCTGAGTTTGGTCAAGAGAACTCACTGGTCAGAGAAGACACCCACTTCCAACAACACAAAAACAACTCTACACATGGACAATCGCCAGATGGTAAATAGTGAAATCAGATTGATTATATTCTTTGCAACTGAAGATGGAGAAGCTCTACACAGTCAGCAAAAACAAGACCTGGAGTGAGCTGTGGCTAATAATCATGAAGCCTTATTGCAAAATTCAGGCTTAAATTGAAAAAAGTAGGGAAAACCACTAGGCCATTTAGATATGACATAAATCAAATTCTTCATGATTATACAATGACAAATAGAGTCAAGGAAGTGACAAATAGATTCAAGGGATTTGATCTGTTAGGCAGAATGACTGAAAAACTACGGAAGGAGGTTAGTAGCATTGTACAGTAGGTGTTAATCAAAATCATCACAGAGGAAAAGAAATGCAAAAAATCAAAGTGATTATCTGAGGAAGACCTTACAAATAGCTGAGAAAAGAAGAGAAGTGAAAGTTAAGGGAAAAAGCAAAAGATAGACCCAACTGAATGCAGAGTTTCCGAGAATAACAAGATAAGAAGACCTCCTTAATGAACAATGCAGAAATAGAGGAAAACATTAGAATGGGAAAGACTAGAGATCTATTCAAGAAAACTGGAGATGCTTGGGGCTGGTGCACTGAGACGACTCAGAGGGATGGTACGGGGAGGGAGCAGGGAGGGGGGTCCAGGATGGGGAACACGTGTATACCTGTGGCAGATTCATGTTGATGTATGGCAAAACCAATACAATATTGTAAAGTAATTAACCTCCAATTAAAATAAATAAATTTATATTAAAAAAAAATAACGACAACAAAAAAAAACTGGAGATAACCAGGGAATGTTTCATGCAAGGATGGGCACCATATAGGGCAGAAACAATAAGGACCTAACAGAAGCAGAAGAGATTAAGAAGAGATAGCAAGAATACACAGAAGAACTGTACAAAAAAGGTCTTAATGACCTGGATAATGACAATGGTTTATTGTCACTCACCTAGAGCTAGACATCCTGGACCGTGAAATCAGTTCAATTCAGTCACTCAGTCATGTCCGAATCTCTGCAACCGCATGGGCTGCAGCAGTGTGAAGTCAAGTGGGCCTTAGAAAACATTACTATGAACAAAACTAGTGGAGGTGATGGAATTTCAGTTGAGCTATTTAGAATCCTGAAAATGCTGTGCTCAACATGTCAGCAAATTTGAAAAACATAGCAGTTGCCACAGGACTGAAAAAGATCAGTTCTCATTACAGTCTCAAAGAAGGGCTATGCCAAAGAATGTTCAAACTACTGTACAATTGTGCTCATTTCTCATACTAGCAAGGTTTTGCTCAAAATACTTCAAGCTAGGCTTCAGCAGTATGTGAATTTAGAACTTCCAGATGTACAAGCTGGGTTTAGAAAAGGCAGAGAGGGAGGTTCAGGATGGGGAACACGTGTAACACGTGGTAGATTCATGTTGATGTATGGCAAAACCAATACAATATTGTAAAGTATTAAAATAAACAAATTTATATTAAAAAAATTAAAAAAAGAAAAGGCAGTGGAACCAAATTGCCATCACTGGATGAATCATAGAGAAAGCAAGGGAAGTCCAGAAAAACATCTACTTCTGCTTCATTGACTATGCAAAAGCCTTTGACCATGTGTATCACAAAAAACTGTGGAAAATTCTTAAAGAGATGAGAATATCAAACCACCTTACCTACCTCCTGAAACTTGTATACAGGTCAAGAAACAACAGTTCGAATCGAACATGGCAAAATGGACTGGTTCAAAACTGGGAAAAGAGTATGACAGTATTGTCACTCTGCTTATTCAAATTATATGCAGGGTACATCATGCGGAATGTCAGGCTTGATGAATCACAAGGTGGAGTCAAGACTGCTGGGAGAAATCTCAACAACCTCAGCTATGCAGATAGGTGATACCACTCCAATGGCAGAAAGTTAAGAGGAATTAAAGAACCTCTTGATGAGGGCAAAAGATAAGAGTGAAAATGCTGGCTTAAAACTCAACATTCAAAAAACTAAGATCATGGTGTCTGAGCCCATCACTTCATGGCAAGCAGAAGGGGGAAATGTGGGAATAAGACAGATTTTATTTTCATGGGTTCCAAAATCACTGGGAATGGTGACTGCAGCCATAAAATTCAAAGATGCTTGCTCTTTGGAAGGAAAGCTACGACAAATTTAGATGTATAGTAAAAAGCAGAGACATAACTTTGCTGACATAAGTCCATATAATCAAATTTATGGTTTTTCCACTCATGGATATAAGAGTTGGGCCATAAAGAAGGCTGAGTGACAAAGAATTGATGCTTTTGAATTGTGGTGTTGGAGAAGACTTGGAGAGTCCCTTGGACAGTATAGAGATCAAACCAGCTAATCCTAAAGAAAATCAACCCTGAATAGTCATTGGAAGGACTGATGCTGAAGCTGAAACTCCAATACTTTGGCCACCTGATGCAAAGAGCTGACTCACTGGAAAAGACCCCAAAGCTGAGAAAGGTGGAAGGCAAAAGGACAAGGGGCTGGCAGAGAATGAGATGGTTAGATAGCATCACAGACTCAATGTATATGACTTTGAGTAAATTCCTGGAGATAGGGAAGGACGGGAGAGCCTGATATGCTGCAGTCCATGGGGTCGCAAAGAATCAGACATGACTTAGTGACTAATAAGCAACAACATCTCTGCAATGAGAGCAGGGGCTGTGCTCTGCATGTTTTGCAATTACTCATAGAGCAGCTTTGATGCCTTCAACATATTGCTAGCTGGTTAAGTTGTGCAGCTTTTTAAAAGAGAAAAAGTTCTCCAAGATAAGGCAAAGCAGCAGGCTATGTTATGTGCATAGCCAACTGAAGCAGCTATTTTAGAGAAGGCTGTGACCTGTGGTTAGCCAAGCTTATGTGTCCTTGGTCAATAGATTCACCTCTTGTCCCCATCGAGAGGTAACACTACCACTTATTTTCCATATAAACTTGATAAATGGTATGTGAACAGTTGAGCTTCAAAATTCCTTTGGTTAAAAATTGAAACTTTGCTCTTAAAAGTTTGAATTTTCCTGGATTTCTATTTTTCATTCTATTTCCACTTTTCTACTCTTTCTTCCTTCAATACTGTTTTTCTCCATCCGATGACATTGAAATTTACCATGATTTTCTACTTCCTTTCAATAAAGTTCCAACTTTTAAAGATATTTTCTTATCAATTAGAATCAAAGAAATAAAAGTGAAGATAAAAAATTCCTCTCATTTTGCCTTATCTTAACATGCAATATGAAGACTTTCCCTCATTTTATCCTTTCTTTTTCTTCCCATATCTCTCTTTTTCTTCATGTCTTTTACTCATTCTCTTTAGCTTGTGTTTGTGCCCTTTAACTTAGCTGTGCTGTGATATTGCTTAGCATGATGGCAGTTCAGAGGTCAAGGACACATTATTGAATCTGCTCTGTACTGCATTCATGCCACACCATGTCCAACGGTGTTTTCTGGTTTGACAATGATGTCACCAGAAAACACTTTCTTCCCCAGATAACATATTGAACTTTTCAACTCCAACTACCCAAGCTAGATCCTTAGCTTTAAAACAAAAACTGTTTTGCATTATTTGTCGTGATGTCTGTTCAACTTCATTAAAACGTGTAGAAAAGCATGGAGGCATTACTGCTTTGTCCTAAGATTGTGACAGTACTGGGCGTGTTAGTTGCTCAGTTGTGTCCAACTCTTTGTGACCTCGTGGACTAGAGCCTGCCAGGCTTTCTATCCATGGAATTCTCCAGGCAAAATAATGGAGTGGGTTGCCATTCCCTTCACCAGGGGATCTTTCCAACCCAGGGATTGAATCCAGGTTTCCTGCATTGCAGGCAGACTCTTTTATCAACTGAGCCACCAGGAAAACTCTGATGATACTGGGAAGTTACTGGCATTTTGGTTTTTTTCACCTACTGTGTAATGTAAGGTCATTTGCTGATAAACGATGAATGCTTTGAGTTAATGCTTAAATGTTTAGATGTTTATGCTAATTGTCTTCAGAAAGGCAATTTTTTTTTTTTAATTTTTTGAGCACTCAGCTCAAAAGCGAGCAATAGGTGCTTTTATGAGAAGAAAAGATTGCTCTTTTCTCCTGGCAAACATTCCTCCTGCCAGGGTGGATAATGGCTTAGTGAATGCTGGGATGGCTGTGCTTCTGCCTGCACTTGCCCCTTTGAGCTGGCAGTGTTAGAGGATTCCCTCCACCATGAAGTGCACTGGTCACATGCTGCTTTCAACAATGCCTACTATGTCTATCAGGGTTTCACCACAGAAATAGAACTGATGGGACACAGATAATGTGAGACAGAGAGAGAGGTAAACAGACAGATTGACAAAGAGAAAAAGAGAGAACTTTATTGAAAGAATTGCCTTGCAGGATAATGAGGGGTGGCTAAGGGAAGTCCAAAATCCAAACAGCGGCCATCAGGACAGGTAGGCTGGAGTCTCAAGTTGAGCCTTCTGTCCATGGGATTTCTTCACCTGGGAAGACTGAATTCTGATTTTAAAGCCTTTCAATTGCTTATATCAGGCCCACCCAGATATCTAAGTTTTATTATTTAGACTAAAACTGATTATAGACTTAAATCACATCTACAAATACCTTCACAGCAACACTCAATGTTTAATTGGATAACTGTGACCATAGCTTAGCCATCCATGCATCCGTGCTCAGTCATGTCTGATTCTTTGTGACCCCATGGACTCCTCACCAAACTCCTCTGTCCATGGAGTTTTCCAGACAAGAATACTGGAGTGGGTTGCCATATCCTTCTCCAGATGATCTTGCCAACCCAGGGACTGGAGCCGCGTCTCCTGAGTTTCTTGCATTCGCAAGTAATATCTTTACCACGGAGCCATCTGGGAAGACCAACCTTAAAACTACCACAACTGCCAGAGTTACAGAGGCCCCTTTTCCAGAGATATCTCTCAGGATCTTCCTTGGGAAGGGGGGTGGGAGGGAGTCTATGCCCTCATTGAAAGAGCATCCACTGCCAGTGCATAACTGCTCTGGGGTTACCAAAGGTTTGTCTGTCCTCTTGCCTTGATATGGAGATGATTTGCAGTGTAGTTCATGCTCCAGCGTCCCCCACTGTGAATCAGACCTAAGTTAGACTTTACCTGAGGCCACATCCCATGTGCTATCGTACTTCCCTCCCCTGTCCACAGGTTTTTCATAAGGAACATCCACTCAGTAAATCACCTGCACCAGAATCCCTGTCTCAGGCTCTGCTTCTAGGGATCCTAATCTATGACAGTGCTTTATGCAATGAACACTATTCCATAGCACCAGCAGTTTGTGAGTGCTGCTGCTGCTGCTAAGTTTCTTCAGTCGTGTCCAACTCTGTGCGACCCCATAGATGGCAGCCAACCAGGCTCCCCTATCCCTGGGATTCTCCAGGCAAAAACACTGAGTGGGTTGCCATTTCCTTCTCCAATGCATGAAAGTGAAAAGTGAAAGTGAAGTTGCTCAGTCGTGTCCGACTCCTAGCAACCCCATGGACTGTAGCCTACCAGGCTCCTGGGCCCATGGGATTTTCCAGGCAAGAGTGCTGGAGTAGGATGCAATGCCTTCTCTGAGTCTGTGAGGGGGCCTCCCTTATTTTCCTTTGTAAAGCCTTCTGCCTCTTTCGCCTAATCTTGTTCTTCTAGAAATGCTTTTTTTTTTTTAAATCAGATTTACTCCATCAGTGCAATACTTTGGAGCTGGCAAAACTGTAGAGCGTCCATACGTAGTTCAAGGCTCAACTTGAGACTCCAGCCTATCTGTCTTGATGGCCGCTTTTTTGATTTTGGACTTCCCTAGCCACCCCTCATTATCCTGCAAGACAATTCTTTCAGTTAAGCTCTCTCGTTCTCTCTCTGTCAATCTGTCTGTTTACCTGTCTCTCTCTCTGTCTCACATTATCTGTGTCCCATCAGTTCTGAGCCCACAGTTCCAGTGGGCTCCAGGCACTAAAGGAAGTTTATAATATTTTTTTTACTCTCACCTTTATTTTATTTTTTGTTATTGCTCTTCCTCCCCACCCTCATGTCTGTTCCATTCCGATTTTCCTCTCTCCCATTCTCCTTCCTGTTCCAGTTTCTAATGCCTGGGGCCTGCTAGTGGCAGTCCGTGGGCATTACTCAGCCCAGCCAGGAGCCCACAAGGGTAAGAAAGCTGCTAACCTTTGTTCTTTCATTAATATAATATCAACTGCCCACAGAACTTGTTATCACAAGAGAGTCTACCTGGATTCTTCTGTGGCATTTGGCTTTTGATTTCTCCTTGTTCTTAGGTTATCCATTCCAAATTCTCCCTTGGTCTCCCCTACCACTGGTGTAGTACAGCCTAGTCTTCCGCACTGTCATCCCATTACCAGTAACCGTCACACTGCCCCCCCCCCCCCGGCCCCCCTGCCCCATTCAGCTCCTTAGACGTAGCATCTGAGGCTTTGAGGGGCAATTCCTGCTACTGCTTCTCTATTAGGGACCAAGATAGAAGATACCTGTTTATTCCCAGATTCCAGAGACATAAATCTTAAGGATGAGCCCTGAGCAGATGGAAATCTGAGCGACTGAACTGATAGCCTGTCTCTCTATCCTTGTTGGGTCATCCTCAAATGGATCACTCCCTGCACTGGGTCATCTGTCTTATGGTATTCTCAATAGCTTAACTTGTCCTGGTGGGGAGCCTTCCCACCACAGTTTTCAAGTAATTCTTTCTGAAAAGCCTCTGATTTGACCAGTCTTTGGACCTCTGCAGGGATAGCATCTGCTTTGCGGCTCTCTAAAATCAAGGAATTTGTCTTCATCTATATCTCTTATCTTGCAATCAGAACTAGAGTGGTTAAGAATTTTTTGAGTTCTCTACACTGATTTTCAGACTTTTTTTCTTTTTCTTGAAAGTGTTTATACTTACTGTCTACATACCATGATTATGGCTCTACTTTGGACTGCATTACCACCTCAAATGTCCCCCCTTTAAGAGTCCAGACTCTGCTTCCTTATTTTCTAACCATGGCCCCCCTGAGTTTTTTTTTTTTTTTCTAATTTATTTATTTTAACTGGAGGCTAATTACTTTACAATATTGTAGTGGTTTTTGCCATACATTGACTTGAATCAGCCATGGGTGTATATGTGTCCCCCACCCTGAAGCCCCCTCCCACCTCCCTCCCACCCCATCCCTCAGGGTTGTCCCAGTGCCCCGGCTTTGAGTGCCCTGTTTCATACATATATTCTCACTGCCTGGGTTTTGTTTCCCCTCGCTTTATTTCAACACCTATAAGTGCCCTGACCGTCCTGTCTCCTCCTTGTCCATATCTGCACCTGCTTTCTCTTTTCCTACTTCTGCCTGGTATCTTCAGCCAGTCACCTCAGTTGCTCTCTGGTTAACACTCTCGAAACCCCTCTCCTCTCTGTTGAGTGAAGACTGGAAAAAAAAACTCATTAAAGCAGAAATTGATTTTACCCTTAATGTCTTCTACAAGTAATGCTATATATCCTTGGACTGCCGTCTTTTTTTTTAATTTATTTTTTATTGAAGGATAATTTCTTTACAGAATTTTGCTATTTTCTGCCAAACCTCAACATGAATCAGCCATAGGTATACATATATCCCTTCCCTTCTGAAACTCCCTCCCATCTCCCTCCCTGTCCCACTCCTCTAAGTTGGTACAGAGCCCCTGTTTGAATTTCCTGAGCCATACAGCAAATACCCATTGGCTATCTATTTTTCATATGGTAATGTAGGTTTCCGTCTTACTCTTTCCATACATCTCACCTCTCCTCCCCTCTCCCCATGTCCACAGGTCTATTCTCTATGTCTGTTTTTCCATTATTTCCCTGTTTATAAATTCTTCAGTACCATTTTTCTAGATTTCATATATGTGTGTGAGAATATGGTATTTATCATTTTCTTTCTGACTCACTTCACTCTGTATAAAGAAGTTATGGTATATGTACACAATGAAATTTTACTCAGCCATAAAAAAGGAATGCATTTGAGTCAGTTCTAATGAGGTGGATAAACCTGGACTGTCTTCTTGCCTAATACAATCAATAGCTCTTCCAAAATCATAGATATTTGCTGTTGTTAACTTAAATTGTTGTATGAAGTTATGACAAATATTTTCTGAATAGGCACAAAGATAGAAGTCATAAGACATAGATTCTCTCAAATTCCTGCTTTCTCATCATTTATTTGTGCATTAATTTATACATTATTTGTTATATATTATTTATTATATTATGTATATACACATGAATAGTATACATATTATATGTGCATTATTACATATATAGTATATAGTACTTTATATCTAGTACACAATATGTGTTATTCCATCTTATATGTTATAACTAATACAATATAAATTTACATATTATATATTAGGTTAGTAAATTTGCATACATCCTAAAATGCCATTGCCTCCTATGCCAGAAACCATGCTTTGCATTCACAAAATCTTTTCATTTTCCTCTTCCTGAGCATCTAGGAAAGCAATGTAATTAAGGGTGGGCCTTGTGACTAGTTCTGCCCAGGGACCTATAAGCAGATGTGATTATTCATCTAAGGCCAAAATATAGAAAAGCAAAAAATGTGAGTTCTCTGCATTTCTTCTTTCTTTCTGTGACTCCCTGTATGATGCAGATGGTTTAAACTCTGTAGATGATTTAGACACTATAGCTGCAGAATACCTGCCACAGTGCAGGCATGTGTCCCACTCCCCAGAAGGGAACTAGCAGAGAGCCTGCAGTGGGTTTTCATGAACAAGGGTTGAAGCTATATATATTCTGCCTCTGAAACTGAGGGATTTATTTGTTACTAACATGAAATATATGTCTTTCCTTTCTTAGGGAAAGAGATGTTGTTCCTTTGTAAGGATTTTGCTGACCATCTATTATATGGCAGACCCTGTAGGCAATTTTCTGAACACATCATACATTTTCATCCTTCCAGCCTCATTCTTGTCTGTCATCTCAGTCTAAGTCTTAGGCCTTAGGTCAAATTCCAGTTCTATTTTTAGATGTATGACCTTAATTAGACGACTTAGATTCCTCAATAATAGCAAAGTGATAATAAGACCTTGTCAAAGTGTTGCTTTTTAGAATTGAACAAACTTGTGTACACAGAAGCCTTCACTGCAATCCCTGATTCCTAAGGGAAAATGCTAGCAGGAGCTCCTCAGTGATTTGACCGCCTTTCTCTTTGTTTTCCCCTTATTAAAATCCTAGACATCCTTCCAGGCTTACCTCAAATATGACCTCTTTTCCCATTAAAATGGTTTCCTATTTTCCTTTGCAATCACTCAGCACAATGTATGTCCTTTTGTTTAGCCTTATTTTATTCTGCCTGGAATGAGAATTATTTGTTCACACATCTTACTGCTTTCTAGTAGATTTTAAACTTAAGGGCAGAGACATCTACCTCTTTTATCCTTTGTATTTTCTTCTTTCTCACAGCACCCAGTGAGCATCTAGCAAGTAGGAGGTATTCAATGATGTTTATTTAAATGAAACGAAATGAAGCCTAACGGGTTTTGCAAATAAAATGGACTTGCCTTTTCCCAGAACCTCAAAGACATTTTGGCGAAGAGGGGAAATCAAATAGGCAGTTTACCCGGCACATATTCTCTAAATCATTAGCAAGGTTAAAATGAGAGATTCGTGTTGACTTGAAGCTATAACAAAGAATATTTGCAGTGAGCTCTGTTTTATGAGGAAGTCATTCTACATGGATTTTGCACAGCAACTGTTGATAACAAAGACATGCCACAGAGCTATCTGACAGTTTTCTCTACAGATCCCATTCCACACTCAGCTTTGGACTCAGAGCTTAACTTAGCTTGCATAATGTCTGTCAGAGAGGAAGAAAGCTGCAACTTGAAAGTCTTAGAAGGCAGTGAAAGAAAGATGAAACATGCAAAGGCATTTTGGCTTTTTTTGTCTTTTCACAGTCTTGACCACAAGATTTAAAAAAATAAATAAATAAAAGTAATTGCAATGGCAAAGATTGAGATATTTAGGAGAAAACAGAAGTAGTGTATGCACTTTTTTTTCATTTTTCATTGAAATATAATTGCTTTACAGACTTTTGCTGTTTTCTGTTAGACCTCAGCATGAATCAGCCATAGATATACATATATCCCAAGTGTTTGCTGCTGGGTTTTTTTCTTTCAAATTAATAATAGTTGTCACTGGAATAGTTCATGGAATTATGGTTGAAATAATTTTTAAAATTTACTTGTAATAGAAGAATGGTAAAATGCCTTGCTACTGCTGCTGCTGTTTTGTCGCTAAGTTGTGTCCAACTCTTTTGTGACCCCATGACCTGTAGCCCTCTAGACTCTTCTGTCCGTGGGATTTCCCAGGCAAGAATACTGGAATGAATTGCCATTTCTTTCTCCAGGGGATCTTGCCAACCTAGGAATCATACCTGAGGCTCCTGAATTGGCAGGCAGATTATTTACCACTGAACCACTTGGGAAGCCTGGTAAAATACATTATGTACAGTAAACCAAAGGAACATTATAAGACATTAACAAAACCATATTTTTTAGGATATATATTAACTGAAAAAAGGTAAGAGCAAGAAGGAGCAGCTCAATTAAATATATATGTCTCAAAAATTTCATGAGTGAGTGAGTGAAGTCACTCAGTCGTGTCAAACTCTTTGTGACCCCATGCACTGCAACCCACCAGGCTCCTCCATCCATAGCATTCTCCAGGCAAGAGTATGTGTACAAATAGAGAACACCCAGAAAGAAATACATCAAAACATTAATAACATGCATTCTTTTAAAGTTTTGTCTGACAGTACTATGGATAATTTTAATATTTTAAATATTTACTTTTCCATATGTCACTTTAAATTATTATAGCATTTTCTCTTAACTTTCCCTTTATTTCTGTTGCACTAACAGAAAGCAAAAGACAACTTACTTTGACTTACTGTAATGGTAACATTTAGGTACTTATGGGTTACACACAACTGCAAACATTTTTCATAAATGTTTATCTTATTTTTATAACAATTCTGCTATTATTTGTTCTTATTTTCCAGATGAAGGAAAATAAATACATGAAAATGTTAAGGAAAATGTTCACGACAATCCATTTAGTAAGTGCCAGAGTTCAGATTTAACATCAGATTACTCGCTCCAGATCTGAGCTCATAATATTAGACCCAGGGTAACTCCTAGGATACAGGGAAGGGAGGCAGGTCTGCAGTGACATGAGTGTGTATTGTTTTAGGTAAACCATATTCCCAGCTCAGTTTGTTGAGGGTGGTGAGGAAAATCAGGGACTGATTCTAGAAAGCAGAAAAGGAAGTCTCTGAATATCAGGGCAGCAGCGTTCCCTAGAAAAACAAGCCCAAACTGCAAACTATTTTCATTTAAAATGAGTTCTCAGTTATTCAGGGCCTAAGTGATGGCTATAGAACTTGAAAGTCTTTAAAAGTTTTTGACAAGAGACTGGCAGTTAACACTTTGCATTGTTTTTGTTTGTTTGTTTTTTAATAAGAAAATCATGCTTAATTTGTAATATGTCTTACAGTAAAAGGGCATCTTTAATATAAAATATTATATATATATAATTATATATATATCTTCCAAATCAATAAGTAAAAAATCAGGAAAAAGTGAAAAGTATAAGAACAGCCAATTCACAAAGAAACAGATCTGACCAGAAAGTCCATGGAAAAAATAATCTTTCTCATTAAGAATTTCAAAATTAAACAACAGAATATAGTACTTATTTCTGCTTTAAATTGAGATATAATTGACACACAACATCGTACTAAGTTTAAATATACAACAATGGATATATGAATATAATGCAAAATGACCACACAGTAATTTAATTAACATCCATTACCACACATAGTTGCAATTTTATTATATTCTGTTCTGTTCAGCAAATATTATTTGAGAATATATTATCATGAGGGCAAGTCTTCATGAAAATGACTTTGAAGGATCAATTGGAGTGACAGGAGGTTGGAAGCTGTCATGACCCATTGAGATAAGGTTCTAGAACTTAGGAGAAAGATCAAGTCATGTTTAGCATACAGGCAAGAATTTTAACTGCATCTGCATACTGCTTTACAGTTTCCAGTGTGATCTCTTAAACCATTGTATTTATTTTTATTTTATGCAGCTAGCAACTCTATCTGAGTGAAATTCACCCATTCCAGTCCATTTTATTTCACTGATTCCTAGAATGTCGACGTTCACTCTTGCCATCTCTTGTTTGACCACTTCCAATCTGCCTTGATTCATGGACCTGACATTCTAGGTTCTTATGCGATATTGCTTTTTACAGCATCAGACCTTGCTTCTCTCACCAGTCACACCCACGGCTGGGTATTCTTTTTGCTTTGGCTTCATCCCTTCATTCTTTCTGGAGTTATTTCTCCACTGATCTCCAGTAGCATATTGGGCACCTACTGACCTGGGGAGTTCCTCTTTCAGTATCCTATCATTTTGCCTTTTCATACTGTTCATGGGGTTCTCAAGGCAAGAATACTGAAGTGGTTTGCCTTTCCCTTCTCCAGTGGACCACAATCTGTCAGACCTCTCCATCATGACCCGCCCATCTTGGGTTGCCCTGTGGGCATGGCTTAGTTTCACTGAGTTAGACAACTCCGGGAGTTGGTGATGGACAGGGAGGCCTGGTGTGCTGTGATTCATGGAGTCACAAAGAGTTGGACACGACTGAGTGACTGAACTGAACTGAACTGAACAACTCTATAAAATAGAAAGACAAACAGCACTTGCCAAGTACTCACTATCTGTTAGGCACTGCCTTAGAATTTTTGCACATCTTAGCTAATGCAACCTTCTTAAAAGCTTCTTTCAGGCAGTCTTGGTTACATATTAAGTAACTAAAGCTCAGAAGAATGAATTAGCTTCTGCGTGGTCACATACTATAAGCTAAGGGTCCCCACTGAATCCACATATGGAACTCTGTCCCTTGAACCACATGCGTGGAGTCTGGGTCAGCTAAGGCCTAGATATTGGAACAAATGCATTTCTACAGAAGAGTTGCTCTTAAACAACTTGGTACCTATTTCAGCTTCGTTGCTACCTTTTAAAAAAAGTTCCAGTTAGGTTCTCAAAAACTCTCCAGTTCTACCTACTATTCATCATCTGGATCCACATGATACTTTTATGGTTCCCTGCCTAGAGGCCCTAGGCTTTGGATTTAATTTTTCCTCCTCATTAGCCTTCATTGGAATTGTGCTCAGCAAAGGTCATTCCTGAACTACTGCCTATTTTTATAAGTAAAGTTTTATTGGACTGCAGCCATGCTCAGTTATTCATGTCTATCTGTGGCTTTTTGTTTTTATGCTACAATGGCAGAGTTGAATAGTTGCCAGAGCAACTAGCTTTCAATCCCTAAATTATTTGCTATTTGGCCCTTTACAAAACAGCTAATCATAATATGTTTGTCACATCATTTACCTGGGTCCTATGTTTCTATTTATCCCGAGTGCTATTTGAGTTCAATTCCATCTTTGTTCTATGCCCATCAGCATTAAGCCAGCCCTGTCATTCCCTGGCCCACTCCATACGTTGTCATGAACATGAGTTGAGCAAAAGACAGAAGGATAGCTCTGGCCTTGGAGAAGTTCACAGTCACAAGAAACAAGGAAAAACAGAACTGCTAAAAAACAAGGTTGCTGAGGCTATTAGAAGCCAATAGACAGATTCTCTCCTTAAAACAGGCTTTAATGGTGGCTAGAGTTGGAAAGAAAAAAAAAAAAAAAACCTTGAGGACAATGTGAAATGAGAAGTCTACTGAATCTGGTCATTAGTAGATCACTGGTGACCTTTGGAACTATATTATGAGGGCTGCAAACCAAATTTCCAGTAGTGAAGAAGATAATGATTTGGTCTTCCAAAATGGCTTTGCATTATAGGCTGCACTTTCTTCCTAACTAATTTCTCCATGGGCAATTTTGTGATTTTGTTTCCTTATTTAACTGCTATACACATTTAGAAGAGTTAGTTATGCTCATCATCATTTGTAATCAAGCAGCTGTTGCATTTGAAGGATCTCTTGGTAGCCACATTGACGCATTTACACTCTGATTGTTTTGTTTGTAGGTTGCATAATTTTTTTTCTTTTTATGAAGCTGGGGAGATATAACTTTTGCCCCTATATATGCTCCTTGAATCCCTGGTAGCAGAAGTTGTGGAATGTTAGTGAGGTCACATCTTTGCTGGTAGACAGAGAGATCAATGGCTTTCAGGTGATAATGAGATGTCCTCAGAATTTATACCATTGTGAGAGAGCTGATGGTTCCCTGCTGACCCATTAGACCTTTCTTTTAAATGGACAACAAAAGGTATACATTTTCAGCATGCATAAATTTTAGTCATCAGGCTTGGATATTCAGTAAATAGGGGAAATTTAAGCCTTCTCAATCATGAACTTCTTCCCCTCTACCTTCAAACTTTCATGTCTCTAACCTTAAAGAAAAATGTTCCTCTTCTTTCCCAGATTTGCTTTTGATCCCAGTTCCTATCACTTCCTCCAGGCATGCATCATTCATCCCATCTCTGCAGTGTTTTTAACTTCTCTTCCAAGGCTTCATCTCTTCAGGCTATGAATATATTTAAGCTTCTCCCCTCCCCAAGGAAAATTTCTTACTTGGCCCTCCTTTTCTCTCAAGTTATTGCACTCCAAACCATCACTACACTTTTACTGTAAAACTTTCTGAAATAGAATCCTAGTCTCTATTATTTCTTTAACATTTTTCTCTCCTTCATTCAACTGGTTTAGTTCCCCCTTAGCTTCCCTGGTATGGAGAAGGCGATGGCACCCGACTCCAGCGCTCTTGCCTGGAAAATCCCATGGACGAAGGAGCCTGGTAGGCTGCAGTCCGTGGGGTCGCCAAGAGTCAGACACGACGGAGCGACTTCACTTTCACTTTTCACTTTCATGCATTGGAGAAGGAAATGGCAACCTACCCCAGTGTTCCTGCCTGGAGAATCCCAGGGATGGGGCAGCCTGGTGGGCTGCTGTCTGTGGGGTCGCACAGAGTCGGACACGACTGAAGTGACTTAGCAGCAGCAGCAGCAGCAGTAGCTTCCCTGGTGGCTCAGACTGTAAAGCGTCTGCCTACAATGAGGGATACCCAGGTTCAATCCCTGGGTCGGGAAGATCTCCTGGAGAAGGAAATGGCAACCTACTCCAGTATTCTTACCTGGAAAATCCCATGGACAGAGGAGCATGATAATCTATAGTCCATGGGGTTGCAAAGAGTTGGACACAACTGAGTGACTTCACTTTGCTGTTTAAAATATTTGGAAAAGGGCATGTGTGGTCTCCCAACTGCCAATCTATTAACATCTTAGTGCCCTCCCAGCTTGCTGCTTAAGCCCTCTGATCCCTTTCCTGACACTCTCATATTGTGTCCCTGGGATCAAATGTTTCTGGTTCTTCTCCCTCCCTGATCACTTACTTCTGAGTCATTATTATGAAATGCCATTTCTCTACTCCTTACCGATGGGTTTCTTCAGATTTCTATTCTATGCCTTCTTTTCGTTCTAATTTCATAAATTCTTCCTGAGATACTTTATCCCCACTAATAAATTCATCTATCTTGAAATGCTCAAACAAATCCCCAAATTATATCTTGCTCTTGAGCTCCAGACCGGTACTGCTTTTTGTAATGATGGGAATGTTTTTTCACACTGTGTGATACAGTTGCCTCCTGCCACATGTGTCTATTAAGTACTTGAAAAGTGGCTAATGTGATTAACTGAATTTTTTGTTTTATTTAAGTTTGTTTTCAATTTCAATAGCCACATATGGCTAGTGACTACTGTGTTTGAGGCTAAATAGCCTCTGTTTAAATCTCCTATTGGATAATTCCTTTTCACTTTTCACCTCAATATATCACAAACCAAAGTTGCCACCTAATTTGTCAAATATCTCCTCTTCTTGAGTTCCTCCTCTTGTTAAATAGCATCATCATCTAAACATTTACCCAAATAACAAATCTCAGAATCAGATTTGATTTTTTTTAAAATTTTCCTCATGCTGACAATCAGTTGTTACTATTCTGAAAACATGTCAAATCTGATCTCTCCTTTTACTACTGATGATTCTGCTTTCCTTTCAGCATTCATTATTAATGACTTGCAGTACATTGTTCAGTCATTTGACACACACAGACACGTACACACACACACACACACACACACACACACACACACACACACCCCTATGCTTGGACTTGATATTTGCCATTTTAAATGACATGACACTTCCATTTTTTTGTAAGAGGGTCTTTACATCTGGGGAGATAATCCTGGTTCTGAAGTTGAAAAGAATAAGATATTAAAGCCAACTTTAAAGAAATGTTGAATTCTTTAGACTTTTCTATTCTCTGGGCAATGTTTATAATCCCAGATCCCTATTATTTCACATACCACCCATGACACAAATTAATGTTGCACTGGCAGCTGCTAATCCTTCACTTTTCCTGTTCCATAAAGGTCAACTAATAGTTTACTTCTACTCCTCTTCCCCTCTAGCGATTTGAGGAATGGATATAAAATGCGTTGCTGTTGTTGTTCACTTGCTAAGTCATGCCCAACTCTTTGCAACTCCATGGGCTGCAGCACACCAGCCTCCCCTGTCCTTCACTATTTCCCAGAGCTTGCTCAAATCATGTCCATTGAGTTGGTGATGTTACTTAATCATCTCATCCTCTGCTGCCCTCTTCTCCCTTTGCCTTCCATCTTTCCCAGCATCAGAGTCTTTTCCAATGAGTTGGCCCCCCTCATCAGGTGGCCAAAATATTGAAGCTTCAGCTTTAGCATCAGTTCTTCCATCAGGGTTGATTTCCTTTAGGATTTGATCTCCTTGTGGAAAAGAGATTCTGAACAGTCTTCTCGAGCACCACAATTCAAGATTTAGTGCTTAGCCTTCTTTATGGTCCAACTGTCTTAGTGTACATGACTACTGGAAAAGCCATAGCTTTGACTATATAATCTTTGTCAGCAAAATGATGTCTCCGCTTTTTAGTATGCTGTCTGCTGCTGCTGCTGCTAACTTGCTTCAGTTGTGTCCGATTCAGTGCAATCCCATAGACGGCAGCCCACCAGGCTCTCCCGTCCCTGGGATTCTCCAGGGAAGAACAGAGGAGTGGGTTGCCATTTCCTTCTCCGATGTATGAAAGTGAAAAGTGAAAGTGCAGTCACTCAGTATGTCCAACTCTTTGCGACCCCATGGACTGCAGCCTACCAGGCTCCTCCATCCATGGGATTTGCCAAGCAAGAGCACTGGAGTGGGGTGCCATCACCTTCTCTGAGTATGCTGTCTAGGTTTGTCATTTTCCACAGTTTGTTGTGATCCACACAAAAGCTTTAGCATATCAATGAAGCAAAGGTAGATGCTTTTCTGAAATTCCCTTGCTTTTTCTATGATCCAATGGATGTTGGCAATTTGATCTCTAGTTCCTCTTTTTTTAAACCCAGCTTGTATGTCTGGAATTTCTAGTACTGCTGAAACCTAGCTTGAAGAATTTTGAGCATTACCTTTCTAGCCTGTGAAATGAGTGCAATTGTACAGTAGCTTGAATATATTTTGGCATTGCCTTTCTTTGGAATTGGAATGAAAACTTACCTTTTTCAGTTCTGTGGCCACTGCTGAGTTCTCCAATTTTGCTGGCATATTGAGCTCAACACTTTAACAGTATCGTCTTTTAGGATTTTCAAAAGTTTATTTATTTTTAATTGAAGGATAACTTCTTTACAATATCATGTTGGTTTCTACCATACATCAACATGAATCAGCCATAGATGTACATATATCCCTTCCCTCTTGAACTTTCCTCCCACCTTCCACCCTGTCCTACCCCTCTAGGTTGTTTTAGAGCCCTGGTTTGAGTTCCCTGAGTCATACAGCAAACTCTTATTGGCTATTTTACATATGGTAGTGTACATATTTCCATGCTACTCTCTCCATTCATTCCAACCTCTCCTTCCTTTCCCCATCCATGTCCATAAGTCTGTCCTCTATGTCTGTGTCTCCATTGCTGCTCTGCAAATAGGTTCATCATTATCATCTTTCTAGATTCCATATATATGCATTAAAATATAATATTCGTTTTTCTCTTTCTGACTTACTTCACTTTATAATAGGCTCTACGTTCATCCACCTCATTAGAACTAGTTCAAATGCATTCCTTTTTATGGCTGAGTAATTTATTCCATTGTACACATGTACCACAGTTTCTTTATCCATTCATCTGTCGATGGTCATATAGGTTGCTTCCATGTCTTAGCTATTATAAATAGTTCTGGGATGAACATTGGCGTACTTGTGTCTTTTTCAGTTTTGGTTTCCTCAGGTTATATGCTTCATTGTGGGACTGTTGGATCATATTGTAGTTTTATTTCTAGTTTTGAAAAGAATCTCCATACTGTCTTCCATAATGGATGTATAAATTTAAATTCCCACCAACAGTGCAAGAGGGTTCCTTTTCCTCCACACCTTTTCCTGTATTTATTGTTTGTGGATCTTTTGATGATGGCCATTCCAACAAGTGCGAGGTGATATCTCATTGTAGGTTTGATTTGCATTTCTTTAATAATGAGTGATATTGAGTGATGTTTAATAATGAGTGATGAGTGTTTTCATGTATTTATTAGCCATCTGTATGTCATCTTTGAAGAAATATTTGTTTAGTGTTTTGCCCACTTTTTGATTGTGTTATTTGTTTTTCTGGTATTGAGTTGTATGAGTTGCTTGTGTATTTTGCAAATTATTCCTTGTCAGTTGCTTCATTTGCTATTATATTCTCCCTTTCTAAGTGTTGTCTTCTTTCTAGTTTTCTTTGTTGTGTAAAAGCTTTTATGTTTCATTAGGTCTAAATTGTTTATTTTTTGTTTTTATCTCCATTAGTCTAGGATACGGGTCATAGAGGATCTATCTTTTAAGATTTTTAAATATTTCAGCTGGAATTCCATCACCTCCACTAGCTTTGTTCATGGAAATGCTTTCTAAGGCCCACTTGACTTTACACTCCAAGATGTCTGGCTCTAGGTCAGTGACTACATTTTCATAGTATTCTGGGTCATTAAGACCTTTTTTGTACCATTCTTCTCTGAATTCTTGCCACCTCTTCTTAATCTCTTCTGCTTCTGTTGGGTCTTTGTCATTTCTGTCCTTTATTGTGTCCATCTTTGTATGAAATATTCCCTTGATATCTCCAGTTTTCTTGAAGAGATCTCTAGTCTTCCCCATTCTATTGTTTACCTCTATTTCTTTCCATTGTTCACTTAAACAGACTTTTTTGTCTCTCCTTGCTATTCTTTGGAACTCTGCATTCAGTTAGGGTATATCTTTCTCTCTCTCCTTTACTTTTCACTTTTCTTATTTTCTCAACTATTTGTGAGGCCTCCTCAGACAACCATTTTGCTTTCTTGCATTTCTCTTTTTTGGGGATGATTCTGGTCACTGCCTCTGGTACAGTGTTACAAACCTTTGTCCATAGTTTTTCAGGCACTGTCTACCTGATCTAAATCTCTGTCTTGAGTCCATCATCTCCACTGTATAATCATAAGGGCATATCTAAATGGCCTAGTGGTTTTCCTGACTTTCTTCAAATTAAGCCTGAATTTTGCTATAAGGAATTCATGATCTGAGCCATAGTCAGCTCTAGGTCTTGTTTTTGCTGATTATATAGAACCTCTCCATCTTTGGCTGCAAAGGGTATAGTCAATCTGATTTCAACATTGACCATCTGGTGATGTCCATGAGTAGAAGTGTCTTTGTGTTATTGGAAGAGAGTGTCTCCTATGACCAGTGAGTTCTCTTGACCAAACTCTATTAGAATTTGCCCTGCTTCTTTTTGTACTCCAAGGCCAATCTTGCCCTTTATCCCAGGTATCTCTTGACTTCCTCTTTTTGCATTTCAATTCCCTGTGATGAAAAGGACATCTTTTTTTTTCTTTTTTTTAATGTTAGTTCTAGAAGATCTTCTATGTCTTCATAGAACTGTTCAGCATCTTTGCCACTAGTGGTCAGGCCATAGACTTGGATTACTGTGATGTTGAATGGCTTGCCTTGGAAATGAACCTAGATCATTCTGTCATTATTGATATTGCACCCAAGTACTGCATTTCAGACTCTTTTGTTGCCTGTGAGGGCTACTGCATTTCCACAGTGCAGTTCAGTTCAGTTCAGTCACTCAGTCATGTCCGACTTTTTGCGACCCCCTGAATCACAGCACGCCAGGCCTCCCTGTCCATCACCAACTCCCGGAGTTCACTCAGAGTTGCGTCCATCGAGTCAGTGATGCCATCCAGCCATCTCATCCTCTGTCGTCCCCTTCTCCTCCTGCCCCCAATCCCTCCCAGCATCAAAGTCTTCTCCAATGAGTCAACTCTTCGCATGAGGTGGCCAAAGTATTGGAGTTTCAGCTTTAGCAGCATTCCTTCCAAAGAAATCCCAGGGTTGATCTCCTTTAGGATGGATTGGTTGGATCTCCTTGCAGTCCAAGGGACGCTCAAGAGTCTTCTCCAACACCACAGTTCAAAAGCATCAATTCTTCAGCGCTCAGCCTTCTTCACAGTCCAACTCTCACATCCATACATGACCACTGGAAAAACCACAGCCTTGACTAGACGGGCCTTAGTCGGCAAAGTAATGTCTCTGCTTTGAATATGCTATCTAGGTTGGTCACAACTTTTCTTCCAAGGAGTAAGCGTCTTTTAATTTCATGGCTGCAATCACCATCTGCAGTGATTTGCAAGCCCCAAAAAATAAAGTCTGACACTGTTTCCACTGTTTCCCCATCTATTTCCCATGGAGTGATGGGACTGGATGCCATGATCTTTGTTTTCTGAATGTTGAGCTTTAACCCAACTTTTTCACTCTCCTCTTTTACTTTCATCAAGAGGCTTTTTAGTTCCTCTTCACTTTCTGCCATAAGGGTGGTGTCATCTGCATATCTGAGGTTACTGATATTTCTCCCTGCAATCTTGATTCCAGCTTGTGCTTCTTCCAGTCCAAGGTTTCTCATGATGTACTCTGCATATAAGTTAAATAAGCAGGGTGACAATATATAGCTTTGATGTACTCCTTTTCCTATTTGGAACCAGTCTGTTGTTCCATGTCCAGTTCTAACTGTTGCTTCCTGACCTGCATACAGATTTCTCAAGAGGCAGGTTAGGTGGTCTGGTATTGCCATCTCTCTCAGAATTTTCCACAGTTTATTGTGATCCACACAGTCAAAGGCTTTGGCATAGTCAATAAAGGAGAAATAGATATTTTTCTGGAACTCTCTTGCTTTTTCCATGATCCAACGGATGTTGATTTTTTCCCACAATAGGTGAATAGAATACATATGACTATTATATCTACTATTTTTGCCCACAGTAGTAGATATAATAGTTATACGAATTCTATTCACCTATTCCGTCCATTTTAGTTCACTGATTCCTAAGATGTTAAAGTTCAATCTTGCCATCTCCTGCTTGACCACATCCAATTTTCCTTGATTCGCGGACCTAACATCCCATGTTTCTATGCAATATTGTTCTTTACAGCATCAGGCTTCACTTTTACCACAAGACACATCCACAACTGAGCTAGTTCTGCTTTGGCCCAGCCACTTCCTTCTTTCTGGAGCTGTTAGTAGTTGCCCTTCACTCTTTCCCAGTAGCATATTGAACATCTTCTGACCTTGGGGTCTCATCTTCCAGTGTCATATATTTTTGCCTTTTTATACTGTCCATGGGGTTCTTGTGGAAATAATACTGGAGTGATTTGCCATTCCCTCTTCCAGTGGGCCACACTTTGTCAGAACTCTTCAATATGACCTGTCCATCTTGGATAGTCCTGCACAATATTGCTCATGGCTTCCTTCAGTTATGCAAGCCCCTTTGCCACCACAAGGCTGTGATCCAAATCTCAATAGTTTAATTCTCCTCCTCATCCTATAATGCTTGGAGAAACGACTATAATCTGACTAATATATTTTTGGCCACAAAGCCATTTTGAGGAGCAGACTTCCAGTTCTACTGAAACCATAAAACTGACCCTGAAAAGAAATAAACTTACAATTGCCAGTGTCAGAGCCAAGAGCTCCATGTCATTTCACTTACAGGGTACCAGCCTCTGATGTTCTTTTCAATCCCAAGGTCCAATATAGAATTCAAAGAGTCCACACAACACACAAAGGAATAGGAATGCACAGAGAAATCTTGAGAATACAACAAAGCAACAGTAATATGTCATCTGTGGTTGATGCTGTTTTTCTAACTGCTTGGTTTTTTTTTAGTTAAAAGTCAAAAAATATTCTCTTGCTTAAGTTATGAGAATTAGGATTGTTACTTTTGCTTTCAACACACTCATGAAGAGAAAGTCACAGCTCATGGTGCAGAGGACAAAGGCCAGTGTGTAGCTTACAGCCATCTGGACAGGAGATAGAAAAAGAGAAAGTCATCTTAAATTAAGGCTGTTCTGTGGACCACAAAATTAATACTCTTCTCTCTTGCCTGAATAATTTTAATAATTTAATTAGTCTTCTTACCTCTGGCCATATCTTCTACCTTCCATCTATATATTGCCCTAGTTTTGCTAATGAAATGTAATCCTTCTTTAGTTTGCATTGCTCAAAATATGAAGTCCTAATGTTTGAAATAACATACAGGATCACTAGTAATCTGACCCTTACATAAATGATGGCCCCAATTTTATTATCCCTCCCACCTACCCAATGCCATGAGTTTTTTAGGCATTTGCTAGAAATCAAAGTTGATGCCCTTCTCTGCACCAGACCTATGCACCACAAGGAGGAGATTTCAGGAGCCCAGAGATACTTAGAAATCAGTCAAAGGTTTTATTTCACATTTAGTCACTATATCAAATTATACCATACAATAAATATTTAGATAATATCAGGTTTCAGCTCTTTCTTGTGAAACTTATCTTTTTGTTTTTTGCTTGTCAAATGTTGGAACTCACTGGATCTTCCTCTCTCTATTCCACAAGAAGTTTTGCATCAAATCAGATGTATGCTTCCGTGAAGGGAAGTACGCGGATACATACCTTCCTATTGAATAACGCTTAAAACATTCTACTAATTTTAAAAACCTAGACACAGATGTCATACATTGTATGAAATATCCAGAATAGTAAAAGCCCTAGAGACAGAAAATAGATTAGATTGTCATGAGTAGGGGGAAGGAAAAATGGACAGTGACTGCTAATGGGCATGGGGCTTCTTTTAGAGCAATAAAAATGTTCTGAAATATAACGGTAAATTTTATAGTGCTGATGGTTGTATATATTTAAAACACACTGAATATACTTTAAAAGGATTAATATTATATGAATTATTTTCCAAGGAAAAGAACCTACTTAAGTAACGCTCATATTCTAACAGCCAAGACTGAAAACAACACAGTTGTTTTTCCATGGGTGAATGGTTCGTCCATTCACTGTGGTATTTTTGTACTAGGTAATGTTACTACTGATCAATTGGAGCAAACTACTGATATAATCAACTACCTGGCAAACTTTCAGAGAATTATACCTAGTGAAAAACGAGAGCCAATCCCCCAAACTTTTATACTGTATAATTCATCTACATAACATTATTGCATTGACAAAATTATAGAAATGAGAAATAGATTAGTGATTGATTCATCAATAGGGTTAAGAATACACACACAGACATAAAGAACAGATTTTGGACACAGTGGGGGAAGGAGAAGGCATGACAAATTGAAAGAGTAGCATTGACCTGTATACACTACCATGTGTAAAATAGATAGTCAGTGACATATATACACTATTGTGTGTAAAATAGATAGTCAATGTGCTGTATGGGCAGAGGAGTTAAACCCGGTGCTCTGTGACAGGCTAGAGGTGTGGGATGGGGTAAGAGGTTGGGAGGGGGCTTAAGGAGGGAAGGGACATATGTGTATCTGTGGCTGATTCACATTGTTGTATGGCAGAAACCATGCAACCTTGTAAAGTAACTTTCCCCCAATTAAAAATAAATTTAAAAAAAAAAAGAATGGAAGAGGGATGTGTGGGAGGCAAGTGGGCATGACTATGTCAGGGCAACAAGTAAGGTTGTTGTGGTAATGATAGCATTCTGCATCTTTGTTATATCAATGTCATTATCATGGTTGTTTACATTGTAGTACAATTTTACAAGATGTTACCATTAGGGAAGGGCTTTCTAGATGGTACTAGTGGTAAAGAACCTGCCTGCCAATGCAGGAGACATAAGAGAAGCAGGTTCAGTACCTGGGTCAGGAAAATGTCCTGAAGGGGGCATGGCAACCCATCCCAATATTTTTGCCTGGAGAATCCCATGGACAGAGGAGCTTAGTGAGGTACAGTCCATAGGGTCCCAAAGAGTCAGACAGAACTGAAATGACTTAGCACTCACTCATACACCATTAGAAAAAACTAGGTAAAGGACACATAGGATCTCTTTGTATCATTTGTTACCATTGCTTGTAAATCTACAATTAATCTAAAATAAATAGTTTAATTTAAAAGTAGACAACTTCTGAAGTTAATCCTTAGAGGTATTTGCCAGTTAAAATTCAATAGAAGAATGAGAACACTCTAAGACATAACCACAGCACTTAACCCTCTGTAGAAGTAACTCAGCCTGAAAGAAAATGTCAGTGAGATAGCCTAAATACTGAACAGGAGCTTCTGGGAATATGGAATGAGGAGAGTCAAATCAAAGGAATCTCCCAGTGTAACAGCGTATTTTGCTAGAATGTTTAGCTGATACGAAAAGTTCAAAACTTCAGGGATGTTCATCGGACTTTGGGAAAGGGAATTTAATAGGCAGTTTTATGTGTCAACTTGGCAAGGTTACAGTCCTCACTAAATAAAAATCTAGATGTTACTGTGAAGGCATTTTGCAGACATGATTAGCATTCATTAGCAGTTGCCTCTAAGTAAGAAGATTATCCTAAATAATCTGGTTGGGACTGAATCCAGCAGTTAAAGAGAAGAATTAAACTTTCCCTAGAGAAGAAATTCTACCTGCAGATTGCAGTTTCAGCTCATGCCCAGGATTCCAGATTGCCCTTCCTCATGGCTTGCCCTGAAGATTTTGGATTTGCCTCGCCAAGACTGATGTTGAAGTTGAAACTCCAATATTTTGGTCACCTGAAGTGAAGAAATGACTCATCTGGAGACCCTGATGCTGGGAAAGATTGAAGGCGGGAGGAGAAGGGACAACAGAGGATGAGATGGGTGGATGGAATCACCGACTCAATGGATATGAGTTTGGTTAAACTCCAGGAGCTGGTGATGGACAGGGAGCCCTGGTGTGCTGCAGTCCATGGGGTCACAATGAGTCAGACACAACTGAGCAACTGAACTGAACTGAAGTGAACTGAGCCAGCCCCTACGATGCATAAGCCAATTTCATGCAATAAATCTCTTAATGTATAATATATTTCCCTACATCTCTGGAGGAAGCTGACTGACAGATGGGTTTGTTGCATTTAAAAATAAAACCAGGAAATGGAAGATGGTGGAGGAGTAAGACGGAGAGATCACCTTCCTCCCCACAGATACATCAAAAATTCATCAGAATATGGAACAACTCCTACAGAACAATTTCTGAACAATAGCAGAAGACCCCAAACTTCCAAAAAGGTAAAGTGATCTCCTTAGAATGAGGTAGGGCAAAGGATAAAGGCATAAAAAGAGACAGCGGATTTCAGGGCAGGGGCTTGTCCCCTGAGAGAGGGAGTCATGAAAGAGGAAAAGTTCTCACACTCTAGGAAACCTGATCACAGATGGGGCCGGGTGGGAGCTTCAGAACCGTCAGGCAGGATGGAGTGCAGCAGTGGGGGCTCAGAAGGCAAACAGAGAAAATTCACCATAGAAATTGGTGCTGAAGATCACTTTTCAGAAGAGGATGGAGGCAAGGTGCTCAGACATAGGCGCAGACCCCAGGAAAGGGTTTGGGGTTGGCTGCCATGAGGATACTCTGAGAGGATTACTTCCACACAGCTATGGAATTAAATGTGACTGCCACTACCAAGGAGTTCCCAGGTGGTGCTAATGGTAGAGAACACCCCTGCCAATGTAGGGAAAGAGACACGGGTTTGATCCCTGGGTCAGGAAGATCCACTGGAAAAGAGCATGGCAAGCGACTTCAATATTTTTGCCTGGAGAATCCCATGGACATAAGAGTCTGGCAGACTACAGTTCATAGGATCGCACAGAGTCAGACAGGATTGAAGCAACAGCATACACATATGCCTCTGCCAAAAGTGGGGAATGTGCAAGGGGCAGCTACAAAATGCTGCTAATGCAGTCCTGATCCAAGAGGCGGGACCTACCACCAGGCTGTGAGCAGGCACAGGTTACTTCCCATACCTTGCTGGGAGATGAACAGCTTAGATGTTCTTAGGGACCCACAACCTGGGGCCAATTCCTCTGGGAGAGCTCAAAACTCTTCTCAGATTGTAACGGCATCCAACAGGTCTCTACTTCCACAGGCGCTCCCTGGACCTCCCAATTGTGGTTGCCATACCCTCCCCTCTCCTCAGCCTGAGCAAGCAAGTGAGCCCTAATAAGCCTTGGGCTTTGTCTTCTCAAAGGATTAGACAGTGGAAGTGACAAATAGATTTAAGACAGACTCTTATAGACAGAGTGCCTAAAGAACTATGGACAGAGGTTCATAACTTTATGCAGGAGGCAGGGATCAAGACATCAAACAAAGCTAGTGGAGGTGATGGAATTCCAGTCAAGCTATTTCAAATCCTAAAAGATGATGCTGTGAAAGTGTTGCACTCAATATATCAGCAAATTTGGAAAATTCAGCAGTGGCCACAGAACTAGAAAAGTTCAGTTTTCATTCCAATCCCAAAGAAAGGCAATGCCAAAGAATGCTCAAACTACTGCACAATGGCACTCACCTCACATGCTAGAAAGTAATGCTCAAAATTCTTCAAGCCAGGCTTCAACAGTATGTGAACCATGAACTTCCAGATGTTCAACATCTGAAAGGATGGGGAACATGTGTATACCCATGGCGGACTCATGTTGATGTATGGCAAAACCAATACAATATTGTAAAGTAATTAGCCTCCAATTAAAATAAATAAATTTATATTTAAAATTAAAAAAAAAAAGAAAAGGCAGAGGAACCAGAGACCAAATTGCCAACATCCATAGGATCATCAAAAAACCAATGGAGTTCCAGAGTAACATCTACTTCTGCTTTATTCACTACGCCAAAGCCTTCAACTGTGTGGATCACAACAAACTGTGGAAAATTCTGAAAGAGACGGGAATACCAGACCACCTGACCTGCCTCCTGAGAAATTTGTATGCAGGTCAAGAAATAACAGTTAGAGCCGGACATGGAACAACAGACTGGTTCCAAATAGGAAAAGGGGTATGTCAGGGCTGTATATTGCCACCCTGCTTATTTAACTTATATGCAGAGAGCATCATGAGAAATGCTGCGCTGGAGGAAGCACAAGCTGGAATCAAGATTGCTGGGAGAAATATCAGTAACCTCAGATGTGCAGACGACACCATCCTTATGGTAGAAATTGAAAAAGAACTGAAGAGCCTCTTGATGAAAGTGAAAGAGGAGAGGGGAAAAGCTGGCTTAAAACTCAATATTCAAAAAACTAAAATCATGGCATCTGGTCCCATCACTTCATGACAAATAGATGGGAAAACAATGGAAACAGTGACAGACTTTATTTTTTGGGACTCCAGAATCACTGCAGATGGTGACTGCAGCCATGAAATTAAAAGATGCTTGCTCTTTGGAAAAAAGCTATGATGAATCTACTTAGCATATTTAAAAGCAGAGATATAACTTTGCCAACAAATTTCTGTCTGGTCAAAGCTATGGTTTTTCCAGTAATCATGATGAATGAGAGAGTTGGACTAAAAGGAAAGCTGAGCACCAAAGAATTGATGCTTTGAACTGTGGTGTCGGAGAAGACTCTTGAGAGTCCCTTGAACTGCAAGGAGATCCAACCAGTCCATGCTAAAGGAAATCAGTCCTGAATATTCAATGGAAGGACTGATGCTGAAGGTGAAGCTCCAATAATTTGACCGTCTGATGCAAAGAACTGACTCATTTGAAAAGACCCTGATACTGGGAAACATTGAAGGCAAAAGGTTAAGGGGATGACAAAGATGATTGGATGGTATTACCAACTCGATGGACATGAGTTTGAGTAAGCTCCAGGAGTTGGTGATGGACAGGGAAGCCTGGAGTTCTGCAGTCCATAGGGTCGCAAAGAGTTGGAAACGACTGAGTGACTGAACTGAACTGAACTGAACTTTGTCCTCATGTCTGGACAGGGAACAAACTATGGACTTTAGGGGCAACTGTGAACTTTAGCAGCAAATATAAGCTGGAGTAAGGCCAGATTTGAAATTTAGCGACCCCCACACTGCTCGCCACAAGTCCAGAAACCTTCCTAGAAATGTTGGAGGATTTTGGTGTGAGTCTCACTGGATGTTCCCACTGTTGAGTATTGCCTTAATGAAGTGTCTTGGGGTTTTGTCTTCTGTGCTGTGTGGCTTGTGAGGTGTTGGTGCTATAGTAGAGGTCAGCCTGAACCCCTAATATAGGAGATATGGGCCCAAGACTTTGATTCACCAGTGAACTGCCAACCCCAGGGAACATTAATAGATGACAGTCCTCCCAAAGGCTTCCATCTCAGCACTGAAACCAAGCCCACCCAAAGGTCAGCAAGTTCCAGTGTCCTGACACTCCACACCAGTCCTTCAGCAAAACAGGGTCACAATCCTGCACATTAGCAGATAGGCTGCCCAAAGTTATGCCAAACCCATAGACAGCCCAAAACACACTGCTGGGCATGGCACTGCCCTTCAGAGAAAAAATCCAGCTCTATCCACCGGAACACAGGCACAAGTCTCCCCAGCCACGCATGAAACCTTCATAAGGCACTGCTTCAACCCCATCCATGGGAAGCAGACTCCACAATTAGGAAATGTGACTTTCCAGACTGCAGAACAGAGACCCTAAACACAGTTGTTGTTGTTGTTCAGTTGCTAAGTCATGTCTTACTCTTTGTGACCCCATGGACTTCAGCAGTCCAGGCTTCCTTGTCCTTCGCTGTTTCCCAGAGTTTGCTCAAACTCACATCCATTGAGTCTGAGTAAGATCTACATCCATCCAACCATCTCTTCCTCTGTTATCCATCCCCTTCTCTTCTGCCCTCAATCTTTCCCAGCATCAGGGTCTTTTCCAATGAGTTGGCTCTTCACATCAGGTGTCCAAAATATTGGAGCTTCAGCTTTAGCATCAGTGCTTTCAGTGAATATTCAGGGTTGATTTCCTTTAGTATTGACTAGTTTGATCTCCTTGCTGTCCAAGGGACTCTTAAGAGTTTCTCCAACACTACAATTCAAAAGCATCAACTTGCCAATTCTCAGCCTACTTTCTTATCCAGCTTTCACATGCTTATGTGACTACTGGAAAAAACATAGCTTTGATCATATGGACCTTTGTTGGCAAAAGGATATTTCTGCTTTTTAATATGCTATCTAGTTTTGTCATAGCTTTTCTTCCAAGGAGCAGGTGCCTTTTAATTTTATGGCTGCAGTCACTGTCTGCAGTGATTTTGGAGCCCAAGAATATAAATTCTGCCACCATTTTCACTTTTTCCGCATCTATTTGCAAACTAAACAAAATGAAAATACAGAGAAATATGCAGCAGATGAAGAAACATGATAAAAACTCACAAGACCAAGAAATGAGGAGGTAATAGGTAGTGTACCTGAAAAAGAATTCAGAGTAATGACAGCAAAGATGATGCAAAATCTTGAAAACAAAATGGGGGCATAGATAAACAGACTGGAGGCAGGAATTGAGAAGATACAAAAAGTGTTTAACAGTGACCTAGGACAATTAAAGGATAAACAATCAACTATAAACAATTCAATAACTGATATTAAAAATACACTGGAGGGAACTAACAGTAGAGTAAATGAGGCAGAAGAACAGATCGTGAGCTAGAAGATAGAATGGTGGAAATAACTGAAGCAGAGCTGAATAAAGAAAAAAGGATAAAAAGAAATTAGGACAGTCTCAGAGACTTCTGAGACCACATGAAGCACACCAACATTCCAATCATAGACATCAGAGAAGAAGAAGACTAAAGGAAAGGACATAAGGAAATATTCAAGGAGATTATATTCGAAAAGTTCCCTAAAATGGGAGAAGAAATAACCACTCAAGTCCAAGAAGCCCAGAGAGTTCCATACAGGATAAACCTAACAAGAAACATGCCAAGACACATATTGATCAAACTAACAAAAATTAAATACAAAGAAGAAATATTAAAAGCAACAAATAACATACAAGAGAACCCTCATAAGGCTAACAGCTGATCTTTCAACAGAAACTCTGCAGGTCAGAAGGGAATGTCAGGATATATTTAAAGTGATGAAAGGGGAAAACCTGCAACCAAGATTATTCTATCCAGCAAGGACCTCATTCAGATTCAAACGAGAAATCTGAAGCTTTACAGACAGACAAGTAAAAGCTAGAAGGATTCAGCACTATGAAACCAGCTCTTTAACATATGCTAAAGGAACTTCTCTAGAAAAGAAACATAGAAAAGGCCCATAAAAACAAATCTAAAACAATAAGGCAAATGGTAACAGGATATACTTATCAATAATTACCTTAAATGTAAATGGGATAAGTGCTCCAACCAAAAGACACAGATTGGCTGAATGGATACAAAAACAAGACCCTGATATATGCTGGTTTCAAGAGACCCATTACTCTGCTTGCAAACGTCTGTATATTGAAAGCTACGATTTTTCCAGTAGTCAAGTAAGGATGTGAGAGTTGGACCATAAAAAAGACTGAGTGACGAAGAACACATGTGATGTGTTCAGCATCTAACTGTGATGGTTAAGAAGACTCTTGAGAGTCCCTTGGACTGAAAGGAGATCAAATCAGTCAATCCTAAAGAAAATCAACCCTGAATATTCATTGGAAGAACTGGTGATGAAGTTGAAACTCCAATAGTTTGGCCACCTGATGCAAAGAACTGACTCATTGGAAAAGACCTTGATGCTAGGAAAACTTGAAGGTAGGAGGAGATGGGGATGACAGAGGATGAGATGGTTGGTGGCATCACCAACTTGATATACATGAATTTGAGCAGGCTCCAGGAGATGGTAAAGGACAGGGGAGCCTGGTATGCTGCAGTCCAGGGGGTCGCAGAGTCAGACACGACTAAGTGACTGAACAACAAGAGACCCTCCTCAAACCTAGTGACATACAGATTGTGAAACATGTATAATATCGTATAAGAAATGAATCACCAGTCCAGGTTTGATGCAGGATACAGGATGCTTGGGGCTGATGCACTGGGATGACCCAGAGGGATGGTACGGGGAGGGAGGAGGGAGAGGGTTCAGGATGGGGAACACGTGTACACCCGTGGCGGATTCATGTTGATGTATGGCAAAACCAATGCAATATTGTAAAGTAATTAGCCTCCAATTAAAATAAATAAATTTAAATTTAAGAAAAGAAAGAAAGTGAGGGGTTGGAAAAAGATATTCCATGTAAATAGAAATCAAAAGAAAGAGGGAGCAGCAATACTGTATCAGATAAAATAGACCTTAAAATAAAGACTGTTACAAGAGATGAAGAAGGACACTGCATAGTGATCAAGGCATTAATCCAAGAATAAGATACAAATAATTATAAATATGCATGCACCTAATATATGAGCACCTCAAATACTTAAGGCAAATGCTAACAACTATTAAAGGGGAAATTGACAGTAGCACAATAATGGTGGGGGACTTTAATATCCCACTCACACCAATAGACAGATCATTCAGACAGAAAGTTAATATGGAAACACAAGTTTTAAATGATATATGGACTAGTTGGGTCTAACTGATATCTATAGGACATTTCACCCAAAAGCAATATATTTAATTTTTTCTCAAGTGCACATTAAACATTCTCCAGCATAGATCACATTTTGGGTCACAAATCAAGCCTTGGTAAATTTAGAGATATTGAAATCAATTCAAGAATCTTTTCTGATCACAATGGGGGGAAAAAACAAACAAACAAATTATAATAAACACAAACACATGGAAGCTAAACAATATGCTTCTGGATAACCAACAGATCACTGAAGAAATCAAGAAAAGAAATCAAAATATGCCTAGAAACAAATGACAATGAAAACAAGACAACTCAAATCGGCTCCAGTTTCATCCACCTAGAACTGATTCAAATGTACTCTTTTAAATGGCTGAGTAATACTCCATTGCGTATATGTACCACAGCTTTCTTATCCATTCGTCTGCTGATGGACATCTAGGTTACTTCCATGTCCTGGCTATTATAAACAGTGCTGCAATGAACACTGGGGTACACATGCCTCTTTCAATTCCAGTTAGAAATTAATTTCCCACTTAGGAGCAGAGGAGCATTTTTAGTATATAATTTATTCATGATTTTAAGGAATCTTCAAGCTATTAAAACTGCATGCCCAAAAGCACACTTGACACCAAAGAACAAACTGTGGCAAATTCTTTTGAGTTGTTAACATTCTTTACCCATTCTCTGCTGGTAATATTAGAGGGTTTATTTTACTAAAGTAAAAATTCTGGAATTATTCTCTTATGACATCTCATTTGTCCTTTCTCTCTAACCATAATTTCTCATACAATGTGGAGCTAAGTTCATATTTGGATGGTGATGTAGTGAGCCCATGACAAGAAACCTTTCTTTAGGTATTGATTTTACCTGTATTTTAACTGTAAAAACTCTTATCTACTGCTCAAAAGTAACACTGTGTTTTTGTTTTTATTGTATTTGTTGTGTGATTTTTCTTCCAGCAGAAGAGGTTTTTTTGTGTGTTTTTGTTTGTTTGTTTGTTTGTTTGTTTGTTTTGCTTTGCTAGGCTTGTTGATATCAAAGTGAAAACCCTACAGTTTTTATTAGGAGTTCAGTTCAGTTCAGTTCAGTTGCTCAGTCATGTCTGACTCTTTGCAACCCCATAAATCACAGCACGCCAGGCCTCCCTATCCATCACCAACTCCTGGAGTTCACTCAGATTCACGACCATTGAGTCAGTGATGCCATCCAGCCGTCTCATCCTCTGTCATCCTCTTCTCCTCCTGCCCCCAATCCCTCCCAGCATCGAACTCTTTTCCAATGAGTCAACTCTTATTAGGAGTTATGACTTTACTTATTTACTGTCTTGGTAGACTAATTAAACACAGTGCTTAAGAGGATGGCTTTGGGAACAGTATGTCAGGCTTATACCACTTGAGCCTCAGTTTCCCTTTCTGAGATAATAATTACAATAAATATGAGAGGATTGAGTGAAATGACCACATAAAGTGCTTAGGTATATACTTAGCATGAAATAAATACTCTGAATCTTAGCTATGGTTATATGATCCCAGCAGCATTGTAGAAGTGTCTATTTTGGTTATAATCATGTGAGTCATTTAATGCCAACAGTAGCTGGAGTTTGTAGGAAGGCAGGCAGCTTATTATTGCTAACAAATATCTTTTTTTAATATAAACTTATTTATTTTAATTGGAGGTTAATTACTTTACAATACTGTATTGGTTTTGCCATACATCAACATGAATCTGCCACAGGTATACACGTGTTGCCCATCCTGAAGCCCCCTCCCTCCTCCCTCCCTGTACCATCCCTCTGGGTCATCCCAGTGCACCAGCCCCAAGCATCCAGTATCATGCATCAAACCTGGACTGGCAATTCATTTCATATATGATATTATACATGTTTCAATGCCATTCTCCCAAATCATCCCACCCTCTCCCTCTCCCACAGAGTCCAAAAGCCTGTTCTATACATCTGTGTCTCTTTTGCTATCTCATGTACAGGGTTATTGTTACCATCTTTCTAAATTCCATATATATGCATTAGTATACTGTATTGGTGTTTTTCTTTCTGGCATGCTAACAAATATCTTGACTGTGTAATCTTACTTAATCTTTAGAAAAAGTCTATAGATAAATTGCACTTAGCATTTTTAAAGCATTCACTTTATCACGATCTGCTTTACTTATCACACACATCTATATAATCTGCAAAGACATGCATAGTTCTGCATTGCACAAAGAAGTTCTCACAGAAACAGAAATATGCTCAAGATCAAAATCTCAAACATGAAAAAGCTTGAACTGAAATTCTAGTTCTTTTGATTCTGCATTTCCCATCATTTCTCATTTATTTTATCTAAATCAAGAATTCATGTTTTTTGATAATGAAGAATTTTAGAAGAAGAAGAAATTGGAAGAATTTTAATCTAACAAGAACATCACCATTTTTTGTAACTTCATTCTAATGTACCTAACCACAGAGTGGAGATATCTAGTCTGTGCCCTGGTCAAGCCTGCCTGAGATGCACGCCTTCTGTACAAGCAGCTCAGTCACTCGTCTTTCACAACACATTTCAACACTCTTGTCTCCCATAAAGCCCTCCTTGATCACTCTAGTCTACTATTCTTTTGTTTATTCAACTTTCTGAGCATTTATTCTATGCTCTCTTTTATTGTCATTTACCTTTTATGCTAATGCTTACCTCTTCAATTTGACTGTTAACGTCCTCATGCAGACACACCATAGATTCACACAGTACCTGGTTCAAACAAGTATGCAGTTGTTTGGTGATGATGATGGCGATGCGATGGTGGTGATGACAGCAATACTTACAACAACATCTCCAATTTACCTCATGTGTTCTTTCCATGACTGTGACTCTGGCAAGCAACAATCAGCTGGTCACTGGTAATTGACCTGTTCAGTTGTATTCACTCATTTGATTCAGAATATTTCAGGAGAGTCTACTATACACTAGAGCCTATCTAGATATTGGAGTTGCAAAGACAGAGAGTTTTGAACTTCAGAACTTACATTCTAATGGAAGAGATAGACTTAAAAACAAATGTGTAGTATGATGATGTATTTCAGGTATTCTCATATGAATATTATCAGGACAGCAAAAATGAGAGAAAGATTCCTAATTTATTTATGAGAGGAAAGGTAGGTTCCAGGAAAACTTCAGAGAAAAAGTCAACTTTGAACCAAATCTTAAAAGATGATTAAGTGGAACAAACCCACTTATGCCTGTTTCTTTCTACTATTGGTAGCAAATATGTCCCAGTGCATGACAAGACCACTAGTTTAAAGTGCCTGGAGCTGAAACAGAACTGGAGATTTTGACCTTCAGTGACTGGAGTAGGAGGTAATGACATGATCTAATTTAAGGAAACAAATTATCTGTTATTTCAAGAAGTTACTGTGAAATGACCTGAAATTGTGTTGAGATCATTGTGGCCTGCTCTTGCAGAAAAGAGGTATCTCTGCCACTGTGTGGGATTCTGAAGACCGCATAACAAAAACAAAATAGGTTTATTTTGCTCTTGAGACTATCAGAAAAAGAGTCTCATTATACACTATTATGTTATACACATACACTAATATGTCTCATTATACACTATTAGGCAAAATCTCTACATTGCCACATAAATATTGCTTTATTTAACACATTTATTTAGCACCTGCTCTATGCCAGGTACCATGACAGGATCTGAGAACTGTAGCAATGAGCAAAACTGACACAAATCATTATACTCCTGAAGCTTATACTCCAGTAGGAGGAAATTAACAGTAAGCAATTAAATAAGTCAATCATACAGTATATTAGATAAGGAAAGTTCTATGGGAAAAATTAAAACAGAGAAGGAAGGTAAAGAGTATTTTAAGGTAGGGGGTAGGTAAGAACTTGTATTTTTAAATAGGCTGGTTAGAAAAGGCCTCACTCAGAAGGGGGCAATCAAGCTGAAATGTGAAAAAGATGAGGGCTCAAGCCACAGAAATATGAGGAAGGAGAAAATTCCACATTTGGTAAACAGCATGTACAAATTCCCTGAAGCAGGACTACACTTGAACCAGTTAAGAAATATTGGGGAAGCCAAAGTGGCTGGAATGGAGTAAATGAGGGGAATAATACTGAGATAATTAGGGGACAGACTGAGTAGAGTTTTCATATTTTTCTAAGTATATTGGCTTTAACTCTTAGTGGCATGGAGAATCACTGAAACTTTAAAGCATGATCTGTCTTACATTTCAACGGGATAACTTAAGCTTCTGTATTGAGTATATTCTCTGGGGGATGAAGGGAAAAGTTAAAGAGAACAATTAGGACTTGGTTTTCGTAATCCAGGTGAGAAATCATGTGGCTCAGCCCAGGACGGTAGTGGTAGATAGTAATGAGAAGAGGTCAGAATCTGAACATACTTTGAAGAAAAAGTCAGAATGATTTGCTAGTGAATGAGATTTTTGATAGGAGAGAAAGGGAAAAATAAAAGATTATTATTTTGACCTGTCTGTTTGCCATTAACTGAGATGGGGAAGACTGTAAGAGAATCAAGTTCTGAAGTAAGATCAAGTTTTGGACATGTTATATTTGAGATATTTGTTGAACATTCAAGTAGGATGAGTGTAGGAGACCAGAAGTTAGAGGGAGAGATCTGTTTTGTACACATTCACTTTTGAGTCTCAGCATGTATATGGTATTTGAAGTCAGGAGACTGGATGAGATCACCAATGAGATAAGTTTAAATACAAAAGACAGTCCTGGAGGACCACAGTATTTAGAGGCTGTGAACAAGAGAAAGAACTAGCAAAAGATTTTAAGAAAGATAGGTCAGTGAGGCAGGAGGAAAACTAGGACCTTTTGATGTGCTGGAAGCCAAGCAAAAGAGGTTACAGAAGGAGTCATCAGCTGTACCTAATACTGCAGTGGATCAAGGTGAGTGAGTTCTGAGAACTGATCGGTGTACTCAGCATTACAGTAGTCATTGGTGACTTGATAGGGAAAGTTTTAAATGTGGAGTGATGGGGAAGAAAGCCTGACTAGTTTGGGTTTGAGAGAGAATGAGGGTTGAGACATTGGATACAGGAAGTACACACAACTCTTTGAATGAGTTTTCTTTAAACCAGTCAGAGAAATGGAGCTGAAGTTAGAGAGTATGGTATTAGCTTTTTGTGTGTTTATTTTTAAGAAGATAAAAATATTATATACCCACAATATGCACAACTTCCTTATCTTTATTGGAGGGATAAAAACTACATGCCCAGTGTAGACATAGACTAAACTGTAGGCACCTATATTGTGCTGCTCCTTTAAAAGAAATTAAATGTTGCCAGTGTTTGGATTCTTTCAAAAGAAAATTTTCCTTAATCTAACCAAGATATCAATCAGAATAATTTGACTTAAACTGTAAAATCATGAGCCTGAAAATTGTCAACCAAAGTCAAAATTCAATAGTAATATCCCTGGTTGATTTACTCTTACAAGAACATTATCAGTTAATAATTAATATAATAATTTGTTCTGTGCACTCTATGTGCTATTCTCAGTCACTCAGTAGTGTCTGACTCTTTGTGACCCTATAGACTGTAGCCTGTCAGTCTCCTCTGTCCATGAGATTTTCCAGGGAAGGATACTGGCATGGGTTGCCATTTCCTCTTCCAGGGGATCTTCCCAACTCAGGGCTCAAACACATCTCCTATATTTCCTGCATTGGCAGGTAGATTCTTTACCACTGAGCTACCATAGTTTGGTGGCCAAATTATAAAATTTTGATCATTTAAGACTTCATATTTAATATAAATATTATGCTTGGAAGAATTTCAAAATATAGAGCTAATATCAACTTTGAAGATGATTTAATTTAATGTGTATATTTTATCAGTTGATAACTTCAACCAGAGACTAAAATAACATAACTGAGATCACCAAGCCAGTTAAACAGGGCCAGGACTAGAAACCAGCTAAGTAAGGGCCACTCAGCTGTGTCTCAGGCTTCAACTTTGGAGAATACCCTGGCTATGTCTAAAATAGGGACATCTCTATCAGTTTATATGTTAATTTAACACCAAGAAAAAATATTATAAGAAAAAGCTGCTAATTTAGCTAGTAAACGATGAAATCAACACTGTGCATTTTTTCCCCTTCAGTCTGCAGCTGAAAGAATTAGTGCCCAACAATTCTAATTCATTCAGTATATACTCAGAGAGCACCTTCTGTATTCCAAGCTCCACAGAGGGTCTAAGAGGAATATGATGAACTCAGTATGTCCCCAGGGCTTAGTGTCATTCGTAGAGAGAAGAAGAGAAAGGGACTGACAATTTATAGGCCAGACACCTTCATAAACAATCTCTTCTTATATTTCACCATAGCTATGTGAAGTAGGGATGATCACATATTTTTTACCGATAAGGAAACTGGGGTTAATTTGCTCAAAAAGTCAGAGTTATATAGTATAGTGAAAGTTGCTTAGTTGTATCTGACTGTTTTTGACCTGTGGACTAGTCCATGGAATTCTCCACGACAAAATACCAGAGTGGGTAGCCTTTCCCTTCTCCAGGGATCTTCCCAACCCAGGGATCAAACCTGGGTGTCTCGCATTGCAGGTAGATTCTTTACCAGTTGAGCCACAAGGGAAGCCCGATATAATATAGGTGCTGTTGAAAGTAGGGATCATATTCTTTTGATGAACATCCCGTAGAGAACTGAAGCCTATTTTATTTACAAGGTAGGGTGGGGGAATTTGTCATCTGAGAAACTATATTTTTGATGGACTGAAAAGAAAAGGTGAAGGAAAATATTTTCATAGAACACAAGAGAATCTTTCATATGTCTTGACCCAGGTTGGCAAAGAAGGAGGTGACATGCTGTCCTCTTCGGTCTAGGTAGGATGCAGGAGAGCAGGAGGGTATGGAAATGCCCTATAGTTAGAAGTGTGTTGGCCAAGCCCAGGAAACCAACAAATGTCCACAATGCCACAACAGTATATGGGCATTTTTAAAGAAGTTGGTGATGAATTTCTACTAAACTCTATCTTTGGAAAAGTGGTATTTTAATAACTTAAAGAAAAATGGATTCAAATAAATTACTATCAAGTATAATGGTGGAAAACATACATCTATAAATCAGAATACCTGGATTTTTGTCCTAGCTCTGTCACTTACTAGCTTTGAGAATAGTGGAAAGCCACTTAAGTAGGCTAAGTCCTATTCCTTCATCTTTAAAGTCAACATGATAAGTGCTACTTTAAATCACTTTTGAGAAGAACAAGTGAGATTAACACATATAAAAGTACTTTAAAAATTCTAGAATGTATGACATTCTATGTACAAACCTTAGTTACCATTATTCTTATATAAGTACTGTTAAATTTCTAAATGTGATATAAGATAGTTTTAGCATACCAGGATATTGGAGTTTTTAGTTACTTATCTTGGTTTTGAGAGCCTTTGGCTCTGAGTGACCTAGAATCACAAAATCTAGTTACATCCTTGGGCCATTTCAAAGAATCTCGGGAGTTCTAGAGCCCTTGGAGTAAACAATAAGATGGGTTGCTTCAAACTGAAAGAAAATTCCAAGGTACTATCCAGTAGCAGACCTAACAATTAACATTAAATTATGCATAATATCTTTGTATTAGTACTTTTTTTCTATTTTTTGACAATTTTTATGGTATTTTTGGAGTGCTGTGAGTCAGTCATCGAGACTACTCTGAAAATTAAAATGAAAGTATGCTTATACAACTATCAGTGTGTTGAGCTGAGAACATAGGTCACTATCCTTGAGTATGAACTGATGGGCCATTGAAAGCTTGGAATTTTCAATGTGCCAGGTAAGGAATAGATATTTCTCAGAACTAATATGAAGGAAATGATGAGCAGAAACATCCTTAACATATTAAGTTCTTGCATAGAATTCTAATTCATTTGCTTGTTTTGTACATGATTCACACTTGAAATCTTCAGTATAGAAGATGGAAGTTTATTTTACTAGGAATGTGAAGACTTAATTAGAACTGTGGCTCACTTATTCTTTGAATTATTCTTTTTTTATTTTTTTTAATTTAAATTTATTTATTTTAATTGGAGGCTAATTACTTTAATTATTCTTTATCTTTATTATTTCCCACCTCATTATTCTATTCATGATTGCAATAGATGGAAGGTAAATTGCTCTGATTCAATGGGTTGAAGTTACTGAAGAATTTGATAGTTGAAGTTCTTCTTTAGCTTCTTGAAACTGAAATAAATTTGCACTAAATATACAGTTAACAATTTAAATAAAATATATTTTATCAACTGAAAACAATTTTCATGAGACTAAGTTAAGCCTGACCTTTCTGACTTTGTGGGCAAAGAATTTGATTAAAATTGATAGCTAGTGTGACTACCCTTTAGAGCTATGAAACACTTCTTTTTTTCATCATTCTAGTTTTTCATTTTATTTTAATGACATATTATTTTAATAAAATGTCAATTTCTGTTGAATAAAGCTTAGATATTTATAACACTTTTAAAAGATCTCTACAAAATGATAACAAATGAAATATACCATTTGGATATTGAAGACATATCTGCTGGGGACTACCTGTTTAATAGTGGACTGGAATCAACATTATGGTTTTGACTGAGGAGCTACTCTCCATGTGTGAAAAACAGAACAGGGAAACAGAAAAAAACTTCATGTACTTTTGTTGTTCAGTCGCTCAGTCGTGTCCGACTCTTTGCGACCCCACAGACTGCAGCACGCCAGGCTTCCCTGTCCTTCACCATCTCCCAGAGCTTGCTCAAACTCATGTCCATTGAATCAGTGATGTCATCCAACCATCTCATCCTCTGTCATCCCCTTCTCTTCCTGCCTTCAATCTTTCCCATCATCAGGGTTTTTCCCAATGAATTGGCTCTTTGCATCAGGTGGCCAAAGTATTGGAGCTTCACCATCAGTCCTTCCAATGAATATTCAGAGTTGATATCCTTTAGGATTGACTGGTTGGATATCCTTGCAGTCCAAGAGACTCTCAAGCATCTTCTCCAACACCACAGCATCAATTCTTTGGCACTCAACATTCTTTAGGGTCCAACTCTCACATCCATATGTGACAACTGGAAAAACCATAGCTTTGACTATATGGACTTTTGTCAGCAAAGTCATGTCTCTGCTTTATAATACACTGTCTAGTTTGGTCATAGCTTTTCTTCCAAGGAGCAAGTGTCTTTTAATCTCATGGTTGCAGCCACCATCTGCAGTGATTTTGGAGGCCAAATAATAAAGTCTGTCACTATTTTCATTGTTTCCCCATGTATTTGCCATGAAGTGATGGGACTGGATGCCATGATCTTCATTTTTTTCACGTTGAGTTTTAAGCCAAATTTGGCCAAATGAGATTGTGGTTACCTTGGTTCAGAACTGCTTAGTCACCAGTAACAGAGGTCCACTGAAAGTTACTCTAACACCAGTGAGGCACTAATTGGTAAGAAACAAGATGCCTTTCAGAGCAGGCAGGATAGCCAGCCTCACAGGTAGCTAGAACCAGAGACTGGACAAGAGACCAGCAGCCTGACTACTTGTTAGCTGGTCTCCACATCAGTCCTCAGAGTCACATGCCTTTCATTTTCACTTCTCTCTGCATATATGCTTTATTTTTCTCTCTCTGAAACCTGACTTTCCCTGATTACTTTTTATTGTCCCAATACAGCCATTCCAGTTAAAAGCTAGTGGAGCCAAGTCCTAGTATCTTTTGTGTTCTGATTAAATTTTTGGAGTTTGAGGCTCACTTAATTCCCTTTGGAGCTGATGGTATAGTCTGACTTTAAGATCCCTAGGATTCTAAGTGAGTCCCAGAATTCTATGGAGGAGAGAAGCTCTGAGGACTGGGCCCCAAAGTATTGGCATGGCTTGGTCAGGAAGAAGCTGGGAGAAATTGGGATTTCATCTGGTATTCTTGGCTCCCTCTCATGGCTCTATATGGATGTCATTACCCCATCTGGGGGCATCTGCTGCCCTCACACTCTTCAAAATTTTCTTTTCTATCCATCATCTTTCTTTGACAGCAGTAGAACTTTCTTCAGATCCATTTCAACTATCCCCATTGCTATTTGTACCCTACAAGCTATGATGTTCTCTCATTTATTCAGCTATGATCTGAATGACACTATCTGACAAACACAGAACCCTTCGTAGTCAACTAAGAGTACTTGTTTTCAAAAGGACTTTAAGCAGTGACTCAAATAATGAGAGTACCAGATACTAGGCAGGGGGCATTTGAAGTCAGGAAAGTCTTAAAGTAAAAGGCAATTCATAAAAATTTGTATTTGAGTCTCAACTCCATTACTTTGGGCCGTGAGAACCTGGAAATTTGCTGGCATCTCTGTTCCCAAATTTTTAATAATCTCACTTCTACTTATCCCATAGAATTGCCATATTAAATTGGATAAAGTATGCCAGTATGTAAAGTGCCTAAATGTTGTAGGATTTCGGTGAATGATAATTGAAGATTACCCTCAGTCCCCTACTCCCACTACATGCCCTTCACTCAAATCTCATTACAAAAATGGTTGCCTTAGAGTAGGACCAACACTCTGTGGGCACCTTGGAAATACTACTGGCTCCTCTCTCTGGGGCAGATATTTCCTACTCTTTTATGCACAGATTGTCTCCACAGGATATCACACCCTTCCAATAAAAGCATAATGGTTATAAATTTGAAGACAACAAAGGGACTCAAGACTTAGAGGCACTTTGGATCTAAAAGGTGACTACTGACATTTTAGATCAAGGAGAGTATAGGGATATGTTTCTAGTGGTACCACCTTATAACCCTAGAAGCCTCGTTCTTACAATATCTGTGTTAATTTATAATTCCACGGACAGGGAATCCTGGTGGGATACAGCCCATGGGGTCACAAAACGTCAGACACAACTGAGTGACTAACACACATTAATTTATAAATAACCATGCCCCTTTGCAAGGCCATAATCATGAAGATAATAATCTTATTAACAGCTGCTATATTTTCACGACAACTTTGTATTTAACACATCAAGTATTTCACATATTATCTCCCACAAAACTCTCAGAGTCATTACTGCTCTTTTCTTTTTGAATTTTTTTTTATTTTAATTGGTGGCTAATTACAATATTGTGGTGGGTTTTGCCATATATTCACATGAATCAGCCATTGGTGTACACGTGTTCCCCACCCTGAACCTCCCTCTCACCTCCCTCCCTATCCCATCCCTCAGGTTCATCCCAGTGCACCAGCCCTGAGCACCATGTCTCATGCATCGATCCTGGACTGATGATCTATTTCACATATGATAATATATAAGTTTCAATGCTATTTTCTCAAATCATCCCACCCTCATCTTCTCCTACAGAGTCCAAGGTTCTGTTCTTTACATCCGTGTCTCTTTCGCTATCTCACATATAGGGTCATCGTTACCATCTTGCTAAATTCCATATATATGCAAAAATATACTGTATTGGTGTTTTCTTTCTGACTTACTTCACTCTGTATAATAGACTCCTGTTTCATCCACCTCATTAGAACACATTCAAATTCATTCTTTTTAATAGCAGTAATATTCCATTGTGTATATGTACCACGGCTTTCTTATACATTCGTCTGCCAATGGACATCTAGGTTGCTTCCATGTCCTGGCTTTTGTAAACAGTGCTGAGATGAACATTGGTGTGTCTTTCAATTCTGGTTTCCTTGGTGTATACGCTCAGCAGTGGGATTGCTGGGTCGTATGGCAGTTCTATTTCCAGTTTTTTAAGGAATCTCCACACTGTTCTCCATAGTGGCTGTACTAGTTTGCATTCCCACCAACAGTGTAAGAGGGTTCCTTTTTCTCCACACCCTCTCCAGCATTTATTATTTGCAAATGTTTCAAAATTATTTATTTATTTATTTTTACTTTACAATATTGTATTGGTTTTGCCATACTTCAACATGAATCCGCATTGTTTGCAAACTTTTTGATAGCAGCCATTCTGACCAAAGTGAGATGGTACTTCATTGTGGTTTTGATTTGCATTTCTCTGATAATGTGCAATGTTGAGTATCTTTTCGTGTGTTTGTTAGCCATCTTGATGAAAGTGAAAGAAGAGAGTGAAAAAGTTGGCTTAGAGCTCAACATTCAGAAAACGAAGATTATGGCATCTGGTCCCATCACTTCATGGGAAATAGATGGGGAAATAGTGGAAACAGTGCCAGACTTTATTTTTTGGGGCTCCAAAATCACTGCAGATGGTGATTGCAGCCATGAAATTAAAAGACGCTTACTCCTTGGAAGAAAAGTTATGACCAACCTAGAGAGCATATTCAAAAGCAGAAACACTACTTTGCCTACTAAGGTCCGTCTAGTCAAGGCTATGGTTTTTCCAGTAGACAGGTATGGATGTGAGAGTTGGACTGTGAAGAAAGCTGAGTGCTGAAGAATTGATGCTTTTGAACTGTGGTGTTGAAGAAGACTCTTGAGAATCCCTTGGACTGCAAGGAGATCCAACCAGTCCATTCTGAAGGAGATCAGCCCTGGGATTTCCTTGGAGGGAATGATGCTGAAGCTGAAACTCCAGTACTTTGGCCACCTCATGCGAAGAGTTGACTCATTGGAAAAGATTCTGATGCTGGGAGTGATTGGGGGCAGGAGGAGAAGGGGACGACAGAGGATGAGATGGCTGGATGGCATCACTGACTCGATGGACATGAGTCTGAGTGAACTCCAGGAGTTGGTGATGGACAGGGAGGCCTGGCGTGCTGCAATTCATGGGGTCACAAAGAGTCGGACACAGCTGAGTGACTGAACTGAATGGAACTGAGCCATCTGTATGTCTTCTTTGGAGAAATGTCTGTTTAGTTCTTTTATTGGGTCACATTTTTCTGGAATTGAGCTGCAGGAGTTGCTTGTATATTTTTGAGATTCTTTGTCAGTTGCTTCATTTGCTATTATTTTCTCCCATTCTGAAGGCTGTCTTTTCACCTTGTTTATAGTTTCCTTCGTTGTGCAAAAGCTTTTAAGTTTAATCAGGTCCCATTTGTTTATTTTCGCTTTTATTTCCATTACTCTGGGAGATGGATCATAGAGGATCCTGCTCTGACTTACGTCCGAGAGTGTTTAGCCTATGTTTTCCTCTATGAGTTTTATAGTTTCTTGTCTTACATTTATATCTTTAATCCATTTTGAGTTTATTTTTGTGTATAGTGTTAGAAAGTGTTCTAGTTTCATTTTTTTACAAGTGGTTGACCAGTTTTCCCAGCACCACTTGTTAAAAAGTTTGCCTTTTCTCCATTGTATATTGTCTCCTTTGTCAAAGATAAGGTGTCCATAGGTGCATGGATTTATCTCTGGACTTTCTATTTTGTTCCATTGATCTATATTTCTGTCTTTGTGCCAGTACCATAGTGTCTTGATGACTGTTGCTTTGTAGTATAGCCTGTCGTCAGACAGGTTGATTCCTCCAGTTCCATTCTTCTTTCTCAAGATTGCTTTGGCTATTCAAGGTTTTTTTGTAGTTCCATACAAATTGCTAAATTATTTGTTCTAGTTCTCTGAAAAATACCATTGGTAGCTTGATAGGGATTGTATTGAATCTATAGATTCCTTTGGGTAGTATACTCGTTTTCACTACATTGATTCTTCAGATCCATGAACATGGTATATTTCTCCATCTATTTGCGTCATCTTTGATTTCTTTCACCAGTGTTTTATAGTTTTCTATATATAAGTCTTTTGTTTCTTTAGGTAGATTTATTCCTAAGTATTTTATTCTTTTCATTGCAATGGTGAATGGAATTGTTTCCTTAATTTCTCTTTCCATTTTCTCATTGTTAGTGTATAGAAATGCAAGGGATTTCTGTGTGTTAATTTTATATCCTGCAACTTTACTATATTCATTGATTAGCTCTAGTAATTTTCTGGTGGCATATTTTTGTTTTCTATGTAGTGTATCATGTCATCTGCAAACAGTGAGAGTTTTATTTCTTTTCCAATCTGGATTCCTTTTATTCCTTTTTCTTCTCTGATTGCTGAGGCTAAAACTTCCAAAACTATGTTGAATTGTACTGGTGAGAGTGGGCATCTTTGTCTTGTTCCTGGCTTTAGGGGAAATGCTTTCAGTTTTTCACCATTGAGGATAATGTTTGCTGTGGGTTTATCATATATGGCTTTTATTATGGTGTGGTATGTTCCTTCTATGTCTGCTTTCTGGAGGGTTTTTATCATAAATGGATGATGGATTTTGTCAAAGGCTTTCTCTCCATCTATTGAGATAATATATGGTTTTTATCTTTCAATTTTTTGATGTGCTGTATCACTCTGATTGATTTGCAAATATTGAAGATTCCTTACATCCCTGGGATAAAGCCCACTTGGCCATGATGTATGATCTTTTTAATATGTTGTTAGATTCTATTTGCTAGAATTTTGTTAAAGACTTTTGCATCTGTGTTCATCAGTGATATTGGCCTGTAGTTTTCTTTTTATGTGGTTTCTTTGTCTGGTTTTGGTATTAGGGTGATGGTGGCCTCATTTGAGTTTGGAAGTTTACCTTCCTCTGCAATTTTCTGGAAGAGTTTGAGTAGGATAGGTGTTAGCTCTTCTCTAAATTTTTTGTAAAATTTAGCTGTGAAGTCATCTGGTCCTGGGCTTTTGTTTGTTAGAAGATTTTTTATTACAGTTTTGATTTCTGTGCTTGTGATGAGTTTGTTAAGATTTTCTATTTCTTCCTGGTTCAGTTTTGGAAAGTTATACTTTTCTAAGAATTTGTCCATTTCTTTCAAGTTGTCCATTTTATTAGCATATCATTTCTGATAGTAGTCTCTTATGATCCTTGTATTTCTGTGTTTTCTGTTGTGATTTCTCCATTTTCATTTCAAATTTTGTTGATTTGATTTTTCTCCCTTTTTCTCTTGAATTTGGCTAATGGTTTGTCTATTTTATTTAACTTCACAAAGAACCAGCTTTTAGCTTTGTTGTATTTGGCTAGGGCCTCCTTTGTTTTGTTTTTATTTTTTTGCATTTATTTCTGCCCTAATTTTTATGATGTCTTTCCTTCCACTATCTGCTTCATTTCTTCTTTTTCTAGTTGCTTTAGTTGTAGAGTCAGGTTATTTATTTTATTTTTCTCCTGTTTCTTTAGGTAGGCTTGTATTTCTATGAACCTTCCCCTTAGCACTGGTTATACTGTATCCCATAGGTTTGGGGTTGTTGTGTTTTCATTCTATGCATATTTTGATTTCCTTTTTCATTTCCTCTGTGATTTGTTGGTTATTCAGAAGTGTGTTGTTTAGCCTCCATATGTTTGCATTTTGAATAGTTTTTTTTCTTGTAGTTAACATCTAATCTTACTGCATTGTGATCATAAAAGATGCTTGAGATGATTTCAATTTCTTTGAATTTACCAAGGCTAGATTTATGGCCCAGGATGTGATCTATCCTGGAGAAGGTTCCGTGTGCACTTGAGAAAAAGGTGAAATTCATTGTTTTAGGGTGAAATGTCCTATAGATATCAATTAGGTCTGGCTGGTCCATTGTATCACTTAACGTTTCTGTTTCCTTGCTAATTTTCTGGGTTTTTTTGATCTATCCATAGGTGTGAGTGGGGTATTAAAGTCTCCCACTATTATTGTGTTACTGTTGATTTCCCCTTTCATACTTGTTAGCACTTGCCTTACATATTTTGGCGCTCCTATGTTGGGTGCATATATATTTATAATTGTTATATCTTCTTTTTGGGTTGATCCTTTGATCATTATGTAGTGTCCTTCTTTATCTCTTTTCACGGCCTTTATTTAAAAGTCTATTTTATCTGATATGAGCAATGCTATTCCTGCTTTCTTTTGGTCTCCATTTGCGTAAAATATCATTTTCCAATCCTTCACTTTCATTCTGTATGTGTCCCTAGGTTTAAGGTAGGTATCTTGTAGACAGCATGTATAGGAGTCTTGTTTTTGTATCCATTCATCTAGTCTTTGTCTTTTGGTTGGGGCATTCAACCCATTTACATTTAAGATAATTATTGATAATGATTGCCATTTACTTTGTTGTTTTGGGTTTGAGTTTATAAACCTTTTATATGTTTCCTATCTAGGGAAGAACTTTTAGCATTTGTTGAAGAACTGGTTTGGTGGTGCTTAATTCTCTGAATTTTTGCTTGTCTGTTAAGCTTTTGATTTCTCCTTCATATTTGAATGAGATCCATGCTGGGTAAAAAAAATCTGGGTTGTAGGTTTTCTCTTTCATCACGTTCAGTATGTCCTACCATTCCCTTCAAAGCAAAAGCAAAAATAATACCCAGTTGTGGATTTGACTGGTGATAAAAGCAAGGTCTGATGTGGTAAAGAGCAATATTGCATAGGAACCTGGAATGTCAAGTCCATGAATCAAGGCAAATTGGAAGTGGTCAAATAGGAGATGGCAAGAGTGAACGTCAACATTCTAGGAATCAGCAAACTAAAATGGACTGCAATGGGTGAATTTAACTCAGATGACCATTATATCTACTACTGCAGACAGGAATCCCTTAGAAGAAATGGAGTAGCCATCATGGTCAACAAAAGAGTCCAAAATGAAGTACTTGGATGCAATCTCAAAAACGACAGAATGATCTCTGTTCGTTTCCAAGGCAAACCATTCAATATCACAGTAATCCAAGTCTATGCCCCAACCAGTAACACTGAAGAAGCTGAAGTTGAACAGTTCTATGAAGATCTACAAGACCTTTTAGAACTGACACCCAAAAAAAGATGTCCTTTTCATTATAGGGGACTGGAATGCAAGAGTAGGAAGTCAAGAAACACCTGGAGTAACAGGCAAATTTGGCCTTGGAATGCAGAATGAAGCAGGGAAAACACTAATAGAGTTTTGCCAAGAAAATGCACTGGTCATAGCAAACACCCTCTTCTAACAACACAAGAGAAGACTCTATACATGGACATCACCAGATGGTCAACACCAAAATCAGATTGATTATATTCTTTGCAACCAAAGATGGAGAAGCTCTATACAGTCAACAAAAACAAGACCAGGAGCTGACTGTGGCTCAGATCATGAACCCCTTATTACCAAATTCAGACTGAAATTGAAGAAAGTAGGGAAAACCACTAGACTATTCAGGTATGACCTAAATCAAATCCCTTATGATTATATAGTGGAAGTGAGAAATAGATTTAAGGGCCTAGATCTGATAGATAGAGTGCCTGGTGGACTATGGATTGTGGTTCATGACATTGTACAGGAGACAGGGATCAAGACCATCCCCATGGAAAAGAAATGCAAAAAAGCAAAATGGCTGTCTGGGGAGGCCTTACAAATAGCTGTGAAAAGAAGAGAGGCGAAAAGCAAAGGAGAAAAGGAAAGATACAAGCATCTGAATGCAGAGGTTCAAAGAATAGCAAGAAGATATAAGAAAGCCTTCCTCAGCGATCAATGCAAAGAAATAGAGGAAAACAATTGAATGGGAAAGACTAGAAATAACTTCAAGAAAATTAGAGATACCAAAGGAACATTTCATGCAAAGATGGGCTTGATAAAGGACAGAAATGGTCTGGACCTAACAGAAGCAGAAGATATTAAGAAGAAGAGGTGAGAATACACAGAACTGTACAAAAAAGATCTTCAAAATCAAGATAATCACGATGGTGTGATCACTCACCTAGAGCCAGACATCCTGGCATGTGATGTCAAGTGGACCTTAGAAAGCATCACTACGAACAAAACTAGTGGAGGTGATGGAATTCCAATTGAGCTATTTCAAATTCTGAAAGATGATGCTGTGAAAGTGCTGCACTCAATATGCCAGCAAATTTGGAAAACTCAGCAGTGGCCACAGTACTGGAAAAGGTCAGGTTTCATTTCAATCCCAAAGAAAGGCAATGCCAAAGAATGCTTAAAGTACTGCACAATTGCACTCATCTCACACTCTAGTAAAGGAATGCTCAAAATTCTCCAAGCCAGGCTTCAGCAATACATGAACCGTGAACTTCCAGATGTTCAAGATAGCTTTAGAAAAGGGAGAGGAACCAGAGATCAAATTGCCAACATCTGTTGGATCATGGAAAAAGGAAAAGAGTTCCAGAAAAACATCTATTTCTGCTTTATTGACTATGCCAAGGCCTTTGACTGTGTGGATCACAATAAACTGTGGAAAATTCTGAAAGAGATGGAAATATCAGACCACCTGATGTGCTCCTCTTGAGAAACCTATATGCAGGTCAGGAAGCAGCAGTTCGAACTGGACATGGAACAACAGACTGATTCCAAATAGGAAAAGGAGTACATCAAGGCTGTATATTGTCACCCTGCTTATTTAACTTATATTCAGGGTTCATCATGAGAAACATTGGGCTGTAAGAAACACAAGCTGGAATCAAGATTGCTGGGAGAAACATCAATAACCTCAGATATGCAGACGACACCACGTTTATGGCAGAAAATGAAGAGGAGCTAAAAAGCCTCTTGATGAAAGTGAAAGTGGAGAGTGAAAAAGTTGGCTTAAAACTCAACATTCAGAAAGCTAAGATCATGGCACATGGTCACATCACTTCATGGGAAATAGATGGAGAAACAGTGGAATCCGTGTCAGACTTTATTTTGGGGGGCTCCAAAATCACTGCAGATGGTGACTACAGCCATGAAATTAAAAGACACTTATTCCTTGGAAGAAAAGTTATGACCAACCTAGATAGCATATTGAAAAGCAGAGACATTACTTCGCCAACAAAGGTCCGTCTAGTCAAGGCTATGGTTTTTCCTATGGTCATGTATGGATATGAGAGTTGTCAGGAGTTCTCTGGTGTTCTCATGTTTTGGATTTATGCCTCCTGCTTCTGGTTTTCAGTCTTATCCTTACAGTAGTCTCAAAACTTCTCCATCGATACAGCACTGATGATAAAGCATCTAGGTTAAGGGTGAAAAGATTCTACACAGTGAGGGACACCCAGAGAGGTTCACAGAGTTACATAGAGAAGAGAAGAGGGAGGAGAGGATAGAGGTGACCAGGAGGAGAAGAGGAGGAATTAAAAGGGGGAAGAGCAATCTAGTCAGTAATTAATTCCCTATTTACTCTCCTCAGTCTGGAAAACTCAGAGTGTTTCACGGAGTTACATGGAAAAGAGAAGAGGGATGAAGGAGATTGAGATGACCAGGAGGAAATGAGGAAGAGTCAAAAGGAGAGAGACCAATCTAGCCAGTGATCAGTTCCGTAAGTGTTTTCCACAGCCTGAAACACCCAAAGAGATTCACAGGGTTAAGCAAAGAAGAGAAGGGGGAGGGAGGAGATAGAGGTGACCTGGGGGAGAAAAATGAGAGTCAAAAGGGGAGAGAGCAATGAAGACAGTAATCACATTCCTAAGTAAAGATGGGTACTGAAGACTGGATTCTTAAAGGTACAAAATTAATAACAAATACCAAAAAGCAAAGATTAAAAATCTAGAGTAGAGGTTAGACTCTCAAAAATACAAAATTAAAGAAAAAATCACAAAGGTATAAAAATACATAAAATATATATGAAATTTGCTTTAAAAATAGGGTCTTTTTTGCAAGGTAATAGTAGGTTTTAAAAACAAAATTAGAGTAATAAAGAACTTAAAAATAAAAGAATTAAAAAATGATAGTAGTAAAATATATCTAGGAATTTCTCTAGAGCTGTTGAGGAGAGTGTGGGGTCAGTTCAGTTTCAGATGGTTCCTTGCTCCAGCTTATACTCCTTCTCAAAGTCTATAGGTCCCTTCCAATGTAGTCAATTGGAGAAGGTAATGGCACCCCACTCCAGTACTCTTGACTGGAAAATACCATGGATGGAGGAGCCTGGTGGGCTGACATCTATGGGATCACACAGAGTCAGACATGACTGAAGTGACTTAGCAGCAGCAGCAATCTAGCCAATGCTAACTACAGGGTTTTAATCTGTTGCACCTGTCACTTTTAAAGCATTTCCCTCTTCTTTGTTTATTTTGGCTTCCTCTGTTTGCAAGTCTCTTCAGTATCTAACTTCTGCCCTGACACAAGGGAGCAAAGGTGGTCATTCATTTAGGCTCACTTGTTCAATTGTGCTGTGGAGAGGGAGGAGCACTGCAAACAAATATCACTGGCATGTGTGGGGGTTCTCAGAGTGTCTGGGCCACACTGGCTTTGTCCCCGCTCACCGCATGTGTGCTTTCGTGGTTTACAGGCTCCAGGTTGCTCTGCAGGGGAACTATCTAAAGAGGGCCCTGGATTGCATGCACTTCCCATATCTAACCCACTCAGGTTCAGGTTCTTGGGTACTCCACAAAGGCACAAACTCAGTTGGGCCTGTGTTTTGTGCCCTTCTCAGGTCCGAGCAGCTCAGGCGACTAGGTGCTTGGCGAGCACACTCTCCCCAGGTGGGCGGTGCATCTTATCTCCTCCCTGGTCCTGGCTGCTTGGTTTCTCATCATCGTGCGCAGTGGGAGCACCCTCTCAGGTGTGCCCTGTGTCTCCTCTGGGGAGCTGATCTCTGGCTGCAACCCTCCTGGCAAATGTCAACCGTCCAGGATCCCAGGAAGACTTGGTTAGCAACTGGGAGCCTGCTCGCAGTTTGGTAGAGGATGCCATCTCTGGGGCCGAGTTTGCCCCTTCCTGGCTCTGACTGTCACATGCCTGCCTCCCTGCCTCCAGTGGGGGATGGGCTGGTCCACAGCCAGCTAGCTCTCCTCTGGTATTCTCTCAGTCTTAGTTCTGTGAGCGGGCCTGCAATGCCTTAGGTCAGAGCTTTTTGTGGGAAATTTCTCTCTCTCTCTGCCTTTCCTCTTTTTTTCTTTTTTTCCCCTCTCTCTGGCTATGCCATGGTTTGGGTTGCTATCTCATGTTAGCTCCCTCAGATTGCCCTCAGGGCATTCAGGCCCGGTCCTTACCCTAAGCAACGCAGCCTGCACCTCCCTGTTCAACCCCCACCTGCTGGTGGTGGATGCAAGCATCTGGGCTACTTCTCTGCTGGGAGTTGCAGTTAGGCGCATAATCTGTGGGTTCTATTTATTTATTTTTTCCTCCTGGTTATGTTGCCCTCTGAGATTACAAACTCCCCACAGACCCTTTGGTGAGAGGGTTTCCTGCTGTTTGGAAACTTCTCCTCTTTCACGACTCCCTCCCCAGGACAGGTCTCCATCCCTAACTCTTTTGTCTCTCTTTCTATCTTTTATATTTTGTCCTACCTCCTTTTGAAGACAATCAGCTTCCTTTCTGAGTGCATTCAGAAGTTGTTTTGTGGTATTTGCTCAGCATTCAAATGATCTTTTGATGAATTTGTGGGGAGAAAGTGGTCTCCCCGTCCTATTCCTCCACCATCTTAGGATCGCCCCCATTATCTCATTTTACAGATAAGGAAACTAAGACTCAGAGGTGTTCAGTAACCTGTCTAAGGTATGACTGTACTGAAAGATCAGTCATAGAAAAGGCAGAGGAACCAGAGATCAAATTGCCAATATCTGTTAGATCATCGAAATAAGAGAATACCAATAAAATATCTACTTTTGTTTTATTGACTATGCCAGAGCTTTTGACTCTGTGGATCAAAACAAACTGTGGAAAATTCTTCAAGAGATGGGAATACCAGACCACCTTCCTGCCTCCTGAGAAATGTTTGCAGGTCAAGAAGCAACAGTTGGAACCAGACATGCAGCAACAGACTGGTTCCAAATTGGGAAAGGAGTACGCCAAGCTTGTATATTGTCACCCTGCTTATTTAACTTATATACAGAGTACATCATTAGAATCCTGGGCTGGATGAAGCACAAGCTGGAATCAAGATTGCCAGGAGAAATAATAACTTCAGATATGCAGATGACACCACCCTTATGGCAGAAAGTGAAGAAGAACTAAAGAGCTTCTTGATGAAAGTGAAATAGGAGAGTGAAAAAGTTGGCTTAAAACTCAGCATTAAAAAATGAAGATCATGGCATCCAGTCCCATCACTTCATGGCAAATAGAAGAGGAAAGAATGGAAACAGTGACACACTTTATACTGGGGGGCTTCAAAATCACTGCAGATGGTGACTGCAGCCATGAAATTAAAACACACTTGCTCCTTGAAAGGAAAGTTATGACTGACCTAGATAGCATATTAAAAAGCAGAGACATTACTTTGCCAACAAAGGTTCATCTAGTCAAAGCTATGGTTTTTCCAGTAGTCATGTATTGATGTGAGAGTTGGACTGTAAAGAAAGCTGAATGCTGAAGAATTGACGATTTTGAACTGTGGTGCTGGAGAAGACTCTTTAGAGTCCCTTGGACTGCAAGGACATCAAGCCAGTCAATTCTAAAGGAAATCAGTCCTGAATATTCATTGGAAGCACTGATGCTGAAGCTGAAACTCCAATACTTTGGCCACCTGATGCGAAGAACTGACTCATTGGAAAAGACCCTGATGCTGGGAAAGATTGAAGGCAGGAGGAGAAGGGGATGACAGAGGATGAGATGGTTGGATGGCATCACCAACTCAATGAACATGAGTTTGAGCAAGCTCTGGCAGTTGCTGATGGACAGGGAATCCTGGTGTGCTGCAGTCCATGGGGTTACAAAGAGTAAGATATGACTGAGTGAACGAGCTGAACTGTACCAAAAGATAGGATTCCAACTCCAAAACTGATCATTTAAATTACTAACAATATGTTGTGCTGCTCACTCCTGCTTCTGTGCAGCTTCCATAGTCTCTGTCCTCTATTACAGTGATGACCTCAGCTGCTTGGAAGTTCCAGCTCTCTATAAGCCCTCATCAAGTTGGATGGATTCCTTGAAGACTCTGCAGGCCCACAGCTGAGTTCCAAGCCTCCTCCATTTCATAGATCCAGGACCCTGCTATTCAAAGTGTGGCACTTGGACAAGCAGTGTCACCTGGGAGCTTGTTAGAAATGCAGACTCTCACCCCAGACCTACTGAGTAAGAACTGAGATTTTAAAACGTTTCCGAGGTGACTTCTATGAATATTAAAAGCAGTGATATGAGAATTGAATCACAGTGGATACAGATTATCTTAATTGTTTGGATATTTTTCAGTGTGTTAATCTCCTTTCTGCATTAGCCATAATGTTTTTGATACCTGTGAACAAACTCCACCATGAAGCTTATCACACTCTCCTTTCCCAGTTTTATTTAATAGCAGTGTCTTCACTGACATAGAATTAGAGAATTTGGGAGCCAGTAAATGATTTCGCTTGGGGGGAGTCCTCTGTTCCATGCAAAATAGAAGGTTCTGCTCAACTTCTGCTCTGGAGGTCAGAACCACTGATTGGCCAAGCCTTTACAGCTCATAGGATAAGGGATGTTTTTCTTCATTTGCTGGAAATGAACCTTCCTGTTTATTTTTTCCTTTCCACATTAGACTTGAACATAGCATAACTGCATGTGGGACAACTGTCCACCTCTGCAACCAGACATTCTGAAGGTGTCAGCTGCTGCGCACCTGAAGAAAACCCTTCTGATTCGTTTCTGAGAAAACATTTCTGTCTTATTTCTCAAAGCAGACAGAGAGAAAGGAATTCATTCATTTAAGGTAGTAACAGAGGGGCAGTGGGTCTTTAAATTCTGGCAAAAGAGAGATTTCAAATACCTGTTTGCTATAATGCAAAAGAGGGTAAAAATAGGGGGCAAACTGTTCCTACTGCTGCCAATAAATTTCAATATATCACTTTTAATCTTTTGAGGAATTCTATGATTTAGAGGTTCTGTCAATGGTCAGTAGAACAGGTGAGCTTCCTAGATCCCACTCTCCATCACTCCTCCTCATCAGACCCTATCAGAGGACTTTGAGCTGGGATGCTGGCCCATGATGACTCGGGAGCATGGAGGTCAGCTCCCAGGGCTGCTAAGACTAGGGCTCACATGGCACATCTGGAGAAGGCTAGAAACCCTGGGAGAGGGAATTCTGCATGAAATGACTTGGCTCTCAGTGCTTCCGCCAGGCCCCAGAATGATTAAAGAGTGGTTCTCAGGAGTGACATATCCTCTAGGAAAGATAGACAAGATGCAGGATTTGGAGAGGACTTCATCATCACATATGTTAAGAATCTTTTTTTTTTTTTTTCTCCCTTTGTTATAAAACTAAGGTGTTCCATTGTAGAACATTTGGAAAACACAGAAAGGTCCATAGAAGAAATCAAAATTGCCTATAACCCCATTAGCCAGAATAATTATATATTGGGTTATATTTCCTTTTAGATATACATTTTTTATTTAATATCATTCATCTTCATTAGTAAATATTGTCAAAACATAAAATAACTGCTCCACGTAAATATGCCCAGGCATTATTAAATTGATTATTTTTGTGATTTATAATTTCTACCTACTGAAAATATCTGTTTTGACTATTCTTCAACAAAAGTCTTTGATTATCTGTCATTATCTCCTGAGGAAAAACTCTTAGAATAGGATTGTAAAGCAATGTTAAGGTTGTTAACAACTTTAAGGTTAAAGTTTCTGATATATATTACATTTTGCTTTCAATTTGCAACTCCAGCTGCTGAGTTTGTTAGTACTCATTGAAGCCTTGTAAGATGAAACAGTCAGTATGCTTTCAGTTATAAGTAATGATAATAATAGCTAGCTCAAAGTGGCTTAAACAGAAAGGAGATTTATTGGCTTATGTAACTGGGGGGTAACAGCTTCTTTCTATTTTTCCCCAGATAACTTCATCCTCAGTCTGATTTCCTTGCAGTTACAAGATGGCTGATGGTGATGTGCTGCTTCTTTTATAACTAAAGGAGAAAGTCCCACAACTGTTGAAAAAAGCCATTCTGATTGGCCAGGCTGGGCTGCTGCTGCTGCTGCTGCTGCTGCTAAGTCGCTTCAGTCGTGTCCGACTGGCATAGATAGCAGCCCACCAGGCTCTGCTGTCTCTGGGATTCTCCAGGCAAGAACACCAGAGTGGGTTGCCATTACCTTCTCCAATGCATGAAAGTGAAAAGTGAAAGTGAAGTCGCTCAGTCCTGACCCCATGGACTGCAGCCCACCAGGCTCCTCCGTCCATGGATTTTCCAGGCAAGAGTACTGGAGTGGGGTGCCATAGCCTTCTCCGAGGCTGGGCTAGCAACACCTAACAATGAGGCTGGGGGTTCCTGTTACTCTGATGGGCACTACTATTCAGGGAGCCGCCTAGGAGAAGAGTGAGGGTCAGGCCTCCTTGCCATTTGATTGCTCATGACAGTCAAGGTATGAATGGGCGTTGACAAGGCAACCACTAGGTCCTTTATTTCTCTGTTCAATATTGTCAGTTTTAAAAATTTTCTGATAGGAAAAAATGACATTCCACCACTATTTTATTTTGCATGTCTTTGATTACTATTGAGGTTTAATATGTTTTTAAAAAATTTATTGGCCATTTATGTCTTCTTTATTAAATTGCTTCTTCAGGTCCCTTTCCCACTGGAATCCATTCTCATACAGTTTGCAAAATCATGCTTAGGAACCTGAACATGCAAAACAGTAGTTCTCATACATTAAGCTCATCTAAGGAGTTTAAAAAATATGTTGTCATAACCCCACCTCCAAAGATTCTGGTTTAATTCATATGCAGTATGTTTTAAGGGCTTCCAAGGTAGCTCAAGTGGTAAAAAATATGCCAATGAAGGGGACATAAGAGACATGGGCTCAGTACCTGAGTTGGGAAGATCCCCTGGAGGAAGGCATGACAACACACTCCAGTATTCTTACCTGGAGAATCACACGGACAGAGGAGTCTGGCAGGCTATAGACCAGGGGGTCACAGAGTCAGACATGACTGAAGTGACTTAGCATGCATGCCCACAGTATGTTTTGAAATCTACCCTGGAGATTTACTCTCCCAGGATTGAGACATGCCTTTTGAAATACCCTTCCTCAAACCTACAGGCTTCCCTCAGCTCAGCTGGTAAAGAATCTATCTGCAATGCAGGAGACCCCAGTTCAATTCCTGGGTTGGGAAGATTCTCTAGGAAAGGGACAGGCTACCCACTCCAGTATTCTTGGGTTCCCCTTGTGGCTCAGCTGGTAAACAATCCACCTGCAATGCAGGAGACCCAGGTTTGATCCCTGGGTTGGGAAGATCCTGAGGAGAAGTGAAAGGCTACCCCCTCCAGTATTCTGGCCTGGAGAATTCCATAAACTGTATAGTCCATGATGTCACAAAAAGTCAGATACACTGAGCGACTTTCACTTTCTTTCCTCAAACCTACATATATCTTCTTCACATTGAACCTAAATTTTGCTTCTTTAATATATTATTCTGGAATCCTACAAGGTATCATAAGTAGCTCTAGTAAAGTGCAGCACTTATTCAAACACTGGTAAAAGACAGACCTAGATGAATATTCATGACCACTTAGTACACATAAGTCAAGCAATCAGCAGCTTCTCCAGCAGGGTCAGTACAACAGTGCTTAGACTCAGTGTAATCATTATTGGTCTCTTCTTTTCTAATTAAAGGGAAAAGGCAAAGATGCCCCTAAGAAACCCAACTTGGGAGCAATATATTTGTAAATAAGGAGCTAAACAGAAATGCGTTCCTGTTGAAAAGCAGAAACATATTTACTTCTACCTTGGTTGTTTATGGCATTGCAGCTGTTCTACAGAAACAAATGAAGTTATGCTTGGTTTATTCCCACTCCTAAAGAGCCCAAGGAAATGTGAGCAGACATTTCTTTTAACAAATGACAGTGCTTCTATTAAGAAACTATTCTGCATGCATCTGCCTTCTCCATGTTTGGTAAATAGCAGGGTACTTATTATTCCCAGGATGTGTTAAGTCAATGAAATCAAATAGGAAACTTTGTTCCTTCCGACATTGTACTGACAAATTGGTTGGATTTTTTAAAAATCAGAAACACCTCTCTACTTCAAATCATTAATCAGGAGAAATTGCTTTGTAAACATTCCTTTTCTGGGCCAAAACTAAGATGTGCTTCCTCCTTCAATGTTTAGGAGGGCTATTAGGCTTTTAAGTACTAACAGGAAAGCTAGCATTCCTCTCAACTGTTTCTGACATTGCCTCTAAGTGTTTATTTGATAAATCATCATGTATACTGTATACATCCATCACTGATTGATCTTTCATTATCTCACTCAGTCTTGTAGATTTTTCCACAAGCTGTTTGCTAATGTTTTATTTATCAAATTATAAAAATCTTTAGCATTTTAAACAAACACATAAACACCATCTGTGCAAAATAGTTGCAACTATTACTAGACAGAAGTAGCCATCACTGAGGCTGGCATTTGACAAGCACCTTTTGTTATCTTCAGAAAAGCTGACAGGGAAAATATATTTTAAGGGAAGGCAAGACAAAAATAGGGCATTTAGAAGCCCTCCCTTTTATAGGACATTTTAACTCAAACCTGTATAATTGCTTGTCCAAAAGGTGTAATGGAAATGCTTAAAGGACTTGATTATTCTAGCAGCCTAAGTTTACCTACCAAGTCCAGAGCAGTATTCATTTAAAGGAAGAAAGTCTTTTTTGTCTTCATGAGAGTTAATAATACAAAATGCAAATTTTTGAAAAGTATAATCAGTCCTCAAGGAAGTTGTTCCCATCTTCATAATTTGCAAATCCAGCAAAATGCAGCAAATTATGCAGTTTAGAAATGAAGAAAGAATCTCAACCCTCAAAAAGGCAACAGAGTATTACTGTCAGAGAATTCAAATGCCTCAGCAATGGTCAAAAATATATGACTGAGATTTTTCTTATTTGGCAGACAAGAAGAAAATGTCATAAAAGACCCAGGTCATAGTCAATACATTATTTTCCTGAAGTGGAAGATAAGGATAAACAAAGCTGTAGAATAGGCTAGTGCAAATATGCTCAAAAAGACACTGGGTGGGCCTCCAGGCTATTACTGGAGGCACTTTGGCTCTTACCCTGTCTTCCTGGATAGATGCCTCCCCCTCCTACACATCCCTTTGTCCTCTTTGTAGGTAGAAAAAGTATAGGAGAAAGAGGAATGGCTTATGAATCAAAAAGAAAATGGTACGAATCTCCTTCGCAAATATACCATGTAACTTAAAGCAAGTTATTTCATTTTAGGCTAAATTTCTTCAATAACGAAATGAGCATAAATTACAATAGGAGCTCAAACAACATAAAGGAAGGAAGGAAGGGAGGGAGGGAGGAAGTGGAAGAGAGAAAAAGAAACTGAGAGATGGGGGAGGAAAAGGAAAGGAAGGGAAGGAGAAAGAGAAGGAGGCAGAGAGGAAGATAAATGCTATTATTAGCATCAAATGAAACAGTTTCTCAGTCAACTTTAGCTCCCTATCTGCCTGTCTGTTCCCATTTCCTGCAGTCTCTCTCAGACTCTCAGTTCTGTTCCCTTTACCCTCATCCCAGGGCACTGACAACACTCAGTCAAAGCCCCCAACATAGGAAGGACCTCTCAGCTCCAGGACTGCTGATGGGCATGGCCAGGTAAACTATTCACAGCACAGCATGGAGATGACATGTGGTGTTGGTTTGTTTAAACCAGATTAACTTTACCAGTGTCTGTCTTCATTGTAGGGAAGGCTGAACATCAAAATATGGTTGGTGAATTCTGCTATTGTTGTTAGAATGTTAGTTAATCCTTCCTCCCTAACTAAAGCTTATTTTTAAATTATCATTGCCCTATTGAGAAAGATAAGTAAAGCATAAAACAAAATAAACAATAAAAACTTCAAGGATTTTCTGGAAGAGCTCTACTGCAGGGAAAATAGGAACAATATAGGTAATAAATAGCATTTATTGAACACTTACTAAGTGCCATTCAGTTTGTTAAGTGATTTATATATTTTAGCTCATTTAATTATTTTAACAATGTCACAAGTAGCTATGAGGCACCAAGAGTCAGTGGAGGCAGAGAAAGATTAAGAAATGTCTTCAAGACCTTGATGCTAGACCTTGAGCTGGGAAATGTGGAGCTGAAATTTAAAACTAGACACTGTGATTCCAGAATTCTTGAGCTTAATCTTTATGCTGAAAGTAAGCATGGGCTTAGAGTTGGCCAGACAAGGGTTTAAGCATTGGCCCTGCATTGTAAAGGCTAAATGACATTGAATCTGACACTTAAACTTTGTAAAACTTCATTCTTCATTTGCTAAATAGAGACACTAACAGACCTTTGAATCAGAGGCTGATGCTGAATATTAGGTGGGATAATATATGTAAAAACCCTTGGCATGGAACTTGATACAAAGTAACCTTTCAGTAAATGTTAGCTATGGAGACTTTCATTTTATTATGAGGTAACAGAAATAGCAACACTAATTTGATTTAGTTTGCTAATTTTTGTGCATCTATCACAACATAGGCACAATTGATACTGATGCAAATATGTGTATACATATATGTATATATATATGTAATTTATTTTAAAACATTAGTTCTCACTTTGGAAAAAATGAATTATATTCTGAAAACTTCTCATGCATTAGGATGAAATGGTTTCTGCTGTTATGAAAAACTTCTGACTGGAATTTAAAAATCATCCTGGAGAAAAGTGGACTGTGTACAGTAATAAATTACTACCCTGTTATCCTGCTCCTTAATCCGATCTAATCCTTGTTGTTTTGTCCAGGTCATTAAGAAACTATATCTAAAAGGCTCAAAGGAAAGCAATGTTGTAGAAAAAATTAGAGTTCAAAATTCACAAAATAAGATCCTTTTTGCTCACAAACTTGAGGCAAATACGTGCTTTGTTTCCTCATGTTGGATATACTTCAATATACACAGACACCCTTGAGCTTTCTTTCAAAAGGGATAAGCTACAAAATAATAGCCCATAAGGAAGGAACTTTAAGATGGAACCAACTCTATCAAATTGAGTTTCATACATATGTACTATTTATTGGCTTTGAGCTGGCAGGTTGAGTAAAATAAGGAAAACTATCTGAATACCTTTCTTCCTTTTAACAATGTGTTGAAAAATGTTCTCAGTTCTCCTAAATATCTCTAGTCAATCATGTCTGAGAGGATGTCATGGCAACCCACTCCAGTATTTGAGCTTTAGAGAATCCTCATGGACAGAGGAGCCTGGCAGGCTATAGTCCATGGAGTCGCAAAGCCAACTAAGCACAGCACAGCCCAGCATTGTATCTGAACAGTGTTTCAATTTTGCAATTTGAATATTTCCTAAGATGTTTCTTTTTTTTTTTTTTCTCCTAAAATGTTTCTGATCAACGTATATTGTTTTCACACCAACTGATTCTAAACTATCAGTAATTTCCATCTTCATCAAAAAGCCCTGTAGGAGGGAGAAACTAAGACTTCCAGGAGTGATATACAGGTAAAGAGAACAGTGAAAGGGGATAGAAAGCAGGGTCAGAGAAGCTCCTGGGAAGAGTGGCTGCCAAGAGGGCTTTAGGGAAATAAAAGTCGGGCAGTTTCTCTAACTGTTAGCCCATCTCAACCTCTTTAAAGGGCTGATGACCACAAGGAAAAGAGCAAACAGCCTCTCTTTTCTTTCAAACTATGGAGCTTCCCTTGTGTCTCAGCTGGTAAAGAATCTACCTGCAATTCAGGAGACCTGGGTTTGATCTCTGGGTTGGGAAGATCCTCTGGAGAAGGGAAGGCTACTTACTCCAGTATTCTTGCCTGGAGAATTCCATGGACTGTATAGTCCATGAGGTCACAAAAAGTCAGACACGACTGAGCAACTTCCACTCATATTCTTATGGGGAAGCTAAACAGACTTTTTCCTTGAAAAAATTGTTGAGATTTCAAGAATGTGCTGTTTCATCTCGTAATATTTAAAACAAAACAAAATGGAGAAGGAGATGATGATACATGAACTCTTGCTCACTTGCAACAAAGTAAACACTCCTGTTATTTTTGATACTCAACAAAAACAGAAGATAGTGACTGAAGAAAAGAAGGTGAGAGTCCATGTGAGAAAGAAGGTGAGAGAAGACAGAAGAAACAGAGATATGGAGGGAAGGGGAGATAGAGAGACTGAAAAAATGATAATCACAGTTGAAATCCGTTCCTATTCTAACAAATGTATGTTTTCAGCAGCTATTCTATCCTACCCATTAAGCAGACCTCCAAAAGTCCTGCCCCCACCCCACCACTGTGATGCCAGGCATGACACAGCCTTTGGGTCAGTCCAGGGACTATCTACATACACTTTAGTGTTTTGTCAAGAAAATCAGGGTGACAGATTCTTTGTGTGTCATTTTCTGGAGCAGAAGCTTATTTTAAAAAGCACATTTAAAAGTCACAGATTATTTTACTTGCAAACAAATCATATTCATTATGGACAGTTGTATTTTGAGGCAGAAGTGGTGGTCCTGAGAAGGAAAATCTCTTGTGTTTATGAGACCAGTCCTGATGGGAAGACAATTATGGGAAAAGGCATTTGGATCCTGGGCTCCTGTAGAGGAGAGAGAGGGAGAAAGAGAGAGAGAGAGAGAAGAGCCATTGACACCACCTCCCTCCCCAAACAACAGACATAAGGCTTGAAGGATTTGTGGATATAAATCTGGAAATAGTACATTTAGGGTTGAGGATACTATAGTCTGAATCAGAAATGACTTGTCCAAAGGCAAAGTTTATTGGCTGGCATTTCTCTCTACTTCTCAAAGAGTCAGCATATCTGGGGTTCAATGTATGTCTTCCTGGAATCTTTAATGCCTATCAGTATTGAGCTTATGGAGATGTTCTGAGTCTTCCTGAGTCACACACACACACACACACCCCTAGTTGTTAATTTCTTTTTGGTGTAATAATTTGTCTGTATATTGACATTCAAAGAGGGGAAGGTCTCTCATGCTAACAAGCAAAGTTACCATAACAATCATTCAACATCTTCTAGAAACTTGAACCTAGAACACTCGAAATGTTTCATCTAATACTTCATCTAACCCTCAAAATACCTCTAGACTTTCAAATAGTAGCAGCCACAACGTCTTTCTTTTACTGTCCTTGGAATCCCATTTCCTCCACATTAGGAAATGAACTGATTATTTCTTCTGGCCTCCATCTTTTGATTTGCAACTCAATCACTTCATGGGAAATAGATGGGGAAACAGTGGCAACAGTGTCAGACTTTATTTTTTGGGCTCCAAAATCACTGCAGATGGTGATTGCAGCCATGAAATTAAAAGACACTTACTCCTTGGAAGAAAAGTTATGACTAACCTAGATTGCATATTCAAAAGCAGAAACATCACTTTGCCGACAAAGGTCCCTCTAGTCAAGGCTATGGTTTTTCCTGTGGTCATCTATGGATGTGAGAGTTGGACTGTGAAGAAGGCAGAGTGCCAAAGAATTGATGCTTTTGAACTGTGGTGTTGGAGAAGATTCTTGAGAGTCCCTTGGACTGCAAGGAGATCCAACCAATCCATTCTGAAGGAGATCAACCCGGGGATTTCTTTGGAAGGAATGATGCTAAAGCTGAAACTCCAGTAATTTGGCCACCTCATGTGAAGAACTGACTCATTGGAAAAGACTGTGATGCTGGGAGGGATTGTGGCCAGAAGGAGAAGGGGACGACAGGGGATGAGATGGCTGGATGGCATCACTGACTCGATGGACGTGAGTCTGAGTGAACTCCGGGAGTTGGTGATGGACAGGGAGGCCTGGTGTGCTGTGATTCATGGGGTCACAGATTCGGACACGACTGAGTGACTGAATTGAACTGAACTGAACCACCTCTTCATCAGCTACTTCATTGTATCATTGTCAAATCAATTGGCCCTATTTTATTCCATCCTCTTCCTATGCCTGCTTATGGCACAAACTATTACCTGCTCCCCTTCACCAGAATGGAAGAAAAGCTTCTTGCAACTCCTTACTCTGATTCAGAAATTGTTTCACTTGTTCCTCCTTGCCTGCCTAGAGGATTTCATTCTTTGATTTTTCTGACTAATAGCTTGTCTTATATAAATGCAGGAGATTCCACAACCAGAAAATAAATATGTTCCCTTAGTCTCAGAGAGCTTTAAGCTCAGGGGAAAAGACAGATCCTTGCTCCTCAAATTGTGGTGTGTAAGGTTTGCAATATCAATGTTGCCTGGGGTCTATTTAGAAATGCAGAATTTCTCATGCCATCTCAGACCTACTGAATCAGAATCTGAACCTGAATGAGACTCCTGAATGATTCAAATGCACATTAAAGTTTCAGAAGCACTGTAATCAACACCAGATACATAAAAATAACCTTTACCATTATTGGGCAGTGAGAGGTACTTGTAAAAGGAACACACATCTGATGGGTCAAGTGAAAGTAAAAATGAAAGTTGCTCAATCATGTCTGACTTTGTGATCTCATGGACTGTATAGACCCTGGAATTCTCCAGGCCAAAATACTGAAGTGGATAGCCTTTCCCTTCTCCAGGGATCTTCCCAACCCAGGGATTGAACCCAAGTCTCCCACATTGCAGGTGGATTCTTTACCAGCTGAGCCACAGGGATGGGTCAAGGAGAAATATCAAAGCTGAAGTTCGAAGGACACATTAAGACATTGGAGATGGGGCTAGAAAGAAGTGGACATATTTTCAAAAAAGTTATTAGGTGTGGGTGGTGAAGGTGGGAGGGATTCCATAAAAAGATTCTTTCTCTGATTTAGACCACAGGGTGTATGGTGATATCATTTCCTGAGATGGAGAACACTGTTGAAGTAGCAGATGTGGGCAGGGAGGAAATTGGATGAGTTCCATTCTGGTCCAGTGTTTGATATTATAACTGGGTTCTTGTTTTCTAGGAGGTTTTTTTGTCAGTTGGATCTGAAAATTTTATTTTAGTGTTTGTTACATACTTTTTAGCTAACCTCTTAGGTTTGGTGATGGGCATTTGAAATGTTCTCTAGCTGGGACCCCCACACTCTCCAGACTCTGGCATTGGTAGCTCTATTTTCACCACATCTCACAAGTTTTTGTCAAGGGGAAAATGGAGAAATTTGTAAGCCATTGGCCTCACCTTGCCCAGGGGTAGGGAGGAGATCATTCACATAACTCCTGGTGTTCATTCAGTTTAGAGACTGTCATGGACTAAGTGCTTGTGTACCTAAGAAATTATATGTTGAAATCCTAACACTCAATGTGTTGGTATCAGGAAGTGAAGCCTTTGGGAGCTGATTAGATCATCACGATGCAGCCCTTATGAATGGGTTTTACAAGAGATTTCTCCAGCTCTTTCTACCACATGAGGACACGGGAAGAAGAATCAGAAAGCAGGCCCTCACCAGATGTTGAATCTGCTGACACCTTTTACCTTGGACTTCCCAGACTCCAGATGTGTGAGAAATAAATTCCTGTTGTTCATAAGTCACCCATTCTATGGTATTTTGTTATAACAGCCTAACCTAAGACTGAGGCCTTTATGTCATCCACCTATCCTATTCATCAGTGTTTGTATTCCATTGAATAATATTAAAAGGAAAAAGCCACATCAACATTTTAATGGCTTTGAACATTAAAGTGTTGGTGAGGATGTAAGGAATAGAATTTTTCTTTTGAGCTTTCAAGAGGTTAAATCACATTCAGATCCTCTGACATGGTTAGTCCACTTTTAGTTACACACTCTAGAAAAACTTACATACATATGCCCAGGATCCATAAAGATGAATATATATATATATTGCAGAATTGTAAAAAATTAATATTGGAAAAGTCCAAATACCAAAAAAAGTAGAAAGTATAGATGCTGCTGCTACGTTGCTTCAGTCGCGTCCGACTCTGTGTGACCCCATAGACAGCAGCCCACCAGGCTCCACTGTCCCTGGGATTCTCCAGGCAAGAGAACTAGAGTGGGTTGCCATTTCCTTCTCCAATGCAGGAAAGTGAAAAGTGATAGTGAAGTCGCTCAGTCATGTCCGACTCTTAGCGATCCCATGGACTGCAGCCTACCAGGCTCCCCTGTCCATGGGATTTTCCAGGCAAGAGTACTGGAGTGAGGTGGCATTGCCTTCTCCAAGAAAGTATAAATAAATTTCACATATTCATAAAATAGTATACCTACAGTAATGAACATGATGAAATTGCAACTTTGGCCAACATTGTAAATAAAAATAACCATGAGTGAAAGAAGCAAAACCAAAAGAAAATAGTTACTTTATTTGAGTAAAGTCTAAAGTAAGCAGAACTTCCATATTGTTGAGGGATGTAAACCATAAAGAAAATCAGGAGTATGACCACTGAGAAAATGAAGACAGCCATTACCGAAGGACTGGAGTTGGGATAAGGAAGAGGCAGGTGGGGCTGAGAGCTTCTGGAGATCTGTCAGTGCTCCATTTCTTGAATCTTTCGGGCAAAGGAATGAACCAATATCTTGTTCTTAAAATTTGATTCTGAACTCAACAGGTAAACAAATGCCTTAATGTGGGTCCTGAAACCTCCATTTTTATCAAAAAAGATGATTTGGAGTAGTAGATATTGCTAAAGAAAAGTGAACCCAGGATTGACTGGTGCTGAGTTATAGTAACCAGTGAGGAGACAATGTAAGGGGAGCCTTTGACCAGCTTCGTTCTTGGGACTGGCACACTGCTGTCCCTGGAATTCAAGGGTCATATCTTCTTTCCCCACATTTTCCCTAGATGAGATGTCCTATGAGTTCATTCTTTTCTTTTAATTCAGTTCTCAGCCACAGTGGCTTTCCTTTCATTAGAGGGTTGAACATGCCCCAGAGTCATCACCTTCCACACTATATTTATGTAGGCTGATGGTTCTTAAAAGTCTTTGGCTTGATTACGATTGCATGACCATGATTATTAATATAATACATGAAATCTGTATATCAATAGATTAATTTATAATGACCACTAAGCCATAATATTGAATGTGTTTAAAGTAAGTTATACATATGCTCCCATTTGAATGCAGAGTTCCAAAGAATAGCAAGGAGAGATAAGAAAGCCTTCCTCAGTGATCAATGCAAAGAAATAGAGGAAAACAATAGAATGGGAAAGACTAGAGATCTCTTCAAGAAAATTAGAGATTCCAAGGGAACATTTCATGCAAAGATGGGCTTGATAAAGGAAAGAAATGGTATAGACCTAATAGAAGCAGAAGATACTAAGAAGAGGTGGCAAGAATATACAGAAGAAATGTACAAAAAAGATCTTCACGACCCAGATAATCACGATGGTGTGATCACTCACCTAGAGCCAGACATTCTGGAATGTGAGGTCAAGAGGGCCTTAGGAAGCATCACTATGAACAAAGCTAGTGGAGGTGATGGAATTCCAGTTGAGCTGTTTCAAACCCTGAAAAATGATGCTGTGAAAGTGCTGCACTCAATATGCCAACAAATTTGGAAAACTCAGCAGTGGCCACAGGACTGGAAGAGGTCAGTTTTCATTCCAATTCCAAAGAAAGGTAATGCCAAACAATGCTCAAACTACCACACAACTGCACTCATCTCACATAATAGTAAAGGAATGGTCAAAATACTCCAAGTCAGGCTTCAGCAATACGTGAACCATGAACTTCCAAATGTTCAAACTGGTTTCAGAAAAGGTATTGGAACCAGAGATCAAATTGCCAACATCCACTGGGTCATTGAAAAAGCAAGAGAGTTCCAGAAAAATATCTATTTCTGCTTTATTGACTATGCCAAAGCCTTTGACTGTGTGGATCACAATAAACTATAGAAAATTCTGAAAGAGATGGGAATACCAGACCACCTGACCTGCCTCTTGAGAAACCTATATGCAGATCAGAAAGCAACAGTTAGAACTGGACATGGAACAACAGACTGGTTCCAAATAGGAAAAGGAGTACGTCAAGACTGTATATTGTCACCCTGCTTATTTAACTTATATGCAGAGTACATCATGAGAAATGCTGGACTGGAAAAAGCACAAGCTGGAATGAAGATTGCTGGGAGAAATATCAATATCCTCAGGTATGCAGATGACACCACCCTTATGGCAGAAAGTGAAGAGGAACTAAAAAGTCTCTTGATGAAAGTGAAAGAGGAGAATGAAAAAGTTGGCTTAAAGTTCAACATTCAGAAAACTAAGATCATGGTATTCAGTCTCATTGCTTCATGGGAAATAGATGGGGCAACAGTGGAAACAGTGCCTGACTTATTTTGGGGAGCTCAAAAATCACTGCAGATAGTGATTGCAGCCATGAAATTAAAAGACGCTTACTCCTTGGAAGGAAAATTATGACCAACCTAGACAGCATATTAAAAAGCAGAGACATTACTTTGTCAACAAAGGTCTGTCTAGTCAAGGCTAGGGTTTTTCCAGTGGTCATGTATGGATGTGAGAGTTGGACTGTGAAGAAAGCTAGTGCCGAAGAATTGATGCTTTGGAACTGTGGTGCTGGAAAAGACTCTTGTGAGTCCCTTGGACTTCAAGGAGAGCCAACCAGTCCATCCTAAAAGAGACTAGTCCAGGTGTTCTTTGGAAGGACTGATGCTGAGGCTGAAACTCCAATACTTTGGCCACCTCAAGAGAAGGGTTGACTGATTGGAAAAGACCCTGATGCTGGTAGTGATTGGGGGCAGGAGGAGAAGGGGATGACAGAGGATGAGATGGCTGGATGGCATCACCGACTCGACGTACATAACTGAACTTCCAGAGTTTGGGTGAACTCCGGGAGTTGGTGATGGACAGCGAGGCCTGGCGTGCTGCAATTCATGTGGTCGCAAAGAGTTGGACACGACTGAGCAACTGAAATGAACTGAACTGGTACATATGTTCAGAATAAGGCAATTTGTATTTTAATGATATATTTCTATATGAGAATGTATGTGCACCAATACTGATAAAAAAGGACTTAGAGGCTATACATCCACGTGCTCAACAAGAGGAGAATTTTGTCCACTGATACATTTTTGGTTGTCATTACTGAGAGATGGATGTTAAGGGCCTCTAGTGGATAGAGGACAAAGATGCTACAAAATACCTTGCAAGCCCCAAAATGTCCACAGTGCCACTGGTGAGTTACCCTGCTATTCATCAATACTAGTAATAATGTTATTCTCTGGTGAGGGACTGAAATGGTTAAATATTTAAAGGGTATTTCAGTTCTATCTGTAGAGTTCCAGTTTTAAATAAGACGCTTATATTCTCAGTTCAGTTCAGTTCAGCCACTCAGTCATGTCTGATTCTTCTTGACCCCATGAATCACAGCACACCAGGCCTCCCTGTCCATCACCAACTCCCAGAGCTTACCCAAACTCATGTCCATAGAGTCAGTGATGCCATCCAACCATCTCATCCTTTGTTGTCCCCTTCTCCTCCTGCCCTCAGTCTTCCCCAGCATCAGGGTCTTTTCCAATGAGTCAACTCTTTGCATGAGGTGGACAAATATTGGAGTTTCAGCTTCAGCATCAGTCCTTCCAATGAACACCCAGGATTGATCTCCTTTAGGATGGACTGGTTGGATCTCCTTGCAGTCCAAGGGATTCTCAAGAGTCCTCTCCAACTCACAGTTCAAATCATCAATTCTTTGACACTCATCTTTCTTCACAGTCCGACTCTCACATCCATATATGACTACTGGAAAAACCATAGCCTTGACTAGACAGACCTTTGTTGACAAAGTAATGTCTCTGCTTTGTAATATGCTGTCTAGGTTGTTCATAACTTTCCTTCCAAGTAGTAAGCATCTTTTAATTTTGTGGCTGCAGTCACCATCTGCAGTGACCTTGGAGCCCAGAAAAATAGCCACTGTTTCACTGTTTCCCCATCTATTTGCCAAGAAGTGATTGGACCAGATGCCATGATCTTTGTTTTCTGAATGTTGAGCTTTAAGCCAACTTTTTCATTCTCCTCTTTCACTTTCATCAAGAGGCTTTTTGTTGTTTTTCACTTTCTGCCATAAGGGTGGTGTCATCTGCGTATCTGAGGTTATTGATATTTCTCCCAGCAATCTTGATTCCAGCTTATGCCTCTTCCAGCCCAGCATTTCTCATGATGTACTCTGCATATAAATTAAATAAGCAGGGTGACAATATACAGCCTTGACGTACTCCTTTTCCTATTTGGAACCAGTCTGTTGTTCCATGTCCAGTTCTAACTGTTGCTTCCTGACCTGCTTATATTCTACACACTATTAATAAACAAAACATGAAAATAATATGTATCTATCACAAAAAAGAGAGAAAATACAGAAAAGTTAAAAAATTTAAAACTATCTAAAACCCACAATCCAGAGATATCCGGCATATTTCTAGTTGCTTTCCCTATATGCCTGTGAACATACAGAATTATATTTTGAAAATAATGCTCATTCTCTACATAAACTCTATTTTCCCACTCATTTCCCATTATATTATCAACATTATCTCATGTCAATAAATACAGGATTTTAAGTGGCTGTGAAACATTCAATCTACATGAATGTTCTAGAGCCACATTTCTAAAATAAATTCAGAAATGTTCATATGTTTAGAATTTCAGTGGAAACTAACTTCTGAAGCAAGAGTTTTGTTGGGAGAATAAGTTATAGTACATAACTTCAACTTCAGATTTCAGTCAGATGACACCCTCTTTCCATTTTCAATAGGAAACAAAATTAGCAGAAACTAATAGATACCACATTCATTTGAAAACAGAAATTTAAGAGCTGGTTAACTTAGAAAAAGATATTACTTGGTAACGTTGCTACAGCTAGAAGCCCGCTAAACTACAAGTAATTGCCGCTTGTGGTTTAATTAATCTATTTTCTCAAGAACATAGTTTGGAGCTCAAGTATGCTTATTGAGGAGTGATTAACCTTCAGTAGTAATGTAGAGGACACCAAACAGCTTACTTAAGCATCTCCCTTCTTGAAATGCTGCTAAAGCGAATTAAATTCTAATTTCTATTCATAGATTAGAGCAAATTGCTCATTATGGTCAGGCAGATGAAGACCCTGTGACACGCGGAGGCCACTGGAGCTAGAAATGCCTGGCTGCAAGGAGGTCTGTGACAGTGAAGAGACAGGAAGGTGAAAGCTGGCAAGCACCCTGCCTTCCCCAAGTTCAGCTTTCCCGCCCATTGACACGTCTGTTAATTCAGCTCTAGAAGGCTTGAAAATGCTTCAGGATCACCTCTGAATTCCCATTTGCCCTAACTCTGCCCTGCACACTTGACCTTACATGCCTTCAGAATAGCAGGAGGGTCCAGTGAAACAACTGAAATGAGTTTGCTTAAGTGCCATCTATTCAGAAAATATTTTTCCCCTTCTGGTAAAAAAGTGATGAGTTGATGGTTCTGAGATGAGGCAAAATTGTGAAGACATCCACGTTTCTCAGCAGGGACTAAAGATGAGGACTCTGGAACCAGAAGCCCCATTGGTTAGCTGTGCAACTGTAGGCAAGTTACTTAGCCTGTCTATACTTCATTTCCTCTATCTGCCTAATGGTAAGAGCACTAATACCCAATTTTTATGATCACTTGAGCATTAGACACAAGTTTAAGTAAAGCACCATGCTACCTGTAGGTACAGGCTTGGTCTCAAGAAGTGTCTTTCTTTTCTGTTCTCATTTCATGCTCTCTAAAGGCCTGATACCTCTAAGTCTGAAATGAGAAAAGGCTATGGTAAGTGCAGAGGAGTATTCAGGGCAACTGTAAAGAGAAGAGTGAAGGTGTTTGGGGAGGTGTCACAGAGAACAGTTCCCTCATAGCTAATTAATTTCTCTCTAAGCTGCTTGGACCGGTGTTCCTCTTGGTGGACCTGTTTCTGAGTGGTTCTGCTTTTAGCATGTCAGCTAGGCCAATTTATCCTCTCCTCCTCATGTAGGAAAGGGAATATCTTCCTGTCAGTGCTTCTTGAGGAATTATGTGCAAACTGATTGATTCATTCATTAATCCCATTGTTCAACAAATATTTATTGGATACCTGTTCTCTGGGTCACACAAGAGATAAGGAGGTGAGTGAAATGCAGTCCCTACTCTAAAAAAGTTCAGGGTTTATTGTAATAGGGAGATATTTCTACAGGCCTCAGCAGAATAATGAAGGCTGTTTGCAAGCTAAACAAACAAACTACTGACCCCTTTCACTATATAGCTTTTCCTGCTTGTTTAAAAACAACAACAACAACAAAAAAAAAACCAGTTGCCAACATGGCTGCTGGTAGAGTGGAAAATGCTTTTGGAATTCTTAAATCAAGTAATTCTTCAATTGTCCCAGTCTTTGAGAATGCATTGACTCACTACTATTAAGTCTCCTTCCTTTATCTTTATGTTTAAAAAAAAAAAAATATATATATATATATATATACACATATATATATATATATATACATATCAACATGAAGGAAAATTTGTGAAGTTCGGATTAGATCCAATTCCAGGACTTAAATACAAATTTAGGAAGTATTGATTTCTGGATGAAACACTCCATAAGGTTATCGTGATGAATTCCTTAATTCTGTTACATATTTGACACTATTTTCGGTTGCTTAGCCTTATTTTGTCTAAAGACTAAGATCTTTTCTGGTTGATCTCAGTTAAAATGATTCCTTTCTGGCTTGTCCAGAGAGCTTTTTATTGGAGGCTTGACAAAAATGGTAAATACCAGGATGGCATCTAGTGAAATATCATGAACAAATTCCTCTCTGAAATTCTTTGACCATGGCCTATCTCTCCTAAAAGTGTGATGACTCAGACCAAATCAGACATAGAATGCACCTTACAAATGTCATTTGGCAAGCACACCATCAGACAGGCATGAAAAGGACAAAAGAAAAAGGACAAAAGTTTCCTGAAAATTTTTTCTAGAATAAGTAGACAATCTTAAGAGGAAATAATTATAGAGCACATTGCAGACAGGAGTCTGTTTTTGCCTTGCTTCTCTTGTCAGCACTGAAGTGGATTGCCCAGGGGACAGTCTGTGTGAAGGTGCAGCCTGGCTTCAAGTCAGTTTGGCCTTCCTCATGATTGAATTCCCTAACAGGTATAATGAATTCTTTGGTCCTTATCCCCAAATTATTCCGATTATGGTATCCTTCCACTTACATCTTCAGATCTAGCTTTCCCCAGGCTCTAGAGCCAATTATTTTCATCAATTTCAGGAAGTATAGGATTCCTAAGTTCTGTGTCACTGGTCTTGCTCTAGCTCCATTCTGACCTTGTGTCGTGGGCCTAACAGCTGTGTTCTCACTTTGTTCTGAATGCCCAAACATGTGTATTAAACACCAATTCTGGTAATTGGATCCCTACCTTGGTTTAGTATCTTGACCCAGACAGATTCCTCCAGGGCTAGACTTCTCCCTTACATTGGGCAACCTTTCCAAGGATCAGAGTCAGTGTTCTGAATGCTAATTCCCATATGAGGTACTTGAAACACAAAACCAGACCCCTGCCTGTGGGCATTGCTTGTCTCAGTGACAGTTACCTGCAGCCCTTAGCTAGTACCACTAAAGTATCTACCCAATACACTGTATTTTAGATCAAACCTCTCTACTTAGCCTTCCTTAACACTCCACCTATCCATTTCTTTCACAATCACAGTGCTTCTCATTCATCAGGACATGCAGACAAGGAGATGGCAATCACAACTGTGTGAAAGTGCTGTGGAGGGGAAATGGATGTTTTGGGTGTTGGAGCATTTAGGGAAAAACTGACATGAGCTTTGGGTATGACAGAAGACATCCTGAAGGAAGTGACATTTAAACGGACACAAGAAGATTAAGGCAGACCACAGGCACAAGATGAGAGAAGGGATAAAAAGAGATTACATCAAGAAGAAAAACTAGATCAAAGACTGCAGGATGAGAGAAAGAGAGCATGGCATGTTTGAAGCTGGTTGAAAACAAGCTTGAGAAGATGAGAAATGAGACAGAAGCTGGTTTGGAGCCCAGATCATACAGGTAAGAAGTCTGATCACTACGCATAAGCAATGGGAAAGCCTTGAGAATTTTTAGATAGGGAAGTGACATGCTATGTGGGGATGTAGACGCCTATCCTGCCTCTGATCTGGGTCAATCTGTTTGCAACCAAAAACAGGATTTTGACAGCCAGTTATATAAATAACGATTGAAGGTTTTGCCAAAATAGACCAGAAAAGATTTATTTATATCATTCAGATATAGTCTTATCTTGATAGGTGATATGGATGTTTCCTTTAAGAATGAATCTCCCTCACTTGATAACCACAAGCAACTTCAGGTGCTGATAACTTTGTTATCCTTTTTAACACTTGTGAAATGTAATTTTAAATAATTCACAAAATCCATCTTATTGTAGTAAATAAAGCCAAATTAGTCTCCAGATGCTCTCCTCAGGAAGAAAACATTGAAATCTGATCGAAGTATAATTTAGATTATGTTTCACAAGGCTTTATAATAAGTATTTCCAATAACTGGAAAAAAAGACTCTTCCTATTCACACTCTTCCAGTCAGTCTTATGTTTATTTTTAAAATTGAAAGAGCAAGTGAACCCAGTCATATATTCTAAAATGCATAATATAATTTTATTATTTTATTTTAAAATTTTTATTCTATTTATTTAAAATTTTAAAAAAGTTTTATGCCTTTGTTCCATTTCAACTTCTTGCAACTACCAGTCTGTTTTCTGTATCTATGAACTTGGCTTGTTTGTTTATAATCTGTTTTTGTCTTTCAAATTCTTTATATAAGAGAGGTCATATTGTATTTGTCTTTTTCTGACTTATTTCACTTAGCATAATGCCTTCAAGGTCCATTCAGGTTGTCACAAATGGAAAATTTTAATTCTTTTTAATGGCTGAGTAATATTCATGTATGTATATGTGTATATATATATATATATATATATATATATATATATATATATATATTTATCTCACATCTTCTTTATCCATTCATCCATTAATGAACACTTAAGTTATTTCCATGTCTTGGCTATTGTATTAATACTGCAATGCATATATCTTTTCAAATTAGTGTTCTGGTTTTCTTTGAAAAATTACCCAGAAATGAAATTGTGTATCATATAGAAGTTCTATTTTTAATATTTTAAAGAATCTCCATATTGTTTTCCATAGTGACTGCACTAATTAACATTCCTACTAACAATGTACAAGTGTTCAGTTTTCTCTACATCCTTGCCAACACTTATTATTTCTTGTCTTTTTGATAACAGCCTTTCTAACAGGTGTGAAGTAATATCTCATTATTTCGATTTTCATTTCCCTAATGATTGGCTGAAACTCCAGTACTTTGGCCACCTCATGAGAAGAGTTGACTCACTGGAAAAGACTCTGATGCTGGGAGTGATTGGGGACAGGAGGAAAAGGGGACGACAGGGGATAAGATGGCTGGATAGCATCACGGACTCGATGGACATGAGTTTGAGTGAACTCTGGGAGTTGGTGATGAACAGGGAGGCCTGGCGTGCTGAGATTCATGGGGTTGCAAAGAGTCGGACACGAATGAGCAACTGAACTGAACTGAACTGAATGATCGGTGATGTTGAGCACCTTTAGTGTTTTAATTTGCCTTTTTCTGATTATTAATGACGTTGAGCATGTTTTCACATGTTTGTGGCCATCTGTATGTCTTCTTTGGAGAGATGTCTGTTTAGATTCTCTGCCCAATTTTAACAAAAAAAAAAAAATTTTTTTTTGCTAGTAAGTTGTATGAGTTCTCTATATATTTTGGATATTAACTCCCTATCAGATATACGATTTGCAAATATTTTGCCCTTTCAGTAGGATGTTTTGTTAACAGTTGCCTTTGCTGTACAGAAAGTTTTTAGTTTGATGTAGTCCCAGTTGTTTAGTTTTAATTTTGTTACTTTTCCTTTTGGTGTCAGGTTCAAGAAATCATCTGCAAAGCCTACATCAAGGAGCTTACCACTCATGTTTTCTTTCAGTGGTTTATGGTTTTAGTTTTTTACATTCAAGTCTTCATTCATGTTGAGTTCATTTTTGTGCATGGTATAAGATAGTGGTATAGTTTCATTCTTTTGAATGTGGCTGTCCAGTTTCAAACACTATTTACTGAAGAGACTGTCTTTTTTCATTCTATATTCTTGGCTCATTTGTTGTAAATTAATTGATCACAGATATATTTCAGGACTCTCTATTCTGTTCCATTTATCTATGTGTGTTTTTATGCCAAAACCATACTGCTTTAATTACTATAGCTTTATAATATAGTTCGAAATCAGGATGTGTGATAGTTTGTTCTTTCTCAAGATTGCTTTGGAATTAATTAATAAAAAATTTCAGAAAATCTGTTAACTTCCAGGTAGCTTATGAAGGTGACAGAAATGTTTATTTCTCTTTCTGGAGAAAAACCAACTAAAACATTAGAACCAACTCTTAGTAAGAAAGAGTAATATAATGAATCAATAAGATACTTCAGTCTGCAGTATTATAAATATAATCTTTTTCCATTTTTCTGTTCTTTACTTAGAGCTACAGTGGATGAGTGAGGCATAACCTGTTTCACTCTTCTTAAACAGAAATGAGGAATATGTTTTCTATTCTAAGTCTTTGTCCTACCTTTCATCTTTACCCACCCCAACAATCATACATATATGTGCAAGTGCTTGCACACATGGAATGAACTAGATGTTAGACAGGTGACAGTTCTGTCTTTTTGTTGCTGTTGTTCATTGTTTTAATTAAGTATTAACTTAAACAATTTCATTTAACTTTAAAAATATTTAAATGACTCAGCTCAGTTCAGTCACTCAGTCTTGTCCGACTCTCTGAGACCCCCTGAATCACAGCACACCAGGCCTCTCTGTCCATCACCAACTCCTGGAGTCCACCCAAACCCATGTCCATTGAGTTGGTGATACCATCCAACCATCTCATCCTCTGTCATCCCCTTCTATTCCTGCCCTCAATCTTTCCCAGCATCAGGGTCTTTTCAAATGAGTCAGCTCTTCACATCAGGTGGCCAAAGTATTGGAGTTTCAGCTTCAACATCAGTCCTACCAATGAACACCCAGGACTGATCTCCTTTAGAATGGACTGGCTGGATCTCCTTGCAGTCCAAGGGACTCTCAAGAGTCTTCTCCAACACCACAGTTCAAAAGTATCAATTCTTTGGTGCTCAGCTTTTGTTATAGTCCAACTCTCACATCCATACATGACCACTGGAAAAACCATAGCCTTGACTAGACAGACATTTATTGACAAAGTAATGTCTCTTCTTTTTAATATGCTATCTAGGTTAGTCATAACTTTCCTTCCAAGGAATAAGCATCTTTTAATTTCATGATTGTAGTCACCATCTGCAGTGATTTTGGGGCCCACAAAAACAAAGTCAGCCACCGTTTCCACTGTTTCCCCATCTATTTCCCATGAAGTGATGGGACCTGATGCCATGACCTTTGTTTTCTGAATGTTGAGCTTTAAGCCAGCTTTTTCACTCTCCTCTTTCACTTTCATCAAGAGGCTTTTTAGTTCCTCTTCACTTTCTGCCATAAGGGTGGTGTCATCTGCATATGTGAGGTTATTGATTTTTCTCCCAGCAATCTTGATTCCAGCTTGTGCTTCCTCCAGCCCAGCGTTTCTCATGATGTACTCTGCATAAAAGTTAAATAAGCAGGGTGACAATATACAGCCTTGATGTACTCCTTTTCCTATTTGGAACCAGTCTGTTGTTCCATGTCCAGTTCTAACTGTTGCTTCCTGACCTGCATACAGATTTCTCAAGAGGCAGGTCAGGTGGTCTGGTATTCCCATCTCCTTAAGACTTTTCCACAGTTTATTGTGATCCACACAGTCAAAGGCTTTGGCATAGTCAATAGAATGACTCAAGAGCTATAAAATATATGATATGTAAGAAACTATACTATTCTAGTAATACAGAATATATTTTTAATTCTGTAATAAGAAAATGCATGTATTTATAATCTATCTATATCTTTATGCATATATCTATCTAAATATAAAGAGATACTACTTAGGGAAAGAGAATATATGACAGAAGGACACCACAAAGGGAAATCCACAAAGGCAAGTATACAGTGAAAAAAGAGAAGTAGGAATACAGAAATCTACAGAGGCAGAAACAGCCTGAAAGCTTTGACAGATCTTTCTATTCACCAGATTTAAGAGCATTAGAACAGGTGAGTGCCTCCTAATAATCAGCTTTCAATGCTCCAACAACTTTACAATTTGGAAATCATCCTTTTTCCAGGACAAAAGTAATTCATTTGTACACATTTGATATATACATCTTCATGTGTTTGGGCAAATGCATATATCCATGATACCATCACCACAACCAACCTACATGTCCATCATCTCTAAAATTTTCCTTGTGTTCTTGTGTATGAATGTGTATATGTTAAGAATACTTAAGATGATATCTATCCTGTAACATAAAATGCACAATACCACATTGTTAACAATAGATATTAGGTTGCAAAGCAGTTCTCTATAACTTATTCATCTTGCATATTTCAGTTCAGTTCAGTCGCTCAGTCATGTCTGACTCTTTGTGATGTCATGGACTGCAGCACTCCAGGCCTCCCTGTCTATCACCAACTCCCGGGGTTTACTCAAACTCATGTCCATTGAGTCGGTGATGCCATAACTGAATCTCTAAAACTCATTAAAAGATTCCTCATTTCTGCCCAACCCCACCACAGTCCCTGGCAACCATCATTCTACTCTCTGCTTCTAAAAGTTTAACTATTTTAGATATCTCATATAATAAGTGGAATTTTGCCATATTTGTCTTTCTGTGACTAGCTTATTTCATTTGTCATAATGTTCTCTAGGTTCATCCATTTATTGAAAATGGCAAAATTTCCGTCTTCTTTAAGCCTGAATAATATTCCATTGCATTTACTTATCACATCAAAAATAATTATTTCTCCTTTCAAGTTCGTACTTGTATGTGCTTATTCAAATTGTATTTGTACAGGTTTATGCTTGTCCTACATAAGAATTAAAATTAATTTGAGTCTGAAATCAACTCTAGAAGTTATAAGTGTTCCAGGCCTGTTGCCTAGGGCTCTTGGATACACAGTACTTCCCCTACCCCGCTGATTGTTGTTGTTCCCTTTGCTATTGTTCTGATAGCCACTTCCTATGTTTTCTGGGTAGGCGCCCTCCCTATGGGGCTACATGTAAGGCTGATGTGAATAATCTGGCCTCTTTATGCTTTCACCTCTTCAGAATCTTGCTTAATATTATTCCCTCTGTGGCTGCAATAAACATAACAAAGAGATATGTTGTCCTCAGTACTCACCATGTGCTTGGTCTATGGTAGGCCACAAACGAATGTTTTAGGAATGTTAAATAAATTAGAAGCTGTACTTTTTGTTCCCACTAAAAGCTAACAAATCAGGCAGTGCAAAAATATCCCAGGGATTTACATTTCAAATCCTATTAGTTTTTAATGTTTCCAACTGAAGCTCCCTATATCATTCTATGTTGATAAATTCTTAAGATCAGCTCAGATTTTGGATGTTTTTTTTGGTCTCAAGTATTTGTAAGACCTAATTTAATTATTCAGGAATGCACTTTATTCTCCCAATATTTTTTATCTTATTTCCATGTTAAAACTGGAATGCTTGGTCGTCTCCCTTTAAAAAACGGTTTCATACTATAATTTGTGTGTATTTTGGAATGCGACTTTTTTCCATGAGAATTTGAAAATACATGCCCTGAGCCATTTACATAAACATGAGACACTGGAAGATAAAATTAATGCATTTGTATCTCAGGACTCTTGCTATAACCCCAAATATACTACCAGTCATTATTTGTATTTTCAAGTTTCAGTGCAACTCTTTTTGGCAAGAGATTTCATTTAAGTCTTTCTTTTTTCCCTCTGAAAGCTTTTCTGATATAAGATTTAAGATTAAGGTGAATCAGTGGCCTTCACTGCTTTTTATTTTCTTCCCAACCATAAGCATCTACACAGGAGAATAAGAGGTGAACTTGAAGAAGCCAGCCTGCAGCCTTTCCATTCTTCTCACTCCCCCTGCTTTTCTCTTCCTTTGCCCTCGTTCAGCTTTCGAGATGAAAGTAGGCTATGAGAAAGGATGGTGGATTGTTCCTGGATGAAGTGGAGCCAAGTGACAACACAGCCCATAAAACAATGATGCAGTCCTCTATTTTTGCTACAGTCAAATTGCTTTTCAAGATTTTTGTGTTATAAAAATGCATGGATTTTTAGAAACTATACTTGATTATATAACCTAATCCTCATTCCAACCCTAAAAGCCAGATGTAGGGCAAACAACTATCTAGCTTTTCTTGCTTTTCTGCTTCTTCCCATAAAATAAGAACTTTTGACCTCTCAGAATTCTCAGAAGGGTGAGAAAATAGCTTATTTTTTTTTTCCTATCTCTCACTGCTTTCTTTCTATGGGAGAAGATTGCTCTAATTTGTGATATGACTAGAGCCTAGAGTCTAATGGTCTGGGTTTTCCAGTGTTTTGAGTTTATGTGTTTATAGTTTAACACACAAAAGTGGTCCCAGAACACTGGGCTTTTAACTTCTTTCTGACTTGCTCTTTGGACTCTGTGTGCTCAATAACTGGTTCTCCTTGCTCCTGGCTCACTTACTGTCCTCACAGCGGTCCAAAGTCTCACCTCAGATGTTCATTAAATCTAGACTTTTTGTCCACTTAGAAACCCAGGGAAAGCTTTTATTATCTCCATGTTCAGACATGGAAAACGTCTCAGAGAGGTTAATAACTGTCCAAAGCCATACAGTTAGTGGATGGAAGAATGAAACTTTGAACCCCATGTACCTGGCTCTAAGAACATACTTTCTTATTCTTACTGTCCCATAACACATGCCCTGTACTTTTTGGACCAGTACTAAGGCTGCTGCTGCTGCTGCTAAGTCACTTCAGTTGTGTCCAACTCTGTGCAACTCCATAGTCAGCAGCCCACCAGGCTCCCCCATCCCTGGGATTCTCCAGGCCAGAACAGTGGAGTGGGTTGCCATTTCCTTCTCTAATGCATGAAAGTGAAAAGTGAAAGTGAAGTTGCTCAGTCATGTACTAAGGCTGGGAAGCACCAAAAATCACTTTTCTGATTTCACGGGGTCAACTTGTTTTTATACCTGAGTGTGGAGCCTGTAGAGAAAGCAGTGGCCAGGATACCCAAGTTCTATTTCTGCCTTCCCTCTATGCCTGACTCTCAAGAAACCTAGGATATCATTCATGTCTGGCAGGCTTGTCACATAACTATTCCAGAAATATCAAAAAATTTAGCCTTGTGAGGATCTTCCTGAACTGTGCTCGTTTTCCATCCAAACCTCCTGCCCAACACCTGTTCTGTAAGGGTCCCTCTTTAGCTGGGTACATAAATGAGAAAATCCAAACCATCTATGGCCTTAAATAAAAAAGCAGATTTCACTTTTTAATAATGGTATAGAGGTTGGACAGTTTAGGGCAGGTATAATCACTTCATTCCTTGGTCTTCAGGACCCAAATACTTCCTATCTTTTTTGTCTACCATCACTCCCTGTCTTTTATGCATTCAGATTGGCTGCTGGAGTCCCAGCTATCATATTCATATCCAGGAAAGAAGAAGGGATGGAGAGCAAAGGAGTTTTCCTAAATAGTCTACCAGTAACTTTTGTTAATATCCCACTGACATCAAGCTACCAGGAAAGTGTTTCTTTTTAGCTGAGCATTCTATAACCCAGAAGGAAAACCAGCATTTTATTAGTAGGGAAGAAATACGAAATGGACGTTGGGTAGGCAACTTGCAGTTTTACCATATCTGCAAACACATCTACCTCCCCCAGACATACAAGGCTGCCACGTTGTACAGCTCCGGGTGTCATTCACACTGTATTCTGTGAGCACAGGAATTTAAGTATTATCTGCACTCACCTGGCTCAGATACTTTTCTGAATAAGTTTATTTAAATGACACTTTCATACATTCAACATCAGAATTAGTTAAGAATTAGTGATCTTGAGCTTTGGAAGAATTTTTATTAAATGGCTAATTTAAATTTTAAAATACATAAATGAAACAAGTATTGATAATCTTCAGATAGGACTTCAATATGTTTCCGTATTTCCTGCCATTAGTCAAGAAAATTGGAAGAGACAGAATTCTGTCTCACTCAAAAATTTTCCCAGCCCCTCATGGGCAGCAAGTGATGCTAAAGTCTCTCCTCCTGTTGTCTTACTAAATTTTTGTTCTTTAATCATTTATATATATCTATTTACATATGTATCACACATCTTTGTTACACACGTTTTAGTAAAATCATGGAGAAGATAGGACAGATCTTAAAGTCATGGTTCTTTGAAGGCCAACAACCATACTGACCAACAAAGGCCCCTCCAAAAGAGAAATACTTTTTCAGAGAGGCAAGAACCCTCTCCTCTGGTTATAAGGCTTAAACTATTTTTTTTTTTTAAATTGTGGTATATTATCATATGTGAAACAGATTGCCAGTCCAGTTTTGATGCATGAGACAGGGTGCTCAGGGCTGGTGCACTGGGATGACCCAGAGGGATGGGATGGGGAGGGAGGTGGGAGGGGCGCTCAGGATGGAGAACACATGTACACCCGTGGCAGATTCATGTTAATGTATGGCAAAAACCACTACAATATTGTAAGTAATTAGCCTCCAATTAAAATAAATATATTTTTAAAAATAATATAATAAAATAAAAATAAAACAACAACAACAACACAATTCTGGTGATGCTTGTTGCCATGGGGCATAAGGACAACCAGCCATAGAGAATGGAATTGATGAAGGAGATGTAGAAGAGAGAGAATGTGCTGAGGGAATACGAGTCCCTGGAGTTCTTTCCTATCCTTCAAGGATAGGAGCCCATATTTTCCTCGAGTCGGAGATAAGATGAGCCTTCTGTCATGGAAAGGTGGTTATGCAACTCTAACCAGGCTTATAAGACCACAGATGTGATATATAATGAAGTGTCAGCAGGGACTGAGGGTATTTTCACTCTTCTGGGAGAGGATGTTTTCAACTCAGAGCATAGCCATGAGAATTATAACCAAACCTGAAATTGGAGGCCCCATTCTTAACACTAAGGAGTTTCTTGAGCCTTCAGCAGCAACACCACATCTCTGAGTGGGTGGAAAGTTGCATACACTTTGCCCAAGCATTATATCAAGGAGCAATAAAAGTCACAGATTAACTGGTTCTCCTTCATAAAAACACAGCAAGTTTCAGCATCTTCCCTACCGATGCTTTTCTCACTAAAAAGTTGCATTGTGTTATGGCTTGTGCTTCACTCCACTATAGTTTCCTTTTACCTCACAACCAGCTACTAATAAGTAATAAAATAAGCAAAGGTAGGCAACAGGCAGAGACGCAGAGAAGTAAATGACATGGATAACCCAAAATAACATGGACTTTCCCTGAATAATCCAAAGCTGCCAACTCGTATCCCAAACAGTCCTTTGCTTTTTTAAACGCTGCAAACTCTTCAGTAATTACCTAATCAGTAAGCATGACCCTTGTATTGAGGAGATCTGCAGTTTTCAGGCAGAGAAATGAGAAATAGAGTCAGTGAAGAAATTCCTTTATTAAGAAATCCTTGCATGTTCAGTATAGTCGCTCAGTCATGTCCGACTCTTTGTGAGAATCCCATGAATCACAGCACGCCAGGCCTCCCTGTCCATCACCAGCTCCCGGAGTTCACTGAGACTCACGTCCATCAAGTCAGTGATGCCATCCAGCCATCTCATCCTCTGTCGTCCCCTTCTCCTCCTGCCCCCAATCCCTCCCAGCAGCAGAGTCTTTTCCAATGAGTCAACTCTTCACATGAGGTGGCCAAAGTACTGGAGTTTCAGCTTCAGCATCATTCCCTCCAAAGAAATCCCAGGGCTGATCTCCTTTAGAATGGACTGGTTGGATCTCCTTGCAGTCCAAGGGACTCTCAGGAGTCTTCTCCAACACCACAGTTCAAAAGCATCAATTCTTTGGCACTCAGCCTTCTTCACAGTCCAACTCTCACATCCATACATGACCACTGGAAAAACCATAGCCTTGACTAGATGGACCTTAGTCAGCAAAGTAATGTCTCTGCTTTTCAATATGCTATCTAGGTTGGTCATAACTTTTCTCCCAAGGAGTAAGCATCTTTTAAATTCATGACGGCAGTCACCATCTGCAGTGATCTTGGAGCCAAGAAAAATAAAGTCTGACATTGTTTCCACTGTTTCCCCATCTATTTGCCATGAAGTGATGGGACCGGGTGCCATGATCTTCGTTTTCTGAATGTTGAGCTTTAAGCCAACTTTTTCACTCTCTTCTTTCACTTTCATCAAGAGGCCTTTTAGTTCCTCTTCACTTTCTGCCATAAGGGTGGTGTCATCTGCATATCTGAGGTTATTGATATTTCTCCTGGCAATCTTCATTCCAGCTTGTGCTTCTTCCAGTCCAGCGTTTCTCATGATGTACTCTGCATAGAAGTTAAATAAGCAGGGTGACAATATACAGCCTTGACGTACTCCTTTCCCTACTTGGAACCAGTCTGTTGTTCCATGTCCAGTTCTAACTGTTGCTTCCTGGCCTGCATACAGATTTCTCAAGAGGCAGGTCAGGTGGTCTGGTATTCCCATTTCTCTCAGAATTTTCCACAGTTTATTGTGATCCATACAGTCAAAGGCTTTGGCATAGTCAACAAAGCAGAAATAAATGTTTTTCTGGAACTTTCTTGCTTTTTCGATGATCCAGCGGATGTTGGCAATTTGATCTCTGGTTCCTCTGCCTTTTCTAAAACCAGCTTGAACATCAGGAAGTTCACAGTTCACGTATTGCTGTAGCCTGGCTTGGAGAATTTTGAGTATTACTTTACTAGCGTGTGAGATGAGTGCAATTGTGCAGTTATTTGAGCATTCTTTGGCATTGCCTTTCTTTGGTATTGGAACTGACCTTTTCCAGTCCTGTGACCACTGCATAGCTCACAATGAACTTTCACATTCATTGTCTTATATCTTCCAGGAATACTATAAGAAAGTTAGAAGAGCATGGTTATTCACTTTCAGTGGATGGGAAAGCTCAGATTCAGAGAGGTCTGTCCTATGGTCAGGCCAAGATTACACTTATGGAATGAGTTAGAGGTGGGACTTCACAAACCAGCATCTGTATTCCTACTTTAGAACTCTTTTTTATTAAATGGCCCTATAGACCACTCCATTTTTCCGTTGATCATTAGTTTACCCAAGGCTTTTATAAAATACCTGTAAATCAAAATAAAATACATAGGAATTACTCAAAACCAATAGCCTGGAGACTGAATGTTGAAAATATTTTAGAATGCATTTTTCCCTTAGTCTTTTTTGCATAACTAATAACAATAATTATTAACATAAGAGAATGCTGGGCACTTCTTATGTTCTTTATACATATTAATTTATTTAATCATCATAATAATCCTTTGAAGAAGATATTGTTATTATTGTTATTATCCTTATTTTTGGAATAAAGAAACTGAGGAATAGAAGGGATAGAAAACTTGCTTATTGGTACCTTGCTACTGTTTGTGATTCAAGCTTATGCTCTTACTTACAATAATATATGAATACTTCCCACAACAACACACATGTACATACTCACACATATATGTATATAAACACATAAATTTTAGATCATGTTCTATAATTATTTGGAAGCTTCTTTCCCATTTATCTATATTTATTGCATATTTTCACATGATTAACATACAATAAAATCTGTATATATATAGATTTTAGATTTATGGTATCTTGGACTTCTCTTATTAATAAACTTTTAATTTGCTTCTACTTTTTCATTATAAATAAAAATGAACATTCTTAAACATAGGCCCCTGTATCCAGCTGATTATTTTCTTAAGATAAATGCTTAGCCCCTGATTAAAGTTTGATTCATTTCCTTCCAATACTTTTTAAAAGAGAGTATTAAATTATTTATTGATTACACATTATAATGGATGATACCCAAGCTTCATTCCCATCTATAACTTTATCTGGTAATATAATTCAATTTAGATATATTTCATAGGATGTGCCAACAATCATTAATAACCAAAAAAAAAAAAAAAAACTCCATTACTTTCATGGATGATCCTTTTAATGGTGGACTCCAGGTCACAACACAGTACCTGTCAGTTCAACTACACCAAGGTTCTGAAGACAATAGCTTCTCAACCAAAACTGGTTGTAAATAAATTTCAAATGGAACTTGGCATCACCCTGAAGGAATTCTAACATTACCCTGTTGGGGTAGTTTACCAAAATGGCTTCAGAGTAGACTAACTTTACGTGGCACATTAAAAAAAAAAAAAAAGACATTTATTCAGCATCATGATCAGACTATTACATTTAGCCATTTAGCAATCAACAGCATGGGTGCAAAAAAAAAAAAAAACTACATTAAAACCCTTTGTTGGAATGCTTTACACTCTCCACAGAACAAAAACTAAAATAACCTGTTATACAATTAGTCACAAGTACAGTCCTGGAGTTTTTTGCCCAAACACATGAGTATTATCTAAAACATGGCTTCTTTGTAGCAGCTAGGCCCTGCTACCACTGTTTGTGGAGTTCACAAATCTGTTTTAACCTTTAGCTTCCCTGTCACTTCCCTGACCCTCCTCTCCTGCTAAGCTTTTTTCCTAGCAGTAATTAAAACCTTTGGCCACTGCCATAGCTATTGCTGCTGCTGGAACCACCATAGCCACCTTGGTTTCGTGGTTTGACAAAGTATTGGCCTCTACCACCACAAGGGCCAGAACTTATGCCTCCAAAGTTTCCTCCTTTCATGGGTCTAAAATTGGAAGATTGATTGCCATAATTGCCAAAATCACTGTAGCTTCTGCCACCTCCAAAATTGCTTCCATCATTACCAAATCCATCATAACCATCCCCACTGGCACCATATCCATCACTATCATGGCTGCCATCAAAGCCATCTCGACCACTGAAGTTTCCTCCATGACCAAAGTTGCCATTCCCACTGAAACCACCTCCACGACCACCACCAAAGTTTCCAGAACTACTTCGACCTCTCTGGCTGGATGAAGCACTAGCCATCTCTTGCTTAGACAGGGCTTCTCTCACTTCACAGTTGTGGCCATTCACGTGTGGTATTTTCTGAATGACAGTCTTGTCTATGGAGTCATGGCCATCAAAAGTTACAAAAGCAATGGCTCTCTTTTTGCCATTGTCTCAGTCAGTCATGATTTCAATCACTTCAATTTTCCTATACCCTTAAAAATAATCTCTCAGTTGATGTTCTTCATGTCTTCTTTAATGCCACCAATAAAACTCTTTTTCACAGTTAAGTGGTCACCAGGTCTTTGGAGTCTTCTCTTGAGATAGCCCTCTTTGGTTCCATGACTCTTCTGTCCACCTTGTGTGGCCTTGCATTCATGGCTGTCTTCACCTTCTCCGCCATGGCATATGTGACAAACCTGAAGCCTCTGGAGCACTTGGTGTTTGGATCCCTCATTACCACACAGTCTGTGAGCGTTCTCCACTGCTCAAAATGGCTCCTCAAATTCTCATCGGTTGTTTCAAAGCTCAGTCCTTGGATGAAGAGCTTCCAAAGCTGTTTGGGCTCTTTGGGAGACTCTGACTTAGACGTGTGGAGAAGGCGATGGCACCCTACTCCAGTACTCTTGCCTGGAAAATCCCATGGATGGAGGAGCCTGGTAGGCTGCAGTCCATGGGGTTGCTGAGGGTTGGACACGACTGAGCGACTACACTTTCACTTTTCACTTTCATGCATTGGAGAAGAAAATGGCAACCCACTCCAGTGTTCTTGCCTGGAGAATCCCAGGGACGGGGGAGCCTGGTGGGCTGCAGTCTATAGGGTCACACAGAGTCGGACACAACTGAAGTGACTTAGCAACAGCAGACTTAGATGTGATGGCAGTGGACAAGGGGGAAAGACTTCAAAGATGCTTTTCTGGCTGCGTCCACGAGCAGAAAATCACCTTCCAATAATTTTTATTTGTGTATGTACATGGTTGAGGTCAAACTGTACCTTGAATTTTTTATCCTACTTTCTAACTTACCAACATTTTATAATAATCATTTTTCCATTTTATTTAAAAATTCTATGTGTTAATACAACAAAAGCTAGACAATTAAAAGACAGTAAAGGAGGCAATGAGACATGAAAAGAAGGTGTCTGTGACAGTGACTTGCTCCCAGTTTTGCTCCCTCAAATCTGCCCTCCACACCACAGCTATTTATCTCTCTAATGTTAAAGCTATCATGATATCCCTTTGCTTACAATTCCCAGTGGCGCCTGCTTCCTATAGACATTATCCTAGTTCCTCTGCAGGGCACACCATGTGCCATATGAGTCAGCTATACTTCAGGCTTGGAGGCCTTGAAGAAACATTTAAGGCTCCCTCCCACACTGTTTCCCATACCCTAGTTTTTCTTTCTTTTTTTTTTTTTCTTGAGGTTTAATTGGAATATAACATTATATTAGTTCCATGTATACAAAGTAGTGATTGAATATTTTTATATATTTCAAAATGATCACCACAATAAGTCTAATTAACATTCAACACTGCATACAGTTTAAAAGGGCTTCCCTGGTGGCTCAGCTGTAAAGAATCCACCTGCAGTACAGGAGACCTAGGTTCCATCCCTGGGTTGGGAAGAGCTCCTGAAGAAGGGAAAGGCTACTCACTCTAATATTCTGGCCTGGAGAATCAGTCCAGGGTCACACAGAGTTGGACACAACTTAGCAACTTTCACTTTCACTTTCTATCATTTACAAACAGTTGATGTGTATGTAATGAGGACTTTTATGATCTACTCTGTTAGCAACTTTCAAATATTCAATACAATACTGTTCACCTTGGCACCATGCTATACATTACCTCCTCATGACTTATTTTATAACTGGACATTTGTACCTTTTGACACCTTTTGCCATTTTACTCACCCCCACCCCACTCCATACTTCACCTTCCCATTGTAGGCAACTGACAATCTCTTCTCTGTATCTATGAGCTTGTTTTTTTTTAATTCTAATTCCACATGTAAGTAAGAATATGTGGTATTTTTCTTTCTGACTTATTTCACTTTGCATTATGCCCTCAAGTTTCATCCTCACAAATGGCAAGATTTTGTTCTTTTTTATATCTAAATAGTATTTAGACAGAGAAGGCAATGGCACCCCACTCCAGTGCTCTTGCCTGGAAAAATCCCATGGATGGAGGAGCCTGGTAAGCAGCAGTCCATGGGGATGCCAAGAGTCAGACATGACTGAGCAACTTCACTTTCACTTTTCACTTTCATGCATTGGAGAAGGAAATGGCAACCCACTCCACTGTTCTTGCCTGGAGAATCCCATGGATGGTGGAGCCTGGTGGGCTGCCATCTATGGAGTCGCACAGAGTCGGACATTACTGAAGTGACTTAGCAGTAGCAGTATTTAGACATAAAATAAATAAAACACCCATCCCCTAGTTTTTGATAGTCCTTTTTTCCGGAATGCTTTCTCTTTCCTTTCCCCCCAGATTAACCTGTTAAAGAATCAACAGTTTAATTCTTTAAGCTTCTACTCAGAAATTGTTTCCTCCAAGAAGAATTTTTCCTTGGACTTCACCACACTCTGAGCTGGATATCTGAGCCCAATCTGTGGCATTACATGACACCCTGGAACAAGAAAATAATTGGGGGAATAAATGCATTCAGGGATAAGGCCAGCCTAGACATTACATTTGAATATTCCCCAGCCTTGCTTTATAGAGTCTAATTCAACTCTGGAGTGATATTGTAGAATTCCATAGGAATCTTGGAACAGAATTTCCCTGGATCATGAGAGATCCCTGGGGGAGGGCAGCTTGTGACTGTCTCTCTTTTTCCATCTCTCCCAATAGCTTGCCAGGTTTCCTGCTACAGAAGTCAGTCTGTGTCTTAGAAGAGTTTTCAAAAAGTTTTCTTTTTTTCCCCCCCAATACAGTTGTGATCACCAATAGTTTTCTTTAGCTTCTGGCTTAGATTAGTAAGAAAAATTCCCTGCATGTTAATACTACTTTTATTAGTTCTCTATTCCTTAGTATGAATGAGGGTCTGAAAGAAGGATTCAGTGAAGGAAGAGAAAACGGAACATACTGAAATTTGCTGAAGTCCTTTCTTGACTACATCTCACCCTCAGAGTTGTAACCACCAACCCCAAGAGGGTGAGCCTGGGGATCTGGACCTACAAACCCACCAGTACTTCTACTAGGCCATAAGAGCAATTCCTACATGTTTGCTTTCACTTTCTGCTAAAGCAGCTAGCCAGCACCCACTGGGGCCTGACGTGGCTGTCTAAGCCCCATTCCTCCTCATTTAGAGATCATGCAGGGGCTATTTTTGTACCCCACTCTGATATTTGGACATCTCCAAATGTGGTTTGAAAAATTCCTGTTGCCTGAGGATTTGTTGCCTATGGAGGATGCAGCAGCTAAAATCATAAGTAATGTATCTGCCACTCTCTGACTCCTTTGTAACTAAGTTAAGTCACTTATTTAAGCAATCTCTGCCTCTTTATGAATGAGACAGGGTCCATCTATAGCTATTGTTTACCTTAATGTCTTGTTCAAAATCAAGGTAGCCTGTTGCAGACATTATCTCCAGTCCATTTAATGCAGTTTGTTTGTTTTTTTTTTTGGTTTGGTGGCGGGGGCGGGGGGGTGGGGTGGCGGGGAGGTGTTGGGGGAATCTCTTCATGAGACAGCTTACTGAAACCAGCAACCAAAATAGCTTAGCTCTCGAAGCAAATATCATACCATTAACAGAAGGAACTGGGACCAGAAGCCAGGCTAGGAATTAAGGTTGCTGGGGTGATATTCTGCTTTCTTATACAAGCTGTGGCGTTTTTGATTAAAATCATTTCACCAATGAGTTTCAATTTCTTCCTAAATTAGAAAACTGGTACCTCCTTCCTTCTTCCAGAGGCTGATGAAGAGCAGTTGACAAATATCCCCAAGGCTTTGGAGTTACGTAGTTGCTTTTTCTAGCAGCATCTCTTTCTCAGTAAAGATTCTCAGAGGCTCAGTGTGGCTCAGGTAAAAATTGCCTTTCATCTATTTCTTCCTTGCTTTCCAGATAATCTGTGGCTAAAATTAGCAATGCTTAGTTCAGTAAAAAATATTGTTACAGCGGCAGCCATGGAAACGGTGTTTGAGCAGCTTCCCCTTCAGGGAGCTGACTTTTGTGGGATATGCTTTCTTGCTGATTAAATGAAACAACTCACTGCTTTTGAAGCTGAGGTCTGAAATTAGTTAAGAGTATGGGCAAATCTTCCAAAGAACCATCCTCCACATTTCTCCTCTTTCTTCCCATTAAAGAAAGAGAAAAGTATATCTCAAATTAGGTGTCAGATTTTGCTTTGAATAGAGTATAGGAAGATTAATCTGTTGACCCATCATCTTACATTTGAGTTGTCTTTTCACAGAAATAGTGGATAATGCTATTAATGCTGATGCCTTTCTCCTATATCTTCTTATAGTTTACCAAAAATGCTTTCCTGTGTGCTGAAATGCCACTGAAGTCTTATGATCACTGGAGAAGACAGAGAGAGCATAATGAGGAAATTCCTGATCAGACAAGAAAAGAGGTTTAGCCATTCTAGCCCACATGGCAAGTAATTAGAGGAGATGGGATGAGAATTCTCGCACCTCTGATTGCATTATTCTTTTACATTCGCTGGCCAATCTCCTTGTGCCTGAGGTAGTGAATTCAAGCAGCCAAGGTCAGACTCACATCCAGTTGAGTCTGCATTTGGTAAACTTTCAGCTTTGCCTTTGTCAACTTCCCTGACTAGCAGGGTCTCCCCTGCTTCAGACAGCAGAGCCCTCCTGATGCTCCCTGGGAAGAAGTCTGCATTTGAATTCCACTTTCTGATCTGTCTGCCTTCCCTCCAAAGGACCCTTCCTCTGGGTCCTTATTTTCCTCCAGTTTCCATCATCTTAATTCATCAGTTCTCATGCTTTTCTTTATGGTCTCTGTTCTCCTGGCAACTTCTCTGAGAAGTTTATTTTTCTAAATGTGTTTATAGGGCTAATGAATTAATCAGCACCAGGACAGGGGCACTTCTTTTTAACCGACTCTAATTACTTTGGTTCTAGTAAAGGGCTCCTTCACATAACTTTGGCCAACCCAGGAAAGATCAGCAGCCAGGCTCCAAAGTCTTCCTCTGTGGCCACAGTGGAGATTGAAGGAAGGGTGATGATTTTAGGGAGAAGGAGGGCAATAAACTATTCCTGTGAGAAATTGTTTCTTTTGGCCTTTTAGTAGAGCATCCTTAGGAAATTGTAGTTCATATTATTTGAAGGATTTAAGCCTTTACTGCCACTATGAATTATCATAGGTTTCTCCCCCTTCTCCATTCTACCTCCCCAATCCTAAATGTTCCAGTAGTTCCCCCAAGAGGCTCAGGGCCTCAGGCTCAGGACAGATCACTGCAGTCCTTGAAATCAGACATAGCTGGCTCCTTCTCTCCCTCCGGTGCCAGACCAGAGATTCATCACTGATTCTCATCCCGCAATCCACATGCCACTTTATGAGGAGGGAACAGGGACAAACTCATCACAGTGTGGTTTCCTTGGCCCAGCAAGCATCCAACCCTGCACTCTAAGTTTTGTTCCCACTTTATGTAAGAGATAAAATGATGATTATTTGCTTATTTGCTGAGCTTTCAAACTCTGTGTCCTTATCAAATGCTCCCATGGAGCAGAGGGTTCTTTGTCCTCAGCAGTGTTGGAGGCCAGCTAGATTGTGGACATCCTCTCAGGTATATGATGCATTCACAGCTGCAGGAGATGTGTCAGGCCAGCAATAATGCGCAACTGTCATTGTGCATTACCAGTCGTCAGAGAAAACAGCCACACACATGACTTGCCTTTCTGTGTCAGAAACTGTTTATCCTGAGTCTATGAGCTTAATGGCTTCCTCTTCCATGAAATCTTCCCTGTGTCGCTTCCACACTCCTCTCTATTTTCCTCTGGGTTCTCACAGTATCCCATGCTCGGCTCTAATGCCTCTTCAAACTGTCTTATATTTACCTTTGTTTTTAGCTTCCTCCTGAGAGAAACATATACTAATGCATCTGTTAAATGAGTTTAGACTAAAAGTTTATATTAAAAGTCAGATGAAAAATACATCTCATTTTACAAATTAATTCTCATCAGCCAAAAGTGTCTGACGAGAAACAGACTGTGAAGCGTAATTGTTGCTGTTGTCATTGTTTTGGTCGCTAAGTCTTGTCCAACAGGTGCAAAGAGAATAAAGAAATCATTGTTTAGAGGCCAGTCTCGACTCAGGTGGGAGGACTACTGATTCCTGGGCTGCTTGTTGATGCAGGGTAAGCTCCTAGAAAGCAGCTAGTTGCTGCTGACAGCTGAGTACAGCCACCTAGACCGGACAGTCCAACCAGGAGAGAGGCCTCAATTAGGGGGTGCAAGCTGAGGAGCATCATAAAGACAAGGCCTGAATAAAATGTAAGCCTGCCTGAACCCTGTGTTGAGCCAAAATTGTATCCATTCACAGAGATGGGCTTTTTCTTATATACTTGTTTTAAATCTGCATCCATGCACAGAGACTAGGGCTGTCAAGGTCCTAGACACCTCAGAGATGCTTCCTCCCCACCGACTTCTCTTACCAGCACAGTTTTTCTTGGTCTCCTGCTCACCTTCATACACACCTCTGACCCAGTTCTGTCCACACCTGACATGCACACTCATTCAGTTGCTTTTTCCTTTCTTTGGTTTGATTTCTACCAGACCTGTGAGGATTCTTCTGATGCGTCTGGGTGTCAGCTCTGCTTACATTAGAAAGAGTTAAGAGAGAACATAAGGGATAGCAAAAGAAATTTGGAGATAATATGGAAATTAAAGGAATTAAGTAACTTAAGTAGAATTATAAATTTCACATACATTGAGCTTAACTTAACTACCACAGGAAAACAATCATATGGATTTAAAACTACAGGGGAAATACTTGAAAACAGTTACTCTCAGATATTTGAGCACCGATATAAGCAATAGTATGGACTTCCCTGGTGGCTCAGATGGTAAAGCGTCTCCCTACAATGCGGGAGACCAGGATTCAGTCCCTGGGTTGGGAAGATATCATGGAAAAGGAAATGGCAACCCACTCCAGTATTCTTGCCTGGAAAATCCCACGGATGGAGGAACCTGGTAGGCTACAGTCCATGGCGTCACAAAGAGTTGGACACAACTGAGCGACTTCACTTTCACTTTCTATAAGCAATGAATGGAAGGATTTTGCTACACTTTCTATCTGACTTTGGAGCAAAAATGAGGTTAGGGATGTTGACCTGGCATTTCAGTCGCAGTCGCAGTCTCAGTTCAGTTGCTCAGTTGTGTCTGACTCTTTGTGACCCCATGGTCCACAGCACGCCAGGCTTCCCTGTCCATCATCCATCTTGGAGCCTACTCAAACTCACGTCCATCATGTCGGTGATGGCATCCAACCATCTCATCCTCTATCATCCCCTTCTCCTCTCACCTTCAATTTTTCCCAGCATTGGGGTCTTTTCCAATGAGTCGCTTCTTCACATCAGGTGGATAAAGTATTGGAGTTTCAGCTTCATCATCAGTCCTTCCAATGAACATTCAGGACTGATTTCCTTTAGGATGGACTGGTTAGATCTCCTTGCAGTCCAAGGGACTCTCAAGAGTCTTCTCCAACACTACAGTTCAAAAGCATCAATTCTTCTGTGCTCAGCTTTCTTCATAGTCCAACTCTCACATCCATACATGACCACTGGAAAAAGCATTGCTTTGACTGGCATTCCAAAAGTTGGGCAAAACTGAATCTGGTCTACTGAATAGCAAGTAACACTCTCTCAACATATTCTTAAAACCTGACTGATACAGATCTATGCCTTCTTTGTTTCAACAACAGATTTTATTGTTCATTAAATCTTAGTTAAGTGTCTTACATATGCAGGGTTGTTTATGCCAGTTCAGTGAGTAAACAAGAGTGGATTCTTCTTCTCAAGAGCATGACCAGTACTGACCTGAGCCAGCACATCCTACGTATGAATTCATACTGGTATTGTATATGCACCTTTCTCTCCACCCAACCAACCAATGTACACATTCACCCACTCCATTCCCTGCCACTTATACATTCTATATTCCTCTGATGCAAGGACAAATATTTTTATAGCTCTGTTTACCCCTTGGTACCAGCAGACTTAAACTAGAACACACCTTTAAATTGTATTTTTCAAAGATGACTGCACCAATATAGTCCATCCCAGATGCTCTGCTTACAAAGTTATGTTGACCCTCCTTTCATTGAGAAGTAGGGTCTTGTTCCCTCCCCTGGATTCTTAATGGTCCTGTAACTACAAGCAAAGTGACACTATGTGACTTCTGAAGCTAAAGTGTAAACTGGCAATATGCCTCCCACTTGATCCTTTACGGATGCTTCAACTTGAAACTAGCCACCGTGTTGTGAGGAAGCCTGAGCTACATGGAGAGGCCACAAGTAGGCATTTCCACTGATAGGCCCAGAGGAGGTGCTGAGAACTCAATTATGAGCTCACATCAACATCTTCAGACATGTAAGTGAATTGCCCTTAATTATTCAACCCTTCCCTCCCACTCCTGAACCCCTCTACTGATTAATGCTTTTAAAATCAATTTCCTCTGTTAGACCCTGCCCAAATTGCAGATCCAGGAGCTAAACAAATAATCATTGTTTTAAGACTAAGTTTTGGGGTGGTGTGTTCAGAAAAATGCCTATCTTATCCACTCCTTTGATGTATTTATTAGCAATCACATCTTCTCTTCCCAGCCAGACTATACGTTCCTTAGAGTCTGGAGTTTTAAGTCTAAACTTCCAGAACATTCTTTCATACTATGTTATATTTCAGTCCAACTAAATTTCTGCTTCTCTCTGTATTTAATCTTAGACTCCCAGTTTTTATATACTTGATCGTCCTATCGCTTTTTTTGTGCACACTCTTGTTTCTATCTATATTCTCCCTAGTCTCATTCATTTTCAAGACTGAGTCACATGCCAGGAAGAATTTCCTGATTCCTCCTGTCAGAAGAGATGCCTCCCTTTTCTGAACTCCCAGAGTGCTATAGATAAATTTCTTTTATCAATATTATCATCTTTTACCTTATATCACATTTACTTGTTTACAGATGTTTCTCTACTTCTAGACTGTCTTATTTGTCCTTACATCCATTTATACAAAAGTATCTATGGGAAGTCTACTACTTGCCATACAATCTACAAGGCACAAGGTAAAGAACAACGAACAAAGGAAGACGTGATCCTGTCCTGATAGATCTCCCAGTTTAGTGAAGGAAGCACAATAAATAAATACACAAATGTTTGACAATCACTCTCTTTTAAGGGTTTTAACCAAGTCAGTCACACCCAGGACCTAATGCAATACCCTATATCCTTTGCAGTCTTGGAAGGCAACATGGAATAACCAGAGATATCAGTTTGAATTCTGTCTCACCTGTGAATATGAAGCAAGGGCTTCACCTCTCCATGCTTGACTTCTCTCATGGATCAAATGAAGGTAACTTTATCTGCTTTATACTTTTTAAAGTATTAGTGAGAAAACTTATATGAGCTTTGCATTAGCGCTGGTCACACAACGAAATCATATAGCCCTTTGTCCCCAGCTTCTCTTGCTTAATATAGAGCTCAGCCTTCAGTTTGCATTCACCTAATGAGGCTGACCATGACATCAAATACTTAGACCCTATCCTTCCCTTGTACATGACACTCCTTTTGTGGTTGAATAGCACCCAATTTTTGTCCTGGGGCAACTTCAGCCAGTGGCACTGGAGGGAAAGGAAGACCTCAGTCTGTCATATGGCTGACTCCTACTCATTGTACAAAATGTAACCAAATTGGCATTTCTTTAGGGAGACTGTGACCACCACCCACTCCAGTCCTCATCAGACTGTGTCTGTTCCCTCCTTTTCAGACTACACAGAACCCTACAGCTCTCCTTCACAATACTTGTCACAACTGGAATTGATTGATTTTTAAAAACTATCTATCACACTCCCATTAGATTCTAAGCATGATAAAGCAGAGGCCAAGGTCTGTTGCTGCCATGATGACGAGTACCAGCAAGTAAAGTCAAGTCCTTGCCATTTAGAAAATACTCAAGAAATATTTATACAATTAATGAATTGGGAAAAGCTTTGCAGCTGGAACACCAAGAAAGAAGTGAGCTCAACAATTGTTAGAAACCATTTTTTTGAGCATTTTTTCATGATCAATTCTCAGAAGATTCTGAAGTCAGAAGGTGGGATCTTCCTTTAATGGGCCCAAAGAAAGAATGATTAATTTTATTTTGTCAGTTAACAAGTTTTTCTGAACAGTGCCTCTGGGTTTCCTGATATGACCTATGGAAAGTATAAGAAATTAATGTCCTAAAGTTAGATGGTTTAGTCAGACCAACAAGCTGTTTTAAGCCATGTCTGTAATAGCAAACCAAAAAGGTAACTGACAATTTGAGAGAGTCATGGCTGTACTAACTACAGTCCCTGAGACAGTTATACTGTGGTACCATAAGCCTTCTAGAGATGTAAAACCCCAAGATCATTTGAAATGAAGAGGCTTTTTTAACTTTTAAGTTAAATTTTTAACTTAAAAAAAATAAGTAGCAGCTGTCTTGCCTGCATGTGTGTGTGCTCAGTTGCTTCAGTCATGTCTGACTCTTTACAGTCTATGCACTTCAGCCCTCCAGACTCCTCTGTCCATGAGACTTTCCATGCAAGAATACTGGAGCGAGTTGCTGTGCCCTCCTCCAGGGCATCTTCCCAGCCCAGGAACTGAACCCATATCTCCTGTATCTCTTGCATTGCAGGCAGATTCCTTACCCTCTGAGCCACTAGGGAAACCCATCTTGCCCTGCCATGGCATTTAACTGGCCATTGCCCCAACACACACTAAAATATTTTTTTATATTTTATATATATATAATATATGTATTATATATATTTTTATATATTATATATGTATTATATATATTTTTATATATTATATGTGTTATATATATATATATATATACATATTATAGTTGTGTTTTTTTCTCAAAGCCAAAGAGTTATAATAAAATATCTTTTTTCTTGGAAGTATGAGACCAGATATAGCAAAGTGAACAAGAAAAGTAAAATTTGGATCTTTTATTTTTTTTGCAAATATTAGCATTGATTATTTCTCTAGCAATATGAGGACAAATCCCTATACGGTCTAGCTAAATAAACACTGTATTTCTTACTACTAAAACACAGGACATGGTTCCAGATCTGCTTCCCAGCTTGTAACTGGACTTGCTGAATCTTCACTGTCTAAGGTTGAATTTAATCAAAATTAATGCATCTACTGACCTAATTCTCCTATGAAAAGAAAGATTCGTTAGAAGATTAGACCATGATTTTAACTCAAGTTCTATAAATACATAAAATCTCATTTGTTTTTTGTATTTTAATATGTTGAAAGTGGCTTCTTATATAGAAATGGCTGCGAGGACTGAGAGAAGAGACAGCATTAAAGAGAAATGGTACTTTTTATAGGGTGACTTTCATGTATCTGAATGGCAACCCACTCCAGTATTCTTGCCTGGAGAATCCCATGGACGGAGGAGCCTGGTGGGCTACAGTCCACGGGGTCGCAAAGAGTCGGACATGACTGAGGGACTTCACTTTTTTTGTTTCATGTATCTGAAGAATATGGTACAGAAATTGAATAAAGTCTAATCCCATTTTGTTATTTTTTGCATATTTCTGTGTTCTAGATCCTAGAAAAATTCATTCATCTCTGCATCCTTTTTTTCGAGATGTATAACTGTTATTAACAAGGAACAGAGAAAAAAAGCAAGACTAATACATCTCATTTTCGCATAAGAATTTTCCTCAGATGAGTAAAAGGCTTTCTCTTCATCTTGCATACAGAAATATCCTTTGCAAGTTTCTATGAAGCTCACCTACCTAATGAGGTCTGAATATTGCACCAACTGATATAAGCATTTCTTAGCTTTTGGGTCTTATACTGCAATTAATACTATTCTTAGTTCCAAGAGTTCCTTCTTAGGGAAATGTCTCATACTATTGATATTGGAAATTGAAAGACAATACTTTCATCATAAAGTCTTCCATTTAACAAACATTTAATGAGCACTGAACTGGGCATTGAAGTAATAGAAAATCTAATGAAGAGAGGATTTCCATTTACATCAAAGATAGAGGGACCATAAATACCCTCTTGAATAAATAAAAAATATAGACAATACAAATCAAACAATGGATTGAAGACACCGGACATCATAATCAAATTGTGAACAATGAACGATTTTTAAAAAATGCAAAAGCAGCCTTGTGAAAAAAAAAAAAGACATTATATACTAAGGAAAAAGATTAAAATGATCACACATTTCTCACTGAAAATAATACAAACAAGAAGACAGTCGAGCAATATTTTTAAAATACTGAGTAAGAAACCCTGAATTGAAAAAAATCTAAAAGATGAAAAGAATTCTATAACCAGCAAAATATCATTCAGAAGTGAGAGTTAGATTAGGAAATTTCAGGACATAAGAAAGTGGAAAAGTGTAGTTCTGACAGAAATACACCACAAGTAATATTAAAGAAAGTTCTTCAGACAGAAGAAAAATTATAACAAGTGGAATTATAAACCTGTATAAAAAAATAAGGAGTACTGAAATAACTACTAAGATAAATATATAATATATACAATATATTATTATGTTTGTATATCTTTACAAGATAATTGGCTAAGATAACAACATTAGGATTTATAATATATATAAAAATGAAATGTGTCAAATCAATAGCACATAGGCTGGGAAAAAAAGAATTAGGAGTATAATTATTGTAAGGATTCTTTTCTATAATGAATGTAGCATATTATCATTTGAACAACCTTTGATATGTTAAAGATGTATACTGTAAACTTTAAGAAGCTAGAAAAATCAAAACTAAATAGAAAATGGAAAAGAATAAAAGTTGAGATGAAATTAATGAAATAGAAAAAAAAAACACACCACACAAAGAAAAAATAATAAAGTCAACAAAACCAAAAGCTACTTCTTTAAGATGAAATATATATATATTATACATATATAATAATTGATTGAGTCCAAGAAAGTTTTATCCTAGGAATGCAAGGCTGGTTTAATATTCACAAAACAATAATATTAAGAAAATAAACAAACAAAGCAGTTTCCATTTATGCTCCCCCTCCCTTGTGCCATAGTCCAGAAATTTCCTCAATGCAGAAACACAGGGTAACCATAAGATTCATTTTATTTCCTTTTTCTCATTCAGTCTGAGTTGCCTGATTAAAGTCTGAAAACAATTGCTTTATAGTTGTTTTCTATTTGATTATGTTTAGAGGTTAAGCTCAATCTTTATCATTGTATGTAATGTTTATAAAGATAATACTCAATCTTTTTCTTTAACTGTAGATGCTATACATTTTCTCCAATAGACAACTAACTGATATGTGTAATTAAGCTTCAGTGTAATTACTGACATGTTTGCCTTTAAGTATACCAAATTTTTAGAAAAATTTTCTTAAACTTTTTTCAGTTTTTCTGGGTTCTTGTCTTTCTCTTTTGGATGAATCAAGTATGTCTTACTCAATTTTATTTTAATGGCTATTCTTCTTATTATCTTCTTATTACTTTTTATCATTGTTGTTTAGTTGCTAATCTGTGTCTGACTCTTCCATGATCCCATGGACTGTAGCCTGCCAGGTTCCTCTGTCCATGCCATTTCCTTCTCCAGGGGATCTTCCCAATTCAAGGATCAAAACCAGGTCTCCTGCATTGGCATTTACCACTGCACCACCAGGAAGTCCTTTGAAGACTGTGTAAAACATCAAAATTATTTTGGAAAATTATTTGGCAGGTTTTTTATCATGTTTCTTTGAGACCCCATGAACTGCAACATGCCAGGCTTCCTTGTCATTCACTATCTTCAATGTTAAAATTTTTCCTCCCTAGTGGCCTTGCCTAAAAGAAATGAAAACACATCCTCAAAATTATGTGTATAAATAACATTATAGCAGTAGACTATTCATAATAGTCTATTCACAATAGACTACAAGAGGAAATAACCTAATGCCCATGTACAGGGTAATATATTAGCAATTTTAGTATAAATTTTCAGAATAGCACTCAGAGATAAAAATATGAACTGCTATATGTGGAATAACATAGATCAATACCCCCAAAATCATTTTATGAGAAATAATTCAGATATAAAATATTATATTCTTAATGATTCAATTTACATAAAATTTAAAGCTGTGCAAAACAATTAATGATGGTAGCAATCAGAACTGTAGTTGCCCATAGGTTGCGGGAATTGACCAGAAGTGACAAAGAGGAAAATTTCTGAGAATTATGAGAATATCCTAAACCTTGAGTATAGAGGTGTTGGTTAGATCAGTGTTTACTTTTATCAAAACTCATCAAATCATAGGCTTAAAAGCTCAATCAGTTCAGTTCAGTTCAGTTCATTCACTCAGTCATGTCCGACTCTTGCGACCCCATGAATCCCAGCATGCCAGGCCTCCCTGTCCATCACCAACTCCCGGAGTTCACTCAGACTCACATCCATCGAGTCGGTGATGCCATCCAGCCACCTCATCCTCTGTCGTCCCCTTCTCCTCTTGCGCCGAGTCCCTCCCAGCATCAGAGTCTTTTCCAATGATTCAACTCTTCGCATGAGGTGGCCAAAGTACTGGAGTTTCAGCTTTAGCATCATTCTTTACAAAGAAATCCCAGGGCTGATCTCCTCAGAATTCACCTTAATTAAAAAAACACTTATGATATGCACTTGGCTATGAAATCCCTATTTTGTCTCAATCACTAATATGACAAAATGAACTTTTTCTCGTTAGTAAGTTTTTTGAGCCAAAAATTAAAAACTTTGATTTAAAGAATCACATTAATTTAAAGAATAACATTAATTTGCAGAGGAGGAAACAGAACCCCCAAAAAGCATTTGTCTCAAAGACAGTGAGGAAGACTGCAGCAGTGCTCAGGAAAAAAGGCAGACATTCTGATCCTAACTGTAATACATTCAATACTACCTCATAGAATAATTATTCACAAATTATTTAACAGGTCCAGACAAAATTTATAAAATCAAGAAAAGTAAAATAAATTATCAGAGGTAAATTTGAACAATTCATATTCTGTAACAAAATAGAATCCTAACATTGTCTTCAAGATGATGTATCTAGACTTCATGGTTTAATCCAAAAATGTACTTCAGTGTTCTTCTAAAAATAAGCCATACTATGACATGATATGCTAACTTAGCATTAGAGGCAGTAATATGTTTGGGGTGTTTGGGGTGGAAAACAGTTTTACACTACATGTGATAATGTACTATTATTAATTCAGCACAGTTACTAAGTGTCCCATATGTGACAGCAGGGTCCTGAATTATTTTCTGATGGAAATTTGAGGAATGAGTTACCACTTAGTCACTTTAAATGGCTTACTTTTTCCATCCACTTATGAGTTAGCATTATAGTCAATATTATGTTTTTAAACATATAGCCTATGTTTAAAAAATCATAGAATTACAATTCTGGACTAAGCCCTGAAGCCTAGGTACCAGGCCTCAGTGTTAGGAATCCATTTCCTTATCTAATAGAATTGGAGCTTTTGTTTAAGCTTAATTTACTTATTTTATTTTACCTTTTAATGCTCTTATAAATTTAACTTCAAGATTTTTGGATAAATTACAATGTCGTGTTAAAAGTGTTGAGTGTTGAGGCTCCAAATGAATCGAATCCAATGTGCAAGTAGTGGTTCTCTGTGATTCATGAAAAGTGAAAGTGAAAGTCACTCAGTCTGTCTGACTCTTTGAGACACCATGGACTACACAGCCCATGGAATTCTCCGGGCCAGAATACTGGCATGGGTAGCTGTTCCCTTCTCCAGGGGATCTTCCCAACCCAGGGATCAAACCCAGGTCTCCCACATTGCAGGCAGATTCTTTACCAGCTGAGGCACCAAGGGAGCCCAAGAATACTGGAGTGGGTAGCCTATCCCTTCTCCAGGGGATCTTCCCGACCCAGGAATCAAACTGGGGTCTCCTGCATTGCAGGTGGATTCTTTACCAGCTATGATTCATAAATGGATACAAAATAACAAATGTTTCCCAGATAATAAGCAGATACAGAGCTTGATCTCTCTCTATCCCTAGCTAACAACTTATTCTGAGATGACTAAAAGGGAAGAGCCAAAGAGTAAGCAGGCTTTAGGTCTGACATTCTAGATAACAGCTGTTCATGTTCATAGTAATTTCCAGGCTGTATGCAATCCCAGCTGCTCTGGGTAGAATCAGATGCTAGATGCTCTCATAGTATCCTTGACACCTCTTGCTTCCTGAAACATCCTCTGTGTTTGGACAGCTCCAAATTACTATACTACTCCACCTGCCAATGCAGGAGACATAAGAGACTTGGGTTTGATCCCTGGGTCAGGAATGTCCCCTGGAGGAGGAAATGGCAACCTACTCCAGTATTCTTGCTCCCATGGACAGAGGAGCCTGGCGGGCTACAGTCCATGGGGTCACAGAGTCAGACACCACTGAACCAACTTGGTCATTTGGCAGGGCACCACCTCTAAAGGGTGCTTTATATCTGGGTGTGAATTGATCCATTTGGAACAGTGTGGCTTTCAAACCTTGAGGGAAATCTACAGTTAGGAACACACTTAACACTGTGATTCACTAAACATATATATAATATCAAAATAAAAAATCACAAAAAAATACTCATTATTGATACCTGTGATTTTATATTCTATTTAATTCTTAAATGAGAATCACAGCCACCTGAATGTTCCATGTTTAAATGAGGACGGACTTCCAAGCTGGTGCAGTGGTAAAGGATCTCCCTGCCAATGCAGAAGACACAGGTTCGATCCCTGGGTGGGAAAGATGCCGTGGGATGGGAAGTGGCACCCAACTCAAGTATTCTTGCCTGGGAAATCCTGTGGACAGAGGAGCCTGATGGGCTACAGTTCTTGGGTTGGCAAAGAGTCGGGCACAACTGAGCACTGCATCTTCCCTCACCCCACCAATGTGGATCAACTTGCCATCTGAAAAACATTGCTTTAAAAGAAGCAGCTATATGGAGACATCATTTTCAATAAATATTTTTTTAAGAATTTAAAGAAATTTCAGGTTTAGAAGAGTGAAATTTTTCCAACGCTTTGAGTATAAAGATTCTGTGTATATATAGTGAACTAATCAGGGATTCTTATAATGCACAAGATGGAGAACAGCACTGTTAAAAATTATATACTAATGCTTTCTGCAGTACCACTGGGCATTTATGGTCACAGTTTTTGTTTATTTCAGGATACATTATTATATACTCACAGGCTCTACCTCCTGAAAATGTTTACATTTTATGTTAATACATAAAAGAACATAACTGACTTTTTTAGTTTATTAGAGTATATCTTCTACTTTTTCCTTTTTTCTTGTAAGAAAAATTCACTTTAGTGTAGTATTTTGGAATAACATATTTAGGGTTGGATAAATTCAGATAAGTATGTATACATACACACAGACCCCTCAGCTTTGTTCACTGCTTCCAGCCACTGTCAACTCAGCTCCCCAGCTGGGCACACTGTTTCCACTTCCTATCCAAGAGTTCGGTCTAGGCTCAGGCATGAGGCCAGAATTCCCCATGGAGATAACTATCTATGAAAATTCCCTTGGGAAGGCAGCTTGCACTGCTCAGCAAGTCCAACACAAGCAGACTTTCCTCCAGCATCAGAACACATTATGCTCTCCAATGAGCACCCCAGAAACTATGGCTTGTGTTAGAGGTCAAGCTGTATGAAAAATATGAAACCCTAAAAGCTAAACTCACAGCAATCCAGTGAGATGCATATACTTTGAAAGGCAAAGTCAGATCTATCTCATGCAGAGCAGACGGTCACTGAAAGGACTGGCAGGTGGAATGGTCTATTATTTCTGTTAGAACTGTGTTTGCCTCAACTGAGAATAACATCACAAGACAGATATTTCAGTAGTGCAAGCAAATGTAAACTGATTTTCTCATTACAATAAGAACTCCATAGACAGTTTAAAGCTGGTTTTGCAGGGTTTAGCCACACAGCCAGAGACCTGGTCTTTAACTCTTCACTCCACTGTCCTTAACACATTGGCCTTTGTCCTCATTCTTAGAGCTGTGTGGTTTAAAGGTGACATGGGCTCAGGCCTTACATTGACACCCAGGCAGAAAAGGAAGAAAGGGTATGGCAAAATCAATACAGTAATGTAAAGTAAAAAAATTAAATTAAATTAAAAAAGGAAAAAAATTTTTTTAAATAAAAAAAGAAAGGCAAAAAGGTTAAGAGGAAAAGTACCTTCTCCAGGGAGGCTATGTAGATGCTCTCCTCAAGGATTTTTTCAGAGATTGTTTTGAACAGAACATGGCCATTCCCTTGCTGCTAGAGAAAATGGGAAATCAAGTATTTTTAGTGGTGCATGTTTTTGCCTTGTATTAAAAAAAGTAAAATGAAAACTTTTACATGACAGTCTCTCTCCCCATTCCTTTCTCTTTTCTGAGAGCATGTAGCTGAAGTCAGTTAAATAAGTTGCACATATGATATGACTTTACTATAATTCATTTATGAATATCTGAGAAGAGAATGTGAAAGAGAATTAAAATATATTGAGTACCTTGTATGTGCTAGGCATATTGTTATGCCTTTTGCATATATATATGTATACATACATATACATATATATGCATGTTATATATTTCTACAAATATTAATTTTTATATTGACATTCTATATATACATATTGTTATATACAATATATATATTATCCTAAAAACCTAAGAGAAGGTATCTAAAGACACCACTATGTCCATGTTGTCCATGCTACAGATTAAGAAAATTATGTTCAGACAGATTAAGCAAGTTGCCTGTAGACCTTCGGTGGCAAAATTAGAGTCAAGATTCAGACATAATTCTGTCCATAACCTATTCTGCCTCATACCTAGAAGATAAAACAGGCAAGAGAAAATATGCATGTGGTGTAAAGCAGGCTGTCCATAATTTTAAATTGAACATTACCCAAGCACTCAAGTCACTGGGACAATATATTCAGTCAGAAAATGGCCTCCTGTGCCCAATAGTTCATATGAAAGTTTTAAGTATCTTCCAGGTCCAGGTCTAATGTGACAGGGGCTTAGGTGACCTGTTGCCAAGTTAGCAGCAGGGCTACATTTTTTACTTTATTGACTAACTGTGCTAGTGTCACAAAGGAACAGCCTGAGGGTAAATGCATCTTCCTACTCCTGTTTCCTGAATCCCAAGTGAACAGGGTGTTGTCATAGCCCCATGCCAGGCACAGCTTTGGCACAAGTCCCAGAGTCACCATGTGGCTACCACAGCCCTCAGACTCTTTCCATTCTGGCATAGTGTAAGCAAGATCTGTTCTGAATTGGAAGAGGGAGTTCTACATTGTTCCCCAGCAGAAGAGATGATGGAGAGCAAATAAATTTCACTGATATTATAAAAATATAGCTTGCAAATTTCATCATAAGGGAATTTAGGCCCATTTCAGATATTGTTTCTTTAACACAAGCTCTGGAATAATTTTCACCAAGCTCCACAATGGCCTGCAAAGAATAATAGGGCTTCCCTTTTACATAATGCACAATTATTTAAAGTTATGTTATCTCTGGAAAGAATGAAACTTTGATTCATGAAAATATACAAGAAACGGCTTGAGTTTAAAAATGGATTGGATTCAGCACAGATATGCAAAACAAGTGCTAGAGTATTTACATCTCACCTCCTTTAAGAAAACAACCAGGGTGGCTCTCACAGTCATTTGAAAAGCTGAGTCTGTCAGCCCATTATTACTTAGTTACTGGTACACTGCCTCTGTTACCTGTAGTGATCATTTATCATGGCAGCAGCATATACTGTTTCATCAAGTGAGAGGGGAAATGACATTCATCCTTCTTCCTTGTGCTTAATGCCTATGGAGAACAATCATATGGGGGAAAGTAGAGAAATGAGCTATAGAAAGTAATTCCTTCTGTGATTTTCCACAGAACTAGAGAGTATCTGCATCCAGGTGAAATGGGGCAATCTGCATTAGCGGTCATGAATAAGAAGTGGGGAAACAATCATGGGGTACCTCTAGACCCACAAACATGCCTTTTAAGGCTCTGAAAATCAGTTGAAAGAGCAGAAAACCACTAACCATAAACTTTGCTATCAAGATCAGAAATATAGGAGAAGCTAGGGATTTTTTTTCCCTTGATGTTCTATGGGTATGCCATTTTATTCTGTGCTCCCTAAACTGAGGAAAAATGGTGGAAGCAAGAATTATTTACAAAGTCCCAATTTATTGCTTCTCAAGGCTCTTAGCATACTTTTATTTTTTCTTCGATGAAGTAAGTATTCTTATTCTTAATACTTCCATTTTACAGCAGAAGAAACTAAAATGATCAATGGTAAGGAAATGTGTGCATGGTCTCAAGAAGATAAACACCAGAGTTGAAATACTAATGCAGATCAAACTAGTTCTAGAAGCCATTTTCCCTCCTCTATATCATGCTGGCATATAGGAAAAATTAGACTCATTAATTTCCTCATTATAACCAATTGTAAGAGTTGTGATAGCAAGGTGACACTCCTATAGCAAAGTATGTGGTGATACACCGTCTTATAGTTGGGGCCACAATAAATAAGCTTGAAGGTCATTTTGAAGAGTGACCAGGATAGGGAAGAATCTGGACATTGTGATATAACAAAAGTCAAATAAAGAGAGAAGTAGAGGAGTCCCAATCAAGAAGACTGATGAGCATCTTCAGTGTAAGAGGGCTTATATAGGACAGAAAGATTGCACACATTCTGAGGATGAATGTGTAACTATTAGAAAAAGGAAAATGTCAGCCCACCACAAGAAATGATTTATTGTAATTTGATTAATATTTCCAAACCTGACAGGTTCATGATACGGTGCTGACACAGGTTTAACAATCCTGTCTGAGAGACTGAAGGGGAACTTTTGTAATGCACAGAGCATAGGATGAGTAGACCTGTTTGTAGCACCCACCATTATTCTTTGATTCTGTGATTATAATTCTGTAGGAGCAAGGAGCAGTACATAACTTTTAGCTTTGGGTGTACAAGTATCATTGGTATCAGCAGTTCCAAAGCAAAAAGAGACGATGCACACAATGAGCACGAAAAAGAACATGAGTAAAAGATGATCTAGTCTGGAAGGCATGTCATAAATGAGATTATGACCTAAATCATATCCCTTATGCTTATACAGTGGAAGTGAGAAATAGATTTAAGGGACTAGATCTGATAGAATGCCTGATGAACTATGGACGGAGGTTCGTGACACTGTACAGGAGACAGGGAGCAAGATCATCCCCAACAAAAAGGAATGCAAAAAAGCAAAATGGCTGTCTGAGGAGGCCTTACAAATAGCTGCGAAAAGAAGAGAAGTGAAAAGCAAAGGAGAAAAGGAAAGATATATGCATTTGAATGCAGAGTTCCAAAGAATAGCAAGGAGAGATAAAGCCTTCCTCAGTGATCAGTGCAAAGAAATAGAGGAAAACAATAGTATGGGAAAGACTAGAGACCTCTTCAAGAAAATTAGAGATACCAAGGGAACATTTCAGGCAAAGATGGACTCAGTAAAGGACAGAAATCGTATGAACCTAATAGAGGCAGAAGATATTAAGAAGAGGTGGCAAGAATACACAGAAGAACTGTACAAAAAAGATCTTCATGACCCAGATAATCATAATGGTGTGATCACTCACATAGAGCCAGACATCCTGGAATGTGAAGTCAAATGGGACTTGGAAGCATCACTAAGAACAAAGCTAGTGGATGTGATGGAATTTCAGCAGAGCTATTTCAAATCCTGAAAGATGATGCTGTGAAAGTGCTGCACTCAATATGCCAGCAAATTTGGAAAACTCAGCAGTGGCCACAGGACTGGAAAAGTTCAGGTTTCATTCCAATTCCAAAGAAAGGCAATGTCAAAGAATGCTCAAACTACCGCACAATTGTGCTCATCTCTTACACTAGTAAAGTAATGCTCAAAATTCTCCAAGTTAGGCTTCAGCAATACATGAATCGTGAACTTCCAGATGTTCAAGATGGTTTTAGAAAAGGCAAAGGAACCAGAGATCAAATTGCCAACATCTGCTGGATCATCGAAAAAGCAAGAGAGTTCCAGAAAAACATCTATTTCTGCTTCATTGGCTGTACCAAAGCCTTTGACTGTGTGCATCACAATAAACTGTGGAAAATTGTGAAGGAGATAGGAATACCAGACCACCTGACCTGCCTCTTGAGAAATCTGTATGCAGGTCAGGAAGCAACAGTTAGAACTGGACATGGAACAACAGACTGGTTCCAAATAGGAAAAGGAGTACGTCAAGGCTGTATATTGTCACCCTGCTTATTTAACTTATATGCAGAGTACACCATGAGAAACGCTCGCCTGGTAAAACACAAGCTGGAGTCGAATTGCCAGGAGAAATATCAATAACCTCAGATATGCAGATGACACCACCCTTATGGCAGAAAGTGAAGAAGAACTAAAGAGCCTCTTGATGAAAGTGAAAGAGGAGAGTGAAAAAGTTGGCTTAAACCTCAACATTCAGAAAACGAAGATCATGGCATCCAGTCCCATCACTTCATGACAAATAGATGGGGAAACAGTGGAGACAGTGGCAGTCTTTATTTTGAGGGGCTCCAAAATCACTGCAGATTGTGACTGCAGCCTTGAAATTAAAACTTCCTACTCCTTGGAAGAAAAGTTATGACTAACCTATCCAGCATATTAAAAAGCAGAGACATTACTTTGCCAGCAAAGGTCTATCTAGTCAAGGCTCTAGTTTTTCCAGTGGTCATGCATGGATGTGAGAGTTGGACTATACAGAAAGCTGAGTGCAGAAGAATTGATGCTTTTGAACTGTGGTGTTGGAGAAGATTCTTGAGAGTCCCTTAGACAGCAAGGATATCCAATCAGTCCATCCTAAAGGAAATCAGTCCTATGTGTTCATTGGTAGGACTGATGCTGAAGCTGAAACTCCAATACTTTGGCCACCAGATGTGACGAACTGACTCATTTGAAAAGACCCTGATGCTGGGAAATATTGAAGGCAAGAGTAGAAGGGGATGACAGAGGATGAGATGGTTGGATGGCATCACTGACTCAATGGACATGAGTTTGAGTGTACTCTGGGAGTTGGTGATGAATGGAGGCCTGGTGTGCTGCAGTCCATGGGATCACAAAAAGACGGACATGACTGAGTGACTGAAGTGAACTGAGCTGAACTTTAAGATTTTTCCTTCGTACATTAGATATTTTTGAGAACTGAGACTGTTTAAATCTATTCTAGATGAAAGGGGAAAATGGAAACAGAATGGGGAATGACAAGATTAGAAAATTAGATTGTACAATTAGATTATCGAATTGAAATAGGATAGATTTTAGGGTTCCTTGAGCTTAGTGATCAGGCCTTATTCTTCTACTGTCCAGTGCAACATCTACCATGTATTCTTTGCGCAGAGACGATATTGTATACTTGTTGGATCTCTCAGAAAAGGAGATAAAACCTAACAAAAGACAGTATTTAAACAAATGGAGATAAATTAGAGGAAATTATGTGCAAAAGAAGACATTTTATTCTATGTACACTCTACCCATGGTAGAGGTCAACAAATGCCTGCTGGAAAATAAGATTATTTTGGTCTTAGAAAAATAGATGCCATGGAATCTTTGATATAAACAAATATGAAAGAGACTGAAGGAAACCAGTATATCTGAACAAACATGTATGTCTGCTATATGAAAGAAACTGCATAGCATATAAAAATGCTTTTTTGTTGAACAAGACCCAATCCTCTGGGAATTCCATTCCCACAGAGTGCTTGACTGGGCTGAAGAATCAAGAAATTCCTGAAGTATTTGTTTCCATGCATTGTCCACATGAGCCTACCATAGAGATCTAAGGTGAGGGCCTTAGATTTCTAAGGCAGAGGTTTCTATCTGTGTGCTGGTCAGAGGTCTATCTGGTGGAATGATCGACCTCCAAAGACTATCTTTACTGATGATTAGCCAAATAGATCAGCTTTAACTATTGGATTTAGGCACATGAAAATACAGAACTCCCAATTAAATTTGAATTTCAGATGGATAACAGCATTGTTTAGCGTAAGTATGTCACAAATATTGCATGGGCCATGTTTATAGAAAAATATAATGGATGTTTATTAGAATTAAATTTCACTGAATGTCCTATATTTCATCTGGCAACTCTAGTCAGATTGGAGTTCAAGACAGAAAGGTTCACAATAATAGAGGAAAAAAAAGTAATAGAAGAAAAGATGGAAATAAGAAAATGGATGGAATTCATAAGTAGGAAGCAACAAGTAACTGATTACTGGAGGAACTAAAAGATGATCCAACCACTAGAGCTGCTGCTTTGTGAAAAGGATGCTATGTACCCCTAAGAACATCCCAGTTCCTCAGGAACTCCAAATATGCTCTGTTGAAAATGTTGCTTGGGTTTTCTACTTTTTCATGATTTTCTGGAGGAAAAAAAAAAAAAATTCCACTGAGGGAATTGACTGCATTTCTGCCATTGATAATCTAATGCTACAGGCACTGTTATTAACATGTTTTATCATACTGTTTAGTTAGTAAGTCATGTCTGACTGTTTTGTGATCCCATGGATTGTAGCCCATCAGACTCCTCTGTCTATGGGATTTCCCAGGTAAGAATATTGGAATGAGTTGCCATTTCCTTCTCCAGAGGATCTTCCCAATTCAGGGATTGCACCTGTGCCTACATTGCAGGTGGGTTCTATATCACTGAGCCACCAGGGAAGCCCCAACTTATTAGCATAGTCATTAATTTCCCCTTTTTCATTACTGTTAACATCTTGACTTTAACTAGAATAGTAATGTACTTCTGTGATCTAAATCAACCACAGCAATCTGGTTCCCTGGTTCCCAGTCTCCCCCAGAGGAAAAGGGCAGATGCCACTGGTGTTTTTCCTCTCACCACATTTTTCTTGCCTCAAATAAGGACAGATATATCAAATGGCAGCAACTTTCACGTGATGCCACAGACATAAATAATCAAAGCTAAGATGCTAAATGACAGAATCATTGAGCAACTGAAGCAGTACCAGCAAACACCTTCTAATGATTACAGCTTGTTATATAAGAAAAGCAAACCCTTGTTTGTTTAAGCCACTATAAATCGAAGTTTCAGTGACTTTCAGCTGTATCCAATCCTAACTGATAAATCAACCAAAGGAATCCTCTTAGGATCCACTGAAGATACTATACTTCCTGACTTCATAAATCTTTTTAGAATTGCTCCTACATGTAATTTCTTCTCGTTCCTCTCTTCTTATCTGAATTTCATCTTTTCTTAAACATTATCTCTTTTCTGAGAGATTATATTACCTTACTGGAAACTTCTATATTATACCCAGGGAATGCAACCCTCGAATGTTTTGTTGTTTTATTTTTATCTTGTTATATATGCACTATATCCCCTAATGGATGCTAAGTCTCTGGAGGGCAAACAATACACTCATATATCTTTATGTTTAGTGTCTAAGGAAGAGTTCTCTAGGTATTATTGATAAGTAAGTATTTCTCTTGACAATGACAGCAATAATAATGTTGTAGAGGATATTTGGGGGGGAGGGGATTTGGTAAGCTCTCTAGCCATGGGTTCTAGAGTAAAGACTTAGATTAGATGAATTTGCCAAATCAGGCATAACCTGAGAGAGAAACAAGCAGGACAGAAATTTAGCAGGTTTTGTTACTTGAGCAAGTTACTTAACACTTGTGAGCTTCATTTTTCTTCTGTAAAATATAGTGTTAAGATGAAGATCAGAAATAGTGTTGGTAATTATTAATATATCCGCAGTGATTGTTACAAGATAGGCATTAGAATGCAGCTTTAATCTCCTAATATATATATATGGCAACCAAATTAACTTTTTGCAGTGTTGAGAAAGGATAAATTTGCATAGTTTCCTTAACAAAATGGCTGCAAAGAAAGAAAGAACAATACATTTAAAATGCACTGGACTAGTCAACCAAAGATCGAGCTCTAACTCTAATTTGGTGCCAAACCTCCTCTAATTCAGGTAAGTCTGAATCTGTTTTCTGTTTGTAAAATACAGATAATGAGACTTTACTTACTTGCCTTACAGAATTATTACAAAAATTATGTGAAATAATATATGAATATATACTTTGAGAAATATGAAGCATTAATATTCACTTAAGGAATTGAGGAGGGAAACTATAGATTTGAAAATCAGCATTGGATGCAAATTTATTCATAGCTTGAAAAAATCTTGTCCAAGTTTTAATCATATTGAGTGATTCAGTAAAATTTTAGCAATTAAGACAGTGTTCAATGACAAAATGAGCTAGATTTTAATTAAATGGAAATGAGATGAAATTAAAACAGAAAACTCATTTTTTGAATGAAATGCAAAAGCATTTAAATACAAATAATGCTAGGACTATTTCATTTTCTAAGGGACACTTATGAAAAAATGTAACCACATTTAGAAGTACTGTCAATACTTCATACCTACAGTGTTAGACTGGAAGAGATAGGAGCCAACAGTTTTACCTGGTACTGTTGTTTTTCATTTGCCACCTTGTGTCCAGCTCTTTGCAACCCCATGGACAGCAACACATCAGGATCCCCTGTCCTTCACTATTTCCATTAGCTCAAACTCATTGATTCAGTGATGGCATCCAACCATCTTATTCTCTGTCACCCATTTATCCTCCTGTCCTCAATCTTTTCTAGCATCGGGGTCTTTTCTAATGAGCTAGCTCTTCCCATCAGGTGGCCAAAGAATTGTAGCTTCATCTTTGATATCAGCCTTTCCAATGAATATTCAGGGTTGATTTCCTTTAAGATTGACTGCTTGGATCTCATTGCTGTCCAGGGGACTCTCAAAAGTTTTCTCCAGCATCACAGTTTGAAAACATCATTTCTTCAGTGCCCAGCCTTCTTTATGGCCCTACTCTCAATCCGTACATGTCTCCTGGGGAAAGCATAGCTTGAATTATATGGATATTTGCCAGGAAAGTAATGTCTCTGCTTTTAATACACTATATATGTTTGTCATGGCTTTTCTTCCAAAGAGCAAGTGTCTTTTAATTTCATGGCTGCAGTCACCATTTGCAGTGATTTTGGAGCCCAAGGAAATAAAATCTGCCACTGTTTTCTTTTTCTCACCAAGTATTTGCCATGAAGTGATGGGACCAGATGCCATGATCTTAGTTTTCTGAATGTTGAGTTTTAAGCCCGCTTTTTCACTCTCTTCTTTCACCTTCATCAAGAAGCTCTTCAGTTCCTCTTTACTTTCTGCCATTAGAGTGGTATCATCTGTGTTTCTGAAGCTATTGATATTTCTCCCAGCAATCTTGATTCCAGCTTGTGAGTCATCCAGCTGTGCATTTTGCATGATGTACTCTGCATAGAAGTTAAATAAGCAAGGTGACAAAACACAGCCTTGATGTACTCCTTTCTCTATTTTGAATCAGCCAGTTGTTCCATATCCAGTTCTAACTGTTACTACTTGACCTGAATACAGGTTTCTCAGGATTCAGGTAAGGTGGTCTTGTATTCCCATCTTTTTAAGAATTTTCCACAGTTTGTAGTGATCCACACAGTCAAAAGCTTTGGTGTAGTCAAGGAAGCAGAAATAGATCTTTTTCTGGAATTCCCTTGCTTTTTATATAATCCAACAGATGCTGGCAATTTGATCTCTGGTTCCACTGCCTTTCCTAAATCCAGCTTGTACATCTGAAAGTTCTCAGTTCACATATTGCTGAGGACTAGCTTGAGGGATTTTGAGCATTAACTTGCTAGCATGTGAAATGAGCACAATAGTACAAAATTTTGAACATCTTTTGGTGTTGCCCTTCTTTGGGATTGGAATGAAAATGGACATTTTCCAGTCCTGTGGACATTTCTGAGTTTTTCAGATTTGCTGGCATATTGAGTACAGCACTTTCACAGCATCATATTTTAGGATTTGAAATAGCTCACCTTGAATTCCATCACTTCCACTAGCTTTGTTCGTAGTAATGCTTCCTAAGGTTCACTTGACTTCACACTCCAGGAAGTCTGGCTCTAGATGAGTGACCACACCATTGTGGTAGTCTGGGTCATTAAGATCTTTTTGTACAGTTCTTCTATGTATTCTTGCCACATCTTGTTAATGTCTTCTGCTTATGTTAGATTGTGGCATACTATGAGTGAACTGTCAAATTTATGCTTTGATTGAAAAGATGTAGATTTAGGACCAAAAAAATAAATAAAAACTGTCTATCAATACTAGCTATCATTTTGTTTCAAAAATACATAGACATGTGATCATGAATTTTTGTTTATTTTTGGTGATGGGTAAGGTGAGGAAGAAAGTGCAAATGAGCTCAACCCAGTACTCTGTGGCAACATAGAGGTATACGATGGGGTGGGTGGGAAGGGAGATCTTAGAGGGAGGGGAGATACACACACACACACACACACACACACACTTATGGCTGATTCATATTGTTGTATGGCAGAAATTAACACAGCATTGTAAAGCAATTTTCCTCCAATTAATTTTTTAAATTGAAGTGGTATATTGAAAAATATAGTTTACCCAAAACCTACAAACAATATAATCATGCAAAATTGCATTTGTCTGAAAGGCAGAAAGTGTTAACTCTGCCAGATCTCTTTCCTACCTTGAGTCAGCAGGCCTCTCTGGAGAAGAGTCTTTACAGTGAAGGAAATCTGTAACTCCAGTGCCTTTGGCATTTCCTCTCTAAGATGATCATTTCATCTTGATGGAATTCTCCCTCATTTTCCCAGATGGAATAAATTGCTTGTATTTTAAACTACTGGAGCAGATCTAATCTGTGCTAAACATCTGGCTCTTGTCATGAAGTATTTATGTGCATGTCCTATGGCCCATAGTAGGTTGTAAACCCTTTTAAAGATCTGCTATATACATTTTTTTTTTCAATTCTACTCCAAGCGCTTCCAGGCCAATGTCTTTAACAGAGGAAATAAACAATAAGCACATAGTCTGATGAGTTAATTATGTCACCTGAGCCTCTAGCTTTGCTAGAACTTTAACAGTGGTTATTAGTATGAGGTTCATTGACTCCTACAAGGTCTATGAGTTATCTTTCATAGTATTCATGAATCTTAGTTCTATCTATCCATATATCTACCTATGTTAATTGGTCTTGTAACATGAATAATCTATGACTTTCATCAGAAGGTCAAAAAGAATTAAGAATTATTGCTTCTTTTTATTGTAGACTTTTTCATCCAACAGTTCATGATTTTGGCTCTACATTAGACAGTTTTTTAAAAAACAATATATGAGTAGCACTTCAAAATCTATTATATAATTGATCTGGGCTGAATTTTAAGTATAAATATGTTTTAAAATTCCCTAGAAGGTTCTAAAGAATCTAATGCAGTTTGTCCTTAATCTCAGAACTGCTTTTAGTCTTTGGATATCAGAGCTCTCATGGGTTAGCCTACTACAGCAATGTCCATTCTGCAGAAATTCTGACCATTCCTACAAGTATTATTTGCCTAGGGTATGCTCTTAAGTCAGTGCTTAATCAGGGAGCTTTGTGTCTCAGACTCCAAAACACTCCCTTTAGTTATTTAAATTTTCTACCACTATTCTCAATGCTCTGTTATTCTTTTGATTCTAGCAGGGAACACAACATATTAATGCTTTCTTAATATCAGCTATGTACCTAGAGAGAGAAAACATATTAACTGCAGTTCTCAGGGGAATATGTCCATATATGATCACATGTGAGCACAAAACAACCTTGGAACAAACAGGGCTAGTGATAATTATAACAGCACCTTCAGACAGCTGGTGTTACAACCAAGGCAAGAGCAGCCTTTTGTCCACCGTGTTTGATTTCATGACTTACAAGGAGACTCAAAGATTGATTTCTTTCCTTCTGTTTCCTCTGCTTTAAGAATCAGCAGCATTTGGATTTGAAATAGATTTCTGGGACATTGTCAGATATCTTCTGGGTATTTTTTGTGACTACAGTGTTTATCTCAATTTATCATTTCATATAATTAGGCAGCACATTGCACATCTGATTCTTTGAGAGAATTCACTGCATGGATCATACAGACTCTGCTTTTCTTCATTTCTGAAGCAACCTCTTTAGACATTTCACTCATTATTAGCAATTCTGTCAAATTGTGAGATGTAGACAAGAGAAAAGAAATTCAGATCTTAGTGTTTTTCTTTCTCACATTTTCTCCTTGGCAGAGAGGTAGAGAGGTCAGATTTCACAGCTCAAGTTTAATTTAAATGTACACAGATGCCCATAGACATACAATATCTTTATACTGTCCTAGTCCAAAAGATACATAGATGTTTAAAAGGTTAGTTTACTTCATAAACATGTTTTAAATTATATTTTTCTTCCTTTACTGAAAATGGCACGTGATCTTTCATTTATACTTTTATTGCCCCTGAATGACCCTTTTGATACTAAACGTGATATCAATGACAGCCTCTGTGTGACCATGATGAGCTGACCAACATAAGAGATAGCCAGAGAGGGGGGAAAGAGGTCCTACATGTTGGAAGGAGTAATTATTGCAAGCAGAGGCTAAAGAATGAGTGGTTAAAATGTGACCAAAATGTGTTTGTGAATAGAGAAAAATCACAAAATAGTAGGAATTTCTGTATTTGTAAGTCAGTTGGTAGTTCTGACAGAGCACCCACAAGATGCCGAGTGTTAATCAGCATCAACCTAAATGGGTTGTGAACAACAGCAGGATGTGAGCAGCACTAGCAACATTTACATTCACTAAAAACCAAAGTCTTTGGGAGTGCAGGTCCAGTTTCATTATGAAATATACAGATCCCAGGGGAAAGATAATTAATACTCATTTTGATGTATGGCAAAACCAATACAATATTGTAAAGTAATTAACTCCAATTAAAATAAATAAATTTGTATTAAAAAAAGAAAAATAAAAATAAAGCTCATTGGTGAAGCATGTTGGCCTTCCCATCAGTCTTTCATCTGGAGATGTTGACCTATACTGCTAAGTTTTAGCAGAGTACTAGTACTATATCACAAAAATTTAAGATATAGTTTTCAGAGTTAGACAGCTCAGAGTTCAAGTCCAAACTCTCCCACTTATTAGCCATTTCATTCTGATATGTCTTTTACCTCTGTAAGCTGGGCACAAGTAAGAATTGATATCTATTCAGTTCAGTTCAGTTTCTCAGTCATGTCTGACTCTGCGACCCCATGGTCTGAAGCACACCAGGATTCCCTGTCCATAGCCAACTCCTGGAGTTTACTCAGACTCATGTTCATTGAGTCGGTGATGCCATCCAACCATCCCATCCTTTATCATCCTCTCCTCCTCATGCCTTCAATCTTTCCTTGCATCAGGGTCTTTTCAAATGAGTCAATTCTTCACATCAGGTGGCCAAAGTATTGGAGTTTCAGCTTCAGCATCAGTCCTTCCAATGAACACCCAGGACTGATCTCCTTTAGGATGGACTGGTTGGATCTCCTTGCTGTCTAAGGGACTCTCAAGGGTTTTCTCCAACACCACAGTTCAAAAGCATCAATTCTTCTGCACTCAGCTTTCTTTATAGTCCAACTCTCACATCCATATATGACTACTGCAAAAACCGTAGCATTGACTAGACATAACTTTTTTGGCAAAGTAATGTCTTTGCTTTTTATTATGCTATCTAGGTTGGTCATAACTTTTCTTCCAAGGAACAAACGTCTTTTAATTTCGTGGCTGAGTCACCATCTGCAGTGATATCTACTAGTTTTCATTATTATTAACAGCCATCAAAAACCATATTTACTAAGCATCTAGTGTTACCTTAGGCACTAAGTTAATTAATGCACCTAACTCCTTACCTCTACAATTAATGCACCTAACTCCTTACCTCTCCAAGCGGTCCATCATTATAAAGTGGGTAAGTTTTCATAATCTGGAGATTTTGACTTGAGACTAAACCCCACCAATTGCTCCTTTATGACTTGGAGCAAATTATCTTGCCACTTTAAAATCTCAATTACTTCATTTTTTAAATAGAGGTAGTAATACTTCCATAACAGTTCTGTAAGAATTAGGTGGTGATAAGATGTATGTGAAAACCAATACAATATTGTAAAGTAATTAACCTCCAATTAAAATAAATAAATTTATATTAAAAAAATAACATATGCTATGTGGTTAGTGACATGCCTGCCATGAAATGGGTTCACAAAATAATGAGGCCTTTTTTACCTTCTGCAATCTTTCATCCACTAAGTGACAAGGTTGATGTAGAAAGTGGAAAGGCACATTCTGGCACAAGCATGAGCATTGAATAAGTGCACAAATTAAAGTCAGATTGAATGCATGTGTGCATGGTCAGATAGCAGAATCAGAGCAGAACAATGAATGATTAAGCCAGCATTGAATTTGACACTTTAGACATAGAAAGGTCAAGAAACATTCACTATTAGTAGATGAGATGATTTTAAAGTATTTATTAAGAAAATGTAGGGGAAGACTAATTTCTAGAGTCTTCCAAAAATCTTATGAAAAGCTAAAAGTTAATCATCTTATAACTATATCTCTGATTGTCTGGTTTAGATTTGGCTATTTTATAACATCTAGTACTGAAAGCCTGTGTAGAGGTCCAATGAATGTGAAAGACTTATTTGTTGCTATTATTCTAAATATAACCATGAGAAAATTAATAGGCTGGGTCTATTACATTGGACTTTTCATGATGGTGTGCTGCTGCTGCTGCTAAGTCACTTCAGTCGGCAACTGAGCGACTTCACTTTCACTTTTCACTTTCATGCATTGGAGAAGGAAATGGCAACCCACTCCAGTGTTCTTGCCTGGAGAATCCCAGGGACGGCAGAGCCTGGTTTGCTGCCGTCCATGGGGTCAAACAGAGTCATGATAGTGTATATCTTGCTTAATTAATGTCCCATTGTCTTCAAAGCAGTTAGTGTTTCAAAATGGTATTGATTGAGAATTGAATTGAATTGACCATGAAGCATTGTATTTGTATTTACTCTTTTCTTCTCAAGATTAATTTTTAAAATCAAATTTCCTTTTTGATGGACTGAGTCTCTAACAAAATGGTTAAATACACAAATCATTAGGCTGAGAAGAGAAGTGCCTCCACAAGTCCTACAGCCTAATTTAACTTGTCACTGATGCATCTTGGACATGAGATAAAACATTCAACTTTCAAGAAAGCAAAATGCCCGCACTGTTTTGTCAATTATTATAAAGAGTGGCAGCTTACAAATATGTTAAACCAAGAGAAAGGAAAGTTGTAAAATGTCTCTGGTTCTTGTTTTCTGAGATCAATTCTCTTCCCCCTGTCAATAATAACTTATTTCTGTCAGATTACATAAATACGGCTTGCTGTAATCAGTATCCGCCCTGTATGAACACGCTTTTAGGAACAGGCAGTGACTGTAACATTTGTTATTCAACCCTCCAATTTTCCTTCAGTTGAATAAAAACTTTTATTTGTAACAGTAGCATTGATTTTGTTCCAACATCTTTTCTCAAGATGGAGGAGGACTGGGCTACTGGGGTCCTTACATTGCTTTTCCAGCTAAGAATTATTTTCTAATAATGTAGGCAGGTAGAGATTTCTTTCCAAGGGCAAAGCATTAACTCCCAACACTTGTCTTCCTGGGTGCCTTCACTGAGTTCTGAGTGCTCTTGCTGAGTCAACTTCGGGAAAGGAATCAGGTCTCTTTGTATTCAATAGATGTGCTTGGCATATGAGAGGAAAGATCACATCTTCAAGGGCATTGGATATATATTTTTGCAAACCTTAGTTAAGAGTTATGACAGAAGTGAAACAAAGGGCCTTGGTTGTTTCTTAGAGAAATTATCTCAAGAAGACATAGATTAGGAGAGGAGGGGACAGTTTATCCCCCTCTTAGCTGGCGCGCTAATAAAAAAAAAAAAAAATGGCCTTGGCAAAGTGTTCTTCTAATTTCTCTCTTCCGTGAAAACAATACTCAAGAATGATCATATAGTGTCCGACATAGACTTAATGTGGGAAGGCAAATATATTATAGTTTCTCCTATTACAGAGTGTTTTCTAGAAAAATACATTCATAGCCTTAGTATGGGGTATAATTAATGCTTTTTTAAAACAGTCATAAGGTTTTTTAAAAATCAAATTTTTAGAAGCATACAATGTCTTCTTTAAATCCAAGTCCTCTTCCCAGAGGCTAGTTTGTTAAAAACTGAAGTATAGTTGATTTCCAATATTATGTTAGTTTCAGGTATACAGCACAATGATTCAGATTTATGTATATATGAATACAGATTCTTTTCACTTACAGGTTTAGATTGTTACAAAATACAGAGCGTAGTTCCCTGTGCTGTACAGTGGGTATCTGTTGGTTATCTATTTTATGTATAGTATTCTGTATATGTTAATCCTAAAGGAAATCAACTCTGAATATTCACTGGAAGTCCAAATAGTCATCGGACTGATCCTGAAACTGAAGCTCCAATACTTTGGCCACCTGAAGTAAACAATTGACTCATCGAATGAGACCCTGATGCTGGAAAAGATTGAAAGCAGTTGAGGAAGGGGATAACAGAGGATGAGATGGTTGGATGGCATCACTGACTTAATGGACTTAAGTTTGAGCAAACTCTAGGAGATGGTAAAGGACAGGGAAGCCTGGCATCCTGCAGTCCATGGGGTTGCAAAGAGTCAGACACGACTTAGTGACTAAACAATAGCATATGTTAATCCCTGCTTTCTAATTTATCTCTTCACCCACTGTCCTATCCCCTTTGGTAACCATAAGTTTGTTTGCTATGTCTGTGAGTCTCCATTTTGTTAATAAATCCATTAGTCTCTTTTTTTTAGATTCCATAAATAAGTGATATCATATGATTTTTTTTCTTTGGTTTACTTGACTTAATATGATAATCTCTAGGTCCATCTTTTGCTGCAAATGGCATTGTTTCACTCTTTTTTTATAGCTGAATAATTTCCATTATGTGTATATATATATATATTATATATATTATATCTTCTTTATATATATTACATCTTCATATATATTATATATAAAATATATATTTCATATATGTTACCTCTTATTTTTCAATTCCTCTGTTGATGAATATTTATGCTGCTTCCATGTCTTGGCTATTTTAAATAGTGCTGCAATGACATCAGGGTACATATATCTTTTCAAATTACAGTTTTGTCTGGATATAGGCCCAGGGGAGGAGAAAGAACTGGCAACCCACTCCAGTGTCCTTGCCTGGAGAATCCCAGGGATGGGGGAGCCTGGTTGGCTGCTGTCCATGTGGCCACACAGAGTTGGACACGACTGAAGTGACTCAGCAATAGCAGGCCCAGGGGTGGGATTGCAGGATCAATAACTAGCTCTCAGAGTATACGTTTAACATCTCAACAGGTATAAAAAGTTGATGACAGGACTGCATGGGTATAGATTTTATGCTTTTCCAAAAAATAGTGAAGATAATAATCATTCATTGAAATAGTTATTATGTGTCAGTCTCAGGCTAAACAGTTTACACAAGTAACTCATTTACTCCTTCTAGCTACAGAATGAGGGAGATGGAGCCCCTTTTTTGAGATGGAAAAAGAACAATTAAAGTGATTTAGAGAAGTTCCCATGGTTTAAAAAGGACATGGAAGCAACCTAAATGTCCATCAACAGATGAATGGGTAAAGAAGATGTGGTACATATATACAATGGAATATTAATCAGTCTTGAAAAAGAATCAATTTGAGTCAGTTCTAGTGAGTAGAATGAACCTAGAGCCTGTTATAAAGAGTGAAGTAAGTCAAACAGAGAAAAAGAAACATAGTATTTAATATATTAACAGATATGCAGATGACACCACCCTTATGGCAGCAAGTGAAGAGGAACTAAAAAGCCTCTTGATGAAAGTGAAAGAGGAGAGTGAAAAAGTTGGCTTAAAGCTCAACATTCAGAAAACGAAGATCATGGCATCCAGTCCCATCACTTCATGGGAAATAGATGGGGAAAGAGTGGAAACAGAGTCAGAATTTATTTCGGGGGGCTCCAAAATCACTGCAGATGGTGATTGCAGCCATGAAATTAAAAGACGCTTACTCCTTGGAAGAAAAGTTTTGACCAACCTACATAGCATATTAAAAATCAGAGAATTACTTTGCCAACAAAGGTCCATCTAGTCAAGGCTATGGTTTTTCCAGTAGTCATGTATGGATGTGAGAGTTGGACTGTGAAGAAAGCTGAGCACCGAAGAATTGATGCTTTTGAACTGTGGTGTTGGAGAAGACTCCTGAGAGTCCCTTGGACTGCAAGGAGATCCAACCAGTCCATTCTAAAGGAGCTCAGCCATGGGTATTCTTTTGAGGACTGATGTTGAAGCTGAAACTCCAATACTTTGGCCACCTCATGTGAAGAGTTGACTCATTGGAAAAGACTGTGATGCTGGGAGGGATTGGGGACAGGAGGAGAAGGGGATGACAGAGGATGAGATGGCTGGATGGCATCACCGACTCGATGGATGTGAATCTGAGTGAACTCCGGGAGTGGGTGATGGACAGGGAGGTCTGGTGTGCTGTGATTCATGGGGTCGCAAAGAGTCGGGCACAACTGAGCGACTAAACTGAACTGATTGATATTAACAGTTATACATGGAATCTAGAAAAATGGTGTTGGTGAACCTATTTTCAGGGAAGGAATGGAGATGCACATTGAGAGAACAGACTTGTGGGTGCAGTGGGGAAGGAAAGAGTAGGACAAATGGAGAAAGTAGCATTGACATATATATGCTACCATGTGTAAATAGATAGCTGGTAAGAAGTTTCTATATAACACAGGAAGCCCAGCCTGGTACTCTGTGATGACCTGGAGAGATGGAATGGGGGTAGGGGAGGAAGGTTCCCAAGGGAGGATATATATGTATAATTAAGGCTGATTTGTGTTGTACAGCAGAAACCAACACATTGTAAAACAATTTCCCTCCAATTAAAAATGAAATTTATGAAAAGTGGTAGGGAAACAAATTGAATCCAACTTTATCTGACACCAAATTTTGCACTTTAATCCTATAATAGTTAATTTTGTGCGTGTCAGTTTGACTGGACTAAGGAACTCTGAGGTAAATAGAGGACCTATAATGGTCCAGGCCTGAGTGGGGCAGCTCAGCTGGAATCCACACATCTCTCATCTTTTTCTTGTGACTAGTGAGGAAGCAGAGCAGTAATTGGAATGTAAGCCAAAGTGTGTATGTAGTTTTTAAACCTTTGCTCATGTCTAGTCCACTAACATTCCTTTGGTCAAACTAAGTCACATGGCTAAACCCAAAGTTGGAGGTGAGGAAATATACTACCTCTTTATAGTGGAAGCAATTGTAAAGTCACTGGCAAAGATCCTGGCTTCAGGGACAGTGAAGAGTTGGAGCCATTAATGCAGCCTCGCATTAATATAAACATGCTTTAAATACAAAGCAAATTATCCATTTTTCCCTATGAAGTGAAAGTTGCCCAGTCATGTCTGACTCTGCAATCCCATGGAATTCTCCAGGCCAGAATACTGGAGTGGGTAGCCTTTCCCTTCTCCAGGGGATCTTCCCAACCCAGGTATCAAACCCAGGTCTCCTGCATTGCAGGCAGATTCTTTACCAGCTGAGCCACAAGGGAAGCCCTTTTCCCCTATAACCAGATGTAAAATTAATGCCCTAGAAGACTAGCTATCCTTACTTTATCAACCTCCTTATCTACAATATGTGGCTACAGCATATGGCATTATATTATTAAGAAGAGTATATTACTTGGCCCAGAGCTTGACACACAGTAACCATTTGACAGCTGTTAACTATTATCAGTATCATTACTTCTGGGGTTAAGTTTAAATAAATACTCTCATAATATCTCCCTCAGCTTTTTAAAATTGGGGTATCACTAACATTGATGTTATCATTTAGTCACTAAGTCATGTCTGAGTCTTTTGCAACCCCATGGACTGTAGCCCCCTAGACTCCTCTATCAATAGGATTTCCCAGGCAATAATATTGCAATGGGTTTCCATTTCCTTCTCCAGGGGGTCTTCCCAACCTAGGGATCAAATCCACATCCCCTGCATTGACAAGAGGATTCTTTACTACTGAGCCACCAAGGAAGCCTATCACTAACATATGCTCTCAGAATTAGCCGTGGCTTTTGAAATGAATCTGATTTGCTTCCTAGACTATACCATATTTATGTCTCCTAGCACAGTATCACATATGTCATTTTGAGAAGCAAGATCGTACAAATTTTTATACTACATTCACGAAGAAAGTGGTGAATGTTACATCTTCTCCAGTTCTTTCCTCTAAGCCTGCTTTTTCAGAAACCTGCAAGTTAGGGGCACCTGCAATTGAATTTCCCCAGCAGATTTCTCTCTCCCTCCTTGATGAATAGGCACCACTTCTAAATAAATTCTCCCCTACTCATATTACATTTATTAACTGGAAATAAAAAGTAATTTGGCCATAAATTCATTATAAATAGATCAATATTCCCTCTGCTCCCTGCTGCAATTTTGTTACACAAGACTGTAACACATTTACTACCTAGGCCTTCGGTGTTTATATTCTGTAAATCAATGCCTCATAATATAATTCAAACTAATCCCATAATTGAGTCTAATTAAGAACAACTTCAGACAATTGTTATAGAATTATTGAAAGCAGAGATTGAAGAGATTTGTTCATTTATCCAATATCTCCCTGCTGAGACTAGGGCTCCCTGTAGCTTTTCTTTCTAGTGATCTGTCTAGTCTTGTTTTGAAATCTTAAAAGGATTAGTCTATCTGATTTTTTGTTTGTTTGTTTGAGACCTCAGTTAGCAATATAATAGGTCTTATTTGGTATTTTAGCATAATATTTATTTTCAGTGGTACTTGTCTCTCATTCTTTTAAGGTATGTGTTTCATCTTGGGAGTTATAAGGCAATCTAGGCTACAATACATGTTCAAGAGAGGAAATGAAATTCTTAAGGGAAAAATGTATAAAGACTCAAAATAAGGTAATGTATTGGTTTATTTAATGGAAAGCACATCCAGGTCCAAATATTCACACAGGACTTTATTTCTTCCTCTCTTGGCTATTTTTCTCTGATCAGTTTCCATTTCTGCCAATCCCTAAGGAGTAGCAAAGGTGGATCTTCATAGCTCCTGGCTTCCACAGGAAATTTATTTTTTTCCTACTATCGATATCAAACCTCCAAAGGATGCTGATTGGTTTGGGGTTATGTGCCTATCTTTGACCAATCACATCCCTGATGGGATATTCTGATTGGCAAACCTAGGTCACATATCTACCCTGGTGGTAAGAATGGTAAGATCCCTTGATTAATAACTCCACAGAATGAACAGGAGCCGAGGAAGGTGTTTAGTGCCATACAGAATGAAATTAAAATTAGCTTTGTTTAATACAGTTAAATATATAGATACTTTCTACTTATCTTAGTCTTATTCTATGATATTTTGAATGGATAGCTACTTCTTTGATCTTATTTCCTTTCAAGGTGAAACTGTAAGGATGCCTACCTGCTATTCTCACTATCTGGAGAACACAATAAAAGTGCTCAACTGCTGAATTCTGAATTCACGTTTGGGAGTCAAGTGAATTAACAGGTTATCTGTGCAAGGAACACCCTGACATTTCAAGAATCCAGGTGAGCCTGATCTGATAAGGATATGAAAGGGAGTTTATTCAGGCAGGCTGAAGGGGAAAGGAATTAAAAGAATTATATATTCTCCTCCAAATTTGAAAACCTACAAATGGTTTTCTTATAAAAGAAAGATTCCTTACAGCCAGCTAAAATAAAAGATAAATTACAATTCCCTCATGAATGTTCCTTTTTCCTGAGAGCTAACTTCTAATCAACAGTGGGTCTGGTTTCTGTTGGGTCTGGAGAAGTTGTAGGGGAAGTTGTAGGGTAGGTAAAAAGGTAGGCATGATTCATGCAGCCTACAGCAAACTACTGGGGAAAGATGCTGCCACTGGAAGGATGGTCTTTCAATATTTTCTCCACTTGGGATTCAGTTAAGGAAAAGATGGATTTTCATACCATGATAACCATCTCCCTGGATATTCCTTGTTAACAAGAAATAGAATTATTTGGCTATTATTGCCTTCTCTTCTCCTCAGCAAAGTCACCCAGTTTACCACTTTACATATATATAAATATCACTTTAAAAATATATATATATACCACTTTATATGTATATATATGTATATGTGTGCTAAGTTGCTTCCGTTGTGTCCAACTCTATGTGGCCTCATGAACCATAGCCTGTCAGGCCCCTCTGTCCATGGAGCGTCTCCAGGCAAGAATATTGGAGTAGATTGCCATGCCGTTCCCCAGGGTATCTTCCCAGCCCAGGGATCAAACCCATGTCTCTTACATCTCCTGCATTGGCAGGTGGGTTCTTTACCAATAGTGCCACCTGGGATGCTATATATATTCTTTCCCTATCTTTTATCTCTTCAATGAATTGGCATCATAGTATAGAAAAAGACCTAGTGGCAATAAACTTATTTTTGAGCTGTGATTTTGGGGGAGGAAAATGGCTCTATCACTAGTGTTTTCATTAAAATATATTTAATATGAATCTAATAACAAGCTTTAATAAATAAACAGGCTGGTCCCTGTGAGTTTACCTTGTGTATCATTTTCAAAAAGTGAAGCAAAGATTCCAAGAATTGTTATTAGTTAAGAAAAAAATTCTGTGTAATTTTTCTGGCATTCTTAAATACTAGAATATGTGCAGTTTAAAAATATGGACCAAATCTGAGATGTCAATTAAAATATTGAGATACTGATTGAGATACTGATTTTCAATAAATTGGTTTGAAAATCAGAGATTGGCATTAGAGAATGAGACTTCTCCCAGGAAGAAGAGTTCCCGGGCTTCTTAGCTAGCATCAAATCATACAGTTATTCCAAGTTTAAAGAGGATTGGTATTATTTAAAATAGCAGGCTAATAGTTTCTGGCCTTACATTTAAGTCTTTAATCCATTTTTAGTTTATTTTTGTGTATGATGTTAGGCAATGTTCTAGTTTTATTCTTTTACATATAACTGTCCTGTTTTCCCAGCACCACTTATTGAAGAGGCTATCTTTTCTCCACTGTACATTCTTGCCTCCTTGTCCCAGGTAAGTTGCCTATAGGTGCATGGGTTTATCTCTGGGCTTTCTATCTTGTTTCATTGGTCTATATTTCTGTTTTTGTATCAGTACCATACTGTTTTGATGACTATAGCTTTGTAGTATAATCTGAAGTCACAAAGATTGATTCCTACAGCTCCATTTTTCTTTCTCAAGATTGCTTTGGCTATTCAAGGTCTTTTGTGTTTCCATATAAATTGTGAATTTTTTTGTTCCAGTTCTGTGAAAAATGTGATTGGTAATTTGATAGGGATTATACTGAATCTGTAAATCGTTTGGGGTAGTATAGTCATTTTCATAACATTGATCCTTCAGATCCAAGAACATGGTAGATCTTTCCATCTGTTGGTGTCGTCTTTGATTCTTTCATTTCTTTCAGTGTCTTATAGCTTTCTGCATACAGGCCTTTTGTCTCTTTAGGTAGATTTATTTCTAAGTATTTTATTCTTTTTGTTGCAGTGGTGAATGGGATTGTTTTCTTAAATTCTCTTTCTGATTTTTCATTGTTAGTGTATAAGAATCCAAATGATTTCTGTGTATTAATTTCATATCCTGCAACTTTGCTAAATTCATTGATTATCTCTAGTAGGTTTGTGTGTGTGTGTGTGTGTGTGTGTGTGTGTGCAGCATTTTTAGTGCTTTCTATGTATATTAATCATATTATGTTATCTACAAACAGTGAGAGTTTTACTACTTTTATAATCTAGATTCCTTTTATTTACTTTTCTTCTCTGATTGCCATGGCTAGGACTTCCAAAACTATGTTGAATAATAGTAGTGAGTGGGCACCCTTGTCTCGCTCCTGATCTTAGAGAAAATGCTTTCAGTTTTTCAACATTGAAAATAATGTTTCCTGTGGATTTGTCATATCTTGCCTTTATTATGTTGAAGCAGATTCCTTCTATGCCAGTTTTTTGGAGAGGTTTTTTTTTTTTTTTTTAATCATAAATGGATGTTGAGCTTTGTCAAAAGCTTTCTCTGAATCTATTGAGATGGTCATATGGTTTTTATCTTTCAATTTGTTATTATAGTGTGTCACATTGATTAATTTACCTATATTGAAGAATCCTTGCATCCCTAGGATAAACCCCATTTATGAAAAGATGTTCAATGTTGCTCATTATTAGAAAAATGCAAATCAGAACTAAAATGAGGAGAAAAGGGAAACCTTCTGCACTTCTGGTGGGAATGTAAACTGATATAGTCATTATGGAGAACAGTATGGAGATTCCTTTAAAAACTAGGAATAAATCTACCATATGATCCAGCAATCCCACTACTGGGCATATGCCCTGAGAAAACTGTAATTCTAAAAGTCACATGTATCCCAATGTTCATTGTAGCAATATTTACAGTATCCAGAACATGGAAGCAAACTGGGTTCCATCAACAGAGAATATTCCACCAATATTCCTTTATACAAAGGAATATTACTCAGCCATAAAAAATAACACATTTGAGTTTAGCTGTGAGGTGGATGAAACTAGAATCTCTTATACAAAGTGAAGTCAGAAAAAGGAAAAATATGATATATTAACACATTTATAGAACATGGAGCACATTTCTCCTCTAGTTATTCACCTAAACTAGATCTTAATCAACACCTTGGGCTAGGGACAAATTTTATTTCTCATATGTCATGTTAATAATTTAATTAACTCATTTGAATATGATGTGTGTTACATATCCCCCTTTCCATCTATAACTCTAAAATACCTACAGAGCTAGTGTTCTAACGATAAAAGATTTAGACTATTTGTTTTCCAAATAAATTACACAATGCCAGGATTTCTAAACTTGACAATACTTTAGACTTCACTTGATCCATATGGCTAATGACAACAACTATAAATAGGGTAGATTAAAGAATCCGTTTTTTGGCAATGAGTGAAGTCTCTGCTTATTATGCTGAATATATTCAAGCTGAGGGTTAATACCACAGAATCCTGCCTCTCCAGTATGCTCTTGCTTGATGAGGATTGGCAGGGGGCCTCAAGAGGAATAGAGAAGAGCATGCTGGATTAGCAGTAAACATAGACCATCCTATCAGAATGACTCTTGCACTTGATGAAACGAACATAAAAACAAATCTGGCCTCTTGATTATCACTTTATCATTTAGTGCTTTTGTCTGAGAATCCTTAAAGTAATTACCTCCACTTCTCAAATGTAGATAGACCCCATAAAACATCCCCAAGTACTATCAATCTCTTTTAAACCCAGGTTATCATGTTACTTTTTGCTGGAGTCTCACCTGTTCTGAACTAATCCCTAGTTTTGCTAATCTTTTAACTTAATGTATATTTTATCAGAATAAAAATATGGCAAGAATACACAGAAAAACTATACAAAAAGATCTTAATGAGCCAGATAACCACAATGATCACTCATGTAGAGCCAAACATCCTGGTGTGTGAAGTCAAGTGAACCTTAAGAAGCCACACTAAAAGCTAGTGGAGGAGATCGAGTTCCAGCTGAGCTGTTTAAAATTCTAAAAGATAATGCTATTAAAGTGCTGCACTCAATATGCCAACAAACTTGAAAAACTCAGCAATGTCCACAGGACTGGAAAAGGTCAGTTTTCATTCCAATCCCAAAGAAGGGCAATGCCAATGAATGTTCACACTACTGAACAATTGCACTCATTTCACACACTAGCAAAGTTAAGCTCAAAATTCTCCAAGCTACACTTCAGCAGTATGTGAACTGAGAACTTTCAGATGCTCAAGCTGGATTAAAAAATGGCAGTGGTATCAGAGATCAAATTACCAATATCTGTTGAATCACAGAAAACAAAGATAATTCCAGAAAAACATCTACTTCCGCTTCATTGACCACGCTAAAGCCTTTGACTGTGTGGATCACAACAAACTGTGGAAAATTCTTAAAGAGATGAGAATACCGGATGGATCACCCTACCTGCTTCCTGAGAAACCTGTATGCAGGTCAAGAAGCAAGTTAGAATCGTACATGGAACAATGGATTTGTTCCAAATTGGGAAAGCAGTATGTTTTGAATATACTATCTACAGATGCATATTGTCACCCTGCTTATTTAATTTATGTGCAGAGTACATCATGAGAAATGTCAGGCTGTATGACTCATAAGCTGGGATCAAGACTCCTGGGAAAAATGCCAACAACCTCAGATATGCAGATGATATCACTCACTCTAAAGGAAGAAAGTGAAGAAGAACTAAAGAGCCTCTTGAGGAAGGTGAAGATAGTGAAAGAAGACAGTTAAAACTCAACATTCAAAAGACTAATATCTTGGCATCTGGTCACATCACTTCATGGCAAATAGATGGGGAATAAAATGAATCAGTGACAAAATTTATTTTCTTGGGCTCCAAAATCACTGTGGATGGTGACTGCAGCCATGAAATTAAAAAGCACTTGCTTCTTGGAAGAAAAGCTATAACTAACTTAGATGGCATACTAAAAAGCAGAGACATTACTTCGCTGAGAAAGGTCCATATAGTCAAAACTATGGTTTTTCCCATAGTTAGGTATGGTTGTGAAAGCTGGACCATAAAAAAGTCTGAGCACTGAAGAATTGATGCTTTTGAGCTGTGGTGTTAGAGGAGATTTTAAAGAATCTCTTGGACTGCAAGGAGATCAAACAAGTCAATTCTAAAGGAAATCAATCCTGACTGTTTGTTGGAGGGACTGATACTGAGGCTGAAGTTCCAATACTTTGGCCACGTGATGCAAAGAGCTGACTCATTGGAAAAGAGCCAACTCATTGGAAAAGAGCCTGATGCTGGGAAAAACTGAAGGCAGGAGGATGAGATGATTGGATGGCATCACCAACTCAATGGACATGAGTTTGAAGAAACTTTGGGAGATGGTAAAGGACAGGGAAACCTGGTATGCAGCAGTCCATGGGGTCACAAAGAGTTGGACATGAATGAGTGACTGAACAACAACATATTTTTATCAGAATTAAATGTACATGTAGTTCAAAAAATCAAAATTTCCATAATTATTATTACCTAAAAAAATTTTAAACAAAATAGCTACCATCTTCCCAACCCTTTGCCCATCTCATGGTCAAGAAGACAACCACTCTAATTTTAATATTTACCTTCACATCTATAAGTAACATGACTATTGGACCACTTTTTAATGGACCGAGGAGCCTGGTAGGCTACAGTCCATGGGGTCGCAAAGAGTCGGACACAACTGAGTGACTTCACTTCACTTCACTTCACTTGGTATTAATGATTGTGGTTCTATGGAAGATGAGGTTTCTCTTTCTGTTACTACTATTTCCACCATATTTGTGCCTCATTTTTCTGAAATGATTGTAACAAGTTATGATTAAATCAGCATTCAGTACTCACCTTAGCACGACAATGTAAACATTATTCCCAGTTGGGCCTTTCAGTATACTAAAATTACTTTCAGTTTCTTGCATTTGTTTTTATTCCTGGAATTAAAATTTGTATTGTACTCTATTTCCTTTGTTTTCTATGCCTCTATCAGTTCATCAACAAACTATCTCCCAGTCACCTAAAATTTCTCTCAAAATATATATGCATGCATATCATACATCTTATCAATTTCATATCCTTCAAAACATCTTTCTCATAGTTCTCTGCCTAATTCCAATATGAAATATGGTCTCCATGATCCATGTCTGTCATCTTGGAGTTGCCCTCAGTCAATAACCTGGGGATTCCTTTGCCTTTTTCTTGAGTTTGATCTCATACCTAGATCCTGTTTTGTTTTGTTTTTCTTGGTCTTGTCCCTTGGTTTCATGGAGCACTTTCTCCAGCAGCTTCTTCATAAAGAGTGTTTATTGGTGTATGTGAGCCTGTGTGTGGGTGGGAGGGATAGACTTTCTGAAACCTTGCATGGTTGAAAGTTTATAGTCTATCCTCGCACTTGATAAATTTGAAGATATAGAATTTTATGTTGAATATTAATTTATTCCAGAATTATGGAAGCATGGGTCTATTCTGGCTTTCAGTGTTGCTGTTGACAAGTCAAAAGCCATTCTGAATTATTATCCTATATTTATGATATGTCTTTATTTTTCTTTATTCCCAGTTCTATTAAATTTCACAGTAATCCATATACATGTGAGTCTATTATATCCATTGTGCTGAATACTCAATGGAATCCTTTAGTGTAAAAACTCATAACCTTTAGTTGGTGGAGTAAATTTGTCTGGTTAATTCTGATTAAAAAAATCTTGGCCTTGACATGTTTGTTTAGCAATTATTTCTCTGCCTATTTCCCTCTTCACTTTTGTCTGTTTTCTCTTTCTGTAACTTCTATTATTGGGATGTGGAACTTTCTGAATCGATTCAACTTTCTTCTTTTATCTCTTATTTTCCGTTTTGCTCTACTTTGTGTGAAATTATCTTTTTTTTCTTTTTTTAAGCTTTATTGAGGTATAATTTACAAATACAACTCTAAGATATTCAAATATTCAATGTGCAATGTGATAATCTGATATACATATCCCTTGTGAAAGAATTCTCATCATTGAGTTAATAATCCATCATCTCACAGATTTACTTTTTTGGTGGGAACATTTAAGTTCTATTATCTCAGAAAATTAATTATACAATGGTGTTCTCAGTTACAGTCACCATGTTCTACATTAATTTTTCTTTCAAAATTTACACTGAAGGTTTCTCTGTCCATTTGTATTGTTTTGCTTGTTTTACTTTCTGCTTGTTTTACTTTCTGCTTCAATAATTTTCAATTTCTTTGCACTCTTTGTTGTTCACTAAAATTCCTTTTATCAATACTGTTCTTGGTTCTTAGCTATTCTTTTTTTTTTTTTCTTTTTTCTGGTATGTTTTGAAGTTTTCACCACCACTCAAAATATTGGTTTCTCCAAGATAATCTTTCTAATTAAAGAAAAATATTTCCTGAGATGTCTGACTCTCCTCAGCCATCTGTTCAAACTTAAAAATGAAATTGTTTAAAAAGTTAATTGGGTATATTGTGAGCATTTCAATTTTTTGGTTTTTATCTTGCAGTAGAATTAAGATGTTACTGTTTGGGGAAGCTAGGTAATGGGCACACAGATCTCTATACTGTATTTTGCAATTTCTTATGAATTCATAATGATTTGGGAATAAAGGGAAAGCAAGTCTAGCTGGAAATTCCAGGTGTTTAGAAGGGGGGCTTGCTTATTTGGGTATCAGTGAGTGAAATTTTGCTAGACACTTTCACTAGTAACTGACTTACTGTTTTCAGGGCTTTAATACCAGCCTGTTCAGATGCACAAAGTGCCTTCCTGGTGGTGTGTTATCTTGCAATTGAATCGAAAAAAGTGTGCTATATATTTGATATAAATGTTTATTGCACTCCCCAACATAGTTCTCCATCCTGAACTACGTGTAAGTGACTCCCAGTTGAAGGATTCACTGTTTCTAGTGAAAGTGGCTCAGTTGTGTCCGACTCCTTGCGACCCCATGGACTACAGAGTCCATGGAATTCTCCAGGCCAAAGTACTGGAGTGGGTAGCCTTTCCCTCTCCAGAGGATCTTCCCAAACCAGAGATTGAACCTAGGTCTCCCACATTGCAGGTAGATTCTTTATCAGCTGAGCCACAAGATAAGCCCTTCTACAAAATAAACTTCTAGTTTTCTGTCGGTGGGAGATGGGTAATTGCTGTTCTGTATGGAATGGGTATGGTAGGTAGACCTGGGTTCCTAACTGCTTCAGTTAATTCTTTTATTTTTAGTCTGAACCAACCTATTGTCTCCAGTTCCTAAGGCTTTCATGAATTTGGCTTGTGTATTCCACTGCTGAGTCAATCACCATGCATCCACTTTTGTTATTTTGTTATTGATGTTTTTTGTTTTGTTTTCTTCTTTGTGGAATTTTGCAATTAAAAAAAATCCCTTCCTTTCATTTTGATGCGGTTTCCAGGAGGAAGCAGAATAAATGCTGTCTACCAAGCTAATCTTAAAGTAAAATTTTACCCAAGCCAAACGCTTAAACAAGGTTTCATGAGATACCTACAAAAAGAAATGGATAGCAAAGGAATTTACATTTAAGTAACTGACCTCATCATGTGCATCCAGAACAGAATTTCAGATAAAGGCACCAAATTTTCTTTAGTGGGGAGTTTTCCTACATTAAACAAGCAAACAAAAATCCTGATACTACCTTTAAAAATAAAAAAGTGGTTCAAAGAGTTCAGTATTCTCAAGATAGCCATCCATGACAAATATAGACTATGAGAATTCAGTTCAGAAATCCTAATATCTGATATATATTATAATTATCATTGTTCAATGGTGGATTTTTTAAATTAATTTACTCATTCAACTAATATTCAATATATGTTGAACCCCTGCTACGTGCTAAGTACCATCTAGCCATAGATGCTACTTTAAAGAAATGTGAAGTATAAGAGCAGAATTAGTAATATTAACAACTATAATCGCCCTTGAAACACAGAAACAAAGGATATTAAGTTAGGAAAAAAACATAAAAATTATCAACTTCCAAATTCCCAAATCCCTCATCAAATATATGAACAATTGTTAAAGACAACAATCTGTAATCATTACCCCCTCTTCTGCTTGGTGAACTAAAGTATGGTTATATATAGGAACAAAATCATGGCAATTTATGGATTATTCAGTAGCCACATCATAGTAATAAAAACAGAATCTATTTATTGATATATATATATGTACATATATAGGCTTTATATATATGCATATATTATATACATAATGGTGTGTATACATATGTGTATAACAGTGTGTGTACATATGCATTCAGGTGGCAGCTGTGCCCGGCGCACTTAAGCGTGGCGGAGAGCTACCCCATGTCCAAGGTCAGGGGCAGCAGCCTAGAGTGTCAGGCTGCAACGGCGCAGGAACGGCCGAGAGGAGCTACCCTGCGACCGAGGCCAGGGGTGGTGGCCTGGAGGAGCCACCCTGGTCCAAGGCCAGGGAGAGTGGCCAGTAGGAGCCACCCTGGTCTGAGGCAAGGGACAGCGGCCGGGAGGAGAAACCCCACGCCCAAGGAGTGGTGGCTGTGAGAGCGCAGGAGGGCCTAGAGGAGCTATCCCACATTGAAAGCCAGGAAGGGTGGCAGGAGGAAATACCCCTCATCCAAGGTAAGGAGTAGCGGCTGTGCTTTGCTGGAGCAGCCATGAAGAGATACCCCATGCCCGAGGTAAGAGAAACCCAAGTAAGATGGTAGGTGTTGCAAGAGGGCATCAGAGGGCAGACACACTGAAACCATACTCAAAGAAAACTAGTCAATCTAATCACACTAGGACCACAGCCTGGTTGAACTCAATGAAACTAAGCCATGCCTGCCGGGCAACCAAAGATGGGAGGGTCACAGTGGAGAGGTCTGACAGAATGTGGTCCACTGGAGAAGGGAATGGCAAGCCACTTCAGTACTCTTGCCTTGAGAACCTCATGAACAGTATGAAAAGGCAAAATGGTAGGATACTGAAAGAGGGACTCCCCAGGTCAGTAGGTGCCCAATATGCTACTGGAGGTCGCTGGAGAAATAACTCTAGGAAGAATGAAGGGATGGAGCCAAAGCAAAACAATACCCAGTTGTGGATGTGACTGGTGATAGAAGCAAGGTCCGATGCTATAAAGAGCAATATTGCATAGGAACCTGGAATGTCAGGTCCATGAATCAAGGCAAATTGGAAGTGGTCAAACAGGAGATGGCAAGGGTGAACGTCGACATTCTAGGAATCAGCAAACTAAAATGGACTGCAATGGGTGAATTTAACTCAGATGACCATTATATCTACTACTGTGGGCAGGAATCCCTCAGAAGAAATGGAGTAGCCATCACGGTCAACAAAAGCGTCTGAAATGCAGTACTTGGATGCAATCTCAAAAATGACAGAATGATCTCTGTTCATTTCCAAGGCAAACCCTTCAATATCACAGTTATCCAAGTCTGTGCCCCAACCAGTAACACTGAAGAAGCTGAAGTTGAACGGTTCTATGAAGACCTACAAGACCTTTTAGAACTAACACCCCAAAAAGATGTCCTTTTCATTATAGGGGACTGGAATGCAAAAGTAGGAAGTCAAGAAACACCTGGAGTAACAGGCAAATTTGGCCTCGGAATGGGGAATGAACCAGGGCAAAGACTAATAGAGTTTTGCCAAAAAAATGCGCTGGTCATAGCAAACACCCTCTTCCAGCAACACAAGAGAAGATTCTACACATGGACATCACCAGATGGTCAACACCGAAATCAGATTGATTATATTCTCTGCAGCAAAAGATGAAGAAGCTCTATACAGTCAACAAAAACAAGACCAGGAGCAGACTGTGGCTCAGACCATGAACTCCTTATTACCAAATTCAGACTGAAATTGAAGAAAGCAGGGAAAACCGCTAGACCACTCAGGTATGACCTAAATCAAATCCCTTATGTTTATACAGTAGAAGTGAGAAATAGATTTAAGGGCCTAGATCTGATATATAGAGTGCCTGATGAATTATGGAATGAGGTTCGTGACATTGTACAGGAGACAGGGAGCAAGACCATCCCCATGGAAAAGAAATGCAAAAAAGCAAAATGGCTGTCTGGGGAAGCCTTACAAATAGCTGTGAAAAGAAGAGAAGTGAAAAGCAAAGCAGAAAAGGAAAGATATAAGCATCTGAATGCAGAGTTCCAAAGAATAGCAAGAAGAGATAAGAAAGCCTTCCTCAGCGATCAGTGCAAAGAAATAGACAAAAACAACAGAATGGGAAAGACTAGAGATCTCTTTAAAAAAATTAGAGATACCAAGGGAACATTTCATGCAAAGATGGGCTCGATAAAGGACAGACATGGTATGGACCTAACAGAAGCAGAAGATATTAAGAAGAGGTGGGAAGAATACACAGAAGAACTGTATAAAAAAGATCTTCACGACCTGGATAATCACGATGGTGTGATCTCTAATCTAGAGCCAGACATCCTGGAATGTGAAGTCAAGTGGGCCTTAGAAACCATCACTATGAACAAAGCTAGTGCAGGTGATGGAATTCCAGTCGAGCTATTTCAAATCCTGAAAGATGATGCTGTGAAAGTGCTGCACTCAATATGCCAGCAAATTTGGAAAACTCAGCAGTGGCCACAGGACTGGAAATGGTCAGTTTTCATTCCAATTCCAAAGAAAGGCAATGCCAAAGAATGCTCAAACTACCGCACAATTGCACTCATCTCACATGCTAGTAAAGTAATGCTCAAAATTCTCCAAGCCAGGCTTCAGCAATACGTGAACTGTGAAATTCCTGATGTTCAAGCTGGTTTTAGAAAAGGCAGAGGAACTAGACATTAAATTGCCATCATCCGCTGGATCATGGAAAAAGCAAGAGAGTTCCAGAAAAACATGTATTTCTGCTTTATTGACTATGCCAAAGGCTTTGACTGTGTGGATCACAATAAACTGTGGAAAATTCTGAAAGAGATGGGAATACCAGACCACCTAACCTGCCTCCTGAGAAACCTGTATACAGGCCAGGAAGCAACAGTTAGAACTGGACATGGAACAACAGACTGGTTCCAAATAGGAAAAGGAGTACGTCAAGGCTGTATATTGTCACCCTGCTTATTTAACTTCTATGCAGAGTACCTCATGAGAAATGCTGGGCTGGAAGAAACACAAGCTGGAATCAAAATTGCCAGGAGAAATATCAATAACCTCAGATATGCAGATGACACCACCCTTATGGCAGAAAGTGAAGAGGAAGTAAAGAGCGTCTTGATGAAAGTAAAAGAGGAGAGAGAAAAACTTGGCTTAAAGCTCAACATTCAGAGAACAAAGATCATGGCATCCGGTCCCATCATTTCATGGGAAATAGATGGGGAAAGAGTGGAAACAGTGTCACACTTTATTTTGGGGGACTCCAGAATCACTGCAGATGATGACTGCAGCCATGAGATTAAAAGAAGCTTATTCTTTGGAAGAAAAGTTATGAGCAACCTAGATAGAATATTCAAAAGCAGAGACATTACTTTGCCAACTAAGGTCAGTCTAATCAAGACTATGGTTTTTCCTGTGGTCATGTATGGATGTGAGAGTTGGACTGTGAAGAAGGCTGAGTGCTGAAGAATTGATGCTTTTGAACTGTCGTGTTGGAGAAGATTCTTGAGAGTCCCTTGGACTGCAAGGAGATCCAACCAGGCCATTCTGAAGATCAGCTCTGGGATTTCTTTGGAAGGAATGATGCTGAAGCTGAAACTCCAGTACTTTGGCCACCTCATGTGAAGAGTTGACTCACTGGAAAAGACTGTGATGCTGGGAGGGATTGGGGGCAGGAGGAGAAGGGGACGACAGAGGATGAGATGGCTGGTTGGCATCACTGACTCGATGGACATGAGTCTGAGTAAACTCTGGGAGATGGTGATGGACAGGGAGGCCTGGCATGCTGCGATTCATGGGGTCGCAAAGAGTCAGACACAACTGAGCAACTGAACTGAACTGAACTGAACTGAACTGATATACACATATATATACATATTTCATTGTTGTTCAGTCGCTCATTGTGTCTGACTCTTTGCGACACCATGGACTGTAGCACACCAAGCTTCCCTGTCCGTCACTATCTCTCAGAGTTTGCTCAAACTCATGTCTATTGAGTCAGTGATGCCACCCAACAATTTCATCATCTGTCACTCTCTTCTCCTCCTGTCCTCAATCTCTCCCAGCATGAGGTTGTTTTCCAGTAAGTTGACCTTTGTATCAGGTGGCCAAACTATTGGAGTTTCTGCCTCAGCCTCAGTCCTTGGAATGAACATTCAGGGTTGATTTCTTTTAGGACTGACTGGTTTGATTGCCTGGTTGTCCTAGTGACTCTCAACAGTCTTCTCTAGCACCACAGTTTGAAAGCATCAATTCTTTGGTGCTCATCCCTCTTTATAGTCCAACTCCCACAGCCATACATGACTAATGGGAAAACCATAGCTTTGACTAGTTGGACCTTTGTTGGCAAATATGCTGCTTTTTAATATGCGTCTAGGTTTGTCATAGCTTTTCTTCCAAGGAGCAAGCATCTTTTAATTTCATGGCTATAGTCACTGTCCACAGTGATTTTGGAGCCCCTCAAAATAAAGTCTGTCACTGTTTCCATTTTTCCCCATCTATTTGCCATGAAGTGACGGGACCAGGTGCTATGATCTTAGTTGTCGAATGTTGAGTTTTAAGCCAGTTTTTTTCACTCTCATTTTTCTTCTTCATCAAGAGGCTCTTTAGTTCCTCTTCACTTTATGCTGTTAGCGTCATGTCATCTACATATCTGAGGTTATTGATATTTTGTCCCACCAGTCTTGAGCTTCATCCAACTGGGCATTTCTCATGATGTACTCTGCATAGAAGTTAAATAAGTAGGGTGACAATATATGGCCTTGACATACTCTTTTCGCAGTTTTGAACCAGTCATGAGCTTTGCTCATTTTTGCAAAGCAACTTGGAACCCAAATTACAGGTTCAATTCAGTGTTCCTGATAAAAGGGATCTTGGGTCCCAGGTACTTGACAAACTACTAAATTATTTGCAAAATTTTCTCATTTGCTCAGTGAATCCTGATACTTCACATGAAATGGAATTCACAAGCACAATAAAGCACTTCATTGTTTGGTACTATGAAGGGTATCCTCATTCAGTTTCATAATCATTTGTCTATAAATAATATATTAAATATATATTAAATATATTAAAATCATGTCATTTGTCTATAACTTACAGAAAAACTTATTCAACAACCAGGAATTTTATCTATACTTTAAAGAAAATTTAAGTCTTCTTTATTTGCATAACTGGAAATAGCATAATAACACATACTCTGGAACCAGTGTTTAAATCTTGTCTCTGCCATTTACTGACTATAACGACAAAATTTTGTAATTTTATAATCATGACAAAATTATGTTCTCTATGCCTCAGTGGCACTCCATTCCCCCCATAAAATAGAGTCAAAGACAGTATGATTAAAAGATATAATTCAGGTTAAGCACTTTGAAAAGTTGTTTTTGTTCAGTTGTCCAGTCGTGTCCAACTCTCTGTGACCCCATGAACTAAAGCACACCAGACCTCCCTGTCTCTCACCATCTCCAGAAGTTTGCCCAAGTTCATGGCCATTGCATTGCCATCCCACCATCTCATCCTCTGATGTTCTCTTCTCCTTCTGTTCTCAAGCTTCCCTAGCATCGGAGACTTTACCAATGAATTGACTGTTCACATCAGGTGACCAAAATACTGGAGCTTCAGCGTCAGCATCAGTCCTTCCAGTGAGTATTCAGGGTTGATTTCCCTTAAAATTGACTGGTTTGATCTCCTTGCTCTCTAAGGGACTTCCAGGAATCTTCTCCAGCACCACAGTTCAAAGGCATCAATTCTTTGGTGTTCTGCCCTCTTTATGGTTCAGCTCTCACAACTGTACGTGACCACTGGGAAGACGATAGCCTTGATTATACAGACCTTCTTCAGCAGAGTAATGTCTGATTTTCCACATATTGTCTACGTTTGTCATAGGTTTCCTGCCTAGAAGCAATTGTCTTCTGATTTCATGGCTGCAGTCACCATCCGCAGTGATTTTAGAGCCCAAGAAGAGGTAATCTGTCACTACTTCCACATTTTCCCCTTCTATTTGTTCAGAAATAATGGGGCCAGATGCCTGATCTTAATTTTTTTAATATTTAGTTTTAAGCCAGATTGCTCGCTCTCTTCCCTCACCATCAAGAGGCTCTCTGGTTCCTCTTCACTTTCTGCTATTACAATGGTATCATCTGCATAACTGAAATTGTTGATTTTCTCCCTCCAATTTTAATTTCAGCTTGTAACTCATTCAGCCTGGTATTTCTCATGGTGTGCTCAACATATAGATTAAATAAACAGGGTGACAACAGATAGCCCTGTTGTACTCCTTTCTCAATTCTAAAACAATCAGTTGTTACATACAAGGCTCTAACTGTTGCTTCTTGACCCGAATACAGGTTTCTCAGGAGACAGGTTAGATGGGTCTGGTATTCCCATCTCTTCGAGAGCTTTCCACAGTTTGTTATGATCCACACAGTCAAAAGCTTTAGTGAAGTCTATAAAACAGGGGTAGATGTTTTTCTGGTATTCCCTTGCTTTCTCTCTGATCCAACAAATGTTGGCAATTTGATCTCTGGTTCCTCTGTCTTTTCTAAACCCAGCTTGGACATCTGGATGTTCTTGGTTCACGTAAAGCTGAAGCCTAGCATGCATGATTTTAAGCATGATCTTACTAGCATGGGAGATGAGTGAAACTGTCTGATGGCTTGAACATTCTTTAGTACTACCCTTTTTGGGATTGGGATGAGGATTGACCTTTTCCAGCCCTGTGGCCACTGCTAGGTCTTACAGATTTGCTGACATATTGAGTGCAAATTATGATAGCATCATTCTTTAGGGTTTTGACTAGCTCTACTGGAATTCCATTGCACTCACTAGTTTTATTCACAGCAGTGCTTCCTAAGGCCCACTTGACTTCACACTCCAGAATATCGGGCTCTGGGTAACAGACCACACCATTATAGTTATCCAGTTCATTAAGATCTTTTTTGTACAGTTCTTCTATGCATACTTTTAATCTCTTTTGGTCTCTTCTGAGTCTACTAGGTCTCTACATTCTCTGTCCTTTATTGTACCCATCTTTGGGTGAAATGTTCCTTTGATATTTCCAATTTTCCTGAAGAAATTCCTAGTCTTTCCTCTTATGTTGGTTTCCTCTATTTTTATGCACTGTTCATTGAAGAATGCCTTCTTTTCTTTCCTTACTGTTCTTTGGAACTCTGGATTTAGTTGGATGCATCTTTCCCCTTCTCCCTTGCTTTTGCTTCTCTTCTTTCTTCAGCTATTTGTAAAGCCTCTTCAGATAACCACTTTGCCTTTTAGCTCTTTTTTTTTTTTCCCCCCTTTGGAATGGGTTTTTTCACTGCCTCCTGTACAATATTTCAGACCTCTGTCCACATTTCTCCAGGCATACAATTTACTAGGTCTAGTCTCTTGAATCTATTTGTCACCTCAACTGCATATTCATTGGGGATTTAAGTCATACCTGGCTGGCCTAATGGTCTTTCCCCACTTTTTTAGTTTAAGCCTGAATTTTTCTATGAAAAGCTGATGATCTGAGTCACAGTCAGCTCCAGGCACTGTTTTTGCTGATTGCATACAGCTACTTCATCTTGTGCTACAAAGAATGCAATCAATTTCATTTCAGTATTGACCACTTGGTGATGTCCATGTGTAAATTCATCTCTCATGCTGATAAAAAAGGGTGTTTGCTATGACAAGTGCACTCTTTTGGCAGAATTCAGGTAGCCTTTGCCTGGCTTCATTTTGTTCTCCAAGGCCAAACTTGCCTGTTACTCCAGGTATCTCTTTTGCATTCCAATCTCTGATGATGAATAGATCATCTTTTTCTTTGGTGTTAGTTCTAGGAGGTCTTCTAGGTCTCCATAAAACATCAACTTCAGCTTCTTCAACATCAGTGATAAAGGCATAGGCTTAGATTACTGTGATGTTGAATGGCTTGCCTTGGAAATGAAACCAAGATCATTCAGTCATGCTTGAGGTTGCACCTAAGTACTGCATTTTGGACCCTTTTGTTACTTATGAGGGCCACTCCATTTCTTCTAAAGGATTTTTGTCCACAGTAGTAGACATAATGGTCCTCTGAATTAAATTTGCCCATTCCAATCCATTTTAGTTCATAGATTCCTAAGATGTCAATGCTTATTACTATTTCGTGCTAGACCACATCCAATTTACCTTGATTCGTGGAACTAATATTCCAGGTTCCTATACAATACTATTTTTCTCAGCATTAGATATTACCTTCACCACCAGACACATCCATAATTGAGTATCACTTCTACTTTTGCCCAGTGCCTTCATTCTTTCTGGGGCTATTAGTAGTTTTTCCCCTCTCTTCCCCAGAAGCATATAGGATACCTTCTTACCTGGGGGCTCATCTTTTGGTGTCATATCTTTTTTTCTTTTTATAAAGTTCATGAGGTTCTAAAGGCAAGTATACTGGGATGGTTTGCCATTCCCTCCTCCAGCAGATGACATCTTGTCAGAACTTTCAGCTATGACCCATCCATCTTGGGTAGCCCTATATGGCAAGGCTTATAGCTTCATTGAGTTACACAAGCCCCTTGACCATGACAAGGCAGTGATCTGTGAAGGAGACTTTGAACGGTGGCCCTAAATTATCATTATTGTCCCATATATAACATGTTTGAAAACAAAATCTTACTAGAAGTTCTCTTTCAGAAGGATTATCAATCGTCTTCCTTTGTGGCATGTGTTTGTCTTCTCTTTGGCTGTTAAAATTTGCTCACCAATGAAAATATAGCACCTCTTATGATCTCTTCTGTTTTCTTGTTTCCTCAATAAACGTAACAATTTCTTACCTTTGTACAGTGCTTAATGGTTTGCAAGTCAGGTTCCCACATTTTTTGGCCAAGACAATGCCATAACTATTTATTGTACCATTTTCAAGATAGGCAAACTGAGATTCAGATGTTAAGTCACTTGCCTGGGGTCCACACTAAAATCCAAGGCCTTTTGTCACAAATCCTGCACTCTTTCCATATGTCAAATGGCTTCTTTATAAACAGCAAAATTCAGGAAATTATTAATTTCTATTTTTACACAACTCCAAGTAAAAGGATATAGCTAAAAAGGGGAATTCAGCCCAAGGCAATTCTATACCATAAAAATTAGAGGCTAAAGCTTGTGCCAGTGTTGTTCCTTTGGGTTATTCAAACTCCCAAACCCTGATAAGCCCAAAGCTTTCCTTATGAAGAGAACAAGTGAGTCTCTAGGTACCAATTTCAACATCATTCAAAGCAAACTTTCAAGATGTGCATAGTTTTTAAATATATGCTCATGTTTATATTATAAATTTAAAGTGCAAATTTCAGAGAGGTGTAATGTTTTCTAGGAGTTTGGAAACATGAAGCATCTGAAAGACCAGATTAATCTTTTTAAAAAAAAAAATCATTTTTACTGATTTTGTTGGTTTATGAGCTTAAAGGTGTAATGGGATCTGATTCTGTCATTTCTGCTTCTTTTGTTATTTTGCATCCATATGCCTTGTAAGGAAGGAACCTTGTAGCAGCAAAGTACATCAAAGTTAAGCTTTGAGAAATGACCTATACTGTATAGATAGGAGTTTTGTCCTAGAGGTGCTGAAATATGTCCAGTATCAACCTGCAATGTGAGAGGAAGAGCTCACCAGCCTTGACGGTAAAGGAAGAGAATAAGATAAATTGGGAAGATAGCACTCAAGGGAAGAAGAGTGTAGAAGAAAGAAGGGATGCAACAGAAGTGGAACCCAGACACTCCACTGGAGGAATGAATCTATGGTTGATAGTAGATCAGTGGCAACTGCAAAAAAAAATGTTATGTATTCATTTCAGTACTCTCAATGCATTCATGAGTGGCTACTACTAAGACATTATTTATTTTACTGCTAAGGATTTTCTCTCTGGTGACAGAATTGATCACTATACCATGATTCCAGACACTATGGAACCTAACACAGGACAACAGAGGCATGGTTATTCCTGAGCATGAGATGAAAGAGAATGGTACAATCACAATTAATTTCTTTAGGGTTGAAAAACTGAACAATGAATTCAGTAAAATTATTCCCTTCATTGTTTCAGCATAAGTGAGACTATTTGTCAAATCCCTGAATGTCAGTGAAAACTGCTTGAAGATAGGTCATCAGGACATCAATAAGACAATGCTTCTAAGAACTTTCTGAACTCATGGATTCTTTGTGCAATCGAAACCTCCCATTGTATCTAGAGCATTAAGTTTTGAAAACAGAATTGAATAAATTATTTCATTTTTCAATACCTAAACCTCTGCAAAACTAGGCCCTCCTTCTGTATTCTTTGTTTTAAATACATTATTTTTAATATAAATAGTATATAAAAATCAAAAGAACTTAAAAGCTAACAGATGTATTTTCTTTGTCCCTTTGGGATTCTTTGTTTCAGCCCATAAATCATACATGAACCAAAGCAGTTTCTTGAATATTAAAATATAGACACCATGAATAAGCCTAACCTTGAATAGCCAAAGCAATCTTTAGAAAGAAGAATGGAACTGGAGGAATCAACCCACCTGACTTCAGGCTCTACTACAAAGCCACAGTCATCAAGACAGTATGGTACTGGCACAAAGACAGAAATATAGATCAATGAAACAAAATAGAAAGCCCAGAGATAAATCCACACACCTGTGGACACCTTATCTTCAACAAAGGAAGCAAGAATATACAATGGAGTAAAGACAATCTCTTTAACAAGTGGTGCTGGGAAAACTGGTCAACCACATGTAAAAGAATGAAACTAGAACGCTTTCTAACACCACACACAAAAATAAACTCAAAATGGATTAAAGATCTAAACATAAGACCAGAAACTATAAAACTCCTAGAGGAGAACATAGGCAAAACACTCTCCGACATAAATCACAGCAGGATCCTCTATGATCCACCTCCCAGAATACTGGAAATAAAAGCAAAAATAAACAAATGGGATCTAATTAAAATTAAAAGCTTCTGCACAACAAAGGAAACTATAAGCAAGGTGAAAAGACAGCCTTCTGAATGGGAGAAAATAATAGCAAATGAAGCAACTGACAAAGAACTAATCTAAAAAATATACAAGCAACTTCTGCAGCTCAATTCCAGAAAAATAAATGACCCAATCAAAAAATGGGCCAAAGAAATAAATAGACATTTCTCCAAAGAAGACATACAGATGGCTAACAAACACGTGAAAAGATGCTCAACATCATTCATTATCAGAGAAACGCAAATCAAGACCACAGTGAGGTACCATTTCACACCAGTCAGAATGGCTGCGATCCAAAAATCCACAAGCAATAAATGCTGGAGAGGGTGTGGAGAAAAGGGAACCCTCTTACACTGTTGGTGGGAATGCAAACTAGTACAGCCACTATGGAGAACAGTGTGGAGATTCCTTAAAAGACTGGAAATAGAACAGCCTTATGACCCAGCAATCCCACTGCTGGGCATACACACCGCGGAAACCAGAATAGAAACAGACACGTGTACCCCAATGTTCATCGCAGCACTGTTTATAATAGCCAGGACATGGAAGCAACCTAGATGTCCATCAGCAGATGAATGAATAAGAAAGCTGTGGTATGTATACACTATGGAGTATTACTCAGCCATTAAAAAGAATACATTTGAATCAGTTCTAATGAGGTGGATGAAACTGGAGCCGATTATACAGAGTGAAGTAAGCCAGAAAGAAAAACACCAATACAGTATACTAACGCATATATATGGAATTTAGAAAGATGGTAATGATAACCCTGTATGTGAGACAGCAAAGAGACACAGATGTATAGAACAGTCTTTTGGTCTCTGTGGGAGAGGGAGAGGGTGGGATGATTTGGGAGAATGGCATTGAAACATGTATAATATCATGTAAGAAACGAATCGCTAGTCTAGGTTCGATACAGGATATAGCATGCTTGGGGCTGGTGCACTAGGATGACCCAGAGAGATGATATGGGAAGGGTGGTGGGAGGGGGGTTCAGGGTTGGGAACTCATGTACATCTGTGGTGGATTCATGTCAATGTATGGCAAAACCAATACAGTATTGTAAAGTAAAAAATAAAATTTAAATTAAAAAAAAAGAAAAAAAATAAAGTGCAAATGTAAACTCCTTTGTGCAATTATCTGTTGTAGCCAGAAAGACTTGAGGCTGAGTGCTCTCAGCTCACCCTGCCACATGGAGGAGCTCTCCCACCTCCATGCAGAGGTTTAAGTCTGGTAAAGGGAGGTGGCCTAAGACACAGAGTGGAACAGCTTCTGATCTTTGGTTGTGCAAGTGTTCAGTTACAGCTTGGGGAAAACTGCTTCTTGGAGCTGTTCACTTTTTCTCCCTTTCCCAGGACCTCAGGGGATCTAGTCCTTGAGACTTAGGAGAGTCTGCAGAGGAGCCCACTGAGGTGTACTGCCCTAGGAAGCCTGCTCACAGCCTGCATGCAGCAGCCAACTTTTCACCTGTAGCACAGACAGGGCTGAAATGGCAAGATTATCACATATTGGCCTATGTGATAACTAGCTCTGTCTTTTCAAGGTAACATATTTCCTAAGGTTGAATTGTCATAAATAAACCTCATTTCTCAAAGCCCAATTTCAGGAGTAAAGACAGAATGAAATAAAAATGCCAGGTACGATTCTTCATGAAAACATGGGGACAGGAATAGAGATAAGAGCAATATTGAAAATCACTGCTCTTCCTTTTAATCATTTGACCCTCTTCTGTGTGACTCTTTTACCAGAGCTGCTTTGATAGCAATTCAATTGATAGATTCAAATTGTATTTTTATTGTCCATCTTTCAACGAAGATGGTGAGATGCCAAGTTTATCGAAAGACAGGTGGAGAAGATTGTGGGGAATAAAAGAAAAGAGAAAATTGAGGTCTAAATTCCCAACTCCTGTGTAATTGAGCATTAGCCACATAATGTTTGTGTAATTTTATGCCAAGAGCCCAGATGGGGGTGTGGGACACAGTTTAAGGGGGTGCTGGACTTGTTCTTAATAATATTTTCCTTCTTGGCATGGACAGTCTAACCAAACAGAAAATGTTTTGGCTAATTAGAAGTATCAGGATGTTTCCAGGAAACGGAAGGTAAATCAGTACCCCGTGTGATTGTGGGAGGGAAGGAATCCAACTGGATGAAGCAGAGCAACTGAGAAACTGCACCCTTTGGTGATGGGCTGGCAGGTTCCAGAGGGACACATTCTATGAGCTGGGAATGTATCCAGCAGCGATGATGGTGGTTTCAAACAGGCTCACTCTAATTTGCAGACCTACTGAGCCAGAGAGAAAGGCCCACATCAGGCAGTTGCATCCCACCCCTGTTATGAAGCAGCTGCAGTCTCTACCTCATAGCATGTGCCACATGGGCTTTAGATCCAGGTGGCAACTGCACACTGGGAAGCTGCAGAGATTAAACTATTGATGCCCCTGACTCAGAGAGGCCACATCACTCTATGCTTAGATGGTAGTGTTTTAGACTCTAGGAAAAACCCATTCAAAATGGAGGTTGGACCGAATTTCTTTGTCTTAGTGAATATGCTTTTTTCCTCTCTCTCTTTTAAGAAGCTGCAGAGAATTGTCAGTGAAAAGCCAAATGGAGTTTCTATTCTACTAAGTCATATTTAAATGGAATTTATTGGCCTTACCAGCATCTCAGAGATTCCTAAAAACTTGATTCAATGTTCACATCCTTGAGGAACAACCTGGACCAGAGGGTGAGGCTGTTAGACAAGTGGAGGAGTCAGAAGAGCAGCAACATGTACAGAGGAAAAGTCATGTTCTCCCCTTGAATGGAGAACCACTAGGGTAGAGAGAAGAAAAAGGCCAAAAGAGAGTGGAAACAAGCCACTATTGTGTGCAAGATCTCTTTGAGTCCAAGGAAAATTGAAACTTCAGGACCAGAGAAAAGGGAGACTATAGGATGGGGTGAAGAAGGAGGTCTCTGCCCAGGGCTCTGACATTCTAACAGAAGAACAGCCACCGAGGCTAGCATCACGCTGACCTACTTTCATATCCAAGCTCAGTCATTTCTTATTCATTCATGAACTTTGTCACCTAAAGAAAATTAGTTTTTCTCTGGAAAAAAAAAATGAATGTTATAATAAAACTTCATCTTAGAGGGTACTTGTGAGGATTAAAGGAGATAATGTTTTTAATGTGTTTGTCACTTGTCCAGCACTCAATCATCAATGGTGTTGGTGGTAGTGTCATAGGTACAGTGAAGAAAAGTATCTCTCTTCTCAAGGCCTTTGTAACTTTCTTCTCAAGGGAGATGGAAGGACCCAGAGCAGAGTGGCTGTTATTCCAGGCCACCAATCTCTCTGGCAGTGCAAATAATCATGACAGAAACAGACAAACAAAATTAAACAACCTGAGTTAGAAGAGGTAGAAGAGACAATTTATTTTAAGGATTTTAGAAAGTTTCAGGAAAATTCAGAGAGAAATGCAGCTGGGTCTCAGTAACAAGTGGAATCAGAAGGTAGAGATCCAATTGCTTTGTTTTGTTAAGTAGAATTCTCTTTTTCTGTTTCTAAGGCAGCACAGAGCTAAGTTTGCCCATTTAAAAAATAAGTCTTCTGGAGTCTTCTGGCCCAATGCAAACAACTCAGGGCTTACTTGACCTCTGTTTATTGATAAAGTGTAAAAATTAAAGATGTAAGATGTAAGTTAAAGTGTAAGATATGAGTTTGAGTCTTGGCTATGTTATATTGTTACTGTATGACACAGGGTAGATTACTATACCTTGGTTTTTTCATGTATAAAATGAGAATAAAAATGAAATCATCCATCTAGTGTTGTGAGAAAATATGTATTACATGCTTACTATAGTGAACATGACACAGGAAACATTAGCTACTATGGTTTATACCACTTGAGTTTTCATTCAACAAATTCATAATATACAACCTTCAGTAATAGCTCTTAGTACCTTTCTCCTTTTTCAGAGATTATAAACTCTGTGGGGTTAGGGATCACGTCTTATTTGTTATCTGTCTTTGCTTCACAGGCCTCCTACAGTACTCCCATAGCAGATCCTCACTAAATATTGACCAAATCAATGATAAGTGAATGATGAGTGGGCTGGTCAGCCCTGTATATACTTTCCACTGTTTCTTGGGGGCTATGGAAACAGGCAGCATGGTATGGTAATATAACTGGGACACATATTGTGAGCTGATATCTTTCACAATTACAGATGAATTAGTTCCATTAATTTGTTCATTTATTTAACAAATATTTGTTGAATGTTTACCAGTATTTCAGATATGAGTCAATTTCTGATTATATAGAGAATTCCTGCTGCCATGGAATTTACATGAAATGGCATATACCTGTACAGGATTTTCATGACTTTGTGTGCAAACTCTTTAGTCCTGGATAATAACTTCTGTTTAGTTCCATCTGCCTCACTTGTTGGTGACCTCCTTGAGGACAAGAGTTATATATTTTATCTCTGTGCCTAGTTCAGTGATTTTTTACATAACACGATTCAATAAATGATGAACCAATGAATGAATACGTGAATGAATGATTTCCTGGAATCTTTTCCAGGTCCCTAGAGAACCCTGACAATAGTTATTCGTTACTAAATCTCCAGATCTTTGGGTAAGACAGAAACAGCAGTGAGTTTTACATGTGGCCCTTTGAGCTTTCCAAGTCCTGCCTGACAACTTGAGTGATAGAAATGCTCATGGTCCCTGAGGCAAGCAGAACAAAACAAAGCAAAACCTCACAGTAGAATAAAATTGGATTTTAAGAAAATGTCTCCTGCTCTAATCTTTCAATATTCTCTCTTCTTAGAGAAGAGATATACCTTCTTTCTTCCAACATTAGCTCTTTGCCTCTGAGCTCAAACTTATATTATTAATCATTTGAAACAATCGTTTCCATGGAGATACCCTAGCAATTTCCCAAGCAGAGCAGCAGTTTTGGAAACTTCTGTGCACTTGGGTTGAAGACACAACTGCTTTAACAATTACCATATTTTTAAGATGATTTTAAGCAGAATTTTAAAACTAAACTGTGACATAAGATAATTTTTTTCTTTTTTTTTTTACTTTAAAATATTGTATTGGTTTTTGATGTATGGTAAATTTATTTTTTAAATTCAATTTAACTAAAATGCTGATCTGGACAACTAGTAGGTTATCCCTACTCCTCCAAGAAAAAATAATAGATAATAAGAATTGGATTATTAAAAATCTAAGTTGTAAATGAAGAATGATGTTTTATTAGAATTTTTATGGAATACATGCTCATTTTGAGAACACTGGAAAGCACACAGAAAGAGCAAAATTTAGATTTCTGTACAAGATGGCAGATTCAGCATGCATTACAGCCTTTTTCTCTTAACCCAAAATGCCCCAGACAGACGATGAAAGTAATAGTTACAGCTACCATCATTCTGTCTACACATCTGGGGTCCAAAGTTATCAGAGGTATCTTACTGCATTTAATGTTGAATAAGCCATATCACTTACAGACACTGCATTTTAAAATGATTGATCCATGAAAGTTAAGTATGTTTAGTATCTACTTCATTAACAAGTTCCTTTTCCTATGATTTCAGGAAAAACAAAATACCTTATTTTTCTAAAACCATGAGCAATTGCATAAGACTGCCACCAAATGATATTTTCATCATTTGTGATTCATTTATTTAGCAAATATTTATATAGCTAGGTGCCATTCTAAGTGCTTTAGAAATATTAATTACTTGAATTTTTATAACAACCTTAAAAGGTTAAGACTATTATCTGCATTTTATAGCTGAGAAAACCGGGGTCATTACAAGGTTGACTAAATAGGAGAGCTATTAAATGGATACCTTTGTGACACAATTGTACAGCACAGACAGTTGCTGGACTATTTCACCCTGAAGAGGTACAATCCTTGACCATTCCCTTCTCCTGTCCCAAGGACATACAACTATTATCTGAAACACTTTTTTATAAAAGTTTGGAAATTACTATTTGTCTATAATTTATCTTCAAATACTTTGGCATCTACAGACAAACACATTATCCTGTACTCCATAGGCAGTTTAAGCTTCAGCTGTAGGAATAATCAGTTGGTTGACTTGAAGATCGCACTGCAGGAGTGGTCTGCTAGTTGTGTTTCAAGGGCCACACTCAAGCTAAGACAACTGCATTGGATCTTTATCTAAGGTCCACTTAATAATCAAGGCTTGACTAATTGACATAACAAATTACATATATGGCTATATTATTGATGAAAACGATGGCTTATCAATTAAATTGAAAACTGTTAGAAATGAACTTTCACTAATGAAATTCAGTTCAGTTCAGTTCAGTCACTCAGTCATGTCTGACTCTGCGATCCCATGAATGGCAGCACGCCAGGCCTCCCTGTCCATCACCAACTTCCAGAGTTTACCCAAACTAATGTACATCGAGTCACTAATGCCATCCAGCCATCTCATCCTCTGTCATCCCCTTCTCCTCCTGCCCCCAATCCCTCCCAGCATCAGGGTCTTTTCCAATGAGTCAACTCTTCGCATGAGGTGGCCAAAATACTGGAGTTTCAGCTTCAGCATCAGTCCTTCCAATGAACACCCAGGACAAATCTCCTTTAGGATGGACTGGTTGGATCTCCTTGCAGTCCAAGGGACTCTCAAGAGTCTTCTTCAACACCGCAGTTCAAAAGCATCAATTTCTCAGCGCCTTGCTTTCTTCACAGTCCAACTCTCACATCCATACATGACAACTGGAAAAACCATAGCCTTGACTAGATGAACCTTTGCTGGCAAAATAATGTCTCTGCTTTTTAATATGTTATCTAGGTTGGTCAAAACTTTCCTTCCAAGGAGTAAGCATCTTTTAATCACATGGCTGCAATCACCATCTGCAGTGATTTTGGAGCTCCCCCCCCCCAAATAAAGTCTGGCACTGTTTCCACTGTTTCCCCATCTTTCCCAGAAAAAGATGGGACCAGATGCCATAATCGTAGTTTTCTGAATGTTGAGCTTTGAGCCAACTTTTTCACTCTCCTCTTTCACTTTCATCAAGAGACTTTTTAGTTCCTCTTCACTTTCTGCCATAAGGGTGGTGTCATCTGCATATCTGAGGTGATTGATATTTCTCCAGGCAATCTTGATTCCAGCTTGTGCTTCTTCCAGCCCAGCGTTTCTCATGATTTACTCTGCATATAAGTTAAATAAGCAGCGTGACAATATACAGCCTTGACGTACTTCCTTTGCTATTTGGAACCAGTCTGTTGTTCCATGTCCAGTTCTAACTGTTGCTTCCTGACCTGCATAAAGGTTTCTCAAGAGGAGCACATCAGGTGGTCTGGTATTCCCATCTCTTGAAGAAATTTCCACAGTTTATTGTGATCCACACAGTCAAAGCCTTTGGCATAGTCAATAAAGCAGAAATAGATATTTTTCTGGAACTCTCTTGCTTTCTTCATGATCCAGCGGATGTTGGCAATTTGATCTCTGGTTCCTCTGCTTTTTCTAAAACCAGCTTGAACAGCTGGAAGTTCACGGTTCACGTATTACTGAAGCTTGGCTTGGAGAATTTTGAGCATTAATTTACTAGCGTGTGAGATGAGTGCAATTGTGCAGTAATTTGAGCATTCTTTGACATTGCCTTTCTTTGGGATTGCAATGAAAAGTAACCTTTTCCAGTCCTGTGGCCATTGCTGAGTTCTCCAAATTTGTTGGCATATTGAGTGCAGCACTTTCACAGCATCATCTTTCAGGATTTGAAATAGCTCTGCTGAAATTCCATCACATCCACTAGCTTTGTTCGTAGTGATGCTTTCTAAGGCCCATTTGACTTCACATTCCAGGATGTCTGGCTCTAGGTGAGTGAACACACCATCGTGATTATCCAGGTCATGAAGATCTTTTTTGTACAGTTCTTCTGTATATTCTTGCCACCTCTTCCTAATATCTTCGGCTTCTGTGAGGTCCATACCATTTCTGTCCTTTATCAAGCCCATCTTTGCATGAAATGTTCCCTTGGTATCTCTAATTTCCTTGAAGAGATCTCTCTTCTTTCCCTTTCTGCTGTTTTCCTCTATTTCTTTGCATTGATCAGTGAGGAAGGCTTTCTTATCTCTCCTTGCCCTTCTTTGGAACTCTGCATTCAGATGCTTATATCTTTCCTTTTCTCCTTTGCTTTTCACTTCTCTTCTTTTCACAGCTATTTGTAAGGCTTCCTCAGACTGCCGTTTTGCTTTTTTGCATTTCTCTTCCATGGGGATGGTCCTGATCCCTGTCTCCTGTAGAATGTCATGAACCTCAGTCCATAGTTCATCAGGCACTCTATCTATCAAATCTAGTCCCTTAAATCTATTTCTCACTTCCACTGTTTAATCATAAGGGATTTGATTTAAGTCATACCTGAATGATCTAGTGGTTTTCCCCACTTTCTTCAATTTAAGTCTGAATTTGGCTATAAGGTGTTCATGGTCTGAGCCATGGTCAGCTCCTGGTCTTGATTTTGCTGACTGTATAGAGCTTCTGCATCTTTGGGTGAAATGAATATAATCAATCTGATTTCGGTTTTGACCATCTGGTGATGTCCATGTGTAGAATCTTCTCTTGTGTTGTTGGAAGAGGGTGTTTGCTATAACCAGTGCATTCTCTTGGCAGAACTCTATTAGTCTTTGCCCTGCTCCATTCCATATTCCAAGGCCAAATTTGCCTGTTACCCCAGGTGTTTCTTGACTTTCTACTCTTGCATTCCAGTCTCCTATAATGATAAGGACATCTTTCGGGGGTGTCAGTTCTAAAAGATCTTGTAGGTCTTCATAGAACCGTTCAACTTCAGCTTGTTCAGCATTACTGGTTGGGGCATAGTGTTGGATTACCATGATATTGAATAGTTTGCCTTGGAAATGAACAGAGGTCATTCTGTCATTTTTGAGATTGCATCCAAGTACTGCATTTCAGACTTTTTTGTTGACCATGATGGCTACTCGATTTCTTCTAAAGGATTCCTGCCCTCAGTAGTAGATATAATGGTCATCTGAGTTAAATTCACCCATTCCAGTCCATTTTAGTTTGCTGATTCCTAGAATGTTGACATTCACTCTTGCCATCTCCTGTTTGACCACTTTCAATTTGCCTTGATTCATGGACCTAACATTCCAGGTTCCTATGCAAGATTGCTCTTTACAGCATCAGACCTTGCTTCTATCACCAGTCACATCCACAGCGGGGTATTGTTTTTGCTTTGGCTCCATCCCTTTATTCTTTCTGGAGTTATTTCTCTACTGATCTCCAGTAGCATATTGGGCACCTACTGACCTGGGAAGTTCCTCTTTCAGTATCCGATCATTTTCAGTATCCTTTTCATACTGTTCATGGGGTTCTCAAGGCAAGAATATGGAAGTGGTTTACCATTCCCTTCTCCAGTGAACCATATTCTGTAAGACCTCTCCACCATGACCCATTCATCTTGGGTGGCCCCACACGGCATGGCTTAGTTTCATTGAGTTAGACAAGGCTGTGGTCCAAGTGGCCAGATTGGCTAGTTTTCAATGTGTCTGCCTTCTGATACCCTCTCGCAACATCTACCGTCTTACTTGGGTTTCTCTTACCTTGGACGTGGGGTATTTCTTCACGGCTGCTCCAGAAAAGCTCAGCCACTGCTCCTTACCTTGGACAAGTTGCCACTCCTGACCTTGAACGTGGAGTAGCTCCTCTTGGCCCTCCTGTGCCCTCGCAGCCACCCCTCCCCAGACGTTGGGTAGCTCCTCTTGGCCGCCACCCCTGACTTCGGGCATGGGGTTGCTCCTCTCGGTCGCCACTCCTTGTATGTGGGGTAGTTGGTCTCAGTAGCTGTGCCATCGCAGCCTCATCCGACTCTTTGTGAATTCTCCAGGCCAGAATACAGGAGTGGGTAGCCTTTCCCTTCTCTGGGGGATCTTCCCCATCCAGGGATCAAACCCAGGTTCTCTGCACCTCCTGACCCAGGGATCAAACCCAGGACTCCTGAATTGCAGGCAGATTCTTTACCAGCTGAGCCACAAGGGAAGCCCCTAATGAAATTACAGGTATTTAATATATGTGTCCTGGCTTAGGTATTTTATTTTATTTGGCTTAAGTATTTTAACAATATTTCCAACCTTTGCTTGAAGAGAGTATAAGACTCTTGCAACCCTGGTTAGATTGTCCTAGATTTGTTCCAGATTCAACCAGTGCCTATAAGAATTTTTGATGGGTGGATACCAATTATAAAGTAACAACAATCCTGCCTCTGGAATCTTGTCCTGAATGTTTCAAGTGACTCTTCATGTGAAGTGGCACAAAGAGCAATAACGGAGCTGGGACTTCACTGAGCTTAAAGGACATGCTTAATCAACCACACTAAGCTTGGATTCTACAGCATATTTGTTCAGTAAATGTTGACCTGTATGCAAAATGTGACGTGTATCCAAAAGGTCTGATACTTGATTCCATTAGTAGTAAGTTTTAACCTCATTGTAGTGAGGACATTGAGGAGTAGCTACCTCCCAGATACTTCAAATTTCTTTTGAGTCTACAGTTACTATCAAAACAGAATCTCAGAGCTGTGCATGGAGAGGTGATCTAAGGTCAGTTCACAATAGACAAACAGAAGGTAATTATGGAACAAAACTGACAACAAATCTGGACACTGATATTCCTAAGCCCCTTGGCCATTTCCTGCCTCAAAGGTTCTCTTACTTCGTGTTTCTCTCCCTAAACTCAAGCTGATTCCCATGTCTCTATACTCTACACACTTCTTTATCTCTCTGAGCATTTGGCAGAAAGGGTTTTCACTTTATTACCAGAACAATGCTTCTTCCATTAAAATATTTTTCAGCATACGGGTTTTTGTCATGATGTTGGTCTTCCTGTCCCTTTCTTTATAATACAAAAATATCTCTCGGCTTGAAATATATTTATTTTCTTCTTTTGTTCTGTTATTAGTTCAGTTCAGTTTAGTCAGTCAGTCATCTCCGACTCTTTGTGGTCCCATGGACTGCAGCATACCAGGCCTCCCTGTCCATCACCAACTCCCAGAGTTTACCCAAACTCGTGTCCTTTGAGTCAGTGATGCCATCCAACCATCTTATCCTCTCTTATCCCCTTCTCCTCCTGCCCTCAATCTTTCCCAGCATCAGGGTCTTTTCAAATGAGTCAGTTTTTCATCAAGTGGCCAAAGTATTGGAGTTTCAGCTTCAGCATCAGTCCTTCCATTGAATATTCATTGACTACTTCTTTAGGATGGACTGGTTGGATCTCCTTGATGTTCAAGGGACTCTCAAAAGTCTTCTCCAAAACTACAGTTCAAAAGCATCAGTTCTTCAGTGTTTAGCTTTCTTTATAATCCAACTCTCACATCCATACATGACCACTGGAAAAACTTTAGTCTTGACTAGATGGACCTTAGTCGGCAAAGTAATGTCTCTGCTTTTGAATATGCCATCTAGGTTAGTCATAACTTTCCTTCCAAGGAGTAAGTGTCTTTTAATTTCATGGCTGCAATCACCATCTGCAGTGATTTTGGAGCCCAAAAAAATAAAGTCTGACACTGTTTCCACTGTTTCCCCATCTATTTCCCATGAAGTGATGGGACCGGATGCCATGATCTTAGTTTTCTGAATGTTGAGTTTTAAGCCAACTTTTTCACTTTTCACTTTGATCAAGAAGTTCTTTAGTTCTTCACTTTCTGCCATAAGGGTGGTATTATTTGCATATATGAGGTTATTGATATTTTTTCCTGGCAATCTTGACTCCAGCTTGTGCTTCATCCATTCCAGTATTTCTCATGATGTACTCTGCATATAAGTTTAATAAGCAGGCTGTGACAATATACAGCCTTGATGTACTCCTTTCCCAATTTGGAACCAGTCTGTTGTTCCATGTCCAGTTCTAATTGTTGCTTCTTGACCTGCATACAGATTTCTCAGGAGGCAGATGAGGTAGTCTGGTATTCCCATATCTTTAAGACTTTTCCACAGTTTGTTTTGATCCACACAGTCAAAGGCTTTGATGTAGTCAATAAAGCAGAAGTAGATGCTTTTCTGGAATTCTCTAGCTTTTTCGATGATGCAGCAGATGTTGGCAATTTGATCTGTGGTTCCTCTGCCTTTTCTATAATGAGCCAGCCCAGGTAAATCTTTGAAGTTAGCACATTTTATCTTTAGGGATCCAAGTGCCTGAAAGCACTCTCTTCACAAGATGCCAGGACTGCTCATCTGCCCTTGTCCTAAACAGTTCTTGAGGAATTCTGTGACAAACATGTTCCCGAGTTCTTGATTGATGGGCTCTTGAATAGGGAACAAAGGTGGGAAAACAAATGGCTTCCAGACCCCTACATCCAACAAATGTTTATTGAGCAACCCCTACTTCTTACTGCGTACATGCTAGCAGGTGAATATATAAAAATTTAAATCTAAAATCTTCCCTTGGGAGTAAACATCAAAGGGTGACTAACGGTCATTTCTTCATAGCCAATCTTTCCCTCTCTGTTGTTGACTTTGCCACAGAGTTAAAGAAACAGAGACTATTACCTCAGAAAAGTTAGCCTGGGCTAAAGGAAATCTCTTTAAAAATGTGCACTATATAAATTTTAGGAACAGAATGCATTTGGTTCTGTGCATGAAAAATAAAAAACCTTATCTTCTAAATCATCTTCCTCCTAAGTAACTGTTGGAGAATGTACAGCATATCTAAAACAGAGCTTTTTTTTTTATTTTAAAGAATTACTTTTACTCCCTAAAATTACATATGATATCCCACTGGCAGGGCGCTGCCCCAACAGGCAGAGAGCACCGTCAGCCGTGTTGACAAAGCTGTTTCTCCTTCAGTCAGTCTGCAGCAGCCCAGCTGGAAGGCTTCAGCTGCCTAACTGATTGCAGTTAAGTGCTGAATGCAACGTCTTCTGGGAATTGGCACCTCCTTGAACCTGTCCCATGTTTTGATTACAGAGACCAAAAATAGATAAGCAACTGTGGAGCTCCAGGTAGGAGGCACTGAAGGCATTTGTTATGGCCCTGAGAGAAGGCAATCTTAAGAGATGTGAGTTCTAACACCAGCCCCATCACAGCCAGTGGTTTTGTGTTTTTGGTGGGTGAGGGAGTGGAGGGAGTGGAGGGAGTCAGGAGCAGAGGGGCTGGTAATGTGTGTGAGGCAGAGAGGGTTTAGGGAGAAATACTATGTGCCCATAAATTTCAAAAACACTTGTGAATTCTTCCTAAATATTTAAAATACCTTTTGCTATTCAAATAGAAGATGTCATTGTAGCAAGAATATGCCAACTGCTTTTTTTTCTTAATTTTCTTTTTTTTTCTTTCTTTCTTTATTATTTTTACTTTACAATATTGTATTGGTTTTGCCACACATCAGCATGAATCCGCCACGAGTGTACATGTGTTCCCAATCCCAAACACTCCTCCCAACTCCCCCACACACACCATCCCCCTGAGTCATCCCAGTGCACCAGCCCCAAGCATCCTGCACGCTGCAACAACTGTTTTTGAAAAAAAAATGGCATTCATAGAAAAGCTCTATAGCTACATTGTTGTTGTTATTGTTTAGTCGCTAAGTCATGTCCAACTCTTTTATGACCCTCTGGACTATAATCCACCAGGCTCCTCTCTGTCCATGGGACTTGCCAGATAAGAATGCTGAAGTAAGTTGCCATTTCCCTCTACACTCTATAACTACAAGTGATCTTTAAATACCTCAGTATGTAGCTTCTATACCACCTTGAGTATTGTCCTTTTGCCTGACATTTTTTTCCCCTTAATTTTTATAAATAAGGTCTTTGGTTTACAGTAGCCATTCCTGGTCTTCTCTTGACCATCCAATTGGATAGAATGCCCCATATACATTCTATGTATAGAATGCCCCAAGTATCTATTGTCCGCTTCATTTTTCTTTTCTTTCCCTATTCCTTTTCCTTCCTGTTCAACTTCTAGTCCCTTAAAAAAAAATGGAATAGTACAAAATGAGCAGAGAATTTGAAATAAATTTGAATTCTTTGTTTCTTCTAGTTTAATTACATTATCTAATTTCTCTGAACTTCAGACTTTTCACCTGAAAAAAAATTAGTAAGAATGATCATACCTATCTTGCTTGTTGCAGAGAGACCTACAACATATGAAAATCTTTGGGGGCAATGCTTGGTCCAGAACTGGTTTGATACTACCTTCTCCTGTTCCCATTCCCACCATCTATTTGTACCCTTCTGATCTGTTGAACAGTTGCTTATCATTTTAAGAAGTGCTGAGATTTTCTAAACTTGACCCTTCAACCCCACATTAAGAACATCTCTTCCAAATCTCCTTTTTACAGGTGAGAGGAATTCCTGTGTATATATAAAGTGGTTGCATAATTTGCTTCATTCAACTCCAGTAATAAAAATATTCTTCCAAAACCCATGTTGATCCTTTGGAAGAGTTACCTGACCAATCTAAACTCAAGTTTCAACAGCAGTCTTTTGTGGTGATTAAATGAGTCAGTACGTGCAAACTGAGGGCTTCCCTAGTGGCTCAGATGATAAAAGAATCTGCCTGCAATGCAAGAGACCTGGGTTCAGTCCTGGGTTGGGGAGATCTGCTGCAGAAGGGAATGGTGTTTGACTGTATAGATCACAACAAACTATGAAAAATAAATAAAGAAATGGGAATACCAGACCACCTTACCTGTCTCCTGAGAAACCAGTACACATATCAAGAAGCAATAGTTAGAACCAGACATGGAAGAATTGATTGGTTCAAAATTGGGAAAGGAGTATAAAAAGGCTGTGTATTGTCACCCTGATTAATTTTTTAATGTATTTATTTGTTTTAACTGGAGGATAATTACTTTACAATATTGTGATGGCTTTTGCCATATATCAATATGAATCAGCCATAGGTACACGTGTTTCGTTTCCATCCTAACCCTTGTTGATTTCATTTCTATACAAAGTACATTGTGTGAAATTCTGGGCTGGATTAATCAAAAGTTGGAATCAAAATTGCTGAGCGAAATATCAACAACCTTAGATACGCAGATGATAACACTCTAATGGCAGAAAGGAAAGAGAAATTAAAGAGCCTCTTGATGAAGCTGAAAGAAGAGAGTGAAAAAGCAGTTTTAAAACTCAACATTCAAAAAATTAAGATCATGACATCTGGTCTCATCACTTCATAGCAATAGATGGGGGGAAAGTGGAAACAGTGACAGATTTTATTTTCTTGGGCTCCAAAATCACTGTGGATGGTGACTGAAGTCATAAAATTGAAATACACTTGCTCTTTGGAAGAAAAGTTATGATAAACGAAGACAGTGTATTAAAAAGCCAAGATAATCACTTTGCTGACAAAGGTTAATATAGTCAAAGTTATGGTTTTTCCAGTAGTTATGTATGGATGTGAGAGTTGGCCCATAGAGAAGGCCAAGTGCCAAAGAATTGATGTTTTTAAATTGTGGTGCTGGAGAAGACTCTTGAGAGTCCCTTGGCTAGTAAGGAGATCAAACCAGTCTATGCTAAAGGAAATCAACCCTGAATATTCATTGGAAGGACTGATGCTAATCTGAAGCTCCAATACTCTGGCCTCTTGATGGGAAAAGCTAACTCATTGGAAAATATCCTGATGCTGGGAAATATTGAGAGCAAGAGGAGAAGGGGACAATAGAAGATAAGATGGTTTGATAGCATTCCCAACTCAATGGACATAAGTTTGAACAAAGTCCAAGAGATGGTGAAGGGCAGGAGAGCCTTGCATGCTCCAATACATGGAGTCTCAAAGCATTGGACATGACTTAGCAACTGAACAACAACAACAACATGCCAACTATTCAAAGTATCGGTATATAGTAAGCATTCAATAAATATGAATATCTAGTAGCATTAGTAGTGATTGTAGCATTTATTGAGTACCAAAGAACTTTCAATATAGTGATATCCCATCTCTAGCATTTTGGGATGACAAAAAAATATTTTTGTTGTTGTTTGAAAGCTTTTGTCTAATACTGTACAGCACAGGGAATACTGCTCAATGTTATGTGGTAGCCTGGATGCGAGGGAAGTTTGGGAAAGAATCCAGTTCAGTCCCTCAGTCCTGTCTGAATCTTTGCAACCCCATACACTGCAGCATACCAGGTTTCCCTGTCCATCACTAACCCTTGGAGCTTGTGCAAACTCATACCCATTGAGTCAGTGATATCATCCAACCATCTCATCATCTGTCATTCCCTTCTCCTCCTAACTTCAATCTTTCCCAGCATCAGAGTCTTTTCTAATGAGTCAGTTATTCCCACCAGGTGGCCAAAGTATTGGAGCTTCAGCATCAGCATCAGTCCTTCCAATGGATATTCAGGACTAATTTCCTTTAAGATTGACTGGTTTGATCACCTTACAGTCCAACAGACTCTCAAAAGTCTTTGCCAACACCACAGTTCAAAAGCATCAATTCTTCAGTGCTCAGCTTTCTTTATGGTTCAACTTTTAGACTCATACATGACTACTGGAAAAAGCATAGCTTTGCCTAGATGGACATTTGTCAGCAATGTTTCTGCTTTTTAATATGCTGCCTAGGTTGGGCATAGCTTTTCTTCCAAGGAGCAAATGTCTTTTAATTTTATGGCTGCAGTCACCATCTGCAGTGATTTTGGAGCCCAAGAAAATAAAGTCTGTCACTGTTTCCATTGTTTCCCCATCTATTTCCCATGAAGTGATAGAACTGGATGCCATGATCTTTGTTTTTTAAATGTTGAGTTTTAAGTCGGCTTTTTCACTTTACTCTTTCACTTTCATCAAGACTGTTTAGTTCCTCCTAGATTTCTGCCATAAGGGGCGTGTCATCTACATATTTGAAGTTATTGATGTTTCTCCTGGCAAACTTGATTCCAGCTTGTGCTTCATCCTGCCCTGCATTTCACATGATGTAGTCTGCATATAAGTTAAATAAACAGGATGACAATATACAGCCTTGACATTCTCCTTTCCCAGTTTGGAACCAGTCTGTTGTTCCATGTCCAGTTCTAACTGTTGCTTCTTGACTTGCATATAGATTTCTCAGGAGGTGGTAAGGTGGTCTGTTACTCCCATCGCTTTAAGAATTTTCCACAGTTTATTGTGACCCACACAGTCAAAGGCTTTGGCATAGTCAATAAACCAGAAGTAGATGTTTTTCTGGGAGAGAATGGATACCTAGTACCTTCATTGTTCACCTGAAGCTATTAACATTATTCATCAGCTATGTTGTTGTTGTCCAATTTCTCAGTCATGTCTGACTCTTTGAAAGGACTGCAACATGCCAGGCATCCCTGTCCTTCACCATGTCCTGGAGGTTGCTCAAATGTTTGTCCATTGAGTTGGTGATGCCATCCAACCATCTCTGTCGTCTCCTTCTTCTTCTGCCTTCAATATTTCCTAGCATCAGGGTCTTTTTTCTAATGAATCAGCTGTACGCATCAGGTGGCCAAAGTATTGGAGCTTCAGCTTCAACATCAGTCCTTCCAATGAATTTTCAGGGTTGATATCCTTTAGGATTGACCAGTTTTATCTCCTTGCTGTCAAAGGGACTCTCAAGAATCTTCTCCAACAACACAGTTCAAAAGCATCAATTCTTTGGCACTCAACCTTCTTTACAGTCCAACTCTCACATCCATACATGACTACTGGAAAAACCATAGCTTTGATTATACAGACCTTTGTCAGCAATGTCTCTGCTTTTTAATATACCCCTGTACAAAAAAAAAAAAAGTTTAAAAATAATTAAAGCTATTGTCTACGTCTACAATGTAATATCTCATCTTAAAATAAAGTTCTAAGAGAGAGAAAGCAAGAGAAGTTATAGTGGGAAGTTCATGTGGCTAAAAGTCAAGACAACCAGGTTTTAATCAGTACTAACTTGCTGTGTGACCCTAGCCTTGCCCTTTGGGGTGTTCTAACGACTTCCTAATCATTTTATCAACTATCTCTTCAAGATACATTCTAGCTCCAACACTTCATAAATCTATATTCTACATCAGTGACTATGAAGAGAATCTACCTCTTTACTAGTGCTTCACATTTGGCTGACTTCCTCAAACCTGACACTGGGAAAAGAAACTCAGAACATTTTAATTTATGGCCCAGACTAAAAGTACTCTTAATTAAAATTTAGAAGCCAGTTCCACAGACAATTTTTGGAAGTAAGCCCAGAAGAAAATAGAGATTATGGCAAAACCAAATAAACCTATAAAAGTTTAAAAAATAGTTGAGAAATCACTCCATATATATGTAAGCCAAGGTAAAGGTCACTTGGGCATGCAAGAGGGTACAATAAACTGACTGCAGCATGCAGCCCTGGCTCAGCCTTAACCCTCTGAGTGGTCAGGGAAACATACATAATCCATGACTTTATTTTTTACTTTGTAGAGCTATTGATGGACAGGAAAACATAACAAAACTTGGAGGGATATGTTTCTTAGAGAGAGTTCTACTTATGGGTGATATGAGGAAACTTTTGGAGCAATAAATATGTATATTGTCTTGATTTCAGTGTTGGTTGTATGGGTGTGCATGTCAAAATTAATTAAATTTTACACTTAAAATCATGCCATTTATAGCATGTTTGTAACACAATAAAGTTGTTTAAAAATTCTAGGACAACTGCTGAAATCACCTAATTCTTCATGATTTTATTCATCTGTTCTCCTGGGGGCCCTTTGAGAGGCTTGGCTCTGGTCTGATATACAACTTAAGCATCACTGGGCCCCTGGATAAATTCCATCTCAATAGCAACCTAATTTCATCTCAGATAGTAACGAGAGCAATGTCCTTCACCTTTGCACAAGGTGGTCCTCCTTTCCCAAGAGACTGTTTGGTGCTTGACTCCTCCTGGCTCATTGTGGTATGTTGGTGATTGAACAGGCCTTTGCTGACCTCAAGAACCATACCAAAAGCAAAAGGACCAACAGTAGAAGCAACCAGAATATAATATATAGACCTTGATACCGGCAAAAATAATAAAAATAAAAGCATTAAAAGAAGAGGGATATCAAAAGAAGCCATAGTGGGGTACCTAAACTTACTCAGATTTTGTGGATGTAATTGACTATGAGGAACCCTACAGTGCAGCAGCTTAGAAACTCCACTTGACAAAGCTCTGCAGAAAGTAGCAGTAAGGCTGAGGAGCAAGGTAATTTTATTTTATAGTTGTATAAAGCTGAATGTAACTCAGCATTGGGAGAGTTCTTTGTTTAATGATTGTTGAGAAGCCTTGTAAATATGTATGAAGCATATGCTTTTCATTTTGAGAGGAACTAATGAAAGAATGCATGTGAATGAGCTTTGTAAAGTATAAAGCATGTACAATACTAAACACTAAATATCCATTAGTACATCTCAGAAGAACTAATGGTTATGAACAAAATGTATCTTGATGATATAGAAGGCATAAGTAGAAGAAAATAGAAATCAAAAGATATCTGAATATCTTTATAGAGTTTATTTCTGGTACATTTAAGAATCACAAGAGCCAAAGAGCTTCCAAGGAATAATATATTAACAGTCTTTGTAAAGTATAAGATATCACACAAATGTTTATTTTGAGTCATATATATATATATATATATATATATATATATATACACTATATATATATGTATGTATGTTTATGTTATTGTTGTATTTCTTACCATTTTGACTTCTATATAAGGTGAGAAGTATGGCTCCATGGTGCAGCCTGAGGGGTAAGCATCAACCTATAGCAACTCTGAATATTAAAGATAGGTTATATTGATCAAATCAGAGGCTGCTCTTCTGAAAAAGGGACCATTTGATCTGCCTTTAGACCAAACTGAAGAATTCATGTATCAGAACAGCTCCAACTTATTTTATGCTGCAATGAATTTAAGATAAATTAGCATTATGCCTTTGACTGGCCATGCTGTCTTAAAGGAACTCCTCTCCTCCCATATCTAGTAATGTGATGATCCAGCACTGGCTGATGAAAATATCATCTCCTTAACTGCAATGGTTAGTTCATGCATGGACGCATAATCCAGGCTGGGTCAGTGAGGATCATACCTGAGCTTTTGATATTATGGATAATTAAGTGTCCTCTTTTCACTTGGGCTACTAAGGTTATAAGCTTGAAGCTGCTGGTAACTACCATGAAAAGAATTTATTCCAGAATGAAGCCAATATTCAGAACCAGTCTAGATAGAGATGGATAAATGTCCCTCTGGATTCAATCACCCCTGAAGTCAGATGCATCTGTGCCTTTTGCAAGAGCATAAGTCAATAATAATTCATTTTAAAATAATATTTTTAAATGAATAGGAACTGAGTTCTGCCACTTGCAACTAACAAGTGCTTATCAATATTATGGGAAGGATTTAAAATGCAGGTCTTTCATAAGCTGTGAGTTTTACCACTGAGGCCATTTCATCCAGTTCTCTTCCTACCCAATATCAAGGAAAAACTAGCTTTTAGAACAGTAGTACATACCTTCAAGAGTCTTAAATGTCTTGACCACAAATTGGGGCTAGAAGAGTTTAAAACTGCCTTCAACCACTCTCAAAGAGATAAGCCTAGTAGAAATTCTGGAACAAGGCACATTTCAATGTCTTCTTTTTTGGACAAAATGCAAAATACGAGGTGGTATATATTAGCTTAGGTGATTTATAGTTCTGTTTATTCAGACTAGCAAATGAAGTTACTCATCTATATTGACTAAGTCTGTCTTACTACAATTAAAAGTGAAAGTTGGCAATATTTCAGTGTAAATACTCTAAATATTTATACACCAATCCAGTCATACTTACAGTCACTAAAAAGATGATACCTGGGACCAGGCTGGGGATCAGGAAGGCTGGTCTGTGTATATAATTATCGTCTGCACAATGAGGAGCAGGAGAAAAATTAAACACTTTCTATATTTCCTTATTGTGTTAAAGGAGCCTCTAAAATAATTAAACAGAAATCATATCCTGATACAGCAAAAATTTTATCCCTCTGGAATAAATACATAAAAAATAGAGTTCAGTATGTTGTCCATCTCACAAATTCTCCAAATAAGAAATTCTTTTAAATTTTTTTTGTTAAGTTGTCCATGTTTTAACCAACAGGGAGCCCACATCCTTGTCATACTTGATCAAGAAGAAACATTCAAGTTAATTTATGCTACAGAAATCCCATTGGTATAGATTTTACTGGAATCAATTTTTCAGAGAAGAAATTAAAATAGTTTTTTCTAAATCAATATGAATTCTCAGGCCTAAAACTTTCCTGAGTTTAGAAAATGTAAACTACTCTTTGAATACAAATTAAACTCCTTGACAGTAGGTTGTGAAATATTAACCTGTAGTGCTATGCAATTTCTTCCATTATTCTCTCTCAGTAAAAAGTAAAAACATGAGAATTTGCCTATAATTCTTTATATTCCATCCATTGCGCTTTTCTCAATCAACTATTTTTTGCTGCTATAATTCAATATTCAACCATAAGGTTATTTTCTGTGTTGTAAAAGGAGTGACCCTCTCCTACCACTTCTTAAAGGTCCAAATTAATTTAACAGCTTTTAAAATAATAAAATAGAGAGTTTTCTAAGTGATTGACCAATAATTGGCATTAAGATAACTTCCAAACATGATATATGCTGAACACAAATGCAGCCTTTAATTTCCTTCATTATAAATGCATTTTTTAAAATATGGAAATAAAATTATGAGCTATAAGCTAAAATACTCAAGGAAAAATGAGGACTGACTTTGAGATTGTTAGATGTCTACAACAAGGAGAGGTATTAGATGACATGAGTCCCAAAGCAGGCAGATTTTAGGAATGAAAGAACAAAGACATCTAGCCCATCTCTAGACCCAATGAGGCTTGTTCTTCAATTCTAACTGGAAGGAACACTTCAAAAGAACAAGTTTTGAAGATGAGAGACAACTAACCCAATTTTATAATGAGCAGAAGGTAGGAATACACATTTCTCCAAAGGTATACAAATGAACAACAGCATATAAAAAAATGTTCAACATCATTAGCCATCAGAGGAATGCACATTAATATCACAAGATACCACTTCACATCCTTGAGAATGTCTAGAATCAATACGTCAAACAACAGATATTGTTGAGGATTTGAAGAAATTAGGACACTGATAAACGGTTAATGTGAATGCAGAATTGTTCAGTCTCTTTTTTTATATGAATTTATTTATTTTAATTGGAGGTTAATTACTTTACAATATTGTATTGGTTTTGCCATACATCAACATGAATCCATCACAGGTATATACGTGTTCTCCATCCTGAACCCCCCTCCCTTCTCCCTCCCCATACCATCCCTCTGGGTCGTCTTAGTGCACCAGCCCCAAGCATCCAGTATCATGTTCAGTTTCTTTGAAAAACACTCTGGAAGTTTCTCATAAGGCTAAACAAAGAGTTTCCATATGGCCCAGCAATCCCCAGCAATTCCACTCCTAGGGAGAATAACCAAAAGAAATGAAAATATACCTCCACACCAAAAGTTGTACACAAATGTTCATAGTAGCATTATTCACAATAGACCAAAACTGAAAAACGTTAAAACGATTATCAACCGGTGAATGAATAAGTAAAATGTGGCATATCTATACAATGGATTGATATTTGTCAATAAGAAGTGAGGCACTGATACATACCACAGCCTGCATACATGCCACATGCTGGACTTTGAAAACATTACACTATGTGTAAGAAGTCAGATCCAAAAGACAGCATATGCATCAATTATTCAATTTATATGAAATACATAATAGGCAAATCTATAGAAAAAGAAAGCAGATTAGTGTTTGCCCAAGGCTGAGAGGGATGGGCAAGTAGTGGGGGTGGCTAAGGAATGTAAGGGTTTCCTTTCAGGGGTGATTAAAATGTAAAACTGATTGTTGTAATTATTGCACAATTCAGTAAATATTGAATATAAAAAGCCATTGAATTGTACACTTTGAATGGGTGAATTGTATTATTTGTGAATTATATATCAATAAGCTGTTAAAATTTTAAAAATAATAATAAAATACAGAAATAACGAATTAAATGTATTGATGTTTGAGGAGCCAGAGTTTCGACTGGAGGAGTGGAAAATAGAAACATGCAATGGGATAAAGTGAGGAAAGAACATGAAATTAAGGTATGAATTATAGATATCAATATTTATTTATATTTCTCCAGTTCTGTTCACTTACAGAACTTAGAGGCAATGAAGCTTCGGTTGCAATGAGTATGCCTAGTAGTCAGATCTTGATTTCTAAATACCATTCATCACTCCAGAGCTCCTTGGAGAAATAAATAGTTGATTCCAGGTAAAAAACAACAAAAATACAGCCTGGTGCTATACCAAAAAGTGAGGAAGGGCTCAAAGAATTATAAAGACATATCAAAAGGGCAGGAACTGGCCTGAAGGGGCTCCCACAGGCCAAATTCATCACATGTCATAGTCATATGTCATTTGACACAGTGTCATTTGATATATGTCAATATCATAAAAGATCTGTGTGAGAAGTGAGGGGTAGACATACCTGTTCTAGAAAAAAGAAAAGTAAAGAAATCTAGCAACTAGATACAATGTATAATGCTATAGAACCTGAATTTCTAAAATAATGGGGGGGAAAAGATAAACACAGCTATAGAAAAAATAGAGAGGAAAATTAAAGATTTTTTTTCCCATATGGACTGTATGTTGGACAATACTATTATATATATTAAATTTCTTGAGTATGATAATAGCACTGTGATGATTGGGGAGAATGTTTCTGTTCTTAGGTGAAATGGGTTGAAATATTTAGTTAAGAAGTATTATGATGTCTGAAATATTCAAGTCATCCAGCAAAAATAAAGATGGAAAGAGACAGATGAAAAAGGCAAGTATGACAAAACATTAACAATAGAGGAATCTAGTTGACATGTATATGGGTGTTCTTTGCACTACTCGTTAAATTGTCTGTAGATTTGACATATTTCAAAATTTTAAAGTTAGGGGAAAAAACCTCAACTCTTCATGTTGGTAAGTCTTTTATTTCAGCTCAATGAAAAAACACTGTGTACCAGCACCCTTCACAAATCTAAGTAGGTTTTTTTTTTAAATTTCTCCTTAATTGGCTAACATTGTTTTCATCAACTCTGCAGATTATTTCTGGCTAAATTGCAGAGAAGAGTCACCTAAAAGAAAAATGGCATCTGTGATCCAAAAGGAAAAAAAAAATCATCTGTTAAAATATTAGTTTATTTCATGTATTTGTTGTGCCCAGCAAGTTATGTCACTTAGTTATTTTTAATCTCAGTTAGAGAAATTTAAATTTATTTTAGAAGGATAAGTGAAATCAACCCCAGCAGGGCATTTCTGTATCAATTTTTGTCTCTAGTTAACGTGCATCTTGTTCTGTTTAAATGTTTTTTCAAGTTTTTAGCATAAGAATAAAAATCCCTTTAAAAATTAGACGGTAAGTTGAAAGATTCATAAATCTGTTATTCTTAAAATATACACGCTCATTTGGACATTCTTGATCTTTATTATGGGAATGGGTGAGGGAAGGAAGAGTAGAGGGGAAATTATTTAAAATTGGCTTGCAGAGAACTCTCTCTCATTTAAAGAGTAAACTCTGTGAATGTTCATTGTGTGTTACACATTTCGTTTTTCACGTTTCAGTTTTGCCACAGAGAAAAGTTGGAGCAAGGCATGTTATTGTTCAATCGCTCAGTCATATCTGACTCTTGGCGACCCCATTCTTCGAGAAGAATATATCTCTATCCTTTGAGATTTCACATTTAAAGATGTATCACCCAGAATGTCTCAAAAGGATACAGAAAATAGAGGTGATCGAGCCAGCATTGGTTAGATTCACCCATACCTACATCTTACCGATGTATCAAAATCATCTCTATCTCAGCAAAAGTGAGCAACATCCTAATTGCCCTAGAATTTTGCTGAGTTTCTTTATGATTCAGTCTTGCCTTCATAGGATTTGCTGTTGTTCAGTCACTAAGTCATACCAACTCTTTGCAAGACCAAGGACTGTAGCATGCCAGGCTCCTCCATCCTCCACTATGGCCAAGAGTTTGCTCAAATTCATGTCCATTGAGTCGGTGATGCAATCTAACCATCTCATGCTCTACCACCCCCTTCTCCTTTTGCCTTCAATCTTTCCCAACATCAGAGTCTTTTCCAAAAATTTGGCTCCTTGCATCCAGTCGCCAAAGTATTAGAGCTTCAGCTTCAGCATCCATCCTTCCAATGAATATTCAGGATTGATTTCCTCTAGAATTGACTGGTTTGAGCTCCTTAAGTTCAAGGGACTCTCAAGAGTCTTTTCCAGCACTACAAATCGAAAGTACCAATTCTTTGTTGCTCAGACTTCTTTATGGTGCACAGCATGTAATTTAGAAGGGAAAATTAATCCCTTCTTCAGTTAGATATTTAACTAAATGGAAGTTTTCTCATTAAGATTTTTAATACTAAGATTCTCCCAAGTTTAGAAGAGGGGGCAGAAGTGGAGCTACAAAGAAACCTACAAAGTCTTCACTGTGAGTGCCCGCTCCTTGCAGTGTGGACCACACCACTGACACCATTTAGGAGTTTGTGAGAAATGCAGGGTTTCAGGCTCCACTTCAGAATGTTTCTATCAGAATCTACATTTTAACAAGATCTCCAAGTGATTAAATCTGAGAAGTACTTTACTGAAAGGAACTCTGCATTAGCTACCGATCCATAGACTACCCAAGGGAAACAAAACTGCTGATGCCTCCTCCAATGGGTTAAATTGTGTCCCCTCAGAAGATATGCTGAGCTCCTAATCCCTACTACCTGTGAATGTGACCTAATTTGAAATACAGTCTTTGTAGATGTCATCGAGTTAAGATGAGATTGTACTGGGTTAAAGGAGATCCTAAATCCTGTTCTATAAGAGAAAGGAGAAGGAGATTTGGATAGAGACACAGGAAATACTGGAAAGAAGGCCATGTGACAGCAGAGGCAGAGACCAGAATGATTCAACTACAAGTTGAAGAATGCCAAGGCTCACTGGCAGCCATCAGAATCTAGGGAGAAACAAGGAAAATCTTCCCCTAGAGCCTCAAGGGAGAGCATGGCCTTGCCCACAGTTTGATTTCAGACTACTGTGAGAGAATACCTTTTTATTGCTTAAGTCAACAGGCTTGAAGTAATTTATTTCGGCAGCCCTAAGAAATTAATACACCTGCATCTCACCTCCAGAAATTCTGATTTAATTATTTGGGGATATATCCTAGGCATTGGGATTTTTTAAAACTCTGTGATTCTAACATGCAATCCAGGTTGAGACTCACTATTCTGAATGTCCAGAGCAGATAAGAAAGCTAACTCTAAGAAATAGAGGAATTAGAAAGTGATTTTTTAAAGTTTTAACTTTGTGAAGTTGAAAGATAAGTGGTCCCAAGTATTTGTATTTCTCAAAAGTATGCTGAAAATAGTATACATATACATGATATATAAAATTTATACATGATAATATTCACTGTTTGCTGCTCTTTGAAGACTAATAAAGTATTTTAATAGAAAATTTAGTTCAGTGAAATCAGATTGGCTCATTTCATTACACCTGCAAGATAATTTTTTTATTCTTACCAGATCAGGCACCATCATCCATCTCCTAGCAGGATAGTGTTTTGGAAAAACAAAATAATGTGATATATTCTGACCTTGCAAAGTTAACCTTCAGAAGTGACAGCAAATATCCTATCTAACAGTTCTTATCTTTTCCTCATTTGTAAAATTTAACTTAAACTGAGAATTTAACTATAAACATACTCAAGTATAATATTTATTATTTAGAGGAACTTTATAGGAATACTGAAGAGAAACCATTAAATGTGTTAGAAACAACACATTATTATTAGAAGAGAAGTAATTTTGAACAGCTAACCCTTTTCACACCATATAGTTGTGAGTTATTAGTTAGCCTATGTACTAAAAAGCACATGAAAAATAAGGCTGCAACTCCCTTCTACCAAAACTTCTGAATATTTGGCAGTGAATTTAATTATGCATATGTCATATTCAGGTGATGTCCACACAGACATATGAAGCTTCCACTCAATGACCTGAATCAAGTATGAAAATGAAGTGTTAGTTGCTCAGTATGTTTGACTCTTTGCAACCCCATAGACTGTAGCTCACCAGACTCCTCTGTCTATGGAATTTTCCAGGCAAGAATACTGGAGTAGGTAGTCATTCCCTTCTCAGGGGATCTTCCAAACCCAGGGATCAAACCCAGTTCTCCCATATTGCAGGCAGATTCTTTACTGTCTGAGCCACCAGGTGGCCTGTATAAAACTATAGAAAAATATCTGAAAAGGTTATTATATATTAGATAGTAAAATTAATGAGTGGATTCTTAAAAATTCATACTTCATTATCTTACTCATATTTCTAGTTTTTCTACCACAAGAAATAAGCATTTTTAATTTAAAAATAATTGCTTCTAATTTTTAATAAAAGGTCTAAAGTGACTTTCAGTGAAACAAAAAAGGCTAAAACACATTTAAGACCTAGGAAATAATATCACCACTGGTCCTGATTGTAGCTACTAAGCTACTAGTCTTATGAAAGTCTTGTCTTGACCAGAGCTCCCAAGAGAATAAACATGGAGATGGAGACTCAGTAATAATAATCTTGTTTAACATGAAGATTAAATCTGAGGTGAATAGATCTTACAAAAGGAATATGAGAAGATAAATATTCACAATGAGTTTCTAAGTCATGCCAAAACCCCTGACTACAATAAGCTGATCGTTAGCCATAGGTGTTAAAGACTAAGAAAAAAAAAATGCACCAAAGGGTGATTCACTCCCATCCCAAGATAAGCTACATGAGCTATAGCTATAGAGTACCTTCTGAAGTTTCCTAAATAAAAGTCAAAGAAAATCATGGTAAGTCAGTAAATCAATGCATTTAAACTCTGCCATTGTGACTCAGTAGAGAGAAAGAGACATAGAAGAACAATACTTGTATTGTATATTGGTAGCTGAGACAGGGAAGGAAGTTAAAATTCAATGGAGCCCTTGATCATGCAAGGCAATGTGATAGAAACTTGGCATATGAAAGCTCATTCAGTTATTGCAACTGCCATATGAAATAAATAAGCTCAGAGAATCTTGGTTCACCCATGATCACAAATTTAAGTGCCAGAGCCACATCTTAAAAGCACACTTTCTGATTTCTAGTCGAGAATAATCTTGACTTTTAAGTTCAGAATGTAGTAATGTGCATGAAGGATGAAGATTTCCACAGGGCTCTGTTTAAAGTTAGGCTTAACAGAAACCACTGAACTGAAAAGAAAAAAAAAAAAAAAAAAGTTGAGGGAAAAACAAGTTAAAATGGGAACTCAACAACAACAAAAATGTGACAATGAATAAACAGTTAAAAGAATGGGGGGGGAAGGCAAATTAAAAAGAGAGTGATGACTAAGTTTTGGAAGGCAGTAAATTAGTTATGTGTGCTTCCCTGGTTTGGCTCAGATGGTAAAGAATCTGCCTACAGTGCAGGAAACCTGGGTTCAATTCCCCGGTCTGGAATACCCCTGGAGAGGAGAATAGCAATCCTTTCCAGTATTCTTGCCTGGAGAATTCCATGGACAGAAGAGCCTCGTGGGCTACAGTCCATAGGTTCACAGAGCTGGACACAACTGAGTGACTAACACCACACTTTTAACGTTATGTAAATTATGATGTATCAAGTCAATACACTGTAGAAAAGTGAAAAACAATAGAGGGTCTATTGTTAGTGTATGCTAAATGTATTAACTGATAAATAATTGTGATATTTTTTGAAGTCCCACATTTCCAAATACTACATTATATTAATAGTGACTGCTCTAAGCAGGGCAGAGGAATCCACAGCCTAAAATGGATGAGGAAGAGTATACAGTTGAGGGCAACTCCATTTACACCATAGAACTCTAGGCATGGGTAGAATTTGGTCTTACCACATACCAGGACAAGAATGAGATACAAGAGTAACACACACATCTAACACCATACTCAGTGGTAGAAAAAATTGAAAGCATTCCTAAGATCAAGAATCAGATAAGGACATCTACTCACTGCCATTTCTTTTCAACATTGTATTGGAGATCTTAATCAGGACAATTTAGAGAATAAAAAGAAATAAGGACCATCAAGATTGGAAAGAAAAAAAGCAAGCATTTTCTATTTGCAGATGACATGATCTTGTATGTAGAAAACGCTAAAGAGCTCACCAAAAAATAATTAAAGCTAATAAACAAATTCACCAAGGTTGTTGGATACAAGATCTATACGTACATATCAGTTGTGTTTCTATGCACTGGTAATAAACAATCCAAAACTGAAACTAAGAATATAGTTTCATTTAAATTAGCATAAATAAGTATAAAATACTTAGAAAAACAAGAGAAATTTAATACCTTGAAAATTATGCAACCTCATTGAAAAAAAGGAGATAAAAATAAGTAGAAAGGCATTCAGTGTTTATGACTTGGAAAGCTTAATTTTGCTTAAATAGCAATAGTCCCCAAATTTATCTACAGATTGAATGAGAACCTTATCAAAATGCAAGCTGCCATTTTTGCAGAAATTGACAAGATGAACTTTAAACTCATATGGAAATACAAGATATCTAGGACTGCCAAAACAAACTTGATCAAGTAGTCTTAAGATCAAAAATCAGACAAGGATGTCTAGTCATTGCCATTTCTACTCAACATTGTATTGGAGATCGTAGGCTGAAAATTTGGGGAATAAAAAGAAATAAGACACAACAAGTTGGGAAAGAAAACAGCAAGATTTAAAAAAAAAAAAAAAAAAAAAAAAAAAAAACCTTGAAAAAGAATAAAGTTAAATTAGAATCACCACCTCCCCATTTTGAAAGTTACTACAAAGCTAAACCAATCAAGACTATGTGTTGCTGGTATACAGACACACATTTAAATCAATAAAATAGAATTAAAACTCCAGAAATAAACCCATATACCTAAGGTCAATTAATTTTTGACAAGAGCATCAAGACAATTTAAGGAGGCAAGAACTAGTCTTTTCAACAAAAGGGGTGGGACAACTGGATATCCACACACAGAACAAAGTTAGAATGATACATCACACCAGATATAAAAATTAACTTAAAATGGATCAAATGTAAGGTCTAAAACTATAAAATTCCTCGAAAAAAGATTTTCCTAAATATGGTACCAAAAGTACAGAAACAAAAGGGAAAAAAAATTAAATTTGACATCACCAAAATTCAAAGATTTTGCTTCAAAAAACACCATCAGTTCAGTTCAGTCACTCAGTCGTGTCCAACCCTTTGCGACCCCATGAATCACAGCACGCCAGGCCTCCCTGTCCATCACCAACTCCCAGAGTTCATTCAGACTCACGTCCATCGAGTCAGTGATGCCATCCAGCCGTCTCATCCTCTGTCGTCCCCTTCTCCTGCCCCCAATCCCTCCCAGCATCAGAGTCTTTTCCAATGAGTCAACTCTTCTCATGAGGTGGCCAAAGTACTGGAGTTTCATCTTTAGCATCATTCCTTCCAAAGAAATCCCCAGGTTGATCTCCTTCAGAATGGATTGGTTGGATCTCCTTGCAGTCCAAGGGACTCTCAAGAGTCTTCTCCAACACCACAGTTCAAAAGCATCAATTCTTGAGCGCTCAGCCTTCACAGTCCAACCCTCACATCCATATATGACCACTGGGAAAACCATAGCCTTGACTAGACGGACCTTAGTCGGCAAAGTAATGTCTCTGGTTTTCAATATACTATATAGGTTGGTCATAACTTTTCTTCCAAGGAGTAAGAGTCTTTTAATTTCATGGCTGCAATCACCATCTGCAGTGATTTTGGAGCCCGAAAAAAACGAAGTCTGACACTGTTTCCACTGTTTCCCCATCTATTTCCCATGAAGTGATGGGATGGATGCCATGATCTTTGTTTTCTGAATGTTGAGCTTTAAGCCAACTTTTTCACTCTCCACTTTCACTTTCATCAAGAGACTTTTTAGTTCCTCTTCACTTTCTGCCATAAGGGTGGTGTCATCTGCATATCTGAGGTTATTGATGCTTCTCCCGGCAATCTGAATTCCAGCTTGTGTTTCTTCCAGTCCAGAGTTTCTCATGATGTGCTCTGCATATAAGTTAAAAAAGCAAGGTGACAATATACCGCCTTGACGTACTCCTTTTCCTATTTGAAACCAGTCTGTTGTTCCATGTGTAGTTGTTGCTTCCTGAAAAACACCATCAGGAAAGTGAAAAGATACACAAAATGGGAAAATTTTTATATAAATTTTATATATGATAAGGAACTCATGTCTAAAATATAAAAAATAACTCTTAAAACTCAGTAATAAAAAGGCAATTAACCTAATTTTAAATTGAGCAAGTTTTGAAGAGATATTTCTCCAAAGAAGATATAAAAGTGGCTAATAAACACATAAGATGTTCTGCTAATCAGAACCATGAGACAGCTGTAATCAAAAGGACTGAAAATAAGAAATGTTAGTGAGATTATGGAGAATTGGAGCCTTCAAATTTTAGAGATGGGAACGTAAAATGGTGCAACCACTTTGAAAAAAAACTGTCTGGCAGTTCCTCAAAATAAATGTAGAGTTACCATGTGACCTAGCAATTCTTTCTTGGATATGTTCCATACCCAAAGGAACTGAAAATATACAATATATTCACGAAAGAACTTGTACATAGATATTCATAGCAGTATTATTCATAAAAGTCGAAAAGGGGAAACAATATCAGCCAACTGACAAAACAGATAGATAAACAACATGTAGTCTATCTATATGTTGTTGAGTCACTAAGTCGTGTCCAACTCTTTGCAGCCTCATGAGCTGCAGCATGCCAGTCTTCCCTGTCCTTCACTATCTCCCTGAGTTTTCTCAAACTCATGTCTGGTGAGTCAGTGACGCCATCCAACCAGGGTTATTTTGTTGAGGTTTGAAAACAGATGATGAAAATGTTCTAAAATTAGACAATGATAATGGTTGTACACTTTTGTGAGTATACTGAGAACATTTCATTGAGTGAATTTCATGGTATAATGTGAATTCTATCTCAGCAAAGCTATTTAAAAAAAAAAACAACCTTAACAAGGAACCTAATAATGAGCCAGAAAAAGAAAATGCAATAATAAAAAATGCTGAGTGAGATGCACAGTTAAACTGCAAAATGTAGAACTGTAGATCAAAACATACTCTCCTCTTCTGATTACTCCCTCCATGAAATACTTGGTCACAAGTCTCATTAGGCTGAAAATGGGGGGTTGTTTTATGGAGATTAAATGGCCTCAGAGAAAAATAAACTCTTGGGAATGAGGATACATAATAACACCTCTTCATTCAATTGTAAAGTAAAAGCTCCCAGGGAACAAAGCCCATACATGTGTACATTGCTTCCAAAAACTGAGGGTCAAAAACATTTGAGGAACATTTCTAACATGAGAGTTAAAATGCCAAGATGAAGACAACAGATGAGAACAAAGCAATACAAAACAAAACTCTCTAATTTATAAAACAAGGGCAAAGCGCTGTTTTAAAAATGAACAAATAGGAGCTCTTAAAATAAAGAGAACATTGTAAAAAATTCAATAAAAGGATTTAAAAAATAAAATTGAGGAAATCACCCATAAATAAGAACAAAAAGAGCTTTGTTATAGGTCATCTTCTCAATGAGACAATAAACTGAAATTTGTGAGCAGATTGTGGACTAAGGAGAACTTTTAGGACAAACTCCTTTAAGGAGTGAAAGAAGCAGGACTAGGCAGAGAGAGGAGTTGTTAAAAATGGGTCCAGAATTGGGTAGCTTTCCTTAGATTTATTATTTACCCCTGTGTTTTCCCTTCTTCCCTGAGTGCATCAAATACCCCAAATGTGCATTGGTCTTTGATTTACCCTTTCTGTGTCACTCTACTGTAATTATAACTCTTTGGTCTAACATTGCATCTGCTATACACACACACACACACACACACACACACACACACACACAACTCCCCTGAAACATGGACTGACCCAACCAGAAGTCCAGTTAAGTCTAGGTTTCCATCAAGTCCTCATAAAATAAGTGCTAGAATTTGAGTACTTCTAACTTAATATTTAGGAGTAGTCCTCCGCGTTAAAAATATCCTCTCATTTTTTTTCAAATACACAGTGCAATTTTCATATTTAATATCTTTATTTGCTCAAATACAGGGTTGAAGGGAAAAGTAAGAGAGAGGGCATTTCCTGTCTGTCATCAGCTTTGGCTCATCCTACTTAATTAAGACTGTCTGAAAGTGAAAGTGTTTGTTGCTCAGTCATGTTCAACTCTTTGTGACTCCATGGACTATAGCTTACCAGGTTCCTCATCCATAGAATTTTCCAGGCAAGGGTGCTGGAGTTGGTTGCCATTTCCTCTCCAGGGGATCTTTCTGACCTAGGGGTCAAACCCGGGTCTCCCACACTGCAGGCAGACTTTACTGTCTGAGCCACTAAACTAGAGTGAGAAGAAATACGACAACTCAAGGATATTTGAAGAAATCTTATGCTGTTTAAAACTAAAAGAAAGGAAAAGAATAAGAAGAGAAAAAACTAACCTTGTTTGGTATTAGCTAACAGAAAGACAGACTGTGAAATGCTTTTGCTGCCACGATAAATCATTGCTGTTCAGCATATCAACTTGGATTTAGCTCAGAGACACTGTTGTAACAGTAAACATAGATGGAAACATACTAAGAACTCTTGGAGTCTGTCTAAAACACCTACATTAATCTTATATCATCTCCCCGGAGTTGCTGGAACCATCTGGGTAAAATCCATGGGGCATTTTTTTCATGAAAAAAATCTATGGCTCTATATTTACTTACCAGGGATGAAAGAATTGTCTTAGCAATTGAGAGATGTCTTTTGACTCATATACAGCTAAAGAATCCAGCTTCCTTGGGGTCTGAAAGCATTTCAAACATTTTATTTAAGCAATTTATATCCCATGCTCTTTCCACTTTCTGCTATGGTTGGCTCCAGTAGGTCTAAGTCTTCCCTCATAGCTAAGTCAGTAAAGAGTCTGCCTGCAGTGCAGCAGACCCAGGTTCAGGTCCTGGGTTGGGAAAATCCCCTGGAGAATGAAATGGCAATCCAGTCCAGGATTCTTGCCTGGAGAATCCCATGGACAGAGGAGCCTGGCAGGCTACAGTCTATGGGGTCACAAGAGTCAGACACAACAGAGTGACTAAGCGCACACACACACACAGGAGTAGGTCTGAAATGGGTAGGAAGCCATTTTTACAATGCCAAGATTAGAGAGAAAAATAGCTTCAAAATCTACAGGGAAAAAAAATCATCCTCATAAGATTTCCAGGCTGATGCATTTTACATAGACAGTAAGACTGTGGCTGTGCATACTAAATACTTTATTTACGCATACATACAGCAGCCAGAAATATAAAGCAAAGTTAACTTTTAGTAGCACTTGGCCAAAAGGATGAACAAAAAGATGTTGACATATTTGATGTAATGATTTACAGTAACAAAGCTAGTCATGATCAGAAATGTCTAGTTGGTCCTCCACACATGTTTTTGAACTCAGAATAACTGAGTTTTACATATCTGTGTCCTACATTCTTGTCTCATAAAGAAATGTTCAAACAAAGTGTTACAAAAAAACAAGAGCCAGCTTATGCAATCGGGGTTCAAATATACTTGCATCTAAGCCCAGGAGCTCAAACATTTTAGGATTTATGACTGAGGAGGCTTTATTAACTTAAAAGTAAAATTTAGAACTAGACAAGCTAAAGCAGTCAACTAAAGAGTTTTGCCATTTTGTCCTTAACACTGCTCTGTTCAGAAATTTATCAGAGTTATAAACCTTTAGGGGAGAAATCAGATATAACAGATGTAACACAGTCCACTTCTGTTCTTGTCTTTGATTATGCACCCATAAACTCATTAAATCAATTCCATCCTATACAAGTGGATAGAACATAGTGTCTGCTGCTGCTAATAAGCTCTGATATTAACCCAGTCTTAGACCATAGACAATTATTTTCTTTAACCAGAAACTACATTCTTCTATTATATTTACCTAGAAATAGTGTGGTAATTAATCTCATGGGCTTTGGAGTTATGTAGATCTTTTTAAAAAAACCTTAATTCTACCACCATTAACTATATCACCATAGGCAAGTTAGCTAATGTCTCAGAAGTTTGTTATGAAGAATAGATAATATAATATGCTGAAAGCATCTTATACAGTATCCAGCTAATAGTAGGTGCTTGATTAATTGTATTGATTATTACTACTGAAAGTGGAAAAGTATAGTGCGATTAAGGCGATTTGCTGCATATATAGTCATTTAAGATAACAAAGCATTTTGGAAGTTAGATCCTCCATGTGTGTCTTTTAAACGTGATATAGCTCTCATGTATATTTGGAATGCAAATTATTTTATTCCCTATATCTTCTTCAGGCCCCCTGATCATATTTAGCAAATGGACATACTGTTGTGGGAGATGGGAAAGGAGAGAACTAGAATATTTTTAGTCAAAAAGGCCATCGTTTACTACAGAGGAAAAATAAGAATACAAGTGTTGGGGTAAGAGAAACAAGGGAAGCCTGCATGGTATGAGGTGCGAGGCAGTTTTGACAAGGGAGTATGAATTTTGGGGCAGGAGAGTCTTAAAAGAAGCCCTGGAATGTAAGTGGGGAACAGCAAGATAAATAGGGGAGATAATTTCAAGAAAAATTAAGTCTTGAGAAGTTCCTCTTGAGAAAAATAGCTTCTTTAGTGTTATATCAGTGCCATGGACGGACTTCTTCAAGAGAAGTTAGTAAAGATGGGAACCACTTGTATCACTTTTAGTTGCAGGACTGTGTTTCTTCTGTGACACTGTGATGAATGTGGCCACATGGACCCTGGAATATATCTGGGTTACACACAAAGTCTTACATTTAAATATGCATTGAATGCATACTGGGTTCCACAAAGTTAAGACAGAAATGGAACTTCTGAGACCACTTGGGTGAGCTGATAGCACAGATATACAGTTCCTGGTTGAGCAAGAGTGCTCCTTTGTCTAAACTTCCCTTGTCATCTTTGCACTGCTGGTAGGTATCTGGTTTGTGATGCTGGAGGGATGGGGGTGGGAGTGGTACTGATGTGAATCTTGAAGTTGAGATCTGGGCATTTTTAGGAGAAAAAATCCTTAGGAAATATCACACTTTACATTTTTAATTATTTAAAATAAAGTAGCTAATAAACATAAGTGAAGTGAAAGTTGTTCAGTTGTCTGTGACTCTTTGTGACCCCATGGACTGGAGTCCATGGACTTCTCCAGGCCAGAATACTGGAGTGGGTAGCCTTTCCCTTCTTCAGGGGATCTTCCCCAACCCAGGGATCAACACAGGTCTCCTGCATTGCAGGCAGATTCTTTACTGGCTGAGCTATCAGAGAAACCCTAATAAGCATAAAAAGAAAACTAAATAATTCCAGTAATAACTAATGACACATTCCAGATACTAGGAATAATAATTGCATATTAATTGTATGTTAATTATGATAACAGCACTGTTTCAATAAATAGTACTCAGTAGCAACTTAATAAATAAAAATGCTTTGAGGGGATATATAACTTATCCAATGTCACAAAGCTAATACATCGCAAACCTAGTTTTAAAACTCAGTCAGGCTTTGTTCCTAAAGTACTTATCACCATGCTATGTTATGAAAAAATAATAGTAATAATAATGATGAATTTTCTCTAAATTGTGTTTATAGTGCGTCTTTAATAGAAAGAAACTGTAAAGTAAAAAAATACAAAGAGAAAAATAAAAAATCATTTGTCCTCCTACTCCCAGACATAGCTACTGATAGTATTTTGAAGTATTTTCCTTCAGTCCTATTTCTTTTCTTCTTTGTATCTTAACTTAATTTTAATTATTCTGTTTTGGTTCTCTCTAAGTTTATTTTCAATCAAATAGAACAAGTCCCAGTATTTAAAAACCAAGAGACACTACCTTGTTATTTTTCCAAATTACAGAGCCTTCATTCTTTGTTCTGCCTTTTCTCTAAATCAGCCTGTCTCTTCTCTGACCTCCCTGAAATCACAAACCTCTGAATTATTCTCACCTTCTCTGTGCCTGAGCTGCCTGCTACAATAACTAGAGGCTCTTCCTTTGGATACAACTAATGATTCAACAGCCTGACTTTTTAATAAAGCTAGATTGATAGACCCCACATTCAAACATGACAAACCACAAAACAATAGTTACAAGTTAATCTGAATGAACTTATTTACAATTACAATAAACCACAAATCCAAATTGGTAGCATAGATAATGAACATGAGCTTTCAGGTAATGGTTTAAGAATTAGGTGGATTTGAACCTTGATCCTATCCTTACTGCCTTCTACCTGTGAAATTTACTTCTCTAAGCCTTACATTTCATCATTGGGAGAATGAGAGTAACCAGAAAATAGAGATAAATGTTCAGGTCTGCTTTGGGATTAAATTAAACAGTGTATGTAAAATACTTAGAAAAATCCAGGTTTAACAGACATTAGTTCACTCACCTGTTAAAGAATTATATTGTTAATTAAATATATCACACATTTTTTAAGAAATTAATATGATTTAATGATACAGAGAATAAATATATGTATGTCAGGATACACTGAAGTATTATGAAGAATAATAATGTATTACTACATTTTTAAAATAACTTTAATTTTTCTTAGTAAAAGCAATTAAGCATATGTAAAACTATAGAATGAACTTGGCACTTTCCAGATTCATGGGAGTTGAATATCATTAATGACTAATTTAATATTTCATGCTTTACTTACAAAACAATTTTCATAAGGGCAAAAAACACGTACTGTCAAATATAACTTTGAACCACATAATCTCAGTTAATCACAGTGAATTTGTCCTAACTCTTCCCATAATGATGTGCCTCTAGCTATATATCAGCTCTTTTCCCAATTATAGTAAAAAAAAAAAAAAAGAAAGAAAGAAAGAAAGTGAAGTGACAGGTTCATAAAATTCTACCCAGTAAGACAAAATAAGATGCAAGACCTGCAGCCATGGAAGGTAAGAATTAAGTAGTAAGTAAATACAAACAGCCAGGTTATTTTTTAAAAAGAGAGGTTTGGGAAGATTTTTCAAAAAGTGACACATTCTTCTTGTTATGCACAATGACCAAAGATTGGAAATCTGTAAAAAAAACGAAGTGTCATAGTGGTTGCAGGAGCTGCAGGGGTGGAGAGAAATGAATAGGCAGAACACAAAGATTTTTAGGACTGTGAAAATACTGTACGGTATACAATGGTGAATATGTATCATTATATATTCATCCAAGCCCATGGAACGTGCAATGCCAAAAGTGCTCGTTGAGTCAATCAGTTGTGTCCAACACTTTTGTGACCCAATGGACTTTCCATGGGATTTCCCAGGCAAGAATACTTGAGTAGGTTGCTATTTCCTTCTCCAGAGGACCTTCCCAACCCAGGGATCAACCTACATTTACTGTATTTCATGACTCCTGTGTACCAAACAAATTCTTTACCACTGAGCCACCTGGGATTATGTCAATGTAAGTCATCAACTATAATGAAAGTACCTCTCTAGTGGAAGATGATGATAAAGGGAGAGGCTATGCATGCATGGGAGGCTAGACAAAAATGTTGTCTGAAGAGGCCTTACAAATAGCTGAGAAAAGAAGAGAAGTGAAAAGCAAAGGAGAAAAGGAAAGATATATCCATCTGAATGCAGAGTTCCAAAGAATAACAAGGAGAGATAAGAAAGCCTTCCTAAGTGAACCATGCAAAGAAATAGAAACAATAGACTGGGAAAAATTAAAGATCTCTTCTAGAGATACCAAGGGAAAAGTTTCTGCAAAGGTGAACAAAATTAACGACAGAAATGGTATGGACCTAACAGAAGCAGAAGATATTAAGAAAAGTTGGCAAGAATGCACAGAAGAACCATACAAAAAAAGTTATTTATGACCCAGGTAACCATGATGGTGTGCTCATTCACCTAGAGCCAGACATCCTGGAGTGTGAAGTCAAGTGGGCATTAGGAAGTGTCACTATGAACAAAGTTAGGGGAGGTGATGAAATTCCAGCTGAGCTAATTCAAAAGCTAAAAGATGATGCTGTCAAGGTGCTGTACACAATATGCCACCATATTTGGCAAACCTAGCAGTGGCCACACGACTGGAAAAGGTCAGTTTTCCTTCCAATCCCAAAGAAAGGCAATGCCAAAGAATGTTCAAATTACTGAACTCATCTCACATGCTAGCAAAGTAATGTTAAAAATTCTCCAAGATAAGGCTTCAACAGTATGTGAACCAAGAACTTCCAGATGTTCAAGCTGGATTTAGAAAAGGCAGAGAAACCAGAGATCAAATTGCCAACATCCATTCGATCATAGATAAAGCAAGAGAATTCCAGAAAAAAACGTACTTTTGCTTCATTAACTATGGTACAGCCTTGACTCTGTGGATCATAACAAACTGTGGGAATTCTTATGGAGATGGAAATACCAGACCACCTTACCTGCCTCTTGAGAAATCTGTATGCAGGTCAAGAGGCAACAGTTAGAACTGGACATGGAACAACAGACTGGTTTCAAATTGGGAAAGGAGTACATCAAAGCTGTAAATTGTCACCCTGCTTAGTTAGCTTATATGCATAATCAGTTCAGTTCAGTTCAGTCACTCAGTCGTGTTTGACTCTTTGCGACCCCATGAATCCCAGCATGCCAGGCCTCCCTGTCAATCACCAACTCCCGGAGTTTACTCAAACTCATGTCCATCGAGTCAGTGATGCCATCCAGCCATCTCATCCTCTGCTGTCCCCTTCTCCTCCTGCCCCCAATCCCTCCCAGCATCAGAGTCTCTTCCTTTTTTTTTTTTTTTTTTTTTGGCCTCTTTGTTTTCTTTATTTTTAATATAAATTTATTTATTTTAATTGGAGGCTAATTACTTTACAATATTGTATTGGTGTTGCCATACATCAGCATGAATCTGCCATGGGTGTACATGTGTTCCCCATCCTGAACCCCCCTCCCAACTCCCTTCCCATACCATCCCTCTGGGTCATCCCAGTGCACCAGCCCTGAGCATCCTGTATCATGCATCAAACCCCGACTGGTGATTCGTTCCACATATGATATTATACATGTTTCAATGCCATTCTCCCAAATCATCCCACCCTTGCCCTCTCCCACAGAGTCCAAAAGACTGTTCTATATATCTGTGTCTCTTTTGCTGTCTCACATACCGGGTTATTGTTACCATCTTTCTAAATTCCATAAATATGCATTAGTATACTGTATTGGTGTTTTTCTTTCTGGCTTACTTCATTTGTACAATAGGCTCCAGTTGCATCCACCTCATTAGAACTGATTCAGATGTATGGGTCATATGGCAGTTCTATTTCCAGTTTTTTAAGGAATCTCCACACTGTTCTTCATAGTGGCTGTACTAGTTTGCATTCCCACCAACAGTGTAAAAGGGATCCCTTTCCTCTGCACCCTCTCCAGGATTTATTGCTTGTAGACTTTTGGATTGCAGCCATTCTGACTGGCATGAAATGGTACCTGATTGTGGTTTTGATTTGCATTACTCTGATAATGAGTGATGTTGAGCATCTTTTCATCTGTTTGTTAGCCATCTGTATGTCTTCTTTGGAGAAATGTCCGTTTAGTTCTTTGGCCCATTTTTTGATTGGGTTATTTATTTTTCTGAAATTGAGCTCCAGGAGTTGCTTGTATATTGATATAAAATCAACACACAGAAATCCCTTACACTCCTATACACTAATAATGAGAAAATAGAGAAATTAAGGAAACAATTCCATTCACCATTGCAATGAAAAGAATTAAATACTTAAAAATATATCTACCTAAAGAATCAAAAGGCCTATATATAGAAAACTATAAAACACTGGTGAAAGAAATCAGCTTTACTGCTAAGTCACTTCAGTCTTGTCCAACTTTGTGCGACTCCATAGACAGCAGCCCACCAGGCTCCCCCGTCCCTGGGATTCTCCAGGCAAGAACACTGAAGTGGGTTGCCATTTCCTTCTCTAATTCATGAGAGTGAAAAGGGAAAGTGAGGTCTCTCAGTCGTGTCCGAGCCTCAGTGAACCCATGGACTGCAGCCTACCAGGCTCCTCCATCCATAGGGTTTTCCAGGCAAGAGTACTGGAGTGGGATGCCGTTGCCTTCTCTAAAAGCAAAAAGGATATTAATGGATGGAGAAATATACCGTGTTCATGGATCAGAAGAATCAATATAATGAAAATGAGTATACTACCCAAAGCAATCTATAGATTCAATGCAATTCCTGTCAACCTACCAATGGTATTTTTCACAGAGCTAGAACAAATAATTTCACAATTGTATGGAAATACAAAAAACCTCGAATAGCCAAAGCAATCTTGAGAAAGAAGAGTGGAACTGGAGGAATCAACCCACTTGACTTCAACCTCTACTACAAAGCCACAGTCATCAAGACAGTATGGTACTGGCACAAAGACAGAAATATAGATCAATGGAACAAATAGAAAGCCCAGAGATAAATCCACACACCCATGGACACCTTTTCTTAGACAAAGGAGGCAAGAATATACAATGGAGAAAAGACAATCTCTTTAACAAGTGGTGCTGGGAAAACTGGTCAACCACATGTAAAAGGATGAAACTAGAACACTTTCTAATACCATACACAAAAATAAACTCAAAATGGGTGAAAGATCTAAATGTGAGACCAGAAACTATAAAACTCCTAGAGGAGAACATAGGCAAACCACTCTCCGACATACATCACAGCAGGATCCTCTATGACTCACCTCCCAGAATATTGGAAATAAAAGCAAAAATAAACAAATGAGACCTAATTAAAATTAAAGGCTTCTTCACAACAAAGTAAACTATAAACAAGTTGAAAAGACAGCCTTGAGAGGTGAGACAATAATAGCAAATGAAGCAACTGACAAAGAATTCATCTCAAAAATATACAAGCAACTCCTGCAGCTCAATTCCAGAGTCTATTACAATCAGTCAACTCTTCGCATGAGGTGGGCAAAGTTTTGGAGTTTCAGCTTCAGCATCAGTCCTTCCAATGAACACCCAGGACAAATCTCCTTATGATGGACTGGTTGGATCTCCTTGCAGTCCAAGGAACTCTCAAGGGTCTTCTCCAAACACCACAGTTCAAAAGCATCAATTATTTGGTGCTCAGCATTTTTCAAAGTCCAACTCTCATATCCATATATGATCACTGGAAAAACAATAGGCTTGACTAGAACCCCATGAACAGTATGAAAAGGCAAAATGATAGGATGCTGAAAGAGGAACTCCCCAGGTCAGTAGGTGCCCAATATGCTACTGGAGATCAGCGGAGAAATAACTCCAGAAAGAATGAAGGGATGGAGCCAAAGCAAAAACAATACCCAGTTGTGGATGTGACTAGTGATAGAATCAAGATCTGATGCTATAAAGAGCAATATTGCATAGGAACCTGGAATGTCAGGTCCATGAATCAAGGCAAATTGGAAGTAATCAAACAGGAGATGGCAAGAGTGAAAGTTGACATTCTAGGAATCAGCAAACTAAAATGGACTGGAATGGGTGAATTTAACTCAGATGACCATTATATCTACTACTGAGGGCAGGAATCCCTCAGAAGAAATGGAGTAGCCATCATGGTCAACAAAAAAGTCTGAAATGCAGTACTTGGATGCAATCTCAACAACGACAGAATGATCTCTGTTCATCTCCAAGGTAAACCATTCAATATCACAGTTATCCAAGTCTATGCCCCAACCAGTAATGCTGAAGAAACTGAAGTTGAACGGTTTTATGAAGACCTACAAGACCTTTTAGAACTAACACCCAAAAAAGATGTCCTTTTCATTCTAGGGGACTGGAATGCAAGAGTAGGAAGTCAAGAAACACCTGGAGTAACAGGCAAATTTGGGCTTGGAATGTGGAATGAAGCAGGGCAAAGACTAACAGAGTTTTGCCAAGAAAATGCACTGGTCATAGCAAACACCCTCTTTCAACAACACAAGAGAAGACTCTACACATGGACATCACCAGATGGTCAACACTGTATTCAGATTGATTTTAGTCTTTGCAGCCAAAGATGGAGAAGTTCTATACAGTCAACAAAAACAAAAGCAGGAGCAGACTGTGGTTCAACCATTAACTCCTTATTGCCAAATTCAGACTGAAATTGAAGAAAGTAGGGGAAACCGCTAGACCACTCAGGTATGACCTAAATCAAATCCCTTATAATTATATAGTGGAAGTGAGAAATAGATTTAAGGGCCTAGATCTGATAGATAGAGTGCCTGATGAACTATGGAATGAGGTTCAGGATATTGTACAGGAGACAGGGATCAAGATCATCCCCATGGAAAAGAAATGCGAAAAAGCAAAATGTCTGTCTGGGGAGGCCTTACAAAAAGCTGTGAAAAGAAGAGAGGCAAAAAGCAAAGGAGAAAAGGAAAGATATAAGCATCTGAATGCAGAGTTCCAAAGAATAGCAAGAAGAGATAAGAAAGCCTTCCTCAGCGATCAATACAAAGAAATAGAGGAAAACAACAGAATGGGAAAGACTAGAGATCTCTTCAAGGAAATTAGAGATACCAAGGGAACATTTCATGCAAAGAAGGGCTCGATAAAGGACAGAAATGGTATGGACCTAACAGAAGCAGAAGATATTAAGAAGAGGTGGCAAGAATACATGGGAGAACTGTACAAAAAAGATCTTCACAAACCAAGATAATCATGATGATGAGATCACTAATCTAGAGCCAGACATCCTGGAATGTGAAGTCAAGTGGGCCTTAGAAAGCATCACTATGAACAAAGCTAATGGAAGTGATGAATTTCCAGTTGAGCTGTTTCAAATCCTGAAAGATGATGCTGTGAAAGTGCTGCACTCAATATGCCAGCAAATTTGGAAAACTCAGCAGTGGCCACAGGACTGGAAATGGTCAGTTTTCATTCCAATTCCAAAGAAAGGCAATGCAAAAGAATGCTCAAACTACCACACAATTGCACACATCTCACCTGCTAGTAAAGTAGTGCTCAAAATTCTCCAAGCCAGGCTTCAGCAATACGTGAACCGTGAACTCCCTGATGTTCAAGCTGGTTTTAGAAAAGGCAGAGGAACCAGAGATCAAATTGCCAACATCCACTGGATCATGGAAAAAGTAAGAGTTCCAGAAAAATATCTATTTCTGTTTTATTGACTCTGCGAAAGCCTTTGACTGTGTGGATCACAATAAACTGTGGAAAATTCTTCAAGAGATGGGAATACAGACCACCTAACCTGCCTCCTGAGAAATCTGTATGAAGGTCAGGAAGCAACAGTTAGAACTGGACATGTAACAGCAGACTGGTTCCAAATAGGAAAAGGAGTATGTCAAGGCTGTATATTGTCACTCTGCTTATTTAACTTATATGCAGAGTAAATCATGAGAAATGCTGGACTGGAAGAAACACAAGCTAGAGTCAAGATTGCTGGAAGAAATATCAGTAACCTCAGATATGCAGATGGCACCACCCTTATGGCAGAAAGTGAAGAGGAGCTAAAGAGACTCTTGATGAAAGTGAAAGAGGAGAGCGAAAAAGTTGGCTTAAAACTCAACATTCAGAAAACGAAGATCATGGCATCCGGTCCCATCACTTCATGGGAAATAGATGTGGAAACAGTGTCAGACTTTATTTTGGGGGTTCCAAAATCACTGCAGATGGTGACTGCAGCCATGAAATTAAAAGATGCTTACTCCTTGGAAGAAAAGTTATGACCAACCTAGATAGTATATTCAAAAGCAGAGACATTACTTTGCCGACTAAGGTCCATCTAGTCAAGGCTATGGTTTTTCCTGTGGTCATGTATGGATGTGAGAGTTGGACTGTGAAGAAGGCTGAGCGCTGAAGAATTGATGCTTTTGAACTGTGGTGTTGGAGAAGACTCTTGAGAGCCCCTTGGACTGTAAGGAGATCCAAAAGTCCATTCTGAAGATCAACCCTGGGATTTCTTTGGGAGGAATGATGCTGATGCTGAAGCTCCAGTACTTTGGCCACCCCATGCGAAGAGTTGACTCATTGGAAAAGATTCTGATATGTGAGGGTTTGGGGGCAGGAGGAGAAGGGGATAACCAAGGATGAGGTGGCTGGATGGCATCATGGACTCGATGGATGTGAGTCTGAGTGAACTCCGGGAGTTGGTGATGGACAGGGAGGCCTGGCGTGCTGTGATTCATGGGGTCACAAAGAGTCAGACATGACTGGGCGAATGAACTGAACTGCACTGACTAGACGGACCTTTGCTGACAAAGTAATGTCTCTGCTTTTCAATATGTTATCTAGATTGGTCATAACTTTCCTTCCAAGGAGTAAGCGTCTTTTAATTTCATGGCTGCAGTCACCATCTGCCGTGATTTTGGAGCCCCCAAAAATAAAGTCTGACACTGTTTCCACTGTTTCCCCATCTATTTCCCATGAAGTGATGGGACCGGATGCCATGATCTTAGTTTTCTGAATGTTGAGTTTTAAGCCAACTTTTTCACTCTCCTCTTTCACTCTCATCAAGAGGCATTTTAGTTCCTCTTCACTTTCTGCCATAAGGGTGGTGTCATCTGCATATCTGAGGCTATTGATTTTTCTCCCAGCAATCTTGATTCCAGCTTGTGCTTCTTCCAGCCGAGTGTTTCTCATGAAGTACTCTGAATATAAGTTAAAAAGCAGGGTGACAATATACAGCCTTGGTGTACTCCTTTTCCTATTTGGAACCAGTCTGTTGTTCCATGTCCAGTTATAACTGTTGCTTCCTGACCTGAATATAGGTTTCTCAAGAGGAGCACATCAGGTGGTCTGGTATTCCCATATCTTGAAGAATTTCCACAGTTAATTGTGATCCACACAGTCAAAGGCTTTGGCATAGTCAATAAAACAGAAATAGATATTTTTCTGGAACTCTCTTGCTTTTTCCATGATCCAGTGGATGTTGGCAATTTGATCTCTGGTTCCTCTGCCTTTTCTCAAACCAGTTGAACATCTGGAAGTTCACGGTTCACATATTGCTGAAGCCTGGCTTGCAGAATTTGAGCATTATTTTACTAGCATGTGAGATGAGTGCAATTGTGTGGAACTTTGAGCATTCTTTGGCATTACTTTTCTTTGGGGTTAGAATGAAAACTGACCTTTTCCAGTCCTGTGGCCACTGCTGAGTTTTCCAAATTTGCTGGCATATTGGGTGCAGCATTTTCCCAGCATCATCTTTCAAGACTTGAAATAGCTCAACGGAAATCCATCACCTCCACTAGCTTTGTTCGTAGTGATGCTTTCTAAGGCCCATTTGACTTCACATTCCAGGATGTCTGGCTCTAGATGAGTGATCACACCATCATGATTTCTGGGTCATGAAGATCTTTTTTGTACAGTTCTTCCGTGTATTCTTGTCAACTCTTCTTAATATGTTCTACTTCTGTTAGGTCCATACCATTTCTGTCCTTTATCAAGCCCTTCTTTGCATGAAATGTTCCCTTGGTATCTCCAATTTCCTTGAAGAGATCTCTCGTCTTTCCCATTCTGTTGTTTTCCTCTATTTCTTTGCATTGATCGCTGAAGAAGGCTTTCTTATCTCTCCTTGCTATTCTTTGAAATTCAGCATTCAGATGCTTATATCTTTCTTTTACTCCTTTGCTTTTCACTTCTCTTCTTTTCACAGCTATTTATAAGGTCTCTTCAGACAGCCATTTTACGTTTTTGCATTTCTTTTCCATGAGGATGGTCTTGATCCCTGTCTCCTGTACAATGTCACGAACCTCCGTCCACAGTTCATCAGGCACTCTATCTATCATATCTAGTCCCTTAAATCTATTTCTCACTTCTACTGTATAGTCAGAAGGGATTTGATTTAGGTCATACCTGAATGGTCTAGTGGTTTTTCCTACTTTCTTCAATTTAAGTCTGAATTTGGCAATAAGGAGGTCATGGTCTGAGCCACAGTCAGCTCCCAGTCTTGCTTTTGCTGACTGTATAGAACTTCTCCATCTTTGGCTGCAAAGACTAGAATCAATCTGATTACAGTGTTGACCATCTGGTGATGTCCATGTGTAGAGTGTTCTCTTATGTTGTTGGAAGAGCGTGTTTGCTATGACCAGTGCGTTCTCTTGGCAAAACTCCATTAGTCTTCGCCCTGCTTCATTCCACATTCCAAGGCCAAATTTGCCTTTTACTCCAGGTGTTTCTTGACTTCCTACTCTTGCATTCCAGTCTCCTATAATGAAAAGGACATCTTTTTTGGGTGTTAGTTCTAAAAGGTCTTGTAGGTCTTCTTAGAACCATTCAACTTCAGCTTGTTCAGCATTACTGGTTGGAGCATAGACTTGGGTTACTGTGATATTGAACGGTTTGCCTTGGAAATGAACAGAGGTCATTCTGTCGTTTTTGAGATTGCATCCAAGTACTGCGTTTCAGACTCTTCTGTTGACCATGATGGCTACTCCATTTCTTCTAAGGGATTCCTGCCCAGAGTAGTAGATATAATGGTCATCTGAGTTAAATTCACCCATTCCAGTCCATTTTAGTTCGCTGATTCCTAGAACATCGACATTCACTCTTGCTATCTCCTGTTTGACCACTTCCAATTTGCCTTGATTCACAGACCTAACATTCCAGGTTCCTATGCAATATTGCTCTTTATAGCATCGGACCTTGCTTCTATCACCAGTCACATCCACAACTGAGTATTGTTTTTGCTTTGGCTCCATCCCTTCATTCTTTCTGGAGTTATTTCTCTACTGATCTCCAGTAGCATATTGGGCACCTACTGACCTGGGGAGTTCCTCTTTCAGTATCCTATCATTTTGCCTTTTCATACTATTCATGGGGTTCTCAAGGCAAGAATACTGAAGTGGCTTGCTATTCCCTTCTCCTATGGACCACATTCTGTCATACCTCTGCACCATTACCCACCTGTCTTGGGTGGCCCCAAACGGCATGGCTTAGTTTCATTGAGTTAGACAAGGCTGTGGTCTGTTGATCAGATTGACTAGTTTTCTGTGATTATAGTTTCAGTGTGTCTGCCCTCTGATGCCCTCTTGCAACGCCTACCATCTTACTTGGGTTTCTCTTACCTTGGGTGTGGGGTATCTCTTCATGGCTGCTCCAGCAAGGCACAACCACTGTTCCTTTCCTTGAACGAGGAGTATCTCCTCACGGCTGCCCCTCCTGACCTTGAATGTGGAGGAGTAGCTCCTCTCGGCCCTCCTGTGCCTGTGCAGCCATCAATCCTTGAACATTGGGTTGCTACTCATGCAAAATGCCTGGCTGGATGAAGCACAAGCTGGAATCAAGATAGCCAGGAGAAATATCAATAACCTCGGATACACAGATGACACTACCCTTATTGTAGAAATAAAGAGGAACTAAAGAACCTCTTAATGAAAGTGAGAGGAGAGTGAGGAAAAAGGTGGCTTAAAACTCAACATTCAAAAAATGAAGATTATGGCATCAGCTCCCATAACTTCATGAAAAGTAGATGGGGAAACAATGGAAACAGTGACAGACTTTATTTTCTTGAGCTCCAAAATCACTGCTGATAGTGACTGTCATCATGAAATTAAAAGATGCTTGTTCCTTGGAAGGAAGGCTATTACAAACCTTGACAGTGAATTAAAAAGAAGAGACATTACTTTGCCAACAAAGATCCATATAGTCAAAGCTATGATTTTTTCCCAGTAATTATCTATGGATGTGAGAGTTGGACAGTAAAGAAAGCTGAGCATCAAAAAACTGATGCTTCTGAACTATGGTGTTGGAGAAGACTCTTGAGAGTCCCTCGGAGACTGCAAGGAGATCAGACAGGTCTATCCCAAAGTAAATCAGTCCTGATTATTCACTGGAAGGACTGATGCTGAAATTGAAGCGCCAATACTTTGGCCACCTGATGTGAAAAACTAACTCATTAGAAAAGACAGTGGTGCTGGGAAAGACTGAAGGCAGGAGGAGAAGGGGACGACAGAGGATGAGATGGTTGGATGGCATTACAGACTCAATGCACATGAGTTTGAGCAATCTCCGGGACTTGGTGTGGACAGGGAGGCCTGGTGTGCTGCAGTCCATGGAGTCGGACAAGACTGAGCTACTGAACTGATTGTGTTATTAAGTAAATCCTTGTTGCTTATCTATATTATGTACAGTCATGAGCATCTGTTAATCCCATACTCCTAATCTATTCCTCATTCACTCCTTACCATTTAGGTAGCCATAAGTCTGTGAACCTGTTTCTGTTTTGTAGATAAATTCATTTGTATTATTTTTTAGATTCCACATATAAGTGATATCATATAATATTTCTTACTCTGACTTATTTAACTTAGTATTACAATCTGTAGGTCTATATATGTTGCTGCAAATGGCATTATTTTATTTTTTTAGCTTAGTAATATTTCATTGTATGTGTATATATATATATATATTATATATATATATACACACACACATCTTTAAAAGTGTTGAGTGACACTTATGTTGCTTCCATGTCTTGGCTATTATAAATATTATTTTATATTTTTATTTTTGCTGAGCTTTGTTTTCCTTTTATCTATTCAGATTCCATCATTCATGTGAGGTAACCGTTACAAATTCCTAAATACACATAGCAGCAGAATGCCCAGGTTCACCTATCTGAGATCTCTGATTTGAAGAAGACTATTTTTTTTAGAGCAGTTTTAGGTTCATATCAAAATTAATAGGAAGATGCAGAGATTTCCCATTTGCGTCCTGCCCCCATACATGCATTGTTGCTGTTGTTTAGTCACTCAGTTATGTCTGACTCTTTGCAATCCCATACAGCATGTCAGGATTCCATGTCCTTCACCATCTCCTGGAGCTTGCTCAAACACATGTGCATCATCAGTGATGCCGTCCAACCATCTCGTCCTCTGTCATCCCTTTTCCTCCTGCCTTCAGTCTTTCCCAGTACCACAGTCTTTTCTAATGGGTCAGTTCTTTGCATCAGGTGGCCAAAGTATTGGCACTTCAATTTCAGCATCAGTCCTTCCAGTGAATAATCAGGACTGATTTACTTTGGCATAGACCTGTCTGATCTCCTTACAGTCTCCAAGGGACACTCAAGAGTCTTCTCCAACACCATAGTTCAGAAGCATCAGCTTTTTGGTGCTCAGCTTTCTTTACGGTCCAACTCTCACATCCATACATAAAGTGAAGTCACTCAGTCATGTCTGACTCTTTGTGACCCCATGGACTGTAGCCTACCAGGCTCCTCCCTCCATGGGATTTTCCAGGCAAGAGTACTGGAGTAGATTGTCATTTCCTTCATCAGGGGATCTTCCCGACCCAGGGATCAAACCTGGGTCTCCTGCATTCCAGGCAGACGCTTTAACACCTGAGCCACCAGGGAAGCCCATAAATAAGTACATACATAAGTATTGGGGAAAAAATCATAGCTTTGACTATATGGATCTTTGTTGGCAAAGTAATGTCTCTTCTTTTTAATTCACTGTCAAAGTTAGTCATAGCTTTCCTTCCAAGGAGCAAGCATCTTTTAATTTCATGATGACAGTCACTATCAGCAGTGATTTTGGAGCCCAAGAAAATAAAGTCTGTCACTGTTTCCATTGTTTCCCCATCTATTTTCCATGAAGTTATGGGAGCTGATGCCATAATCTTCGTTTTTTGAGTGTTGAGTTTTAAGCCACCTTTTTCCTCACTCTCCTCTCACATTCATCAAGAGGCTCTTTAGTTCCTCTTCATTTTCTACCACAAGGGTAATGTCATCTGTGTATCTGAAGTTATTAATATTTCTCCTGGCTATCTTGATTCCAGCTTGTACTTCATCCAGCCTGGCATTTTGCATGATGTATTCTACATATAAGCTAACTAAGCAGGGTGACAATATACAGCCTTGACGTACTCTTTTCCCAATTTGGAACCAGTCTGTTGTTCCATGTCCAGTTCTAACTGTTGCCTCTTGACCTGCATACAGATTTCTCAGAAGGCAGGTAAGGTGGTCTGGTATTTCCATCTCCATAAGAATTTCCCACAGTTTGTTATGATCCACAGAGTCAAAGGCTGTACCATAGTTAATGAAGCAAAATTACATGTTTTTTCTGGAATTCCCTTGCTTTTTCTATAATCAAATGGATGTTGGCAATTTGATCTCTGGTTTCTCTGCCTTTTCTAAATCCAGCTGAACATCTGGAAGTTCTCGGTCCACACACTATTGAAGCCTTTTCTTGGTCAATTTTGAACATTACTTTGCTAACATGTGAGATGAGTTCAGCAGTTTGACCATTCTTTGGCATTGCCTTTCTTTGTGATTGGAAAGAAAACTGACCTTTTCCAGTCCTGTGGCCACTACTAGGTTTGCCAAATGTGCTGGCATATTGCGTAGAGCACTTTGACAGCATCATCTTTTATGATTCAAAACAGCTCAGCTGTAATTTCATCACCTCCCCTAACTTTGTTCATAGTGATGCTTCCTCAGGCCCACTTGACTTGGTATTGCAGGATGTTTGGCTCTAGGTGAGTGATTACACTCTCAAGGTTACCTGGGTCATTAATATCTTTCTTTGTATGTTTCTTCTGTGTATTCTTGCCAACTCCTCTTAATATCTTCTGCTCCTGTTAGGTCCATACCATTTCTGTTCTTTGGTTCCCATCTTTGCATGAAATATTCCCTTAGTATCTCTGATTTTTTTGAAGAGATCTCTAGTCTTTCCCATTCTATTGTTGTCCTCTATTTCTTTACACTGATTCACTTAAGAAGCTTTCTTAATCTCTCCTTGTTATTTTTTCAAACTCTGCATTCAGATGGATATATCTTTCCTTTTCTCCTTTGCCTTTCACTTCTCTTCCTATCTCAGCTTTTTGTATGGCCTCCTCAGACAATGATTTCCATTTTGCCTTTTTGCATTTCTTTTTCTGGGGATGATTTTGATCTCTGCATCCTGTATAATGTTACGAATCTCCATTCAAATATTAAGGCCTCCTGTATACTGTTATGAATAACACAGTGACTATATTAGATATCGTGCAAATAACTGACTTACTTTGCTGTACACCTGAAACTAACACAATATTGTAAATCTATACTTTAATAAAATATAAATGTATATAAAATAACAAATAGAGATAAGTAGCTTGTGGACAACTATGACTCTGATGTTTTTCTTTCACCAACTTTGGCTGTCATGCCATTTTGAGCCACTTAAACAACTTTCAGAGCAGATCATTACAAGACTAGACTACAATTCCCAAGTGAGTTAAATGGGACCCCTTCCTGCCAACACTGCAGCTTTCAGAGTAAATTTAAGGGCTCATGGATCTAAGTTCCCCAGGAAGAGTCAATGAACCAAGGAAAGAGCTAGCAGGGCTTACCTCACTCATCTCAAGATGCTCTTTCCCTGGCCTAACCTTAGCTGACATTTCCCCCTTTTTGTTCTTTGTATTTCTATATCTGTAGAGAGTATTTGCTGAGAAAATGATTCTGCAGCATAATGTGGGCTATGCCATTTATCCTACCAAGGTCTAAGTGACAAGTGTGATAATTAAGAATAGAAGAAATGCCAACAGCAAGAACAGATTGGAATAAAAGACTGATTACTGAGCTAAGCAGGTGGTTCGCCTTTCCAGTGAGTGCCTCCACAGTGTTGGGAGCTTGGTTTGTAATCGAGTGTTGGCAGGAGAAACCTAAGACAAATAAATGTCTCCTTCAGGGCAGATATACAATCCACATTGCTTATCGTGAAGCACTGTCCAGCTGTGCCTGGCATCTATGTGAATGGATGGCTTATGATAGAAGTTTAGCATTTGAGTTAACAGTTTGATGGCTAGAGAAAGCAACATTTACTATGTGACGAGAACCTGCAATAAACCTTAAGGTGCTTTTCTTCAAAGATACTGTAGTTTGGCACCTATGTCAAAGTACAAACCAAACAGAAAAATTAGGAAATAGAAATCCAAAGAAAATGACCTCACAATGTTCCTGAAAGCATTCAAAGAAAAACAAAATGCTTGAAAGGATTTGGAAGCTGGCTTTTCACCTGGGAAGAAAGAAGCATACACTCAACCTGAATATTGAAGTTCCAGGGAAGAAAGGACAAAATTTTAATTTGTTTTCTTCCGATTTTCATCCTCTCTGAGCCTTAGTCTAAATTTAGTGGACGAAAAATTTGCTATCTTTTAAACAGAATATCCTTCTTCTGTCAAGTTGTAAATTGCTTTGAATAGCTTTTCATGGTTTTAATTTCACTAACATGAATTTGGCTGTTAGTTATAAAGGTCTTGTAGGTCTTCATAGAACCATTCAACTTCAGCTTGTTCAGCATTACTGGTTGGAGCATAGACTTGGGTTACTGTGATATTGAACGGTTTGCCTTGGAAATGAACAGAGGTCATTCTGTCGTTTTTGAGATTGCATCCAAGTACTGCATTTCAGACTCTTCTGTTGACCATGATGGCTACTCCATTTCTTCTAAGGGATTCCTGCCCAGAGTAGTAGATATAATGGTCATCTGTGTTAAATTCACCCATTCCAGTCCATTTTAGTTCGCTGATTCCTAGAATGCCAATGTTCACTCTTGCCATCTCCTATTGACCACTTCCAGTTTGCTTTGATTCACGGACCTAATATTCCAGGTTCCTATGCAAGATTGTTCTTTACAGCATTGGATCTTGCTTCTATCACCAGTCACATCCACAGTTGAGTATTGTTTTTGCTTTGGCTCCATCCCTTCATTCTTTCTGGAGTTATTTCTCTACTGATCTCCAGTAGCATATTGGGCACCTACTGACCTGGGGAGTTCCTCTTTCAGTATCCTATCATTTTGCCTTTTCATACTATTCATGGGGTTCTCAAGGCAAAATACTGAAGTGGTTTGCCATTCCCTTCTCCAGTGGACCACATTCTGTTGGACCTCTGCACCGTGACCCGCCCGTCTTGGGTGGCCCCACACAGCATGCCTTAGTTTCATTGAGTTAGACAAGGCTGTGGTCCTAGAGTGATTAGATTGACTAGTTTTCTGTGGTTATGGTTCAGTGTGTCTGCCCTCTGATGCCCTCTTGCAACACCTATCGTCTTACTTGGGTTTCTCTTACCTTGGACGTGGGGTATCTCTTCACGGCTGCTCCAGCAAAGCGCAGCCGCTGCTCCTTACCTTGGAAGAGGGGTATTTGCTCACTGCTGCCCCTCCTGGCCTTGGATGTGGAGTAGCTCCTCTAGGTCCTCCTGTGCCCGCACAGCCACTGCTCCTTGGATGTGGGGTTGCTTCTCTCAGCTGCCGCTCCTGACCTGGGCATGGGGTAGCTCCTCCTGGCCGCCACCCGTTGGGCATGGGGTCCTCCCGGCTTCTGCCCCTGACCTCGGAGGTGGGGTAGCTCCACTCGGCCACACTTGTGCACCATCACAGCTGCCCGCGATGAAAACTGAGTTGGAAAACTCAGCAGTGGCCACAGGACTGGAAAAGGTCAGTTTTCATTCCAATCCCAAGGAAAGGCAATGCCAAAGAAAACTCAAACTACCACACAGTTGCACTCATCTTACACACTAGTAAAGTAATGCTCAAATTTCTCCAAGCCAGGCTTCAGCAATACATGAACCGTGAAATTCCAGATGTTCAAGCTGGTTATAGAAAACACAGAGGAACCAGAGATCAAATTGCCAACATCTGCTGGATCATGGAAAAAGCAAGAGGGTTCCAAAATAACATCTACTTCTGCTTTATTGACTATGCCAAAGCCTTTGACTGTTGGATCACAATAAACTGTGGAAAATTCTGAAAGAGATGGGAATACCAGACCACTGGACCTGCTTCTTGAGAAACCTGTATGCAGGTCAGGAATCAACAGTTAGAACTGGACTTGGAACAACAGACTGGTTCCAAATAGGAAAAGGAGTATGTCAAGGCTGTATATTGTCACTCTGCTTATTTAACTTACATGCAGAGTATATCATGAGAAACGCTGGACTGGAAGAAACACAAGCTGGAATCAAGATTGCTGGGAGAAATATCAATAACCTCAGATATGCAGATGACACCACCCTTATGGCAGAAATTGAAGAGGAACTAAAGAGCTTCTTGATGAAAGTGAAAGAGGAGAGTGAAAAAGTTGGCTTAAAGCTCAACATTCAGAAAACTAAGATCATGGCATCTGGTCCCATCACTTCATGGGAAATACATTGGGAAACAATGGAAACTGTGTCAGACTTTATTGTGAGTGGCTCCAAAATCACTGCAGATGGTGATTGCATCATGAAATTAAAACACACTTACTCCTTGGAAGAAAAGTTATGACCAACCTAGATAGCATATTGAAAAGCAAAGACATTACTTTTCCAATAAAGGTCCATCTAGTCAAGGCTATGGTTTTTCCAGTGGTCATGTATGGATGTGAGAGTTGGACTATAAAGAAAGCTGAGCACCAAAGAACTGTTGCTTTTGAACTGTGGTGTTGGAGAAGACTCTTGAGAGTCCCTTGGACTGCAAGGATATCCAACCAGTCCATTCTAAAGGAGATCAGCCCTGGGTGTTCTTTGGAAGAAATGATGCTGAAGCTGAAACTCCAATACTTTGGCCACCTCACGTGAAGAGTTGACTCATTCAAAAGACTCTGATGCTGGGAGGGATTGGGGGCAGGAAGAGAAGGGGATGACAGAGGATGAGATGGCTGGATGGCATCACCGACTCGATGGACATGAATTTGAGTGAACTCCAGGAGATCGTGCTAGACAGGGAGGCCTGGTGTGCTGCAATTCATGGGGTCGCAAAGAGTCAGAGACTACTGAGTGACTGAACTGAACTGAACTGACTGAACATGAAACTGGTAATTATTTATGGCTTATCACACCTGAGATAAGATTTCTGGAGATACAAGATAATTTAGATGTTATGTAATTTCTCCTGAAATAAAAGTTTGCTCCTTAGTCACAGGGAGATTTATCTTGGTTCTTTCTAGCTCTTGCCAATAAAATGAAAGTCCCAGGGAGGCTTTCTCCATTCAAATTTTAATGAATCTTGAGCTAGAAAATAGATAAAACTCATAATAAGAAGAGCTTCAACCTGTATGGATTAATTTACTTATAAATCACAGACAGACTGTGTGAAACACTAATTCACTTAGAAAATATATATGTCTTACACTTTGAAGCTGGACTTAGCATTGACCCCAGAGAGGAGGGTTGAAGACCCTGGGCCTTTGGTACACATGCTGTACATCATGTGTTTTGTTTTAAAACTGTAGTTAGTATAAGTTAAACATGGAATAATCAACTAACCATGAGCTTTTATTCTTGCATAGCAGGAATAATCCTATTATAATATTAACTGATACCATGGACAAGAGCTGGGTAGCTACAGTGTCACTCAGGGCACTGTAGTCCTTCTGCTATTCAAAGACAGCTTCCCCACAATTGAACTTGTTAATAGAAAGCTGAAATCTAAGCATGCCATTAAACAACACAGAATTGTGGCAACTTACTTATAATTACCTAGGTATAAAATCACTTAAGGCTGAAAAGAAAATGTCCCCAAAGTCAGTTTCTCTGAGCAAATATTACATTTATCTTTGCCCATTGATTTCTTTAGGGGGTCAGAAAGGATAGAAGGAGATTTACTTCATTATTCAGGATATTGTTCTTAGATTTGTGCCTGTCCGTTTAGCAAAGCTTTGGCCAAATCTTTTTTTGCTATCACAACTCCACAATATCTGCAGCATTGTCAAATTAGAAAACTGGTTTTAAATGGGAAAAGAATATAGACTTGCAATTTAATGGTAGCTAACACTTATTGAAAGCATACAATATGCCAAGTGCTGTGCTAAAGTGAAGTGAAGTGAAAGTCACTCAGTTGTGTCAGACTCTTTGTGACCCCATGGAATATACAGTGCATGGAATTCTCCAGGCCAGCATACTGGAATGGGTAGCCTATCCCTTTTCCAGAGGAACTTCCTAACCCAGGGATCAGATCCAGGACTCCTGCATTGCAGGTGGAGTCTTTACCAGCTGAGTCACAAGAGAAGCCTAAGAATACTGGAATAGGTAGCCTGTTCCTTCTCCAGCAGATTTTACCAACCCAGGACTCGAACCAGGGTCTCCTGCATTCCAGGCTGATTTTTTACCAGCTGAGTTATCAGAGAAGCTCTGCTGTAATCATTAACCACTTAAGGAATCCCATACCATTTGAACTATTGTCTTTAAATGAAAATAGAAACCAGAGAACACAGTAAGAAATAACACAGTAAGAGATAGCTGTGTGAAATAACACAGTAAGAGATAGCTGTGTCAAATAACACGGTAAGAGGCAGGTGTGGAATCCAGGTAGCCTATCTGTTGATGCCCTTGAGTACAATGCGTGCCTCTTCTACAAGATGATCGAATTCAGCTCATATAGATCAAAAGGATTTTCCTATTTGACTTGATTAGCCCTCATTAAATAAATGCCTTACTTTATATAAATATATATGCCAAAGATATAAATTACTAAATTAAATAATGGTAATTTGCAAAACTTAAAAAAAAAATCTCCACTTGACAAGTTAATCCTAAAACTTTGGGCTCTTAACATGAAGTCCAGGTCTATCTGTGTTTCTGCAAATGGCCTTATTTCATGCTTTATAATAGCTGAGTAATATTCCATTGACCATATGTACCACATCTTTAGCACAGAGAACTCTGCTCTATATTATGTAACAACCTAAATGGGAAAAGAATTTGAAAAAGAATAGATACATGTAGATGTATAAACGAATCACTTTACTATACACCTGAAACTAATGTAATATTGTGTTAAAAATATAAAATAAAAAATTATATTAAATATAAAATCAAAAAGTTGGGAAAAGACCTTGAGGTCCAGAAATGGTATTTACAAGTTTTGTGAATTTCAAAATTTACATGCCAAGTTATGGACCCATGCCTTTTTCATGTTCTAAGAGGTTTAGAATTCCACAATAAATAGCTTCTGGCCAAGTCATCTGGAAAATTCAGAAAAGGGAGAAGAAGGGTAAGAACTGTGAAAGACAGAGGGTCTTAGAAGCTGCACTGAGTGACCTCCATGAGGAGGTCAAACAACAGCTGACCACAACATCCTCGCAGAGGATGTGGAGATCTTACAATAGCTCACATTTTATGAGTGTTACCAAGTTCCAGCCACCAAGAATTTCACATTTTTCATTATTATTCACCCAAGGGGATAGATACCAAAGCCTTCACCTTGTATCTACTTTGTAATACTGCCTCATAGTCACAAGGAGTTGACTGTGGATGGTGTGGAAGGGATGGGGGACTGATTCATTAGCTGGTGATTAGCACACAGTTACCAACATCAGTATCATTTGGCCTGATCATGACTTTTCCTTTTCCAGGAAGAGAGAGACGTGTGTTGTTGCCAGCATATGTTTGTGGGACTTACCTGCCAAATGCCAGGTAAGGGGCTGGCTGGGCCTATAGGAGGACTAGAACTTCCCAGGGGAGCATGACATCACAGTGATAAATGGGATCTGTTAAGGAAAACATGTGAATGGATAGGCGGAAATAGGTCAGTTAGAGGATTTAACTTCAGTGAAAACTAAAGGGGAAACAAGTCTATTCCAAAGAAACACTGTGGATTTAAACATGAAAATGTAGGGAGATCCTGATAAATGAGACTGGTTGAAAATTTAAAAGCAGATACAATCAAATGGTGCTGAGAATGGAGTGAAGCTGGAGCAGGAGGTGGGGGAATGTGGAAGTTCAGAGCAAAGTGATGGAGGTGTTCTTCCCTGGACACTTGGAAACTTTCTTGTGGCATATTAAGCACATTTGCTCCCACCAATGGGCAGTTCTTGCCATTTCTAAAGTGACAGTGTGAGAGGCCAAGAAACTTTCTATCTGACCGCAGGGGATTCACCATCAACAGAAACCCTCTTGTATTTGAACTGTTGCCCTGATTCCTGCAGGTAGCTGGGAGTTGTGGCTGCCTCTTGTGAGTCACTGTGTCACATAAACATCATATGATTGTGATGCTGAGACTTGAGCTGAGATCTGTCTCCAAAATTCACATTCTGCCCAGGACACAGCACTTCAAAAGAGGCCCAGGTGCTATTCAATGTCAGAACAGTAAATGGAAATATGCAGTGCTGTTTTCACCAAAATAGAATCATTATTGGCTTGTATTGATTAGTCATTCAGAATCTAAGCCATACCTCTTCAAACCCCTGGGAGCTTAGTAGAAGGAAGTTTAGGCTAAGCTTAGCAATACCTCATTGTGATTGTTTCTTGACTATTTTCTAGAAATTTTGTTAACTGCTTTCTTCTTATTTTTGTCATCTGTTGTATTATTAAATCTTTTTACATAGGGACTTTTTGGTACTATGGATTTTTGGTTGTACAATTAACACATAGAAAATCCTAAAGTAGCTATTATTAAGCCTTGGGATTGTTTTTTTTTTTTTTTTTTTTCTGACCAATTTTAAAGATGTAACAGCTTTGCAATATAGGCAGAGATTTACACAAAAGATCAAAAGATGATACACATGCCTAGTCTGTCACTTACACTTCCTTTATTTTCTTCATTTAAAAAATATATAGGAAAAAACCACATTTACTAACATATCAAGAAATATTAAATAATAGAGAAACAAAAATAAAACATCTGTAACCCCATCTCACTCCCTATTCTGATCACCTTTAGAAAACTATTATGGTAACTTCTCTCTTTTCCCTCCTATCTATTTTTTTCCAACTTGATTACAATAATATTAGGTAATTTTCTGTTTTCCTTTTATCTGATAATATTATAGTCCAAGTATTTTTACATTACTATATAATCTGCTAAGTCATTATTTAAAAACTATAAAATACTGAATCAAGTGAATATATCATAATTACTGAATCTTCTAACTGATATTAGGCTATATCTATTTTTATATATTATAAATAGTGCTACGAATCTCTTTATCTATACAGATTACTTTTTCTTATTTTAATTTAATTTCTTTAAGTATGATCCTAGAAATTGAAATACACGGTTAAAAGGCAAAAACCATTTTTATATCTCTTGATATTATAGGAAGATGCTAAGTCGCTTCAGTCATGTCCGACTCTGTGTGACCCCATAGACGGCAGCCCACCAGGCCCCTCTGTCCATGGAATTTTCCAGGCAAGAGTAATGGAGTGGGTTGCCATTGCCTTCTCCAATAGGGAGATACTGGATGTTATTTAAAAAAAAAGAAAAAACCAGGGTGAATAAAAGCTCATAAGAACTAGAATAAATTGTCTGGAAGCGTGATATAACAGAGAAGAAATGCACTTGATAATAGAAATACAGGATGTTCACTGCTGTGTTGTGCATAAAAGCTGAATTATACTAAACTGTCTGCTGCAATATGTTAAAGTTATAAATACTGCAAAAGGATTAGTCTTACATAAGAATCCTAACAGATACATAATACTAAATTGCCTTCCTAAAGTGTTCTATCAATTTATAATACTCCAGAAATGAATGATGATGATACTCTTTCAGCACCTTCACAAGAATTACATAATATCAGTTTTTAAACCTTTGATAATTTAAGGAGAAATATTTCATTCTCATTTGCATTGATTTTATACATCCACTGAACATTAAACTATCCATGGTCTGTGGAATACATGTTTATTGGCATTCTATCATGGGTTTTTTGCTAGGTGTATTCCCCTTAGAATCTACTTCTGCCTAGACTCCCCACAGACTAAAGAAGAACCCATATTTCTACCCTGAAGGGTTTTACTCTTGTCCATGGTGGTGTCTACATTTCATTTACATTGTCACCTCCTCACAGCATGGCTCTTCTGTCTGATGTTTTATGTTTTCAAACTGCTGTGTAACACTTGTGATGCTCTGTAAATAATAAATAATAAAAGTCCTGTAGTCTGCTGCCAGCAGCTTTGATCAAGGGAAGCTTTCAACTGATTTCACATGAGTAGATCTAAAGCAGAAAAAGAAGGTGCCTTCTTGATGGTTTGGCTGTTTATCAGGAGCAATCAACCATGTTGCTGGCAGGGAGGTTTCAGAAATACACCTCACACCAGCTCCCAGAGAAACTCTGTTTCCTGATGGATGGTCAGGGCAGAGCTCTGCACATCCTGGACAGCTGCTGTGAGATCACACTTGATGGTTATAGCGTGGGATGAGTCAGTACTTCTTAGTCTTTCGTCTTCATCTGGAGACCCCATAAGTGCGGATCAGCTACTGTGAGTGGAGAGGGAGCTGCAATAGTTTTTGTTTAGATTTCAACTTGTCCATGATAGGGTTTGAGTAAGAAGTTGCAACTTCACCTTGAGGAAATTATTTAATTCATCTACTTTTCAAATAGACCAAAAAGCACAAACCTTAATTCATTCTCTTCACCATTAAAAAAAAAAAAAAAATCAGTTCAATGTCATGGTCAATTGTTAGTGAGATCAGGAAAAAAGAGGACAGAGTAGAGAAAGGAAAAGAAAGCATAGTGTGGAGGCAACAGAAAAGGAGACAGAAAATTAAGGGAAGAATATGGTATAAAAAACAGAAAACAAGAGATTATTGTTGAAGAGACCCTGAGAAGAAAATGCAATCAGCAAAGGATCTGGCAATGGGAAAGAAACTCTAGAATTTGGAGGTATACATGTTACCATGCCTGTCTAGCTATAGTGGTAACAATTTCATCTGCTACCTTTCAAAATATTTGTGCTTTTAAAACATGTTTTGAGGCTTTTCATACTGTATTATTATAGGACATTTAGAATTTAAATAAAGAGAATAATATGATGAAATTCATGAGGCAATACTCCACCCGCAAAATTACCAACATATGGCCCAAACTGGGCTGATCTTTTTCCACCCTCATTACTCCATTCTTGCATTACTTTTGTGCAAACACTGGACATCATACCATTTCAAATATTTCAGTAGGAATTTCTAAAACATAATGTATTTTAAAATAAGTAACCAAATTCTATTATCACATCTAAAATGTAAGACTAATTTCTAATAATTCCAAAGAATCAGTGCCCAATTTTTCTATCATCTCATAAATGTCAATGCTTATGTTTTTAACCCTTCATGGATCCCAACCATGTTGTGGTGAAGTGGCTTGCATAACTCAGTGAAGCTATGAGCCATGCTGTGCAGGGCCACCCAAGACAGATAGATCATAGTGACCAGTTCTGACAAAATGTAGTACACAGGAGGAGGGAAAGGCAAACCACTCCAGTATTATTTCCATGAGAACCCCAGGAACAGTATGAAAAGGTTCAGTTCAGTCACTCAGTCATGTCTGACTCTCTGCAACCCCATGAACTATACCACGCCAGGCCTCCCTGTCCATCACCAACTCCCGGAGTTTACTCAGACTCATGCCCATTTAGTTGGTGAAAGGTATAATACTGAAATATGAGCCCCCAGTTCAGAAGGTTTCCAAAATGCTCCTGGGGAAGAATAAAGGGCAATTACTAATAGCTCCAGAAAGAAAGAAGCAGCTGGGCCAAAGTGGAAATGACAGCTGTGGATGTGTCTGCTATGGAAAGTGAAGTCCAGTGCTGTAAAGAATAATACTGCATAGGAACTTGGAATGTTAGGCCCAATAAACAAGGTAAACTGGGCATAGTTAAGCAGGAGATGGCAAGCATGAACATCAACATAATAGGAGTCAGTGAATTAAAATGGATAAAAAGGGTAAATTTAATTCAGAGGACCATTATATATACTACTGTAGACAAGAATTGCTTACAAGAAATGGAGTAGTCCTCATAGTCAATAAAAGAATCTGAAATGCAGTATTTGGGTGCAATCTTAAAAATGACAGAATTATCTTGTTTTTTTTTCCAAGGCAAGCCATTCAATATCACAGTAATCCAAGTCTATGCCCCTACCACAGATGCTGAGAAGCCAAAATTGACAGGTTCAATGAAGACCTACAAGACCTCCTAGAATTAACACCAAAAAAAAAAAAAATACGTCCTTTTCATCAGAGGAGATTGGAATGCAAAAATAGAAAGTCAAGAGATACCTGGAATAACAGGCAAGTTTCACCTTTGAGTACAAAATGAAACAGGGCAAAGGCTAACAGAGTTTGCCAAGAGAGTACACTGGTCATAGCAAACACCCTCTTCCAGCAAGACAAGGGACAACTGTACACATGGACATCACCAAATGGTCAATATAGAAATCAGACTGATTATATTTGCAGCTGAAGATGGAAACAGTTAGCAAAACAGTTAGCAAAAACAAGACCAGGATCAGACTGTGGCTCAGATCATCAGCTCTTTACTGAAAAATTGAGGCTGAAATCAAAGAAAGTAGAGAAAACCACTAGGCCATTCAGGTAGGACCTAAATCAAACCCCTTATGAATATACAGTGAGGGGGCAAACAGATTTAAGGGATTAGATCTGATAGACAGAGTACCTGAAGAACTATGGACAAAGGTTCATAGCATTGTACAAGAGGCAGTGACTAAACCATCCCAAAGAAAAAGAAATGCAAGAAGGCAAAATGGTTGCCTGAGGAGGCCTTACAAATAGCTGAGGAAAGAAGAAAAGCAAAAAGCAAGGGAGAAAGGAAAAGATATACCCAGATGAATGCAGAGTTCTAGAGAATCGCAAGGAGAGATAAGAAGGACTTCTTCAATGAACAATGCAAAGAAGTAGAGGAAAGCAATAAAATAGAAAACTCTAGAAATCTCATCACAAAAGTTGGAGCTATCAAAAGAACATTTCATGCAAGGATGGGCACAATAAAGGACAGAAAGCGTAAGGACATAACAGAAGCAGAAGAGATTAAGAAAAAGTGGCAAGAATACACAGAAGGACTATCCAAAAAAGTTTTTAATGACCTGGATAACCACAGTGGTGTGGCCACTCACCTAGAGCCAGACATCCTGGAATGTCAAGTCAAGTGAGCCTTAGGAAGCATTACTAGAAACAAAGCTAGTGGAGGTGATGGAATTCATTTACAATCTTAAAAGATGATGCTGTTAAAGTGCTGAAGTCAATAAGTCAGCAAACTTGGAAAACTCAGTTGTGGCCACAGGTTTGGAAAAAGTCAGTTTTCATTCCAATCCCAAAGAAAGGCAATGACAAAGAATGTTGAAACTACCATAGAGTTGTGCTCATTTTGCATGCTAGTAAAGTTATGCTCAAAATCCTTCAAGCTAGCCTTCAGAGTACGTGAACTGAGAATTTCCAGATGTACAAGCTGGATTTAGAAAAGGCAGAGGAATCAGAGATTAAATTGCCAATATCCAGTTGGATCATAGGGAGAACAAGATAATCCCAGAAAAACACTTTCTTCTGCTTCATTGACTACACCAAAGTGCTTGACTGTGTGGATCACAACAAAATGTGCAAAATTCTTAAAGAGATGGGAATACCAACCACCTTACCTGTCTCCTAAGAAACTTGTATGCAGGTCAAGAAGCAACAATTAGAACCTTACATGCAATAACTGACTGGTTCAAGACTGAAAAAGGAGTAAGACAAGGCTGTACATTCTTACGCTCTTTATTTAATTTATATACAGTCAGTTAGTTCAGTGGCTCAGTCACATCCGACTCTGAGACCCCATGGACTGCAGCACACCAGGTTTCCCTGTCCATCACCAACTTCTGGAGCCTGCCCAAACTCATGTCCATTGAGTCAGTGATGCCATCCAACCATCTCATCCTCTGTCATCCCCTTCCCCTTCAATCTTTCCCAGCCTCAGGGTTTTTTCCATGAGTCAGTTCTTTCCATCAGGTGGCTAAACTATTGGAGCTTCAGCATTAGTCCTTCTGATGAATATTCAGGTCTGATTTCGTTTAGGATTGACTGGTTGGATATCCTTGCTGTCCAAGGGACTCTCTCCAACACCACAGTCTTCTCCAACACCACAGTTCAAAATCTTCAGTTCTTCAGCACTCAGCTTTCTTTATGGTCCAACTCTTAAATCCATACATGACTACGAGAAAAACCATAGCTTTAACTAGGTGGATCTTTGTCAGCAAAGAAATGTCTCTGATTTTTAATATGCTGTCTAGGTTAGTTATAGCTTTTCCTCCAAAGAGCAAGTGTCTTTTAATTTAATGGCTGCAGTCACCATCTGCAGTGATTTTGGAGTCCAAGAAAAGAAAGTCTGTTACTGTTTCCATTGTTTCCCCATCTATTTGCCATGAAGTGATGGGACTGGATGTCATGATCTTAGATTTTTATATACAGTGTACTTCATGTGAAATTATGGCCCAGATGAATCACAGGCTGGAATAAAGATTGCTGGGAGAAATATCAACTTCAAATATTCAAGTAATACCACTCTAATGGTAGAAAGGAAAGAGGATCTGAAGAGCCTCTTGATGACTGTGAAACAAGAGAGTGAAAAAATTGACTTTAAACATTCAAAAAACTAACATCATAGCATCCAATCTCATCTCTTCATGGCAAATATAAGGGCAAAAAGTGGAAACAGTGACAGATTTTATTTTCTTGGGCTCCAAAATCACTGCAGCCCACCAGGTTCCTCTGTTCATGGGGTTCTCCAGGCAAGAATACTGGAGTGGGTTGCCATTTCCTTCTCCAAGGGATTTTCCCAACCCAGGGATTGAACCTGGGTCTCCAACATGACTAACATCAAATCACTGCAGACAGTGACTTCAGCTATGAAATTCAAAGACACTCCTTGGAAGGAAAGCTATGACAAACCTAGATAGTGTATTAAAAAGCAGAGACATTACTTTGCCAACAAAAGTCCACCTAGTCAAAGCTATGGTTTTTCCTGTAGTCATGTATGGATGGGAGAGTTGGACCATAAAGAAGGCTGAGCACCAAAGAATTGATGCTTTTGAACTGTGGTGTTGGAGAAAACTCTTGAGAGTACCTTGGACTGTCAGGAGATCAGTCAGTCAATTGTCAGTCAATCCTAATGGAAATCAACTCTGACTGTTCATTGGAAGGGATGGTGTTAAAGCTGAAACTCCAATAGTTTGGCCACCTGATACAAAGAGCCAATTCATTGGAAAAGATCCTGATGCTGGGAAAGATTGAAGGCAAAAGGAGAAGAGGGCAGCAGAGAATGAGATAATTAGATAGCATCGCTGACTCAAAAGACATGTATTTAAGGAAACTCAGGCAGAGAGTGAAGGACAGGAAGCCTGGCATTCTGCAATCCATGGGATCACAAAAAGTCAGACACGACTAAGTGACTGAACAACAACAAATATATTATATGTTTTTATTCAGTTTGGTTCAGTTTAGTTTCACTCAGTTTTGTCCAACTCTTTGCAACCCCATGGACTGCAGAACGCCAAGCCTCCCTGTCCATCACCAACTCCCAGAGTTTACTCAAACTCATGTCCATTGAGTCAGTGATGTCATCTCATCCCCTGTTGTCCCCTTCTCCTCCAACCTTTAATGTTTATCAGCATCAGGGTCTTTTCAAATGAGTCAGTTCTTCGCACAGGTGGCCAAAGTATGGGAGTTTCAGCTTCAACATCAGACCTTCCAATGAACACCCAGGACTGATCTCCTTTAGGATGGACTGGTTGGATCTCCTTGCAGTCCAAGGGACTCTCAAGAGCCTTCTTGAACACCACAGTTCAAAAACAACAACTCTTCGGAGCTCAGCCTTCTATATAGTCCGACTCTCACATCCATACATGACTACTGGAAAAACCATAGCCTTGACTAGACGGACCTTTGTTGGCAAAATAATGTCTCTGCTTTTTAATAGGCTGTCTTTGCTGTCTAGGTTAATCAGCAACTTTCCTTCCAAGGAGTAAGCGTCTTTTAATTTCATGGCTGCAGTCACTATCTGCAGTGATTTTGGAGCCCCAAAAAATAAAGTCTGCCACTGTTTCCACTATTTTCCCATCTATTTGCCATGAAGTGATGGGACCAGATGTCATGATCTTAGTTTTCTAAATGTTGAGCTTTAAGCCAACTTTTTCACTGTCATCAAGAAGCTCTTTTGTTCTTCTTCACACTCTGCCATAAGAGTGGTGTCATCAGCATATCTGAGGTTATTCATATTTCTCCCAGCAATCTTGATTCCAGCTTGTGCTTCAACCAACCCAAAGTTTCTCATGATGTACTCTGCATATAAGTTAAATGAGCAGGGTGACAATATACAGCCTTGATGTACTCCTTTTCCTATTTGGAACCAGTCTGTTGTTCCATGGCCTGTTCTAACTGTTGCTGCTGACTTGCATACAGATTTCTCAAGAGGCAGGTCAAATGATCTGGTATTCCCATCTCTTTCAGAATTTCCCACTGTTTATTGTGTTCCACACAGTCAGAGGCTTTGGCATAGTCAATAAGGCAGAGGTAGATATTTTTCTGGAACTCTCTTGCTTTTTCGTCGATACAGCGGATGTTGGCAATTTGATCTCTGGTTCCTCTGCCTTTTCTAAAACCAGCTTGAACATCTGGAAGTTCACAGTTCATGTATTGCTGAAGCCTGGCTTGGAGAATTTTGAGCATTACTTTGCTAGCATGTGAGATGACTGCAATGGTGCGGTAGTTTGAGCATACTTTGGCATTGCCTTTCTTTGGGATTGGAATGAAAACTGACCTTTTCCAGTCCTGTGGCCACTGCTGAGTTTTCCAAATGTGCTGGCATATTGAGTGCAATACTTTCACAGCATCATCTTTTAGAATTTGAAATAGCTCAACTAGAATTCCATCACCTCCACTAGCTTTGTTCATAGTGATGCTTCCTAAGGCCCACTTGACTTCTATTTCTTGAATATCTATCCAAATAAAACTGTTTGAGATTGGTGAATTGTGTTTTAAGTAGCCTATGTATTCTCCAAGGAAACTAAAGAGCTAGAATAAAGAAAGTTTAAAGAGCTATTTTCCTTTGTTTTCCAATTTATTGCTCAAGAAATCACTCATTTTTTTGTGTAGATTTTCCCACATTTCACTCATTCATTCCCATAATGTGGTTTAATATGCATCCCTTTCCTTTGTATTTCTTAAGTTCATAATTGGATATAGAGTTTTGATCCACTTCAGATTTTATTTTTAGCACGGCTATTTCATACATTGTGCATTTTTCTCCCAATTGAAAGCATAATACCACAGTCTGGGAGTCAGGAATATTATATCACTACTGAGTAGTCACTGCAGCTTTTTCAGTAAAGAGTAAAAAACTATACATATGTGCAGGTTAGAATAAATCTTGGATTTAACTTTATATTTCTGATTAAATTTATGATCAATTTCTTATACTTTGCATTTATATCTCCTTCTTCCACACAAAGAATTTCAATTCTTAAAAACACCGAGAATGAGAAAAATAGAAAAGTATGTAAGTAGTCATTTGTCTTATCCTACAACGCACAGACACCAGTTTCACAATAGCAATACCAACAGTACCACCAAAAATGTGATCACGGTAAACACTTCAGCTGTTTTCTCAGCAAATATTGTCCTTAGGTTATATACCACTAGGAAATACATGCAAATAACTGCTTCAAGGTCATTTGGAATAGTTCTCTGTGTGGTTACACCATCAACTGAGTACATATTTACTTTAAATCTTTAAAGACTGATTTTTAATTTAATCTTATTTCATAATTATGCTAAACCTACTAGTGGTTCCAAAGTCCAATCTTTAATACAAACATTCACATGAGCCTAGCTTTTTTCCCCTGTCCCTTCTACTCTATTTCCTTTCCCTCTACAGGCAACCTCCTTTTTAAAGCTTTTCTTTTCCTTTAAAAAAAAAAAAAATACATTCATATTCCTTCTTTCATCTGATTAAGTATTCTATGTAAGAATTTCCTATTTTTGTTTTTTCCTTTTCTCCATACAACTATGTATTCTGGAACAGATTTCACAGCAGTATATGGGCTTTTCTAATTCCTTCACAGGTGCATAGAAATTCATTAGGTGGACACACCATAGTTATTTGTCCAGTTCTCCTCTGATAGATATTTATGAGGTCTCTGATCCATAGCATCACAAGGAGTCAGGCACAACTGAAGCAACTTAGCAAGCATGTATGCATGGTCTTTCCTTATTACTAACCATTCTGCAATAACTAGTCTTGGCATACATCTTTTCATAGATTTGCCAGTATATCTTTATAATGAAATTCTGGAAGTTTGGTTTCTGGCCGAAAGGGTAAGTTCATTTTCTTTGGTATTGAGAAATTCTCTTACATAGGGTTTGTGCTGGAGAAGGCAATGGCACCCCGCTCCAGCAATCTTGCCTGGAAAATCCCATGGACGGAGGAGCCTGGTAGGCTGCAGTCCATGGGGTCGCGAAGAGTCGGGCACGACTGAGCGACTTCACTTTCACATTTCACTTTCATGCATTGGAGATGGAAATGGCAACCCACTCCAGTGTTCTTGCCTGGAGAATCCCAGGGACGGGGGAGCCTAGTGGGCTGCCGTCTGTGGGGTCGCACAGAGTCAGACACGACTGAAGCGACTCAGCAGCAGCAGGGTTTGTGTCATTTTCAGTTTCCACTATAATATATGAAATTATTTTCTCACAGCCTTGCCAAAAGGTTATGTTGTCAAATCTTTCCATATTTATCAATCTAATAGGTGATAAATGACTTCTCAGTACAGTTTTAATTTGTATTTTGTGATGGGCGAGATTGAACTTGTGATGGGTGAGGCTGATCATCCTTCATCTCATCATGAGAAATTTGAGTATCTTTTTCATTAAACTCTGTTTGTCTAACTATAAGTTTCTATAGAGTTGTCATCCTCTCTTTATTTTTAGAAACATTTTTATATTAAAAATTTAATCTTTTGTTTTTGATATAAAATTGCAAATATTTCCCATGATTTGTTGTCTTTTTCTTTCATTGACTTTTTTTCCTTATGCTAATTCTTTATGTAATTAAATTTATCTCTCTTTTCTATTACTGTTCTTGGATTTTTGACTTGTGGCATAAATATTTTCCCTATTTCTGGGTTATAAAGGAGTTCATTTATGTTCACTCCTATTCTAGTATGGATTCTATTTTCTTAACTCAAATTTTAGGTCCTTCTGCAATTTTTCCTTTTTGAAAATATGAGAGATGAGCCCAAATTTACTTTTTTCCATCCTTAATGTCATCTAATCATATCTTTATTTATGGAGTGCCATAAACCAGATTTCATTCACAGCATGAGGTTAACAGTCCTTATTAAGCACCTGGTTGTATATGGCACTGTGTCAGCTATTTATATATGTCCAATTATCTCCACATTTTCATAACATAGTCTATTTTGTACCCTTTTTCTTAAGTATATTTTTGGTATTTAGGAGTATTTGCATTTTTGTTCCAATGGTTATTTTTATACTAATGTTTTTACTCACCATCTTAAACCTTCTTTTATTGATTATCGTCTAGAGATTGCCCCCCACAAGTATCTTGAAATCGGGTTACAACTCTTCTTTTCCTTCCTTTTTTTCTTCCCAGTATCTGATTTGAAGTAATATCCTTTTACTCTGAAATTAACAACTATAAAGCAATCAGCAAGCTCAAATTCTCTCTTCATCCTCCTTACCTCCTCTGTTTTTGATACTTGTTCCTTACCTATGTTATTTCTTCTAGTCCCTCTGTCTATTTTTATGGGTGAATTTAGAGAAATTCAAAAGCGATATTGTTCCTGCTACCATCTTCCTAGGATTCTTCTCTGCTTACTCTTTTTTGACTAATCAGTAGATCTCGAAGGATTAAGTTTTGAAAATTTATGACACTCTTCTGGCTATCACAGTTACTAAGAAGTCATAAAGGCATTTAAGAAATGAAGTTAGAGGTACTAGACAGTCTACAGGGTACAGAACAGTCATATGCAACAAGAAATTATTTCATTTTCCATATTTGTCACATGTCCATGACTTTTGAATATCCTTTTAACATTAATATAAGCAAAGAAAACCACTGATAATTTTCCAAGCTTAGAGTCTAACTTTGTATTATGGGTAAGTTCAAAGTATTTTTTGCACAGTTTCATTTTAATATATGCTATATTTCCTGGAATGCACAATCATGTAATTTGAAAGATGACTATACTTTACTTTGTTTGGACCTGTACCAAGAGTTTTTCATCACTTGAGAAGATTGTCACTGACAACATCACTCACAGTATTTGAATAACCAATGTGACAGAGTTGTGTCAAAAACATTTGCAGCTACTGCATTCGCAGCACTCTTCATGCAAATACACCTGACCACCTCATTTTGTTTCCTAGTATAGTCATTTCCCCACATTTACATATTTGAATCTATATTATTATATAATAAATTCTTATTTTTCCTCTTAGTTCCTGTTTAATTAGAGAATATTATTGATTTTTTTACTGATGGGTGAAATTTCATTTCAGTAAATATTACAAAATATGTGTTTCAAGTAGTAGTTCTTGTAGGGCTGAGAACTAGGAATCTGAATAGTCCTGAAAACCAAAGAAAAAGGAAGGAGACTGTATCTTTTGACCAACAGCAACATCCACAGAAATGATGACCCAGATGTAAGAATCTCACAAAATCTGGAGGGGAAGTTTCCTATCCTTAATCTTGGCAGAAACAGAGCCCTTTAAAGAGGGATGCTCATGGCAAAGCTTGTTCTCAATGCTTCATCTGTAAAGGAGTAAGGAAAACTAAAATAATGACTTAAGGAACCAAATAAACATAGATTACCATACGAGCTGCATAATGACTGTACACAGGTCAATTTATGGGATCTAAGTCATACCTTTATTTAAGGAATACTATAAGCCTGACTTTATTCACCCAGTGAGGCTAGAGGTCTCTGTTGAGCACCTGGTTGTACATGGCCCCATGTCAGAAACTAAATAACAGAAATGAAATGGAAAATATTACCCTTGCACAGGCTCTTAGGTGGCCGCACTTCTGCAAGCTTTGAATGTGACAGTGTTTAGCTGATAAAGTGACTGCTTCCTACTTTGTAATTCTAGATTTCAGGAGAGTGAGTCTTCAGTTCAGTTCAGTTCAGTCGCTGTCGTGCCCAACTCTTTGCGACCCCATGAATCACAGCACGCCAGGCCTCCCTGTCCATCACCAACTCCCGGAGTTCACTCAGACTCATGTCCATGGAGTCAGTGATGCCATCCAGCCATCTCATCCTCTGTCGTCCCCCTCTCCTCCTGCCCCCAATCCCTCCCAGCATCAGGGTCTTTTCCAATGAGTCAGCTCTTTGCATTCCTTCCAAAGAAATCCCAGGGCTGATCTCCTTCAGAATGGACTGGTTGGATCTCCTTGCAGTCCAAGGGACTCTCAAGAGTCTTCTCCAACACCACAGTTCAAAAGCATCAATTCTTCGGCACTCACCCTTCTTCACAGTCCAACTCTCACATCCATACATGACCACAGGAAAAACCATAGCCCTTAGCAACATCAAATTAACCTAATTTGAACTCCTCTTGTTGGACTTCTAGGGTGATGTTGTTCTGTGTTAGTCATTCCCCCTGGGTCACAGACGAAAAAAAAAAAAAAATCAGTCAACTCAGTGAGATAATGGGAGCATTCAATTGAGTAATGAAAATGCTGTAAGATTCTAGTCACAAGTGGCCATAGGAGTGTGATGCTGTTGGTAAGTGGAGACATCAATGATGGATTATCAGTTTGCATTTACTGTTTGATCCAGTTGATAGATCCCAAAAGGAAGCCCATTTTCAATAAAACTTTGCCCTCAGTAGCAGTACAGTCCATTCACTTTATGATTTCTCCTAGTTTTCTGACAGCTAAAATTTATACTGCACAAACTCCGTGAAATACATGTCTAACTCACTTTCAGAAAAATGTTTCCAGTACTTTAGTGGTTTGCAATGGAATAGTCTTCCATTTGGGGAATGATGTGTTTTTAGTTATAAAACATAGACTCTCATGATATTGGTTTATTTATGTATTCAAAGCAATTAACTTCCTGAACAAAGGAACTTGCACTTATTTCTGTATCCCTATCACTTAACATTGTAGAATTTCACTAAATGTTTGTAAAACTGAGCAAAGAATCAATTTATAAGTTGAAAAAGACAAAAAACATTAAGCAATGGGAGCAGAGATAGTATCTTGATCCAATTATCCATTTAATAAATGCCTATTTAAGACTGTCTTGTATCTTACTTAATTCACTTTTTGTAGCTGCCAAAATGTACTTTAACAAATCCAGATTTATATGTCAAACATTATGGTCATGTGCATTATTTATTTCAATCATCATGATTGCTCTAAGATAAGCAATTTATATATTATTCCCAAACTGCTTAGAAAGAGTAAGAGATTTACTTATGCTTCTAGAGTCTAGGAGAGCTTGGATAAATTCAGTTTCTCTGATATTTTCCCTGGGAAATACAGAAACTACCTCCTTCTTCCACCCTCTCTGGGGCCAAAATTCCTTATCCTTTCAACTCTGCATCATGATACCTCACTTGTCCAGAGGCCTTGCCCTGCTGCCAGCCTCCACTCTGTGGGGAGAAGCACTTGAAGAAGCTCCAGAGAGTTGCATCTGTTTCTCTGTAACATAAACTAAAAGATCTGGTTAAAGGTGGGCCTTTCCGAAAGTGAGATGTCTGAGCATATGTAAAGAGCCAAACTATTAACGGGGAAGATCAATGGAACAGCCATAATCACTGGAGTCTGTAGGGGAAAGGAGCGTGCAAACACTACACCAGGAACATTAAAAAGAGCATCCTATCTTGTCCTCAGCTCAAACCCATGAAGAGGGTATTAAAGCTCCATATTACACATAAGAAAACCAATGGGTTAGGATTTTTGTGAAAGATCACAGAATCGGACCCTGGGTTTGACTTCATTTCAATACCCTGCCTGCTGTGCTGTACCATAAATGATGAGAAGGGCTACTTCTAAACATAGTCAGTACCTTGTTTTCTTACTCTTTTATTTCCTTTTTACTCAATTTTAATATTAACTTTTAAAATATTTGTTGGTGAATTTTTTTCAACAGAAAGTGATCCAATAAAATAATACAATTAGAAATAATGCTGATAAATAGAATATTTTACTTCCCTCCCCACCCCCCAACATTTCCTGGGTTGTATTATCATCTCCAGGCCTCATAATTGCAAAAGACCCTAAACCTGCACAAAGACCTTATTTTTAGAATACCTCTACAATTGCTTTGACATCTTTCTTACCTATAACATTCAGATAAGGACTAAGCCTCCCCTCACATATATAGAATTTTTAGGTAATCTAACTACAAAGAATCCAGAAAGCCTATAAATTAATTTGGTGGAATTGTGAAACATGGCTATCAGAAGATAAAAGTAACTCCCCCAAAATAAAGTTTTTAAAAACATCCCCTTTAGTATTTCATTGATAAATAAAGGAGACCAATGATAAGCACACATACTGAGATACCACATACACACAGATGAAGGCCATGTGGTTTTAGACGCAGAGATTAAAATTATGCAGCTGCAAGCAAAGCATCGCTGATAATTCCTGGCAACTACCAGAGGCTGGAAGAGAGAGCATGGCCCCTTTGACATCTTGATGTCAGATGTCTAGCTTCTAGACCGTGAAATAAATTTCTTTTGTTTTAAGCCACTCAGTTTGTGACTGTATTATGGCAGCTGTAGGAAACTAATACAATCACCAGCCTCTTTCAGTAATTCTGATGTAAATTGTCCAAAGAGTAGCATCTGGTCTTACTCAGTGCATCAGTGTGTCAATGCATCAGTGGAAATTTTTTATTCACCTGGTTTTATTAATTAAGCAGAGATTTAATGTTGCTTATCTTATTTCTATACCTATCAGACCATAAGCCAGAATCTATTTTTCTCAACAGAATTGATTCAGGAAAGTCTGTATATTGGCTGGGTTGAGATTTGAACATTAGTCCTGCAGTATCTTTAGCTTGTTCTCTTTCTGCTATACAAGGCTGTCTTACTTTCCCTAGTCTATTTAAGAGACTTCCCTGAAAGCATGACAAATGGATTTTTTTTTTCCTTTTTAGAAAGAATTTTCATAATCTATTCATAGATTTCTATAGTTTCCTCGTGTTGAACTGCCATGGAGTAAGGAAATTATTCTTTTCATAACTTTTAAAACATCTTATGTTACATTATGAATCTGTTTTTTATGTTTCTATTGATTGCTTTATTGAAATAAAAACAGTCAAAGATAATGCTCTTTTGAAGCACACAAACATAATTTTATAGTCCCAGAGGTTGTGACTGCTACAAAATTGCTCCATATTAACCTCACAATTAAACTTTTTTTCTTTTATAAGATTTCTAGGAAATGAGGCATTTGCAGAGGTTAATTGGTATCTTACATGTAGAAGCCTTTCCCTTGAAAATCTATATAAGTTGTGCTGTAGAATATTGGATAAGGCAGAAGTTAAGGTACATCCATACAGGGATGTGGACTGAGTGAATAATTAGCGAGCATCATCAGTTCCATCTCGACATTCCCCTGTCAGAAATCAGGGAAGACTGCCATGAATTCAGGTCCCCTGGGCCCAGCATATTTTATGAATTCAGATTCATAATTGGGTCAGAAAGATGGGCTCCTACTTTCTCAGCCTTCCATGAAACACCATGAAAAGTTTATGCAACGTTCTCTTTCCTCCCCTATAGGAATGAAGAAGAAAAATGAGATCAGGGACCTTTATTTTTAATCCCAAACCATTTGCTCATCCAAAGATCATTATTATAGTTCAGAACTATGATGAGGATATAAAGACCAGAATGTAAAGTCCCTTCTCTCATGTTTCTAGTGGGGAAAATAACCACATAAAAAATATATATATATAGAATTGAAATGCAGTGTACCAGAGGTATAAGAAAATGCAACAGGAAATAGCTTACAGAGAATCATCAAAGAAGGCTTCACAAAGGGGGTCACTTTTTAGTGGAAACTTGAAAATGAATAAGGCTCTGAAGGGCCCAGAAGTTGAGAGCTGAGAGGAAATCAAGGTACTTTAAAGCAAGGCTGTCCATTAAAATCTTCTGTGATGATGAGAATGTTCTATATCCGTACTATCCAATACTTGTGGCTATTGGATACTTGAAAATGTGCATAGTGCAAGGAACTGAATGTTTCATTTTATCAGTCTTATTAAATTTGTCACATTTAAATCATTAGCAGCTAGCTATCTTACTGGACAGCATAGCTTTAGATAAAAGAAACAGTATGTTCAAAAGCACAGAAATCTAAAAGTATGGTTTCTTGTCACAAAGTAGCAATTGTTTAAGGGGATAACAGATATGATTTTGACAAGAACATGGAAACAGGAAGGTGATGAGGCTGGAGATTTTGTTGGGGTTGGATTACACACAGTCTTATATACCAGCAATATTTCAGGGACAATGAACTTGATCCTTCAGGTTGTTGATGCCATAGAAACATTTTGAAAGAGTGTTATGGTATAATTTTATTTTAGATAACTATACTGACTTTGATTGGCTTTTATAAGTATTTGGCATAGTGTTTCATATTTGGAATCATATTCATTACATTCTATAAGGTAAAGGGGCCAGGGCCCACTTTGGTTGTGGGCCTTTCTCCCTCCCAAATTATAGCCCTGAGATTCAAAAATGAAAATACTGAACTTTATATTTTGGCTTATTGATATTTCTCCCAGCATTCTTTCAAGCTCTTGAACAATCATAGTATGTGGAGTATGTGGCAAAAACTTCATTCAAGTGTTTCCCGAGGATATAAATCCATTAAGCACATGGCACAAATTTCTTAATACAGAGAATTGAGCTCCCATTGGTTTCATCTCTAAACCCTTAGGCAGCCCCTGACACCAACAGGTACTCATGATGTATTAATGGTGAACATGGTTTGTTTTGTGGGTTATGAAAAGAATGTTTTAGATTAATGACCATTCTTTTCCCTTCCAAAAATCAGTGTCGTATGTAGCCTTTCCTTGGACATATTTTCTAACTCTGTTTTTAAAAGAACAAATCATGGATTTGAAATGAAGTAACAACCTTATTTGACGTAAATTTGTCATTTATAAAAGCTTTATAGCAGGGCCCAGGCAGAGAATGTAAAGCTAGACTGCTCCACACTGCTCTAAACTGAGTGAGACCTCAGGCTGTCATTACCTAGTGGTATGCACATTGCCAGGTTATGTACACATTCTCTGTCCCAGCTTTCTAAGATGGACATAACTGTACTTATTTTTTCCAAGAATTATAGGAGAGTATGAATTAACTGACCTAATATATGGAGATGCAGACATAGAAAACAGACTTGCAGACACATTAGAAGGAGAGGATAGGACAAATTGAGAGAAGAACATGGAAGCATGGACATTACCATATGTAAAATAGAGAGCAGGTAGGGATTTGCTGGGAGAAGGCAATGGCAGCCCACTCCAGCACTCTTGCCTGGAAGATCCTATGGATGGAGGAGCCTGGTAGGCTGCAGTCCACGGGGTCACAAAGAGTCGGACACGACTGAGTGACTTCACTCTCACTTTTCACTTTCATGCATTGGAGTAGGAAATGGCAACCCACTCCAGTGTTCTTGCCTGGAGAATCCCAGGGACGGGGAAGCCTGGTGGGCTGCCGTCTCTGGGGTCGCACAGAGTCGGACACGACTGAAGCGACTTAGCAGCAGTAGCAGTAGCAGGGACTTGCTGTGTGACACAGGGAGCTCAACCCAGTGCTTGTGACCACCTAGAGGGGTCGGGTGGTGAGGGAGATGGGAGGGGTTTCAGGATGGAGGGAGCATATGTGTACCTCTGGCTGATTCATGTTGATGTATGGCAGAAACCAACACAAAATTGTAAAGCAATTATCCTCCAATAAAAAAAATTTTTTAAAGAATTAGCTAAGTTCCTGATTCATGGTAAATACTTAATACATGTTAACCATTGTCATTATAAATCTAAACTTCCTTTGATCTTCTCTCTGATCATGGTGGCCAAGGACTCTAAGAGAAATTCTGGTTTTACATTACATAAAAAATGTTAATTTTGACCATGCTCTCTATTACAAAGAACATGCGTGTAAAGTACATTAAGAATACCTCAGATTAGATTTAAAGAAAAACTCTCTTGACACTGATGATTTTTACATATGAAAATTGTTCTCTGAGAACAAATGGTCACTACTTCTTACCACAAATTTTAAACATGATGTGAATTTTCACAGTTTAGAATCTGCTGGAATCAAGTACCATATGATCTTCTTGAATTTTCTTTAGGAACCAACTGGAGCTAGAGACAGGCTGCAAATAGCAAGAAGGGCCTACATCATAACTGGCCTCTTGTACTATGGGTTGAATTTAACAAATCATATAACAAACAAGTAAAGCAAGCTCAGCAATTTTGTGATTTCTTTGGAAAGTAAAATCAGAGAACTGATAATTGATTTGAAAGTAAGGGAGATGAAGGAGTCAAAATTGAAACAACTTCCTGCCTAGGTAAGTCTATTATTCACAGAGATAGAGTTGTCATTTAATCACTCAACAGAGAGTTAACTAGTGCCCACCAAATTCCTGGCACTGTTCTAATGAAAATAAAACATTTTGAGTATTTCAAAGACCTCATTGTAATCTTGTAAAATTGTAATTGATCTTGTAATCAAGATGGGAAAGCAGAACATATGTGAGTTCACTTGGGACATATTGAGTTAAATGCATCAGTTAAATCTCAAAGTAGAAATGTCTAGATGGCAACTGGTTAATGGTAGAAAGTTAGAAGAGACCTCAGATTGTAGACAGACATCAGGAGTTGTCAGGACATAAATAGCTGTTGAGGTGATGGGAGTAAATGAAATCCCCCAGGGAGACTCTATAAATGAAACACCAAATGTAAAGGAAGGCACATCTTATAAGGAAACAAAAGAAGATGCCAAACAAGTGATGCAAAGCCAGGAGCGCAGGATATCATAGAGTGTTTTAGAAGAAGCTGCTTACAGTGTTGTCAAATGCTGCCAAGAAATCAAAGACAGGGAGACATTCACTGAATACAGCATCCGGAGGGAGTGGGCTCACCTGGTTTGTAAGGTAGGAAGCCAAGTTGAAATTAAAAGGAGGGGTGGTTGAGAAGTGAGTTGAAGGAAATCATACATGTAGGTGTCTCTCTCAGGAAATAGGAATTGAAGAGGAGAAAGCATAGGACTATTGGTGAAGATTATATACATGAGAACATGTAAATGATCTGAGGGAACAGTGAGAAGAGAGAGAGAAATTACAGATACAGGACAGAAGGGAAATGGTTAATGGGCAAAGATTCAGAGGAAGCAGTGTCACTGAGCAGAGAGCAAGGGACAAGCCCTGGACAGGGAAAAGAAACACCTTCATCGTAAGAGAGCAGAAGGAGGAAGGGTGTAGTTGGTGTACAGCAGGGAAGGAAAGAAGACAAACCTGGAGAGGTAGGAAGATGACCTTATATTCTGTGCTCTGATGTTCTTTATTTTGTAGGAGTTGTGGATCCTCTAAGGCTTTAAGCAAGAAAATGCATGGTCAGTTTTGTCTTTTACCTATATTGATCTGGCAGCAGAGTCAAGAATGCATTTGAGAGGAGCAAGGCTTGAAAGAAGACCAGCTTGGAAGACTTTAGAGTAATATGACAGCTGCAAAGATCCTGAGTTAAGGTGCTGATAGAAAGGGATGGAAAAGAGGGTTCAGACTCAAAATTAAGTTGGTTAAAGTTAATGATTGAGTGTGGTGAATGAAAGGAAGGAAATCAAGAGTGATCTTGATTAACCTGTCTATTAAGTTTATAAGAGAGTCATTAACTGATGACAGAGAATTCATGTAGAAAAAGTTTTGGAGAAAATGTTAAATGTGGGCATGACCAGGGATATGTGTATAAAGTAACCAGCGGAGATATCTGGGAGACAGATGAATATGGAATCTGAGGCCAAGGAACCAGGCCAGAGGCATATTCACCCATAGTAATACTTAAATTTACTTATTGCTTTACCTATACTATTTTATTCTCATATCAATTCTTTAAGACAGATGCTGTAATTCACTCATTATAGGTAAGGCACCTTTTACTTAATCTCAGAGGTAATAAGTGGTGGAATCAGACTCAAGACCTGCGATAAGTCATCCCGACTTAGATGCTAAATGAAGCCACAGGCAAAGCAAAGATAGCCCAAGACAGTGTGTAGGAAAGAGAAGGGCATAAGCATTTCCCAATGAATAATATATTTTTAAAGCAAGCAAAAGAAGAGACTAAGCCAGTAACAAGGGATGATGCATATTCATTGGAACATGGCAGACCATTTCATAACCTCTCTATGCTTGCTACACAACTCAATGTTCTAATGTACAGTCATTTTGTACATCGCCAAACTATATGTATCTTTGGTTGCAGCAAAAGTAAATTTTGCACATTAATTAAAATTTGGCAATACAATTTCAAAGGCCTTGGAAAACCAGTTGAGAACTATGGCTCTTCTCTGCCTGGTTTTCTACCTTAGTTTAGTTGTGGCATGTTGCCAAGCTTCAAATTCTAGGTGTAAACTTCCATCCCAAGACTGCTTCACTGGACTCAGGCACTCTTTCCCTTCAGCTCAGGCTGGAGCTCTCTCGCTCTGCACAGAGACATGTTCTGCACACGTTCTGCTCACTTACTGAACAACTACAGCCTCAAGGAACAGCTCAGCCCTTCTTTCCAGTGATTTTCTCAGTCAATGCATTAGTCTTCCTTGTAATTAGAAAGGTTATTGCTGTTATTTCTTCTGCTCCATAAGAATCTTCACTGCCATTCCTGAATTATAATCAGTTTTTGCAAAGTGCATTACAAGCAGTTCCCTGCTGCTGCCACCTCACCAAAAAACTGCAGTGCACCAAGTGAATATGAATGAGTTTAAGCTCTGCTGAATTTCTTTGGAGAAGTAGGAGTTCATGCTAAGTGACAGATCAAAAATTGCTGGGAATGTTTCAGAATTCCAGTTTGGTCCTACCTGAGCATGGTCAGAGTAGGGGTGATTGATAGTTTGACCTGAGAAGCAGATCAGCACTGTCTCATGAAGCATACTGCAGAGACCATCTAACTATGTTAAATCTCTTGACTGTGTTCTGTGGACCTGGAATGGCCTCATAAATCAGATATGCCTGGTTTCAATAGCTTCAAACAGAGGGAAAAATAAAGAAAAAGACATGATATTTGTGTAAGGCTGTCCTACAAGTGTCTTAGAATATTAAGAGTGTCTTTTAAAAATCTATACAGTCGTGTGCAGACTCCCAACACATAAAGTCAAACACAGGGTCATTTTCATTTTTTGTTTTTGTCTGACCAAGATGAACTTTCTAGTTCAATGTCATCTATCTCCTCTATTCTGATTGAACACATTCTCCTCTTCTCGAGTTACCCCCTAAGCTGAGCATTGTGGCTTCATGGGGTGGATAATCAAGCCAGTGAGACAGCACCCTTAAAGATCCTGAAAGGCACATGGTATAATCAACCAGCTAAGACTGGGCCACAGCTGGATGATTCTGCCATGGTTGACATGTATGAAATGGCAGGAAGCCATCATTTAAATGGGGTTTGACTGATTGGCAATTTGAAAATCCTTTAGGACAAGGTGAAATTTATGACAAGATAGATATCTGATTATAGTTTCACTTGATTCATTCATCAAATACAACGCCACTAACACAGACATATTCAACTCAGAAAAACTTTGAAGATTCCCTCTCCTCTTTTTATTAAATGTATTAAGTTTAAATGTATTAAAGTAAGAAAGATTGAAAAATTGGACATGACTGAGCATCCCACTCTAGACACTCCCTACCTGTTATCCTCTGAGCATTCAAATGTCCACTCAGGGGTCCCTCAGAAACTCATTTTTTTAACTTTTAAATTTCAATCTGTCTGTCACTCTTTTCTGAATATAAAACATCAAAAAAGTTTAAATTTTCTTTCTCTGTTTTCTATATTTATATCAATGTACATAGTATTTTCTGGAGAAATTGTGTAGCAGAATGTGTTAATGGACACAAGGCTATATATAAAATATATATACATATGTGTGTAAATGTGTAGGTATATATATATACATATATATAGTAAACACATATGCACTTACAGAAAAATATATTTAACTTTAAAAAGACAGAATGGCTTACTGTTACTGTTCATTTTGTGGCTGTAATTTTAGGATGATAATGTCATTTAGAATTAGCTGATTAGAGAGGGTTTATGCTATATCTTAATGATATGAAAATAGCCAATCAATTCAGAAAGAAATATACATATATATTTCAGCTAGTATCTTTATTGTGTGGAACAAAAAATGACTGATTACATTTTCACATTGCACTCAATTGATTGTGCAATATCTTAAAGCAATTTAAAATAAAAATTAGTCCTATTGTGGTTCAGAACTCAATAAACATGTCTAAGAAGAATGCTAGTCCCCTGTGAACCCACACAAAGGGGCTTGTGAGATGTCATGTAATAGTTACCCAGTTTGTCGAAATAGCCCTCTGAGAAGTTTGTCTCCCAAAAAGACTGAAAAGAGACACATGATGGATAGTTTTAGAATAATTAAGGGAGACGTATTTCCCTACATGGATGGGAAAAAATCAGATTGAACAGCATTTTTAAAATGCTAAATCATACCTACTTGTTTCTTTGCTTATTTAATAATTATTTATGAAGCTTCTACTATATGTTAGGCATTATAGAATACAGAGATGGACGAAACAAAGCCTCTGCCTTCACAGAGCCACCTTAGCAAACTGTGTGCATAACTGGTTGTAAACTAAATGGAAATTGACAGTAGATTGAGAGACCCCTCCGCCCCAGAAACTCAAACTGCAGTTTAGCCATATAACAAGTCCTTGAAAGACTTAATGTCAAAAGGCACTGGTGTGAACAATAAGTGTTAGAAAAGTCCAGGGAAAGTCCAGGTTGGTGGGAAAAGGAGCAGCAAGGAAGAACTCTTTGAGAAATGTGGCTTGATCTGGGCTTTAAAGAGTGGGCATCATTTGGATAGAAAAGAGAGGGAAGGACATTTAAAACAAGAAAAAGGCAACAGTAAGGACACTGAGCTGAGAAGAAACACTGTTTGGAGAACAGGAAGGAAATGAGGTAGCTACTAAAATATAGGGTGGATTATTGGATGAGGTTGGATCAGCAGGATGGTACCCAAAAAGAGAGACCTTAGTGCTATGCCCAGGCATGTGCACTTAGTCACTGGCAATGGAGAACCCTCAGTTTTAATCACAAATGGAGGCTTTATGAATGCTCTATATTTTTCCCTAGTTTGTGAAAGCTACATGTTTTTTTTGAAAATAACAGTTTCAGACTAAACTGGAGAAAGCATTAAAAAATTAAATTGGCCATATTTAGCGTGAAAAAGAATGAGATGCTTTTATTTAACAGTGACCAATCACCCACAGGCTTTGAAAAAAGTCATATAAACAGGTCACTGATCATGATGCCCATCTATTATTTACACTGTGGTTTGTAGTCTGAGAAATCCATAGGGAATTTTAGAAGTTATGAAATTCACAGTCAACATGCTGAGTAATTTAAATTTGAATCATGTCATTGAGGGCTTCCCTGGTGGCTCAGAGGTTAAAGCATCTGCCTGGAATGCAGGAGACCCGGGTTTGATCCCTGAGTCGGGAAGATCTCCTGGAGAAGGAAATGGCAACCCACTCCAGTACTCTTGCCTAGAGAATCCCATGGAAGGAGGAGAAGCTTGGTAGGCTACAGTCCACGGGGTCACAAAAAGTTGGACACGACTGAGCGACTTCACTTTCACTTTTCACATCATTGACTGATTAGTATTAGTAAGTTAAACTGTGGGAATTTAAATTCATGGATATCAGAACTAAGAAAAATAAGGACTTCCTGCAATTGCTTATGTTGATACAACTGGTAGAGATAAGGCCAAAGATCTGAATTCTAGTTGGCTTAGCTCCTAAGACCATGCTTTAACTGTCTTACCATTGATTTAGAAATGCATGTCTCTCTAGAGAGAGACAAAATTTATTTTTTCTGAACATATGGGTGAAGGAAAGGTAGTGGGAAAGACGTAGGAGGAAGAAAGTGGTGCTGAAGGAGGCAGAAGAAGACGAATAAAGAGGGAAGGAAAGAAAGAAAAGTGGGAGGGGGAGGAAAGGGGAAAGGATAAGAGGAAGAGAAGCAAGCCAAAGAGCATTCAGGAGCAGCCAGACAAAAAGAAAAGGCAAGACAAATGAGAGTGACAGAAAGAGAAGAAAATCAAAAGAGAACAGAGTTTTGTTTCCCAGCATTGTGACTCAGTGGTCAGTGTGAAATACAAAACATTGCTATGTAAGAACTGTTCCCTGACCTCCTTCCTTGCTTAAACTTTGAACTCCTTAGTGATCAAAATGACACTATTATCATTTTTCATTTCCTTGTGCCTAGAATATTAACTGACTCAACAATGCATATTATCAAATAAGCTTCCAAAATTTAATAATACCAACAGGGCATTTTAAATGATCTTATGTTATTTAATGATTGATGTATGAATAAAAGTCTGTAATATAAAGTAATAATCACATCCCTTTCAGTTCAGTACAGTTCAGTCACTCAGTCGTGTCCAACTCTTTGCAACCCCATGAATCACAGCACGCCAGGCCTCCCTGTCCATCACCAACTCCCGGAGTCCACTCAGAGTCACGTCCATCGAGTCAGTGATGCCATCCAGCCATCTCATCCGCGGTCGTCCCCTTCTTCTCCTGCCCACAATCCCTCCCAGCATCACAGTCTTCTCCAATGAGTCAACTCTTCGCATGAGGTGGCCAAAGTACTGGAGTTTCAGCTTTAGCATCATTCCTTCCAAAGAAATCCCAGGGTTGATCTCCAACTGGTTGGATCTCCTTGCAGTCCAAGGCACTCTCAAGAGTCTTCTCCAACACCACAGTTCAAAAGCATCAGTTCTTCTGAACTGAGCCTTCTTCACAGTCCAACTCTCACATCCATACTTGACCAAAGGGAAAACCATAGCCTTGACTAGACGGACCTTAGTCGGCAAAGTAATGTCTCTGCTTTTGAATATGCTATCTAGGTTGCTCATAACTTTTCTTCCAAGGAGTAAGCGTCTTTTAATTTCATGGCTGCAATCACCATCTGCAGTGATTGACTAAAATAAATTTCACATGTTGAGGCAAATATGAAATTTTAATCAAAGAAAATCAATGGACTATAGGATTTAAAAATTTATAACCATCTTTTTTATTTTATTTTTAAATATAAATTTATTTATTTTAATTGGAGGTTAATTACTTTACAATATTGTATTGGTTTTGCCATATATCAACATGAATCCACCACAGGAAGAATGACAACTGTAAACAAAAAATAATCTACAGATTCAATTGAATAAATATTTAAATCCCTGGTACAATAAAGACTAACATAACAAAGATAAGAAAGAAAACAAAAGACTAAGAAAATATTTCCAGGAAGCATGAAGGTACATAAAATTTGACACAAAAGTGCCTACACCTCAATAAATAAACAAAGGGTATGAGAAGATAATTCACATAAGAGAAAAACACAATTGCAAAACAAGCATTTAATATCTTTGAAGCCACCAAAAATACCGAAACAGGGCATTATTTTTCACACACAACATTAACAAACAGTTTAAGTGAAATCCATCATCCTGATCAATATATTTTTAACTGTATACACCAATAGGGGCAATTTAATTTGTCAAATCCTCTTGAAAAGTAATTTGGAAATATATTTTATGACGCTAACAAAATTTCATAAAACTTGATTCAGTAAGATTACTCACAGGAATACCTTAATAGAAGAATAAAGTATGTGAAACTATACTTCATGTAGTGTATTAAATAGACATAATTTATCTATTATTAAATAGACATAAATATTTCCATTGCAGTATTATTTACAAGATGAAAATTGAAGAGACAACCATAGAACTATATGAAATATTATGTTGCCATTATAAAATTAATACAAAAGCAAGAAAATTTGTAAAATGATAAAACAATAGAGCAAAATACAAAATTTTGTGAATGCCATTCTAAATATGTATTGTAGACACATATGACATTCTAAATATGAAGGCATAGAATAGGTACACATAGAAATAAAAAACAGAAAACAATATGACAAAGTGAGAGAAGTTGATTGAAGGTCATTAAAATTTAGATTTTTAAAATCATAATTTTTATAATTATTTCATGCAATGCATTAAACAATGGTATATTTTGACATTGTATATCTTAGTGAGTTCACTATTGCTGACAATCTCATCTTATTGAATATAAGCCAAGAAAATGATTCAAAAAAATGATTCCCAAGATAAAAGCAAAGACACAAAGAAAATACATGAAAAAGTTCTTTTCCTATGCCTTATCATAATAATCTAAATATCAAAGATAAGGACCTAAGTTAGATCCCCAAGCAAAAACAAAGGATGCTCTATTTTTGAAACTTCCGAAGAGGATACAATATTAAAAATACCCCAAAAGAACATTATTTTTAGTGACTGTATGTAAGCTATTTAAAACCCCAGCTCCATGATTTTAAAATGTTAGTCATTTTGAACAGATTTTCTTCATTGGGCCTCAAATTGAACTCTATTGATAACAATCAATCAAACTATTTCTGCTAGGTAATAAGTACTAAATAAACATGGTTATATAGCTTGATGAGGCAATTCCCAAATTACTTAATTGCTGGCTTAGTTATGATTAGAAATGAAATGCATGGAAGTACCACATAAACATATTCTGAAACATGTTATATTTTCAATCAATTGTTTATTATCTCCAGTGCCTTACTGCTTCATGTTATTAATATCAATATATTTTCATCAGTTGAATCAATAAGGATGTGTTATAATGAATGTTTCATGCTCAGTCTTGAGGATAATAGAAAAACTGACAGACTAAAACCTGACTGGAGCTTCCTTCTGCTCTAATGTAAGTCATTATGGTAGCCACAGCGTGGTTATCCAGGCAGCTCTTCCTTCCCTTCACAGTTCAATGGTGTTTACAGCTTCCTGCAGTTTCACAGCCTTTCATATGACAGTCTCTGCAATATGGTAGACAAAATCCAGCTTTTCTGCAGATTGGAAGGCTGAGTTCTGGCAGAGAGTTGTGATTCTTAGCCACAGAAGAAAAAGGCAACTCTTCTATAGGAAGGAGAAGGCATAGTCTCCTCCTATCTGCAGAGATGGAGCTCTTCTCAAGGACTCTTCCTGGAGAAATGGTTCAGAGGCAAATATAGCCAAGCGCCAAAAAGCATGCCTGTGTGCTGCTCAGCTAGAGAAACAGAAAACCGCTGTATAATGTGATGAGTACCATGATAAGGATTGAGAATGGAGTTTTAGGAAGCCATAGAATCCTTTCCTAGCTCTACCCTGAAGAAGATTTCCCCCAAAATGTGAATGAACTGACTTATTGAGAAGGAGCTAGGCAGAAGAAAAACTGGAGAAAGGAAAGATCTAGGGAGAGATGAAACTCTGCGCAAATCATTCATATAGTAGTAGATAAAGCACACAAATTCTCTACTGATATGGATACCAGCTAAGAGAATGAGGAAGAAAAGATATATATGTGTGTGTATGTGCATATATTCTTTCTTTCTCTCCTTATACATATATAGATGTGTATATATATACATATTTATTTACATTACACATGTAAATATATATACACACACATAAATATATATTTTTTCTCTCTCCCTCATTCTCCTAGCTAGTATCCATATCAGTAGAGAATTTGTGTGCTTTATCTACTACTATATGAATAGTTTTACAGAGTTTCATCTCTTCCTAGATCATTTGGGCTTCCCAAGTGGTGCTAGTGGTAAAGAATCCACCTCCAAGTCAGGACACATAGAAGACATGGGTCTGATCCCCAGGTCAGGAAGATCCCCTGGAGGAGGGCATGGAAAGGCACTTCAGTATTCTTACCTAGAGAATCCCAAGGACAGAAGAGCCTGGCAGGCTATAGTCCGGAGGGTAGCAAAGAGTCAGATATAACTGAGGTAACTTAGCACACATAATGTAAATTTAAGAAGTAAGTGCAATAAAGCACAGTAGAGGAATGCAGAGATTGAGGACTGATATTTTAGACAAAACTCATCATGGAAGATAGCTTTGAGCATCCTTTGTTTTGACATTTTCTAAAACTTTGAATGAACTGAGTGGATAAGACATGAATTGGCTTAGGAATTAATGGAAATGAAGTGAAATGCATGGAAGTACCACATTAAAATATTCTATGCCAACAAGGAAAGAAACAGATAGCAGAAGAAACAAAGAGAAAAAAATAACAAAAACAACTGAAAAATAAATAAGTGGCAATATGTAAATACTTATCAATAACTACTTTAAATGTCAACAGTCTAAAAGCATCAATCAAAAAGGGTAGAGTGGCTGATTAAATAAAATAAAAAGACCCTTCACTATGCTGCCAACAAGAGACTTTCTTCAGGGCTAAGACATGAACACTGAAAGTGAGGGGATGGAGAAATACACTTCATGCCTATAGAAATGGCAAGAAAGTGGGGCAGCAATACTCATATCAGACAAAAATAAACTTTAAAGTCTATCACAAAAGACAAAAAAAGGTATTATAGGGTGACAAAGGACCAATACAGAGGATATTACACTTAATAACATATAGGCACCCAATACAAGAGCACCTAAACCTATACCACAAATATATACAAATATAAATGGAGAAATTGACAATAATACGAATATAATAGGTGACTTCAACATTGCACTTACATCAATGGACAGATTATCCAGACAGAATATCAGTAAAGCAACAGTGTTCATAAATGACACAATAGAGAAGTTGGACTTAACAGATATCTAAGAACCATACTTGCCTCCTGAGAAACCTGTATGCAGGTCAAGAAATAACAGTTAGAACTGCACATGGAACAACAGACTGGTTCAAAATTGGGAAAGGAATATGTCAAACATGTATATTGTCACTCTGTTTATTTAACTTATATGCAGAGTACATCACACAAAATGCTGGCTGGATGACTCTCAAGCTGGAATAAAGATTTCCAGGAGAAATATAAACGACTTCAGATATGCAGATGATAACACTAATGGCAGAAAATGAAGAGAAACTAAAGAGCCTCTTGATGAAGGTGAAAGAGCAGAGTGAAAATGCTGGCTTAAAACTCAACATTCAAAAAACTAAGATCACGGCATCTGGTCCCATCACTTCATGTCAAATAGATGGGCAAACTATGGAAACAGTGTCGGATTTCAATTTCTTGGGCTCCAAAATCACTGCGGATGGTGACTGAAGCCATGAAATTAAAAGACACTCGCTCTTTGAAAGAAAAGCTATGACAAACCTAGATGGTGTATTAAAAAGCATCACTTTGCTAACAAAGGTCCATATAGTCAAAACTATTTTTTTCCAGTAGTCATGTAAGGATGTGAGAGTTGAACCACAAAGAAGGCTGAGCACTGAAGAACTGATGCTTTTCAACTGTGGTGCTGGAGAAGACTCTTGAGTGTCCCCTGGACAGCTAGAACAAACCAGTCAATCCTAAAGAAAATCAACTCTGAATATTCATTGGAACAACTGGTGCTGAAGCTCCAATACTTTAGCCACCTGATGCCAAGAGCTGCCTCATTGGAAAAGACCATGATACTTGGAAATATTGAAGGCAAGAGAAGAAGGGGGCAACAGAGGTAGAGACGGTTAGATGGCATCACTGACTTAATAAACATGAGTTTGAGCAAATGCAGGAAAATGGTGAAGGAAAGGGAAGCTTGGCATGTTGCAGTTCATGAGGTTGCAAAAACTCAGATGGAACTTAGTGACAGAACAACAACAATGGTAGACAGTGGAAAGCTTTTTCTGTAAAATCTGGAATAAGACAAGGATGTCCACTCTCACTACCTGTGTTTAACTTAGTAGTGGAAGCCTTATCACAGCAATCAGACAAAAAATAAAAGACATCCAAGTGGGAAGCGAAGAGGTAAAACTGTGCATAAAAAACCCTAAAATTTCCACCAAAAAATTAGAACCAAGAAATGAATTCAGTGAAGTTGGAGGGTACAAGATTATTATGCAGGAATCTGTTGCTTTTCTGTACATTAATAAAGAGCCAGTAGAAAGAGAAAGCAAGAAAACAATCCCATTTAAAACTGTGCTAGAAAGGACAAAATACCTTGGAATAAACCTAACCAAGGAGTTGAAAGACCTATGCATTTCAAACTTTGAAAGGAATTTGAAGGAATTTGAAAACGGTAAAAAGTAGTGGCCCTATATGGCATAGCTCATAGTTTCATTGACTCAGACAAGGCTGTGACTACCCTAAAGCCTTTTACTGTGTGGATCACAAAAACAACTGTGGAAATTTCTTAAAGAAATAGAAATACCAGACCACCTTACCTGCCTCTTGAGAAACATGTATGTAAGTCAAGAAGCAACAGTTAGAAATGGACATGGAACAACAGACTGGTTCAAAATAGGGAAATGAGTAAGTCAAGGCTGCACATTGTCACCCTGCTTATTTAGTTTACATACAGAGTACATCATGACAAATGCCAGGCTGGATGACTCACAAGCTTGAATCAAGATTGCCAGGAGAAATATCAATAACCTCAAATATGCAGATGACACAACCCTTATGGCAGAAAGCAAAGAGGAACTAAAGAGCCTCTTGATGAAAGTGAAAGAGGAGTGTGAAAAAGCTGGCTTAAAACTCAACATTCAAAAAACCAAGATCATGGCACCTAGTCTCATCACTTCATAGCAAATAGATGGGGAAACAATGTAAATAGTGAGAGACTTTATTTTCTTGGGCTCTAAAATCAGGGCAAAAGGTGACTGCAGCCATGAAATTAAAAGATGCTTGCCCCTAGGAAGATCTCTGACAAACGTAGACACCACATTTAAAAACAGAGACATTACTTTGTCAAAAAAGGTCCATCTAGTCAAAGCTATGACTTTTCCAGTAGTCATGTATGAATGTGAGAGTTGGACCATAAAGAAGGCTGAGCACCAAAGAAATGATGTTTCCAAACTGTGGTGTTGGAGAAGACTCTTGAGAGTCCCTTGGACTGCAAGATCAAACCAGTCAATCCTAAAGAAAATCAACCTTCAATATTCATTGGAAGGACTGCTGCTGAAGCTGAAGCTCCAATACTTTGGCCACATGATGAGAAGCACCAACTTATTAGAAAAAACCCTGATGCTGGGAAAGATTGAAAGCAGGAAGAGAAGAGCACAATAGAGGATGAGATGGTTGGATGGCATCACTGACTCAATGGACATGAGTTTGAGCAAGCTCCAGGATATGGTGAAGGACAGGGAAGCCTGGTGTGCTGTAGTACATGGGGTTTTAAAGAGTCAGACATGACTGAGTAACTAAACAATGAAAAGAAATGAAAAGGTATGCTGTGTTCTTCAATTGGAAGAATTTATAATGTTAAAATGTATATGCTACACAAAGTGCACTACAGATTTAACGCAATCCCTACCAAAAGACCCATAACATTTTTCACAAAAGTAAAATAAATTATTCCTAAAATTTGTATGAGCTACAAAAGACCCTGAATAGCCAAAATAATCTTGCACATGAAGAACAAAACTTGAGGTATCATGCTGCCTGATTTCAAACTATACAGCAAAGCTACAGAAATCAAAATAGAATGGTATTGGCACTAAACATGACACATACATCATGGAATATAATAGAATGCTCAGATGTAAACCCACACATCTATGTTCAATTAATCTATGACAAAGGAGGCAAGAATAAATAATGGAGAAAAGACAGTCTCTTCAGTAAGTGGTGCTGGAAAAACTGGATGGCTACTTGTAAAACAATATTAGAATATTTTCTCACACCATGTACAAAAATAAGTCAAAATGGATTAAAGACCTAAACGTAAGACCTGAAAAGATAAAACTCTAGAAGAAACCATAAGCAGAACTGTGACATAAATTATAGCAAGGTTTTTTTTATCTATCCCCAAAACAAAATAAATAAAAGCAAAAGTAAACAAATGGGACCTAATTAAACTTAAAAGCTATTGTACAGCAAAGGAAACCATTAGTAATCAGGGAGGGGGTAAGATAGGGGTATGGGATTAAAAGATACAAACTAATTACTCCTTGGAAGGAAAGTTATGACCAACCTAGATAGCATATTCAAAAGCAGAGATATTACTTTGCCAACAAAGGTCCATCTAGTCAAGGCTATGGTTTTTCCAGTGGTCGTGCATGGATGTGAGAGTTGGACTATAAAGAAAGCTGAGCACCAAAGAACTGTTGCTTTTGAACTATGGTGTTGGAGAAGACTCTTGAGAGTCCCTTGGACTGCAAGGAGATCCAACCAGTCCATCCTAAAAGAGATCAGTCCTGGCTATTCATTGGAAGGACTGATGCTGAAGCTGAAACTCCAATACTTTGGCCACCTCATGCGGAGAGTTGACTCATTGGAAAAGACCTTGATGCTGGGCGGGATTGGGCACAGGAGGAGAAGGGGACGACAGAGGATGAGATTGCTGGATGGTATCACTGACTCAATGGACGAGTTTGGTAAACTCCGGGAGTTGATGATGGACAGGGAGGCCTGGCGTGCTGCGATTCATAGGGTCGCAAATAGTCGGACACGACTGAGTGACTGAACTGAACTATATATAAAATAAATAGGCAACAATGACATATTGTATAGTACAGGGAAATATATCCATCGTCTTGTAGTAACTTTAAATGGAAGATAATTTATAAAGATATTGAATCACTATGTGTACACTAGAAACTATTATAATATTGTAAATCAAGTGTGTGCTGTGTGTGCGTGCATGCGTGCTAAGTCACTTCAGTTATGTCCAGCTCTTTGAGATCCTATGAACTGTAGCCTACCAGACTCCTCTGTCCATTGGAGTCTCCAGGCAAGAATACTGCAGTAGGTTGCAAAGCCTTCTTCCAGGAGATCTTCCCAACCCATGGATCAAACCCACGTCTCTTATGTCTCCCGCATTGGCAGACAGGTTCTTTACCACTAGCGCCACATATACTTCTATTAAAAATACAATAGCATAAGAACAAAATAAAATATTCTGAGTGAAGTGTGTTGTAACCTGAAGGAATAAACAGTACTGTTCTGAGGCCATGGCATGCTTGATGTGCTGGAGGAATAGCATGAAGACCAATGTGGTTGGGTTGGAGGTAAGGAAAGTAGCATGGATCTAGACCACACAGTTTTACAGACATTGGTTAATTTTTTTAAGATAGCTTTTGGTACTATGTAAAGCGACTTCACTTTCATTTTTTACACTCATGCATTGGAGAAGGAAATGGCAACCCACTCCAGTGTTCTTGCCTTGAGAATCCCAGGGATGGGGGAGCCTGGTGGGCTGCCATCTATGGGGTCGCACAGAGTCAGACATGATTGAAGTGACTTAGCAGCAGCAGCAGCAAAGCAAGGGAAGTGGTGCTCAGGACACATAAGAAGATGACAAGGCAAGTTCGGATGTGATCAAAGCATCACAAAACAGAGGTGATAATGACTTGGATTAAGGTTGTAACAGAAAGGTCAGATTCTGGATATATCTTGAGGGTGCAAATACCTGGATCTGCCGATGAACTGAAGGTGAGATGTGAAAGCATGAAGATGAAAGTGTCAATGTTTGTAACCTAATCAACTGAGAAAATGATGATATTCAGTTCAGCTCAGTTCAGTCACTCAGTGGTGTCTGACTCTGCGACCTCATGAACTGCAGCACACCAGGCCTCCCTGTCCATCACCAACTCCCAGAGTTCACTCAAACTCATGTCCATCGAGTCGGTGATGCCATCCTGCCATCTCATCCTCTGTCGTCCACTTCTCCTCCTGCCCCCAGTCCCTCCCAGCATCAGAGTCTTTTCCAATGAGTCAACTCATTGCATGAGGTGGCCAAAATATTGGAGTTTCAGCTTCAGCATCACTCTTTCCAATGAACACCCAGGACTGATCTCTTTTAGGATGGACTGGTTGAATCTCCTTGCAGTCTGACGGACTCTCAAGAGTCTTCTCCAACACCACAGTTCAAAAGCATCAATTCTTCGGAGCTCAGCTTTCTTCACAATCCAACTTTCACATCCATACATGACCACTGAGAAAACCATAGCCTTGACTAGACAGAGCTTTGTTGGCAAAGTAATGTCTCTGCTTTTGAATATGCTATCTAGGTTGGTCATAACATTCTTTTCAAGGAGTAAGCATCTTTTAATTTCATGGCTTCTATTACTACTGAAATAAACACGAAAGAAGAAACAGGTCTGGGAGCACTAGGGGAAAGGACTGGCATTCATGTACAACATTAGATAAGTGAACTTGGAGTTATTGACTGAACATCAGTGTTTGGCCACTTTTTAGGATATGAAACTTTGGGATTCGGGAGAAAAGTCAAGGCTAGGAGTATACATTGGGAAGCCATCAAAATAAGAGAACATTTCGAGAAATAGGTCTGGATGTTATCACTTAGGATGCAAGAGTAGATAAAGAGAGAGCTAAGAACTGAGTCTAAGCCCACCCCAGCCATAAGTAAAGATTGGGAAGAGGAAAGGGTTTTAACAAAGGCACTTGAAAATAAGTGCAAACCAAAAAAATATCCCTTAGAAACCACTTGAAGAAAATATTTCTGAAAGGAGGGAATTTATCAATTGTGTCACATATCTAAGATGGGGGCTGAGATTTGGTCATTGGTTGTAGCAACATGGAGTTGTTTGGTGGTCTTTGCAATTGTGTAAGGTGGTGGGGGGCAAAAGCTTGACTAGACTGGAAAAATGCGAGAAATGAAAGTGGGCACTGTGAATACAGATAATTTGGTACAAAATGTTGTAACAAAGAAAAGCAGAGAAACGAAGTATTAGTTAGAGGGAAATTTTTGGTCCAGAAAGATTTTTTTAAGATGGGAAATATCACAAAATATTTTACTGGTAGTAGAAAAGAATAAGTAGTCAAGGGAAACTGATGGTTGAAGAAGCAAAGCCTTTGAGAAGATGAGAAGGGATGGGATCTGAGGCACAAGAAGACAAGCTGACTGTAGACAGTAGTAAGGCTCTTTCGTAGCAAGTCTCTCATAGTAACTGGAGAAAAGGTAGCATTTGCAGGCACAGACACATGGAAGTGGACAGAGCAGAAGTCAGTGCATTGAAAGAATGGGAAGTACTTTAGTTAGGCTGGAGCCTAACATGTAAGGAGAACATGTCAAATGGATGAATGACACCTTCAGTTAATCAATTCAAAAAGAGTTGTGAGATGCTAATCTTATATGATCATGACTTGTATTTGAAAGAACTACCTAGAGGGATTTCCCAATGTGCTTCATCTGAAAGTAGCAGAAATGTAATAATTGTACAGCCTCCCAACATGTTTGCTTTAAATAATAAGAATGCAAAATACACACCATGTGTTAGGCTTTCCTCTAAGCATTTTGTATATCCTAGCCCATTTAATTCTTAAAACAAACCTGGGGGAAAGCACTGACATTTTAAAATCTGAGAAAATAGGAAAGTGAGACACACAGAAGTTAAAAAATCTTACCTGAGGTCACATAGCTAGCAAATAGCAGAGCTGAGACTTCAACCCAAGGATCCCAATACAAGAGGCCATGTTCGCAATCATTTGCTGTATTACCCTTTGATTCAGAACCACTTCAAAGTATAAATTATGTTAAACTTTCTTTTTTTAAGTTATGTTCTTTAATAGTCATTCCTTTGTTGAGTGACCCATACCACATTTGTGCTGAAAGTGTGACTGGAAGGTGGGCAAATGCAGGGTGACCTGGGAGTGTATATCAGAAGTCTGGCATTGCAGCTTTCCAGGCCTGGGGAAGGAGTGTCCAATCAAGCCAGTCTGGCCTGGCTCCTTGACAGCTCATGCTCTTACCTGCTAGGCTTGGCAGCCTCCCTTGCTGTCTCCTTGAACAGCTATACTGTCTGCAGTACACAGCAGTAACCCAGAAGTCTCAGCCACCAAGCTTCCCCACAGTCAGTTGTCAGGGCATTTGACCAAGCCATTGGATACAGGAGGCAAACATGAGTACAGCGTAAACAGCTGGGACTCATCCAGTGTTCTGTTTACGCCCTTATGCGTCCTGCATATCCATAGAGTTAAGATGAGTTCTGTATAATGACTTGTGATTAGAGGCCCCAATGGCTTTTGTCAATCCAACCTAATGCAATTATGAGTTATTCTGCCTCCTCCATCTCTGTCTCTTTTCCTACTTTGGCAACCATAATGTTTCCATGTTCCAGATAATGTAGCTATTGGATGGAAGAAGGCCTCCCAAACCACATCAGATTTTAGGCAAATGAGAAATATACTTCTGGTGTATTGAGGGGACTGTCTGTTGAGGCAGGCTTCTCAGGCAGTACTAGTGGTAAAGAACCTTCCTGCCAATGCAGGAGACACAAGGGATGTGGTTTCGATCCCTGGGTCAGGAAGATCTCCTGGAGAAGGGAATGGCAACCCACTCTAGTATTCTTGCCCAGAGAATCCCATGGACAGAGGAACCTGGCGGGCTAGAATCCATAAGGTCACAAATGGTCGGACATGCCTGAAGTGATTTAATACACACACAGCACTGTTGCAGTTATCACTAATTACTTTGATTAACAAAGTGGGCAAGTGACCCTCAGTCACCCATGTTTTCCCTATGGCAATGTTGCTGCCTCAAATGGAGCAGGTAATGAAGAGAAAGTTAATTAAAGGTAATATTTCTTAAGAACATAAAAAAAGAAAAATGAAGCATGTTTGGACAAGACAAGGATAGACTGAATTCCAAATACAGGAGAAGTCACCATGCTCTCAGAAAGCATGTGGCTTCTCCCCTCTCTTCTTCTCTCCAGTTCCCTTCCTCCTTTCCTAGTCTGGTTGCATTTGCTTTGCATGGCCCCCCTTGGGTACCAGTTGTGACTTTACCTGGTCTTGCACAAGTGTCTGCTATCATCCTACTGGCTCAATTTCTGTGTTACAATTCTAAATTCCTCTGAGAAAGAATCACTTTGGTTCATCCAGTCTACCTGTAGTTTCCCTGAATCAGGTGGCTATGACTGTCACTCAGTTCAATTAGTCCTGGGCAGAAGCAGGGGTCTCATGGCCTCAGAAGTGGCTATGGGTGGGGCAACTTCAAATCAGGAATTGGACAGAGACCTTAATACAGGTTTGTCACAGAAGAGAATTTCTATGAGCCTTAAGAAGAATTGTCAAAATATCCAAGATGTCAAGGGAGGCATGGTGAATTATGAAGGAGAAAAGACAAAGTACAAGTAGGAAGAAAAAGAACATGTGTCCTGAAGGAGGAATGAGTACAGAAATGAGACCCAAGGTAAAGTCAGAGCCAGATTCAAGAGACAAGCCAGCTGCAGATGATGCCAACTCACCACGGACACCAAAGCATAACTGAAATAGGTTGGAAATTAATTCACACATGATATCCACACATGACAACCCACTTCACCAGGGAAGTGTAAATTAGTTCCACTGCTGCTGATTTGGGCAGTGCCAATGAATGAAGTTTAAAAAAATAAAATTCCTCACCAGGGATACATGTCTATGTTGAATATTTTTGCAAGTGGCATAAAACAGCTACAGTCTCAAGCTAGCCCACTGACAGTTGCCTGAAATCAGTCCTCAAAATCAGCAATATCTGAAAACTATTTGATGCATGACATAGAGCTATTTAGGAAAAACAGATGGTTATTTTTATACACAATTCAAATCTTTAATATGTCTCCAAAGGAAGGCACATCAGCTTTAGAAAATCATAAATGAGAGCTGAAAAGAGAACAGAACTACAGAAAAGTGTTTTTAATTAATTTTTTTAGTGGAGTATAATTAGAAAAGTGTTTTTATAGATTCTTTTTCCACAACATTGACCTGTTTCTACCAGAGGAAATGATTTAGTAAGTGAATTTCTTCTAGAATAAAATGAATGTTAATAGAAAATCAGGTCCATTAAATGTTTAGCAAATATCAGTTTGAATGGTCATGCAGAAAATGAAGAGAAATCAGGAAAACCAAGGAAAAGTATGACAATAAAAAATGCTAGATTGCAACTGCTAAACTGTGCAGTATAAAATGTCAACTTGCCCAGAAAATTCCTGCAGAGGAAAAGGGAACACTGTTGTTGAGAGATTCTTTCTACACAGTTAATAATTTAATCTTAGAATCATACTTAGTTAAAAGATAAATTTTCTGAATGAGGAAAAATACCAAATTTTGTGACTTATTTGATTTCTCTTCGTCCTCACATCCTTACATGATAAACACAGATCCAAAACCTTCTCCACATAATACAAACAAATTTCCAGGGGCACTTAAGTGACATTTTCTTACCAAATTTAATTTTTCCCACTCTTTCTTTCTAGAATCTTCTATACACATTACCTGGTGCTATCCTGGTATAGTGAATAATAGCTCCAATTCAATTTGCTGAATCTTTGTTAATTAAATTGAACTATTATTGGAAAATAAACCATATTCAAGACAGTGTGCTAGGTGATAAAGACTACAATGTTAAATGAGAATGTAGCATCTGATAGAGAGTATCACCTCTCAGGCATGGCTAGGAGGGGGACCAGGAAGAGCTAGGACTTGGAATTGGACAAGTGCACACAGTGGGAGAGGCCCATCTCAGGTTCTGCAATGAGGGCCAGCGCAGCAAGAAAGCACCAGACAACCGACACTGGCCAGGCTATCCCCAGGACCAGCAAGGGCCAGCAAAAAAACTGTCCATCAAGACAGAGGGAAAGGAACACAAAGGAATTCCAGAGCAAATGAATGTCAGGCTGGACTCTGGGTAGGTCAGGAGCAGTGTCTGGGAAGTCAGGGCCTGAACCTCAGGGCAAAGGCTTATGGTAACCACAGGCAGGGATGCTCTAAGCTAAGAGTCCACATGCTAGTCAGAGGGTGGTGTGTGCCAGAGAAGCCCAGGAAGCCTGAAACAGGACCCTGGAGAATGCTATCATTTCAGAGGTGTGAGAACAGAAAAGTTGTAATCCAGAGGCAAGGAAGATAGTGTAGAGTCACAGAAACCAACTGGAGGAGAGAGGTTTAGGGAGGAGTGTTGGTCACCAGCAAGATCAGGGAGATCAGACAGAATGAGCCGCTGGGTACCAATTAGGAAGGTGTTAGGACTAGAAAGTCTGGGAGAAGGTTGACAGAAACAGCTGCCTCCAAAGTTCTCTGTGCCTCTCCCTGAGGATCCTGGCAGGTCTGCATGACGGTCACCTCATGCAAACACCACACTCATACAAGATGAATCACATATTCTTCCTGAGAGGCAGCTCACTTGACTCCCAAATGGTGAGATATAAGTAATTTTTCATTTCAATAGAAAGTAGAGTTTGTTTCCAAACAGAATGGGAATTTTTTTTCCTAACCTTGCTATTATGAGAATTTAAAGTCATCTACTGAATTTATTTCTTTTCTGTGATCCATAATTTTATGACAGAAGGATGTCTAAATTTCCCCTTGGGTCAACTGCAGAAACCATGCTTACGAAAAAGCAACAGAGACAGCTGGGGGCCTGCATGTAATCAGAGATAGGACAGTGTGCCAACCTCCACAATGTGGCACAGCACAACTGTGCTGTTATTCAGTTTCAGCTCGTAGTCCCTCTAGACAAAGCTCATGGGCAGCCTGTCTGGGCAAATAGTGGAGGACAGAGAGCACAGCAAAATCCGAGGATACATCCATGTGATGAAGAATGAATATACCTCCTCCTGGGCCTTTTCATGTGGAAGTTCTAAGGTGTCTTTCAAAAGGTTCAGCCCTGGATGTTCCTGGTTGCTCAGTGGTTAAGAATCCATCTGTCAATGCAGGGGAGATGGGTTTGATCCCTGGTCTAGAAAGATCCCACACGCCATGGGACAACTAAATCCACGCACCACAACTATTAAGCCTGCATTCCATACAGCCTGTTCTCCACAAGAGCAACCACCACAATGAAAAGCCCAAGTACCAAAACTAAGGAAAAGCCTGCATAGCAAAAAAGACCCAGTATACCAAAATAAATATATTAATAAATTACTTTTTTAAAAGGGCCAGCTCTTGCCAATCATGCCTCATACTGTTCCTGTACCTTTTTAAAGTTTAAAACTTCCCCAAATTACCTCCTAGCTGTGTGATTTAGGCAAATCTCTTAGCCTCTTTTGTGAACCTGTTTCCTCATCTATAAGCAGGGATAAGAAAATCTTATCTTGCAGGTAAAATTTCCTATACAAGCAGATGCTCGAGAAATGATGATATTATAGTTATTATTAGCAAGCAGCTCTTCATCCTTGACAAACAAACATTCCAGTAAAGCAGAGCACACAGACTGTGGAAATGGGAAACTGAATGCTCAGCTGTTTGATGCATTTCCTACAAAAGAGCAGCAAAGTGAGTGGAGGGAGGTGAGCTGCTGAGCTCCCTGCATCATTTACAGGAAATGCTGAAGGAAGGTGATGGCCCAGGGACCCACCAGATTTACAGTTTCCAAAGTGTCAAAATTAGAAGTCAGCCTTTGTTTAGATATAATGTTCCTGGGGAATTAAAACTTCTTAAACAACAGAAGCCTTAAACTACTAAATCATTAGGCAGAAAAAAAGGAGGGAAGATGAACCCCACATAAACTGAAGAAAGTTGGAATTAAAGAAGCAGTTGAAGTGTGAAATCAAACCAACAGAAAAGAAAGTGAAATCTCAGACATCTTTTAGGGTCAAAAGTGTCCAGTCACTACAGCACGAATTATGATACGCATGTTCTGCTTCTCTAGCTAAAGTATGAAAGTCAGGAACACAACTTGATGAAAAGGTAAAAGAAAACTATGGTTTCTGAAAGTTGATCAATCACCCAATCTACTGACATTTCCACCAGGATTTTATATACCATCATCTGAGAACCATGAGTATTTCTCACTATAAAGATCTGAGTGACTGTCCTACATCTCCTGTCTTTGGAGGCCAGCTTGTTCTTCAGTTGCTCATTCATGTCCGACTCTTTGTGACCCCATGGACTGCAGCACGCCAGGCTTCCCTATCCACCAAATCCTGGGATTTGCTCAAACTCATGTCCATCAAGTCGGAGATGCTATCCAACCATCTTGTCCTCTGTTGTTTCCTTCTCCTCCTGCCTTCAATCTTTCCCAGCATCAGGGTCTTTTCTAATGAGTTGGCTCTTAGCATCAGGTAGCCAAAGTATTGGAGCTTCAGCTTGAGCATCAGTCCTTCCAATGAATATTCAGGATTGATTTCCTATATTCAGGGTTGATTTCCTTTAAGATTGACTGGTTTGATTTCCTTACAGTCCAAGGGACTCTCAAGAGTCTTCTCCAACACCACTGTTCAGAAACATCAAGTCTTCAGTCCTCAGCCTTCTTTATGGTCCAACTCTCACATCCATACATGACTACTGGAAAAACCATAGCTCTGACTATACAGACCTTTATCGGCAAAGTAATGTCTCTGCTTTTTAATATGCTGTCTATGTTTGTCATAGCTTTTCTCCCAAGGAGCAAGCATCTTTTAATTTCATGGCTGCAGTCACCATCTGCAGTGATTTTGGAGCCCAAGACAATAGTCTGTCACTGCTTCCACTTTTTCCCCAACTACTTGCCATCCGATTGAGATCGGATACTATGGGGAAAGAGATGAGCCAAAGGAGAAATACTCTATTGACAAAATGTCTTCAGCAACTGATGATTACTTATGGCATGCACTTTTTTATCTAAAAATGGCATTTAAGAAACAAGGTGGAAACGATCCAAATGTCCATCAATACGTGAATACATCAACAAAATGTGTATACATACAATAGAATATTATTCAGTCTTTAAAAGGAAGGAAATTTTGATACATGTTTTAACATGACAGACCTTGCAAACATTATGCTAAGCAAAATAAGCCAAATATGAAAGGACAAATACTGTATAATTTCTACTTATATGAGATACTAAGAGCAGTAAAATTCAAAGAGACAGAAAGAAGAATGGTGCTGATTAGGGGCTGAGGGTGAAGAAAGAATGAGGAGTTGTTGATTAATGGGTACAGATCTCAGTTTGGGAAACTAAAAATGTTCTGGAAATGGATCATGGTAACGGCTGCACAACAGTGTGAATGTACTTAATGCTGTCGAACTATTCACCTGAAACTGCTTAATATGGTAAATTCTCTACATTGTATATATATTGCCACCACACAAGAGACAAGGAAACTAATATGCATGTTATGACAAAGGGACTGTCAAGAGAAAGCAAATGTACATGCATATTTCTGAAATATTCCATAAGAACTTTTTTTGTAAGAAGCAGGCAGATGTTCTGTCTAGATCTGCACAAACCTGTTATCACATGCTAAACCCAGGTACCGCCATTTAGGGTTTACAAAAGCCATCATGTCCCATTTTCTTATACTTTCTTTGGTCCCCTGGAGAGTCTGCAAAAGCCTTCCACAAAATACACCAGCACTTGAGGGTCTGTCACACAAGAGCCAGAGCTAGATAAGTAAGTAAACATGTCCCTTCTCCTTCTCCCCATCACAGTCCTGAAGAATTTAGAAACCCCAGAACACTGAGGAAGGAGCCAAGTAAGTTTCTAAAGATTGATCAGGTCTATCCAGAGGAAGAGGAAAAAGAAGCTTGACTTAAGATTTGGATGGATTTCTTAATGTCAGCAAGTGACAAGAATAGCCATAAAATTTACCTGAAGCATTATTGAGGAGTGGGAAAGGGAGGCTCAGCAGACCAGATTGGAAGGTAATGTTGACAAAGAGCAAAGTTGCTTCCTACTAGCACCCTACTAAATGCAACTTGCTCAACAACTGACTTCAGCTCACATCCAATCTTTACAATCATCCTAAATATAGATTAGCTGGTGGCTCAGTGGTAAGAATTCACCTGCCAATGCAGGAGACTCAGATTCGATCCCTGGGTCAGGAAGATCCTCTGGAATAGGAAATGGCAACCCACTTCAGCATCCTTGCCTGGGAAATCCCATGGACAGAGGATCCTGGTGGGCTACAGTCCATGGGGTCTCAAAGAGTCATACATGATTAAGTATGCACACAGGCACACACACACACCTTTTTACAAATAAACTGAGGTGCAGAAAAGTAAATTAATTTATGCAAAATCTCATTAACAAGGGCCAATGTCTAATGTCTAAAGCTTATACTTTTTCCATTATGCTGTGCTACCTATATTAATTGACTCAAATACTTTTAATAAGCCAGTAGATGAGTATGCAAGGGCAACACAGTGCAGCAAAGGAGATCAATTTGGGCTTCAAAATGAAGTTTCCTGGAATGCAGTGTCTGAGGGGTTGTTAATGTCAAGCAGAGAGTCTGATTGCACTACAATTGTTTATAAGGTTTATCTTTGAATTCTGTCCTTGTTTAATGGATGAGTTGAATAATGATTGGTGCACTGTGAGCATGTATGGCTAGAAGGATGGATGGCCTTAACAACTGGAGGTCTGCTCCATCCATTCATTAACTCTGAACTACATGTTTTCCAGACTCAACTCTGAACAGAGATATTTTAGATAGATGGCGGATCTCCCCTTGTTCTCCATACTGCCATATTTATAGCTGTCATCTCCCAAGTCCTCACTTTCCCTTCTCCTGATACCAATGATAGCTCCATTATCCCCAAAAAACTACAGTGGAGGAGGGGAAATAATGAGTGTATTGTGACATTATTTTTTGCCTTTAACTGCCTGCTTTGTGTCGCTCTGCCTGTGAAATAGGGTAACATCCCACCTACCAATTCTCTTGTTAAATTCAGATATCTTAAAACCTCGAATTCCAATCAGCCTGTAGGTGTTCCTTTCCCCCACGCATGTCACCTATCTCTTAGAAACTCTGTTCAGTTCTATTTCCTTTCCTTGAATAGCTAATAAAAGACCCAAGAAGCGAGAAGTTTTTAGAAAGATAAGCTCCTCACTTCTGTCACCTCTACTTAGGTCTCATTACTTTGCCAAAGGTCAGTATTAGGAATTCACATGTCTCCCAGTCCCACAAGAGCAAAGGTCGGAAGTTCTCGATCTTGACTGCACACGAGAATCACCTGAGGCAATGCTAACATGTTACTGGATACCACTCTGAACTCACTGAAACAGTCTCCAGATGAGTTCCATGTGCACTGGTAGATTGTAAAGGCTCCCAGGTGCTTCTAATATACATGGCCAGATACTTCTAATACATGGCCAGTACTGCACACCACTTTTCAAGGCCTCAGCCACTCAAAGTCAGTTAGACACTAGTGCTAATCAGTGAACTTGCTACCCATTTGAGATAAAATGTTTATGCCAGCATCAACTATGTCGCTACACACTTTGGTTCAGCTGCCATTTTCTTTGTACAGCAAGACTGCCTCAGTGAAAGAATAAGTTCATCAATCTACCCTCTGGTTAAAGCTTCTCATCTTGTCACCCATCTGTAAGATAACTTAGGCCTTTACAATGTATCCCAAAATCCTTGGGATTCCTCCTTTACTGTAGTCTCTGTTGAGCCTGGGTATTTAATGTAAACATTTATTGCTATGGTTCTGAACAGTACATACCAAGTATATTCTCAATATCCACTGAGCTATCTAGCATCAGTTTACTAGGTTGAACTTCTTCTGCCGTTTAATGGATATTGTTGTCAGACCATGACAAGGTGCAGATGACCAAAATGCTGGGTGGTTGGGGTATTGAGAATAGGGATAGGTTTTGAAGTATTGAGGACCACAGGGATTCCAGATTGATGGCATTGGTGTGTTCTGCTTTCTCTTCCCTGCTCCCAATCTCTCTTATTCTTTCACCTCTTTTCTCTTTTACTCATGAATGGTTTTAGGAGTAGACATGAAAGTCACTGTCCAATTTAAGAAAGCACAAGGAATCTCAAGACATACATATACAACCTCAAACCAGGTCCATTATCCATTACTCTAAAGGATGTTCTTTCTTGTTTGTTGCGGGGGGGGGGGGGGGGGGGGCGGGGCAGGGAGCCACAAAGAGGGTATGTCTCAAGTGTTCAAGGTAAAGATGAAAATATTTCTGGAATATGTTAAACCTAATGAACCATCGATTTAAATAAAAGGTACATGTTTCAATGCCATTCTCCCAATTAAAATAAATAAATTTATATTTAAAAAAATAAAAATAAATAAATAAAAGGTACAAAAGAATATCCTAGAAGAGGACATGGCAACCCACTCTAGTATTCTTGCCTGGAGAATCCCAAGGACAGAAGAGTCTGGCGGGCTACAGTCTGTAGGTTCACAAAGAATCGGAAGCGAGAGAGCACACACGCATGAGAGTATAATACCATAGGGAATGCTTTCAAGATAAGCATTTTGTAGGGAAAAGAGTGCAAATAGACATTTAGGAGGTTCTTAGAAGGTAGCATGAGAAAAGGAATTCTGCATTTGGAACAAGACTTCATTTTATGTCCTGGATCTCTCTCTTTAGATTCATTTGACAATGTTTTTTTACATATCCATGTTTGTTTCCTCATTTGTAGATGGATCACAGATCATCTGCCACCAGATTGTTGTGAAGTTTACATGTGATAATATATGTCAAAACACATAGCTCAGTGCCTGATACCAAATTATTCTCTCTTAAATCATTCATTCAATAAATATTTATTATCAGACACTTGGCAAGGTACCAAGCATACTGTGCAGGCCATGGCAATGTCCCCCCATGGAGCTTAGAATCATGTGGGAGAGACAGAGAAGAATCATGTCATCATAGCCATAACATAGAAACCTTATCTTGTTTGGAGGATTAAGAAGCACCTTCCTAAAGAAGTAATATTTAAGCTAAGCTCTGAAATCATTAATTTGGTGTGAGGAGAGGAGAGATGGCTGTAGAACAAAAATCAAGTTCCCTCTTATGAAGGAAACATTTAGTTATGATATTAACTCAATTTAAATTAGCCAAAATCAAAAAGACCCTACTAATGCATGTAAAAGAAAAGTCCAAGTACTGGCACTAGCTTTCAGCACTGGCCTGACGAATGTTACCAGTCATCAGTCTCTTCTCTTCATCTCTTGACTTACTTCCCCTCCGCATTAGCTCCATCTCAGGCAGATTTTCTCCACATGGTCAAAAAGACTTGCCTTAGAGGAAGGCCTAACAGCTCTTATCTCAGAAGAAAAGAGGTTTTCCTCCTCCTAGGCTTCATATTAAATGTCTGAATAAGGTTCTCACTAACTCATCCTCTCGATATAATGCCCAACTCTGAGCCAATCCCTGCAGTACTCTGATGTACCAGGTTGGGTTGCTTGCTCCTCCTTTGAAAGGAAGATGGAACTAAGCAATAGATAATCCACCAGACTGAGAAGAGGCATTTATGAAAGCAAAGTGAGAGTGGAGGGAAGGAGAGGAGAACTTGATAAGATCCACTGTTCAGGTAGATTTATGGCATGTTAAACATTTTTGTTTTCACCAGAAGAGCAATGGGGAAAAGTATAAAAATTTTAAACAATAAGGTCAAATAATCATATCTGTGCTTTGATAGAAAACACCCTACATGCAACGTGGATGATAAGTTGGAAGGGATGTAGTAGCTGTGGGGAGACTGGTAAGCTTTCAGATTGAAGATGATGATAAACGAGAGTGGTAAAAGTATAGCTATTAATAAGAAAACAGAATAAAAATATTTAGGGATAAAATCAACAGTAGTTGAAGATTAACTGGGAGTAGGAAAGTGAAAGAGAAGAGGACCAGCTTATGCAACAGACCATGAAATGTGATCTTGAACATGTTGGCGTTAGAGTACCTTGAAGACGTTCAAGTAGAAATGGTGAACAGGAAGTTGAATGTCTTAATACATGTACAGAGTTCATAGAAGCAAGAGAGGCTAGAGATATAATTTTGGAAGGTATTTAATCAATTGTGGGTAGTCAAAGCCATGAATATAGACAAGATTGACTGGAGTGATACCAGGCTTATAACTGAGCCTAGAGGAAATACAATGCAATAAATAAATGTTTACATGGGCCAAGTCAGTTTGGTCCTACCGATTTACTCAGGTTCTCATTTTTCTCTTCTTAGTTGCCTATCCTTCTGTTCTATAGGTACACCTACAGCTAGCATCCTAATTTGATCCTTTTAATGCAAATGATTTCACAGATTATTTTAAATTACTATATGAACAACAAATTACAAAGATTGAATATACACATAAAGAAGGTATTGTTGTAATCAAACAAAGTTTGCAACAGAGTTAATCAGGTGCATATTTTAATGCTATGCATAATTTTTACTATGCTGCATATGAATTAGTTTCAAATGGCAGGCAGTTCACAAAACTTACTATAATCAGCATCAATAGTATTATTGCCAAGGCAAGTCAAATTTTTAGTTTTTCTGTTTTATTTTTGATTAGTTCCCAATACTTTTCATCTTTGTTGCTGTTGACCTTTTTCCCTGTGTATTTTTCTAACTCACACACATGTATTGTACACACAGATGCACATACACATACACCCTAAATATAATTCATTAATGGCTGGAATTTCTTTGTTCCTGGAACTCTCTTATAATAAGTTAGGCTAGGTTGAAGTAAGATAAATCATAGGGGCCTACAACAGAAGCTTATTCATCAGTAAATAGATAGACAGGGATGCAAGCTGAAGAAGTCTTTGTTCTGGATCAGTACTGGTCTTTGCTGCAAATGGAACAGAGAAAGAACATGGATTCTCATATGCTGCTAGCCCCTCGAGAGTATTTTCAGAAATGACGCCCACCACTTTCATTCATTTCATTTACCAAGGCAAGTTGCATGAGTGGCAGAGGGGAAAGAAGGCAATGCTTTCCCAGGAAAAACAGCTAATGTTTTGAAAAGTACTATAGTCTATTTTCACCCCTCTTCTGTAACTAACACTTCGAGCCCCCACTCTGAGCATATCTTGCTCTTTCTCTTACTGTCTTCTCACCAGTCTTCATACCAGAGAGTTCTAAAGCAACTACATCCTGCTCTCTAACTCTGCTGGTTGTCCTGGCCACCAGGTGGTTTGTGACAGCAGATTTTCTGGGCCATGAGATTCGGAGGTGGCTATCCAGCAATCACCACGATGTGAAGCTGGCAGCAGTGGTTGGTGGTGGTGGTGGCAGTGCTGGCAGTTGTGAATCAGAGGTAAAGAGATACAGAAGTGAAAATGAGAGGGGAGGGAGTACATAAAGAGAGAAAGATCATGGTTAAAATTTGCAGTTAGTGCTTAAGTGACAACAGGTAGACGATCCCTTGGGTAGCCTAAGACAGCTATAAATATATTTTTAGAGCATCCCTCCAAATTCTCTGCAAATGGTGACTGCACCCATGAAATTAAAAAAAGGTTGCTCCTTGGAAGAACAGCCATGACCAACATAGACAGCATACTAAAAAGCAGAGACATTACTTTGCCGACCAAGGTCCATCTAGTCAAAGCTATGATTTTTTCAGTAGTCATGTATGGATGTGAGGGTTAGACCATAAGGAAAGCTGAGCATCAAAAAATTGATTATTTTGAACTGCGGTGTTGGGGAAGACTCTTAACAGTCCCTTGGAATTCAAAGAGATCAAACCAGTCAATCATAAAGGAAATCAGTCCTGAATATTCATTAGAAGGACTGATGCTGAAGCTGAAGCTACAATACTTTGGCCACCTGATGTGAAAAACTGACTCATTGGAAAAGACCTTGATGCTGGGGAAGATTGAAGGCAGGAGGAGAAGGGGATGACAAAGGGTGAGATGGTTGGATGGCATAACTGACTGGATGGACATGAGTTTCAGCAAGCTCCAAGAGTTGGTGATGGACAGAGAGGCCTGGCATGCTGCAGTCCATGAGGTCACAAAGAGTTGGACATGACTGAGTGACTGAACTGAACTGAAGTACAGCATGAATTCAGGGACAAGCACAATCAGTTCAGTTCAGTTCAGTCACTCAGTCCTGTCCAACTCTATGCAACCTCATAGACTGCATAGGCTTCCTGTCCATCACCAACTCCCAGAGCTCACTCAAACTCATGTCCATCAAGTCGGTGATGCCATCCAACCATCTCATCCCCTGTTGTCCCCTTCTCTCTTGCCTTCAATCTTTCCCAGTAAAACAGTCTTTTCAACGAGTCAGTTCTTCACATCAGGTGGCCAAAGTACTGGAGTTTCAGCTTCAACATCAGTCCTTCCAGTGAATATTCAGGACTGATTTTCTTTAGGATGGATTGGTTGGGTCTCCTTGCTGTCTAAGGGACTCTCAAGAGTCTTCTCCAACACCACTGTTCAAAAGCATCAATTCTTCAGTGCTCAGCTCTCTTTATATTCTAACTCTCACACCCATACATGACTCCTGGAAAAACCATAGCTTTGACTAGACAGACCTTTGTTGGCAAAGCAATGTCTCTGCTTTTTAATATACTGTCTAGATTGGTCATGGTTTTTCTTTCAAGGAGCAAGTGTCTTTTAATTTCATGGCTGTAGTCACCATCTGCAGTGATTTTAGAGCCCAAAAAGATAAGTCTCTCACTGTTTCCATTGTTTCCCATCTATTTAACAAGAAGTAATGGGACTGGATGCCATGATCTTAGTTTTCTGAATGTTGAGTTTTTTACTCTCCTCTTTCACTTTCATCAAGAGGCTCTTTAGTTCTTCTTTTCTTTCTGCCATAAGGGTGGTGTCATCTGCATATCTGAGGTTATTGATATTTCTCCTAGCAATCTTGATTTCAGCTTGTGCTTTATCCAGCCTGGCATTTTGCATGATGTACTCTGCATATAAGGTAAATAAACAGGGTAACAATACACATCCTTGATGTACTTCTTTCCCAATTTGTATCAGTCCATTGCTCCATATCCAATTCTAACTGTCGCTTCTTGACCTTCATACAGGTTTCTCAGGAGGCAGGTATGGAGGTCTGGTATTCCCATCTCTTGAAGAATCTTCCAGTCTGTTTTGATCCACACAGTCAAAGGCTTTGGTGTAGTCAATAAAGCAGAAGTAAATGGTTTTTTGTTTGTTTTTTTTTAATTCTCTTGCTTTTTCTATGATCCAACAGATGTAGGCAATTTGATCTCTGGTTTCTCTACTTTTTCTAAATCCAGTTTGAACGTCTGGAAATTCACGGTTCACATACTGTTGAAGCTTGATTTGGAGAATTTTGAGCTTTACTCTGCTAGTGTGTGAGATGAGTGCAACTGTGCAGTAGTTTGAACAATCGTTGGCATTGCCTTTCTTTGGAAATGGAATGAAAACTGATCTTTTCCAGTCCTGTGTCTATTGCTGAGTTTTGCAAATTTGCTGACACGTTTAATGCAATACTTTCACAGCATCATCTTTCAGGATTTGAAATAGCTCAACCGGAATTCCATCGCCTCCACTATCTTTGTTCATAGTGTTGCTTCCCAAGGCCCATTCAATATCAGTATTCCAAGTCTATGCCCCAACCAATAATCCTGAAGAAGCTGAAGTGGAATGGTTCTATGAAGACCTATAAGACTTTCTAGAACTAACACCCAAAAAAGATGTCTTTTTCATCATAGGGGCCTGGAATGCAAAAGTAGGAAGTCAAAAGATACCTGGAATAACAGCAAATTTGGCCTTGGTGTACAAAATGAAGCAGGGCAAAGGCTAACAGGGTTATGCCAAGATAACACACTGGTTCATAGCAAATGCTCTCTTCCAGCAATACAAGAGATGATTCTACTCATGGATATCATGAGATGGTCAATACAGATTGATTATATTCTTTGCAGCTGATGAAGCTCTATACAATGTACAATGTAGAAGCTCTATACAATGTCAGCAAAAGCAAGATCGGGAGCTGACTGTGGCTCAGATCATGAACTCCTTATTGCAAACTTCAGACTTAAATTGAAGAAAGTAGGCAAAACCACTAGACTTTTCAGGTATGATCTTTATCAAATCCCTTATGAGTATACAGTGGAAGTGACAAATAGATACAAGCACAATATTTCACCTATTTTTAACAAGTATTGGAGCTGGTATTCAAATCTAACTTAACATCGCCTAACCTTGAATTTGCTCTCACTTTCCCCTACCTGTGTACTCAACCTCCTCAGCCCTTGCTATGCTTGTTGGATTCCATGCCCCACTTGGCAGACTCTTATTTGCACTGCACCCCTTTTCCCCATGCCTGCCTTCCCCAAGGGCAAGATCCATTTCTCTAGGTTCTGTCCTTCTTAGGTTGTTCTGAATAAATAGCCATCCTATGGAATAAAGCATCTTTCACAAAGAAAGGTGATGTGCTGATTATAGAAAAGGGCATGGTTCACAACTCAGACCAGTAAATTAATTTGTCAACGGGTAATTGTGGAATAGATCAATACTTGCTTTTTTTAGAAGAAGGCTCATAAAGTAGTTAGCCCTTGGTATCCAAGAGTGGAGGAGAACATTCATGAAGATTTTTAAAAGTCAGAAAGGGAAGACAAGCAAACAGTTATCTTACAGATATGATCATTTTTCTGGCAGAGACTAGTTATTTTCTGTGTGTGTGTGTGTAGGAGAGGCTGGTATGCTTTGAGTATGTGAGGGGCAGTGTAGCATGTAACAGATTAGAGCTAAAGTAGAAGATTTAAGCCCCATAGAGGGGGTTTAGCAGGACCTTTAGAGACACAGAGCTTCAGATATTTTGTTCTATGGGCAATTTCTTGTGAGGTTGTCCAGTCCAGTTTTCAAGTGACCTTAATTCTAATATCTCTCAGCAATTTCTATTCATAACAGTGCAAGCCTGCTTGGAGTTCCTACATGAACCTGTTAGGACTTTTTTCCAGGGCTCTCTGCTTGCTGTAGATCCCAGTGTGTTTAGTGTATACAGAATAATTATCAAAAGATATTGGCTTCTGTCAGCCCAATTTGTGGTTTCTGTATAATGCTGACAAGTCCCAGATTTGTCTGGTATTTCTGTCTGAAGCTGTTAGACACCTAACCAATTTTCTCTTTCATGCACATAGTTAAATGACCTGAATTTTCATGTCATTTTATCCCTGGGACAGTGAAATTTTATAGATCAATTTTAGACATTTGGTGCAAATGTCTCCTCTAGATATTGGTTTACAAATGTACTATTTAGTTTTAAAAAATACAACTCAGCCACCTTCAAATTAGAGAACCTTGAAATTACTGTGTCAAAATGCTCCCATCTGTTAAAGCAATTTCCATCAATATCAAGTTTCATTTCTTGTCATTTCTGTAATATTGTCCAATTAAGAACAACATGAAACAAGAAGTGTCCAGAGATGCTGATTCTCATTTTCATCAGTCACAAAGGTCAGTCCTCATTTCATTTAATTCCCCTTCTCTGGTCTGAAAACTAATGCTGCTCTGCAATTGAGCAATTGCGTTATACAAATGCAGTGCCTTGGCCACTAAAATCTAAAATGATCGATTGCGAATTTCACATTAATTTTTAAAGTACTTTGGTTGCTCTAAATTATTATAACATTGTGTCAAGTCATCTTTTTTGAGATAGACATTATCCTTCTAATTTCCCATGATCCTTTAATGTATCGATCAACTGACTTGTTGATTCATTTTAAAAAATTACTAGGTAGAACAGAGGCATTTCACAATTAAGTCTCTGTCAGTTTTACTTCATATTGCTATAAATGGTCAAACTTGATCCTCCTTCTGAATCTGACTGGATGCAGGTATATTTTGAGAGATGCTTGTAATGTCTCCCTGAATAGGAGTGGAATGATGAGAAAAACAACTGCAAAAGCATTCAAGTGCCTTCCTGAAAGAATTTGCACAAAACAATCACACTGCACAGCTTTATAATGTCAAAAATTAAGGAAAAACAGCAGGAATCTTTTTAATATGTAGGACACTATTTCTTATTTAAATGAAATTGGATTCAGAAAAGTCCTGAGGAACGATTTCCAACCATGGATTTGAAGGTGACAATAGCCACGGACATGTACTCAGAAGCCTGGGTGTAATCTCATCATTTCCCCAAAGTTACTGGTATTCAGGCCAGTAAGGCCAGGGTCATGTAGTTAGCTAATTCTAGATCCAGGTCAAAACATGATGAAGAACAAATGACCAATTCCAATATCTTAAAGCACTTGATTCACTTCCCAACTTTCCACTTATTAGTTTTATAACATTTAATAATTATCTGACCTCCTTTAACATGCTCTGTAGTTTTCAATTATTATGAGGAGCTTATGCAAAACGTCTGGCTCACAGGAGGGCCTTAATGTGTCATTTCTCTTCATTTTCATAGCTCCCCTATGTGCCGCAGTAAAGATATGAAAAGAACATCCTTAATTTTTCTTAGCTAAAATCTTACACTTCTGTTTCAACTTTCTATCTCTATTCTACTTTATATTCCTATTAAAAGAAGCTGGATCAAGCATGAGACTGTTACTGTGTTAGTCACTCAGTTGTGCCCAAGTCTTTGCAACTCCATGGACTGTAGCCCTGGAATTCTCCAGGCAAGAATATTACAGTGAGTAGCCATTCTCTTCTCCAGAGGATCTTCCCAATCCACGGATCAAACCTGGGTCTTCTGCATTGCAGGCAGATTCTTTACCATCTGAGCCACCAGGAAAATCTAAATAAAATTAATTAATTATAGCTCAAACAATTATTTTCTCAGGAACTATTCTATTAAATTTTAAACCCACCAGAAGAAGAAGGTAGTGTTACTTCCCAGAGGGCAGTGTGAATGGATATCTCTTCCCTTCTCCTAGTCCCTCCTAATGCCTCTGAGATAAAACAAGACTGAGAATTGAGGCAGCAGAGGCAGGGACTAGACGTTTCAAGAGTTAGAAAATCTCTGGGTAAGACGCTTTAAACTCTAGGTGGCTATCAGTTGCTAGATGGGGATGGACAATGCAAGCATAATATTGTCATCTTTAACAAGAAAAGATAAGACTAGAGAGTAGCAATGTTGAAAGTATAGACATTAAACAGGGTCTAGGAGCCTGACTCTGACAGAGAGAGAAAAAATGATCCATTCCTAGGGCAGAGGCCAAAGAGCTTGCAAACGACCTGCAAGCACAGCCACATGGATTCAAAGTCCTAAGGGATGGCATGAGGTCCAACAAGAAAGACTTTGTTCCTTGAAAAATCAAAAGGGCCTTGAAGGAAGTAGCTCAGCCTGGAATCAGAAGACTGAAGTTCCTTAAAGTCAGGGACCAGTTGTTATTTAGTTTTGTATCTTCAGAAATGCCACAGTATGGTTGTTTAGCCGCTAACTTGTATACAACTTTTTGCGACCCCAGGGACTTCAGCACACCAGACACCTCTGTCCATCACCATCTCCCAGGGTGTGCTCAAATTCATGTCCATTGAGTCAGTGATGCTATCCAACCATCTCATCCTCTGCCGCATCCATCTCCTTTTGTCTTCAATCTTTACAAGCTTCAAGGTCTTTTCCAATAAGTCAACTCTTCTTATCAGGTGGCCAAAGTATCAGAGCTTTAGCTTCAGCTTGAGTCCTTCTAATGAATATTCAGGGTTGATTTCCTTTAGGATTGACTGGTGTGATCTGCTTATATTCCAAGAGACTCTCTAGAGTCTTCTCCACACCACAATTCAAAAGCATCAATTCTTTGACACTCAGCCTTTTTTGCATGGTCCAACTCTCATATCCGTACATGACTACTGGGAAAAACCATAGTTTGACTATATGGACATTTGTTGGCAACGTGATGTTTGCTGTTTAATATACTGTTTAGGTTTGAGGCCGTCCCTGGTGGGTCAGACAGTAAAGAATCTGCCTGCAATGCAGGAGACCTGGGTTCAGTCCCTGCATAAGGAAGATCCCCTGGAGAAGGGAATGGCAACCCACTCCAGTACTATTGCCTGGGAAATCACATGGACAGAGGAGCCTGGTGGACTACATCCACGAGGTCACAAAGAGTCAGACATGACTGAATTATTTACCCTTTCACTTTCATTAGATTTGTCATAGCTTTCCTTCCAAGGAGCAAGTGACTTTTAATTTCCTGGTTGCAGTCACCATCTGCAGTGAATTTGGAGCCCACGGAGAGAAAATCTGTCATGCTGCCAATTTTTTCCCTTCTAATTGCCATGAAGTGATGTGATCAGATCCCATGATCTTAGTTTTTTGAATGTTGAGTTTTACGCCAGATTTTTCACTCTCATCTTTCACCTTCATCAAGAGGTTCTTTAGTTCCTCTTCCATTTCTGTCATTAGAGTGGTATCATCTACATAGCTGAGGTTGTTGATATTTCTCCCGGCAATCTTGATTCCAGCCTATGATTTATCCAGCCCAGCATTTTGAATGATATACTCTCCATAGAAGTTAAATAAGCAGGGTGACACTATACAGCTTTGATGTACTCCTTTCCCAATTTTGAACCAGCCAGTTGTTCAATGTCCAGTTCTAATTGTTGCTTCTTGACACGCGTACAGGTTTCTCAGGAGACAGGTAAAGTCTGGTATTCCCATCTCTTCAAGAGTTTTTCACAGTTTGTTGTGATCCACACAGTCAAAGCCCTTAATATAGTCAACAAAGCAGAAGTAGATGTTTTTCTGGAATTTCCTTGCTTTCCCTATGATGCAATGAATGTTAGCAATTCAATCTCTGCTTCCTTTACCTTTTCTAAATCCAGCTTGTGCATCTGGAAGTTCTCAGTTCACATACTGCTGAAGCCTAGTTTGAAGGATTTTGAGAATTAGCTTGCTAGCATGTGAAATGAGTGCAGTCATGTGGTTTGAACATTCTTTGGCATTACCCTTCTTTGGATTCAAATGAAAACTGACCTTTTCCAGTCCTTTGGCCACTGCTAAGTTTTCCAAATTTACTGACATATTGAGTGCAGCACTTTAGCAGCAGCATCTTTTAAGATTTTAAATAGCTCAACTGGAATTCCATATCCTCCTCTAGCTTTGTTTGTATTAATAGTAATGCTTCCTAAGGCCTACCTGACTTCACACTCCAGGATGTCCAGCTCACAGTGAATGACAACAGCATCATGGTTATCCAGGGCATTAAGAACTTTTTTTGTATTATTCTTCTGCATATTCTTGCCACCTCTTCCCAATCTCTTTTGCTCCTGTTAGATTCCTACAGTTTCTGTCCTTTATCGTGCCCATCCTTACATAATATGTTTCCTTGATATCTCTGATTTTCTTGAAGAGATCTCTTGTCTTTTTCATTCTATTGCTTTTCCCTATTTCTCTGCATCATTCATTTAAGAAGGCCTTCTTTTCTCTCCTTGCTATGTTCTGGAACTCTGCATTCAGTTGGGTATATCTTTCCCTTTTTCCCTTACCTTTCACTTCTCTTCTTTCCCCAGCTATTTGTAAAGCCTCCTCAGACAACTCCTCAACAACTTTACATTTTTGCACTTATTTTTCCTTAGGATAGTTTAGGGTCACTGTCTCCTATACAGTGTTTTGAACTTCTGTCCATAGTTCTTAGCACTCTATCTACTAGATCTAATCTCTTGAATCTATTTATTAAAGGGATTTTATTTAGGTCATACCTGAGTGGCCCAGTGGTTTTCCCCACCTTCTTCAATTTGAGCCTGAATATTGCAATAAGAGCTCATGATCCGAGCCACAGTCAGCTCCAGGTCTTATTTTCGCTGACATTGTATAGAGCTTCTACATCATCAGCTGCAAAGAATATAATCAATCTGTATTGACCGTCTCATGATGTCCATGGGTAGAGTCATCTCTTGTGTTGCTGCGAGAGAGTGTTTGCTATAAACCAGTGTGTTCTCTTGGTAAAACTCTATTAGCCTTTGCCCTGCTTCATTTTGTATTCCAAGGCTAAACTTGCCTGTTACTCCGGGTATCTCTTGACTTCCTACTTTTGCATTCCAATCCCCTATAATGAAAAAGGTATCTTTTTTGATGTTAGTTCTAGAAGGTTTTATAGGTCTTCATAGAACCGATCAACTTCATCTTCTTTGGTATTAGTGGTTGGGACATAGATTACTGTGATGTTGAATGGTTTGCCTTAGAAATGAGCCCAGATCATTCTGTCATTTTTGAGATTGCACCCAAGTACTGCATTTCAGACTCTTTTGTTGGCTATGAGGGCTACTCCATTTCTTGTAGGGATTCTGGCCTGCAGTAGTAGATATAATGGTTATCCAAATTAAATGTGTTCATTCCTGTCCATTTTCTTTTACTGACTTTTAAGATATCGATGTTCACTCTTGCTTTCTCCTTCTTGGTCATGTCCAATTTCCCTTGATTCAGGGACCTAACATTCCAGGTTCCTATGCATTCTCATTCTTTACAGCATTGGACTTTTACTACCAGACACATCCACAGCTGAACATCATTTCTTCCTTGGCCCAGCTACTTCATTCTTTCTGTAGCTACTAGTAATTGCCCTCCACTCTTCTCCAGTAGCATACTGGACACCTTCTGACCTGAGGGGCTCATCTTCCACTTTCATATCTTTTTGCCTTTTCTTCCTATTCATGGGGTTCTTGCAGCAAGAATACTGGAGTGGTTTGTCATTCCTTCCTTCAGTGGATCACTATGACCCATCCATCTCAGGTGGCCCTGCACAGCATGGCTCATAGCTCAACTGAGTTACACAATCCCTTTTGTCATGACAAGGCTGTGATCTATGAAGGGGGCCAGTTGCTATTTATTTTTGTATCTTCAGACCTGCCACAAAATGCAATTCAATAATTGTTTGCTAAATGGATGAATGAATGAAAAAACAGCTTTGAGGTTAGTACCTATGGACTGTGTGTGTGTGTGTGTGTGTGTGTCTGTGTGTCTGCGTGTCTGTGTGTGTGTGTGCACACATGTTTATCTGTACATGTAGGGAGAAGAAATGGACATTGTTTACAAAGTCTGGAAAGATCCTTATGCTCTGGGTCAAACCAACAAATAACATGTTTGCTAAAAAATACTTACATCTTACAGTTGAATTGTTTGGACAATTAACCCATGTATGTACTGGACTTTGGGTAACAAAATGGCCAGTTTCCACTCTGAGCAGCCAACTTTATTTCCAGTCCTTGATAAGCCTAGAAACTGCACTTCTTCTCAGACCTGTCCATCATGCCCACACCTCAGCTTTTTACAGAATGCTTTAAACTAGAGCTGATCCTTCTGGGATTCAGTTGGTTCTCTATCTCACTCTGCCTGACTCCAGGAACCACCTATCCAACCTTTCTAGAGCACATGGCACACTTGTGAAACAGACAGATGAGCCTTAAGTAATTGACAGATGTCAGTTGGCTCAGGAACTGCCCCATATTCACCACCGCTTACTCCACACCCTGTGAGTCTACATCAGCACTCCTCCTATGGGCTTCCCGATCATGCTGGCTCCTCACCTTGGCTCCTCTTGCAATTGGCTCTGTTAAATCTCATCACCAGCTTTAGAATTGCCTAAACATTTCAGACTGGTCCCATCAGGACCTTACTTCTGGAATCTCTTGTTGGTTTCAGCATTAAAATCTTGCCTTTCTTCTCCATCTTTTCCCCTTACCACCAACCTGGATAATAATTTAAGCTAGTTCTACTGAGCTCATCAGTGACGCAGCACCCCAAGACAAGTACATGTCTACCTTAGGGCTGTGTTCTCCATGCCCTGAAATATTCATGTAGATTACATCTTTTCAGATCCAATCTTGATTTAACATAGTCATATAGATTATGTCATTTAAAGTTTCTACTCAAAGGACATCTCCTCAAAGAAGCCTTCCCTGGCAGACTTTCAAAAATAGCACTCCCTTTCCTCACACTCTATCGCCTTACTCTGTCCATTTTCTTCATAGACTCATCCTGACCTGTAAATATGGGATATATATGTTTCCTTCTTTCTTGTTTATCATAAAGACTAGAGAGTAAGTTCTGTGAGGGAAGCAACATTGTCCAATTGGCTCATCATCATATCCCTGGCACCTGGAACAGTCTATCACATAATAAACATCAAATAACTATTTTTTAAATAAATTAATGAACTGCTGTAAAGCCCATACAGAAGTGATCCATGACTATTCAACTGGAGAAGAAAATCAGTAGGTTCACTGACCTGATCTGATGCTAGTCAGAGTAGGTGAGGTGGTTATACAACTTGAAGACAGTTAACCTCAAGCATGTAGACGCTTTAACCTCTGAGCCACCAGGGAAGCCCATGGATAAGATACAGTAGGCTATTTTCAATTATTTTTATAAATAAATGTTAGAAAATGTCTTGCTAGCCTTTTTCCCAATTCACCCTTCCTCAGTCACAAAACCTTGGTGACAAGATTAATTAACCAGTTCTTTTCTACCACTTACCTGGCATAAGTCATCTTTTGGTACAGGCAAGTAGAAATCTGGCTGCTTTCCAGGAGGCCTTAAATGTGACTTCAGTTCATATGTTCAAACGAGTAATGATAAACATACATACTTACTGTATGGAATATCAAGATTTATAGTTTCTTTGAGTCAATATTGATTTTCACTTTCCTTAAATTTAATTTCTTTTCTTTGTTTTGTGTATTTTTGGAGTTGTCTTATCAGTCACTGACCCCTGCTTTCATTAAGAATTATGAATCTGTCTTCCCATGGCTCCTAGAAATTATAAAGGAATGCATCCTATTAGGGTGGATGCTCCTCCCTTGAAGGAAAGCCCTGGCCTGGCACAGACACATGAGAGGCTCATGGAGGCCCACACACAGATACATACAGCCTTATTCTTTGGAGGCCTTTACTTCCTTACGTAAAATGTCTTCATCTGCTCAAAAAACGTAATTCAGTTAATTAGTGTAATCAGAGAACAGCAGCAAAATGATACATACAGTATAAATTGTAAACTTAGGACATAATATCAGGCAAGTTTTCCAATATGTAAACAACCAGCAAATCTATAAACTGGGACTCTGGACGTACATCTTTTGTAAAGGGAGTCTGTCATTGATTTAAGTCAGAATGTAAAAATTAGAAGTGTCAGCATGTAAACAAAGGGCTAAATCGATTCTCTGTTTTGGCTATATAGTCTCATTTACTCACCATAATTATTTCTATCTGGATAACATCTTCTGACTTGAAACAACCAATTGGTTGCAGCCATCAAAAAGACAATGTGAAATTAATTGGACATCGCTCCATGAAAAATGGGAGAAGAGGAGATTATTCAGTGAAGCATGGCATTCTAAACAACTATTCCACACATTACTGCAGAATCTAGGATTCTAGAAGATACATACACCAAGGGAATAAAACCACAGCAACCCTTAAGAAGGAAACTCAGCATTTAGCATTCTTTTTCTGGCAAAAACACACAATAGGCTTCAAAGACTTAGAAAGAAAATATCTTACCTTTTCTTTTTTTGGTCCACACCTTTCAAGACTTGTGAAAGAAATTTCTTTTAAAAGGGTCATTTTCTCTTGAGAAGTAATTTTACAAAGTTTTACCAGAGGATTGGTTTAAGGAACTCATTCTGAACTGATTGACATTCATAAACAAGTTATTGAAGCAATTACTCAAATTGTAAATTGACTGGAATTAAACATTTGAGTATAGAAAAGTTAATGAATTATGTTTCCTGCACTGTAACATTTGCAGTTTGAAATGCACAGATGCAGGAAGAATCATAATTGTATTACTCGGAAGAGTGAATTTACAGTGTGTTAAACTGGTTCCTCTTTCTGTGGCCCATGTGGAGACTATCCCTAAGTGATAGAATGTCACTTCTTGACTCCACACCAGAGGACATCTGTTCTGAAGGGCAGGTGCTTTAAAATAGCTTTGCATTCCTCGGGTCATCATCTAGAGATGTTCCCACTGGCAAGAACACCTTCTCCTCACTGAGAAGCAGGAAACTTAGAATCTGGAGATCTTTCTGATGTCAGCACCTGAGTTCCCCCTTCATCTGCTGGGCTCTCATCAGAAAGGTGAAAATATGTGTGCTTGGAATAACTTCAGATATGCAGATGACACCACCCTTATGGCAGAAAGTGAAGAGGAGCTAAAGAGCCTCTTGATGAAAGTGAAAGAGGAGAGTGAAAAAGTTGGCTTAAAGCTCAACATTCAGAAAACGAAGATCATGGCATCCGGTCCCATCACTTCATGGGAAATAGATGGGGAAACAGTGGAAACAGTGTCAGACTTTATTTTTTGGGCCTCCAAAATCACTGCAGATGGTGACTGCAGCCATGAAATTAAAAGATGCTTACTCCTTGGAAGAAAAGTTATGACCAACCTAGATAGCATATTCAAAAGCAGAGACATTACTTTGCTGACTAAGGTCCGTCTAGTCAAGGCTATGGTTTTTCCAGTAGTCATGTATGGATGTGAGAGTTGGACTGTGAAGAAGGCTGAGCGCCAAAGAATTGATGCTTTTAAAGTGTGGTGTTGGAGAAGACTCTTGAGAGGCCCTTAGACTGCAAGGAGATCCAAAAGTCCATTCTGAAGGAGATCAGCCCTGGGATTTCTTTGGAAGGACTGATGCTGAAGCTGAAACTCCAGTACTTTGCCCACTTCATGTGAAGAGTTGACTCATTGGAAAAGACTCTGATGCTGGGAGGGATTGGGGGCAGGAGGAGAAGGGGACGACCGAGTATGAGATGGCTGGATGGCATCACCGACTCGACGGACATGAGTCTGAGTGAACTCCGGGAGATGGTGATGGACAGGGAGGCCTGGCATGCTGCGATTCATGGGGTCGCAAAGAGTCGGACACGACTGAGCGACTGAACTGAACTCTGTTATACACTTCCACAATCCCCACTGAAGGACTGAGACTCAAGAGTGGTTGGAGTGCACCCTGTTGTGGGTCTAGAACACAAGACCTCTTCAGATCCTGCTGCTGTTGAAACCACCCCTAGCTCTTTGGCTTCTGGAGACCCCTAGGAGGTTAGCTGTCCTTGAGTTGAAGGGACTGATATGGATCTAAGAGCCAGGCCCATTGGCCTCCACCTCTGCACATAACTTAGACTCAGAACCCTCAGGGACCAGGCCTGAGAACACACCCCAGCGGGGCTCTCACCCCTCCCACTTCCAGATCCTGTTTCTCCACTTCCCTTAGATGTTTCTCAAAGAGTACGTTGTCCCAGGGCCTGTTTCTAGAGAACCTGACTTGAGATGAAACCATCCCCTGCCAGTGCCAGGGTAGACAAGAGCAGATGGCAGGGTTCCACTGAGGAACAGTGCCTCTAGAAGAACGCCTAAATGCCCCCAGAAGAGAAGGAACTCACCAAGTGCCTGCAGTTTCCAGAGTCCCATTTGGCCACTGAAACTCAACCCCACTGGGATCCAAATGAGCAGTGCACCCAGATCCACACTCCCACACTCTGCCTCTGACTCCTCCGGAAGGAATAAGCATGACCAGGCTGGTAATAAAGGACTGGGGATCAGAATTTTAGATGTGCCTCTATTCTCTTGCCACAACTACAAAGCTCAAAAATAGCATAAAGATCAAGTAGACAAACGTGCTAAATTGCCAACAACCGTTGAATCATTGAAAACACAAGAGAGTTCCAGAAACACATCTACCTCTGCTTTATTGGCCATGCCAAAGCTTTTGACTGTGTGGATCACAATAAACTGTGGACAATTCTTCAAGAGATGAGAATACCAGATCAACTGACCTGCCTCCTAAGAAATCTGCATACAGTCAAGAAGCAACAGTTCAAACTGTACTTAGAAAAACAGACTGGTTCCAAATCAAGAAAGAGTACATCAAGGCTGTATATTGTCACCCTGCTTATTTAACTTATATGCAGAGTACATCATGAGAAATGCTGGGGTGGATGAAGCACAAGCTGGAATCAAGGTTGCCAGGAGAAATATCAATAACCTCAGATATGCATATGACACCACACTTATGGCAGAAAGCGAAGAAGAGCTAAAGAGCCTCTTGAAAGTGAAAGAGGAGAGTAAAAAAGCTGGCTTAAAACTCAACATTCAGAAAACTAAGATCATGATATCTGGTCCCATAACTTCAAAGCAAATAGATGGGAAAACAATGGAAACAGTGACAGACTTTATTTGGGAGGCTCCAAAATCACTGCAGATGGTGACTGAAGCCATGAAATTAAAAGACACTTGCTCCTTGGAAGAAAAGTTATGACCAACCTAGACAGCATATTAAAAAGCAGAGACATTACTTTGCCAACAAAGGTCCATCTAGTCAAAGCTATGGTTTTTCCAGTGGTCATGTATGGATGTGAGAGTTGGACTATAAAGAGAGCTGAGCACCAAAGAATTGATGCTTTTGAACTGTGGTATTAGAGAAGATTCTTGAGAGTCCCTTGGACTGCAAGTAGACCCAACCAGTTCATCCTAAAGGAAATCAGTCCTGAATATTCATTGAAAGGAATGATGTTGAAGCTGAAGCTCCAATACTTTGGCCACCTGATGCGAAGAACTAATTCATTTGAAAATACCCTTTTACTGGGAAAGATTGAAGGCAAGAGGAGGAGAAGGGGACAACAGAGGATAAGATGGTTGCACGGTATCACTAACTTGGTGGGCATAAGTTTGAGTAAGCTCCGGGAGCTGGTGTTGAACAGGGAAGCCTGGTGTGCTACAGTCCATGGGTCGCAAAGACTCGGACATGAGTGAACTGAACTGAACTGAGACAAACCTGCTATAAAGATATACTTTTTATTCAGTAGACATATAAGGCACAGAAGATGATAATATGTGTATTGATAATGTGTTTTGTTCTTCTTGAACTGAGAATCAGTAAACACTCTAAACTACAACTTGTGATGGGAGGGATAGACCTGAATTTCCTAACTCACTCTGTTGTGAATGTGTATATATGCTGGCTGGTGACTTAGTAGTAAAGAATCCGCCTGCAGTGCAGGAGCTGCAGAGATGTGGGTTCAGTCCCTGGGTCAGGAAGATCTCCTGGAGGAGGAAATGGTAACCTATTCCAGTAACCTTGTTTGGAAAATCCCATGGTCAGAGGAGCCAGGCTCCCTACAGTCTGTGGGGTCTCAGAAGAGTTGGACATGACTGAGTGACTAAACAAAAACAAAATGTATGCTGGCCCCTAAAGCTGTGGATTAAGGCTGAATGAAGTAGGGAGTACAGCATGGGTTTGGTCAAGGGCTCCTGTGAAAGGTCCTGACAGAATCCTGTACTTTTCTTTCCCAGCAACATATAGCTATATAAACATCTAACTAACTATTTGAAATACTTTATCTTCCTTTCTTGAGCATAAACTCCATGACAGCAAGAAATATGTCTTCTGTTTCCTTGAAATCTGTTTTACTCCCACACCCAAGTAGTATGACTCATTATCAGCACAGCTTTTGATTAAGATCTCCTGTCATTAGAATCCAACGACCAAGCTGTTCAGTGAACTAGCTGTGCAACCTTGAAGAGTTACTAAACCCCTCTGACCTCAGTTTCCTAATAAGTAAAATGTGGGTTATAACAGTGACTATTTGTAGTAAAAATTTAAGGAAATGAAGCCCATGAGGCCCTTAGCACAGTACCTGGTATATCATAAGCACTCGATAAATGGTTATTATTATTATTTTAGTTATTATAATATTATTGCATCAAGACTCTACCTGCAATATTGAACAAAGAGCTCCTGTTTATAATCATAGAGTCACACAGATATGTGATTTCTTCTCCATACCCCTCCATAACCTCTTCTTTCCCCTTCAATAATGCTTTTACTACATCACACCAGAATCTTCCCCACTTAATCTGGATGATTAATTTTTCCTTTCAAATACAGTTAATTCTCCAGTGCACTCAGCTCCAAGTAACAAGATTTGTGGAGGTCATCTGAGTGGGAGCTCTCAGTGCTATATGAGGGCACATTAGTGGGCCCAGTGGCCCCGAGGCCACCCTGATGGTGATTTACAGGGTGCAGGGTGGAAGGCAAGGACTGTGAATCCCAGCCCAGACATGTCCCGAGGGAATAGTGATTGACAGCAAAGTCTGGAGCAGAGTGTGGATCTCCGACCCTGACCCTTCAGCCCAGAGCTCGCCTCTGGGCAGTGTCCCCACCCCCATCGTGACCATACTCCCCATTCATCTTCTAACCAGCCACAAAGCTCTGCCCCATGCTAACAGGTGATTCTATAATGGGATCTGCAGAGTCAGAAGCTCCCTGTTCACCTGTGAACACGTTAATGCCAGCAGCCCCAGCGTGAGCACGTTCCTGTCTCGATCTTGCTCACCAAGCCCAATTGCCATATTTCTGGTTGTGAGCTTGCAACACTGCAGGCTCCATTGTCCTTTTCATTATCAGTAAAGGTATCCTGAGAAAATCAATTAAATATTGAGCTAGAAGTCTGCTATCAATTTGGTGTGCCACAAGAATACAAACAAAGCTGAGAATGTCTAGGTTGATTTGATTATTAGTGGTCTGAAAACTTACATAATTGAGTATAGGGTTACTTAGCATAGGTCGGGGGGATTTACAAAGTCATTAATTCTACATTATTCAAGATACACTTTCTGAGGCAGAACTTGGTCTTTAAAAAAAATCTGTGATTGGGAATGTGCTGTACTGTGGCTGCAAAAGATTACAAGAGGATGAATATAATAAGTATTTAACAGAGCATAGAACCTATTTCTAAGTTATGATGTTTCTCAGTGAAGTTTTTGAGAATTTCAAGGCCCTTGGAATTTAAGTCTTTTGAAATACAAAGTAGTATATGATATGTCGGTCACTAGATAACTTTCCTTTTCACTCAGTACCTCCTATTTGGAAAACTTTTCAATGAATCAGCTTGTTTTTCCTTCACATGACTTGAAGGACTAAATAGAAACATGAAGGAATCCAAAACAATACTGACCACATATATGGAGATTTTGATGAAAAAATTCAAAACTGAGGTACTATTCTCATTTTATACATGGAGCAAGTACAAGTAAACACGTGTATACTTGTGGTGGATACATGTTGATGTATGGTAAAACCAATACAATATTGTAAAATAAAAAAATAATAATGATAAATTTTTTAAAAACCTAAAAAAAAAAGAACTCTTGGTGGTTTCAAATAGAACAGTTAAATCTCAACCATTTGTACAGTGCTAAATTGTGTAATTTTGTCCTAATTATTCCTAAATTACTCAACGTGGCCTTTTCGAAAAAGGCTATCTGCAAAGCACCAGCTCAAAATATATTCCTGCTCAACCTTCCCCTAAACACTGCACAGGAAAAAAGCCCTCCTTAGTCAAATAGGTTTTGGAATTACTGTATTTTATATGCTGTACTCACATATCCATAATTCATATCATAAATCAAAGACTGTAATATCCTTTAGTGAAGAAGCCTACTTGATTTTGCATTGCCCTAATTTATTTGACAAGGAAACTTTTATTGAATTATACTTCTAGCTCACTACAAAATCAACTTTAGAGAAAGCACTTTTAGGACATATGCTTGTCATTTACTTAAATGTGAAATAATTCTCTTCTCAGTATTCTGGGAAACACTTGAAGAATCACTAAACTAAGTAAGATCATCAAGTGAGTATTTAATCTTTCTTCGACAGAGGGATTAAAAACTGAAGGTCTTTTTAAATTAGTCAGTCTTTTGTAATGAAGGTAGTGTTCATATCCATATTGTCTGCACTGATGATAGAAACCATCTGCTAGGCTTGGTGGTAGCCACTTCTCACTTCCTTTCCCAATGATGTGTGGTCTAGGGTATGATTCTTGGAGTTATCCGTGGTTACCGTGGCTACTTCTGAGCAGGTACTACAAGATTGCCGGAACTGGCAATGCACCTGGTGCCAATCTGTGGCTCCACAGTCAACCTCATCAACCACAAATGTCTTAGATGGTTCTCCCCTTCCAGTTATATAATTGGATCCATTGCTCATAGTCATGCTCAAAATAGAAACAGACAACGAGCCATCTGTTTCACATCTCCAAGTTCTTCCTTAGCATAAAGCACCATCTCTGCTGTTCATTGTTACCATGGTAAGGTGCACCCATGGTAACAATGAACTGTGTGACCTCAGAGCTGCCCATTTAGCTGCCTGAGTGACACTCTGACTCAGTTTCAACTCCTTCGTCATCTCTTACCCAGATTTGGGAGTGAAGATCTAATGAAAACACTTTCTGTTGTCTGGAGGCACTTTCTTTGGGCTCATTTAATGCATTTTATGGTGCATTAAATGTGTCTGTGCGAATGGCTGGATTTGTTTTGCTCAAGTGTGAAGAATAATTAAGATCATTCTAAGTCAAATGAAGTGTTGAAACACATTGTCAAAGGACCTCAGCACTGTAAATGTCTCGTTACCTCTGACACTTTGTAATTAGGTCTGTAACTGTTCTCTTAATTTCTACTGAAACATTCTTTTCCTTCCACACCACCTCTGCCTCCTTGTGTGTCAAGAACTTCCCCATTACACATACACATCAGGTGTATAAACATGCATCAGGCTGATGAGAAAGAGACGTGCTTGGATGGTGATTAGCAAAGCCATGAAGCCCTTCTGCTGTCTCATCCATGGGGAAAGGTGAGGTGCAGTTGTCAAGAGAAGACTTACCTCCGCAGCAGCAAGATAAATGGCAAATGTGTCTCCTCTACCCAGGCCATGTGCATCCTCCTTCACATGGTGACGGGTGACCTGCTGGTCTGGCTGAGTTATCTTCCTCTTCCTCTGTAACAGGATTTGCCTGATACTAAACATCAAAAGTGACGCTCTCCACACAGCTGAAAACAACTGATTCTGATTTGAAAATAGTTGTTCTAAATATACATGCGTGTGTACTCAGTCACTTCAGTCGTGTCCAGCTCTTTAAGACGCTTTGGATTGTAGCCCACCAGGTTCCTCTGTCCATGGGATTCTCCAGTCAAGAACACCGGAGTGGGTTGCTATGCCTTCATCCAGGGTGTCTTCCCAACCCAGGGACTGAACCTGCATCTCTTGTATCTCCTGCATTACACATGGATTCTTCACTGCTGAACCACCTGAGAAGCCCAAATATACTTGATGCAATAGCTGATGGACGGGCTTCCCAGGTGGCACAATGGTAAAGAATTCACCTGACAATGCAGGAGACACGAGAGATGTGAGTTCAATCCCTGGGTCTGGTGGATGCCCCAGAGAAGGAAATGGCACCCCACTCCAGTATTCTTGCCTGAGGAATTCCATGGACAGAAGAGCCTGGCAGACTACAGTCCATGGGGTTGCAAAGAGCTGGACATGACTGAGCACACACACACTCAGACAAGTTAATAATCACTCCCTGTTTGTCAGGAATGATGTTAATGCCTTACATACATTGTCTAAATTTGTCTTAACAATAATGACTTTAGAAGGTTGCTATTGTCTTATTTTATATTTGAATAACTTGAAGGAGCCTCCTTGGTAGCTCAGACGGTTAGGAATCTGTGTGCAATAGATCAGACCCACATTCAGTCCCTGGGTAGGGACGATCCCCTGGAGGAGGGCATGATAACCCACTCCATATTCTTGTCTGGAGAATTCCATGAACAGAGAAGCCTGGCAGGCCACAGTCCATGGGGTTGCAAATAGTCAGACACAACTGAACAACCAATACTTTCACAACTTGAAGATTAGAAAGAGACTTGCATGTTTCCCAAACCATAGAGCTTTTGATTAGTGAAGGTGAAACTCAAATCTGTATGTCTGTGACCCCAAAGGCCGTGTTCAAAGCCTCTGGGCTGCCTGATCTTATACCACTTGTCCTCATAGTCTGTGTTTTCCACCTACTCCACTGCCCAGTTTCTAGACTCAAGAATTGTGTGTTCTGTGAAACAGAATTATGTTCTGTGAAAATATCTGTGTTCTGTGAAAAAATTGTGTTCTGTGAAAAAAAATTGAAAAAAATATCTGTGTTCTGTGAAGAATTGTGTTCTGTGAAAAATCTGTGTCCTATGAAACAGAATTGTGAATTCTGTGAAAATATTTTCCTGACCTGTTATTCCCCTCACTTCTGTGGTTTTCCCACCTTCAAAAGATCTGTGTCTTTTACCAGGCCTCAGACCTTCCTGTCGGCCCCAGTTTGCTCTTGTGAACCAAACCACATTGAGTCAAATGCTAAAGTCTTCACACCTCCATTTACTAAAAAGACCCACTTGAGATTTTAAAAGGTATAGTATATAAGAAGCTACAAACAGAATACTGTGGGCCGCAGCCCACAAGTATAACTGGTAATGCTTACTTTTTTGTGTAGCACTTTGTAGAATGGCAAAGCAATTAACATAATATTTCATTTAATTTGAATGAATAAAGGTTCAAAAAGGAAAATGATTCTGTGCAAGAAAGCAGTCCATTTACACACTTGTACTTGATACTTTCTCTAATCAAGAAAGCAAATATTTGCACCAACAATAAAGTACATTGAAAATATATCCTAAAATAATTAGTAGGCTTTTTCTTTAAGTCAAAGTTGATGTTTATTCATTGATTGATTATATAGAGATATACAAATTCAAATATGCAATAAGGACAATTGGCAAATTCATTAAACCTGATGATGTTTCTACTTCTTTTTACCCAAAGTAGCCAATATTTGAGAAAATAACAACCTTAACTTACTGCCAATCATCAACTGCAAATACATTTGCACTTTCATAAACATGGCATGTTTGCATTTCACAAGTTTTCTGTTTTATAACCTGGAGTGAGTCTCCATTAACTTTTACTTAACAGAATAATTATAAAAAGCATTGGTTTAGCAAACAAGCAAATAATTGCCACTGGTTAAAAGTACTCGTTTAGGCCCAGTTGGGAGACGTGCTGTTATTCTTTGCCATAGTGTACAGTAACCTTCAAACAGCCTTCAGTTACATCATTGGTAAACTATTTATTCTAATTGTTTATGTATAGTGATATTAATGTGCATCCAAATGTCCTCTGTCAAATCCCAGATCATCCTAGCTTAGCTTTCTACAAATTGTATCAGGTTGGCATTCAATCAGGTTGCCTCCAATCCAGCATCTCTCAGCATCCTTTGTGTTTTACTTGGTTGATTTCAAAAGATCATGGAAATATTTCTAATGCCTCTTCTTACCACTTGGAAGCTTTGTTGGGGTTCCTAGGGCCACCCTCAAGTTCAATGATTGCACACCCTGACATTTCTCTTTGATCGATGCAAAGTGAGGGGAAATAGCCTGTCACTCCAGGTAGGTGTCTTAAGAGCTGGTATGCTATTTGCTGTGCATCGTATGCTGTGCTGTGGTAGCCACAGAAGCATCTTCTGAAACAGGGAAGCCATCATCCCAGTACCCTAACGAGAGCAGAGGTTCCTTCCAAACCGTGTTGGACATATGGCTCAAACACAAAATAAACCTTTCTTGTTGTAAATTACTAAGATTTGGGGCTGTTTGTTGCCACAACATAATATACAATTTAATCTATCCTCATTGATATATCTCTTCAGTATCGATCTCAACTTCCATTGTCCATAATGGCCAAACAACCATCTTAATTCAATCCTGTTGTCTATTCTCACCCCGACCCTCTAAAACCCTGTATGTTTCTGCCAATCTTGAGTCCTCCATACTGAAGGGCTAAAGTCCTCAAGAACTGCCTTATGCATCAACACACCAAACTCTCATTCTCACATTCTTTTCAGATGTCTTGATGTGCCCTTCCTCACCCCAAGACGCTGATTCTTAGGATGGAAGAACATTGACCTGAACCCTATCCAGCTCACCCTCATTGCTGCCAGTGCTATTGCTTGATTTTCCTAGGTTGCCACAGTGCTTTTTGACTAGGCAGCTTAAATGACAGAAATTTATTGTCTTAGTTCTAGAAGTCAGAAGTCCAAGATCACCAAGTTGGCAGATGTGGATCCTGCTAAAGACAGTAAGGGAGAATCTGCTCCTCCAGTTTCCCATGAGTCGCTGCTAATCTTTAAATTCTTTGACTCATAGAGGTGTCACTTCATCTCTGCTTCACGTGCATATCACATCCTCCTAGTATGTTGTCTTTGGATCCAGATCCCCCCCTTTTATAAAGACACCAGTCATGTTGGATTGGAAGCCTACTCTACTCCAGTATGATTGCATTTTAACTGATTTGCATATTCAGTGATCCTATTTTCAAATAGTCATATTCTGAGGTATTGGGGATCAAGACATCAATATATGAATTTGGGAAGATGCTATTCCACCCATCCTACTGATGCTTTTCTAACTCTCCTGGGAACACATTTTCCTGAAAGACTTAGCTCTGTATCTGATAATCCTGCCATCACAAACTTCCATTTCCAAACTCACACCCTTAGCCTGCTCCCAGGTTTGTATTGCTCCTTGGATCTTACATCTGGTTAAAATTAGATTATTTTATAACTTAAAGTAAAATGCCCTTTTTCATAGAATTAATTTGTTTCCTCAACATTATTGTAGTGCCTACTTTTATCCATTGGAAATTGAATATGTTCCCTGTTCCCTAAGAATTCAGAATTTAAATAGGGAGCAAATCCATGTGTATACAATTAAAAGGAAGACTTTTTCCACAGTTACTATTATGCAACCCTCAACAATCCCTGGAGAAGGTAATTGTTTTCACTACTTTATAAATGAGGGAGGGGAAGTCCCAGTAAAAAGAACTCAAATATCAGTATGATGAAAAGAATCAAAAGGCACAAAAGAAAGAGTTGGAAAGTAAACAAGGATGTAGAAAAGTAAAGCCCAAGGTAGACTTTACACCAGATGGGGAAAATGGATGGAAAAACTTAAAATATTGTAAGAAATGCAATCTCTAGTTATAGCACTATCTTTATCAGAAAAGAAAAAAAAAATCTTCCTTAAGACACTAGTGATATTATGATGGTTTCCAGAAACACAGTATGGTCTGTGAAGTGAAGTGAAAGCCCCTCAGTCATGTCCAACTCTTTGCGACCCCATGGACTATACAGTCCATGGAATTCTCCAGGCCAGAATACTGAAGTGGGTAGCCTTTCCCTTCTCCAGGGGATCTTCCCAACCCAGGGGTTGAACCCAGGTCTCCCACATTGTGGGTGGATTCTTTACCAGCTGAGCCACAAGGGAAGCCCAAGAATTCCCAACCCAGGAATCGAGCATGTTCTATACTTGCAGTTATTTTTTCCTACATAGTCTGCCAATGCCACTGAAAGAAAAAGCTCCCCATTAAGAACTCTTATCTTTAGGAGAGTGGTAAATCAACTGGACAATTTTTATTCTGTATGATGTTATGAACTGAATTATGCCCCTACTCCTAAATTCGTATGGTAAAGTCCTAACCCCCAGTATCTCAGAATGTGATTATATTTGGAGGCAGGGTCTTTACAAAGGTAAAGTTAAAATAAGTTATAAGTGTGAGTCCTAATCTGATATGCCTGGTATCCTTATAAAAAGAGGAAATTTGGACACAAATACATAGGAAGAAAAGGTGATATGAAGACATAGGGAAAAGACAGCCACCTACAAGCCAAGGAGAAAGACCTGGAGTTCCTTCCCTCATGGCCTGCAGAAGAAATTAATCCTGGTGACATTTTGACCTCAGATTTCCAGTTTCCAGAACCATAAGGAAATAAATTTGTTTAAGCCAACCAGTCTGTAGTATTACGTTACAGCAGTCCTAGCAAACAAATGCATGTGGTTAATTCCTTTTAATAAAAAATAAAAAAATTAGTAAGGGGTCAGGAGTTAAAAGCAATGTAACCTCCTTCTTTCATTTTAAGAAAATTTCCACTAATACGTTCACTAGTTTGTATATTTACACAAAAGCAAAAAGATATTTTTTCTTCTTCCAGTTTCTGGAACCCTTGGAATTTCCTAAGTGATGAGAGCCAAAAAGCGTCTTCTGTTATGTTAATAGGGGACTTTTTGGAAACAGCTTAGGTCACCTAAGGGTGAGAGGCTGTTGCCAGGGAAACCTGCCCTGTAACTAGAGGGTTGGCACATTCAACTCCACCCCCAGCTTCTAGGGAGAAGAGAAGGGCTGGAGACTGAGTTCAATAACCAGTGCCCAACGATTTAGTCGATCGTGTCTGTGGAAAGAAGGCTCCATAAAAACCCAAAAAGACTGAGTTGGGAGAACTTCTAGGCTAGTGAGCCACTAGGCATCAATGTGCTGCTACACTGAGCCACAAATTCTACAACTCCACAAATTGTACAACAGAAACTCCTGTGTTCAGGACCTCACCCTGTGTATCTCTTCATCTGGTTCATATTCTTACATCGTTTGTCAAAGACTGGTATTCTGATGAGTAAACTGGTTTCCTGAGTTCAGTGAGCCATTAGGAAATTAATCAAACCCAAAGAGGAGGTCTTGGAAATTTCTGATTTTATAGCCAGTCGGTCAGAAACGCAGGTAAGAACCCAGATATTTGATTGACATCTGAAGTAGGGAGTAACCGGTAACAGTTTCGTGGAACTGAGCCCTTAACCTGTGGGCTCTGATGTGAACCTCAGGTAGACAGCTTCGGAACTGAATTGAATTGTAGGACACCTTGCTGGTATTGAAAAATTGCCTGGTATGGAGGAAGAACCCACACTTCGAAATCCGTGTCAGGTCCATGTGAATGTTGATGCATTTGACACACACACTCAAGTACATAAGAACCATTCATAAAGAGTTAACGTGTTGCTTCTTTTCTAGGAAGAGGGTTAATTTGTGCTACAGCACAATACTAAAAGGATGAAAAGTTGATAGAGAGTACAAAAGAAGAGTTAATATATATATATATATATATATATATATATATATATATATATATATATAAAAAGAAATTTGCGGAGCCATGAGGGAAGAAAGAAATCTCCTAGAAAGTTCAGTTCAGTTCAGTGCTCAGTCATGTCCGACTCTTTGCGACCCCATGAATTGCAGCACGCCAAGCCTCCCTGTCCATCACCAACTCCTGGAGTTTACTCAAACTCATGTCCATCGAGTCAGTGATGCCATCCAGCCATCTCATCCTCTGTCATCCCCTTTTCCCCCTGCCCCCAATCCCTCCCAGCATCAGTCTTTTCCAATGAGTCAACTCTTTGCATGAGGTGACCAAAGTATTGGAGTTTCAGCTTCAGCATCATTCCTTCCAAAGAAATCCCAGGGCTGATCTCCTTCAGAATGGACTGGTTGGATCTCCTTGCAGTCTAAGGGACTCTCAAGAGTCTTCTCCAACACCACAGTTCAAAAGCATCAGTTCTTTGGCACTCAGCTTTCTTCACAGTCCAGCTCTCACATCCATACATGACTACTGGAAAAACCATAGCCTTGACTAGACAGACATTTGCTGGCAAAGTAATGTCTCTGCTTTTGATAAGTTATCTAGGTTGGTCATAACTTTCCTTCCAAGGAGTAAGGATCTTTTAATTTCATGCCTACAATCATCATCTGCAGTGATTTTGGAGCCCCCCAAAATAAAGTCTGACACTGCTTCCACTGTTTCCCCATCACTTCCCATGAAGTGATGGGACCAGATGCCATGATCTTCATTATCTGAACGTTGAGCTTTGAGCCAACCTCTTTCACTTTCATCAAGAGGCTTTTTAGTTCCTCTTTACTTTCTGCCAGAAAGGTGGTGTCACCTGCATATCTGAGGTTATTGATATTTCTCCTGGAAATCTTGATTCCAGCTTGTGCTTCTTCCAGCCCAATGTTTCTCATGATGTACTCTGCATAGAAGTTAAATAAGGAGGGTGACAATATACAGCCTTGACGTACCCCTTTTCCTATTTGGACCCAGTCTGTTGTTCCATGTCCAGTTTTAACTGTTGCTTCCTGACCTGCATATAGGTTGTTCAAGAGGCAGGTCAGGTGGTCTAGTATTCCCATCTCTCTCAGAATTTTCCACAGTTTATTGTGACCCACACAGTCAAAGGCTTTGGCATAGTCAATAAAGCAGAAATAGATGTTTTTCTGGAACTCTCTTGCTTTTTCCATGATCCAGTGTATGCTGACAATTTGATCTCTGGTTCCTCTGCATTTTCCATAACCAGCTTGAACATCAGGAAGTTCACGGTTCATGTATTGCTGAAGCCTGGCTTGGAGAATTTTCAGCATTACTTTACTAGCATGTGCTGCTGCTAAGTCACTTCAGTCATGTCCGACTCTGTGCGACCCCATAGACAGCAGCCCACCAGGCTCCCCCGTCCCTGGGATTCTCCAGGCAAGAACACTGGAGTGGGTTGCCATTTCCTTCTCCAATGCATCAAAGTGAAAAATGAAAGTGAAGTCGCTCAGTTGTGTCCGACTCTTTGTGACCCCATGGACTGCAGCTTACCAGGCTCCTCCACCCATGGGATTTTCCAGGCAAGAGTACTGGAGTAGGGTGCCATTGAGATGAGAACAATTGTGTGGTAGTTTGAGCATTCTGTGGCATTGCCTTTCTTTGGGATTTGGAATGAAAACTGACCTTTTCCAGTCCTGTGGCCACTGCTGAGTTTTCCAAATTTGCAGCACTTTCACAGCATCATCTTTCAGGATTTGAAATAGCTCAACTGGAATTTCATCACCTCCACTAGCTTTGTTTGTAGTGTTGCTTTCTAAGGGCCACTTGACTTCACATTCCAGGATGTCTGGCTCTAGGTGAGTGATCACACCATCATGATTATCTAGGCACTTAAAAGGCCAGGAACACAAGATGGTCTCCATTATTCCAAAAAATGCTCTTAGCCTCTCTATGACATGAACTAAAATAATCTTTGAAACTGGAAATAATCTGCAATATTTACAAGAAAGGCCAATTTTTCTTCCCCTCTTGTGGAATTTTAATAAAATCATTATGGTGGTGATTGTTAATTTAAGTGATACATTTAAATGCTAGCAACGTAAAACCAAAAGAATACAAAGTTGGTTATCACAGAATTGTAGTTAAAGATATACAGTTTACAGATGGTCTGGGTTTGAATCCTAACTCTACATCTTCCTAACTGTGTGACCTTGACCATATTGTGTAACCTCCCTCACTGTGACTCAGTTTCCTCATCTGCAAAATGAAGTCCTGAGAATGCTGCATGGGACATAATGAGTATCATACAAATGTTTATTTTAATTGTCATCACCAACCTAAAAAACAAATAGATTAGTAACCAGTAGGTAACTGTGATATGTGTCAATTTTGAATGGCCTGGCTGTAGACACCTGGTCCATGATCTGAAATATCTCATTAAACATTTTTTTTTCTTCCCATTTCTTCAGTATTTTCAAATGAAAATCAACCATTATGAACCTGGATTTCAAAAAGGAAGAAATGAGTTCTCTTTTTATAGTTTGCCATTCACTTTCCATTTGAAATTGTTTTTTTTTTTTTTCCTCCTTCTTGGAATTGAATTACAAATATCACAGAGATTTTGTTCATTTTAAACTACAAGCCCAACTATTCAGCCTTTGTTCATGGAGAGGGCTGATTGCTTCTCAGATCATGTGCTCAACAGGAAGCAAGCACTGAGGTAATGATGGCCACTCCTGAGTCATATTCACAGCCAAGTTCAGGCATCCACTTGCTGTGTGCCTGCAGACACCCAGAGTAACATAAACCATGAAGAACAGCAAATGCCAGCTAGGGGTGTTGCTTAGCTGGGAAAGATGCTGGCAGAATAGAAGGTAGAACTGTTGCTGTGCCAGGTTCTTAGACTCTTTAATCAATAGAAACTGATGAGGCCAGATGAGGTATTCAGGCAAGGCTGTACTGGGATGTGTGCTATATGAAGGAGTGAAAACAAGTAACAGGTTCCCCTGCTTGCTTCCTGAGGGGGTGAGCAGGTGCCTTAATTGGGTGAAGATAGGGGTGGACCCATGGGTCAAGCCAGAGGGTTGGCTCAGGTTGTCTGCCCACTCCTTTGGTGGTGCTGTGTGCACAGTACCCTGCCTTGCTCCTGACACCTCAGAAGTGGCTGCTAGATTTTGGCTTTTTGTATCTTGTCATTAGTATGTTCCAACTGTGAATGCACACAGTTCGTTTTAGTCCCATATAGTTTCTTTGTACTCTGTTGCTTAAAAAAAAAAAAACGTTTGTCCAGGTTCACCCACTGCAGCAAAGGGACCCAAGTCAGAGGTCTCAGCCTGTCTCAGAGTTGCCTGGGCCTAATTCTAGACCCTATGAGTGCTAGATGCCCTCTCCTGGAGAATCTTTACTGGACAAGCCCCATCAGTCAGATCTGAGATGAAAGTGTGCTGGGGACCAGGCCCACTGGTCCTGGTCTGGATCTTTCCAGACTTGGAAGAAATATATACTTACTGTTACCCAATATTATTGTTATTATAACCAGAAAAGAAATGTTTTGCTAGGTGTCAGTTAAAAATTTAACTCTGACATGCCTGAGCTCATTTGTGCCTCTAAATAATCCCAGAGATAAGTACTGATTCCATCATCATTTTAAAGAAGAGTGCTTGGAAAATGAGAGTAAGTTTCCCAAAATAATATAAATAGTAAGAGCCAGAGGCAGGAATTGAAACCTTGTCTGTCGGTTTTATTTCAAAGCTTAAGCTCTTAACCACTGAACTACCCTGCCCTTATTCCCTTGTGTCACCCACCATATCTGCACTGGGCTGTCTTTTCTCTATACTGCAGCCAGTCTTTATCCTGATTCCCAGATCCAATCATGTTATTCCTCTGTATAGGACATTCTGATGGCCCCCACTGCCTCTGAAGCTCCTGAGCCTGGCCTCCAAGGAGCTCCAATTTGCCTCTCCAAACTCAGCTGATGGACACTGAGCTCTCAGCAAACCACACTGCTGCCCCCAGTTATAATGCACAATCCCCTGCTGCTCTGCCTTTGTCCCCACCACCCTCGCAGCCTGGATGCTGCTCCATCCTCTCTCCTTATTAAACCGCCACCGCCACTAACACCCCAGTGTCTACCTTACTCTTGCAACCAGCCTTTTATCCTGTGAGGTAGTTACTATTATTATTTCAGTTTTACAGATGGGAAAATTCAAGGTCAGCAATACCAGGTCTATGGTCCCACAGCTAGTAAGTGGGTTGGGGAGGATTTAATTCAATTGGCTGATGCCAGGGTCTGAGTTCCTAGCCACTACTCTATATAAGTGATGAGGTCGTGCCCAGGCTTTGGAGCATCACATATGTGCAAAGCACTTTGCTCAGCCTCTCTGATCCCCCAGTGAGAATCAGCCATCAGCTCTTGCTTCCCACAGGGGCCCACACTGGGTGCCTCTGTTACAGAAATTACTCCACTCTGTTTCACTTTAGCCATGTGTCTCGCCCACAAGATGTGCTCTGTTTGAGGCCATGCCATTCATTTTGTGTCCTTCATGAACCTCGTCCCATATCTGAAGCTCAGCAGGACTAACTTGATGTGTCCTGAATCTATTCAATGGCTGTTTATTGAACTCCTGCAGAAATGATCTCACCCCTGCCTGCAAACTCTCTGGTGCAATTGTTGTTATCCTTTCTTGATTCACACCCCCCTTGGAGAACCTGATGAAAGCCATGCATCTTTACAACAGAAAAATGCAACAACCAATAAAATTTTACATTCTTCTTGGTGGTTCATGGATTCTGGGTTCAGAGTCTAATTGATTTGAATTCAATTATCAGTGAATTGAATTGTTCACGCTATTTCCTTTTTTCAAGTTATAGAAATCCAACCTCAAAGCAGTTTAGACAAAGAAAGGTTTTTTTGTGGGTTTTTCTTTTTTCTTTTTGGTAACCTAAAGAGTCCAAGAAATGGTTACATTAAACAAACAAACAAAAAAAAAAATAGGTGTGTGAGTTTGTCTTCTGGAACTAAGAGAACCAGATATTCCAACATTATCAGGATATGCTTCTATCTGCAGATCAGTTCTAATCCCTCAAACTCACTTCCTCCACAAACTGGAGAATAAGTTTGGCTGACAGGCCGTGAGTCTCTCACCCCACCAGAGAGGAGTTACCCCTTCTCCCTTTTAGTAATACTTTTTAAAAATCCCAAAGAAATATTCTGACTGGCCAACTGAAGCGGCATGTCAACTCCAGGACACGGGAGTCATTGGAGAAAGAGAAGCTCCACAAAAACAAAAGGAATGACCTTCTGAGAATAACTGAAGAGCAGAGCATCACCACCACTTTTCTCACCATCAACCCCCGGGCACCTGTGTGCCCACATGCAGCCCCCACCATCTTTTCTGGAAGCCCTCTAAGCCCCTGGACCTCTGTGCACCACCCCGCCCCCACTTTCATTCCAGCACCATCAAAACCTACCTACTCTACAACACGTCTTTTCAGGACCCAGCTCATTGCTTTCTAAGAGAACAGCTAACAGTGAATTGACCTGGGCTAGACTATGAAAGGGAAAAATAGAACAAAGCAATCACTGTGCCTACTTAGATAAACTATTTTATCCGTGGCCATTCATAATAATAACCATAACCAACAGTAGTTCTAACATGGAATTTTGCCTAATTTTACACATCACAAACTTAATTAAACAGCATTGACTTTTACAGCTCGAGATCGTCTTGCCCAATCCTTCATTTTATAGATGAGGAAACTGAGGCTTTGAAAGTCACTTGTTTAACCCACACAGCAAACTGGTATTAGGCCCTAAGCCAGAGCTCATGGACCCTAATTCCCAGTCCAGTTATCTTCTTCCTTCTCTGTAATTCACTGAGGAAGAGGTTTGGTTTATCACAGGCCCAGTGGGGCTCACTAATCACTGTGCTTGTGTGTTTCCTTCCTGGGACAAGTCATGACTTCAGTATTCCAAAAAACACAGAATTAGTTGGCTTTAAGGGAGGCATGTCTGGAGCTGTTGGGAGCATGGGCTTGGGAGTCAGGATAGTTATGTTCATCCTTAGCCATACCATGTACATGCTGGGACCAGTTGAGTTAGCATTTCTGTGTCTCAGCATCCTCATCTGCAATACCCTCTTCCAGGGCTTCTAATGCAACAGCCCTACTCTGTGTTGCTGTTCTTTGGTTCACATTCTTCTGACTGCCAGCAGGCCTACACCAAATAGATGCCCAGTAGTGCTACCTAACACACTAGGTTTTAGAAGAATAAATTAACTCATGACAATCACTTAGAATACGGTCTGATGCACCATAAGCATTCCATGAGTGTAACAACTAGAATTAAACTGCAGCTGTCAGGGAAGAGGGAGTATTTAAAGACAAAGGCCATAAAACAGAATTTCCTGTAAGCCAAGTAATTCAAACCAGTAATTAGCCTCAATTTCCTTTCTGTCACACCTCCTTTAGAAAACAATGAAAAGAAAACTGTTACCAGGAATTTAGTTAAAAATAATAAAGCAAACAACCAGATATACATAAACCTAAAATATTCCTAGATTCAGTCCAATCTGCTAAGCAGGTTATTTCAATCAGCTGTTGTTTCTATCATTTTCATTCCAGCACCACCAAAACTGGCCTGGTCTACACCATGTCTTTTCAGGACCCAACTCATTGCTTTCTAAGAGAACAGCTAACAGTGAATTGACCTGGGCTAGAGTACGAAGGCGAAACATAAAACAAAACAAAGCAATCACTATGCAATCAAAACTGACATTCAGAATAATGATTTGTATCCTCGAAGACAAAATAGTTGTAATAATTGCTATCGTTTGAGGACTGCTTGCCAAGCCTCAGGCGTTGTGCTCAGTATTAACATTTAACATACATCATGTAGACACAGGCACACGTGCATGCATGCACGTGCACACACATGCTCATTCATTTTATCATCATAACAAATTTGGGTTGGGGGTTTATTCTTATTTTAGAGTTTAAAGTACATTTACTGTTAATGAAGTTGAAGCTTAGAGAAGAGAAGTGACTTTCCAAGAGTACGGTTGGTATATGGAGCTAGTAAGATTTGAACACAGATTTCTGAATCCACAGCCAGCACCCTCAACAACTCTGTTTACCATCTAAATACTCCAGTTAACAAACAAAGAGAATAGGGTGATATATTTTCCATTTTCAACTAAAAACAAAAAAGATTTCTGCTCAGCTCTTAATTCAATGGAAACTGAAGCAAATTCAATAACTTTGTTCTCCTCTGAGAATCCACTTACAGAGTATCTATTGCCCAGTGTTAATTATTTGTCATCCTACCATCAACAAGTAAAGCATAGAATTGGCTGGAAACAGTGGACTTTAACTTCATATGCACAATGATCACTTTTTATCCATTTCTGTTTCCTTGAAAGAACCAGAACAATGACTTATTAGTTTTGACAGAGAATAAATGTTTATTGAAATGAACAAATGAGTAAAGAAATGTGCATATAGCCTTTCCATCATGGAGCTGGGTTTGAAAGAGGAAAAATGTTCTGTCCAGAAAAAGAGATGGTATAATGAAAGAGGGCTTTCCTGGTAGCTCAGCTGGTAAAGAATTCGCCTGCAATGCAGGAGACCCTGAAATAATGAAATAAGAAGCACTAACTCGTGTCTACTGGCTATATGATCTTAAGCAAGTTATTTAAACTGACTTTGGTTTTCTCATTTGGAAACCAAAGGACTGTTTATCACTTCATTTACAGGGTATGGAGAATTAAATGTGCTAAAAAATTTTTAAATGTCTGTTACATAGTGGCCACTCAAAAATACATTTTGTTTTCCCTCATTCCCTCCCTTTTTTCAAAAATATTTTCATGACAATCCTACTGTTTTCTTGTACCTTTACCATTGATAAATAGAATCTATCATCTGCAAAATCCTTTGCAGTTTACGAAGAATATCATATTGTCTTTTTGAACATCACAATAGCGCTGAAAGATAAGAAGGATGGAATAAGCTGAATTTATCTCAAGTTACAGAGGAAACAACCTATTTTGTTCTCATTTATACAGTGAGTAAATCATAGTACCAAGACTTAAATCTAGATTTACTGATATGAATTCTTAGCTTTCCTCAATAGTCTAAATTGCTTTTGGAGAGAATGAGAAAATCACATCTTAAATCTTTCAGTAAACTATTATATATGTTCTAAATGAGAATTACATACTACCAAAATAATCATAAAACCAAATGTATTCTTCAGCTTTAACCTATAATACCCTTCTTTATGATATGCCTTCAATTGCTTCTGTTAAAAAAAAAAAAAAAATTGAGCTTTTTTTTTTAATCTGTTTAAAATTTTTTTGGAAAAAAAAAACAGCTAATTTGAAAATCTAATTAGCCTTATTTCACTATTCATGAATGGAGCAAAATCTTATCTAGTAACTAGAGCAGTGCTCAGAAGAGTTGTACAAAATGGAAGGCTTTTATAGGAAGAAAGATGGGGCAAAGAAACTATTAGCAACAGAAAAGAATTTATTCTTTTTAGACCAGAAGGTCTAAAAAGGTCCTCTTTGGGGTGGGAAGGGAAGAGCAAAGTTTTATCATGCAGATGCCTCTTCTTCCTCTTGGGCCCCTGGGACAGACTAGAAGTGCTTGACCAGAAAATTCCAGACTGGTTGATTAAGATTAAATTTCTGGGAAAGGTTGAAACTTCCATTAGATCAGGTATTAAATCTAAGAGATAGGGCCCATATGGAGTCTCATTGATAAGAAGGCTCATTATGTCGACCCTGTGAATGAAGAATAAAATCACAGTGATCTGTAAGACTGACCAGATTGCCCAAATGGCATCCTGTTACCTCACTGGTGCCTACCTTCTCAAAGCTGCGAGACCACCAGATTCCAGACTGCCAGCTACATGACCTTCCCTTCAGAGAATTTTTCTTTGGTGGGGTGGAAGAAAGACTCAGTCAGAAAGAGAGAACGCTGGTTCTCCTTAAGGGCCAGTCACCCTCTCTTTTCCTCTAATAAATTTCCTTTTCTTGCCTGGCTGCCTGGCTTGCTCTTTTTCTCTGCACTCACCTCACACTAGGTTCGGTATCATGGATTTCTAGCATGAGTAATGCCATTTGAGGATTGTGACTTTCAACAGTTCAAATCACCAATTACAGCAATTTTTCACCAGATGTCACTCTAATGTTAACACTGGATAAGAATAGATTACCAGGTGTCCTTGTCATAGCCATGAATAAAATTCAAAGCTCAACTGTAGGTAAAGCCTCCAGGTTTTGTTCTGTGGAATAAACTGTATATGTATATGTGTATACATATATGTATGTGTATGTGTTAGTCATTCAGATGTGTCCATCTCTTTGAGACCCCATGGTCTGTCCATGGAATTTTCTAGGCAAGAATACTGGAGTGGATTGTGGTTCACTTCTCCAGGGGATTTTCCTGACCCAGGAATAGAATCAGGATCTCCTTCATTGGAAGCAAGATTCTTTATCATCTGAGCTACCAGCGAGGCCCAAAAAGTTGTGAGCCTTAGTTCAGGGCTGAGATTAAAGCCCTGGAGGGCTGGGTATTGAACCCAGGGCCTTGTTCATGTTAAACACAAGCTCTACCGCTGAGCTACATATATATAAATATACGTATATGACTATTTTTAATTAACTCTGTTTTTTATATATTGATCAAGAGAATTTCACTTTTCCTTATAACCTTTGAAAGTATAATAACAAATGGGAAAACTTAATAGATAAAGTTCATTTATTTTAAACCATTTCTGTATGCTTTGTTGATGAGTGAAATGTATTTGTGCAATTATTAAATTATTCACCACTCCATTTTCTAGGGTGCCATTGTATAGACAAATAGATTTCTCTGTATAGAAGGAAAAAAACAAGTTAACTCTCATGTCTCAGTCATTTGGGGAAGCTAACATTTTTAATAAGAGCCTATTACCAGTATTTGACATCTATTAAACATCAAAAGATGCTCCAGAGTATCTATTATTTAGTGAGAATTTCAAAGAACACTGAATTATGCTAATCCCAGTTTAAACATAACTCAAGATCTAAGTTTGACTGAAAAGGATACAAACTAGAAAAGAATGAAGACAGTTTATAGGCAGAGATAGAAATAATACCAATATCTCCTTGGCTCTAGTATCCAGTGCACTGACCTTTCATGCTCACAGAGTCAGTGCTTCTGTAAAGAACCCTTGTAGGTTTTTCTGGCCAGTCTAAGAATTAAATTGACATAAGACAAATTAACGCAAAAAAAAAAAAATCAAATTTAGTTTTATAGCTACTGAAATACCACATACATGCAGGGTTCTGAAACAGAAAGATAAAATGAGAAATATATGACATCCTGAGCTAAGAAATAAGATAGGGATCTATGGTTTCCAAGGACAGGAGGATCATTCATAGGATGTAAGAAGAACAGATGTTTGGCACTTAGATATCTGCACTGCCACATAGATGGAGTCACCTAGATAAAATTTATCTCCATTAATATCTCTGTTCACAGAAAAATCACCAATTTAAGCCCTCCTAAGTAGTTAAGAGAGGGGCATTAGTATCTCTAGAACCCACAAGGTCTCAATTTCCTTTAACTCAAAATAATCCTCATAAAAAAGTGATGCATTCTGGGGAGTTCTGAACCACTATTCTCTTTATTAACCGTAAGAAATCTTAACTGCTATTCTCTTTATTAACTTTATTAATCTTAAGAAGAAGTTCCTTTTAAGATAAGAAACTTGAGGTTCATGAATGGATACAAAAACAAGATCTGTAAATATGCTGCCGACAAGAGACTCATTTCACATCTAAAGATACAGATTGAAAATAAGGGCATGGAAAAAGTTATTCCATGCAAATGGAAGTCAAAAGAAATCCAGGATAACAAAACTTATTTCAGAAAAAAAATAGACTTTAACATAAAGACTGTAAAAAGAGACAAAGAAGGACACTGCAATCAATTCCAAAAAAATGTAACAATTGTAAATATATATCCACCCAACATTGTTATTGTTCAGCCCCTAAATCACGTCTAACTCGTTGAGATCCCATGGACTGCAGTACAAAGGCTTCCTTGTCCTTCACTATCTCCCAGAGTTTTCTCAGATTGAGATTCATGTCCATTGACGCCATCCAACCATCTCATCTTCTGTCACCCCCTTCTCTTCTTGGCCTCAATCTTTACCAGAATCAGGGCCCTTTCCAATGAGTCTGCTCTTTGCATCAGGTGGCCAAAGTATTGGAGCTTCAGTTTCAGTATCAGTCCTTCCAATGAATATTCAGGGTTGATTTGCTTTAGAATTGACTGGTTTGATCTCCTTATAGTCCAAAGGACTGTCAAGAGTCTTCTACAGCACCATACCTTGCAAGCATCAGTTTTTTGGTGTTCAGCCTTCTTCATGGTCCAACTCTCACATTCATACATTACTACTAGAAAAACCATAGCTTTGACTAGACGGGCCTTTGTCAGCAAAGTGATGCCTTTGCTTTTTAATATGCTGTCTAGGTTTGTCATAGCTTTCCTTCCAAGGAGCAAGCATCTTTTAATTTCGAAGCTGCAGTCACCATCTGCAGTGATTTTGGAGCCCAAGAAAATAAAATCTGTCATGGCTTCCACTTTTCCCCCCTCTATTTGCCAGGAAGTGATGGGACCAGATGCCAAGATCTTAGTTTTTTGAATGCTGACTTTTAAGTCATCTTTTTCACTCTCCTCTTTCACCCTCATCAAGAAGTTCTTTAGTTCCTCTTCACTTTCTGCCATTAGAGTGGTATCATCTGCATACCTGAGGTTGTCTACCCAACATTGGAGCACCTAAATAAATAAAGCAAATATTGATATTAACAAACACAAAGGGAGAAATCAATAGTAACAAAATAATAGTAAGGGACTGCATCACCCCCACTTACATCAATGGACAAGCCCTGATAAATTTAAGAAAATAAAAATCATACCAACTATCTTTTCTGACATCAGTGTTATGATACTAGAAATCAACTACAAGGGGGAAAAAAAAACTCCAAAAAACACACACTCATGGAGTCTAGCTCAGTGGTAAAGAATCTGCCTGCCAAGCATGAGACTCAGGTTCAGTATCTGAGTCAGGAAGATCCCCTGGAGAAGGAAATGGCAATCCATTCCTGTTTTCTTGCCTGGGAAATCCCATGGACAGTGAGACTGGTGGGCTACAACCCAAGGGGTTGCAAAAGAGTCATACACAACTTAGAAAGTAAACAACAGCAACAATTTAAAAACCAGTGACTCACTGAAGAAATCTAAGGGGAAATTTTAAAAATGCCTAGAGACAAGTGAAAGTGAAAACACAATAATTCAAAACTTATGGAACACAGCAGTTGTAAGAGGGAAGTTTATAATGATATGAGCCTACCTCTGGAGATAAGAAAATATCTCAAATAAATAACCTAACCTTATACCTGAAGGAACTAGAAAAAGAAGAACAAAACCCAAAGTTAGTAGAAGGAAAGTAATCATAAAGATCACAACAGAAATAAATGAAATAGAGACTAAAAAAAAAAAGAAAACAAGAGAAAAAAAATCAATGAAACTTAGAGCTAGTTCTTTGAAAAGATAAGCAAAATTGATAAACCTTTGGTCTGACTCATCAAGCAAAAAGAGAGGGGACCTAAGTCATTAAAATCAGAAATATAAAAGGAGAAGTTACAATTAACACCACAGAAATAAAAAGCATAAAAAGACTATTACAGACAACTATATATGAACGAAATGCACAACCCAGAAGAATGGATAAATTCCTGGAAATGTTCAGCTTCGCAAGACTGAACCAGGAAGAGATAGAAAATATGGAAGACCATTTACTGGTAATTAAATGAATCAGTATTTTTTTTAAAAAAATTCCCAACAAGTCCAGGACCAGAGGACTTCACAGGTGAATTCTACCAAACATTTATAGTAAGTCCCCTACATATGAACCTTCAAGTTGCAAACTTTCAAAGATGTGAATGCATGTTCACATGTCAAATTATGCAAGTCAGTTCATGCATCCAGTATACACTGTCACATGCATGCATTATCTAGAAGTGGTTGTGTTTTTGTGTACAAGGTAGAGCTAGGTCTGCAAGAGGATGACTTCATTGAACTCTGCAACACAAGGAGCTCACTAATGAAGATTTGATGGAATTAGAGGCCCAGAGAAAGGATGAAGAGAGATAAATGAAGAAGAAGTAATGGAAGAACTGTAGAGATTCACAATGTAGGAAATGGCAAGGAGATTTTCTTTAGTTGAGAAAGGTCTGTTAGTTTTTGAGGTACAGAATCCAAATGTAGAACAGTACACAAAGGTTGCAGCAGCCGTTCAGAGCACAATCCAGTGCTATCGTGTCATCTATGGTGAGGTTAAAAAAAAAAGCTACTACCCAGACATCACTGGATTTTATTTTTTTCAAGAGGGTGTGCATGTGTTCACACTGTCCCTTCAGTTGTGTCTGATTCTTTGTAACCTTATGGATTGTAGCCCACCAGGCTCCTCTGTCCATGGGGTTCTCCAGGCAAGAATATTGGAGTGGGTTGCCATGCCCTCCTCCAGGGGATCTCCCTGACCCAGGAATTGAACCCACATCTCAAGTCTCCTGCATTGGCAAGTGAGTTCTTTACCACTAGCCCCACCTAGGAAGCCCTCTTTCAAGAGGGTAGACAGAATCAAATCAACAAGGAACCAGAACTTTTGCCATCAATGTCAGGTGTAAGTAAAATTGCAACTTGCCCTCCGTCTCTTGCTGAAGATCCTTCAGCTTTACTATCTCCCACCTCCTCTCCCTCTTTCAGTCAGTAACTCTTCTTGACTGTTAACTCGATGCCAGCCCCTGGATACCAGTTGCTATAGTACTGTGCTACTGAACTTTTCAAGGTATTACACTGTAAGATTAAAAATGTTTTCTTTCTTTTTTATGTTTATTTTTATGTATTATTTATATGAAAAATATTATTAACCTATTACATTATAGCACTATCAATATGTAGCCAATTGTGTTTGTTGGATACTTAGGCTAAATTTATTGGACTTATGAACAAGTTGGACTTACAAATGTGCTCTCAGAATGGAACTCATTCATATGTATGGGACTTACTGTATAGAAGAGTTAACACATATCCTTCCAAAATTACAAAAAAAAAAATACAGAGGAAAAAATTCTGAAGTTATTCTATAGGGCCAGCATAAACCTTATATCAAAAACCAGATGATAATACTACAAAAAAAGAGAGAAAAATCCAGGCCAATATCATTGAGGAACATAGATCAAAAATCCTCAATATAATATTAGTAAACAGAATCTAATAATGCATTAAAAAAAGGTTGCACTCCATGATCAAGTATCCCAGGAATGCAAGGACTTCTTAATATATATAAATCAATCAATGTGATATACCACATTAACAAATTGAAGAATAAAAATCATAAGATCATATCAATAGATGTAGGAAAAGATTTTTTAAAAATTCAACATCTATTTGTGATTTTTAAAAATTCTCTGAAAAGTGGAAATAGGAGGAATATAGCTCACATAATAAAGACCACATATGATAAACCACAATTAACTTCATACTTAATAATAAAAAGCTGAAAGCATTTCCTCTAGATGAGGAATAAGAGAAAGATTTCCACTCTCACCCTTTTTATTCAACATAGTACTGGATGTCTATTGCAGTCAGATAAGAAAAGGAAAGAAAGAACCCAAATTTTAAAGGAATAAGTAAAATTTCACTGTTTGCAAATGGCGTGATACTGTATGTAGAAAATCCTAAAGACATCAGAAAACTAGGAGAACTCATCAATGAATTCACTAAATTTGCAGGATGCAAAATTAATATATAAAAATGTGTTGCATTTCTATGCACTAACAATGAACTATAAGAAAGAAATTAAGGAAACAATCCCATTTACATTGTTTCAAAAGCAATAAAGTACCAGACTTTCCTGGTGATCCAGCCACTAAGACTCTGTATGCCCAAAGCAGGGGGCCCAGGTTCAATCCCTGGTCAGGGAACTAGATGCCATATGCTGCAACCAAGACCCAGCACAGCCAAATAAATAAGTAAATATGTTTTTAAAAAAGAACAAAATACTTAGAAATGCACCTGACCAAGGAGGTAAAAGACTTATATGCTGAGAACTATAACACATCCATCAATAAAGGAAATTGAAGAGTATTTAAGAAGAAATGAAAAGATATCCCATGCTGTTGGATTAGAAGAACTAATGTTAAAATTGTCATACTACCCAAAGCAATATAGAGATTTAATAGGATCCAAAATTACTTGCTATATTCATTACAGAACTAGAACAAATAATCAAAATTCATATGGAACTATAAAACATTCAGAATTTCCAAAGTAATCCTGAGGAAAAAGAACAAAACTGGAGATATAACAATCCTAGATATAAGACAATACTACAAAGCTACAGTAATCAGAAGAGTGTGGTATTGGCACAAAAATAGACATATGCACAACTGGAACACAATAGAGAGCCCAGAAATAAATGCACACAACTAGAAGATCATGGCAGCTGGTCCCATCACTTCATGGAAAATAGATGGGGAAACAGAGGAAACACTGTAAGACTATTTTGGGGGGGCTCCAAAATCACTGCAGATGGTGACTGCAGCCATGAAATTAAAAGATACTTACTCCTTGGAAGAAAAGTTATGACCAACCTAGATAGCATATTGAAAAGCAGAGACATTACTTTGCCAACAAAGGTCCGTCTAGTCAAGGCTATGGTTTTTCTAGTGGTCATGTATGGATGTGAAAGTTGGACTGTGAAGAAAGCTGAGCACCGAAGAATTGACACTTGTTAACTGTGCTGTTGGAGAAGACTCTTGAGAGTTCCTTGGACTGCAAGGAGATCCAACCAGTCCATTTTGAAGGAGATCAGCCCTGGGATTTCTTTGGAGGGAATGATGCTGAAGCTGAAACTCCAATACTTTGGCCACCTCATGCAAAGAGTTGACTCATTGGAAAAGACTCTGATGCTGGGAGGGATTGGGGGCAGAAGGAGAAGGGGACAACAGAGGATGATATGGCTGGATGGCATCACTGACTCAGTGGACATGAGTCTGAGTGAACTCCGGGAGTTGGTGATGGACAGGGAGACCTGGCATGCTGCGATTCATGGGGTCGCAAAGAGTTGGACACAACTGAGCAACTGAACTAAACTGATGGTCAATTAATCTTTGACAAAGGAGGCAATAATATACAATGGATAAAAAGTCTCTTCAGTAAATGGTGTTAGGAAAGCTGAACACCACATGTAAATCAATGAAATTAGAATATTCTCTTACACTGTACACAAAATAAATTCAAATGGCTTAAAGACTTAAATATAAGGCATGAGTCCATAAAACTCCTACAAAACAGCATAGGTAAAATGTTCTCTGACATAAACAGCAGATAGATGTTTTCTTAGAGTAGTCTTCAAGGCAAAAGAAATAAATGCAAAAATAAACAAATAGGATCTAATAGAACTTATAAGCAATTCTCTTCCAAATCAGACTTTCTTATCCCCTTGAAAAGGACAGGGTGTCCTCAACTTTCCGCTAATCTATTTGGTTCAAAACAATGCTAAGTGATTCTGAATTTTCACACATAAGCAAATAGAAATAAAAGCTGAAAAGCAATTTTTTCATTAATTTTGCCACTGGTTCCTGGTGTGAGTAGAATTACATCAATTTTGTTGTGTATCAGAAAAGTTATTGTTCTAATAAACTGAGTCAGACTTCCCTCACAAATATCTGTTGGTCATGGAATCCTGAAGTTTCTAAGGCATGAAGGCTCAGTGCTGAGAGCTCACCCTAAAGTGATCAAAACAGACTGCAAAATTATCTGCCAAAGCTGATGCACAGGAAAATGAAGGCTGACGGAAGAAGTGCACAAGGCCATATTTCCAGAAAATCACTACAGACTTCACTCATTAGGAAATTAATCTACAAAGCATGCATTAGAGTCAACCACCAGCTGAGATTTATGATAGCAGCTTAATTTAGTCTTGAACCCAAATCACGGGAATAATAGAGTTAATAGAGGAGACAGAGCTGTTTGTACAGTATAATATGCCTGAATTTTAAGTAGAATAGTTACCTAAGTGTTGTGGTTGTTGGCTTCCTCTGTCATCAAAATTAAATAGAACAGGTACCATTATACCTGAAATTCTATGATTTGAAATCTATTTCTATAGTTTAGGCATGGTCGCCACAAGCAACGTTTTATTTTCAAATGCAAGAGTTCCCACAGGTGGGAAGCAGAAAGTCAGTAAAATACTAGGGTGCATCAATATAGGAAATGATTTCATTTGTTATTAGAGAAACTTAAGCACCCCTAAGAAGCACTGGCACCCTGGAGAGAAGAGGACCTGAAAGAAGTGAAGGAGAGGGAAACACAAGTACGATGATTTTTCATGTGGGCTGTTTATCCCATCAGTGGGCATCCATTTTCTAATTCCTACACAGAGTCCTAAAGATGAGATTAGCAATCAGTAGTGTATATGCAAATACTAATTACACTTGCTAAAAATGTCAAGAAATAGGATTGTACTTACTGTCTGCTATACCAATATTACAATGCTCTTTCTTACGGCATTTTGTGGCAGAAGAAATATGTACTTTTTTCCATATATATAGATGGAGATGATTTTATGACATTCCTCGTCTTTGTAAACATACTGCTATTTTTGACCTTCTATAAAACAGTTCCAATCTCATTTGTATAATTCTACTTAAAAGCATTGGAGGAAATATCTGACAGTGTCTCACAGGCTTTCTCTGGAATTATCCATTTCTTTTGTTCCTCTTTTGGGCTTTGGTTGCTAGTGCTTTAGTGTCTGCAGTTTGTAGCTAAGTAAACAAAACTCCTGTCACTCCCATCCCCATCACTCAGACTTCCACACCTCAAATGCTGCAAGGGTATGCAAGCAGCACCCTAACTGCTTGCACAACTTCAGAGATGGCTTCAGGCAGGCTTGCAAGGCATCATGTTTTAGGGGAGCCCAGGCTGAGCTGTGCCAAGGGCTCTGTGTCAGCCTCTTAGTTATCAAAATTTATCAGATGAAAGAGATCAGATTGTTCAGCTGCCTTTTTTGTTTTGAATGCTGAGCATCTGGTGTTTGATTGTGCATTGCCATGTAAGAACACAATAATCCTCAAACATTTTGATCACAAATAAATCTGTGTGAGGAAAAACGTCTTCCTGCTGGTAAATGTCTCCTTAGCTGTGATAAAAGGTACCGAAGACATCACACAGAACCTCAAATTGCCAAGGAAAGCAGAGGCTTGTGGCTTTTTTAGAGTTTGGAGAAGGCTGAATCTAATTCAATTCCCAGTCTAATTTACCTCTGTGAATTTCCAAGTGAAAAAGCTGATTTCCAGAGGGGAGTTAGTGTCACTGATCGCCTCCTTAGGTAACAGTGAGTACCATCAGACCAAGATCAAAATTCTAGTCCAACTGATAACTGGATGACCAAGGCAGTCTTGCCTCTGTCTGGGCCTGTGGAGAAAAGAGCCCCTCCATAGGCCAATGTGAAGTTAAGGGACAGAGCAGAGTGAAGAGAGACCAGGATTCATGGTGTCTGAGGGCACCATCAATATTCTGACTCCCAACATTCCCAGGGACTTGTGAGTTGGCATTTCTTACAGGTGTCAAATGTTACATTTCATTTACTATTTAAATCAGCATGTGCAGTTTGCATGCTAAGTCACTTCAGTTGTGTCCAACTCTGTGCAACCTATGGACTGTAGCCCACCAGGCTCCTCTGTCCATGGGATTGTCCAGGCAAGAATACTGGAAGGGATTGTCATTTCCTCTTCCAGGAGATCTTCCTGACCTAGGGACTGAACCCATGTCTCTTATGTCTCCTGAATTGGCAGGCAGGTTCTTTATCACTAGCACCACCTGAAATCAGCATGGCTGGTCTGAAATAATAAGAAATAAAGTGAGATGTGAATTTAAAGACTATTCTAGCAAGAGAAACAATACTAATTAAACTTTAAAGTGAGGAAATGTAACAAGTATGATTCAGTCACTGAGTTGTTAACAAATAACTATTCTCTCCCTAGAGACCCAGCCCTAATTAAGTGGAGGCAGCATCTCCTAGCACAATAGGGGTGGAGCTGAAAGTTTTCCTGTTAAGAATCTCTTTCCCAATGAAGGAAATGCTCAACTTCTGAGCACTTGAGATCATCCTTCCAAAAGCATGTCCCAGTTTTGATGTGGTTTGATTGAATAACCCACTAATTCAAGGGTAACTAACCTCCACAAATAAACTATCTGAAAGAAATGAGTGGACGAAAAATAAGATACAGTTATGTTGGTTATATGAGGTGACTAGGAGAAAGAAAAAAAATCAAACAATATGCTTTCCCAATGTAAAAAGTGTAGCCATTATGGAAATCAGCATGATAGTTCCTCAGAAATTTAAAATAGAATTGCCCTAAGATCCAGCAATTCCACTTCTGTGTATATACTCAAAAAAATTGAAAGCAAGGATTCCAAGAGATATTTGTCTACCCATGTTTATAGTATCATTAATCACAATAGCCAAAAGTGAAAGCAACCAAAGTGTTCTTTAAGAGCTGAGTGGATGAACACAATGTGTATATGCACAACAGGATATATTATTCAGTCTTAAAAGGCAATGACTTTCTGACACATGCTACAACATGGATAAACCTTGAAAACATTACCAGACACAAAATGACAAATACTTGTATATGATTCCATTTGCATGCAGTACCTGCTGCTGCGGCTGCTAAGTCCCTTCAGTCGTGTCTGACTCTGTGAAACCCCATAGACGGCAGCCCACCAGGCTCCCCTGTCCCTGGGATTCTCCAGGCAAGAACACTGGAGTGGGTTGCCATTTCCTTCTCCAATGCATGAAAGTGAAAAGCGAAAGTGAAGTTGCTCAGTTGTGTCCGACTCTTAGCGACCCCATGGACTGAAGCCCACCTGGCTCTTCGGTCCATGGGATTTTCCAGGCAAGAGTACTGGAGTGGGGTGCCATTGCCTTCTCCGCATGCAGTACCTAGAGTAGTCAAATTCAGAGACAGAAAGTCAAGTGATTTCCAAGGCCAGGGGTTGGGAGGAAATGGGAAATTATTGTTTGATGGGTAAAGAGCAATTTAGAAAAATGAAATAAGTTCTGAAGATGGGTGGTGATCATGGTTACACTGCAATGTGGATGGACTTAATTCCATTGAACTGTAACTTAAAACTATTTAAAACGGTGGCTTATATGTTACATATAGTCTATCACACACACACAAAAAAAGAATTGTGTTTCCTCTTCTGTACTGTAGAGTTATCATTGGGGAACAGATGTCGAGCCGCAATGACGTCCAGATCCCCTTGAATCTTGGTGGGCCCATGAATAGCTCCCACCAATGGAAGGTGTGTAGGAATATCACATCGCACTTCTGCATCAAGGCACCTAAGAAGCAGTAGGCCTTCTCCAGTCTCTCTTTCACCATCTGCCAGCTGTACCAAGACAGTGCTGAGACCCTAAAGAAAAAAGAAGCTGCAAGATGGAGGAAGCTGGGTCCCTGAAGCACCATATGCTAGAGAATTGCTCAAGACAAGAGAGTGAGAAATACAATTTTATTGGAAGTTACTGTAATTTTCGAGTTTATTGTTACATGGACTAGCATTTCCCTAAACATTAGGTGTAAGAATTTGAGAATCTCTCCAGCGGATCTTCCCAACCCAGGGATCGAACACGGGTCTCCTGCATTGCAGGTAGACGCTTTACCCTCTGAGCCACCAGGGAAGCCCAATAAAGATAAAGCCAAGAAACACTGGTGTGAGAGGATTAGAGTTAGCATGAGATCACTGAAAATCAATAGATACAAGGATGGAAATGGAGGTTGGATTTTAAACCAAGGGGGGAGCTGATCCATTTTTAATGTGAGAGAATTTTTGCAATAAAGATGGGACCAAAATAAAAATTAAGGTGAAGAACTTGTGACCTCAAGAAAATGCCAAGAATTAGCTTCTGAATTACAAGAAAGAAAGTGATGGTGACCCCAACAGGGAAGTCAGTCTCTAAAATGAATTGTATAATCACTAAAGCTATATACAAACAGCCCATAAGGGTCCTTTCCAACTTTTATGACTATATGGGTCTTTTTTCCAACTTTTATGACTGTAATTCTCACTTAGTTATACAGATTTTAGCTTATTTATAAGGTACTTGCTGACTCAGATAAATTGCCTAGAATTAGGCCACAGGGAGTTTTGGGACACAGAAAAACTGGTGAACACCGAATTTCACACAATCATAAGAAGTGAAAGCATATACTGGAATTCTTCTCACAGAATATTATAGTTGACTCTGAAGCTAGGGAGTAAGGCCTGTATGTTTATTGACCCCAAAACTTCTGCCAATGAGTGTCAGAGTTATTCATTTACTTGTGAACAACATATAGTAATTATCTTTATTCTGGAGGGGCTTGTATTTGTAGCTTAAAATAACAAATAGAGCATCCAAGTAAATTAGAATCAGAGAAAAGAATACTTAGATTAAAAAATAGCAAAACAAGTATCACTGGTGCTGGGATGCCTTCAAGAAGCTTCCAGGACTGTCTTTCCCAGTGCCTGTCTCCAGTGGTCCTTGGGGAGGAAGCTAACAAAGCAGAAAAATAAGTGTTCAGTCTAATTCAGGGCAATAAATCAGCAGAAGTTTGCAAAGATTAAATCAGGGAGTCAGGTCAGAAATAAACAAACCCACAGCATCAGAGATTCCTCTTTTCAGTCATACAATAGAATAAGAATAAGCAAAGAACCAATGCTAAAACTAGACATCCCAGGTGGCTCAGTGGAAAACAATCCGCCAGCCAATGCAGGAGATGCAAGTTCAATTCCTAGGTCAGGAAAAACCCCGGAGGAGGAAATGGCAACCTGCTCCAGTATTCTTGCCTGGAGAATCCCATGGACAGAGGAGCCTGGCAGGCTACAGTGCACAGGATTGCAAAGAGTCAAACACAACTAAGCATGCACACATACACAATGTAAAACTAGGTTTTGATCCCATATCAGACACAGAATTTTACCTGATGACAGTTCTAGTTGACACTTCTATTTAGCAATACTCTAGATGTGAAAGTATTCAATAAGGTTGCAGGTGTCCAGGTAGATCACAGTCAAGGTCACTTATGTCCATGTGGGCTGCTAGAGACACTCACTCCACTGATGCACATCCTTGAAATCCAATTCACCAGGGACACAGAAGCCTCAGTAGTGAAAATGGCTCAAGTCCTGATTTAATGGATTGGGGAAATTGTCTAAAAGCACTGACTTTCGGGAAGAAACAATATGCCTCAGAATGGGAAATCCCCACTTATGGGGGAGTCAGGCAGGAGGACCTCAGTTCAGCAATCACAGTGAGAGGAAAGGCAGCCATGTTGCTAGGAGTAGTGTGAACTGTTCTTAAACTGTTGTGAACTTGAACTTTGACTTGCTTTTCTGGATAATATCCAGGCATCCTGGGATGGAGAGAATTGAAGGAACTCTGTCCTTGGGTGGCCAAATAACTCCACAGGAGCATCACACACAAAAGCCACCCCCAGAGGACAGCAGAAGAAGAGATACTTCCCCACCCATTAGAAAGAAAGGCAGCATTTATTGTTTGCAGTTTTTTTGATGGTCATTCTGACCAGTATGAGGTGACATCTCATTGTAGTTTTGACCTGCATTTCTGGTATGGAGAAAAGGAAACCCTCCTATACTGTGAGTGGGATTGTACAGCCACTATGGAGAATAGTATGGCAGTTCCTTAAAAAAATTAAAAATAGAGCTACCATGTGTGCATGCATGGTTTGACTCTTTGCAACCCACATAATCCAGCAATTCCACTCCTCAGCATATATTCAGAGAAAACCGTAACTCAAAAAGATATATGTACTTCAATATTCGTAGCAGCACTATTTACAATAGCCAAGAAATAGAAGCAACATAAATGTCCATTGACAAAGGAATAGATAAAGAAGATGTGATGCATATACACAATGAAATAATACTCAGCCATAAAAAAATAAGGAAGTAATACCACTTGCAGCAATATGGATGGACCTGGAGATTATTTTACTGCATGAAGTCAGACAAAGACAAATATCATATGATATCACTTACATATGGGATCTAAAAAATAGCACAAGTGAACTTATTTACAGAACAAAAAGTCACAGATGTAGAAAACAAACTCATGGTTACTGGAAGGGAGAGATGGAGAGGGATAATTTGAGAGATTGAGATTGACACAGATATAACTGATTCTTTTTGCTGTACAGTGAAGCTAACACAACATTGTATTTAAATCAGTTATATTCCAATAAAAATTAAAATAAGATTTTAAAGAGAAAAAAAAGAACGAGGCACCAGCAGTATTTTATATTTTTGGTTTTTCTTAGTTACCAACACAAAAATAGTGAATTGAATTAGGTAACCTATATTGCCACTGTTACCCATGAAATAATTGTTTCTTCCTTAAATCTCATTTTTCTTAGAACACAGGGGAAGGATGAATTACAAATATTTTATAATTTAATGCTGATACTTTTTTTCATAACAGTATGGTTCTCATAGAAGATACAAGTAAAATTTTCTGCTCTATTCAGAATACCTGTTTTATGTAAAGTAATTCTTCATTGCCAGTTGTAAATGTTGGCAATGTTTTCTGTTTGAATTTGAATTTCTCTTTTGTAAATGTTGGTAAATGTTTTCTGTTGTATAAGCCTGTGGGTTTCCTGCTTACAATTTATGTTGGTCAGCATTCAACCTACGTGTCAGGTAATTACATTTTATACAAATTAAAACTGAAACTATTAGAGAAGAAAGAAAGGCAAACACCTATCTGTGAGTGGAAGTCAAGAAGGTGAGGGGGTAATAGGTGGTACCTCAAGGAATATTTGAGGCTGTCACTGGATCAAGGCTACTGTATGGATGCTTGCAGCTGGTCCAAAAAACAACACAGAATCAACCCTGGATAGGAGGCATAGTCACAGAGAAATTGAGTCAAGGAGCACAGAATGACCTAGGCCAACAATTCACAGACTTTGAGGTTTCGGAGCCCTCTTCAACCTTAATAATTACTGAGCACCCAAAAGAAGGTTTATGTGAGTCGCATCTATTAATATTCACTATGTTAGGAGCTAAAAGTGTTAGTCATTCAGTCATGCCCAACTCTTTGCAACCCCCATGGACTGCAGCCCATCAGGCTCCCTCTGTCCATGGGATTTTCCAGGCAAGGATACTGGGGTGGTTTGCCATTTCCTTCTCCAGGGGACCTTCCTGACCCGGGAATCAAATCTGGGTCTCCTGTACTGCAGGTAGATTCTTTACTGACTGAGCTACCAGTGGAAATCCAGAAGCTAAAATTGGTCATTTAAAAATATTTATTTATTCATTTAAAATAATAATAATTAAATCCATTACATGTTAACATTTTTTATAAAAAATAACTATGTTATCCCTAACAAAGAATTATTATGTTTCATTTGGAAAAACTCTCTTTACTATCTGACTTAAAAGAAGACATCTGGATTCTTAAATCTGCTATTACATTCAATTTTTAGGAATACTATTTTACTTGAAAGATATGAGGGAAAACTGTCTCACATAGATGGGTAGTTGGGAAATGGAGTAATATTTTACTAGTCTTTTCAGTGAACTGTGGACAGGTCTTCTCTGATACTATACCAACACTCACCGAAGAGTAGTATCTTACAGATTAGCTGCAAGTGGAATCTGAAACATATCACTGAACTTATTCTACTCTTCTCCATTAATATCTATTGGCTTGTCTTACACAATGAATGGATCTTTTTCACATACATGATTTTGTAACATAATGTATTGGTCATTTGGAAAATGTTGGTTCACTGAGTTATGCTGATCTTCCAAATGTTGGCTACATTTTATTATCCAGTATTAAAAAACTAACTTTAAATGTCTCCCCTCATCCTCTCAGGAAAGTCTTTGAGTACGAAGTAGCAACAAAACTCACAGTAGCAGGTAAAGGTTTTCTACATTTTAATTTTCATGCAAAAACTAATCATTGGCAACAGCAAAACCATTTAAAGAGAAATGGTCTCTTGAAGAGAAAGACTTACTTTGTTCATGTTTGAAGAATATATCTTCCAAATAACCAAGTCTAAATACCTGTAATTTGTCTGATAGTTATACTTTCAAGAAAAAAACTGTTATTCCATCAAAAAAAAAGTCTAGTTAGGTCACAGCTCAAACAATTACATAAGTGCTTTTTCAACATGATCTTTGTACTTCAATACACAACAGAGTGCTTTATATGTATAACCTATTTCATCATCCAGAATATTAAAAATGATACATACTCAAAGTTCAAGATTTAATAAAATTAATACATCATACTGCATCACTGAGAACATTTTTCAGTAAAGTAGATTGTTTTGATGTAAATACGTGGCAGTGAAAAAAATTATGTATAAAACTTTGTACCACTGCTTTGATTCATGCTAAGCCATCAGTGCTTTTACCCACAAACAATTTTATGTCATCAGTACAAATGTCATCACAGTGGGGAAAAAAATCAGCTCATACAACTCAATATCAAAAAACAAACAACCCAATTTAAAAATAAGCAGAAGACCTGAATAGACATTTTTCCAAAGGGGACATGCAGATAATCAACAGGCACATAAAAAGATGCTGAACATCACTACTCATCAGAGAAATGCAAAGCAAAATCACAATGAGATATCACCTCATACCTATCACAACAGCTATCACCAAAAAGAACACAACAAATGGTGGTGAGGGTGTTGGTGGGAATGTAAATTGGTGCAGGATGAAGGTTGCTTGAAAAACTAAAAATAGAACTATTAATACTATAAACCCCAGAAATTCCACTTTGAGGTATATATTTAAAGAAAGTGAAAACCCCAATTGAAAAGATACATGCACCCCAATGTTCACAGCAGCATTATTTGCAACAGCTAAGATATGAAAGCAACCTGTGACCATGAATAGATGAATGGATAAAGAAGACATGGTCTGTGTGTGTATATATACATACATATATATATATATATATATATATATATATATTTCTACAAGGGAATATTACTCTGCCATAGGAAAGAATGAAATAATGCCATGTTGCAACAATGTGGATGGACCTAGAGAATATCACGCTTAGTGAAAGGTCAGACAGAGGAAAACAAATACTCTATGTTATCACTTCTATATGGAATATAAAAAATAAAACAACTAAATATAGGCAGCAAAACAGAAAAAGATTCACAAATTTAGAGAACAAGCTAGTGGTTAACAATGGGGAGAGGGAAGAGTGGGCAACATAGGGATATAGATTAAGAGATACCAATTACTGTATATAAAATACATAAGCAACAAAGATATTGTACAGCACAGGGAAACATTGTTTTATAATAACTTTAAATGTTGTTGTTGTTCAGTCGCTATGTCATTCAACTTTTTGTGGCCTGGTGTGCTGTAGCATGCAAGGCTCCTCTGACCTCACTATCTCCCAGAATTTGCTCGAATTCATGTCCCTTGAGTCAGTGATACTATCTAACCATCTCATCCTCTGTCATCCCCTTCTCCTTCCACCTTCAATCTTCCCCAGCATCAGGAGAATATAATCTATAGAAATATTGAATCACTATGTTGTACACCTGAAACTAACACAATCTAAATCAATTTTACTTCAATTTTAAAAAATAACCAAAAGTAAACAAGATGATCAAATGCGCTTGGTGTGATTTTTGCAGATCTTAGAAAGTACTTTGGACTTGATTTTCCCTTGCAATTTTATTTCCACCACTACCCACTACCAGCCCACCACATCCGATCTTCCTTTCTTACTTATATCACACACTGAAATGCTCTACTTTCTCTTTCTCCCACCCAATCTCTGTGTTTTCTCCCAAAGCCCAGGTCCAGAACTAGCTTGTCTGTAAAACTCACATATATTTTCTCTTTTCTTAACTTATACCATTCCATGTCTGATAATATATGTTTATTTGCATATTTCATATTCTTTGCTGATTGTTTTTGATTCTACAATGAAATTTCACAGGGTATGAATTTTCTTAATTTTTTTCAAAATGAAGTCTTATTTCTATTTGTAGTAAGATTTATAAGTAAAATAAAATGTGAAGAAGGAAGTAAATTCAGTCCCATCAATCAGAGAGCTAACCATACTAACATTTTTGTTAATACATTAATAGACAAGTCACCCTTTATACACACACACACACACACACGCATGCCTACATAAAGTTTTAAATAAATTAGGTCACATACTAAATGCTGATTTTAACCTTTTTATTTTTGATGAATCTTCTTTTCATTTAGTAGTTAATTATGAGTATCTTTTCATATTGATAAGCATAATTCATAATGACTGTGAAGTTTAGCATTGTACAGATAGGCAATGATTTATTTAATGCAGACTCCCACTGATGGGCATTTAATTGTTTCTAACTTTTGTTATTATAACAATACTGAGATAAACAGCTCTATACAAATACCTTTTCATATTTTTCTAATAATATCATTAGAATAAATTCCTAGGATTATAACTGTTTAATGAAATTATTTTGTTGTTTTCATTTCATTCCCTATAACACTTCATCTAGAACTAAACACAAAGAAAATACAAGCCACAGAGCCTAAGGGTAAATTCGGCCTGACAGATAAAGGATGTCTGCAACATACAAACATTGAAATGCAGATAGGGAGGCGGTCCTAAGATGGTGGAGGAATAGGATCGGGAGATCAGTTTCTTCCCCACAAATTCATCAAAAGAACATTTGAACGCTGAGAAAATTCCACAAAACAACTTCTGAATGCAGGCAGAGGACATCAGGCACCCAGAAAAGCAGCCCATTGTCTTTGAAAGGAGGTAGGAAAAAATATAAAAGATAAAAAGAGAGACAAAAGAGGTAGGGATGGAGCTCTGTTCCAGGAAGGGAGTCTTAAAAAAGAGAGAAGTTTCCAAACACCAGGAAACACTCTTATTGCCGAGTCTGTGGCAAGCCTTGGAACCACAGAAGGCAACATAACTGGGAGGAAAAATAAATAAATAATTAAAACCCACAGATTACTTGCCCAACGGTAAATCCCAGCGGAGAAGCAGCGCAGATACCTGCATTCACCACTAGCTGGGCAGGGAGTCGTGGGCTGCATTGCTTAGAGTAAGGACTGGGCCTGAATGCCCCGAGGGCAATCTGAGGGAACTAACTTGGGACAGCAAACTAGACTGTGGGATAACTACCACGCGAAAAGCCCTAACCTAAGACATCATCAGGCCCACTCATAGAACAAGGAACTGAGCAGAGCTAGCTGGCTGCAGACCATCCCCTTCTGGTGACAAGCAGACGAGGGCAGTCAGAGCTGGAAGAGGGCAATCGCGGCCCCAGAGAGGCATTATCTACCAAACAGCAAGCAGGCTTCTTTGCTAACCAAGACTTCTTCAGATTCTAGACGGTCCACATCCACCTGAGAAGGTGAGCTGATTGTACACCCATAAAACCAAGCGACAGGGACGGGGGAGGCGATAAGTCACAATGACCATCTCGCCAAACACCTGGTTACCTGAGCTGCTCGGACCTGGGAAGGGCACAAAACACAGGCCCAACCAAGTCTGCGCCTCTGAGGACTACCCGAGTACCTGAACCTGAGCAGCTTAGACCTAGGAAGTGCATACAACCCAGGGCCGGCCTCAGACAGTTCCTGGCAGAGCAGCCTAGAGCCTAAGCAGTGTAGATAGGGAAAACACACATGCCATGAGCAGGGGCAAACCCAGTGTGGCCAAGACACTGCAGGCACATGCCAGTTATTTCTTTCCAGCGTCCCTCCCCACCCACAGCACGACTGAAAAAGTGAACCTAAAAGTGTCCACCACCGCCCCCTTGTGCCAGGGCAGAAATTAAACACTGAAGAGACCAGCAAACAGAAGAAGCTAAAACGGAGGGAACCTCCTTGGAAGTTATAGGTGCAATAGATTAAAACCCTGTAGTTAGTACCGACTACATAGGAAGGGGGCTATAGATCTTGATAAATATAAGCCAGATCAATGAACTATCCGAAAATGAACTGACCCCACACTGCCCACAACAACACCAGAGAAAGTCCTAGATTTACTTTTACTATTTTTACTATCATTCTTTAAAATTTTTTTATTTTTTTATTTTTAAGTCCTCTTTTACTCCTTTAATTTTCATTTTTATAACTTACTATTAGTTTGCAAAAAATAAACATTTTTTAAAAGCAAACTTCATATATATATTTTTTATAATTTTTGTGTTTTTTTCTTTCTTTTTCTTTAATATTGTATTTTTGAAAATCCAACTTCTACTCTAGATTTTTAATCTTTGCTTTTTGGTATTTATTATCAATTTTGTATCTTTAAGAACCCAATCTTCAGTACCCATTTTTACTGGGGAGCGAGATTGCTGGCTTGACTGCTCTTTCCCACTTTGGACTCTCCTTTTTCTCCACCAGTTCACCTCTATCTCCACCCTCCCTCTTTTTCTTCCCTACTCAACTTGGTGAATCTCTTTGTGTGTTTGGGATGGTGGAGAACACTTAAGGAACTGATTACTGGCGAGATCTGTCTCTCTCCTTTTGATTCTCCCCTTTATCCTCCTGGCCACTTCTGTCTCCTTCCTCCCTCTTCTCTTCTCTCTATAACTCCGTGAACATCTCTGATTGGTCCAGACTGTGGAGCACACATAAGGAAGTGGTTACTGGCTAGCTTGCTCTCTCCTCTTTTGATTCCACCTCATCTCATCCTGGTCAATCAATCTCCCGCCTCCCTCTTCTCTTCTCCATGTAACTCTGTGAACCTCTCTGGGTGTCCCTCACTGTGGAGAAACTTTTCATCTCTAACCTAGATGTTTTATCAATGGTGCTGTATAGAAGGAGAAGTCTTGAGGCTACTGTAAAAATAAGACTGAAAACCAGAAGCAGGAGGCTTAAGTCCAAATCCTGACAACACCAGAGAACTCCTGACTCCAGGGAACATTAATCTACAGGAGCTCATCAAACGCCTCCATACATACACTGAAACCAAGCACCACCCAAGGACCAACAAGTTCCAGAGCAAGATATACCACACAAATTCTCCAGCAACACAGGAACATAGCCCTGAGCTTCAATATACAGGCTGCCCAAAGTCACTCCAAACCCACTGACATCTCATCACTCATTACTGGACACTTCATTGCACTCCAGAGAGAAGAAATCCAGCTCCACCCACCAGAACACCAACACAAGCTTCCCTAACCAGGAAACCTTGATAAGCCACCCATACAACACCACCCACAGTGAGGAAATGCCACAATAAAGAAAACTCCACAAACTGCCTGAATACAGAAAGACCACCCCAAACACAGCAATATAAACAAGATGAAGAGACAGAGGAATACCCAGCGGGTAAAGGAACAGGATAAATGCCCACCAAACCAAACAAAAGAGGAAGAGATAAGGAATCTACCTGATAAAGAATTCTGAATAATGATAGTGAAAATGATCTAAAATCTTGAAAACAAAATGGAATCACAGGTAAATAGACTGGAGACAAGGACTGAGAAGATGAAAGAATGGTTTAACAAGGACCTCAGTTCAGTTCAGTTCAGTCGCTCAGTTGTGTCTGACTCTTTGCGACCCCATGAATTGCAGCACGCCAGGCCTCCCTGTCCATCACCAACTCCCAGAGTTCACTCAGACTCACGTCCATCAAGTCAGTGATCCCATCCAGCCATCTCGTCCTCAGTTGTCCCCTTCTCCTCCTGCCCCCAATCCCTCCCAACATCAGAGTCTTTTCCAATGAGTCAACTCTTCGCATGAGGTGGCCAAAGTACTGGAGTTTCAGCTTTAGCATCATTCCTTCCAAAGAAATCCCAGGGTTGATCTCTGTTAAGAATGGACTGGTTCGATCTCCTGGCAGTCCAAGGGACTCTCAAGAGTCTTCTCCAACACCACAGTTCAAAAGCATCAATTCTTTGGCGCTCAGCCTTCTTCACAGTCCAACTCTCACATCCGTACATGACCATAGGAAAAACCATAGCCTTGACTAGACGGACCTTAGTCGGCAAAGTAATGTCTCTGCTTTTGAATATACTATCTAGACTGGTCATAACTTTTATTCCAAGAAGTAAGCGTCTTTTAATTTCATGGCGGCAATCACCATCTGCAGTGATTTTGGAGCCCAAAAAATTAAAGTCTGACACTGTTTCTACTGTTTCCCCATCTATTTCCCACAAAGTGATGGGACCAGATGCCATGATCTTCGTCTTCTGAATGTTGAGCTTTAAGCCAACTTTTTCACTCTCCTCTTTCACTTTCATCAAGAGGCTTTTTAGCTCCTCTTCACTTTCTGCCATAAGGGTGGTGTCATCTGCATATCTGAGGTTATTGATATTTCTCCTGGTAACCTTGATTCCAGCTTGTGTTTCTCCCAACCCAGCATTTCTCATGATGTACTCTGCATAGAAGTTAAATAAGCAGGGTGACAATATACAGCCTTGACGTACTCCTTTTCCTATTTGGAACCAGTCTGTTGTTACATGTCCAGTTTTAACTGTTGCTTCCTGACCTACATACAGATTTCTCAAGAGGCAGGTCAGGTGGTCTGGTATTCCCATCTCTTTCAGAATTTTCTACAGTTTATTGTGATCCACACAGTCAAAGGCTTTGGCATAGTCAATAAAGCAGAAATAGATGTTTTTCTGGAACTCTCTTGCTTTTTCCGTGATCCGGCAGATGTTGGCAATTTGATCTCTGGTTCCTCTGCCTTTTCTAAAGCCAGCTTGAACATCAGGGAGTTCACGGTTCACGTTTTGCTAAAGCCTGGCTTGGAGAATTTTGAGCATTACTTTACTAGCATGTGAGGTGAGTGCAATTGTGCAGTAGTTTGAGCATTCTTTGGCATTGCCTTTCTTTGGAATTGGAATGAAAACTGACCTTTTCCAGTCCTGTGGCCACTGCTGAGTTTTCCAAATTTGCTGGCATATTGAGTGTAGCACTTTCACAGCATCATCTTTCAGGATTTGAAACAGCTCAACTGGAATTCCATCACCTCCAGTAGCTTTGTTCATAGTGATGCTTTCTAAGGCCCACTTGACTTCACATTCCAAGATGTCTGGCTCTAGATTAGTGATCTCATCATCATGATTATCTTGGTAGTGAAGATCTTTTTTGTACAGTTCTTCCGTGTATTCTTGCCACCTCTTCTTAATATCTTCTGCTTCTGTTAGGTCCATACCATTTCTGTCCTTTATCGAGCCCATCTTTGCCTGAAATGTTCCCTTGGTATCTCTAATTTTCTTGAAGAGATCTCTAGTCTTTCCCATTCTGTTCTTTTCCTCTATTTCTTTGCATTGATTGCTGAAGAAGGCATTTTTATCTCTTCTTGCTATTCTTTGGAACTCTGCATTCAGATGCTTATATCTTTCCTTTTCTCCTTTGCTCTTCACCTCTCTTCTTTTCACAGCTATTTGTAAGGCCTCCCCAGACAGCCATTTTGCTTTTTTGCATTTCTTTTCCATGGGGATGGTCTTGATCCCTGGCTCCTGTACAATGTCACGAACCTCATTCCATAGTTCATCAGGCACTCTATCAGATCTAGACCCTTAAATCTATTTCTCACTTCCACTGTATAATCATAAGGGATTTGGTTTAGGTCACACCTGAATGGTCTAGCGGTTTTCCCTATTTTCTTCAATTTAAGTCTGAATTTGGCTATAAGGAGTTCATGATCTGAGCCACAGTCAGCTCTTGGTCTTGTTTTTGTTGACTGTATAGAGCTTCTCCATCTTTGGCTGCAAAGAATATAATCAATCTGATTTTGGTGCTGACCATCTGGTGATGTCCATGTGTAGAGTCTTCTCTTGTGTTGTTGGAAGAGGGTGTTTGCTATGACCAGTGCATTTTCTTGGCAAAACTCTATTAGTCTTTGCCCTGCTTCATTCTGCATTCAAAGCCAAATTTGCCTGTTACTCCAGGTGTTTCTTAACTTCCTACTTTTGCATTCCAGTCTCCTATAATGGAAAGGACATCTTTTTGGGGTGTTACTTCTAAAAGATCTTGTAGGTCTTCATAAAACCGTTCAACTTCAGTTTCTTCAGCGTTACTGGATGGGGCATAGACTTGGATAACTGTGATATTGAATGGTTTGCCTCGGAGACAAACAGAGATCATTCTGTCGTTTTTGAGATTGCATCCAAGTACTGCATTTCAGACTCTTTTGTTGACCATGATGGCTACTCCATTTCTTCTGAGGGATTCCTGCCCACAGTAGTAGATATAATGGTCATCTGAGCTAAATTCACCCATTCCAGTCCATTTTAGTTTGCTGATTCCTAGAATGTCGATGTTCACCCTTGCCATCTCTTGTTTAACCACTTCCAATTTGCCTTGATTCATGGACCTAACATTCCAGGTTCCTATGCAAGATTGCTCTTTACAGCATCGGATCTTGCTTCTGTCACCAGTCACATCCACAGCTGGGTATTGTTTTTGCTTTGTCCCCATCCCTTCATTCTTTCTGGAGTTATTTCTCCACTGATCTCCAGTAGCATATTGGGCACCTAATGACCTGGGGAGTTCCTCTTTTGGTATCCTATCATTTTGCCTTTTCATACTGTTCATGGCAAGAGTACTGAAGTGGTTTGCCATTCCCTTCTCCAGGGGACCATATTCTGTCAGCCCTCTCCACCATGACCCGCCCATCTTGGGTTGCCCCGCGGGCATGGCTTGGTTTCACTGAGTTAGACAAGGCTGTGGTCCTAGTGTGATTAGATTGACTAGTTTCTGTGAGTATGGTTTCAGTGTGTCTGCCCTCTGATACCCTCTTGCAACACCTACCATCTTACTTGGGTTTCTCTTACCTTGGGCATGGGGTATCTCTTCACAGCTGCTCTGGCAAAGCAAAGCCGCTGCTCCTTACCTTGGACAAGGGGTATCTCCTTACTGCCACCGTTCCTGACCTTCAATGTGGAATAGCTCCTGTGCCTGCACAGCCACCACTCCTTGGATTGCTCCCCCTGGGCGCCGGCCCTGGCCTCGGGTGTGGGTGGATCCTCCCAGCTGCTGCCCCTCGCCTCGGGCTTGGGGTGGCTCCTCAAGGTCACCGCCCCTGGCCTCAGGTGTGAGGTGACTTCTCCCAGCCGCCCAGACCTAGGACGTGGGGTGTTTCTTCCCCAGCCGCCACTGGCCTCTGACGGGGTAGCTCCTCCCAGCCTCCACCCCTTACCTCAGACTCGCGGTGTCTCCTCCCAGCCGCCACTGACCTCGGACTCGGGGAAGCTCCTCTCGGTCCCCGCCCCTGACCTCGGACTCGGGGTAGCTCCTCCCAGCCACCATTTACCTAGGAAGCAGGGTAGCTCCTCTTGGCCATTCCTGCACTGACACAGGCTGGCACTCTAGGCCACTGCCCCTGACCTCAGACGTGGGGAAGCCCCTCTCGGCTGGCCGCCTGCACTTAGTGAGCCGGGTCGCAGCCACCAGAGCTTCGTGAGCAGGCTCACAGCTGCCTGAGCTTAGTGAGGCGGCTCACAGCTGCCTAGAAGAAATAAAAAGAGTCAATATATAATGAATAATGCAATAAATGAGATCAAAAACACTCTAGAGGGAACAAATAGTAGAATAACGGAGGCAGAAGATAGGATTCGTGAGGTAGAAGATAGAATGGTAGAAATAAATGAATCAGAGAGGAAAAAAGAAAAACAAATTAAAAGAAATGAGGACAACCTCAGAGACCTCTGGGACAATGTTAAATGCTCCAACATTTGAATCATAGGAGTCCCAGAAGAAGAAGACAAAAAGAAAGACCATGAGAAAATCCTTGAGGAGATAATAGTTGAAAACTTCCCTAAAATGGGGAAGGAAATAATCACCCAAGTCTAAGAAACCCAGAAAGTCCCAAACAGGATAAATCCAAGGCGAAACACCCCAAGACACATATTAATCAAATTAACAAAGATCAAACACAAAGAACAAATATTAAAAGCAGCAAGGGAAAAACAACAAATAACATACAAGGGAATTCCCATAGGATAACAGCTGATCTTTCAATAGAAACTCTTCGGGCCAAGAGGGAATGGCAGGACATACTTAAAGTGATGAAAGAAAATAACCTACAGCCCAGATTACTGTACCAGCAAGGATTTCATTCAAATATAAAGGAGAAATCAAAAGCTTTACAGACAAGCAAAAGCTGAGAGAATTCAGCACAACCAAACCAGCTCTCCAACACATGGTAAAGGATCTTCTCTAGACAGGAAACACAAAAAGCATGTATAAACTCGAACCCAAAAAAATAAAGTAAATGACAACAGGATCATACTTAGCAATAATTACCTTAAATGTAAATGGGTTGAATGCCCCAACCAAAAGACAAAGTCTGGCTGAATGGATACAAAAATAAGACCCCTATATATGTTGTCTACAAGAGACCCACCTCGAAACAAGAGACACATACAGACTGAAAGTGAAGGGCTGGAAAAAGATATTCCACGCAAATAGAGACCAAAAGAAAGCAGGAGTAGCAATATTCATATCAGATAAAATAGACTTTAAAACAAAGGCTGTTAAAGAGACAAGGCCACTACATAATGATCAAAGGATCAATCCAAGAAGATATAACAATTATAAATATATATCCACCCAACATAAGAGTACTGCAATATGTAAGACATATGCTAACAAGTATGAAAGAGGAAATTAACAACAATACCGTAATAGTGGGAGACTTTAATACCCAACTCACACCTATGGATAGATCAATGAAACAGAAAATTAACAAGGAAACACAAACTTTAAATGATACAATAGACCAGTTAGACCTAATTGATATCTATAGGACACTTCACTCCAAAACAATGAATTTCACCTTTTTCTCAAGTGCACACGGAACCTTCTCCAGGATAGATCACATCCTGGGCCATAAATCTAGCCTTGGTAAATTCAAAAAAATTGAAATCATTCCTAGCATCTTTTCTGACCACAGTGCAGTAAGGTTAGATCTCAATTACAGGAGAAAAACTATTAAAAATGCCACCATATGGAGGCTGAACAACACGCTTCTGAATAACCAACAAATCACAGAAGAAATCAAAAGATGCATAGAAATGAATGAAAATGAAAGCACAACAACCCAAAACCTGTGGGACACTGTAAAATCAGTGCTAAGGGGAAAGTTCATAGCAATACAGGCATACATCAAGAAACAAGAAAAAAGTCAAATAAATAGCCTAACTCTACATCTAAAGCAACTAGAAAAGGAAGAAGTGAAGAAGGGTTAGTAGAAGGAAAGAAAACTTAAAAATTAGGGCAGAAATAAATGCAAAAGAAACAAAAGAGGCCATAGCAAAAATCAACAAAGCCAAAAGCTGGTTCTTTGAGAGGATAAATAAAATTAACAAACCATTAGCCCCACTCATCAAGAAACAAAGGGAGAAAATTCAAATCAATAAAACTAGAAATGAAAATGGAGAGATCACAACAGACAACACAAAAATACAAAGGATCATAAGAAACTACCATCAGCAATTATATGCTGCCAGAGTCCAGCTCCAGCAGCCAGGGATTCGACCTGAAGAGATGAGCAGTGTCAGCGAGAAACTGAGGCAGCCTCTCAGTTTTCTTGGACTGCCTGTTTATTTCAAGCTTATGATTCTCTTTTATACTTTTACAAAAGCATTAGGTCAGAGGTTTGATATTTTCAGCCCCCGCTGACCCAGATTTGTTGTCTCCATAAATCATTGTTGCCCCTCAAAAGGAGTTTCTGCTCAGTGATTCTCTTATCTACTTTTTCTCATGTGTCCTTGTGAATACACTGTAACTCATGCTAATGTTTGGGTTGCATGCCACATTCCTCAGTTTATTTCTAATCTTTCTAAGTCCTGTTTGCCCCTAGTATCCTAAGCTCACTATTTCTTAGAAAGGGCTTCTAGCTAATAATATCTCTAAAGACCCTAATTTCTATAAGCTATAGTAGAATATGCTAACATTACAAGATTCCTTAAGTCTTTAGCTTCTAACTATGTTAATTATTCCTAAGCCCTAAATTCAGCAAACTCTTTTGCCATAAACACTTTCCTCACAAATAGGCTTCAGATGACAATCCCTCCCATGGTCTCAAACTGCGGCCAATGTTCTCACCCTGGAACACTCTTTTGTAAAAGTCCTTGAACAAATGTCAATGATTAACTTTATGAATTATTCTCTGAGCACAGCTGCAGAAGACTTTGTGCCTTTTCATGCTCCTCTCAAGAACAATAAGCACCTTAATATTCTTTTCAGTCAACTCAGCTGAGAAAAGGAAAAAACAAGTCAGAATCACAAAGCCTAACTCCTTCATCCTGGGTCCGTGCCTGCAGGAGAAAGGGGGTTGTGGCCATGCCGCCATTTTGTCAGTAATGCCTAACGTAGCTTCTGACAATATGCCAATAAAATGGACAACTTGGAAGAAATGGACAAATTCTTAGAAAATACAACTTTCCAAACTGAACCAGGAAGAAATAGAAAATCTTGACAGACCCATCACAAGCATGGAAATTGAAACTGTAATCAGAAAACTTCCAGCAAACAAAAGCCCAGGTCCAGACGGCTTCACAGCTGAATTCTATCAAAAATTTCAAGAAGAGCTAACACCTATCCTACTCAAACTCTTCCAGAAAATTGAAGAGGAAGGTAAACTTCCAAATTCATTCTATGAGGCCACCATCACCCTAATATCAAAACCTGACAAAGATGCCACAAAAAAAGAAAATTACAGGCCAATATCACTGATGAACATAGATACAAAAATCCTTAACAAAATTCTAACAATCACAATCCAACAACACATTAAAAAGATCATACATCATGACCAGGTGGGCTTTATCCCAGGGATGCAAGGATTCTTCAATATCCGCAAATCAATCAATGTAATGCACCACATTAACAAATTGAAAAATAAAAGCCATATGATTATCTCAATAGATGCAGAGAAAGCCTTTGGCAAAATTCAACATCCATTTATGATAAAAACCCTCCAGAAAGCAGGAATAGAAGGAACATACCTCAACATAATAAAAGATATATATGACAAACCCACAGCAAACATTATCCTCAATGGTGGAAAATTGAAAGCATTTCCCTCAAAATCAGGAACAAGACAAGGGTGCCCACTCTCACCACTACCACTCAACATAGCTTTGGAAGTTTTGGCCACAGCAATCAGAGCAAAAAAAGAAATAAAAAGGATCCAAATTGGAAAAGAAGAAGTAAAACTCTCACTGTTTGCAGATGACATGATCCTCTACATAGAAAACCCTAAGCTAATCAATGAATATAGTAAAGTTGCAGGATATAAAATCAGCACACAGAAATCCTTTGCATTCCTATACACTAATAATGAGAAAACAGAAAGAGAAATGAGGGAAACAATTCCATTCACCATTGCAACGAAAGAATAAAATACTTAGGAATATATCTACCTAAAGAAACAAAAGACCTATATGTAGAAAACTATAAAACACTGGTGAAAGAAATCAAAGAGGACACTAATAGATGGAGAAATATACCGTGTTCATGGATCGGAAGAATCAATATAGTGAAAATGAGTATACTACCCAAAGCAATCTATAGATCAATGCAATACTTATCAAGCTACCAACGGTATTTTTCACAGAGCTAGAGCAAATAATTTCACAATTTGTACTGAAATATAAAAAAAAAAAAAAAAAAAAAAAAAAACTCAATTAGCCAAAGCAATCTTGAGAAAGAAGAATGGAACTGGAGGAATCAACCTGCCTGACCTCAGGCTCTACTACAAAGCCACAGTCATCAAGACAGTACTGTACTGGCACAAAGACAGAAATATAGATCAATGGAACAAAATACAAAACCCAGAGATAAATCCACACACATATGGACACCTTATCTTTGACAAAGGAGGCAAGAATATACAATGGAGAAAAGACAATCTCTTTAACAAGTGGTGCTGAGAAATTTGGTCCACCACTTGTAAAAGAATGAAACTAGAACTCTTTCTAACATCATACACAAAAATAAACTCAAAATGGATTAAAGATCTAAATGTAAGACCAGAAGATATAAAACTCCTAGAGGAAAACTTGGGCAAAACACTCTCCAACATAAATCACAGCAGGATCCTCTATGACCCACCTCCCAGAATATTGGAAATAAAAGCAAAAATAAACAAATGGGACCTAATTAAAATTAAAAGCTTCTGCACAACAAAGGAAACTATAAGCAAGGTGAAAAGACAGCCTTCAGAATGGGAGAAAATAATAGCAAATGAAGCAACTGACAAAGAATTAATCTCAAAAATATACAAGAAACTCCTACAGCTCAATTCTAGAAAAATAAGCGACCCAATCAAAAAATGGGCCAAAGAACTAAAGAAACATTTCTCCAAAGAAGGCATACAGAAGACTAACAAACACATGAAAAGATGCTCAACATCACTCATTATCAGAGAAAAGCAAATTAAAACCACAATGAGGTACCATTTCACGCCAGTCAGAATGGCTGCTATCCAAAAGTCTACAAGCAATAAATGCTGGAGAGGATGTGAAGAAAAGGGAACCCTCTTACACTGTTCGTGAGAATGCAAACTAGTACAGCCACTATGGAGAACAGTGTGGAGATTCCTTAAAAAACTGGAAATAGAACTGCCATACAACCCAGCAATCCCACTGCTGGGCATACACACTGAGGAAACCAGAATTGAAAGAAACATGTGTACCCCAATGTTCATTGCAGCACTGTTTATAGTAGCCAGGACATGGAAGCAACTTAGATGTACATCAGCAGATGGATGAATAAGAAAGCTATGGTACATATACACAATGGAGTATTACTCAGCCATTAAAAAGAATACATCAGTTCTAACTATGTGGATGAAACTGGACCCTATTATACAGAGTGAAGTAAACCAGAAAGAAAAACACCAATACAGTATACTATCGCATAGATATGGAATTTAGAAAGATGGTAATGATAACCCTGTATGCGAGACAGCAAAAGAGACACAGATGTATAGAACAGTATTTTGGACTCTGTAGGAAAGGGCGAGGGTAGGATGATTTGGGCGAATGGCATGAAACATGTATAATATCATATGTGAAATGAGTTGCCAGTCCAGGTTCAATGCATGATACAGGGTGCTCAGGGCTGGTGCACTGAGATGACCCAGAAAGATGGTATGGGGAGCGAGATGGGAGGGGGGTTTAGGATGGGGAACACATGTACATCTGTGGCGGATTCATGTTGATGTATGGCAAAACCAATACAATATTGTAAAGTAAAATAATAATAATAATAATAAATAAAACAAAAAAAAGACGTGAAGATAAATTTTTCTGAGAAAGAACTACTCAGTCTAAATCTAAACACCCTGCTTCTTCTCAGGAAAATATGCCCCTTTTTTTTTAATTCAAAGAAGTTTTTATTGTTGATTAAGAAATAGAGCAAGTTAACAATTTGCTGTTTAAAAAAAAAATGCTTGAATTACACTTCTATCAATTAAAACCACTGACAGAAACCTACAGATACCAGGAAGGGAAAATGATTGTATTCTGACTTGTATTCTGATTCAGAGTCCAAATACATTTTTCTCTAGTAGCATCAGTGACTGGTTCAAATATCAGTTTACAAAAACCTGTTTAACCTAAAATGTACCTGTCTGTGTTCATGGTACAATGTTAACAATATAGATTCAAATTCACTGCATTGTTTCTATGAAAAATATATACTCCATCACAACCACCTAAAATAAAAATAATCTAATCATAATCTGGGCCTGCTGGTACAAGTATATCTATCATTTACTTTGGTTAAATGCTTGCCACTGATGTTTTTTGTCAAAGCATCTCTGCAGTGTGGGCCTCTGTACCTTTATCATAAAATAAGAATGGCCAAAAACAAATCCAAATGAACATTCCTAGTAATAAAATTCTATAATCCTGTTTCAGGAAGGGGGACCCATTCCAGGGCCCAAAACTGGGCTCTTGTCTAAGACTGGGAAATGAATTGTCCGAGGAAACACATCTGCTGACAAAGTAAGAGACTTTATTGGGTAAAGGGCACCCGGGTGGAGAGCAGTAGGGTAAGGGAACCCAGGAGAACAGCTGTGTCACATGGCTTGCAGTCTCAGGTTTTATGGTAATGGGATTAGTTTCCAGGTTGTCTTGAGCCAATCTTCTGACTCAGAGTCCTTCCTGGTGGTGTACACCTTGTTCAGCCAAGATGGATGCCAGAGAGAAGGATTCTGGGAGGTGGTCAGACATGTGGTGTCTCCTTTTGACCTTTCCCGAACTCTTCCGGTTGGTGGAGCCTTATTAGTTGTGTGTTCCTTACCAGGACCTCCTGTCATAAAACAATTTGTGCAAATGGTTACTATCGTTCCTGGCCAGGGTGAGTGGTTTCAATCAGTGTGCTTCCCTTACAATCCTATGAATTCTTAAGAAACAGATTTCCTGGAAATAACTGTTCATTGAAGAGTATTTACTCTTTCTTGGGACCCAATCAGACTAAATGAAATTATTAGATTTTAAATGACTTGGAAGGAACCCTATATAACATTAATTGCTAAGGACTTTTTATGTTAATCATAACTATTAGAATGTAGAAAGGAAGAATCACTTGTCTATAATGTAATTGAATTTAAAAACACAATGTTTTTAAATATTTCCTAAAATAAAATTGCTTGAAGAAGACTCCCACCATCAACAAAGACCAAAAAACAGGGGTTAGATTTACCCTACCAAGTGAAATAACTTTAAAACTGGAAAAAAATATGAGAAGACAGTTTTCAATATATTAGACATAAAGAACACCAAGGATAGTTATCTCTGAGAGTTAGGAAAGCAAAGAAGTAAGCCCTATGATTACAACAACTTACTTCCTAAAGAGAATTCACATGCTATAGCACAGGGAGGGGAAAACTAAGAAGCTTCCAGTAAGCTCTCTGAACTGAAAAGACAGAGCTGGGACAGAGGAGAAACAAGGAGGCTAGACTTCACAAAACATAATATTGACAAGAAGAGAGCTGCACAGAGAGAGGACTCCAGAGATTTATAGAGATCTTCCTTCTCCAGCTAAGTACTTATCAGCACATGTACAAAGAGATTATCCAAGACTTGAGAATAAAAAACTCAAAATGATTTATTACAGAAATTGGCTTACACAATTAGAAAGTCTGAGAAGACCCAAGATCTACCATCTGCAAGCTGGAGAATCAAGAAAGCCAGTGCTGTAATTCAGTCCAAGTCTAAAGGCTAGAGAATTGGAGAGCCAGCAGTGTAAGTGATGGTCCAAGTCTGAAGGCCCAAGGATCAGGAGCACTGATATACCAACATGGGAGAAGATGGATGTCCCAACTAAAGCAAAAAGAGCAAATTTGTCTTTCTTCCACCTCTTTGTTCTATTCATGCCCTCTGTGGAATAGATGGTGTCCACCCACATCAGTGATCTTCTTTGTTCAGTCTACCAACTCAAATGCTAATTTTCAGAAACATCTTCACAGACACACCCAAAAATAAAGCTTTAGCTATCTGGACATCCCTAATCAAGCTGAGACGTATAATTAACGATCACACATAGAGCAAACAAAAAAGATTTTATATCAGTTCAGTTCAGTTCAGTTGCTCAGTCGTATCTGACTCTTTGCAAACCCATGAATTGCAGCACGCCAAGCCTCCCTGTCCATCACCAACTCCCGGAGTTCACTCAGACTCACATCCATCGAGTCAGTGATGCCATCCAGCCATCTCATCCTCTGTCGTCCCCTTCTCCTCCTGCCCACAATCCCTCCCAGCATCACAGTCTTTTCCAATGAGTCAACTCTTCGCATGAGATGGCCAAAGTACTGGAGTTTCAGCTTTAGTATCATTCCTTCCAAAGAAATCCCAGGTCTGATCTCCTTCAAAATGGACTGGTTGGATCTCCTTGCAGTCCAAGGGACTCTCAAGAGTCTTCTCCAACACCACAGTTCAAAAACATCAATTCTTTGGTGCTCAGCCTTCTTCACAATCCAACTCTCATATCCATACATGACTACTGGAAAAACCATAGCCTTTATATCAATAGGAGAGGGAAATTAACCCTAGATTAAATGAGCTCTGTTACACCTAACAAAGTTTAACATCATTACCAGAAAGGATTGAATTATTTCAAAGAAAATTAACTGCATCGTGAAACTACAATAAGAACATTTACAAAAACAAAGAGTGTTCCAATATCTACAATTTGTAATGTCTAGAATCAAACCAAAAATAACCTGGCCATGAAAAGAAGTAGAAAAATTTAACTCAAAATGAGAAGTATCAGTAAATTGGTACCAACCAGAAATAACAAAGATGACATAATTTAGCATTCAAGGACATTAACATACTTATTAAGACTGCACTACATATGTTCAAGAAGTTGGAAGAAAGATTGAGGATATTAGCTTGAGATACTGAAAACAAAAAACTACCCACATTGAACTCCTAGAAATCAAAACTCTCTAATGTCTGGATTGAAAAATACACTAAGGTAAATTAACACTGGATTTTGCCCTACAGAGGAAAAGACTGGGATATTTAAAGACAAAGCAATGCAGACTACACAAATTGAAACAGACAGGAAAGACACCAAAAAGGAAAACAGTGAACACTCAGTGAGCTGTTAGACAACTGTGGGTACCCTAATAAAGTGCAACTGTAATCTCCAAAAGAGGAAAAGGAGAGTAAAGTGTGAAATGAAAATATCTCCTGCTATATTAATAAACAAGAAATGTCACAGCAATCAGTGATTTCTGTCCTCCAAATGTTAATGAGGGCTCCCAAAACTGTAATCCAGTGGATGCTGCCAAACCCATGGTGATTGCTGAGGAGCTGGGGAAATGCAAGAAGCAATGAAATAGGACTGGCCCCATAACTGAGGTGCATATGAAAGGAATGAATTCAGTGAGCCCAGAAGCTTGCATCTTCCCATACACAGAATGCTAAATTCCTTAACCTGATATCTGACCTTTGGTTTTCGGACTGCCTGCTCCCTTTGTTGCAAACTGATATATAGCCCAATTTCCCCTCCTGCCTCCTTGGAGCAGTTTCCTCAGAGCCATTGAGAAAACACTTACTCCTTGGAAGAAAAGCTATGACCAACTAAGACAGCATATTACAAAGCAGAGAAGTTACTTTGCCAACAAAGGTCCATCTAGTCAAGGCTGTGATTTTTCCAGTACTCACGTATGGATGAGAGAGTTGAACTATAAAGAAAGCTGAGCACCAAAGAAATGATGCTTTAGAACTGTGGTGTGTTGGAGAAGACTCTTGAGAGTCCCTTGAAGACTCTCAAGGAAATCCAAACAGTCCATCCTAAGAGAAATGAGTCCTGAATATTCATTGGTAGGACTGATGCTGAAGCTGAAACTCTAATACTTTGGCCACCTAATGGGAAGAACTGACTCATTTGAAAAGACCCTGATGCTGGGAAAGATTGAAGGCGGGAGGAGAAGGGGACGACAGAGGATGAGACAGATGGATGGCATCACCAACTCAATGGATATGAGCTTGGGTAAACTCTGGGAGTTGGTGATGGACAGGGAGGCCTGGCGTGCTGCAGTCCATGGGGTGGCAAAGAGTCAGAGTCGACTGAGCGACTGAACAGACTGCAAAAACTTTGAGTCTCCCGGGCTCGAAGTCCTAAACATTCCCACCAAATAAAATAACTAACTCTCTACTTTCAGGTTGTGACTGTATTTTTCAGTCAACAGAAGAAATAAATATTTGAGGAAATAATGGCTAAATAAACCTCTATTTGATAAAAATCATAAATACGCAGATCCAAAAATCTGAACAAAACCTAAACACAAGAAATACAAAGAAAACTTTATTAAGACACATCATCATTAAATTACTGACAACCAGTGATTAAAGAGAAATTCTTACATGAAGCAAATAAACAAACAAACCCCCCATCCCAAAAATACATGCTATATAAAAAAGAACAAAGATAAAGATGGCAGCAGATTTCTTACCCATTGAAATCGCAATTTTCCTCCCTTCCACAAGCACTTCTGTTTACATTTACCATGCTTTAGTTATTTTCTCTATAGCACTTTAGCACCTTCTAATATACTGTTTAATCTATTGTATGTTATGTTTATGTATTTACTTTCTCTGGCACCAGAAGGTAAATCCCATCAAGGCAGGAATTGTTTTCTATTTTGATCATGTGTATATCAACTGTTCAGAAGAATATCTGCCACTTAGTAGGTATTACTAAATGTTTGATTAATTCATACATGCACATCAAAAACCTTATTTTTTCCCCAATGGAAACCCCACAATTTAGCTTTGTATCCTAATAGCTTTATCACTAGGAAATAATAAAAAATGGGTACAAACTTATAAGTCAGGGTATATATTGAAGCATTATTTTTAATAGTAAAAAAGTAAGCAACATAAATATCATTAGGGAAATACTGGTAAGATTTTGTTGTTTTTGTTCAGTCATTAAGTCTTGTCTGACTCTCTGCAACCTCATGGACTGCAGCATGCCAGGCTCCCCTGTCCTTCACTGTCTCCCAGAGTTTGCTAAAATTCGTGTCCATTGAGTCAGTGATACTCTCTAACCATTTCGTCCTCTGTCACCCACCTTTTCCTTTTGCTTTCAATCTTTCCCAGCATCAGGGTCTTTTCTGATGAGTCAGTTCTTCTCATCAGGTGGCCAAAATATTGGAGGTTCAGCTTCAGCATCAGCATCAGTCCTTCCAATTTTTTCCTTTAGGATGGACTGGTTGGATCTCCTTGCAGTCCAAGGGACTCTCAAGAGTCTTCTCTGGTTTTGAATAGCATGTTCAGTATTAGTCGAAAAAAAATGCTTTAAAAAGAAATATATAAAATTTTCACATGTGAATAAAATGTAGATTGTGGCACATTATCATTTCTATGTAAGAAATGAAAGACAATCCAGACTATTTGAAAAAGAAGGGGGGGAGGTGGATATTTTGAAAAACTTTCAAGAACAATAGCTGCAAAAAATATTTGATAAATTGAAATTCCTAAAAGAGAAGAGTCCTTCTAATGGGAACAGTCCTTCATCAGCCATTTCCTCACAGTGATAGATTTTCTGATTCTGGGTTTGAACTGAGGATCAACTTTAGTCTGTGAAGAGTGAGTCCACTAGAAGGAAAATAAATCAGTAAGCCCTTTTAATAGTCATAGATTTGGAAACTTCAGTAAGTTATTCAGCAAACAACCCAACAACTTGTTTCTATAGAATACGTTAACTAAATCTCCTGCAGTCTCACAGTATATAGGAGACCAAAGTTCCACTCAAAGAATGATTCCTGCTGCAAACATACTACCCTGCCCTCCTCAAGAATTTTGCTGAAGTTGGAAGTGGCACTAGGCAGGGAGTCAAAGGGCATATGTCAAATCCTCCGAAAGACAGACAGTCCCTTCCACTGTTTTCACATCTAGAAAATGACCAGGTCTTCAATCCAAAAAGAAAGAGGGACACACTTGGTAGAAGAGGAAAGAACCAGAGATAGAAGTAGTTTTTTTCAACCTGCAAACCAGTCTTAACCCAAATGAATCAGTAAATTGGCCTCTAGCCTCTACTCCATATGAAAGGAAAGCTTCTTTATATATGAAGCACAACATAGTTTAGTAGACACAGGACAAAACAGGAAAATGTATCCATGAGGAAAAAAAATAGAAGCAGACTCATGGCTGTTTCTGATAATAAAGTTAGTAGATAAGGACTTCAAACTAATTACATCCAGTATCTTAAAGGTAAAGAATTTGCCTGCAATGTGGGAAACCTGAGTTCGTTCCTGGCTAGGGAAGATCCCCTGGAGAAGGGAATGGCAACTACTCCAGTATTCCATGGACAGAGGACCCTGCTGAATTACAGTCCATGTATTGGACTGTATTGTCCATGTATTGTCCAAAGTATTGGACACAACTGAGCGACACACACAACACATCTTAAAGGAGTTAGAAGAAAATAAGGGCAAATTTGATGAAAAGATGACTAACTTTAACACAGAATGAAAATCTATAAAAAAGGATCAAATGGATATTTTAGAATTGCAAAATATAATATCTGAAATTGACTCATCTGATAGGCTTATAAGCAGAATATATAATATGCATGCATGTATGCTAAGTTACTTCAGTCATATCCAATTCTTTGTGGCCCTGTAGGGCTATAGCCCACCAGGCTTCTCTGTTCATGAGTTTCTCCAGGCCAGAATACTAGAGTGGCTTGACATGCCTTTCTCCAGGGGATCGTCCCTACTCAGAAATTGAACCCATATCTCTTACATCTCCTGCATTGGCAGGTAAGTTCTTTACCACTAGCACCACTTGGGAAATCCCAGGATATATAAGTGAATTTAAAGACAGGTCAATCCAAACTAAAGCACAGAGAAGAAAAAGAATGGACATAAAAAGAATAATATAAGAAACATGTGAGATTATATGGGGAAAAATATCCATCATATAAGCAAAGGAAGTTCCAGAAATAAAGGAAAGAAAATTGAGAGTTGGTAGGGGAAGCCATATTTGCATGGACAATGGTGATTTTTTTCTCCCAAAATTAATGAAAAACATCAGTCCTCAAATTTAAGAATCTCAGGGAACATCAAGCTAAATGCACTAGATCTTGAACAATGAGCGTTTGAACTGCATGGATGATGTATATGCAGATATTTTCAGTAGTAAACACTTCAATACTACACAATTCATGGTTGGTTGAATTTGTAGATGTGGAGAAACCTTGGACACAGAGGGCCATCAATAAGTTATGTGCAGATTACCCCTCATGTTGTTCAATGGTCAATCGTAAATGCAAAAAGAACCATACCTAAGCATATGGTAGTCATGCTGCTAAATGCAAAGCAAAGGAAAAAAAGTTTTAAGAGAAAAAAGACATTAGTTCTTAAAATAGCAACAATAAGATTTATTCTTATTGTGAAAATATCTTTAAAAATGAAAAAAAATCCAGGTAGTTTCAGATGAACAAAATCTAAAGGAATTCATTGCATATCCACATTGCAAGAAATACTGTAGGAAATTCTCCAGATTGAAGAAAAATGAAGTGGATGGAAGCTCAAAGCTGCAAGAAGGAAAGAAATGCACTAGAAGGGGTAATATGTGGTAATTATAAAGTAATATTGTTTACAACAAAATATCATGTTTATAATATAGTAATACAAAACACAGGGCAAATGGAGTTAAATTGTTATAAGATTACTGGGTTGCTCAGGAAATAATTGAAGTTTAACTTAAGTAGGACAGTAAAAAATAAAACAGGAGGACTATTAAAAGAAGTTGTTACTAAGAAATTAATAAAGGAAAAGTATGTAACAATACAAATATTTGATTATTCCATAACATGCAAAGAAGAAAGAATTATAAGAAGGAAGATAAATGAGGCAAACAAAAAACAAATAGCAAGGTGGCAGACTTAAACCCAATTATACAAGAAATTATATTAAGTCTAGACAACTACACACTCTAATTAAAAGACAAGTATTTGGCATGAAAAGAAAAAAATACAGCCCTATGCTTTTTATAGGATATACCCCATAAACATAAGGATATAAAAAATTGAAAACAAAAGTAAAAAGATGCACCACTCAAACACTTATCAAAGGAAGGCTGAAGTAGGTATACTAATATAAAAATATAGGCTCTAAGTAAGAAGTATTATGAAAAATAAGGCAGTGTATTTCATAATGATTAACAAATCAGTTATTAGTAGTAGATATCACTAGTAAATTTGTAATTTTCTGATGACATGGTTTCAAAATTTAGAAAGGAAATTTGACAGTAAAATAAGAAATAGAAAAATACACAATCATCTTTGTAGATTTTACCACACATCTTTCAGTTATTGATAAAAAAGCAGACAAAAAAATCGATAAAGATATAAAAGATCTGAGTAAAATAAAGTCCTCTCAAGTGATTATGAAATGTTTATCAAAATAATGTATATGTTAAGTCATGAAACAAGTATTGACTGTAGTCATAAAACTATAAACTATAAATTTTCAGGAGAAAAACAGAAAAATCTTCAAGATAAGGACTTGGTTAAGAGTTCTTATAGTTGACATCAAATTCACAGTTCATAAAAGGAAAAATCAACAAATTGTACCTCACCAAAATAAAATTTTTTTATTCTGAAAAATGTCCAATTATGAGAAAAAATGAGCTAGAGATTGGGAAACTATATTTAAGAATCTTAAGTCTGACAAAGCTTGTGTCTAGAATATACGAAGAACTGTTAAAACTTAACATTAAAAAAAATAGAAAATGAACAAAGAAAGAAACAGTCATCTAAATGAGGAGAATATGCCAATGGCAAATAATCGCACTAAGATATTCAGCATCATTACCCATTAAGAAATGCAAATTAAAACCACAGGATACCACTACAAAATTATCATAAAGGATAAAATAAAAATACCTATAATATCAAAATCTGGCAAACATGCACCAAAACTGGATCACTCAGACATTGCTGGTGGGAGTACAAAGCAGTACAGCCCCTCTGGAAAATAGTTTGGGAAGAATGGCCTCTTAGGCATTTATAAAATCACTGCAGATGATGACTGCAGCCATGAAATTAAAATATGCTTACTCCTTGAAAGGAAAGTTATGACCAACTTAGACAGCATATTCAAAAGCAGAGACATTACTTTGCCAACAAAGGTCCATCTAGTCAAGGCTATGGTTTTTCCAGTGGTCATGTATGGGTATGAGAGTTGGACTATAAAGAACACTGAATACCAAAGAATTGATGCTTTTGAACTGCGGTGTTGGAGAAGACTCTTGAGAGTCCCTTGGACTGCAAGGAGATCCAACCAGTCCATTGTAAAGGAGATCAGTCCTGGGTGTTCATTGAAAGGACTTATGTTGAAGTTGAAACTCCAATACTTTGGCCACCTGATGCGAAGAACTGACTCATTTGAAAAGACCCTGATGCTGGGAAAGATTGAGGGCAGGAGGAGAAGAGGACGACAGAGGATGATATGATTGAGGGCAGGAGGAGAAGGGCATGACAGAGGATGAGATGATAGGAGGACATCACTGACTCAATGGACATGGGTTTGAGCAAGGTCTGGGAGTTGGTGATGGACAGGGAGGCCTGGCATGCTGCTGTCCATGGGGTCCCAAAGAGTCGGACATGACTGAGCGACTGAACTGAACTGAGGCATTTATCCCAGTGAAATGAAAACTTATATTCAAAATGAATGAAAACTTGAACTATAAATGAAATAAATATAAATGAAAACTTCATACAAAAACCTGTAAATGAATATTTTTAACAGTTGTGTCCCCAATAACCAAAAATTGGAAACAACCCAAATAGCCTTTAATGGATAAGTGGTTAGACTAATTGTGGCTCATCCGTATCTTGGAATATCATTCAGCAACAAAAAGAATGAACTATTGATATGTGTGGCTTAGATGGACTTCTAGGAAATACTGCTAAATGAAAAGAGTAGTACTTGAAAGATTAAATACTGTATGATTCTATTTATTTAATGTCCTTAAAATAACATAATTATAGAGGTGAAAGAGCGATTAGTGGTTGCCAGGGGTCAGGGATTAGGAAGGAGAGGGTAATGTAACTATAAAATGCCAGAGAGCCTATCACGAAGGTATTTACATAAATACCACTATTACACATGTGATAACATTACATAGAATTTACAAAGAAGGAGAGAACAAGATCTCATTCTAAATAAGCAGTGATAGGAGATGTGAAGTGTTTAAAACATATCTGAAAATTATTTGATAGCCCACCCATCCAAAAGATGTCACCTGATTTTCTTCCCCTTGAATTACAGGCCAAAATAGTGATTCACTTCTAACAAACAAAATACAGTGTAAGTGATGCTGCTTAATTACAGCCGTGTGTAGTGTATGTGGGTATACAACTTATGAAAGTGAAAGTGTTAGTCACTCTATCACGTCCAACTCTTGGTGACCTCAGGCTCTTCTGTACATGGGATTTCCTAGGCAAGAATACTGAAGTAGACTGCCATGCCCTCCTCCAGGGGATCTCCCCAACCCAGGGATCATATCTCTTATGTCTCCTGCATTGGCAAGCAGCTTTCTTACCACCAGCACCATCTGGGAAGCCCTCCACATACCCTACAGGGTGGCCAGAAAGAAAAGGGGTCACTGTCAGGTCCTAGCCACATTGCCCCTGTGAAAGAACTTTGCAGAACTCTGTTTGCATTCTTCCTTAAGGCTAGCAGGACACTAACACTTTCTTTTATTTTAAAAGTTTCATCTGTTCAAGTCAGGCCCACCCAGGTTAATTCAGTAAAAGTGAACTAATCACAAACCTGATCATGAGAGTGAAACCCCAGTATTTTCACACAATCCGCTTATTCAAGGAGTGACTTTTCCAGTGGTCATGTATGGATGTGAGGGTTGGACTGTGAGGAAAGCTGAGTGCCAAAGAATTGATGCTTTTGAACTGTGGTGTTGGAGAAGACTCTTGAGAGTCCCTTGGACTGCAAGGAGATCAACCAGTCCATTCTAAAGGAGATCAGCCCTGGGTGTTCTTTGGAAGAAATGATGCTAAAGCTGAAACTCCAGTACTTTGGCCACCTCATGCAAAGAGTTGACTCATTGGAAGACTCTGATGCTGGGAGGGATTAGGGGCAGGAGGAGAAGGGGACGACAGAGGATGAGATGGCTGGATGGCATCACCGACTCGATGGACATTGGTTTGGGTGAACTCCGGGAGATGGTGATGGACAGGGAGGCCTGGTGTGCTGTAATTCATGGGGTCGCAAAGAGTCAGACATGACTGAGCAACTGAACTGAACTGAACTGAACTGAAGTATATCTATGGGAGGTCAGGGATTTTAGGAACCATCTTAGAATCCTCCCTACCACAGTTCATCTGTCTGTAAATATAGGGTCTATCATTGCTAATGTAAACATTAATGTGTGACTAAGACTGATAAAATGTTTTTTATGCCTAATACATTCATTTATTTGTATATTTAGAAATTGATTCTGTAGGACCTCAAAAACTTTTTAAGACACAGTATAATTAGATTAATATCCTTGAAAATGAAAAGATAAAAGGCAAATAGCAGAAGTAAAAAAGATGATAGAAAGTTCTGTGTGAATATAAAACCCATCTCTATATTTCTTAGCTTCTAAAGAATAGATGGAAATAAGGTGAGCTCTGTTCAAGTACATCTTACTTGCTAGAAGGAAACATGAATAGCATAAGAAAGATAACTCTAGTCTTGAGATCTGAAGGATTTTTCCCTATCATTCTTCACAAAGGGAAATTTGAATAACAGTGGTCTCAATGACAGTTTCCATTTTACAAAATTCAGATCTTTTTCAAATACAGCTTTCAATTCTTTATGAAAGCCTAGAGCAAGGAGAAGAGTAGTCCCACAAATGTAAATATATTCCAGGTAGTGCAAGCATTTATGTGAGTTAACCCATTGAACCTCCACAATAACCATATAAGGTAAGTATTATTATGATCATCCTTATTAATAGAAGAAGAACTTGAGTGATTAGGTAATTTCCCCTTGTTTGATTGGATAAAGAGACACATTTTGGAAAATAATGAGGGACTAATATTTCATCAGGATCTTGTGAGTGTGTGCTAAGTCACTTCAGTTGTGTCTCACTCTTTGTGACCCTATGGACTATAGCATGCCAGGCTCCTCTGCCCATGGGATTTTCCAGGTAAGAATATTGGAGTGGGTTGCCATGCCCTCCTCCAGGGAATCTTCCTGACACAGGGATTGAACCCACGTCTCTTATGTCTCTTGCATTGGCAGGAGGGTTCTTTATCACTAATCCCACCTGGGACGCCCTCATCAAGTCTCTTAGAGATTGCCAAATATTGCCTGCTTCTATCCAGCTTTCAACAGAGATGAATGTTGATTCTTGGTCGAGACCAATAGCACTTCCTGAGGTGGCACCGTGGTAAAGAATCCGCCTGCCAATGCAGGAGACATAAGTTCAATCCTGGATTGGAAAGATTCCCTGGAGTAGGAAGTGGCAACCTACTCCAGTATTCTTGCCTGGAAAGTTCTATGGACAGAGGAGCCTGATGGGCTACAGTTCATGGGGTTGCAGAGTCAAACACAATTGCACAAATAAGCACAACACTTCTTGAAGAGCTGCTGATTGAATAGAAGAAATCCATGTGCTCTATCATCTAAAGGTAGGATGTAGGGTACTTAAATAGGCAAAGATCATATTTAATTGGAAAAATTAAAAAGCTAGACTTATATTATCGCCTTATTGGGAAGGAACCCTTTTTTCAGATGGAGGTGAGGAGACAGGCAAACTGCCAAATTAGAGTATAGGAAAACATAAATTTATGCATGTTGTGTGCACTGAGATGCAAAAGAGGCCTAAGAGTAATCCTAGGCCTCTTTTCAGAAAGTAATGATAGAAAAGGAAGAGAAAGAAGAAAGAAAAGAACCACTGAAGAGAAATTAAGCAAAGGTATTAAAAAGCAACAAAAACCATAAAAGTTACGGTACTGCTTTGTCTCCTACTGGACTAGGAGACAAATATTCAAGTCCTAATTTTGTCACTCTGTCCTCGAGCAGACTCATCCAACCTGCTCAGGCTTCACAGTCCTCTTCACTGAAATGAAGCTTTTGCTAATCTCAGCTATTACTTCAAAGAGTTTTATTGATATCATTCATTCATTCATAAATTTTCACCTGACACATTTTATGTATCAGGAGCGGTTCTAAGTAATGGAAATAAAAAATAAAAGACTCAATATTTACCCCAATAGCTTTAAATCCTTTCAGAAGAAGGCCCACATGGATAGAGAGAAGATTTAAAAAATGATATATATGGACAGTCTCTAATTTCATGGTATTCACAGGGTAACAGAGAATGGAATCAAAGTCTAAAAGAGGCATGTAAAATAGATTGTGACAAATTGATGTGTAATGAAAAGTGGTGGCTTGTGGAGGCTAACTCCCAACTTCAATACTGAAAGTGTGGAGGAACTGATGACGCACAAGCAGAGAAACAAAAGGCAGAGTGAATGGGTGAGGGGTGGAGAAAATGCTGGAAGAGAACAGTGAAAAGAGCAGAGCTTTAGAATTACCAATCCCTGAGAGCAAATGTAAGATGTGTTGTTTACTGCCCCAGTAATGACAGCTACTTGGCAGAATTATTGTGAGGGTTGAAGACAATATATGGGAAATAGCAAAAACTCAATAAAAGGTAGTTAGTAAAATAATGCTTATTGCATTATTTAAATTATTTACACAGAGCCTGTGTAAAGCATGAGATCATGAGAAAATATTATCATGGAGTGGAGATATGGAACAAGAGGTGAGATTACCAGGATTCCATGTAAGAAATGGGGAGGACTCACTTTAAGTAGTGGCAATACGATCGGTGGCATGCGGGAGAACATGAAAGGGTGACATCCCTAGGACATAGTAACAGTGACATTTGCTTAATGTGGCCTCCCGGTTATATGCTGGTGCTCCTCATAGAGGTGGAAAATAAGGCAGAAGAAGCATGTTTGGTTGGAAGGTATGGAGTAAAAGGCAGGAGTAATGGAGAGAAATAGAGTTTGCATTTGTACCTGTCAGATTTGAGCTGCTCTGGGACATCCAGGAGGAGTTGTTCAGGAATGAACATCTGAACTGAGGACTGAGATTTAACAGTCATCAACACACAAGTAATAACAGAAGTCACAGGTATAGATGAGATCATCGGGAATGCATTTAGAGGAGATGAGACCAGGACAAGGACAGAGTACTGAGTAAGAACCGCCAGTGATGTGTTGAGAAAGAGACGCTTCCCCAAGGATAAAAGGTCGTCCATATGTGAGGAGGATTGGTATTGGTGTTGGTATTGGTATTGGTATACTCCCCGGAGCTGATGCGTAGCATCTTTCTCTTCCCTTTCTGAATCACTGTCTTAGACTCAGTCTTCTTGCATTGTTCTCTCATGCCTCTTCCAAGGGCATATCTCATTTACTAACCATCCCTCCTTACTTCCTTCTCCCTCTTGACACTCCAATTTCTTCCACATGCAGGCTTTGGGTAATGTGATGGGAAGTCACAACCAAACCCCGAAAGAACACAAACTAATGGTATAATAAAGGACCCCATGATAAACAAGCTGATAGCAATCTGTGCTTGGCAGGCTAGCCTTCCCAGGACAGCTAAAATTGCATCATATAGTTCTCCCGTGTGCCTCTTCAGTCCTTGAGAAAAGCATGAGGAGAAGCAGAGATGACAAGAACAGAAAGCAGCAAATGGACCATAAAATATTGCTACAATCCTCACTCCACCTCCTCTTCCAGCAGGAGGAAAGAACCTGAGGGGAAATTGAGGAGGTGGGAAGACACTTTTAGGCAAAAGATGATTCTTCATACATACAGAGTGTGATATTCCATTGTTTCCACCTGGTACAGATTGCCATGCTGTTTTTCATGCAAAGCAGTAAGACTTTTTAATGTTATCACCAGAAGGACCTAGCAAACCATCTGGACGTGTGGGGCATTCAAGATTCTCAGGCAGAACCACACTGATATGAACAAAATCTAAATATTCATAAGCACCAGCATTTGAAAAGTATACTGTAGATTACACCAGGTGTTCTGACTGTTGAATCAGAAAATTTGTTAGTGTCTTATTCAGAAAATATGGAAACAGAATCTCACCGTTAGAAGTCTCAGAGGATGGCTTACTCGCCCACTCAAATGAGGGTCTATGTTTCCTGCAGTTTTCTTCAAGACCATCCAAATGAGAGAGAGGACTGAATTTACAAACTGCACTGTACACATGTGACCTTTTGAATATTTCCTTTGGGGCCTCCATTTTCTGTAGCAGCTTTTGGTCTTTCTTTATATCCACTGCCTGGGTGAAATAACAACTATACAGGCTCTTCTTTCTCCAAGTCCTTTCCCATTCCTGTAAGCCTCAGAGTGTATGCTGGGAAGCTGGCTCAGGGCTAGCACATAGTAGGCACTTGGTAGAGGGTAACTGTCATCATGTAGTCCTGCAGCATATATTTCATACATAGATTTTTTTTTTTAATTTTTAGAAACCTTCTATAGATATAGGACAAATAGAGTCTCAATAACTGACATGGGCTATTGAAATGTTTTAGTACTATCAGTTCTGATGTTTGAACTTAACGAAAATTTGCTGATGGTTATTGCTTCTCTGAATGATCACAGAGATTCTGGCTTCCACTCATGACAGCTTCTGCTGGAAATGTCACTAAAAGAGTTATGTATCAGCTCTAAAAGAAGAGCAACTAAGACTTCAAAGATATTGGCATCCAGATTCCACTGGTTTCCAGTTATCGGGAGGAGCAAGGTTAACTGCACTTGCAGACAGATGATAAATTTGGAAAACGGGGGATAGGAAGAGATTATTAACTACTTGTTACCTTCCTATACAGTCTCCTTCCTTGTGTCTTTTCTTTCTGTCTCCCTTCCTTCCAACAGCAATTACTGTGTGCCTAATAAGTACCAGCTACTCTCTATTCTAGGCCCTGGGGATTTGAGATTGAACAACACAAACCAGACCCCACTCTCAAGGAGCTTACATTCTGGTGTTTGAAGAGATAGACAAAAGATTTACCAATAAACTAGTGAATTTCAAGGAGCTGCTGCTGCTGCTCCTGCTGCAGCTAAGTCACTTCAGTTGTGTCCAACTCTGTGCAACCCCATAGATGGCAGCCCATCAGGCTCCCCCATCCCTGGGATTCTCCAGGCAAGAACACTGGAGGGGGTTGCCATTTCCTTCTCCAATGCATGAAAGGGAAAAGTGAAAGTGAAGTCTCTCAGTCGTGTCCGACTCTTAGCGACCCCATGGACTGCAGCCCACCAGGCTCCTCCATCTATGGGATTTTCCAGGTAACAGTACTGGAGTGGGGTGCCATTGTCTTCTCCGTCAGAGAGCAGTGGGTGCTATAGAAACAACAAAAATGATCGCATGGGTGACTAGATAGCGAGGATAGTGGAGGGTGACTAGAACAGATAGGGTAGAAGAGAGGGTCTCTGAAGGCTCGAGGACTGCACTGAGACCTGAGTAACAGGAAGGAACTCGCTTGGAGGTCTGAGGAAATAAACCTTCCACACAAATGGAATAGCAAAGTCAAAGGCCTGAGGTGGGAATATATTTGGTGAGTTCAAGGAGCTCAAGGGAATATATTTGGCTGATGTGTTGGAGGGGGCAGGGCTGTAGGAGACAAAGCTGGGGTGGCAGGAAGGAGCCCCATTGCTGTGAAAGCTTTGATGAGCACTTTGGATTTCATTCTGGTGGGAAGCCACCGAGGGGTCATAAGGAAAGGAACTGTGTCATCAGATTTATGTATTTTTAAGATAATTCTAGCAGATGGATGGAGGATGGAGTAAAACAAACCAGTCTCACATCAAAATCATCCCTCTCATTGGAATCAAAAGTAATTCAGTGGCACCTCTCCGTCCAGTCATGCGGTTGTTGCCAAGGCTCATTCCCGTCCTCAAAGTTCGAGGTTTGGTCCCCACAGCCGAGGTTTAAGAGAATATACAGTAAGCCCTACAGACAATTCCAAGAGAGAAATGCTGATCTGAATGTGCACATCTTGTCACGTGATTTATTTTAAAGTTCTATTTTAGCCTTACTTAGATTTTAATTCCCACCAAACAGACAGTCTCATGCCTACACATCCCATGCCACTCAACCTTGGCTGTATGTTAGAATTACCTAGGGAAATTTTAAAGGTAGATGCCCAGGTCATGCTGTACTGTGACCCATTAAATCAGAATCTCTGTAGTCGATCCCAGGCCTTGGTGTTTTATAAAGCTTCTCCAGGTAACTCCCCTGGGCAGCAAAGGCAGCCACTGCCACACAAGAGCAGGCATTTCAGAGCATCTGGTGTGATGACAAGTGGCGTGAGACCACAAGAAATGTGCTCTCCCGCAGCTGTGTCTCTGGAGGGCCCGAGGAAAGGCAATGACGCGCTTGCATCTGCCAGGTGGCACACTGCAAAGCTGGAGCAAACACACACAAGCTCACATGGGAGGCCTGGCCGCAGTTAGCAGCATGTGGTTCTGCAGTGGAGTGCCAGATTTCCATATGAAACTAGTGGACACATGACCTCTTTAGAAGGAATGCTGCGGACCTTGACAAACTCTGTTTTAAAATAATACATGAAAAAAAAGGGGATGATTTCATCTGAATAGGATGTCTGAGCAAGTAGCACAATAAAGATAGATGCCACCCCTGCTCTAAAGTGCCTGACATCCTACAGAGCTCAAAATGTAACAGCTAACACATCTTGTCAAGCTCTAAAATAGGGAGGCGGCTTTCCCACTTTCATACTTAGCTTTTTTTTTTTTTTTAATTTGTTATGCATAGATGTTAGGTTAAAAAAAAAAGAAAAAGAAGAGATAAGATAGCTTGAAAAAAAAAAAGTTCTAGGAAAGTAAAATGTGTGGCATAATCCAATCGAGCCTGTTCATTGTTTTCCTGGTGGCGCTTGTATGGGGAAATGCACAGAAGGAAGATGATGCTGTGGAATCCTGAAACACTTTAGTATAGTCTTTTCCACATGCTTTAGCACTTATTTATATTCTATTATTTCAGATGTCCTAGTCTTGCCAAATCTGATACATTTCGTGAGAGCACATTTCTTCTGTGATTTAAACAGCACCTGTTCACAGATACACGTTGCCTAGGGATCACAGATTCCATATTGAACAGACCAGGTAACACTTGTACCTATTTTTATATTACTTATTTCCTCCAGCACCCAGTCCCCAATCCTTCACCTTTTTTTTCTGTATGTGTGTGTGTGTGTGCACATATGTGCCTGTGATTCTCTAAAGGAAACACAAGGCTCTACACAAGCACCCCTGTAACTGTGGAACTTCAGTGTAGGGGTCTTAGTAAGTAAGGACATATTTCTTGTGTTTACAAGGGACACTTTTTTTGTGTTTACAAGCTCGCTTAGAGCAAGATTCTTGTGTTAATGGGGAATGGATCCTACATTGAAGGAATCTTACTGAGTCAATATCCTACAATATTTCTAGAAAAAGAACTTGTAGAAGTCAAGGACGAATTCCCCCATACAGATCTAGATCACTACTTTGAGTAGTGTCTAGACCCCTCAACAAGAATCTAGACACTGCTCATATTAAGTAAGGTTTGGTAAGGTGAAGTCGCTCAGTCGTGTCCGACTCTGCGACCCCGTGGACTGTAACCTACTAGGCTTCTCCGTCCATGGGATTCTCCAGGCAAGAATACTGGAGTGGATTGCCATTTCCTTCTCCAGGGGATTTTCCCAACCCACGGATCCAACCTGGGTCTCCCACATTGGAGGCAGACGCTTTAACCATGTAGCTACTGTTATATTATATGTTATATCATAACCTGAAAAAGAGCAAGGCAACCTTCAGAAGGCAAAGCCTACTATAATTCTTAGCCTTCTAGGGGTGGGGAGTGGGAACAGCTAAACATTATTAGCTAAAATGAAGAGAAGATTTTTTAAAATACTCAAAAGACAACACATTTAGTAACATATAAGTAGTGCTTCTGTAATTGTCCAACCTGAAAGCCCTCCCCAGGACCTTTTAAGAAGGGATGGGATCATGAAATTGCCTCCTTCCTGCTTATACACATGTGTATGGAATATAAAATCAAAATCTATCACTAACTGTAGGACTCTTAGACCCACGAGCCTAGAATCTTGCTGAGTTCTGGAGCTTGGGAGTCTATAAACCTCAGTTTTCCACTATTGCTGTGGTCTAAGAAAACAAGAATCATAGTCATTGTCCTGACTGTGAGAAAAGGAAATAATTTATAGAGTATGAAGATTAAATGTCTCAATAATTATATTATCATCCAAAACTTTAGTGATTCCCCTCATCAGGCTGATTATCAAAATCAACTCAGGACTTAGAACAATGATACAGAGTTTCTGGAGCCATTGCACCCATCAGAATCTCCAAACGAGAGGTCTTCAAGTCTTGTTTATGTAAGGAACTCCAGTTAATCCTGATGGTATGTGGAGGTTTAGAAAGCAACCATTTTATATGTACCAAAATACCCTGCCAATTGGCAAACACTTGCCCTTAACTATTTAATAATTCATCAGTTTCCTCAGTCATTAATCAGGAAGTCTTGGTATAATTGTAAGGAAATATAGTGCCTAATAATTAATTAGGCTCACTTGGAGAGCTCACTAGGAGCTCCTTGGAAAGGAAGGAGTAGAGCCCATGCATTGCTTTGTTCACTATTGAATTTGCTAGTACAGATACCACACTGATGGCATGTCTGAGATGAACACGATAAAAATAATCCACTCTTGTCTCAGACAGGTAGTAAGATAATAGTCTCTTCAGCTACTTCTAAATTATTTTCTCTTTAGATCACCTCTGTATAGGACAAAACTCCAGTGCAGTCTTCCAAACATTCTGTAAACTTTAGTTAAACCTACTGGAAAGAGGAATTAGGTTTGGGGCCAAAGGTAAGGAAAGGTACCTGATAGGGATTTTTCTATCAGCAAGGCCACAGAAGATAGAAATAATTTATTTAAAAGGAAGTGGGATATGAGGGAGTGGGAACATGAGGATAAGAGTATATGGCTTGGGAGAGAGTGATGAGGAGTGAAGACACCAACGAGGCACTGAAATGCAGCGTGCTCTGGTCCAGTGTGAGCAGGACACAGGGTTGAGGCTTGCCTGTACCTCCTTAGACAGCGCCTTGTCTGCTGTCCTGTTGTGGCACTTCCGAAACTAAATTGTCTTTCACATCTCTCTTCCTTTCTTGGGTTGTGAACTTGCAGAACTCAGGGAACATGTATACTCATCTTTAGATCCTTAGTCTTTAACAGGATTCCTGGCACATACTCTGCTCTCAGTAAGGGTTGAATGAACAAAGCAGCTGCAGGTTTGAGGGTGTTATCCATGGAATGGTCTTGCAAAGTTTCTATGAATGAATTAAATGATGAAAACACCAAAAAGGTGCCCTAAAATAAAAAGCAGAATCCTGAGCAGTCTCTAGAATAAAATGCTTTAATTTTATCCATAAGAATTATTAAGCTATGTGTGTTAATATTTATTCTTATTTTGTCTTTTAGTAAAGTTATATGTTTATGCATTTAAGACACTGAGCTATAGATTGCCCATTGCAGTCATACTTCTTGGGTTTAGGATTTGTTAATCATCTCACTGTACTACATTTATAAAATTTAGGGTAAAAGGATGTACCTCATGGGTGTCTTTGACCAGATCTCTTAATAATTGTTTTCCTTTTCTCGCTATAGTTTGACTTTTAGAAGCCAAACACTGTTGCACATTCTAAGAGCCTCTTGTACTGGACTGGCACTAAGGTTTAAAACAAACAGTAAAAATGAAAAACACATGTAAAAATAAAATGACACAACTAGGATGATAACTGGAAAAGGTAATGGCAACTCACTCCAGTATTCTTGCCTGGAAAATCTCATGGACGGAGGAGCCTGGCAGGCTGCAGTCCATGAGGTCGCTAAGAGTCGGACACGACTGAGGAACTTCACTTTCACTTTTCACTTTCATGCATTGAAGAAGGAAATGGCAACCCACTCCAGTGTTCTTGCCTGGAGAATCCCAGGGATAGGGGAGCCTGGTGGGCTGCCGTCTATGGGGTAGCACAGAGTCGGATACGACTGAAATGACTTAGCAGCAGCAGCAGCAGGATGATAACTTTAGCTCATTTACCTGCTGACACCTGAAAACTAAGGGATGTTCACTTACCCAGAGCGAGTAAAAGAATGGAGCAAAGAGCCAGGGATAGAGCAGGCCTGCCCCATATAACAGTATGTTCCACAAAGGGTAGATTTTCCTTTCTCTCAAGTCTTGTCAATTTTCATCACTGTATCAATCAGCTTCTGCTGCATAATAAACACCACTAAATTTCATTGCCATACATTAGGGTGTTGGTTTCAACCACACATAGCTGATTTAGTCTGCACTTGGCTAGGTAGCCCCGAGTCACCCACTGGGCCTTGGTCTACCTACATGTCTTACCTTTCTTGCACTAAAGCCTACCCAGGAGGAGCTATATTGCGGCCAAGCAGAGGAACAAGAGGGCTCACAGAATCCGACAAGAACGTTTCAGGCTCCTGTCATGAAATTGACTGACATCTCATTGGCCAAAGCAGATCACATGGCCAAACTCAGACTCAAAGAGTGAAGTGTATTATTTCCATGGAATAAACAGAGGAGTAAGTAGATATTTTTTCATGACAATTAAATATATACCAGCAGAGCTGCAAGCTAATACATTTCAAGAGTAATGGAGATAATTATTTTAAAGACTCAATGGTAGGTGATTCTTGTATCATTAAGTCCCAGATATCTTTATTTTCATACGTTACTGATCAGTTCAGTTCAGTTTAGTCATTCAGTCATGTCCGACTCTTTGCAACCTCATGGACTGCAGCACGCCTGGGCTCCCTGTCCATCACCAACTCCCAGAGTTTACCCAAACCCATGTTCATTGAGTCAGTGATGCTTTCCAACCATCTCATCCTCTGTCATCCCCTTCTCCTCCTGCCCTCAATCTTTCTCAGCATCAGGGTCTTTTCAAATGAGTCAGCTCTTCACATGAGGTGGCCAAAGTATTGGAGTTTCAGCTTCAACATCAGACTTTCCAATGAATACCCAGGACTGATCTCCTTTAGAATGGACTGGTTGGATCTCCTTGCAGTCCAAGGGACTCTCAAGAGTCTTCTCCAACACCATAGTTCAAAAGCAACAGTTCTTTGGTGCTCAGCTTTCTTTATAGTCCAACTCTCACATCCATACATGACTACTGGAAAAACCATAGCCTTGACTAGATGGACCTTTGTTGGCAAAGTAATGTCTCTGCTTTTTAATATGCTATCTAGGTTGGTCATAACTTTCCTTCCAAGGAGTAAGCGTCTTTTAATTTCATGGCTGCAGTCACCATCTGCAGTGATTTTGGAGCCCCCCAAAATAAAGCCTGCCACTGTTTCCACTGTTTCCTCATTTGCCATGAAGTGATTGGACCAGATGCCATGATCTTAGTTTTCTGAATGTTGAGCTTTAAGCCAGCTTTTTCACTCTCTTCTTTCACTGTTATCAAGAGACTCTTTAGTTCTTCTTCACTTTCTGCCATAAAGGTGCTGTCATCTGCATATCTGAGATTATTGATATTTCTCCTGGCAATCTTGATTCAAATTTGTGGCTTCATCCAGCCCAGCATTTCTCATGATGTACTTTGCATAGAAGTTAAATAAGCAGGGTGACAATATACAGCCTTGACGTACTCCTTTTCCTATTTGGAACTAGTCTGTTGTTCCATATCCAGTTCTAACTCTTGTTTCCTGACCCACGTATAGATTTTTCAAGAGGCAGGTCAGGTGGTCTGGTATTCTGACCTCTTTAAGAATTTTCTACTTTCTTGTGATCTACTGAGTCAAAGCTTTGTCATACTCAATAAAGCAGAAATAGATGTTTTTCTGGAACTCTCTTGCTTTTTCCATGATCCAGCAGATGTTGGCAATTTGATCTCTGGTTCCTCTGCCTTTTCTAAATCCAGCTTGAACATCTTTAAGTTCACGGTTCACATATTGCTGAAGCCTGGCTTGGAGAATTTTGAGCATTACCTGGCTAGCATGTGAGATGGGTACAATTGTGCGGTTTGAGCATTCTTTGGCATTGCCTTTCTTTGGGATTGGAATGAAAACTGACCTTTTCCAGTCCTGTAGCCACTGCTGAGTTTTCCAAATTTGCTGGCATATTGAGTGCAGCACTTTCACAGCATCATCTTTTAAGAGTTGAAATAGCTCACCTGGAATTCCATCACCTCCACTAGCTTTGTTTGTAGTGATGCTTCCTAAGGCCCACTTGACTTTACATTCCAGTATGTCTGGCTCTAGGTGAGTGTTCACTTCTGTGTATTCTTACCACCTCTTCTTAATCTCTTCTGCTTCTGTCAGGTTCATACCATTTCTGTCCTTTATTGAGCCCATCTTCGCATAAAATGTTCCCTTGGTATCTCTAATTTTCTTGGAGAGAGCTCTAGTCGTTCCCATTCTATTGTTTTCCTCTATTTCTTTGCACTGATCACTGAGGAAAGCTTTCTTATATCTCCTTGCTATTCTTGGAACTCTGCATTCAAATGGGTATATCTTTCCTTTTCTCTTTTGTTTATCACTTCAGTTAAATTCACCCATTCCAGTCCATTGTAGTTCACTGATTCCTAAAATGTTGATGTTCACTCTTGCCATCTCCTGTTTGACCACTTCTAATTTATCTTGATTCATGGACCTAATATTCCAGGTTCCTATGAGATATTGCTCTTGACAGCATCTACTACTATCACCAGTCACATCCACAACTGGGTGTTGTTTTTGCTTTGGCTCCATCTCTTCATTCTTTCTGGAGCTATTTCTCCACTGATTTCCAGTAGCATGTTGGGCACCTACTGACCTGGGGAGATCAGTTTTCAGTGTCCTATCTTTTTGCCTTTTCATACTGTTCATGGGGTTCTCAAGTCAAGAATACTGAAGTGGTTTGCCATTCCCTTCTCCAGTGGACCACATTTTGTCAGAACTCTCCACCATGGCCTGTCCATCTTGGGTGGCCCTACACGGCATGACTCATAGTTTCATTGAGTTAGATAAGGTTGTGGTCCATGAAATTAGATTGGTTAGTTTTCTGTGATTGTGGTTTTAGTCTTTGCCCTCTGATGCCCTCTCTCAGTGCCTACCATCTTACTGGGCTTCCTCTGACTTTGGACGTGGGGTATCTCCTCTCGGCCACTCGCTGCTCCATTGAGCAAAAGAACAGTGAATTAATACAATCTTCCTATAATATTCATTAGCAAATTCTTATCTATTGACTTTTAAGAATTGTCCTGGGACATATAGAAAGATTTTTACATAATGGATGGATTTTTACATTCATCTTCCTCTCTTATGTTAATGAAATACTAGAAACAATGACAAGGGTTTGGATGATAAAATCTGGAACATCCTGATGATGGAATATCTGTTCCTTATTACAATGATTCTATGACAGAATATTTAACAGCATAATTGTCAGCAGGAGGCACATGTTCAATCACTGCATCAGGAAGATCCCCTGGAGGAGAAAATAGCAACCCACTCCAGTATACTTCACTTAGAAAATCCCATGAGCTGAGGAGCCTGGTGGGCTATGGTTCATGGGGTCGTGAGAGTTGGACAGAACTAAGCAAGCAAGTCAATACTCTTAATTTAATGAAAAGTATGCTAGAAAACAGTAGGTATAACATAATCCTAATTTTGTTTTTAAACTGTGTAGATATAGAGATTAAGATTCTGTAGAAATATAAAATATAATAATAGATACTTTGGGTGGAGACAATTTTCATCTGAAATCCATTCTACTCTGTCTCCTGAGAAATATCTAGGAGGAACCATGTGACTTAGTTCTTGAAAACAGGATGTGAATAGAAGTAGTTTGTCCATAAATTCTTGCACAAGTGTTCTTTCTTGTCTTCTTAATGGCTAGAATAGGCTTGGAAGCCACACTGTAAATTTACAGAATTAGTACTATATTTGAAATGTTCTTTTCAGAATTCTTATATGAGAAAGGAATTAATTTTTATAATTTATTCATTTTAGGATGATTTTTATGATATCAAGTAGCATAAACTCTTAATACAGTGGGGTTCAATTCAGTTCAGTTCACTTGCTCTGTCGTGTCCAACTCTTTGCAGCCCCATGGACTGCAGCATGCCATACCTCTCTGTCCATCACCAACTCCCAGAGCTTACTCAATCTCATGTCCATTGAATCGGTGATTCCATCCAATCATCTCATCCTCTGTCACCCCCTTCTCTTTCCACCTTCCATCTTTCCCAGCATTAGGGTCTTTTCAAATGAGTCAGCCCTTTACATCAGGTGGGGTTGCTAGTGATTTTTATTCTCTCCTATATGGTTTCCTACATTTTCCAAATTTCTATTTTGGAAAAATAGTAATATGCAATTAATGCAAGATATAACAAATATTGTTTTTCAAACCTAGACACCTTACTCCAATACTTCTTCAAAATAATGAATTACAAGTGTTTTGAGCAGGTACTATTTTTCTCTTTTTCATTAGGACTAAATTGATGGGGCAGGAAAGCAGAAGAAACTTCTAGACGCTGTCACTTCTAATGTCCTCTCCATATTTTAGAGATTCTAACTAAGAAAGTTTGGATGTAGAATGTAGTTTGGGACTTAAGCCAGATTGGGTTTGATTACTTCTGAGACTTAGATAAGTTACCTAACCTCTCTGAGCCTCAATTTAGTGTGAGTGAATAAAAATCACCCTGTGGTGTAGCACACCATTATGAATGTTCTTACGAGATGTAAGTTTCTTTTATTTTATTTCCTTCATTTAGAAAAAGTTGACCACTTAGACAAACACTTGATATTGAGAATTGTGTAACATACATTTTGTCTTCTTAAGCTTGCACTTTGACCAAAATTTCACACTTTTCTGGAAAGGAGAATTATAGCATTACATGACTAAATATGTCACTGAATTCCTCTTCCCTGTTCATTTTCCCATTAGGCATCTGGCCAGTCCATTTAGGGAGGGAACGTGCTGACAGGCTTTCAAGGTTAGCACAATATCCCTCCACCCCTGTTCTAGCCTATATTTTGCAAAATATAGCTGAAGGAGAGAATTGTGTTGCTCTCTTGGTAGAAATTAGAGCCCACTTTGTGTAAACACAATTAAAAACTAAGGTGGAGGGTGGGATGAAAACAGAAAAAGCCACAGTCTGCAAAAAGCACTGTATGGGAATTTCATTGCATATGTTTTCTGAAAAGACTAGAAATAACAACATGAATAATCATGAAGCTCAAATTAAACTCACTGACTCCTACAGCCACCCATAACCTTTCCTTTATGCTGCACCTCTCCTCTCATTAAATTAGAATATTAAATCTACTTTAAATCTTGTATTCGATGTACATGGTAAAAACTATACATACAAAAACTAATTAAATATTTAAAGATTTCAGCTCTTTTCCCTGTTTTTCTCCTTCCCTTTCAATAGAATATCTGGTCTCTCTTCCCACTCTTCTGTCTCTCTTCCTCTGTCCCCAAATCTAGTCCTTTTATTACCTCTCTTGACCTCATCCCTTCCCAACTACTAAGATTCTTCTAACTTCTCTTATTCTCCTTAATATTGCCCTGTCTTATATAGCCTACATTATTTTTATCACCCACATTCCTGACTATATCAGGTGAACATGATGAGGTTGTCAGAACAGATGTGTTCACTTACTGTTCTCTTAAACTGCCACATTGCATTTTAAGTTACTTGTATGAAGGTGAGCCTTAAGTAAACTCTTCAAGAATAGATCTTGCTGAAGAAACAAAATAAGGATCTAAAGAGTAGACAGTCTGCATGTACTTACTGAGACCTGGCTTGTGACAATAATTATAATTTTGTTTGAGATGTTCTACTCTCTGGGAACATTTGAATTCTTAGGACAGCTAGAAGACACTGAAACCAGTATAGAGTGTCTGAAACCATACTCTCTCCTTCATGGCTTTGGACTTGACTTGATTCACTGGAGTATTTACAAAAGCTACAATTCCTTGGGGCAAAGGGAGGAGGTGGAGATGAAATCTGGGAGCCAGGTGCCAGGTCAAGATCTCACCAGGGTTCAATGTAAGGAAATGCAAAGGTCATCCACGCAAAGACACCAAATTGTTACTCTGAGGAGGAACAGCTAAAGGAAATGGAACACTGGATTCCATAACACTCTCTCAGTTATGAGAGAGGAGCAGGTGAGGAGACAGGCAATTCACATGAAGGTTGAAGACTTTGCCCCTCAGTAGGTGCCTGGGGTTCTGAGCAGTGTGCCTGAAGCTGTGAATAGCTTCAAAATCTGTCACTTGCAGAGATGTGGTCAGGAAGAATCAGGTAAGCAAGGCTGCTCCAAATGGAAGCAAAGCCCTGCAAAATGGATGGTGATGATAATTAATGACACCTCTACCAATATGGGGAGCATATCTCATTCTATGTATTATCCTAAATGCATCTCATCCATTATCTCATTTAAATAAAGGAAAGATGGCCTGTCCATCCAAGGAAAGTAGTGAAGGTTAAAAATTAGAATTCTAGAAAATCCTGAGAGAAACAAGATCAATGAGTCTCAGCCGTGAATTACTGAAAAGCACTTTTAGCAGCTAAAAGTAAGCCATTAGCTAAGTAGACATTCTTCCTTTGAGTCAATTCTGTTTTGAATAAATGCATACGCAAGTTGCAAATTATAGCACACTTCTATTGTGTCAGCATTGGACTCAGCAGTATACACGCATTATCTCTTTTAGTCATCACAGGAAGTCAAATGTAGACATCTTACAAAGGAACTGGAGTTTTGAGAATTTTAAAAACTTCCCAAGATTACATAGCTAGGAAATGTCCAAGCCAGAATTTGAATCCAAAATAACTTTTCCCCCAGACTCTGACCTTTATTCGCTGCAGTACGTGGTCTCCGGTCTTGTCTTTTCTAGTCCTATCTGGAGCTTCGCTGTTGGAGATAATTCTCCTCCACCCTCATCCTCAAATCCGACCTTGTTTGCAAATATTACTGTAATAGAAGCCATGAAATAAGTATACACTTATTTTCATCAGGGCATATCTCTCTCATTTTTCCCTTCTTAAGGCACAATTTGACCCCACTTTAACCTCAGAAAAAGCATGTAATTCGGTTCTGCAAAACTGATCCACACTTCAGATAAGATCAAACTTTTGATGCCAAATGCTTAATCCAAAATCATATAGTTGAACTTTGTGTCATATCAGTTTGCATTTGTTTAGCACCTGTCACCCCATGGGTACAACCATGAACCAATATGCAACTATATACAGGTTTCTCTTCACCTCTAGGGACAGTTTTCTCAGAATCTTGAAAAATTGGCAGTTCTAAAGAAAAATGAAGAAAACAGAATATAGCCATTCAACTCAGACTATCTGTTATACTGTACATTCATTTAAAAACAAAGTTTAAACTAGGAAATATTATAACTTTATATAAATGCTTTAATATGATTTAATGCTATGGGGGTTAAATGTATAATTTACCATTACATCCTTGAGTGTGAAAAAAACTGTCTTTGAAAAATAGCACTATGCTAAAAGTATCTCTAATTTTATTTTCTATATTAAAAATTCAAACCTTCATTTGCTTAATGAGAGTTGTGCCTCTCTACTGTCCTGAATGAAACATGTTCCCTTTGAATAATGACAATTGTCTTCAACACAGACTCAAAGTCTTTCCACCCATGACACTCAATATTTAAATTACAAGTAATTAAGCATATATTGAGCACTAACTAATTTAAACACTCTTCCAGGCAATAGAAGGTAAGGAGCAGGGGTAAGAGTGTAAAAGATAACTAAGCCATAACACTTGCTATCAAGGATCTCACAATGTAGCAGCGAAACAGAAGATATATACCTCCTTTACACATACTGCACATGGCATATTTACAATAGATACAAAGGTTTGTGGGTCACAGAGGAAACAATGAATTGTCCCTGGAGGAAGAAGGAATAGCAAACAGAAGAAATGGCACAATATTTTCTGACAGTACTAACTGGAGAATGTTCCCCCTCAGCTATCTCTCATATTTGCACATATCTTGTGAATTAGGAACTGTCCTTTTGTTCTGGATTATTTTTTCAAGGATGTTTATATAGCAAGTACCCTTGGAAGATAGAACTAATCTCTCTGTCCTGAGCAGATTTTCCTACTTCTCAGTATAATGAAGTTAACATTTCCCTTGGAAGCAAAAAGCAGGTATTCTTTTTTTTTTTTTTTTTCCCTGTGTCCCAGTGCTTTTTTTTAATATAATTTTATTTATTATAATTGGAGGCTAATTACTCTACAGTTATCATATGTGAAAAAGCAGGTATTCTAACAGCCTACTAGAAAGGGTCATAGTCCCTAAGCTTGGGATTCTTCTGTTGTGATGGAACAGCTGAATAACATCCACCTGGGCCCCTCCGCATCAGCCCCATAGAACTTGGAGAGGAAGTGATATAAACAGGACACTCATGGTCTTCATTCTACCATATGTATTATAGTTCTTTGTCTCTCACCCAGGGGTCTTGTGTCTCTGACATCATCGATGTAGTAGCAACAGACTAACGTTATCTGGTAAGTAAGGTCAGTCTCAGACCCTTTGCGGTTCCTTACAAACAGCTTTTACTACAGACTGGTTACTTTTCTAAGCACTTTATACTTATTAACTCACCCTCCAGTTCAGTTCAGTTTAGTTCAGTTCAGTCGCTCAGTAGTGTCCGACTCTTTGCGACCCCATGAATCGCAACACGCCAGGCCTCCTTGTCCATCACCAACTCCTGGAGTTCACCCAAACTCATGTCCATCGAATCAGTGATGCCATCCAGCCATCTCATCCTCTGTCATCCCCTTCTCCTCCTGCCCGCAATCCCTCCCAGCATCAGAGTCTTTTCTAATGAGTCAACTCTTCGCATGAGGTGGGCAAATTATTGGAGTTTCAGCTTTTGCACCCATCCTTCCAAAGAACACCCAGGACTGATCTCCTTTAGAATGGACTGGTTGGATCTCCTTGCAGTCCAAGGGCCTCTCGAGAGTCTTCTCCAGCACCACAGTTCAAAAGCATCAATTCTTCAGCACTCAGCTTTCTTCATCCTTACACCAGTGCTTTAATGTAGGTCCCATTATTATCATCATCCGCATACTAGAAGTGAATAAATTGATCCTGGGAGAGTACATAAGCTGCAGTGATGTGACATAAATCTGAGCAATCTGGACCAAGACCCTGCAGACCTCACTACCCCATTGCACTACCTCCAGGGTTGAGAGCTCAATGCACTCCATCCATTATCAGTGACCAGAAATTGTGTCATGACTTGCACTATGGCTCCTTCAGGGAAAGATTCTGTCCAACTGCAAGGAACTTTGAAAGAGTCTCTTGGGAAAGTCGGAACAAGGGCTCAGAGTGTTCACAAGGCTATAAAAATGGGATGAGATGATCAAAAGAAATTTCAAGAAGCAGGGAGGAGGAGAGGAACCAATAAAGGAAACTAATAAGGCATAGCATTTGGGTAGGAGGAAACTGGAAAAGCATGATATTAGAATGGCAAGATGGGAAAATGTTTCAAGGTGTAGTGGTCAATGATTCTAGAAAATCATCTTTTACATTTGAAAATATAAAGACTTCCATAATGTTTATTAAATCAGTTTTGGTGGAATGATAAGGAAAATTAGTGGTACAGACAATTTTCTGGACATTAGAGTTGAAGGGATTTTAACTAGAGGAATATGAAGACATAGTATGGTTTCATTTTATTTTATTTTTTTAAACTAGATGGGAAAAAATAGAATAGATGGGCATGACCCCATGGGGATAGAAAGATTTCTTATGTTTTAGAAAAAATATAACCAAAGTAGGAAAATTCTTGGGAAAAACTTGGTCTTGAGGATATGATTTTTTTAATACAAATTTATTAATTTTAATTGGAGGTTAATTACTTTAAATGGGCTAGAGATAAGAAACACACCCAAGATTTCCATCTAGTTAATGACAGTAAATGGATTAGAACTCAGACCTTTACTTTTTCCCTCAACCATAACTATTTTTGGATACCGTTTGATATTACTTTTTCATCTCAATGTTCACCAAAGAGGCAGAGAAACAAGCAATAATGATTCTATAATAATTTAATTGCTCAAATGTGATTTCAGCAGTAAAACACACATAGTTTTTCAGGGAACATTTTTTGAAAATATAAATTTAATTAAAGGAAGAGATTCAATGCATCTCAGAGATCACTATAGTTTAACATTGGTATTTTCATTCCTGTATTTGTGTATTTTAATGATTGAGGTGAGCTGAGCTGAACTTTATAATGATATTCAGGCCTCTTTTGCCTGACACAATTTCCCAAAATATCAACCCCCCAGGAACCTGGAAACCTCAGTTGTTTTGCATTATTTTCTCTAGTCATCCCTTCCCATTTGTAGGACTTTTGTTAGCTTGGTGTCTACTTCCTCCAGCTTCTGCCTCCAACTTCTACTTAAAATTAAGAGACCACTACCAGGAAATAGAGAATGTGGAACATGGTACCCATCTCACCCATCAATAAACCATCAAGCATATTGGATTTTGTTTTATTTTGTCTATCAAGTATATTTTCATCCAACAAACATTTATTGAGTGTGAGTTCTGGTTCACAAACTAAGCTGGGTCACTTTCACTCTAGGTTGTAAAGTTATGTTTTAATGACAGTGCAAAAACAATATACAAAGTTAAAAACAAAAGATCTTACATGAGGGAGAATATGCTCTGTTTATTTATTCTGAAAATTCTGATGGAGTTTTAATTGCAAAAATACTTAACTGTGCAGATAAACTTACTATTGTACATCATATAAAATTAATGAAATAATTACAGTGAAAGCTTTCAGTGAGACAGCTGGCAGCTTAATTCCTGTAATTTTTGTACAAAGAGAGACCTCATAAGGTAGGAGTGTGTGTGTGTGTGTGTGTGTGTGTGTGTGTGTGTGTGTAATACCACAAAATCTTACTCTGGCATCTAAAAATGGATATTGTTCTTCATCTTCATACTCAAATGAGTATACATACTCACTTAAGTTTTTAATTTTTTATATATACACTTATATATGTGGTTTTGCAGGTAGTAAGATGGTAAGCATATTTTGTTACTACCTAACCCACTCCAGTATTCTTGCCTGGAAAATCCCATAGATGGAGGAGCCTGGTAGGCTACAGTCTATGGGGTCGCAAAGAGTCGGACACTACTGAGTGACTTCACTTCACTTAAAAAGGTAGTAATTGCTTGATGGCAGGAAATCTGGCCTTATTCTTGATGAATTACTCCTCTCATTGCTACTTGATCTGGTATTGGAGTAGGGGTAGAGACGGAGGAGGGAACCAGTATTGACACGAGGATAAGTCAATGGGTAGAGCATGGACTCATGGACTCATGGACTAATGGGGAAGGACTAGTGCGTTTATATTTGGGGGTGTTATGGCAGAAAGTGAAGAGGAGCTAAAAAGCCTCTTGATGAAAGTCAAAGAGGAGAGCAAAAAAGTTGGCTTAAAGCTCAACATTCAGAAAACGAAGATCATGGAATCCAGTCCCATCACTTCATGGGAAATAGATGGGGAAACAGTGGAAACAGTGTCAGACTATTTTTTGGGGCTCCAAAATCACTGCAGATGGTGATTGCAGCCATGAAATTAAAAGACGCTTACTCCTTGGAAGAAAAGTTATGACCAACCTAGATAGTATATTCAAAAGCAGAGACATTACTTTGCCAACTAAGGTCCGTCTAGTCAAGGCTATGGTTTTTCCTGTGGTCATGTATGGATGTGAGAGTTGGACTGTGAAGAAGGCTGAGCACCGAAGAATTGATGCTTTTGAACTGTGGTGTTGGAGAAGACTCTTGAGAGTTCCTTGGACTGCAAGGAGATCCAACCAGTCCATTCTGAAGGAGATCAACCCTGGGATTTCTTTGGAAGGAATGATGCTAAAGCTGAAACTCCAGTACTTTGGCCACCTCATGAGAAGAGTTGACTCATTGGAAAAGACTCTGATGCTGGGAGGGATTGGGGGCAGGAGGAGAAGGAGACGACCAAGGATGAGATGGCTGGATGGCATCACCGACCCATGGACATGAGTCTGAGTGAACTCTGGGAGATTGTGATGAACAGGGAGGCCTGGTGTGCTGCGACTCATGGGGTCGCAAAGAGTTGGACACAACTGAGTGACTGAACTGAACTGAACTGAAGAAGGATTAAGACTTTTAGAGTTAGTGTTTAGAGGTTGTCCAAAAAGACTGGAAAAATTAAACATAGATTCTTAGGATTTTTATTCCTACAGGCTATAGAAAGTTTTCTGGAAGGTAATATTAAAATTTTTAGATGAGTTCTTGAATAATGGTGCTTTGGCATTACCTTAGTGTGACTTCTTCCAGAGACATAAGAAATTGCGATGATTAATCCACAAGAACAGACATAACCCTGGAAAGTTAAAATTCTACTAAAAAAGGATGGAAATTACATTTTGCCTCATACAAACACAAAGTTTTGTCCAGGGTAAAATAAACATTCAATAAGGTTGCAGTTATCACAGAATCTGGGTCTAGATCTAAATTATATTATAAACATTGACTGCATTAATTTCTATTACTTAGAAGTTAGTGGTTTTTATCCTCTACTATCTATCTATACTATCTATAGTAGAGACAGTATCTATACTATACTGTAGTATCTAAATATATTATCTATATTTCTAGAGAAGTATCTATTCAGCCACTGGAACCAGGATAATTGCATTCAGATACTCATCACTCAGAACAAAACATTTTAAAATTATCAAATATTGAAAGTGAGGGAAAAATTGAACATGATCAGCACCTTATCTTGCTGTTTAATAGAATCAGTTCCAGTTAAGGCATTTAGCAATATCTCATCCATTTCATGGATGATAACTATGCCTGCTCTCCATTACTGATTCTTTCAAGTTACTTTGTCTAGTAAAGATTTTATTAATTCACTTATTCCAACAAGGAACAATAAACATACATAAGTTGCCTGGATTTAAAGAGAACCTCACCACATTACCCCAGGCAATTTATCTAGTCTAGAAACTGAACAGGAGTTAAACCTCAGGTTCTACCTAGGTTTGTTAACCTAAGCCAGTTGTTTTCCAAATATTTCAAAGTGTGTAAGAAAAACAAAGTTAATATAATTAAATACGTATACCTGTCCACATATTTTTCAGAAGGCCTCTGGGATAATTCTCCAAAATTCCAGACCTCTTGGGGTTTATTTCTGGTGCAATACTTAGATTTTATCCACTCAATGAGAAAAAAAAAATAAGGTATTTGTGTTCTAGTGACTTCACTATTAAAGAAAAATTTTCTGAAGTCACTAAATACCAACAAATTCGTGTCTATTCTCAAATCTTTTGACTTATTCTAATTGATCTGACATTCCATAAAACATGCAGTACTCTACTGGCATTCTGCACGGAGGTTATTCATTAAATTGAAAAATGGAAACTGTCTAGGCACTGATCATAATATATCCCATGAGGAGCTATTTGCAAGCAAGATATTACTTCCTCTCTCACAGAATAAGTGGATAACTTGTAGGCTACCATCTGCTCGCAATTATATCGTAAATAATTAAACATTAAAGGAATATTTATTAAAATAAAAATACAAGAATATTTTATGTTTGCCAGAGAGTGCAAGTAAGTTTCATATCATATACAAATGTCAATCTGAGGTCATGTCTAGGTTCAGTAGGAAAGAATGTTTTGATGGAATAGTAATATCTGCAAGGAACACAGACAGGTCAAGTGTCTCAGAAATTTACTATCCCTGGCATAGAACCTTGGGAGAGATTACTATGATTTGTGTTAAGTAATAATGGGCAGTTTTCATGCTAGCATAGCAAAACCAAAAGAGGTACTATTGGCAGTTTTCCAAATAAGCAATCAAGTGAAGGTCGATGATCAATATCAGTACTGTGAGACTAAATTTAAATTTCCTGGGAATTTACAGTCTTCCAATATACTGCTTGAAAAAGTAATAAATCACCATGTTTGTAATTGTTTGTCCTTGGGGTTTACATGATATGTGCTTAGTCCATCAGTTGCGTTTGATCTAAAAGTTAAATAAACATTTTCTTCAAAAATTTGCTGTCAGATCTATAAGGCTGGCTTCTATGTTCCATGAATATATATTAATGGAAGAGAGAATAAATAGATAAGCTCCAAATGGGGAAAACACTAAAAGTTTATGAGTAGGTATATGTCCCAAGCAGAACCTAGAAGAAATCATTCTGTATTTTATGAAATTCATAGTATTTCTTAAGTTTTCTATTTCTTGTGGAAAAGCCAGAGCATGCCAGGTCTTAGTAGACAGATTTAAACTTAGGAATACTATTTTTAATAAGGTTAAATATATTAATATGTCTTTTGTAAAATTGTGGACTACTTGGGAATTATCTGGTGATCCAGTGGTTAGGATGCCTAACTTGCACTACAAGAGGCATGGGTTCGATCCCTGGTCAGGAGGTTAAGATCCCACATGCCACATGGTACAGCCAAAAATGTAAAAGTGTGGAATACAGATTTCCATTGATGTATAGGAGTTGTTTCTCATGAAAAGGCAATTTATCTGAATCTTTCAGTTTTTACCATTATTCCAGAAAGTATTACATTTTCCAAAAAGAAAAAAAAAACTTTCCCTATACAGACTATATGTTTTATCATCTCAAATCTACTTCTAATAAGTTGAAAACAGTCAACACATGAAGATTTTCTTTCAGACAGACAAACAGACTCCCAGTGTGCTGTCCTTGCAGAAACTTTAACCTTGAATTGACTGTTCTCCAACTCCTGACAAAAGCCTGACTGATAGACACAGTCTCCCACAAGCAAGTGGACCATGTGTTCTGTTGCACTAAGCAGAGCATCCTTGCCCTCTAGACAACATTGCATTGGTTATAACTGGGAACTCAAGGCCCACTGGGTCAATGATAAAATTAAGTTGAAGTAAAGATGACACATGTTATCCTCCTAGGATTCTGGCACCAAAGCTCATGAGAAAATGCATAGACAAGGAGAAATTTGAGCCCACCTCTAATTCACATAATGTTTTTCATCACTGGGGTCATGTTAATTTCAGAAATTATAGATGAAATCACAAAAATACATGCCCCAGCTCTCTGCTTTCAATAACCACAAGCCAGAGCTTGTGATTTTCCCATTGTAAACTGTCAAAGAGATGGAAGAGGAAAGGCTAGAACTAGATGATCAGAGTCCTAGTCCATGCACTGAGTGTCCCTCAAGAGCATGGCAGGTAAGCTAGAGACCCTAAGATACATCAATAATTACTCAACAGAGTATTTACTGGTAATCTATTTACAGCCTAGTTCATTGTGAGGGACCCTAGGAATCAGATGGTGTATAAGACATTGTCAGCTTTTCCGTGGCACTTGTTGAGTATGTACCAATAGATTGATGCATGAGGCAATCAGAAAACAAAACTTGTATCTTGTTACAATGTTCTCAGTTCATCCCACCCATCTCCCTTGGGTTCCCTGAGGTTACCTGGAGGTATGGCAGGGAAACATTGATGTCCTAAACACACCTTCTTCCTCCTTTTCCAGAATGTCTTCCAAATACTGTTTCATTTGTGGTCTTCTGTGAATTGAATGCCAAATAGGTATTTTATTTTCATTTCATTAGGTTCTCACAAGAAACCTGTGAAATACTGTATTATCCCTATTTGGAAATGCAAATAATCTTTGGCTGAGAAATACTGATTACTATATCATGTACCTAGTAAATAGCAAGGCAAGCTCACATCTTTTTTACTCCATTCTTCCAAACTATGATCTCATTTGATCCTCACAATCGCTCTGTGTCACGTCTGCCATCTCCACTCTGCCGTGAGGAAGTACACATACTACATTCTTGGTTTGCGTTCAACCAAATCTGATTTTCTTTCTATATCCTATATTCCATTGGCACGCTAAATATCTGTGCTTTCTGACCTTATACCACGAGTTTTTGTGCAATTAGCTTACCAAAGTCAAAATGTTTGTCATTTCTACCAGCACCCAAAGAGCCATCTGCTATTGTCTTCTCACATTGTGTGAAAGTAGACGGCTAGAGCTGCGCTTCCCTAGATAATTTCTGAGAATTAATTAGGATTTGACACTCTTTGTGCAATTAAAAACAAGGATGCCCATGAGATAGGTAATAACCACATGCCTACTTGTAAATATGGCATTGCATATGTGTGTACATTCTATCCAAGAGCTACTTTGGCCCCAACTGTGGTCTAATGAAAAATTAACAGTTAATATTTTTGTCATCTTGAACAATGTTACTCAACTTTTCTTTGCCTCAGCTACTCCACAATAAATTGAAGGTTTAAAATAACTCATGGAATGATCATGACAATTAAGTGAATTTACACAGACAAATCTATAAAGGTGTCTTGCAAATAATAAGAACTCATTAAACATTGTTTCATTCGCTCTACAAATATTGGGCACCTAAGTGTACTTTGCACCAGATTCAGGGATATAAAGATGAATAAGACACACAACTAGTTGGATGAAGAACCAACGATTTAATGCTTGAACTTCATTACCAGGAATTCCACATTGAAGGATGTCTTGTTTAAGACTCATACCCACAGGTGATTTTCAACTGTAATTTTACTCTTTATTGTGGAGAATATACCATGGAACATTTACATTGTTTTAAAACCTGTATCTCTAATTTATTCTGATATAATTCCCTTTGCAGTTTTTACTTTTCAATTTTATCTAATTTTTATTTAATGACATAGTTTTATTTTTTATTTTTAACTGGTTTTAACCTTTTTATTCCAGAGTTCTAAACCCAATTAAAGGTATTTCTCAGATCTTTTATTTATTTTGATGATATTGGTTGTTTTAAATTTTACTTCTTTTATTCAGCTTTTTTACTTCATGATTTATTTTTCTGGGAACCAGGAAGAATGATGGCAATAGGGGAAGAAGGCCACAATGCAAGTAAGCATAGTTGAATTTCATGATCTTATTTAAACATATATAATCAAACTTTTGGCTTCCCTGTTGGCTCAGTGGTCTTTAAAAAAAAAAAGGAAAAATTCCGCCTGTCAATGCAGGAGACATGGGTTCAATTCCCAGGCCAGGGAAGGTCCCCTGGAGAAGGAAATGGCAACCCATTCAAGTATTCTTGCCTGGGAAATCCCATGGACAGAAGAACTTGGTAGAATACAGTCCATTGGGGTTGCAAAAGAGTTGTACACAACTGAGCAACTAAACAAAAACAATGAAACTTTTAGCAAAAGCCTACTTTTGAGAAAAGCTATTCACAGACAATTATCTGAAATATGAGCAGACTATTTACTTCTGTAAATCAGGCTAAAATTATGGATGCTTGAACCTCACTTCAAACTTATGATTTCATACCTCTGGAGAGTGAACTCAGGAACCTGCATTTCAGAACAGATGTTTGTATTTTCATACAATTTGATATTAGAAAAATGTATCTGCTTAATAATTTTTGTTTTCAGCAAAAAAAAAAAAAAAACCCTCAGAATTATTTTCTTTCTTCCAATTTTTTTCCTTGAAGAGGTCTTATAAAATCAAATCAACTCTTGAAAAACCCTGCACAATTGATACTTAACAAACCTGCTTTAGAAACAAGGCTTTCCTACATACTCTGGGTAAGTAACAATTTATGCCCAGTATGTAGTTTAAAAAAGAGAGAGAGAGAATTTCATTTATTTTATTGCCTTCCTCTTTCTCAGAGGAGGGCAGGGGGACCTAGTTTTTAAAACACAGTACATTTTATTTTAGTACTTACTTGTGAAACTGAACTATAGCAATGTGGAGTTTTTCTAAGGCTATCATGGCTGTAGCAAGAAATCAGAAATATATGACCTGTCTTCAAAAATCTGCTGTTTCTTCTTTATTGGTATATTTCTAACACAGGCATAGGGACTTCAAGAGTTACAAATCCCTACTCATCACTAGAGGTTTTCTGCCCCTACCCCCACCAGATCTATACTACACACAGCATTAACAGGGATCCTCTCAAAACCAAGTCAGATCATGTCATTCTCCCACATAAGACTCACCATCAACACATTTAAAAATCACATTAAAATTATATTTTATACCCTAGCAAGGCCAGGCCCCGTTCCAACTGTCTGATACTATCTTCTACTTTTTTTCATTCTTCTGTCCTCTTTCCTATATCTCAAACATTTCAACAGGCTTTCACCTCAGGACATTTGCACCTGCCCTTTTCTCTGTCTGAAACACATCCCTTTCATATTCCCATGACTTACTTCCTCACTTCACTCAGTTCTGTGCTAGAATGATGTCTCACCAAAGGGTCCTTCTATATTTAAAATAAAACACACGCCCTACCCAAACCTATCACTATTTTTTTCTTCAGTCTTTCTCAGTACCCCAGTGTGTCCCACATAAAATGTGTCTTGTGTGTTAAATTGCTTCAGTCATGACCGACTCTTTGAGACCCCATGAACTGTAGTCTGCCAGACTCCTCTCCATGGGATTCTCCAAGCAAAAACATTGGAGTTGGATGCCATGCCCTCCTCCAGGGGATCTTCCCAACCCAGAAAATGAACCCACATCTTTTATGCCTCCTGCATTGGAAGGCGGGTTCTTTACCACTAGTGTCACCTGGGAAGCCCCTGTCCCATATGGAAGGAGGGACTTATTAAATATTTCTCAAATGAATGAAGGAAGGTGTGGATCAATGAATTAATGACCAGTTTGCTCTGTTCAGGAGAAGTCAGAACTCTACCATTTCCCAAAGTAACTAGTGTGTCCTCTGAAAGGGGAAACAGCCTCCTGCAATAGCAGAGGTTGAGTGCCGAAGAACTGATGCTTTTGAACTGTGGTGTTGAAGAAGACTCTTGAGAGTCCCTTGGACTGCAAAGAGATCCAACCAGTCCATCCTAAAGGAAATCAGTCCCAAATATTCATTGGAAGGACTGATGCAAAGCTCAAACTCCAATACCTTGGCCACCTGATGTGAAGAACTGACTCATTGGAAAAGACCTTGATGCTGGGAAAGATTGAAGGCAGGAGATGGGGGTGACAGAGGATGAGATGGTTGGATGGCATCACCGACTCAATGGACATGAGTTTGAGTAAACCCCAGGAGTTGGTGATGAACAGAGAGGCCTGGCATGCTGCAGTCCATGGGATCTCAAAAAGTCGAACATGACAGCAATTGAACTGAACTGATGTTATCAAGTTCAGATCCCAAATGTTCTGAAAATGTGTAACTGATGGAGTATGTGAAATTTTACACTATTTCTACAAATCAGAATTTTTAGACCAGCTTTCACTAATGAGGTTAGAACACTTCCTCAAGGAAGGGATTGTACGGAAGGCTTGGGCTTAAATTGTTGGAATTATTGCATGTCTCTGACAGACTATGTGGCAAGGACATTGGCTTCCAAAGCTGTAAGATAAAGGTAAATTGTTAGTGTATAGGAATGCAAGGGATTTCTGTGTGTTGATTTTATATCCTGAAACTTTACTATATTCATTGATTAGCTCTAGTAATTTTCTGGTGAGTCTTTCAGGTTTTTTATGTAGAGGATTATGTCATCTGCAAAGAGTGAGCGTTTTACTTCTTCTTTCCCAATCTAGATCCCTTTTATTTCTTTTTCTGCTCTGATTGCTGTGGCCAAAACTTCCAAAACTATGTTGAATAGTAGTGGTGAGAATGGGCACCCTTGTCTTGTTCCTAACTTTAGGGGAAATATTTTCAATTTTTCACCATTGAGGATAATGTTTCCTGTGGGTTTGTCTTATATAGCTTTTATCATGTTGAAGTATATTCCTTCTATTCCTGCTTTCTGGAGGGTTTTTTATCATAAATGGATGTTGAATTTTGTCAAAGGCTTTCTCTGCACCTATTGAGACAATCCTATACACTAACAATGAGAAAACAGAAAGAGAAACTAAGGAAACATTTCCATTCACCATTGCAACGAAAAGAATAAAATACTTAGGAATATATCTGCCTAAAGAAACAAAAGACCTATATATAGAAAACTATAAAACACTGGTGAAAGAAATCAAAGAGGACACAAATAGATGGAGAAATATACCCTGTTCATGGATCGAAAGAATCAGTACAGTGAAAATGGTATGCTACCCAACGCAATCTATAGATTCAATGCAATCCTATCAAGCTACAAACGGTATTTTTCAGAGAACTAGAGCAAATAACTTCACAATTTGTACTGAAATAAAAAAAAAAAACTCAATTAGCCACAGCAATCTTGAGAAAGAAGAATGGAACTGGAGGAATCAACCTGCCTGACCTCAGGCTCTACTACAAAGCCACAGTCATCAAGACAGTATGGTACTGCCACAAAGACAGAAATATAGATCAATGGAACAAAATAGAAAGCCCAGAGATAAATCCACGCACCTATGGACACCTTATCTTTGACAAAGGAAGCAAGAATATACAATGGAGGAAACACAGTCTCTTTAACAAGTGGTGCTGGGAAAACTGGTCAACCACTTGTAAAAGAATTAAACTAGAACTCTTTATAACACCATACACAAAAATAAACTCAAAATGAATTAAACATCTAAACGTAAGACCAGAAATATTCAAACTCCTAGAAGAAAACATAGGCAAAACACTCTCTGACATAAATCCTCTATGACCCACCTCCCAGAATATTGGAAATAAAAGCAAAAATAAACAAATGGGACATAATTAAACTTAAAAGATTTTGCACAACAAAGGAAACTATAAGCAAGGTGAAAAGACAGCCTTCAGAATGGGAGAAAATAATAGCAAATGAAGCAACTGACAAAGAATTAATCACAAAAATATACAAGCAACTCCTGCAGCTCAATTCCAGAAATATAAGCAACCCAATCCAAAATGGGCCAAAAAACTAAACAGATATTTCTCCAAAGAAGACATACACATGGCTAACAAACACATGAAAAGATACTCAACATCACTCATAATCAGAGAAATGCAAATCAAAACCACGATGAGGTACCATTTCATGCCAGTCAGAATGGCATGAAAAGTATCCAGAAGTCTACAAGCAATAAATGCTGGAGAGGGTTTGGAGAAAAGGGAACCCTCTTACATTGTTGGTGGGAATGCAAGCTACTACAGCCGCTATGGAGAACAATGTGGAGATTCCTTAAAAAACTGGAAATAGAACTACTATATGACCCAGCAATCCCACTGCTGGGCATACACACCAAGAAAACCAGAATTGAAAGAGACACATGTACCCCAATGTTCATCGCAGCACTGTTTATAATAGCCAGGACATGGAAGCAACCTGGATGTCCATCAGCAGACAAATGGATAAGAAAGCTGTGGTACATATACACAATGGAGTATACAGTTCAGTTCAGTTCAATCGCTCAGTCATCCAACACTTTGCGAACCCATGAATTGCAGCACTCTAGGCCTCGCTGTCCGTCACCAACTCCCGGAGTTCACTCAGACTCATGTCCATCGAGTTGGTGATGCCATCCAGCCATCTCATCTTCTGTCATCCCCTTCTCCTCCTGCCTCCAATCCCTCCCAGCATCAGAGTCTTTTCCAATGAGTCAGCTCTTCACATGAGGTGGCCAATGTATTGGAATTTCAGCTTTAGCATCAGTCCTTCCAATGAACACCCAAGACTGATCTCCTTTAGAATGGACTGGTTGGATCTCCTTGTAGTCCAAGGCACTCTCAAGAGTCTTCTCCAACACCACAGTTCAAAAGCATCAATTCTTTGGCACTCAGCTTTCTTCACAGTCCAATTCTCACACCCATACATGACCACTGGAAAAACCGTAGCCTTGACTAGACGGAATTTTATTGGCAAAGTAATATCTCTGCTTTTCAATATGCTATCTAGGTTGGTCATAACTTTTCTTCCAAGGAGTAAGCGTCTTTTAATTTCATGGCTGCAATCACCATCTGCAGTGATTTTGGAGCCCCAAAAAATAAAGTCTGACACTGTTGCCACTGTTTCCCCATCTATTTCCCATGAAGTGATGGGACTAGGTTCCATGATCTTAGTTTTCTGAATGTTGAGCTTTAAGCCAACTTTTTCACTCTCCTCTTTCACTTTCATCAAGAGGCTTTTTAGTTCCTCTTCACTTTCTGCCATAAGGGTGGTGTCATCTGCATATCTGAGATTATTGATATTTCTCCTGGCAATCTTGATTCCAGCTTGTGCTTCTTCCAGCCCAGTGTTTCTCATGACGTACTCTGCATAGAAGTTAAATAAGGAGGGTGACAATATACAGCCTTGACGTACTCCTTTTCCTATTTGGAACCAGTCTGTTGTTCCATGTCCAGTTCTAACTATTGCTTCCTGATCTGCATACAGGTTTCTCAAGAGGCAGGTCAGGTGGTGTGGTATTCCCATCTCTTTCAGAATTTCCACAGTTTATTGTGATCCACACGGTCAAAGGCTTTGGCATAGTCAATAAAGCAGAAATAGATGTTTTTCTGGAACTCTCTTTCTTTTTCCATGATCCAGCAGATGTTGGGAATTTGATCCCTGCTTCCTCTTCCTTTTCTAAAACCAGCTTGAACATCTGGAAGTTCATGGGTCATGTATTGCTGAAGCCTGGCTTGCAGAATTTTGAGCATTACTTTACTAGCATGTGAGATTTTACTAGCAATTGTGCAGTAGTTTGAGCCCTGTTTGGCATTGCCTTTCTTAGGGATTGGAATGAAAACTGATCTTTTCCAGTCCTGTGGCCACTGCTGAGTTTTCAAAATTTGCTGGCATATTGAGTCTAGCACTTTCTCAGCCATTAAAAAACATACATTTGATTCAGTTCTAATTATGTGGATGAAACTGGAGCCTATTATACAGAGTGAAATAAGCCAGAAAGAAAAACACCAATACAGTACAATAACACATATATAGGGAATTTAGAAAGATGGTAATGATAACCCTGTATGAGAGACAACAAAAGAGACACAGATGTATAGAACAGTCTTTTGGACTCGGTGGGGGAGGCCAAGGGCGGGATGTTTTGGGAGAATGGCATTGAAACATGTATATTATCCTATGTGAAACAAATCGCCAGTCCAGGTTTGATACATGATACCGGGTGCTTGGGGCTGGTGCACTGCGATGACCCAGAGGGATGGGCTGGGGAGGGAGGTGGGAGTGGGTTCAGGATGGGGAACACATGTACATCCATGGTGGATTCATGTTAATGTATGGCAAAACAAATACAATATTGTAAAGTAACTTGCCTCCAATTAAAATAAATATATTTAAAATAATAATAATAATAAATTCATAAAATGAAAAAAATGCTGAATTATGCAGCTCAGCTACATAAGTAAGAAACTGTGTCACTTGGTGGAGTCTGCCTGACCATTAAGCCAAACTTTACTCTTCAAAAGTTCCCAAAATGTACATATGCTTTGTTAATAATGCATCTGGCATCAGCACTTGTGATGATTATCGGGAAAGGCTGCACATCTTCCAGGAAGGATCTGTAGTTTATGTCTCAGGAGGACATTTCTAACTTAATATTTACTGCTTAAAATCAGTTCCTAGATTTTCAAGGGCAGAGAGTTAATTTTTTTCTTCTCCTCTGGTTCCCACTAGATGGCTAAGCAGGGTGAAGCCTTCCAGTCTGCACACTTTGAACATTCCCTGATACAGTAGAAATCTAATTAGGCTATAAAAGCCAATGGGGAGACAGGTGGTGCTAACAACTTGCACAGCTTACTATGTTCAAGGCTACTTCTAACCAAAATCGAAAAGTTTGCAAACTAGTATCACTAAAGTATAGGTACACATAAGGAATTAAGTCACTCCCATGTAACTGACTTCTCAAAATGTACTATTAACTCTTATTTCAGATCAGTGAACCCAACAATATGCATATCATGCCTTAGGTGTGCAAGTTCAGATCCAGTTACAATCCAGTCATTGTTAACAAGGTTCATTCAGGCCAGTGGCTTGGTGCTGGTTGAGACGAGATCATGGGAGATTATGACAGATGTATAGTGTCAGATGGAAATCCAGGACAGCACTACTTCAGTTCGATCTGACAGTTCAATCATTTTTACGATGAAGATGTTTTCATAGCTACAACTACACACTTCTTAAACAAGATGAGCTTGAAGGCAGTTACTCCCAAACTGCAGACGACTAGCTGAGTCAGAATGACCCACTGGATGTTTTAAAAATATATTCTCTAAGGTTCCAACCTAGATATTCAAATTCAGCAGATTTCAGCTAGAGCCCAAAAGTATATATTTCTATAAAACTTTCTAGGTGATTTGATGTCCAGGCAGGTTTGATTTCAAACTTCAATAAAAAGGAATATTATTTTTAAAGGAAATTTTAATTTTGTTACACTGTGGCTTAACTGTAAACAGTATTTTTTTATGGGGCTGTTAACAGAAAACATTTTCTATTTAACCAAAAATTATGACATACCTAAGTTAAAAGGTGGGGATGAAGGAGAAAGCATGTTGGTGCGGGAATGTCATTGGCAGAATGGAGAATACGAACCTAAACCCTAAAACTGAAAAATCAAAAAGGCAACATAAGCATCCATGTAGAAATATGGAGTTAATTTCCAGAAGAAACAGCTCAAAACATTTAGAATGACTGATTCTAGAGAACAAATATTGGAAATGTGGAGGCAGCAACTATTTTTTTTTAATTGTAAACATTGCAGTGCTATCTAACAAAGAAGCTCCTAGAACTTATCATTGAAAGTAGTTAGACTTCAAGATAAAAAGTCAATTACAGAAATCAATTACATTTATATAGTAACAAATGATTAGAAATTGGTATTTTTAAATATACTATTTATAAATATATAATATAAATAAATATGTAAAAATGAAATTCTTAGTGATAAAGCTAATGAAAATGTATTATAGCTATACACTGAAAAAATGCAAGACACTGCTGAGAGAAATTAAAGAAATCATAAATACATGAAAAAAATACGTTAGGTTCATGGGTCAGAAGACACAGTTGTCAAATGCCAGTTCCCCCCAAATTGATCTGTAATTCAATGTAATACTGATCAAAATTCCAGCAGGCTTTTTTGTGGAAATAATAAACTTATTAAAAAATCAGCATTGAAATAGAAAGGACCTAAATTAGCCAAAAGACTTTGAAAAGGAAAAACAAAGATTCAGAATTAAACTAGCACTGCTGCTGCTGCTGCTGCTAAGTCGCTTTAGTCGTGTCCGACTCTGTGCGACCCCATAGACGGCAGCCCACCAGGATCCCCCGTCCCTGGGATTCTCCAGGCAAGAACACTGGAGTGGGTTGCCATTTCCTTCTCCAATGCATGAAAGTGAAACGTGAAAATTGAAAGGGAAGTTGCTCAGTCATGTCTGACTCTAGCGACACCATGGACTGCAGCCTATCAGGCTCCTCCATCCATGGGATTTTCCAGGCAAAAGTACTGGAGTGGGGTGCCATTGCCTTCTCCTACTACTTATAATAAAGCAAGAGTAATCGAAACAGTGTGCTATTGGCCATGCAGATAGAAAAACAGACCAAAGGAACAGAATCAAGAATTCAGACATAAGCCAACACACACTGATAACTGATTTTCAACAAAGGCACAAAGGCAATTCAATGGAGAAGGGATAGTCTTTTCAACATATGTTACAGAAACCATGAGATTTTCTTATGCAAAATAATAATAATAAAAAAAAACTTTGATCACATCTTTAACTATGAACAAATATTAACTTGAAATGGTTCACAGAAACTAAAACTATAAATTTTACAAAAGAAACAATTTTGCAATTTTTGGTTAAGCAAATATTTCTTTGAATAACAGCAAAGTCACAATCCATAAAATAACAAACTGATAAATTGGACTTTATCAAATTGAAAAGTCTCCTCTTGAAGAAACAGCAAAATGAATGAATTGAAAAAGCACAGATGTGAGAAAATATTTGCAGGTAATATATCTGAAATATATCTAAAATACTTGTATCAGAACATGTAAAGAGCTCTCAAAAAATAACAAAATAAACAGTCTAATAAAAATGACCAAAATATTTGAATAATCTTTCACCAAAAAAGATATACATATGAAAAGCACATGAAAAGATGTTTGATATTATTAGTCATTAAGAAAATGCAAAGTAAAACTAGATAACATATCACTTAACCCTATTAGAATAGATAAAATTAAAGACAAGCATATTAAGTGTTTGCAAGGTTCTAGAAGAATGAGAACTCTCCTCTACTGCTGGTAAGAATATAAAATAACACTCACTTTGGTAAAGAGTTTGGTCATTTTTTAAGTTCAGCATACACCTATAATTATGATACACCAATTCCGTTTCTAAGTATTTACCCAAGAGAAGTACAAGTATGTACCCGCACAAAGGCTTGTACTTAAACACTCATGGCAGCTTTATTTGTAATAGGTAAAAACTGTAGACAGCCCATAAGTCCATCAACAGATGAATAGATAAATAAACTGTGATAGATCTACACAGTAAGAAACTATTCAGCAATAAAAAATGAATTAACTGTTTATACATGCAACAGCATAGGTGAAATAATTATGCTTAAAGAAAAAGTCAGACGAAAAAGAGTATACTACATACAATTTTGTTTTATTTATATAAAAGTCCAAGAAATGGGTGATAGAGAAAGATCAGTAGTTGCCTGGAAATAGGGACAAGGGAAAGAGGTGTAATGGTCAATTTTATCTGCCGACTTGACTGGGCTACAAAGTGCCTTAACATTTGGTCAAGCTTCATTCTGGGTGTGTCCGGAAGAGCGTTTCTGGACAAGAGCAACATTTGAATCGGTAGCCTGCGTAGAGAACATTGCCCTCCCTAATGTGAATGGGTCTCATCGGTCAACCGAAAATCTGAGTAGAACTAAAAGGGTGAACAAGAGAAAACTCCTCCTGCCCAAGTGTATGAGCTGGGACATTAGTCTTTTCCTGGCTTTGAACTCAAACAGAAATGTCAGCTCCTCTTGGGCTGTAGCCTCCAGCCTTGAGACTAGAGATTAACCATTAGGTCTTCTGGTTCTCAGTCCTTTGGACTCAGACTGGAACCACATCACTGAATCTCCTGGGTCTCCAGCTTGCCAACCTGAGACTGGGGGACTTCTCAGTCTCCATAACTGCACAAGCCAGTTCCTTATAATGTATACCCTATTGGTTCGGTTTCTCTGGAAAATCCTGACTGATACAAGAAATAAAAGGAGGTCTTAAAGGGGGCAACAACCAACCTATGGATGTTATGAATATGTTCACTGACTTATTTGTGATGATGATTTATTTCATGGATATATACATTAGTCAAACATCAAATTGTACATTTTAAATATGTGGAGTTTATCGTATGTCAGTAAAGTTTTTAAGAATTAATTTATAAGTCAGAATATAGAAAAGAACAAATCAGACTATGAAAATGTTATAACAGAGTCTGGGATCCCAGAGGAGAAAAGACTGAACACCTACCTATTGACTGTAGGTATTGAGGACACCTCACAACAAAGATGAGGCTGTAGTATATGTATCATTGATCCCAACATCCCCAAGATCTTTATCTATTTTGCCTTTTCTTCCTTCCTACCTGTATGTTAAGTCTTCTCACTAGAATGCCATGGTTTCAAGTTTGGGCTCTAAAGTTGCATGGCCTCCAACCAGTTAGATAGCCATCACCCAACAGTCTAGACAAACTTTCACTCTTTAGCTCTGGAAAACAGGCACATTACGTGACATCTCTCAACAACAATATCCTTATTTATACAATCAGGAACATAGTGGTACCTGGTTCCTAGGTCTTCTCTAATGGTTCAGTGAGATAAGAATGTAAAGGTCTTAGCACAGTCCCAGAACACTGCATAGTGTTAGTTGCTTGTATCCACCCCAGCCTTTCTCCAACCATCTACCCAGATGAACTTCGTCAAATTTTAGTGGAATTGACTAGCTCTCTAATTCACCATTTGCTCTCTTTCTAACCTGGAGTGGTAAATTCATGTCTTGCTCTTTGTTCAGCTGGGCTCTATTCTGCTTTCCCTTCTAAGTCCTACTCCCCACCCTGTCTTTGCAGTGAGAACTAATTAAAAGCCCTCTGAATTATTCAGTATTTGACAAATACATACAGTATGGAATCCTAATTGAGCTTTAAAATAAAAAGTGCCTGTAAGTAATTTACTGTTAAACTCATCATTGGCAAGAGCTTGAAAAGATAAATGCAAAATTACCCTTGGTGATTGTTATGAAGACATATGCAAATATAGAAATGAGCATAGCACAATTATTGAATATTTAAAATCACTTTGCCTATTACTAATGAATGATTGGCCACAATCAATAGCATACTCAAAATCAATAAACTGAGGATATTTCACTCTGAATCACAAAATAGATGGGGGATTTATTTCCCCACATTTCATGGTGTGTCTTCAGGAAGCTGTTAAAGGATCTGGCAATACTGAATTTGAAAACTAACTGTGGAGGATGAGGAGAGAAAAGCACATTCTCCCACATTTGGCCTCAGGTCCTTGCCTTGATCACTCCTGCAGAACTACAGAATGGACAAAGTCTAAGTTAGGGGTTTCCAGCATCTCTTTTGTTATATCCTCATCTCTGTAGTTCTTTCTTATTTTTCTTATTGCCTACCTTCTCCCTCCAGAGCTCAGGAGTTTATAAGCTTTTAACTTGTCTTCAGGGGAAAAAAAAAAAGCTGATATTATTAGCCCCTTAAATTTCAGTGTGAACAAGTCTTAATGTCTGATCCCTGTAAGACAGTTTGCATTTTTTAAAGATTTTTTAAAATGTGGACCATTTTAAAAGTCTTTATTGAATTTGTTATAATATCGTTCCTGTTTTCTGTTTTGATTTTTTGGCCGTGAGGCATGTCAGACCTTAGCTCCCCAACCAGGGATTGAACTCATACCCTCTGCATTGGAAGTAACACTGGAATATGAGGGAAATCCCAAGAACTTGCATTTTAACACGAAAAAAGCTTTAATTTGAAATTTCAGAAAAAGACTCATGGGCTAGAAAAGAATTTGGGGAGAGGTATGGCAGGTTCGTTTCTTTACCCAAAATCATATTACTTATCACTTTTACCTGTATCCAAGTTTTAAGCCAGGATTAAAATTGCTTGTCTTCCTGGAAAAGCATTTCTTTTTATGTCAAAGGAGGATGGTTGAAAAACTCTCAAGAGGTTTCTTGAACAAATGCACAAAAATGATAGGAAAAAACATTAAATCCTTTGGCTTTATGAAGTGAAAAATCAAAATTTATTGCCACAAGTTTAAAACTGAACAAAATATAGACCAGAAGTAAATTAGGGATATATTGATCTTTTGCCAGAAAAACCCCACTCAACTTTATATTGCCCAGTAGGATTGCTTGCCCAAAGTCATTTTAAGTAGAGTGGAATTAAATTTAAATTTCAAAATGCACTGTACTTCTAACAAAATGAAAATATAGCCACTTGAAATTCTAGCTGAAGATGGAGTCTGACTGCTCACCACTCAAAAGCCATTAAAGATGCAAGGTTAGTGGAAAGAAAAGTTTGCTTTATTTTGGATGTTGGCAACTGGCGGGGTGGGGTGCGATCGGGATGGTGGACTCCTCATGACATGGTCTGATTAGCTACATCTTGATTGTTTTAAGTACAATTAATCTTCAGTTCTAGGGCTGGTTTGTTCCCATCCTTGAGACCAGTTCTCCAAAGTGTCAGCTTACATGTCGTGGCTTCAGTCTGGTCATCATGTAGTTAACTTCTCCCATCTGGTGAGAGTTTCAGTAATTATAAGACAGCTCACATTACCTACAGAAATTACCTACAGCCCTCAAGGAGGAACTAAAAGTCCTTGACTTTGCTTGATGACTATTATTACTTAGTCTTGTTGGACTACTTTTCTTTGCATCTACATTTTCTCGTTTCTCTGATTAAACTTATTCTCTGGCTAAAGTTTTTCTACAGACAAAAGGCCAGTTGAGGATATTGGGGGCGTAGACCATAGGGTCCTGCTCCATTTCAAAATGATTCTTAATAGTCAAAGTCATCAGGGAAAAACTACGGTAAAAATACATGAAAGTGTGACTCAGCAAAATAAGGCAAAGTGAAAAATCTGAATCTAAAACACTTAATAACTCCTTATTCACTCACCCCAAGTGTCTAATGACTTAAGTATTGTGCTAGATACTTGTGCTGCTGCTGCTGCTAAGTTGCTTCAGTCGTGTCCGACTCTGTGCGACTCCGTAGACGGCAGCCCACCAGGCTCCCCCGTCCCTGGGATTCTCCAGGCAAGAACACTGGAGTGGGTTGCCATTTCCTTCTCCAATGTGTGAAAGTGAAGTCTCTCAGTCGTGTCCGACTCTTAGCGACCCCATGGACTGCAGCCACCAGGCTCCTCCACCCATGGGATTTTCCAGGCAAGAGTACTGGAGTGGGGTGCCATTGCCTTCTCCGAGATACCTGTGCTAGATGGCTTCAATTGAAGATTTAGCCCCTGCATGCTATCTGGTGGGAACAATGGTCATATAAATGACAAAAACAAAGCGTGACAAGTTCTGTGAGAAAGGAAAGCACAAGGCACTGTAGGGAAACAGGGTAAAACCTCCTGGGTGCTGATCAGAGGGTCAAGCGAGGGTGGTGCTTCTGAAGCACTTGGAGGTTCAAGTCTAAAGGAGACCTGAAGTGGGAATTCAATCTAGAAGGCCTGAGCTAAAGAGATTTACAAATACCTTAAATAAAATATGCAAATAAACTGCAAATCTAAGGTGTCCATTGAAAGTAAGGTAGGGCAGAAACCTGGCTGAGATCCCAGTGGGTGAGGAAAACTTGAGGGGATGGAGCCATAGGAGCCAAAGACTAAGTCTCAGGGAGATTTGGAGAGGAGACCATGAAACTTCCCATTCCCTCTGCCAGGAACATTCTTTCCTCAAAATTGGACAACATTGGCTTCTTCTCAGTGGTCAAGTACGAGGAGCACACCCCACTGTCATTCACTACTTACCATGTTTTATTTTCTTTGCAGCATTTGTTAATAACTACATTTATCTCATTTATTTCCCTGTGTACTTCTTTATTTTCTGTTTCTGCCCCATAGAATGTTAGTTTTACAAAGGCCTGTTTCAAAAAAAGCATCTAATAAACATTTGTTGAATGGTTGTTAAGTGAAGAAAGCTCAGGTTCAGAGGCAATGTAGAGATGCCAATGAACAAGAAACACAGTAGTTTGGTAAGACTTGTGGCCCAAATAATTTCAAATTCCAAGGTAGTTTAAAATTGGATTATGTTAGCATGGGCTCAAATGGTCAGGTACTGGTCAGTTTTTAAAAAGGAAATTTTATTCAGATCTTCCTTACACAAAGCTGAATCCTTTTTTTTTTTTTTAATGTTCATCTAAATTTGCTGTAGGTCTCGTGCTTGGCTTGTTTAACCAATGATGGATCAATTTTAAGACACCAGCAGATGAATAAAAAAACAGTAAGAAGTCAAGTTTTCTTCTGGACCATTGGTCTGAAATGTTGCTATGTGCATATATATGATGAGTTTCTATTATCTTCCTCCAAGTTACACATTTCAGATCATATTTGCTCTTTGTTTTAATGAACTCCTCAGGAGAAATAAAAATCTTGTGGTGTTGGCTGTCTATTCTTAAAATTTCAAAAGAAAGCTTATGTCCTGGGATCATTCCTTGGTCTGGAGAGTGACAGACCAGACTGAATTAGCTTTGGTTCTTTCATCACTAATTAGGTGGCAAAGCAGACCTGCCTCGGGGCACACAAACATGGACTCTGTTCAGGTAATTAGACTTATAAAGGGGAGGAAGCCCTGGCAAGAGTTGTCCTTGCATGATCTCCAAACCCAAATTCTTATTAGATGGCACACTTCTCAAGGAAAGGAAGGTGTCTCATTGCTTGTATATTGCAGGTGAAACTCAGGGTCGTTTCCAACACACGACAAGTTTCCAGCACACATCTGTAGAACTTAATGTTGTATATATGAAAGGAGTTTCCGGAAGTATATTATCACATTCTGCCCTTAGCCCTGTTTTATTCACTATTTTTATCAGTGTCTTAAATGAAGAGAGATATGCTCATCTATTTTTCAACAGATACATACTGGGAGAGAGAAATCATGGGATGGTTGATGAAGTAAATCTTAAAAATTATCCCAGCAGAGTAGAAAGATTGGTTCCAACTGATAGGATGAAATTTAATAATGATGTGTATATTTTCATAGATAGGTGTAAAATATCAATTATACCATTGGAGAAGAAGCAAACCTGATAAGCAATGGTTTCTGTGGAAAAAACCTAGGTCTTATCCTTGGTCATCTGAGTTTATTGATATTTCTCCCAGCAATCTTGATTCCAGCTTTTGCTTCATCCAGCCCAGTGTTTCTCATGATGTATTCTGCATATAAATTAAAAAAGCAGGGTGACAACATACAGCCTTGACGTACTCCTTTCCCAGTTTGGAACCAATCTGTTTCCCATGTCCAGTTCTAACTGTTGCTTCTGGACCTGCATACAGATTTCTCAAGAGTCAGGTCAGGTGGTCTGCTATTCCCATCTCTTTCAGAATTTTTCACAGATATGCAAATGACAGCACCCTTATGGCAGAAAGCGAAGATGAACAAAAGAGCCTCTTGATGAAGGTGAAAGAGGAGAGTGAAAACGTTGGCTTAAAACTCAACACTCAGAAAACTAAGATCATGGCATCTGGTCCAATCACTTCATGGCAAATAGATGGGGAAACAATGAAAACAGTGACAGACTTTATTTTGAGGGGCTCCAAAATCACTGCAGATGGTGACTGCAGCCATGAAATTAAAAGACACTTGCTCCTTGGAAGAAAAGTTATGACCAACCTAGATAGCATATTCAAAAGCAGAGACATTACTTTGCCAACAAAGGTCCATCTAGTCAAAGCTATGGTTCTTCCAGTGGTCATGTATGGATGTGAGAGTTGGACTATATAAAGAAAGCTGAGTGCCAAAGAATTGATGCTTTTGAGCTGTGGTGTTGGAGAAGACTCTTGAGAATCGCCTGGACTGCAAGAAAATCCAACCAGTCCATCCTAAAGGAGATCAGTCTTGAATATTCATTGGAAGGACTGATGCTGAAGCTGAAACTCCAATACTTTGGCCACCAGATGCGAAGAACTGACTCATTTGAGAAGACCCTGATGCTGGGAAAGATTGCGGGCAAGAGGAAAAGGGGACAACAGAGAATGAGATGGTTGGATGGTATCACTGACTCAATGGACATGAGTTTGGGTAAGCTCTGGGAGTTGGTGATGGACAGCGAGGCCTGGCGTGCTGCAGTCCACGGGGTCGCAGAGAGCAGGACACGACTGAGTGACCGAACTGAACTGACCCTTGGTCATAAGCTTAGGAGGTAGTAACTGTGTAAGGTATTTGCTAAAAAAATAAAATAAAATTACAATTAAAATAAGGCAATAATAGAAGATTTAATACAAATATACACAGAGCCAGGTAAATAATCACAAAATATTTTGTGATCCTCAAACTCTCCTTGAAGGATTTATGTAATTTGAGTAGCTATGTATTAGGAGACAGTCCAACAAAGCTTCTCAAACTTTAATGCTCATATAAATCAACTTGCTAGTAGGTCTGGCTTGAAGTCTAAGAGTCTGCATTTATGACCAGTTGCCAGGTGATGCTGAAGCTGCTGAGATATAGAACACTTTCTGAATAGCAAAGAACTGGTGTCTTTTCAGAGAAGAGTCCACATCTGTAATATTTGGGAAATCAAACCATGATAGTTGTTGACAGAAATGGACTATTTAGCATGGAGAAGATTTGCATAGTGGGGACATATTTTTAGTCCTTAAGTGTTGAATAATGCTGCTATGAATAAAGAACAGACTTGTGTTTTCTTGTGACCGAAAGCAAATGCAGAAGAGGAAGCAGTTACAGGAGGCAGAATTTGGCTAAATATAACAAAGTAATTCTAGCAGATGGAACCATTCAATGATGGACAGCTCTGCCTCAGAACCCAGACACATCCCTGCATTAGGAATGTTAAGCAGAAGCTGTTTGATTACCAGTTTGGCATGTGAAGAGGATGCCTGTGTGAATGGGAGGACAGGCTCGATAAAATTTATGATTCCTTTCAAGGTTAAGATGCTGTGAATCTGCACCTTCTCTCTCTATTTTCTCCTCCTTAATGGTTTCCCTCAGCCCATTGTTCCAGCCCGTAGACTCTGCTGCAGATTCTCTAATAAGAAACTAGATGTGAAAATGCTCTGCAAAATATACAGTGCTATATAAATTATGAGTTTATACTGAGAATTTTATATTATCCTATTAAATTTCTTTCATTTCTATGTATTTGATTTTCAACTTAACATGGAAGTTTCTTGGCTCAAGGTAATATTCGGCAAGGGGGTGATATTCAGTTACGAATAAGAGTCATATTTCATACTAATGAGGATAGTAAAGATTGCTGCATAGTTGGATGTGTTACAAAGCAGTTGTGGCACTTCTAGCATTTACAAATGTAGGAAAGATTCGGACTCTCAGGATGGTGTTGTCATAATCCAATATGGAATCTAAGGGATAAACTACTTGCTATCTCAAGGTCACTTCCAAATCTAGTGTTGGAGAAAATGTAAGCATATCCACTGATAAAATATCTTTGTAACTTTTTCTTGTTTTTTGTGTGTCTGTAAATTGACTGGGCGTGCCAATATACATTTCAGGGCAACTTTTAGAGAACTGGCACCCTGAACCACGGTGAAGGTACTTCATTAGGCTTATTACAGGAACTGAATCAGTGCTTTTGTGCCCTGAAGCAGGCCTGCTGTGCCATCTAATTAGTGATGAAAGAACCAAAGCTAATTCAATCTAGACTGTCGTTCCTGGGAGGAAAGATTGCCCTGGGTATCCTGGATCACAGTCTCTCTCTGAGGATTTCAGCATCAGCACCAGCCCAAGAGGGTCTCTGATGTCAAGCTATCAAGGCCTTCCAGTTCCCCTGCAAAAGCCCCTTTCAGTCAGCATATTTGATGGGAAGCCTTCCAAAGAAAAATACAATGCAAGCAGTATATTCAAAATAATTTGTCACTTTTTCTTGGCATAAAGTTTCTACCATAGTCATTGTTCTCCTGTATTTGAAGCTCAAAAATTGGCAAAGGAGATCCCATCTCCTCACATGGGAACCCAGAAAACAATGCTATATATAGATAGATCTCTATAATAATACAGTACAGGAAGAGAAATACCTTTCACATTCAGAAATCAATTTGCTTTCATAACAACATAGAAAGGAAGTAGTAAGGGTAGATAATCTCATTTCATTGATGAGGACACTGAATTCCAAAAAATCTAAATGGCTTCCTCCATGAGATGGAGATGATCAGTAATAGAGCTAGGACTAACTCTAACTTAATTTTAACTCCTAACATAATTTTCTTTCCATTATGGAAGAAATAATTAAATGTCCTATTTTCTTTGAGAACTAAAATATTCCATTGAGTTATTGCATTCTATTGCATTGGCTGCAATAGTGTTTAAATGGTTTTTAAATATCTCTGTCGCAAATGTTTTCAGTGGAGTTTCTTTTTTTTAATTTTCCCCTTTAAAATACAATTCTTTCACTCAATTTAGAAAATATGTTTTATAAATATACACAGTAATTGAGTTCCTACTATGTACCATGTACTTTAGAGAATCATTTGCTTGTGCTATTATTTAATCTTTACTAAAGTACCTTTAAAAAGCCATTACTGGGTCCATTTAAAAAATAAGGGAAAAAAAATTTTTTTAATCTTCTTTTTTGATGGCTGTCATCAGAGATCACTTTCAACAACTAAAGATTTCTCTCGGATTTCCCTGACAACCCAGTGATTAAGACTCTGTGTCTCCATTGCAGGGTGTATGGGCTCCATCCTTGGTTTGGGAACTAAGATCCTATATGCCATGTGGTGCAGTCAAAAAAATAAAAATAAGAAATTTCTCAGGAAAGAGGATCTCATAGCTGGCAAGTGGTATACTTGATCCCCCATCTTATCATGCCTCTTCATTGTATTGTGGGGTCAGTAACTAATTAACTTGACCAGCATTTATTAAATAAATATATCTTATAGTATACTGAGAGCTCAAAAATGTAACTGATGATCACTTGAATCAGTTCATACCAGTTTGAAATTATTGTCTTCATACTTAGTTTGGAATTTGTATCTTGGCGAATGTCCTTACTATTTTTCAAAAAATGTTTGTTCAAGGCACAACAAGTATTGAGTTAACACATAGTGTCTTTCTGTATTAAACTTTGTCTAGACCTGAGGATGAGAAAGATGCTGGGGTTAAAATTCCCTGTAGCTCCATTTACATTGCCATCTTGCTTTGTACATGGAACTGAAAGCCGATGATGAGATCAGAAGGATGGGAATTGGAGAGGAAAGTGGTGTAACAACTACCTTTTCCTTTTGGGTTTAAAGAATTCATGTATCAAAAGGAGCTAAGGGGTCTTGGTTGGGGGGGTGGGGGGAGGTGGAATCTCTCCAAGCCTCAGTCTTCTGACCTGTAAAAAGAGAAAATTACTATTAGTGCTGTATTCCTCTAGAATTGCTATGGGGAACAAAGGGAATAATGTCTATAAAAGCATTTGTAAACTGATGGGAATGACAAAGAGAAAACATTACACACTGGCATAAGATGTTCATATATTTCCATTTATATTAAGCATCTTCATGGACTTGACTCTGAATCACTTTCTGAACTGGCCTTGCCATTTCTAAGTGCTGGTATCAGGCCAGAATGTACAGGCCTTTGTCGCTAAAAGATGTAGCTATAAATGAAGCAGTGAAAAAGATAAGATTTTGAGGCCAATCCAGCCTGTTCACATTTGAATAGCTGTGTGACCCTAGGCATGTTACTTAAGTACATTTTTTTTACTTTCTGAAAACTGGGAAAATAACACTTCCTTTTTCAAAAGCAGGTTGTGTTTTTAAAGCTCCTAACCTAGTTTAGGACTCTTAGGACATTTACCAATTGTCAGTTCCTTTCCCATAGCTATCCAATAAATCAGTCGATCTTTTGAATCTGTGGTGACTTCTTAGGTCTCCCTTCCTATATACAGGATTGTTGTTCACTCAGACTTGCCTGTTAATTCCGGCTATTTCTTGTTGTTTTTCAGTCACTCAGTGGAGTCCGATTCTTTGTGACCCCATAGGCTGGAGCAGGCCAGGCTTTCCTGTTCTTCACCATGTCGTGGAGCTTGCTCAAACTCATGTCCTATGAATTGGTGATGCCATCCAACCATCTCATCCTCTGTTCGCCCCTTCTCCTTTTGCCTTCAATCTTTCCCAGCATCATGGTCTTTTCCAATGAATTGGCTCTTTCCATCAGGTGGCCAAAGTATTAGAGCTTCAGCTTCAGCATCCGTTCTTCCAGTGAATATTCAGTGTTGATTTCCTTTAGGATTGACTGGTTTGATTTCCTTGCTGTCCAAGGGACTCTCAAGAGTCTTCTCCAACACCACAGTTTGAAGGCATCAATTCTTCAAAAAAAAGCACTCAACCTTTTTCATTGTCCAACTCTCACATCTGTACATGGCTACAGGAAAAACCATAGCTTTGACTATACGGACAGTTGTAGGCAACATAATGTCTCTTCTTCTTAATCCACTGTCTAGGTTTGTCATTGCTTTTCTTCCAAGGAGCAAACATCTCTTAATTTCATGGCTGCAGTCACCATCCACAGTGATTTTGGAGCCCAAGAAAATAATGTCCATCACTGTTTCCATTGTTTCCCCATGTATCTGCCATGTAGTGATGGGACTGGATGTCATGATCTTTGTTTTTTGAATGTTGAGTTTTAAGCCAGCTTTTTCACTCTCCTCTTTCACTTTCATCAAGAGGCTCTTTAATTCCTCTTCGCTTTCTGCTTTAAGGGTGATGTCATCTGCATACCTGAAGTTATTGATATTTCTCCTGGCAATCTTGATTCCAGCTTGTGCTTCATCCAGCCTGGCATTTCACATGATATACTCTTCATACAAGATAAATAAGCAGAGTGACAATATACAGCCTTGACATACTCCTTTCCCAATTTGGAACCAGTCTGTTGTTCCATGTCTAGTTCTAAATGTTGCTTCTTGACCCGCATACAGATTTCTCAGAAGGCAGGTAAGGTGGTCTGGTATTCCCATCTCTTTAAGATTTTCTACAGTCTGTTTTGATCCACACAGTCAAAGGCTTTAGTGTAGTCAATGAAGCAGAAGTAGAAGTTTTTTCTGGAATTCTTTAGCCTTTTCTATGATCCAATGGATGCTGGCAATTTAATCTCTAGTTCCTCTGCCTTTTCTAAATTCAACTTGTACATTGGAAGTTCTCAGTTCACATACTGTTCAAGCCTAGCTTGAAGGATTTTGAACATTACTTTGCTAGCATGTGAAATGAGTACAATTGTGCAATAGTTTGAACATTCTTTGGCATTGCCCTTTTCTGGGACTGGAATGAAAACTGACCTTTTCCAGTCCTGTGGTCACTGAGTTTTCCAAATTTGCTGGTATACTGAGTATAGTACTTTAACAGTATCATATTTTAGGATTTGAAATAGCTCAGCAGGAATTCCATCACCTCCGCTAGCTTTGTTCGTAGATTTGTTCATGTCTCTTGACTTCCTACTTTTGCATTCCAATCACCTAAAATGAAAAGGACATCATTTTTTGGTGTTAGTTCTAGAAGCCTTGTAGGTGTTCATAGAATCATCCAACTTCATCTTTGGCATTAGTGGTTGGAGCATGGACTTGCATTACTGTTTACATTGCATTGCATTGAATGGTTTGCCTTGGAAACACGCCAAGAGCATTCTGTCATTTTTGAGACTGCACCCAAGTACTGCATTTCAAACTGTTTTGTTGACTATGAGGACTACTCCATTTCTTCTAAGGGATTCTTGCCCACAATAGTAGATACAATGGTCATAGGAATTAAATTCACACATTCCCATCCATTTTAGTTCACTGATTCCTCAAATGTCTATGTTGAATCTTGTCATCTCTTGCCTGACCACATCCAATTTACCTTGACTCATGGACCTAACATTCCAGGTTCCTATGTAATATTCTTCTTTATAGCACCAGGCTTTACTTTCACCACCAGACACATCTACAGATGGGCATTGTTTCCACTTTGGCCCACCCTCTTCATTCTTTCTGAAGCTGTTTCTCTGCTTTTCCCCAGTATAATATTGGATACCCACCAACCTGGGGGACTCATTTTCTGGTGTCATTTTTTTTTTGTCTTTTCATACTGTTCATGGGATTCTTGAGGCAAAAATACTGGAATGGTTTGCCATTCCTTTCTCTAGTGGACCACATTTTTTCAGAATTCTCCAACATGACCCATCCACCTTGGGTGGCCCTGCATGACATGGCTCATGGCTTCACTGAGTTACACAAGACTGTGGTCCACATGATCATTTTGGTTAGCTGTCTGTGATCGTGGCTTTCATTCTGGAGGCTAGGGGATTGTAGTTCTTGCTGCTTCTGTCTTCCCAATGATAGATGAGGATAAGAGGCTTATAAAACTTCCTGTTGGGAGAGACTGCTGTGGGAAAAACTGGGTCTTGCTCTGGTGGACAGGGCCATCCTCTGATTAAAGTAAAGTAAAATTACAAGATTAAAGTAAATCTTTAAACCAGTTGCCTGCTGATGGGTGGGGCCGTGTTACCTCAGTTAACTGTCTGGCCTGAGGTGACCCAGTCCTTGAGTCTACAAGTCCTATGGCAGGGCTAACGGTGACCACCAAGAGGACTTATCCCAGCACGCACCTCCCAGGATTGCTGCTGCCAGTGCCCCTGTCCCCACGGCAGGCTACTGCCGACCCACTCCTCCAGAGCCAATCCTCAAATACCCAAAGGCAGTCCGGCTCAGTCTCTTGTGGGGTCACTGATCCTTTCCCCTGAGTCCTGGTGTACACAATAAAAATTCTTACAAAGTGGCTCTCTTTACTCTTTGTACTTTGTTTTTATGAGCACTGAATGGCAAGCGATGCTCAGAATGTTCTGTTGCAGATAGATATGCCTTGGAGCATCTTTCACAGAATCTGGAAATGTAGAGAAACTGTGTCTCCTAATGGTAATTTCCCTTTCCTTATGCAAAAGTATCCTTTACCTGCTGCAGCTGCCTCCCCAAGTCAGGGCACATAGAGAGTATGGCGCCCTCTTAAAACAGATCTAAGTTTGTTTTCATGGTTACTATGCATAACTAATATGACAAAAACATTGCATACTATTTCCAATTCCATTTTTTTATACCAAAAGAGGTCATGCACAGTGGTTCTAAGACAGACAAATCCTCATCTCTATTTCTCTAAACCAAGAGGTGGATAATATGATAAACTATGCTTTTGCTATTGTTGCTTAGTCACTAAGGCATGTCCAACTCTTTGTGACCCCGTGAACTGTAGCCTGCCAGGCTCCTCTGTCCATGGGATTATACTGATAAGAATACTGGAGTGGGTTGCCATTTTCTTCTCCAGGGGATCTTCCCGACTCAGGGATCAAACCCAAGTCTTCTGCATTGGCAAGCAGATTCTTTACCATTGAGCCACCAGATTTTACTAGGGATTAAAAGGAAATGATCCATACAAGCTACAAAGACTGGGATATACTAATTGCAACCAAAATTAATTAAACTGTAATCAACATGTTATAGTTTTCACTTACATTAATCATACATGTGAATGATTTAAATTGATGGAAAGGTTTTGAAATTTATTTCTGATATATTCTATCCACCGCAATCCCCTTCCCTTAAATTGACGTTAATAACATTTTAGATGAAGTTTAGTCTTTCATTAAAAAACAAAGCAAAAAAAATTTTTTTAACATAACAGCCCTTTAACGGAATAGTACTGATGCTTTCCAATCAATGTTCCTAATAGTGCATGCAGGAGAAAAAATCAATATGTCCTAAGTAATTCACTCCAGTAAGGAAAGATAACTTCATGAGACTGCATATTTTATTGTTTTTGTTGAGTTTGTTGATTGGTTTCCTATAAATAGTTGAATGTTATTTTTTAATTTTTATTTTTACTTTATTTTACTTTACAATACTGTATTGGTTTTGCCATACATTGACATGAATCCACCACGGGTGTACATGCGTTATAGTTGTATGTAATCATTCAACCCAAGTGACCATTGTGAATTTACTGTAATTCCACTAATACCCACCAGGCGGAGACATAGCTCTAGAAATGAGAAAGATGGCTCATTTGAGATGGCTCATTTTCTCAATGACAAGCCATCCTAACATTTTTTTTTTAAGTGTCTTCTTATACACTTTTATTCAGTAACGGATATTTAAGCCTCCTCAGGTAGAGGACTGAAAACATGCATCCTTTGAAAGACAAACACTGGCAATACAGGTGTCTAAAGAGGCTCAGACCATACGGTGCCTCAATACAAGACCTAACTTAGCTGAATGAAGCTCAGTATTCATTGTTATCATCCTTGTCTGCCAAGGCTCAAAATATCACTTCTCATAGACTGGTTGGGTCTCCTTAGAGGAAATACAGTATGTAAGTATACTCTTGCCATTTATCCTTCTTTCCACTTGTCTAAATCCTACCCTTTAATTAGTTCAAATCAGTTCAGTTCAGTACCTCAGTCATGCCCAACTCTTTGTGACCCCATGGACCGCAGCACACGAGGCCTCCCTGTCCATCACCAACTACCAGAATTTACCCAAACTCATGTCCATTGAGTCAGTGATGCCATCCAACCGTCTCATCCTCCGTCATCCCCTTCTCCTCCTGCCTTCAATTTTTCCAGCATCAGGGTCTTTTCCAATGAGTCAGTTCTTCGCATCTGGTGGCCAAAGTATTGGAGTTTCAACTTCAACATCAGTCCTTCCAATGAACACCCAGGACTGATCTCCTTTAGGATGGACTGGTTGGATCTCCTTGCAGTCCAAGGGACTCTCAAGAGTCTTCTCCAACACCACAGTTCAGAAGCATCAATTCTTCAGCACTCAGCTTTCTTTATAGTCCAACTCTCACATCCATACATGACTACTGGAAAAACCATAGCTTTTACTAGACAGACTTTTGTTGGCAAAGTAATGTCTCTGCTTTTTAATAAGCTATCTAGGTTGGTCATAGCTTTTCTTCCAAGGAGCAAGTGTCTTTTAATTTCATGGCTGCAGTCACCATCTGCAGTGATTTTGGAATCCAAAAAAATAAAGTCAGCCACTCTTTCCACTGCTTCCCTATTTATTTGTCATGAAGTGATGGGACCAGAGCCATGAATTTTGTTTTTCTGAATGTTGAGTTTTAAGCCAACATTTTTTCTCTTCTCTTTCACTTTCATCAAGAGACTCTTTAGGTCCTCTTCTCTTTCTGCCATAAGAGTTGTATCATCTGAGAATCTGAGGTTGTCGATGCTTCTCCTGGAAGACTTGATTCCAGCTTGTGCTTCATCTAGCCTGGCATTTCACATGATGTACTCTGCATATAAGTTAAATAAGCAGGGTGACAATATAAAGCCTTGACGTACACCTTTCCTGATTTGGAACCAGTCCATTGTTTCATGTCCGGTTCTAATTATTCCTTCTTGACCTGCATACAGTTTTCTCAAAAGGCAGGTCAGATGGTCTGGTATTCCCATCTCTTTAAGACTTTTCCACAGTTTGTGGTGATCCACACAAAGGCTTTGGCATAGTCAATAAAACAGATGTTTTTCTGGAATTCTCTTGCTATTTTGATGATCCAGCAGATGTTGGCAATTTTATCTCTAATTCCTCAGCCTTTTCTAAATCTAGCTTGAACATCTGGAATTTCTCAGTTGGCATATTATTGAAGTCTAGCTTGGAGAATTTTTAGCATTATTTTGCTAGTATGTAAGATGAGTGCAATTATGCAGTAGTTTGAACATTCTTTGGTATTACCTTTCTTTGGGATTTGCCAGTCTTGTGGCCACTACTGCATTTTCCAAATCTGCTGGCATATTGAGTGCAGCACTTTAACCGTACCTAACCCTTTAGTTAGGGTCATAATAAATCTTACTTCAGTAAAATCATCCCTGATTGCATTCACCACATTTGCTTTCTCCAAATTTTGGCATTTTATAAAAGGTATCGCCTATGTGGGTGATGACATAGAATGATTAAATAATTCATCTTTGAAGTAAGACATACATACATTAGAACCTTAACTCTGACAGTTACTCGTCATGTAACTTTGACAAATAATTTAGCTTTGGTAAACCTAAATTTCCTCATCTTTGAAAGGAAAATAATGATATCTACTTAATGAAATTGTTGTGAAAATTTTAAAACTAAATGCAGGTGAAGCATTTAGCAGAGTGCTTTAAAAATATATAAACAATAAGTACATAAAAATTAGCATTATATGATACAAATCTGGTTACATGACAGAGTGCACTTTTCCTCGATATAATATCTCTGCTACAGAGAAAGGAGGAATTCTTACTGAATGTATGACTGCTACAAAGCTGTGTGGTATGTTAGATGAGACCTTGAAAAAGCCTATCTTTGGATAGGCCTGCACTAACTTGATATAAAATCCTGTGATTAGGTTTTTAAAAGCAACTGAATGATTATAGAATGGGAGGAAATCTAATGTGGCATTTCTTTTGAAAACAACTGAAAACATTTAATTGACTATCAATCACTTCAATTAGTATAGCAAAGCACCCCCAAAATATTGAGATGCTACAAACATTTTCTTCCAGTCTATACTTGTCTTTTAATTTTGTTTAAGGTGTTTCCTATCATCCAGACAGTTTAAATCCTTCTGACCTCATTGACAGGTGGTATTTGTGATGTCAGAAGAAATAGTCAAGACACATTATGCACTCTATCAGTACAGACTGGCTAGCTGTCCCCCAAACCCAATTTCTTTCATTCTTGGGTACACGTCTTTGCAGTTGCTGTATGGTTTTATGAACCACACTACTTTAAGCTGAGCCCAGAAAAATGTCCATACATTCTCTTTTTAACTTTATGCAGATGAACCCAATGACCCTGGTGGTTGTGTTTTAAAAATAGCAAAACTATAGAAGGCAAAAAGTCTGGCTCCCTGTATCAATGCTTGGAAGAGAGCCACACACCAATCAGGAAAGTCCACTTTAAACTCACAGATGCAAGAAATTACCTTCCACTGTATTTGAACTATCACCATCTCTTGATTTACTTGTTATAATAGTTAACAAACCCTGATTCAAGTCCACGTATATCTGCAGTATTCATTTGGGTTAGTAAGTCATATGTCAAGAAAGATATGAACAAGTTTAAAAAGTTTCAGAGATGATTAAGATATTAAGATACTTCAGAATTTTAAAATCAGCTGGAGAGATTTGTCAAAATGCACACATTTTTAAAACTCCTAGGTGATTCTGATGCATACCCTATCTTAAAAGTTACTTGTTTAGAACCCTAGTGTGGAGGAAAGTATTGAATGAGTTAGGGATGGTTTTCCTGGAAAATAGAATCATGATAGATGTCTTCAAATATCTGAAGACTAACATGAGAAAGAATGATCTACAATTCTACTGTGAAGGAAGAAAAACGTACACTTACACTGCAAGATGCTGACCAGAATCAATGGGTGAAATTACAGGAGGAAAGATTTGGGTTCATTCAAAGGAAAATGTTATAATAACTACAGTTTTTCAAAAACTGAATCACTCAGTTTTAAAGTGATGAGTTCTCCCTTTCCTATAATATCTAAGCAAGGATGGCACAGTAGTCATCTATAGGGATGACTATAATGCTCTTCCCAAGTACTGTTTCATCTCAACCTTTAACCACCCTGTGAGACAGGCCCACTTCCTTGTAGAGGAGGAAACCAAGACCCAGTCACAAAACTGCCTGCGTATTGTCAGGGAGCCAGAAAACAAGGCAAAGCAAAATTTCATCCCTGTCTTCAGACTTCAAGACTAGTTATTTCTTCCCCTGACCATATACGTGAGTAATTCCTCTCAGACGTTAAGATTCCTTTAAAAAGACTGGGAGCTCCTCGGTGGCAGGAACATTAACTTATCCTTCTTTATATGTTCACATTGCTAAGCACACGTGTGTGTTTTCAGTCACTCAGTTGTGTCTGACTCTTTGCAACCCCCTGGACTGTGGCCTACCAGGCTCCTCCGTCCATGGGATTTTCTAGGCAAGAATACTGGAGTGGGTTGCCATTTATCCTCCAGGGAAACTTCCCAACCAAGGGAACGAACTCATGTCTCCTGTGTCTCCTGCACTGAAGGTGAATTATTTACCACTGAGCCACTGGGGAAGCCCACTAAGCACACAGTTGTGCTTATTAAATACATATTTAACTGCATTTAATTGACACCATCCTTCTGAAATAAAAATACCATGAAAAGTAGGCCTTTCCTCTCTACACTGTCTTCACACTGTGCTCACATATAATGTTGTACACTAGAGAGGCAGTACAAGGCACATGGCCCATGCCTTCCAGAGGACACTTGAAGCAAGAGTCAGATGCTTGAGCCTCCAGGATGTAAAAATATTTGAATTACACTAAGAAATGACCATTCAGTTTTCACTGCCAGTCTGAAGTATAAAGTGCACGGGAATAGACTTCGTGAGACCCGGGCTCCCTACCTGGAGCGCTTTGCCAAATCACTTAACCTCTGTCTGCTTCAGTACCATTATCCAGGAGCCAGGCAATCATTTTTAGTGACTGGTGGCCCCACAAAAGGAGCAGCCTTCTGAGTCTGATCCAGCCTCTACCCTGGACCAGAAATGTGCAAGAAATGTTAGAGCACGTATCTAAAGAAACATTAAGGGATGCAACTGGCAAAATCAGACTGCAGGAGGTTCTATGGGGTTAACATTTCAGTATCTTTTTTTAAAAAATTCAAAGAAAAATCAAAGAGATGGACAGGATATATATAAAAGACAGTAAAAAATGTAATAACCGATTGTAAACTTATTTGGATTCCAATTTCAAGTAGTAGGAAAAAATATTTTAAGCAAAGGAGTATAAGTGGTATGATTACCATTTATATAATGTTTCAAATTAGATAAAACTAACTTATGCTCCAAGAAGTCACTGTATTTTGTTTCTTCATCTCTGCTCTGGTTCCGTGGGTGTGTGCAGATAAGATTTAGTGAGCTGTAAGAGTATGGTACATGCATTTTTCCATACACTATCAGCCAATTAAAAAAGTATTTTAAATGACAGAATTCTTGGTACTATGTAAATAAATAAAAATCATAAAAGAGTTAAAAGGAAAAAATTATCAATTTCTTTTACATTTGCCAAGGAAGCCTTGTTTAAAAACATGCTGAAAAGCAAAAGAATCTTGCTCAGTGCAACTAGATACAAAAGGCATAAGACTGATATAATGTGAGAGCAAACATAAATGTCAGAAAGCTGGGAAATGAAGAAAAAGTGAATTTTGAGGGACATATGTATTGAGGAGGGAGGAGTGAAAAATACGGTCTGTAGCAACCTGGAGACTGAAGGCAAAAGCTAAAATTATCTACAATCATATCTGTATCCATATAGACATTATGCAAAATAGGCTTATTTTACAAGGGCACCTTTGCTGCCGTGGACACCAGCTCTATTTTAAAGATAATGGTGACTTTAAGTGGCTATCACAAGGACATCTCTACCATTTCTGAGCTATGAAGGATGCTGAAATTTTCTGCCTGGAATACAGAGATTCTCCCTCCCCCAGCACATCAGCATACAGTTTATAGCAGATAATAATTACGCAGTTTCCTTTTCTCACTGCAACTTTCTCTGACGCACGTAGAGGTGGTGACTCAGAATTGTGGGCCCACATCATGGGGAGATAGCAGCAATAAGAGAAAGATGAACACACCCTAAAGACGGGGAAATCTGCAAAAGGGCTCATTCAGATGGGAGACGCTGTTGGCAACCAAAGGCCTTTCTGACCCTGGGCCTGCTGGTTTCAGATAGAAAGTAAGGTCACAAGGCCCCAGGGCCAAGCTGAGGAAGACCATCACAAGGGTGCAGAATTTGCAGAAGCCTGTATAATAGTAGTCCTCAAGAATTGAAATGGTCAAATATTAGTACATACCTTAGAAGAAATCATAGTTACAGGCCAGGAAAGAGGAGGGGGTAGAGAGTTATTGTTAAAAGTGGACAGAGTTTCAGTTTGTGCCGATGGGAAAAAGTTCTGAGGTGGAGACTGAAGATCCACTGAATAGTCACTGAACTGTGCACTAAGAAATGGTTAAAATGGTAAATGTTATGTCTTGTATATTTTGCCACATAGAGAGAGAGATTTATATATATTTTATATTAAATTAATAATATATATGAGTGCTTGTGCATGCTAGGTCGCTTCAGTCATGCCCGACTCTTTGCAACCCTATGGACTGTAGCCCACCAGGCTCCTCTGTCCATGGGACTCTCCAGGCAACAATACTGGAGTGGGTCGCCATGCCCTCCTCCAGGGCATCTTCCCAACCCAGGGACAGAACCAGTGGCTCTTACGTTTCCTGCATTGGCAGGCGGTTTCTTTAGTACTGGCACCACCTAGGAAGCCATATATACATGAAACTATTTGGTAGCAAACAGTTGTAAAACTAGAAGTTAAAAGATAGTCAAGCAATCTAGTGCCAATTTTTTTTTTCATAGAAATCAAGAGTTCAGGCTCAAGAGAGACAACTGACTCCAAACCAGGGTTTCTAAATGCCACCTCTTCTTAGCTGGATGGCATGAGACAGATTATAGAATCACTCCAAGGCTCAGTTTCCTCATCTACAGAATGAGTAAATGGGTACTATAATATGTAACTTGCAGAATTTTTAAGAAGAGCGAATGAGATAATCCACGTTAACTGTTCGGTAAGAAGTAAGTCATCAGAAACTCAGCCACATGCCATCAGTGTTCTGTCATTCTTGTTGACAGCCAAATCCAGACACCTTAGTGCCTGGCACTAGCATGAAAGGCTTCAAGAAAGCCCTTGGGAGCAGAGAAGATTAAATCTGAAAGTACAGATTTAGTCGACAAGATATTTATTAAATGCCTGTTATGATGCAACACTCTCCTAGGTACTGGGGAAAAGGAAACACACATACCAGATGCTCTGAAGAAGTTTAGAGCCTCATTAAGGAGACAAGGTGCATGCCAGAAGCAGTTCACAGTGCCAAGTATGTAATGATGTCTGGGCTTTTCCCTATGTCACACTGGAGAGAACAGAGAGCCAAGCTGTGAGTCACCAGGGGTGGTGGTCATGGTGCTTTGGTACCCACCACATATAGGCTCAAACACCCCAACTCCTGCAGGGGCCTGAACCTCACTGAGCCTCAGTTTCCTCATCAACACAACAGGGATAATAGCAGTAACTGTATCACAGGGCTGTTTTGAGCTTTATATGAGATTATCGCATGTGAAGAATTTAGGACAGGACCTCGCACAGATTAAGCCTTCAATGAAAATTACCTTGTTTAATCAACAATCCAGTAAGTTACATATTTCAATATTCCATGTCTTCTTTAAGAAATTAGGGCTCAAAAAGTTTAAATGACCCACTCAAAGTCTAGCTGGGACAAGACAAAGCCAGGGAAGCATTCTCAATCATGGGACCCTAATCCTTGCCCTTTCCACTGTGTCTTAGAGACTGTGTCTTAATGTCAAATGAGGCTGAGAGTAATTCCTGAAGCAGTAGAGAAGATGGTTAAAGAATAGCAATGGAATAGCAGAAAAAATATGAATGAACTGAAACATCATGAGGAAAAGCTCAGGTTATTATTCATGAGGTTTTTGAACCTGCCACTCTATCTTAAACACATACTTAATCACATGTCATCTTTACAACAGCTCTTTTGAAATGTGTTATTAACCCTATTTTACAGATGGGAAAATTGAATCTCAGATAAATTTAAAAACTTGTAGAAAAGGTTAGTAAGAGATGAAGCTGGGATTTGAGCCAGTTCTTTCTGATTTTAAAATCATTGCCTTTAACCAAAGAGAGGAGCTCTCTGGAAGATAGGGAAAACGTGAGTTCCTTACAGATTTATTGGATGAATAGCAAAGATTGGGCCTGAAAAAAGCAGAGCAAATTCAGGAGTATGGGTGGAGTACAGATGGGGAGACCAGGTAAACAGGAGAGAAACAGAGAATGGAACTGCAGGCAGATGGAGACAGCAGGCGGGATAGCCTAGAGATGAGAGGCTTGCTTTGTTTGGTTTAAAGGTGACTCACTATCCCAGACCCTTTGCCCCATGAGTCAGGCTGTTCCTCTTTATAGACCTTATGTTTTTCTAAAGAATTTGATGCTAACTTCCCTGACAAATTCCTACCACATAATTAATATTCGGAGGATCCAAGAAGAGTTCATTCATCTCATCATAGAGATGGCTTAATCCTAGATCAAAATTGAAACTGACTCAGTACAGAATCAATAACAGTAATGGCCAGATTGTAACAGTGTCCTTGAGGGCCAAAATCCCTGATACTGCCCATTAACAAGACACCAGGGTAAAAGTTCAGGGATGTTACTAAGAGCCACTCTGAGAATATATTCAAATAAAAGATTCTGTGGGTGATGAGCTCATCTTTATAGGCACAAAGCCATTGAGAGAGAGGAATGGCCTTTGAATATCTTGAATTTCATTAAATTAAATTACCTAAATACAATTTATTGTAGAGCACAGAAGATGTATTTATTTAAATGGAATTATTTATAGATTTCTATTTTATGCAGGGGCAAGTTCCTAGCCATTTATCTGTGAGTCCTTCAAAGAACAATCTTACTTTCTGTTTCAAACTAGAATAAGCTGTTTTAAAGAACAGTCTCTGAACACAGTTGGAGAAGGAAATGGCAACTCTCTCCAGTATTCTTGCCTAGAGAATTTCATGGCCAGAGGGGCCTGGCGGGCTACAGTCCATGGGGACACAAAGAGTCAAACACGACTGAGTGACGGAGCACACAGCACACACTATGAACACAGCAGGGAAGAAAGCACCTCTAGGATCCTCACCCCCGGCCTTGAGAAATAAGGCCGGCTCCCTGCAGCCGCTGTTGGGCATTAATCTCAGAAGTAGCCCACATTCTCCATGAGAATTCAAAAGGGAGTGGTGAGCACCAGACTGCTTTCACTTTTTTCCAGCATTGGTCTCATTCCTTGCAATGACGACACCAGACAAATCCCCAGTCTCCAGAAGGTATCTACCTACCTCTTGAAAATGTCCGATCCACAGGTGGCAAAAGCTGCCTGGGCACACTCCTACACTCTTGTTGAGAAATGATCAGGATGTATGTGAGCTGGAGTTAATTTCTGAGGCTATACAAGCTGACAGATAACTTCTCAGCAACCACAGTGGTTAAGTATCATGTTCTGGCACATAGGAGGCTGCCTCTTACATAAGAGTAAATGACCCAGATACATTGACCCTGACTAAAGTCAAGGTTTCCTTTGCCCACACAGATGGTGGGTCCAAAACAATAAACAATATTTCCACCTGTTTCTCAATTATCTCTTCCGATCAGTAAATTGGAACAATCTGATAAAGACAATACTGATGTGTTAACCACATGCCTTCAGGTCAGTAAAACCAGGTATTATCAATTCACACCTTTAGATTCTGAATCTAGCTCATTTGTTCCACACTATGGTAACAAGGCAAGCCATTGCAAGTCAAATGAAACCTTTTTTTTAACACTGTGAAACTATATAAATTGAGGTCCCACTCTTGGCATCTTGAATATGCTTCTTTCTTTTCAACTTTTTTGAGACATAATTGACAACTTGAATTTTAAGATATTTAAAATATGTAATGTGAAGATGTGATATACATATATGTTGTGGAAAGATTACTCCCATTGAATTAACATCCATCATCTCACGTATTTTCCTTTATTGCAGGGGTATGGGGTGTTAAAAATATTTAAGTTCTAGTCTCTTATCAAATTTCAATTATATAAAATAGAGTTATCAACTTAATCAGAAGGCATGGCAACCCACTCCAGTATTCTTGCCTGGAGAATCCCATAGACAGAGAAGCCTGGCAGACTACAGTTCAAAGGGTCACAAAGAATTGGACACAACCTAAGCAACTTATCATGCGATACATTAGCTCCTCAGAACTTACTCATCTTGTAACTTAAACTTTGTATCCTTTTATCAACTTTCTACCAACCTCCTGCCCTGACGAGTTTTCTACTCTCTATTTTTTTTAATTTTTATATACATAAGTTTCTGGAGCACAGCATGATAATTGGACATCTGTATGTACTACAGGTAAACTCCAGGAGTTGGTGATGGACAGGGAGCCCTGGCATGCTGTAGTCCATGGGGTCACAAAGAGTCAGACATGACTGAGCAACTGAACTGAACTGAACTGATACACTACAGCATGATCAATACCACATGTCCAGTTGCCATCTGTCCCCATACAGTTCAAGCCTTTCTCCCTTTTGGCCCACCCCACAAAGCCCCCTTCTCCTCTGATTACCACTCATCTTACTTCTGTACCTATGAATTTGTTTTTGTTTTGTTTTGTTTTAGATTCCCCATACAGTGAAATTCTATAGTATTTGTCTTTCTCTGACATTTCACTTAGAAAAATACCCTCAAAGTCCACCCTCATTGTTGCTAATGACAAGATTTCATCTTTTTATGGCTAGTAATATCTAATTGTGTATATACACTGCATTTCCTTTATCTGCTCATCTCTTAATGGGCACATGGGTTGCTTCCGTATCACGGCTATTGTAAAGAAAGCTGCAGTGAACATAGCAGTGCATGTGTCTTTTCAAATCAGTGTTTGAATGTTCTTCAGATAAATACTCAGAAGTAGAAACTCTGGATCATATTCTGTTCTTAATTTTTTATGAATCCGTACATCACTTTACATAGAGGCTACACCAATTTACAATTCCACCAACAGTGTATGAGGGTCACCTTTTCTTTGCATCCTCTCTAACATTTGTTATTTTTTCTTTTTGTGATAATAGCCATTCTAATGGATGTGAGGTTATAGCTCACTGTGCTTTTGATTTACGTTTCTCTAATAATTAGTGATGTTAGTTAGAGAAATTTTTTTCCATGTGCCTATTGGCCATGTCTATGTTTTGGTTTATGTTTTGTTTCATTTTTGTCTTTTTGGAAAAAAGACCCTCTGCCCATTTTTAATCAGTTTACTTATTTTCCTGTTGTTGTGTTTTATGAGTTATTTTATATATTTTGGAGTTTTTTTTTATATTAACCCATTATCAGATATATCCATCACAAATACATTCTCCCATTCAGTAGGTTGACTTTTTGTTTTAATGATGGCTTCCTTCACTGTGCAGAAGCTTTTTAGTTGAATGTAATCCCATTTGTTAGTTTTTGCTTTTGTTCCTTTGCCTTTGGAGTCAGATCCACAAAAATATCACTAAGATTGATGTCATGAAGTTACTGCCTATATTTTCCTCTAGGAATTTTATAGTTTCAAGCCTTACATTCAGATCTTTAATCTATTTTGAGTTAGTTTTTTATATGGTAAAAGATAGTGGAATAATTTCATTCTTTTTCATGTGGATGTTCAGTTTTCTGAACATCATTTATTAAATAGACTATTATTTCTCCATTGTATACTTTGATTCCTTTGTTGTAAGTTAAGTGTCCATTTATGTGTGATTTTATTTTCTGGGCATTCAGTTTTATTCCATTGATTTATGTGCCAGTACCATACTGTTTTGATGACTATAGCTTTGTAGTGTAGTTTGAAATCAGGGTGTGTGATGCTTCCTGCTTTATTCTTTCTTTAAATTGATTTGGTGATTCAGAGTCTTTTGTACCTCCATATAATTTTTGAACTATTTGTTCTGGTTCTATGAAACATGCTATTGGAATTTTGATAGTGATTGCATTGAATCTTTAAATGGCTTTAGGCAGTAGGGAAACTTTCTCATACTGACTCTTCTAATACATGAAATATGAAGTATCTTTCCATTTATTTGTGTCTTTTTCAATTTTTTCATCAGTGTGTTATAGTTTCCAATGTACAGGCCTTTCACTTTCTTGTTAAAATTTATACCTAGGTACTTTATTCTGTCTGATGCTATCATAAATGGAATTGTTTTCTTAATTTATCTTTCTTATAGTTTATTATTGTGTATAGAAATGCCACAGATTTCTATGTGTACATTTTGTATCCTGCAACCTTAATGAATTCATTTATTATAATAATGCTAACAGTTTTTTGGTGGAGTATTTAGGGTTTTCTATATGTAGTATCATATCATTTGCAAATAAAGACAGTGTGACAGTTTAACTTCTTCCTTTCCAATCTGAATGTCTCTGATTTTTTTTTTTCTTTTCTTGCTGTGGCTAGGACTTCCAATACTGTGTTCGATGAAAGTGGTGAGAATAGGCATTCCTACTTTGTTCCTGATCTTAGTGGAAAAGCTTTCAGTTTTCCACTGTTGAGTGTATTATTAGATGTGGGTTTGTCAAATATGACCTTTATTATGTTGAGGTAAGATCTTTCTATACCCACTTTGTTGAGAGACTTTTTAAAATCATAAATTGATGTTAAATTTTGTCAAAATTTTCTGCATCTATTGAGATAGTAGTGTGATTTTTATCCTGCTTTTTGTTAATGTGATTTATCACATTGATTGATTTAGATGTTGAAGCAAACTTGCACCCCTAGAATAAATCCCACTTTATCATGATTTATGGTCCCTTTAATGTATTCTCAAATTCAGGCTACTAACATTTTATTTTGCAAAATTTTTCATCTATGTTCATCATTAGTATTTACCTGTGATATTCCTTTTTTGTAGTGTCCTTTTTTTTCTTTTGCTTTAGTATCAGGATAATGCTGGTTTTATAAAATGCATTTGGAAGGTTTCCCTCCTCTTCAGTTTTTTTGAGGAGTTTGAGAATGATACAATTTAGGTATTAAGTCTTTTAATGTTTTGTAGAATTCACGCATGACACCATCTAGTCCTGGGCTTTGCTTGCTAGGAGATTTTGAATTACTGTTTCAATCTCCTTATAAGTCTATTCAGTCTTATAGTCTATTCAGATTTTCTATTTCTTCATGATTCAGTTTTGCAAGATGGCATACATCTAAGAATTTATCCATTTTTTCTAGGTTGTCCAGTTTGTTAGTATATAATTGTTTATAGTAATCTTTTTTCTTTTATTTATTTTTTTTTTTTTTTACTTTACAATATTGTATTGGTTTTGCCACACATCAACATGAATCCGCCATGGGTGTACACGTGTTTATGATACTTTTTATTTCTGTGGTATCCGTTTTAACTTCTCTTTCATTTCTAATTTTATTTGAGTTCTTTCTGTTTGTTTCTTGATTAGTCTAGCTAAAAGTTTTTCATATTTTTTTATTTTCAAAAAGAACAGTTCTTAGTTTAATTGATTTTTTCTCTTTTTAGTCTCTATTTTGTGTATTTCCACTCTTTATCCTATCACTTCATGGCAAATAGATGGGGAAACAGTGGAAACAGTGGCTGACTTTATTTTTTTGGATTCCAAAATCACTGCAGATAGTGATTGCAGCCATGAAATTAAAAGACACTTACTCTTTGGAGAAGGAAATGGTAACCCACTCCAGTATTCTTGCCTGGAGAATCTCATGGACAGAGGAGCCTGGTAGGCTACAGTCCACAGGGTCGCAAAGAGTCGGACACGACTGAGCGACTTCACTTTCACTTATTCTTTGGAAGGAAAATTATGACGAACCTAGACAGCATGTTAAAAAGCAGAGACATTACTTTGTCAACAAAGGTCCATCTAGTCAAGGCTTTGATTTTTTCAGTAGTCATTCAACCCTGGGATTTCTTTGGAAGGAATGATGCTAAAGCTGAAACTCCAGTACTTTGGCCACCTCATGCGAAGAGTTGACTCATTGGAAAAGACTTTGATGCTGGGAGGGATTGAGGGCAGGAGAAGAAGGGGACGACCGAGGATGAGATGGCTGGATGGCATCACTGACTCAATGAACCCGAGTCTGAGTGAACTCCGGGTGTTGGTGATGGACAGGGAGGCTTGGCATGCTGCGATTCACGGGGTCGCAAAGAGTTGGACACGACTGAGAGACCGAACTGAACTGAACATGTATGGATGCGAGAGTTGGACTATAAAGAAGGCTGAGCGAAGAAGAGTTGATGCTTTTGAACTGTGGTGTTGGAGAAGACTCTTGAGAGTCCCTTGGACTGCAAGGAGATCCAATCAGTCCATCCTAGGGGAGATCAGTCCTGGGTATTCACGGGAAGGACTGATGTTGAAGCTGAAACTCCAATACTTTGGCCACCTGATGCGAAGAGCTGACTCATTTGAAAAGACCCTGATGCTGGGAAAGATTGAGGGCAGGAGGAGAAGGGGACGACAGAGGGTGAGATGGTTGGATGGCTTCACTGACTCAATGGACATGAGTTTGGGTAAACTTCAGGAGTTGGTGATAGACAGTGAGGCCTGGCATGCTGCGGTTCATGGGGCTGCAAAGTGTCAGACCCCACTGAGTTACTGAACAGAACTGAACTGAACTCATTATTTCTTCCTTCTACTAATTTGGGGCTTTGTGCTACTTTTTTCTAATTACTTTAGGTATAAAGTTAGATTATTTATTTGGAATGTTCTTGTTTTGTGAAGAAGGCTTAAATTGTAGATAGACTCTAAACTTCCCTCTTAGAATGAGTTTTTCTACACCCTGTAGCTTTTGGTATGTAGTATTCTGTTTTCACTTGACTCTAGGTTTTAAAATTTTTTTAATTTTAGAATTTAATCTCAGATTTCTTTGATGCTCTATTGGTTGTTCAGTAGTACATTGCTTAATCTCCATATTTTTGTGAGTTTGTTTGTCTCTTGTGATTGCTTTCTAGTGGTTGTGATTAGAGAAGGTGATTGATCTGATTTTAATCTTATTGAATTTATTGAGACATGTTTTGTGACTCAACATGTGATCTATCCTGGAGATTGTTGCACATAGAACAATGAAAAAAAGTGGGTACTCTGATGCTTTATTTGGACAAAATGTTCTGTTTGTATCTGCTAAGTCTATCTGATCTGTGTCATTTAAGACCACTGTTTCTTCTTGTGCTTTCTATCTAGATGATCTATCTGTTGATATAAGTGTACAGTCCCCTGCTATTATTACATTGCTTTCAGTTTTTCCCTTTAGGCCCATTAATATTAACTTTATATATCTTCAAGCCCCATTGTTGAGTGCATATACATTATAAATGTTTTCTCTTCTTCCTAGATTAATCCTTTTATCATTATGTAGCTTCCTTCTTTGACTTTTATTAGTCTTTCTTTTAAAGTCTATTTTGCCTGACATCAGTAAAACTATTCCAGCTTTCTTTTCATTTCCATCTACATAAATATTTTTTCTCCTACTTCACTTTCAGTTTATGTATGTCTTTTCTTCTGAAATGAGTCTTCTATTGGCAGTATATATTAATGAATGTCTTGATTTTTTTCATTCAGTCAGCCACATGTCTTTTAATTGGCAAATTTTGTCCATTTATTTTTTATCTTTAATTGAAGGATAATTGCTTTGCGACATTCTGTTGGTCTCTGCAATCAACAATGTGAATCAACCATAAATATACATACATTCCTTCCCTCTTGAGCCTCCTTCCAACCCCTCTTAGTCATCACAGTGTACCAGGCTGAGCTCCCCATGTTATACAGCAGCTTCCCACTAGCTATCTATTTTACACATGGTAGTATATATGTGTCAATACTACTCTGTCAATTTGTCCCACCCTCTCCATCCCCCATTGTGTCCACAAGTGTGTTCTCTACATCTGCATACCCACTTCTACTCTGCAAACAGGTTCATCATACCATCATTCTAAATTCTATATTTATGCATTAATATACAATATTTGTGTTTCTCTTTCTGACTTACTTCACTCTGTATAACAGGTTCTAGATTCATCCACCTGATTTCAACTGACTCAAATTCATTTCTTTTAATGGCTGAGTAATATTCTGTTGTATATATGTACCACGATTTCTTTATCCATTCATCATTCAACCACATCTAGGTTGCTTCCATGTCCTAGCCATTGTAAATAGAGCTGCAATGAATATCAGGGTTCATGAATTATGATTTTCTCAGGGTATATGCCCAGTAGTGAGATTGCTGGGTCATATGGTAGTTATATTCCTAGTTTTTTGAGGAATCTTCATACTGTCCTCCATAGTGGTTGTATCAATTTACATTTCTACCAGCTTATACTTAAAGTAATTATTGGTAGGTACATATGTATTTTCATGTTGTTGTTTTCCAGGTGTTTTTGTAGTTCTTCAGTTTATTTCTTCTCTTTCTCTTCCTTTGTAGTTTAGATTGTTTATATTCCTTTCTTTCTCATTTAGTTTTGTGTATTTACTATAAAGATTTTCTTTGTCATTACTCTGAGGTCCACATACAATATCTTATGTAAATAGCAGCTTGTTTTAAGTTGGTTGCAACTTAAATTTGAGCACATTCCAAAGGTTTATGTTTTTACTCCCATTCCTCACATTTTACACTTTGTTGAGGCATTTCACACTTTTTATTTTATAAATCCCTTAACTGTTATTTTAATATTAGTTAATTTTAATCCTTTGTCTTTTAACTTCCATGCTTGCTTTGTAAGTGACTCATACCTTTATGGTATGTTTACCTATTTCTGTGAGATTTTTATTTTCATGCATTTTATTTTTAATTACTATCATTTATTTTCAGCTTATAGAAGTTCCTTTTGTATTTCTTGCCTGGCTGAATGGTGGTGAATTCCTTTAGTTTTTGCTTATCTGGGAAATCTTTGAACTCTCTTTTAGTTCTGAAAAATAGCCTTGCTGAGTAGAGAAGTCTTGGCTGGAGGTTTTTTTTTTCCTTTTAATTCTTTCAATATATTATGCACTCCCTTCTGGCCTATTAAATTTCTGCTGAAAAATCTGCTCATAGCCTAATGGGGTTTTCCTCGTATGTAGAAAGTCTTTATTTCTTGCTGCTTTTATGATTCTCTCTTTACCCTTAACTTCTGCAATTTTTATATGCTTGGTGTACTTCTCTTTGCATTCATCTTATCTGGATATCTCTGGGCTTCCTGGACCTGGATATCTGTTTCCTTCCCCAGATTAGGAAAGTTTTCAGCCTTATTTCTTCAAACAATTTTTCTCATTATTTCTTTCTCTTCTTCTTCTTCTAGGACTCCTATAATGCAAACATTATTCCATTTGATGTTGTCCCATTGGTCCCTTATTAAGGTATGTTTACTTTTTTAATGCTTTTTTCATTTTGCTTCTGTCTGGATAAGTTTCATTGTTTTATTTTCCAGCTGCCTGATTCATTCTTCTTTCCTATCCCATCTACTGTTGAATGCTTCTATTGCATTTTTCAGTTCCCTTGTAACTTGTTGGCTTTCTATTATCTATTTCTTTGTCAAATGTCTCACTGTGTTGATCCATTCTTCTTCTGAGTTCAGTGAGCATACACATAAAAACATATATTTCAAAAATGTTTTTGGATGTTCCTGGCATTGATTAGGACAGTACTGAACCCCACATTCATAATCCTAAACTGACTGATCAATCCTTGTGTTTGTGTCCTAAGAACAAATTGTACATCCCAATCAACACTCTCTTATATACACTGCATGCCCAGTTAAGCATGACTTCTTGTTTGAAAACAATTCTGTAAGTACAGAATAGGTGAAGAGTATGATACAATGGTTATTTTTAACAAAACTTGAGGTGACCCAATTTTGAGCACAGTTAGGAGGTTCTTGAACATATGAAGAATGCTCATGTTTGCCTCAAGGTTACTAACTAAGAAAAGAAAAGCATCTTTAGTTCAAATATCATTGAAATTGCATTTAAACATGCCTCAGCCATTTCATCACATGCAGAAAAATCTCTTAAAAGAACATTTGTGTTTCAACTTTTACTTTACTTAGCTTTATGTGCACAATAAATACATTTTAAAAAAAAACATATTGGGAGAGGGTTCAAGATGGCAGTATAAGATCCTAAGTTCACCTCATTCTATGGACACAACAAGTCTACAACTACATATGAACTAATTCTCTTGAAAGGAGACCTGAAAACAGGAAGAACAGAACTTCCATAATGGGACAAATGAATAGCATTAAGGCCTCAGTTCAGTTCAGTTCAGTCGCTCAGTCGTGTCCGACTCTGCGACCCCATGAATTGCAGCACTCCAGGCCTCCCTGTCCATCACCAACTCCCAAAGTTCATTCAGACTCAAGTCCATCGAGTCAGTGATGCCATTGCCCTGAAATGTATCAAGAGAGGATCTCAGACCTGATTGGAATCAGGAAGACTGGCTCTGAGATCCCACTCTGCCACCTGCTCTCCTTGAAACCTCCATGAAGACGAGTTCCCCAGCCTCTGAATATTGGTCTGTTCATCTTTTAAATGAGAGTAACAGTACCTACCACTGTGTCGGGGAAAGATTCAACTGTTAATCCCTAAGACCTGAAAAACACACCAACTGGCACATATACTGAGGATTCATTTTTAGATCATTACAAGTTTCCCTTTTCTTTTATATTGTAAAGAGCCCCCATCTACCCCCACAGCCTGTTTCAAATAAATTTTTTAACAGAATTTTCAAATTTTCCGTTTAAAAAAATCATCAAGATGTATAGAAAAAACGAAGATATGGTCTGGAAAAACCACGTCCCAGCTACAGAAATCCAGGAGGGATCAAATAGGTACAGATTTTCTCCCTGAGGAGTGAGAAAATTGAGCTCCAATCAGGGTCCTCAACACCTACGTCCCACACAGAAGATATAAGCCCACAAAAACACCTGGCTTTGAAGACCAGAAGAGAATAATTCCAGGAGAACCAAATAACTACAGAGAACAAAAGAATCCCACTCTTAAAGGGCCCACTTAAAGACTCACTTAGACTTCCCTTGGTGGCTTAGATGGTAAAGCATCTGCCTGCAATGTGGGAGACCCAGGTTCAATCCCTGGGTCAGGAAGATCTCCTGGAGAAGGAAATTTCAACCCACTCCAGTATTATTGCCTGGAAAATCCCATGGATGGAGGAGCCTGGTAGGCTTCAGTCCATGGGGTTACAAAGAGTCACACACGACTGAGAGACTTCACTTCCTGTCTTTCTTCTGACCTGAAAATCAGCACAAACACAGACATCTCATATTGTCTAGAGTAATCAAAGTTTAGAATTGAAGGAATTATATCCTAATCAAAGGATGAGCCTGTAAACCAGAGAATGTAGTGCACTGGCCAGAAACGTGGAGGGATTCTGGGAAATGTTTAAGACCAACATTCCCATGTCAGTGCTCAGGCATAAAGAGGTTAACTGATTCATTCAGAGTTACATGGATTAGAAATTTGGATCACATAGATAAGGTTCATAGAGAAATATAAGAAAATGAAAGAGAGAAGGATAAATTAGGAGATTGAGATCAATATATACACACTACTACATATAAAGTAGAATACTATTAATAATGATGACATACTGTATACCACAGGGAGTGCTATTCAATACTCTGAAATGATTTATATGAGAAAAGAATCTAAAAAAAAGAATGAATATATGTATAACTGATTCACTTTGCTGTACACCAGAAACTAATACTCTTTGGAAGAAAAGCTATGACCAACCTAGACAGCATATGAAAAAGCAGAGACATTACTTTGCCAACAAAGGTCCATCTAGTCAAAGGTATGATTTTTCCAGTAGTCACGTATGGATGTGAGAGTTGGACTATAAAGAAAGCTGAGCACCGAAGAACTGATGTGATGTTTTTGAACTGTGGTGTTGGAGAAGACTCTTGAGAGTCCCTTGGACTGCAAGGAGATCTAACCAGTCCATCCTCAAGGAAATCAGTCCTGAATATTCATTGGAAGGACTGGTGCTAGAAAGCTGAAACTCCAATACTTTGGCCACCTGATGCAAAGAACTGACTCACTGGAAAAGACCCTGAGCTGGGAAAGATTGAAGGCTAGAGAAGGGAATGACAGAGGATGAGATGGTTGGACAGCATCACCAAATCTACGGACATGAGTTTGAGTAAACACTGGCAGTTAGTAATAGACAGGGAAGCCTGGCATGCTGCAATCCAAGGGGTCGCAAACAGTCAGACACAACTGAGTGAATGAACTGAACTGACTGAACTGAGAAACTAATACAACATAGTAAATCAATTACACTCCAATAGAAATCTTTTTAAAAGAAGTACAAGCAAATTCATTTTTTAGGAAAAAACTTTGCATTTTATAGTTATATATATTATAAATGCAAATTTTTATATTTATATTTTATACCAAAATCAAGGGCTGTTGTTTGACTCTGTATCATCATCTATGTCTGTGATAAGTTCAGGATGTCTATTGACCTCATAGAGAAAAGTAAATTAAGTTGTTAAATTAATAACAGTGTACATTTAGTCAAGAAAGTGCACATAGATCATTAGATTTTGTCCCAAATTATATAGTCCCTAAAAATCTGCAGTGGGCACAGGATTAGAAAAGTTTCATTCACATGCTAGCAAGGTTATGGTCAAACTTCTTCAAGTGAGACTTCAGCAGTATGTGAATCAATAACTTCCAGATGTACAAGCTATGTTTAGGAAAGGCAGAGTACCAAATTGCCTATATTTGCTGGGTCAAGGGGAAAGCAAGGGCATTCCAAAAGAATGTCTACTTCTGCTTCATTGACTACACTAAAGCCTTTGACTGTGTGGATCACAAGCTGGAAAATTGTTCAACAGATGGGAGTACCAGACTACATTACCTGTCTCCTAAGAAAACTGTCAAGAAGCAACAGTTAGAACCAGAAGTGGAACAGCTGACTGACTCATAATTGGGAAAGGAGTATGACGTGGCTGTACCCTGCTTATTTAACTTAAATGCAGAGTAAATCACGTGAAATGCCAGGCTGGATGAAGCATAAGCTGGAATCAAGATTGCTGGGAGAAATATCAACAACCTTATATATGCAGATGATACCCCTCTAATGGCAGAAAGTGAAGAAGAACTAAAAAGTCTCCTGATGATGGTGAAGAGGCAAGTGAAAACAGCTGATTGAAACTCAGTGTTCAAAAAACTAAGATGATGGCATCCAGTCCCATCACTTCATGGCAAATAGAAGGGGTGAAAGTGGAAGCAGTTACAGATTTTGTTTTCTTGGGCCCCAAAATCACCACAGACAGTGACTGCAGCCATGAAATTAAAAGATGCTGGCTCCATGGAAGGAAAGCTATGACAAACCTAAAGTCTGTCTAGGCAAAGCTATGGTTTTTCCAGTAGTTATGTACAGATGTGAGAGTTGGCCCTTAAAGAGGGCTGAGTGCTGAAAAACTGATGTTTCCAAATTGTGGTGCTGGAGAAGACTCTTGAGAGTCCCTTGTAAGATCAAACCTGCAAGATCAAACCAGTCAATCCTAAAGGAAGTCAACTCTGAATATTCATTGGAAGAACTGATGCTTAAGCTGAAGCTCCAATACTTTGGCCACCTGATGGAAACAGTCAACTCACTGGGAGAAAAAAAAAAAAAAAAACCCTGATGATGGGAAAGATTGAGAGCAAAAGGAGGAGGGGGTGGCAGAGGATAAGATGATTAGATAGTATCACCAACTCAATGGACATGAATTCAAGTAAACTGGAAGATAGTGGAAGACAAACTATCTGACTTGCTGTAGTCCATGGGGTTGCAAGAGTCTAACACAACTTAGCGACTGAACAAAAACATATTAATCAAAATTGGCAATTAGGTTAGCTAATAAAATAGCTTTTAAAAAATATTAGTTATATAATTGTGTTCATTCATCACTGTGTTAGATTGTTTTTAGGAGAGTTTATCTTGTTTAAAAAAGGACATGTAATCAATTAAATAATGTGTTATTCCCTCTCTGTCAACTACCCTTAGGGAACATTTGAATTATTGACTCTTGTAGCCAAATATCCAACACAGTTTTTCTCTGGATGATAACTGTTTGAGATGCAGAGTTAATATCTAAGGTGAAATAACACAGCCTGTCAAAGTCTAGGTCAAAGGCACAGGAACTTCCTCATGCAAATCCAGAACTGTGGCTTCTCTTGAAGAGATGAAAGCTCTGACAAGGCCACATCCACATTTCCAAATGATAACAACTGGCAAAAACTGAGGATCAGGTGTACCTTCTAGATAATATGAGCACACAGCAGTTCACTTTAGTTCTCAAAAGCTAGAATTAATATTACTGGCCTGACCTTGTAGACATTTAAGCTTATGATCCCTAGTATAGTCTTGTAGACTGAAATCCAGAGTTCCAGAAAGCCTCACAGATACCTAGTGTTCTTATTCTTTACAGAAGGATTTTTTTATTACTTTAAAATAAAGTGATTGCCTTTTTAAAATATTTTGGCTCTTTGAATTTTAGCGAGACATTGGAATGCTGACAGTCCTCATTAGCAAGCTAACTTGTTCCATCAGTTTTACTTTGAGTGTATTTTAAAAAGTAAATTAAAGAATATGTAGACTCTAAATTCTAATTACTAGTTCAGTTCAGTTCAGTTCAGTCACTCAGTCGTGTCCAACTCTTTGCGACCCCATGAATTGCAGCACGCCAGGCCTCCCTGTCCATCACCAACTCCAGGAGTTCACTCAGACTCACGTCCATCAAGTCAGTGATGCCATCCAGCCATCTCATCCTCTGTCGTCCCCTTCTCCTCCTGCCCCAATCCCTCCCAGCATCAGGGTCTTTTCCAATGAGTCAACTCTTCACATGAGGTGGCCAAAGTACTGGAGTTTCAGCTTCAGCATCATTCGTTCCAAAGAAATCCCAGGACTGATCTCCTTTAGGATGGACTGGTTGGATCTCCTTGCAGTCCAGTCCAGTTCAGTTCAGTCACTTGGTCGTGTCCGACTCTCTGTGACCCCATGAATTGCAGCATGCCAGGCTTCCCTGTCCATCACCAACTCCTGGAGTTCGCTCAAACTCACGTCCATTGAGTCGGTGATGCCATCCAGCCATTCTTTTCATACTGTTCATGGGGCTCTCAAGGCAAGAATACAGAAGTGGCTTGCTATTCCCTTCTCCAGTGGACCACGTTTTGTAAGAAATCTCCACCATGACCCGCCTGTCTTGGGTGGCCCTACATGGCATGGTTCATAGTTTCACTGGGTTAGACAAGGCTGTGATCCATGTGATCAGTTTGGTTAGATTCTGGGGTTGTGGTTTTCATTCTGTCTGTCCTCTGATAGATGAGGATAAGAGGCTTGTGGAAGCTTCCTGATGGGAAGGACTGGTTGTGGAGAAAACTGGGTCTTGTTCTGCTGGGCAACACCATCCTCTATAAATCTTTAATCCAATTTCAGCTATTGGGTGGGGCTGTGTTCTCTCCCTGTAGTTTGGCCTCAGGCCAAATATGGTAGGGGTAATGGCTATAATGGCAATCTCCTTTAAAAGGACTTATGCCAGCATGCTACAGCTCTCAGGATGGTTGTAGTCAGTGCTCTTGATCCTGCAGCAGGCCACTGTTGACCCACACTCTGCCAGAGACTCCCGGACACACAGGCAAGGCTAGCTCAATCTCTTGTGGGGTCACTGCTCCTTCTGCTGGGTCCTGGTGCATACAAGGTTTTGTTTATGCCCTCCAAGAGTCTGTTTCCCCAGTCCTGTGGAAGTTCTGTAATCAAATCCCACTGGACTCAAAGTCAAAATCCCTGGGGAGTTTGTCTCTTTTCCAGATTCCTAGATTTGGAAATCTTTTTTGGGCCCTAGAACTTTTTAAACAGTGTAAGAACTTCCTTGGTATAGTTGCTCTCCAGTTTGTGGGTCATCTGCTCAGCAGCTCCACAGTGAGGCTAGTGGCAACCTCCTCCAAGAGGACTTATGCCACAGGCCTCGCTGCCCAGGGCTGCTGTAGCCAGAGCCCTTTCCCCGCAGTGGTCACTGCTCACCATGCCTCCACAGGACACCCTCAAATACTCAAAGGCAGTCCCAGCTCAGTCTCTTCTGGAGGTCACTGCTCCATTCCCTGGGTCCTGTTGTGCAGGACCAAGTAAAGTCAGATGCTGCAAAGAAAAACATTGCATAGGAACATGGAATGCTAGGTCCATGAATCAAGGTAAACTGGAAGTAGTCAAACAGCAGATGGCAAGAGTGAACATGGACATTTTAGGAATCAGTGAACTAAAATGGACCAGAATGGGTGAATTTAATTATTATGACCATTATATCTAATACAGTTCAGTTCAGTTCAGTCACTCAGTCTTATCTGACTCTGCGACCCCATGAATTGCAGCACGCCAGGCCTCCCTGTCTATCACCAACTCCCAGAGTTCACTCAAACTCATGTCCATCCAGTCAGTGATGCCATCCAGCCATCTCATCCTCTGTCATCCCCTTCTCCTCCTGCCCCCAATCCCTCCCAGCATCAGAGTCTTTTCCAATGAGTCAACTCTTCGCATGAGGTGGCCAAAGTACTGGAGTTTCAGCTTTAGCATCATTCCTTCCAAAGAACACCCAGGACTGATCTCCTTTAGAATGGACTGGTTGGATCTCCTTGCAGTCCAAGGGACTCTCGAGAGTCTTCTCCAACACCACAGTTCAAAAGCATCGATTCTTCAGCAGTCAGCTTTCTTCAGAGTTCAACTCTCACATCCATACATGACTACTGGAAAAACCATAGCCTTGACTAGACGGACCTTAGTTGGCAAAGTAATGTCTCTGCTTTTCAATACACTATCTAGGTTGGTCATAACTTTCTTTCCAAGGAGTAAGCATCTTTTAATTTCATGGCTGCAATCACCATCTGCAGTGATTTTGGAGCCCCAAAAAATAAAGTCTGACACTGTTTCCCCATCTATTTCCCATGAAGTGATGGGACCATGATCTTCGTTTTCTGAATGTTGAGCTTTAAGCCAGCTTTTTCACTCTCCTCTTTCGCTTTCATCAAGAGGTTTTTTGGTTCCTCTTCACTTTCTGCCATAAGGGTGGTGTCATCTGCATATCTGAGGTTATTGATATTTCTCCTGGCAATCTTGATTCCAGCTTGTGCTTCTTCCAGCCCAGCATTTCTCATGATGTACTCTGCATATAAGTTAAATAAGTGGGCAGGAATCCCTTAGAAGAAATGGAGTAGCCCTCATAGTCAACAAGAGTCTGAACTACAGTACATGGGTGCAATCTCAAAAACAACAGAATCATCCCTGTTCATTTCCAAGGCAAGCCATTCAATATCACAGTAATCCAAGTCTATGCCCCAACCACTAATGCTGAAGAAGCTGAAATTGAGTGGTTCTATAAAGACCTACAAGACCTTCTAGAACTAACACACACAAAAAGATGTCCTTTTCATCATAGGGGACTGGAAAGCAAAAATAAGGAGTAACAGACAAGTTTGGCCTTGGAATACAAAATGAAGCAGGGGAAAAGCTAACAAAGATTTGCCGAGAGAATACACTGGTCATAGCAAACACCCTCTTCCAAAGCACAATAGATGATTTGATACATGGACATCACCAGATGTTCAATACCTAAATCAGATAGAGTACATTCTTTGCATCCAAAGATGAAGAAGCTCTATACAGTCAGCAAAACAAGACCAGGAGTTGACTGCGTCTCAGAAAACAAACTCCTTATTGCCAAATTCAGACTTAAACTGAAGAAAGTAGGGAAAACCACTAGACCATTCAAGTATGACTAAATCAAATCCTTCACAATTATACAGTGGGAGTGATAAATAGATTCAAAGGATTAGGTCTGATAGAGTGCCTGAAGAACTATGGATGGAAGTTTACAACATTATACGGGAGGTGGTGATCAAGACCATTCCCAAGGAGGGGGAGGTCCCAAGATGATGAAGGAACAGGATGGGGAGACCACTTTGTCCCCCACAAATTCATCGAAAGATCATTTGAATGCTGAGCAATTTCACCAAAACTACTTCTGAACGCTGGAAGAGGTCATGAGGCACCCAGAAAGGCAGCCCCATCTCTTTCTAAGGAGTCTTGAGGCTACTGTAAGAGAAGGACCAAAAGCCAGAGGCAGAAGGTTTGACTCCAAAACTTTAGAACATCAGAGAACTCCTGACTCCTGGGAACATTAATAGACAAGAGCTCACCCAGAATTCTTCACACCTACACTGAAGCCATGCTTCACCCAAGAGCCAAAAAGATCCAGTGCAAGACATACCATGCTAATTATCAGCAAAAAGGAACACAACCCTGACTATTAAAGATGGGCTGCTCAAAGATATTCCAAACCAACAGACACCCCCAAACTCACTACTGGACATTTCATTGCACTCCAGAGAGAAGAAATCCAGCTACACCCACCAGAACAAAGACACAAGCTCCCCAACCAGGAAACCTTGATAAGCCATTAGTCCAACCCCATCTATAGGGAGAAGACTCCACAATTGAGTGGAACCACGAACTTACAGCATGCAGAAAGAGTTACTCAAACACAGCAATATAAACAAATTGAAAGGCAGAGAAATATTCAGTAGGTGAAGGAATGTGATAAAAACCCACCAAACCAAAAAAAGAGAGAGAGGGAGAGAGAGAGGAGGAGATAGGGAGTCTACCTTAAGAAGAATACAGAATAATGATAGTAAGTGAAGTGAAGTCACTCAGTCATGTCCGACTCTTTGTGACTCCATGGACTGTAGCCCACCAGGCTTCTCCATCCATGGGTTTTTTCAGGCAAGAACACTGGAGTGGGTTGCCATTTCCTTCTCCAGGGGAATCTTCCCCATCCAAGGATTGAACCCAGCTCTCTCACATTGAAGGCAGATGCTTTACCCTCTGAGCCACCAGGGAAGCCAAAGATGACCCAAAATCTTGAAAACAAAATGAAGCTACAGATAAACAGACTAGAGACAAGGGTTGAAACAAAGGTATAATCAAAAATCTTCCAACAAACAAAAGCCCAGGACCAGATGTCTTCACAGGTGAACTCTAACAAAAATTTAGAGAAGAGCTAAAACCTATCATACTCAAACTCTTCCAGAAAATTGTAGAGGAAGATAAACTCCAAACTCATTCTATGAGGCAGCCATTATTGTAATACCAAAACCAGACAAAGATGCCACAAGTAAAGAAAATTACAGGCCAATATCACTGATGAACATAGATGCAAAAATCCTCAACAAAATTCAAGCAAACAGAATCAAACAGCATAATAAAATCATCATACATCATGATCAAGTGGGCTTTATCCCAGGGATGCAAGGATTCTTCAATATTCACATCAATCAATATGATATACCATATTAACAAATTGAAAGATAAAGACCACATGATTATCTCAATAGATGCAGAGAAAGCCTTTGGTAAAATTCAACACCCATTTATGATAAAAGCTCTCCAGAAAGCATGCATAGAAGTAACATACCTCAACAAAATAAAAGCCACATATGACAAGCCCACAGCAAACATTATCCTCAATGGCAAAAAACTGAAAGCATTTTCTCTAAATTCAGGAACAAGACAAGAGTACCCACTCTCACCACTATTATTCAACATAGCTTTGGAAGTCATAGCCACAGCAATAAGAGAAGAAAAAATAATAATAATAAAAGGAATCCAGATTGGAAAAGAAGTAAAACTCTCACTGTTTGCACATGACATGATCCTCAACATAGAAAACCCTGAAGACACCACCGGAAAATTACTAGAGCTAATCAATGAATATAGTAAAGTTGCAGGATATAAAATTAATACACAGAAATCCCTTGCATTCCTATACACTAACAATGAGAAAAAAGAAAGAGGATTTAAGGAAACAATCCCATTTACCACTGCAATGAAAAGAATAAGATACTTAGGAATAAATCTACCTAAATAAACAAAAGACCTATATATAGAAAACTATAAAACACTCATGAAAATCGAGGATGACACATGTAAATGGAGAAATATACCATATTCGTGTATTGGAGGAATCAATATAGTGAAAATGAGTATACTACCAAAAGCAATCTATAGGTTCAATGCAGTCTCTGTCAAGCTACCAACAGTATTTTTCACAGAACTAGAACAAATAATTTCACAATTTGTATGGAAAAACTCAAAAAACCTCATATAGCCAAAGCAATCTTGAGAAAGAATAATGGAACTGGAGAAATTAACCTGCCTGGCTTCAAACTATATTACTAAGCTACAGTCATCAAGACAGTATGGTAGTGGCATGAAGACAGAAATATAGAGCAATGGAACAATATAGAAAGCTCAGAGCTAAGTCCACACACCTATGGACACCTTATCTTTGACAAAGGAGGCAAAAATATACAATGGAGAATAGACAATCTCTTTAACAAGTGGTGCTGGGAAAACTGGTCAACCACCTGTAAAAGAATGAAACTAGATCACTTTATAGCACCATACACAAAAATAAACTCAAAATGGATTAAAGATCTAAATGTAAGACGAGAAACTACAAAACTCTTAGAGGAAACATAGGCAGAACACTCTCTGACATAAATCACAGCAAGATCCTCTATGATCCACCTCCCAAAGTAATGGAAATAATAACCAAAATAAACAAATGGGACCTAATTAAACTTAAAAGCTTTTGCACAACAAAGGAAACTATAAGCAAAGAGAAAAGGCACCCTTCAGAATGGGAGAAAATAATAGCAAACAAAACAACTGACAAAGAATTAATTTCCAAAATATGCAAGCAGCTCATACAGCTCAATACCAGAAAAATAAAGGACCCAATCAAAAAACAGGCCAAATAACTAAACAGACATTTATCCAGACATACAGATGGCTAACAAACACATGAAAAGATGCTCAACATCACTCATTATCAGAGAAATGCAAATCAAAACTACAATGAGGCACCATCTCATGCCAAAATTGAAAAAGACACATATACTCCAATGTTCACTGCAGCACTATTTACAACAGCTAGGACATGGAAGCAACCTAGATGTCCATCAGCAGACAAATGGATAAGGAAGTTGTGGTACATATACACAATGGAATATTACTCAGCTATCAAAAAAAAGAACACATTTGAGTCAGTTCTAATGAGGCGGATGAAACTGGAGTCTATTATACAGAGTAAAGTAAGTCAGAAAGGGAAATACCAATATAATATATTAACCATATATATGGAATTTGGAAAAATGCTAACAATGACCCTATATGCAAGACAGTAAAAGAGACATAGAGGTAAAGAACAGATTTTGGACTATGTGGGAGAAGGTGAGGGTGGGACGATATGAGAGAATAGCACCAAAAGATGTATATTACCATATGTAAGACAGAGGACTAGTGCAAATTTGATGCATGAAGCAGGGCACTAGAAGCTGGTCCTCTTGGACAACCCAGAGTGGTGAGGTGGGGAGGGAGGTGGGAGGGGAGTTCAAGATGGGGGGACACATGTGCACCTGTGGCTGATTCATGTCAATGTATGGCAAAACCACCACACTATTGTAAAGTAATTAGCCTCCAATTTTTAAAAATCTCCAAAGAAAAGAAATGCAAAAAGGCAAAATGGTTATCTGAAGAGGCCTTACAAATAGCTGAGAAAAGAAGAGAAGTGAAAGGCAAAGGAGAAAAGGAAATATATACCCATCTGAATGCAGAGTTCCAAAGAACAGCAATGAGAGATAAAAATGCCATGCTTGGTGAACAATGCAAAGAAATAGAAGGAAACAATAGAATTGGAAAGACTAGAGATCTCTTCAAGATAATTCAAAGTACCAAAGGAACATCTCATGCAAAGATGGGCACAATAAAGGACAGAAATGACATGGACCTAAAAGAAGCAGAAGATACTAAGAAGAGGTGGCAAGAATACATAGAAGAACTGTACAAATATCTTAATGACCCAAATAACCATGAGGCTGTGATCACTCACCTCAAGTCAGACATCTTGGAATGCAAAGTCAAGTGGGCCTTACGAAGCATCACTATGAACGAAGCTAGTGAAGATGATGGAATTCCAGGTGGGCTATTTCAAATCCTAAAAGATGATGCTGTGTAAGTGCTGTATTCAATATGCCAGCAAATCTGGAAAACTCAGCAGTGGCCACAGGATTGGAAAAGGTCAATTTTCTGCCCAACCCCAAAGAAAGGCAATGCCAAAGAATGTTCAAACTACTGCACAATTGCACTTATTTCACATGCTAGCAAAGTAATGCTCAAAATTCTCCGAGCTAGGCTTCAACAGTATGTGAATCCAGAACTTCCAGATGTTCAAGCTGGATTTAGAAAAGGCAGAGGAACCAGAGATCAAACTGCCAATACCCACTGAATCTAGAAAAAGCAAGAAAATACCAGAAAATCTTCTACTTCTGCTTCATTGACTACACTAAAACCTTCAACCGTGTGGATGACAACAAACTGTGGAAAATTCTTCAAAAGATGGAAATACCAGACCACCTTACCTGCCTCTGAGAAACCTATATGCAGGTCAAGAAGCAACAGTTAGAATCAGATATGGAACGATGGACTGGTTCCAAATTGGGAAAGGAGTACATCAAGGCTGTAAATTGTCACTCTGCTTATTCAACTTACATGTAGAGTACATCATGAATAATGCTGAGCTGGATGAACACAAGCTAAAATCAGCATTGCTGGGAGAAATATCAATAACCTCAGATATGCAGATGACACCACAATTATGGTGAAAGCATAGGAGGAACTAAAGAACTATAGAACTATAGAAAGCAAGGAGAAACTAAAGAGTCTCTTGATGAAGATGAAAAACGAGAATGAAAAAGCTGGCTTAGAACTCAACATTCAGAAAACAAAGATCATGGCATCAGGTCCCGTAACCTCAACGCAAATAGATGGGGAAACAAAGGAAATAGTGACAGACTTTATTTTCTTGGGCTCCAAAATCACTGCGGATGGTGACTGCAGCCATGAAATTAAAAGATGCTTGCTCATTGGAAGAAAAGCGATGACCAACCTAAACAACATATTAAAAAGCAGATCCTTATAGTCAAAGCTATGGTTTGTCCAGTAGTCATGTATGGATTTGAGAGTTGGACCATAAAGAAGGCTGAGCACTGAAGAACTGATGCTTTTTAAGTGTGGTGTTGGAGAAGACTCTTGAGAGTCCCTTGGACAGCAAGGAGATCAAACCAGTTCATCCTAAAGGAAATCAGTCCTGAATATTGGAAGGACTGATTCTGAAGCTGAAACTCCAAATCTTTGGCCACCTGATGCAAACAGCTGACTCATTAGAAAAGACCTTAATGCTGGGAAAGATAGAAGGCAGGAAGAGAAGGGGATAGGATGACAGAAGACAAGATCATTGGATGGCATCACACTTAATGGACATGAGTTTGAGCAAGCTCCGGGAGATGGTGAAGGACAAGGAAGCCTGGCATGCTGCAATACATGGGTTTGCAAAGGATTGGACACAGATGCATAATGAACAACAAAAATACAATATCTGCAAATTTCTTCTCTATCTCTCAACATAATCTAGAGGGAAAATTCACTGTGGTTTTATTGAAGAGATTGAAGAATGATTCCTTATAAGTTAACACCAAACACCTGATGTGCCTGCTTTCTCATAAAAGCAAGTCATATCATGACATTCTGTAATTAATGGTATGACCTACACATTATTGGGAAAATTAATGGAGTACATATTTCAAATAAATCCATTTAGTCAATGAAAAATGCTTTAGTTCTACACCATTATCTTCAAATAGAGATAAGCCAAGATATATGAATTTGTACAGTCAGGAAAAGGAATAAGAATGGCATAACTAAGTTTGGAGGCTCTCAGAGACACTACCAAAACATTAGCGACCTCGTGTCAACTGAAGCTCTTTATGCCCTTAGGGTTCCATAAAATTGAGATAATTGGACAAAAGAAACCCTAAAGTAGGCAAAAGATTTCAGGATTAAGAACTTGAGATTTGCTATCATTCCTTTTCATACTTCCAATTCAGGAAATAAAACAAAATAAAGATCTTTGCATAGTAAGTATTCTAGTTTAAAGGTTAAGAAATTTTGTTAGTATTCCTCATTTGGAGATGTGCCCACCTCTCTGGAGTGTGCTGTGAGACATCAAATCACAAATGTATGATCAAGTGATTCCTATTTAGAAAGCCTTTCAGCAGATCAAGAGAAACATGCCAAAATACATGAGGATTTGGAATCCTTGAATATGCTCATGTGAAGGCATTGCAGAATGGCAAAGTTCCTCTTTTGAGATAATTCCTATAGCATTTTGATGCCTGGTCTAGACACACCTCCTACATAAGTTTCTCTTAAACCAAGAGGAACTTGGAAGTTTACTCAAGCATTGTAATGACCTCAACCTGGGTAGAAAAAGTCTGGGGGCTTTTTCTGAGTCACAAGAAAACTGCTGTCGGGTACAGCCAAAACTATACAGAATAATCAAGTCTGAGATGGAAGCAACACCAAATGAAAGAAACTCACTGTTTTCCAAATAGTGGTCTTTTATCTTCTCTATTTCAGAAGTTTGCTTTGTGACTACCATGCCTATCAGTTATGGGAGTCATTTAAGCTCTGAAGAGAAATAAAGAATTACACTTTGCTAAGAAATCCCTAGACCCAGAGCTGTGATCACACTTCAAAAGAGAACATTTCTCACTAAGTACATCCTCATATTTATTGGAAGCACCAGAGTGATCTTCCAGCGAGTACAAGTGCATGCTCCAAGGCATCTCCAAGGTTCCTCCAGCTCCATCAGTCCAGGTGACTCGTTTATCCCTCCCTTCCTTCATCTGGGATGTGATGGAGCAGATCAGAAAAATTATCATTTCATTGTAAAAGAGCGAGTTGAAATAAGAATGCCCTAAAAAGTAAAGAAGACACTAACTTAAACACATCCCCCAGGACCAAAAGGATGGGCTCATTTTTGTTTGCTTGTTTTTGTTTTTGTTTTTGGTCAGGTTAATGGTATGGGAGAAGGCAATGACACCCCACTCCAGTACTCTTGTCTGGAAAATCCCATGGACGGAGGAGCCTGGTAGGCTGCAGTCCATGGGTCACTAAGAGTCAGACATGGCTGAGTGACTTCACTTTCATTTTTCCCTTTCATGCATTGGAGAAGGAAATGGCAACCCACTCCAGTGTTCTTGCCTGGAGAATCCCAGGGACAGAGGAGCCTGGTAGGCTGCAGTCCATGGGTCACTAAGAGTCGGACACAGCTGAGTGACTTCACTTTCATTTTTCACTTTCATGCATTGGAGAAGGAAATGGCAACCCACTCCACTGTTCTTGCCTGGAGAATCCCAGGGACGGATGAGCCTGGTGGGCTGCAGTCTATGTGGTCACAGAGAGTCAGACACAACTGAAGCGACTTAGCAGCAGCAGCAGCAAGAGTCAGTCTAGGAATAACCTATAATGCATGCATCTCTTAGTAGTCATGGACCCAAAACATTCCATAAGTATTCACATACTGAAGAGTAAGTATAGTCATTGGAAATATTCCAAGCTCTAGAGTATGAAAGACATAAGTTTAAACACTGACTTTGCTGCATACGGCTTTATGCTTTGAATTACTTTACTTCTCTACCTCTTGGAGTTCTCATCTCTGCATTTCTGTTAATAATATTTGCCTGTCAGGAGTCTTGTAAGGATTGAGTGAAATAATATACCTAAAAGGCAGCACATATTAGTTGTCTGCTGCTGCTGCTGCTGCGTCGCTTCAGTTGTGTCCAACTCTGTGCGACCCCATAGACAGATGATAAATATGACTATTTCTATTGTTAGTAGATGAGTGAGCTCTTCAACATTTCCTTGCTCTTTTTTTTTTTTTTTTTTTTTTTGCCCCAATAACTTTATCATGATAGTTAAAGGACTCTGTTTGGGTTTTCTTTTCCATCAAAGTCAAGCTCTGTCAAATCCTATCACATGGGCAGCAACCACAACGAGGAAGTATTAGGCAATCTGAAAAGTGCACATAGCCAGCTGGGTGAGGCAAGTACTTGATGTAGTAAGACAGAGGTTTTCTCTAAAAATTTCTTTCTTCCGCGATATAAAATGAGATGGCTTTGAGTCAAGGAAAGTGAAGAGTTTCTTGCACTCTCAGAATAAAAACGTGGGGTTAGGAAAAAGCCTGATCCTAGATAGGATGAATGGCTGCTGAAAACCTCTTAGGACTTCACCCCTTTGACATGCCTTGGGGGAAGTGTGCATTGATGTTTATGTGTGTTTGTATAAGAACCAATGAGCCGGTTATCCCAGAGGAAGTAACACTAGGATCCCAGGCCCAGCCTGACATGGAATGTCAGCAGTTCAGGGTAACCCTTCGAGAGCAGGACTTCCTCTTTCAGGACTTCACCCAGAGCTGGCAGCCACAGGCCCCCATAACTTGTTCAATGTCCATTGTTCAATGGACAACAAGACCAGCCCAGGACCCTGAATTTCCCAATGTCAGTGATAGCATGCCACCTGCTCAACACCTGTAAGGCTGCCAAGAGGTTAGGGCAATCCCAGCATTCAGGCTGTTACCAGGTGGAAGCAACAACCCTGAACTTCCCAAATAGACCAAGTAGATTTCTGGTTATCTTCTTTGATGTGAATCTTTGGATTGAGTAAGACCCTGAGAATCTTGTTATCATGGGATGAGGTACCCCAGAGGTGAAAGAAACATCTTTTCATCATAAGAAGGATGGGGACTCAGTCGCTTAATTTGAATACAAGAAGAAAACGTGGCCATATATTGTCCTCAACCTGGAGGTGTTAGCTAGGCAATGATGATGAAATCTCAAGGTTGGAGGACAGTATCTGGGCAGCATGGTGACAGAAAACAGGTATCAGTGAAGTGTGGTGAACAGTAACAGTAAGTGAAGACAAGAGGAACACAAGGAACAGATCATATAAATGACTTTGGCAGGCAGATCAGCAGGCAGCCCCAGGGAGGAGGTGGTGATAGCCCCCACTTCATAAGACTGAAGCTCAAGAACAGACAGCAGTGTTGGAAGGAGTAGAAGGGCAATAAAGACATGAGGAAAACAAGCCCTACTCATCAAGGGCCAGGCAAGGTAAGCTATTACCACAAGGATCTCAGACAAGTCTGAATCAGGAAAAGACCAGGTCCTGGTCTTAGGAATAGGAAATAAGAGGATTTCATTCATTTATTCATCCAGAAAACAAACACTGAGTCCTACAATATGCCAGGTACTATTCTAGGGAATAGGGATATCAGTCAGTTCAGTTCAGTCGCTCAGTCATGTCCAACTCTTCGCAGCCCCATAGACTGCAGCACGCCAGGCTTCCTGTCCATCATCAACTCCCAGAGCTTGCTCAAACTTATGTCCATCAAGCAGGTGACACCATCCAATCATCTCATCGATTGCCCCTTCTCCTCCTGCCATCAATCTTTCCCACCATCAGGGTCTTTCCAATGAGTCAGTTCTTCGAATCAGGTGGCCAAAATATTGTAGTATCAGCTTCAGCATCAGTCCTTCCTATGAATATTCAGGGTTGATTTCCTTTAGGATTGACTGGTTTGATCTCCTTGCAGTCAAGGGCATTCTAAAGAGTCCTCTCCAACACCACAGTTCAAAAGCATCAATTCTTTGGTGCTCAGCTTTCTTTATGGTCCATCTCTCATATCCATACATGACTACTGGAAAAACCATAGCTTTTACTAGATGGGCCTTTGTTGGCAAAGTAATGACTCTGCTTTTTAATATGCTGTCTAGGTTGGTCATAGCTTTTCTTTCAAGGAGCAAGTGTCTTTTAATTTCAAGGCTGCAGTCACCATCTGCAGTGATTTTGGAGCCAAACAAATAGCTGAGAAAAGAAGAGAAGCTAAAGGCAAAGGAGAAAAGGAAAGATATACCCATCTGAATGCAGAGTTCCAAAGAATAACAAGGAGAGATAAGAAAGCCTTCCCCAGTGATCAATGCAAAGAAAAAGAGGAAAACAATAGAATGGGAAAGACTAGAGACCTCTTCAAGAAAATTAGATACCAAGGGGACATTTCATGCAAAGATGGGCACAATAAAGGACAGAGATGGTATGGCCCAACAGAAGCAAAATATGTTAAGAAGAGGTGGTGAGAATACACAGAAAAACTATACAAAAAAGATCTTCATGACCCAGATAACCACAATGGTGTGATCACTGGACTAGAGCCAGACATTCTGGAATGTGAAGTCAAGTGGGCCTTAGGAAACATCTCTATGAACAAAGCTAGCAGAGGTGATGGAATTTCGGTTAAGCTAATTCAAATCCTAAAAGATGATGCTGTGAAAGTGCTGCACTCAATATGCCAGCAAATTTGGAAAACTCAGCAGTGGCTGCAGGACTAGAAACAGTCAGTTTTCATTCCAGTCCCTAGAAAGCCAATGCCAAAGAATGCTCAAACTACCACACAATTGCATTCATCTCACCCGCTAAGTAATGCTCAAAATTCTCTGAGCCAGACTTCAACAGTACATGGACCATGAACTTCCACTTGTTCAAGCTAGATTTAGAAAAAGCAGAGGAAACAGAGATCAAATTGCCAACATCCGTTGGATCATTGAAAAAGCAAGAGGGATATAGCAGCATATAAAATTCCCTCATCCCAATGAGTTTACATTTTATCAAGTTAGATATATTATAGGTAAAAATAAATAGGAAAATATATGCTGCTAGGTCGCTTCAGTCAGGTCCGACTCTGTGTGACCCCATAGATGGCAGCCCACCAGGCTCCCCCATCCCTGGGGTTCTCCAGGCAAGAACACTGGAGTGGGTTGCCATTTCCTTCTCCAAGGCATGAAAGTAAAAAGTGAAAGTGAAGTCGCTCAGTCATATCCAACTTGTAGCGACCCCATGAACTGTAGCCTGCCAGGCTCCTCCATCCATGGGATTTTCCAGGCAAGAGTACTGGAGTGGGTTAATTAATGTAATGGAGAATAATAAGCAGAGAAGAAGGACAGGGCATGATGGGGGTAGGAGCAGCTTTGAAATGGGATGGGCCTCTCTAGGAAGGGGGCATGTGAGTAAAGACCCAAAGAGATGAGGAAGTGAGCAATACATGTATTGGTGTAGAGAGGGTTTCAGACAGAAGGGTTAAAGCCAGCAAGGGCATAGAGACAAAGCAAAGTAGACCCATCTGAGTAACTGCAAAAAGGCCAGGGGCTGGGGATACAGAATAGGACACAGGCCTGAGAGATGAAGGGGCAAACTGTGTGGGCCCTTGTGAGCCAGAGTAAGGACATGGGCTTCCACACTGAGTGTGGAGGGTTTAGGGTGGAAGGGCTGAGACTGTCGGGCACATGGACAGAGGAAGGAGATGGGTTAGAAGTGGCTGAGATCGATGTGTTCACCAGGAAAGTGGTAAGAAGCAGCTGGATTGTGGATGTATTTCAAAAACCAAGCTGGCACAATTTCCTGCCAAATTGACTAAGCTGAGAGAGAAGAAAACACAAGCATGACCCCCAAGGACTCTGCCCTGAGCACTAACAAGGTCTTGAATAGGTCAGGCTACCCCAGGCAGCAGTATCACAAGGCTCGATTCCCTGAGTCCCTCACATTCCTCCCAAACCACCAAGACAACAGGTGCCTGAAAAGGGTGGTTGACTCTGATCACAAGGGTTGAAGGTAGAAGACAGAAAAAAAGACAAATCATGGAAAACTTCTCTTTCAGATCCCATAAGGTCAATGGAGCCCTGTCCCTTGGGTCACACCTCCCACTTGGGTTGACACCAACATCCTCTGAAGCCAGCAGCACATGAGGAGTCAAGTGGTATGTTCTGCTTCTTCTTACTTTTCATCAGAGGAGTAAATGCATTCTAAACACACAGTATGAAAACAAGCTTTGTGAGGGGTGTGAGGACATGACAAGACAACCAACCTTTTCTTATTTACCTCCTCCGATTAACTCTAAATCAGCAATCTTGAGCTGTCAGCAAACCAATCCCTTTCATAATCCTTCAGACACATTTATATAACTGATGAATTCTACTTAATGCAGCCATTCCTATGGAGCCCACTCAGAATCTTTGGCCTACATCCTATACGTCAATCAAGCCATTTTTAGTGTTTTCATCCTACAGAAATTTCCCTCTCCCCACCTCCATCCCCACTCCCACCATCTCAACTTTCCCTTGAGTGAACAGACCAGTAAAACCCAGATGCCTGGAATCTCTTTTTCAAGACCCTAGTGCTTGCTTCTCGTTTCATACTTTTTAAGGCCTATTATTTTCTTCATCCCTGTCTTCACACTGGTGTTCCCATTAATGGATGTGCTCTTCAAAATAGCCCCAAAGCATAACTCTTTATGTGGTATCATCGTAGTGACACTCCACCAGTTTCCAGAATAACACAGCCTCTTAAAAGCTGGAAGGAGTTCCATTACCCTAACATACACACACACCCCCCACACCACAACATATATCCTTCATGTCTATTTAGCTTGTGAAATCAGATCTCCCACACACCAATTCATTTTGACCACTACATCTTAGCTACAAGTCCCTCTCAAGAATGGTCACCTCTGAGAAATGTGAAATTGTCCCTGTTGTGCCTTTGCAGATGCTAAAAAAGTGAATCATTCACAAAGACGCTCTGCTCTTGAACTCTTGGGGACATTCTTGCAAATATATTGCTGCTCTCTGTACTTTGGTGCATGGTAAGTAGTCACCCTGTTATCTCCAAGAAGTTTATTTTTAATGAAATGCTGACACTTTAGCATCTCCTTGCAAAACTGCATTCCAGGGTATCTGTCAAGAATGACAGCTATTCAAGGAAGCATTGAAAATAATCCACCAGTTATCAGTCCTGTCTTCAGTTTTCCTACAAATTGCTATGCTTTCGAAACTAATTTTAGTTGGCAATGGAAAATCAATACAAATAACAAGAGATAGTTTAACCTCTTTAGGTATGCTGTAACTCATATCACTGCACACATATTCATTTCCCTGGAAACACACTGGAGATAGAAGTTTCAGAAAGAAATGCAGAGCATGAATAAAACAGTATCCGTGTGCAGATAAAGGATAGTCATTCCACTGATAGAACCAAGGTGTCCCTCAGGGGCATATGTGCAAGTCATATCTCTGTGGTAAAGTAAGATTTGGATGATTCATCTTATTAAATTGTCCATGTGACAACCATGCCTACTCAGCTGGTGAAAGAAGTAGCAGTGTGAGTCAGACTGAGTTCTGGAGCTCAGTTCTCAGCACTGTTTCAGTACGGGCAGTCAAGCACCAGTGATGTTTGAAGGGTACCAGATTTCATACCACTTTCTTCCCCACTCTAACATTATGGGCTTTTCTGCTGTGATGATTCCAGTAAGAGAACATTGTGGCATAGTCAGCTTCCCAGGGGTTCTGGAAAATTCAGCATCCATTGTTCCTTTTGAATATAATGCATTTTTTCTGATACCACCAAGATTTTATATGAAGTAAAATACTTTAAATTCCCATTTTTCATGACTTTCAGATCCTGCCAATGGTCTAAGAAGGCTTCAGAAAATTGTCAAAGATAGCTTGAAGAGAAATGAAACGTTAGACAAACAAGTCAAACAAAAGGACAAATATTGTATGATTCCACATGTATAAGGTATCCAGAACATTCATAGATACAGAAAGTGGAATTAAACTTACCAAGGGCTGAGGGAGAGGGAATTGGCTTAATGGGTACAGTTTCTGTTTGAGTTGATGCAAAGTTTTGGAAATAGAGATGATGATTGCACAAAAGAGTGAATATAATTAATGCCACTAAATTTACACTTAGAAATGGTTTAAATAGAAATTTTTATGTTATATATATTTGCAAGAATAAAAAATAGCCTAAAGATGAGTCTGAAGAAATTGAGGGGAACTTATCACCCCCACCTCAGTACCCGAAAGTTTTTTCTTCTGCTTCCCCAAAATTAAATTAGTAAAGAATTTCTGGGGAATTCCCTGGTGGTCCAGTGGCTAAGACTCTGAGCTCCCAGTGCAGGGGGCCCAGGTTTGATCCCTGGTCAGGGAGCTAGATCCCACATGCTACAACTAAGACCCAGAGCAGCCAAATAAATAAATAAAAATTTAAAAAAAAAAAAAAAAAAGAATTTCTGTCATTGTACAGAAAAGCTTGCTATATTCATGCCATCGGATGATGGATGCATGTGTGCCCCTCCTTAAGGGCTAGAGGAAAAGATGGTTCAGAATTTCCTCCAGAAACAAATTTTATATACATAAATTATTTAGCACCACAGGCTTATAATGGAAAACACTAGTTATTTGGCCCACTCATCCCCATCTCTGACATCTCTCCCTAGAGGGAAACACTTTTAAATGATTTTTTCTGGTGGTTACCTATAACTCTCTATACTTAAATCACTATTTCATAGTACTTCATCTCTAATGATTAGCTTTAATTTCCTGTTATAATAGATGAATGTCAGTTCACTTGAACCACCTCCCATTTCCTCCATCCTCTGCCTCCAGGTATAGTTACATCACTGTTCTCAATTCAAACGTGCAACTTCAGACTTAAACCTCCACCTCTCATTCAGACAGCAAGTTTCTCTTGGCTCCTCATTTTGGAGCTAAGGTTATTGGTACATTCCTTCTTCTCTTCTCTTTCTATCCCACCTTTCACCTCCTAACAACTGTAAGCTCTAACTTTACTTTCATAGTCAAAACTGTTGGCAGTTATAATGGCTAAGTCTTTCATGACTTCTTTACAGCTTGATTGCAAAGGTTGAACACCAGTAAATGGTGTTTATGTTATTGTAAGTAAATAAATAACATCTGCAGAGATGCCGGGTGTACAATGAGTATTGTACTCCCTTCTCCAAGATTCTGATGCCATTTAAATTGCTATTAGAAATATCAATCTTCTGATTCCTGAGGAATAATTATAACATTAAGTTTAAATAGACTCTCCTGCTTTGTACTCACCGACTGGTAAAAGTCATGTCACATTTAGTTTACTGCAGTTTGGGATCATAATCATTTTTCTGAAGTTTTCACCTGTTCTCATTTACCTCTAACTCCTCTAATATTATTTGTTTCTGGTTTTGTTTTCCTTATTGAGAGGTTGGGGAGAGGTCTTTTATTTTATGTATCTATAATTTCTAATTTAGAAAATGAAGAGGAACCAGAGATCAAATTGCCAACATCAGTTGGATCATAGAAAAAGCAAGGAAAGTCCAAAAAAATATCTACTTCAGCATCATTGGCTACACTAAAGCCTTTGACTGTGTGGATCACAACAAACTGTGGAAAAATTCTTAAAGAGATGGGAATAGCAGACCACTTTACCTGTCTCCTGAGAAATCTATATGCAGGTCAAAAAGCAACAGTTAGAACCAGAGGTGAAACAATTGACTGGTTCAAAATTAGGAAAGGAGTACGTCAAGGCTGAGTATTGTCACCCTGCTTATTTAACTTCTATGCACAGGACATCATACAAATGCTGAGCTGGATGACTCACAAGCTGAAATCAAGTTTGCTGGGGAGAAATATCAAAAACAACAGATATGCAGATGATACAACCCTAATGGCCAAAAGGGAAGAGGAACTAAAGAGCCTCTTGATGAAAGTAAAAAAAGTGGACTGAAAAAGCTAGCTCAAAACTCAACATTCATGGCATCTGGCCTCATTACTTCATGGCAAATAAATGGAGGAAAAATGGAAACAGTGACAGGCCTTATTTTCTTGGGCTCCAAAATCACTGCAGACAGTGGCTATAGCCTTGAAATTCAAAGATGCTGGCTCCTTGGAAGGAAAGCTGTGACAAACCTAGACAGCATGTTAAAAAGCAGAGACATCACTTTGCCAACAAAGTTTCATACAGTCAAAGCTATGGTTTTTCCCCATAGTTATGTACAGATGTAAGAGTTGGACCATAAAGAAGGCTGAGCACCAAAGAACAGATGCTTTCAAATTATGATATTGGAGAAGACTCGAGAGTCCCTTGGACTGCAAGGAGATAAAACCAGTTAATCCTAAAGGAAATCAATCCTGAATATTCATTGGAAGAACTGATGCTGAAGTTGAAGTTCCAATATTTTGGCCACCTGTTGCAAAGAACTGACTCATTAGAAAAGACCCGGAGGCTGGGAAAGATTAAAGGCAAGAAGAGAGAAAGACCACAGAGGATAAGATGGTTGGATAGTATCACAGACTCAATAGACATGAGAATGAGCAAATTCCAGGAGACAGTGAAGGACCAGAAAGCCTGGCGTGCTGCAGTCCATGAGGTCACAGAGTCGTACATGATTTAGTGGCTGAACAACAGCAACAAATATTTCCTAAATATGTCTAGACTCTTGATGGTTTATTTATTTATATTTCAAAGTGAAGCAATAGGGCCATGGTGTACATGAGTGGGCTTGTTTCTTGGCAAGATTCATTTTATGGTAAGTGATCAAGAGAATGCCCAGAAGCCAGAATGAGAAATGAGTGTTATATCCACAGTGGTACCCTGTTTCTCCCTAACCATTTCATTCAGTTGTTTAAAGAAAAATTGTTGTCTAAGGCTACAAAGTCCATTTCTGACTATCCTGTATGAGGTAGTCTCCACATTCAGTGACTCTTTATTACATTAATCTGTTGTGTTTCCTTTATAATTCTTCACTATTCTCAAAGCCATGTTACTTGCTGGTAATTTATTTCTCCCACTGAAGGATAAAGTCCATGAAAGAATAGTTCCCAACTATCTAGTTCACTCTTGTACCTTTAGCCTGGAACACTATCTGACACATAGTAGGTGCACAATAAGTATTGCTTGAATCAATTTTCTAATGAATACAAATGTTAAATCAATCCTAAGAAATTATACATATAAGTTACAAAAATGTGGAGGAGTTACTTGATGTCATAGAAAATTGAACACGGTAACTACTCTGTGATGCTTCTTTTTGAAACCAGAAAAAGACCAATCCTTACGTCCCAAATGAAAAATGAAAACTTAGTTGGATGTCATCACTGCAGGAGAGCAGGCTATCTCTCTTCTGGGTAAGCAGGGTTCAGAACCAGTGGCCAGCTCATCCGGCATTGAACTATAATAACTTCTCTGTGTCTACCCTACTCAAAGCACTATTTGAACTTTTGAAACAATTCAAGAAGGAAAATATCACCAGGAGAGGGCTGAAATTTAGGTACAGATACATAATATTATTGTTTAGGATTCTCTTGAGTATAAAATAAATGCAATTTTGTGGGAAGTTTCTTTTGACCTAAGAGTGCCTCATAAAATATGAATTTTTCACTCACTACCTTATAAAAAATAATTATTTCACCAAAGACCAAGTATGGGGAAACAACTTTTCTCTGATCACTTGCCAAGTATTCCCCTAAAACATAGACTGCCCAATTTAATAATCTAAGATTGAATCCTGAGAACACTGTCTTCTGATAGATGATATTATAAGTAATTTGGTTAACTGCAGCCCACATCTTTTAATCCCTGCATGCAAATCTTATTCCAGGAAACAGCCCTCTTTATGTTCAGTTCAACAAACATTTATTGCTTGCCCACTTTGTATTGCAATACAATTATACCATCTCTTTTCCTTCCCACAATTATCTTATGTCTTTCATTTCCTGTTTTCACTTTAAATGACTTATTCCATATTTGATTACATTCAAGCCACCCCCAAAGAGTTGCATTCAAAAACATTCCCCAGTTAAACCACTGTATATCCAGACAATAGAATATTATTGAGTGCTAAGACAAAATCAGCCATGAAAAGAATGAAGGAACATTAAATGCATATTACTAAGTGAAAGAAACCAATCTAAAAAGGCTACATAATGTGTGATATTCCAAATACATGATGTTCAAGAAAAGGCAAAACTATGCAGTCAAAGGAAAAATGGTGGCCAGGGAATAGGAAGTAGGAACGGATGAATGGATGAAGCACAGAAGGTTTTAGAACATTGAAAATATGCTCTGTAGGATACCATAATGACATATACATGACATTATACATTTGTCTAAACCTATAGAATGTGCAACACCAAGGGTAAACCCTAATGTAAACCATGTACTTTGGGTGATATGAGTTGTCAGTGTAGGTTTATAAATTGTAACAAGTCCCTCTCTGGATGAGATGTTGATAAGAGAGGAGGCTGTGTGTATGTGGGGCACAGATACATAAGAAATCTCTGAACCTTCCATTCAACTTTTCTGTGAACCTAAACCTGTGTAAAAATAAAGTTTATTTTTAAAAAATCTCTGAATAAGTAATCCCACAGTATGACTATGTGGATGTTTATAGAACACAGTAGTAAAGTAAAATTTAGGCTATAATTCAATGTTTATTTTTTTCTAATTCATCTTCCCTGTATACACATAAATGCATTGCAAATGTGCACCTGTATATGCAAAAACTTGTACTGTCTGTGTTCTTTGCTTAGAGCCAGAACATAAAATATATGTTTGTGACTAAATTTGTAACTTTAAACTCTGTGTCAATGAACCTACAAGTACCAAAACTACTTGTAAACCACTGACCTCCAGTTTGTTGCTATGTAGACACAACCTTTCAAATGTGAAAGGCCGTGAAGCTATTCTGCCAACTAAAAAATATATATTTTTTGTTGTTGCTTAAGGCAGTGATGAAGCAATAAACCAACTAACTCAAAAGGGCACTATATTAGTAGGTAAACAAATAAGCACAGAACTTGGAAAATGGTGTAGCTATTTTCACCTTATGAACCTGGAACACAGCCAAGAATCAGTGATTGAAAAGATCACCAAGTGCTCAGCTCAAACACCATTCTTCGCATGCACTAAAAGTAGAAGTCATGTTTATATAGTACAGTACTATCTTTGCTTAACAGAGGAAGAAATTTCCCCAAATTTCATAGAGCCAGAAGTTGGCATTGCAAGTTGGATATTGTTGCATTTTCATAACTAATTCTACATGTGGAAATGGATTCCCACATCTATTTCCCCTGTTTTCTCTGACTCACCATCTCATTGCCTACCAAATGTATGGTTTGGAGCATAGCACCAAGTTGTGAGATGCACACCAGAGTTTTCTGGGACAGCAACAAAATAACTGATAGCTTGCAGTGAATGATGTCGGATTCGTGATCTCCAAAGAAGAAGATTTAGCTTCAGGACCAGGGACCAGGCTTAACCACTCAAGAGCTTTTGTGTACCAGAGTTTTAATAAAGTATGAAAAGAGACAGAGAACGCTTCTGACACAGACATTAGAAGGGGGATGAAGAATGCCCCACTCGCTAGTCTTAGCAAAAGAGCCATATACCTTACTACAGTAAAGGGTCTTACCAGGCCCATCCCAACAATATAAGATAACAGGATTAGAACTAACAATAGAAAGGTCTTAAATCAAGATTGCCAGGAGAAATATCAATAACCTCAGATATGCAGATGACACCACCCTTATGGCAGAAAGTGAAGAGGAGCTAAAAAGCCTCTTGATGAAAGTGAAAGAGGAGAGTGAAAAAGTTGGCTTCAAGCTCAACATTCAGAAAACGAAGATCATGTCATCTGGTCCCATCACTTCATAGGAAATAGGTGGGGAAACAGTAGAAACATTGTCAGACTTTATTTTTTTGGTCTCCAAAATCACTGCAGATGGTGACTGCAGCCATGAAATTAAAAGACGCTTACTCCTTGGAAGAAAAGTTATGACCAACCTAGATAGCATATTCAAAAGCAGAGACATTACTTTGCCGACTAAAGTCCGTCTAATCAAGGCTATGGTTTTTCCTGTGGTCATGTATGGATGTGAGAGTTGGACTGTGAAGAAGGTGTTGGAGAAGACTCTTGAGAGTCCCTTGGACTGCAAGGAGATCCAATCAGTCCATTCTGAAGGAGATCAACCCTGGGATTTCTTTGGAAGGAATGATGCTAAAGCTGAAACTCCAGTACTTTGGCCACCTCATGTGAAGAGTTGACTCGTTGGAAAAGACTCTGATCCTGGGAGGGATTGGGGGCAGGAGGAGAAGGGGACGACCCAGGATGAGATGGCTGGATGGCATCAGGGACTCAATGGACGTGAGTCTGAGTGAACTCCGGGAGATGGTGATGGACAGGGAGGCCTGGCGTGCTGCAATTCATGGGGTCGCAAAGAGTTGGACACGACTGAGCAACCGAACTGAACTGAACCAGACCCACTCCCACAACATACATCTTAAGATAACAAGGTTAGTCAGAGGTTCTTGTTAAGGAGAAACATGTCCTTGAGCAAAATACATTGTTATATTGGCTAAGACAAAGTGAAAGTGAAATCGCTCAGTCATGTCTGACTCTGCAACCCCATGGATTGTAGCCTATTAATCTCCTCCATTCATGGGATTTTCCAGGCATGAGTACTGGAATGGGTTGCCATTTCCTTCTCCAGGGGATCTTTCCAACCCAGGGATTGAACCCAGGTCTCCCACATTGCAAGCAGATGTTTTTACCATCTGAACCATGAGGGAAGCTTTGGGTTTCCCAGGTGGCTCAGCGGTAAAGAGTCTGCCTGCAACACAGGAGCTGCAGGTTTGATCCCTGGCTAGGGAACATCCTCTGGAGTAGGGCATGGCAACCCCCTCTAGTATTCTTGCCTGGAGAATCCCATGGACAGAGAAGCCTGGTGGGCTACAGTCCATAGGGTGGCAAACAGTCTGACATGACTGAAGCAACTAAGGCAAAGCAATGTAGAAAAAAAATGTTTGTCCTTTTCTCCTCCTTGAGAGCCTTTCTCCTTGAGGGCCCTGGATCCCTTTCTCCACAAGGCCCTGGACTCCTTATCAACCTACCTAAGGATTAGCTTTCTTATAATTTGACAATATTCTTGGAGGGCACTGGAAGGTAGACTTGTTCCTTCCAAATAAATTTGGAATTCCAGGCCCCAAGATGGTATGGCAGGCTAAAGAAGAACCTCTAGATTTCTTTCTTGGCTTAGTGTCTGCATATCGATAGCTGCTTACAACTCAGGATACATTTTTAGGTTCTCTTAATTGTGAAGAAGTAGACTCACTCACTACTTCAGGTAACTGAGGATAGGACAGGGATATTGGTACAGAGCAAAGCAGTAAAAGTTCAGAAATTCAGGAAATTATGAAGAGCTAGGCCTCAGAAAGAACAAAATCTGGAGCATTTAGAGACTTCTGATGTAAGGATATTTGATTTTCATTATAGAACAGCTAGAAGAAGAAAAAAAAATCCTTTTTGGAGAATCTCTTTTTCAAAACAAATCTCAAAGAATTCCTATAGACAAGATTCCAGGAAATGAATTTGAAATTCTAAAAAATCACAAACATGAAAAATAAAACATCATTAGTGACATTAACAAAACTGTCAAGCAACTGGAAATTTCATACAATGCTAGTTGAAATTTAGCAATGGTACAGTTACTTTGGGAAATTGCTCAGTCCCTTCTTATAAAGTAAAACCTGTTTTAGTGTATAATCAGGAAATTTCACTCTCAGCAACTTACCCATAAAAAAAGAACATGGGTCCATCAAAAGAGTTGAACTCAAATGACTGCAGCTTTATTCATAGTAACTCCAAACTGAAAAGAACACCACCAAATATGTGAATGTATAAATAAATTCCAGGATAACCATACAATGAAGCACTGCTGCTGCTGATGCTGCTGCTGCTAAGTCACTTCAGTCATGTCTGACTCTATGCGACCCCATAGACTGGACTATGCAGCCCACCAGGTTCCACCGTCCCTGGGATTCTCCAGGCAAGAACACTGGAGTGGGTTGCCATTTCCTTCTCCAATACATGAAAGTGAAATGTGAAAGTGAAGTCGCTCAGTCATGTCCAACTCTTAGTGACCCATGGACTGCAGCACAACAGGCTCCTCTGTCCATGAGATTTTCCAGGCAGGAGTACTGGAGTGGGGTGCCATTGCCTTCTCCACTACTTAAGAATAAAAAAAAAAAAAGGAATAAACTACTGACAAATGCAATACCTTCACCATAGTTTAGTCTCAGATCAAACAGGGAAGGAACAGAGACCCTGCCCACCCATCAACAGAAAATTGGATTAAAGATTTACTGAGCATGGCCCAGCCCATTAGAATAAGACCCAGTTTCCCCCAGAGTCAGTCTATCCCATCAGGAAGCTTCCATAAGCCTCTTATCCTTATCCATCAGAGGGACAGAATGAAAACCACAACCACAGAAAACTAATTAAACTGATCATATGGACCACAGCCTTGTCTAACTCAATGAAACTATTAACCATGCCATGTAGGGCCACCCAAGATGGACTGGTCATAGTGGAGAGTTCTGACAAAACATGGTTCACTGGAGAAGGGAATGGCAAACTACAACAATATTCTTACCTTGAGAACCCCATGAACAGTATGAAAAAGCAGAAAGATATGGCACTGAAGGATGAACTCCCCAGGTCAGTAGTTGCCCAATGTGCTAATGGAGAAGAGTGGAGAAATAACTCCAGAAAGAATGAAGAGGTGGAGCCAAAGCTAAAACAATGCTAAGTTGTGCATGAGATTGGTGATGGAAGTAAAGTCCAATGCTGTAAGAAGAATATTGCATAAGAACCTGGAATGTTAGGTCCATGATTCAAGGTAAATTAGAAATTGTCAAACAGGAGTTGGCAAGAGTGAACATGGACATTTTAGGAATCAGTTAACTAAAATGAACTGCCATGGTTGAATTTAACTCAGATGACCATTATATCTACTACTGTGGGCAAGAATCCCTTAGAAGAAATGGAGTAGCCCTCATAGTCAACAAAAGAGTCCAGAAGGCAGTACTTGGGTGCAATCTCAAAAATGGCAGAATGATCTCTGTTCATTTCCAAGGCAAACTATTCAACATCACAGTAATCCAAGTCTATGCCCCAACCAGTAATGCTGAAGAAGATGAAATTGAATGGTTCTATGAAGACCTACAAGATCTTCTAGAACTAATACCCCAAAAGATGTCCTTTTCATTGAAGCAGACTGGAATGAAAAAGAAGGAAGTCAAGAGATACCTGGAATAACAGGCAAATTTGACCTCTGAGTAAAAAATGAAGCAGGGCAAAGGCTAATAGAGTTTTGCCAAGAGAACATATGAGTCATAGCATATGCCCTCTTTCAACAACACAAGAGAAGACTCTACACATAGACATCACCAGATGATCAATACCGAAATCAGATTGGTTATATTCTTTGCAGCCAAAGATGGAGAAGTTCTATACAGCCAGCAAAAACAAGACCGGAAGCTGACTGTAGCTCAGATCATGAATACCTTATTGCCAAATTCAGACTTAAATTGAAGAAAGTAGGGGAAACCAATAGAAAATTCAGTATGACCTAAATCAAATCCCTTATGATTATAAAGTGGAAGTGAGAAATAGAGTCAAGGGATTAGATTTGATAGACAGAGTGTCTGAAGAACTGTGGACAGGAACCTTCCTGACATTGTACAGGAGGCAGTGATCAAGACCATTCCCAAAAAAAGAAATGCAAAAAGGCTAAGAGTTGTCTCAGGAGGCCTTACAAAAAACTGAAAAAGCAGAGAAGCTAAAAGCAAATGAGAAAAGGAAAGATATACCCACTTGAATGCAGGGTTCCAAAGAATAGCAAGGAGAAATAAGAAAACCTTCCTCAGTGATCAACATGAAGAAATAGAAGAAAACAATAGAATGGGATAGACTAGAGATATCTTCAAGATAATTAGAGATATCAAGAGAACATTTCATGCAAAGATAGGCATAATAAAGGACAGAAATGGCATGCACCTAACAGAAGCAAAAGATATTAAGAAGAGGTGGCAAGAATACACAGATGAACTATACAAAAAAATCTTCATGACCCAGATAACCATGAAGGTGTGATCACTCACCTAGAGCCAGACATCCTGGAGTGCAAAGTCAAGTGGGCCTTAGGAAGCATCACTACAAACAAAGCTAGTGGAGGTGATGGAATTCCAGTTGAGCTATTTCAAATCCTGAAAGATGATGCTGTGAAAGTGCTGCACTCAATATGCCAGCAAATCTAGAAAACTTAGCTGTGGCCACATACTGGAAAAGGTCAGTTTTCATTCCAATTTAAAGAAAGGCAATGCCAACGAATGTTCAAACTACCACACAATTGCCCCTCATCATGCTAGCAAGGTAATGCTCAAAATTCTCCAAGCCAGTCTTCCACAGTACATGAACTATGAACTTCCAGATGTTCAAGCTGGTTTTAGAAAAGGCCGAGGAACCAAAGATCAAATTGCCAACATCCCTGGATCATTGAAAAAGCAAGAGAATTCCAGAAAAACATCTATTTCTGATTTATTGACTATGCTAAAGCCTTTGACTGTGTAGATCACAATAAACTGTGGAAAATTCTGAAAGAGATGGAAATACTAGACCACCTGACCTGCCTGCTGAGAAATCTGTATGCTGGTCAAGAAGCAACAGTTAGAACTGGACATGGAACAACAGACTGGTTCCAAATAGAAAAAGGAGTACATCAAGGCTGTATATTGCCACTCTGCTAATTTAACTTTTATGCAGAGTACATCACATGAAATGCTGGGCTGGATGAAGCACAAGCTGGAATCAAGATTACCAGGGGAAACATCAACAACCTCAGATATGCAGATGACACCACCCTTATGGCAGGAAGTGAAAATAAACTAAAGAGCCTCTTGATGAAGGTGAAGGAGGAGAGTGAAAAAGCTGGTTTAAAACTCAACATTCAAAAAACTAAGACCATGGCATTCAGTCCCATCACTCCATGGCAAATAGATGGAGAAACAATGGAAACAGTGAGAGATTTTATTTTTTTAGGCTCCAAAATCACTGCAGATGGTGACTGCAGCCATGAAATTAAAAGACACTTGCTCCTTGGAATAAAAGCTATGACCAACCTAGACAGCATATTAAAAAGCAGAGACATTACTTTGCCAACAAAGGTCCATCTAGTCAAAGCTATGGTTTTTCTAGTAGTCATGTACAGATCTGAGAGTTGGACCATAAAGAAAGCTGAGCACCGAAGAATTGATGGTTTTGAACTGTGGTGTTGGAGAAGACTCTTGAGAGTCCCATGGACTGCAAAGAGATCAAACCAATTAATCCTAAAGGAAATCAGTCCTGAATATTCATTGGAAGGACTGATGCTGAAGCTGAAGCTCCAATAATTTGGCCATCTGATACAAAGAACTGACCCATTGGAAAAGACCTTGATGCTGGGAAAGATTGAAGGCAGGAGGAGAAGGGGGCGACAGAGGATGAGATGGTTGGATGGCATCACTGCCTAAATGGACATGAGTTTGAGCAAACTCTGGGAGTTGGTGATGTACAGGGAAGCCTGGTGTGCTGCAGTCCATGGGATCACAGTCAGACGCAACTGAGTGATTGAACTGAACTAAATGCAATCTACTTAGTGAGAGAAGCTAGGGGAAAAAGCATACCTCTTATATGATTCCCATCACATGAACTTCTAGAGCAGGCAGAACCAAACTAGACTTTCAGAAAGTGGAACAGAGGTGCTTCCTACAGGGGATGGGTGGGGAATTAGCTCAAAGAGACAGACATTTTAGAGTAATTCAAGTAGTGTTTGTCTAGATTGTGGTGGTACTTACATGGGTAAATACATTTGTCAAAACTTATCAGAACATATTTTTTAAAGGTTGCATTTTTATTATATATAATTATATCACAAAATGTTAGTCTTAAAAAAGATCTTCATAAAAATGAGAAATTCATTATTTTATCCTTTCTGAAATAAGGTATTGATATGCCGTTTGTTCTGTCAGATTTATCACAGGTTACTATATTTGATGTGAAAAGATTTGCCTTTGTTTTTAATTAACTGCTTTATTTCTTTAATATTTAATGTTGCAATTATTAGACTTTAGTGTAAATTATTCTCCTTGAAGGAATAAGCCATTCTCTCAATAAACTAGACACTAACCTCTTTGTCCTCAAGTTTTTTCTTACTGATTTTTACCTTTGGGGTAGAAAAATAGCTAAACGTAGATTATGAATATAGAGCTTGGAATAAAGGGAAAGCATATATTTCCCAATCAAAACTATGCATGATAGAGTCATACAGACTGCAATGATGATTTGGAAGGAGGTTGCAGTCTGTTCTCTCTAATGTCAGGTAACTAATGTTCAAAAGACTCAGCAGGTCTGTTACAGCACTGATCAAAACACACAAAGGATTTTTAAATTTCTATGATTTGAAGTTGATTTATTTATACACAAGTAAGTATACTTCCTGGAGAAGGGCATGGCAACCCACTCCAGCGTTCTCACCTGGAGAATTCCCATGGACAGGGGAGCCTGGTGGGCTACAGTCTATGGGATCGCCAAGAGTCAGACACAACAGTGCTACAGCACAGCACAAGTATATTTATTTAGACTTTCAGCAGCAAAGATTTTATGTTTTAAACAAAGGAACCAATTTCCATGTGTCTTAGTTTTATAACATGCTATTCTCAGGTATTTTAAGGGAGGTCTTGTTTAAGGTTAGGCTAATTCGTTTATGGCAGCAGACAAGATGGAAATGTGGTTTGAGCTCTAGTTCTTAAACAAAGTATCCAGGAATCCTATCTCCTGAGGTCAGGTTTGCTGCATTATGAAGGCCAGTTTTTACAAGTCTCTCTCAGAACTGAAGTTCTCAACCAGGTCTGTCCTAAGCCCAAAGCCTATGCTCATGACCTCTGTGCTGCTCCATCCCTACATGTCTACAGTCAAGCCTGGGACACTGGACCAGCTGATGTGAAACAACACACAATGTGGCTTCACATTCTTCCCTGTCTGGATTGGACCCAATGGATCTCATTCTGCCTGGCCTTCTGGCAAGCCTCTCATGTTAATCTCTCTGCTTCTGCTCTCACTTCCTGGCTGCTGAGTAGGGCCATAGGAAGTCAAGAAATTAGAGTTTTGGGGACACCATATTCTCTTAGCTCAGCTCTTCCTCACTGCTACTCAGGAACTATTTTACACTTTTTGCTGTGCAGTATTTAACTATGGCTATTCTGAGCCTTCCCATTCCTCCAAGTTTCTAATACTAGTCTTACTCTCCTTATGAAAGATTGAATCCAACAAAGGAGATAAAGATTATTTTATATTATATTATTAATATTCATATTACTAACCTTTATCTCCAGGAATTTCTCTGCATCTTGATTCTTTCAATGCTTTTCCACTCCCCTGCAACTTCATTTCTTCAACTCTCCCCTCTCTCATCTTTGAATCCCCTTTCTCCTGCTCTTTTCCAGCATGCTTCCCTTTCACCCTCTCAAGTGAGCTACCATCACTATGCATCTCCCTTGTGTGGGCAAGACTTCCTTCTCAATATTTTCAGTTGGGTACCTCTTCAGTACCTTTCAATGTGGTATCTATCCCACCATTCTGCTAAAACAGCTTTCTATGAGGTCTTGCTGCTAAGTCGCTTCAGTCGTGTCTGACTCTGTGCGACCCCATAGACGGCAGCCCACCAGGCTCCCCCGTCTCTGGGATTCTCCAGGCAAGAACACTGAAGTGGGTTGCCATTTCCTCCTCCAATGCAAGAAAATGAACATTGAAAGTGAAAGTGAAGTCACTCAGTCGTGTCTGACTCTTAGCGACCCCACGGACTGCAGCCCACCAGGCTCCTCCGTCCATGGGATTTTCCAGGCAAGAGTACTGGAGTGGGGTGCCATTGCCTTCTCTGAAAAGTACACTAGCCTCTCTAATTACTGAATATTCCTTCAATATTATAGTTTTCAATAACTAATATCCTCCATCTTTATAAGACTTTACAATGTGCAAAGAACTTTTGTACACATCAATCGTCTCATTTAATCTTTCCCCTTTGAGCTTCATACATTGGATATGATTAAGCATACTTAGGTTAAAGACTTAGATAAAAAGTGAAACTGAAACGTGCCTCTCCTCCAACATTCATATGTTGAATCCTTAATTCCCAAATGTGGCTGTATTTGGAGATTCGGCTTTTAGGAAGTAATTATAGTTAGATATATAAAAAGGGTGAAGTCCTAATTAGATAGGATTTGTGGCCTTCCTTAGTGATAAATACAAAGAAATAGAGGAAAACAATAGTATGGGAAGACTAGAGAACTCTTCAAGAAAATTAGAAATACCAACAGAACATTTGCAAAGATGGGTTCAATAAAGGACAGAAATGGCATGGACCTAACAGAAGCAGGCTTGGTGGCTCAGAGGTTAAAGTATCTGCCCGCAATGCGGGAGACCCGGGTTCGATCCCTGGGTCAGGAAGACCCTCTGGAGAAGGAAATGGCAGCCCATTCCAGTATTCTTGCCTGGAGAATCCCATGGATGGAGGAGCTTGGTAGGCTACAGTCCACGGGGTCCCGAAGAGTCGGACACGCCTGAGCGACTTCACTTTCACTTAACAGAAGCAGAAGAACACACAAGAATACACAGAAGAACTATTTTAAAAAGATCGGCAATGCCAAAGGATGTTCAAACTACTGCACAATTGCACTCATCTCACACACTAGCAAAGTAACGCTCAAAATTCTCCAAGCCAGAAATACAATATTGTAAAGTAAAAAAAAAAAAAAAATAAGAAGAAGAAAAAAAAAAACAGCTTGTGAACCATGAACTTACCGATGTTCAAGCTGGATTTAGAAAAGGCAAAGGAACCAGAGATCAAATTACCATCACCCATTGGATCATAGAAGAAGCAAGATAGTTCCAGAAAAATATCTACTTCTGCTTTATTAATTATGCCAAAGCCTTTGACTCTGCAGATCACAACAAACTGTGGAAAATTCTTTAAGAGATGGGAATACCAGACCACCTTACCTACATCCTGAGAAATCTGTATGCAGGTCAAGAAGCAACAGTTAGAAACTCTCATTGAACAACAGACTGGTTCCAAATTGGGAAAAGAGTACATCAAGGCTGTATATTGTCACCCTGCTTAATTAACTTACATCCACCATGTTAAATGCTGGGCTGGATGAAGCACAAGCTGGAATCAAGATTGCCGGGAGAATCATCAATAACTTCAGATAAGCAGATGACATCACCCTAATGGCAGAAAGTGAAGAGGAGCTGCAGAGCCTCTTGATGAAAGTGAAAGAGAAGAGTGAAAAAGCTGGCTTAAAACTCAACATTCAAAACATGAACATGAAGATCATGTCATCTGGTCCCATCACTTCATGGCAAATAGATGGGGAAACAATGGAAACAGTGACAGACTTTATTTTCTTGGGCTCCAAAATCATTGCAGATGGTGACTGCAGCCATGAAATTAAAAGATATTTGCTCCTTGGCAGAAAAGCTATGACCAACCTAGACAGTATAATAAAAAGGAGAGACATTACTTTGCCAACAAAGTTTTATACAGTCAAAGCTATGGTTTTTCCAGTAGTCATGTATGGATGTGAGAGTTGGACTATAAAGAAAGCTGAGTGCTAAAGAATTGATGCTTTTGAACTGTGGTGTTGGAGAAGACGCTTGAGAATCCCAGCAAGGAGATCAACCCAGTCAATCCTAAAGAAAATCAACCCTGAATACTCATTGAAAGGACTGATGCTAAAGCTGAAACTCCAATACTTTGGCCACCTGATGGCAAGAACTGATTCATTGGAAAAGACCCTGATACTGGGAAAGATTGGAGGCAGGAGGAGAAGGGGACAACAGAGGATTGAGGTGGTTAGACAGCATCACCGACTCAATGGACATGGGTTTGAGCAAGATCTAGGAGTTGGTGATGGACAGGGAAGCCTGGTGTGCTGCAGTCCATGGAGTCACAGAGTTGGACATGCCTGAGTGACTGAACTGACTGAACTGAGAAGAGGAGGAGAGAAAGATGTCTCTCCACTGTGTGAACACAGAGCAAGAAGGTGGCCTCTACAAGCCATGAGAGAGGCCTCACCAGAACACATGCCTTCTGGGATCCTTATTGCAAGACCCCAGCCTTCAGAACTGGGAGAAAATTAGTTTCTGTCGTTTATGCCACAGAGCCTCTAGTATTTTGTTATGGTAGCCAGAGCAGATTAATGCATAGGGGTTGTTCCCCCTAAAAAAGTCACCTCTGACAAGCTGAAAATGATTTTTTGCTCAAATTGCTATGTAAAGGGCAATAAAAAAAAAAATTGTACTAGTAGGAAAATGAAGAAGTCAATGCACAGAAAAGGAAATAATAAATATTTAACATGATGAAACCCCATGGCCTTTGAAAGACATCAATCTTCTATTGTGGTTTTCCTTCACCCTAGCCTGTGATCGGGGGAGGAGGAGATGAACAAGGGAAACATTCTAGTTGCCCCACCATCTCCCATAGGACCTTCTTGCCCTGAGACCCCACATCAGTAGTTTCAGACTAATAATAATAAAGAGCTGGGGAGCCATAAAGGAACCTCTGTTTCTCCTACCCATCATAGGGAAAGTATTTTGGGGTCAAATCTGAGAGGCACATTGGATTCAGTAGAGGAATTTCACAGCACGCAGACCTATTTTATTTTTTGAGAAATAATGAACTCCACCATCTGAAATATGCCAGCCAAAACATAGCTTCTGAAATTGTAAAAACTATTCACTTATTTTTAAAATGGTCATGTTTTCCTTCTGGAAAAGCAGAGGCTTAAAACAGAACATACAGAGGAGGAAGGGAAAAGAGAGAAAGAGTTTGAAAAAAGGAAAAGGGGAAAGAAACTCTAGATCTTTCAGGAACAAAGTAGAAAGGCTCAGCATAAATAAAAAGTGGATTTTTGTAGAAATGGATGAATGATTTTAGCCTTATTCATTTAGAGTACTTTTTCTTTTAACTGGTACACTTATTTCAAGTATTTGGATAAATTAATAATTACAGAATATTTAATTCTATTATAATGTAAAGTCATTTCTTTGAGCTAATTCAAATTGGTAATATAATTTGAAATGGATTTAGAAAAATTCGCAATGTCCAGATGATCTGAAAAAAAAATTGTTTCTTATTACTTCTTGTTTACTTTGCTTTAAATCCCTATTCTCAGGGTGCCATTGAACAGACTAGGGAACTTGGTATTTGAATATCAGAATGCAGGCTCTCCATCCCCTCCAACTTTTCCACTCCCACCTGATCCAGCAGGTGTCAGAAGTGTGCAGAAGCTACCAGAATCTCTTTAAAGCAGTAATGGTGGCAATGAGAGCAGAAGTACTGGAAACAGGACTCAGAGAGCTGGGAACATTTCGACCTGGTAGACAAGAGGAGAAATAACTAAATGGAAGCCACCGTGGGTGAATGGAGTCATTCCAGAATAATTCTTTCATATAATCCCCATGTCTGCTTTTAGAGCAGCTCCATCTCTGCACACTTCCTCTGCTCACTCTAGACTTTGTTAGAGTCCTTACTTAGTGTTTCTCAGCACTTTGGGCGCACGTCATCTTGGCCTCACATTTGGAACACAGACTTAAGTTTGAATCCAGGTTCCAACACTTATTAGTTACATAATCTTGAGCAACCTACTTAATCTCTCTAAAATGTCATTTCTTCATCTGTAGAATGTGAAGGGCATCTATGTCGTAGGTTGTTTTGAGAATAAAATCATATAATTCATGAAAAGTAGTTAGTAAAATGTTGAAACACATATTCCTTGTACATTTAAGCTGCTATTTTTTGGCACTTTTTTCGTTGCATCTTAGTTGGTTTATGTACACCTCCTATTCTACTTTGAGATCCTCTAAGGCAGAGGTCACAGTTTGTTTGTTTTTTTTTTGTTTGTTTGCTTTTCATTTTTCCCTACCTGTATCTAGCATACGTATTTCCTGCCATTTAGCAGTAAATTAATAAATAACCAACAAATCTTCATGGAGAACTATATGAATAAATAAACCAGTTTGTGTAAGTCTGAGCTACATCTAAGGGACTAATACAGATCTCTAATAACTTGATTATTTATTCATTTATTTATTCAACAGACTTCCTTGTCATACTTACAACTAGGCATTGGAGCAAGGATACAGCCAGTCAGGCAGCAGTGGTGTCTGCCCAGCTCTGGTTATTTGATCCTGTAGACAGCAAAAAGTCACTGAAAAAACTTAAGGAAAGGAGTGATATAATCAATGAGGAGAAGGAAGAAACCAGTCCAGAGAAACAAGACCAAGAGTAAGAAAGCTAGCTAATGGGCTATTTTTTAAAGCGTTAGGTTTACACTAACACTCAATTCACCAGAACTAAAGGGGGAAGGTTCAACTCTAAAAATTCTCAATAGACAGAAACAACCAGGCTTGTGTCTGATTGGATGTGGGGGATAAGGAATTTTAAAAATCTAGAGGGCTTCCAGGAGAAGGCAATGGCACCCCACTCCAGTACTCTTGCCTGGAAAATCCCATGGATGGAGGAGCCTGGTAGGCTGCAGTCCATGGGGTCGCCAAGAGTCGGACAAAACTGAGTGACTTCACTTTCACTTTTCACTTTCATGCATTGGAGAAGGAAATGGCAACCCACTCCAGGGTTCTTGCCTGGAGAATCCCAGGGACGGTGGAGCCTAGTGGGCTGCCGTCTGTGGGGTCGCACAGAGTCGGACATGGCTGAAATGATTTAGCGGCAGCAGCAGAAGGCTTCCAATGTGTGAATAAAGGAATGGTGGAATATTAACGGAGAATGAGTATATTTGAAAGTGCAAGTTTCTCAGTCATGTCTGACTCTTTGCGACCCCATGGATTATAGCCCGCCAGGCTCCTCTGTCCATGGGATTTTCCAGGCAAGAATACTGGAGTGGGTAGCCATTACCTTCTCCGAGGGATCTTTCTGACCCGGGATCAAACTGGGTCTCCTACACTGGAGGTGGTTTCTTCACTCTCTGCGCCACCAGGAAAGTGGCCCAAGTGGTAAAGAACCTGCCTGCCAATGCAGGAAGCACAAGAGTCATGGGTTCGATCCTGAGTTGGGAAGATGCCTTGGAGAAGGAAATGGCAATCTACTCCAGTATTCTGCCTGGAGAATCCTGTGGACAGAGGAGCCTGGTGGGCTGCAGTCCATGGATCGCAAAGAGTCAGACAGGACTGAAGCGACTTAGCACACAAGCACAGGGTATTTTTACTGATGACAATATACTAAAAAATCAGTGTATAGCGTAATGTGCATTGAGCTATAAGAGAACCAAGAAATATTATAATAAAACCAGTATGTAGGGGCTGATGTGGTAACCAGTGGACTATTTTTAGCTTGCAGACATGTAAAATTTAATCTGCACAGGGTGTTTTTTTAATATATTTTTGTCTCTAGAAGGGACAGGAGTCCTCCAAATTATCTCAGTGCCCACTACCCCTTACTATTCCTCTTGATTCGTCTTCAGGTACTGAAGAAGAAAAAAATTTTCTAAATGTTTCCTACACTTTCAAATGTACCTTTCAGGACTTCTAACTCAACCATTCCTGCTCCCTAGACCATATTTAGTTTTATGTTGTTGCTATTTAGTCACTAAGTTGTGTCCCACTTTTTTGCAACCCCATGGACTGTAGCCTGCTAGGCTCCTCTATCCATGAGATTTCTCAGGCAAGAATACTGGAATGGGTTGCCATTTCCTCCTCCAAGAGTTCTTCCTGACCCAGAGATTGAAACCAAGTCTCCTGTATTGGCACGAGGATTCTTTATACAATTGAGCCACCAGAAAAGCCCCATTTCACTGTATATTCAGCCCTTATGCATATTCACATATCTATATGTATTTTTTAAACTATATATACTCAGATGTTTAAGGAACATATTCTTTATTTTTTCATAACTAAATGAAGTTTCTGTTTCATGGCCCCATTCTGCATGGTGGTAAACTTCCAAGGATTTTCTCACTTAAACCCTCTTTTTCTCAAACTTAAATTGAAACGCTTAAGGATGATAAAGCATCATGGTTGGTTTGTACTGGGTGTTGGGAGAAGGGTGGCTTTGAGGCCCAGTCATGGTCACCTGCTTGGGAAGCAGGTGCTGATGAAGGGCACATGGCCCACTGGGGTACCAGCTCACATCACATCCTCCTTTGAGCTGTGGGACCTGTTCAAGTCAACCAGATCTCCGCACTCTAGTATCTGTGCCTTCCTCATGTCACGTGGAACTGGGAGAATGGGAGCACTCCATTGTTTCCATGTTTTTGTTACACAGGACTCAGATCACGGCCCACTTCACAGAGTTACAGGTATGTTTACAGATCCTGGCACCTACAGTAGCCTCTCATTACCCATCACCATCTCCCCTCAGTTCTGGCCACTGCCCTTTGGTGAGAGACACCCACCAGCATCTTGTTCTCTTGATTTTTATTTATTTTACTCCTCAGTCCCCAGGTCAAGGAAACTTTATTACCCCATCTGGACTTATCATTAGTTCTGCAACAGCACTGGATATTTAGGTTACTTAGGTTAATATCCTACTCTTGATGTTTAGAAGACCCAGACACTTGCAATTTGACATTCTCCCACCTTTTTTACAAAACTGTTATCTCTACCAGGGGTTTCAAGAGTCCAAGCCTGGGTACTGAATCATATCTTCCTTTCAAAATTTTTGTAGTAAAAGGTACATGTGGCTTGCCTAGCTAATCACCATGGCAAGGTTAGAAGAAATTGTGACAATGGCAGTGGAGGACAAGGCAATTAACACTCAATATACTATCCTGCCTCACATGTATACTTTGAGAATAAAATAACCTCATTCTCTCCTTAACTAGCATCCTCCTCCAAACACACACAGAGACAACATGTATACATGTTGTCCAACCTAAGCTGATAACAAAAAGGTTTCCTACACAGACCGTGTCAAGAAGGGAAAGGAAATGAACTAATTAAATGCCTGTTCCAAATGTTTGTTGCTTTCATATAAATTGCCTCTTTTACTTTTGCCAAGTAAGAAAAAGAACTTGTTCATATATTGTCCCTAAGTGCTCAGTTGCTAGTCTTCCTTGCTCAACCTCCAGCCCATAAAGAAATCTAACATTTCCCAGAATATTCCTCTGAAAAGATCATAACTTGCCCCCCATGTTTTCATTTCCACTGCCTTTGTTCAAGTTTATCACTGGAATTGAGAGCAGACAAAAGTTATTCCAAGAAGGTCCTATCTAATCTTTGTTCAAATGATCAGGAAGAAACCAGCATACACCCAACATAAGGCCAGAGCTGACCCTGAGGCTAATTTGAATTCAGGTTAGATTCTGAAGCTATCTCAGAGACAAAATGGTAAGAACATAAACCTTAATTACAAAGTTAAAGCAATCATCAAGGTTGTCTTGGACTTCCCTGGTGGTCCAGTGGCTAACACTATGCTCCCAGTGCAGGGCACCTGGGTTCAATCCCTGGTCAGGGAAGTAGATGCCACATGTCAAAACTAAGCTCACATGCCACAACTAAAGATCCTGCGTGCTGCAACTCTGCGCAGCCTCTGTGCTTTTCATTCATTCAAAAATATTTAAGTTGCCTATCCCTCTAGATGCAAGAATGCAAACATTATCACATTTGCAATACCTATGTTTCAGGAATTCTTAGGCTTACATATTGTCCCTGGGCTGTCTGATTCATACAAAAACAATCATGACACAAAAACTTTAACCTATAAAATAATTGTTTTCACATAAATAATGCCCCTTGTAACAGTTACACACACACACACACAGAGGCCATTTTTTTTCTCCCATTAAATTAAGTAGTTTTCTGATTAAAATTTGATGATTGTCAGTGATTTTAATGTGTTGTGGAAAGATATCCTGATATATCCCATCCTCTGTCCACTCTAGAAAACCCAAGAATGGTCAAATGCACAGTTCACACCAGGGATAAAAAAGCAAGTATGTCTTTTCCACTCTGTTTCAGTCAGCACAGCACAAGTTGGGAAGACATTGTCTTTGCTGGAAGAGGTTCTATGAGACTTCCCAGAGCTTCTCATTCAGACACTTAACAATTAATTTTCCTAGGATCTTCATAAGTTAATGAATAAATAAGCACTAGCATAAGTGAAAATGAAAGATGGGATTGATGTTTATTAATGCTACTGGTGGCATTTTAATTGTAGGTTTATAATTGCAGACACTTCCTTTTACTTAAAACAAATGTCTGTCGACAAGGTTGTTGCTCTTCTTGGAGAATCTTATGGATTCATTAATCATATTTAATGATTTATACCTTTCTTAATGGTCCAGGGGAAATAATTTAGAAATTCTATTTAATTATTAGAAATAATTAAAACACTCTCTTGAGTATTCATGCTAAGCAACACTAAAAAATGTCTTCCTATTTTTAAAATCTCTATTATAACTGATGTTCTGTTTTCCCTATTGTTTTTATCAATATTATGGAAATCCTAAGGTATGAGCATTTGTTTTGCCAACTACAAATGACACTTGCCATCTACTTCTACAAGGATTAAATCCTGAGCTGCTGTAGCTATTGACCTTCAACACCTTATGAAAGGAGTTCAGAATGGATATCAGGAATGAGGCAGTCTGTGCTCTGGGAAAAAGAAACTGGCAGAACAGTTCTTCAGATAGATATATTCAGGAGAAGATTTTATGAGCCCCATTCTTGCATTTCCTCATATCTAGAGAAGCACTGAAATCCTTCATAGTAATGTCTACTTCTCAAAACTATCAGTAACCTTCATAAGACCAGCAGCAACCTACTGCAAAAATGTATGCTAGAGTGCATGTACTCTCCCTTCACCAAAATCACATATATACTGATCTTCACCTGACCTCTTTGGAAGAATTTCTCAGAGCTACATGAAATACTGTCTCCTGATCTATAGCCCTCATTTTGCCCCCAAATAAAACTTAGCTAACAACTCTCATGTTGTTCATTTTTTTTAAGTCAAAACAGTTTCACTATCATCAAAACTTTCAATATAAGTTGTGACTATAAAATAATAAGACTGACTCTCCATTTTGTCACTTATAGTGACATTTTCTAAATTATTTTATCCCCTTTAATTTTATAATGAACATCAAATAACTTGGAACTGAGAAGTAATGAGATGCAAAATAAGAATCCTAAATTGCTCAAGCTGGCAGTTTGCAGCCTCATGTGTGAAGCAGACCATAAGTATTTAGAAGCATAAGACCCATGTTTGATTTCTGGATCAGTCCCTTCTTCACAACTGGGTCAAGTTGCTCATTTGGTGGTTTTCTTAAGCTGTGAGATGAAAGCAATACCTATTTCACAGAATTCTTGTGGGAAAAAGAATTCATTGATGGTATGTGACAGTGCCTAGCACCTTTCAGGGCACTAAAAAGTGTGTAGTAAATGTTTATTTCCTTCTTTTCTCCTTCCATTTCTATCTTTTCTTCCTTCTTTGAGCCACGTGCAGAGTTCAAGGGGTACAGAAATTTTTTTTTTTCAATCTAGAGAAAGAAATACTCTGAACAGAATAAATGAATTCCCAGCAAGTAGCCACAATACAGGGGTCAGACCTCTGGGATGGGGGCATTCATTAAGAGGCAGGGTAGGGGTAGGACTCCAGCCATGCAGCAAACTTTTAGGAATGAGTACAAATTCTTAGGAAGTGAGCTCTCAGAAAACAAAGCAGAGTCTCTCAGTCTAGAACACTGGGATACTGGATACAAACCACAGTGAGATGGACAAAAATCAAGGCAGAATGCCAGGAACATGTCAGTGCACTCAAAACAAAGTGAATTTTAAAAACAAAGAAAAACCCAGTTATTAGGATTCACACACGTGGAGGGGGTACTGGGGCTTTCAAGTGATGGTGTAACCCAACTATGAGGACCTAAATAGCCCATTAGAGTCAGACTGGCTGCCAAGTTTCTCCTCAATTCCTACAATTCAAGCACTATTGAGTGTACCCATGGGAATTCAATGGCCTGCTCTCTAGAGCAGAACTAGAAAACAGGATAGATTTGAAAACTAAAAACAGATTTAAATGAAGGATGCAATGCCTTTTAAGACTTGAGTGTGAAAAGGGACATTGTCTTTTTAATAAAAGGACATTTTAAAGGATGTTTTCCTTTATAAAGGACAACAATGATAGCAGTACTGCTCCAGAGAAGATTTATTAGTCAGATGCTAAAAAACTAAAGAAAAACTTACATTTTGCATTGAAGGAGGGGATAAGTTCCCTAGTTAGAGTGGTAGAGAAAAGGGACTTCTTGGCAGATGTCAGGTCTTGGAGCTACTTAGGCAGCATATTTGGAAAACGCAGCAGTGGGCAAAGGACTGCAAAGGTCAGTTTTCATTCCAATCCCAAAGAAGGGCAATGCCAAAAAATGTTCAAACTAGCAGACAATTGCACTCAGTTCACAGGCTAGCAAAGTAATGCTCAAAATTCTCCAAGCTAGGCTTCAACAGTACATGAACTGAGAACTTCAGATGTTCAAGCTGGTTTTAGAAAAGGCAGAGGAACCAGAAATTAAATAGCCATCACCCATTGGATCATAGAAAAAGCAAGAAAATTCCAAAAAAAAATTTGCTTCTGCATCACTGACTATGCTAAAACCTTTGACTGTATGGATCACAACAAACTGGAAAATTCTTAAAGAGATGGGAATGCTGGATCACCTTATCTGCCTCCAGAGAAGCCTGTATGCAGGTCAAGAAGCAACAGTAAGACCTAGCCATGGAACAATGGACTGGTTCCAAATTGAGAAAGGAGTATGTCAAGCCTTAAATTGTTGTCCTGCTTATTTAACTCATATGCAGAGTACATCGTGAGAAATGACAGGCTGGATGAAGCACAAGCTGGAATCAAGATTTCTGGGAGAAATATCAATAATCTCAGATATGCAGATGACACCACCCTTATGGCAGAAAGTGAAGAGGAACTAAAGAGCATCTTGGTGAAAGTGAAAGAGGAGAGTGAAAAAGCTGGCTTAAAACTCAACTTTCAAAAAACTAAGATCATAGCATCCATTCCCATCATTTCATGGCAAATAAATATGGAAACAATGGAAATAGTGACAGACTTTGTTTCACTGCAGATGGTGATTGCAGCCATGAAATTAAAAGACGCTTACTCCTTGGAAGAAAAGCTATGATGAACCTAGACAGTGTATTAAAAAACAGAGATAGTACTTTGCTGACAAAGGTTCATACAGTCAGAGATATGATTTTTCCAGTAGTCATGCATATGGATGTGAGAGTTAGACCATAAAGAAGGCCGAGTGCCGGGAGCGAGCGTGAGGAACTCCGCCCATGGCAAAGGTCATGAGGAAGGAGGCTTGGCATACTCAAAGGCGTGATCAAGCCTCAGGAAACCCCCTGTTCCCGAGCATCTAACCCTAAAACCAGAGTCTGTTTTATGCTCTCACCTACACCTCTGACTTTACGGGGGGCTCTCCCCCATAACCGTTTCTCTCGGAGGAGTAAACATGCAGCTCCAAGGCAATAAAAATTCTTGGGCATGACAAGAGTGTTTCAGCTCCTTCAGTGTTTAACCTCCTCTGAAGGTTATCTAGCCCACCTGTATAGGTTCGTCCGGCCACATGTGATTGTTTACAGCCTCCCAATCTGAGAGGCACGAGATGTTTTAGACTTACTAAAGGCAAATTATTTTGGGGAGTTAGAAATTATTAGTATAGTGGGTTGGTTAGGAATTATATTGGTGAAGGGTTTTTCATTTGTTGTGTCAGTAATTGCTGCTAATTCCCTGCTCTGGGTGGGACAAGGTTGTCTCAGGTCAAACCTCTCTGCTGACAGACTAGCTTGTGTGACAGGATTATCCATACTCCTGCCACATGATTGTTTATTACCTCTTAACCATAAACAGCACAGACAGTTTTGGAGTATTTTGAGAGTCTTAATTAGCATAGGGCTTTTTCTTCTTGTTGAGTCAATGATTGCCGCCAGGCCTCCATATCCTTAGGCAACTGGGAATATATTAATCAATATATTTGGACTATAGAAAAGGAAATATAGTAGTTTTTGATGATAGCAATACTAGACTTTTTGAGTTAATGGACTTTCTCTTTTGTAATAGATCACTGTACTTTGTTATAAATCACTGTGTCCTTGTTATGTAAAAATGTAACTTTATCACTATCTTAAGACTAAATAGATCTTAAGGGAAGCATTGGTGAAAGGATTTTCATTTGTTGAGCTGATGTTTGCTGCTAAATCTCCATGTTCCCTACGCTTATAATGAATAGAACTAGCATATAGGAAAAAATAAGTATTAACCTTTAAGCATATAGGAGAAATAAGTATTAACCTTTAAGACTAATCATGTTAACTTTGGGTTAAATAAATTCCTTTCTTGATTGTAACTCACTACACCTTCACCCTATAGGAATGTAAGTTTATTTGGAGGGTGGTGCCTGGTTTAAGAAAAAACACCCTTGGAAAAAATAAGGTTTTTGGTTATCAGAAAGAAAGGATCATAAAATGTCAGCAGGTCTCACTCATGGCCAGAAGATGATGTACCTTTTTTATACATTTATGTGAAGCACCTGATTTTGATAAAGGTCAGGACTGCTGACTCCCCCATGACTCTGTATTCATCCCTATCTGTAACAAAAGGTATATAAGCAAACCCAAGAATAAAGAAATCGGATCAGTTTCCAGAAAGACTGATTCCCTCATTCCCTTTTCTGCTCCCCGTTTTTCTGGCTGAATTCCCATCTGGAGCGTGGGTGCCCTCCAAGTCTACTTATTTGCCCCGGTTTTCAAGCCCGTGTGAGAAGGAGCCCAAGGAGGGGCACCTTCCGATATTCAAGTGGCACCAGTGGCCCAATGTAGATGGTGCAAATTCCTTGTCTTGGAATTTTATTGGTATCCCACGTAAACCAAGTTATTCAGCCCCTTTTCTCTCTTACTATTTTCTGGCCGAATTCCCATCTGGTTCATGGGTACCCACCAAGCCTATTAATTTTGCCTGGGCTTCTAAAATCGGACCGGGGGGGGGGGGGCGGTGCTCAGTGCTTCCTTTCCTTCGAGAGAACAGGAAGACGCCTGCAGCCTACGTAGGTGGTGATTGGTATCCCATGTGAACCAAGTTATTCAGCCTCTTTTTCTCTGCTAATCTTCTAATCCCTCTCTATCTGTAATTAAATAAGTTACTTCCAAAGATGCCGACTCCGTCCCGCCACCTTCGAATCACCCTGGATCCACTGGGGCTGGACCCCGGCAGATGAGCACCCAAGAATTGATGCTTTTGAACTGTGGTGTTGGAGAAGACTCTTGAGAGTTCCTTGGACTTCAAAGAGATTCAACCAGTCCATCCTAAGGAAATCAATCCTGAATATCATTGGAAGGACTGATGCTGAAATTGAAGCTCCAATACCTTGGCCACCTGTCGAGAAAAGCCGACTCATTAGAAAAGACCCTGATGTTGGGAAAGATTGAAGGCAGGAAGAGAAGCAGACCACAGAGGATGAGATTATTGGATGGCATCACCAACTCAATGGACTTGAGTCTGAGCCAGCCCCAGAGATGGTGAAGGACAGTGAAGCCTGGCGTGATGCATTTCATGGGGTCGCAAAGACTCGAACATGACTGAGCAACTGAACAACAACCATGGTAACACATCAGAAAGGAATTCAACTTTGATTTTTTGTAGGACTGATAGCAACCCTGCGTGTTTATAGTACTTATCATCCTCAGATTCTTTGTAATAACTCTTTTATTGGCAGAGAGATGAAATCGTAAATAATCTGGGAGTATCTGGCTTCAAGAAGATTAGCTCTATTTATATTCCAAGCTAAACTCCTGGAATAGACTATGCTTTATTCATTCCTATAAAACTATATTTAAGAGCACATTATGTACTCATCGGACATATCAGGAGAAAAATGTATTCATGAGAATGGTAATCCATTTTAGAGTACGTCAATGACGGAAAATGACTTTGTTAGAGGTGACTTACTGATGCCAAAACTGAAACTCAAATGCTTTGGCCATCTCATGTGAAGAACCAACTCACTGGAAAAGATCCTGATACTGGGAAAGACTGAGGGCAGGAAGAGAAGTGGGCAACAGAAGAGAAGATGGTTGGATGGCCTTACTGACTTGATGGACATGAGTTTAAGCAAACTCCAGTAGATAGTGAAGGACAGGGAAGCCTGGATTGCTGCAATTCATGGGGTTGCAAAGAGCTGGACATGATTTAGTGACTGAATGACAACAACAATGATAGAAAATTACTTCATTAGAGCTAACTTAGAGTAGCTCTTTAAGAAAGATAAGCAACTTTTAGCTAAAGCAATGGAATTTTTACATTTTAGTCAGGTATGTGAAATAAGTTCTTTTCAATCCTGCTGAGACCTTCCCACTGGGTCTTATTAAATAAGTGTATAAAGAGAATGCTTATCTGGGTCAAGAAGGAAATAACTAGACCAGAAATTTGAAAATAAAAGTTTTAAATCTAAGCCCCAAAACATAGAAGTATGAACTTTTTGTTGTCAGTTAACCTTTCCTTTCTTCTGTTATTGTCATCTGCTAAGTGATATACTGTTCTAACTTTCCACAAGCCCTCTAAGCTATAACACTTCATGTTTTAATCATCAATTTGACTCTGGCATATAACTTCTACCTTCAATCTCTTCTCCTATGTCCCGAGATTATTACAGTTTCCAGAAAATCCATCATACATCTTATTATTGAAAATATAAATTCCATAAAATAAGAGGCAAATTTATTAATTCTTTTACATTCTATGGAAAAGAAAACGACTGATTTCTGTTATATTTCAAAATTTTGTTAAGAACTTATGTCTAGAATAAATGTTGTAGTCTGCTGCTGCTAAGTCACTTCAATCGTGTCCGACTCTGTGCGACCCCATAGATGGCAACCCACCAGGCTCCCCCGTCCCTGGGATTCTCCAGGCAAGAACACTGGAGTGGGTTGCCATTTCCTTCTCCAATGCATGAAACTGAAAAGTGAAAGTGAAGTCGCTCAGTCGTGTCCAACTCTTAGTGACCCCATGGACTGCAGCCTACCAGGCTCCTCCATCTATGGGATTTTCCAGGCAAGAGTACTAGAGTGGGGTGCCATTGCCTTCTCCGTGTTGTAGTTTAAGATATGATAAATAAGGATTCTGACTTCAAGCATAAAATTCTATGGAAACACTTATAAAGTACATGAACAGATATTTTATTGTTTTTTAAGCATGATTAACCTGCAGCTGACTGCCAGAAAAATGCATTCACTGAAGACACATTTACTTCTGCTCTTTCTGAAAAAGGAAATTTTTTTTGTTTGCACCCTCAAATATGCAAAGAAAGAAAGAGGAGCTCTCAGACATATCAATGACATTTTGGAAGACTGGCCTCACAGAATGAATGGTAAATGAGAGCAAAACAGAGAGTGCTGATACAGAATCACCTACAAGGTGTAAAGCAAAATGCTAAAGGAATTTGAGAAAGAAGAAATTGGGACTGGAAATAAAGAAGAATTATAAGCCTGAGGAAGAAGTAGATTCCCAGATCCCTAGCCTTAATTCCTATAATGAAACATTTCCCTTCCCTGATTCCAGTAACAGGCAGTATAATGACTCTCTGGAGAACTTGAAAGAGGAAGGCTCTGTGCCAGAGAGCCAGATGTGGGTGAAGATGGAGATGAAAACAGAGATTTACGTAGAAGTGTTATCCTCTACTCTGCTCTCAGAATGCTGGCAGATAGGTTTGTACCCTTCAGAGAAAAGATTGGGAAGTTCTTCTCAGCCAATCAAGAGAAAAGCTCTACAGATACTGGCAGGTATAGATCAACCACTGAAACAGCTGGGACACTGCTCCATTGCCCCCAGTGAGCCCTACCACTCTGCATATCCTGCCAGTTTGTTTTTTAATGTCTCACTTTCATTATTGACAGGCAAGGATCATCAGGCAATTGAAAAAATGTTCTAAAAATGCTATTTTTTAAAAAAAAAAAAAAAGAGGAACTTAGAGAAATATGTAAGGCAAGCAGCAGAAAAATTTAATTAAAATATGTTAAAATCTTCAAAGATATTACTCCCAGAAATTAAAGAATACAATAACTAAAATGAAAACACAGGAGCTAGAACATAATATTGAGGCAATCTCACAGAAAGTAGAACAAAAACAATCAAAAAAGTAGAAAGTCAGGAGTGAAAATGTAAGAAAGAAGACCCAATCATAATACTATGTATCTGAAGGATAGTTCCAGAAGAAAAGCAAAGAAAATGGAAGAGATTAAATGACCAAATTATAAATGCAAGAAAGTTTCACAGAAAGAAAAGACATGACTTCAAAGATTCAGAGAAACTGTAAGTGCTCAACACAATGAACTGGAAATAAGGAGAAAATCCTACAACATTCAAGCAACAAAACTAAGGTAGATTTTAACAAGCATTGCACCAGTAACCTGGAGTTGAAAGCAAGAGAGAAATGCCTTGAAATAATGAAGAAAATTATTTCCAACTTAGAATTCTAAATACTTAGCTGTTGTTTAGTCACTAAGTGTCCAGCTCTTTACAACCCCATGGACTATAGCTCCTCTGTCCATGGGATTTCTCAGGCACGAATGCTGGAATGAGTTGTCATTTCCTTTTTCAGGGAATCTTCCCAACCCAGGGATAGAAACTGTGTCTTCTGCTTGGCAGGCGGATTCTTTACCACTGAGCCACCTGGGAAGCCCACTTAATCAAATATGAGAGTAGAATACAATTTGTTAGATTTGCAAGTTTCCAAAAATTTTTACTTCCCCTAAAATTAGCAAAGTTACTACAGTTCTCAAAGTGTGATTCATACACCCAGGATTCGCTAAGACTCTATCCAGGGGTCCTCACGGCAAACCACTCTCATTATAATGCTAAGCTGTTACTTGCCTTTTTTGCTCTCACTCAATAGTATAGAATAGGGTTTCCTGAGTTTTCACGATGTCCAGTATTACAGCAGACCTAGCATAGAAGCAGATATGAGAATCCAACTGTCTTTTATTCAACCAAACTTTAAGAAGATTTGCCGAAATGTAAAACAATGACACTTTTTTCATCAATTTTTCTATTTAAATGAAGATGTAATATGTTATCCTTGTTTAATGAATTAATAAATATTTTTAGTTTTTCAGTTTTGACTTCTAATATGTGAAAATTAATAGATGTCAGTCATTTAAATGAAAACTGTTTGGGAGACTCAGTAATTTTCAAGAGTTTAAAAGAGTTCTGAAACCAAATAGGTTAAGAACTTCTGTTCTAGACAATGCATTCCACCATACAAGGAAAGAGATAGGCAGGTCTCAGATCAGGAGCAAACAGTTTTTTTTTTTTTTTTCTAATGAGCAAAACTCTCAACAGGACATCCATGCAGCTGGCCTAGAAAGCAACCAGTGCAGACTGAAGTAGAGAATCCTGAGAGGGAGTGCTGGGGCACTAGACAGGATATGACATATATGGGCATTTAATAGATCTGGTAATCCTATAATATGTTAAAAAAAATATGAACAGACAGCAGAACCAGTATTTGATGTAAAAATATGAACACATACTTTAAAAAAAATAAAATTAATTATTGAAGGTGTTTTTCTCTAGGCAGTGAAAAGGGGGTAGGATGACAAGGGATCACTATTTTCACATGAGCTATGTAATATTTTTTAGTTAAATGCATTAAAAGTGATGCTTAGAAAAAACAATCTATCTTGTATTAGAATATCGATTAATTCCTTCAGATTGTTTTGTAACATTATTTTCAACAGTTTTTGACCTCTTGACAAAGAGTTTTGGGATTTTTTGCTTGTTTTATTGAAACATAGCTGGTTTACAATACTGAGTTAGTTTCAGATGTATAGCAAAGTGATTCAATTATACTTATATAAATACATACATATATATATTTTACACACTCTTCCATTAAAGGTTATTGCAAGATACTGAGTATAGTTCCCTGTGCTACATAGTAGGTCTCTGTTGGTTATCTATTTTATATATAGTAGTGTGTGTATGTTAATCCCAAACTCTGAATTTGTCCCTCCCCTTACCCTTTCCCCTTTGATAACCATAAGTTTGCTTTCTAGGTTTGTAAGTCTGTTTCTATCTTATAAATAAGTTCAGAGGAATAGCTTTAGTATTTATAATTTGTCATTTTTCCTTCTTGATAACCCTATTCTCACACTTGTTTGATTTTTTATTTATTTTTTCAACATTCTGAGTATCATCATCAAGTAACGGTAACTGGGTTGCATACTCTCTGAGAAACTGCATACAAGACTGCACACATTTGATTAACAATATTTTTTACTAAGTGCCTGCAGTATGCCAGGAATTACTTGTTTTTCTGTTCCCTTCACACCTGAAAGCTCATTTTTTCCCCATAGTAAATCTGATTTGTTGTTCCTTTGTAGAGAACCTATCTTTGTCTTATTGTTAAGAATTTCATATCTTTATTCTTGGATGCTTCTAACATTTCACTAGTCTATGTCTAAGGATGGGTTTCTTTTCTTACATTTTTCTTAGACCTTGATACCACCATATCTTCACAACAAAAAAGTACAGTTAAAAATTACTAAATCCACACAATGGATGCCCCACAATAAATTGTTAAAAGATTACTCTCATGATCCTCCTCTGCTTCTCTTCTCTCTCTAGTGGCACAAACAGGGCAAATACTCAACTCCAAATAAAAATCTCCCAGGTGATACAGATTACTCACCTACCCTATGTTTGTAACTCAAGCCATTTCTATTTCTGATGGACTTACAACTTTAGCAGACACACTGTATTCTGTGGGCTTCCCTGATAGCTCAGTTAATATCCGTCTGCAGTACAGGAGACCCTGGTTCAATTCCTGGGTCGAGATCTGCTGGAAAAGGGATAGGGTACCCACTCCAGTATTCTTGGACTTCCCTTGTGGCTCAGCTGGTAAAGCATCCAGCTGCAATGCAGGAAACATGGGTTCAATCCCTGGATTGGGAAGATCCCCTGGAGAAGGGAATGGCTACCCACTCCAGTATTCTGGCCTGGAGAATTCCATGAACTATATAGTCCATGGGGTTGCAAAGAGTCAGACTGAGTGACTTCCACTATATTCCATGGTATACTCCAGAAAATGCTATATCAGAGACAATGGTCAGATTTGGTTGTTTGTTGTTGTTTTTTTCTTAATCTCTCTCATGGACCATCACCTTGCCCAAAGCTTGCCACAGTATGTTAATAATTTGAGAGGGGGGATTGGAGACTAAATCAACAGACATTATTAAATGTCATTTTTGAAAGTAGCCCCTGAGGTTTTGCTGTTTAACAGTGTCCATTTCTACTGTCTAGAAGCTCTGCTCAGTGTGAAGAAATAGCAACTAAGATTTTTTCATGGTTCTTTAGGTGAATGGAGAATATTTCATAAATTAGAATCTAATGTTTATGAATTATTTATTCATTCAAGAAGCCATCAGTACAAATCAAGAAACCAGCAGTACAGCATTGTAGTTAAGAGTTTCAACACTAAGATGAGTATAAATTATATCTCTGCAACTCATTGTATAACATGGGACAAATTATTTAACTAACCAAGCCTCAATTTAACCATTTAAAAATGGGGAAAATAACATTATTTCAAAGAGTTATTGAGAGCAGAGGAGTGCTAGGGTGAAGCAAGTGAGTAATCTGGGATGCAAAATTTAAACATATTACTCAGGAATTAATTCCAATAGATCATACACCTAAATGTAAGAGCTAAGGCTACAAAATTCTTGGAAGAAAACATGAGAGTGAATTCATGACCTTTGGTTAGGCAAAGACTTAGACATGCACCAAAAGTGCACATGACAAAAGAAAACATAGATGAACTTCTTCAAAATTAAAAACGTTTCTGCTTCAAAGGACACTATCTGAAGAAATGAAAAGATACCTACAGAATGGGGGAAAAAATTTGCAAATCATATAGCTGAAAGGAATTTGTTTTCAGAATATATAAAGAACTCTTACAACTCAATTACAAAAAGGTAATCCAATTTAAAAATGAGTAGAGATCTAAATGAACACTTCTCAAAATGAGTGAACTCTGGGAGTTGGTGATGGACAGGGAGGCCTGGTGTGCTGCGATTCATGGGGTCACAAGGAGTCAGACACAACTGAGCGACTGAAATGAACTGAACTGAACTGAGATAACAAATATGTGCATGTGTGCTAAGTTGCTTCAGTAGTGTCTGACTTGTGTACAGTCTTGTGGACTGTAGCCCACAAGGGTCCTCTATCCATGGGATTCTCCAGGCAAGAATAAGGAGCGGGTTGCCATGCCCTCCTCTAGGGGATCTTCACCACCCAGGGATAGAACCCGCATCTCTTACACCTCCTGCACTGGCTGTCAGGTTCTTTACCACTAGTGCCACGTGAGAAGCCCAATCGACTGATAGTTACATTAAAAAAAAGTGCTCATCATTATTTGCCATTGCTAACTGCTGCTAAGTCACTTCAGTCGTTTCCAACTTGTGCGATCCCATAGATGGCAGCCCACCAGGCTCCCCCGTCCCGGGGATTCTCCAGGCAAGAACACTGAAGTGGGTTGCCATTGCCTTCTCCAATTCACACCCACTAGGGTGACTATATTCAAAAGGAAAAACGACAAGTATGATACAGAAGTTGAAACCCTGCTAGTAAAATGTAAAATGGTATAGCCACTTCAGAAAACAGTCTGACAGTTCCTCAGTATGTGAAACAAAAAGTTACTATTTGAATCGCCAATCCCTCTCCTAGGTACATATATAAGAGAAATGAAAAAGCATGTCCACACAGGTGTTCATAATACCATTATTTGTAAGAGTCAAAAAGCAGAAACAACCTGTGTTCATTAACTGATGAATGGATAAATAAAAGTGGTATGTCCGTGCATCTAGGGCAAGAGCAAGTCTTTTAGAGTATTAGAAGAAGCAATGCAGAAACAGAGCATGAGTGGCTAGGAGGTATGGGGATTTCCACATAAGAGGACCAGACCCTACTTTCTAGGGTAAGGCGAGCACACTAAGGTGACTTATAATGTTGTGGCTGGTGTTTGTTAGGTCTCCTTGACAGGTGTTTCCTGTAAGTACAGGCCAATTTAGGTTTAGGTTTGTGATGTGGGCTGGACAACAGAGTTGGCCTCTATTTTGAGGGTCCCAATATATAACTTTATCAATAACAAGAAGAAGCATTTACTGTTGCAGAGGAGGAAAAATAATTTATCTCTATGCTTCTGAGTTCTTGGCTGAAGTCTGTGTACTAAAACATAGATTATCAAGAGAAAAAAAAAACAGGTAGAACTTTATTAAGAAGTATACCTCATATACACAGGGGAGATCCTGGGGAAAATGATGACTCCCTGAAGTGCCCTAAGCCACTGGCTTAAATACTACCTTCAGCTAAAGACAAAAGATGATGGGGCAGTTACCAGGAAGGGCACACTAAGCAAGGTGAGGTTTATTATACAGAATAAAGTCGGTGCCTTCTCCACTGATGAGATTCTCTTGTGATTTATTTTTTATTATTTTTTATTGGAGTATAGTTGCTTTACAGTGTTGTATTAGTCAACCTTCCCTCCCTAATCCAGAGAGGGAAACATCCTTACAAATGGATATTTCTCTTATAAAGTGTAAATTCCCTCACAAAAGTGAGCTTTTCTGTTTTCAGAGATCTCATTATGTTTCTTGTTTCTCAAAAGAATCCTTATGCCAAAAAGGCATATTTGGACATGGCATATTCTGCTGCTGTTTACTATTATGATTATTAAATATCAGGAATTGTCAGATTCTGAGCCTATGTAGACAGCAATAATTGCTAAACTATAATTGCTAGGTACATGAACCAAGTCTCATTTCAAACACTTTCTGTGAAGTTTAGGTAACTTGCCCAAGTCGAGAAGGACAAGGTATTTTTCCTTTTGATAATCCAATATGAGCCATAAAGATGTTCATCAAAACTATAACATGATAAATAGAAAAAAATCCCATTCGTGCACAGAGAAAAATAATTCCATCTGTGAATGTAGGCAACACCTCATAAAGGGTTAAATCCCCCATCCCAACACCACCACCACCAATACCCACCACCCCACCCAGGTCTTCAGAGGAAAATGAACTGGCTGGATGGAGAAGGTGAAAGGGAGCCTTCCAGGGAGAATGAAAACGAGCCAAGAAAAACAAGGAAAAGGGCTGAAACAGCCGTTGGTCCTGGGGACTGAGAGCTTTGCTGGGCTATGTGGAGTGTGAGGGGGCTTCTTTGATGGCTCAGTGGTAAAGAATGTGCCTCCAACACAGGAGACACAGGAAATGTGAGTTCAATCCCTGGGTGGGGAAGATCGCTGGGAGAAGGAAATGTCAACCCACTCCAGTATTCTTGCCTGGGAAATCCCACAGAGAGAGGAGCCTGGTGGGCCTCAGTCCATGGGGTTGCAAAGAGTTAGACAAAACTGAGCAAGTGAGCTTGCACTCACATGGAGTGGGAAGGGCCGAGCCTAGAGTCATACAAGCGTGGAGCTGGGTGTGAAGGCTTCCTAGACCACACGGGAGGCTGAAATTTTCTCCAAAGACAAGTAGGAGAGACTGCAAGAGAAGCAGATAAGAGGTGGGGAGATCTTGCCAAAATTAATTAGAGTTGTTTTGACAACAGATGTAGACAACAGGGAGTTCTTCAAATCAAAGCTCACATTTCTTAAGTTTCTTGTTCAAGATTGTTTACTGACTCTGAAGTTTCCTCACAGAAGACTGGAAGATCAACTTTTTCCTTTATATACTCAAAGAAGCTACTTTCAGGATTCCTTTTACGTAGTGGACATAATATTGTATGTTTTTAAAATTCTTAAATATCATGGAAACTCAAGTGAAAAAAAGTTTATCTTTTCAGGTGTCACTTTGTTAAGTGTTTCATTTCAACTCCTCCCTCTTACCCACATCTTGGTTTCAGATATCATTTAAATAAAATGAGTTCCGTATCAACAATACTCCAGGATTGTATTAATCTTCAGCCTTGCGATGAAAGATTGTTGCTGAGTGAACAGGCCTCAGGAGAGTGCCCTGGGGAGGGGGACACCCTTGTTTATCTGTTCAGAATTGCTGACCCATATACTTGGCTGCAGGTCAAGCAGGAAAGAAATGATTACTTCTGTCAAAGTCACTCACAGACAGCACTTCAACCCCCAGGATGTAAACAGCCATCTCCTAATAGCACCTGACCTTCACCCACCAGTCACCTACATTGTCAGCCATGGAGTCTACCAAATCTGACACTGCTTCCTCCCTCTGGGCACCTAATGCAGAGGCTCAGGACAGAACTGGACTGTTTGCACTGAGTGTTGAAAGGAACTTTGAGCTACTTGGTCTCCTGCTGCCATGGTAGCTGATGTTGCCTAGGCTGATACTTTTTCTTTGGTTTCATTGTTAAGCCTTAAGCTCTCTACCTGAAACATGTACCATCGTTTCCTCTTACAGTGTATCTGAGATACGGAAGGGGCTATGCAAGACACAGTGATTTTTTTCAACTTTATTCATAATGTCTCTTTTTTCATTACTGAAAGACTAAAGATATTTTTTGGAGCATGGGATGAGATGCATTTTATGGATTCATAGATCATTGGGTTTAAAGAATACCTGGTGTTTCCTCTACAGCAGCCCCTCTGTGACAAGTTTGGCTGGAGGCCAGTTGTCCAGCCTTTGCTGACCACCTCCAGTGATGAGTCACTCCCAAGGTGGCCATGCCATTTTAGGATCTAATAATTAAAAACGTATTTCTCACTCTTATTTCTTGGAATTAAATCTATCTTCCATATACTGCCCTTAGAATTTCCAAAGACTTTACATTATCTCCCTAAGTCTTTCCTTTTTATAGACTTAATTAGGATCTTGGTGGAATCTATGTTCTCTGTGGGATTACTATTTTCTTATCTTTAAAGTACTGACACCACTCTTGGTAAAGCATCAAATTTCTTATCTTAAAAAGAAATGAGATAATAATAATAATATCTTCCATACTGTGTTATAAAGGTCACATAAAATAATAAAAATAAAGTTTTATAAAGAAAATTTAATGTTCTACAAATGTCATACATATGGTATTAGCATTATTAGAAAAACAGATATCTCTGTAGGATCCTAGTGCAGACATCTTATCACTTAGCGCAAAATACTAACCAAATAGTTATCCAAAAGAAACTGAGTTTAAGAACTCAGACTTTAACATTAGAAAAGAAGCCAAACTCTCCCATACCCTCAATCACCTCAATTTCTTCTATGCAAGGAATGTTTTGTGAGCCCCAACTCTGTGCTAGGTATTGTCCCAAGAATTAAGGATGTAGAAATAAGCGGAGCAGACAAAGGCATGGCCCTCTCTCAAGGAATTTATATTTTAATGTGGGAAGCCTGGCAATATATAATCTGAAGCTGATTAATACTCTGGGGAAAAATGAAGCAGGATAAAAGTGTCCATGGATAAGGAGAGGTATATTATTTTCCATAAATTAGAAAGAGAAGGCTTCATTGATAAGATGATATTCGAGGTGAAACAAGAAGTAAATGAGAGAGTTAGCCCCGTGGGTGCCTGGGGTAAGCACATTCAGGAAGAGAAGGGAGCATATGTAAGGGTCCTGACACAGGAGGAAAAAGGCAGCAGCTAACGTACCTGAGAGCAGCAGGGGAACGAGAGCCATTTTCAGGACTCTGGGTTTTATTCTCAGTGAATTGGAAGCCATTAGAGGGCTGTGAGCTGAGACGGGATCGGACCTGACTTAGGTTTTCAGAGAATCACCATCCTATTCTATAATATGTAGACAACAGAGATACCAATTGCAAAGTGTTCCAATAAACTATACAAGAGATCATGATAAGTTGGGCAAGCTCATGATAAGCATGATCTGCACAGGCTTAGATTTTGTATATACTTTGAGAGTCATCAGGGTTTGCTGATGAAATGGGTATGAAATACAAGAAAAATCAAGAAGCCAAGGATACACCATGATTTCAGGACTGACCAACAGGTCAACTGGAAATTACAGAACACTTGGAAGTATGGAGAAGCGAAGATAGCATGGGAGGGGATGGGGGGAGAAGGGATAAAATGTTGAAAAGGTAGGCCATTGTTAAATTGTGAAGGACCTTGTCCCTCAGGCTAAAGACCTTGGACTTTAGGGACAGAAAATTAAGTGACAAATTTTGTATTTTATAAAAACAACTGAGGCACATACAGAATGGAATAAAATGGGATGAAACTAGAAGATGAGAGATTATTTAGAACAATATTGTAATAGTCCAGGTGAGACATAATGAAAAAACAGAGGGTAGATGGTGGGTTGATCTTAGTGTCTGCTGGCCTAAAGGTGAGGCTACCATAGACTCACTGTGGAAATGAGATAAATAACCTTAAGAAGTATTTTTCACCAAGTGACGGTGAGTGGACTCTGGTGTATTCTAATTTTCCACCTGATCAATTCATTTCTTGCCTAAACAATTCTAGAGAAATATTGATGAATTCTAACTCATCTAGGAGGTACATATTGAGAACCTATCACTATTTAAGTACTAGGCCAATACATTGCCAAGAATTGTGGATTTTAAAAGGGGGGGGGGGGGGGGAAATATAGTTGAGACTGGGAATCAAAATATTGAGTTGTAGTCCTTGTGGTGTTTCTGGCTAAATCATGCCCCTATTTTTGACCTTGGTGTATCATCTCAAAATGAGGAAATTTGATTACATGACCCCTCCCTACCAATCACCTGAATTATCTAACACCCAACTGTGCAGAATAAAAAATTTCATTGAAATATTTATTGGTTGGCATTCATACGCATTATATTCTCACATCCAGGTTTCTATTCGGTGAACATTTTCAGGCATATGGTAGATGTCAAGACTGAACACACTTTGATCTGAACCTTTGTTTAAGGGTGATGAGGTAGTAAATTGCTTACATGTTGCAACTCAGTCAGAGATATTTTTTCTCTTAACATTTCCTGAACAAGGGAATTATAAACTAATCATGCAGCTAACCCTTAACATTTTTTCAGTTGTCTTGTATTAACAGGTAAAGTCAATGAAGAGTATTTTTAAGCAACAAGAATTCTTGGTGTGTTTACAGTTTATGTGTACTGACAATCCTACTTCATATTTCCTGCTAAAGTCTAAGCAAAAAGTTCCTTTAAGTTTTCTTTTAATTGGATGTTACACTGTTGTTGCTTTTTTTCAATAGAATTTGCTTTTAGAGTAGCTTTGGGGTGGCAGAAAAATTAAGTAGAAGATACAGAGATTTCCCATACCTTTTCTCTACTATCAACACCGCACACCAGATTATATTGTTAAAATCAATAAACCTACATTGACACACCATTATCACCCTAATTCCATAGTTTACACTAAGATCACTATTGGTGTTATATATTCTGTAGATTTTGACAAATATGATATATATTCACCATTATAGTATCATACAGAGTAGTTTCACTGTTAAGAAATTCTCTGTGCTCCACAGTCGCCCAGTCATGTCCGACTCATTGAGACCCCAGTGCGCCAGGCCACCCTGTCCCTCACCATCTCCCGAAGTTTGCCCAAGTTTCATATCCATTGTATGTCCATTGTCCATTCATCCCGCTTTCCCCACTAACCCCAGGAAACTACTGATCTTTTGCTGTCTTCATAGTTTTTCATTTTCCAGAATATAATATAGTTGGGATAATACAGTAGTCTTCTGCAGAGAAGATTTTTTTTTTTAATTTTAATGAATCAAGCTTATTGGTTATTACTTTCATGGATGATGTTGTATCAAAAAAGTTATCACCATAGCCAAGGTCACCTGGATTTTTTTACTTTGTTGTCTTCAAAGAATCTTATAGCTTTGCATTTTACATTTAGGTCTATAATCCATTTTCAGTTACTTTCTGTGAAGGCTATAAAGTTTGTGTCTGAATTCATTTTTTTGTTTGTTTGTTTTGCATGTGGATGCCCAAATTTTCCAGCACATCTGTTTAAAAAGACTATCTTTGCTCCACTGTACTGTCTTTCCTCTTTTGTCAAAGATCAATTAACTATATTCAAGTGGGTCGATTTCTGGATTGTCTACTCTATTTCATTGACCCATTTGTCTATTTTTTCACCAGTTCTACACTATATTGATTACCGTTGCTTTGCAGTAAATCTTGCAGTGGGCAGTGACTGTCTTCTTACTTTGCTCTTCTCCTTCAATATTGGGTTGGCCATTCTGGATCTTTTGCCTCTCCATACAACCTTTAGAATAGTTTATGGATATCCATAAAATAACTTCCCTGGATTTTGATTAGGACTACATTGAATCTGTAGATCAAATTGGGAGAACTGATATTTTACTAATATTAAGACTTTCTATTCATAAACATGGTGCATATTTATATTTACCTCCAGTTTTTTTATTTCTTTCATTAGAGTTTTGTAGGTTTTTTTTCTATAGATGCTATACATATTTTGTCAGATTTATAGCCAAGTGTTTCACTATTTTAGATGCTAATGAAAATGCTGTCATATTTTTTCAATTTCAAATTTCATTTGTTCATTGTTGGTATATAGGAAAGTGATTTACTTTTTTATATTAATCTTGTATCCTGCAATGTTGTTCAATGTCTTATTAGTTAGAAAGTTTTAATATTGGTTTTGATGAAGCTAATGGTGATGATAATGATGATTCTTCTGGATTTTCTATGTAGGCAATGATGTCAATTGTGAACAAAGGGTTTTATTTCTTTCTACCCAATCAATATTCCTTTTTAATTTGCTTATACATTAGTTAGAACTTAAAATACAATGTCAAAAATGAGTGGTGAGAGGGCCATCCTTGCCTTGCCCTTGATCTTAGCAAGAAAACTTCTAATTTCTTGCCACTAAATATATTGTCAGCTGAAGGTGTTTTGTAGATTTTAAAAATCAATTTAAGAATTTTCCCTCTATTGTTATTTTTCTGAGAGTTTTTAATCAGTGTTCAATTCAGTTTAGTTCAGTTCAGTTCAGTCGCTCAGTCGTGTCCAACTCTTTGCGACCCCATGAATCGCAACACGCCAGGCCTCCCTGTCCATCACCATCTCCCGGAGTTCACTTAGACTCACATCCATCGAGTCCGTGATGCCATCCAGCCATCTCATCCTCGGTTGTCCCCTTACATTCTGTCAAATGTTCTTTCTGCATTTATTGATATAATCATCTGATTTTTCTTCTTTAGTCTATTGATATTATGGATTACATTAATTTATTTTTTAAATATAAATTTATTTTAATTGGAGGCTAATTACTTTACAATATTTTATTGGTGTTGCCAGATATCAACATGAATCTGCCACGGGTATACACGTGTTCCCCATCCTGAACACCCCTCCTATCTCCCTCCCCATCCCATCCCTCTGGGTCATCCCAGTGCACCAGCCCTGAGCATCCTGTATCATGCATTGAACCTGGACTGGCAATTTGTTTCACATATGATGGTATACATGTTTCAATGCCATTCTCCCAAATCATCCCACCCTCGCCCTCTCCCACAGACTCCAAATGACTGTGCTATACATCTGTGTCTCTTTTGCTGTCTCACATACAGGGTTATCATTACCATCTTTCTAAATTCCATATGTATGTGTTAGTATACTGTATTGGTGTTTTACTTTCTGGCTTACTTTACTCTGTATAATAGGTTCCAGTTTCATCCACCTCATTAGAACTGACTCAAATGTATTATTTTTAATGGCTGAGTAATACTCCATTGTGTATATGTACCACAGCTTTCTTATCCACTTGTCTGCTGGTGGACATCGAGGTTGCTTCCATGTCCTGGTTATTATAAACAGTGCTGTGAGAATGAAACTAGAACACTTTCTAACACCATACACAAAAATATACTCAAAATGGATTAAAGATTTAAACATAAGACCAGAAACTATAAAACTCCTAGAGAAGAACATAGGCAAAACACTCTCTGACATAAATCACAGCAGGATCCTCTATGACGCACCTCCCAGAATATTGGAAATAAAAGCAAAAATAAACAAATGGGACCTAATTAAAATTAAAAGCTTCTGCACAATAAAGGAAATTACAAGCAAGGTGAAAAGACAGCCCTCAGAATTAAATAAAATAAGAGCAAATGAAGCAACTTACAAAGAATTAATCTCAAAAGTATACAAGCAACTTCTGCAGCTCAATTCCAGAAAAAGAAACGACCCAATTAAAAACTGGGTGAAAGAACTAAACAGATATTTCTCCAAAGAAGAAATACAGATGGCTAACAAACACGTGAAAAGATGCTCAACATCACTCATTATCAGAGAAATGCCAATCAAAAACAATCGATTTTTAAATGTTGGGCCCGGCTTGCTTACCTGGAATAAATATCACTTGGTCCAAAGAATAGCAAGAAGAGATAAGAAAGCCTTCCTCAGCAATCAGTGCAAAGAAATAGAGGGAAAGAACAGAATGGGAAAGACTAGAGATCTCTTCAAGAAAATGAAAGATACAAAGGGAATATTTCATGCAAAGATGGGCATAATAAAGGACAGAACTGGTATAGACCTAACAGAAGAAGAAGATATTAAGAATAGGTGGCAAGAATACACAGAAGAACTGTACAAAAAAGATCTTCAAGACCCAGATAATCACAAAGTTGTGATCACTCACCTAGAGCCAGACAGCCTGGAATGTGAAGTCAAGTGGGCCTTAGAAAGCATCACTATGAACAAAGCTACTGGAGGTGATGGAATTCCAGTTGAGCTATTTCAAATCCTGAAAGATGATGCTGTGAAAGTGCTGCACTCAATATGCCAGCAAATTTGGAAAACTCAGCAGTGGCCACAGGACTGGAAAAGGTCAGTTTTCATTCCAATCCCAAAGAAAGGCAATGCCAAAGAATGCTCAAACTACCACACAATTGCACTCATCTCACATGCTAGTAAAGTAATGCTCAAAATTCTCTAAGCCAAGTTTCAGCAATACATGAACCGTGAACGTCCACATCTTCAAGCTGGTTTTAGAAAGGCTGAGGAACCAGAGATCAAATTGCCAACATCTGCTAGATCATCAAAAAAGCAAGAGAGTTCCAGAAAATCATCTATTTCTGCTTTATTGACTATGCCAAAGCCTTTGACCGTGTGGATCACAATAAACTGTGGAAAATTCTGAAAGAGATGGGAATACCAGACCACCTGACCTGCCTCTTGAGAAACCTATATGCAGGTTAGGATGCAACAGTTCGAACTGGACATGGAACAACAGACTGGTTCCAAATAGGAAAAGAAGTACGTCAAGGCTGTATATTCTCACCCTGCTTACTTAACTTCTATGCAGAGTACATCATGAGAAACGCTGGGCTGGAAGAAGCACAAGCTGGAATCAAGATTTCCAGGAGAAATATCAATAACCTCAGATATGCAGATGACACCACCCTTATGGCAGAAGGTGAAGAGGAACTAAAAAGCCTCTTGATGAAAGTGAAAGAGGAGAGAGAAAAAAATGGCTTAAAGCTCAATATTCAGAAAACTAAGATGATGGCATCTGGTCCCATCACTTCATGGGAAATAGATGGGGAAACAGTGGAAACAGTGTCAGACTTTACTTTTCTGGGCTCCAAAATCACTGAAGATGGTGATTGCAGCCATGAAATTAAAAGATGCTTACTCCTTGGAAGAAAAGTTATGACCAACCTAGATAACACATTCAAAAGCAGAGATATTACTTTGCCAACCAAGGTCCGTCTAGTCAAGGCTATTGTTTTTCCAGTAGTCATGTATGGATGTGAGAGTTGGATTGTGAAGAAAGCTGAGCACTGAAGAATTGATGCTTTTGAACTGTGGTGTTGGAGAAGACTCTTGAGAGTTCCTTGGACTGCAAGGAGATCCAACCAGTCCATTCTAAAGATCGGTCCTGGGAGTTCTTTGGAAGGAATGATGCTAAAGCTGAAATTCCAGTACTTTGGCCACCTCATTCCAGTACTTTGGTGAAGAGTTGACTCGTTGGAAAAAACCTCTGATCCTGGGAGGGACTGGGGGCAGGAGGAGAAGGGGACGACAGAGGATGAGATGGCTGGATGGCATCACTGACTCGATGGACGTGAGTTTGAGTGAACTCTGGAGTTGGTGATCGACAGGGAGGCCTGGTGTGCTGCCATTCATGGGGTCGCAAAAAGTCAGACACGACTGAGCAACTGAACTGAACTGAGCTGGTCATGGTTTACAAATTTTTTGTACATTTTTGAATTTGATTTGCTAATATTCCATTGAGGACTTTTGCATCCCTATTTATTTATAAAAGTCTGTAACTTTCTTTAATATCTTTGTATGATTTATGGTATTAGGATAATTATTGCTCAAAAAATAGTTAGGATGTATCCTCTCCTATCTTCTGAAAGAAAATTTGGAAGTTGGGACAATTTCTTTTTTAGACATTTTGTAAAACTCACCAGTGAAACCATCTGGGCATGGTACTTTCTCTTTCAGAAGATTATTATTTTTTATTCAATTTCTTTAAAATATATAGCCTGTCTTCATCCATGCAGGCTGCTATAACAAAAATACTATAGATTAAGTGGCTGATAAAGAACAGAAATTTATTTCTCACAGTTTAGGAGGCTGAGCTGAGGAGTCTAAGATCTAGGTGCCACCAGATTCAGCATCCTTCAAGGACCAGTGTCCTGGTTCACAGACAGTCATCTTCTCACTGTAACCTCATATGGCAGAAGGGGCAAAGGAGCTCCCTGAATTTTCTTTATAGGGGCACTGATCCCATTCATGAAGGCTCTTTCCTCGGGACCTAATCTCTTCCCTAGGGCCGCCTCCTACCATTACATTGGGTGATAATATGTCAACATATGAACTTAGGGGACAGAGATATAAACATTCAGTCTATAGCACAGGCATATAGTCTATCTCTTCTTGTGTGGATTTTGGCATATTGTGTCTTTTGAGGAATTAGCTTGTTGTATCTAGTTACCAAATTTGTGAGCTAATAATTATTCATAATATCTTATTACCCTTTTAATGTTGATGGCATCTATAGTGATGTCCCTTCTATAATATCTGGTACTAATAATTTGCTATAATTTCCTTCTTTTTTTTTCTTAGCCTAGCTAGAGCCTTATCAATTTCACTGATTTTTTTCAAGGAATCACTTTTGTTTAAAATTGTTTATTTTTTCTATTTGTTTCTTATTTTCAATTTCATTGATATGTGTTCTGAATTTTTTCTTCTGATTACTTTGAATGTAATTTGATCTTTTTCTAGTTTCCTAAAGAAGCTCTTGGAATTGATTTTAGATCTATCTTCTTTTATATATATGCATTCAGTACTATAGATTTCCATCTAAGCACTGCTTTCACTTCACCCCACAAAATTTAAAATTTTTCATTTTCACTTATTTCAAAATATTTTTAATTTCTCTTGAAATACATTTACCTATGTGCTATTTCAAACTGTGTTGTACAATCTCCAAGTACTCAGGGATTTTCTGTATATCTTTCCATTATTGATTTAATTTTATTTTGATCTGAGAGTAAACAATGTATGATAAACTTTCGATTTGTTACAGTGTGTTCTATAGCCCAGAATGTGGTCTATCTTGGTAAATGTTCCATATAAACTTGAGAATAATGTATATTCTGCCTCATTGAATGAAATAATTGATTATGTCACTTATATCCAGTTGATGGATGGTGCTCTTGCATTCAATTATGTCCTTACTGATTTTCTGCCAGCTGGATCAGTCCTTTTCTGACAGATGAGCATTGAAGTCTCTGATTCTAATAGTAAATTCATCTATTCTGCTTGAAGTCTCTGATTCTAATAGTAAATTCATCTATTCTGTTTGCCATCTGTAATACTCTGCTGTTAGGTGCATGAACATTTGGAACTATGATGCATTCCTGTAAAACTGACCCTTTTAGCATTATGTAATGCCCATCTTTACTACTGATAACATTCCTTACTCAGAAGTCTGCTCTGTCTGAAATTAATATATCTACCCAAATTTCTTTTGATTAGTATTATCATCATATATATTTCTCCATTCATTTACTTAATCTATATGTCTTTAAAGACATAGATTTAAGGTTGATTTCTTTTAGATAACATATAGCTGGGGTTTTTTATCTACTCTGACAATCTGTCTTTTAATTGGTGCATTTAGGACTTCCCTGGTGGCTCAGACAGTAAAGCTTCTGCCTACAATGGGGGAGACCCAGGTTCAATCCCTGGGTGGGGAAGATCCCCTAGAGAAGGAAATGGCAACCCACTCCAGTATTCTTGCCTGGAAAATCCCATTGACGGAGGAGCCTGGTAGGCTATAGTCCATGGGGTCGAAAAGAGTTGGACACGACTGAGCAACTTCAATTTCACTTTCACTTTCACTTTCAGACTATTGATGTTCAAAATGATTGTTCAAAATATTGTTGGACTAATATTTACCATTATACTTGTCAGTGTTTTCTCTTCATTGCCTTTGTCTCCTGTTCCTTTTTCCTATTTTTACCTTCCACTCATTTTTGCCCTTTGTAGTTTTAATTGAGTATGTCATATGAGTATTTTCTCTGCTTTCTTAGTATCTCAGTTATACTTTTTTCTTTTTTTTTTTGTGGTTGCCTTAGAGTTTGCAATATACATATACAACTATTCCATGTCCACTTTCAAATAACATTGTACTATTTCGTGGGCATTGCAAGTATCTTATAAAAATAAACCTAATTTCTCTCTCCAGTCCCTTGTATCATTGCTGACATTCATTATACATAAATATACCAAAGTATGTATAAACATGCATGTGTACATACTTACTGAACACATTGTTGCTATTATCCTTTTAAACAACTGTTATCTTTTAGATTGATTAAGAATAAGCAAAATAAAAGTTTTAATTTTACCTTCACTTATTCCCTCTCTAATATCCTTTCTTATGTAGGTCAGAAATTCTGACATATATCATTTTGCTACCCTCTAAAGAACTTCTTTTAAAATTTCTTGCACATAAATCAATGGAACAGAATAGAGATCCCAGAAATAAACCCATGTACCTATGGTAAACTAATCTGACAATGGAGGCAAGACTATATAATGGGGTAAAGACACTCTCTGAGAAAACTGGATGTGCTCACGTTCAGTCACTCAGTCATGTCAGACTCTTTGCAACCCCATGGGACAGCCACATGCAAAACAATGAGATTAGAACATTCCCTCACACCATATACAAAAGTAAACTAAAAATGGTTAAAAGACCTAAATATAAGACCTGAAACCATAGAACTAGAAGAGAAAATAGGCAGAACACTCTTTGACACAAATTATAGCAAGATTTTATTAGATCAGTCGCCTCCTAAGGCAAAAGAAATAAAAGTAAAATTAAACCAACTGGACCCAATTAAACTTAAAAGGTTTTGCACCAGGAACAGAAACTATCATTAAAATGAAAAGACAGCCTATGGAATGGGAAAAAACATTTGCAAATGTTGCAACTGACAAGGGGTTAATAACAAAAATACATAAATAGCTCATACAACTCAATATCCAAAACTAAAACAAACAACCCAATCAGAACATGAGCAGGAGACCTGAATAGACATTTTTCCAAAGACACACAGATGGCTCACAGGCACATGAAAAGATGTTCAACATCACTGAATGCTGATCAAAGTGTAGGTCAAATCCACAAGAAAATACCACCTTACATTTGTCAGAATGGCCATCATCTAAAGTCTATAAATAACAAATGTTGGAGAGGATGTGGAGAAAAGGAAACCTCTTACACAGGTGGTGGGAATGTAAATTGGTACAGCCACTATGGAAAACTGTGTGGTGTTTCCTTTTAAAAGTAAAAATAGAGTTTACTATATGAACCAGCTTCCCTGGTAGCCCAGAGGGCTTCCTTGGTAGCTCAGAGGGTAAAGAATCCACCTCCAATGCAGGAGACCTGGGTTTGATTCCTGGATTGGGAAGATCCCCTGGAGAAGGAAATGGCAACCCACTCCAGTATTCTTGCCTGGATAATTTCACAGACAGAGGAGCCCAGCGGGCTACAGTCCATGGGGTTGCAAAGAGTCAGACGACTGAGCAACTAACACATTCACATGACCCAGCAATTCCACTCCTAGGTATGTATCTGTGAAAAATGGAAACACTAGTTAGAAAAGATACTTGCAGCTCAATATTCATAGCAGTACTATTTATGATAGTCAAAACATGGTAGCAAGGGATATGAGTTCAGTCCCTGGTCCAGGAAGATCCCACATGCCGTGGACCAACTAAAGCTTGTGTGCCACAACTCCTGAGCCAGCACTCTAGAGACTGTGAGCTGCAACTACTGAGCCCACACGTGGCAAAAACCTGTGCACCTGGAGCCTGAGCGCCACAGCAAGAAAGGCTACCACAATGAGAAGGCTGACAACTAGAGAATATTCCCCAGTCGCCACAACTGGAGAAGGCCCATGTGCAGCAACAGTGACCCAGCACAGCCATAAATAAATAAATAAATAAATCTTTTAATTAAAAAAAAAATACTTAGGGCTTAAAAAAAATGTTATCATCTCAAGGGATTCTATGCTTGAATGTTTCTACTTGAGAGGTTTATGTTGGGAGTTTTATGCAGTTGCAGTCTGGCAACTGACTGCAGCCTAGAGCTACAGACTTCTGATGTTCAACTATGCTGGGCTCACCCATAAGGTTGGCGGTGATGCTAGCTTTTAGCTGAAAGCTCAGCTCTGGTTGTCAAGTAAGCAGCTACACCTGTCTTCTTCACATGGCGTGGTTCTCACAGATCAGCACCAGTTTCTTAGAGTATCCCAAGAATGAGCTTTCCAAGAGACCCGAGTGGAAACTAAAAGGCTGTTTATGATCTAGCCTTCTATTGGTCAACCAGATCCAAAAGGAGGAGATGCAGACTTTTCCTTAATGATAGCAGAGTCAGAGAATTTGTGACCATATTAAAGGAAACACAATCCATTAGACTGATTTTCCTACTCTCTAATGGGCCACATCCTGTTGTTTGAAAAATACTGCTCTAATATAATGGGTTACACTGTTTGATGGCAGAGTAGAAGGACATGCACTTATTTCCTTCTGTGAGAACACCAAAATTGCAGCTAGCTGCTGAACAACAATCAACAGGAGTATTTTGGATCCCACCAAAAAAAGATACCCCACTTCCAAGGGCAAAGATGAAGCCCCAGCAAGACAGTAGGAGAAGCGAAATCACATTTAGAATCCAACTTCAGACCCACCAGAGACGCTCAGAGAGCACAAACAAAACCTTATGCACACCAGGACCCAGGCAAAGGAGCAGTGACACACACAAGAGACTGAGCCAGACCTGCCTTTGTGCATTTGAGTGTCTCCTGCGCAGGCACAGATCAGCAGTGGCCTACTGCAGGGACAGGCGCTCTGGCTGCATCAGCCCTGGGAGGCGCAGGGTGGCATAAGTCCTCTTGGAGGAGGTCACCATTAGCTCCACTGTAGAACTGCAGAGCAGATGACCCACAAGCTGGAGAACAATTATACCAAAGAAGTTCTTGCACTGTTGCAAAAGTTCTAGGGCCCACAACAGATTTCCCAATCTGGGGATCTGGCAAAAGAATTGAGAACCCCCAGGGAATTTGACTTTGAAGACCACTGGGATTTGATTACAGAACTTCCACAGGACTGAGGAAACAGACTCTTGGAGGGCACAAAGAAAACCTTGTGTGCACCAGGACCCAGGATAAAGGAGCAGTGTCCTCACAAAAGACTGAGCCTGTGAGTGTCCAGGAGTCTCCAGTGGAGGCATGGGTTGACAGTGGCCTGCCTGAGGTCAGAAGCACTGACTAAAACAGTCCTGGGAGCCACAGCGTGCTGATATAAGTCCTTTTGAAAGAGGTCATCATTATATCTCTTCCAGTACTAACATTTTTGAACCTATGAATTAATTAGATCTCATGTCAGGGTATAGAGGCTACTTTCTCCACTACAGGGAAAAACAAGAGTACAAAGCAAGAGGTATGGCAAGGTCTGATGTCAGTGGTCAGGTTCCCATCTAGAAGGACCTCACATTGTCTATTCTCCAACCTCCCATTGCTCCTATTCGGTCCAGGTAAATTAAGGGTAAATAATTTACTAATGGCCACACGTAGTGTGATGGGCCTTCTCTGCTGAAGAATCTTCCCCAATGCAAGGGATGCAAGTTCCACCCCTGGTCAGGGAACTAGGATCCCACATGCCCCAGGGCAACTAAGTCTGCACACCACAACTACTGACTGAGCCCAGGTGCTCAATTAGGGAGCTTCTGAGCCACAAACTACGGAGCCCATGAACTCTGAAGCCCATGCACCACAACCAGAGAGAAGCCTGTATGCTGGAACAAAGCCATGTGCCACCAACGAAGGATCCTGCACACTGCAAGTAAGACTCAATGGCACCAAAAACAGAAATAAGTAAATACAAATAAACCGATTTACAGAGAGATGCCCACATTCTTTGATATTGTCCCTGGTCTTAGATGGCTGTAAATATTCTTAGGAAAATGTGCTTACTGAAAAGAAGCATTTCTTATACTCCCTGTGCCATAGTATCAATGTATATATTATCTTAATTTTCAAAAATATCTTTTTCTATTAAAATCTAAGAGTACTTTCTATGAACAGATGTTTCCTATTCCCTTGGCTTACCAATGTAAGATTAAATATTGAATAGGTGGCAACAAAGTCATTAAGAGAAAACAAAGAGGAGGAGCACAAACACTGTGAATTTATGTAACAACTGGAATTTTGCCAAACTTGGAGGACTGATTTGCAAACTGAGATAAGCTGCTGTAAGAAGGAATCTTAGTCAATCTGAACTGTATATACAAGGTTATCTATAACAGGAACATTAATCTCTGGGGAAAGAAAGAAGAAAAATATCCTGTCTGTAATTTTATTCTATGGGTGTTATGAGATATCCCTAAATGGGCAGTCAAACTTCTAAGTGACCATGTAATTCCCCATGTCTGCCTGGTGTGAAGAAGAAGAGTATAAATATGGGAAAACTGTTCTGTTTCATGGTTGCATGGATACCAAGCAGATGGGTAGATGAACATGAAACTGTTCTTTCCAGAGAGAACCTCTGTCAATCCAGGTTTCATCCATCTGCCTATATGGCTACAATCCTGCTTTATCCAAGAGAGACGGAGTGGAAGAGAGAGACTGAGAAAATGTTATTGAGAAAGCTGTTTGAGCTTCAGAATCTAATTAATACTAAAATAATAAAATAGCTCTCAATTATAGAAATTGTGGGTTATAAACTCTTGCAGGTACACCTTGGAAACTAACACCTTGGAAGATCTTTGGATAAGGTATTTAAATGGCCTGCTTAATAATCCCAACACTACTTACTAGCAAGCTATTTAAGCTCTCAAAGATTCCATTTTCTTATTCATAAAATGAGGGATGACATTGATAGGACCTCCTAGGGTTTTTGTGAGGTTAAACTGAAACAATGTTTGCAAAGCTTTTTGCACCAAATCTGTCATGAAATAAGTGCTCAATATTTATAAAAATAATATGAATAATTTTATTATGATTTTTGTCTTCACTATTACCAGCTCTTCCTGGGAAAGAATTTCTATCCCTTTTTACTCCTTCTTTTAATCAGGCATAGTGTACTCTTCATTACCCTTTGGTTTTTAGACATAAAAAGTGTGTTTTTTCTATGAATCTCACCGTTGCCTGGTAGACTCAGAGCAAGAAAACTCAGATGACAAAGGAGACAGAAGGCTGCTTTCTCACCTTTCTTTCCTTCAGTCTTTAAGAAGCTGCTGTAGTCTCAAGAGTTCTTTGGCCATTTTCCTTTTTTTGAATAATTTTATTTCATTTGTTTAAATAAGACGGTGTTATCTAATTATGTGGTATTGCATGCATGCATGCTAAGTTGCTTCAGTCATATCCAATTCTTTGCAACCTCATGGACTGTAGCCCACCAGGCTCATCTGTCCATGGGATTCTCCAGGCAAGAATACTGGAGTGGGCTGCCATTTCCTTCTCCAAATTATGTGGTATTACATGCTCTCAAAATTTAAGATAACTTAGACTTTAAATGACTCATTCCTCCCCATCGCCTTTTCATCTGCTCCCAGTCCAGCCCCCAGCTTCTGTACAGACTTCTCTTCTGTGGACCTTCTAACAGATGATGTCCAGCTTTTGTCTGAATGTCTCCCTGCCTTGCAAGCCAGGCCAGTCTTCTTTCAGTCAGTTCAGTTCAGTCACTCAGTCGTGTCCGATTCCTTGCAACCCCATGAATCACAGCACACCAGGCCTCCCTGTCCATCACCAACTCCCAGAGTTCACTCAGACTCACGTCCATCGAGTCCGTGATGCCATCCAGCCATCTCATCCTCTGTCATCCCCTTCTCCTCCTGCCCCCAATCCCTCCCAGCATCAGAGTCTTTTCCAATTTAGACAGTTGTAATAGTTGCACACTTCTTTTTTAAACTGACCCTAAATCTGACTCCTACCCAATCATGTTTCTGACACCTGGAGTAACAGAGAATAAATGTAATTGCTCTTTCACATGCTAGCTTTTCAAATATTTGAAAACTTTAATTTGTTTTCTGTTAATTCACCTTAAGTAATACTGTGCTCTAATCCTTCCTCTAGAGCCTTCCCTGGTGGCTCAGAGGTTAAAGCGTTTGCCTCCAATGCGGGAGACCTGGGTTCCATCCCTGGGTTGGGAAGACCCCCTGGAGAAGGAAATGGCAACCCACTCCAGTATTCTTGCCTGGAGAATCCCATGGACGGAGGAGCCTGGTAGGCTACAGTCCACAGGGTCAAAAAGAGTCGGACACGACTGAGTGACTTCACTTACTTATTTACTTAATCCTTCCTCTTCTATAGTGAAATAATTCTCCAGCATTTTCCTGTCCTATTCCCTTTCTCCTAAATGCCATTTAACTTTCACTACATGTTATTTAAACATGATTCCTAAGGTTTTGAGGAGCATTCTATTATGGATCAACTGGAGAAGAGCAGAATGGGGCCACATTTTCCTGAGGAAACACTGTACTTCTCTTCACTCAAACCCAAATGGCTTTCAGAGTTGAGGCAGTTACTTTGTTTGTGGTATATATCAGTATGTATTGGTATACAAGCCTCCAGGGTCCAAAATATGAATTGTTTCCAATCAGGTGAACCTCACTTATCCTGTAATTGTACAACTGAATTTAAGTACACCAGTTCTCAGAGATGTCCGTCTAAGATTTCACAGAACAAATAACAATTTTTGTATAATTAAATCTTCATCAGTTCTTGCTTAGAGGCTTGCAATACTCTCCTAATTAATTTCTCTTCTTTCATTTTGTTGATCCTCTCCCAACACATGTTCTAAACTTCTGTCAAGCTTATCTCTTTTTAAAGCACAAGTCGTATTATATCATAGTATCAGTTAATTTCTCCTTTTTCTCCCCCTCTCCTGAACCCATGAATGTTTGAAGGATGGACTCCAGGAAAAAACCTGTGAACACCTCGAAGATGTATGTACAGAGTGTTGTGTGCAGAATGTCCATTGCTTTTGACAGGTTAAGTCTAAGAATTTATAAAATAAAGTCCAAATAATTCATGGCCAGAACAACTGAGAAGGAGTTAGAACCCTGGTCTAAAAAAAAATCATTGGAAGAGGATCCCAGGAAAAACACTGATTAAAAATCTTTACACTGAATTCTTTCTGACATCAAATACAGCTGAGCCCTAAATCTGCTGAACCTGGTCATTTTTATCAGCTTCTCCTCTCATCATGGTCCAGAACTTCATTATCTTTCCAGTATCATCCCCTCCTGCTTCTTCACAATGGACTCGATCCAGCCACATTGATCTTGAAAACTTCTGTTCTTTCAAGATTCTACAAGCTATCATCTCTGTGAGTCAGAGCATGGATTGTAGTTGATGGCATGTGAGTTTGGGATCCAGAAAACGTCAGTTTCCTGCTCTATCTATCACGTCCAAACTCAAGCATGTTTTTTGTCCTCTTAAATCTTTAGTTTCCTCATCTTAAAAATGGAGACTATGTAATATCTCATGAGGTGGTCACAGGAATTAAATGACATGTGTGGAAGATAACTGTCAGGCTTTCTAGTTATCCAGAATATTCTGAATATCCATGCTACATATGGAGAGTGTCCAGTCTTATGAGTTGTGTCTACTCAAGGAAAAACCCAGAACTCTCCAACTATGTTACAGCTAAGCAGACAGTGTGTGACCTAGACTCCACCAACAACATTTACTCACCCACCCAAGAGGCCCTAATCCCAAAGATGGAGGCCTTGCATGGCGATCATTGTGCTGACTGTGCTGGTTGCAGAGACAGAGTTTCAGGGACTGAGAATAGCAAGACTAAGTCCTGATACAACAGGATTAGCCATGGTGATGTAATCACTGTTCTTCTCAGTGGAGCCTGTAGCACATCAAGGTTTCAGATATCATCCCCAGAAACTGTCTTGAGCCTGTTCCTCTAGGTTAACAGCTATACATCTTTTAAACAAAACTGCTTTTCTGAGTAATCAGTCAGAGTTGGCCTCTGTTGCTTGCAACTGTGATTCCTGACTCATATTCTTGACTCAAAGTAAAGCACTTAGAATGGTGCTTACCATAAAGTAAGTAGACATAAAAACTTCCTCTGTGATGTTGCCCCTAGGACAGTCATTCTAAAAGGCTCCTACCACACCTGCAGTGGATGTATGTCACTGTGGAACTGTGGTTATTTACATTCATGCTTGTTCTTCCCTGAAGTGAGTGTCCCTGAAGGCAGAAATCCTGTCTTATTCACTTTACATCCTCAGGGCCCAGCAGAGGCCCTAGAGAGTCATGAGTACTCAATAAATATTTGTAACTGAGTGAACTGCTCAACCAACTGTGACTCTCTCTAACTGTATTTCACCCACCTTACAGTCCATTATTTTTGTAATAAAATACCATGAAAAATTTTGTCAATCACTGAGCTGAAATAATATTGGTAGAACAAAAGCATTTCCACTAACTCACCAACACATCAAAAAACAAAATGAAGGTTGTTTGACAAAGCAGATTTTAAACTCACATGTGCGTGCACGCACAAACACACACACACACACACACAATTTTTTTCTCAACATAAAAACCATATGCCCATTTTGTCAAAAGCTTGACAAATTCACAAAAGTATAAAGATAAAACTAAAATTAGTCATAATCTTACTACCCAGATATCATAGCTACTTTCATTTTTTCTGGAAACATTTGTAATTCATTTATTATTTCTTTTCTATCTTTTTTCCAGATATATTTCACAAGCTTTTGCTATGAAAAGGCAAAACTCTTTTAATCATTTTAATTAGAATTTATATGATTACTAAATAACTTGAATATTTTTATAACTTTATTACTCATTAGTATTTCATCTCTGTGAATGCATTTCTTCTTCCTTATCTTTTGCCATTCATCTATTGAGTCTTCAAGTTTTTCTTGTTCATTTGGCTCAACAGGTAAAGAATCCACCTGCAATTCAGGAGACACAGGAGGTGTGGGTTCAATCTCTGGGTTGGGAAGATCCTCTGGAGAAGGAAATAGCAACCCACTCCAGCATTCTTGCCTATGAAATCCCATGGGCAGGGAATCCTGGCAGGCTACAATCCAAAAGGTTGCATAGAGTCACACATGACTGAGCAACTAAGCAAATACACATATATAAAGTCAGAATAACACTTTGTCCCTCAAAGTTGTGCCGAAGATGTTTCCTACTTATATAGCTGTCTTTAGCAAATAAACTTTATTAAGGTAAAATTTTCATACAATAAAATGCACTGATTTTGAGGGCATAATTTGATGAGTTTTGAAAAATACACACAACAGTATAATCAATAAAGATAAAATGTTTACATCATCCCAGAAGTTCATCTCTACTAAAAAAATCCCCCTTCATCCTTATATTCAGGAAAAATTTGTATCTGCTTGCTGTCATTATTGGTCCTGTGGAGTTTTACAGCATGTGCTTTTCTGTGTCTGCCTTCTGACATTCAGCATGTTATTTTTGAGATTCATACATGTTGTTGCATGTGTCCATAACTGTTTTCATTGCTGAATAGTATCACATTGTGCAAATATAACAAAATGTATCCATTTGACCATTTGATGATATTAGGGTTCCTTTAGTGTAGAGTTATTATAAACAAAGCTGTTAGAAAAATTTGTGTACAAGTCCTTCTGATACCATTTGTTTTCATTTCCATTGAATAAATACCTAAAATGGAAATGATGAGTCATGTGGGAAATATATATTTAACATTTTATGAAAATGCCAAATCGTTTTCCAAACTGATTTTCCCATTTTATATTCCCACCAGCAAAGTATAAAAGCTCCAATTATTCCACATTTTCATTCACATTTTCTAATATTAGCTTTTAATTTTAATCATTCTAATATGTGTAGTGACATCAGATTAGGGGTTTGTTGAATTCTTTTTCATATGCTTAATCACATTTGTATGCATTATTTTATGAAATATCTGTCCAAATATTTGCCTATTTTTATTGATATTTTTCCATTGCATTGAGAGGGTAACAGGCAGGAAGGCCAGGGGTCTCCAAATAGAGGAAATAGGCGGCAGATGTCTGACATTTTTTATCTCTCTCTTAAGTGACAGGAGGAAACAAGTGTTAGATTTTTTTCCCCTTCTCTATACAAATTTTAAAAGAGCTTTTTTTCAAAATTCTGTGTTGCCATGACGACACCTGGTTCCACCTGAACTTAACTTTTTTCAAACTGTTGAGCTAACCAATGTGTTTTTCTTAGGGAAATGTTTGTCTTAAGCTATGTTAATGAACTATGTATTTACCCTAGACTCTGTCTTCAAGTCGGTTTTGCGTAAAACTCAGAACCAACTTGACAAACCAGTATGCTTTACTTATGCAAATGCTTTCTAAAGCTCTGTTAATAAGTTTGTATTTGATTGGAAACCAGCCTTTCTTTAAGATTCATGTCAATAATTTTATGGCCCAGGACAACTCACCTTGTGCCAATGTTATCTCAAAAATGCATGTTGTGCATGAAAGGCCTAGTGCCATTCTCTCAGTTTTGAGACATTTCCTTTCTCTAATTAGCAGACTGCTGCTACTGCTGCTGCTAAGTCCCTTCCGTCCTGTCTGACTCTGTGAGACCCCATAGATGGCAGTCCACCAGGCTCCTCTATCCCTGGGATTCTCCAGGCAAGAATACTGGAGTGGGTTGCCATTGCCTTCTCCAGTGCAAGCGTGCATGCTAAGTCACTTCAGTCGTGTCCAACTCTGTGTGACCCCATAGACAGCAGCCCACCAGGCTCCTCTGTCCACAGGATTCTCCAGGCAAGAATACTGGAGTGGGTTGCCATTTCCTTCTCCTAGCAGACTGCTAGTAGTTATATAACATCCAGCTAAAGACTAGCAGGGGAGCACTCTTGCTGCCCCCTTCAGCTCTCTATGTCAGAAGCCTTCTCTATCTTTTTTATACTTTAATAAAACTTTACTACACTAAAGCTCTGCGTGATCTAGTCTCGTCACTGGGCCCGGACTGAATTCTTCTCCTCTGGAGGCCAAGAATCCCAGCGTCTTTAAAGGTTCAGAAACAACCATTCAGTAGGATATGTCTTCTTTATATATTCTGTATACAAGTCCTTTACCAGATATATTGAAAATATTTTCTCTAGCCTGTGGCTTGCCTTTTCATTTTCATAAAGTAGAAAGCTGAGTGCCAAAGAATTGATGCTTTTGAACTGTGGTGTTTGGAGAAGACTCTTGAGAGTTCCTTGGACTGCAAGGAGATCCAACCAGTCAATCCTAAAGGAGATCAGTCCTGAGTGCTCACTGGAAGGACTGATGTTGAAGCTGAAACTCCAATACTTTGGCCACCTGATGCGAAAAGCTGACTCATTTGAAAAGACCCTGATGCTGGGAAACATTGAGGGCAGGAGGAAAAGGGGACAACAGAGGATGAGATGGCTGGATGGCATCACTGACTCAAAGGACATGGGCTTGGGTGGACTCTGGGGGTTAGTGATGGACAGGGAGGTCTGGCGTGCTGCAGTTCATGGGGTCGCAAAGAGTTGGACACGACTGAGCAACTGAACTGAACTGGTCTTTCAAATAATGGAATTTTTCTTTTTTTGTAAAGTCTGATTTTCTGCTTTCCTTTTATGGTTTATGCATAATGTGTCCTCGCTAAGAAATGTACATCTATCCCATGATTGAGAAGAATTTCTCTTATGTTTTTGGAAGGAAGTCCAATAGTTTTAGTCTTCATGTTTAATTCTATGATTCATTTTAAGTTAATTTATGGTAAATGGAATGAAGTAAGAGCCCAGGTTCATTTTTCATGAAGATAAAGAGTTGTTCCAGCAAGATTTTTCTAAGGGTATACTTTTGCTCATGGAATTACCATTACATTTTAATAGAAAATCAAATAGCCATATATGGATGAGTGTATTTCTGAACTCACTAATTTGTCCATTGCCCTATATATTAATACTTAGACATAGCCACACTGTCTTAATTACTGTAGCTTCAGTAAGTTGGAAGTCCTCCAACTTTGCTATTCTTTGCTTAAAATTTTTAAATACTCAAGGTCCTCTTCACTTCCATAAAATTTTGAAATCAACTGATCAGTTTCTACCAAAAAAGAATTCAACTGCAATTTTTATTGGAATTGAATCATATCTAAATATTAATTTATGAACAATTTATATTTCAACAATGTTGAAGCTTCCAGTCCATGAACATGGCATCTCTCTATGCCTACCTCATAAAAATGAGTTATGAACTATCTCCACTTGTTTTCCACTTGAAAGAATTCACATAGATTTGGATTTTTCATTCCTAAAACATTTGGTAGACTTGAGCAGTGAAACCATATAGGCCAGACATTTTTTGTAAGATTTTAAAGTATAAATTCAATTTTTAAGTAGATTTTAAAGTTATTAAGATTTTTAGCTTCTTGAGTACATTTGGTTAATTTGTGTCTTTCAAGGAATTGTCCATTTTACCTAAGTTGTCAAATTTGTCGTAAATTTACTAGTAATGTTTTCTTATTATTATTTTGATATCTATAGAACCTATAGTGATAACTCCTATTTGGTTTCTTATATTGATAATTTGTGAATTTCCTCTTTTTTTTATTCATTTATTTATTTTTTGGCTATGCTCCACAGCTCGCAGCCCTAGTTCCCCAACAGGGATCAAACCATGCCCCTTGTGCAGTAGAAGCCGGGTCCTAACCATTGGACTGCCAAGGAAGTCAGTCCTCTTTTAGTTTTAACCAGAAGAACAATAGATTTATTAATTTTATTGATTTTTTTCTCTATGGCCTATCTTTATTGTCTCTGGCAATATTCCTTTTTCCAAAGTCTCCTTTGTCTGATATTGATAGAGCCACTCCTAGTTTCTTTTTATTAGTTATTTGCCTCATGTATCTTTTTTGATTCTTTTACTTTTACAGTATTTTTACCTTTATATTTGAAACATACTTCATAAAGAAAGCATAAACTTAAGTCTTCCTTTTTCTACAGTTTGAAGCTCTCTCTGTCCTTTCTCTAGCGTGTCTTTATGAAATCCATGTGGATCAATTTTTCTGCAAAAACAGTAGAACAGGGTATATTTCTGAAGTCAAGAATCTGACTTTTTCAGGATTAACAATGTTCATCCAAAATGATGCATATTTTAATTTCCTTTTTCATTGCAATATAATTTGTGTACAATACTGTGTTAATTTCAGGTGCACAACAAAGTGATTTAGTTATATTTTCAGATTACTTTCCATTATAGATTATTAGAAGATACTGAATATAGTTCCCTGTGCTATCCAATAAATCCTTGTTGTTTGTCTCCAGTACTTTGGCCACCTCATGCGAAGAGTTGGCTCATTGGAAAAAACTCTGATGCTGGGAGGGATTGGGGGCAGGAGGAGAAGGGGACGACCGAGGACGAGATGGCTGGATGGCATCACGGACTCGATGGACGTGAGTCTGAGTGAACTCTGGGAGTTGGTGATGGACAGGGAGGCCTGGCGTGCTGCGATTCATGGGGTCGCAAAGAGTCAGACACAACTGAGTGACTGAACTGAACTGAACTGAACTGAATTTCTCCCTCCCTCTCTCCCCACTTTCTTCTTTTGTAACCGTAAAATTTTATTCTGTCTATGACTGTGTTTCTATTTTGTACTTAGATTTATTTGTATTATTTTTTAGATTGCCTATGTAAGTGACATCGTTTAATATTTATCTTTCTCTGTCTGACTTACTTCACTAAATATTATATTCTCTAGGCCCATCCATGTTGCTGCAAGTGATATTATTTGATTCTTTTTATGACTAAGTAATATTTCATTGTATATGTATACCACATCTTCTTTATTCATTCATCTGCCAGTGGGCATTTAGGTTCCTTCTATATCTTGGCTATTGTAAATAGTACTGTTATAAATATGGGGGTGCAAGTACCTTTTTTAATTTGAGTTTTCATCTTTTCCAAGTATCTTTCCAGGAGTGGGGTTGCTTGATCACATAGTAGCTCTATTTTAGTTTTTAAAGGAACCTCTCTACTGTTTTCCATAGTGGCTGCACCAATTTACATTCCCACCAACAGTATAGGACTATTTTTAAACATTTGATGACAGCCATTCTGATTGGTGTGAAGTGATACTTCCTTGTGGTTTTAATTTGCACTTCTCTAATAAGTTATTAGAGAATAACATCCTTATCAATGTTTAAGGATGTACATTTTTTAATTGATGCATAACATATAAATATTTGCTTCTGAGGTGGCTCAGTGGTAAAGAATCTACCTGCCAATGCAGCTGATACAAGAGATTCAGGTTTGATCCTTGGGTCAGGAGAAGGAAATGGTGACCCACTCTAGTATTCTTGCCTGGAAAATTTCTTGGCTAGAGGAGCCTGGAAGGATACAGTCCCATGGGGCTGCAAAGAATTGGACATGACTGAGCATGAACACATAAGTATGCCTATAAGTACTTACATAGTTGAATTTTGATAAATTAAGATAGTATCTACTAAAACAAATCACAAATTGTACATTGCACAAAAATACCAATCACTTTTTACCCCACAATTGATAGGTTTTACACTACAACAAGTCTTCAATCAATAATTACAATAGCATTATTTTAAAATCAATAATCAAAAAAATAAGATCAATGATCATACTTAAAATTGTCTATTATATGAATTTTTCTGGTGTTTAGAAGCATGGGTAAAAGAGCCTCTATTTCAACTAATAAACTTCGCCAGTATCATTTATGGAATAAACCATTTTTCACATTAACTTTCAATGACATGTTGTTTATACATTAAAGTTTATTTATGAGTTCTTATGACATGCCAATGATACTCATGTTTGATTTTGTTTTGGTACCATATTATTTCAATTATTATAGCTTTGTAATATCTTTTGATACCACAAAAGAGAAGACTTTTTCATTAGTCTTTTTTAAAACAAAATTTGGATGCTCATATCTTACTACTCCTCCAGGAGAAGTTTACATATGTATTTTCTTCCTGCATTGAAAAAAAAATCATTCAGATTTTTCTTAAAATACTATGTCTGGAGAAGGGAATGGCTACCCACTCCAGTATTCTTTTCTGGAAAATTCTATGGACAGAGGAGCCTGGCAGGCTACAGTCCATGGAGTTGCAAAGGGTTGGACATGACTGAGCAACTTTCTTTTTCACTTTCAAGCTGCTAAATAAGCTATAAAAATTAATATCTCTTAAATGTTGTGTTCCCATCCAATGACATAGCCTGTTTTATCAAATATTCAAGTCATCTTGCATCTTTTATATCATTTACTAAAGTTTTGTGTTTTACTCTTTTAGATTCCAATTCATTTTTTATCAGTTTAATTCAGTCATATCTGACTCTTTGGCACCCCATGGACTACAGCACACCAGGCTTCCTTGTTCTTCACCAACTCCCAGAGTTTGCTCAAACTCATGTCCCTTGAGTCGGTGATGCCATCCAACCATCTCATCCTCTGTCATCCCCTTCTGCTCCAGCCTTCAACCTTTTCCAGCATCAGGTCTTTTCTAAGGAGTCAGTTCTTTGCATCAGGTGGCCAAAGTATTGGAGTTTCAGCTTCAGCATCAGTCCTTCCAATGGGTATTCAGGACTGATTTCCTTTAGGACTGACTGGTTTGATCTCCTTGCAGTCCAAGGAACTCTCAAGAGTCTGCTCCAACACCACATTTCAGAAACATCAGTTCTTTGACACTCAGCTTTCTTTATTGGTCCACTCTCATATCCATAAATCACTACTGGAAAAACCATAGCTTTGACTAGACGGACCTTTGTCAGCAAAGTAATGTCTCTGCTTTTTAATATGCTGGCTAGACTGATCATAGCTTTTCTTCTAAGGGGCAAGTGTCTTTTAATTTCATGGCTGCAGTAATTTTGGAGCCTAAGAAAAAAAAGTCCAGGAGGCGGTCCTAAAATGGTGGAGGTATAGGATGGGGAGACCACTTTCTCCCCCACAGATTAATCAAAAGAACATGTAAATGCTGAGTAAATTCCATAAAACAACTTCTGAATGCTGGCAGAGGACATCAGGCACCCAGAAAGGCAGCCCATTGTCTTCGAAAGAAGGTGGGAAAAAATAAAAAAGATAAAAAGAGAGACAAAAGAGGTAAGGAGAGAGATCCATCCTGGGAAGGGAGTCCTAAAAAAGAGAGAAGTTTCCAAACACCGGTAAACACTCTCACTGGCGAGTCTGTGTCAAGCCTAGGAACCTCAGAGGGCAACATAATCAGGAGGAAAAATAAATAAATAATTAAAACCCACAGATTACATGCCTAACAGCAACTCCCAGCGAAAAAGCAGTGCAGAAGCTCGCATCCACCACTAGCAAGCAGGGGCGGGACAGTGAGGCTTAGGCTGCATTGCTTAGGGTAAAGACCGGGCCTGAATGTCCCAAGGGCAATCTGAGGGAACTAGCTTGAGATAGCAACCCAGACTGTGGGATAGCTATCCTGCAAAAAGCCCTAACCTAAGACACCACCACGCCCACTCACAGAACAAAGGATGGAGCAGAGCTAGCCGGCTGCAGACTGGCCCATCCCCCGCTGGAGACAGGAAGGCAGGGGTAGCCAGAGCCGGAAGGGGGCAATCACAGCCCCAGTGAAGCATCATCTACCAAACTGCAAGCAAGTGTCATTGCTAACCAAGACTTCTTGGGATTCTGGATGGTCAACATCCACCAGGAGGGTCACAGCCAGAGATCAGCTTCCCAGAAGAGACACACAGCACACCTTGTACAACCCAGAAAACCTAAAAGCAGGGACGGGAGAGGCGATAAGTCACAGCCTCCACCTGCGGAAGACCGCACTCACCAAGCACCTGGTCACCTGAGCTGCTCGGACCTGGGTTGGGCACAAAACGCAGGCCCAACCAAGTCTGCGCCTCTGTGGAGTACCTGAGACCTGAATCTGAGTGGCTTAGACCTGGGAAGTGCATACAACTCAGGGCCCACCTCAGACAGTTCCCAGCAGAGCAATCTAGAGCCTAAGCAGTGTAGTCTGGGAAAGCATACACACCATGAGCAGGGGCAAAGCCAGTGTGGCCGAGACACTGTGAGCACACACCAGTGATACTCGTTTGTGGGGTTCCTCCCTCCCCACAGCACGTCTGAAAAAGTTAGCCTAAAAAAGTGACCACCACCGCCCCCTTGTGTCAGGGTGGAAATTAGACACTGAGGAGACCAGCAAACAGAAGAAGCTAAAACAAACAGAGGGAACTGCCTTGGAAGTGACAGGTGCAATAGATTAAAACCCTGTACTTAGCACCGACTACATAAGAAAGGGCCTATAGATCTTGAGAAGTATAAGCTGGATCAAGGAACTATCTGAAAATGAACTGATGCCACACTGTCCACAACAACACCAGGGAAAGTCCTAGATATATTTTTACTATGATCATTTTTTAAATAAATAAATATATATATATATATATATCTTATTTTATTTATTTATTTATTTATTTTACTTTACAATACGGTATTGGTTTTGCCATACATTGACATGAATCCGCCACAGGTGTACCTGAGTTCCCAATCCTGAACCCCCCTTTATTTTAAAGACCTCTATTACTCCTTTAATTTTCATTTTTATAACCCACTATTCAGTTCAGTTCAGTTCCGTCGCTCGGTTGTGTCCAACTGTTTGCAACCCCATGAACTGCAGCGTGCCTGGCCTCCTTGTCCATCACCAGCTCCTGGAGTTTAACCAAACTCATGTCCGTTGACTCGGTGATGCCATCCAGCCATCTCATCCTCTGTCGCCCCCTTCTCCTCCTGCCCTCAATCCCTCCCAGCATCAGAGTCTTTTCCAATGAGTCAACTCTTCGCATGAGGTGGCCAAAGTATTGGAGTTTCAGCTCTAGCATCATTCCTTCCAAAGAACAACCAGGACTGATCTCCTTTAGAAAGGACAGGTCGGATCTCCTTGCAGTCCAAGGGACTCTCATGAGTCTTCTCCAACTATTACTTTGCAGAAAAAAAAGACCCTATTTTTTAAAGCAAACTCCATATATATATAATCATTTTTGTGACTTTGTTTTTTTTCTTTAATATTGTATTTTTGAGAATTCAACCTCTACTCTAGATTTTTAATCTTTGCTTATTTGGTATTTGTTATCAATTTTGTACCTTTAAGAACCCAATCTTCAATACCCAGTTTTACTTGGGAATAAGGTTTAACTGTTCTCTCCCCCTTTGAACTCTCCTTTTCTCCACCAGGTTGCCTCTATCTCCTTCTTCCCCCTTCTCTTCTCTACCCAACTCTGTGAATCTCTTTGTGTGTTCCAGGCTGTGGAGAACACTTAGGGAACTGATTACTGGCTAGATCTGTCTCTCTCCTTTTGATTCCCCCTTTTACCCTCCTGGCCACCTCTGTCTCCTTCCTCCCTCTTCTCTTCTCTGTGTAACACCGTGAACATCTCTGAGAGATCCAGACTGCGGAGAGCACATAGGGAAGTGATTACTGGCTAGCTTGCTCTCTCCTCTTTTGATTCCCCCTCTTCTCCTCCTGGTCACCTCTATCTCCCTCCTCCCTCTTCTTTTCTCCATGTAACTCTGTGTACCTCTCCAGGTGTCCCTCACTATGAGAAACTTTTCATCTTTAACCTAGATGTTTTATCATTGGTGCTGTATAGATGGAGAAACCTTGAGGCTACTATAAGAATAAGACTGAAAACCAGAGGCAGGAGGCTTAAGTCCAAATCCTGACAACACCAGAGAACTCCTGACTCCAGGGAACATGAATCGATAGAAGTTCATCAAATGCCTCCATACCTACACTGAAACCAAACACCACCCAATGGCCAACAAATTCCAGAGAAAGACATACCATGCAAGTTTTCCAGCAACAGAGGAACATAGCCCTGAACTTCAATATACAGGCTGCCCAAAGTCACACCAAATCCACTGACACCTCAAAACTCATTACTGGACACTTCATTGCACTCCAGAGAGAAGAAATCCAGCTCCACCCACCAGAACACCGACACAAGCTTCCCTAACCAGGAAACATTGACAAGCCACCCATCCAACCCCACCCACAGTGAGGACCTCTACAATAAAGAGGAACCACAAACTGCCAGAATACAGAAAGGCCACCCCAAATACAGCAATATAAACAAGATGAAAAGGCAGAGAAATACCCAGCAGGTAAAGGACCAGGATAAATGCCCACCAAACCAAACCAAGGAGGAAGAGATAGGGAATCTACCTGATAAAGAATTCTGAATAATGATAGTGAAAATGATCCAAAATATTGAAAACAAAATGGAGTTACAGATAAATAGCCTGGAGACAAGGACTCAGAATATGCAAGAAAGGTTTAACAGGGACCTAGAAGAAATAAAAAATAGTCAATATATAATGAATAATACAATAAGTGAAATCAAAAACACTCTGGAGGGAACCAAGAGTAGAATAATGGAGGCAGAAGATAGGATAAGTGAAGTAGAAGATAGAATGGTAGAAATAAATGAAACAGAGAGGGAAAAAGAAAAACGAATTAAAAGAAATGAGTACAACCAGAGACCTCTGGGGCAATGTTAAATGCCCCAACGTTCGAATCATAGGAGTCCCAGAAGAAGAAGACAAAAAGAAAGACCATGAGAAAATATTTGAGGAGATAATAATTGAAAACTTCCCTAAAGTGCAGAAGGAAATAACCACCCAAGTGCAAGAAACCAAGAGAGTCCCAATCAGGATAAACCCAAGGTGAAACACCCCAAGACACATATTAATCAAATTAACAAAGATCAAACACAAAGAACAAATATTAAAAGCAGTAGGGAAAAATAACACAGAAGGGGATTCCCAAAAAGAAAACAGCTGATCTTTCAATAGAAACTCTTCAGGCCAGGAAGGAATGGCAGGATATACTTAAAGTGATGAAAGAAAATAACCTACAGCCCAGATTACTGTACCCAGCAAGGATCTCATTCAAATACGAAGGAGAAATCGAAAGTTTTACAGACAAGCAAAAGCTGAGAGAATTCAGCACCACCAAACCAGCTCTCCAACAAATGCTAAAGGATCTTCTCTAGACAGGAAACACAAAAAGGGTATATAAACTCAAACCCAAAACAATAAAGTAAATGGCAATGGGATCATACTTATCACTAATTACCTTAAATGTAAATGGGTAATTTACATTTACATTTAATGTAAATGTAAATTTTGGTTAAATGCCCCAACCAAAAGGCAAAGACTGGCTGAATGGAGACAAAACAAGACCCCTATATATGTTGTCTACAACAGATTCACCTCAAAACAAGGGGCACATACAGACTGAAAGTGAAGGGCTGGAAAAAGGTATTCCATGTAAACAGAGACCAAAAGAAAGCAGGAGTAGCAATACTCATATCAGATAAAATAGACTTTAAAACAAAGGCTGTGGAAAGAGACAAAGAAGGACACTACATAACGATCAAAGGATCAATCCAAGAAGAACATATAACAATTATAAATGCACCCTACATAGGAGCACCGTAATATGTAAGACAAATGCTAATAAGTCTGAAAGGGGAAATTAACAATAACAGTGGGAGACTTTAATACCCCGCTCACACCTATGGATAGATCAACTAAACAGAAAATTAACAAGGAAACACAAACTTCAAATGAAACAATAGACCAGTTAGACCTAATTGATATCTATAGGACATTTCACCCCAAAACAATGAATTTCACCTTTTTCTCAAGCTCACATGGGACCTTCTCCAGGATAAATCACATCCTGGGCCATAAATCTAGCCTTGGTAAATTCAAAAAAAATTGAAATCATTCCAAGCATCTCTTCTGACCAAAATGCAGTAAGATTAGTTGTCAATTACAGGAGAAAAACTATTAAAAACTCCAACATATGGAGGCTGAACAACACGCAGCTGAATAGCCAACAAATCACAGAAGAAATCAAAATATGCATAGTGATGAATGAAAATGAAAACACAACAACCCAAAACCTGTGGGACACTGTAAAATCAGTGCTAAGGGGAAGGTTCATAGCAACACAGGCCTACCTCAAGAAACAAGAAAAAGTAAAATAAATAACCTAACTCTACACCTAAAGCAACTAGAAGAGGAAGAAATGAAGAACCCCAGGGTTAGTAGAAGGAAAGATATCTTAAAAATTAGGGCAAAAATAAATGCAAAAGAAACAAAAGAGACCAGAGGAAACATCAACAAAGCCAAAAGCTGGTTCTTTGAGAAGATAAATAAAATCAACAAACCATTAGCCAGACTCATCAAGAAACAAAGGGAGAAAATTCAAATCAATAAAATTAGAAATGAAAATGAAGAGATCACAACAGACAACACAAAAATACAAAGGATCATAAGAGACTACTAGCAATTATATGCCAATAAAATGGACAACTTGGAAGAAATGGGCAAATTCTTAGAAAAGTACAACTTTCCAAACTGAACCAGGAAGAAATAGAAAATCTTAACAGACCCATCACAAGCACAGAAATTGAAACTGTAATCAGAAATCTTCCAGCAAACAAAAGCCCAGGACCAGATGGCTTCACAGCTGAATTCTACCAAAAATTTCGAGAAGAGCTAACACCTATCCTACTCAAACTCTTCCAGAAAATTGCAGAGGAAGGTAAACTTCCAAACTCATTCTATGAGGCCACCATCACCCTAATACCAAAACCTGACAAAGATGCCACAAAAAAAGAAAACTACAAGCCAATATCACTGATGAACATAGATGTAAAAATCCTTAACAAAATTTTAGCAAACAGAATCCAACAACACATTAAAAAGATCATACACCATGACCAAGTGGGCTTTATCCCAGAGATGCAAGGATTCTTCAAAATCTGCAAATCAATCAATGTAATGCACCACATTAACAAATGGAAAAATTAAAACCATATGATTATCCCAACAGATGCAGAGAAAGCCTTTGACAAAATTCAACACCCGTTTATGATAAAAACCATCCAGAAAGCAGGAATAGAAGGAACAGACCTCAACATAATAAAAGCCATATATGACAAACCCACAGCAAACATTATCCTCAATGGTGAAAAATTGAAAGTATTTCCCTTAAAGTCAGGAACAGGACAAGGGTGCCCACTTTCACCACTACTATTCAACATAGTTTTGGAAGTTTTGGCCATAGCAATCAGAGCAGAAAAAGAAATGAATCCAGATTGGAAAAGAAGAAGTAAAACTCTCACTGTTTGCAGATGACATGATCCTCTACATAGAAAACCCTAAAGACTCCACCAGAAAATTACTAGAGCTAATCAATGAATATAGTAAAGTTGCAGGATATAAAATCAACACACAGAAACCCCTTGTATTCCTATACACTAACAATGAGAAAACAGAAAGAGATATTAAGGAAACAATTCCATTCATCATTGCAACGAAAAGAATAAAATACTTAGGAATATATCTACCTAAAGAAACAAAAGACTTATATATAGACACTGGTGAAAGACACTTACATATAAAACACTGGTGAAAGAAATCAAAGAGGACACAAATACATGGAGAAATGTACCGTGTTCATGGATTGGAAGAATCAATATAATGAAAATGAGTATGCTATCCAAAACAATCCATAGTTTCAATGCAATCCCTATCAAGCTACCAGTGGTATTTTTCAGAGAGCTAGAATAAATAAATTCACAATTTGTATGGAAATACAAAAAACCTCGAATAGCCAAAGCAATCTTGAGAAAGAAGAAGGGAACTGGAGGAATCAACCTGCCTGACTTCAGGCTCTACTACAAAGCCACAGTCATCAAGACAGTATGGTACTGGCACAAAGACAGAAATACAGATCGACAGAACAAAATAGAAAGCCCAGAGATAAATCCATGCACCTATGGACACCTTATCTTTGACAAAGGAGGCAAGAATATACAATGGATTAAAGAGAATCTCTTTAACAAGTGGTGCTGGGAAAACTGGTCAACCACTTGTAAAAGAATGAAACTAGAACACTTTCTAACACCATACACAAAAATAAACTCAAAGTAGATTAAAGATCTAAACATAAGAACAGAAACTATAAAACTCCTAGAGGAGAACATAGACAAAACACTCTCCAACACAAATCACAGCAGGATCCTCTATGACCCACCTCCCAGAATATTGGAAATAAAAGCAAAAATAATTAAACTAAAAATTTAGTTTAATTAAACTTAAAAAATTTTGTACAACAAAGGAAACTATAAGCAAGGTGAAAAGACAGCCTTCAGAATGGGAGAAAATAATAGCAAATGAAGCAACTGACAAATAATTAATCTCAAAAATATACAAGCAATGCCTGCAGCTCAATTCCAGAAAAATAAATGACCCAATCAAAAAATGGGCCAAAGAACTAAACAGATAGTTCTATGAAGAAGACATACAGATGGTAACAAACACATAAAAAGATGCTCAATATCACTCATTATCAGAGAAATGCAAATCACAACCACAATAAAGTACCATTTCACCCCAGTCAGAATGGCTGCTATCCAAAAGTCTGCTGCTACTGCTACTGCTGCTAAGTCACTTCAGTCGTGTCCGACTCTGTGCGACCCCATCGACGGCAGCCCATCAGGCTCACCCATCCCTGGGATTCTCCAGGCAAGAACACTGGAGTGGGTTGCCATTTCCTTCTCTAATGCATGAAAGTGAGAAGTGAAAGTGAAGTCGCTCAGTCGTGTCCGACCCTTCGTGACCCCATGGACTGTAGCCCACCAGGCTCCTCCATCCATGAGATTTTCCAGGCAAGAGTACTGGAGTGGGGTGCCATTGCCTTCTCCAATCCAAAAGTCTACAGGCAATAAATGCTGGAGAGGGTGTAGAGAAAAGGGAACCCTCTTAGACTGTTGATGGGAATGCAAACTAGTACAGCCACTATGGAGAACAGTGTGGAGATTCCTTAAAAAACTGGAAATAGAACTGCCATATGAACCAGCAATCCCACTGCTGGGCATACACACCGAGGAAACCAGAATTGAAAGAGACCCATGTACCCCAATGTTCATCGCAGCACTGTTTATAATAGCCAGGACATGGAAGCAACCTCAATGTCCATCAGCAGATGAATGGATATGAAAGCTGTGGTACATATACACAATGGAGTATTACTCAGCCATTAAAAGAATAGATTTGAATCAGTTCTAATGAGGTGGATGAAACTGGAGCCGATTATACAGAGTGAAGAAAGCCAGAAAGAAAAACACCAATACAGTATACTAATGCATATATATGGAATTAAGAAAGATGGTAAAGATAACCCTGTATGCGAGACAGCAAAAGAGACACAGATGTATAGAACAGTCTTTTGGAGTCTGTGGGAGAGGCCGAGGGTGGGATGATTTGGAGGATGGCATTGAAACATGTATATTATCATATGTGAAACAATCGCCAGTCCAGGTTCAGTGCATGATACAGGATGCTCAGGGCTGGTGCACTGGGATGACCCAGGGGGATGGTATGGGGAGGGAGGTGGGAGGTGGGTTCAGGATGGGAAACACATGCACACCTGTTGTGGATTCATGTCAATGTATGGCAAAACCAACACAATATTGTAATTAGCCTCCAATTAAAATAAATAAATTTATATTTTTAAAAATCTCCACAGGAGGGATAACTCATAAAAAAAAAGAAAATTACATATTGAAGCAACATATATGATGGCTGAAAATTAAGATTCAACGAAGATGTGTATATGTATAACTGATTTACTCTACTGTATTCCTGAAACTAACACAACATTGTCAATCATCCATACTCCAATAAAATTTTTAAGATTCAAAAAAAGAAAGAAAGAAAATAAAGACCTTCACTGTTTCCATTGTTTCCCCATGTATTTGCCATGAAGTGGTGAAACTGGATGTCATGATCTTAGTTTTTTCGAATATTGAGTTTTAAGCCAGCTTTTTCACTCTTCTCTTTCACTTTCATCAAGAGGCTCTTTAGTTCCTCTCCGCTTTCTGCCATAAAGGTGGTGTCATCTGCATATCTGAGATTATTGGTATTTCTCCTGGCAATCTTCATTCCAGCTTGTGCTTCATCCAGTTCAGTATTTCACATGTACTCTGCATATAAGTTAAATAAGCAAGGTGATAATATGACATAGTCCTTTACCAATTTGGATTCAGTCTGTTGTTCCATGTCCAGTTCTAACTGTTGCTTCTTGACCTGCATACAGATTTCTCAACATGCAGGTAAGGTGGTCTGGTATTCCCATCTCCTTAAGAATTTTCCACAGTTTGCTGTGATCCACACAGTCAAAGGCTTTAGCATAGTCAATGAAGCAGAAGTGATGTTTTTCTGGAATTCTCTTATTTTTTCTATGATCCAATGAGTGTTGACAGTTTGATCTCTGGTTCCTTTGCCTTTTCAAAATCCAGTTTTAATATCTGAAAGTTCTTGATTCACGCACTGTTGAAGCCTAGCTTGGAAAATTTTGAGCATTACTTTGCTAGTGTGTGAGATGAGTAAAATTGTTCAGTAGTTTGAACATCCTTTGGCATTGCCTTTCTTTGGGATTGGAATGAAAACTGACCTTTTCCACCTGTGCGGTCACTGCTGAGTTGTCCAAATTTGAGGTTTCCAAATTTTCATTTTTTATAAGGCTACACATATGTAGATTTTGTTTGTTGCTGTTGAAAATGGTATTATTTCCATTACAGTTTCCAGTAATTCCTTTCTAGTATGTACAAAGGAGTTTGGTTTGTGTATATTTATTTAGCATCACAAATATTTTAAATATTGTTTATTTTAAACCTCCCTTAGGAATCTAACTTTATTCATCCAATATTTATTGATCATTGCTCTCTGCCAGACACTGTAGGTTCTCACTCACATACTAATTCTTACTTATCACTACACTTTTTTTCTGCACACTTGTAAACCATGTGTTGTTGTTGTTTTTTTTAATGAGCTCTAAAATTTTCTACACAATCAGGTACCAGCTTCTTATTATAGCTCCTAAGCTAGGTCTTCTCTAAGTTCTAACCTGGCCTTCTGGATTTATCTTATGTCATTTTCTTTTACACATCTTCTGTTCCACATGCTCAGACAGGCATTATAATTCTTTCATAACTCGATTATGCATTTTGCATGCTTGTGATGCTCTTTTCTATTTGATTTCTGAGGAATTCCAATTTATAATTTAAAGAGTAATGCAAATGTCACTTCTTATCTACAGCTATCCATGACCACATGCTCAGGTAGAATTAATTTCTCATTTGTAATGCCATAGCTGTATGTATATATCTCTTTTATAGTACAGGTCACATCATGTTACATTTATTCTTTCATGCATCTAAGTCTCTTCTAAGAAGTTATGGTTTCATTCTTATTTATCTCTGTGTTCTCAGTAGTCAATATTTTTTACAGAATAAATAAATTGGATAATTAATTTATTATTTTGTGATTTAAATAAAAATTAGTGAATTTTGTTTCAGGAACTTACCATTCTTTCCTAATAAAAATTGTAGCATTCTCCCATTTACTTTCATTTGAGGCTACTGACATTCTCTATGATTTCTAAAAGATTATGACTCACAGTTCTGATATCACATCTAAAGTCTTTTCACTGGTCTATAAAGTAGTGTCTCTGGAGCTAGAAGCTAAATTATTTTAGATTAGAGCTCTAAGGGTCCACTGATCTCCTGTCCCCGTCTTTGCCTTAAGTTTCTTGTTTATGACGTTAACCTTTCCAATTTTTAATAAGAATACCATCTTACTTGTAAAATGGAAGAAAAGTATGAGTTCAAATCTATTAATTCATGTATTTATTCAGTTGATATTTATTCAAGTTTAACTCAAAAGAATTATAGTCTGTTTGAGGCAGTAGATATAAACCCCACAGTAAATGCAGAAAGTGACAATAGCTAAGCCAGAGATGTGGACACGGTGCCACAGGAGAACAGAAGAGCTTTCCAGATGGGCAAACTGAGAGGATTTCTTGGAGGAGACAGACTAAGCTCAGGCTCTTAAGATGGGGAGAAACAGAAGGGAGAACGCTCAGGCAAAAGAGCACACCCTTTCAGAAATTCAATTTAAAACTATAAAAGAAATTCTGTCAGCAGGGACTTTTATTGATTAGATAGTAGACAACATTTCAGGGAAAAAAAAAAAAAACCTTTACTACCATCATAAAAGTCATCCTTGGCACACCCCTTTCCTTTATTCTCAGTTTATACTCAATCAAGTCCTGTTCATTTTAACTACTGAACTTCTCTTAAATCAAACCAGTTTTCTTTCACAATGCCCATTTTGTTGTTGTTCAGTTACTAAGTCGGGTCCAACTCTTTGCAACCCCTTGAACTGCAGCACGCAAGGCTTCCCTGTCCCTTGCTATCTCCCAGAGTTTGCTCAAACTCATGTCCATTGAGTCAGTCATGCCATCCAACCATCTCATCCTTTGTCACCCCCTTCTCCTCTTGCTCTCAATCTTTCCCAGCATCAGGGTCTTTTCCAGTGAATCACTTCTTTGAATCAGATGGCCAAAGTATTGGAGCTTCAGCTTCCACATCAGTCCTTCTGATGAATATTCAGGGTTTATTTCCTTTAGGAATGACTGGCTTGATGTCCTTGCAGTCCGTTGCCCATTGGCACCACCTAAAGCCACTTTCTTCTCCTGAACACTGACACAGCCACCTACCCAACCTCCCCACAGCCACTCTTGTTGCCTCCAAATGACTTCCATACTGTAACCAGAGTTGTCTTTCATTAAATGCAAACCATGTTGTGCCTTAGCTTAGGATGCTTCAGTGGCTCCCCATAGCCCTTGACAAAATCTCTATTCTAAGGTTTACAAAGCCCTTCACCATCGGCCCCAGTTTATCTTCAACAGGACACTCAGTGACTAGTAGGGGGAAGAGCCAGAGATTTAGAGTCAAAACTTAGGTTCATGTCAAAATTCTGTCACTTAAAATGTGTATGACCTTGGATATGTTATTAAACCTTTATGATCTCTTTTTTATTCATCTGTAAAAAAAGATAATAATCTCTAAACAACCACATGGTTGTAAAGATTAAATGAAATAATGTTTATGAAAAAACATTTTATAAACAATAACACATGGGGCAAATGTTAATAACATTACCTAATACGGAACGTCTATCATCAGGTAAATAAATACCACACTGCTTTGGCCATTTAAGAGTCAGCATGAGCTAATACCTGGAAAGAGTCCAAGTTCTCATACAGAAAAAAAAAGTTTTAAATAAATTACATTTAATATATAGATAGTTTAAAGGGGGAATGTAACCATTCTAGGCAATGGAAAAATTGAATCAAACTACTAAAGATTGCCAGGAGGAATATCAATAACCTCAGATATGCAGATGATACCACTCTGATGGCAGAAAGTGAAGAAGAACTAAAGAGCCTCTTGATGAAGATGAAAGATGAGAGTGAAAAAGCTGGCTTAAAGCTCAACATTCAAACAAAGATCACGGCATCCAGTTCCAGCACTTCATGGCAAGCAGAAGGAGAAAAAGTGGAAACAGTGACAGATTTTATTTTCTTGGGCTCCAAAACTACTGTGGGTGGTTCCTGCAGCCATGAAATTTTAAAAAGAAATGCTTCCTCCTTGAAAGGAAAGCTATTACAAACCTAGACAGCATATTAAAAAGCATAAACATCAGTTTACTAACAAAGGTCTGTATAGTCAAAGTAATGGCTTTTCTAGTAGTCATGTATGGATGTGAGAGTTTGACTATAAAGAAGGGTGAGTGCCGAAGAATTGATGCTTTCAAATTGTGGTACTGGAGAAGACTCTTGAGAGTCCCTTGGACTGTAAGAAGATCAAAGTGGTCAAAATCATAAAGGAAATCAACACTGAATATTCATTGGAGGGACTGATGCTAAAGCTGAAACTCCAATATTTTAGCCACTTGATGGGAAGAACTGACTGATTGGAAGAGACTTTGATGCTAGAAAAGACCTTGATGCTGGGAAAGAGGGCCGGAAGGCAGAAGGAAAAGGGGGTGGCAGAAGATGAGATGGTTGAATGGCATCACTGACTCAATGGACATGAGTTTGAGCAAACTCCAGGAGATTGTGAAGATCAGGGAATCCTGGTGGGATGCAGTCCATGGAGTCACAAAGAGTCAGGCATGACTTAGTGACTGAATAACACAAGTAAAAAGAATGACTAGCTTGAAAGTTTGATCCTTTGTTCAAAAGACTCTGTTACTATGCTATATTTTCTTTCTTAATATTTTCTATTTTCTGACTTATTTGGAATATAGAATAATATTACTGATATTTTAGGAATATTTGTAAATATTTTAATACTATTGTCAGTATTTTAGGCACACGGTTATTATTTTCCTTTAAATCAGCTCTTTCAAAGTATTTAATAATATTCATGAACAGTTTTTTTTCCTAAAAGACTGTATCCCCCATTTAATAATGAAATTCGGGGAGGAAAAATAGGGTTTATTTAATGAAAGTTAACTTTATGGGATGAAAAAGAAAACAGAAACGCATTTACTTCATTAAACAAGAGACAAGTGTACTTGAAAACCTTTTCTCCTGTGTGATGTGAATACCAAGCAGATTGAATCGATGAAGCAGCATTTAAACTAACTGTGCTGCTTTCCTCTTTTATATTCTCTCTGCCTTTAATTCAGGTAACAGTGGAAAGCTGGAATCGGACCATTTTCACACACATCCCCCTTGCACAGAAGACATTTTTCCACAGTGAAAGAATTCCTCTACTGCCATCTAGTGCCTTTTATAAAAGGATTCATGGTTTAGTCAGATGAGCTGGTTTATGTTTAGCTCAAAGTGTGGGTGGAGGGAAGTGAAGGGTGGGGGTGGCAGAAAGCTAAAACCTTTTGAGACCATTCTAAAATGTATTACATTAATTAGCAAGAGGTGCTGAGTCACAGAAACATATTAAGGGCTTATGAGCTCGATATTTCAGGGAAAGATGCAGCAAATCAGATATGGGAGATAGTGAAGCTCAACTAGATTCGAAGTTTGTGAAAGAAGATTGCCATTATGATGGCGAAGAGCTCAGCTGAAAGCAAAGGGGAGGAGATTAGAATGGCAGTCACACATTTGCAGCATCTGATTCTCTGGAGATGCTATGATATATGCCCTTTAGGACCTCCCTATTCTCCAGCAAAATTCTTGCATTTGCCAACAGTAAGGCCTGTTTCCAAGCCCCCTCTTTTTTTCCTGTCCTCCATTTCCTCATCTCACCAACTACTCTAAGAGCCGCTGCCAGACAAGTCTCATGCACTCAAGGCTCATTTCTTGGTACAAGTTAGAGTCCCAACAATCTCTACTAAAAAATGGTTTTAAAAAGTTACCTAACAACTATCATCAGGATCTTTCCTCTTTTTATAGGAGACACTTGAATACACATAAAATGAGTATGATGTTTTAGGTTCCAAAGATTGATGAGGCAGGCTGGGTTGATAATCTTGCATTTTTTAAATTTTTCCACATAAACATTTAAAACATGCTGTCATTCATAAAACCACTTAATTAAGAAACTTGAGTCATCTTTGACATTTTCTTCTCCCTCATGCTTCCACCATTCATTCAACACAGAATACCAAACATACACACACACAAATCAAATTAATCTCTAAATATTGTGGATCCTAGCTTCTAAAATCTCTCAAATCAATCCAGTTTTCTCTCTTTCCACTTACATCATACTAGCATAAGTTACAATCATCATTCACCCAATTTATCTCCCCACATCAGGATTCAACTGACAGCTAGAAAAAGCTTTTTTTTAACAGTAAATTCAATCATGTTGCAATCCTGCTTCATATACTTGAATGATTTTATTTTAGATATACAATAAACTCTAGACATTTTAATGTGACCTAAAAGCCCCTACATGAACTGGCCTCTGCCCAGCTCCCCACATTGATCTCTTGTCTATCTCTCCCTTCTATTCCTGTATCACTGCCATCAGTCTTCTATCATTTTCTCCAAAAGTCCACGCTTCTTACTACCTCAGGACCTTGAACACGCTGTTTCCCACGCCTAATCTTCAGTCTCCTGGCACCCTGCAATAATTACAAATCACTTTTATTGATCCATTATTTAATACCTGTCTTTAAACCCAAGAGAAGATTCTTGAGAGTCCCTTGGACTTCAAGGAGATCAACGCAGTCAATCCTAAAGAAAATCAACCATGAATATTCATTGGAAGGACTGATGCTGAAGCTGAAGCTCCAATACTCTGGCTGCCCAATGTGAAGAGCTGACTCATTGGAAAAGACCCTGATGCTGGGAAAGATTGAAGGCAGGAGGAGAAGGGGACCTTAGAGGATGAGATGGTTGGATGGCATCACCAACTAGATGGACATGAGTTTGAGCAAGTTCCAGGAGATGGTGAAGGACAGGGAGGCCTGGCATGCTGCAGTCCATGGATTTGCAAAGGTTTGGATTTGACTGAGCAACTGAACAACAACAACAAGCCCAAATTTTAAATTCTTTGAAATCAAGTACCAATTCTACCTTATTTACTTCTTTAAGCCAAAATAGGCAATTAATTAAAATTTGTTGAATAAATCAATGAATTAATCATTGCCTCCTATGATTTTTCATTATTTTAAATATGCTCATTGCTTGACAGTAAGTTCCTCAAAGATAATCAAATCTTTAATGAGATCTTATGTGGGAGATGGAGGCAGAAATAACTCAGACATGATCTTGCAAACCTAGTAGAGACAGAGCATGGAAACAACGTCTCTTATAACATTTAAAATGTCATAATGTCCACAACGAGCACTTTTTTGGAAACAGAAGGAGGAAGGTGTTAGGTTAGTTTGGCTCATTATGGGTCGATGTGTCATGCATGCCTTTTCAGTTGTGTCCGATTCTTTGGAACCCATGTACTGTAGTCCACCAGGCTCCTCTGTCCATGGAATTTTCCAGTCAAGAATACTGGAGTGGGTTGCCATTTCCTACTCCAGAGGATCTTCCCAACCCAGAGAAGGAGCCCACATTTTCTAGATTGGCAGGAAGATTCTTTATCAACTGCCCCACCTGGGGAACCCACATCAGAGAGGATGAAATTCAAGTTAAAGCTTTTAAGGACAAATAAGTAGTAAATAGGGGAAGAGTGATCAAGGGAATGAGGTCAAAATAGTGAGAAAGAATGCAATGGTTTTAACGTAAGAAAAGAATGGGTTGTTACCTATTTCTCCACCAGAATCTCCAACACAGTTACTGAATGCACACAGAGGACATTTAGGAAAGGCAGAGGAATCAGGAGATCAAATTGTCAACATCTGTTGGATCATAGAAAAGCAAGAAAATTCCAGGAAAACATCTACTTCCATTTCATTGACTACGAGAAAACCTTTGACTGTGTGGATCACAACAAACTGTGGCAAAGTCTTAAAGTGATGAGAATACCAGGCCACCCTACCTGCCTCCTGAGAAACATGTCAAGAAGCAATAGTTAGAACTGGACATAGAACAACAAACTGGCTCAAAATTGGGAAGGGAATATGTCAAGGCTGTATATTGTCACTTTGCTTATCTAATATCTGTGCAGAGTACATCATATGAAATGTCAGGCTGGATGAATCACAAGCAGGAATCAAAACTGCCAGGAGAAATATCAATAACCACAGATTTACAGGTGATACCACCTTTATGGCAGAAAGCCATTAAGAAAGGAACTAAAGAATCTCTTGATGAAGGTGAAAGAGGAGACTGAAAAAGCTGGCTTAAAACTCAACATTCAAAAATGGAGATCATGGCATCTAGTCCCATCACTTCATGGCAAATAGATGGAGAAAAACAGAAACAGTGACAGATTTTATTTTCTTGGGCTCCAGAATCACTGCAGACAGTGACTGCAACTGTGAAATTAAGACACTTGCTCTTTGGAAGAAAAGCTATAACAAACTGAGACAACATATTAAAAAGCAAAGACATCACTTTGCCAGCAAAGGTCCATATAATCAAAGCCAAGATTTTTCCAGTAGTCATGAACAGATATGAGAGTTGGGCCATAAAGAAGGCTGAGTACCGGAAAACTTGATGCTTTCAAATTGCGGTGCTGGAGGAGAGTCTTGAGCATCCCTTGGACAACAAAGAGATCAAACCAATTAATCCTAAAGGAAATCAACCCTGAATAATCGTTAGAAGGACTGAGGCTGAAGATGAAGCTCCAATATTTTGGCCAGTTGATGGGAAGAGCCAACTCACTGGAAAAGACCCTGATGCTGGGAAAGATTGAGGGCAGGAGGAGAAGGTAGTGACAGAAGATCAGATAGTTGGATGGCATCACTGACTCAATAGACTTGAGTTTGAGCAAACTCTGGAGACAGTGAAGGACAGGGAAGCCTGTTGGCTGCAGTCCATTGGGTCACAAAGAGTCAGACATGACTTAGCAACTGAACAACAAGAAGACATTTCATTAACATCTGTGGTTTAACTTTTGAAGAATGGTAAGAAATGTGGAAATAGCAATAAATATGGTATCTTGGTAAAACCAGAATAAGAGACTAAATAAAATGAGTTGTCCTCCAATTTTAAATCAACAACCTTAAAACAATTGTTTTGATACTACTTCAAAAAATCTCTGATAAGAATGCCATTGCTGGGAGTCCTGACATGTTTAGTCAAATCAGCTTGTCTTTGAAACCTCTCTGAAAAAGGATTCTGAGTTTCAGCTGAAAGTTTACTCATGAAATCATGCCTAAATTTTCCCCTGGAGAACACTGTTCGCTAGGAATATCTTCAAATCCAGAGGATGTTTTTGCCCCCCACAATTTCCTGTCTTTCCAGTCTGAGAGAATGAGAGGGAAATATTCTTTTAGCTCCATGCTAACACTTTTAAACAAATCCTTAATCACTCGTCTTGAAAGTCAAGACATGTGTGTTTATAACACCTTCTACTGGTCCCTGGCATGCTTTTATCCAAGAATAATAAACATCAGATTTCCCTGCTTTTGACTGTTTTCCTGAATCAAAACATAAAATATAGATATAACCAATTAATTGTCACTTAAGAAATCTTGTCCATCTTAAATACCTTTTGTTACTTAGAATTAAGTTTCAGGAGGCCAATTCTTCACTGTTTCTTCAGTTTTTGGAGAACTGAAAATGCAGCTAAAGAAGTCAAGTTATTTTTATTTCAGGGAGAAGAGACTGTATTTAATACTATACATTAATTCTCAATTATCTAAATATGATACAAAGAAAATTACTGAATTGCTGCTTACAAAAAAGAAAAAGAAAAAACACATGTTTATATAAAAGTTCTCTCTCTCAGAAGTCACTCAGTCATGTCTGACTCTTTGCAACCCTGTGGACTGTAGCCCATCAGGCTCCTCCCTCCATGGAATTCTCCAAGTGAGAATACTGGAGTGGGTTGCCATTTCCTTCTCCAGGGGATCTTCCTGACCTAGAGATCAAATCCAGGTCTCCTGCATTGCAGGCAAACGCTTTAACCTCTGAGCCACCAGGGAAGCCCCCTGGAGAAGGAAATGGCAACCCACTTCAGTATTCTTGCCTGGAAAACCCCATGGATGGAGAAGCCTGATGGGCTACAGTCCATGGAGTCGCAAAGAGTCAGACACAACTGAGCAACTTCACTTTCATTCTCTCTCTCAGGAACAAACTATAGAAGTTTGATGCTTTGCTTATGTAACAATTTTAAGTATTCAGAATATAATGTTGTTGCTGTTGTTTAATCATTAAATCATGTCCTACTTTTTTGCCACCCCATGGACTGTAGCCCGCCAGGCTTCTCTGTCCCTGGGATTTTCCAGGGCAAGAATACTAGAGTGGTTGCCATTTCTTTCTCCAACAAGAAAATAATGGAAAATCTTGATTTTGGGTATCTTAGATAAATAACTTGTTATTTTCATATTAACACTCACCATACTTTTATAACATTTGGTTCCTGCTTAAAGTTTTCTGTTAATGTTAGTATGATTTATTATGGAAAGTATAGTACATTCTATACTGAGAACTAGATTATCAGTGACTGACTATTTTTCTGGGCTCCAAAATCACTGCAGGTGGTGACTGCAGCCATGAAATTAAAAGACACTTGCTCCTTGAAAGGAAAGTTATGACCAACCTAGACAGCACATTAAAAAGCAGAGACATTACTTTGCCAACAAAGGTCCAACTAGTCAAAGCTATAGATTTTCCAGAGGTCATGTATGGATGTGAGAGTTGGGCTGTAAAGAAAGCTGAGCGCTGAAGAATTGATGTTTTTGAACTGTGGTGTTGGAGAAGACTCTTGAGAGTCTCTTGGACTGCAAGGAGATCCAACCAGTCCATCCTAAAGGAGATCCTGGGTGTTCATTGGAAGGACTGATGTTGAAGCTGAAACTCCAATACTTCAGCCACCTGATAGTGGAGAGCTGACTCATTGGAAAACACCCTGTTGCTGGGAAAGATTGAGGGCAGGAGGAGAAGGGGATGACAGAGGATGAGATAGTTGGACAGTATCACCGACTCTATGGACATGGGTTTGGGTGGACTCCAGGAGTTGGTGATGGACAGGGAGGCCTGGTGTGCTGCAGTTCATGGGGTCGCAAAGAGTCAGACACGACTGAGAGACTGAACTGAACTTAATGTTTTGTTTATGTTTAAGAGGTATATTTCTGTGTCTTAGAATCTTGGGTTGGAGTCATCATTCTTGCTATGATACTGAAGCACACTCCCTTTCAACAGAGATGTGTCTTTTACACCATTGTGTTATGTTGTGTTCAGGTGCTTCAGTCATTTTCAACTCTTAGTGACCCCATGGACTGCCACGTGCCAGGCTCCCCTGTCCTTCACCATCTCTGCTCAAACTCATGTCCATTGACTCAGTGATGCTATCTAACCACCTCATACTCTGTCGCTCCCTTCTCCTCTTGCCCTCAATCTTTCTCAACATCAGGGTATTTTCCAATGAGTAGGCTCTTCACAACAGATGGCCAAAATATTGGAGCTTCAGAATCAGTCCTTGCAGTAAATATTCAGGAGTGATTTCCTTTAGGACTGACTGGCTTGATCTCCTTGCAGTCCAAGGGACTCTCAAGAGTCCCCTCCAGAACCACCGTTCTAGAAAATATTCATATATTCAAGATTTATAACTCACTGAAAACACTGGCTAGAGTGAAGAAACATGTTAATGATTTAAGAAGCCATTCAGTTGCCATAAAAAAGTGATTTTGCTTCTTCCAAACTCCAGATTATTAGGCGATTTTTCTGTTGAGTAATACTTTTCAAAGTCATTATGCACATCAAGACTGTCATAGCCATAAGGAATCATAGAAGTTTTAGTATCTGTTGATGTGAATAAGAAACTAAAATTTCCAAATTTAAAACTGTCAGATGAATTTTAAATGGGTAACATTAAATTAATGACATAAATGTTCAATATTTTCTCATCTATGTACAGTTGTTTCTTGGTAGAGTAAAACCACAATCTAATTTCTTAGGCTAAATGATCATTTTTCCACTTTGTCCCCAAGCTTACTATCAAACATGTCCCAAATGCAAGGGGGTGAAATTAAATCATTTCCTAAATGTGTCTGTGTGAGAGAGAGATAGAGACAAGCAGAAAGATAAGGAGATATCTCTGAATGGCATATTTTTTAAACAAAACTTTTCTCAAATAATTATACGATTTTTTTAATGACACACGTAAGGAAGATACATGGAAACAAACTTTTTTTTTCAGTTTTATAAATAACTTTTAATGAGTATGAAAAATGATTCAGACATGAATTCAAATAGAATTTCTCTAGCCAAAGAAAAATGTGACAGTTTTGATAGTTTTTTGTTTTTGTATTTTTTTTAAACTGAAAACCACCTCTTTGGATAGGAAAAGAGTAAGTTTATTCCTAAAATTTCTTGTTTCTTAGTGGAAGTTGGCAAACTATTTGTGGAGGAAATTAGTCAACTTTATAAGTGCTACTGAATAAAACAGCTGAAATAAGCAAATTGCTATTCTAACCTCCCAGTTGGCACCCAAATCAAACAAACTTGTGTTCAAATATTTTTCAAAGTCTTTTTCAAAGACAGTTGCATTTTTTGGTATACTTAAAATGTAAAAGTTGGGAGCCCAAATATCGGGATTTATTTTATTTTTTTAATCCAATATTGTGAGAAAATTATTAGAACTGCAAAACCCTGCCTTAGTTTCTATAGGCTTCCCAAGTGGCTCAGTGGTAAAAGAATCCGCCTGCCAGTGCAGGAGACACGGATGATCCCTGGGTCGGGAAGATCCCCCGGAGGAGGAAATAGCAACCCACTCCAGTATTCTTGCCTGTAGAATCCCGTAGACAGAAAAGCTTGGTGGGCTGCAGTTCATTGGGTCACAAAGAGTCAGACATGACTTAGCGACTGGGCATGCATGCATACACACGCTTTAGCCTCTAAGGGTAAAGAAAGAAGACAATTGGGACATTATGATGAAATTACTTAAAGCCATTTTAATTTCTGCTCATAATGCAGTTTTCTGTGAAAGGGACATGGGACTTTTGGAAGGGGGACCGTAGAGTACAGGTATAAAGCAAACAAGCAGCCACTTACACTTTGATGTTTTTTGTTGTTCAGTCGCTAAATCATGTCTGACTCTCTGTGACCTCATGGACTTCAAGATGCCAGGCTTCTCTGTTCCTCACTATCTCCCAGAGTGTGCTCAAATTCAAGTCCATTGAGTTCATGATACTACCTAAACATCTCATTTTCTGCTGCCCCCTTCTCCTTTTACTTTCAATCTTTCCCAGCATCAGGGTCTTTTCCAATGAATTGGTTCTTTGCATCAGGTGGCCAGAGTATTAGAGCTTCAGCTTCAGCACCAGTTCTTTCAATAAATATTCAGGGTTGATTTCCTTTAGGATGGAGTGGTATTATTTCCTTGCATTCAAGCAACTCTCAATAGTCTTCTCCAGCACCATAGTTCGAAGGCATCAATTCTTCTGGCACTTAGCCTTCTTTATGATCCAACTCTCACACCTATACCTCCATTGCCCCCAAAGTATAAATATATTTTAAGGCATAAACCTTTTCAGTTCAGTTCAGTTCAGTTCAGTCGCTCAGTCATGTTCAACTCTTGGCGACCCCATGAATCACAGCACGCCAGGCCTCCCTGTCCATCACCATCTCCCGGAGTTCACTCAGACTCACGTCCATCAAGTCAGTGATGCCATCCAGCCATCTCATCCTCTGTCGTCCCCTTCTCCTCCTGCCCCCAATCCCTCCCAGCATCAGAGTCTTTTCCAATGAGTCAACTCTTCACATGAGGTGGCCAAAGTACTGGAGTTTCAGCTTCAGCATCATTCCCTCCAAAGAAATCCCAGGGCTGATCTCCTTCAGAATGGACTGGTTGGATCTCCTTGCAGTCTAAGGGACTCTCAAGAGTCTTCTCCAACACCACAGTTCAAAAGCATCAATTCTTCAGCGCTCAGCCTTCTTCACAGTCCAACTCTCACATCCATATATGCCCACTAGAAAAACCCTAGCCTTGACTAGACAGTCCTTTGTTGGCAAAGTGATGTCTCTGCTTTTGAATATGCTATCTAGGTTGGTCATAACTTTTCTTCCAAGGAGTAAGCGTCTTTTAATTAAAAAAAAAAGTGTGCTAAAGTACATATTAAAGCAATGGTAATCTTTAAATGCACTTAGTCAAACCACAATAAAGAGATGCAAAAGGTCAGAGACAGGCTCCTCTCAATAACATGATAACATGAAAATTATCCACGTTAGAAAAAATAGCAAAATAAAGAAACTTTTAAAGATGTATAAGCAGTATTTGAGGCTTTCAAGGTGGCTCAGTGGTAAACAATCCACCTGCCAATGCAGGAGACGCCGGAAGGGGTCTCTGGATCAACCTGCAGCTCACTGGATTGGAAAGATCCCTTGGAGTAGGATATGGTAACCTGCTCCAGTATTCTTGCATGGAAAATTCCATGGGCAGAGAAGGCTGGCAAGCTACAGTCCGTGTGGCACAAAGAAAGAGACAAGACTGAGTGACTGAGTACACACACAGAAGATATTTAAGGTTAAGGCTGGTTTCCAGCCAAAAGATACATTGTGCAAAAGGACTTTGAGAGCTGGTAGAGAGTTTAGAGGCCTCAGTTCAGTTCAGTTGCTCAGTAGTGTCTGACTCTTTGTGACCCCATGGACTGCACCATGCCAGTCTTCCCTATCCATCACCAACTCCCAGAGTTGCTCAAACTCATATCCATCAAGTCAGTGATGCCATCCACCATCTCATCCACTGCCGTCTCCTTCTCCTCTTGCCTTCAGTCTTTCCCAGCATCAAGGTCTTTCCCAATGAGTCAATACTTCACATCAGGTGGCCAAAGTATTTGAGCTTCAGATTCAGCATCAATCCTTCCTATCAATATTCAGGGTTGATTTCTTTTAGGAATGACTGATTTGATCTTCTTGCAAGGGACTCTCAAGAGTCTGCTCCAACACCACATTTCAAGAGTATCAGTTGTTCAGTGCTCAACTTTCTTTATGATCCAACTCTCACATCCATACATGACTACTGGGAAAACCATAGCTTTGACTAGATGGACCTTTGTCAACAAAGTAGTGTCTCTGCTTTTCATTATACTGTCTAGGTTGGTCGTAGCTTTTCTGCCAAGGAGCAAATATCTTTTAATTTCATGGCTGCAGTCACCATCTGCAATGATTTTGGAGCCCAAGAAAATAAAGTCTGTCACTGTTTCCATTGTTTCCCCATCTGTTTGCTATGAAGTGATGGGACCAGATGCCATGATTTTCATTTTCTGAATGTTGAGCTTTAAGCCAGGTTTTTCACTCTCCTCTCTTACTTTCATCAAGAGGCTCTTGTAGTTCCTCTTCACTTTCTGCCATAAGGGTGGTGTCACTGCATTTCTGAGGTTATTGATATTTCTTCTGGCAATGTTGATTCCAGCTTGTGCTTCATCCAGCCTGGAATTTTTCATGACGTACTCTGCATGTAAGTTAAATAAGCAGGGTGGCAATATAAAGCCTTAACATACATCTTTCCAAATTTTTATAGTCAGTAAAGCAGAAGTAGATGTTCTTCTGGAATTCTCTTGGTTTTTTGATGATCCAATGGATGTTGGCAATTTGAACTCTGGTTCCTCTGCCTTTTCTAAAACCAGCTTGAACATCTGGAAGTTCATGGTTCACATACTGTTGAAGCCTAGCCTGGAGAATTTTGAGCATTACTTTACTAGCAGGTGAGATGAGTGCAATTGTGCAGTAGTTTGAGCATTCTTTGGCATTGCCTTTCTTTGGGATTGGAATGAGAACTGACCTTTTCCAGTCCTGTGGCCACTGCTGAATTTTCCAAATTTGCTGGCATATTGAGTGCAGCACTTTCACAGCATCATCTTTTAGGATTTGAAACAGGTCAGCTGGAATTCCATCACTTACTCTAGCTTTGTCTCTAGTGATGCTTCCCAAGGCCCACTTGACTTCAGACTCCAAGATGTCTGGCTCTAGGTGAGTGATCACACCATCGTGGTTTCCTGGGTCATTAAGATCTTTTTTCTATAGTTCTTCTGTGTATTCTTGCCACCTCTTCTTAATATCTTCTGCTTCTGTTAGGTCCATACACTTTCTGTCCTTTATCAAGCCCATCTTTGCATGAAATATTCCCTTGGTATCTCTAATTTCCTTGAAGAGATCTCTAGTCTTTCCCATTCTGTTGTTTTCCTCTGTTTGTTTGCATTGATCACTGAGGAAGGCTTTCTTATCTTTCTTTTCTCTCCCTGCTATTCTTTGGGACTCTGCATTCAAATGGGTATACCTTTCCTTTTCTCCCTTGCCTTTAGCTTCTCTTCTTTTCTCAGCTATTTGTAAGACCTCCTCAGAGAACCATTTTGCCTTTTTGCATTTCTTTTTCTTGAGAATGGTCTTAATTACTGCCTCCTGTACAATATCATGAACCTCCATCCATAATTCTTCAGGCTCTCTGTCTATCAGATCTAACCCCTTGAATCTATTTCGTCACTTCCACTGTATAAGAAATTCTCACACTGTTTAGAAAGTTCTAGGACCCACAACAGATTTCCCAAACTGGGAATCCAGCAAAGGGAATGAGAATCCCCAGGCAATTTGACTTTGGAGGCCAGTGGAATTTGATTACAGAACTTCCACAGGACTGAGGAAACAGACTCGTGGAGGGCACAAAGAAAACCTTGTGCACACCAGGAGCCAGAAGAAAGGAGCAGCATCCCACAAGAGACTGAGCCAGACTTGCCTGTGAGGGTCCAGGAGTCTCCAGTGGAGGCTGGGTCGACAGTGGCCTGCTGTGGGGTCAGGGGCACTAAGTACAACGGGGCGGGTGTGGGTCCTTTGGAGGGAGGTGACCTTTATCCCCACCATAGTTTGGCCTCAGGCCAACAAAAGGGAAGGAACACAGGCTTGCCCATCAACAGAAATTTGGATTAAAGATTTACTGAGAATGGCCCTGCCCATCAGAACAAGACCCAGATTCCCCCACAGTCAGTCTCTCACATCAGGAAGCTTCCACAAGCCTCTTATCCTTCTCCATCAGAGGGCAGACAGAATGGAAACCACAATCACATAAAATTAACCAAACTGATCACATGGACCACAGCCTTGTCTAACTCAATGAAATCATGAGCCATGCCATGTAGGGCCACCCGAGACGGACGGGTCATAGTGGAGAGTTCTGACAAAACATGGTCCACTGGAGAAGGGAATGGCAAACCATTTCAGTAGTCTTGCCTTGAGAACCCAATGAACAGTATGAAAAGGCAAAAAGATAGGATACCGAAAGATGAACTCCCCAGGTTGGTAGGTGCCCAGTATGCTAAAGGAGAACAGTGGAGAAATAACCCCAGAAAGAATGAAGAGATGGAGCCAAAGAGAAAATAATGCCCAGTTGTGAATGTGACTGATAATGGAAGTAAAGACCAATGCTGTAAAGAACAATATTGCGTAGGAACCTGGAATGCTAGGTCCATGAATCAAGGTAAACTGGAAGTGGTCAAATGGGAGATGGCAAGAGTGAACATTTTAGGAAGCAGTGAATTAAAATGGACTAGAATGGGTGAATTTAATTCAGATGACTATTACATCTGCTGGAGTGGGCAAGAATCCCTTAGAAGAAATGGAGTAGCCCTCATAGTCAACAAAAGAGTCCAAAATGCAGTACTTGGGTGCAATCTCAAAAATGACAGAATGATTTCTGTTCGTTTCCAAGGCAAACCGTCCAGTATCACAGTAATCCAAGTCTATGCCCCAGACACTAATGCTGAAGAAGCTGAAGTTGAACAATTCTAGGATGCCCTACAAGACCTTCTAGAACTAACATCCAGAAAGATGTCCTTTTCATTATAGGGGACTGGAATGCAAAAGTAGGAAGTCAAGAGATACCTAGAATAATAGGCAAGTTTGGCCTTGGAGTATGGAATGAAGCAGGGCAAAGGCTCACAGAGTTTTGCCAAGAGAACACACTGGTCATAGCAAACACCCTCTTCCAACAACACAAGAGACAACTCTACACATTGACATCACCAGATGGTCAACACTGAAATCAGATTGATTATATTCTTTGCAACCAAAGATGGAGAAGCTCTATACAGTCAGCAAAAACAAGACTGGGAGCTGACTGTGGCTCAGATCATGAACTTCTTATTGCAAAATTCAGACTTAAATTGAAGAAAGTAGGGGAAACTTTCAGGTATGACCAAAATCAAATCCCTTATAATTAGGGGCCTCAGTAAAATGCTACAAGTCATGATCCATGACCTCCCCAACACCCAGAACCAACTAGAGATGAGGAATCTGAGATTTGAGCTGAGCTGGGCAGAGCCGGACTGGACTGGGTTCATCTTACTATCAGAACCAATTTTTACTTCTTCCTGATGCTTGTAATTTTATGGCCTTTAATGCCACATTAGAACAGCACTTAGAATGTATTTCCATTGGAAATGGAAATCTGTTGACTTAATTTCACAGGAAAATGTAAGAGCGCAATACTAGATCACAAATCTTGATCAAGGCAGTAGCACTGAATCCTTAATGAGTGTGAGATGGGCTGCACTCAGAGGAACAGGGAGGTTTTACAAAAGTGCTCATGGGGCAAACAAGCATCTCACGTTCTGCTTCCGGGCAACTGTTTACTAATCAGAATCCAGACTCCCCTCTCCTTGCCTGTGGAGGATGGCTTGTTTTATAAGCGTTGAAAATGCAGTTTTGGACGTCAGATGTTGCTAGTGGCTGAGTTAAGTCTCTATTTTCTTTTACCTTAATTTCTAAGTTAGAAGATGCCCTTTTGCTTCACTCTGCAGCGCAGACTCTGACCACTAGAGGGAGCTGCTCCATCAGCTGTGTGATCAATCGACTTCAGGCTCCTCATTCTCTTGGCTCTGACTATACCAGTTTCCTCAGAAGCATAAATTGATCATTGATCTGATTATCTCTATTTCGAGACCTTCAAAATGTACTCACCCAGCCTCAGAGTTCTGAGTCGAAACACTGCTGTTGAGCAGAATGAGTTCTCAGAGACCTGGTTTTGTTTCTGCAGAATGTCTCCTGACTAACACTACTTACCGGTGAGGGGTAAACTGAGAGTCCTTACAGGGAATTTCAATAGTAAACACCAAAGGCATAGGCCCCCATCTCTCTCCCCAAACTCTCATTTCCAAAAACCTCACTGGGTGCTGGATTAAATGATAGAGGAACTGGGGAGGATACTGGTCCTGTGAGTTAGAGCGGGGCCGAAAGACTACTTACACTCCGAGCCAGCCAAGACCAGGATATCAAGTGCATGCCAAGTAGGAAGAAACGCACCAAACTAGTATTCCCAGTGAGTAAGGGAAAAAAAACTGAATAGAATTTCTTTATAAAAATGAAAATCTTTTCAACTGGTTTCTGTGGAAAGTTTGTGCTCTCAAGCATATTCTGATTCCAACAATCCTTCAGAGGTCCACAAACTTAGAACAAATCAATATTACAGGGGAAGGTGAACAGACTGTAAAACATCTGTAAATGATGGAAGATAAAGAGTTCCTATCTCTCCTGGAGGTTCTAAGTTTTATGAATCTTAAATAAAATCAATTTATGAATCATTTTCTTGTTTCAAATTCATAGCTTATTCCTTTAGCAAAATTAATTGTCTTCTATCTACCAGGAACTGTTCTAGGGACCAGAAAGTGTGTATGGGGCACAGGTACTGCATATGAGATCATCTTTGCTTTTTTAAAATACTTACACTGTAAAATTAAATGTGCTATTTTGAAATAATTGTGGATTCACATTGAGTTATAAGAAATAATGTGAAGATTCCATTAACCCTTTATCCATTTTTCCCCAAAGGAAACATCTTACAAAACTAAAGGACAATTTCAAAACCACAATATTGACATCAATACAATCAATCAAAGTGTTTCCATCACCACAGGAGCTTTCCTGATAGCTCAGTTGGTAAAGAACCTGCCTGCAATGCAGGAGACCCCGATTCCATTCCTGGGTTGGAACGATCCACGGAGAAGGGATAGGCTACTCACTCCAGTATTCTTGGGCTTCCATTATGGCTCAGCTGGTAAAGAATCTGCCTGTAATGTGGGAGACCTGGGTTCGATCCCTGGGTTGGGAAGACCCCCTGGAGAAGGGAAAGGCTACCCACTCCAGTACTGTGGCCTGAAGAATTCCATGGACTGTACAGTCCATGAGATCACAAAGAGTCGGACAAGACTGAGCACCTTTCACTTTACTCCATCACTACAATGATCCCTCAAGTTGTCCTTTTATAGCCACACCCAACTCACCTTACTACCTCCCATAGGACCATTCCTCAACCCCTGGTAACCACTAATCTGTTCTCCATTTTTATAATTTTGTCATCTTGGAATTGCTATATAAATGGAGTCATACAGTATGCAACTTTTTGAAATTGGCTTTTTTCACCCAGAATAATTCTCTAGAGTTTCGTCCAAGTTGTTCATAGTTCATTACTTTTTATTGCAGAGTAATATCCCATGATATGGATATATCATAGTTTGCTTATTTGTCCATTGAAGGACCTCTGAGTTGTTTCTAGCTTTTATGTATTACAAGTAAAGCTGCCATGAACATTTATGTATAGGATTTTGTGTGAACATAAATTTTGATTTCTCTGGAATGAATGTCCAGGAGTACATTTTCTGAGTTGTATGGTAGTTGCATGTTTATTTTTTAAGAAACTGCCAACTGCTTTCCAGAGCTGTACAATTTTTATTATTACTAGCAATGTATAAGCTATTTAGTTTCTCTGCAACCTTATAAGTCTTTGGTATTGTCACTTTTTTTTTTAAGTTATTCTGATTGGTGCATAGTGATATCTCATTGTACATTTATATTACATTTATCTGATGGGTAACTAATGGTGTTTAACGTGTTTTCTTAAGCTTATTTACTATCTGTATATCTTCTTTAATGAAACAACTCTTTGTGTCTTTTGCCTACTTCCTAACTGGAATTGAATGGTTTGATTGTTTTTGTTTAGCCGCTAAGTCATGTCTGACACTTTTGCAACCCCATGGACTGTAGTCCACCAGGCCTCTGTCCATGGGCTTTCCCAGGCAAGATAATTGGAGTGGGTTGCCATTTGCTTCTCCAGGGAGTTTTCCTGACCCAGGGATCAAATCCAAATCTCCTGTGTCTCCTGCATTGGCAGTCAGATTCTTTACCACTAGGGAACAAGGGAAGCCCATGCTTTGATTATTTTGCCATTGAGTTTTCAGAGTTCATTAATTTACACATACATGTATATATTTTTTCCCAGACACTAGTACTTTGCCAGAAATGTGGTTTGCAAATATCTTCTCTCAATCTGTAGCTTGTCATTTCATTCTCTTAACAGAGTGCTTCTCAAGGCAAAAGTGCTTAATTTTAATGATATACAATTTATCAAACTTGTATAGATCTTAATTTTATTGTCAAGTCTAAGAATTCTTTGCCCAGCTCTAGAGCCTGAAGATTTTTGTTGTTGTTGTTCTTGTTCTTGTTGTTGTTGTTGTTGTTTTATGAGAACTTTTTTCCATATAAACTTTAGAATAATTGTGTCTTCACACACAAAAAAATTTTCTAGGATTTTGGTGTAAATTTCATTTTGGGAAGAATTACCATGTTGAATCTTCCAACTCATGAACATAACATGTCTTTCCACTTATTCAACTCATCTTTGACTTCTTTCATCTGTGTCTTGTAGTTCTCAACATATACTTTCTAGATATGCTTTGTTAGATTTACACCTAAGTATTTCATTGTTTCAGTGTAGTCAGTCACAATCACTGGGCAATTGTAAACAGCATTTTCTTTTAATTTTGATGTGTACTTATTCATTTATAAAAAATAGTATATATACTATATATACATTTTATAATTGATTTCCTATGTTTAGTGTGTATCATGCAACAATACTGAATTCACTAATTAGTTCTAATGTAATTTGGGGGGGGGGGGGGGGGGCGGATTTCCCAGATGGCCCAGTAATAAAGAACCTGCTAGTTTCCTTGGGATTTTCTACATGGATAACCAGGTCATTTGCAAAGAGATAATTTCATTTGTCCATCTGATCTGTATTTCCTTTGGTTAAAAAAAGCAAGCTTTTTGTTTTAGCCTTCCTTTTATTTAAATCTGTCTGTGTTTGTTGCTGTTTTCAGATTGCCCATTATTTGGCTGCACGTATGGGATATATGAGGGGAAAAAAAATCCAGTCAAATGATTGCAGTGTTTTGCCCGAGTCCCAAGATCCCTAGGCAGTCTGCCTTCTCTCTACTTTTCAGAGCATTTTCATGTTTGCTTGATATATATAATGTGCAGGGGGTGTTGTTCTTAGCAAATAGGTATTGTTCTTAGAAATAGGGAAAAGCATGTCTACTCCATATTCCAGAGGTAGAACCCAGTGTTATTTTTAAATAATATATTGAAATATTAGCTTGTGTCATTTTTATGCTTATTAATTCTTGCTACCCATTTTGTCCTCCGTCCATAGAAATCTTGGAATCTCTTGCCGAGAAGAATCAAGGAAGCCAGATTTCAGCTTATAACTTCTTAAATAAGCTTCTCATGCACATTTTGAAGATAAGAATGCCAGATATTTATTTCTGATTTTCAAGAGCCAAACTTTGTTAAGCTGGGGGGAAGGGGGAATAATTTTGCAGACTTTAAAGCAGCAAAGCATAAAGGACTTGAATATAGAATGCTTAGTATGAAACATAGAAATACTTATATGATCAGAATATGATATTATAACAAACAAAAAAAAAGCATTTTTCCCAGCCTGGAGGCAGAAAAGAGAGATAGTAAGACACAGGTGAGTATACTTCCTTCCAGGATTGAGACTGGCTTGGTGAAAAACGGAAATCCTTAAGTGGGTTTAAGAATCTAAGGAAAGAAGAGTCTGCTTTACACCAAAAACAGAGACAGTGTGAAAGGGGGGAGTCCTTCTGTGTCCCCTAAACCATCACAGTTTAGATTCAAAACAGAAACGGAACATAGCATATTTGGGTAGAGAGCTTTAGAATTCCTGACCCTCGGACTTGGCTCCCTTCCAACAGCTCCGGCATGCTCCAGCAAGGGTGGGGAACAGAGTAAGCAGGCCGCAAAGTCCACAGGCTTGAAGATCAGACGGCACGACTGCAACCAAGGGCACCAGCGGTGATGCCGGTACTTGTCAAAAGGATGAGCAGGGACTGGCAGCGTGAGATACTCAGGTGGAGACAACTCCGGGCCAGAAACCCCACCTCTATGCCGCACTACCATACAGGCAGCCCCTGCACCCAGAAGCCATCATGAGGAAGAGAAGCAGTACAAGCAGAGAAGGATGAGCAGGGGGAGAGGGAGGAAGGGGAGGAGAAAGAAAGGGAGGAAGGGGAGGAGAAAGAAAAGGAGGAAGCGGAGGGAATCAAGAGGAGGAAAGAGCAAGGAAAGGACAGGCAAACAAGGTAGAAAGCTAGAGAGGAAAAGGCAACCCTAACAGAGACCTTGAATTTTTAATCAACTAAATTTAAATACTGGGTAACTACACCAAAAGACTAAATTCTAAACTAGAAGAAAATAAGGTGCCTTGAAGTGGCAAAACACAGTGGTTTGTTATTGTTTCATTTGTATGTTTTTCTCTCTCTCTCCACCATCATTAGAATAGGGACTATGAGAATTCAGTTTGGCTAAAAAGAGGTTAAAAAGTACTACACACTTACATATACAGAGAGGATATTACTGCCCTGCCTAAATGTGAGGTCTTGGAGTGGACTTTAAAGCTATCTTAGTCCAATCCGCGTTGTATTGAGAGGAAACAGAGGGACAAGCAGAGAGTTCATTACGTCAGGGTCACAGAGCTAGTTAGTAACAGAGCCAGAACAACATTCCACATTTCTGAAGCACCCTGAAATGTGAGTGTTCAAAATCAAGAACCACTTTTATCCACAAAAATTGATGATGGGAATCTCTGGGTTCACCGGATGTTGCTATCTTTGATTTATAAGCAACACACAACTCCTCTATGGTTGGGGCAAACCCGATCAGCTGTCAGTGAGGACTTCCCCTAGCTCCTGGCTTTCACTGATAATTCCCTTTGTTGGTGACTTTCAGTGTTTTGCAGTGCCAGCTGGTCGTGACTGGTTGTAGCACACTGGATTTTGTTTTAAAGTTCCCTGGTTGCATTTCAAAGCTAAAAATAAAATTACGTTGTATCATCTGATATGGTCTGATGATCAGCTACCCTATTCCCTCCTTTCTGTAAATAACAGAGGTAAGTAGATTTAAAAATTCTGTGCTTTCAAAAGCCAAATTCAGAGAACAATTGCATTGTACCATAAGCACATCTAACTTTAGAGAATTCAACTGTACAGATTCAGCTTTAATCCCAGAATGAGAAAGAGACAAAGAGAAGTAGAGACAGAGATCAAAAAGAGACAGAGAGAAATACAGAGAGAGTTTCATTCTCTCCAATTTTGTCAAAAATAACTGGACTCTGGCTAACTGACTTCCCTTTATCTTCAAGAGGTTCTCATCAGAGGTTATTTCCTCTTGTTTCATGAGCTGCTAAAAAAATTTGGAAATAAATGTGTGTGTCCCAGATCTATGGAGTATGTATCCCAATTAGCCTGAATTGTGTGTGTTAGTAGAGAATCCTGCTTGTGTGTGCTACACAAGTAGGGTGCATTTTAAGTGTGACCTCACCTCATTTTACTCTTCTCTATCCACTTGCCTTTACCCTAACTTCTACATCTGTTTTTAAATTTTATTTTACATAATTAAATATTTCTGTATCCCAGCTTACAAAAATCAGAATAGTTATCAATTTGCTTACTCTCAGCAGACTCAACCAAACTTTTCTTTCACCCATCTTCAAATTATTTACACAGATTATATCTATACATTAAAATGAAGTGGAGAATAAAAAAGAAAGAAAGGAAATGAAGGGGGAAAACATCCTGCTCTTTAGGATGGAAAGCATCTTTCATTTAATAACTAGTATATTTTTGAGACTATGAACACATATGATGACATCAAATAGGTGTTTCAGTGGGGCAGTTTCACTCTACCCATATGGATCTAACCTCAAATTAGTGTTGTAACTAAACTTGAATGAAACAAGAGTGAGATTTAACCTTTTAAGATCAGAAAGCACACCTTTTAAAAGGTAATTCAACTTTATTTTTTGTTAGAGACTCACCCAGGGTATTTATTACATACTCCACAAAAACAAGCAAGAATCTTAAGAACCTAAAGGAAATAGAAACAGTTACTTGAAAACCTATAACAACACAAGGTTAAATTTAAGATCTGAGTTGGGAAAGCCCTTTTGTTCTTGGCAAATTGCAAATAAATAAGTCCCCATCCTTTGTGCCATACGCACAATGTAGTGGCTCACAAGTACAACATTCGTACTAAGATAAACAAGATCATGGAGAATATGTCAGTGTACCCAACAATTTCTCTTTTTTGTGAGTCTTCACTTTAAAATTACAAGTTCCAATTCAATGTAGACAAACTTTATCTCTTTTTTTTTTTAATGCCTCTATTTTATAGCTTTTTTAATCAAGGAAGTGAATGGGTATCTTGGCAAAAGAGGCCCTGAGGAAGACTGCAAGTATTATACTATGCTTTTTTGAGTGAATTCAAATAGCTTACAATATATTATCATAAAAACAGATTGTCATCAATAGCATAATTGCTGCATGAATAATCTTAGAACATGTGAGACCTTTCAGGGCTTTTTTGTTGTAAGCAATCATTATGCTCACCACAGGAAAAAAAAAAAAAAGTGCCTTCCGGGAATTTTTTTAATAATACACAGCTTTCTCTAGTTTATATTTCGTGGTTTCAACATGAGATAGCTAAAAGATGAAAGAAGATTTCTGTTCTGCCTATCAAGATAATACTATATGTAGCCATTGATGACTTATGCAATAAATTAGTGGGGAAAAAAGTTGCAAATATAATGAAATATTGGTGAGCTAGTTCTCATTACCATCATAATATTTGGTGCTGAAATTTGATAACTTTTTCTGCACGTAGATGCCAAAGAGAATTTTAACAGTAATCAAAACCCCACAATGGCATTGGATAAAAGGGATGCAGTTAACCCAGTTTTACATATAAGAAGCAGAGTGATAGAGATCAGGACATATTTTTTAAATTATTCATAATGGCACAATATGTCACTGGTGAAAATGGAAATAGGTGTTGAGTCCCACAGCCACTGCTGCACTCAACGGTGCCCTGTGATGGGATAGAAGCCTGGTAATTGAGGCCTCTTATTACTACAGATGTCCTCACTCACTCTTCCACCCTGCATTCCCCCAGCACTGATGAATTCAGGATTAATTTGAAATACATGACTGAAAAAATAAAAAGCTTTCTTCAACTCCTTTGGGGCAGAAGCCAGTTCTTTGATTTTCTCCAAATTTCTTCCTATTGTTCAGGCTCAACTTGATGAAATGTGCAAGTAAAAGAAGAGTTCATGGGCTGGGCACAGTTAAAAGGCCTCTTTAAGAATTCTCTGAGACTTAACTATGCTGATGAAGATCTCAAAACTCCAAGAAGAAAATATTATTTTCATAATTATGTGACCACCAAATTCCCGTTTCATGAGTGTGGAAGACAGGCTAATAGCCTCCCAAGTGCATCCACGTTCTCATCTCTGGAACTTTACAGGGAATCAAGCTTGTCTATCAGCTGACTTTAAGCTTAGAGAAGTTCTGGATTATCTAGGTGGGCCCAACATAGCTACCAAAGTCCCTCAAAGTAGAATTGGGAGGTTGAAGAGGGTCAGTAAGGCAGCGTGAGAAGCACTGCACAGCCAGCCATGGCTGGCTTTGGAGATGGAAGGGGACACAGGAATGTAGGAAACGTGTAGAGGCTGGAAAAGGCAAGGGGGTGATCCTCCCCTGCAGCCTCTAGAAGGAAAACAGCCGGGCTCACAACCTGATTTCAGCCCAAAGGAACTCATTTCAGACATCTTGCCACCAGAACTGTAAAACAGTAAATTTGTGTTGTGTTAACTCACCAAGTTTATAGTCATTTATTACAGCCATAGTAATGTCCCACGGTGGGACACCTATTAATCTCCAACTAACATCCCCCAGAATTATAGTCTGTATTACAATTTAGGAGGAGGGTAATGCTATCCTACCTGAAACAGGGACCCACAACAAGCTTGCAATCAAGAAATATTCTAGATTGAATAATTAATTTTTGTCACATGAAAATTTTTGGTATTTTATCATTGGGCCAATCTGTTCACCTATCTATCCCACTATCTGCCTATTTTAACTTTAAAATAATGATAACTATCAATTAATTTGAATTAGGAAGTAAAAATGTGTTTAATTTAAATGATGTTAAACTACCACATAATTGCACTCATCTCACACGCTAGTAAAGTGATGCTTAAAATTCTCCAAGCCAGGCTTCAGCAATACATGAACCGTGAACTTCCAGATGTTCAAGCTGGTTTTAGGAAAGGCAGAGGAACCAGAGACCAAATTGCCAACATCCGCTGGATCATCAAAAAAGCAAGAAGAAAGAAAAAAGCAAGAAAAAACATCTATTTTTGCTTTATTAACTATGCCAAAGCCTTTGATTGTGTGGATCACAATAAACTGGAAAATTCTGAAAGAGATGGGAATACCAGACCACCTGACCTGCCTCTTGAGAAATCTGTATGCAGGTCAGGAAGCAACAGTTAGAACTGGACGTGGAACAACAGACTGGTTCCAAATAGGAAAAGGAGTACATCAAGGCCGTATATTGTCACCCTGCTTATTTGACTTATATGCAGAGTATATCATGAGAAACGGTGGGCTGGATGAAGCACAAGCTGGGCTCAAGATTGCCAGGAGAAACATCAATAACCTCAGATATGCAGATGACACCACCCTTATGACAGAAAGTGAAGAAGAACTGAAGAGCCTCTTGATGAAAGTGAAAAAGGAGAGTGAAAAAGTTGGCTTAAATCTCAACATTCATAAAGCTAAGATCATAGCATCCAGTCCCATCACTTCATGGCAAATAGATGGGGAAACAGTGGAAATAGTGGCTGACTTTATTTTGGGGGGCTCCAAAATCACTGCAGATGGTGATTGCAGCCATGAAATTAAAAGACCCTTACTCCTTGAAAGGAAAGTTATGACCAACCTAGACAGCATATTAAAAAGCAGAGACATTACTTTGCCAACAAAGGTCCGTCTAGTCAAAGCTATGGTTTTTCCAGTGGTCATGTATGGATGTGAGAGTTGGACTATAAAGAAAGCTAAGCACAGAAGAATTGATGCTTTTGAACTGTGGTGTTTGGAGAAGACTCTTGAGAGTCTCTTGGACTGCAAGGAGATCTAACCAGTCCATCCTAAAGGAAATCAGTCCTGGTTGTTTATTGGAAGGACTGATGTTGAAGCTGAAACTCCAATATTTTGGCCACCTGATGCGAAGAGCTGACTCATTGGAAAAGACTCTGATGCTGGGAAAGATTGAGGGCAAGAGGAGAAAGGGACAACAGAGGATGAGATGGTTGGATGGCATCACCAACTCAATGGACATGGGTTTGGGTGGACCCCAGGAGTTGGTGATGGACAGGGAGGCCTGGTGTGCCTCGGTTCATGGGGTCACAAAGAGCTGGACGCGACTGAACTGAACTGATAATAAACACTGTACATCTCAAATTTTAATGTGCATGCAAGCACCCTGAATAACTACGTGCTTCTAAAAAAGCATCCAGGTGATGTTGATGCTGGTGGTCTGTGCACCACACTTTCAATAGCAAATAAAAGAGGGTGGCCCATGCCAGGCCCTTCATGGCTCTCTGCTCTGGAAGCCTTTCTGTCCTAACACATGGAATCAGCAGCAAATTCTTGTCCATGCTTTTAGGACCTTTCTTAAGCAGAAGATATTCAAGCAATTTTAGTTTAATACTTAGAAGACTCAGTTTCTAGTTAATATCGTACATTTTAAATTTTAAAATAAATATATCCTCATGAAAGACAATTGGTAAAATAGAGAAAGAGAATAATTTTAATCATCCACAGCCTTAGCACCACAAAATATACCCTATTAATATTTTACTGTATTTCCTTCAAGACTTCTTTCTCTGCATAGATGCGGTTTATATATCTGAAATCATACTCCCTATCTCAGCTTTGGCTAATTGAATTATGAGTCCTAACTCTTCTAACAGAATTGGGATTCCAGAGTCCCAATTCCTCTAATAGAATTAGACATCCACAGGCTTGCCGTTTGGTAAACAGTGTCCAATTCTTCACTCCCTGCTAATGGAAGCATGTACTCATTCTTGCCAAAGCTGGTGAGCAGAGGGTACTTCCTCACACCTTGATGTTGGGCTTGGCCAAGTGACTTAAATTGGTCAAAGGGATATTAGTAGTTATTCAGGTATGGCAAGGCCAACAGATTCAGAAATAAATGCCATTGAAGAGAGTGTTTGTTAACTTACAGATCTCGAGAAAAGGAGACCTACCATACTACAGGCCACACAGGGTCAGTCAGGAGGCAGAAGGAACAAGGGGAAAATGTGGGCAAGATCTTTATTGTGGTTTCTGTGGGAAGGAATGGATAAAGCAGCGTAAGCAGATTGACTATTTTTAATAGTTTCAGTGGGTTCTGTGTTGTTCCTAGTTGTCTGGCACCTGGCCCTGGGGTGATTAGAGCAGGGAAATATTGGCCAAGAATGTAAGAGCTCCATGAAAGAGATGGTTGGGAGTATGGCCTCTATATCGGTTTGCATATGAAAGGCATACCAGAATACTTAGTTATTCACTGTCTCCGCTAATCCTGGGAGGGGCAGTCCCTCCAGGGTTAGCAAGGCCCCCAAAATGCTAAAGCATCAAAAATACAGAATAAAAAGACAAAGCAACATGATGCAAGCACAGGCTTGGATGGGCTGACGTGGCTGGGCTTGTTCTCTTGCAATGTGTTTGTCCATAATGAGACGAGCTCATGCAGCCGTGGCTACGGAACAACCACAAGTGGAGCAGACGTGAATCCAACCCAAGGCCAAGACCTAAGCCCAGCTGCCACTGAGCTGGAAGTTGAGCCAAACCTCAGCCAACCCACATAAGTGAGAAATTAATGCTTATTGCTGCATGCCTCTAAGATTTTATAGCTGCTTGTTATATAGCATTATTGTGACAATAGCTAACTAAGGCTAAAATAAGGACTAGAAATAGGGGGCTGCAGTAACGAATCCTGAAACAAGTGACAGCAGCTTGGGAACTAGAGAGCAGGCAACAGGGATATTGTCACGGGAGGCGGGAACAACGTTGATCCCTGTTATTTAGTGGTGAAGCATTTGTTATAGCTGTTACTTTAAATAAACCGAAAGTCTGAAAGTGGACTTGATAAAGTTGGCATGATGGGCAAGCGCAATGCGCGGTGTTGATAGGATAAGTGGGCTGGTGCTAATTGCATTTGAAAAGGTACTGTAAGAGATGAAAACGGAGAAAAACAAGGCGAGTTTTCAAAGAATTGAGAGTGAACAGAGCTCAGAAATACTAGAATTTGTAGGAATGAAAAATTTAACTGTTTTGAAAAAAATTTACATCAGCTTGAATTACAAGTGATCATGGCTCTTTTAGATATGAAAATACCTTCTCTTTCCCCAACTATCTTCAGGCAGGAGGCAAGCTGAGAAGGTTGCTCAGCTACCAAATTGAGCATATTCTCTAATGCTGCCTTCAGACACGGCCAGAGGGGAGTTTTAGCAAAGAAGGACCTCCCAAAGAGAAGTACCAAGAGCTTGAGGGAAGACCAGATTAGGGTATAGGAAGATTCTCCCAGGGCACAGTAATGGAATCTAATCCAAGAACATTCTCTTCAGCAGGTAAGGGAACCTGGCAACATTTGCCTACCAGGATTTTGCAATTGCTATAAGCCCATGACTACTATATGCTTCTCACTCTTCCCCTATTAGAATGGGGGTGTTTACTGAGGTCATCTTGTTCCTGTTCCACTTTTGTATGTAAGATGTGGGAGGAGAGAGATGACTTGTCTTTTTTAGCTCAAAGGTCTCTAGACCAAAAGGAATGACATCTAGATATAGGTCCAGAGGTGCTTTCTTCTTTTCCTGGTGCCATCATGGAATGAGAGTTGGAGGGATGTTGGAATGGGGGTGAGTATATGTGGCAGGGATGTGAATAACAGTGTTGGAAACCAGACCATGGTAGGTTGAATTCTCTATTCTGCTATAATAAAATTATGTATAACTTTCCTGCCACTTTCTCAAGGCAGGGAGAGGAACTTTTCCACTCCTCAAATTTAGGCCAGGTGCTTGGCCATGTGACTCGCTTTGGAAAGTTAGCGGACATGAAGGAAGCAGATGCTTAAAATGTGCTGTGCAGTTATTGTTGTTTCTGTGCCTCCTGCCCTCTTGCACTCCAGGGATCTGCCATGAGAAGAGCTTCCCCCAGTAGCAGATGTCCTTCATCACAGGCTCTAAAATGAATACAGCGCATCATACATAAGCCTGCAGCCAAAGTCAGTTTATCTGAAGCCCAAAGCAAAGCCACATCCTAGCAAATCTGCAAATGTGTGCATGAGAAATAAATGCTTATTGTTGTATGCCACGCAGATTCAGTGCTTCTGTTATAGGGCTTTATTGAGGCAATGGCAGACTAAGACATGTATTTTCCATGTAATTATTTATCTTTAAGAACACTTTAGTAAAAACATCAATTGCCTTGAGTATTCACTTAAGTAATCATTCCTTGATTTTTGAATTAAGTTTTTTATGTTTTTTTCCTAGTGGGTGGAGGGAGCTTAATTTTTTGCTTCTTTTAATGATGTTATAATAACACAGTGACAATAAATTTTTCCATACTTTGGCTTATTTCAAGGGATAAAAACTGGATAATAATAACTCCATCACAGGTGGTGCTAGTGGTGAAGAACTTGCGTGCCAGTGAAGGAGACAAAAGTAGATGCGGGTTCAATCCCGGGGTTGGGAAGATTCCCTGGAGAAGGAAATGGCATCCCCTCTAATATTCTTGCCTGGAGAATCCCATGGACAGAGGAGCCTGGCGGGCTACAGTCCAAGAGGTCACAAAGAGTCAGACATGACTAAAGTGACTTAGCACATGCAGGGCTGGTGTTAGAATTAAAAGACTTCAAACAAACACTAAGCATATTATGGGTTTTTTTGTTTTTTTACTTTACAATATTGTATTGGTTTTGCCATACATCAGCATGAATCTACCACAGATGTACACATGTTCCCAATCCTGAACCCCCGTCCCACCTCCCTTCCCATACCATCCTTCTGGGTCATCCCCGTGCACCAGCCCCAAGCATCCTGTATCCTCCATCAAACATAGACTGGCGATTTGTTTCTTATATGATAGCCAGGACATGGAAGCAACCTAGATGTCTATCAGCAGATGAATGCATAAGAAAGCTGTGGTACACATACACGGTGGAGTATTACTCAGCAATTAAAAAGAATACATTTGAATCAGTTCTAACGAGATAGATGAAACTGGAGCCGATTATACAGAGTGAAGTAAGCCAGAAAGAAAAACACCAATACAGTATACTAACACATATACATGGAATTTAGAAAGATGGTAAAGATAACCCTGTATGCGAGACAGCAAAAGAGACAGAGATGTATAGAACAGTCTTTTGGACTCTGTGGGAGAGGGAGAGAGTGGGATGATTTGGGAGAATGGCATTGAAGCATATTATGTGTTTTAAGATCATCATTCAGTAAATGATCAATTTTATTGTTTTTCATAGTAGAATCTTAGAAGTTAAAAAAAATCGAGCATGTTTGACATGAAATGTAAATCTGTTTTCAAAAAGAGTTATAACAATTTACACTGCTAATAGCAGCATGGGTACATTCAAACAACTGCGATTTTTAAAAAACTTTGGCCATTTCGACAGGTGGGAAACAGTATCTCACTGATATTTTAATGTTTATAGCTTCCACTGCAAGTAAGATGGAAATTTTTTGATGAAGTTTCTAACCTGTTTTTTCTCTTCTGTGAACTAACAGTTAACAGAAGAGTTCCCATCAGTCCTCATGAGGCTAGCCTTCCTCTGAAAGACTTCCCTGGTGCCAAAACTTGACTGAACTCTTCCCTGTCATAGTCACACGTGGCTACCCGGCACTGGAAGTAGCTAGTGCCTCCGGTTGACAGGATGTACTGGATTCAACACCGTAAGTTCTTAAAGTTTCTTTCACCTGTTCCTATTTACTTTTTAAAATGTCACTACTAAAAAGTGTTAAATTACATCTTCCCCTTGGGCAGTGCTGGTAAGACCCTTGAACATCATTTGCTCTGAAATTCTCTGTGGCTGACATTGCCCAGCCATCACCTGCAGTCTGTTGTGAGACCTTCTAGATAATGCTGTGCAAGGTCCAAATCCCTTACCTCCGGTCTCTGCTGCATTTTATTCCCCAAGTCCCACTTTTCCTGATCCAGTTCCCTGCTCCTGTGGTGGACCCTCCCATGTCTGGCAGCACATCTCAGTTAGATCTCTTACACTTTCCTTGTGGGGAAAATGGCAAATTTGATAAGGATCTTCAACCTTATAATGTGTTTCAAACAGACTGCATTCTCTTTTATCTATACGTCCATATCCTAGTAATACTATTTCTATCATCGAAGAATACGATTTTGCAAAGTTCATGTTTTGTCTTTGAAATGTCACAAACGTACGAAGCTAATAAACAACTTCATATGCTTTCATAATTCCCCACCTCTGCCCACGCTTTCCAACACAACCTTGCATCTTCTCAAACCACATTAGTGAAGACAAATAAAGGTTATGCCTGTAGCCGTTAACAGTCAAAAGGTTCCCCAACACCGACTCCAATTAACCAAAATGTCACAGACATTTACTCATCATTCCTGTTTTAGTATAGACAGCAGGGTGGATATATGTTAACTTACCTGACTATAACAGGAAAACTTCAAAAAGCCAGTTATGAAGTATTCGGGAAAAAAAAGTCCTTGCTAATGTAGAATTCTTAATGTATCACAGGATTATCATATGTCACTTGGAAATTCAGTCTCATTTTTTAGATTCACAGTTCTTGCCTGGTTGTCTGGATTTTTGTGACTGTGGGGCTTTTTCACTTTAGGGAAATGTCTGTAGCACATTTTTAACCCCAGACCAGCTTCCTCCACTCCCCATGCATGCCCAGCACACTTTTCTTCCACCTCCCTCGACACCCCGTAACCCCCGTGGCACCCAGGGAATCAAAAACCAATTTGCATATGTAATCATGTGAAATAAAACACTCAAGTGTTCTCTCTGGGGTACACTCACTGCCACTCAGCTCCCTGCAACTCGTTTCCTAAGAACCTTTGAGAGATGCTGAGAACACAATGGCGGCCTTTGACCTTTTAACTGTCTGGCCGTTCTCTGTTCCCACTGGCTCGAAGCCCAGCTCTGAGAAGGCACAGGAAGTGGGGCAAAGGAAGAGCTTCCTTCCTTCTAAGACTCACTAGGGCACCTCGCCGCAGCCGGAGGGGGAGAGCCTGGCAGGCTTTGAATCAACGTACTTTTAAAGCTTTCATTACTCTGACAATGTAGTTCCATGAAACTAGCTTTTATTCCTTGTACACAAGTCATACAGAGATTTCCCAAAACATAATATCAGGAAGTCAAAAACCATAGCCTTGTTTTATGAATATGAGAAATTGCTCTGAAGATGCCTAAATATTTTGATTAATCTGAAAGTAGATGAGCTGATGTGTAGATATTTACAATATCAAAGGACTACTCTGATCAAATCCATTTCAAAAATACAACATAAAAGGGTAGGACATTCAGCTTAAACAGCAATTTTAAAAATGGGTGCTTTGGTAGTCTGAGGTTTTCAGAATCTAATTAAACACCATAGTGACCAGTTTGGAGGGAAGGGCTTCACTCTGGATTTAGTAGTCAGATCAGAATGTAAAAGCACCTGCTGTACCTCTTGAATGTGAAATAATAATGAACAACCCCAGTAAATATCTGAACAGCAACTAGTGCTCTTTCACCTATATAGTCTTCTCATCTTCAAAGCAAAATGGGAGATATTATTAGTCTTAATTGCTGATGTTGCTGAGGTCGAAACTTCCTGCTCAGTTGCTGAGGTCTAAGAATCACTCATCCTTCTTGAACACAGGCATACCCACTCAGGGCAGAATTTCTGCAGATCGAGCTTGAGTTATTTTTAGGTGGGGCTTGAAAAGCAGTTGCAAGTCAAGTGGCACAAGTGCACGCCTTCTTGACTCAGCAGCTGAGAGTTCCTTTTCGTGCTCCTCTCCTTCTCCCAACTCCTAGAGCAGTGACATAGAGGCCGTTTGGGACGGGGTGCGTTATGCATGTAACTCATTTCTCCAACATGATTGGAAGCCCCTGGAGGTTTACATGTGAAATTTTATCACAGGGCTTTAAACACCCCACACTGATAAATGTTCATTGACCATAATGTCCTGTAAAATTTCAGAGCCCACCATGTCCTGACCCCAAGGCAGAAGAATGAGGGTGTCCAAGGGCTGAGATGTCCTATCAAGGCACAGCCAGGGGTTTGGAGCTGAGGAAATGGCAGGGCCTAACCTGGAAGAGAAGTTAATGACTAGAGGTCTTGAGAGAGGAGGCAAAGTCAACAATTAGACATCAGAGAAGAGTTTTCAGTTCCGTTCACTTTATTTCTTAAGAATCTTGAAATCACTCTCAGATATAATGGTCAGGGCCCTTTCCCCGTGTCTGACCCACTGCTGTCCTATACCTCAAATGATGCCCATATTTTTCCTGTCCTTTCCAGCAGCACAAACCAACTGGCCTCCCCTAGCATGAGCAGAACTATAGATTTTAGATTTGGAAGGACACTTTCTTGCAACCATCAATGACTCTACCAGTTTGTTATCTAAGTTTGTTGCTTCAAGAACAAATAATATATTGTGGGTGTGGTGACACAGTTATTTGGTCACATTTTTCTCCTGGCATTTCCTCTTTTCCAAAAATATGGGCAACCCTGATCTTGTTGCTGCAGGGAGGGGATGCAGCTAGTCAAAAAGTTTTAAAGGGAGAGACTTAGAGCTTGGGGATGATGTATAGACAAAATATATGGGAGATGTAGGGGTCAGACAGCCATAATTTCATCCACTCTCTGTGTAGAATAGGGTTTTTCATGGGCTGAGAAAGGGAACGTAAAGGGGAGGCAAATGGAACAGACAGAATGGTGGGGGTCCTGGAGCCAAGTTCCCTTCCTTCTGGGAAGTGCTCCTGGGGAGGCAGTCAGATCCCAAAGAGGAAATGGTTTCTTGCAAAGTCTCAGCACAAATGGTCCATTGCCTCTTAAAGTTTCCCTGCCCTTACGTGATACAGCAAAACATCTGTGTGAGCCTCCAACCCTAAATGGCAGGGCTGTGCTCCAGGCCAAAGGCAGTTTTAGGGTAACTCAACTTCAGCAGATGACTCCCCACTTCCCCAATTTACTAGATAATGGACAGTGTAAATCCTTCCATAACCTTTGTCTAAACCCAGGACTGAAGAGAGAAACAAAAACCACCTGAAATTATTACTCTTAGCTAGGCAGTAGGAGAGTTAACATAGAATTGATTTAGAAGAAATGATTAAGTTATTTTCCTAAATTAACTGAGTCTTTGGAATGAGATTCATATATCTACTATACATATAAAACATCTATAACTATCTAACACACAATAAATGCTCTAAATGTTATTTATGTTATTAATACTTTTGTTAGTGCATTCAATGTCAGCTATAAAATCTGACAATACCTAGATGGCATATTAAAAAGCCATTACTTTGCTGACAAAGGTCGGTATTATGAAAGTTATATCCAGTAGTCATGTGAGAATTGGACCATAAAGAAAGTTGAGGGCCAAAGAATTGGTAATTTCCAAACTGTGGTGTTGGAAAAGACTCTTGAGAGTCCCTTGGACTCCAGGGAGATCAAACAAGCAATCATAAAGGAAACCAACCCTGAATATTCACTGGAAGGACTGATGCTAAAGCTCAAAAACTTTGACCACCTGATAGGAAGAGCTGACTTATTGGAAAAGATCCTGATGCTGGGAAAGATGGAAGGCAAAAGAAGAAGGGGATGACAGAGGACGAGATGGTTGGATGGCATGGTCGAGTCAATGGACATGAGTTTGAGCAAGCTCTGGGAGGTGGTGAAGGACAGGAAAACCTGACGAGCTGTAGTCCATGGGGTCACAAAGAGTTGGACATGACTGAGCAACTGAACAACAACGTAAAATCTGAAAGGTGTTTTTCATTTGTATGACTGTCAGTTGAATCCCACGTTTTTGTGTCCAGATGGAAAATGTCGATTGAGTTCACTGCTCTCTTAAAATCCCTTCTTAAAAAAAGAAAATGTTGATCAAATATTTATTGTCCCTTTAAGGGAAATAAAAAAAGGAGTGAATGTGGTATATATGTCTTCATTCCACAGAATTTGTCGTAGTCTGTTTCATTCAGCACTTTGCCAATTCCCTGGACAAGTGGAGGAACAGATATACATCGTCTGACATTTTTTCACTCTGCTAGATTTGACCATTTGTTCCAACAATGCTATTTCGAGTCTCAGTTATTCTAACCAGTATTTTGGCTGCCCACTCAATAGCACATGATCTTAATCACCATATGAATCTACATTTTCAACAGCTTCTGCTGTTACCTCTTGCTCCTTCATTTTACCATTTCTGCAGACCTCTCATTCTTTGAGCACTCAATCCATCTCCCTCTTCCTTTCCTTCATCCTGAGGTGAGGGTGTAGTCCTACAGCTGAGGACTGATGCACAAAAGTCACACATCAGTGCCAGTTAGTGTCACAACAAACCATGTCTCCAAACCACGCGCACCCTCATCACCGCGTAGCAGCGCCCTCCCTCCTCAGCTGGATAACAGCACTCTCTCTTGGTTCTCCTCTCATCAAACTGAGCTTTGTCTCTCAGGCCTCTTTGTCAGTACCTTTCTTCTTTTCTTTAATATTAGTGTTCCCTGCATTCTAGCCTTTCCCCTGCATTCTAGCTCTCTTCTCACTCAACACTCAGAAATTTCAGCCACTATGAAAATCTGACAATCATACATGCTAATTAACTGCACATCTGTATCTCCAGTCCAGGGCCTTTGAGCGCTATAGCTGTATCTTAATAGATATCTCAACGTCACTGATATATTTTAAGTCTAAAAGGTAATTTGTTTTCTATTATTCCATTCAGTAAAGACTGCCACCACTCTTTTTTGTGTACCTGTTCAGATTTTTGTCTCATTCCTTCCTAGAACACTTGATTTTATCCCATGTTCATTAATACATGAATGTATTGCTCGTTTCTCCAATAAACATGTGACAGACACTATTCCTGCACCTTGTTGGTGTTCCATAGGTATTCACCAGATGAATGACTAATTTTCATGATCTAGTAGCTGAATAATTATCCCAGAAAGGAAAATGACAAAACTGACATTTAGGAATTAATGTTCATAATCATCTTTTACCTTTTCTAAATGCTTATGAAAGTGAAAGTCGCTCAGTCATGTCCGACTCTTTGTGACCCCCTGGATGATACAGTTCATGGAATTCTCCAGGCCAGAATACTGGAGTGGGTAGCCTTTCCCTTCTCCAGGGGATCTTCCCAACCTAGGGATTGAACCCAGGTCTCCCACATTGCAGGTGTATTCTTTGCCAGTTGAGCCACAAGGGAAGCCCTCTAAATGCTTATAAACAATCCATGTACTGCTTCACTTGGGGTAAACATCAAGCTTATTGGTTTATAATACATGAAGTTATAAGACTGAGGAGACTCTTGTCTCTTCTGGAAATCAGGACAAAGTCTATGTCACATGTGTTGGACACGTGCTCATGCTCTGTGATCCCTCATGAGTTGCCATTTGTGCTTTCCCAATCTTGCCTGCCCTCTTCCTGGTAGCCTATGGGACTTCCCTGGTGGCTCTAGTGGTAAGGACTCCGCCTGCAGGGCAGCAGCAGCAGGAGACATGGGTTCAATCCCTGGGTCAGGAAGATCCCCTGGAGGAGGGCATGGCAACCCACTCCAGTATTCTTCCCTGGAGAATCCCATGGACAGAGGAGCCTGTCAGGCTAGAGACCTTAGGGTCGCAGAGAGTCAGATACGACTGAAGCAACTTGGCACACACCCATGACGTGGTAATATGAACTCATTTGGATGGTTCTCATTCTGTCTCTAAGAAACTTAGATTCCTCTTACCAATGTTTATTCTTCCTTTTCTGACTGCAAGTACTTCTCTTTGACCAAGAAGAAAAAAAATAAAAACACTAGTTTGATAGTTCTGCTTTCTTACTGCTGTCTGTTAACATTACATAATTTCTCTAAGCAGCAGGTACCCCTTCCTTATTTTTCCTTCCCTAAAAACAACTGAGGCTCTCTTTTTGTGGTCCTATGTCCTCTTTGCAAACCTCTACTCAGTTTGGGTTTTAAACTTTCTGATCCAGGTTTCCCATGTTCTGAATGCTTTACATTTTTGCTTAGATTTTTCCTCTCCTTCCAGCTTCTGGTTACATCATTTTAAAATCTGTATTAAAATCTCAGCAATGCAACTGGCAGATAGAAGCTATTGAACACTTTATTGTGTACCAGGCACCATGCAATCTTTTAATTCCACGATAAAACCAGTGGTGTAGGTATCAAAAGTTTATAAATAACAGAAGTAAACCCAACAAATCACCAAAGTAGTAATTAGTAAAAGTTCACTACACACACACCAAAAAGACAGTTTGCAAACTGGGAAAACTCAAACCAAAATATGGAAGGATGCTCTGGGATATATTATACAGAAGCAGCTTCTGTTAAGTCACTTCAGTCATGTCCGACTCTGTGTGACCCTGTGGGCTGTAGCCCACCAGGCCTCTCTGTCCATGGAATTTGTAAAGCAACTTATAAGATGACAAAGCAGTGAAGTGACTGTTTATTCTTCACAGTGATAGACTATAATATTAGAATTTTCTTAAGTGATAGGGAATTAATCCGTGGTTACCTCAACAATGTTGGGAAACAGTTTAAGTTTTCCTTATGATTTCCAGAGGCATAAGCAAGAAATGACGCATGTCAAGTTAAGTCTTGCAAAATAAATTAAATTAAGTTTTGCTGATTTCGTCTGCTTAGGGAATGTTCGAGGCTGGTTTCCATTTGTTTTTTATTTTAACATACATATCATTAAAAATCCCTATATTATAGATGAGGAAATGAATCTTAATAAGATTCAAAATCTTCCCACAGTCACAAAGCTGGTAATAGTCAGAGCCAGGAGCTCAAACGCAGTTGTAAATGACTGAAATCCTTAGTTTCAGGTTTATTGGCAAACTCTTCTTGTGTGTGTGAAAGTTGCCATAAAACAGCTCACAAAGTCAAGTTTGAGCAAAAAGGCCTAAGTGTTTGCATTTGGGTAAAAAGGGCTTTAGTGTTTGCATGTTTGCATTTTAAACATGTTGAAATGTTCTTTGCTTCCACAAATACAAATAGTTCTTCCCCCCCCCCCGCCCCGCCCCCATTATCTGGAGAGATACCTAGGGGGAAATATTTCTCTAAATAGACTAAAGGTAGTAGTGTGAGCTTGGTGATGAAGCGGCAGCAGATACCCAAGGTACACGAACCAGCACGTTTCCTACCTCAGTGGTTCTCAAAGTATGGACCTCAGACCTGAAGCATAAGCCTCACCTGGTAGATAGTCAGAAATGCACATTTTTGGATCATGACCCACTGAATTGAAAACTCCCTGGTGAGACCTGCAATCTGTGGCTTATCAAGGCCTCCAGGTGATTTTCATATACTGCTGCTGCCGCTGCTAAGTCGCTTCAGTCGTGTCCGACTCTGTGCAACCCCATCCTGGGGGATTCTCCAGGCAAGAACACTGGAGTGGGTTGCCATTTCCTTCTCAAATGCATGAAAGTGAAAAGTGAAAGTGAAGTCGCTCAGTTGTGGCCTACTCTTAGCGACCCCATGGATTGCAGCCTACCAGGCTCCTCCATCCATGGGATTTTCCAGGCAAGAATACTGGAGTGGGGTGCCATTGCCTTCTCCGTCATATACTGCATGCCCACCTAAAATGTCTGAGAACCACTGCTCTCCACAAAACGGACACATGCCACTCTGTTCCAGCTTCTTGCTACCAGGAGGGGAATATGAATCCCAGGTCTTCAGTCTCTCCCAGGTTTAAGAGAGCTGGAAGTCTCAGTTATTTTCATTCTCCCAATTTTAAAATACTGCCTGAAATCTTTTTAATACTGTATAAGCTAAACAAAACATGTTTACAGGCGGGTTCTGGACTGCAGACCATGAGTTAAGGACTCTTAAATAAAATTGAGTTATATTAAATACTGGAGTTATTTTATTAATAGCTATATATTGAAATGTCAGTTAATTGGCCAAACAAATTGCAATCTCCTTTTCATTACAACTGCTTGTTGTTAGGGAAAGTTTTGCCTACCTTACCATCACTGAATGGAGTTTAAATGTTTTGATCATTGAGCATTTGGGGCCTTATTGAAAGGACAATGGAAAATTATTGACAGATTCAAATACAGCAATAATTCTCTAAAAGTTGAGTCTTTAAAGATGTTTGATTGTATTATGGATGCTCAGTGGGAAAGTGTGGATGCAGAGCAGGGTGATTAGAAAATTATTCCAGGAGTCCTAGTGGGAGATGGTGTTGATAATAAAATTAAGGAGAATTACACAGATTTAGTAAGCGCTTCGGAGAAGGCAATGGCACCCCACTCCAATACTGTTGCCTGGCAAATCCCATGGACAGAGGAGCCTGGTAGGCTGCAGTCCATGGGGTCACTAGGAGTCGGACACGACTGAGTGACTTCACTTTCACTTTTCACTTTCATGCATTGCAGACGGAAACGGCAACCCACTCCAGTGTTCTTGCCTTGAGAATCCCAGGGACGGGGGAGCCTGGTGGGCTGCTGTCTATGGGTCACATGCGGTCGGACACGACTGAAGCGACTTAGCAGCAGCAGCAGCAGTAAGCACTTCGGAGAAGGCAATGGCAACCCACTCTAGTACTCTTGCCTGGCAAATCTCATGGATGGAGGAGCCTGGTAGGCTGCAGTCATGGGGTCACTAGGAGTCAGACACGACTGAGTGACTTCACTTTCACTTTTCACTTTCATGCATTGCAGACGGAAATGGCAACCCACTCCAGTGTTCTTCCCTGGAGAATCCCAGGGATGGAGGAGCCTGGTGGGCTGCCGTCTGTGGGGTTGCATGGAGTCAGACACGACTGAAGTGACTTAGCAGCAGCAGCAGTAAGCGCTTGGGCTTCCCAGGTGATGCTAGTGGTAAAGAACCCACCAGCTAGTGCAGGTTAGATGTAAGAGACACAGATTCCATTCCTGGGTGAGGAAGATTCCGTGGAGGATGTCACAGAAAACCCACTCTAGTATTCATGCCTGGACAGAGGAGCCTGGTGGGCTATAGTCCATAGGGTTGCAAAGAGTCAGACATGACTGAAGTGACTTAGCACGCGTGTACAATAAGCATTTAAGAAGTTGAATTGATATGGCTTTGTGGTTACTGGTCAGACTTCAATAAGTCAGAAGGCCCAGGTGCCATGGGCCATCACTGGAACTAGACTGCAGCATGCATGCTCCAGGTGACTCTGACTACTCACCCCAGTGCTCCAGAGAAGCCTGATTTTATTCCAGCTCCCTGAACCTGCTGCCGCCTTCACCCCATGCCTACACCATTCTCTGAAGTCCTAAGCCTCATATACGGCCTAGGACTTCAAATGCATATACGGCCTTGAGAAAACAACCACCATTTACTAATCCTATGTGAAACTATGCTGAGTTACAAAATAATCAACTTCCGGAAAATAGGCTGTCTACTTTAAGTTAGATATTCCTTGCCCTCTGTTCATTATAGGATATATTTAGAGCTCATTATCACTTAGTTATTAATTCCAATAAAGTTCTGAACCTCTAAAACCATTTTTCTATGTCTCATTTTCCTTTATTAGCACAATTTCATCATGTTGACCTGACAAAGGTCTTTTTGCTCATCAATCAAAATCAAAGGCATAGTTTTGATGTTACATCTAAACTGAAACACTGAACCTCTCAGTTTAAGGTATATTTATAACTTGGGGTATTCTGAGTTTCCAGGGCAAAATAAATCAGCATCAACTATTTTTGTGCTCCATTACCATCCTAATGACAATATGGTAGAGAAACGTTCATAATCTGTCATTTCTTTTAGGAATTTAGAATTTAGATCATTAATACTCAGCAAAAAGGATTATGGGCAATACAAATAAAAAGAAATATTAATATTAGCTCAGGAATATAGGCAGCACATATCAACACAATGCCTAGTAGAGCATTTTTTGAAATACAATAATCATTTGGAAATTCTTCATCAGCTTAGAACCATCTTTTTCAACCTAGGAGTGATTATAAAGGGACTGGGTCAATACAGCCTATACTCCCATTAAGATCTCATCCCGTTAAGACAATGGATGAAAATATGAAGCAAAATTAAGAATATATATTTTTACACCCTGTATAATGTTACACACTTTCCTCCCATTCTCAGACCCAGTACCCTAAGTTTAGGTTTCTTTAGTAGGTAAAGCTCAGGTACAAACTGTGGGTGAAATGGAGACAGCATGAGACCGACAGGGAATACAAGATTTAGGGCAGAAAAGCTGGCCCATCAACACTTCTTAGGTCCTGAGAAGAGCTCCTTTTCCCTTTTCATGATACTAGAAACCTAGGAAGGTGGGAAGAAATATAGACAGATGTAAGATAGTTCGACTTGTCCCCTTGCTCAACAATACTGCAAAAGCAGTATTTAGTGACATAAAGTCCTGTCCAAGGCATCCTGATGATGGCTGCTATTTAGTGAGAAGAAACACTGGGACATGATCCAGGTAAAGAAATGGACTTCCTGTCTGCACAGGAAAATTGAGGGTTTCATATCTTCTTTGCTGTGTGCTATCTTTTGCTGTAAACGTAAATGGAGTTATTCCCAGCTTAGTGGGATTAGGATTGAGGTGGGTGACAGATACAGCTTCCAATTATTCCCAGGGGTGAAAAAAGTGAGCGAGAGTTCCACTACTACTGTATCCTCCAGGATTGTTAAAACAAAAAGACTTGGGATTTAGAATTGATGCTGGGAAAGTATTATCTTTATAAGAGATATAGAAGCTACATAGTAATAAAACAAATTGTAGGCAAAATTTCTCACCTCCCTGGATGCCATTCCTTAAATAGCACCTACTTGGTTAATACTTAGTACCTTATATCAGTAACCATAGTGGCATATGGATTTTCATATTGCTGCTAAATTCCATACAATTGATAAATGCAAAGATGAATTAGCATTATTTCCTTTTCTCAACAGAACTAAGTTGGTGTGAAGTTGGACCACCCTGTACAACAGAACCAGAAATTTTTTCCCTTTCCAGGTCATGGAGAAAGAAACCGAGCAAGGAAATTGAATTTAAATCTGAACGAGATGGGTCTAATACTTATCAAGCATGTCTGCTGCTGCTGCTGCTAAGTCGCTTCAGTCATGTCCGACTCTGTGCGACCCCATCGACGGCAGCCTATGAGGCTCCCCCATCCCTGGGATTCTCCAGGCAAGAACACTGGAGTGGGTTGCCATTTCCTTCTCCAATGCATGAAACTGAAAAGTGAAAGGGAAGTCGCTCAGTCGTGTCCGACTCTTAGCGACCCCATAGACTGCGGCCCACCAGGCTCCTCCGTCCATGGGATTTTCCAGGCAAGAGTGCTGGAGTGGGGTGCCATTGCCTTCTCCGTCAAGCATGTCTACCTAGGCTAAAATATTTAATCCTTTCAAAGCCTTCTGAGGCATGTGTGTGTGTGAGTGTGTGTGTGTTTGTGCACACTAAGTCACTTCAGCTGTGTCTGATTCTTTGTGACCCTATGGACTGTAGCCCTCCAGGCTCTCTGTCCGTGGGATTCTTCAGGTAAGCATACTGGGGTGGGTTGCCATGCCCTCCTCCAGGGGATCTTCCCCATCCAGGGATCAAACCCATGTCTCTTATGTCTCTTGCATTGGCAGATGGGTGCTTTACTACTAGCACCATGTGGGAAGCCCATGTGAGGCATAGGCGTTTTATACTTTATAGGTAAAGAAACCGAGGCTTAGGAATTTAAGCAGCTAACAGGAGGTGGCACAGCCAGAGAGTGGCAGGAGCCAGATGCAAACATAGGTATTTTATGTGTATATTTCTTATTCCAAATTCTGAGCTCTGTCCTCAAGCATTTTAGTTAACACTGAAGCTATTTTACAGATAAGAAAACCAATAATTAGCTTCTTCTATCCTTTGTCAGGTAAGAAAACTGCAGCTCAGAGTAAAGCTTTTTCCCAAAGTTACATAATTACTTAATGCCACAGAATTCAAACCTACTTATTCACAACAGATTTGCTGCCAGGATACAAGTAGCACAACTAAATCTAAACCAAAATGGGAAAGAAAAAGACTCATGCCAATATTGTTCTCACTAAACATAGATTATAGCAAGTCTACACCACAAGGTCTACAAACATGGCGGTATCAACAAAAGAACCACAGGAAAAATTTGAGAAGGGGGTGACTGATACAGGATAGGATTTCTTCAAGTATGCCTGGATCTTGGACAAAGTAAAAGCTGCACGTGGGCATGGTATCATCATTGAAATTTCCTGTAGAAATTCAAGACCAGCAAGTAGTCTCACTGATGCCCTGGAACACAGAGGCTACAAAAAGCATGACTATAGGCACACCTTAGGCTTACTGTGCTGACCTGAATGTTGCTACTGGTGTTGGTGAAGTTGAAGCAGGTATCTCCAAGAATGGGCAGACCCATGAGGGTGTTCTCTTCTGGCTTGTAGACTGAGAGTGAAACAACTAATTATTGGTATTAAAATGGATTCCACTGAGACACCCGGCAGCCAGAAGAGATATGAGGAAATCGTTAAGGAAGTCAGCACCTACATTAAGAAAACTTGCAATAGCTCCAACACGTATCATTTGTACCAGTTTCTGTTTGGAAGAGTAACAGCATGCTGCAGCCAAATGCAAACATGCTTTGGCTCAAGTATTAGAAAGTCACTCATAAAGATGACAATGCCAATGAAACCATGCCGCTTGAACCTCTGGATCCTGCCACCAACTCTTCCATCTGACAAACCCTTGCATCTACCCCTCCAGAGTGTCTACAAAATTGGTGGTACTGGTACTGTCCCTGTGGAGACGGGTGTTCTCAAACCCAGCATAATGGTCACATTTACTCTAGTCAACATTACAACTGAAGTCAGATCTTTTGAAATGCATTGTAAAGCTTTGAGTGAATCACACAAATAGTGGAAAATTCTTAAAGAGATGAGAATACCAGATAACCTTACCTGCCTCCTGAGAAACCTCTATATGGGTCAAGAAACAACAGTTAGAATTGGACATAGAACAATGAATGGGCTCAAAATTGGGAAATAAGTACACCAAGGCTGTTTATTGTCACCTTGCTTATTTAACTTCTATGCAAAGTACATCATGTGAAATGCCTGGCTGGATGAATCACAAGCTGGAATCAAGATTGCCAGGAGAAATATCAATAATCTCAGATAAGCAGATGAGGCAGTTACCACCCTTATGGCAGAAAGTCAAGAAGAACTAAAGAGCTTCTTGGTGATGGTAAAAGAGAAGAGTGAAAAAGCTGACTTCAACTTAACATTCAAAATGAAGATCATGGTATCCGGTCCCATCACGTCATGGCAAATAGATGGAGAAACAATGGAAATAGTGACAGATTTTATTTTCTTGGGTTCCAAAATCACTGCATATGGAGACTGCAGCCTTGAAATTAAAAGACGCTTGCTCTTTAAAAGAAAAGCTATGACAAATCTAGACAGCATATTAAAAAGCAGAGACATTACTTTGCCAACAAAGATCTGTATAGTCAAAGCTATGGTTTTCCCAGTAGTCATGTATGGTTGTGAGAGCTGGACAATAAAGAAGGCTGAGTGCCAAAGAATTGATATTTTTGAATTGTGGTGCTGGAGAAGACTCTTGAGAGTCCCTTGGACAGCAAGAAGATCAAATCAGTCAATCCGAAAGGAAGTCAACCCTGACTATCCTTTGCAAGGACTGATATTGAAGCTGAAGCGCCAATACTTTGGCCACCTGATAAGAAGAGCCGACTCACTGGAAAAGACCCTGATGCTGGGAAAGGTTGAGGGTAGGAGGAAAAGGGGATGACAAAGGATGAGACTGGTAGATGGTATCATCGACTCAATGGACACAAACTCCAGGAGACAGTGAAGGAAAGGAAAGCCTGGAGTGCTGCAGTCTATGGTGTCACAAAGAGTCAGACATGAGTGAGTGACTGAACAGTGACAACTTTCTAGGGACAAGATGAGCTTCAATGTCAAGAACATATCTTTCAAAGATGTTGATTGTGGCATTGTGACTTGTGAAAGCATAAATGACCCACCAGTGGAAGCAGCTGGCTTCACAGCTCAAGAAATTATCCTATGGCATCCAGTCCAAATCACTGCCAGCTCTGCCCTTGTGCAGTTCGTGTTGCTTCCAAGTTTGCTGTACTGAAGAAGAAGGTTGATTATTATTCTGGGAAGAAGCTGGAAAGTGGCTCCAAATTCTGTAAAGCTGGTGACACTGGCATGGTTCATAGGGTTCCTAGAAAGCTCATGCATTTTGAGAGCTTTTCTGACAGTCCTTCTAAGGATTTTGCTGCCTGTAACATGAGACAGACGGCTGTCTTGAGTGTCAGTGGATGAGAAGACAGCTGGAGCTGGGAAGATCACTAAGTCAACCCAGAAAGTTCACAAAACTAAGTGAATAATATGCCTAATACCTGCCATCCTAGTCTTAATCAGTCCTTAAGTGTGGAAGAATATTCTCAGAACTGTTTGCTTCTGTTGGCCATTTAAGTTTAAAGGTAAAAGACTGGTTAATGTAAATTGTAAAACTTTCAGAAGGAAAGGCAAATGTGTTGTGGACTGCTTCTGTTTTTGTGTGTACGGCAAGTTTAAGTTGTCAGTTTTTTAAATCAATTTTTTTGCTCTTTTTGAAAATTTTTTATTGGAATATAGTTGATTTACAATTTCTGTTGGATTCTGATATACAGTAAATATAACAGCTTTGAAGCATATACATTACCATATGTAAAATGGATAGCCAGTACGAGTTTGATATATGGTACAAGGAACAAAAAGCCAGTGCTCTCTGACAACTTAGAGGGGTGGAATGGGGAGGGAGGTGGAGGGGGGGAGGTTCAAGAGGAAGGGGCCATATGCATACCTAATGCTGATTCATGTTGATGTATGGCCAAAAAACCACCATACTCTTGTAAAGTAATAATCCTCTAATTAAAAAAATACAATATAAAAATAAATACATAAAATCAGTAATATCTAAAGGAAGCAAGTTGACCAAAAAGCTGTTACAGAAGTTGGAGACACATTAAAACAGAATTTAATGAGAAACCTATATCCTCTTTTGGTCAAGGCTGTAAATCTCTATAATACTTCTGCTGCTAAGTCGCTTCAGTCATATCTGACTCTTAGCGGCCCCATGGACTGCATCCCACCAGGCTCCTCCATCCACGGGATTTAAAAGATTTAAGTAAGAGTTTCCTATAATCTATTTTTGGTGTTTTATCTGCTGAAATCAAAATTTGATAATTCTGGGTAAACGTTTTTCTCTGGGTAGGAATTTTGCTCTTTTCTCCTTGTCTAAGAGGAAGAATCAGTTATATATTTTAAGGACACAGTGAAAAGCTGTGGGAGGTGGTCTGTTGGTTGCAAATCTTCATAGGCTAGGACAGATAAGCAAAAAAAATTTTTTATAGATAAGATCTTATAAAAAGACCACATTCATATATCTGGTAAAGATGAAAATTCTAATTTGAAAAGGTACATGCACCACCATGTGAATATTTACAATATTTACAGCAGCAAATATTTACAATAACCAAGACATGGAAGCAACCTAAATGCCCATTGACAGATCTGTCAATGGGCATTTAGGTTGTTTCCATACAGTGGAATATTACTCAGGCATGAAAAACAATGAAACATTGCCATTTGTAGCAACATGGATGTACCTAGAAGTTATCATACTAAGTGAAGTCAGTTAGACAAAGACAAATACCATATGATATCACTTATCTGTGGAATCTTAAAAAAATTATTAAAACGAACTTATTCACAAACAAAAATAGACTCAAACACATAGAAAACAAACTTTTGACTACCAAAGGTAAAAGGGGAGGAGGAGGGATAAATTAGGAGTTTGGAATTAACAGACGCACACTACAATGTATAAAATAGATAAACAACAAGGATTTACTGTATGGGAAAGGAAAAGCTATATTTGATATCTTATAATAGCCTATCTACAATGGAAAAGAATCTGAAAAAGTTATACATGCACATATCACTGAAGCACTTTGTTGTATGCCTGAAATTAACATTATAAATCAACTATACTTCATTTTTTTTTAAAAATGCTGCAATATAAAAGTCCGTGTGCTGCATACAAAATTTTGTGTAATTGGATTAATATTGAGTAAATTTTTCACTATTTAGAATGTGATAGAATGTGAATTCTCATATTTACAAATATTGAACTAATTTAATGAACCTTAAGTTTAAGGCTTAAATAGTGGTAACTGTCCTGCTAGAGTTCATTGTATCTAGATTCTAGGAAAAGTAAAGATGGTGGGAGTTGAAGAAAAGAAAAAATAAAATAAAATAATAAAAAAATTTTAAAAATGGAAAGAAAAAATTCACATCCAGAACCTCTAATTTCTTCTCCAGGACCCTTTCCATTTTGTAGATAATTATAACATTCTACTAAGTCCAATGTTTATCATTTTTTGTCATCTGTAACCTTTGTTGAGCATTTACTACTTAATCTACATAATATTCATGGTCATCTTGCCTCTTAAAATCTAGATAAGACTGGTCTCCAACACACCTCATGTTGAAAGCCTAAATCCCTGTCCAAGATTTCTGTGCATTTCTGGGGGACTTTCATTTTCATGACCACCTTCTGCTTCAGCTGACTTCTTGTACTCCACTTGGCATTGAGAGGGTAGCAGGCAGGAAGGCTAGGGGTCTCCAAATGGAGGAAATAGGCTGCAAGTGTCAGACATTTCTTTATCTCTCTCTTAAGCGGCAGAAGGAAGCAAACTACAAGTGTCAGATTTCTTTTCCCCCTTCTCTATATAAAATTAAAAAGAGGTTTCTCTTAAAATTCTGTGTTGCCATGATGACACCTGGCTCCACCTAAACTTAACTTTTCTCAAACCTTAAGCTAACCAATGTGTTTTTCTTGTGGAAATGTTTTTCTTAAGCTATGGTAATGAACTATCTATTTACCCTAAACTCTGTGTTTCTTCAAGTCGGTTCGCTTAAGACTCAGAACTGATAAGAGCTCAACAAACCTGTGTGTTTTACTCATACATTTTTCTCCTAATCCATGTTAATGAAACTATATATTTGCTTGGAAAGCTGCCTTTCTTCAAGAGTCATGCCAATTGTTTTTTGGCCCAGGATGACTCACCTGTTGCCAATGTTATCTCAAAATGCATGTTGTGGCTGAGGGGCCTTGTGCCACTTTGAGTTTTAAGACATCTCCTTTCTCTAATTAACAGCTTTCTGATAGGTATATAACATACTGCTAAAGGCTAGCAAGGGGGCACTCTTTCTGCCCCATTCAGATGTCTATGTCAGAAGCTTTCTCTATCTCTTTTATACTTTAATAAAACTTAATTACACAAAAGCTCTGAGCAATCAAGCCTCGTCACTAGCCCCTGCTTGATTTCTTCTCCTCTGGAGGCCAAGAATCCTAGCGTCTTTCACAGCTCAGCAACAACCTTTCAGCATCTTGCAACTTGTTCTTTATTTGGTAGGTTTTTCAGCTACCTTTCTTAGTTTACAGACACACCCGCAGTTATGCACACAAAGCCTCTGTGTAGCAGATTTTACAAAAAGTTTAGAAAAATTAAGTAATAGATGGGGATTGCACTACTGATCCATCACAATTACTATGAATAGTCATTCTGTTCTAGAAAGTCTTTTTGGCTGATTATCCACCTTGCTCAGCTATTCTCTGTCTGTCCCCTCCAATGACTACCAGTTTTGGTTTGTTTGTGCTTTTTTTTTTAATATAAAGTAGTTCTACCCTCCATTTTGTCTGCCCTCACCCTCTGCATTCTACAGTGGGCCTATTTTTTAATACTCAATTGCTCCAAGGTATTTTCTTCTTTTAAGACCACTTATTCCCGAAGGAAACTCTACTATCAACTATTCAGAAAAACATTAGAATTTTTTAAACCATCCACGATCTATACCACATGATCTAAGGAGCAGACAAGGAAGAAAATCCACTCTTAACAAGTAGCTAATCTAATAGGAAAATAGATGCATATGACTCAGAGTTCCCTTGGGCCTCACTAGCCAGTGGAAACAATGAGATAACATGATATTTAACAGCTCTATCTCCACAACATGCCCACCTCCCCCACTGGAACCCCTGGACCCATGTCCTGACAGATATGAGGAAGGCCAATACAATAGAAATTCAGCTACTACAACTGTGAAGACTAAATAATTTGTGATTAGAGCAGGGAAAGATGTCTAAAGGCTGAAGAGAGTTATAAAGATGACCATGGTTGAAATGGCCCACCTGAGGTTTAAATCAGCTATTTCCTTTTCCAAGCTTGAGTCAACAGGGTTCAATGGTAACAGCTTCTAAAGGTCCGTTTATTCGATCTATTTTAGTTTTATTCTCCCCCAGCAAAAAATCTAGGGTTACCTGGGGTTTCCATTTTGACAAAAGGGAAAGTATTAACACTCAGAAAGCAACCAACAATGGAAATGCATTTAACTTCATGTTACAATGTTTCTGTTATAAGCAATGAGAAAAACCAGTAAAGTCAGTGAAAAGGCAGTCTTGCAAAACAATTTTTAAATAATACTGCTACCACAGGTCTCCTTGCTCTCTGGGTCTAACTAAAGGTTTTTCTTCACAAAGTTCTAGCAGAGTTATTTGGTGGCAAAAGCTGAACAGACATGAGACTGTTTGCAGTCATTATTCATCCTATTTCTTGGGAGTAGTCCCATGTTTCCTGAAGAAACAGGCAAGTGCATGATTACAGGGTACTGCTTCAGCACACTAAAAGTCCATAAGACATGGAACGCAGAATCTGCCTTTTGATATGCTGAATTGAGATATGGTATATGCTGAATTTCAGGACATATACAGCCCCAAGGTTTGCAGATAAAAGCTTGTGTACCTATGCTGGCATCTGCTAGAGGAAACTGAGAGCAAAGTGAAGGGAAATCATGGCAAGGGAGGGAAGCTGCTATGACTCCAGGGGCCCAATTTTCAGACCAGATGAGAACATGTGACTTGTCAAAGGCAGAGGATGCTAGATAGAGAACTGATGTACACATCTAGAGTCGTGCAGAGGCTGGGGTGAGTGAGAATATTTGAGAAACCCTACCAGGTTTTCCCAGTGGTCATGTGTGGATGTGAGAGTTGGACTGCGAAGAAAGCTGAGCGCCAAAGAATTGATGCTTTTGAACTGTGGTGTTGGAGAAGACTCTTGAGAGTCCCTTAGACTGCAAGGAGATCCAACCAGTCCATCCTAAAGGAGATCAGTCCTGGGTGTTCATTGGAAGGACTGATACTGAGGCTGAAACCAATACTTTGGCTACCTCATGTGAAGAGTTGACTCATTGGAAAAGACTCTGATGCTGGGAGGGATTGGGGGCAGGAGGAGAAGGGGACGACAGAGGATGAGATGGCTGGATGGCATCACTGACTCGAGGGACATGAGTTTGAGTGAACTCCGGGAGTTGGTGATGGACAGGGAGGCCTGGCGTGCTGCGATTCATGGGGTCGCAAAGAGTCGGACATGACTGAGGGACTGAACTGAACTGAACCAGGTTCTCCAGCCAAAGCCAGACTTGCCTATCAGGGCCTGTGGCTCAGCTACTTATCACCACCTACAAGTCAGGCTGTTGAGGACAGGACAGTGAGACCACAAACATTCTACCGGAAGTTTCCAAGTTTCTCCTTTTTATTTTAAGATATCTGCTCGTTTACATTTGGGGTTGGTTTTTTCAATGTTTATTTAATTTTCAGAAAATGGATTCTTTTTAAAAGTAAAAAGAGATAGAAGATAAATAAAGGCTTACTAAAATAGATCTTAAACTTGGACGCACATAGGGATCAATTGGGAAGATTTTTAAAACTGATCCCTATACCCATCCGAGACAAACTGATAAGGAGGTCTTGAAGAGCTTCAAAGGCACATGGAGGCTTCAAAGTGACCCAAGGTAAAGTTGATGTATAGGCAAGATTGAGAATTATTGCCTTAGGAATTTTTTTTAATTTTTAAAAAGAGAAAGAGAAAGACTTTCCCCCTATTTTTGTACAAGGAATGAAAGTGCCAAAGATCCAGAAAAGTCCAAACAGGGTGTTGAGTACACTTTGCAGTTCCTGTTTTAATCACATGTACTAACCACACAAAGGAAGCTTCATTTCTGCAAAGACTATCAGTTTCTCTTTCATATTGTTTGCAATCCTAGATGTAGAAAACAATTTTCAGCCAATGATTTCATCTTCCCCAAACTTGAGGCCTTGGATGTACCCTACATTTATGTAGCATTAAGGATTAAGGGAATGTCTGCCAGAAGAGAAAACATCTTCCCAGAAATTCCCTGGTATGTTGGATGGAATGTAGCAAGAATCAGTGTCTCAACAGGGACCTAACTTCTTTCCTTCCTTCTGCTGGAGTATCTGGAGTATCTGCATAATACTCTCCACATTCCTAAGCAATTTGGCTTTTTCTTCTTTTTTCCTGAATTACCTCAAAAAAAAAAAAAAATTGTTGCAAGCTAATCCCTCTCTTCTCTGCTTTCTAATATGGCTCCAGAATGCTTTGTCTTTGATCATATCATGTTTACTCCCATGACTACTTAGTTTATTTGTGATAGAGGACAATTCTTCCTCTTCATCTGTTGCTTGGGGGAAATGATTAGCCAAACAGGATTCATATTCTTCATGTGTTGTTCAAGCAAACATGTTTTCCGAGCTATTATTAATTTTTCTTTCTCCGTTTGGACTTTTTCTCCCTTCTCCTGCAGATCTCTTCTTCAGAGGTTCTGCCTTTATCCTTGATTCAAACTGGGTTCCTTGTTATCATTTCTCAAAACATCATGTGCTTCAGTTTTCTATTTTCTTTTTTTTTTCAGTTTTTTTAATTTATTTATTTTACTTTACAATATTGTATTGGTTTTGCCATACATTGACATGAGTCTGCCACAGGTGTACCTGTGTTCCCTATCCTGAACCCTCCTCCCACCTCCCTCCCCATCCCATCCCTCTGGGTCATCCCAGTGCACCAGCACCGAGCACCCTGTCTCACGCATCGCACTCATCACAATATAATTAAATGTTTATCTCTGTGCTTATTTATTTAACTTTCCTACTAGAACTGAATAGTTGAGGTCAGGAAACATGTCTGTTTCATAGTTTAGTTTGCTGCTGTTTAGTTGTTTAGTTTGTCATTGTTTGGCTTGGTTTCTGTTTTTACCTTTGTTTCCTCTGTGTGTGCGTGTGTGTGTGTGTGTGTATGTGTGTCTGTGTGTGTGTGCATGCATTTGTGGATTTTCTTGGTGGTTTTATTTTGTTTATTTGATTAGTTTTGGGAAGAAAGTGTCCTTTCCTCTTTTTATTACCACGTGTCAAATCAGTGCCTAACACTAACACAGCATGGGTGATAAATAAATAGTAATTCAATCAACAGATTAAATAGATTCAAATAAGCTGGGACCATTGGATATGTTCATCAGAAGGAGGTCACTGGAGACTTTATGAAAAGGTGTCAGTTAAAGTAGAGATAACTGGAGACCAGAAAGCAGTAGACTGCAGATGGGCTGGGAGGCCAGAGGAAAGAGAGGTAGTACACTCACCTTTGCACAGCAGGACTTGCAATTATCACGTGAAAGTACGCATCCAAAATGTAAGACTTCACCCAATGAGCCACACCTAACATGAACGTATATTTCAGAGTTGCGCTTTCCACTTTTATATAATTATGATTCAGAACAAATACCTTGATGATGTTTTATTTGCTACGGCAAATGCTTAATTGCACCTTGTTTTGTTGGCATTTATTTAAATGTCAATAAGACTCTCTCCCACCAATATTAAACTCTACAATTAATCGTTCATGAAGCCTGCTTTAATCAAATTTTCCTTAAGTATTTCACATTCCTGTCAGACCCATTCATTTCCCTGTGATGATCTAAGAATTGGTTTTAGGTGATAAATTGACTATTTTCTTCTAGAGCACATTTTTCTTAAGAATTTGAAGACATTCATCTTCACTCATCTGAGTTATCATGCTCAGTATGATAGCCTGAGCTACAATAAACACAACATAATGAGTAGCATCTGTCAACCCAATGGCAAGTGATGTCAAGCATTTTCAAGTTTCTTGCATTTTTACATAGTCAATGAATGAGTCAGTCAACAAATATATGCAACTGCCAACCATGAGTAGTATCCAGAAATAGAATTATATACATACTATGATATGTAATATGATATGACATATTAAACTACACCTGCCTTCATGGAGTTTATAGTCCAAGTGGAAAGACAGACATGCAGCAAGCAGTAGAGTTAAGTAGCTATAATGGAGGCAAATATAAATGATAGAGGAAAAGATTGAAGTTTGGGGTAATAGGGGGATCAGAATAGCTTCCTGACGTAAGCTGTATCTTAAAAACTGAGTAAATAAGGGGATTTTAGTGAAAGGAGTAACGGGGGAAAAGAACAGTCCAGATATGAAGAAGTGGTTCAAAGATCCAGGACCATGAAACAGTATGACCCCTTGGACATGCCGATCATTAGGCATCTTGCAGGTGATTGGGCACAGAGCTAGTGAGAAATGAGATGGGAGAAGCAAGCAGAGTCCAGGTTGTGGGGTGTCTTGTATGCTATACTGAGCACTTTGATTATATTCTCTTGCCAATGCCCAACATGGCATCTTTGGAGTGTTTCAAGTAGGGAATGACTTGGTGAGATGGGTGTTTTCGGGAGCTCACTCTGGCAGCTATTTAGAGATTGAATTAGAAAGTTTGATGTCTGGAGACATTTTATTCATTCATTCAAGCATTTTAAAAATATCCTTCTAAGTGCCAGATTCTGTCTAAGCTCTGTCTAAGGAATACAGGAATGAACCAAAGAGACAAGATCTCTAGGCTCACAGAGTGTTTTAGCAGAGGCAAATAGATAATAACCAGACAAGTGAAGAGATAAACAAGAAAAGTAGAAGATAACGTTAAACACTGTGTAAAAATGAAAAATAGGCTGACATAAGAGAGACTGTCTGATGGCTACTTTAAATTGCATAGAAAGAAAGACCTCTCTGAGCAGAATCTGAAAGCCAGTCAGTCTATGATTGGGAGGTAAGCATTTCAAACTAAGGAAACACTGGTGCTAAGAAGACAAAAGTGTAGCCAGTTCAAGAAATGGAAACAAGGCCAGTGAACAGGATCAAGAAGGTGAAGGTTAAGCAACTAAATTTAATAGGTAGACCCAGACTAGAATTCAAATGCCATGTGGCCTGAGGCAACAGATTTGGGTTTTATTTTAAGGTCCGTAGGAAGTCACTGCATTGCTGTTGCTTAGTTGCTAAGTCTTGTCCAGCTCTTTGCCACCCCATGGACTGGCCTGGAGAATTTCATGAACAGAGGAGTCTGGTGGGCTACAGTCCACCGAATTGCAAAGATCTGGACACAACTGAGTCACTGCATGCTTTTAGGCAAACAAGTGACATGGTCTGGCATGTATTTCTATGTGATCACAGGCTGCTTTGTGGAAAGTAGACCAGAGCAGAAGTAGAAGGAAATAAATTGGACAGCTATAGTAGTCATCCTCATGGGAGATATCAGGGTGGACAAGGTTGATGGCAATAGAGATGGAAAGAAGCAGAGGGAACTGAGACATGCTTGTGTAGAGTTAAAAAGGTCTTTAAAAAGTGAAAGTGAAGTTGCTCAGTCGTGTCAGACTCTTTGCGACCCCCTGGACTTTAGCCTATCAGGCTCCACCATCAGGCAAGAGTACTGGAGTGGGTTGCCATTTCCTTCTCCAGAGGATCTTCCCGACCCAAGGATTGAACCCAGGTCTCCCACATTGCAAGCAGACGCTTTACCATCTGAGTCACCAAACAGAAGTTTCAAAAATAGGTCTTGGTGGGTGAATTAAATCTGGGGAACAAGAGGAAAAGTGATATCAAAGAACACTGATGAACATTCAGCATATGCAGTGGATGGATGCTGGAAATGTTTATTGAGAAAGGAGCAGGTCAGAGAGAGAAAACTGGGAATTTCTATGGGACCGTGTTAAATGTGAAAGAACCATTACATCCAAGTGGAGATGACAAGTTGGGAAATGGATATACATGGCTGGAGTTCCAAGGAGAGGTCAGAGCTGTAGATAAAGATTTGAAAGTCACCCCCATGCAGTGTTTCTAAAGCTCTGGGACTGGCTGAGACAATAAGGAGATGGTGTAACTGGAGGAGAGGATGTTACCCAAGAACCGGCTCTAGGTGCTAAGAAGGAGATGCAACTATAGTTTGAAAAAGATACTGTGGTCTCACAGAAGCCAAGAAAAGAATGAATGGTTTTACAATATACTTTTTTTTAAGTAAGATATCATAATAATAAGCGGAGCTTCTTTTGCAGCAGCCTAGCTTGTCCCTGTCTTTTTCAGCTCTGAAAATTTAGTGCTATAAGAGATTCTGACACATAACAATAAAATGAATCTTGCTAAGCCTAAAGCTCAGGCAAGAGGCCAGGGATGGAGGTTTGTATAGACGTGGGAAACTTCAAAATTGAAGTCATTGCAGCAGGTGAGTGAGATTACGCAAAATGGGTGTAGAAAGCCAAGGGCAGAAAGAGCCCAACAAATAACATTTAGAGAGTGTTTAGCAATGAAACATTTAGCAACACTTAGCAGCAGTTTAAAGAAGGAACGTTCAGTAGAGTGGAGCCAGGAGAACCAGGAGAACATTATTATTATGGCGGGGGGCGGGGGGGAGGGGGAGGTGTGAAATGCTACCAAAATGAGGTCTACCCTTAGCAGACCTCAGAGAAGTAAACAAAAGGATCTTGGTTGTAATGGGTGGGGAAGAGGTAAGAAAGCCAGGAAAGTAAGTTTGAACTATTCCCTCGGGAAATGAGGAGTTGTTTAATGAGTATAAAATTTCAGTTTTACAAGATGAAAGAAGACTTCTGTGAATATACTTAACACTATAGAGCTGTACATTCAAAACTAGTTAAGATGTAAGTTTTACATTATATGTATTTTACCACACGTTAAAAAAATTTTTTTTTTTTTTTTTTCAAAAAGAAACCATCTTCCTCTGAAGCTGGAGAAAAAGAAATGAAACTGATGTTAATGAGGAGTTAGTTGACATCAGTACAGAAAACAGAGAGAAAAGCGTACATTAACATGACTTCTCTAAAATATAAGGTGTAGTCATCAGTGCTAACAGGAGGGCAGGCAGGAGTGACTCCAACCTCAGTTATCCTTGACATTTGGGAAAGATACCTTAGTGAGATCATTTTACAGAGAAGTCAAGCCTTGTTTTTGGCCTGTCCCTCTCCTGCTAGACAGTTTTTCCCTGAAGGGTATAACTCATTGTTTTAGCCAGTCAGTGAGAATAGCACACAGATAAACACAAACTCTTGTATTTGAGTTTTGATTTACATCAAACTTAGTATTCACATTATTTCTTTTGTTCTGATCACACAGAAGAAATAAGATCGTGACTTTTGCAGACGAGTAGCTTTGAAAATGTATTTATTTGTTGACAGCTCACCTTGAAATCTCAGGATGGTCTAAAATTAAATCTAGAGAATTAAAAGAGGAATAGCGGTAATTATTCTGGGAAATTACCGCTGTGGAAAATTCTGAAAGAGATGGGAATACCAGACCACCTGACCTGCCTCTTGAGAAATCTGTATGCAGGTCAGGAAGCAACAGTTAGAACTGGACATGGAACAACAGACTGGTTCCAAATATGGAAAGGAGTCAGTGAAGGCTGTATAATGTCACCCTGCTTGTTTAACTTATATACAGAGTACATCATGAGAAATGCTGGGCTGGATGAAGCGCAGGCTAGAATCAAGATTGCCGGGAGAAATATCAATAACCTCAGATATGCAGAAGGCACCACCCTTATGGCAGAAAGTGAAGAACTAAAGAGCCTCTTGATGAAAGAGGAGAGTGAAAAAGTTGGCTTAAAGCTCAACATTCAGAAAACTAAGATCATGGCATCCAGTCCTATCACTTCATGGCAAATAAATGGGGAAACAGTGGAACCAGTGGCTGACTACTTTTCTGGGCTCCAAAATCACTGCGGATGGTGACTGCAGCCATAAAATTAAAAGATGCTTGTTCCTTGGAAGAAAAGCTATGACCAACCTAGACAGCATATTAAAAAGTAGAGACATTACTTTATCAACAAAGGTCCATCTAGTCAAGGCTATGATTTTTCCAGTGGTCACGTATGGATGTAAGAGTTGGACTATAAAGAAAGCTGCGCGCCAAAGAATTGATGCTTTTTTTTTAATTTAAATTTATTTATTTTAATTGGAGGCTAATTACTTTACAATATTGCATTGGTTTTGCCATACATCAACATGAATCCACCACGGGTGTACACATGTTCCCCATCTGGAACCCACCTCCCTCCCCATACCATCCCTCTGGGTCATCCCAGTGCACCAAACTGTGGTATTGGAGAAGGCTTTTAAGAGTCCCTTGGACTGCAAGGGGATCCAACCAGTTCAGCCTAAAGGAGATCAGTCCTGGGTGTTCATTGGAAGGACTGATACTGAGGCTGAAACCAATACTTTGGCCACCTGATTCGAAGAACTGACTCATTAGAAAAGACCCAGATGTTGGGAAAGATTGAAGGTAGGAGAAGGGGATGACAGAGAATGAGATGGTTGGATGGCATCACCGACTCAATGGGCATGAGTTTGAGTAAACTCCGGGAGTTGTTGATAGACAGGGAGGCCTTGCGTGCTGCAGTCCATGGGGTCCCAAAGAGTAGGACATGACCGAGTGAACTGAACTGAACTGAGTGGTAATTTTTAATTCAAATATGAATTATAATATCTAACAATTGAATGCATTTACTTCATAATGTCAAAAAAGAAGCACTCATAATATACAAAAAGCACCAAAAATTTATACAGCAAAACATCTCAGCACAATGTTACTTCTTCGCATCTAATTATTAGTGCCAGTGAGAGTAGAAACAGAGCAGACGTGTCTGAACTTTGCCTGGCATTTAATTTACCCCAGTGCACATGTGCAGGAATATTTTATTTGCTTGCAAAATTTTATTTGCATCTATATAAACAGGTTTGAATTTTTTTAAAAAACAGCAGTGTATAGGTACAACTCTTTATCATGGAAATGTTTATAAACAATTTTTGCTTTATTCATAAGTATTTCAATGTGTATCTCTAAAAGCTAGGAACTTATTTTTATGGAACATAGATATACCATTATCACATCTTAAAAAATAAATAACTCCTTAATATCATTGAATGTCCACTCAGCATTTAAACTTCCCAATGTATTTTCTAGTAGTTCAAATGGAGACCCCAATAAACTCCGTAAATTACAATTAATTGACATGTACTCTAAATCTCTTTCAATCTGTAGGGTCCCTTCTTGTTTTTCTTTTATTTCCCCCCACCCTCTCCCTTTTATATTGAAATTAAACAATGAATGGGCCAGAAACTATGCTAGACACTTTATGGATATCATCATATTTACTTATCACCAGAAGTCCTTTATCACACATAGACATTATACTACCTAGATACAGGGACTTCCCTGGTGGCTCAGCTGGTAAATACACCTACTAATGCAGGACATGCATGAGAGGTGGGTTCTATCCTTCATTTAGGAAGACCCCTGGAGAGGAAAATGGCAACCCACTCCAGTATTCTTGCCTGGAAAATTCCATGGACAGGGAAGCCTGGTGGACTAGAGTCCACGGGGTCACAAAGAGTCAGACACAACTGAATGCACACACACACCCCCCTAGATACAAGATCAGGAAATAAAGGCTTAGGAAATGAATACTAGCAGTAGCAGAACTGAGTTTATGCTGGCAGACCTCTTTGACTCCAAAGATCATGTTCTTTTTCTTTCTACTAGTGACGGCCTCCCAAGTCACACTATACTTGGGTCTCCAAAGCTCAAGACTATCTCTGATTCCTTTTAAAATGCTACCCAAGCAAATTTGAGCCCAAGCATTTCATGTACCTGAGTTTCTGTAACAAATGCAGGAATATGTGTCAAACCTTCTAACCATTTAGATATTTCCAGTTAATTCTCCCAAAACAACAGAAATTACTGAAATATCAGCTGAATGATCCTCCCACCCCCAGCTCCTGGTGTCAGCTTTCAGCCTTCAAGAGGTGAGAAGGAGATGAAAATTTGTTGACAGTGATGAGAGAGTGCTGTAAGGAAACAGATTCAAAATGGTGCTTCACATACTTGCCTCAGATTTTGCAGAGATGGTAATTCCTGAATAATGACTCTAAATATAATGAAAGTCAGGCAGACTCCTTTTTTATTTAAAAAAAAAAAAAAACCTTGTGACAAAGCAAGAAAGTTTAAATCAGTTGCAGTCTCTCAGACAGATAACATTATGATCAGGGTTTTCATTCTTCATCCAAAAGCCATCTTAAAAAAAAAAAAAACTACTATTTTTGAAATTACATAAAATAAATTTTCAAGTGCTGTTATCTTTTATGTTGATGTTTAAATCAGTCCCAATTTACTATAATTGCATGTAGAGTTTACAAAATAATATAATCCTATTAAATCTCCATGTTTACAATTGTTACACTTATATTCAGTCTCCCAGACTTGGGTCTATCATTTTCATCTTACTTTTTCAGCTATATGGTGAATGCCAACTTTATGCCCAGGTAAAAGTTTATTTTGTTTCTGAAGCCATTCAGTATACATTTAATGAGCCAATCTTAGGTGATAAGTGCAGTGTTATTCAGTCGCTCAGCCATGTCTGACTCTTTGCGACCCCATGGACTGCAACACACCAGACTTCCCTGCCCATCACCATTTCCCAGAGCTTACTCAAACTCATGTCCATCAAGTTGGTGATGCCATCCAACCGTCTCATCCTCTGTCGTCCCCTTCTCCTCCTGCCTTCAATATTTCCTAACATCAGGGTCTTTTCTAATGAGCCGACTCTTCACATCAGGTGGCCAAAGCACTGGAGCTTCAGCTTCAGCATCAGTCCTTCCAATGAATATTCATTGTTGATTTCCTTTAGGATTGACTGGTTTGATCTCCTTGCTGTTCAAGGGACTCTCAAGTGTCTTCTCCAGCATCACAGCTCAAAAATATCAATTCTTTGGTGCTCAGCCTTCTTTATGGTCTAGCTCTCACAACCATACATGACTACAGGAAAAACTTTGACTATACAGATCTTTGTTGGCAAAGTAATGGCTCTGATTTTGAATATGTTTTCTAGGTTTGTCATAGCCCTTCTTGCAAGGAGCAAACATCTTTTAATTTCATGGCTGCAGTCACCATCTGCAGTGATTTTGGAGCCCAAGAAAAGAAAGTCTGTCACTGTTTCCACTGTTTTCCCATCTGTTTGCCATGATGTGATGGGACCAGATGTCATAATCTTCATTTTTTGAATGTTGAGTTTGAAGCCAGTTTTTTCACTCTCCTCTTTTGCCTTCATCTAGAGGCTCTTTAGTTCCTCTTCACTTTCTGCCATAAAGGTGGTGTTATCTATATATCAGAAGTTACTGATATTTCTCCCAGTAATCCTGATTCCTGCTGTGCTTAATCCAGCCCTGCATTTCGCATGATATACATTGCATATAAGTTAAATGAGCAGAGTGACAATATACATTCTTGACATACTCTTTCCCCAATTTAGAACCAGTCTGTTGTTCCATGTCCAGTTCTAACTGTTGCTTCTTAATCTGCATATAGGTTTCTGAGGAGGTAAGTCAAATGGCCTGGCATTCCCATCTCTTTAAGAATTTTCCAGAGTTTGTTGTGATCCACACAGTCAAAGGTTTTAGTATAGTCAATGAAGCAGAAGTAGATGTTTTTCTGGAATTCTCTTGCTTTTTCTATGATCCAACAGATGTTGGCAATTTGATCTCTGGCTCCTCTGCCTTTTCTAAATCCAGCTTGAACATCTGGAAGTTCTTGGTTCACATACTGTTGAAGCCTGGCTTGAAGAATTTTGAGCATTCCTTTGCTAGCATGTGAGATGAGTGCAATTGTGTGGTAGTTTGAACATTCTTTGGCATGTTAGATGTTAGATACTAGAGAACTAATGATTAAGAAGACAAAGTTACCATCTGTAAGTGGCTCAGCCCCATAGAGAACTGACATGAAAAGGACCAAAGACAATATAATGCAATGAGTGCTGGGTGTATAAAGTGCTTAAAGGATGTATGAAAGGGAATATCTAATGCTGCCTAGAGTCAAGGAGGCCTTCACAGAGGACAGCATCTATGAGCTGATGGTTGAAAGATGAGGATGACAATGATGGTGGTGATGGTGGTGGCGGCGGTGGTGGTGATAGCAGCTATTTTATCCCTGCCATGTTTATATAATATCTCACTAAATCTTCACACTAGTCCATCAAGATCCATTTTACCCACATTTTACAAAAGAAATAGTTGAGGTCTAGGAAGTTAAGAATTTTATCTAATCACACAAGAAATTGGTGAAATGAAAACTACCTACCAAAAACTAAAAATAAACCTACCTATGAAAACATCTGGTTAAACAAAAATCCTGGTTCCAACAATAGCTACTTATACTAACTACTAATAATGCTCTCAGCCTCTCTGCCCAGGGCAAGCAGACAGCAAGCAGAGGGGACCTGTATGACAGCATCCTAATTTCCCTCCAATAATCCTTGGTTAGCACTACCTCCCTCGGCGGCTTCAGCCTTATGCACAAAATATACTGCGCTTTGAATTCAGAAGCTACTAAATTAAGAATTAGACTCACAAGGAGATTGAATAATCAGAATAACAGCAAAGAGCCAGTGGGAAATAATTTTTCAGAGTCAATATTCTTTCTCTTTCATAAAACCTCAGACAATTGCACTATCATGCCACAGTTGGAATATTTCAACATTATGTCCACCAGGAATCTGCTTTTGCATGATATTACAGAAAATACTGAAAAGAAATGTTTGCTTTGGAAAAAAAAGAAAAACAGAATTAGGTTTTGTAATTACTTGAGTTTAAAGATTTCCATTTTTTAATTTTCTTATGCTAAAAGCTACCTGGCAGGGTCTTGATTTCTAAAAGGAATAACTAGAGGATTAAACAATTGCTAGCAATGTAATATTTAAAGTAGATTAATAGATAATCTGACAGAAAAAAAAAACAAAATGAATAAGCATCAAGGGTACTAAAAGGCAGATGACTACAGTGAAGATCAAGGGACAGCTGGCCAAAGGCTCCACAGTGATGCTTTAAATGAAAGATAGAGACTGTGGTCCCTCCCAGTGAAACATTATGTGCATTTTCAGGGACAAGATAAATGGGTATGAAGGTAGAGGACATGAGCAATGTGCTGTGAGAAATGGAACCAAATATTCTCTAGGTCTTAAAATCCAGTGCTCTCCCCTCCTGCCCACTTCCTCATGCCTGGAGTCATGGTACATGGCCTTCTCAGACTGATACTGTGAAGTTTCAAGTAGAAATGTGTCTGCATTGATGTAAACTTAAGACTGAGTGGAGGTTCCCCTGCACAGTGGTTCACAAGGACACATGACTTTTCAAAAGATGTGACAATGAAGACCTAGCAGGGGAAAAACAGAAGCAAAAGAGTGGGGAATTATAGTGAATCTCTGTGGCTAAGAGCTTATGCTTTAATTGACATTTGTAATTAAACAGCCTTTGGCCTATTCAGACACATCACTCTGGGAATGTTCCCTCCTCTGTCCTGTATTATCAATTTTTCTTTGTCTATTGGTTGGGTCATTTCCAACACATACACATAGTTTTATCCTTATTGTCTTACAAAAATGTCCTCCCTGGGCTGTACTTCCCCCTTCAGCTACTGCCCATTTCTGTATTCTCCTTTTCAGAGAGATTTCTTGAGATACTTGACTATTCACTATTTCTTTGTTTAATTTTGTTTCTATACTCTAATTGGGCTTTTGCCACCACCAATCCCCAAACTGCTTTCCAAGCTCATCAGTGATCTCCATGTTGCTGAGTCCAATGCTCAGTGCTCAGTCGTCATCCCACTTGGCATATCAGCAACATTTCACAGAGCTGATAACATTCAATTTCTTGGAAATACTTTCTTCACTTAGAATTCATGGCTATGCACTGGCCACCTCTCTTACTGCTTTATCCTCTTCTCCAAGCCCAGTGCTTGGTTCTTGGACCTCTTATTTCTCCACACTCTCTCTTGAGACCTCCTGGTGTTATTTACCCTCTCTATATTGATGACTACCAGAGTGGTACTTCCATGCTGGAACTCTCCTTTGAAATCTTCTCTCATCCATTCAACCATCTACTCTGTATGACTGTCTAAAAACCATCTCAGAATTAATATTCCCCAAACAGAACTCATGATCTCTTTGGCACCATCAGATTTGGATCACCCATAATGTTTTCCATCTCAGTCAGAAGCATCCATCCATTTGGGACTTTCTCAAACCCCAAAATCTCAGATTTTACATCTAATTTCTATAAAGTAAGAGTTTGTCTTTCTTTCCCCAAGAGAGGTCCTAGTGAAATGTCATAGATCCCTTTAAGGAAGGACTGAGTGCCACAAGTACCACAAATCTTCCTTCTAGTCTTTCCCCAAAGGGAAGGTGGTAACTTACTTACCAGGGTGACTGTGCGCTATGGAAATGGAAATACCCAAACTTTTCTGGGATTACTGAAGTCTGATTCTGAGGTGAGACCCATTCCTAAGAACCCAAAACGCCACTGTGGCCTACCACACCCCACATTGCAGGGACCTCTGGAAGTTGGGTGATGAATGTAATTTTGGCCTAAATCTTTCACAGACCCAGCAGATGAAGAAATTCACACTGTCATGATTTCCCTAGTGCCTCAAGGTTTAGTTGGAATTGACATTCTCAGGAATTGTCACAATTCCCACAAGAAGGGCCAAGTAATGATGGTTAAGATCATAGACTCTGGAGCTTGCTTGTTCAGATCCTAATATGACACTATCTGTGTGGCCTTGGACAAATTACTTTAGCTAAGGTCTCTGTGCTTCAGCTTACTAATCTTATAAATGAGATAACTACTTCCCTTAAGGATGGTAAGAGGATTAAATGAGTTAGTATTTGTCAAATGCCTAGGCATAGTAAGTGCTACATAAATGTTACTTAAATAACATCCTTAATCCCTTTCTTTATCTCTCAAATCAATCCAGAAATCCTTTTGGCTTTACCTTCAAATCATATCTAAAATTTGAGTGCTTTATACTACATTCCCCTCCACAACCCCCAGTGCTACCACCACAGAGCCAGCCATCACCAACTCTTATTGGATTATTGTAGTAACCTCAGGCCCTCCATTACCTCTCTAAGCTGATCTCTTAATAGTCTCCTCTGCATTCATCCCACTACCACTACGCTCTGTCCATACCAGCTGCTCCCTGAGTGCTCCAGACTTGCTCTCACTTTAGCGCCTTTGCATTGTCAGTTTTCCCCCTAGGATGCTCTTGCTTCACTCATCCTTATGTGTCAACACTCTTTGATGTTTTTCACAAATGTCACCTTCCCAACAAAGTCCACTCTGATCATCTCTATTTAAATGCAATTATGCCCCTATACGTATTTCCAGTACATTCACACATACTCCTTATCCTGCTCTGTTTTAGTAGACTTTCTAAAATGTATGCAATTTACTACAATTACTAGATCCCACAGAAGATCGTGAAAAGGTGCCAAATGATTAAAGGCCTGTTAAATAAAAGGTACCTGAATGCCTGAGTCATAGCTTGGAGCAGAACAGTCCAGGAGAACCGCCATGAGCAAGGGCTAACTGCTTGCCAGGAGGTCCATCGCCAGTTCCGTATAACACAGATTTCTGCCTTCAACTGGCCTTGCCATCTTTCAAGAGCCTCCTCAACTTATCAGCTAATATCTCAGGGGTGAATGGTGCCACTCATAGGAGAAAGAAAATAACAATAGCACCTACAGGACCCAGCAACCAGAGAGAAACAGCAGAATGCCTAAATCTGGCAGCTCCTCATAAACCAGAACTGCTGGAGATTAAGGATGCTTTAATTTCTGAGATTTCAAACAGAACAATAACAATGGTGCTCAAAAATTCGGTTCTAATATACGAAGAGAGGAAAAAAAAAAGAGAGAGAGAGAGACTCTGGAATTCAAAGAGTTGTTTTTGGTTTTTGTTTTCATTTTTTTATAACTTTACAAATTCTACAGATGAACTAAAGGAGCTGTTATTTTCTGTTGAGGATTGAATTCAGGCCTGTATGATTAAGCAATACATTTCTCAACACAGAAAGTAAAAACACAAAGAAATGGAAACCATAAGAGAAATTTTTAAAAGGGGCTTGCAGGACAGATGCAGAGACTCAACATGTGAATAATGAAAGTTCCAAGGGAGGGAAAGGGAACAGATGTAGGAGTGCATTAATTTAGGAAATAATAGAAGAAATTTCCCCTTGTTTGAGGAAAGGCTCAAGTCTGCAAATTTAAAGTGCTCATTGAGTTCCAGGCATAATTAATGAGGAAAAATATTTTTTTTAATCCCAGTTGGGCGTATCCAGGCAGGATTCCTAAATTCAAGCATAAAGAAAATATATAGGCTGTCACACATAAAAACTGCATTACATACAAAGAAAAGGGCCAACACAAATAGGACTGAGGCACTAGACAGAAGAAAACAGAATTACCCCCATAGAGCACTGAGGGAAGAGGATGCCAACCCCAAAACCTACTCCCCACTGAGATAGCCCCCTGCCAGGGTGAGAGAGGGTGTGGGCAAATATGTGGGAATCCAGGACTGACATCACGCACATCTTCCACTACAGCAATGCTTCAGGAAGGACCCTAAGGCAACAGGATAATCAAAACAGAGTTCCCAGTAGGGCACAAGAAGGGGAGGAAATAGCATGTGAATGCATCTCTGTCTCTCTGCAGGTGCATTTGTATACAGTTTTCCACTTAGATATACATATAGTGAAGTGAAAGTCTCTCAGTCATGTCTGACTCTTTGTGACCTCATAGACTGTATAGCCCATGGGGATTCTCCAGGCCAGAGTACTGGAGAGGGTAGCCGTTCCCTTCTCCAGGGAATCTTCCCAACCCAGGGATCTAACCCAGGTATCCCACATTGCAGGCGGATTCTTTACCAGCTGAGCCACCAGGGAAGCAGATATACATATACTTAAATATAAATTGAAAATGATAGAATGCCAGAGAATCTGTAATATTAGTGCCAAACAATGATCATATAAAGAGAAGAAACATCTTACAGGGGAAAACCTTAAAATGTCTAAGAATACTAAATGATCTCAAGTCCTCAGAAAGGGAGGAAGGAACAAGTAGAGAAGGGAAGTGGAAGTTTTCTTAAGGTTTTAAGTGAGTATGGAGTTAAAAGTATTACAAAGGTGAAAGAGGACAGCAAGAAAATAAACACATCTATGGAGGGATATGATCGGTATCTTGTTTTCCTATTGACAGAAGAGAAAGAAGTGGTCCAACAGAAGCAAACGAAATGGGAGAGTAATGCCTAGAAGGGAGGGCAAATGTGATAGAAATTCTAAATTCAATAACGAAAATGTAGACAACTAATAGTACTTTGATCAACCCACCAAAATTAAGGGGGAGGTGGCACAATATAAATAATATGCATGAGGTAAAAAGAAAGAAAATCAAAGATATGTTTTCAATTAAATGTAAATAGATTGGGTGCATCTTTCAAAGACAAAGATTGTCAGATTGAATTTTTTTTTTTTAAGTGGCTCTCTCTCAGACAGTAAAGCATCTGCCTACAAAGCAGGAGACCACGGGTTCGATCCCTGGGTCGGGAAGATCCTCTGGAGAAGGAAATGGCAACCCACTCCAGTACTCTTGCCTGGACAATCCTACAGATGCAGGAGCCTGGTGGGCTAGAGTCCATGGAGTCGCAAAGAGTCAGGCACAGCTGAGCGTCTTCACTTCACTTCTCATTTTCAAAACAAAATTTGTTTTAATGTTGGAGATAAATAGGCAAACAGATATCAGGAAAATACTTTTTTTTTTTTTTAAAGAAAAGTTAAACAGAAAAAGCAGCATACAATTATAACTAGCAAAGCAGCAGTTAAGATTAAAAGCATTAAGCAGAGACTTCCCTGGTGGCCTAGTGGTTAAGAAGCCACCTGTTAATGCAGGGGACATGGGTTTGATTCCCTGGTCCATCCGGGAAGATTCTACATGCCACACAGCAACTAAGCCCTAGAACTGCAAGTACTGAAGCCAGCGTTCTAGACCCTGGGCTGCAACAAGAGAGTAACTCCCTCCCACTGCAACTACAGAAAAGGCCATGAGCAGCAACAAAGACCCAGCGCAGCCAAAAATCAACTAAAAGCATTAATCAGGACAAGAGGAAGTTTACCAAACGTAAAGACTCCGTTTACGAAAAGGACAGAACAGTCACGAATCTCTGTGTACCAAATATCTGAAAAGCTAAATATGTGAAACAAACATCATTAAGATGTTTCTTAAGAAACATCTTCTTAAGATCACCTTAACTCTATAGTGGGTTATTTTAATGATTACATTTATTATATCACTTTTATATTCATATTCCTGTGTTTAGTGCAGGTGACTGTTTATAGTTTGAAAGAGACCCTAAGGTTCAGTTAATCATAGAAGAAGGGCTGGAGATATTAAATTTACTTGTAAAGATTCCAATCAGTCTACTTGTTTTGAAAGCTGGTGGTCCCTTTACCACACTGTGCCGGCTCCCTCGGGCCCAAGGGAACCCAGCGAGGAGCATCACAGGGACCACCACAGAGAGAGCAAAACAGAGTCCCTGGGGCCCCTCCCTGCTGGTGCAGCACGATCTCAGGCCCTCCTTCCACCCTGAGCCTCCGCCAGGACCCTCTAAGTCTCACACTGCAGCCCCACTCCTAACACTTGGCCCCCGTGGGAGCGTCTTGAAGGGAGATGGGGAGTTCTCTCTGTCCTCGGCCAGCCACTCCCTAGATTCACTCCTGGCACTTAGAAAGCATTCATCCCTCTTCAGTTTCCACAACAAACATGTTTTGAGCACACAGATGTACAAGGCCCTGTCCTGGGTTTCTTTATTTTGTTGTTTTTCAGTCACCAAGTCATGTCCGACTATTTTTTGTGACCCCATGGACTGCAGCACACCAGACTCCTCTGTCCTCCACTATCTCCTGCAGTGTGCTCCAATTCATATCCATTGAGTTGATGATGCTATCTAATCATCTCATCCTCTGCCACTGTCTTCTCCTCCTGCCTTCAATCTTTCCCAGCATCAGGCTCTTTTCCAATGAGTCGGCTCTTCCCATGAGGTGGCCAAAGTATTGCAGCTTCAACTTCAGCCTCAGTCCTTCTAATGAATATTCAGGGTTGAGTTTCTTTAGGATTGACTGGTTTGATCTCCTTGTTGTCCAAAGGACTCTCAAGAGTCTTCTCCAGCACCACAGTTTGAAAGCATCAATTCTTTGGTGCTCAGCCTTCTTTATGGTCCAACTCTCACATCCGTACATGACTCCTGGAGCTTTGACTATAAAAAGATTTATCAACAGCGTGATGTTTCTCCTTTTTAATATACTGTCTAGGTTTATCATAGCTTTTCTTCCAAGGAACAAGCATCTTCTTAATTAGGGCTATTTTTTCCTCGATACTCTTCTCAGGTCTGGTGAATGTGCCAGAGCTGTAGGACTCACGTGTGGCTTCCAAATGCTCCTTATTCAGGGGTTGTCTGACAATGGTCCATAGGCAGTGCTGACCCATGACTTAGTTTCTAGATAGTGAGCTTCAGTAAAGCTAAATCTATTCTATTTAGACAATTGCTCTTTATTCTGATACTATTTAATATGTCCTTCCCCTTTATAGTTTAGACTTTAACTTATGAAATGATAACAGATGGCAGAGTTTATCATTAATAATCTTACTAAAAAATAAATGTTGCCAACCCTATGAATGCTCCCTCAAATAATTTATGATAGATATAAGATGTATAATTCTGTGAATTCAAATATGTTGGGACCCCTGTTTTCTGTGGTTTCCTCCCTACGCATTTTTCAATGTGTGTGGTCATCCTGTGCTACATGAAGGATCTTAGTTCCCCAACCAGGGATTGAATCCATGTCCCCTGCAGTGGAAGACTAGAGCCTTAATCACTGGACTACCAGGGAGGTCCCCCCTTCTCTGTACTTCTAAGGACTATCCATGCTGCACAGATACATTTCTACCGCTACCTCTCAATCTGCAAACACATCTTGACCAGCAATGGAAATGTTCCACTCATTCAAGGAACCAGATTTCCCCTGGAGGGATGGGGACTACATGATACAGAGTCCTGTCCTGGAAGACTGGAAGAACACACTGCATTGCCAAGCATTGCTGAGCCTGGTGGATCTGTTCCCACACTGCCAATTGATGTCACAAGCTTGGCCCCCCACATATGCTACTGGGGAAACATCACAATCCAGTGTCACTCTAAAAGAAAAATTCTCAGATACCGGCATTGTTGCTGTTCAGTCGCCAAGTCATGTCCAAATCTTCATGACCTCATGGACTACAACACACCAGGCCTCTCTATCCCTCACCATCTCCCAGAGTTTGCCCAAGATCATGTCCATCGAGTCAGTGATGCCATTCAACCGGCTCATCTTCTGTCATCCCCTTCTCCTCCTGACCTCAATCTTTCCCAACATCAGGGTTTTTTCCAATGAGTCATCTCTTCACATCAGTTGGCCAAAGTATTGGAGCTTCAGCTTCAGCATCAGTCCTTCCAATGAATATTTAAGGTTGATTTCCTTAAGGATTAACTGGTTTGATCTTGCTCTCCGAAGGACTCTCAAGAGTCTTCAACACCACAGTTTAAAAGCATCAATTCTTTGGCCCAGATTCAACCATAGTAATCATCACAAATATGGCAAAGTTGCCCTGAATCTACCTTAAATTTTAAAATAAAAATGTTAAAATTGAAGATTAAAATTTTACCAATATCAGACCAATGATAGAGAGATATTGTCTTCATTTGCACCATGCTGTTACCTTTCTAAATTTCAAAATGATTTCTGAGGTTCTTTCCCTTATTCAGTGGTTCAAATTTTAGGAAGTTTACTTTTAACCCAGGTTGAGTTTAGAAGTTCAGCTTATTTGACATGGTACTTCACTTCTCTCCTCCACTGGAGACAGCCTGCTGTTGGGAAATTTGGTCTGTCTGAGGGCAAGTATCTGAGTTTGAATCTTGACTGAAAATCTTTTATGAGCTACATTGTTACTTTCAGCAAGTTTTTAATATCTCTAAGCCAGGGCTTCATCATTTGTAAAATGTGTATCATAAGACAAACAACACAGTTGTAATGTATCTGGTATAAAGTATCTAAGAAATGCTAGTAGTATTTTTTAATCTAATTAGACTTCAAATTTTACTTTCAAATAAACTTTTAAAAGACATTATTTTTTCTGTTTGTACTATTTTTTTTAAGAAAAGCAGTTGGGAGGAAGTGTTTAAATTTACTTCTCAAGTTTGTAAAGAATGGCACAAATGAACCTGGAGTGAACAAGATCTCATGCCAAATGTTCTTGCCCACTTGTGATGCCACAGATCCACAAATAAGAACCACATGTAATCTTAGCTTTGATTTTACCCCACTGTCTCTTTAGCCAAGCAGTGTCCTTAGCACTGTGTTTCACTGCTGAATCATTACTGACTCAGAGGTTTATAAATACAGCTACTTGAATCACTTGGAGTTTTCTTTAGTGGTCCCCTACTTCCCTCTCAAGTTTCAATTAAACCTGACCCCATAAAGGGAGTGATATCTGACTTCCCACATTAGCAGGGCTGCTGTCTCTATGACGTACCTGATACATTTATAAGAAGGAACATTCTAAAAATAAGCTTAATGTATTCTCATTCAATTCACTAAATAGCTGATGTAACTTGAAGACAGTAAGTCGTCCTCATCAGTGTTCTGTAACAGCTTACTAAATGTCAGAAAGAAATAGAAGTGTTCTAAGCTAGGACCCATTCTTAATTCCTTACATAATAAGCTAGAATGCATACATTTTACAGAAAAGAAAACTTTAAAATAATATAAATATAATAGCATTCAAAATCTAAATCTCATTTGGTAGGAATAGTTAAAAAATATTCATAAAGACAGCCAAGGTGCTGTGTTGAAAGCAATTGAAATGTGACTGCCAGTACATGAAACCATTTCAGTAAGAAATGTACTTAAGAAATGGAGGTAGAATTATAGAATAATGCACAACTAAATCAACACTGTTAGACCCAACTCATCATCTATGCTAATCATGTATAGCAGCAAAGATAATCCAAAGTTTTTTTTATAGTTGTTTTGTTTTGAGGGCTTTCCTGATAGCTCATTTGGTAAAGAATCTGACTGCAATTCGGGAGACCCCAGTTCAATTCCTCGGTCGGGAAGATCCCCTAGAGAAGGGAATGGCAACCCACTCCAGTATTCTTGCCTGGAGAATCCCCATGGACAGAGGAGCCTGGTGGGCTACAGTCCAGGGGGTCGCAAAGAGTCAGACGCAACTGAGTGACTAAGCACACACACATTATTTGCAGTAGATTTATCTTCCCAATTATATTTAAGATTTGTTTCCCTTTTTGGATATTCATTACCTGATGGATAGGGAAACATACCCAATGGCATTCTCAAGGGCACAGATAAATAAAATTTTTCCAGAGATAATCAACAGAGCAAATTGTGTCTGTCAGTAGGTCGTGCAGCCTGGAACCCTGAGAGTGTGGAAAGGAGTGAGACCAAGCACGTTATTGATGGCTCTGCCGTCCATCAGCCACCCTAGGCAGCCCAAGGGAAGCATGATTGCAAGCATGCCTACTCATTGCAGTCCTCCTTTCCTCTAGGCATGTACCTCACCTCTTCAGGGTGGTCATGGTTAGAACATCATGGAGGATGAGCCTCATGAGAAAGGACCACCTGGGCTTCTTTGAAACCACATATCATCCATATATGTTTTGAGACACGCTTTAGATGTTTCTTTTAGAAACCCTACAACTAGTCTAAGTCTAAAAATTGATTGTACTTTAGAACAGACTTATAGCCAATGATGGCAGAATCTACCTAGAACTCTGCTTCATGACCTGCTGGAAAAAACCCTTTCAAATTGTTGGCTATACTGTTCAGTACAACTGTGTAGCTTATTGTGTTGTTGAACATGTTGATGGTGTTGTCATGAATTCTAGACCATCAGTGGATTCTACAATTCAAAATTCAAATATTAAAATCTTTGCAAATTTGCAGAGACTCTTAATCAACATTTTTATGACATCCAAAAAGGTGACATTGTGATTGCAAAAAGCTCAAGTGATCCAAAGTCAAATATTTGTAAAAGAATTATTGCTTTGGAAGGAGACAAAATCCTCAGCAATAATCCATCAGGTTTCTTTCAAAGCTATAGTTGAGGCTTCCCTGGTGGTCCAGTGGTTAAGAATCCACCTTTCAATGCAGGGAACACAGGTTTGATCCCTGATCAGGAAACTAAGATCCCACCTGCTGTAGGGCAACTGAGCTCGTGTGCCACAGCTATACTGAGCCTGCTGTCTACAGCCTGTGATCTGTGACAAGAAGCCACTGCAATGCAAAGCCTCCACACCACAACCAGCAAACAGTCCTCACTCACTGCAACTAGAGAAATCTCGCTCACAGCATTGAACAATCTGTGTGCTGCAACAAAGACCCAGCACAGCCATATAAATAAATAAATAATTTTTTTTTAAAAGCTATAGTTATGTGCCAATAGGTCATATTTGGTCAGAAGGTGGAAATTTACAGAATTCTACAAATTGCAGGTACTGTTGCACCTATTTTATGCAAACTAATATAAGAACGTGTCTTGCTTAAGATTTGACCTCTGAGTGATTTGGATTTCTACCTGAATGTCTTAAAGGCCACAGATTTTACAATGATTACCAAGCATTTATTCTTTGACTTGCCTATTGTCTCCTGTTCAAGTGAATTTTTTGTTGCCCCTAAAACCATATACTTACCAATAAAATATTTACTATTCAAAAAAAAGGTACTTCCAAATTGGGGCGGGGGGCAAGTATAAAGAAAGCTAATATAAATCTATTGAAAATGAATGACACTCTGCTATATTTAAAATGGATAACCAACAAGGACCTACCGTGTAGCACATGGAATTATGCTAAATGTTATGTGGCAGCCGGGATGGAAGAGGATTTTGGGGGAGAATGGATACATGTATATGTATGGCTGAGTCCCTTTGCTGTCCACCTGAAGCTATTACAACATTGCTAATTGATTATACTTCAATAGAAAATAAAAAAAATTTTTAATCTTTTTTTAAAAATGAAGAGATCTAGCTATCTCTTTCTAGGTTGGCTATCCATGAAAAATAAAAATGAATGAGCTAAGCTACATGCTTAGAAGAATTTGCAAAGAAATCTTTCTGATTCTTAAGAAAGAGATAAACTGCAACTTATGCAAAAATTCTTCTTAATCTTTTAAATCCTAGGTAAGGTAACAGTGGAACAACTAGCTTCAGATCTCTTCTCAGACACAGACAAAATCATAAAAGTTATAGGAAACGATTCCTCAGTACTGAAAGTAAGTCATGTTGTCAACAAACAAGGAAGATCATCTGACCTATAAAGTAAGGGATAAACAGGATCAGAAGATGTCACTAAAAATCAGCTTTCCCACCTGGAAAAGCAGGGTTACAGGAAGAGAGTAAAGCAAATCTTGACAAGTTTCACCAGCAATCTCTAATAATGAGTGATGAGGGCAAGAGGTGAGAGTGACTATGGATGGACCACACATTCAGAGGCAGGGGCAGGCAGGGAAGGCAAGCCCTGAAGACGGAAGAAAATCTGCAGCAACTCAGCTTGCTTGCCGCCACCCAGATGCTCCACAGCAGATGTGTTTTGACCTGAAGAAGTACTTTCTGAAGTGGGGAAGGAGGCAGGACCATCGATCCCACTCTGACAGTGTAGGAAAGACCATGAGAGAGGTGGAGACCACTCCTTGTGGAGGCACGTCTATACTGGCCCTAACTCCAGCATCTATTGAACCAGTGGCCCATGGAACTGGCTCCAAGCTTTCTCTCATCCAAAATTTTATCTCCATAGCCATTTCTTCCTGATACACTGAAACACAGTCCCAAATTAGAAGTAACTGGGAACATTGTAGAGGGATAGTCCTGCACAATGACAAGTCACTCTCTCAATTTAGAGGGCAAAATCCTGCAGGAAGATCCCAGAGAAAGTTATATCCACCCCGTATCCTTGGAGTTAGAAGCAGGATGAACAAAATTACCAGATGTAAAAATCTGGCCTCTGGTACAACAATTTAAACAAAAAGTAGAAACACAACTTCTGAGACAAATGTACAGATTTCCCTCATTTCTGACCCACATGTGACTCCCATTCCTTTGCTACCCTATTCAGACTTCTGAATGATTGAACTGAAAACATTATCCAACAAATCCAGCACTCCAGGTTATCTATAAAAGAATGAGGAAAAATTATTTTAAAAAACAGACTAGAGTCAGATAGCTTCTTTGTAACATTAAATGCCGAAAGAAAAAGGAATCATTACTTTTTTAGGGAAACAGCTATAACACTGAGTCAAATAATGAAAATATGAAATAGAACACAATACGGAGTTCTATAACTCAGTAAAATGCCCTTTTCATACAGGGATAACAGGAAAATCAAATTTTTAAATCTTCAGGAAGTGTACAACCAATATACTCTACTCAGAAATGACAAGGTTGTGTACTAGTGGTCAAAAAGAGATGCAAATAAAGAAGTAACATTACTCTAGGAGGTGGGTCAAAGAGGATCTTGCTGTGATGTATGTTAAAGAGTGTACACTGCCTATATTTTCCTTTAAGAGCTTCATAGCTTCTGGCCTTCCATTTAAATCGTTAATCCATTTTGAGTTTAATTTTGTGTATGGTGTTAGAAAGTGTTCTAGTTTCATTCTTTTTTTTTTCTTTATTTTATTTTTACATTTTTATTTTTACTTTATTTTGCTGTACAATACTGTATTAGTTTTACCATACATTGACATGAATCAGCCACGGGTGTACATGAGTTCCCAATCCTGAACCCCTCTCCCACCTCCCACCCCATATCATCTCTCTGGATCTTCCCTGTGCACCAGCCCCAAGCATCCTGTATCCTGTATCCAACATAGACTGGTGATTCATTTCTTACATGATAGTATATATGTTTCAATGCCCTTCTCCCAAATCATCCCACCCTCTCCCTCTCCCTCTGAGTCCAAAAGACTGTTCTATACATCTGTGTCTCTTTTGCTGTCTCGCATACAGGGTCATCATTACCATCTTTCTAAATTCCATATATATGTGTTAGTATACTGTATTGGTGTTTTTCTTTCTGGCTTACTTCACTCTGTATAATAGGCTCCAGTTTCATCCACCTTATTAGAACTGACTCAAATGTATTCTTTTTAATGGCTGAGTAATACTCCATTGTGTATATGTACCACAGCTTTCTTATCCATTCATCTGCTGATGGACATCTAGGTTGTTTCCATACCCTGGCTGCTATAAACAGTGCTGCGATGAACATTGGGGTACACGTGTCTCTTTCAATTCTGGTTTCGTCGGTGTGTATGTCCAGCAGTGGGATTGCTGGGTCATAAGCCAGTTCTATTTGCAATTCTTTAAGGAATCTCCATACTGTTCTCCATAGTGGCTGTACTAGTTTGCATTCCCACCAACAGTGTAAGAGAGTTCCCTTTTCTCCACACCCTCTCCAGCATTTATTGCTTGCAGACTTTTGGATCGCAGCCATTCTGACTGGTGTGAAATGGTATCTCATTGTGGTTTTCATTTGCATTTCTCTGATAATGAATGATGTTGAGCATCTTTTCATGTGTTTGTTAGCCATCCATATGTCTTCTTTGGAGAAATGTCTATTTCTTTGGCCCATTTTTTGATTGGGTCATTTATTTTTCTAGAATTGAGCTACAGGAGTTGCTTGTATATTTTTGAGATTAGTTGTTTGTCAGTTGCTTCATTTGCTATTATTTTCTCCCATTCTGAAGGCTGTCTTTTCACCTTGCTTATAGTTTCCTTTGTTGTGCAGAAGCTTTTAATTTTAATTAGATCTCTTTTGATTTATTTTTGCTTTTATTTGCAGTGTTCTGGGAGGTGGATCATACCTCAACATAATAAAGGCCATATATGACAAACCCACAGCAAACATTATCCTCAATGGTGAAAAACTGAAAGCATTTCCCCTAAAGTCAGGAACAAGACAAGGGTGCCCACTTTCACTGCTACTATTCAACATAGTTCTGGAAGTTTTGGCCATAGCAATCAGAGCAGAAAAAGAAATAAAAGGAATCCAAACTGGAAAAGAAGAAGTAAAACTCTCACTGTTTGCAGATGACATGATCCTCTACATAGAAAACCCTAAAGACTCCACCAGAAAATTACTAGAGCTAATCAATGAATATAGTAAAGTTGCAGGATATAAAATCAACACACAGAAACCCCTTGTATTCCTATACACTAATAATGAGAAAGCAGAAAAAGAAATTAAGGAAACAATTCCATTCACCATTGCAATGAAAAGAATAAAATACTTGGGTATATATCTACCTAAAGAAACTAAAGACCTATGTATAGAAAACTATAAAACACTGATGAAAGAAATCAAAGAGGACACTAATAGATGGAGAAATATACCATGTTCATGGATCGGAAGAATCAATATAGTGAAAATGAGTACTACCCAAAGCAATCTACAGATTCAATGCAATGCCTATCAAGCTACCAGCGGTATTTTTCAGAGAGCTAGATCAAATAATTTCACAATTTGTATGGAAATACAAAAAACCTCGAATAGCCAAAGCAATCTTGAGAAAGAAGAATGGAACTGGTGGAATCAACTTGCCTGACTTCAGGCTCTACTACAAAGCCACAGTCATCAAGACAGTATGGTACTGGCACAAAGACAGACATATAGATCAATGGAACAAAATAGAAAGCCCAGAGATAAATCCACACACGTATGGACACCTTATCTTCGACAAAGGAGGCAAGAATATACAATGGACTAAAGAGAATCTCTTTAACAAGTGGTGCTGGGAAAACTGGTCAACCACTTGTAAAAGAATGAAACTAGATCACTTTCTAACACCATACACAAAAATAAACTCAAAATGGATTAAAGATCTAAACATAAGAACAGAAACTATAAAACTCCTAGAGGAGAACATAGGCAAAACACTCCCCGACATAAATCACAGCAGGATCCTCTATGATCCACCTGCCAGAATACTGGAAATAAAAGCAAAAATAGTTTCATTATTTTACTTGTAGCTGTCTAGTTTTCCCAGCACCACTTACTGAAGAGGCTGTCTTTTCTCCATTGTATATTCTTGCCCCTTTTTTCAAAAAAGATGCCCATAACATGATCCTCTTTGACCCACATCCTAGAATAATGGAAATAAAAACAAAAATAAACAAATGGAACTTAATTAAACTTAAATGTTTTTGCACAGCAAGGGAAAATAATTGCAAATGAAACTACTGACAAAGGATTAGTCTCCAAAATATAGAAGCAGCATACCAATAAAAACCTGGGAAATGGAAAGAAATGTCACCCCTGATAAATTCTTCATCTTAAAGATGACAGTCATTAGATGCTATTTCATATTAATAACTTGAGAAAGTTTGCATTTAAATATTTAAAAGAAATCAGGTCTTCTGCATTGCAGGCAGATTCTTAACCATCTGAGCCATTAGAAGTCCAATTTTAATTCACAAAATTACTAAATCATATACTTGCTTGTATTTAAAATATGAAGACAGAAAAACTACATATGCTATATCAAGATGGAATATAAATTAAACCAAGAAAAGGCAGAAAACATGAAATGAAATAGGAATAGTAATAACCATATGTTATAAAAATAAATGTAAAAGAAATAATCTCATCTGTTAAAAGGAAAGATTCTTAATCAGGTCAAAACACAAAATCCAATTATACATTATCATTAAGATATATACTCAAAATAACTCAGAAAAGTTAAGAAAAAAAACAAAGAACAAAAAAAAGCACAAATTGCAGTGTAAACATCAAAGTAGAAATAAAGGGGAAAAAAACATTAATAGAGTCACTTTTGTTAAGATCTGAAAATTCACAATAAATATCATCTATCAGAAACATATGTGTAAAATAGTACACCTTTATACATATAGCTTAAAAGTTAAAAAGAAAATGACTATAGACATAAAGAAATTAATATAAGGAAATAATCCTAAAAGATTACATATATCAAAAACAAATAATGATAGCATTATTTTTTGCTTTTGAACTGTGGTGTTGGAGAAGACTCTTGAGAGTCCCTCAAACTACAAGGAGATTCAACCAGTCCACCCTAAAGGATATCAGTCCTGAATATTCACTGGAAGGACTGATGCTGAAACTGAAGCTTGAATACTTTGGCCACCTAATGCGAAGAACTGACTCATTGGAAAAGACCCTGATGCTGGGAATGATTGAAGGTGGGAGGAGAAGGGAACAGAGGATGAGATGGTTGGATGGCATCACTGACTTGATGGACATAAGTTTGAGTAGGCTCCAGGAGCTGGTGATGGACAAGGAAGCCTGGCATGCTGCAGTCTATGGGGTCACAAAGAGTCGGTCACAACTGAGCAACTGAACTGAACATTATTTTAATATGTTTACAAATGCCAAATTTAAAGAAAGTCCACCTCCTTTTCAAGTTGCCATGGAATTTAATGTAATGGAACATTATGAAATGTTATATGAAATGTTACATGGAACATTATGAAATGTTCCATTGTAATGGAACATATGTGAACTTATGGAATATAATTATAAATTTGTTCTGAGAGAAACACACCCCCACTCTCCTCCCCACCCGCACCAGTCTTTTCTCTTTCTTTCATTTTGGATAGATTTTTGCTATATTATCAAGTTCACTAATAGTTCTTTCTGCAAAGTCTTATATGGTGCTAATTTTATTCAATGGAATTTTTATTTTAGATATTTTATTTTTCATCTCTAGATATTCCACTGGGTTCTTTTTCAAATCGGCGATTTCTCTCCTCATATGTTTATGTTTTCTTTTTGCTCTTAAGCATATTGAAAATGTTTGTAAATAGATGTTTTGGTGTTCTTCCCCGCTAATTTCATCATCTCTTTCACTTCTGAGTATGTATCTATTAACTTCTATCCTCATTGTGAATCACATTTTCCTTGATCCTTCTTATGTTTATTCTTCACCCCTGATCTACCTGGGAAGCCCTGTGTTAAGTTACATGCAAATTAATCAAGGCTTGTTTTTAAAACTCATCAATGATGAAAGTCTAGAGTAATCTTTCTAGTATGATTAACTTTGTCCCACTACAACGTGCGAACTTTCTGGGATCTCAACTGAATGTCCTGTGTAGTCGTCAGCATCTATTTACTCTGGCTGTTGGGACCTTGAAAGATTCCTAGCCTATGTCAGCTCTGGAACGTGCCCTGCTTCATATCTGCCTGGCAATTTCCCTTTCCCCAGAAGCCAATCTTTCCTGGCCTTGAGGAGTTTCATCCTATGCATGCGAAGCACAGTATTCAGTCCACAATTCAAGCAGATCCCTAGGTGGATCTCTGGTGCTCCTCCTCTGTGTATCTGCCTCCTCTCCAGTGCTCTGCCCTGTAAATTCCTGCCATCCTAGTCTCCCCAAACTCCATTCTTTCTCCTCTATTCAACAATACTTGTGGACTCTGCTTGGGTTCCCTGTCCATGTGCTATCCTCTAGAAATTGTCTTCAGGCTAAAAGCTAAGGTAACTGTAGGGCTCACCTCATTTCTTTCCCTTATCAGACAGACCACAGTGCTGTGCTTCCTGTTGTTCCACATCCGAAACTGTTGTTTTTTGTTCCACTGTCGTAGTTGTTTATGGTGGGAGACTAATTTTGGAAGCTGTTACTATCTCATGACCAGAAGTGGAAGTTCCAACCAAAATCTTTTTACTAAGAAAATCTTCTTTTTTAATTTTTTTTGAAGCACAGTTAGTTTACAATGTTGTGTTAGTTTCAGGCATACAGCAAAGTGAATCAGTCACACATATACATAAATCCACGCTTTTTTAGATTCTTTTCCCATACAGGCCATCACAGAGTATCGAGCATTCCCTGTGTTATGTAGTAGGTGCTTATTAGTTATCTATTTTATATAGTAGTATGTATATAGGAGAAGACAATGGCACCCCACTCCAGTACTCTTACCTGGAAAATCCCATGGACGGAGGAGCCTGGTGGGCTGTGGTCCATGGGGTCGCTAAGAGTCGGACACGACTGAGCAAATTCACTTTCCCTTTTGACGTTCATGCATTGGAGAAGGAGATGGCAACTCACTCCAGTATTCTTGCCTGGAGAATCCCATGGATGGCGCAGCCTGGTGGACTGCCGTCTATGGGGTCGCACAGAGTTGGACACGACTGAAGCAACTTAGCAGCAGCAGCAGCAGTATGTGTATGTCAGTCCCAGTCTCTTAATTTGTCCCTTCTCCCCATCTCCCCTGGTATGTCTAATTTTGTCTTCCATATCTGTGACTCTACTTCTGGTTGGTAAGTAAATTCATTTGTACTCTTTTTTAAAATTCCAAATACTGTATGTCCGTCTGATTTACTTCACTCAGTATGACAGTCTCTGGATCTATCCATGTTGCTGCATATGGTGCAATAATGCTGCATTATTTTGTTCTTTTTATGGCTGAGTAATATTCTTTTATATATATGTACCACATATTTTTTCTCTATCCATTCCTCTGTTGATGGACATTTAGATTATTTCCATTTCCTTGATATTGTAAATAGTGTTGCAATGAATATTGTGCTGTATATATCTTTTTGAATTATGATTTTCTCTAGGTATACGTTCAGGAGGGATTGCTGGATCACATGGTAATTATATTTTTAGATTTTTAAGAAACCTCCTTACTGTTCTCCACAGTGATGGTACCAATTTACATTCCTACCAACAGCGTAGGTGACATCTCTTCTCTCCACACCCTCTCCAGCACTTACTGCTCATAGAATTTTTGATGATGGCCGTTCTGACCAGTGTGAGGTGATACCTCATTGTAGTTTTGATTTGAATTTCTCCAGTAAATGGTGATGTTGAGTGTCTTTTCATGTACTTTTTGACCATCTGTATGGCTTCTTTGGAGGAATATCTATGTAGGTCTTCTGCCCATTTTTTGATTGGGTTGTTTTTTTGATATTGAGCTGCATGAGATGTATACAGACTTTGGAAATTAATCCTTTGTCAGTTGCTTCATTTGAAAATATTTTCTCCCATTCTGAGTGTTGTCTTTTTGCTTCATTTATGGTTTCCTTTGCTGTGGAAAAGTTTTCAAGCTTAATTATGTTCCTTTTCTTTATTTTTGTTTTTTTATTTACATTACTTTAGGAGGTGGATCAAAAAAGATCTTGCTGAAAATTATGTTAAAGAATGTTCTGCCTAAATCCATTTTGAGTTTATTTTTCTGTGTGGTATTAGGGAGTGTTCTAGTTTCAATCTTTTATACTTAGCTATCCAGTTTTCCCAGCACCACTATTGAAGAGACTGTCTTTTCTCCATTGTACATTCTTGCCTCCTTTGTCACAGATTAGGTGAGCACAGGTACTTATCTCTGGGCTGTCTGTCCTGCTCCATTGATCTATGTTTCTGTTTTTGTGCTAGTGCCTCATTGTCTTGATGACTGTAGCTTCATAGTATAGTCTGAAGTCAGGGAGCCTACTTCCTCCAGCTCTTATTTTCTTTCTCAAGATGGCTATGATTAGTCAGAGTCTTTTGTGTTTCCATACAAATTATAAAACATCTTATTCTAATTCTGTGAAAAATGCCATTGGTAATCGGATAGAGATTGCATTGATTATGTATATTGCTTTTGGGTAGTATAGTCATTTTCATAATGAATCTTCCAATCCAAGAATACGGTATATCTCTCCATTTGTGTCATCTTTAATTTCTTTCATCAGAATCATATAGTTTTCTGAATACAAGTCTTTTGCCTCCTTGGGCAGATTTATTTCTAGGTATGTTATTCCTTTTGATGCAGTGGTAAATGAGATGGTTTCTTTAATTTCTCTTTCTGCTCTTTCATTGTTAGTGTATAGGAATGCAAGAGATTTCTGTGTACTGATTTTGTATCCTCCAGCTTTACTAAACTCACTGGTGAGCTCTAGCAGTTTTCTGGTAATGTCCTTAGGATTTTCTGTGTATAGGATCACATCACCTATAAATAGTGGCAGAATTACTTTTCTTTTCCAATTTAGATTTCTTTCACTTCTTTTTCAGCTCTGGTTGCCATGGCTAGGACTTCCACAACTATCTTGAAAACACTGGAAAAAAGTGGACATCCTTGTCCCCTTTGATCTTAAAGGAAATGCTTTTAGCTTTTCACCATTGAGAATGATGTTTGCTATGAGTATGTCATCAGTTCAGTTCAGTTACTCAGTTGTCTCCTACTCTTTGTGACCCATGGACTGCAACATGCCAGGCTTCCCTGTCCATCATCAACTCCTAGAGTTTGCTCAAACTCATGTCCATCAAGTTGGTGATGCCATACAATCATCTCATCCACTGGTCTCCCCTTCTCCTCCTGCCTTCAATCTTTCCCAGCATTAGGGTCTTTTCCAATGAGTCAGTTCTTCACATCAGGTGGCCAAAGTGTTGGAGCTTCAGCTTTGGCATCAGTCCTTTGAATGAATATTCAGGACTAATTTCCTTTAGGGTTGACTGGTTTGATCTCCTTGCAGTCCAAGGGACTCTAAAGAGTCTTCTCCAACACCACAGTTCAAAAGCATCAATTCTTTGGTGCTCAGCTTTCTTTATAGTCCAACTCTCACATCCATACATGACTACTGGAAAAACCATAGCTTTGACTAGATGGACCTTTGTCAGCGAAGTAATGTCTCTGCTTTTTAATATGTTTTCTAGGTTTATCATAGCTTTTCTTCCAAGGGGCAAGCATCTTTTAATTTCATGGTTGCAGTCACCATCTGCAGTGATTTGGGAGCCTAAGAGAAAAGAGTCTGTTGCTGTTTCCATTGTTTCCCCATCTATTTGACATGAAGTGATGGGACTGGCTCCCATGATCTTCGTTTTTTGAGTGTTGAGTTTTAAGTCAGCTTTTTCACTCTCCTCTTTCACTTTCATCAAGAGGTTCTTTAGTTCTTCTTGGCTTTCTGGCATAAGGGTGGTGTCATCTGCATATCTGAGGTTATTGATATTTCTCCATGCAATCTTGTTTGCCAGCTTGTGTTGTCTGGCATTTTGCATGATGTACTCTGCATATAAGTTAAATAAGCAAGGTGACAATATACAGCCTTGACCTACTCCTTTCCCAATTTGGAATCAGTCTCTTGTTCCATGTCCGGTTCTAATTGTTGCTTCTTGATCTGCATACAAATTTCTTAGGAAGTGGGTCAGGTTGTCTGGTATTCCCATCTCTTTAAGAATTTTCCACAGTTTATTTTGATCCACACAGTCAAAGGCTTTAGCATAGTCAATGAGGCAGAAGTAGATGTCCTTCTGGAATTCTCTTGCTTTTTCTATGATCCAACGGATGTTGGCAATTTGACCTCTGGTTCGTCTGCCTCTTCTAAATCCAGCTTGAACCTCTGGAAGTTCTTTGTTCACAAACCGTTGAAGCATAGCTTGGAGAATTTTGAGCATTACCTTGCTAGCATGTGAAATGAGTGCAGTTTTCTGGTAGTTTGAACATTCTTTGGTATTGCCCTTCTTTGGGATTGCAATAAAAACTGACCTTTTCCAGTCCTGTAGCCACTGCTGAGTTTTCCAAATTTGCTGACATATTGAATGCAGTGCTTTCACACCATCACCTTTTAGGATTTGAAATAGCTCAGCCGGAATCCCATCACCTCCACTAGCTTTGTTCGTAGTGATGCTTCCTAAGGCTCACTTGACCTTGCATTCCAAGATATCTGCTTCTAGGTGAGTGATCACACCATCGTGGTTATCTGAGTCATGGAGATTTTTTTTGTATAGTTCTTCTGTGTATTTTTGCTACCTCTTCTTGATATCTTCTGCTTCTGTTAGGTCCATACCATTTCTGTCCTTTATCGAGCCCATCTTTTCATGAAATGTTCCCTTGGTATCTCTAATTTTTTTGAATAGATCTCTAGTCTTTCTCATTCTAATGTTTTCCTCTATTTCTTTGCATTGATCACTTAGGAAGGCTTTCTTATCTTTCCTTGCTATTCATATATCATCTTTATTATGTTGAGGTATTTCTCCCCATGCCCACTTTCTGGAGAGTTTTTTTATCATAAATGGGTGTTGAATTTTGTCAAAAGCTTTTTTTGCATCTGTTAAGATGATCATGCGGATTTTATTCTTCAATTTGTTTATATGCTGTATCACATTCATTGATTCGTGTATATATTGAAGAATCCTTGCATCTCTGGGGTAAATCCCACTTGATCATGGTGTATGATCCTTTTAATGTACTGTTGGATTCTGTTTGCTTGTATTTTATTGAGGATCTCTGTCTATGTTCATCAGTGATATTGGCCTATAATTTCCTTTTTTGTGATATTTTTGTCTGATTTCATTATCAGGGTAATGGTGTTCTCATAGAATGAATTTGGGAGTATTCTTTCTTCTGCAACTTTTTGGGAGAGTTTCAGAAGGGCAGATGTTAACTCTTCCTTAAACATTTGATTGAGTTTGCCTGTGAAGCCATCTGGTCCTGGACTTCTGTTTGTTGGAATATTTCAATCACAGGTTTTTTTCTTTTTAGTACTTCTGATTGGTCTGTTTGTATTTTCTATTTCTTCTTGGTTCACAAGAATCATGAGACAGTAGTATATGAATAAAATGGACCATCTAGATGAAATGAACAAATTCTTAGAAAGGTACAACCTTCCAAGACTGAACCAAAAACAATATTAAGAATACATCTTTCCTTTCATACTGTTCTTACTCTCCTATGCCAACAAATAAACATAATCAGTTCAATTACTATACTTGCAAAATTTTCTGAAAAAAGTGTATTTACCATGTGACCCACAAAGACACCACATTTCTGAGGAAGAAAAGGCCAGTTAGATATAATTCAAGTTGATGAGCACTGCCTGTCTTATGATCAGTCTTCCCATCATGGTTGTGAGCTCTGAGTCTTATTTCCAGAGGACAGATAGTCCATATCCTCTGGTTAGTGAAAATTTTTTAGGTTCGGGGGTATGATTTCATGGTCTACACTCAATCAGGGTTACTTTCTCTCTTCTTAAGAATAAGATACTGTGCTTTTTGTGTTTTACTACACTAAGGGTCTATTTCAGTTGGATTTTTCCCCTGGGAGAGAGTCAGTGCTGCATATTTTTTACTGTCCATACTATAGGAAAAGAGAGCCTTGGAAGCAACCTGAAGATAGGGCCTAGTTTGGATGCAATCATTCTGAGAGTAGAAGATGACTCTTTTCCTAATAGGAATAATAATAATAACCAATAAATAAGAATAATATTGATAGCCAAATGCAATATAAGTAACTTCTTAACAATAGAAATAATTATTAGATATAATAATGAAGGATGTATGCTGAATGAATGTACTAACTAACAAAGTTTACTACTTATATTCAGTGGATACTGCAACATAAAGGATGATATGCTCCCTTTTTTCAATGTCCCCTCACTAGTCTAGGAGGGTCCTATGTCTTGGATCCACTTCACTGTTTGACAAGATGCATTAATGCTTGACTTATTGAGTACCTGAATAGTACATGTAGTTTTAACTTCTATTAGGAACATTCCTTCCTCATTTCTAGCTGGTAAAAACTTATAAGATGGTTGCTTTTCCCACACATAATAAGAGATAATGTAGTTGAATGAATCAACCAAATTTGATTTTTTATTTGTTTATCAACCTAAGATTTTTTCCCTTTCTTCTTGTAATTTTGTACTACATAGTTTCAGAAGAATTTCCTGTTGGGGGGGAAAAAATCCCAGAAGATTAGCTCACTCACAGAGCTGAAAGACTATTTTTCTTTAAGCATTATTCAAAAGAAACTAATTATCTTTAGCGAGCTAGGAGAATTTGCAATGGCCTCTCAGTCTGAATTTAGAGGCTTCACAGGAAGATTTTTTTCATTCTAAGTTATACTTGTCTAACTTTTAATTTTAATAATTTTCTGTAACATAATAAAATGAGATTTATTTCAAAATATCATTGCAGTTGCTCCTTGGTTAGCTGCAATTGTGTATCAGAGCTGGATGTTATGATTAACATCTATTGGTTCTATTTATTTGGTTTTGCAATCCATGCATGTAGAGTTAAAAAGAAAAAGTTTCTATATTTGGACTTAGATTAAGACTCTAACTCATTCTCTGTCATCACAAATGGGAAAAATATCATTGAACATCTACTGGAAGAAAGACACTGAATTCTTTAAGTTCAAAGGAGACAATTTTAGTAAGTGAAGTAAATATATTAGAAAAATAGGCACACAAGTTCTGGAACAATTAACAATTTTCTGATTTTCTGACATTTGGGGGATTTATTTCTTCAAATAAACATATGTTAGATTGCTTGATATTTACCCTAAAGTTGCTCAGGGTCTCTTCTCCCTTTAGACATTCCAGGGCTATAAGGATAATTCTTCCTCTAAGTCAACAGGCAGGTTTGTTTTCTGACCAGAAGAATAAGAATGATGTCTATCACCACAGAGGAGAATGGGCAGGTTTACTGGCAGTCCGTTTATCAGAGCAGGGGTTTTCTGGGCTCAGCATTACTCAGCTGTGACACAGATCCACTGTGTGCCTAAGCATTCACTTGGGCCCTCCTCCGTATCGACCCCACGGTTCCTGGGGAGTAAGGAGAACCAGTGAGAATACGGCGCTCATGCTGCCTACAGCGCAGTGAGTGAAAGCTGTCTGAATCATCCAGGCTCGTGTCCTGTCCCTGCCTGAGTCTCTGGAGGGTGAGTCAGCCAGACCTGCACCTGCAGTAGATGCTGTTGCTTAGGAACTTCTTGACTGCTTGAAATGTGAAACTCCAGAAAAGAGAGAACTAATGTACAGGGATCAGTGTGGCTCCATGGTTGCTTGGGGCTGGGGTGGGGAGGACCGACTGGGAAAGAAGGAGCCTTCTGTGGTGATGACTACATCTGTTCAAGTTCTTCCAGTACAAACTTAAAATGTATGACTCCTACAGTATGCAAAGAACACTTTAATAAAATGTTTTTTAAAAACTTTATCCTTATCCTATGACTACTATAAAAGTCTGAGAGAATGTGTGAAAGTTAAATAAAAATAATCCGCAAGTCAAAGGCAATATTCCATCATGGTGTATTCAACTGAAATGAGATTGTCACATTGAATAAATCAAATACCTTCTCTGTATCCAAATTATTTAGAAAGATGAAGGAAAATCTGTCTTCTTCTTAAATTTTGACTAAACTAAAAAGCTGAGATTTAACATACATACATTAAGTTCTTTGAAAAAGAGTTTCATTTAAAAATTAGAATTTATAGTTGTTGTATATACTTTTCAATTGTGAACTTGCTTTCAGATAAACATGTTTCTGCTAGAAACTACTTAAAAATAACTATACTGCCTTCTAAAAATCTTAAAGGAAAATTAAACTTGGGGAAAATAAAATGTATGCAGTGCTCTATTCCAAACAACCAAATAACCACAATGTGTTTGTGATCACACGCCTAGAGCCAGACATCTTGGAGTGCACAGTAACATGGGCCTTAGGAAACATCACTACAAACAAAGCTAGTGGAGGTAATGGAATTCCAACTTAGCTATTTCAAATCCTAAAAGATAATGTTGTGAAAGTGTTGCACTCAATATGCCAGCAAATTTGGAAAACTCAGCAGTGGCCACAGGACTGGAAAAGGTCAGTTTTCATTCCAATCTTAAAGAAAGGCAATGCCAATGGATCCTCAAACTACCACATATTTGCATTCATTTCACATGCTAGCAAGGTAATGCTCAAAATTCTCCAAGCTAGGCTTCACTCATATGTGAACCAAGAACTTCGAGATGTTCAAACTGGATTTAGAAAAGGCAGAGGAACCAGAGATCAAATTGTCAACATCTGTTGGATCATAGAAAAGGCAAGAGAATTCCAGAAGAACATCTACGTCTGTTTCATTGACTACGTTAAAGCCTTTGACTCTGTGGATCAGAACAAACTGTGAAAAATCCTTAAAGAGATGAGAATACCAGACCACCTTACCTGCCTCCTGAGAAGCCTGTATGCAGGTCAAGAAGCAACAGTTAGAACTGAACATGGAACAATGGACTGGTTCCAAACTGGGAAAGGAGTATGTCAAGGCTGTGTATTGTCACCCTGCTTATTTAACTTATATGCTGAGTACATCATGCGAAATGCCAGGTGATAGAAGCAAAGAATACATTTAGGATTAGCCCTTACTCAGGGGACAGGACATCTTGCGGTTAAGAGCACAAATCCTAGAGACACAAATTCTACCTGTGTTCAAAGTCCAACTCTTCTCATCCTGGGCAAGTCATTTAACTTCAGTTGTCTTGGCTGTAAAATGCAGGTGTTCAGTTCAGATCAGTTCAGTCGCTCAGTCATGTCTGACTCTTTGCGACCCCATGAATCGCAGCACGCCAGGCCTCCCTGTCCATCACCATCTCCCGGAGTTCACTCAGACTCACGTCCATCGAGTCAGTGATGCCATCCAGCCATCTCATCCTCTGTTGTCCCCTTCTCCTCCTGCCCCCAATCCCTCCCAGCATCAAAGTCTTTTCCAGTGAGTCAACTCTTCACATGAGGTGGCCAAAGTACTGGAGTTTCAGCTTCAGCATCATTCCCTCCAAAGAAATCCCAGGGCTGATCTCCTTCAGAATGGACTGGTTGGATCTCCTTGCAGTCCAAGGGACTCTCAAGAGTCTTCTCCAACACCACACTTCAAAAGCATCAATTCTTCGGCACTCAGCCTTCTTCACAGTCCAACTCTCATATCCATACATGACCACAGGAAAAACCATAGCCTTGACTAGACGGACCTTAGTCAGCAAAGTAATGTCTCTGCTTTTGAATATGCTATCTAGGTTGGTCATAACTTTTCTTCCAATGCAGGTGTGGGTGGTACTTAAACTGAGAATTTATATCATAGAGTAAAAATTACATTACACTGATCAATACTGGATTACATTAATTAATACTGTAAAAACACTTAGAGTAACTGGGATCTCTAAGTATTAAAGTACATTTTGTGTTTGCTGAAGAAACAAAATAATCTCCTCAAGAGCATTTAGGAGCCTTCCCTGGTAGCTCAGATGCTGAAAAATCCATCTGCAAAGTGATAGACCTGCATCAATTCCTGGGTCTGGAAGATCCCCTGGAGAGGGAAATGGCTACCCACTCCAGTATTTTTGCCTGGAGAATCCCAGGGACAATGCAACCTGGCAGGTTACAGTCCGTGGGGTTGCAAAGAGTCAGACATGACTGAGCAACTAACACACACTCAACTCCTTGTAAGAAAGCTCCCTCTCCATAGTTCTTAAAAGTTGCACCCATGGTCCTGCCTCCTCACACCACCTTGACGGTTTGTAAATCCTGTTCCTTGTTCCACCTCAACAAACAAGTAAGTGGGGGAAGCTTGACATTTAAAGCTGAGAGGCTGTAACATTATAGTTAGCCAATGGGTTCAAAGCTGGTCTCTCAAGGAAAGCTAAAATCAAATAATATTTTAAAAAATAATAAAAATCACAAACAATGAAGGCTACACACAAGATATGAATTAAGCTCTTGATCTGAGAACCGTCACTGATGAGTCTCCCAGGTCTTCAGATGTGCTTTCAAGAAAGGTAAATGATTATCAGACAAGTAAGCTGACTCAGAGAAGGTCATCTGAATGCTCCTACACAGCAGGTCAGTGAAAACGGGTACATAGCTGAGATTCAGTGAATAAATAAATAATAGCAAATATATACTGGACAAGCATTTTGCATTTAAATACTGATAAGCAAAATATACTGGGTCATGCATTTCAGTATATTAATATAATATATTGGAAGATGATACATTAATCTACTCTATTAATATATTGTGTAATGTAACATGTGTGCTCAAGCATGTCCAACTCTTTCTAACCCCATGAACCATAGCCCACCAGGCTTCTCTGTCCATTGGTTTCTCCAGGAAAGAATCCTGGAGTGGGTTGCCCTTTCCTTCTCCAGGGGATCTTGCTGACCCAGGGATCGAACCTGCGTCTCTTCATCTCCTGCATTAGCAGGTGGGTACTTTACCACCGCACTATCTATGGTGTAAGTGCTCTATAATAATTCAATAAAGTTACTACTGATTTTATCTCTACTTTAAAGATGAGGAGTATGAAGAACAGAGAGGCTTAACATTTTTGCTAAGGTCACACAGGAGCAAGCATTGGAACTTGGATTCAGACCAACACTATCTGACTCCTGAGTCCACGTGCTGAGCAATTATGCCACAAGTGAATTTAGGACACAGTTCAGAAGAACAGTGAGATAGCCATGAGAATGCCTGCTCAGCTTCAGTTAACAAGGAGCTCAGTAGCCACAGGCTCCAGCTATTTCAGGATGCATACTTTCCCTGGGCAGTCCTCCACCAGTGATCACACGGTGAGGGCACCAGGGCCTGGCTGCTTCTGCCCAAAGCAGCCCCTGTAACAGGCAGGCTCTGCTCTGGAGCTCCCTACTGGGTTGGCTGAAACCATCAGATCTGCACAGTGGCCCAAGGCTCTCTCTGCTCAGTCTGCTCTTCATCCCATTCCTTTCACAGATATTACTCCCAATAAACTTCTTTGTTGAAAAAAATTTATTTATTTTAATTGGAGGATACATTGCCATGTATCAACATGAATTGGTCATAGGCATACATGTTGAACCCCTTCCCTGCTGAACCCCCTTCCCACCTCCCTTCCCACCCCACCCCTCCAAGCTGTCACAAACACCAGCTTTGGGTTCCCTGTGTCATACATCAAACTCCCACTGTCTAACTTACATATGGTAATGTACATGTTTCAATGCTATTCTCTCAAACCATCCCACCCTCTCCTCCCACTGAGTCCAAAAGTCTGTTATTTACGTCTGTGTCTGCTTTGTTGCCCTGCATGTAGGATCGTTGGTACTGTCTTTCTAGATTCCATATATATCTGTTAATATACAGTATTTGTCTTTCTCTTTCTGACTTACTTCACTTTGTATAATAGGCTATAGGTTCATCTACCTTATTAACACTGACTCAGATGCATTCCTTTTTATAGCTGAGTAATATGCCATTGTGCATATGCACCAGAATTTCCTTATCTATTCATCTACTGATGGACATCTAGGTTGCTTCCATGTCCTAGCTATTGTAAACAGTGCTGCAATGAACATTGGGGTACATGTGTCATTTTCAATTATGGTTTCCTCAGGGTATATCCCTAGTAGTGTGATTTCTGGGTCATATGGTGGTTTTATTCCTAGTTTTTTAAGGAATCTCCATCCTGTTCTCCATAGTGATTGTATCAGTTTGCATTCCAATAGTACTTTTCACAGAACTAGGACAAATCATTTTCACAATTTGAATGCAAACTAAAAAAACCAAATAGCCAAAGCAATCTTGAGAAAGAAGAATGGAACTAGAGGAATCAACATTCCTGATTTCAGATTATACTACAAAGCTACAGTCATCAAGACAGTATGGTGCTGGCACAAAGACAGAAATATAGACCAATGGAACTAGATAGAAAGCCGGGAGATAAATCCACACACCAAAGGACACCTTATTTTTGACAAAGGAAACAAAAATATATAACAGAGAAAAGGTGGTCTTTTAAACAAGTAGTGCTGGGAAAATTGGTCAACTACCTGTAAAAGAATGAAATTGGAACACTTCCTAACACCATACAAAAGTAAAGTTAAGATGTATTAAAGACCTAAATGTAAGACCAGAAACTATAAAACTCTTAGGAAAAACACACTCAGAACACTCTCTGACATAAATCACAGCAAGATCCTCTATGATCCACCTCCCAGCATGATGTAAACAAAAACAAAAGTAAACAAATGAGACCTAATTAAGCTTGAAAGCTTTTGCGCAATGAAGGAAACTATAAGGAAGGTGAAAAGATAACCCTCAGGATGGGAGAAAATAATAGCAAATGGAACAACTGATGAAGAATTAATCTCTAAACTATACAAGCAGTTCATGCAGTTCAATACCAGAAAAACAAACAACCTAATCAAATAGTAGGCAGAAGACCTAAGAGACATTTCTCCAGAGAAGAGACACAGGTGGCTAGTAAACAGGTGAGGAGATGCTCAACAGCACTCATTATTAGAGAAATGCAAAATCAAAACTACAATGAAGTATCAGCTTATAATGACCATCATCAAAAAGTCCACAAACAATAAGTGCTGGAGAGGCTGGAGAGAAAAGAAACACTCTTACACTGTTGGTGGGAACGCAAACCAAAAAACTTCTTGAACTACTATCACCATCTCAGCATCTACCTTGCAGAGGAAATAACTGGTTTTCCCTGTAAAATATCCATCCAAGATCTCACCAGTAAGGAAGAAATATGAAGGATCAGTGGGCTTCCCTGGTAGCTCAACTGGTAAAGAATCCACCTGCAATGCAGGAGACCCCAGTTCGATTCCTGGGTTGGGAAGCTCCCCTGGAGAAGGGATAAGCGACCCACTCCAATATTCTCAGGCTTCCCTGGTGGCTCAGTTGGTAAAGAATTTGCCTGCAATATGAAAGACCTGGGTTTGATCCCTGGGTTGGGAAGATCCCCTGGAGGAGGGCATGGCAATCCACTTCAGTATTCTTGCCTGAAGAATCCCCATGGACAGAGGAACCTGGCAGGCTACAGACTATGAGGTCACAAAGAGTCGGACACGACTGAGCCACTAAGCACAGCACAGCACATGAAAAATTCTGCCCTGGAGATGCTGAGCACAAAACGTCCAGCTCACGGAGTGCGGAGGGGGAGCAGGGCTGCAACATCTCACTGCAGCACTAAAGCAGTGGCCTCAAGTCCTTTTGCCGCCCAGATGACAAAGCTTTCATCTTTGCTGGAGTACTGATTTTAACGTTATACTAGTACACTTGCTTTCCTTTTGTCATCTCAATGCCAATAAGAGGAGGAAATTTGACAATTGCAGAATATGGACATTTTGTCAGATAGGAACCCTTCCTACCCCCCAACAGCATTACAACACTGGTGTCCCTTTACAACTCCACAACTGAGTTGACTTCTCCCCCCTAGAAGGCAGGCATTCTCCCTTTTCAAAAGGTCCCTAATCTTTTATGTTCAGTCTAAATTAGATGTGAAAAGAAAAAGGTGAAAGAGTTAGTCACTCAGTCCTGTCTAACCCTTTGTGACCCCATGGACTGTGGCCTGGCAGCCTCCACTGTCTATAGAATTCTCCAGGCAAGAATAATGGAGTGGATAGCCATTCCCTTCTCCAGGGAATCATCCTGACCCAGAGATCAAACCCAGATCTCCTGCAGTACAGGCAGATTCTTTACGATCTGAAACACCAGGGAAGTCCAAATTAGATATAATTTTAGTAAAAATTACAAAATAATGCTGTGGGTTTCAACAGTATGTGAACCAAGGACTTGCAGATGTTCAAGCTGGATTAAGGCAGAGGAACCAGAGATCAAATTGCCAACATCTGTAGGATCATTGAAAAAGCAAGAGAGTTCCAGAAAAACATCTACTTCTGCTTCATTGACTGTGCCAAACCCTTTGACTGTGGATCACAAAAAACTGTGGAAGTCTTAAAGAAATGAGAATACCAGACTACCTTACCTGCCACCTGAGAAATCTGTATGCAAGTCAAGAAGCAATGGCTAGAACTGGACATGGAGCAATGGACTGGTTCCAAATCGGAAAAGTAGTAGGTCAAGGTTGTATATCATCACCCTGCTTATTTAACTTCTATGCAGAGTACATCATGTAACCTGAAGGGCTGGAGGAAATAGAAGCTAGAATCATCGATAACCTCAGATATGCAAATTACATCACCCTATGGCAGAAAGCAGAGGAACTAAAGAACCTCTTGATGAAAGTGAAAAAGGAGTGTGAAAAGCTAGCTTAAAACTCAACATTCAAAACACGAAGATCATGGCATCTGGTCCCATCACTTCGTGGCAAATAGATAGGGAAACAATGGAAACAGTGAGAGACTTTATTTTCTTGGGCTTCAAAATCACTGCAGATGGTGACTACAGCCATGAAATTAAAAGACACTTGCTCCTTGGAAGAAAAGCTATGACCAACCTAGACAGCATATTAAAAAGAAGAGACATTACTTTGCTGACAAAGGTCCATCTAGTCAAAGCTATTGTTTTTCCAGTGGTCATGTATGGATGTGAGACTTGGACCATAAAGAAAGCTGAGTGCCATGTACCCCAATGTTCATCGCAGCACTGTTTATAATAGCCAGGACATGGAAACAACCTAGATGTCCATCAGCAGATGAATGGATAACAAAGCTGTGGTACATATACGCAATGGAGTATTACTCAGCCGTTAAAAAGAATACATTTGAATCAGTTCTGTTGAGATGGATGAAACTGGAGCCGATTATACAGAGTGGAGTAAGCCAGAAAGAAAAACACCAATACAGTATACTAACACATATATATGGAATTTAGAAAGATGGCAATGATGACCCTGTATGCGAGACAGCAAAAGAGACACAGATGTGTATAGCGGACTTTTGGACTCAGAGGGAGAGGGAGAGGGTGGGATGATTTGGGAGAATGGCATTGAAACATGTATACTATCATGTAAGAATCAAATCGCCAGTCTATGTCCGACGCAGGATACAGCATGCTTGGGGCTGGTGCACGGGGATGACCCAGAGGGACGTTGTGGGGAGGGAGGTGGGAGGGGGGTTCATGTTGGGATCGCATGTACACCCGTGGTGGATTCATGTCAATGTATGGCAAAACCAATACAGTATTGTAAAGTAAAATAAAGTTAAAAAAAAAGAAAGAAAGCTGAGGGCCAAAGATGTTTTTAAACTGTGGTGTTGGAGCAGACTCTTGAGAGTCCCTTGGACTGCAAGGAGATCCAACCAGCCCATCCTAAAGGAAATCAGTCCTGAATATTCATTGGAAGGACTGGTGCTGAAGCTGAAGCTCCAATTCTTTGGCCACCTGATGCAAAGAACTGATTCATTGGAAAAGACCCTGATTTTTGAGCTAGCTCTGGGAGTTGGCAATGGACATCGAAGCCTGGTGTGCTGCAGTCCATGGTGTCGCAAAGAATCAGACATGACTGAGCAACTGAACTGAAGTGAACTAAATGCGGTGGGAAAGAGAGGAAGATGGAAACATGTTCAGATTTCTCTACCATGGATTCAGCCTCCTGGAAATAAAGCTAGCACATTATGACAAAAATTTAAGGTCAAGGAATTACTTCTAATTTTTTAAATTGCATGACTAAGGATTAAAGAAACCTTTAGGGAAAGTTGCTGTAGAAGTATTTATACAGTAGATAGGCACATCACTATGTACAATGGTAATGCTCATTAGCATCCTTTAATTGTAAGCAATAGATAGCAACTCTGCTAGCTTAAACCAAAGACAGGTACTAGGAGGTTTATAGAGAGAATGGAAAGCTAGAACACAGGAATTACAATGAAACCACATATGAAGAACAGTATGATCAAGGAACTTGGCTACGTGAGATGGAAATCCAACTATTCATACATTGAGAATCATTGTCCTCCTGTTTAAAATTCAATTTAAATTCAAGATTCCATGGAGAGGACCTCAGATTGGCCTAGCTTGCGTCAGTATCCAGTGCTTGGGAAGAAGTAAAGGGGACTCCTGATTACAATTTCAACAGACAACATCCATCCATTGCTTTTTGTTTAGTGGCTGAGTCATGTCTGACTCTTTGCAACCCCATGGACTACAGGATGCCAGACTGTCCTTCACTGTCTCCCAGAGTTTGCTCAGATTCATGTCCACTGAGTTGGTGATGCTATCTAACCATCTCATTCTCTGTCACCCTTTCTCCTTTTGCCTTCAATCTTTCCCAAGAGATAATTCGTAAAAAGGAAATCAGGTGGGAAAGAAAGAAATGGAGGGAGGAAAAAAGGAAGAAGAAGAGAAAGAGGGAGGAAGAAAGGGAGGGAGGGAGGGAGGGAGAGAATAGCCAAATAACTTTAACTGTTTAATAGATTATGTCAAACTTCCCAATTAGTACTGGTGAACAAATTCAGTAAGATGAAGATGATTTCTATCTGCTCCTCTAAAGCTAATCAGCCTTCAGTGGAAGACATAAAACATGAATAAGGATCAGTTCTCTGAGAGAGATATAGATAAATCAGAGTATCTTTTACAGGGGGATAGGATGGTGAAAGAGCTATCCTGATAGAACGAGGTAACAAAACTCATATGAAGAAATGTTGAAGGAACTAGGAATATTAGTCAGGAGGAAAAGGTCTCAGGAAGGGTAGGTTAGCTGCCATCACATATTTGTCATGTGCTGATGACCTTAGAGTCACTATCTTCCCAAGGATTAGATTTAGAACCAATGTTGTTGTTCAGTCACTCAGTCGTGTCCAACTCTTTGCAAACCCATGGACTGCAGTAAGCCAGACTTCCCCGTCCTTTACCATTTCCTGGAGTCTGCTCAGACTCCATTGAGTTTGAGCAAATGTCCTTTGAGTTGCTGATATCATCCAACTATCTCATCTTCTGTTGTCCCCTTCTCCTCCTGCCCTCAATCCTTCCCAACATCAGGGTCTTTTCCAATGAGTCGATTCTTCACGTAAGGTGGTCAAAGTATTGGAGCTTCAGCTTCAGCGTCTGTTCTTCCAGTGACTATTCAGGGTTGATTTCCTTTAGGATTGACTGGTTGGATCTCCTTGCGGTCCAAGGGGCTCTCAAGAGTCTTCTCCAGCACCATAGTTTGAAGGTATCTTCAGCTCTCAGCCTTTTTCATCACCTGGCTCTCACATTCGTACATGACTATTGGAGTAACCATAACTTTAACTATATGGACCTTTGTAGTAAATAATGAATCTGCTTTTTAATACTCTATCTAGGTTTTGTCATAGCTTTTCTTTTAATTTCAAGGCTGCAGACACCATCCACAGTGATTATGAAGTCCAGGAAAATAAAGTCTGTCACTGTTTGCATTGTTTTCCCATCTATTTGCCATGAAGTGATGGAACCACAATGTTGAGTTTTAAGCCAATTTTTTCATTCTCCCCTTTCATCTTCATCAAGAGACTCTTTAGTTTCTCTTTGCCTTCTGCCATACAGGTGGTATTATCTGCATATCTGAGGTTATTGATATTTCTCCCAGCAGTCTTGATTCCAGCTTGTGCTTCATTCAACCTGGCATTTTGCATGATATACTCTGTATATAAGTAAAAGTGAAAATAAGATGTACTCTGCATATAAGTAAAAGTGAAAATAAGCAAGGTGAAAATATACAGCCTTGAATACTTCTTTCCCAATTTGGAACCAGTCCATTGTTCCATGTCCAGTTCTAACTTTTGCTTTTTGACCTGCTTACAGGCTTCTCAGGAGGCAGGTAAGGTCATCTGGTATTCCCATCTCTTTAAGAATTTTACAGTTTGTTATGATCTACAGAGTCAAAGGATTTAACATAGTCAATGAAGCAGAAGTAGATGTTTTTCTGGAATTCTCTTGCTTTCTCTATGATCCAACAGATGTTGGCAATTTGATCTCTGGTTCCTCTGCCTTTTCTAAATCCAGCTTGAGCATCTGGAATGTCTCAGTTCTCATACTGTTGAAACCTGACTTGAAAGATTTTAAGCATTACCTTGCTAGCATGTGAAATGAGTGCAAATGTGTAGTACTTTGAGCATTCTTTAGCATTGCCCTTCTTTGGGATTGAAATGAAAACTGACCTTTTCCAGTCCTGTGGCCACTGCTGAGTTTTCCAAATTTGCTGGCATATTGAGTGCAGCATTTTCACAGCATCATGTTTTAGGATTTGAAACAGCTCAGCTGGAATTCCATCACCTCCACTAGTTTTTCTTGTAGTAATGCTTCCTAAGACCCACTTGACTTCACACTCTAGGATGTCTGACTCTAGGTAAGCGATCATACCATCGTGGTTATCCAGGTCATTAAGATCTTTTTTGTGTAATTCTTCTGTGTATTCTTGCCACCTCTTCTCAGTATCTTCTGCTTCAGTTAGGTCCATACCATTTTTGTCCTTTATTGTGCCTATTTTTCCATGAAATGTTCCCTTGGTTCCCTTGGTGTTTCTGATTTTCTTTAAGAGATCTCTAGTCTTTCCCATTCTATTGTTTTCCTCTATTTCTTTGCATTGTTCACTTAAAAAGGCTTTCTTATCTCTCCTTCGAACCAATAGGGTTTGGAATCAAGGGATGGATTCAGAAGAAGTGAAAGTAAGTTGGGTCTGCTTTCACTGGGAGTGAAAGCAATTCCTGTTATAAAGAAATGAAATAATAAGGAAAAAGTTGGAGCTGGGATTAGAAAATTACATTAAAGAGAATTGGGCTTGATATAATATTAACAAAAATGGCTATTTTTTGGCATACACTGTATATGAGGCACTGTGTTATACCCCTTAAATATCACTGCATCTCAAACCTTTGAACCCCAGTACCTTTTATGGCAGAAAAAAAAAGTGAATGCTTACCTCCAGACCACAAGGAGCAAGGCAAAGGATTCATAATTGTTAGGGGTTCTCAGCTTTTCCTTAAATTCTTGGGACTCATGTTTTATGTTAAAAATAAGACATCAGTGTTTAAAAATTTTTTTTCTGAATACCAACAATTTAATTTGAAACACTGTCCTCTATTTTATGGCTTGTTTGGGGGCCTCTTGGTACATCAATGCCTAACTTTGTGGGTATGCATGCTCCAGTTTCTGAAGAATGAATAGTTTAAAGTAAGGTGTTTTTAAAAATATTTAGAACTGTCTGAGAATGCAATGGGCTATCTAAGGAAACTTGTACCTAAGTAATCTAATCTCTAAGCTACCAAGTCCAAGTCGGTCAGTCATGTCAACTCTTTGTGACCCCATGGACTATACAGTCCATGGAATTCTCCAGGTCAGAATACTGGAGTAGGCAGCCTTTTCCCTCTCCAGGGGATCTTGCCAACCCAGGGATCGAACCCAGGCCTCCTGCATTGCAGGTGGATTCTTTAGCAGCTGAGCCACCAAGCTTCCAAGGATGAATTCAAAACCAACCTCACAAACAAAAGTAGAGTCCTTCAATTCATTTCTTCCGTTCATCCATCAGAGACACTCTAATCAAATCCTCTGAATTATCCTAACACCTAAATCTCCAAGCCCAGTAACTAGTGTAGAGAAAAGCAGTCAAAAGTCAAAGATCCACAGATATTTTCAAGAGGCTAAGTTACAGACAACCCAACATGTAGGAGGGGAAATCACTATTTTGCTACAGAATAAAATCTTCTGTAAGTCCTATCTCTCCCATTCTTATGGTGAACAATATGTTCGATATATTTTTGTCAGTGAACCGGCAAAAATATTACACAATAAATTATTCAGAGAGTTTTCAAACTGAAAGATATCTTCAGATTAATTTTGTCTAGGCTTCCTACCATTAGAAAGCTGAATTTCTATGAATGGAAGTGGCTTGCCCACACAGCTTTAGAGGCAGAACTGGGCCTTTTTATTCTCAAATGAGTATTCTTTTTAGAAAAACAAGGTGTGCTCTAAAAACTTTTAAAATGGAACACTCGGGGACAGCCAGTTACCTAGCCTGTGGCAACCTGGGCAAGTTGCTTATCTTTTCTGAGCCCCTGTTTCCTCTCTGCAAGGTGGGAATGGAACCCACCTCAGAGGCTCTTCCAAGGAGTTAAAGAGGGAATGACCTCAAAGCAATTAGCACACTTGTCAGCATAGGGAGGTTGCCTCCCAAGACACTTTTGTCCTCCAGTTCCCAGCCTTTCTTATTTTGTTGTTTCCCAAGTCTTCCTGTTGGTTGTACCCCCACAAATTTAATAAGAAGAATGGAGTTTCCCCTTCTTTTTTCAAATCACATGGCTGAGAGACAAACACAGAGAGAGAGAGATGGGGCCAGTGCAGCAAAATATCACAGTGAGGGTAGAGGTGAGAGGGAATCTCGGCATTCTTTGTACTTGACTTGCAAGTTTTAGGTTTAAGTTTGAAATCATTTCAAAATAAACTTTTCAATAGAAAGTTAAAACCTGTCCTGCCACACATTAGTTTTCTTCCATTCCAAAGCTCATTTGCACAGCAACCGAACTAAGGTTAATTTCACGTGCATCTCAGACTCCGCTAATATAGGTGCTCCTTCCCAGCCCCTCTCCAGAGAAAAGTTGTCTGTGATTCCCCTTTTACTTGTTGAACATACAACACAAAGAGGAACTGTGTCAGGCCTGGGGCACAGTCTGAAACTCAAAACTACCTAGGTTGAATGATAAATGTATGATCACCCTATGTTAACCACTGATTAAGACAAGGTCATGTGCTAAACTGAAAAGTCCCAGCAGAGGGGAAAGTGATGGAGAGTTTTTTGTATCCAAAATAGTAAAAATAGTTTCCAGCTGAGAAGAAACCCAAGTTTGTTTCTCTTTCACAGTGATGCTGCAGGTTCTTTTTTTTTTTTTTTTAATGATTTGGAAGACATCTCCACCACGACTTGAACAGATATACATTCTTCTTTATCTGATAAAACATCAAGATCCTGGTCAACTATAGGTTTGATAGTCAGAGATGGTCTGTACATGCATTATTTTATAACTTTATGAAAAGCCTTCCAGTATTTTGGCATTTAAATAATCTGTGGACAGTTTCTACAAGGGAAAGTGGGAACAATAATGACATTATGCTAATAAGGATCTTTTCAGATCAGCATTAACATATAAAGTAGAAATGCCAGGATAAATCCAAAGCAACTTCTCCTCCCCCTTCAAACTTCAGCATATAATTCATTCATCCACTCACTTATTTAATAAGTATTTTTTGTGTTCCTCAACAACCAGTCATCATGCTAGAAGCTAGGGGTGCTGTGGCGAATAAACTAGGTGAGCTCCTGCTCTCGCTGAATTTAAACCTGGTGGAAAGACAAGCATCATCGAATGATTATAATAAATGCAGTAACTTGCAGTGCTGTGAAAACACAGCACTCAGCTCGGCCTAAAGGGGACGGGGGCTTCCCAAGGGAAGTTACATCTAAGCTGAGACCTGACATTCAGACCAGAATTAGCAAAGCCAGTCGACTGGAATGTTTTCTAGGCAACACATGAGAAACAGCAACACATGAAATTATCTGCAAGTTAGAAATTCCAAATACCGGCAGGGTAGAGCCAGGAAGGTTGGGATGAGGAAGAACAAATGAAGCTACAAGGCACACTCAAATGCCAGAGGCCATGCAAGCAGAACGACACAAGCTCACCATCCTCCAAGGGCTCAGGTGAAGGGGAGAAAGCCTTTTGCAGCATGGTTCACAGGACTGCTTTCCTTGACTTTTTTCTGACACACAATATTTCTTCTCAGGATAAGACTGCCTGGATAAAACTGGCTTTGAGCAGAGCTCTTTTGTAGGCCTGGTTTTTCTTTGGGGCCTTCTTTGTCCACTATTCAAGCCATTTCTTTGATTCTGATATAATGCCAGAAATAAGTAATATTCATGAAATACTTCACATATGCCTGGCACTCTCACAGTGCCTTACAGATATTGTTTAACCCATTCTGAAATATAACCCTAAGAGGTATTATTCTTATTATTATCCCTATTCTACAAATAAGGAAAGTTGGACTTCTATACATTAGTTGGCTAACTTTCAAGGTCACAGTACAAATAAATGCAGAGTTGGCTTTAGAACCTAGTTCTATCTAAGTCCAAAGCTAGTCATCCTGGGAGCACTCCTCCTCAAGGTACCTGGTTGTACCCCATTTCTTGTAGAGCCTTTTTTCAGCTATCACTCAGCCAGTGCATTGAAAGAGGACATTATGGGGCACTTCCCTGGCGGTCCAGTGGCCACGACTCTGTACTCCTAATGCATGTGGGCCAGTTTGAATCCCTGGTCACGGAAGTAGATCCCACATACCATGACTCAAGATCCCGCATGCCGCAAGGACCTGTGCAGCCAAAATAAATAAATATTTTAAAAAAGAAAAAAGAGGACATTATGGGCCTAGCACATAGGAGATATCCAAAGTGCTAATGGCTAACTAAAGTATTAGCTGATAAAGTTAGGTACATTAACTGTGATTTTATATAGAGAACTCTTTGACTACAAATGCCTTCAAGGCCTAATGAAACTGTTCCTATAGAAAGATCACTGGCATTGATATATGAAGTGGTAACCATAGTATGCCCTGGAACCACACCATGGAAACAATTGACTACCTTCCTGCTTGTTGCTACACTACTTCCTCTTGGATGATGCTTCTGAGGTCTTAACAGAAACCCACAGCACCACCACCACTTTCTTCCCTTACGTCTCATGAGTCAGGGTGTTTTACAGAGGGGCAAAACTAGACCCTTTGCCAAACTGCAGCTATAATAGCAATCAAAGAGGCAGGAATTTCCAACCCCAGTCAGAAGGGAAATTTAGAATACTCTCATGACTGAAGTGTTCTGCCCACTCTGTAATCTGTGGAGCTTGTCTATGTTCGTTTTTAAACAAACATAACTAGAGATGTGATCTTGGAGTGGGGTGGGGGAGGAAATTCTTCACCTGTTGGGGCCTAATTTTCTTCTTCTATTAGAAAAAAAAAATAGGCTCAACAAAAATTGTCTCTAAAGATCATTCCACGTCAATAACTCTAAGAAACATGCCACATTTGAGACTTTTCTTAAAGATCTGAGCATTTGTATCTAGATATAGTTTCAGATTGAAAGGAACCTGGAGGATCTTCTAATTTAACCCCTACTTGTGCTGTTCTTGCCCCTAGTATAAAAAGAATACATAAATGTTCACTGCTATTGAGCCAACTTAATCTTGATTTATGAATCCTCTCTGACTTTATCTCCAGCACATGGCCTTTGGCAAAGCCAAGAAGCTCCCTACTTCTGGTACCTATAACTGTGATGGGCCTGCCTTTCTACTACACCAAAATCCACTCCACATAATTGCATGCACCAGAGAAAACACTTTAGATCACAGGAGAGGTGTTAGGCAAAAGACAAGGCAACATGGATTTAAGAAGCCATAGAGAGACAGGGCCACTTAAAAGTCTTCTTTGAGCTTCTTTTCTGTCAGATATGTAGAAATATTCTATGTGGGGAGAGAAGACAAAAATACCGACCTAGTGAACAAAAGGAAATAGAGTGTCAGGGAAGCTGGCCTCCCTGTGAAAGGGGAGAATGTTCATGCTTCTTTATAAATAAAGGACAACAGGGGCCAAGGTCCAAACCATAAATGACCCAAGGGTTCTTTCAGTAATGAGAGAGAGAATGTGAAAAACGCCAATGAATCTCTGCCTTGACTTAGGCTACAAGGCAGCCATGACAGTGAAAAATGTGTCCCAGGAGGAAAGGTCATGCCTGTTAAGGCAAGTGTAAAGTCGTTCCAAACACAGCGCCCCTGTGCTCTGATGAAAGGCTTTGCTGGTCATTCACTGCCTGCTGCCCTGGCAGAAGGCGCAGAGGCCACGTTTGAAAAGACAGGCTGTAAGGAAAACACAGAAAAGCATGGCCACCTGCCAAGGGTCGAGGGGTGGACTTAGGGGCTTTATCTTATTGCCCTCTTTTTGCCCTGTGAGACCATAAAATAATAGTTCTCATCGCACATAAGGAATACAGGTTTGTGGAAGGAAGAGAGAGTTGCTGCTTCGTCAGCTGGTTGCAAAATCAAGCAAGTCTCTAAACTTCTGCAGTTTAACGTGTCTGTCTCTGACAAGAAGTGGGAGGATGCAATCCAGGCATACTGCTGGGGGCTTGCATTTATTCATATCATTTTCTCTATCATGGATGTTCTGCTCATAAAATTCTGAGAAGCAAATATGTAACCTTCCCTTTCCAAATTATTTCCCCTAGCAAATGGCCGTGGTAATGGGCAACATTAAGGATCATATGGGAATTCCACATTTCTGCAGTTCCCCCTTAAGCTCTTTTATGGTCCTGAGCTAAAATCTGATCCAGAGCTACCAAGTTAGCAAGCTGGTTCCAGAGATTGTGAGTCACCCAGGAGACCTATTACCTGCTAACTCTTCCAGGACTCTTGAGGCTTCTTAAACAAGTCTGAAGCCATGGCCAATTTTTTCCATATCTTGGGGTGAACTTACCCAAAGTCTGCACTGAACCTGACATGACCACCTAAAATGAGTCTCCAGGGTCCTCGAAACCAAAGAATAGATCAGTGTAGCATGGGGTATAAAAGCAACCACAGAACAAGTCACTTAGCTCATTGGTGTCAGAGAATGGCAGATACATGTATAGCTGAACATCTTAAATCTCAGATCTGTTATATTTTTTGCACTTAGGTAAATTTTTGTCTGTATTTCTAAAATATATTTGGACTTCTTGATTTTTTTTTAAAAATAGTGGTAATTAAAAATTTTCAGCAATACACTAATCTTCATTTTTGATTTGATTTGACTGTGGTAAACACAGTTAACATATGATGTCTTCATGCATGTGTGCTAAGTCCCATAGAAATGTCTGACTCTGTGACCTCATGGACTGTATAGCTCCCCAGGCTCCTCTGTCCACGGAATTCTCCAGGCAAGAATACTGGAGTGGGTTGCCATTCCCTTCTCCAGGGAATCTTCCCAGCCCAGGGATCAAACTTGTGTCTCCTGTGACTCCTGCGTTGCAGGCTCTTTACCACTGAGCCACAGGGGGAAGGTATATCTCCCTCACAAATAAGTGTACAATAGTGTTTTTGACTGCAAATACAATGTTGTACATCACATCTGAAACTTGACATCTTGCTTAACTGAATTACATTCACTAATTAGCAAGTATCCATTTCCCTCTCCCCTCAGCCTCTGGCAAGCACCATTCCACTCTTTGCTTTTAAGAATTTGACTATTTTAGGTGGAGCCTGGTGGGCTGCCGTCTATGGGGTCGCACAGAGTCGGACACGACTGAAGCGACTTAGCGGCAGCAGCAGCAGCAGCAGCAGGAGCCTTATATAAGTGGGATCATGCTTATTTCACTTAGTATAATGTCCTCAAGTTTTATCCACTTTGTTACATATTATAGACTTTTCTTCATTTTATGCCTGAATAGTATTCCATCGCTTGCACGTGCCACATTTTCTTTATCCATTAATCTGTCAATGGACATTTAGGTTGTTGTCACATCTTGGCTATTGTGAACAGTGCTGCAGTGAACAAGGGAGTGCTAGTATTTCCTGAAGATCCTGACTTCAATGTTTGGTTTTTTGTTTTGTTTTGTTTGCATAAATATCTAGGTGTGGGATTGCTGGACATATGACAGAATGCATACATGGGTGTTCCTCTGCCACTAAAAACTGACTGAGTTCTTAAGTAAAGATTTTAGCTTTTATCGACCCATTTTGAGCATCATCAAATCTTACCAACTATTTTAGTTCTTACGATTTGCATTTAGAATCAGAGGAAGTGGACAAATTGTACTCATAAGATAATTTCCAACTTTTTATTCTATAATTTTGTGAATGTGACTATAGTAAGTAAAACTAATAGTCTCCCTGCAATGCGACAACCTAGGGGGGAAAAAAAAACTCCTTTGCTTTCTGCATTTTGTTATTCACATTTAGCTTTGGAATACTACATGGTCCATAGTTTGTATATTATTGTATATATACAATATATTATTGTATATTATTTCATTATTAGTATAAACATGAAAACTCACTGATTACCCTGAGTGCACACATGTTAGTAAGCTATTAAGTGAAGAAAAAAGTCTTCCTTGTGACTTTCAAGAATAAACCAAATTATGTATTATATAATTTTTCTGATTTTCCAAATAAATTCAACCATGTGCTATACCACCAAAGTTAATTAGTAATGTATTAAGTTAATTCCATCAAAGGCATTGCTGTTCATCATTCCCAACCAAGTATTGCAAAGGTCATAAATTATTTCAAGGAATACCCAAAAAAGAGATATTACTTTTTCCAGTCTAGCATTTAATTTTTCCACTTATCTACACTTCACCTACTTTTTTCTAGCTACATTTACACTCATTCTCTCTTCTCTGGTAGATGTTCTGTACTGTGTTTTCTGCCCCTTTCCAACAATCTTTTCTTTGTTTCTGATGGTTTCAACTCCCCTCCATTCACCAACTCCAATCCATTCATCAATATTTTCTTATTCTTCCTTGCTTCTGCCACCATGGTTTCCTTTGTGTTCTCTGACTTCAATGCACCACTTTCTCTCCATTTTCCTTCCTCCCTCAAGGTCCTCTCTTTCTGCAAGCTTCTTGAGTTTCTTTGTCTTTTCTACTGTTGATCAGAGCTGCATGGGCTGTGAGGAGCTGGCATTCAGGGCCACTGCAAATGAACTAATAGCTCTTTAAGCTGCAGGCAGCTTGCGACATTCAAGCAAGAAAGAGAAGCACAGAGAAAATATCCTGCCACAAGCTTTTGAGTAATGTCAGTGTCCTAGAAACATACAAGCCTTAGTGTTCAAATTGGCTTGATTCATCAACAAATAGCTCTTGTGGTCAGGCTGCCAGAGAGGATGCCAAAGCCCTTTTCCCTTCTAATGGAGTTTGGTTTGGGATTTATTTATACTGTGGTGTTTTGTTTCTGTCTGTTTTCCAAGAAAGCAATTTTACTTCTTTGTGCTTTGTTCTGCCCACCTGCCTTGCTGGGATATTTTCTGATGCTTATTTAACTTGTCATAGTGGAGGCAATGGTTTATCCCTGCCGGGGGCATCATTCTGGAAGGAAGATGCCAGGAGACGTGGGGGTCACAAACAAAGCAGTGCAAACAGGCCTGATGGGGCCTTTCTCCACAACTTCCTCTCAGCATAGACTTCTGAGCAATTAAGAGTTCTCTGCTGGATTTTGAGGATGGTACAGGGATTTACTAGACATGTTTACTGCCCTCCAGGAGGCAACAGTGTAGGTGTGGCAACAAGACTAAAGCAAACTAAAAAAATAAAGTAACCAAGCAAGGCCATGCTGTAAGAGCAGCAGGGGTTGAGATAAAACCAAGCCAGGGTTGACTGGGAAAAACAGAGCGTCTGGCTTTGAGCTGGACTAAGAAGAGGGTAGCATTAGATAGCGTCAGGAGAATTCTAGGCCACAGTTGTGGACCTTATCCCACTACATGTTGAAATATCTGTCCTTGGACTTTTTTTCTCCTTCATCTGCATTCTTTACCCTGGCTTTAATTACCATCTAATGACTCATTTATGACTGAGCTCTTCCTGTCCCAGACTTGTATTTCTGTTATTTATTTGCTATTTCCAATCGGTTCTCTAATAAGCATTTCCAATTTAACACGACCACAGCAGAAATTTGTTTTCTTTTTCTTTTCCAAAATCCACTCTCCCCCTGTCTTTCCTATCTAATTACATGGTACCACCAGTCACCAGTTGTTTAAGCCAAGAATCTGTGTCACTCTTAATTTTTCTCCTTCGCTTGCACTCATATCCAGTTAGTAAGTTCTGATATTCATCTATAAACCCTACCACCTGTCCTTCCAGTCCCCACTATCTTTGTTGTGGAACCCTAGTAAAAAACGACATCACCTCTCCTAAGGTAATAATCGGGACAGGCATTCTCTGGTGGCAAGTCTTCAAACGGCTTTCCATTTCAATAGAATAAAATCCGTCTCCTTGCTGAAACCATGTAACTCAGATAGGGAGTTGAACCCACACAGCTGGGACTCGAACCCAGCCAAAACCCTGACTGGGACTCGAACTCATCATCTTTTAATTATTATCACTCACCTGGTGTCTGGACTTACTGAGGGTCAGGTTTTTTGTGTCTTGGTGCAGAAAGAATTCAGTGAGAGACAAAGTGGTAGGTAAGAAATGGATTTGTTTAGAGAAAAACACACTCCACAAACAAAATGTCCTCAAAATATGGCCTGGTTTCATCTTTTGATGGGCTGTTTTTCAAACTGCCGGAGCCTCAAGAGAAGATAGCCCTTTGGGGAGTCAGTCAAAGTGTGGTTATCCCATTCTTCGTTCTTTTCCTCTCTCTTCCTAAATCTTATTAACATTCCCTCTTCTTCTATATCCAACTGGAAATGAGTCTCTCTTCTTTCTCTCTACATACAGACTCGAAGGTGCATGCTGGTCCCTAGTTCTGCTCTGTCCATCCAGGAGTCCCCTATAAAACGATGTTGAGAATGCCCATCTCCCTACAGATATTAGCAACTCAGTCTTTTTCCTTCTACCTCTCTGCCACTTTGTTTCTCTTTGTGTCCCAAAACACCTAAAAAGGATCTTTGTTCTCACTGATTCTTCCTGTCCACAGACCTCTCTCTTTGACTATATATGCTATCAGAGAAGGCAATGGCACCCCACTCCAGTACTCTTGCCTGGAAAATCCCATGGATGGAGGAGCCTGGTGGGCTGCAGTCCACGGGGTCGCTGAGAGTTGGACACGACTCGGTGACCTCACTTTCACTTTTCACTTTCATGCATTGGAGAAGGAAATGGCAACCCACTCCAGTGTTCTTGCCTGGAGAATCCCAGGGACGGCGGAGCCTGGTGGGCTGCTTTCTGTGGGGTCGCATAGAGTCGGACACGACTGAAGTGACTTAGCAGCAGCAGCAGCAGCAGCGGCATGCTATTTTCATGCTTCAACTTTATTATACTTAAGCCTTTTCCTTTTCTTTTCTACCTGGGAAATATTTGCTCTGAAGTAAATCTCAGACTGTCTTCTTCATAGCTGACAGCCCTCCTTGATAAAGACAGGCAATACTAGACTTCAACAGAAACAAGAATGTGATTCCCAGAAAAGATCCCATTTCATTCTAGACCTGTGCTGGTTTTTTGCAGGACAGTTTAACCTTGCCTTTCTGAAACTTGCAGGGTTCATCAGATCGCAATGGGTTCCACGGTCTTTTCTTCTACTTGAGATCTCAAATGACTGTATTTAACAGCAATATTTCTTTCTGTGTTCATGGCAGGTGGTAATTCATCTGTAAATGTTCACTTGGCCTTGAACATCTTTCACAGTATTCTTGCTATGATCAAAGGAAATAGAGTACAGTAGAGAGACACCTACCAGCAAGCCAGAAAACAATTACATCCTTATTCTAGGCATCCTTTCCAAGAAATTTCACACCAGGTGTTTTTAAAAAATCCTTTGCTTTCCAATTTCCCAGAGAAGTAGCTGAGTATCCTCACATTTTACAGGGAACAAGATGGAACTTGATATTAACTGTAACAATCAAGGCACTAAATTACAGGAACTTTTTTTTTTTTAGTTCTATTCATTTATATTAACTGAAATCCTCCATGTCATGTCAAATGAGCCCTTATTTTTAATTAACTCCTTATCAAGCCAATATCAGTCCTGTGTGATTCTCTGCTGTCGACCTAAATTATTTAGAAACTTGAAAAATAGAATAGGTAGATAATTCAATTTCCTAGTCCAGCAAAAGAAAATAATTTTTATTTCTAATATTTATTATTAAAGTTCTTTCGGAAATATGAGTCTACTTGGCAGTCTCGATAAGCATGGAACAGTGGTCAGGATTTAGTTTCTTTCTACCTGACTAAGGACCTTACAATATTGTGGGGTAAATATTCTGAAGAGTAGTTGTAACTATTAGCAAAGGTTCTTAATCTGGGTTTCATAATTGAGCATCACAGTTTATGAGCTGTCAGAAATTAAATACAAAATATTGCACAATTTTCCTGTCATAAAATTGGCCATCACTTTCATTACATTTTCAAAGCAGCTGAAAATAAAGTGATGAAAATAGACCAGTCTTTAGAATGTGTGGTGTATGTGGAGCATGATGCTATCTACACAAAATTTTTTAAACTAATAAAAAAAATATGTAGTTATTGTTCACATAAATGTAGTAAAAGTATAAATCCTGCTTGGAATTGCTAAACACCAACTTCAGAACCGTGTTTAGCCTCTGTGTTATTTTGCTTAGCTGCTATAACAAAATGCCGTAAACTAGGCAGCTTGCTGCTGCTGCTGCTAAGTCACTTCAGTCGTGATCGACTCTGTGCGACCCCATAGACAGCAGCCCACCAGGCTCCCCCATCCCTGGGATTCTCCAGACAAGAACACTGGAGTGGGTTGCCATTTCCTTCTCCAATGCATGAAAGTGAAAAGTGAAAGTGAAGTTGCTCATTCGTGTCCAACTCCTCGAGAGCCCATGGACTGCAGCCTGTCAGGCTCCTCTGTCCATGGGATTTTCCAGGCAAGAGTACTGGAGTGGGTTGCCATTACCTTCTCCACTAGGCAGCTGAAATAACAAATTTCTCTTCTCATAGTTCTGGGTGCTGGGAAGTCCAAGATCAAAGTTCTGGTTGGTGAAGACCCTGTTCCTGGTTTTTAGACAGTCATCTCCTCTCTGTGTCTTTATATGGTAGAGACAGAGAGAGCTCTGTGCTTCTTTCTCTTTACTTAAGGCACCTAGTATATCAGGACCCCACCCTTATGACTTTGACCTTATAGGTTCCTTCTCCAAACACAATCACATTGGGAGTTAGGGCTTCAGTATATGAATTTTGAGGGGACACAATTCAGTCCATAGCACTCTGGGAAGGAGAGGCTACATGGAGAGTTTTAACTAGTATGCGATATTTTTCCTTAAAAAAAAAGAAAAGCTAAACAAGTGTGGCAAACTGTTCAGATCTGACTAACAGCAGGGAATATATGAGTTTTGTTAATAATTCTTTATGCTTAAAGATTTTTAAAAGAAGAAACAAGCAAACAAAAACTTATACAGATTTCTCTAGAATGTTATCTCCATATGGGAAGGGATTTTGTTCACCTTGCTCTATGCTGTATCTCTAATACTTAGGACAGTGTCTGGTCTAGAGTTGGCATTCAATAAATATCTGTTGAATTGAGTAAAAGGAAATGGATAGATAATTAATTCATATCTTTCCTGAATCTGAAGTATTCAACAACCTTAAAAATTATTGATAATGTTGTATTCATTTTCTGGAACTACTTTACATTAGGTGAATATTATAAATCACATTTATATCTGTAAATAAAGTCAAGAATATCAAAGTAAACCTGGGTGTGAGATGAGGTATCTTACTTATAAAATTGATGAGTCAAAAGAGGTTTGGGGGCTAAATCTGGCTTCTGAAAACAACTCCTGCCAATTGTGTTTCTGCAGTCCTGATAAGGGACAGCAGCCATGTTTTCTAATGCAGAACCTTATCACTCACTGACTCTGATTGTATCAGGATGAGAGTTCATCATGGGGTACCTCGTCTATGGGCTGGCTGAAATCTGTAGCTGGGTGAATTGTTTCAGAACCCTGAGTGGAGCCAGTCACATTCCTTTCAGATATAAGGAATCAAGCGGAAGCCAACACTCTGAAAAGTTGACAATGGAGGCAGAAACTGAAAATTAAGAGCTGTCATAGAGTAATGGATACATGTATGTGTATGGCTGAAACTAACACAACATTGTTAATTGGCTATACTCCAATACAAAATAAAAAGTTTAAAAAAAAAAAACTGTGATAAAGTAGAGAGAGGTGGGATCTTCAGAGTGGACCAGGTAAAGGTCAAAGTTTAAAAAAAAGATAGAAACTAGAGGACAAGAAGGCTAATGGTAGAGAGGTGAGCATAGAACAGATCTACAGGAAAAGAGATAGTGAGAGAGAAGGAAAGAGAGAGGATGCCCGAGGGCGTTTCTAAAGCCGAAAGCAACCCAACAAAAGCATCTAGTCAATCTCCTTCCTTTATTTATAACCGGAAAACCAATGAGTTTAGTCATTTGCCCGAAGTTAACAGTGAAGAGGAAAGGGCACTTGGCTGTTCTTGCCTTCCTTCAGTGCTCTTAGAATGTAGTAATCCCGTGGCAGAGGGGAGTAAAAAACTCACAGGGTCCAAAGGCAAACCTGAAGCAGCTAATCTTCAGTGCAAAACTACTCTGTTTTAGACGGACCTAAGAATTGTGGCCAACGTTGCAGCTGATTTCACAGTGTCTCCGTTCTAACACACAGTGATATTTAAATTGACAGTATAGGAAAGTGTGTCAAATTGGCTCCCGCACTTGTATGCTCACACGGTTTGTCCTCCCAATTTGAGAACTCTTCACCTTAGTCCAGGATTTTCTTCATTCCCAGAGCACATCCAGCATTCTCAGATGGACTCTTCGGAATGGTGAACTCCTTCCTCTGACCATTTAAAAGATATTTGTTTGGACCGGATCAGAGGAAGGGGCTTTGGGAAGATGGTTACATTTGTATGTATCACCTGCACCTTGGAATCCCTGAAGCTTCCAGACTTCTGGGATCAACCTTCCCTTTAACAGTGTGTTTCAGCAGCATGGTCTGTCATTCCATATGTTGTGAAAAGGCCAGTGACCCTCATCCCAGCCATACTTTCTGGGGTTGCGTATGACACCTTTCTCCTCAGTGGGTTGTTTCCATTGCATTTTCTAACTGCCTGAGTGAGGCAAACACTAATTGCACCCTCAAACAGGATAGCTGCATCACTGCAAGTTGCAAAACACAACTTCCAATTGAGTGTGAAACATCTTAAATGGTCCTGGATCACCTCTGGACCTTGTTCACATCTTATCTCTGCTGCTCACCCTTGCTCCCAGAGCCCTCATCCCTCTGCTGGGGAGCCACCTGCGCAAACTTCAGAGGCAGAGCAACTCAGGTCTCTTTTGGTTCTGCCCTTCCTCTCAGGCCCACGTCCTATGGGGATCAGCTTGCATCACTGAATGTCCGTTTATGCACATTTCCAAAGGAAAAAAAAAAAGATGGTTAACGTCAGCAAAGATCAGAGTGGGCCTCACTAAAGATGTGAGGTCTCAGCAGAGACTCTAAGGGTGTGGGGCAGCTGGCCAAGACATTCTGTGGAGGAAGGGCATTGCTGGGAGGAAGCGCAGGAGCCCTCCAGTAGGAGAGGGCCTGGTGTGTGCACAGAGTCAGGTGAGAAAGAAGACAGCGGAAGGAGAGGGGTGGGTGAGGCCGGGGCCTCTCCCTGGCTGTTGTCACAGCTCAGAACTTGTGGCAAATTTTGACCTTTACTCTGAGTGAACTAGAGTTCTTTTAGGGCTTTGAGTCAAAAAAATGGTACGATCTGACTCTGGTTTTCAAAGGACTCTGTCCAAACAGGCTAGTAAGGTGTCTGTGGCAGGGGCAGCCAAGCACAGGGATGGCAGAGCCCAAGCAAGGAAAGGAGAGTAATTCTAGGCAGTGCAGCCTGGGGACCAGCATCAGAGTGGGGAGACTGTAGGGGTAAGGAGTTTCCACGCAAAAAAACCAGCATTCCTTGGGAAAATGCCTGATTCCAAGGCTCAGGCAAGGAAGATATGAGTCTGGAATGTCTGATGCCAAAAAAATAAGAAAATGTTCAAAGAATGATAGGAACATGGCAAAAGGATAGAGAAGCCAGTGTGAAAGAGCTCCTACTAACCTAATTAAGGACAATATGAGCATCAGAATAAAAAATGATAGTCATATGTAAAATAAAATAGTAAAATGATTGAAATTATACAAAATTAAAGTAAGTTAAAAATGTTTTAAAATAGGAAACTATGAGTCTATAAAGATTAAAAAATTCATAGATAAATTGTTTGATGTGGCATGGGATATATACAAGTAATTTGTTACAAATAGCTTATCATTTACAAAGGAAGACATGTAAGAAAGTGGAGAAAACTGGCAGACATTAAATGGGCAAATTGAGCCTCATCAGTAATAGAAAAACTGAAACTCTGCACCACTACCACATGATAGGCTACCCAAGAAAAACACAACTCACTGTCATGTTCCTGTCAGAGCAGCATAATTCAAATCTATTTATGAGGAAACATGAGACAAACTCATATTGGAAAACATATTACAAAATAACTTGGCCAGTTATCTTCAAAAATATCAACATCTTGAAAGTCAGGAAAACACTGAGGAACTGTTTTAAACTGAAGTTATTTAAAGAGACATAACTAAGCACAACACGGCAAGTAGAGTCGGATCCCTTTATTAGGTAAGTTATTAAATTCTGGGACCATACACCAACGATCCTACAGTCAGGGCAGCAAAGGAGACACAGAGGTAAAGAACAGCCTTCTGGAATTAGTGAGAGACAGGGAGGGTGTGATGATTTGAGAGAATAGCTTTGAAATATATATATACACGATCATATGTAAAATAGATAGTGGAGTTTGGTATATGATGCAGGGCACCCAAAGCCCATGCTCTGTGACACCCTGGAGGGTTGGAATAGGGAAGGAGGTTGGGAGGGGGGTTTCAGGATGGAGGGGACACATGTATGCCTATGGCCAATTTGTACTGATGTATGGCAAAAAAAAAAAAGTCACAATATTGTAATTATCCTCCCATTAAAATAAATAAATTGGGACCGTATTGGTGAAACTTGAATGTGGTCTGAGGATTCAGTAATAGATTAAAATGTATCATTGTTAATTTCCTGATTTTCAGTGGTTGTGTTGTTCTGTGGAACAAAGTCCTCATTATAGGTAATACGTGCTAAGGTATTCAGGGGGAAGGGAGTGATGTATCAGGTCAGCAATTATGTTCACAAGGCTCAGGAAATAGAAGTCCTTTGTACTGAATTTGCAACCTTTCTGTAATTTTGTGGAGCTTAGAGAGTTTTCATGGCAGTGAAACGACTCTGTATGATACTTGATTGGTAGATGCATCATGATTTACTTGTTCGAATTTACAGAATGTAGAACACCAAGAGTGAACCCTAATATAAACTATGGATATTGGGCGATTATGCTGTGTCAGTGTAGGTTCACCAATTACAACAAATGTACCATGCCAGTGAGAGATGTTGATAATGGGGAAGGCGGTCAGTGTGTGGGTTGAGGGAGTAAATGGGAATTCTCTGCACTTTCTGCTAAATTTTGTTGTGAACCTGAAACTATTCTTAAAAAAAAGTCTTTTAAAAAAGAGAAAGACTGACTATTATTAATGTAAGAGAAATATTCTGTCTCTTTCATTTACCACATCAAAATTTTAGTTCTGATAAAATGGACATTATCCTGCAGAGAATATCTATCTCCTAAAGATATACAGAGAAAAAGAGTTTGATTATGCTGAATATAAAATTTGCTTTAAAATTAAGTGCCTCATCTTTTAAAAATGTCCCTAATAACCGGTGTCTTGTATTGACCTTAACTCTCCTGGATTTTACCTTATTGTCCCAGGTGACTCTCTGTCTTGGATTCTAACCCAGATCATGTTTCATGGACCCTGCCAAAAGCTACCTAATTCTAGGACATAGATGTCAATCTTGTGATTGGGAATCTGAAGTCAAAAATAGAGGGAAAGGAAGTGAATGTTTTTATAGATTTTCACAGCATAGACAATAGTAGGCATAATAGAAAATAGTGAACATGTCAACAGTATTTCTTAAGAGAGCATAGAATGAAGGAACAAATGGGTATTAATTTGTAAAGAGATTGAGATGCTCAGCTTATAGTCAGTGCTTCTATTATTAAATTTTGGTCTTAGAGGTTATACCCCTCTTGATTCATTTAATTTCCTGCCTAAGATGACATTTTGCCTCCAATATTAATACAACATGTAAATATCTTAAACATTTAAACCTATCTTTCCCATGTCCCCATTATTGTAAAGAATGTTATCATTCCATTCATATGTCATGGTATGTGTAGAGCCTCACATTTCCTGACAGTGTAGCAAAGAGTTTAACTTTGAGTTGAACTCCAGAGACTCTTGAGCCAAGGAGGACAAAGTCACGGCCTTAGCCAATAAAGTCCTTGTTCCCAAAGCAGTTCAGTCTGTGATTTAATTGAGTTCCAAGACATTAGTTAAAATGTAGGATTCTAGAATCTTTGAGGGAAAGGATGCTTGTTTTCAGGAAGAAGTCTTTTCATGTTGATGTATGGCAGAAACTAACACAACATTGTTAAGCAATTATCCTTCAATTTAAAAAAAAATTTTTTTTAAGAAAAAGCTAAAGAAAAGAAATCTTAGGGCAGAGACAAGATGGTAGAGTAGAAGGCTGCGAACTCACCTCTTCTTATGAAAATACCAAAATCACAGCTAACTGCTGGGCATTCATCAACAAAAGAATAATGGAACCTGCCAAAAAAGATATCCTACATCCAAAGAAAGAAGAAACCTACAACCAAGAAAACTCTGTCCAGTAAGGCTCTCATTCAGATCTGACAGAGAAATCAACTTTTACAGACAGACAAAAGCTAACAGAATTCAGCACCACCAAACCAGCTTTACAACAAATCCTAAAGGAATTTCTTGAGGCAGAAAAGAAAAGGCCACAACTAAAATCAAGAAAATTATGAAAGGGAAAGTTCACCAGTGAGAGCAAACATAGAGTAAAGGTAGGAAATCACCCACACAAAAATATGCCACCAAAACCAGCAATCCTGAGAAGAGGAAAGTACAAATGCAGGATATTGGAAATGTATTTGAAGTTAAAAGAACAGCAATGTCAAAAACCTCTTGGTAATCACAAACAGAAAATCTACAAGAGATACACAATAAACAAGAAAAAACAATCTAAACACAACACATAAGTTCATCAGCAAATCACAAGAGAACAAAAGAGGAATGGAAGTAAAAAGACCTACAAAAGCAAATTCACAACAATTAAAATGGCAATAAGAACACACATATGGAAAATTATCTTAAACATGGATGCTCCAACCAAAAAAACATAGACTGGCTGACTGTGTACAAAACAAGGATTAAATCCAAGAAGTGAGTATAGAAGGCCTCTATCTCAACATAATAAAGGCCATATATGACAAACATACAGCTAACATTATACTCAAGACTTATAAGCTGAAAGCATTTGCTCTAAGATCAGAAAGAACACAAGGATGTCCATTTTAGCCACTATTATTCAACATAGTCACAGAAGTCCTAACCATAGTAGAGAAGAAAAAGGAATAAAAGGAATCCAAAGTGGAAAAGAAGTAAAATTGTCACTGTTTGCAGACAATATAACATTGTACATAGGTGAAGGTGAAGTCGCTCAGTTGTGTTCGACTCTTTGCGACCCCATGGACTGTAACCTACTAGACTTCTCCGTCCATGGGATTCTCCAGGCAAGAATACTGGAGTGTACATAGACAACACTAAAGATGCCAACAGAAAAACTACTAAAGCTCATAATGATTTCAGTAAAGTTGCAGGGTACAAAATTAATACACAGAAATCTCTTGCATTCCTATACACTAACAGTGAAAGAACAGAAAGAGAAATTAAGAAAACAATCCCATTTACGATTGCAACAGAAAGAATAAAATGTCTAGGAATAAACTTACTTAAGGAGGCAAAAGAAAACTATATACTCAGAAAACTATAAGATACTGATGAAAGAAATCGAAGATGACACAAAAAGATGGAGAAATATACCATGTTATTGGATTGGAAGAATCAATATTGTGAAAATGACTATACTACTAGAAGCAATCTACAAATTCATTGTAATTCCTATCAAATTACCGATAGTATTCTTCTCAGAATTAGAACAAAAATTTTTGCAATTTAATAGAAACACAAAAGACTCTGAATAGCCAAAGTAATCTTGAGAAAGAAAAATGGAGCTGGAGGAATCAGCTCCCTGACTTGAAACTGTACTGTAAAGCTACAATAATCAAGATAGTATGGGATTGGCACAAAAACAGATATAGACCAAGGGTACAGGATAGGAAACTCAGACATAAATCCACAAACCTATGATCACCTATGACAAAGGAAGCAAGAATATGCACTGGAGAAAAGACCACCTTTTCAATAAGTGGTTAAGGGAAATCTGGACAGTTACATGTAAAAGAATGAAATTAGAACATTCCCTAACACCATACACAAAATAAACTCAAAATGGATTAAATCTACATGTAAGACTGGACACTATAAAACTCAGAGGAAAACATATTAAAATACACTCTCTGACACAAGCTACAGCAAGATCTTTTTTGAGCCACCTTCTATAACAATGAAAATAGAAGCAAAAATAAACAAATGAGACCTAATTAAACTTAAAATTCTTTGTACCACAAAGGAAACCACTCAGTTCATATCAATTCAGTTCAGTTGGTCACTCGTGGCTGACTCTATGCGACCCCATGGACTGCAGCATGCCAAGCTTCCCTGTCCATCACCAACACCCCAAACGTACTCAGACTCATTTCCATCGAGTCAGTGATGCCATCCAACCATCTCATCCTCTGTCGTCCCCTTCTCTTCCCACCTTCAATCTTTCCCAGCCTCAAGGTCATTTCAAATGAGTCAGTTCTTTGCATCAGGTGGCCGAAGTTTTGGAGATTCAGTTTCAGCATCAGTCCTTCCAATGAATATTCAGGACTGATTTCCTTTAGGATGGACTGGTTGGATCTCCTTGCAGTCCAAGGGACTCTCAAGAGTCTTCTCCAACACCACAGTTCAAAAGCATCAGTTCTTTGGTGCTCAGCTTTCTTTACAGTCCAACTCTCACATCCACACATGACTACTGGAAAAACTATAGCTTTGGCTAGATGGACTTTTGTTAGCAAAGTAATGTCTCTGCTTTTTAATAAGCTGTCTAGGCTGGTCATAGCTTTTCTTCCAAGGAGCAAGCATCTTTTAATTTCATGGTTGCAGTCAACATCTACAGTGATTTTGGAGCCCAGAAAAATAAAGTTAGCCACTGTTTCCACTGTTTCCCCATCTATTTGCCATGAAGTGATGGAACTGGATACCATGGTCCTAGCTTTCTGAATGTTGAGTTTTAAGCCAGCTTTTTCACTCTCTTCTTTCACTTTCATCAAGAGGCTCTTTAGTTCTTCTTCACTTTCTACCATAAGGTTGGTGTCATCTGCATATCTGAGGTTATTGATATTTCTCCCAGCAATCTTGATTCCAGCTTGTGCTTCCTCCAGCCCAGCCTTTCTCATGATATACTCTACATATAAGTTATATAAGCAGGGTGACAATAAACAGCCTTGACTGACTCCATTGCCGATTTGGAACCAGTCTGTTGTTCCAAGTCCAGTTCTAACTGTTGCTTCCTGACCTGCATACAGATTTCTCAGGAAGCAGGTAAGGTGGTCTGATATTCCCATCTCTTTTATGAATTTTCCACAGTTTCTTGTGATCTACAGAGTCAAAGGCTTTGGTGTAGTCAATAAAACAGAAGTAGATATTTTTCTGGAACTCTCTTGCTATTTTAATGATCCAGTGGATGTTGGCAATTTGATCTCTGGTTCCTCTGCCTTTTAAATATTCAGCTTGAACATCTGGAAGTTCACAGTTCACATATTGTTGAAGCCTGGCTTGGAGAATTTTGAGCATTACTTTCCTAGCATGTGCTGCTGCTGCTGCTGCTAAGTTGCTTCAGTCGTGTCCGACTCTGTGCGACCCCATAGATGGCAGCCCACCAGGCTCCCCCATCCCTGGGATTCTCTAAGCAAGAATACTGGAGTGGGTTGCCATTTCCTTCTCCAATGCATAAAAGTGAAAAGTCAAAGTGAAGTTGCTCAGTCGTGTCCAACTCTTCACGACCCCGTGGACTGCAGCCTACCAGGCTCCTCCATCCATGGGATTTTCCAGGCAAGAGTACTGGATTGAGATGTGTGCAATTGTGCGGTAGTTTGAACATACTTTAGCATTGCCTTTCTTTGGCATTGGAGTGAAAGCTGATCTTTTCCAGTCCTGTGGCCCCTGCTGAGTTTTTCAAATTTGCTGGCATGTTGAGTGAAGCACTTTCACAGCATCATCTTTTAGGATTTGAAATAGCGCAACTGGAATCCATCACCTCCATCAACTTTGTGAATAGTGGTGCTAAGGCCCACCTGACTTTGCATTCCAGGATGTCTGGCTCTAGGTGAGTGATCACACCATGGTGATTATTTGGGCCTGAAGATCTTTTTGGTATAGTTCTGTTTTCTTGCCACCTCTTCTTGATATCTTCTGTTTCTATTAGGTCCATACCATTTCTGTCCTTTATTACGCCCATTTTTGCATGAACTGTTCCCTTGGTATCTCTAATTTTCTTGAAGAGATCTCTAGTCTTTCCTATTCTATCATTTTCCTCTATTTCTTTGCATTGATCACTGAGGCAGGCTTTCTTATCTCTCCTTGCTGTTCTTTGGAACTCTGCATTCATATGGGTACATTTTTCCTTTTCTCCTCTGCCTTTAGCTTCTCTTCTTTTCTCAGCTATCTGTAAGGCCACCTCAGACAGCCATTTTGCCTTTTGCATTTCTTTTTCTTGGGAGTGGTCTTGATCATTGCCTCCTGTACAACGTCATGAACCTCTATCCATAGTTCTTCAGGTACTCTGTCTTATCAGATCTAACCCCTGACTCTGTCACTTACACTGTATAATCATAAGGAATTTGATTTAGGTCATACCTGAATGGTCCACTGGTTTTCCCTACTTTCTTCAATTTAAGTCTGAATTTGGCAATAAGAAGTCCATAGTCTGAGCCACAAGCTCCCATTCTTGGTTTTGCTGACTGTATAGAGCTTCTCCATCTTTGGCTACAAAGAATAGAATCAATCTGATTTTGGTGTTGACTATCTGGTGATGTCCATGTGTAGAGTCTTCTCTTGTGTTGTTGGAAGAAGGTGTTTGCTATGACCAGTGCGTTCTCTTGGCAAAACTCTGTTAGTCTTTGCCCTGCTTTGTCTTGTACTCCAAACCCAAACTTGCCTCTTACTCCAAGTATCTCTTGACTTTCTGCTTTTGCATTCCAGCCCCCTATAATGAAAAGGACATCTTTTGGGGGTGTTAGTTCTAGAAGGTCTTGTAGGTCTTCATAGAATCGTTCAACTTCATCTTCTTCAGCATTACTGGTTGGGGCGTAGACTTGGTTTACTCTGACATTGAATGGTTTGCCTTGGAAACGAACTGAGATCATTCTGTCACTTTTGAGATTGCATTCAAGTACTGCATTTCAGACTCTTTTGTTGAGTATGAAGGCTACTCCATTTCTTCTAAAGGATTCTTGCCTACAGTAGTAGATATAATGGTCATCTGAGTTAAATTCACCCATTCCAGTCCTTTTTAGTTCCCTGATTCCTAAAATGGAAAACAATATTTGCAAATGAAGCAACAGAAAAGGATTACTCTCCAAAATACACAAACAGCTCAAGTGGCTCAATATCAAGCAAACAAGCAATCCAATCTAAAAATGTGTGGAAGACGTAAACAGACATCTTTCCAAAGAAGATATACAAGTGTTCAAGAAGCACATGAAAAGATGCTCAACATCACTACTTATTAGAGAAATGCAAATCGAAACTTCAATGAGGTATCACTTCAGATTGGTCAGAATAGCCATCATCAAAATATCTGCAAACAATAAATGCTGAAGAGGGTGTGAAGAAAAGGAAACTCTTGTACTGTTGGTGAGAATGTAAATTGAATGTAAATTGTAAACAGCCACTTTCAAGAACAGTAGTGGAAATTCCTTAAAAATCTAAACATAGAGTTACTGTATGACCCGGCAATCCCACTACAGGGCAAATACCTGAGAAAATTATAATTCAGAAGGACACATGTACCCCAGTGTTCATTGCAGCACTATTTACAATAGCCAGGATGTGTAAACAATCTAAATATTCATCAACAGAAGAATGGATAAGGAAGATGTGGTACACTACTTAGTCATGAAAAGGAATGAAAAAGTCCATTTGTAGAGACATGGATGGACCTAGAGTCTGACAAACAGAGTGAAGTAAGTCATGAAGAAAAACAAATATCATATGTTGACATATATATATGGAACCTAGAAAAATGGTACAGATGAACCTATTTCCAAGGTAGGAGTAGAACAGACATGTGGACACAGGCAGAAAGAGGGAAGGGGATGGTGGGATGAATTGGGAGACTGGGATTGACATATATACACCACCATGTGTGAAATAGGTAACTAACAGGAAGCTGCTGTAAAGCACAGGAAGCTCAGCTCCATGTTCTGAGTTGACCTAGACGGGTGGGTTGGGGGTGCAGTGAGAGGAAGGTCCATGAGAAAGGAGATAGAAGGGATACATGCACCCCAAGTTTCACTGCACCGCTGCTTACATCATCAACAGATGAATGGATAAAGATGTGGTACATATCCGCAATGGGATGATACTCAGCCATTGAAAGAATGAAATAATGCCATTTGCACCAACATGGATGGACCTGAAGATTATCATGCTAAGTGGAAAATATCATATAATGTTGCTTATATGTGGAATCTAAACAAAAATGATACAAATGTATATATTCATGAAACAGAAACAGACTCACAGTGTAAGAAAACAAAGGGGAAGGGTTACCAAAGGGGAAAGGTGGTGGACAGTGATAAATTGGGAGTTTGGGTTTGACATGCACACACTATTTAAAATAGATAACCAACAAGGACCTACTGTATTGCACAGGAAACTTTGTTCAGTATTCTCTAACAACCTAAATGGAAAAAGAATTTTTAAAAGAATAGATAAATGTATATGTATAACTGAATCACCTTGCTGTACACATGAAATTAGCACTGTTTAATTGTTGTTAACATTGTTAATCAACTATACTCCAAAATAAAATAATTTTAAGAACAGAAAAAAAAAAAAAGAGAGATCTTGGTAATTCTTCCTGACTTCAGCCTGTCCTCTGTTCCTTTATTTCTTCAGCATCTCCACTCTGGCCACCCCAACACCTTCCTGCTCCTTTGTGGTTGCTACAGTTTCCGTATCATACTTTGCCCACTCGTTCTTTCTCCATTGGTTTGGAAGCAAATTGGAATCCAAGGTAAAATGCACTGACCCAATGTAACAAGACATTTCATACTAACAAAGAGAATCATCCAAAGTTTAAAATTCTTAGAAGAAAACATAGGTAAAGAACATTGGAGATTACTTCCTGTATGTGATACCAAAAGCACTGGAAACAAAAGAAAAAGATTGAACTTTATCAAAATTAAAAATTTGCATGCATCAAAAGACATTATTGACAGTGTGAGAAGGCAATTCTTAGTCTAGAATGGTAGAATAATATTTATAAATCACATCTAATAAAGGATTGATATCCAAAATATACAAAAAACTTCTACAACTAAACAATAAAAATGAAAATAAATCTGATTTTTAAATGGGCAAAAGACTTGAATAGACTTTTCTCCAAACGTTATACAAATGACAATAACTTCATGAAAAGATGTTTGGCATTTCTAGTCTTCAGGGAATTGAAGTCAAAGTCACAATGAAATACCACTTCATACCCACTAGGATGGCTGTTATTAAAAAAACAAAGATAATAAAGTGCATTGGCAAGTCTATGTAGAACTTTCTTTATCATGTACACACACTAATTTAAGATGCACAAATCTTGTGTTCAGTTCACAGAGTTTTGACAGTTGCGTTTACCCATTTAAGCACAACCCAAAGTAAAAACCTGCCTGCAAGGAACTGCAGGAGACAAAGGTTCAATCCCTGGATTGGAAAGATCCCCTGGGGAAGGGAATGGCTCTGTTCAGTTCAGTTCATTCACTCAGTCGTGTCTGACTCTTTGGGACCCCATAGACCGCAGCACACCAGGCCTCCCCGTCTATCACCAACTCCCGGAGTCCACCCAAACCCATGTCCATCAAGTCAGTGATGCCATCCAGCCATCTCATCCTCTGTTGTCCCCTTCTCCTCCCGCCCTCAATCTTTCCCAGCATCAAGGTCTTTTCCAACGAGTCAGCTCTTCACATCAGGTGGCCAAAGTATTGGAGTTTCAGCTTCAACATCAGTCCTTCAAATGAACACCCAGGACTGATCTCCTTTAGGATGCACTGATTGGATCTCCCTGCAGTCCAAGGGACTCTCAAGAGTCTTCTCCAACACCACTAAACACTCTAGTATTCATGCCTAGAGAATTCCATGGAGAGAGAAGCCTGGTGGGCTACAGTCCATGGGGTCACAAAGAGTAGGACATGATTGAGTGTGACTAACAAAGTAAAATCTAAGACTGTAGCCTCAGAAGATTCCCTCATACCCCTTTCCAGTCAATTCCTCTCCTCAGAGGCAATTGCTTTCTGACTGTATCACTGTTGATTAGCTTTGCCTCTTTTTGGACTCCATTTAAATGGAAACAACCTGTATATATTCTGTTCTGTCTGGGTTTTGTCATTCAATATCATATCGTATCTGTGAGACTTACACACATTGTTGATTGTGATGGTGGCTGTTCCTTTTTATTTCTGGGTAATATTCCATTATATAAATAAACCATAATTTGATTATCCAGTCTTTTGTAAATGGACATTCAAGATGATTTCCAGTATTTGGCTACTATAAACAGAGTTTCCGTAAGTATTCTTAAAAAGGGGTTATTTATTTATTTGGTGAAAATATGTTTTACTTCCCTTTGGTAAATACCTAGGAGTGGAATTACTAGTTCATAGGTAAACATCTGATTACCTTTATACCTAACTGCTGAAGTAGTCTCCAAAGTGGTTGTACCACTTTATATGTCCACCAACAATGTATGAAGGTTCTGGTTGCTCCTGATCCTATCCAATATTTGATGTAGTCAGTGTTTTATTAATCCATTCTAATGTGGATGAGATGCCATCCCATTGAGGTTTAGCATATCCCTGATGACACTGGGCACTTTTTCATGGACTTATTCTTCATCCTTATTTTCTTTCATTAAGTTATTGCTTAAATCTTTAACCTCTTTTAATTTTTAATTGATTTAAGGGGATTTTTTATATTTTTTATACAAATATATTCTATCATATATTGATACTGTAAATGTATTTCCCCCTCATCTATGGCTTACCTATTTTTTGTATTGCTGTCTTTGGGAGAATAAAAATTTTAAATTTTGATGAAACCCAATTTATTTATATTTTATTAATGCTTTTTCTGTCCCTTTCAAGAAACGTTGGCTTACTCTTAAGGTCACAAAGATATTTTCCTATGTTTTCTTCAAGAACTTTTGTATTAATTTGTGCACACAAAGTGAGATGAAATCAAGATTCAGTTTTTCCCATAAAAATACTCTATTGTTCCAGAAGCATTTGTTAAAAAGTCATTTTTAACAAAACCCATTGAATTGACTTTGTGCCTTGGTCAAAAATCAAAAATCAATTGAATGCAGATAGAAAGATCTATCTCTGAACTTTCTATTCTGTTCTTTCAATTTATTTGTCTATTCTTACACTCATACCACACTATCTTGATTATTGTAGCTTTATAGCAAATTTTAAAATAAGGAGTAATTTTTCAATTTGGCTATTTAAGTTCCTTTGCATTTAGCTATAAATATTAGAATGACATTGTTCATTTCTATAAAAATCTGGTGTACATTTTAATAGAGATGGTATCAGATCTATTGCTTCCCAGGTGAGTTGGTGATAAAGAATCTGCCTGTTAATGCAAGAGACTCAACATGGGGGTTCAATCCCTGGATCAGGAAGTTCCACTGGAGTATGAAATGACAACCCATTCCTGTATTCTATTCTATTCAGTCACTAAGTCTTGTACTACTCTTTGCAACTCCATGGACTCCAGCATGCTAGGCTTCCTTGTCCTTCATCATTTCCCAGAGTTTGCCAAACTCTTGTCTACTGAGTCGGTGATGCCATCCAGCCATCTCATCCTCCGTCACCCCCTTCTCTTCTTGCCCTCAATCTTTCCTAGCATCAGGATCTTTTCCAGTGAGTCAGCTCTTCCCATCAGGTGTCATGTTAAAAAATTGCTTTATGAAGTACACACACTAATCTTAAGATGTACAAATTCTGTGTTCATTTCATTGAATTTTGACAATTGAATTTACCCATTTAACCACCACAAAGTAAGGTCTAAGACAGTGACCTCAGAAAATTCCTTCATCTCTCTTTCCAATCAATTCCTCTCCTCAATTAATCCATGTTCAATTTAATTCTGGATAAAACTTCAACAAGAATATTATGAATTCTTAGCTGATGCTAAGTTTCATAAGACAAAGAAAATATGAGTTAATAGCAAAGACTTTTTTAAAAAGTATTATGAGGAAAGCACTCTCCCAGATGTTCTTTAAAATATTTTGAAGCTATAGTAATTAGATTAATATGACATGGATGTAGAAATACAGAGATAAATGAAACAGAATACAAAGTCCAGAAACATGCTTATAAGTAAATAGGACTTCAGTATATTCCATAAAGGTGACTTCACAGTCAGTTAGGAAATATACTCATTGAACAAATAATATTAGAATATATATCTGTTTGGAAAAAATAAAACCAGACTTTTACTTCAACTTACATATATACAAAACAATAATGGCAAATGTAATAGAGAACTAGAGGAAAAATATATAAAAATTATAATAAAAAACAAAAAATAATCTTGAAATCTTAAAATTGATAAGGCTTTCTTTAACTGTGTGTGTGTGTGTGTGTGTGTGTGTGTGTGTGTGTTAGTTGCTTAGTCGTGTCTGACTCTTTGCAACCCCATAGATTGTAGCCCTCCAGGCCCCTCCATCCATGGGAGTCTCCAAGCAAGAACGCTGGAGTGGTTTGCCATTTCCTTCTTCAAAAGGAACTACAGAAAGAAAGAAAGGGAAGTCACTCAGTCGTGTCCAACTCTTTGCGACCCCATGGACTGTAGCCTACCAGGCTCTTCTATCCATGGAATTTTCCAGGCACAAATACTGGAGCAGGTTGTCATTTCCTTCTCCTCTTGAACTGTAAAGCTCCAGAATTCAAAATGGGAAACATTGGTGGATTTAATTAAATAAAAGTAAAAGTTTCTTAATGATGATATTTGCCATAAAGTTAAAAGACAATACCAATAAGAAATAGTAGAACATAAAACAAATAGACAATTAATATTCAATCCACACTTTACCATATGAGCCACCGGGGAAGCCCAAGAATACTGGAATGGATATTCTACCCCTTCTCCAGGGGATCTACTGGACCCAGGAATCGAACCAGGGTCTCCTACGTTACAGGAGCTACCAGCTGAGTTACCAGGGAAGCAATATTCAGTCCACATATAAATCAAAGTTTGTAAAAGATAATCAGTAGAATAAATACAAATGGCCAATAAAAACCTATCAAAAAGTGCCTGGCCTCACTAGTAATCAAGGAAATACATTTTAATATAATATTTTTAAAGATAACATTATATTTCCCCCATCAGATTAATTAGAATTTAAAAGATTTATAATACCTAGTATAAGCAAGGATATAGGAAAATAGTTACTGCTAGTAGATAAACTGGCAAACTCTTTTGGGAAGTGAATTTGGCAGTACTTAATGAAATTTTAGATGCAGATGCCTCTGATTCATCTATTTCATTTTTAGAAATTCAATGTATAAAAATTTTATTTAAAAATATGCATTAGGATCTCCATTTAGTATCATTCAAGACATTTAAAAATATAGCTACATGTTAAAAAAGAAATTAATAGCAAATACTGAGGTTAAATAAACCATGAAACAGTCATACGGAATCTATAACTATTACTAGGATAAGGCAATCTGGATTTTCTGACATGCAAAAATTTCACATGCATAGTGCAATTTGTAAAGCAATGCATATATAACAAACCCACTTATGCATTTTAAATTATATATATCTATATCATGTAAATATTCAGAAAAAGACTTGAAGGGTACACTTCCAGAAGTTATAGAGGTTACTGTTGGAAAGAGAGTTGTAAAAAGTAAGAATAGACAGTTTCTTAGATTTTATTCTGTGTATTTTCTATTGTTTGAATATTTTATTAAGTTATGCCTCTTTTATTAGACTGAGCTATTTGAAATTTTGACCTACAAAAAATAAACTTCATAAATGAAGTGAAGTCGCTCAGGCGTGTCTGACTCTTTGCAACCCTGTGGACGGGAGCCTAACAAGCTCCTCCATCCATAGGATTTTCCAGGCAAGAGTACTGGAGTGGGTTGCCATTTCCATCTCCAGGGGATCTTCCCAACTCAGGGATCGAACCCGGGTCTCCCACATTATAGGCAGCCGCTTTACCATCTGAGCCACCAGGGAAGTCCAAATTTCATAAGACCCAGTTTAATAGAATAAGAATATTTTGTGTATTGCCTTTGTAACTTAAACAAATGGATAAGAAAAGAAAAGAGAAACTAGAATATGTATACTCCCCCTCCCGGACTGAGTTAAATGAGCAGCATCAGCCAAGACCCTAAGGATTTACGAGAAGCTGAGCAAGAGGAGGGCTACCTCAGTCACTTCTCACATAAAATAGCTGCTTATTCATCATGTTGTCCTTCCTGCTGTTTGTCCAGGAGTTGCATAACTTTTTCAGCTTTGGAGAGACAGGACCTCTAGCCTTCTCCCTGACCCTGGGACCCTGCCTATTGAGTGTGACAGTGGTTCCAGAACAACGTGTTCCTCTTTGAACACATCTTGACATTTTTATGTGCTAGAAATGAAAATTCCACATTTTGCAAAGCATTGAGAAATGTGATAGTCACTATTTCTAAACCTCCATTGGTAATTTTCTAAAATAATCTTGAGTTCATTGGTGTGTTACTGTAAAAACAATGACCCAGACGTCTTTTTCTTTTTTTCACGTTACCGAAAACCCTATTAGCAATCTTACTCGAATAGACTGAGCCTTTTCCTATAACTACTACAAACAATTTTAAATCAATCCATCTTTTTTCTTAATTGAACATAGAGTTGTTAACAGTTTCATTTGTTTCTTTAAACCTTGCTTTCTGAATGATCGCTGCACTGATTTACAGAGAATATATCATCTTAGTTAAGAAAAGAATCTCTCCTAGTCTGTTGAAAGATGACAGCTATAATAACCCACTTTTTAAATTTTTACCAAAGTCAATTTGAATAAGGTCTGTAGGTTAGATAATAATACTAGATTGATGTTACTTTTCTGATTTTAAAAATTGCTCTGTAGTTATATAAGAGCATGCTCTTGTTTTTAAGAAATACAAACTGAAGTATTTAGAGGTAAGGGAATCAGTATATCTCAACTTATTCTAAAACATATGATAAAAAATTATATACACACTTACAGAGAGAACTATAAAATAAATAATAAAGCACATGCGGTATGATGTAAAAATCCAGGTAACTATGGGTGAAAGGCAAACTGGAATTTTTGCACTATTTTGCATATCTTTAAAGTCTGAAATGATTTTAGAATAAAGATTTTTTTAATCTATATTTTCTCCCAAAGTGACCCATGGACTCACTAGTAATAACAATTTTTAATGCCCCTCAGTATCTCCGTGTGCCAGGCATTGGGTCAGGCCTTTACAATTTCAGTCCCCAGGAAGTAACACTGCTATCCTCATGCTCCTGAGCTTGTGAGGGCCTTGGCCAGGATTTCAGCAGTATTCTCCAGGGCCTGGAGGCCCTGACCCGTGGCTTTAGGGGCTGTTCTAAGCCTGCCCTGCTCTCTTGAAGCCCACTTCCCCTATCACTCCCCTAACACCCTCCACCCCCCTCAGCCCACTAATTCATTTTTTTGATCTTTATGCAATTATTTCATTTCTCTTCTGTGTGTTCTGAACCTCCTCCTCTCAGTTGAGCCCCTCAGGCCATACAAGCACAGTAAAGTTACTCTCATCCTATTTAAAAAGTCCACCCTTAACTCCGTGTGCTTCTCTGGCTTCCACCCTCTGTCTTCGTTCACAACCAGGCTTTTGAAAAGAATAACCCATATCTCCAATCCTCATTCAATTAAATGAGGATTTAATTGAATCCTCATCCAATGCACTTCATTCAAGACAGTAGAGAGAGAATCTATATCCTACACTGTGATTGATTTTTGTCACCTTTTTGGTATGGGTGTCTAATAAACAGGGAAATTTTTTTTTAGAAATATATGCATCATATGAAAAAAATAGTGATGGTGCCTTGAGGAAGGAAAAGGCAGACTTTCTCCTTGGTATGCAAAACAGACAATGAATGGAAGAAATAGTTCCTGGGTATCTCTTTACAAAGCACTCTGTGAGGGATTCGTTGCTAGATGTTTAAGAATCTTGTTCATAATCTATTTCTGGTTGTAAACATAAATCTCATGACCAGAAACATAACAAAAGCTAAAGACAAAGATTCTTAAAATAGTGGGAGGCTATCAAACAAACCCCAGCTTTTTAGGTCAAATGTGATACTGGCAACCAAGGACAAGGAACAAAATCTACCTTCAGTTGAATCTGAATCTTCTATTACCAAAAGAGGGTCAAGTAACATTCTTACTTAAAGAAGGCTTAAAATCGAGGACAGTTTGGGGCTTTGCTTGTTCCTTTTGGTTCAAACTATCCAGTAGATACCAATCTTGAATTAAATGAGCCCCTCCCAGTTGCCTTCTTCCTCCAGGAAGGGGTTGTAGGACATTTCCTCACCATTCCCTGAGGGCAAGTCTCCATTGTCTGCATCTGGACATTTAGCACTAAGCAAAGACAACTTTGGAGACGGCAATGGCACCCCACTCCAGCACTCTTGCCTGGAAAATCCCATGGACAGAGGAGCCTGGTAGGCTGCAGTCCATGGGGTCTGGAAGAGTCGGATACAACTGAGCGACTTCACTTTTCACTTTTCACTTTCATGCATTAGAGAAGGAAGTGGCAACCCACTCCAGTGTTCTTGCCTGGATAATCCCAGGGACGGCGAAGCCTGGTGGGCTGCCGTCTATGGGGTCGCACAGAGTCAGACACGACTGAAGCGACTTAGCAGCAAAGACAACTTGGAGCCGCAGGAACAGGGGGCATCATTCAGCATTGTTAACTGAAAGGATGAAAGAATGAACTGTATCTCTAGTACCCACCACATAGATGAAATTTTAGGAATATTTCTTGAATGAGTAAGTAAACTCAGCCCAATAGATGAAAGTCAGGGCAGAATTTCTAGCCTTGTGGTTATAATTCCAGTTTCCTCACTGCCCTCCCCCATCCCCAAGCTCACCCCTCTTTTGGAAATATCTGAGGAATTAGATGAGGCTGAAGACCATCAGCTGATTATGTTTTATCGAGGATCTTTTCTGAGCTTAAAGCAGGTAAAAGCAAATAACTTGCCGAGAGCCAGCTCAGTGGTGTGGACGGATGGGTAGCTCGGTGCCATGAGTCAGCACTGCACAGTGTGTCTTAGTTTCTTTGTTTCATTTATCCATTCATTCAACAACTAGCTATTTAAAATTTTTTGTAGGGCTTCCCAGGTGGTCCGGTGGTTAAGAATCTGCCTGCTAATGCAGGAGACATGCATTGGATCCCTAGTCCAGAAAGATCTCACAGGCCTCTGAGCAACTAAGCCCGTGCACCCCAATTACTGAAACCCAGGTGCCTGGAGCCCGTGCTCCACAGGAGAGGAGCTATGGCAATGAGGAGCCCTTGCATCGCAACTAGAGAGTAGCCCCCACTCACCGCAACTAGAGAAAGCCAGCGCCAACCAACAAAAGACCCAACACAGCCAAAAATACATAATCTTTTAAAAATAAAAAATAATGAGAAAATAAAAATTGTTGTGAGCCAGTTTTCTAGACCCTTGAGGCAGAGCAATGGACAAGCCAACAGTGTTCTCTCATGGAGTTTACCAGTGGATATACATTTCTGCCTCCATGAAGATTACATACCAATAGATGAAAACCAGAAAAGAACAAATACTGACATATTGGTAAGTAATAAATCCCAGGGGTTTACAGGTACTGAAACAGGAAAGGAGATGGAATGTGGATAGAATGTGCAATAAGGTAGTCAAGATAGAACTCACTGAGAAAGTGATACTGGAGCAAAGTCTTCTAGGAGGATAGGGAGCCGGATGTCCAGGGAAAAGCATCCTAGGAAGAAGAAAGCAAATGTAAAGAGTTGGGAACACTCTTTGCTTATTCAAGAAACAGCAATGAGCTTAATTTGATTGAAGTAAAGCAAATAAAGAAAAAAATGAGATGAAGCTGGGGCAGAGGGAATTGTGTTGAGCCTTGTTGGCCACTTTATAGATATTTCCCTTTCCTGTGAGAAAGGAAGCCATCAGATGATTTCTAACAGAGGAATAATGTAGTGTGACTCAGGTTTCAGCAGGATTACTCTGGCTGCTGAGCTAAGAACAGGCTGTAGTGTGGCAGGGACACGCTGTGATACCTGCAGGGTTTTGTAAGCCGATGGGTGTTGTTCTAGTGAAAAGACAAGAAACGATGCTCCAAGGACAAGAAGGGATAACTGCTGGGAAATGTGCTTGAGTGGGCAAGAGAGCGGGGGTCTGGTATGCAAGCGGAGGAGTGCACAACATAGAGGTTCCATCAACAGTCATTGGGGAAGGCAGAGTTTATGGGGCATAGATGAATGTAAGTGGGTAAATGTGATGGGGGAGTGTGTGTTATTTGTTTCACATTTCCCTCGATCTTTCACTGAAGTAGGAAGCAAGACCATCAACAGAGAATGAAGATGGAATAGGCAGTATTACAAATTTGAGGAGAAAAGAATCACCCATATATGAATGCATTTTTAAATTATCCCCCCAAAATCAAAAGATAATACACATAATACTAAAATTTTGGCTATAGATGTAGTTTCAGAAAAAAAAAAAAAAAGATCAGAAAATATTTTTACACACACAGCATATGTAAAGCCATCTGAGTACAACAACATGTACAAACCAAGTGACATGATTTGGCACAATTACACGAAGCAATGAAAACTGTAAATCAATTCTGTAAATTCTATTGAGATTTGAATCGGGTAAACATCTCTTTAGGGCTTCCCAGGTGGTGCAGTGGTAAAGAATCTGCCTGCCAATCCAGCAGAGGCAAGAGACACAAGTTTGATCCCTGGGTCAGGAAGGTCCCCTGGAGTAGGAAATGGCAACCCACTCCAATATTGTTGCCTGGAAAATTCCATGGTCAGAGGAGCCTGGCAGGCTACAGTCTATGGGGTTGCAAAGAGTCAGACACGACTGAGTGAGCGTGCAAACACCTCTTTATTACTGGAGGCCATTTAAATTTAGGTCACTGCATGAAGAGTAAAATACTGAAGTGTGAAACGTGTGTCCACTGTTGAGCAAGTGAGAAACACTGGTTAAGGAGCAGTACTGAGGATCTGTCTCACACTCTGCACTGAATTTAACCACCACCTGCCTTTCTAACTGATTTCCATATTGTACCTCCCCCCAGAAGTGGGGATTGGAGAAGGAAATGGCAACCCACTCCAGTAGTCTTGCCTGCAGAATCTCGTGGACAGAGGAGCCTGGTGGGCTGCTGCCCATGGGGTCGCACAGAGTCGGACACAACTGAAGCGACTTAGCAGCAGCAGCAGCAGCAACCAGAGGTGGGGAACCTGAAATTCCCAGGAATTTGTTTACCCTTCTCTCCACAGCCCACAGGACCAGTACCAAGAAACATGCTTAGAGTACACTCAGTGCCACTACTACTGGATTTTACCAGCTAGATAAGACAACCTCGTGGTGCAGCACGCACACAATTAAGGTGAAGTACAAACCCAAATACATCTGTCTATTAAATTTGTTTTTTAACCCAGAACATTTGAAAGTATTACGCACTTTCTTGCTATCTTGGGAGACTGTCCTCCAGCTGAAACCTTGGCAACATTGTCCAGCAACCAAGGCTTCTTGTTGGTACACCAAGCTGGGCCACGTACAGCTATTTCCTAGGGCAGGGACCCAGTTGTCCCACAGCACACAGAGCATTTAACCAAGAGGACCTGTGGGCATGGTGGGAACCAGCAGTGCAAGGGGCAGGCAGAGGTCACAGGTCCCTGCTTGGGGCCATCAGCAATCTGAGGACTTATCTTGGAAATAAGCGGCCTCATTCTGGAAGCTTTGAAGATTTGCCCTCATGTGGAGAGCTTAGACTTAGAATTTTTATCTGTTTTGCATTTTTCGCTTTCATTTTTAACTTTTTTAATTTCTCAATCTCTTGGCTTAATTGCATTATTTTAACATATTGTGTGCATTGCTTGAATTTTTTAAGAAGAGTGTGTGCTTCTCTTATTTTATATAAATTTATTTATATATTATATCTGTGGACATAAACAAAGACCAACCAAATGAGAAAAGCAAAGCCAATTTATTCAAAGCTTGCTATAGCAAAAGAGTGAACTGCATCACTTGGGTTTGGCTCAGAGAGACTTAAAAGCAGACAGAGGAGTAGGAACTGTTCTATTAGCAAAAAGAGAAGGTTTCAGGTGTGCCCTGACTGGAGGCTGTTGGCATGGGGATGCCATGGCTGGGCCAGCTAGGACTGGGGCATCCTGTGTGATTGGTTAGGGGTACACATTTGGCTTTCTCCTGTTGGCCCTCAGTTGGAAGCCGGGACAAAGATCAGGGAAGCTGTTAGTTATTAATCACATTCTGGTCATTTTGGAGTGATTGTTATAGAAGTCATTGTTTACCTTCCTGGATTATCACTAGAGATAGCAAGCCAAGCTCCTACAAGATTGATTTACAGTGGACTGGCTTCCTGGGCTCAAAGTAAGGGGGTTGGTTTCCTTGCAGGTTGCTACAGGTTGTGAGTTAGAATTCTATTTGTGTATGTGGTCTAGCCATTGTCTGCATATTCCATCTCTCATACTTCACTATCATTTAGTCGCTAAGTTGTGTCTGACTCTTCTGCGAACCCATGGACTGTAGCCCTCCAGGTTCCTCTGTCCATGGGATTTCCCAGGCAGGAATGCTGGAGTGGGTTGCCATTTCCTCCCATCTTCCCAAATTAGGGATCAAACCCAAGTTTCCTGCGTTGACAGGTGGATTCTTTACTGCTGAGCCACTGTGGAAGCCCACACTTTACTATCAGTTCAGTCTCTCAGTCGTGTCTGACTCTTTGAGATCCCATGAACCACAGCACACCAGGCCTCCTTGTCTGTCACCAACTCCCGGAGTTTACTCAAACTCATGTCCATTGAGTCGGTGATGCCATCCAACCATCTCATCCTCTGTCGTCCCCTTCTCCTTCTTCCTTCAGTCTTTCCCAGCATCAGGGTCTTTTCAAATGAATCAGTTCTTCACATCAGGTAGCCAAAGTATTGGAGTTTCAGCTTCAACATCAGTCCTTCCAATGAATATTCAGGACTGATTTCCTTTAGGATGGACTGGTTGGATCTCCTTGCAGTCCAAGAGATTCTCAATAGTCTTCTCCAACACCACATTTCAAAAGCTTCAATTCTTCAATGTTCAGCTTTCTTTATAGTCCAACTCTCACATCCATACATGACTACTGGAAAAACCATAGCCTTGACTTGATAGACCTTTGTTGGCAAAGTAATGTCTCTGCTTTTGAATATGCTGTCTATGTTAGTCATAACTTTTCTTCCAAGGAGTAAGCATCTTTTAATTTCATGGCTGGAGTCACCATCTACAATGATTTTGGAGCCCAGAAAAATAAAGCCAGCCACTGTTTCCTCATCTATTTGCCATGAAGTAATGGGACCGGATGCCATGATCTTGGTTTTCGGAATGTTGAGCTTTAAGCCAACTTTTTCACTCTCCTCTTTCCCTTTCATCAAGAGGCTCTTTACTTTCTTCACTTTCTACCATAAGGGTGGTGTCATCTTCATGTCTGAGGTTATTGATATTTCTCCCAGCAACCTTGATTTCAGCTTGTGCTTCATCCAGCCCAGCGTTTCTCATGATGTACTCTGCATAGAAGTTAAATAAGCAGGGTGACAATATACAGCCTTGGCATACTCCTTTTCCTATTTGGAACCAATCTGTTGTTTCATCTCCAGTTCTAACTGTTGCTTCCTGACCTGCATACAGATTTCTCATGAGGCAGGTCAGGTGGTCTGGTATTCCCATCTCTTTCAGAATTTTCCACAGTTCATTGTGATTTATACTAATTAACAAGCATATTTTATATAATATACTTAAACTGTATATAAAATGATCAATTTAAATTTTATATAAAAATAAAGACGTTTAACTGTGGAAAAGACAATAAAAAAATCTTTAAATAAAGAAGGCAAATGAATGACATAAAGGAGGAAAATGCCTCCTCTTCTTAGCACTTGCATTAATATGGTAGTAGTTCTCAAACCTATTTATATACATCATCAGACTATTAAAAAGAATAAGAGTTTATTCAACCAAAATGGGAAGGATGATCCTATTTGTATAGAAATCTTTTTTAACTGAAAAAACTCCTAAATCCCATTTAAGTTGCCCTACCTATATCCTACTGATAGATTGACAACCCCATCCGCCTGCTGCAGGTGTTTGGTGAGGACTGTTGGGCAGCAAGAATGAACCTGGCTTGGTTAGCTAGACAAAAGGGCAAGTGATTGCCGAACTGCCCCAGAAACACCATAATCAACCATGCCCCAAGTCCTCTCATTGAGAAAGTTAAAACTGAAAAATACCCAACATGAGGAGAGTTGGGGCAAAGGAATTAACAAACAAGTGAGCCAAAGACCACAGCAGAGGTGCTGCTGGCTCCTTAAGTAAGCCTGGAGTCACTAGAACTTGCCTTTTTTTGCAGCTGAAAAGAGTTAAGCTAACATGTAACCACTCAAGAAATAAATATTTCAAAAATTTGAAAATATTTTATTAAAAAATGTTAAATATCAAGATGGGAGGTCCTATGCTTAGTTTGTAAAGATGTATTTATCGACAGTTTTTCACTGTGTGTGCATGCTAAGATGCTTCAGTTGTGTCCAACTCCATGCAACCCTATGGACTGTAGCCTGCCAGGCTCCTCTGTCCGTGAGATTATCCAGGCAAGAATACTGGAGTGGGTAGCCATTCCTTTCTCCAGGGGATCTTCCCAACCCAGGGATTGAACCCAGGTCTTCCTCATTGCAGGTGGATTTTTTACCAGCTGAGCCACTAGGGAAGCCAAGGGGATGCTTACTAACCTCCTGCTACAGAAACAGGAAACTTGAAGATTCATCCCTAAAGAGGGGTGGGTAGACATTTAGTGCTTCCTCCCTTAGGCCAGGGTGGGATTGTAGGGATTAAAGTTAGGCAGCCTGGAAAGGAGGATGCTAGTTGAGCGTAGCTACCTTTCCAAGGGGTGCATGGGTAGGTAGATAGAGTGGCAACCTATAAAAAGGAGAGCAGAGCCCCATTGGCTGGAAAAGAGGGTGAGAGGGCCAAAAGGTGAGGTCACTGGGGATTAGGAGAAGGAGGAGATGAAAGAGTTGTGTCCCAGAGAAGAGCAAGCACCTCCATTACTACTGCTTGCAACTCTCAATTGCCCTTTCCTTCAGGCAACTTGCCTCTGAGCCAAGCTGCATGAACTTAATATAGACTCTGGCTATTTATGTTCACGCAAAACGAGGGTAGGCACAAGTGACCTCCTGAAAAGTCAGATGATAACCTCCAGTGGTTTGTGTTCTGGCCGCACTTCTTTTTAATTTTTACATTCATAGCTTAAAATTGCTTTAGATAGCCTGGAGTCTATCCCCTCCCATACATAATAAGAAGACAAGTATCTCACTGCATGCTATTAATAAGGTTTTATTATGAATAGGGGATGGATTCGTAAACAACTGGTTCTTGAATCTATTGCCAGAAAGAGAGTCTTGGTATTAATTATGAAAAAACTAAAGCGTATTGTCTTTGATAGGCTCCAAAATTAACTCTAAAGTTTAACATAAAATAACCACTTACCATAAATAAATCTGATTCATTACCTAGAGATACATTTTGCTGTTAATTTATCTTAGAAAATATCCCAAGAAAGCAACCGAAAAGCCTTCAAATCCATCTCTTCCTTTTTATCGACTTTGCTGTTCTTCAGTGTTTCTTGATTGGACAGTCACAACTGAGTTCTAACAAGTGTCTCATCCTGACTACATTCAATGAACCCACTCTGCCCATACATATGTGTGAAAATATAAAAGTCCCACTACCTGAGAGTCCCAGCTTCCATCTTTGGAATTTTCTCAGGCCACCTCCTTCTCCAGATATTCCAATCTGTTATCCTTCACTCTTCACTCTTCACTCTTCTGGGTTTCTGACTCGAACCTTAATGGTTTCCTTTGGACAATTCTACTCCAACTCAACCCCAATATCTCTCTCAAACAGAATCCTGGTTGTCACCTCATACCACTCTGCACCTAGCACTTGGGTAAGAGATACCTCTAACCCTCCCCACAACAGTCTTTCAGCGCCTATGCCAAATGCAACTGGAAATTTTCCAGTTTTAATCACTTCATCTATCCTCTATACTGAAGCCAGATTCATCTCTCTAAAATTAAAATTCACCCCTGCTTAAAATTTTGCAATGGTTCCTGCAGCCTGACTTCAAGAGAAAGTCGGAACTCCTCATGGCAAACGTGGTGGACACGGGCATTCGTGATGTTGCCCCAAACACCTTCTGCCTCCTTACTCACAGCCCCTCCCCAACCACTTCTGTTCTTAACGAGTATGATATATTTGCATTTTCCTCAATGTACCATGATTTCCTTACCTCGCCTATCCCCTCTTTCTAGAATGCTTTTGTCTGGATTGTTTACCAAGTTAATTCTAACTCAGTCTTTAAATATATAGTCAGAAAACTTTCCTTCACTTCTCTTAGCAGAGTTCATCATATCATTATTGTATGTCCTACAGTGCTTTTTACTAATCTCTTTATTACTGTAATCATTTGTTTTTAATATTTGTCTTCTCACTAATTATTTTTTAACCTCTAGTTCCTTGCATCATATCTGACCCGTAATTATTGTTGAGTGAAGGGATAAATTAATTAACAAATGTTAAAGTAGATGCAAAACAATTCTTTTTACAAAATGTAACTCTACCAGACTTTGGTAATATCACTGATTCCTTAAGGTGGATGAGAAGAAAAGGAAACATGTATTCTCTAGTTTGAACAATATTTTGTGAAAGTTTCTCTGGGACCCTGGTGATTCCTGCACATTCTCCAGGAATTCTGAAATAGAAGAGGTTGTGAAGGGAAGGAAATGAAAGAAATTTTAAAAGATAGCAGCTGATGGCTTTGCCAGGTTAAAAAAAAAGTAAAACTTTTCTTTGGTAACATTTTCAAATATATGAGTTACTGATAAAAAAAAATATTAACCAACCAATATTATACAAGCTAGGAGGTAAGGAAAATTTACACCCAGTGAAGTAAGTCTGAAAGTGATGTTTTGAGGAAGCATAGCAGTCAGGACATCAGCCAGGAAAAGATGACGCTATAGAATTGCTATTATTAACTGAGTTGTACAAGATATTCATAATTTGGCTATTGTTGTTGTTCTTTATATTACTGAAGGAAAAAGAAGATATTTTTGTGTGAATAAATATCATAGAATATCAGAGAGAGAATAAATAGAACCCTGAGGTCTATTTTCATCATACATAGCTGAGTGTATATATTTTTGATAAATTATAAATAAAACATAAAAATATGTTTTGAAATTATATAATATGTACTATATCTATCACATACAATTATATATAAACTACATAATATATAATTGAATTTTATTTTTTTTTTAATTCTGAAAAGTTGGATGGGGAGAAATAAGTTTATTCTTCCATCCTACATGTCTCAGATGTTTTTGATTTTCTGATCCATTTCCATGTGTAGGTAGAAATGATTATTCCAGAGTGCACTGGAAGAGCTTATATATTAATAATAGGGTGACAATATGACCTCTATTGTTTTTATTTTCAAAGCACATATCAATCTCCACCAGCCGCAGAGACCCCTGGAAATATCGGGCACCAGACAGAGAAGGTGCCCTCAGCATCATCTGCCTCCTACTCGGCTCCGATCAAGAGCCTCTCTGAGAGTGGTATGATTTAGCAATTGTCTTTCAGGAAGTGCAGTCCTTCTGTTCCTCTAGGTACTATGTTACTGCATCAAATCAAATCAAACTGTCAGATGAGATGCTTATCAACAAAACCTGCAAGAGATAGTCACGTTAAATCTTCTATTTGATTTCCTATAAAATTAATGACCATGCCTAACAAAAAATTTCCTGTGTAACATTTAAGGTAAAAAGAACAAAATAACAAGCCTAGGAAGGTCTTAGCTACTCTGAGAGAAAAAGTATATGATTCCTCCTTTTAAGCAAGGGAAGTCAAAATTTCAGCCCAGTAGCTGATTTCTCCAGGTCCTCCGAGCCCAGTTCACAGCAGCAGCTCTGCTAGCCATTAGCAGGTGTTACAGCCACTCCAGCACTTACTTGCTATCTCCTGAGTTTACAAACTACCTTCTCCACTTATTCTTGCTTTTCCTCTCTTTTCTTTAGGCTTAAGCCTTTTTTAGTGGCGAATTCTCAGTTTTACTGTTTTATTCATTCATTCAACAAAATGTATTGTGGTGCATTGAGAGCCCTCTATGTGCCAAGTCTTGGAGATTGTGATTAAGACAGAAACAGTGGGAGTTGGGAGGAAGGTTCCAGAGGGAGGGGATATAGATATACTTATGGCTGATTCACGCTGTTGTATGGCAGAAACCAACACAAAATTGTAGAGCAATTATCCTCTAATTAAAAAAAAAAGAAGCAGTCATGGAGTTTACAGTCTAAGCTAGGAATCAACTCAAGTTGTTATTTTTGGCTATTTTACAAACTCACAATTTCTCGGTCAAAAATTCCAGGCTCTTTGCAATTCTTTGAGCCCCTGTATTGGTCTCTCTGAACCAGAGGACTCTGTAGACAGTACCAGACCCACGCCCATTATGGACCTGAGCAGCAGGGTAATACAAATTTTCATTCTACCCCTGTACAGCCCCTGACCCCAAGCTCAAAACAGCCCTCTAGTGAGATGTAGTTTAATAGAGGTGCAGATTCTACCAAAGGCTACTGACATGAGGATATTCTAATTCCCATGACATGACCCTTGTCTAATTCTTCTGCCTACTCTGTTCCTTGCACCAAACTACCACAGTTCCCGTGAACACATGACGTCTTTCAGTTCTCAAATCGTTGCAAATGTTTGCTGTCACTCCTTTTGCCAACTTGTGCATCTGACGTACTGCTCCCTGTCATTCAGATCATCGCTTAAGGAACACCTCCTCACTGATGCCTGCTGGCCTCCCTCTTCCCTTTCTCTTCTCCTTTCCCAAAGTAATCACTCCCTCTTCTGTGCTGGAGAGTTACAGGGCATTGGTTTCTAGCTTAGTCTCTGAATTCAAATCTGAGTTTCTCTCCTGGCTCTACCACCTAGCAACTATGTGATCTTGGATGATTTATTTAACCTAAAGAGCTTCAGTTTCCTGATCTGCAAAGGGGGACAATAATAGTATCTATCTTATACGGTTGTTAGAATTAAAGAATATAAAGAATTAAAAGTACTTAGGTTCTGACATATAGTAACCATTGATCATATCGTACTGGGTTGTAATTATTTATTTCAGTTTCATTCTACCCAATGAGACTGGCAGCTTCTTAAGAGCAGGAATCTTGTCTCATTCATCACAGGACCTGGAATAAAGTAAATGCACAATAAGTGGGTTTTTTGTCATTGTTTAGTTGCTAAGCCTTGTCCGACTCTTTTGTGAACTCATGGACTATAGCCCGCCAGGCTCCTCTGTTCATGGGACTTCCCAGGCAAGAATACTGGAGTGGGTTGCCATTTCCTTCTCCAGGGGATCTTCCCAATCCAAAGATCAAACCTTCATCTCCTGCACTGGCAGGTGAATTCTTTACCACTGAGCCACCAGGGAAGCCCAAGTGGGTTTTTAAATATATATAAAATTCTTTGCAATTTAATGTAATTCAAAGGAAGGGCTTTTAATTAACTTCTACTGTACTAACTGCAAATAGAGCATCCTTCTCCCATGCCCTCTTTAAAATTTCCTACTCTTTTATGGCTTAACATCAGTTACTCAACAAAGTCGTCTATCTAGTGTCTACCATGTGCCAAGCAATGTGCTGGGCTGCGAAACTTTCTTAGTAAATATAAAGCAGTCCCAAGACTCTAGGAAAGAGACAGACAAGTAAAGCAGTTTACGTGATCAAGTCCTGTGGGAATCACAGTGGAGTAATACAAAATGTCACAGAAAAATTTAAGAAGCAATTACGCAAATTTTGGAGTTAGAGAAATGAAACCTGGCTGAAATTCAGAGCACAGGGTCTTTGCGAAGTTTATCCACTAAGTTAACAGTTGAACAACCAGCTGCCTAGGGGCACTCCTGGTCCAGAGGCAACCTTCTCTAACTATTAATGACAGGTTCTAGGGTACTTTGGAGAGCAATACCCTAGGGTCTTGGGCATCCCTAGCTTTCTTGCAACATTACTCCTTGTTGTTGCTGTCGTTCAGTCACTAAGTTATGTCCAACTCTTTGCAACCCCATGGACTGCAGCACGCCAGGCTTCCCTGTCCTTCACCATCTCTCAGAGCTTGCTCAAACTCATGTCCATTGAATATTCAATCTTTAGATGATGAAATGTGTTGTGAAAAACATCAGATGCCTGGGCCAGTAGCGTCTGGAGTCTCTGTGCCTCCTAGAAATCACAGCAATGTCTTTCTGTTTTAAACAACCACATGTCTCTTCTTGGAAGGATTCATGATTTTTTCAAAACATCTGTTAAAATTATACATGCAAAAATTATTTTACTATAGTCAGAAAGATTTTTAATTCTTTTTGCCTGTAACCTTTGCTCCACATACAAAACATTCTGAGACAGTCTCTAAGTTCTTTCATTAAATAAAACATTCTCTGGGATATTATGATTATCACCATTACCCCAAGGGTTAGCATAGCTTGACTTTTTAATTCTTTGTTTCCTGACTCAGTTATCATGCATAGTTTCCCTATACCTGTGGGTTTATTTATACAGTCAAGTAATTTGGAGGAAGTGTAAATACACTGAAGAACAAAAAAGTCAACAGAATCCTTCCCCAGAGATTAAAGCAGCTTCTAGCTGTGGCTCTGAGGGACCTCATTCTGGAACTTCCAATCTGTTTAGCAAGAGTCCGTTCCTTTGTCTGAGCAGCCCACTGGGGCAGTTATCTTTAATTCACATTTTCCTTTCCATGTGACATATAGCACTTTCCCCCTCCTATTACCAACAGAATATAACTCTAGATGTTGAATTTGAGTTAACTGGTAAAGGTTAAGAGTTCTGGATGTCAGGCAGACTGGATTTTAATTCTGTCTCCAGATCATTAATTAGCTATGTGACTTTGGAAAAGTTACTTAACATCTCTGAATCTAGTTTTCTCATTTGAATAGAATTATCATAAAGATTAAATGAAATAACACTTATAAGCTATTAAAGTGTAGTCAAAAGTTTAACTACACTTTGTTCTAAGTACTTTATATGTATAAACTACTTTACCCCTTACAAGGTGTCCATCCCATATCAGATGCTTAGGGATAAATATCATGTGACCACTTTACAGTGAGTTCTACTAGCCCACATTTCCCCTACATGCTATATTTTGTACTTGCCAGTCACAAAATAAAAGCAGTTTTCTTGCCATGACCAGCCTTGACATGCTACTAACCCTAGGCATCCAGCCCTGACCCCTTCTGGATAGGGCCTTCCGTGTGCTCAGCATGGCTGCTTGGCTCAGATAGGCAGCCTGCAGCCCTTTGCACTAACTGCTAATGCATCACTGCATTTTAATCCAGCAGAGCTGGCTTTGCTGACAGTGAGGACGTGATGCAAAGCACAGCTCTTTAGTTTCCAAATGAATGAAAACGGCACACTGAAAGGGAGGCTGGCCACAGCTTCTAGCTAGAAAACAACAATGACTCACAGGAAAGACAAAGAACTGAGTAAGCACCAACGACAAGCCACTCATCCCTTCAGCATCACTTGGGAAAATGTGATCTCTCTATGGAACAGCCAAAAACATATGGACAAAATCTCTCAGGCTTCTGAGGATGGTCTAATTCCTATCTGGCTTATAAATTTCATAACTTCTAAATTAGCTACACTAGGAGTTGGGGAAAGATGTACAGGGACCATAGATATTAGAAATATTTACATGTGGTATGCATCTGCCTCATGACTGGCATTGCTAATCAATTGTGAAATGAATGTTAAATAGCTTTGATGAGAAAGCTTGTTATTTACAGTCTGGTGACAATACAGAAAATATTCCATTGGTGACAAAAGGAGACTGAATCTCCTTTCTGTATGTATACACTGTCAGAGGTCTGGACAGAAATCTAAAATAAATCTTAAAATATATAAAATATTTATATATTTTATAATATATAAAGTGTGATACTCCTTCCCTAATGATGATGATGATTTCCAACATATAATGCTACCAAATCATGGAATAGCTTAAGTAAGAAAGTGTCTTATTAATCCATAACTTTTCTTTTAACCTATTCATTATTTTTATGGGTGATTATTCAATATATTCATAACTATTTTTGCATAAACATAACACATCCTAATTTTTAATGCTAGTAAATGTTCAAAATTTTGAACTAAGCAAAAGTTTAGATAATATTTCACAGTGGAAAAAATTACTCTGGTAAAAGGGTCTAATGAATTAGTCTTGCCTTCACTTTCTTTGGCATTTTTCAGGAATTGCCAACAAGAACTAGAGGCTAAAAGGAAATGTCTAGAAGTCTGAGCATGGCATGCTAAAATATCTTGTACTATCTAAATCAAGAGGTTGTAACCAAAATCAAGAATTCTTAGAAGACAAACCTTACATACACTTTTAATGTTTTTGGCTCCCCAGCATTTAAACCTCTTTGTTATTCATGAGAAACCTTACGGGACAGAACCCACCTCCCACTACAGAAGCTCCAGATACTTGCCCAGCCTCTCTTACAACTAGGCTGCTGGCGCATGATCTAGACTCCTCTGACTGGGTGCAGCCGCCTCCAATTTTGAATCTGGACCAAAGAAGGAGGAAGCTCAGAGTCCATTCTGACAAGATGAACAATAATTATAAGAGTAATAATAGCAGGGACAGAAGCTGCATTCATTTTCCAGAGAATCGTGACTCTGGACCACCTGCAGTGCCCGCATTAGGGGAAGTGTCTGAACCTGTGAACAGAGACAGTGATGTCTTACTGGGAAACTTCTGCAATGTGATGGTGGACGTGATGCCTGGTTCTATCACCTACAAGCTTGGTTTTCAAGCCCTTCTAGAGATGATATCAAATTGTTGCTGTTTAGTCAATCAGTCATGCCCAACTCTTTGCAACTTCAAGGACTGTAGTATGCCAGGTTCCCTGTCATTCAGTATCTCCTGGAGTTCGCTCAAGTCCATGTCCATTGAGTCAGTGATGCCATCCAATCATCTCACCCTCTGTTGTCCCCTTCTCCTCCTGCCTTCAATCTTTCCCAGCATCAGGGTCTTTTCCAGTGAGTCAGTTCTTTGCATCATGTGGCCACAATATTGGAGCCTCAGCTTCAGCATCAGTTCTTTCAGTGAATATTCAGGGTTGATTTCCTTTTAGATTGACTGGTTTGATCTCCTTGCAGTCTGAGGGACTCTCAAGAGTCTTCTCCAGCACCACAGTTCAAAAGCATCAACTCTTTGGCACTCAGCCTTCTCTAGGGTCCAATTCTTGAATTATGATATCGAATACCAAACATTTAAAAATAAATTTTATTGTGTAAGACCAGGATCCTGATTATTTTATTTATTTTTAAATATTGAACTCATTACTCCAGCTATACATGGTAGCTTGAGGTAGGTGGCAGTTTTCTTCTAGGTTAAAAGAGAAGGCAACATCGAAACCTAAGCACCACAAGGCAGCTGGCAGTCATTGCACAAACATTTGCTCTTGGTCGGGAGTTCTCACTTTGAATTCCAGTATGTACTTTTCAGGTGGCAATGGCTGTGCACTAACATGTGATGTAAATTAGCATTGAAGTGTTCTCTCTTTCCTGTCCTATAGTTTTCACACCACATTATGGCTCCCAAATTGCTCTTTCTCCACCTCAAATGACCCCCTCAGTGTGCCTGACTGGAAGTAATTCCCATTCACAGTCACTGAGAACAGCTTTGAAATCCTAGGTCAACCTTTTGTTCCATGGGACTTTCCTTCATTTTATTCATTCTCTTTACACTATTTTGTCAGAGCTCCTTTAGTACAATATTCTGCTTCTTTGAAGAGGAACCTTAATTAGCTCTTCTACCCCATTTCATCCTACTTCTTAGGAGATAAAAGTCAGTTGTGCTTGCTGGTGTTACTGTATTAGCTCTCATTAGCATTTAGGAATGTCTTTTCCCTATACCTTTGAAAGATGAGAAAATCTTTTGTGGGAATGGTATCTTTGGTCTATTCCCAAAGAGTAGTGCTACTTTACGTAGTATCTTAACAAAATTTTCAGTAACTAACTAATGAAAACTATCCCTCTTCCTAAGCAAAAAGGTTATGTGGGACCTGCTGGTGAAGTTCACATAGAGCTTTCCAAAGCAAGCATCTATGAAATTATGAGCATACCCACTTGACGAAAGAGCAGTTGGGCATTAGAGAAACTTACTAACTTGCTCGAAGTTAGTTGAAAACATTCAGTATATGTTAGCTCTAATTACAGGCACAATGGACCAGACAGAGCTGGTTCAAAGTGGAACTGAATCGCTGAGACTCAAAACCCAGGCTTCAAACCACCTACTTTTCCTCTGTATAACTGCACTCTCAGCTGTAAGTGTCATTCATGGTACCTGCCACACCGAGAATCCAGAGCCACTTCTAAGGGAAACTATTCCCTGTTGAGTCCCTGCTGACAGGCAGCCCCTACCATGGTGGTTTGGTCACACCCTCTCTCGGCTCCACTAATTGAACACGGCTGTGCAGCTGACCAAAAGGAAGAAAATTCACAGACTGGCCAGCCGTCTATGAAGTGGCCTGATACAAAAAGTTTTGACTCAACAGACCTAATTGACTCAACCTTATTATAGGTAATTGTTGTACACATTATTCTAATTAGTACATGAAATGGAACAATCTTGTTCAATTTTTTTTCCACCACTCTCATGTAAACATGCCCTAATGGAACATCACATGTTGGAAGCTCCCAATGTTTGAACTTCTGATAATTACTTTTCTTCTAGCTTCTGTGGCCTCAAACAGCTTTGATCCTCTCCACTTTTTGGTTTGTCCTTCAGCATTCCGAGTGCTTTACAGAAATTATCTTATTTGAGACTCCTAACCATCCCATAAGGTAAGCACTATCAGTATTTACATTTTACAGATGAAGAAAGCAAGACACAGAGAGATGGTGGTGGTTTGGATCAGGGTGATGGGAGAGGAGAAAAGAGGGCAGATTAACAGATATATTTTGAAAGTGGAACCAACAAGGGCTGGCTTCCAGATTCGATGTGGAAGTGAGGGAAGGGGAGAATCCAGGATGATGCTAAAGCCACAGGGTGAATTATGCAGGCATTTGTTCAGCCCGCTTGTCATCTCTAACTGGACATTCCAGAAGCCCTCCCAGAAGACAAAGTCAATGTGTCCAAAACTGAATTTTATCAATAATTTTTTCCATAAAAGACATGCTCCTCTTTTTAATATTTTCTTTTCAGAGAATGTCACTGTATTAAGTGGCAAGTACTTTACGGAAAGTACTAGGGCTTCCCTGGGGGCTCAGTGGTAAAGAATCTATTTGCCAGCCCAGGAGATGGAGGAGATGTGGGTTTGATCCATGGGTTGGGAAGATCCCCTGGAGGAGGAAACGGCAACTTACTCCAGTATTCTTGCCTGGGAAATCCCATGGACAGAACAGCGTGGTGGGCTACTGGCGAGGTTGCAAAACAGTCAGATAACTGTGACTAAACAGCAACTTTACAGAAAGAGACAAGAATGAGAGAAGTAGTTTAAACCATAGTTTTAGATCCTACTATAGTGAAGATTTATCTATTGTTCAAATTGTTTTCTCCAACTTATTAACATATTTACTAGACATTTAGCTCCCTCGTTTGACCATACAGCTCTCAAGGGCAGAGACTGTGCCTGTAATGAGAGCTAACGTATACTGAGTGTTTTCAGAATGTCAGGGCTGTGTTATCCCACGGAGCGAGTGGGAACAGGGGTGGGTGGAAGAAGACAAGGGGTTGGCAGTGAACAGAGGAGACTGAAGGAGTCAGCAGCTACCTTCATCTTAGGGGTTCTCTAAGTCTGCTTTAGGAAGTAGGGTGCAACCACACAGTGCTCAGCATACAGTAAATGCCCAATAAGCATTTGCTGAATGAATGAATGCTAGGCAGACAGAATTATTTGAGATCTGCATCCTGGTGATCACAGCTGACTGAATGAGCCCCTAACATGGGCAAGTTTGGCACTTAATCATGTTTAAATTAGTGTTTTCTCTACATTTTTTTCAATTGTATGTCTTACCTTTCTGAGAAAATACTTGTTTTTTTTTAAGTTATGGATTATGTCTTTTATGATTCCCACTTCAACTCAAAAAATAAATCAGGAGAGGCAGTGGAATATAGATACGTAACAGAAGAAAAAGTTATAAATGGTGGTTGGTTATATCTGGGTGGTGGGATGAAAGATGATTTGTATCTTTGAAACCTTATGTTTTTATATGTCTTTAAAAACTTATGGTGGCTCAGTGGTAAAGAATCCACCTGCCAATGCAGGAGATGTGTGTTCAATCCCTGGTCAGGAAGATCCCCTGGAGGAGGAAATGGCAACTCACTCCAGTATTCTTGCCTGTGTTATCCCATGGACAGAGGAGCCTGGAGGGCTACAGTCCCTGGGGTTGCAAAAGAGTTGGACACAACTTAGAGACTAGCTAACAACAAAAACAACAAAAACTTTCTACCGTAAAAATGTACTTTCTTTATAATTTAAAATGATACTATAAGGTACTAGATATTAAAACCAGTGAAATCCACCTCCATTCACCCTTGTTCAAGATCCATATAGCTGAAGTATTTGAGTCTCAATTTCACTACTAGTCAGCTACATATATTAAAAAAAAAAGTCACGAAAAATGCCAGCTCCTTCTTCTGTACATAAAGAACTGACCACCAAGACAATAAAAGCAATTGTTTAGATCCAATCCTACCAACACTCTAAAACATTCTTGCAAGCATACATTTTAGCAAAGTAAACACAGAAAGTAGCAGTAATCCATTTCATCAGGATAGGGTCTTCTAGTAAACAAGTTGTCCTTGCCAAAGCTTGTCGAGCATTTAGCTGCCTCTTACAGTTACAAGCAGCTCAAGAGGCTTCAAATCGAAGGATTGAATTATATATGAGCCAAGCCCTGCCAGCCTTTCTACTCTTCTTTTCTCTTTCTCTGTGTTCTACCATATTTTGACAAAGTTGTGTTTACAGAACCATTGGTATCCCAAGGCCCTCCTGATCAAAGAGCAATAAGATATTTCAAAATCGCTCCTGTGTTTGTGTTGCCATGTGAACTTTTCCCTGAAAGGAAGTATTAACATTGAGACTCTGGCCCCAGATTGGTATCTTCTGTGAAAATGGATATGGATGAATGACACTCAAAATGGCCTTCTCTTCAAATGTGAGTTAAATGTAGTTTGTTAGCCCCAGACTTGGGGTAGAGCAAAAGTCTTAGGCCAGGGAGGTTACTGCTATGTATATTACAGACCTCAATTCTCATTAAAATATTTACTGAGAGAAAAATATATATAAGTACAAATTAAAAAAATAAAGTGACAATTTCCTGAATTTCTCTAAGCAAGATTGCAATTAAAAAGTAAGAACTGCCAAAGACAGAAAATGCTCACTTTTTTAAAATAGATGCTTGTAAAAATGACCCAAAAGGCCTTGACCTTCTCAGTAAACCAGGGGTCTCTGTACAAAACTAAAAAAAAAAACAGAGGAAGTCATGTGATAACTGAAGAGCTAGAGAAATATTTCGGGGGAATACTGACTTTGTTTCAAATTAGGTAAGTGTTTGAACCAAAGGAACCATAATGAGACACAGAAACAGATAATGGCTGTATTGTATCCAAAACCATTAAAAGCCATCAGATAGCTCCAATCTTCAGTTCCTCTTTGCTTTTTGCTATAAGGGTAGTATCATCTGCATATCTGAGGTGGTTGATATTTCTCCTCTCATGTACAGATGTGAGAGGTGGGCCATAAAGAAGGCTGAGCACCAAAAAATTGTTGCTTTTGAACTGTGGTGCTTGAGAAGACTCTTGAGAGCCTCTTGGAGAGAAGGAGATCAAACCAGTCCATCCTAAAGAAAATCAACACTGAATATTCATTGGAAGGACTGATGCTGAAGCTGAGGCTCCAGTAATTTGGCCACCTGATGTGAAGAGTCGACTCACTAGAAAAGACTCTGATGCTGGGATAGATTGAGAAGGGTGGAGAGGACAGAGGATGAGATGGTTGGATGGCATCATCGACTCAATGGACGTGAGTTTGAGCAAACTCTGGGAGATGGTGAAGGACAGGGATGCCTGGCACGCTGCAGTCCGTGGAGTCACAAAGAGTCAGACACGACTTATCAACTGAACAATAAGCTCCAATCTATTTATCTCTTCAGCCTAGAGAATCTCTTGCCTCTGCCCGTGGCACTTGCTTATGAGAAGACTCAGCCACCTGACTGGACTCCTCATTTCTGGCTCCTGGATGCTCTGGCTCCAGCGGGTATTTATCCCCTGGAATGTCTACATTCAAACAAAAAGAGTGGACAGTGTAAATGTCTCATTGATTTCTACTCTAAGGTTTGTCGGGCGTACCTGGAACCTCCTTGTTGTTGTAGTTGTTCAGTTATTCAGTCGTGTCTGACTCTTTATGACACCGTGGACCATGCCAGGCTTCCCTAGCCTTCATTCTTTCCTGGAGTTTGCTCAAACTCATGTCCACTGAGTTGATAATGCCATCCAACCATCTTATCCTCTGGCATCCCCCTTCTCCTGCTGCCCTCAATGTTTCCCAGCATCAGCTGTTTTCCAGTGAGTCAGCTTTTCACATCAGATGGCCAAAGCACTGGAATTTCAGCTTCAGCATCAGTCCTTCCAATGAATATTTAGGGTTGATTTCCTTTAAGATTGACTGGTTTGATCTCCTTGCTGTCCAAGGAACTCTTAAGAGTTTTCTCCAACACCACAGTTCAAAAGCATCAATTTTTCAGCACTCAGCCTTCATTCTGGTCCAACTCTCACATCTGTACATGACTACTGGAAAAAACATACCTTTGACTATGCAGACCTTTGTCGGCACCTAGGGTAACTGTCTCTGTATCCCTCAGACCCCAGCATCTAGGCTCACTCACCAACCTAGACAGCATATTAAACAGCAGAGACATTACTTTCCCAACAAAGGTCCGTTTAGTCAAGGCTATGGTTTTTCCAGTAGTCATGTATGGATGTGAGAGTTGGACTATAAAGAAAGCTGAGCACTGAAGAATTGACGCTTTTGAACTGTGGTGTTGGAGAAGACTCTTGAGAGTCCCCTGGACTGCAAGGAGATCCAACCAGTCCATTCTAAAGGAGATCAGTCCTGGGTGTTCATTGGAAGGACTAGTGCTAAAGCTGAAACTCCAATACTTTGGCTGCAAAGAGCTGACTCATTGGAAAAGACCCTGATGCTGGGAGGGATTGGGGGCAGGAAGAGAAGGGGACGACAGAGGACAAGGTGGCTGGATGGCATCACCGACTCAATGGACATGAGTTTGAGTAGGCTCCGGGAGTTGGTGATGGACAGGGAGGCCTGCCGTGCTGTGATTCATGGGGTCGCAAAGAGTCAGACATGACTGAGCGACTGAACTGAACTGAACTGAACCCCATCCTAGACTCTGAAGCCAGTGTAGACTCTAAATCAAGGTGACTCCCACTTCAGCCACCCAGCTCTCCAGCGGTACAGTGAGTTGGCAGCAAACTATTCTGTGTATCGTCCTGTTCTTTCTGTCATCTGCAGCCCTTAATTATGTAGCCATCTCTTCTCTTCTATTGTTGTACTATTTGTTTGTTTAGGGAAATTTCTTCATTTTCATTTGTTTGCTGGTTGGTTATGTTGCTTTTCTCTCTCCTTTTTTCAAGCCAAGCCCCTGCCTTGTTCCGCTACTTCAGTAGTTGGGTCTTTGCCTTGTTCTTCCATGCTTAAGTATTTTTATAATTTCCCAATTGCTCTGAGATTTGAATTCTGCTTTGCCCACTCTTTCAGATGTTGTTGTTGTTAATCTCTAAGTTGTATCCAGCTCTTTTGCAACACCATGGACTGCAGCCTGACAGGCTCTTCTATCATGGTATCCTGCAGGCAAGGATACTGGAGACTGTTGCCACTCCCTACTCCCTAGTGGGTAGGGATCTTTCCTACCCAGGGATTGAACCCACGTCTCCCTGCATTGGCAGGCAAATTCTTTACTGCTGAGTCACCAGGGAAGCCCCACTCTTTCAAATACTGAAGCCCTAAAATTTGGTTTCCCTGGCTATGTCTTTACTGCTTTCTAAGAGATTAAGGCCTAAATAAGTAGTCCCTAGCTAGAGAGTCACTGAGTGTATGGTCCCCAGTTCCACCAGTCTAGAACCAAGCCAAGTGCCTTCTACACACCAGGCACAGGAAAACTGAAGACACTGCAGCTAACAGAAGAGACAGAGTTCCTGCTTTTGTGGAGCTTACATTCTGATGTGGAGATACATAGTAAAATGAATAAGCAAATACAATGATGATGAGTGTCGTGGGAAAAAAAAAAACCAACCCAAAATGTGCTTCATCTGCCCAGGCCTACTGTTGATTTACAATACCTATTGCTTATTATAGGAATTTTTCCTGCATCTGTTGATGAGAACTTCCCTTAGTTATTCAATTTCTATCAGAAATCTTAACAGAATCTGAGTTTGGAGCTTTTGACAACTACATTGTTTTTTAAAAAAAGATCAGTGTTATTAACATTGTCTGGGAATCTTTTAGCAATTATGGGATCTCCCCTTCCACATGATCATAAGAATCTTTCCCTCGCCTGGGAAGCCCCAGACTCCACACGTGCAACTCACAGGACTCCCTCAACTTCCTCTTTTTCTCTTCCTTTTCAACTGTTTGAAAAAAATAATATCTGTTTATTTATAGAATCAAATAGAATGACATGAATAGTAATGTGTGTGCTAAGTTGCTTCAGTCATGTCCAACTCTGTGAGACGCTATGGGCTGTAGCCCACCAGGCTCCTCTGTCCATGAGATTCTCCAGGAAAGAATACTGAAGTGGGTTGCCATGCCCTCCTCCAGGGGATCTTCCCTGGGGTAGTACACATCACCAATAAATGCAAACTTAAAATTTTTTTTCAGATAGCTAATTCAAGTACCCAATTCAAAATTCAAAAGCCATTGTTGGGTATAAAGTAAAAAGTTAGTCTCTCTTCCTCTCTTTCTTCCAAATCATCCAGGTTCCTTGTCCAAGATAATATCTACTAGTTTCTTATGTTTCCTCCCAGAGATGTTATATACATATATAAGCAAACACAGAGATATTCTTTGTCTTTCACACAAATGATAGCATTCTATATACACTGGTTTTTACCTTACTGTTCCAATAAACAAAGGGTCTTGAAGTTTATTCCATACACATAGGGCCACTTCACTCTCCTTCATAGGTGAATGGCACCCTAATATATGGCAACATTACAACTTATTTGAATAGTTTCCTATTAATGTACATTTAAGTTGATCCTAATTTTTTTGACTTTGCAAGTAATGCTGTAATCAGTAGTCTTGTGATTTAGCCTTTTAAATTTCCTCTAACCTGGAAATTCCATAATTCTGTTTCCAACTCTTTCACTTTTGTACATTTGTAATTCTACATGCCTGCTTCCTTCTAAAACAACAGATGCTTGCAGAGGTGATGAGGATGTTTTTGGTACATTTGAAAATCCATGTTGAAATAGCAATTTTAAAACTTTTGGGAAAAAAAAAACACTTTTGGGCAGGATGAACTGCAATGACAGGTGTGGTCCTTGTCAAGATGGCAAAATGTCACCTTAGGAGTATTTCTTAAATGTTTGTTTTTTTCAAAATTCCTATGTTGGTTAAATATGGTGAAATGAGTGCAACTACACTGTCCAGCTCAGGTAGAATAATCACACAACTGTATGACACAGCATATTGAAAATCTTGCTGTCTGACTTCCCACATGCTGAAAACAAGAGTCATGTTGCTGATATTGAATCCCGTGGTAACTCATCAAAAGAAAGAAGTCGTGGGATTGGCCAACAGCCCATATCTCATACCCTCTAGTTTCCTTTCCCTAAGAACTCAGTATTAAAAAGCAACTCTAACCAGTCTCTGTAGTACAAAGAAAAGAACTGTTTTATCCTTCTGTGTCCATCTTACACAGATTATGTGCTTAGGAAGTGGCCGTTTACAGTAATAATACTAAGGAAGCGTTACATATCATGGGTTGTTGGAATTAACCAGAACTTCTCTGAAAGACATAAAAGAAACTGTGAATGAAAATTCACAGTAGTCATCTGGATATATGAAGCTCTTCAATCAGAGGAAATCAAGTGCTGGACAAAACGCTGGAGAAGAAGATGCATCCAACGGTCTAGGGACATCATCTCAACTAAGGTAAGTATTTTGGCATAACTGATAAAGCAGGAGATGTGAGAACAAAGAAAATAATTCTCATCCCCACGTGTAGCAGGGGATGAGAATATTCCTAAGGGCGCCGCTAGTAAAGCTCCAGATAGAACTGGAAGTAGTTTTCAGGGGTGTGTACCAGTTCTGAACCTGAAGGTGACCTATGGGCCATCACTTCTGAAGCTCCTAGAGGTCTTAGACAAGGTGACTGGGCATCTGGATGATGAGGCAGCCAAGTAAGGTGTGATGGGTTCCTGAAACTCGGTCTTTTTAGGTTCAAATATGAATCTCCGTGTGAGATAGTCTACCTAGGAGCTACATTTTAAAGAAGTTCTGCTGTTGCAACCGTTCTTCCTCCCACCTTCTGCCTCCAACCTGTTCTTTCCAAAGTATTTGCTTTTAATTAATGAGGCTATCCCAAGTCTTCACCTATTATGGATCCATAGCCTCTCAACAATTCAAACTCACAATTCAAGGTCCAGGCTGCTTTTATAAAATACAAATGTGCTATCAAATATTGATAATTAGCAAATGTGCCATATTTGCCTAATGCCTATTTTTGAAGTTTTAATATCAGACATTCAAAATTTGATCCTCAGTTTCACCATTTGCAAACTGAAAATTGTGGTCAAGTTTAATGATCTCTTAAGTTTTCTTTCATCAATCTGGCAATCTCTGAAGCCATGAAATTTCTTTCCTATATATCTTTTTTTTCCTTTCAAGTAAATAGAACTTGGAGTAAAGAAAAGAGCAATTCCCTAAAGTTTATTTATCTCAGAGCCACAGAAGGATTGAAATATTCTTTGAACTCTGGGTTACTTAAGATGAACACCGTGGTTGGTTATTGTTATAATTGTGACCATATAAAATGTTCATACTTATTCTCTCAGTAGCAAATAGAAGCCTCACTAACCCAACTTTTTGCCTTTTCTAGATAAAGCTATGAAACATTTCCCCAAGTATATCCCCACTATTACCACAAACGCATGCCTAAAACCAAACTCCTCTAAACATTTGCTCAAAACAGTAGTTCCTCTCTCCCCAGACTTCCTTTTTTTCCAGTCAGAGATATTGCAGGTTTCATATTCATACTCCTAGGTCATTTTGGACTTCTCCTTTTTCTTAGGTTAGTCTCCATTAAGTGTATCTAATCATTTACAAAGTCTCAGTGATTTTTGTCAGTCCCAATGTCTCACTAACTGGTTCCTCACGATTTCTTCATTCCCGTCTGTTCTCCCATTCTGACCTTCAAACTGGTTTCCCTGCGTCAATCCTTCCCCTTTCCAAACCATCCAGTAACCAATACAATATTGATTTTACTAAATTAGAAATATTCTCCATGTTACCTTCTCTTCAAAACCCTTCACAGATTCCTCTGTGTATAAAGGCAACATGAGCTCAAACTCTCTCTCTGTCTCTCTCCCCATCTCTCTCTCTCCCTCTCTCATTTGTAACTCTTTGTGTAATTTGGTCCTGCTTTTCCTTTCCAGCTTTTTTTAATCCCTATTTTTCAGATTTCCCTGGCATTCTATTTTTGCTTATGCTGTTTCACTCATATGCCCTTCCTTATCCTCTCTGCTTGTCAAAGTACTATCCATCTTCATTATCCAGTTTAAATCTCCCCCTTTTGAAACCCTACCTTTTCATCCATTCCAGTCTAAAGTGATTCCTCTGTCTTCTGAACTTTCATTGCCTTTATTACCCATGACACATATTTAAAACTTAAAAATCCTTTTGTCTTCTTTTAACTTTCATGTTTTTATCTCCCAACTACATGGTAAGGTACTGTATCATTCACATAATGAGTCCTGAACTGTAAACTGCCTGTGTTTTAATCTTTGTACTGTTATTTACTGACCTTAACCTTGGTCTCAGTTTTCTCATTTGTGAAATGGAAACAGTGATAGTTATTCCCTCATTAGGGGCTTTGTGGGTGCTATGTGAAAGAATATATGCAAAGTGCTCAGAACAGTGCCTGGAACATAGTAAACATTCACTAAATGTTGTCTATTTTAATACTTCTTCCTGTCTCTCACTCCAAAGTACCTAATATAGTACACAATCATGCTAAATCAATATTGAGTGGAATTCAGTTAAGTCAATTGAGATAAGATAGACTATGTGGGTGGTATTATTGTGCAGTAGGGGAACTTCCTGGCATCACTAAAATCATGTCACAGATGCCATCACTTACTATTGTCAGCAAGCCAGCCTCTTTCTAAGTCCCTGCCACTCCCTAATACTGTTCAAGAGACTTCTGAGGGTTTGGCTTAGAGAACACGGAATGCTTTCCCGAGCATCCCTCCCTCACTGCCAATTCAAACTGACCTGGCTGCAGAGAGCAGGTTGCCAAACTTCCTAAGGCAGTACTAAAAATGTAGACCACAGAATTCACGTATGCCCCCAAAGAGGCCTACTGGTCCACTATTTCAGTTACTAGGCCCCAAGACTTGGCCTACTGTAGCGGAAAGCAGACTCTGAGATGCTCGCCTTTCATCTTGCAGTGTCATTGTGCCATGAACACCAGCCAGCAGGACACTCTCAGTTGGGACCCCCGTATCATCCATAGCTAAAGAGTAACAGATGCTGGCCGAAGAGGTGGAGGCATCTGTACTGCTCACCTGTGCCATAAAAACAGGTTTTTTTTTAAATACAGAAACTGGAAATTGTGAACCCCAGTAAGCATCACAGATACCACTACCATTAAGCAGCCCAATCAGATTCAGCAGAACCCAGGGTTAAAGCAAGCATGCCCCTACTGAAAACAATTCAGAGAGGCAAGAAATAATTTTGTTAAAAGGTGAATAGTGTGATCAAAAGTGTGATTCAAGGTCCCCTGAAACAAATATGTGCTTTCGATGAAGAGGGACCTGGATCCCTCCTATGCAAGGAAGGTCATTTCGGGAAGTTTTTCTAATCTGTCTTCTGTAGGAAAAGGGGGATTATAACACCTAGCTCAGGTGGCTGTGGTGACACTTAAATGAGATAAGGCACTTAAAGCAGCTGCCTGGTCTGTGACCCCTGGGAGGGGCACAATCCAGGGAGACAATTCCCTCTCCATCTAAAAGTACATGCATCCTGCCCAAGGCTAGGAGTGAGGCATCAGGAGACAATTCCACAGGCAGGTGAGTGAGACGATTTGAACATTGCTGAAACGCTGGCCGAGGCTGTGCTGGATGTTGGACATTCCGCAGAAGTAGAAAGGCCTGATGCGCTCAGGGCTTTCACACTCGCAACTCCCACCTCGGTGCTGTCTCCTCCCAACCTCTGGAAAGAGATCTGGATTCAACCTGGCTTTCGCCTCCATTTTGACATGTTGCCACTTCCAACAGGGCCAGTTTCCTTACTGGAAGAAGTCCTTCCCCTGGGTGAAATCCCAACAGCTTCATTTGTTTAATAGATTCCCTTATTGGTCTTGCTAATGCCGGGTGTGGGTTTTTTTCCCTCTCATTACGGAATACTGATAATAAGCAAACAAGCACGGGAAAAGGAAGACAGCGATTCCCTTGGCCGCCCAGGGAATGATCCGTGTTATTGCCGGGTGGAGGAGGCGTAACCGAGCCGAGGGGGGCCTGCCCGGCCCGGGCAGGGGGGAGCGGGACTGGGAGGTCGGGACCCCCGGGCTGGGCGCGAGGCGAGGCGGCGCGGGAACCTCGGGCGGCCGCAGTGGCCCGGTTGAGCCCGACAGGTTCCAGCAGCTCCCCTCACCCCTCTCCACGCCTCCCGGGTTTTCCCCTGGGCTCGGGGTTTCCTGTTTCAGTTCTCGGTGATCTCCAGCAGCAGGTGCTGGTTTGCCAAGCTCGGCTCCCGACGAAACGAAGGAGAAGGGAAAAGAGGAAAGGGGAGGAGGAAGCGGCGGCGCAGCGGCTGCGGCTGCGGCTGCGGGCGGGCGGGCGGGCGAGGGGCGAACCGGCCGCTGGAAAGACTGGCTCGCCCTCCTCGCGGAGCGGCGGCGCGGGCGGCGGGCCGAGCCGGGGCCCCGGCGGGTGGCCGGCGGGCGGGCGGGCGGCAATGGGGGAGCCTCCCGCTCGCCCGGCGCCCTAGCGGCGGCCTGAGGCTGAAGGAGAGGCGGCCGCCCGCCAGCGGGTCCTGGGGCGGCCCCGGCTTCCCGGGCCTGTGGTGATGGCCGATGAGGAGAGGCTGCAAGTAGGTTGAGCAACAGAGCGGGGCGCGCGCGCGTGGCGGGTGGGGTGCGCGTGGGGCCGGCCGGGGGAAGGGGCGCAGGGGCCGCGGGCGGGCGAGGCGCCGAGCCGGCAGGGCCGAGGTGGCTGCCGTCGCTGCGGGCCCCGCCGCCGCCGCGCGCCTCTCCCTCGCCGGGTCGGCCCTGCCGGGTAGTGGCCCCCAGGTTTGTCCCTCGGGAAGGGGGTGGAGGGGCGGACCGCGCCGACCGTGGCCCTCCCGGGGGACCCGGGCGACGGGAGGGCTGCGGGCCGGGAGGCCGCGCCCGAGCGTTGGGCGGAGGGGCCGGGACCCGGGGCGGCCGTGCCGGCTCAGCTCCAGGCCCAGGGAGGCCCTGGTGCCGGGAGGTCGAGTCCCTGCGCCCCGGCCGTTCCCGGGGCTCGGGCGGGGTCGAGTGGAAAGCCCGGCGCATCCTCCCCCCGGGGGTAGAGCCGGCCCCACCGGGGATGGGGGGCGAGATGAGCCTGGTCTCCCTGGCCCCGAGGCCTAGGGCTCTGGTCCACTCCCGGCCGATCATGGAAGCGGGCCCCGACGCCCCGGATGGGCGGACCCACAGCCCGTCTCCTGCAGCTCGGACCCGGAGCGCCCGTGGGGTGAGGCGGCATCCGACCGCTCAGATCCAGCCCCAGCCATTCGATTTTTATTATCCGTCGGTCCAGCTAAACTGCCGCCCCCAGGCGGGCCGTGGCGAAATCCCCTCTGTCCTCCCATCCCGCCTGCACCCCTAACCCCTCAATCTCCAGACGAATTCTCATTTTCGCCCTGAGCTCATTCAGCTGGACCGGTTCCCACGTTAAACTCCCTGCAAAGAGGTGTTACAGATATAACTTGGAGAAATGAATCCTGCTTTTCTTCCCTTAACTATCTTGTCCTTACCCCCTTGAGGTCCTTAAAAACAGCCTAAAGCTTCCAAGGACTGATTACTGTAACTGGGTATCTTGCCGTTTGGGTAACCGTTAACAATTCTGGTTTGTGATAGATAAAGGGATGAAATACTAATCCAGATTTAGGGAAAGTTTTCCTATTGGTTGCAAGATTGTGTTGGAATATCCCCATGCCCATGAGAGGCTTATTGATTTCGGTTTATTATTGTTTTTTTTAATCATAGAATAGTTGCAGAGATACTTGGGGCTCGGTATGTTTAGAAATTTGAGAAAGTTCATCAGTTCTTTTGTTTCCTCATTTAGTTTTTCTAATGCATACTATAAACGGAAAACAGTGAAAAGACTCATACAAGTTTTGGACTTTATTAAAATCACAAGGAATATAATTGTTATATATTTTTTAAAGTCAGTATATTTAGGGTATGAGGGTATGACTTTCATATACTTAATCACACATTTAGTAGCAGTTTCTCAATTTTGGTGTTATCTGTTGTTTGAATATAAGGATAGTTTCACCAAGTATTTGTAAAATTGTCTTACTGTTGACAACCCGGGGAAGATTATTTCAGACTTGCCTCTCTGTCCACCTGTTTTCCAGTTTGGCATTCTGATTTTAAATTACCTTAATCTGTCTACTTGAAGGTACCCTAAAAGTCAGAATGGTCTAGTAACTGACTGTGTATCAATAATTTCAAATGTTTGAGTACTTTATTTAGTTTAAGAATGCATTTTACTTTCAAAGTAAGTTACATTTCTACCTCCAGCATTACACAAGTACTTAAACACTATATGTAAAGTAAAATGAACTTTTAAACAAAACAACAAAAAAGAGGCCATTTTTTTAACCTGCTTTTAAAAATGAGTCTAATGAAATTATTTATTATAATGGAAAATATTAAAAAATAGGAAACAGAAACTTGGAATGTTTGTATGCTGATGGAAGTTTTTATTAGTCATTTCCTTTTACTACATTTTTGTTTTAATTACTAGACTAATAGTATCCTATTTTATGTTACTGGCTTCTCTGAAGCTATGTTTTCATGGATTATATCTGCCAAATTGGACCCCAGGTGTTCAGTGGATATCACGACTGAGCAACTGTATTTTGGATCTGATGGTATAAAGATAATTTTCAGGTCTGTGATGAGATATCAGTTCTCTAACTTTGCTTTGGTTTTTATAGCTAACATAATAATAGCTATTGAAAAGTAGGACATGACTGGGTGACTGAACAACAATTGTGCACAGATAAGCCAATGTCATGCTTATCCTTTGTTTTTATTATTTTCATTTTGCAGATGAGGAAACTGAGACTGAAAGTTTAAATAACTTGCCCAACGTCACATATCTGTCTAGTAAATTGCAGAAGGGAGTTTGAACCCCTGAGTCTGACTTTGAAAGTCATCCCTTAACTACCGGGCAGTTCTGCCTTCCTGTGATACTGTTTTTTAGTTTGTCCTTTAAAATGTGTGTCATTGTGTGTTTGTATGTTGATAGATATAGTTTGAAAATGTAAAGATGCATGATAATTCTTATGCCCAGTTAACTAGCATCAAGTAAAACCCATAAGCAGATATCTGAACATTCAAAGCATTCTGCCTTTAAGATAAATTAACTGATCTCTAAAGGTGGATAGGGAATAAAAATCCCAAGGTCTTCCTGCTTGCCTGGAATATTGTTCCTCTAGTCCCTCTCACCTTTTGCCTGGTTCACAGCGCATTACTCAGGCCTCAGCTTAGATCTCACTTGCTTTACACCATTGTAGGTTAAGATTGATAATAGTAGGTGACACTGTGCCAAGCACTGTTCTAAGTGCTGTACATACATTAATGCATCTAATACCTACTGGACTCCTATGAAGAAGTATTTCAGTACTTTTTTTTACTTTTCTGATGAGGAAACCAAACTAACTTGCGTTTAAATAACTTACTAGAGGTCTCACAGTTAACGGCAGAGCAAGTGTTCCAACCAGTTGGAATATTTGGTTCAAGTTGGCTGAGAACCAAATATTAAGGTCTCTTTAACTTAATACATGTTAATAAATATATCTTATTGTGAGATTTAAACTATATAATGGCATCTCAGAGGTTTGGTTCTAAAAAGGTGTATCTTTTTCTTGTATAATTGGAATTAACACTGTTTATAGAGCTTGGTGCTCCATCTTTCCATCCCCATTTAACATGCACTAAGGATTTTCTCATGAGCTTAAAAATATTTCAAACATTTTCTTCCTAAGAACATATTTTATGTAATCATTCTCCTATTTCAGTATTTGTTACTCCCTAATATTTTAATGGCGTCCCAGGTAGCACAGTGGTAAAGAATCCACATGCCAGTCCAGGAGACACAAGAGACTCAGGTTCAATCCCTGGTTTGGGACAATTCCCTGGAGTAGGAAATGGCAACCCACTCCAGTACTCTTGCCTGGAAAATTCCATGGACAGAGGAGCCTGGCAGGCTACAATTCATAGGGCTGCAAAGAGTCGGATACTACTGAGTAACTGAGCACACACAATATTTTAATATCATACTTGAGTTGAACATCATAGTAAAATTTTTTTCTGCATGTGTTCTTAGGATGAATTTGTAGAAGTAGTGATCAAAGAGAATAAACTTTAAGGTCTTTGATGATGAAAAAGTTTTCCAGAAAAGCTGATTGATATGTACACTCATCAGCAAAGAGAGAGCTGATTTTATTCCATGTATGAATGCACTATTAACTTTAAAATTTTGACAGTTTGCTAGATGAGCATTAGCACAATTTTAAGCTGGTTTTTGTTCTACTTATATTTTAAGATATTAAAGTAGAGCGGGTTAATTAAGAAAAAAGCAGAGAAAGGTAAAACCGCCTGAAATCTCATCCATAAATAGCTTCTATAGATATTTTGATAAACACTCCCCTATTTTTTTTATTGCTGTATTTATATGTTACAGAATTTTTACTTGGGTTTTAAATTGAAAACACAAGCATTTTCTAATCCCCCATCTTTAGGCAAAATGATTTATTTACTCTCCTGTGTTTTCAAAATACTGTGAATCAGTCTATAGCACTTGCATATTTGGTGATAGTTAGCTGTTTCATTTTTATTCCTTTTTTGCTTTCTGTGCCTGTGATCTGCATCTATAAAACAACAAAAAAATACTAGCTAAAACCTAGATTTGTCGTCAGGATGAACAGTCATACAAAATGTTTATAGCTGTACCTTATACTGTGTCTAGGATCTTCTTTATCTTGTTTGGAGTCTTTAGGCTCCTCAAGGGCCAGGACTCTGGGCTGTTGTTTTATCCCAAGTCTTCTGCAGTGTTTGGCACCTCGTAGATGCTTCATGAATGTTTAAGGCCGCAGCGTATGCTCTTTAAATGGATCTGCTGAGATGTGGTAGGATGAACAAAAGCCAGGAAATGGTTAAGAGATGACCGTAATAATCAGTGCAGAGCAAATAACACAATTGGTATACCCAACATTTTAAAATTAACTTAAAATGTATAATGTCATTTCTTGAGTGTCCGTATACATTTGCCCTATAAAAATATAATGAGCCTTATCTACCCCACTTAGCTGGGGAAGGTTATTATAAAAGTGAATTTCTAAAAGTTAGTCTTAAGATCTTCCAAGAGCAAAACATTTTAACTTTTAAATAGAAAAATTTATACCCATGAATTATATTTTTCTACCTTCAAGTCATATAGCCTTAAGTTTACTTACTGTAAAACATAATAATAGCCAATATTTATTGGGCATTAATTTATGCCAGGTACAGTATTAAGCGCTTTGCTTATATTATCTAATTTAGTTTTACATCAATTGTATAAAGTTTATACTGTTGTTTTGCCTATCTTCCAGGTGATGGAACAGAAGTTATCAAGATTTCTGATTTATCCTAACTAAACAGCAATGCTTGTTTAGCTTTATTATTATTATTATTATTAATGATGATGAGGACAGCAGAATTCAATGATTTCTATTGATTTGTAGCAGTGATTTTTGGTCTTCTTTCCTTGTTGATGTTGTCACTTCCTCTAATTTGAAGCAGATAACTGCTATGGACTGTGAAGCTGAATGACAACAGCTAATATTATGGCTAAAATAAAAGTATTTTAGGCAACAATTAAAGGCCTGTAGGACTCTCAGACTGCCTAGGTTGGAGAACTGAGAGACTTTACTTTGAAGGAGAGCAGTTGGGTCCTCTGATGTTAGCTAATGCGTGCATGCTAACTGGCTTCAGCCGAGTTCGACTCTGAAACCCTATAGACTGTAGCCTGCCAGGCTCCCCTGTCCATGGGAGTCTCCAGGCAAGAATACTGGAATGGGTGGCCATGCCCTCTTCCAGGGGATCTTCCCCACCCAGGGATCAAACCCACTGTCTTCCTGCGGCTCCTGCATTGCAGGCAGATTCTTGACTGCTGAGCCACTGGGGAAGCCAGCATCAGCTAGACCTGGGTTTAAATCCCAGCTCTGTCCTGTACTGGCTCTGACCCTAGATAGAACTCAGTTTCTCTTTGATTTCTTGTTCAGGACTTTGCAAGTTGTTTTTACTAATTCAAGCTAATGAGTGTAAAAGTGCCCAGAACCTAGAAGGCACTTAATGTTATTATAAAATGATTTAGCAGTATTCACTGAATTGATTAGACAGAGATTTTGTTTTGTTTTTCTGTCTACTTATTCACTGACTCTTGTGTTCTGAGTAATTGAGATTACCAGATTTAAAAATATTTGTAACATCAAATTTACTGCTTTTAATATGTCAGTTTACATTTTGGATTTTTCAAAGTGAAAGTCACTCAGTCATGCCCAACTCTTTGGGATCCTGGAATTCTCTAGGCCAAAATACTAGAGTGGGTAGCCTTTCCCTTCTCCAGGGGATCTTCTTAACCTAGGGATCGAACCCAGGTCTCCCGCATTGTGGGCAGATTCTTTACCAACTGAGCCATAAGGGAAATGCAAGAATACTGGAGTGGGTCACCTATCCTTTCTCTAGGGGAATCTTCCTGACCCAGGAATTGAACCAGGATCGCCTGCATCGCAGGCAGATTCTTTACCAACTGAGCTATCGGGGAAACCCTAGGTTTTTCAAAGGACTGTCAAATTTGTTACCTCCTGTCTTTTAGGGTGACGCTAAAGTTAGTTTCTGTTCTTTGTTCTTAGTCATCTCTACTGATTTCCTATTCAAATTTCTGTGGGCTTAATTTTATCCTTATTTTGTAACTTTGGTCATTTTTAAATCTTGGCTTTTATTTTATAATTTATTGTTTTGTGTACTTACAGGGAGCAGGTTTCCCATGTAATTAAGGCTGCCTCCTCACTGTTGACTTAAATGTTTTTTATCTTTAAGTCATCATTTTCCTTGAATTGCTCCCACTGAGTTGGCGATTTTATGTATTAGATACTTTTTGGAATTTTGCTATCATTTTAAATGATTAGTATAGATCTAAAATGCTGGAAATGTTTAATAAATTATCTATTTTGATAAAGTAGGTATTTTATTTTTGCTAAGATAGAAAAGTGCCTTAAGTAACATAAAATTTTTAAGTCATAAAGTGTGTGAAAATTAGCAGTATCATGCATAGGAAAAAAATGGTTTCAAATAGAGATGTTTTCTAAAGGGCATTTTTATTATTTTAACCACTTCATTTTATCTTTTAAAACTAAATTTTGAGTTAAGTATTTTTTTTCTTTTTTTTATTGCAAGATATTTGCTTTACAATATTGTGCTGGTTTTTGCCATACATCAACAGGAATCAACCACAGGTATACATATGTCCTCTCCCCCTTGAACCTCCCTCCCCTGTCTCATCCCCTCTCACCCCTCTTGGTTGCCACAGAGCACTGGGTTGAGCTCCCTGAGTCAGATAACAACTTCTCACATGAGTTAAATATTTTAACCCATTTATTTTATCACATTTTTTAAATAGAGAAAAAGTTAAAAAAAAAAAAAGTGATCCATAATTCTCCCCTAGAGATAACTTAAAGTTTTGGTAATTTTCTTTAACTCTCCTAGTAACTATAAACACATGCTTTAAAAAATTTGTATGCATATGTAGTTTTGTTTCTTACTGTTCATTCAGTATACCATGTTTTCCTGTATCATTAAATATCCTTTAAAGATTATTTTTGTATATGAATATTGTGATTATTTTGAATGCCAAGTGGCATTCAGCATGTTCAAGTATGACTGTAATTTAATCAAGCTTATATTCTTAAGTCTTTAGAGTATGACCATTTTTTTATTGTTATAATGAACAGTGATACATGTCCATGTATGTGGATCTTTGTACACACTTATGAATGTATTTTATACAAATTCCTAGATGTGATCATGCAAATTGCCCTCTGGAAAATTTGCACCAATTTATATTCTTTTTAGAAATCCATGCGTGTTGCTCTCAGTATCCATCACTCTTTCCCTGCACAACCTGTCTTTGTTAATTTGATAGATAAGAATGACATAATGGTGCTAAGCAACTCGTTCAATAGAGTCAGAAAGACTGAATTTGAATTCCTGTTCTGACATTTGTGTATTCTTGGGCAAATTTCTTACATTTTCCTAAGCCTCAGTTTTTGTGTGAAATTGTGATGATAGTACCTATTACCATGGCAATATCATATAATATCATGGTTGTGGATATTAACCAATAATGTATAAGCCCCTCAGAGACGTTAGCAATCATTATTATGAATGAGATTTTGCCTTACTATATTTTATACTTGATATGCCTATATATTATACCTTGTAGTGGGTGGTATAAAGGAAATCTATTCAATCTTAAATAACCTAGTTACCCTGTGCTCAGTCATGTCCGACTCTGTGACCCCATGGACTGTAGCCCACGAGGCTCCTCTGTTCATGGGATTTTCCAGGCAAGAATAGTGAAGTGTGTTGCCATTTCCTTCTCCGGAGATCTTCCCGACTCAGGGATCAAACCTGCCTCTCTTGCATTGGCAGGTGGATTCTTTAGTACCCAGCCACCTGGGAATCCCCTGTTGAACTTTTATGTACTGTTAGTTATATTGTAGGACTGACTTCCAGTACTTTTTCAGTTGAGTCTCTTGATTTTCAGGATCTTAGTGACCCCAAAATAATACCAGTTTTTTAAAAATTTCAGCTTTTTTTTCTTGTCTTGTTGCATTGGTTGAGATCATAGAACAGTATGGATTAATAATAGGTATTTGAGCTTATTTCTGATTTTAATGGGTCTTTTTCTGTTATTTCATATTTTAAATGCCAGTGGCTATTGTTTCCTGACATAGGTATCCCCTGCTTACATACATATATTCCTGTAAATATCTATAAAAGTTAAACATAAGAAGCTTGAAAATAGATTTATATATTATGGGAAGATACCCTTAAATTACTAAATTCCTAAGTATCTTTTAGGCATATCTTCAAAATGTATTTTCAGCATTTGACTCATGTTATTTTCTTTTTCGGTTAAGCATGCAGTCAGTCATTTTAAGTAGGCTTAAATGTCAGTAACGATGAATTTTACTGCTCTCAGCCCACTTAATGATTCCATCCTTATCTCAGACTTTGAGACCCACTCTACTTTTCACCACTGTCCACTACTAGATGATATTTATAAAATATGATTTAGAGTAAATGAAACAGATTTGTCTCTTGGAATAAAACCCTTTCTTCAAATAAAGTCTTAGAGTCAGAGTCCCAGTGCCCTCATTACTCAGGCTCTGAGGCAGTTTGCAGAACACTTTAAAAACGACTGCCCCTCAAAAAAGATTCAGATAATTTACAGATCACAAAAATGACACTGCTACTGAAACTGAAGTATTCAGAGGCCAGCAGGAAACCAACCTTGTGATATAATAAGGTTTATATTAAATAATTTTGTATCAAGGTCCTAATTTAGCTTGATTTCAAAAATAATTAGTATAGCAACATATACTATATGAAAATATGGTATTCACAAATCTAGCTAGTATCTAGTGTCTTTCTATTGTTAGATTACTAAAATTTGGATCCTGAACACTCTTCTTTTTTCTACAGTTTTCCATCCATCCAGTACTATATTTTTAAATACCGTCTACATGCTGCTGCTGCTGCTGCTAAGTCACTTCAGTCGTGTCTGACTCTGTGCGACCCCATAGATGACAGCCCACCAGGCTCCTCCATCCATGGGATTTTCCAGGCAAGAGTACTGGAGTGGGTTGCCATTGCCTTCTCCATCTACATGCTAATAACTACTAAATATTTATCTCCAATCCCAACTTCTCTCTGTTACCCAGCTATCTTGGGACAGCTCTACTTGGATAGCAATTAGTATCTGAAACAAAATTATCTAAAACAGAATTTTTGTCCTTCCAAATCTGTCTCTTTCCAAGTCTTCCCCACTTATGTAAGAGTTAATACCTACTTCTCAGCTGCTCAAACCAAAAATCTCAAGGTTCTTGGTTCTTCGTGTCTCTTTCATCTTCCACATCTATCCAATACAAGTCTTTAATCATTACTTATGATAAATGAATTGAATTAACAATGTTCAATATTAGAAAAATCTATTAATCATAGAATAAAATCTACTGGTTAATATGTATTATTATAATTTGAATATACTATATAACCTATCTTTCTTATATTTAGGACTTTTGGATAAAGTATAAGTAAGATTACACATATATTTGGTTAGTTTTGTCCATCTTTGTTAGGTTTGTCAACATAATTATGCTATTCTCATAAACCGGTTGGGATGTTTTTCATATTCTTAGGTACCCTAGAAAATCTCAGTAACAGAAGAGTTTGCTAGAACATACCCATAGAACCTATAGGTTTAGTATTCTTTGTGAGAAATGGAATGGAGGGTATAAATCTTAAAGTTTTTATTTCTTCCATGGTTATTCACATTTAAAACCTTTAATTGCTTTGTCTGCCTTTATTTTTGATTTCTTTGATCATTTTAATTTATAATTTAAATGTTTAATTGCTTTCTTTCTTTTAAATACATTTACACCATTAATTTTTTCATTGAGTATCTGTTTGACCTCATCTCACAGGTTATAATCCTATTGTCATCCATTTTTAATGTCCAAAATTTTATTTTTCTTTAGCAACCAGGTTATCTGGAAGAGAGATTTAATGTATATGAAACCATTTACCTAAGATTGGAACTTGAACACATATGCCAGGACTTGAACCTACGAAACCCATTTTGGGACCTGAAGCCAGCCAAAATCCTGCCTGGGACTCGAACCCAGCCAAGGTCCACACTCTCCCACCTGAGATCTCAGACCTGGTTTTAGGACTTAATGAAGCTCAGTTTCCTGATGTCTCATTGCAGAAAGAATTCAGTGAGAGACAAAGTAACAGATAAGAAGTGGCTTTATTCAGAGAGAGACACATTCCACAGAGTGTGGACCTTCACAGAGGGCGAGTGCAACTTTGAAATGTGGTGTGGTTTGCTTTATGGCCTGGGTAATTTCATAGGCTAACGAGTGGGAGGATTATGACAACCATTATGGGGAAGGGGCTGAGATTTCCAGGATTGGGCCGTTGCCCACGTTTTGGTTTTTGATGGTCGGCCTTGGAACTGTCATGGCGCCTCTGGGTGTGTTATTTAGCTTGCTGGTGTGTTACAATGAGTGTATACTAAGGATAAGATCTAGTCAAGTTGAATCGTCTGCCATCTTGATCCATTGATTCTAATCAGTTTATGTTGTGTCCTCCAGCTATGTCATTCTTTTAAAGGTTGTGCCCTGCCACCTTCCCTTCTGTTTCATATAGATACTGAGTTTTTATGGTTTTTATCATTTAAGGCCTATGGATAAACTAAGTAAATCTAATGCTTTGGATTGTCAGGGCTCTGTGTCATCATTGTGTAAGGATAGGATGGTGTAACTTTCAAAATAAGCTAAGTTCCCAGTTTATTTTAAAAATATTTGTGTTCCATAAACGGGGCATATCTGCCTGCAGATCTCTGCACCTCTTGATGCTCATGTGCTCCCTTCTGTGTGTGTTCTAGGATTTCCTGAGGTTGGAAGTTGAACCAGCAGCTCTGTTTTTCTATGCTCTTTCCTAGTTTAAAGTATTTCAGGGCATACCTTCCAGATACTCCCCACTCTTACCCCCCAAATTGTAAAGCTTTGGAAAAAAAACTAGTTCTTTCCTGACCTGTTTCTGGATGGGATGAATAAATTGGCCAAGAGAAATTGCAGAATTACAGAAAGTACTCCACATTCTTTAAAATGGACGGTGGAGACAATTCTAGTTAATCTCTATAAGTAAGAAAAACAAAATGCCTTAAATTGCTGCCCTTTAATTTCCCATTAACTTTTCTATTTTTCAGTGTTCTTTCAGGCCTTTTGATTGCATTAAAGAGACCTCTTTAGAGGTCCTAAGGTCTTTAATCTCTCCCTTTGAATAAGAACATCTATAGGGAATCAGAGGCATATAATGTTCGAAGTCAATCCTGATCCACAAATTAAAAAGATTTTCTGTACTAAGAGAGTAGGTTCAGAATACAGTTACTATAAGTGTGACTCTGAAGAAAACATCAGGAGCTGGCTTGTAAGAAAAAAAACTTCACAAAATTAATTTTCTGAATCTGGTTGATGTAGAAAATTTTACTACTGGCCTAGGTGGCTGGGAAGCACATGCCAGGTTGGCAGCTGCGGCTTGGCTTCTAGACCATCACATGCTGGGATAGCACCTGAGTGAAGATCTGGCAGGTAGAAAAAGCACTTTGGAATTCCTGAGTGCCAGCCAGAAAGCAGAATGTGAATTTGGCAAGAGCGCTACCAGGTGCTGAGTCTTGGGCCTAAGCATTCCTCAAAATAACAGGTAGATTATAAATGTTTATTTCCCACATTGATAGCAAATGAGTACTTAAGTTTTATGTGCATTTTAATAGACTGAGTACTTACTTGATGATAAGCACCTAGTATATGCTAATTCAGTTCAACATGGATTTATATTTGATCAAAATCCTGAAATAATTTTCCTGTCAATGTGTACTTAGCCTCTTCTGCAATTTTTTGTGTTAGCGCTTAAAAAATAATCAGAATTAGAAGATAAAATAATCAGTTATTTATTTTAGAAATGCTAGGTCTAGGGACTTCCCTGGCAGTCCAATGGTTGAGAATCTGTACTTCCACTGTAGGGGGTATGGGTTTGATCCCTGGTCTGGGAACTCAGATCTTGCATGTGTGTAGCATGGCCAAAAAAAAGAAAAAGTACTGAATCTAGAGACTGATAGTTTAATTGCTAAATCTTTGCTTCCTAATAAGGTAGCCCTTTGCTTACCAAACCCAATAGCTTAAGAATCTCTTCCAAGAGTGAGAAATGTGGTGAACGGGTTCTGTGCTCCCTGCACCCCCTTCTCCCCATGCATGTGTGTGTGCATGCACACACGACGCACACGACATACTCAGGCACAGAGGAAAGGTGCACCGACAAGGGAGGAGGTCCAGAGACTGTGCTAAGTTTTTATATTTAACAATCTTTCATCAGTCTTTTTATCTAAATAGTTAGTCACTTTGTTTAACAAGCTGTCCTTAGAGTATCCATTGTACCCCTTCCTCAAGAATCTTCCACACTTAGATGCTTAACAATTTCTGTAATCATATAAGCATCACTCTACCGTCACTGGTCTTTCTTTTGAGGTTTTGGTTTTTGTGGGGAGACTGGATGGAGCAACTAGGATGGGAGTATTTAGACTGCCAAATGGCAGCAGCATTAAGTCTCTAGGTATCTTGAAGGCTGAGAAAGAAGATTGAAGATGCATTAAAAGGGGAGGCAGAAGAGCAACTAGAATGCACCTCCTGCCCCTGAACACTGCCGGTGCCCTGGCGGTGCCGGTTCTCACCTTGCACTCTTCTTTCCCAGTCGGTCCTGGCCCTCTGGGGCTTGCGGAGGCTGGGAAAGGCCTGCAGGGTTGAGAGTGGTAGTCTGATTAACTTTGACGAGAATTACAGGGTAAAGGAGAGCCAAGCTTTGCCTCACTGAACCAACTCTGTTTTCTCATTTGCGTGTATGGGCTCACTTGCTCAGTCGTGTCTGACTCTTTGCGATCCCATAGCCTGCCAGGCTCCTCTGACCGTGGGATTTTCGTGCAAGAACACTGGAGTGAGTTGCCATTTCCTCCTCCAGGGGATCTTCCCAACCCGGGGATTGAACCTGCGTCTATTGCATCTTCCGTATTGGTCAGCAGATTCTTTACCACTAGTACTACCTGTTTTCCCAATTCACTGCTATTCCTTCTTTTTTTTCCTCTTAAGTTATTGTCGTTTTATTTATTACTAGTCTTTAATTCATACATAAGTGGGCATGCCTTTTTTCTCTCCTGCCCCATTGAATCCATTCTCCTGGTTTAAAGTTCTTAAAAGAAAAAAAAAACTTATACCTCTCTCCCCACCAAAATATCTTTCTATATCTTACTCTTTTCCTGCCGAACTTTTTAAAAGAATAAGATGCTGTCATCTCTTCTTCAGATCACACTTCCTCCTTAACTGGGAGTTTTCAGCCTGTGGTTCCCTGAGGCATCCATTGATAGAAACTGGGCATTCTCTGATTTGAATGGGAAAAAAAATAGTATTTATATTCATATCCTCTAATTGAAATTTATTGTTTCTCTCAATTATCAATGTAAGCAACAAGTCCAATTTTAGTAACAGCAAATGTTTCCCTATCAGCCATAGAAATCAAATGTTTCCCTATTGTGTTACAGTTGAAATAAATATTCTTAACTATCACTTTTAACTACTTTTGAATCATTAGAGTTATTAGATCTGCTACATCTTATTATTTTAATGTATTAATAAAAGGCATATATTTTACTGTGTCACATTTTTACATATTTTGATGACTTTTAATAGAATTGATTTTTTATAATGCAATCTGTTTTTGTTTTACCCGTTTAAAAACATTGCTTTGAAAAGTGGTGTGTAGTCTTCATTAGACTGATAATGTAAAAACTTGGTTAGGAGCAGCTGCCTCTTAACCCCATCTGTCTTCACATCTCCAAAATAGCTCCCTCAGTGGCCACTCATCACCTTTACCCAATGTCCTCAGTCATTCTCCAGTGTATTTGTATCATTTGATGCCATCAATTAGTTTTTGTTACTCTCTCCCATTTTGTCTTTAATATCAAAGCCTTACTGGACCCGTTGGCTCATCTTAGAAAATATCTCATAATACCTTCCTAAATTATCTGCTTTGAGTTTCTTGTCCCTCAAAACTAATTACAGCTGGAATTACCATCCTAAAATGTAGCCAGAAACATGTCATTCACATTCTCAGAAACTTTCAGTGGTTCCCCATTCTTTCTGCTTTTATTTCAAGTTTTATTTTATATTAGTGTATGGTTGATTGAATTACCTTTCTAAAATGTGGGTAGAACTACACCATTGCCTTTTTCAAAAACCTTCAGTAATTTCCAGGTAACGAAGTTAAGGCATTAGTATGGCATTCAAGACTTTGCATGGACTATCTGCATCTTGGCTTTCTAGCCTCTTCTACAGCAGTATTAATCTCACATTTCTTCTGTATATTTTATCATCTTTCATGTCTCTGGGCCTTTGATCCTGTTTTCTCTAGTAGGGAAAAATCATTCTTTCCGTTCCTTACTCCATTCCACACGTTGCCCTACCAGAGACACATACACAATAGTATATATAGGAATGTGTCATCATTGTCACCCTGTTCTTAGCTTATACATCCACCTCTCAGAACTTTCTCAAATCTGAGCCAATGTCTTTGTCTCTTGTATTCCATGATATCAGGCTTCCTTGGTGCCTCAGTGGTAAAGAATCCTCCTGCCAATGCAGGAGATGCAGGTTCAATCCCTGGGTCAGGAAGATATCCTAGAGAAGGAAATGGCAACCCACTCCACCGTTCTTGCCTGGAAAATCCCATGGACGGAGGAGCCTGGTGAGCTTCAGTGTATGGGTCGCAAAAGAGTCGGACATGACTTAGCAACTAAACAACAACAACTTCATGATATGTCACTATTAATAGCATTGATTTTGACATGCCCTATATTGTATAGGTATTCATCTATTTGGTTTCTTTAGTGTATTTATATTCCTTAGTGTAGCAGCTTTATTCATGTTTGTACCCTCTCTCATCTTCACTCAGTATCTCTCATAGTAGGCATTTAAATAAATGTAAACATTTCTTGAGTGACAATATGAATTCACTGAATACTGAGTTAACCTGGTTGATTTTGTTTGATTAGGTGAGCATGAACCAGGCTGCTATTGTTCTGCCTTTCACCAGAGTATTATAAAAAGTATTAGTTGTGCACATTTAAAAATAGAATTTGGTCACCTAGCTAACATCTGCAAAAATGCCATAAGAACTAAGTTACTTCCTATCTAATGATAATACTAGCAAAATAGATTCCTAAGTCATAGCATTTTTTTCATAAAAGATTTGTTAAATAACAATTATTTAAGGGGGAAAATTATTATGGCTTTAATTTTTTATAGTAACTTACAGATCTTCAGAGAAAGCTAATTCTGAAAAGTATACTAATTTATTACTTTATTAAATGTTAATGAAATTATGAGAGAGGTGGAGGCAATGGCTGATCATTGTCTACAACCATTTATTATAAAATAATTTTCCATAATCCACCATCTATATTACTAAACTGAAAGAAATGTTTTCTCATTTTCTATAAGAAAACCTTTGTTTCCTTTCAGGTGCTTATGATACTTTGTTCTAATTTTACTTCCATTTTCTTCCATGTCCCTTCACTTATACCCACCATCAAAATCAATGTATTTCTTGTAAATTACTGATTGCCAGTCTTTTTTTTTTTAAACAGGAAATAGACCTCTTTATTTCTGCCTTGTTTTCCCTCATCCCAGCCATTTAAAAAATTTTTATTATTGATTTTTGGCTGTACAGGGTCTTTGTTGCTGCACACGGGCTTTCTCTAGTTGCGGTGAATGGGAGCTACTCTCTAGTTGCAATGAGTGAGCTTCTTATTGCAGTGGCTTCTCTTGTTGCAGAGCCTGGGCTCCAGGTGTGTGGGCTTCAGTAGTTCTGGTGCATGGGTTTAGTTGCCCCAAGGCATGTGGAATCTTCCCAGACCAGGGATTGAACCCATGTTCCCTGCATTGGCAGGTGGATTCTTTACCACTGGACCACCAAGGAGGTCCCCCAGCCATTTTTATACTCATATTCCTTAGTAAGCTTTTTACCATTACCTTCTTTTTTTGGAATATTTTTTTCTTCCAGTTTTATCAAGATATAATTGCTATAGCACTGTATACATTTAAGGTTTACAGCAGAGATTTGACTTACATACATCATGAGATGATTATTACAACAACAACAGATACAAACTTAAAGAAATAGAAAAAGTATTCTTGTGATGAGAACTCTTAGGATTTACTCTAAACTTTTATATATAATGTACAGCAGTGTTATTTATATTTATCATGTTGTACATTGCATCCCTAGTACTTTTTTATCTTATAACTGGAAGTTTGTACCTTTTGACTGCCTTCCCCTACCCCTAGTAACCATGAATCAGATCTGTCTTTTCCTATTTTTTTTGTTTGCATTGAAGTATAATTGACCTACAACACAATGTTAGTTCCTGTTACATATCATTGTGATTTAGTATTGCTATACTTCTCAAAATAATCACCAAGATAAGTCTAGTTATGATGTGTCACCATATATAAATTCCTATTTATTGATACTGTTGTCTTCTAATTATCCTTATTAGCCAAAGTATTCCATGACACTTAAGTCTTGAATTGCTTTTCTTCTAAAAAAGATAAACTTTTTTCCAAAAAAGTTTTTGGCTTTTCCAAACTAAATGTTATTCCCCTTTCCCTCTGAGAAACATTGTTCTAAATTATTTTATTAATTTAACAAAGTTCATATTGTGAGATCATGAACAAAGGCAGAATTTTAGAATTATATTAATGAAGACATAAAATAATGAAAATCAGGTTTTCCATCTTTTGTACTGAAGTTTCACTTTCAGGATAAACTTCTAAGATAAGAATTAATATTTACTATGTGCCAAGCACTTTTTTTTTGATCCCTGGATCAGGAAGATACCCTGGGGAAGGCCATGGCAACCCATTCCAGTTGTTGTCATTCTTGCCTGGAGAATCCCATGGACAGAGGAGCCTGGTCGAGCCATGCACAGAGTTGGACATGACTGAAGTGACTTAGCACGTATGCACGCATGCACTGTTAAGTTATTATATGTTTATTGCAACTCTGTGCTCTTGATGGTGTTTTTATCCCCAGTTTATGGTTGAGGAAACTGAGACCCGGAGCAGTTGTGTCATTTGTCCAGGATATTTGGATACTTTCTGAGAGAGGGTGTGTTACGGTGTCAGTTCTTATGGCCATTACATTATGAGATCTCTTTCTTGCTCATCCTGTTTTCCGTGAACACCATGCCGGAATAAGCTCTGTCCTAGAACTTATAGTAAGGGGTCCGGTACAGGTTTCAGAATACCAGTAAATTAGATATTAGAAATAGTGGTGCATATATAGGAACACATGGCCCAGTCTAGTCTAGTTCCCTTTGGTACGTGGGGCAATTACTTTGTCACTGAGAAGAAGTTTGGGTAGAACACCATATCCCTTTTCTAACATTAGCAAAATTGTGGTACTCAAATGTGGCAAAGCAAGTAAATTAAAAAAAAAAAAACTAACAAGCTAGTCTTACGATTATTGATGTAAAAATTCATAGGGAAGTATCAGCATATATACTATAATCCTCCAAAATGTTTTGATATTGGTAAATCTGTTAATTTAGTTCACAGTATTAGTAACTCAGACATGATTATGATCATCTTCAGTTCAGTTCAGTTGCTCATTCGTGTCCCACTCTTTGCGACCCCATGAATTGCAGCATGCCAGGCCTCCCTGTCCATCACCAATTCCATGAGTTCACTCAAACTCACATTCATCAAATCGGTGATGCTATCCAGCCATCTCATCCTCTGTCATCCCCTTTTCCTCCTGCCCCCAATGCCTCCCAGGATCAGAGTCTTTTCCAGTGAGTCAACTCTTCACATGAGGTGGCCAAAGTACTGGAGTTTCAGCTTTAGCATCATTCCTTCCAAAGAACACCCAGGACTGATCTCCTTTAGAATGGACTGGTTTGATCTCCTTGCAGTCCAAGGGACTCTCAAGAGTCTTCTCCAACACCACAGTTCAAAAGCATCAATTCTTCGGTGCTCAGCTTTCTTCACAGTCCAACTCTCATATCCATACATGACTACTGGAAAAACCATAGCCTTGACTAAAATGGACCTTTGTTGGCAAAGTGATGTCTCTGCTTTTCAATATGCTATCTAGGTTGGTCATAACTTTGCTTCCAAGGAGTAAGCGTCTTTTAATTTCATGGCTGCAGTCACCATCTGCAGTGATTTTGGAGCCCCCCAAAATAAAGTCTGACACTGTTTCCAGTGTTTCCCCATAATCATCTTAATATATCGTATTAATTCAATCCACATTTTAAATTTTTTTCCTAAATCTTTCATGTAGAAGGAAAGCATATTTCTATAAGGAACTTTCTAAAGGCCACATATTGTGTGGTATGTAAATGTATAGCTCTATATACATATAATTACATATAGGTACAGAGGATGAGATGGCTAGATGGCATCAGCGACTCGATGGACATGAGTTTGAGTGAACTCCGGGAGTTGGTGATGGACAGGGAGGCCTGGCGTGCTGCGAGTCATGGGGTCGCAAAGTCAGACACGACTGAGCAACTGAACTGAACTCAACTGAACACTTAGTGCTTACTTTGTGCCTGGCACTGTTCCAGTGTTAAGTGTTTTGTATATGTTAACTCATATATCTCAAAACAACTATTTATTTACAGCTGAAGCATGAAGAGGTAAATTTGCCCAACATGATATAAAAGTATGTTTTGTATGTATGTGTATGTACAACCTAACCAGCCATCAGTGTAATGTGCTGTGTGCTAAGTATAATGCTTGACAGTAAAACACTAAAGACATTCCCGTTAATATCAGGAACAACACACAATAATCACTGTTAACATTACAATGTAATTAGACAAAAGTATAGGGCAACAGATATAAAAATTGGTAAGAAAGAGGCAATCTGATGATTTTACATTATTATATATGCCTGGAAAACCCAAGAGCCTCAGTGAAGCACTAATAGAAATACTGAGTTCCCTGAGGTACCTCATTCACTGAAGTTTCATATATGAGAATAAAATAATTATTTTTTTAGACACCAACAATAACTAATTAGAAAATATGAGGGAAGGAAAAAACCACCATTCATAGCAAGAACAAAAGCAAAATATTTTAAGACAAGTTTAAAAAGAAATTTATAAGCCCCCTGCAAAGAAATCTAGGGAACTATATTGAGAGGGGAAATTTCAATAAATTATTCCTGATCAAGCAATATAATCTTTCATGCTCTTAAAGCAAGTATTACTGTAACACACTCTCCATCAGACTCCCATTAGCTTTTTGGTTGAAACTTGTCAAAACAGTTCTTAAGTATCAAAGCACATACATGCAAAAGATTCTCCTATGATTCAAATGGTGTGTAAAGTTTTGAAAAGCCTTCCCCGGAAAGCTCTTCATGATGTGGCTTCCCTGGACCTCGCCTTTCTCACCTCACTTTCTGACTCCGCCCCTTGCTCACCTCCCACCCGTCGTACAGGCCACCTTGCTGTCCTGTGAACACACGCTCATCTCAGAGCTTTGTACTTAGCCCTGCCTGCTCCTGTTACACCTTCCTTCCACTTCATTTCGGTATCTGCACAGATACCACCTTATCAGAGAAGCCTTCCCTGATGAAAAGTCTCTCTGTAGTATCTGTTGTCACCTGACATGTGTTTATCGTTTGCATCCTCTCCCTCTGTGAACTTGGTGACAGAAGGGACCGGCTTTGTTCCTGCTGTATCCCCAGGACCTGGCACCTAACAGGTGCCCATTTGCCGAATGAAAGCGGCATTAAAAATTACAGGTTCGGTCACTAAGAATTCTGAGGAGAGAGTGAAATTACAGTCAATCTTGTTTTTCCTTGACCAGTTCGCTCTTGAACGTCACAGGTAGTAGGGACACTACCCACCCTCTGTAGTCAGAAATTCTTCTATAACTTCAGTTGGCCCTCAGGATCCAGGGTTCCACACCCCTGGATCAGCCATCCCAGAATCACATAGTCTTGTGGATGCATGCATTTCAAACCCAGTGTTGTTCCAGAGTCAACTGTAGTTATGTTCTATGAAGTTACTACAAATACTGAACCACTGCTCCTGAGGAAGTACAAGATTAGGTTCCTACAAGCCTCCTGTCAGAACATTTTTCATGGACCAATCAATCCATAACCTTATTGTATATGTGGTACTGTTTGAAAAAGTGAAAGTGAAGTTGCTCAGTTGTGTTCGACTCTTTGCAACCCATGGACTGTAGCTTGCCAGGCTCCTCCATCCATGGGATTTTCCAGGCAAGAGTACTGGAGTGGTTTGCCATTTCCTTCTCCAGGGGATCTTCCTGACCCAAAGATTGAACCTGGGTCTCCCGCATTGCAGGCAGACGCTTTACTGTCTGAGCCACCAGGGAAGCTAAACAGTACTGTGGTACTGTTTGCTGCTGCTGCTAAGTCGCTTCAGTCGTGTCCAACTCTGTGTGACCCCATAGACGGCAGCCCACCAGGCTCCCCTGTCCCTTGGATTCCCCAGGCAAGAACACTGGAGTGGGTTGCCATTTCCTTCTCCAATGCGTGAAAGTGAAAAGTGAAAGTGAAATCGCTCAGTCCTGTCCGACTCTTCGCGACCCCATGGACTGCAGCCTACCAGGCTCCTCCATCCATGGGATTTTCCAGGCAAGAGTACTGGAGTGGCGTGCCATTGCCTTCTCCGGTGGTACTGTTGAGAGACACTTTATTAAGTATACACTGTCAATTCATTAACATTGAACTCGAAACCTGTAAACAGCTCTGTAACTCGTACCTGAACAAAGCTTACCTAACACGCATATTTCTTCACAGGACACATCACATCTTTCTTGCACTTAGCACTTCAGCACTAGACTTGAGGCCCATTTAAACAGCAAATTCACCAACAGAAAGCACAAAAATGCGAAAATCATAGAGCTAACCAGTCCTTTTTAGGACACTTGTTTCAACATGAGGGATTTGTTCAGCCTCAGCTGGAATGTGTGCTTCTGGCAACTCAGATTTTTCGCCTCTCTGCACATGCACATGGCTGTGGAATGACTGTAAAGCACTGCAAAGATTGATTTGGGGTAAATAGATGTCAGTGAATAGGCGAGTTTGCAAGAACAGAATCTGCAAATAACAAAGACCAACTATACATCATTCTTCCAATAATATTTACTGTGTTTCTACTGTGTGCCATGCCCCCAGACACTCAGACATTTATCAAGTCCCAACCGTATGCCAGGCCCTGTGCAATACTCAGATAATCCAAACATGAGTTTAACAGTATTCTGGGAAAGGTTTAAAGGCAGAGTTGGGAATCTTCAGTACTAATAGGTGAGATTTTAACCTGTGAAGCTATGGAGAAAGGTATTTTAGGAAAAAGAATCTTTAAGTTCTTCAACTTGGCTGTATATTAGAATCGTCTGGCCTATGGCCATACTTCACTCAGACCAAAAAAAAATAAACATCTGGGGGTGAAACTCGTATGCCAGTATATTTTAAATCTCCCCAGATGATTCCAGTGTGCAACCAAATTGAAAGAACTACTGCTTTAAATCCTCGTGTTTGGCTGGAGTGCAGGATATGTGAAGGGAAGTAAAGAACAAATAAATATGGTAAAGAGATTTTCAGCCCAGTTATTGAAATGCTGTAATTTAGCACATATTTATTAAGCACCTGTAGGCACTCTGCTAGTGCTGGAGATTCAGCAGATAACGAAATACAAGAATCTTTGGTCTGTTAAAGAGTTTATGGTTGAATTGTTTTGGCAGCTGTTTAGGATGATTCTTAGTCTAGATTTAACTTACAGTATTTGGTGATTTGCATTTAGAAGGAATCTTGTCCTAAATGCTCAGAATTCTAAATTTAATTGTAAATTACTATATCATCCTCTGATGTGAATAGAACTCCATAAAGAAAAAATTGTGTTGTGAACTTCTGTGCTAGTCTTAGCATTTTCTAATACAACCATTAATTTTGTTAGCTTCTCAAGAGTTTTCCAGTTTCTCTCACACTAGGACACTTAGCTAAAACCATTAGTTCCATTGGAAGTACTAACTCAAGCATTTCATCTCTTCTCTTATAGGAATTGGTATATAAGAAACAACTGTCTTGATCATTAGTAAGAATTTATATTTAGATCAAACTTACAATTAGCAAAGAACTTTAATTGGGTTATAGTTGGTTTGCAGCTCCTTTGCTATCATTTGCTGTAAGCTGTTTTATCTTTTCCTGGTCCCTTTATATTTAATGTCCTGTTATACTATCTTCTAGATCATTAGCAAGAACAGAGACCGCTAATGATAGCGTCCTCTTATAATTCTGTCTGATACGGTTATTCCTTATGGTCTGAGTCTGTCAATTTCACGTTTAAGCTTTTGGTCAAGCAATTTTGAGTTAGCTTGCTAAATAGTTATTGACCACCTAAAAAAGAAAGACCTGTGCCAACCTCAGCTTGTATACATACTCTGAGCTGAAATGAATGTGCATCAGTGAGCATGTGTGGGTGGGAAGTGGGAGGTACCGTGCTGTGGGGTCAGAAGGAGAGACTAGGCTTTGAGAGGGATGTTGTAAATGTGATTATCATTACTGTCAGAGATAAGGTGCCACATATACCATCCGGTTGTGTTATAATGCAGAGAATATGTCTTGCGTATGTTTCGTATAAAATTGTACAGTTTGGGTCAGCTTTCCCTCATTTTCAGTGGTGCTGAATACAACTGTGTGTTCTGTTAACATGGATGATATCATGTGCTTCATACTTCTTTTAAATCATACAGGTCCCTTTTCTCTCATGAATTTTCTCTCCTGCTCCCCACATAGCTGCTTTAGCAACCTAGTACATCATTTGGGTTCATTTATATTCCCTGAGCTCTACTAAAATCGCTCATTCCTTGAGTATTTGCAAGTTTTATAGGAATTGAAGGTTACCTTTTTAAAAAACTTGCTTGTTTATTCGAATTTTTTAGAAATGTGAAATGGAGCTTGCAGGGCCTTAGGGGAGAGAATTGCCTGGCCATCCAGTGGTTAGGACATGGCGCTGTCACTGCTGTGGGCCCAGGTTTGATCTATGGTCCGGGAACTTCAATCCCACAAGTCAGGCTGCACAGCCAAAAAAAAAAAAAAAAAACACTGAATGGAAAGCTAGTCATTAGGAAATATTTGAAGTCTTAGGATATGGGTCATATTGTCACTTAAAGTGACTATAGAAAAGTTTCTTTGTTTTTAGATCATTGAGAAGAAATACTACTTTGTGGATTTACTATTGGTCTCTGAACCATAAAGAGAATCAAAAGTTATCTTCTCTTAGTGATACGGCACTGAAGTTTTCTTATCGTGAAACCTTAAGAATTTTGACTTGGGGAAGCATTATCTTTCTTTGTTACAGAATTGGTTTTTTTTATTTTTTTAACTTCATCCCTTCACAGTATTTTTCAAGTGGTCTGTTCAGAGTTAATTTATGTGAGTTTTTTTAATCACCTTTTTTTTTTTCCTTAGTAGCTCTTTATAACAAAACATTATTGAATATTGTTTTTTCCTGCCTTAGTTCTGAACCAACTGAGAAACAGACAAAGGAGCCAGGCAGATGGACATAAAAACAGCAATTCTTGTTGATGAAGGTAATGCAGAACATGACTTAAGAGCACAGCATAAAGGGCTTAGTAACACTGAACCCCCAAATTAGAAAGATTTAATCACTTAGTCTCAGGCAGCACTGGATAGCAAAGCAACTCTGTGCTGTCTGCCCCAGGGTGGACCCCAAGAGAAATGTGTAGAGGGAGGGGCGCTTGGCTTACACAGACCCCTTCCCCAGGTGAGGAGGAGGAGGCCAGGGAGTAACTCCAAGGGATGCCTCTCTAGTCAGGAAGTTGGAGCCAGAGGAGGAGGCCATGAAGGGGCCTCTCGTGCCTGCCAGGCCTGAGCTTATTACTCAGTTGCACAGCTGCCCTGAATATGGAAAGCAGCCCCCATGGCAGAGGCAGGGCTATAGAAACATGGCAGGTCACCGCGGGCTCTTTGATAAGCTCACCCTGTTCACCAGGAGAAATAAAAGCTGGCAGGGAGCATTTTGTTCATGTGAATGCCTGCATTCAAATTTGCAGGAGCCCATTTCTTTACTGGTCCTATTTTTCAGTCAGATGTCTTCTAGATAGCAACACACTGCTGGGTACCATTTAGATTTTTTTTTTTTTTTTTTTTTGCTATGGATTATGGAAGATTAAATGGATCTGCCCTCAAGGAGCTTACAGCCTGGTTCATAAGTAAATGCTATATTATGCAATACAGACTATTCATGTTATGGAAATTAAGTAAAAACTGGACTGGTCCAGGATTTTATGGAAAAGTAAGCCTTGAGCTGGAATTAGAACTATAAATATGATCTGGGTAGGTGAGGCTGTGCAAGAGAACATGAGTGAAGGGGCCGTTGTTTCAGCATCTGTGCCTTCACCTAAATTGAAGTGGGAAATCAGATGACAGAGCTTAGAGCAGCCCCCACTGTAAGGGCAGTCTTGAGAACAACGCAGAGGACAAGAGATGTGATCTCCTGCTGAGATTTGTTTTTTAAACCTAAGAGTGGTGTCAGTGAAAATTACTTTGGCAGGGATGTACTTAGGGAGTATTGCAGGAAGGAGATAAATTAAGAAACAAAAGTAACCTAAGCCTAAGGAAATGAAATATAGTAAGGGTCTCTCATGCCCCTCTGACTTACTACACATATAATAACTCTCATAGGTTAGAGAGTAGTACCTGATTGATTTTGCTCCATTCTTTTACACCGGGTGCTTAAGTTAGGTTTTTGGTTAGCTGGTTGTTGTTGTTTAATCAAATTAATAAGAGTTTTTTGTTAAATTTAATCTTTCACACTTCTGGGGACAATTGGGAAGATTTGAATTAATAATCTTATTTCAATGGTGGTGTTGTGAGGATCAGAAGAGATTGTAGATTGAAGGAGAACTAATGCATACTAAGAGAAAGGTTCCAGGAAGCCAGGTTGGATCTCCCCTGACAAAGAGAATGGATGCCAACACCAGCATGACAGCCCACGTGTTTCACACTCATACCTCAGCAAACAGTTGGATTCTCCAATGTTAGGGAAGCCTTTGACACTGACAGACTTTAGTATCGCTGCTGAAGCCACAGTCACACACTGCGCCCTGTGCTCAGTCAGTTATTGCCCAGACCCAGACAGCCTAATACAGCTGTTTGCATTTTCTCTGCAACTGGGCGTGGACCAGGACCATTGGACTCAAAAAGGCGGGGGAGGGCCTCTTTTCACCTACAGATGTTTTAATGTGCTTATCAAGTTATCCAGTACTAGCAACCAACATAGTCTCAATACCACAGCAGGATCTGATTAGCTTTTTCAGATCACTGCCTTTATTTGCTGTTTGCAGAAAAGCTTAATCCAGTCCTAGGGATCAGGCTTCCTGCTGAGCCTGTGGGTACTTTTCTCTCATTCTTTGTGTTCACAGTGGCAGGAATTAGTGAGAAGATTCCTCCTCCTCCTGAATTAAAGCTATAAAGTAGTAACTATAGTAGCAATGGGGAAAAAGAGAAGAAAGTCCAAAGGAAAGAGGGAGTCTGTTCATACTAAAGAGTGTCCTTTTTATATACAAAAGGGAAAAGGGTCCAATGTAAACTCATAAATATTGACCTCACTATCTCTAGTCAGTACATGTAGCTTACGTTTTATTTGGTTTTAGTTAACAACTTTGCATGAATATGTATTTTTTATCTTGATCTTATTTAATCAAATTCAGTTTTACCAAAAGTCTATTTATTAACTATACTAGTGGCCTTGATTTATCTTTCTTACTTTTTACTCATGAGTTTTTTTTTTTAAGTACCAGCACATCACCAAAAAAAAAGATAAAATTCTAACTTTTTTGATTCCTGTGATGTTCATATGCATAAAATTTGAACTCTATGAACTTTACTTTATAATTTTCAATAAACGGTAATATTAGAAATGCTTTATATTGATCTCTAGTGGCTGTATGAAATTAGGCCATGGGTGTAACTGTTGCAAAAACATTGCTGTAATCCTTGGTAGAAAAAAATAATTCTTCCTTTAGAAATTAGTTTGATACTTAGAATCTAATCATTACATTTAGTTTAAAAATATTTCCACAAATTTTAAAATTTTCTAACATTTTTGGAATGACATACTTCCGTGGAATATTAAGTTCTTTTTGAGGAAAAATATCTGTAGACAAACAATGACCTACAAACACCATACTTCATATGTTAGTTTTATTTCTGGAAATACCAATAACTTTTAGGCTTTTAGTAGGCATACGGAATGTTTTCAGTGAGGTAACTGAAAAATTTTAACCGTATATTTTCCTCTTATTTTGTAAACAGAAAGCATCTATCTGACTTAAATTTGGCTGAGCACAATAAAGACACGCCCAAGAGTCCCAACCAATATTAACTGTTTTCTAAGTTTTCTCAAATGGTCCTGTGAGTAGTGTCTATATTTGTATGTGAGAAGAGAGATTGATTTAGATTAATTGAGATTGTTTGGGGTGCCTTAGCCAAATTTTATACCTGTAGAGTGCTTGATTATGTAATGGGAAAGCCTAACCTCAGCTTAAATGAGCTTATATCAGAAAATTGTATTTTAAGAGGAGCTTTTTGCCTTCACTCTTCTAATTTGCACTGGAATAAAAGAGGATGTGTGTGTGTGCATGCGTGTGTGTGTGTGTGTGTGTGTGTTCTACATCACATAAGCAAGTAGTAGAACAGCTCTAGATATTGTTTAGTAGGGAAATAATTCTCACAACACCTCATGGTGTTTAAATTTTGATTGAATTTTCATAATCAGAGACCACTCAAGATATAATTTATGCAGCTCTCAAAAGCAGATAGTCCATAACATTATAAATAGTCTGGCAATCTTTGAAATAAATCAGGATAACAAGCTTCCTCACGACAGGGATGATTTTTGTATACTTGTTGCCCTTTTAAAATATTTCAGTGTTTCTTCTTTGTAAATAACTTCTTTGTTACTTGTTCCTGAACTGAAATTTGTACATCTTACAAATTTTATGGAATACAAATACAACACATAACATCATGTTGTATATTAAAACATAACAAAAGATCTTTCTTTAATTACGTGATTAGTTTCGATAATAAAATAATTTTACACTATTTGACATAAAGTGGGTCATTTTAGTGGTTTTAGATTGAAATTAAATAGTTTTGTCTAAATTCAGTTTAGATGACTCACTTGGCACAAAGTTGCTTTATCTTACTGCACTGTACTTCTAATGAACTTTAAAAAATCAGTTCTGTTTATAAGCTCTTAAACCTTTTTCTTTTGCAATCTAACTTTCATCATCTCTGTTTTATTGTCTTGCAACAAATCAACCAACACTTACAAATATTTTATATTTCCTAGTATTTCTAGGGAAGTAGTTCTACTCTAACCTCTGTCTCATTTCCCCTGTAAATCATTTATTAAAGAAAAGGGGTTACTGCAGTAGTTAATTACTACTTTGACACACCTCATTTTCTTTTTTTCTCAGAAACAAAAAACTAAAAGACTAGACGATAGCCTAAACTTTTAGGAAACATGCAACTTTTACTACTTTAAAATATAATTGGTTTCTTTGTTTTGTTTAAAAACAAGGAGGAAAAGCTGAAGTCTGCCCAAGCCAGGTGTTTCTTGTTGGCAGCCTGCTCCCTAATGACTCTGCTCTCAAAGAGCAGCTGCCTACTAGTCAGCTTTGTATGGCCTATTGTTGCTGCACACCCCCTCGTTAATACACAGGCTGCCCCGGGCAGACCCAAGAATGACATCAACTTGCTTATCTTAGAAACCTGCGAACCTGACGCAGGGTGCTGAGGTTGGCTTGCATCTGCCTGGCCGACTAATTGTGAGCTTTCTGGCCTGTGATTGGCTGTTACTCCACTCAGTAATAGGTTAAGCAAAGACATTGCCATTCCATCTGTTCACTCATTCATTGTTCTTCTTGCCTGCCTGGAAGTCTGCAGCTAAAATTGTGTTAAGGAGTTACTCCTGAAGCTGCTACAGAAACCAATGTCTTTGTATTTTCCTGTGAACGTGAGTATATGTGTTACTTAATGCCTTAGAAGTTAAACTTTGCTAAATATTCAGAATATTATTTTGAACTCTGTTAAGGATAGAATGCACACATTTGAGAGGCTACAAATTGTTACATAGTGCCAAAATACCAGAAAATGTAATTCTTTCTGTAAAACGTGTCTGTGAAGCAGACTTTTTACATTTTTATGTTCTGCAGTTATATAAAAGATTACTTATAGTTTCATAAACATTTGCAAGACAGTAGGCATGTAAGTAACCATTTGTACTTAAAGATAAGTTAAAATGTTATGATATTTTGATAAACAGTGAATTTAGATTTTATCTTCTTGTCGCATTCCTAGTTTCCTTAAGGTGTCACTGTCAGACCTAGATGCTGCAAAATGATAGTAAGATTTGATAGATTTTTCAATTGTCTTAAAAATCTAGCTTGGGGAGATGGATTGCTATTTGATGTTTCATCTTGTTGTAATTATGATGATTAAGCATTCATTTGCTTTGTCAGCAGTTTCAGTACTCATGTATAGTTTCATGAGTTTCTTCCCACTTTTTTTTTTTTTTTTTTGGGCTTGCATTAGTTTTAGGTATGAGATTGAAGATGTCACTTAGAGAACTGTTGCTTTCAAGAGATCTGTAATGGGGAAGGGAGGAGACAAAGACTTTCATCTATCAGTTGGGAGGAAAAGAAAGAGCATAAAGGGTTAAAAAGAGGTTTTCATTTCTACCACATGCCCTATTGTGTGAGCATATGCGTAAGTCTATTGAAAGTTTTCAGAAGATGGGCAGGCCACCAGTTGCTGGTCTCCTGCAGTTCCAGTAGACATCTGTTGCCCCAGAGCATTAACCAATCTGCTCAAAGGGACATCCTTCTTTTGTTAGCTAGAGGGATGCAGACAACAGCACTCACTGAAATACAATGGTGATTAAATACACAGAGACTACAGCAGTAGGTATTTATTACATATTCATTATTTTATTTTCATTGTTCTCCTACTATTACCATTTGGATAACAATCAGGACCCACTTTATGGCATTGTAACTCGATGTTACAAACAAACAATTTGATTTAACAAGTTTATGGTCTAATATTCCTGATTAATATGATGCTCTTTAGAATATAAAAAAATTTTTTTACTGGATTTGAGATAAAGGAATATCGCAGTTATCTAATGAGAACTTTAAAGAAAAGCTCACTAAATGGGGGAATCTTTGTGTATGCAGCAGATTTTTAGTAAATAGCCATTGTATCATAAATCTGCTTTCAGCTAGTATAAAACTTCTTTTTGGCAATTAAAACAATTGTTTATACTTTATCATCAACAAAATTAGCATGACATTTTAGTTCTTTTTCAACATATAATATTATTTTATTTTTTAACTTACTAGGCCTTCAGCAAGAAAAATTGTTCATTTCCAATACAATATTTGAAGGAAATCTAAAGCTCTGTAAGTGCAGAAATCTGTTTTTAGACCATTAAATGTTTCCCTAGTACATTTTGTGTTCATGAATATAGTATATAAAGGGCGCTTATAACGGGTCTCTGATATAGAGCCTAAGAGTGAACTGTATTCTTGGAGTTTTTTGATAACTGTAGGAACATAAACACTGACCTACTTTGTGTATGAGACTGTCTAGGCTGCTTCTTCATGAAATGAGGAAACTTACTCTTGTTAATAGATGATTAAAGATGATTTATATGCATTTGCATTTCAAATGGCAAAACTTAAAAGTTCATGGTTTAAAAATTAAGGAGAAAAATGTTTTCTTTCTTGCATGTAATAGTAAATTTTGTGATGTTTTTGGAGTCTTTGCTAAATATTTTCAAAATTATATTGATCATTTTCAAGGCACTGAAGAAAAATTTAGATCATATACCATTCTTTGTTCTACGATGTCTTATAATAAAAATTCCTTGTAAAGTTTTGCACATTACATTAAGTAATACTGCAGTCTATGAAACTATTTTTGTTGGCTTTAAAATTTTAAGAATAGCATTTAATTTTTTCTTGACTGGATTTCAAAATATTGCCAATTTTTCTTAGTGCCATATTCATTCATGGCAATCTTTTACTAATTACAAGTGAATAAGAAAGCATTTTAGAGATTCAAGTTTTAAAAACCAAATCTTTACCATTTGGGTCAGTAAAAATAAGTTATTTCAAATTTATATTATGTAATGGAGAAAATATATGCATCTTACAGGTCTGATAATTAAACTTGTCATTATATGTACTATTTCATATTTAGTCTGTTGATTTATAGGAACTAAAAATTATTTAACTGCTTGCTTAGTACAAGATGACATTGAATAACTTTCTTTAAGGTAACCAGTGAAATCTGGACGATGAAGAAAGGCCTGTCAGTGTGAAAAAAGAGTCCAACCAGAATATTTTAAAAGAAAAGTTATTTTGCCTAACAAAATTAGGTATAAATTTTTTGAAGTAGTGTAAATCAAGCTTACACTTATACCTAATATTAAAAATCATGTTAGCTTACTTGGAAACATTTTAGTTTCATAGTACATATAAATTATATGAATTGTCACAGCCTAAAGGTGTGGTATTCACTCAGTACAAATGAGTTTTATCCAGCTTAATATTATAAAAAGAAAACAACTGATAATACAATTTTATCCCTATCTAATCATTGTAGTCCTATAATAAAATTACACAGAGCAGATTTACATATTGTTACCAACACTTTTAATATGAGACTGAAAGTGATAACAGAAAAGATTTGAATATGTTTTTAGGCTGTTTAATTTTCAGTTTAAAAACTTTATATCTGGTTTTACTTCTTTGACAAATGTGAAAATTCTTTAAACATAATATTTCATTCTAATGTTCCCCACTGGCTGTATTTTTCATAAAGTGTTCATTTTGTTTAAAACAGTCCAAATGAAAAACATTACAGCTCAATATTAAAATAATATTTCCTAGTTCAATTCAGGGATTTGGTCGGTGAATCATTATCTTGAAGAATTATCTCACAACAGCACTTATGCAAAAACCAAACTTTTTAGGGGAGATCAAAAATGTTGCCCATTAAATACACTTCCTGCAGTCAGAGCAGATTGTGAGGTTTACAGAACAATGATGTCGGAGCTTCCAGATTGGTTTGGCAGCTGCATTGTTCTCAGAGGGTAAACCAGACGCACTTAAGTCCCAGTCTCTTTTATAGGCTTTTGTTCATACCAAATTATTCTTCCACTGTGCTAGCATTCATGATGGCACGTTAAAAGAGTGCCGCTTAGCAACCAGCTCTGGTTGCCAGGCAGCCCAGCTTCCAATAGGTTTTCCTTGTTTAAGATACTTTTGGTAGAAGCTCTACCAAGGCCACAATACAGATTTTTCTTTTTAACTGTATCCCTTTATTAGAATGCTGTTGTGATTTGTTGCTTGCATTATGGTGTCAGTATATTACAGTAGTTAATAAATCACTGAGTATAAAGATTTGCTTTCAAAATCCCTTCCTTTAATTCTAATAATTGGGCTCATGCACATCCATATTAATAGAAAAAAATTGAAATGGATACAGCTTCATAATAGAGCAGATGTATATAGAGGTCTCCCAAGGAAAATTTCTTTTTTTATCATTTGTGCAATCAGAAGCAAAGAGAGGGTGATGTTTCTTTAAAAACTAATGAATGCCATATTAGAACAATGATGTTAAAGTTATCTGTCTTCTCAAGGGATAAAACCTGAAGAAACTCCTGTGGAAATGTGTAGGAGTTCTACACTGGAGGGATTTTAAGTGTACTGTTATCAAGCTAAAGATTCCATGGTCTCTTCTCTAGTATTTACCATAGTTAATATAATTTATTTCATTATGTGGAAATACTTCACTCTGTAATAAGTTCATCAAATGCAATTCAAATGTGCAGCTTCTTAGAAAACCACTTAGCATTTTCTCTTAGCATTTATATAATAGCTTCTTTCTACTGTAAATAAGATGTTGAGGAACTGTAGAATAAAATGTTTTTCCAATTTTCTTTTTTAGGTTATATAAATAGGTGTTTTATGACAGTTTCCAATTCAGCTGCCACTGGCTTACTAATGTTAATCATGGATAGAACACTGAAATTGCCTTAATAAGTAAACTACTGATGTGCATATAGTCCCTACAATGAAGCACAAGAGAAAATAATTTTATTTTGCTAACCTGTTCCTGGTAGAGAAATAATGATTAATCTCAATAGACTCTAAAGAAACTAGAAAAATGACAGAAGCATTTTAAACGTAAAAGCATTCCTGCATGAGGAAAGCAGAAGAAAAGATGACTTTAACCAAATGCAGATAGCAGTTAGGTAATTATCTAATGTGATACAGAAGTATTTTCTGCCATCAAATTCAAGAAATTAAGATAACATTTATTCAATTTTATTTTGAATAAATTTTATTCACTTATTCAATGTATTTAATTATCTGCTGCTAATGAAATATATTCCTATACTTTCTATAATTGTGCTAGAATGAGAGCTTTTCCCCCTGGAATGAAAGAGACTAGTCTTTGGCACTTAATAAGGGTAGCACAGTGTTGAGAGTTGTATTCTGTTACTGTGTTCAGGATTCACAAAATAAAGATTATTAGGGCAAAAATATTCACTTCTTAAGTGGACTATAATTCACTTTGTAATTATTTCATTCCTTGTTGGCTCTTGTAGAATCTATGCTCTTTTATTACAGTACCTAAATTATTTTTGAAAGTCTTTAGATTAATCCAGATTAACAGCTTTTAAATTATAGTAAGTTAATGTTTTCCTTTTCACATGACTTTCTCTTTAAAAGAATTTTTGCAAATTTTTATGAATTATTTTAGAGAAAATGCATATAACCTGTCATAGCACATCTAAAACATGCTTTAAAAAAAAATAATATTCTGTGTGTCACTATAGAAACAAGCCTTTCTATCTTGGAAAATCTTCCACGTAGATTGAGAAGCAGCATGATACTATGGGGAAACCATGGGTTTGGAAACCAGACAAAACTGGGTAAAAAAAATCCAGTTCCTCCACTTATTTACTTTGCTGCCTTGGAGGGAATACTTAACCTTTCTAACTCCTAACTTCATTGTCTGAAAAAGACATGATACTGTCTTGGAAGGGTGTTATGAGTAATGAGAGGACGTAGACAAAACAAAGTTGATATTCAGTAGTTTGATAACTCCCAACTTCTTTATCGAACCAGAAATGAACCAGTAAATATGAAATTCTAAATATTCTACATTTTTCTCTAGGAATACGGGGTGCTTTGCATTCAAGAATACAGAAAAACCAGCAAAGTGGAGTCAAGTACACATAACAGCTTCATGGGCTTGAAGGATCATCTGGGGCATGACCCAGGCCACCTTTATGTGGAGAGCACTGACCCACATTTAAGTACATCTGTACCTTGGTCAATGGTAGAAAAACCAACAATGGATAAAGTTAATTCTGGCAAGGAAGAAAAAGAGGTGTCTGAAGAGAATGCGAGCTCTGGTGACTCTGAAGAAAGCACAAATTCTGATAATGAGTCAGAACAATTGAGTAGCATTTCAGTAGAGCCATGCTTATTAACCAAGACTCACAGACAGCTATGTAGGTCTCCCTGTTTAGAGCCTCACATACTCAAATGCAGTGAAATTTTGCAAGACTTTAAACCTGAAGAGTCCCAGCCATCCAAGGAAATGAAAAAACCCCCTGATGTGGTGCGAGAATACCAAACAAAACTGGAGTTTGCACTGAAGTTAGGTTATTCTGAAGAACAGGTTCAACTTGTGCTAAACAAACTTGGTACTGATGCTTTAATTAATGATATTCTGGGAGAACTTGTCAAACTTGGAAATAAAAGTGAGGCTGAACAAACAGTGAGTACACTTAATATTATAATGCGGGAAACATCTTCCCTGGAATCTCAGAGGTCTGAATCTCCAATGCAAGAGATTATCGCAGATGATGGGGAGAATCTGAGACCAATAGTTATCGATGGCAGCAATGTGGCAATGAGGTAAGTGGAAACTCTTCACTCATTATTACTGAACAATCTTCAAAACATATTTCTAATTTTGTGACCCTTTCTCTTAATGTCAAATTTGTTCTTCATCCCAGCATTAGTTTCAGTATTTCTAATTGTGTCTTTCTTAGTTCTTGCTCTTACTTCCAGAGTGGTCAGCCATTCTCACCTCATTTGTCCCTAAATAAAAGACCTCCTTTTCCCCAGATATGTTTCCCCCCACTCATCTGGCTAACTTTACTATGGTATAAAAATTAGCACATATCCCAGTATAAAGTTAAATATTCGTTTTAATTGAAGAACTTGAGTATGATCATATTGAACAATTTTGGAACCTAGAGGGATAAATGGCCTATTTCTCTACAAAGTCAAATAACCATAGGATAAAATCCCAGTTCTTTGAGAAGATTTTTTTTTTTTTAATTTGGGAACAAAGCCATAATTTCAGGTGTTTGGGTTTTTTGTTGTTGTTGTTATTATTGTTCCACTTAAGAAATGTAATTCAAAAATAATTTTTTAGGATTTTGTTGGCTTAAAATGTAAAGTGAGTCTAAATTCAATTTGTATATAGTTAACTGCCCACAATGTTCAGAATACTATGGGGATATAAAGATATATAAAGGTATTGGTTCTTCTTTCAGAAAGCTTAACATTTCATGTATTGTTCCTCAAAGTGATCTGAGAATAACTACCAAAGAATCATTGGCGATAATTTGTGTGCATTCTAGAGCAGTGCTGTTCAATGGCACAATCAAAAATTAAACAAGTAAAATTAATATAAAAAACATTTTAGCTAGGCTAATAGAGACAAAATATTATTATTTCAATGTATGTCCAATAAAAAACTTGTTAGAGATATTTTGACATTCTTTCTTTCATATAAAGTATTAAAATTGGGTATCTTACACTTATAGCACATCTCAGTTCAGACTTGACCATACTACAGGTGCTTAATTTGTAGCCTGTGTCTGCATATTAGACAGTGTAGTTCTAGAAACTGCCAAGTACATGCATAGACCTACCAAGTCTAGATCAAGGTATAGCCCAGCCATCTCCTTTTCTAACAAATAGCCCCATTGATAATGGTGCCTACTAAAATTTGAGAACCACTGTTTTCTAGGTGTTAGCAAGAATTTCTGCATAGGGTATGAGAAGGACTAACTTGTAATCCTCAAAATAATACTGCTTCCTCATGATGGAAAGGGAAAGGTGATCTTTCATTTATAAGCAAACTTGCCCAGGGTAAAACGTAATTCACATCCAAATATGTCTGACTTCAGGGTCTATACATTTTTCATCATCTAATGAAAGGTAAAAAGCAAGTTAAAAATGTTCAAGTCAGATTTTCCAAAACCTCAAATACCAAGCTAGAGAATTTAAACTTTGCTCTGAGCCACAGGTAACTGACAATTTTTGAGGAGGGAAATGTCAAGAGTAGAGCTGTGCCTTAAACTGATAATCTGGCCATGATATTTATAGTGGATTATAGGAGGCAGGCAATCAAGTTGGATGCAAACAACACTTTCTAATGGAGTAAAAAGGGCCTTAAGTATCATAAAGGTATGAAGTGTACATACAACTTTGAGAAGTCCTTCAGCAAAATAATCTCCCTGTTGTTTAATCTTTCCCACTCTTGGCCATGAAATGAGTTTTTTTCTTACAAACAATCCAGAACTATTGAACAAGTACCTTAACAGAGTGATACTGTGTAAAGCCGAAACACCATGGAATTGCCAAACAAGCGAGTAATGAAAGAAGACAGCCTAGAGAAACACCTGCCGCCATAGCCATATGCAGCCAAAGCAGCAGAGGGGTTTTTAACAAAATACATATTCCAGGGCTCAACTTTGACTCAGAGTGTATGATAGAGCTCAAATAACTCTACAGTATGTTTAAAGTGCCCAGGTATTTCTGATGCATAGTCAGTGTTGAGAACCATTCATCATGAAAAGTGTGGATAGCAATAGGTTGGGAGGTGGAAAAAACTGATGATCCAGGGAAAGAGTAGTTTAGAAAATACCAGTCTTAGTAGTGCTAGTAAAACCAAGAGACACACAAATGCCATCAAGGAAGAGGCTTTAAGGAGAGAATATCCTGTGGGTAGATCTGAAAAAAGATCAAGGACATGACAGCCAGGAAGTCACTGTCTTCAAGAGCCATATGGTATTAAAGATAGAAACCCAGTTACGCAAAGTCTGTGAGCTGCAACTACTGAAATCCACGCCCTAGAGCCCTTGGGCTGCAACAAGAGAAGCTACCACAATGAGAAGGCTGTGCATGGTAACAAGAGAGTAGCCACAACTCACGGCAACCAGAGAAAGCCCTTGTGCAGCAAGGAAGACCTAACACAGCCAAAAGAAAAAAAGAAAAGAAAGACTAACTGGTAGAGTTGAAAAAAAAATTAATAAACAATAGTTAAAAAAAAAAAAGAAACCCAGTTACAATATGTCAAGAAATGAAGAAACAGAGCTAAGCTGTTATTCTAGAAAGTTGGCAGAGGAAGGGAAGGAAGAGGAGGAGTTGGGAAAGGACATTTTAGTTTTACATAAAATGAAACTATATCAGCTGAGGGGCTTGGGAGAAAGTCTTCACAACAGCAATAATATGAGAGTTCAATTTTTGAAGCAGAGTTCTCTGAAGGAGGAGACAGGAAAGACAGAAGTGGAGAATTTGGCATTGGAGGTAAAGGCATTCTGGGGTTGTCAGAAGAGCAACCTAGAAGGGAGGAACAGCATCAAAACCCATAGACGTGAATTCTTTTAAGTGGATGTCTTTTAGATAAATGATGTCACAGCTGAATCAACTCACATGATTGAAATCTAGTTCCCAGCGGCAATTAAAAAGTACTTTGATAACTGAAAATCTGCATAAAACTCTAAACTTTCTGTATCCCAGATGATGAGATGCAAAAATAAATGGCATAATGGAGGCATTTCAAACAATCTATTATATATAATTATTGAAAACACACTTGTGCTGCTGCTGCTAAGTCGCTTCAGTCGTGTCCGACTCCATGCGACCTCATAGGTGGCAGCCCACCAGGCTCCCCTGTCCCTGGGATTCTCCAGGCAAGAACACTGGAGTGGGTTGCCATTGCCTTCTCCAGTGCATGAAAGGGAAAAGTGAAAATGAAGTCGCTCAGTCGTGTCCGACTCTTAGTGACCCCATGGACTGCAGCCCACCCAGGCAAGATTATTAGAGTGGGGTGCCATGGCCTTCAACATAATTATTGAAAACACACTTGTACCCCCACCTTATTTGGGCCCCATTCTGTTCCTTTTACTATAAAGATGGAACAATGCAGATTCAGTTCTCACCTCCATCATTTATTTTATTCTGTCACGTAAACTGAGATGCTTCAGGCATTTCAGGAGAGAACAACTTGACAGCAAATTTTTATTCTAGCAGGATTATACTGTAAGTCACAGTGAAATGTTGTACCACGCCCATAACTTTGAAAGTGCCAGAACTTACGGAAATTTACAGTAAACATTTACATTCTGCCACTTATGAGATCTACATAAAGTAAAAAAGTCATTTAGAAATGCATATCTACTTCAGATGCAAAATCTTAATTTTAACAAAAATGCAGAGAGATTTTACCCATTTCCTGTTGTATAAAATATAACAAACATGCTTTTACTTTTTAACCTAACATCCTACTCATGGTACTGTTATATAATAAATTTATACGCATAGTAAATTATAAAAGGTAAATGTGAGGGTAAGTTAAGAATAGAGTATTATTTTATTTCCTTTCTGATTTCTCAAGCAGGTATATTCCATACATAAGATGAATATATTTTAATTTCACTTAAATGCTAGTAATAGAACTGATACAAATGACTCTTTAGATGTAAATTAAAAGGAAAGAAAGGCACTTGATTAAAATTACCAAAATGGGCTGTTAAAAAAGTTAGTTCTCTACACACTATGTTTGTGATTCTGCGGAACTTGTTTAAACTGTCCAATCTCAGTTTTCAGGATTCTAAAAAGGGGGGAACTCTTATCTTGCAGGCTTGTTATTAGAATTAAAGATGATCAGTACTGAGGGCCTGGCATGTAATAGGTGCTCAGTAAATTACAATTATTATTACATTAAAAAGCTAGATTCTACATTTTAATCCAGAATATAGTAACTAATGTAATGAAAACTTAGTTGTTTCAGTTTTTTTATTCAATGTTTCAGTTCAGTTAAGTCGTTCAGTCATGTCTGACTCTTTGTGACCCCATGGACTGCAGATGCCAGGCCTCCCTGTCCATCACCAACTCCCGGACCCTGCTCAAACTCAGTCCATCAAGTCTCAGTGATGCCATCCAACCATCTCATCCTCTGTCGTCCCCTTCTCCTCCCGCCTTCAATCTTTCCCAGCATCAGCATCTTTTCTCTGAGTCAGTTCTTCACATCAGATGGCCAAAGTATTGGAGCTTCAGCTTCAGCATCAGTCCTTCCAATGAATATTCAGGATTAATTTCCTTTAGGATTGACTAGTTGAATCTCCTTGCAGTCCAAGGGACTCTCAAGAGTCTTCTCCAACACCACAGAATTGTGTGGAATTATGTGTTAATTCAGTGTTTAACCCATAGCAATTTATCAGTTCATCTTGTTCTTATGAACCTATAGGTATATTTTAATTCTTCATATTTATATCATCAATTGTTTTCAATGATTTCTATTTGTTTCATAAAGGAGACTTGGGCTCTTAGATCTGGGTGAACCCAAAATTGCCCAAGGATAAGCCCTATAACTGTAATATACAGCATAGTTCCCAAAATTAGAGGGATCCTGTGTTGCTTTGCAGGAAGCATACTTCTTTCAGCTTATTAATATCCTCTTAAAAATGTGCCACACTGATAGAAGTTCTGGGTAAGTTTCTTAAATAAGCAATTCACCCAAAATTGACAAATATTCAAAAATAGAGTAAACTAATAAATTTAGCAAAAGCCCTAAACTTTTGTGCCAAAGTACTTGATTTCTGAAATATAAAATAGAATAAAATTAATATTTAGTGAAGCTGGACTAACTAGCAATTACTGACAAAAAGGTGCAGTTAATTCTTCAAAAAGCTAAAAGAAACCCAAAAACTTCTCAATAATTTTGCAAATTGGTCATTGAGCAAATAGGCCTCTTTCCATAGTAGGGCAGATACTTTGATAAGTGTACCATGAAGTGTATCAGTTCAGTTCAGTTGCTCAGTCATGGCCAACTCTTTGCGACCCCATGGACTGCAGCACGCCAGGCCTCCCTGTCCATCACCAACTGCTGGAGTTTACTCAAACTCATGTCGGTTCCATCCAACTGTCTCATCCTCTGTCGTCCCCTTCTCCTGCCTTCAATCTTTCCCAGCATCAGAGTCTTTTCCAATGAGTGAAGTGTATACTCCACATATAGACACAGAAATAAAGCATAAGCAATATTTATCATATTGCTAAAATGAAATTCTAAATGATACTGTGATTTTTATTTCCTCCATGTAGCTTTACCATTCTTCAAATTCTGATTCTGTTAAACCTGCAGTAGTTCAGCAGTGGAGTACAGAATTATTCTTTATCCACATGTATCCGATAGTTTAGTTTTTCCTTAAATGAGTCCAGTGTTTTTATTTGCCTGTGGTTTTAGGTTCAGATGACGTTTGCTGCCATTAACACTACCATGTTGTGAACCATCAGGGAAGGGAGTGTAAGTTGGATGTTAGTGCTCTTAGATTCCTAAAAGTTTTTTATTTCTTCAGTACGCTTTCATAACAAGTCACTGGACTTCATTAAAATTATATCTCCATATTCTCCTTTAGCTTCTACCAAATATATGAAATAAGAGTGATGAACAAGAAAAAAAACCCAGAGCCTCATTACTTCCTCTATGCCGTGTGCAGCACAAATTCTTCTGTTTCATGGAATAGAAGCTAGGCGCAGCAGCCTTCTCTATCTGATATGAACAAACTGTTGAAACTCCTCCTTACCACTACTCCCCTATTATTGCAATTCCTCTCTCTTCGTCAGTAAATCCAGCCTTTTGGTTTCAGAGTGAATCTCCTAACTGGTGGGTAGGCCTTATTGCTGCATGTTTGTGTAGAATATTCAGTTCAGTTCAGTTCAGTTCAGTTGCTCAGTCATGTCCAACTCTTTGCGACCCCATGAATCGCAGCACACCAGGCCTCCCTGTCCATCACCATCTCCCGGAGTTCACTCAAGAGTCGCGTCCATCGAGTCCGTGATGCCATCCAGCCATTTCATCCTCTGTCGTCCCCTTCTCCTCCTGCCCCCAATCCCTCCCAGCATCAGAGTCTTTTCCAATGAGTCAACTCTTCGCATGAGGTGGCCAAAGCATCATTCCTTCCAAAGAAATCCCAGGGTTGATCTCCTTCAGAATGGACTGGTTGGATCTCTTTGCAGTCCAAGGGACTCTCAAGAGTCTTCTCCAACACCACAGTTCAAAAGCATCAATTCTTTGGTGCTCAGCCTTCTTCACAGTCCAACTCTCACATCCATACCTGACCACAGGAAAAACCATAGCCTTGACTAGATGGACCTTAGTCGGCAAAGTAATGTCTCTGCTTTTGAATATACTATCTAGGTTGGTCATAACTTTTCTTCCAAGGAGTAAGCGTCTTTTAATTTCATGGCTGCAATCACCATCTGCAGTGATTTTGGAGCCCCCAAAAATAAAGTCTGACACTGTTTCCCCATCTATTTCCCATGAAGTGATGGGACCATATGCCATAATCTTCGTTTTCTGAATGTTGAGCTTTAAGCCAACTTTTTCGCTCTCCTCTTTCACTTTCATCAAGAGGCTTTTTAGCTCCTCTTCACTTTCTGCCATAAGGGTGGTGTCATCTGCATATCTGAGGTTATTGATATTTCTCCCAGCAATCTTGATTCCAGCTTGTGTTTCTTCCAGTCCAGCGTTTCTCATGATGTACTCTGCATAGAAGTTAAATAAGCAGGGTGACAATATACAGCCTTGACGTACTCCTTTTCCTATTTGGAACCAGTCTGTTGTTCCATGTCCAGTTCTAACTGTTGCTTCCTGACCTGCATACAGATTTCTCAAGAGGCAGGTTAGGTGGTCTGGTATTCCCATCTCTTTCAGAATTTTCCACAGTTTATTGTGATCCACACAGTCAAAGGCTTTGGCATAGTCAATAAAACAGAAATAGATGTTTCTCTGGAACTCTCTTGCTTTTTCCATGATCCAGCAGATGTTGGCAATTTGATCTCTGGTTCCTCTGCCTTTTCTAAAACCAGCTTGAACATCAGGGAGTTCACAGTTCACGTATTGCTGAAGCCTGGCTTGGAGAATTTTGAGCATTACTTTACTAGCGTGTGAGATGAGTGCAATTGTGCAGTAGTTTGAGCATTCTTTGGCATTGCCTTTCTTTGAAATTGGAATGAAAACTGACCTTTTCCAGTCCTGTGGCCACTGCTGAGTTTTCCAAATTTGCTGGCATTTGAGTGCAGCACTTTCACAGTATCATCTTTCAGGATTTGAAACAGCTCAACTGGAATTCCATCACCTCCACTAGCTTTGTTCATAGTGATGCTTTTTAAGGCCCACTTGAATTCACTTTCCAAGATGTCTGGCTCTAGATTAGTGATCACATCATCATGATTATCTGGGTCGTGAAGATCTTTTTTGTACAGTTCTTCCGTGTATTCTTGCCACCTCTTCTTAATATCTTCTGCTTCTGTTAGGTCCAGATTATTTCTGTCCTTTATTGAGCCCCTCTTTGCATGAAATGTTCCCTTGGTATCTCTAATTTTTTGGAAGAGATCTCTAGTCTTTCCCATTCTGTTGTTTTCCTTTATTTCTTTGCATTGATTGCTGAAGAAGGCTTTCTTATCTCTTCTTGCTCTTCTTTGGAACTCTGCATTCAGATGCTTATATCTTTCCTTTTCTCCTTTGCTTTTCACCTCTCTTCTTTTCACAGCTATTTGTAAGGCCTCCCCAGACAGCCATTTTGCTTTTTTTCATTTCTTTTCCATGGGGATGGTCTTGATCCCTGTCTCCTGTACAATGTCACGAACCTCATTGCATAGTTCATCAGGCACTCTATCTATCAGATCTAGGCCCTTAAATCTATTTCTCACTTCCACTGTATAATCATAAGGGATTTGATTTAGGTCATACCTGAATGGTCTAGCGGTTTTCCCTACTTCCTTCAATTTAAGTCTGAATTTGGTACTAAGGAGTTCATGATCTGAGCCACAGTCAGCTCCCGGTCTTGTTTTTGTTGACTGTATAGAGCTTCTCCATCTTTGGCTGCAACGAATATAATCAATCTGATTTTGGTGTTGACCATCTGGTGATGTGCATGTGTAGAGTCTTCTCTTGTGTTGTTGGAAGAGGGTGTTTGCTATGACCAGTGCATTTTCTTGGCAAATCTCTATTAGCCTTTGCCCTGCTTCATTCCGCATTCCAAGGCCAAATTTGCCTGTTACTCCAGCTGTTTCTTGATTTCCTACTTTTGCATTCCAGTCCCCTATAATGAATATTAGGAAGATATTTTCTTTGCTAAAAATCTTAGGTGGGCCATTTTTGACCGATAGGATCCCTTCCTGTATTGCCTCTATGTTTATATTTACCTTTAAGAAAGTTCACTCTATAGAGAAATTAAGAGAAGGATTTGAGCACTAAGACTGCCGACAAAGACACCTATTTATATTTGAAAATATATGCAGAAGTTAAATTGTGGACAACTTCTGGCAAAAGAACTAAGAATATTGCTTTTGTATACCAATCTAATGGCAGAGAATACAGACATAAAACAACCATCTGCTTGATCCCTACCCATCAAAAAGACTTGCTTAGAAACCAGCTGGTGTGGCATATATCTGAACCTTACCTGGCGTGTAGAAAAGCACTCCAGGTGAGTCATTGAAGTCATTTTCTTAAAGTCTAGACAGATACAGAGTCAGAATATGAACAGAAAAATGTCCAAGTTGTGTTAACTTTTCTTTATATCAAGAATAGTGGACTAAGCCTACATATTTATAAAATACAGCAAAATTTAGCAGTGTTTATAAATAGGATTTATTTATATAGATTAATCTTTCAAATGGCACAAAGGCTTTTATGTATCTAATCTGATTTGTGAAAGTTATATGGACTTGAGAACTCTTTTCAGTGTGAATTTGAAGATTGAAGTCTATCTTGTCTAGGCTCCAAAATTTGCCTTCAATTGTTGGGTGGCATTGCCATCCTGTTGCCTGTTTACCATTTTATTATAGCCCTGTTTACCATTTTAGTATACAGAGATATACTAAATCCTCCTGGACACCTAATCCAAGTTTTTGGTTTAGATTACAGATGTGAGACTGCAAATTGCCAGGGTTCAATCAAAGTTGATTTTGGTTCTCAACAAAATGTCTCAAAATTAAGTGCAGTGGACCTGCATAGTCCAGTATGGTGACTACTGGCTACATGTTGAGCTTTTGAAATGCGCCTAATCCAAATTGAGATAGTCTGTAAACACATACCAGATTTTGAAAACCTACTACAAAAATATGTGAAATATATCAACAATTTTCATGCTGAATGTGTATAAAAATGATATTTTTTGATACATTGAGTTAAATGAAATATATTACTAAAATTAATTTCACCTACTTTTTACTTTACAATACTGTATTGGTTTTGCCATACATCAACATGTATCCGCCATGGGTGTACATGAGTTCCCAATCCTAAACCCCCCCTCCCACCTCCCCCACCCCATACCATCTCTCTGGGTCATCCCAGTGCACCAGCCCCAAGCATCTTGTATCCTGCATCAAACCTAGACTGGCGATTCGTTTATTACATGATATTATACATGTTTCAGTGCCATTCTCCCAAATCATTCCCACCCTCTCCCTCTCCCACAGAGTCCGAAAGTCTTCTACTTTTACTTTTTACTTGTTAAAAGGTAATTTTAAATTATATATGTGGTTCACATCATACTTCTATTGGACTTCTCAGTGAAATGTTTTCTAAGTCCCAACTTAGTAAGGGCTTAACATCAATTAAAGGACAGCTTAATTTCCCTCTAGATGACTGTCAGCATCGTAGGTTCTACCTAAGGTTAGTTGGCAGTGTCCTGTTTCTCTTATTGTTTTAGAGAAAATCCTAGATACTACAAAAAGAATCAGAGAATCAGAACTAGTTTTTTCTGTTGTTTGATTATATCAGGGTGGAGTCTGACAAAGACAGATACTAGTTCTATTCCACTGCATCTCTTTATAATCCTAAGTGTGTCTTCTACATGTCATCAGTCATGAATTTTAATAGATGGTCAGTAAATGGTCAGTAAACTTTCCTGTTATCTCATATGTGCTTATTTAAACCTTAACCTAGGAAATAGCAATGTTAATAATCCCATTACATATGAATAAAGTTATTGATAATTATAAATCACCTAACTAGTGATTATAAGAAATGGGAAGTCACCCAATTATAATAGGAAAAAGTGATTCAGGTTTTAACATTTCTGCATCTACTTAACAGACACGTTCTCTTCAGCATCTTTAGACTAATGATCCACTTGGATCTAGATTAGCTAGATGTGCTTCCTATTATTAATTCTGGCTTCAAATTGTGGACCTTATAAAGTGAAGAAATCTTTCTACTTCCCTTTTTCCTAATCCTTTTCCATTCTCAAAACTTTGGCCACACCGCTCTGTCTGTATCAACTGGAAGGTAAGAGTAAACTATTTCATGTTAAGACTTCCATTGTAATTTTGGTGTTGAAATTTTCATTGTCCTAAATCAGTGATTTTTCAGACTTTTATTTTCCTTTAAAGCAGTACAATCCTGCAAATCTTAAAAGGAAGCCCACTATTTAAAACGAACAAAGGTAGAAGTGGGAATTAAAAATTCCATTCATTGCTCCCTACAGAGGCCTCTGAGCCACACTGGGATTTCTATTTAGGACATAACTTGATAAACTTGATCAAGTTATCTGCAACAAGGGAGCATTTTCTGGGTGTATTGCCTCCTGACCACTAGGTTTAGGTTCAAAGTGATCTTGATGTAGTGGGAGAGAGATCAGAGAATGAAAGTTGAGTAGCTTTAAGAGTGACAAAATCAGCATAAATTGCTCCTTATGAGCCTTGAATATAAAAAGTTCTAGATGCCCGTGAGTCAGCATATGCAATTATACATATTTAAATACAATATGAAATTTAATTAGACTACAGTGATAGGAAGGAAAATATTCTCTTGTTTGCATATTGAAGATGATATCCAGCTGCACTCCTTTCTCCCTATTTAAGGGAAATGGGGTAAATGTTGGAGAATTTCTTCTTAACGATCATTTAACACTGATAATGCATTAGTATTTGAAAGGGTGGCTTAAAATTAAAATCTATTTTCACATATTCAACATGATTTATGTGCAATAAGGCCAAAAAGTTGAAAAATTGAAGTCATCAAATATTTGAAGAGCACCTAAGTATGTTAATAATTTAGTATTCAATAAATATTTATTATTATTATATTAATATAATTAAGCTAACTATATCTAAACTTGAAGGACTTAGGACTTTCAGTACTAAAGATTCAAATATGGTTTTCTAGTTTAAAAGGATACATTTTACTTATATTTTTCATTGTAAGTACTTCACTGACAAACTTGTATCTTTATCATTATATGTAGCTGATTCCCTGGTGACTCAGATGGTAAAGCATCTGCCCGCGATGTGGGAGACCTGGGTTTGATCCCTGGGTTGAGAAGATCCCCTGGAGAAGGAAATGGCAACCCACTCCAGTATGCTTGCCTAGAAAATTCCATGGATGGAGGAGCCTGGTGGGCTACAGTCCATGGGGTTGACACAACTGAGTGACTTCACTCACTCGCTCATAATGACCCATTAAAGTCACGAAAGTTTTATGATCATATTTGAATATTCCAGTGGAGAGTATAGCAAACTTATAGGTCAAGGTTTTGATTTAAATTTTAAAAATTGATATATAGAAGCTTATAAAAAACTGATGGATTATCTTTTAGGGTTTTTTTGAATTTTTTTTTTTTGAGTCCCCTGATTAGCTTGATCTCATTTTTGTTTGTTTCCCTTGTGGCTCAGCTGGTAAAGAATCCGCCTGCAATGCAGGAGACCTGGGTTTGATCCCTGGGTTGGGAAGATCCCCTGGAGAAGGGAAAGGCTACCCACTCCAGTATTCTGGCCTGGAGAATTCCATGGACTATGTAGTCCATGGGGTTGCAAAGAGTCGGACACGACTACGCGACTTTCACTTAGTGATCTCCACATATCAAACACATTGATCTAAAAAAAAAAATCACAATTTACTTTCAGCAGTGAGATTAAAGCTATTACAAATTTACTGGTTTCATTTTCATTCCAAAGCAGGCTTTTTTACCATTTTCTAAAAATTAGGACCAAAAGGATATGAGAAAGTGAGAAACTAGTATTTGTTGAAACCTTCTGTGTGCAGGCAGTGCTCTGTGGATGTTACCTTGTTTAGCTCTCACGAGCTTCCCTGGTGGCTCAGAGGTTAAAGCATCTGCCTGGAATGCGGGAGACCCAGGTTCGATCCCTGGGTCGGGAAGATCCCCTGGCGAAGGAAATGGCAGCCCACTCTAGTACTCTTGCCTGGAGAATCCCACGGAGGGAGGAGCCTGGTAGGCTACAGTCCATGGGGTTGCAAAGAGTCGGACACGACTGAGTCACTTCACTTCTTCAGTTCTCACAATCCTGTAATGTAGGTGGGATTACCTCCATTTTAAATATGAGAAAAGTGAGGTTCAGAATAAGTAACTTGCCAAGGTCACACAGAAATGTACTAAAGAAAATACTTAAATTCATGTCTAATTCCAAACGTTGTTATTTTCACTGAGTTGACCTATTCATGAAAAGCCATCTCTATTTAATAGTAATGCTAGTTAGTCATAGTATTAGTAGTACTAATACTATCCTGGTAATTAGTAGTCCTAATTTACTATTGCTTTCCTGGTGGCTCAGATGGTAAAGAATCTGCTTGCAATTCAGGGGACCCAGGTTCAATCCCTGGGTCAGGAATATCCCCTGGAGGAGGAAATGGCAACCCACTCCATTGTTCTTGTATGGAAAATCCCATGGACAGAGGAGCCTGGTGTGCTACAGTCCATGGGATCGCGAAGTCAGACACGACTGAGCGACTAGCACTTTCTTTTCTAATACTTTCAATTTACTATTAGCAGTAGTACTAAACATGCCCTTCTAGGTATGATTTTTACAGTTAGATTTTAGATGAGTTAAGGAAAACCTTTTAAGAATGGCTTTCCTTTGATCATAAAGTGAAGTGAAGTCGCTCAGTCGTGTCCGACTCTTCGCGACCCCATGGACTGCAGCCTACCAGGCTCCTTCGTCCGTGGGATTTTCCAGGCAAGAATACTGGAGTGGGGTGCCATTGCCTTCTCCAACTAATTCACTAGTTTAGTACGCAATAAAATAACAGAAGCTTTGAATAAGTTAAACTGGCTAATAACAACTAATTAGTTTTCTTCAGTGATGACTGTTCTTCTACATAGGCAGGATAATTCACAGATAGTCTTTCTGGTCTATCTTCAACTATTCTTACACTACATAATCAATTAGGGACATCTTTTTACAGACATATGAAGAGAACACAGGTAGCTTTATGTAAGTTGAGTTTGTTAAATCTATTTGTTATGACAAGGGATTTCTGACACAAAAATTGCTCACTGCACACTGAACCCTGGAGAAGTGATGAAACAAGACAGCTGATGTTAGGTATATGGGAGTGGGATAGGGTGAGAAGTCATGGATAAATTAAAAACTGGCAAGTATCTGCTGAAACAGAGCCACTTTTTAGGGGGCATAAGAAAAACTGATAAGTCACCATTTTGGTCTCTTTAGAGAAATCCATTTGTTGTTAAGAACTTAAGACCATTTACTATCATTCATGCTGCAAAATGCAGTAGTCACACTATTTCCAAAAGGATCCTAAAAACTATAGTGCAAAAGAAATCTAAGAAAATAAACAATTACAAAACCATCAACATTTTTCAAAGAAATGTGCTCAAAACAGTGACTTTTACAAAAAAGTCCTTTGATCATATACAAGTGTATAAGGGATACACTTATTACATAAATTTTAGAAAATAAGAAAATAAAAACCACCTATGATTTCCAAGGTTCTTTACAAGCATTATAAGGAACAAGTTTTGTGTGTGTGCTTAGATGCTGAGTCATGTCTGACTCTTTGCAGCCCTATGGACTGTAGCCAGCTATGCTCCTCTATCCATGGGATTCTCCTGGCAAGAATACTGGAGTGGGTTGCCATTTCCTCCTCCAGGGGATCTTCCCAACCCAGAGATGTAAACCGTGTTTCTTACCATCTCCTGCATTGGCAGGCAGATTCTTTACCACTAGCGCCACCTGGGAAGCTTGTAAGTAGTAAGTTAATTCAAACCAAGTACTCAAACTAAAGCAAAATCAAATTTGAAGAAATAACAGATAATTGGAAAAAGGTTGCTTATTTTTCTTTTTTAATGCCATGGAAAGAATTATAAAGAAGCTGTCCCTTCTAATAGTCGCTTTCATTCCCTTGTTAGGCTTCTCCATGTTTTTCGATTGCTCCTCATGTCTGCTATGGGAAGATAACAGTTATAATTCTAAAATTACCCTTCCTTATCCTGTGGTTAACCTAGTAATGATATGTGTATATATAACTTATCAGTGTAATACACGAAACTATGTTTCCTAAATACACCAGATGGAGTGGTTCACCCATTTTCCCTCTCTTCTAGGTCCTGTATTGAGGCAAGCTACATTAAAATGTGTGGTTCCCTGAATTTTTCTCTGTGTCACAAAATATATCTTTGTTATCTATTAACCATCACAGGTGACTAATTTAATGGCACATAATAAGCAAGTATACTTCAGTTCTCTAGTGGAAAGTATATATGATATTTTTATGATATAACAAATATCATATTAGTTTGAGTGTTTATGAAATTGCCCTTCTATTGAAGACGGAAAAGTAGAATTGATGGGCTTTTCAGATTTGTTACCATAGTATATGTGAATAACTTAAAGATAATCCCATTAGATATGAGATAAAGTGAATCTACAAAATAATGAAAAGTTATGATAGTGGAAATCATATAAAGAATATGTTTGTCAAGATAATTTGTGTTCATTTCAGCTCCCCATGGTTTCCAGTTTCTAGTTCACTAGTAGGTACATACGTCTGAAACTGAGTGGGAGGCCCTGGATACACGCAATGAGGCTTCAATTAGCCAAGTCCCAGACCTTCGTAGCACTTTTCACAGCCTGGTCTACAAATTAATTTCATCTTATTGTCTGGAATAAGCTCTACAATGAATGACAGAAATCTGCTGGGGAAGTTGCAATGACTAATAAATGAGCAGTTCATTTTCCATGTGGAATATTAGTTGCCCATGTGCTAGAAAACCTCTCATTCAAAATTTGGGCCCATAGCCTTGCACACCCCTAGCACATATTTACTCTCAGTATCAATAAGCACATACTAACCATCTCCCAGGATTTTCAAAAATCTTCTACTTGGAGTACAGAATGTGATAGCCTTTCGTTTATCCAGGAGATCTCTTCCCAACAGATGAACAGCATTTAGACAAAAGTTAGCGCGTATAGCCCTGTAGTTTCAGGCTCATGCTGCTGTTTTGCAGCCTGACTCCTTTTGTTTCCCCTTCCTTCCAAGTTATCAGGGCAACCATTTGCCAACCTGATGCCTTAATTCTAGGACAGTTTCTTATCCACATTCTCAGACTCCTTGTTACTTTCTCTTGATCATTTCTGCCTCCCTAGCTATGTTTTGCATGTTGAATGTAGGGGGAGTCTTGGAGGTGGAATCCATACCAGAACATTCAAGTAAGTTATCCCCAAATCCTAAAGCCCTTGGGAACCATCTGTCCAAGAAGCCATCATCTCCTCCCAGGTCCCAGATGAGCAAGGAAGACTGAGGGTGGGTGGAAGGGAGCAGCCGCAGAGAAGGGTTGAGAACCTGGAGAAAGAGATAGGTGCTTTCCATTTCATAATCTCTTCTTTCCGTTTTTAAATTCATTCTTACTGGCTGTCCAGTTCATTCTTCATTTATTTCCTGAGATCCAGAGACGCTAATAATCCTTCTATTTTAAGTAGGGTTTTTCTAAAATTTGGTGTAAATATACCAATTTGTCTGCTTCAAGTGAGCCTTCCTCTGGCCACTGCAAAGCAAGATATTATAAACATGCCTATTCCAAACATGACAGAGTAAAATAAGCCCTTTAAGAAAGAGACCTACTGGCAGGCTCCTTATATTTTTCTGCATTAAAGGCCAGGTTTAATCACACACAACCTTCAAGCTGTATTACCCATTTTGCTCACCAGGAACTTAGAATTAGCAATGACTTTGGCATTTTCCCTGGGAAACCAATCCCACTGAGCAAAGTAGTTGAAAGGATACTTTGTAGCAAACATCCAGGGTCTCTTTCCTAATCAAAAGTGGCCACAAATCTTCTGAGTCACCAACAGGACTTGCTTGCGGTATACCATCCTGTTGCCAAATTGTTGAAATAACAAACGGAGGCCCATAGGATCATGCCAATTCATAAATATAGAATTAGCTATTTCTACTACTAAGCAAAAAACCCCAAATGCATACACATATAGCCTGTAAGTGACTACAGAACCGTAATGAATTTTCTTCTCTATTTATATGGCACTAGAACTACTGGAGAAGGTGATAGCACCCCACTCCAGTACTCTTGCCTGGAAAATCCCATGGACGGAGGAGCCTGGTGGGCTGCAGTCCATGGGGTCGCTAAGAGTCGGGCATGACTGAGCGACTTCCCTTTCACTTTTCACTTTCATGCGTTGGAGAAGGAAATGGCAACCCACTCCAGTATTCTTGCCTGGAAGATCCCAGGGACGGCGGGGCCTGGTGGGCTGCTGTCTATGGGGTCTCACAAAGTCGGACATGACTGAAGCGACTTAGCAGTAGCAAAACTACAGTTTGTAAACATCATCCTACGTTTTTAGTAAACACCCAACACTCAACAGTTAATTTGTACTGGTAGCTACACTGTGTTCACTCTGACATCCTGTTTTTCATAATTTTTTAAATCAAGATCCCTCTGTTTTTATAATTCTTTATCAGAGCCTCCTTCAGTTGCTCCTTATGTTATAACCAGCACATCCTTCAACACGCCTCATGAAGTTAGGTCCAGGTCAGTCTCCCCCAGCCTCTCCCAGTCTGTGGAAGTCCCATCTGCAGTTTGGAATCACCCAGGTAGCTGCTCATTTTCCTGTTACTAGGAATGGTTCTGGGCCTTGGCAGCTGGCAGGGACTTCCAAGACAACAGCAGCCATTCCAGGAGTTTCCTAGTTAGCATTCATTTCTTTGGCCTGTTCAGGAAAGGACTGGCTGGGGAAATATTGGATACCCAGGACCAACCCTACATGTCCCCAGGTGCCTGTCCGTTTCCCCACCCCAACCATAAAAGAGAAAGAAGACGTTAGCCTGCCCCCATGTGAGATCTCAGGCTGGCCAACTGCTGAGTGCTTTCAATCTGATTTCAAGGTACGACTGGATGTTACAATTACTGTGTTTGAGAGAAAACATGGCTTTCAACTTGATAATAATGTATTCCCAAATTGCCCTCCTGAATAGTCATACCAATTTGTACTCCCACCCGTAATGTATGAGTTACTTCTGTCACACATCCGTGGCAACATCTGGTGTTTGCAGACTTTATTTCTTCCCATATGATGGGTGTGAAGTGGTGTCTCACTTTGGCTTTAATTTGCATTTCTTCACTGTTGAGCTTTTTTTCATTTGTTTGTTGGTCATTTGGGTTTCCTCTCTTGTGAATTCACTGTTTATATCTATTACCTTAAAAAAAATAATAGGGGAGGATTACCCTTCTCAATGTACAGGAATACTTTATGTATTCTGAGAACTAGTCTTTTTATCAGTCCTATGCAAATACCTTCTCCCAGACTATGGCATTTTTATTTTGTCTATGGAATCCTTTTCACAAAGAAGTTTTATGTGCTCAAATGTATCATTCTTTTCCTTGATAGTAAAAAGAATTTCTCCAACTTGATATGAATGTTTCCTGTAATTTCTTCTAAATGTTTTATAGTATTTTCATATTTAAATTTTTGATCTATATACAATTTATTTTTATGTGTGATATTAGGTAAAATTACAATTTTATTTTCTCCACACAAATAATTGATTGCCCTAGTACCATTTGTTAAATGATCCATATTTTTCTTCATCTATCTGTAATGTCACTTTTATCATTTATACACATGTATAACTGAAACTCCAATATTTCTGCCACCTGATGTGGAGAGCTGACTCATTGGAAAAGACTGTAACGCTGGGAGGGATTGGGGGCAGGAGGAGAAGGGGACGACAGAGGATGAGATGGCTCGATGGCATCACCGACTCGATGGACATGAGTCTGAGTGAACTCCGGGAGTTGGTGATGTACAGGGAGGCCTGGCGTGCTGCAATTCATGGGGTCACAAAGAGTCGGACACAACTGAGCGACTGCACTGAGCTGAACTGATATATGTGTGCGAGAGAGAGATCGATCTTAGGTTCACTTTTCTGTTGTTTATTTTCTGTTTTTTAATCGTTGCTAATATAACACTGATTGGATTTCTGTAGTTTTATGCAAAAATACTGACAGCTAGTGGGGAAGTTCCTCCTTTTTCGTTCTTCAGGATTACTTAACTATCCTCGGCCTCTTGTTTTTTCAAATGAACTTCAGGATCAACTTCTCAAGTTTCACAAAAAAACCCTTTGATATTGGGATTTCAGTGCACTAACATTAATTTGAGAATTACTATCATCATACATTGAGTCTTACCATCCATGAAAATGGGATAGTGTTCTTTTCATCTAGGTCTTCTCTTATGCTCTTTAATACAGGTTTTCAATTTTCATTTTCTCTATAAAGCTCTTATAATATCTTCTTTATATTTGTTTGGTTTTTGTTACTGTTACAAATAGGGTCATTTTTAAATTAAAATTTTAAATTGGTTTATGGTATATAGCAATATTAATCTTTAATAACATTGTCAAAGAACATTGTATGATAGATACATGATGTCTGTTGAAATCTATTCTGTGGCCTAGTGCACAGCCAATTTTATAACTCTTCGTGTGTTCTTGAAAAGATTTTCTCTTTAACTCTGTGCAAGGTTTTGCATTTGTCTAGTAGGTCAAGCTTGTAATTAGTTATTCACTTGTCTGGATTCTTACTAAATGTATTCTGCTTTACCTGTCTCGTAGTATGACTGTGAATTTATTTCTTCACATCATCCCATGATCTTTTTCATTACTCGTATGGAGACTGAGTTCACAATTATTACAGCTTCCTTGTGAATTGCTCCTTTTTTACTCTTATGTAGTAACTTTTTTATTCCTAGTAATGTTTTGCCTTAAATATATTTTTTCTGATATTAATAGAGTTTTGCCAGTTTCCTGTTGGTTTATGGTATAAATAACATAGCAGTTAAGGATGTGTTTAGCTGCAACTAGTTTCTTAAACAAATGTTAGGGAGCTGTTTGTTATCAAATAACAAAATCAGGGAGAGAAGTGGGTCCAGCAACAGTTCAGTTCAGTTGCTCAGTCGTGTCCGACTCTTTGGACCCCATGAATCACAGCATGCCAGGCCTCCCTGTCCATTACCATCTCCCGGAGTTCACACAGACTCACGTCCATCGAGTCTGTGATGCCATCCAGCCATCTCATCCTCGGTCATTCCCTTCTCCTCCTGCCCCCAATCCCTCCCAGCATCAGAGTCTTTTCCAATGAGTCAGCTCTTCTCATGAGTGGCCAAAGTACTGGAGTTTCAGCTTTAGCATCATTCTTTCCAAAGAAATCCCAGGGTTGATCTCCTTTAGAATGGACTGGTTGGATCTCTTTGCAGTCCAAGGGACTCTCAAGAGTCTTCTCCAACACCACAGTTCAAAAGCATCAATTCTTCGGCGCTCAGCCTTCTTCACAGTCCAACTCTCACATCCATACCTGACCACAGGAAAAACCATAGCCTTGACTAGATGGACCTTAGTCAGCAAAGTAATATCTCTGCTTTTGAATATACTATCTAGGTTGGTCATAACTTTTCTTCCAAGGAGTAAGCGTCTTTTAATTTCATGGCTGCAGTCACCATCTGCAGTGATTTAGGAGCCCCAAAAAATAAAGTCTGACGCTGTTTCTACTGTTTCGCCATCTATTTCCCATGAAGTGATGGGACCATATGCCATAATCTTTGTTTTCTGAATGTTGAGCTTTAAGCCAACATTTTCGTTCTCCTCTTTCACTTTCATCACTTTCACTCCTCTTCACTTTCTGCCATAAGGGTGGTGTCATCTGCATATCTGAGGTTACTGATATTTCTCCCGGCAATCTTGATTCCAGCTTGTGTTTCTTCTAGTCCAGCGTTTCTCATGATGTACTCTGCATAGAAGTTAAATAAGCAGGGAGACAATATACAGCCTTGACGTACTCCTTTTCCTATTTGGAACCAGTCTGTTGTTCCATGTCCAGTTCTAACTGTTGCTTCCTGACTTGCATACAGGTTTCTCAAGAGGCAGGTTAGGTGGTTTGGTATTCCCATCTCTTTCAGAATTTTCCACAGTTTATTGTGATCCACACAGTCAAAGGCTTTGCATAGTCAATAAAGCAGAAATAGATGTTTTTCTGGAACTCTCTTGCTTTTTCCATGATCCAGCAGATGTTGGCAATTTGATCTCTGGTTCCTCTGCCTTTTCTAAAACCAGCTTGAACATCAGGGAGTTCACAGTTCACGTGTTGCTGAAGCCTGGCTTGGAGAATTTTGAGCATTACTTTACTAGCGTGTGAGATGAGTGCAATTGTGTGGTAGTTTGAGCATTCTTTGGCATTGCCTTTCTTTGGGATTGGAATGAAAACTGACCTTTTCCAGTCCTGTGGCCACTGCTGAGTTTTCCAAATTTGCTGGCATACTGAGTGCAGCACTTTCACAGCATCATCTTTCAGGATTTGAAACAGCTCAACTGGAATTCCATCACCTCCACTAGCTTTGTTCATAGTGATGCTTTCTAAGGCCCACTTGACTTCACTTTCCAAGATGTCTGGCTCTAGATTAGTGATCTCATCATCATGATTATCTTGGTCGTGAAGATCTTTTTTGTACAGTTCTTCCATGTATTCTTGCCACCTCTTCTTAATATCTTCTGCTTCTGTTAGGTCTATACCATTTGTGTCCTTTATCGAGCCCATCTTTGCATGAAATGTTCCCTTGGTAGCTCTAATTTTTTGGAAGAGATCTCTAGTCTTTCCCATTCTGTTGTTTTCCTCTATTCCTTTGCATTGATTGCTGAAGAAGGCTTTCTTATCTCTTCTTGCTATTCTTTGGTATTCTGCATTCAGATGCTTATATCTTTCCTTTTCTCCTTTGCTTTTCACCTCTCTTCTTTTCACAGCTATTTGTAAGCCCTCCCCAGACAGCCATTTTGCTTTTTTGCATTTCTTTTCCATGGGGATGGTCTTGATTCCTGTCTCCTGTACAATGTCACGAACCTCATTTCATAGTTCATCAGGCACTCTATCTATCAGATCTAGGCCCTTAAATCTATTTCTCACTTCCACTGTATAATCATAAGGGATTTGATTTAGGTCATACCTGAATGGTCTAGCGGTTTTCCCTACTTCCTTCAATTTAAGTCTGAATTTGGTACTAAGGAGTTCATGATCTGAGCCACAGTCAGCTCCCGGTCTTGTTTTTGTTGACTGTATAGAGCTTCTCCATCTTTGACTGCAAAGAATATAATCAATCTGATTTTGGTGTTGACCATCTGGTGATGTGCATGTGTAGAGTCTTCTCTTGTGATGTTGGAAGAGGGTGTTTACTATGACCAGTGCATTTTCTTGGCAAAACTCTATTAGTCTTTGCCCTGCTTCATTCCGCATTCCAAGGCCAAATTTGCCTGTTACTCCAGGTGTTTCTTGACTTCCTACTTTTGCATTCCAGTCCCCTATAATGAAAAGGACATCTTTTTTGGGTGTTAGTTCTAAAAGGTCTTGTAGGTCTTCATAAAACCGTTCAACTTCAGTTTCTTCAGCATTACTGGTTGGGGCATAGACTTGGATAACTGTGATGTTGAATGGTTTGCCTTGGAGACGAACAGATATCATTCTGTCGTTTTTGAGATTGCATCCAAGTACTGCATTTCAGACTCTTGTTGACCATGATGGCTACTCCATTTCTTCTGAGGGATTCCTGCCCACAGTAGTAGATATAATGGTCATCTGAGTTAAATTCACCCATTCCAGTCCATTTTAGTTCGCTGAGTCCTAGAATGTCGACATTAACCCTTGTCATCTCCTCCTTGACCACTTCCAATTTGCCTTGATTCATGGACCTGACATTCCAGGTTCCTATGCAATATTGCTCTTTACAGCATTGGATCATTAGAAGCAAGATCCAGCAACAATGGATCCGTCCTATTGCAGTTCATAGTGTGGCAATGGAACTCATCCTCTTGCTTGGCGCTCCCCCTGTGAGGGTTTGCAGGATGGGAGGCAGGGCTGTGGGCGCAGGGGAGGGAGCGGATAATGGGAACAATCTTTGTGGTAAGTGTTGCATACAGTATAATACCTGGGTTAGAATCTATAAAATCTATGTTCTGTGTTTGTAAGTGGTTTGCTATTTATACACATTTTATGAAAGTTATTTACTTACAAGAGGAAATCTTTCTACAGTGCAACTGATGGTTGCCTTTACCAGCCGAAGTCACCTGACACAAAATGCTTATGGTCCTCTCTTTAGAGCCAGAGGCAGTGAAACGCTCAAGTCTCAGCACAGCAAATGTCACAGTGACTAGCAAAGCACAATACACTCAAATCTCAAAGCATTAATGCAAAGTGTATTTATACTTGGCTCTCAGCAAGTTGAGTTTGTATTGAGGAATAATTAGTATGTATATCCTCACAAGAAAATGCCATCATTTTTTATAGTTTTCAGAAGACTGCTTACATTTCAGTATTTTCTAGGAAATTTAACATCACTCTGTACCATTTGCTGGGGCGTTTTTGTAGAAGCCATCAGGTATCCCTTCTTTCCTAGCAAATGTACTTCAGACTCCTTCCTTTATCCCTTCCTCTGAAACTTTCAGTGCATCTGATTTCACCTCTAATCTTGTCCCAAACCATTAGGACAGGTCTATGGAACACAGAGTTCCTGTGGTTTGCATTATAGCCTCCAGCACCTACAAAGCAAGTTAGTCTATTTCTGTTTTGTCCTTCAAATATGATTAACTGTATTTAGACAGTTCTAGTGCTTCCCAGAGAACCACCAGAACAATATATTTATATACCTAATGTTTGATTGTGTTAAAGGTTAACAGAGCATTTACTTACCTTATTCCATTCAGCCCTCCTTAGCCCAAGAATTAAAGAATTTCTGCCCCTTAGATAAGAATGGAGCCTTCAGGGCTGAAACTATAATAAGAATGTAATTATTTCAGTGAAAGCAGGAGACTGTTTCTTTTAAAACATTAGAATAGTCTTACTTTGAATTATTAGGTTTAAGTGCACAAGCAGAGCCCAGTGCTAAGATAAATATTTATTGAATGACCACACTGTTAGTTGGGCATTTTCTTTTAGATACTAAAACTGCTAATCCAGTTTTGAATGCCCTTTTGTCATTAATCCTTGTCCAACACAATATTGTTAAAAAGAAACCAGGTGTCTTTTCACTGAAGGACATAGAAAGTGTTTCTTGTATGAGATTAAGCATTGAATTTTTCATTTGAGTGCATGTGTGAATGTGTTTTACGTTAGTCACCTAATAAATTTTGTGCATTGCTTAATCATTGGATTGAAATATATACATTAGAACTCTTGAGAAGGAAAAGTTTTTAGAAACTCTTATTAAGTATTCTGTTTCCACTCTTTTTACAGATTTTTTTTTTCTATGTGATTTCTTTCTTTACATTGACTGAAATTATTCTCACTGTACTCAGGCCCAGCTTTCCCTCTCCTATCAAAAAGAGCCTTCTCTTTCTAACTAGTTTACCTTTACAACTTCTTATTTGAAAACTCACTTTTCTTTATTCTCCACACAATAATCCTAATTTTCTTTTTGTTCCTTACAATTTTCCATTCCTTAGTTTTTTCATTGTTTCTCTGAGCCATAAAACTCCATCTTAAACTTGAATTTCTTTTAACTGTTTTAATTATGTTATCATGTCTGTTTACAAATTTGAATTAATGAAGTCAAATTTAGGTTTCGTTGTGTTTTAAGTGTTCTAAAATAACATTTCAGCCATGGAAACAAAGAAGTCTTTTCCTGCCGAGGAATAAAATTAGCAGTGGATTGGTTTTTGGAAAGAGGCCACAAGGATGTCACCGTCTTTGTTCCTGCTTGGAGGAAAGAGCAGTCCCGGCCTGATGCGCTTATTACAGGTGAGCCCGTGAACTTCCGCGCACACCTGAGCCAGTGTCTCAGTGAATAATCCATGTGTCTGCCACAGTTTACTCAGTCCCTGGTGGGACATTATTTTCTAGTTTAAAAACTATCTGGTTATGTTAACTAAACAGTAATTCTTGCTAGTTAAGCCATTTTTTTTCTTACTTTCCAACTTTTTATTTCAAATTTTGTAAAAATTCTGACCTTTAGAGACATGTTAGGAGTCAGGAGGCCTAGATTCAAATTCCTGGCACTTTGAGCAGCGCACTGACCCTTCTGGGCTCCAGTTTTCTCATCTGCTGTATGAAACTAGGCAATAATCGAAAGACCCTGGTGCTGGGAAAGATTGAAGGCCGGAAGAGACGGGGACAACAGAGGATGAGATGGTTGGATGGCATCACCGACTCAATGGACACGAGTTTGAACTCCAGGAAATAGTGAAGGATAGGGAAGCCCGGCATGCTGCAGTCCATGGGGTCACAACTTAGCGACTGAATAACAGCCGTGACTACAGAGCAAAAAAACCCCTAGGGTCATGCTGTCTGGTGTCAAGTAGAGGAAATGATTCAATCCCAATAAAATATCCATGTTTTGCATTATCTTGTAATTTTTAAATGTATGAGTTTCAGGCAGAGGTGTCCCTGTAACTGTTAATTATTGCTGCTCAACATTTTGCTCAGGTCAGTGGTTCATCAACCCCTCCTGCCCCTTTCTGCACCTAACATTAACAAAACTGAGGAACCCGTGTGAAGGAAGCTACACTGTTCAAATAAGAAACCAGTGGAGTGACCACCCACCACATACTCCAAGGGAAGTTTAAGACTTTATTTTTCTCTATAATTATTAAATTAGAATAAGAACCTGAAGACAAGTTATGATGGAGCCCAGAGTCATGGAATCGGACCCTAGCCTATGTAAACTGTAAAGTGGGAAGGTTGGGGATAATTCAGTCAGCAGTACCAAGACACTGGATAACTCTTTGGAAAAAATATGCATATTTAGATCCTTATCTTACACCATATAACAATAAATTGCAGATGGTTGAAGAATTAATTGTCAAAAATCTCCATCAGAGATTATAAATAGTCTTTGAATGGCTGGGTAAGACCTTCCTAAATTTAAAAGTTTTAGAAGAAATTATGATGGGAAAGATAGATTTAATTGGATCAAACTTCTGTATTTCAGGAAATTTTCTTGAAAATAAGCAAGAAAAATACAACAAATAAAGAATCCACATCCATAACATAAAAAGAACTCTTACACATTGATAAAAACAGTACACATTGATTAAAAACGGTATATTTGGAAGAATGCAAATGCCAAATAAGAGGGGGAAAAATGTTCAACCTCATTAGTAAATAAAGAAATGCAAATTTAAATGACTTTTTTTTTAACCCATCAAATTAGCAGAGATTAAAAACTTGATAATACTCAGTGCCTGGAGGGAGTTACTTGTACACTGCTATGGAAACATAGATGTTACAACCTTTCTGGAAAAGTTTGGTCTTAAAACGTTAATACTTGAATCTACTAGTCCCCCTTCTAGGAATAATGCCCCAGAAAATAAACAAAGGTACGGGGGGAATTTTTGACCACAAAGACATCCAGTGCAATATTACATATAATAGAAAAAAAAATGGAAATAAACCATACATTAATTAGAAAAATGGCTTAGTAAATAAATATATATCTATATGATAGAATATGTAGTATTAGAATATTTAGGCAGAAATTTTAATGATCTCAGGGAATGCTCTTTTACTTTAAGGCAGGTTTTGTTATTTTATGGGTGTGTGCACATATATGTACATACATAATACACACATATAGAAGGAAAAAATACATAGAAAATGATTAGAAGGAAATAAACCAAAATATTAACAGTAATTGCCTCTGGGTCATGTCTTATGAAGTCTTATTTTCTCCCTGCTTCTTAGTACTTTTTCTTTCCCAATTTTTGACAGGAAACTATAATGCATTAATAATCAGGGGGAAGATAAACTGAAAAAGAAAAAGCAATATTTAAACATGTAAATGAAAGCTTCTTGAGTGTGAAAGGAATATGAGATCCAAAAGAAAGGAAAATTGTAATGCTCAGTGTGAGATGTGGCTAAGTTTAATCTTTAAGATACTAGCACATCAGTTCTCTGGAACTCATCAGTATGCAGTTTACTTTGTGAAATGTGTACCACTATTGTCAGAGGCTGTTAGGTGTTTTCTCCTCCAGGTAATAATTCTCTTGACTAAAACTGTCAACAAGGTAATAACTGGTAAGTTGAATAGTCCAGTCTTTTTTCACTATACCAAAATAAGAAACTTGATAAGAAATATTTATGCCAGGTTGGATGACTCACAAGCTGGAATAAAGATTTCTAGGGGAAATATCAACAACTTCAGATATGCATATGATACCACTCTAATGGCAGAAAGCAAAGAGGAACTGAAGAGCCTCTTGATGAAAGTGAAAGAGGAGAGTGAAAAAGCTGGCTTAAAACTCAGTATTCAAAAAACGAAGATCATGGCATCCAGTCCTATCACTTCATGGCAAAAAGATGGGGAAAAAGTGGAAACAGTGACAGACTTTATTTTCTTGGGCTCCAAAATCACTGCAGGTGGTAACTGCAGCCATGACATTAAAAGATGCTTGCTCCTTGGAAGAAAAGCTATGACAAACCTGGACAACGTATTAAAAAGCAGAGACATCACTTTGCCAACAAAGGTCCATATAGTCAAAGCTATAGTTTTTCCAGTAGTCATGTACAGATGTGAAAGTTAGACCATAAAGAAGGCTGAGCGCTGAAAATTGATGCTTTCAAATTGTGGTGCTAGAGAATACGACTGAGAGTCCCTTAGACAGAAAGGAGATCAAATTAGTCAATCCTAAAGGAAATCAACCCTGAATATGCATTGGAATGACTGATGCTGCAGCTCCAATACTTTGGCCCCCTGTTGCAAAGAGCCAACTCATTGAAAAAGACCCTGATGGTGGGAAAGATTGAGGGCAGTGGGAGAAGTTGCGGGGGACAGAGGATGAGATAGTTGAATGGCATCACTGACTCAATGGACATGATTTTGAGCAAATTCTGGGAGAAAGTGAAGGAGAGGGAAGCCTGGCATGCTGCAGTCCCTGTGGTCACAAATAACTGGACAGGACTTACTGGCTGAAACAACAGCAAGAAATATTGTGAAGTTTTCAGATACAGATTGAAGCTTGCTCTTTAGCTGGGCTTCCACTGATTGAACAAATATTAAACAAATGAGCACAAGACTGTTATCAAGTACTGTGCTAGGAACTAGAGATTAAATTAATTTACCAGCTAGACTGAATTCATATTTATTTCAGTTAGGACTATTTATCCTAATTAATTATCACTAATTATCTTCCTAATTAGTGTCCTTTTAATCTTAGCTGGTAAAGAAATTCAAATTAAGCACGATGGTGATGACTTTTAGGCTACCGTCTTACTCCTCCAGTCACTTCCAGGATCCAGGCATATCGTACATGAGTAAACACTCCCACAGATAAAGGGCCACGGATTATGCATGAACAGTGCATAAACTGGACAGTGAATAAACTGGAAGACTTCAGAATACACATCTTTAACTAGCTTCCATATTCCTTTCACAGTCATTTATTGAGTATTCTTACCTGAGTCCTGATGATGGGTACACTGATAAACGAGATGTCAAGGGGCATCTCAAAATATTTGTAGAGGGCACACACAGTAACTATAATATGGCAAATCCTGTGGCTGAGGCTGGGCTTTTTATCTTGTTTTGGTTTTCTATGATTTTCAAAAGAAATCAAAAATTACATGCATCTATTAAGGACTAGATCTGATAGACAAGAGTGCCTGATGAACTATGGATGGAGATTCATGACGTTGTATAGGAGACAGGGAGCAAGACCATCCCCAAGAAAAAGAAATGCAGAAAAGCAAAATGGCTGTCTGAGGAGGCCTTACAAATAGCTGTGAAAAGAAGGGAAGCAAAAAGCAAAGGAGAAAAAGAAAGATACACCCACCTGAACGCAGAGTTCCAAAGAACAGCAAGGAGAGATAAGAAAGCCTTCCTCAGTGATTAGTGCTAAGAAATAGAGGAAAAGAATAGAATGGAAAGACTAGAGATCTGTCAAGAAAATTAGAGATATCAAGGGAACATTTCATGCAAAGATGGACTCAATAAAGGGCAGAAATGAGGGACCTAACAGAAGCAGAAGATATTGAGAAGAGGTGGCAGGAATACACAGAAGAACTGTACAAAAAAGATCTTCACGACCCAGATCATCACGATGGTGTGATCACTCACCTAGAGCCAGACATCCTGGAATGTGAAGTCAAGTGGGCCTTGGGAAGCATAACTATGAACAAAGCTAGTGGAGGTGATAGAATTCCAGTTGAGCTATTTCAAATCCTGAAAGATGATGCTGTGAAGGTGCTGCACTCAATATGCCAGCAAATTTGGAAAACTCAGTAGTGGCCACAGGACTGGAAAAGGTCAATTTTCATTCTAGTCCCAAAGAAAGGCAATGCCAAAGAATGCTCAAACTATTGCACAGTTGCACTCATCTCACACACTAGTAATGCTTAAAATTCTCCAGCCAGGCTTCAGTAATACGTGAACCCTGAACTTCCAGATGTTCAAGCTGAATATTTAGAAAGCAGAAGAACCAGAGATCAAATTGCCACCATCTGCTGGATCATCAAAAAAGCAAGAGAGTTCCAGAAAATCATCTACTTCTGCTTGATTGACTATGCCAAAGCCTTTGACTGTGTGGATCACAATAAACTGGAAAATTCTGAAAGAGATGGGAATACCAGACCACCTGACCTGCCTCTTGAGAAACCTATGTGCAGGTCAGGAAGGAACAGTTAGAACCGGACATGGAACAACAGACTGGTTCCAAATAGGAAAAGGAGTACATCAAGGCTGTATATTGTCACCCTGCTTATTTAACTTATCTGCAGAGTACATTATGAGAAACTCTGGGCTGGAAGAAGCACAAGCTGGAATCAAGATTGCCGGGAGAAACATCAATAACTTCAGATAGTCAGATGACACCACCCTTCCGGCAGAAAGTGAAGAACAACTAAAGAGCCTCTTAATGAAAGTGAAACAGGAGAGTGAAAAAGTTGGTTTAAAGCTCAACATTCAGAAAACTAAGATCATGGCATCCGGTCCCATCACTTCAGGCAAATAGATGGGGAAACAGTAGAAACAGTGCCCAAAATCACTGCAGATGGTGATTGCAGCCATGAATTTAAAAGACGCTTACTCCTTGGAAGGAAAGTTATGACCAACCTAGACAGCATATTCAAAAGCAGAGACATTACCAACAAAGGTCCATCTAGTCAAGGCTATGGTTTTTCCAGTGGTCATGTATGGATGTGAGAGTTGGACTATGAAGAAAGCTGAGCGCCGAAGAATTGATGATTTTGAACTGTGGTGTTGGAGAAGACTCTTGAGAGTCCCTTGGACTGCAAGGAAATCCAACCAGTCCATTCTAAAGGAGATCAGTCCTGGGTGTTCTTTGGAAAGAATGATGCTAAAGCTGAAACTCCAGTACTTTGGCCACCTCATGCGAAGAGTTGACTTATTGGAAAAGACTCTGATGCTGGGAGGGATTGGGGGCAGGAAGAGAAGGGGACGACAGAGGATGAGATGTTTGGATGACATCACTGACTCAGTAGACATGAGTTTGAGTAAACTCCAAGAGTTGGTGATGGACAGGGAGGCCTGGAGTGCTGCATTCCATAGGGTCACAAAGAGTCGGATACTACTGAGCGACTGAACTGAACTGAACTGATTAGTTGAAGGACAGAGTGTTTAGTGAGAGCTTGCTAAACACTGTGCTAGGTGCTTTCACACCTGATAACTCATTGATTCCTCACAGCCTATAAACAGCATTTGAGAACGTAAAGAAGCAGGCTCAGTAAGACTACAGTTGCTAGATAGAGTGGCAGAACCTGAGATGTATCATGAGTTCCGAACTCTGAACACTCATACTTCTACTTCTCTACCACTTTTCTAAACCAAAGTTCTGGTCCTGAACTCATTTTGTCTGGGACATCATGAAATCTACATGCCAAGTTGACCCATGTCACCTCTCCATCCCCTATACTCTGCTCATACTTCCATTGTGGCAATTACAAACCTGGCTTGCGCAGTCTACATGCTTGCCCAACCCAGTAACAGAGGCCTCCTTGAGGAGGGAATGTTCTTCATTTTGGACGTCATTGACACTTAGCACAGCACATACCACAGATTAGGCATGTAGTGATTATCCACTGAGAAGAGAAATTTTTCAGAAATCACTAACTCCAGTTAGTAAGCACTGAGGAGAAGTGAGCCTTTTTTAAAAAATATATGATATCTGTCAGCTCATACCCAGCACTTTGTGCTAGCACTTACCATGGTAGGAAGTCCGGGATTGAAAGAACTAAAGTAGGAAGAAGGCATGGGTGAGGAGACAATTTTATCATTAATCAAAATATGAGCTCTGCTACCTTTAAAAAAACAAAAACAAAAAAAACCCAAAACACTAATCAGTCAGTAGAGTTAGAAAGTGCTGAAAGAATGTGCTAACCAAAGAGAAAATGAGCATTCCCCTGCCTGTCCATTTTTAATCAATGGCTGTTTTCCCCACGTCATCGCTTCTAATTTCTTACTCAGTCCAGCCCCACAAGACGGCTGGTCTTTGTTAGTAGCTGTCTCAACAGGAAAGACACAGAGCACAGAACGGCCTCGTCCAGGACAGCACTTGTGACTTCACTGCCTGCTTACTCTTTGAAACTTTTGCATCTGAAGACCCTTCCCTTTGCTACCTCGATGTCTTTAGTTCTCAAACTCCGCCACCATCATCACATCCGCTAGTTAGAAAAACAGCAGCACAAAATAAACATGGGGGAAACAATCTGTTGCTCAGACGTAAACCCACCACAGCTGCTTTGTTAGGACAGTGTCGTGCTAGGGAGGTGTGAGAAGCTAGTTCACTGTGTAGAGCTGGTGGCTCCAGCTATCAAAGAAAAGCTTTATGTGATGAAAATCAGACTTTGGTCAGTCATGTTTCAGTTTTATGCTTTTTTTTAAGTTTTACTTTTCGTGTTTTTCAGGTTCACTTTTTTTGGCTTTTTTTAAACCTTTTTTTAATTGAAAATCCTGAAGGAAAACTGTTACTGGGAGCTACAAATTTGCTCCATCTACAAACTATAAATCATAATCCCTAATTAAATGGGTGCATGCACCCCGTTCATGTTATAAAAACTGACTTTGTATGAACGTTGTGAGATGTGTTTTGTATGTATTTATTACTAAAAATCCTACCCTGATTATTCTTGCAGATCAAGAAATCCTACGTAAATTAGAGAAGGAAAAAATCCTGGTGTTCACACCTTCGCGGCGAGTGCAGGGGAGGCGAGTGGTGTGCTATGATGACAGGTTCATCGTGAAACTGGCCTTTGAGTCGGATGGTATAATTGTGTCCAATGATAACTACAGGGATTTGGCAAATGAGAAACCAGAATGGAAAAAATTCATAGATGAGCGATTATTAATGTACTCATTTGTCAATGACAAGTAAGTAAAACCACTTACAGTAACACTGCTTCCCTGCAAATCTGAGTATATCTGGCAGCAGGCTACAGACTTGTCTTTTTGCCACTGACCAGACATAAGACAATGGTTTCTTCCAACCATTGATGTCCCCACTCATCCTCAGTGGGAGTCAGAAAATGGCAGAGTCCTGCCTTAGGAGGCCCTGTGTGAGATGCACGCTGCCCTGAGTGACTGACATACGGAGGCTGGCCACCTTCGGAGGATGCTAATGCAGAACACACTGACCACCAGAACACTGCCTTTCAAAATCTACTTTAGAGCATTGAGAGCTTATTTAAATATATGATTTTTTTAAAATATTGTAGCAGTGTAAGACTATTCATGATTAAATTGATAATGGACACGTGACATGCACAAAGATGTCAGGTTAACTGTATTTACCAATATGTGGGAAAAGCTCACCTGCTGATAATCAAAAATGAAAATTAAATCTACAAAGAGTATATTTTTCACTCAGTTAATTCACAAAATTAAAAAACATATTTTTGTATATGCCTTATGCTATTATCACTGGAGAAGGAAATGGCAACCCACTCCAGTATTCTTGCCTGGAAAATCCCATGGACAAAGGAGCCTGGTAGGCTACAGTCCATAGGGTCACAAAAAGTTGGACATGACTGAGCCTCTTCACTTCACTTCACTATGCTATTAAAGACATAATGAAACTGATAAATTTGGGTATGGTTTAGCAGAAGTCTTAAAAATACCTTCTCAAAGCAATGGTCTCATTTCTTGGAATATATAATGAGGGAAAAAGGAAGATCAAAAATGTTCACTTCTGTATATTTATAATTGCAAAAATTCAAAAACAACTAAAGGTACAATACAGAAATCAGTTACATTGCGGTACATCTCCTAGTGAAATATTATTCAGCTATTCAGAAACATGGGAAAATATTTGTTAAAAAGCAAAGTATAAAATTGCATTTGTGCTTGTAAAGTGCCGTGTGCGTAGAGAAAAATAACTAAAATGCAACACATAATGGAAAATAATTAAGATTGTGGGATTGAGTGAGTTTGTCTTCAATTTTTAACCTTTTAATATTACCATATTGTGCGTATAATAATAGTAAACATCATAGTTGCTCAATGGTATTGCTCAGGCATGTTAACACTCCCTTAGGAGTTGACACATTATTCACATTTTACAGGTAAACGTGGTTTATTTCATGTTCAATAACATAACTAGTAATAGAACTCCTCAGTCATAACCTCTTAACAGTATTCATGCCATGAATTCTTGCTTCCATTGGACAGTCAATCTAAAATAATAAGTTTATTTCCTTAAGATCTTTTCTATCTCAGCTAATAAGTAACCTTGTTATAGAGGGAAGAGAATGAATGTGGAGTTGGAAAAATTGAATCTTGGTTATAACATGTGAACTGAGATAAAAGTACTTAGTTCATCTAAGCCTAAGTTAGAAAAGTGTACTCACCTGTGAAATGGAACTAATTCTTCAAGGGATTATTGCTGGGATGAGATGCAGCCATGTGTGCAGGGCATCTGACGCATGCTGGGGTCTGGGTCGTTTCAGTCTGCCCGATACTCTCTCCCACCTCTCCCTTCTGTCCTTCAGCTGCTTTTCCTGACTCCCACCTGCCTCATAGTGTTTCACAAGATTAATGTTCTTAAAGCCTGTCCTAAAATGCCACTGTGATCATTTTCTTAAGTCCTTACAAAATCCCATGAGAAAAGGAAGACTTAATTAGAACATGCTAGGCCCAAAACTTGTTTGAATTAAAACAAATGCAAGTTCAGCTTGAAACATTTTAATTTTGTTTTCATTAAGAAAACTTTTTGTACTGATTTTTTTTTATCCTATAAATGTTGAATCAAAATACTTGGATTAAAATCTCAAAATAAATACCTTAGGGTGAATATTCTTTACACTCTGTCTTTAGAACTAAATTGTCAACCTTTTACTTTAGATATAATTTTGTATTATGTCCATGACAGGTTCATGCCTCCAGATGACCCTCTTGGCAGACATGGCCCAAGCCTGGATAATTTTCTAAGGAAGAAACCTATTGTTCCTGAACACAAAAAGCAGCCTTGTCCGTATGGTAACTTTCTTTATAGTATCTAATAAATGCCTTTCATAGCTCAAACGGTAAAGTATCTGCCTGCAGTGCAGGAGACCCGGGTTCAATCCCTGGATCAGGAAGATCTCCCAGAGAAAGGAATGGCCACCCACTCCAGTATTCTTGCCTGGAGAATGCCATGGACAAAGGAGCCTAGTGGGCTACAGTCTATGGGGTCACAAAGAGTCCGACAAACTGAGTAACTACACTTTCAGTTTTTTTTCACTTTAGAGCACAATATTAAATGTTTGTTATTAAAATAAACATTTAAAATTTTGGATGGCATATAGTATGCGGTTCTTTTGAAAGTAATTAAACTTAAAAAATAATAATTCTTTTTACCTAGTTGGGTTCAGTGTATATGCATTTCCCCTGAATTAAAGCACTGTTCTAAAAACTCAGATTAATTCTACATGAAGTTAGTTTTCAGGTAGATAAAAACTTGGAGTTCTTCCATCTAGCTGCACGTTAGATTAGAGTGGCTTTATCACATCACAGCAGCACATTTTGCTCTGCAGAACAGAATGTCCTACCTGACTGCAGAGTTGTACTGGAAGAGGAGAGGCAGGTAGGAGTTGAGGACATGGAAGGAATTATTACTCAGTCAGCTGACTTGCTTATTGCTCTTGATAGCACTGACGTGGGAAGACTGAAAGGTGGCATTTCTCAGAAGCAGGGAGCAGAGTGGCCCTGAGCACAGCTCCCATTCCTGCACTTGCTTCTTTCTTAAAAGTGCCACAGTGAGTGTTCAGGATCTGGCGGAATGTTCCTTTGCCTAATTGATTTTACTCTTCATAGGAAAGAAGTGTACCTATGGACACAAGTGCAAATATTATCATCCGGAAAGGGGCAGTCAGCCTCAGCGGTCAGTGGCTGATGAGCTGCGTGCCATGTCCAGAAACACAGCAGTCAAAACTGCGAATGAAGGAGGACTGGTGAAAAGCAACAGCGTCCCCTGCAGCACTAAGGCCGACAGCACTTCTGATGTCAAGCGAGGTGCTCCAAAGAGGCAATCAGACCCAAGCATAAGGACTCAAGTCTACCAGGACCTAGAGGAAAAGCTTCCCACCAAAAACAAACTGGAAACCAGGTCTGTACCTTCCTTAGTTAGTATACCGGCTACTTCTACCGCCAAACCCCAAAGCACTACATCTTTAAGCAATGGCCTACCATCTGGAGTTCACTTCCCACCTCAGGATCAAAGACCACAGGGGCAATATCCTCCGATGATGATGGCAACCAAAAATCATGGAACGCCAATGCCTTATGAACAGTATCCAAAATGTGACTCGCCCGTCGACATTGGATATTACTCCATGTTGAATGCATATTCAAATCTGAGCATCTCAGGCCCACGGAGCCCTGAAAGGCGTTTCTCCTTAGACACAGATTACAGGATCAGCTCTGTCGCCTCTGACTGCAGCAGCGAAGGGAGCCTGAGCTGCGGGAGCAGTGACTCGTACGTGGGGTACAACGACCGCCCCTACGTCAGCTCCCCCGACCCGCAGCTGGAAGAGAACCTCAAGTGTCCGCACATGCACCCTCACGGCCGCCTTAACTCCCAGCCCTTCCTGCAGAGTTTCCACGACCCCTTAACCAGAGTGCAGAGTTACAGTCACGAAGAACCAAAGTACCATCACAAGCCTCCGCTCCCGCACCTGGCCGTGCGCCTGCAGCACCCGGCCGTGGGCGCGCGGTCCAGCTGTCCCGGCGACTACCCGTCCCCGCCCGGCTCGGCGCACGCCAAGGCGCCGCACCTCGGGCGCTCCCTGGTGGCCACAAGGATAGACAGCATCTCCGACTCGCGGCTCTACGACGGCTCTCCGTCCAGGCCGCGGAAGCCCCACGCCCGCCAGGAAGGCCTGGGCGGCTGGGACCGGCAGGGCTACGGGATGGACGCGTACGGCTACCGGCAGACATACTCCCTGCCCGATAACCCCACGCAGCCGTGCTACGAGCAGTTCACCTTCCAGAGCCTCCCCGAGCAGCCCGAGCCCACCTGGCGCGTCCCGTACTGCGGCGCGCCGCCGCCGGACCCCCCCAGGTACCAGGACAGCCGAGAAAAGATCTTCGTCAACCTGTGCAACATCTTCCCGCCCGACCTGGTGAGACTTGTCATGAAGAGGAACCCTCACATGACAGACGCCCAGCAGCTGGCTGCAGCCATTCTAGTGGAGAAATCACAGCTGGGCTATTGAAAGATGATGCATCTTTGTGGTGTTTAGTAGTTTTTTTTTGTTCAGCTTAAACGCTGAGGGAGGTTTGCTACAATAGCACATGTGATCTCCTTCTCAGCAAGGAGGTTATATAGTATCCATTTATGTGAAATACTGTATCATGGAATCTGTATGTATAGCCCCACATAGTGGAAGTATCACGGGATTGCTTTACATTCAAACTTTTTTTTTTAAACATTTCCTTTTTAAAGCTATATATCCTTGGCTGGAAATTTTTCCAGTTTATTAGATGTGTCTGTGATCTTTGATATTAATCTTTGGTGCATCAGGGGTTTATATGCAGCACTTTTTATCTTTGTTTCATGTTTTATTAACTTGGTGTTTGTCTATCAACTGCAAGCAATTAACAATACCTTCAGAATGTTGAACATTTGACTAGACCTAGCAAACTATTTTTTCAAGCCAAGCTTAATTGGAATCTTTTACAGCTTTTTAAGTTATTTTTATTTGGGGAAAGTGGGCTTCTTTGTGCTATAATCATTATTTATAGAAACAAAGATATACTACAGCACTGACTTTATATTTTAAACAAAATGTAAGTTACAAGTTTATGTTGAAATGGGTAACAGTATGTATTAGAATGACTTACAATATGGCACTTTTCATTGTTTTATTTTCGTTTGGATTTTTTGTGTTAAGTAATTAGTTAATTTAATATGGTTGACTTAAAGGAAAGCAGATGCAATCAATGGAAAAAATTGTTTCCATTTTTTTATATAAAAAAGGCAAAAGCCGTTAACTGTTACAGTATAGAGCTTTGTTATCCAGCTATGATGTGCTTCTAGACAGTAGAAATGGAATTGAATTCCTAGACTTCCATTAACCTGTATTTTTTAATGTGTTTGTCTTTTTGTTTGGGGGCACAACAATACTGGATAAAATAACCCTTTTGCAGTACTTGCCTGTTTTTAATGAATCTAATTATTCTCAATGCAACTTTTATATTTAACATACTCTTTAGCTGTCCTGCTATTTATCAAGGCTGGCCTAAGGTGGTTTTATGTGTTGAGGATATGCAACATTTGTTGATACTGCACTATAGAAATGGTGATGGAGGAGTTGTAAATGGCAACTTAAAATTTTTGTAAGATACTGTATATTTTCCATTTTCCTGAAGGTAATTTTTTTGGGGGGCCTGTCATATTATTAAGGCCAGATTCTTGCCACAAATAGTGTAGTTTAGATACAGACTGAAGTCTGTTCTTGTATTAGTAAGGGATATTTCTGGTTTCAAAGTCATGGGTTTTGCTGAGTGTGGATTCGTTTCTGTTGTTGGTTAGAAGAGAGATGTTGCAATCCGTGGCAGATAGTTGTGTGACTGACATGAGGACTTCACTGTTGCCTCCAGTTTTTGAATTTTGCTTAGTTTAACAGACTCATTCTGAGCTGTTTCTGGAGTCTGCCTAGATGCCATGGTTATCCTGATTATTCTACGTGCTACAGTTTGAAGTAAAGCCCTGAAAAACCAGAAAGTACCTTTTACTGTTGATACAAATTGTATCTTTTTAACTATAAGAACTATTTTGATTTGTAGATCTAGTTAAAACACAAATGTGTAACTCTGATTAGACTTTTGGGCAACATTTTATCCCTTATTTAAATACAAATTTTTAAAGTAAAATTGAAGTCTAGAATAGGGTAGAAAATAAAAGTAACAATTTAGGTAAATAAAAGTGTCTGTCTTATAGTTTTATATATTAAAATATATTAAATGGATTTATTGGCATTTTCTTTCTCCTAAAACTTATCTAGCGTGAACTTAAAATAAAGGTAAAATGCTGCCTGAAAATAACGTCCAAGCACCTTTGACTAGTACAACATTTTCACTACTCGTGTGACACTGTGTGTCGCATGAAGTAGGATTTGGGTTACAGTAAATGCTTCTAAAAGGCATTGTGCATATTGACATATCCAATAATCTGAACCGTGTTCAGCAAACCTAATTCAGGAAAGTGGGGTTCAAGTCGCTGCTGCCGCCTGCGAGGTGAGGTGCCCCTCGCTGCGCCTGCAGAGGATATGGGCGCTGCCGCACACACCTGCTGCAGCGTCCTCTGAGCGACCTGCTCACTTGTGAAATCGTTCTCCTGATTTTCTCGGTCACTCTCTGTAAACAAGTTTAATGTAGACGCTAACCCAGTGCCAAAAGTAGGGTTACAAACGTGGAGTACCTTTCATTTCAGTCTTCTTCTAAGCTTGCTTTTTTTTTTTTAAGTATGAAATCATTTTTAAATTATACATGTAGGTTTTGCTTCCATTTTCTTAAGTTTTTGCATTTGAATTGTTTGAAGATTTTGCCAAACTTTATTACTTTTCTTTAAATGAGCTCTTAGGTGAAATGTATAGAACACCCTTTAATTTGACCTCCTAATGTCTGTAGCTAACCATCTGTCATTGCTTCCTGGATTTTAGACTATGGCAAAACCGTGGAGCTTGCCGCTGCATGTCCTGACGTGAATAGCTCTGAGCAGCCACACTGAAATCCTTCAGTGTAATCGACTGCAAGTTAAGAAGTAGCAGTTTTCTTATGTCGAGGCAATCTGTACTCCTCTCCCTTTTTTGGAAGCACTGATGTTGCTTTCGGAGCTTAAGAATGAGATACAGCAATTTGGCTGACTTTAGATACAGCAATTTCTTAATTATCTAAAGCAATAAGTAAAAAGATCCATCATTAAATTAAATTCAGAGCTCATCTCAGAACTTCATTTTAGCCAAAGCTTTCACTTGAATCATATCTTCAGACTCACTAACAAATAACCGGAGAGAGGTGTGCTAGTAAGTAGTGAAACTGCCGGGGTGGTCAGCTGACAGAAGAAGAGGGATTCAGACTGGAATATTCTGCCCTGAGTAATTGACAGTTGACTGGACTTTACACAGTAACTAGCCGGTTTGTTGTCTCTGTGTCTTAGTACAGAGGGAGTTGTATTCAACTGGCCAAATTCTGGCCCTTAGTATTTCCTCCTTTCTTGCATGCGATACCTAAGTTTTCAGTCTCCTTTATATGATCCCTGTATCCTGATAGAGTGTGTCATTGACCTAAACATTTGAAAGAAATGCACACCAGTATAAAATATTTGATACTGGTAGAAACTTGAACTTTGTGTTTTTATGAAAATTCATTAATGAGAATATGTAATATAACTAAAAGAGTGTTATATATATATATACATACACGCATACACATTTGTTAAGAAGTATTAAAAATGGAAAAATGTTACGCTTTTGATGGCTAACTTTTCCTTAATTGAACTGTTTCTTTGAGTTGTGGACGACCAAGTCTGGAGTCTGGATGACCAATGATAAGATTTAGAACCATTTGAATGGAAAGCAACCCTTTACTGGCTTTATTCCTGATATTTTTAAAGAATTATTTTAATAATTTAATAGAATGTGTAATTTTAAAACACACAAGAAACTTAAAGTAGTATTGCTTATACAGATAATTATTTAACATGTCTTTTATGGATGTATCTATATGTATATAGACAGTAATATATTTATAAAACAAATATACTTTATGTTGTAGTTGTTATAATAGATGGGAGGATGGATGGCTCTGGATATGTCTGTGTGTGTTTTGAAAACTTTCGAGCTGTTTTTCCCCTGACTTAATGGCAATTACCCTAAGGGATATTTGCTTTTCATTATTCTTGTTGCTACTCGGCTTCCTTATTCAAGATAAATAGGATGTACAGTTTCCTGGCCATTCTTTTAGATGTGGCTCATGCATTTTATTATCATCCAGCTCCTGGAGAAGTTCTGAGTGACCTAAAATCAAACAGATTATGGCTGGAGAGATCAGTTGTGTTCCAAATATGTTAAACACAGAAATTCAGCTAGTATGCTGAGCTTCCTTGTTATACACCGAGAAAGCAGAATGTCAGTAACAGTAGAGAGGTAAATGCATTACTTTATGTTGGTCTGGGAAACCCTGCAGGGCAAGGGCTGACGAACTCTTTCTGTAAAGGATAGGATAGTAAATAATCCAGGCTTTGAGAATCATATGGTCTCTGTAAACCATTCCCCTCATCCCTTAAAGTGAAAGAAGCAGCCACAGAAAATACAGACATGAATGGGTGTGGCTGTATGTCAGTAAAACTCTCACAGAAAGGGGCTGCAGGCCAGATTTGGCCCAGGGGCCATAGTTTGCTGATTCCTACCCTAGAGGGAGAAAAACAGGCATATTAAGCAGCAAATACTGATATACATTAAGAAATCATACTTACATTTCAGTTCGCATTCAAAGAAAATCCACTATTGATGACCTTAAAAAGATTTCTCAGATAGTCACATATTAAAAGCATCTTAATTCACTTATGTTTTCTGCCTGGTCACACCCATTATTTAGTAGAGATAACTTCCTGTGTTTAACCATCCAAAAAAAGCATTCTGTAAAAAGATGTTTTAATAAATATTGGAATTTTTTCATGAACTTTGTACTGATAAATGGGAATCCTTACCTACCTTTTGGTTTTTTAAGGGCCTCATGGACCAAAAATTCTGTGGTATTTTGAAAATTAGCATATAATTAGCCATAAAATATTTTAAAGACTGCATTTATCAGTTACATTTTTCTGCTGGTTTTTGATTTCTAAAAAAATGACAGATTGGCCCTTCTTTAAAAATGGGTTTAAAGAAGATCAATATATTGTAAGTTTACATGCTGTAAACTTTATTCTGTAAAATTAAAAACTGTGACTAGTATAATTGTAAGTGCACATGTTGTATTGTGAATCTCTTTATAAGAAACAAAATGTATACCTGCTTTCTCTATCCAAACCTTTAGTATAGATTTAAGACACCTTAGGACTGTCCTCAGTGAAATACTCTTAACAGGATCATGTATGGTTTTAAATTCACTGGAGTACACCACTGAGCGTGTTCATTCACAGTGCTTTGTAAATGATGTTAACATCATAAAATCACATCTGTTGGAACTGTAGTTTCGAATGTTGTCATCCCCTTAGGTTGCTATACTTTCTTTTAAGATTGGAATATAACTCTAGTTTTAACGGGTGTTTACTGTTTTAAATGTTTTTTTTCTTTTTTTTCTTTAATGCCCTCTGTTAACCTGCTTTTTGCTTCTGTTACAATAATACTTTGTTATGTTGGGAGTGGCTTTTTCCCTAAAGCTCTTAGTCTTTCAGATTGAAAAGCAGTTTAAGGTTTTGACCACTTGACAGTTTGGCAGTAAAAAAGGAAATTCTGTGCATGTTTCAATTCAGTTTTATAGATAGTGTAAAATTTCATTTTTTAAACCATATACCGAATTTGCCAATTTTCTGTCTAGGTATTTCAGATGAATAACAAATTGTTCATTTAAAGCTTTTGACCCCATTCTTGAAGCAACTTGTGCCTCAAGGGAAGAGAACATTGAAGAACAATGGTTTTAAATATGAAGTGTTTTAAAAATATGAAGATTTTTCTTCAGTTTGGGGAAATTATAAACATTTCATCTAATACGGAACACCTGTCAACATGCACACTTCCACAAACGTGCGGATATGGCATTGCCAGTGAACCCAGATACTGACTTTACCTTTTCCTTCTAGGTTTTATCCTTCCAGATCAGAGTCGTTTGCTGAGAGTAGAAATTCCAATTTGATCCTTCAAACTTATAAGAAAACAAGGCAAAAAATATGTTTAGAATAACCATCTGATGAATTCATGTGATTCTGTTTATTCTGTGTCTGTTCTGTGTGTTTGTGTAATGGGATTTTGACAGCTCCAAAAAAGGCAGTATTTTAGACCTACCGGAAATCCATATCAAAACAGCTATGTGATTCTGCCACTGAGAAAAAAAATATATTAAAAAACTCAGTTTTCTTACGGTGGTTTGTTTCTGTTTCATGAAGAAACTGACATGCAGCAGCACAGCAGCCCTCTAAGTACAGGCGTCCTCCCCTCACCCCACGGCCCGCCCGCCTGCCTGCCTGCCGCACCGAGGAGACACGTCCTCTAGCGTCAGCACACATTCAGTATCAGTGTGTGTTAGAGCTGTGATTAATTCATATGACAATCAGAATTAAATGCCAAAGACAACTAGTCAGGCCTACCTTATGGTTCTAATAATGTTCCATCATTGATTAACTTAGGCTGTTTGTGGCTTTGCCTTGAGGCTTATCACCTCTTGTGAATCTTTGCTGTAAAGGTCTTTCTGCATCTCTGTTTGCATGAATCAAGTTTAGTACCTTACTAATGCTGCCCCCAATGGCACCCCATTCCAGTACTCTTGCCTGGAAACTCCCATGGATGGAGGAGCCTTGTCGGCTGCAGTCCATGGGGTGGCACAGAGTTGGACACGACTTCACTTTCACTTTCACTTTTCACTTTCATGCATTGGAGAAGAAAATGGCAACCCACTCCAGTGTTCTTGCCTGGAGAATCCCAGGGACGGCGGAGCCTGGTGGGCTGCCATCTATGGGGTCGCACAGAGTCGGACACGACTGAAGCGACTTAGCAGCAATGCTGCCCCCGGTAGGTTCACTTCACTTCTTTTGTGACCTCCTAGGAATTTTTCATTTCAGATAGCAGATTTCTTTTACCCATCATTGCTTTTCAGACTTTTGCTTTTCTTATTTTTTTTCCTTAAGTTGCTATTTGCCATTGTTAAGTATACTCTTTTTTTCCCCCCACCCCACTTAAACTTTTTAACTAGGATCTTATGTATTTAGGTAACTTGTCTCAGCTTTGTCAGCAAAGTTGATTTTTCATGGTAAACTATGGTTGACAGAGAACTCAGCAAATCCACAGTATTAGGTGGGAGAGTCTGAGCTGAGGATCTCAGAGAGTGTTAGACTACACTGCTGGCTGGGGCTAATAGTTCATTTCTCCTCCACCTAGAACTTTTGTCTAAAGAGAAAAGATTCACACACACTGATGAATCAATTAATGTTCCAGAAGAGGCGACTGTAAAAAGAAACTGTAGCTTATTCTAAACAAAATACCTCCAGTTGGCCCTCTCATTAGTTAGGGTATGTACTTAACATCATTTATCCTCAGCCTCAGATGCTGTTTTTAAATTAATGATGTTCATTTGGTGTTTTAAGCCTTGTTACAAGCATTTTTTTTTTTTTAGTCTTTCAGTGTTTTAAAGGTTTTCTTCTAAGATCTTTAACCTTTTTAAAAATGCATTTCTGTGTTAAGAGTACAGCCTTTGGGGGCAATATCTTGCCGCATATATCCTACAGATAGAGACGGGCACATTAGAGAGGTAATAATGTCCCAAACCCTAGGCTTGTTTAGAGTAAATGAGTTAAACCCTCTGAACACGATGATCCATAGTGTGCATGTAATGACAACTATTGTTAGGTGAATGCGAGGTGCTTAAAAACAGTTGTTTCAGATGTTTTTATGAGAGCCTTCCTGTCTATCCATTCTGTTGCAGAAGAGCTGGACTCTTGTCATTAGTGTAATGAGTATTCCATGCCCATGTGCCTTTCAGAAGGGACACTTTCCCCTTTGAAGAGTTCTTGGCACCCCATGTCCTTGCTATCCCTGTGGGTGGCCCTTCTTGGCTTACAGATTTTGTATAGTACTTTAATGAGGAAATAGATGGAATAACAAAAATAACAGTAATAAAACAGAAAGCCTTCCAGAAGCTATAGTTCAGTAGGCTGTGGGCTGAGCGCCAGTTTCATTCCAGAACATGAGGCTGGGCAGACCTGTCTGCCCCTCCCCCACTGACCTGTAGGAAGGGGATATTGGCCCTTCACCCATCAAAACCTACAAAGCCAGTCTGGACAGAGGAGCTGGTGCTTCGTGGTTTATAACTAACTGCTGCTCTTAAGGGCTTCCCTGGTGGCTCAAACAGTAAAGAATCCGCCTGCAATGTGGGAGACCTGGGGGGTTCAATCCCTGGGTTGGGAAGATCCCCTGGAGAAGGGGACAGGCTACCCACTCCAGTTGGAGAGAGAGGGCTGTGGGGAGACCACTCACATGTGAAGGTCTGGTACAATAGGTAAAGTATAACCACATGAAACAGGCATTATCCTTATTTTAGAAATAAGAAGACTGACTTTAAAGCACTTGCTGAAAAGCAAACGCCTCTCTACATGCTTCCAAACTCCCTTTTTTCTTATTACTCTGCTGCAAGACAGTAATAGGAATGAACCCATGATCATCCTAGGTGTGTTATTTTATTAAAGTCTAGTTCTGAGGAATGCTACACCTGTGGCATTGTGTAGCCACTGTACATTCTTAGACATGCTAACTTACATGGGGACAGGGCAAGACCTGGAAAACTTCACCAAAACTTCACTAGAGGCACACCGTCCAGGCTGGTTCCTGTGGAGTCATGAGGAGCCCGTCTCTTGTGTGGGTGGAACGTTTCCCCAGAGAGCTGCTGGTTGGGAGGCCTGTGAGGACAGGCCCTGGCCCAGCTGCTAGGCCCAGGGCCCAGGCCGCAGCCCTTCCGACGAGCAAAATGGTTCTGTGGTGGATGGAGGTGGTTTTACAGTCTGGACTCCCATCTCCACTCCGTGGCGCTCTTTGTAGGCCTCGAGAGGAAAAGGCAGTTCACTCATTTCTAATGTTTCCTGTCACACGCAGAGTCCCCCTCAGGCGTCTTTTTCAAAGCCCCATTTAGCTTTCAGATTCCTTCAAGGCCTTCCGAGCACACAGCAGCTTCTGTGTGAGGCAGCTGTCATTTGCATTTTCCATTTGCACAAATTCAGCATGAGATTAGAAATAGAAAAGTTAAATTCGTTGTCGAACAAATTCCCAGGAGAGCCGGATGAGGGACCAAATACGGTGCTGAAAGAAGGTAAATAAAACGTTGCGATGGCCTTCCGGCCCTCCCATCCCGCGGCCTCGGGTCTGGGCGGCGGGGCTGGGAGCGCCGGGCGGCCTCCGCCCTCGGGCCGCGAGCACCGGACAGTGGGGTCCAGGAAACTGGCCTTGTCGCCACCTCAGCCTTCAAAGCTCTCCTCTCCCCCTCCACTCTAAAGATGTAATTCTCATTCATTTGAATAATTCTTTCAGACATGCCTTTGGAAAGATTAAGGGAGATGGCAAATACAATTTATGACTACATGAAATACTATTGAGTAAACTCCAGAGGAGATTTATCCGTTTGCCATGTCTGTTACCAGATTAACAAATTCAGGATAAAGGACCTTTCGCAGTTGTAAAGGCGGCACATGGGAGGCGATCGGAGGGAAGTGAGGGTCCCAGTCCACGCTCAGCGGCATGGGCTGAGCGGAGCTCGCGAGGTGGGGAGCTGCAGGAGGGGCCCGAGGGGCCCAGGCTCCTCCCTGTCAGGGCGCAGAGCTTCACACCGCGCCGCCCCCCACCCCAGCCTTTCTTCCCGCTTCCGAGTCTCGCTGCCGAGGCGCTGTCTCAGCTCCGCCTCTTCACCACCCCAGCCAGAGTCCGCCCGCGGCTGAGACTGTGGGGAAGAAGACAGCGACAGGCTTCCAGAGATTCCCCCCATCTTTCTAACAATTTATAGCCTTTGAATCCGCTTCCCAGATTGGGAGTGGGAAATGCCAAGTGGTTAAAGCAGAGGTTCACGGAACCTTTGAATCCAGCCACAGGCTCTTGTTTGGTGGTTAAGATACACAGTCATTTCAGGATCGACCTCTAGTGGCCTCAGTGCCCGGGGGCTTCGGGGGTGGGGGAGGAGACCCACCAGGGGTGTGGTTCCTAACTTGCAGCCCATCTTGCAGGTCTCTGTGTCCTTTGAAACAGGTAGCAGTGTCACCAGACTGCCTTCCTGAGCCTTCTTTGCTGAATGGGAAGCATAAGCACAATTTCCCCGTCTCTGCGTGGGGTCAAAGTGCACCACCTCCCCCTGTCACCACGGGCAAGCTCTGCCCACACAGCCCTCCTCTCTGATCGATCCATCATTTTGGGGGGCTAACTGTATCATCCCAGGGGAAAAGAAATGGTTTTGAGAGGCATCGGCTCTTTCAGATTGTAAAGCAAAACCTTGTTCACAGTAATACTCTGCCAAGGGCCTGGGGCAAAGCAGAGACCCAACAGCAAGGAGAGCTGGGTGGAGGGAACCAGTGGCCAAGGCAGTGGAGGGCCCAGCCTCTCTCTGGCCAGGGGAACAGACAGCCTGTGGGAGACGGTGTGGTTCTGGGGTGGCGGGCACAGCAGCAACTTTTTTTCCCTTCTTTTATCAAAGGAGAACCATACATGTCTTGGATTCTGTTTTTAAATCAGTACTTCAGGCTGCTGTATGGCTAGAATTGATTCCTCTCATGTTTTACTCAGAACAGAAATGAGCATAATCCACAACCATTTGTTGCTGCCCAAGGCTGTGGACTAGAAGAGGACACTGATCTGGGAGAATTCCTCATACAGACCAAGAATGTTTTCTGGCCCCAGCTGAGTGAAGGGCACCCAGCTGACTCAGACAGCCTCCAGAACATTTAGTTCTGGAGTTTGACAAAACCAGTAAACAGAATTCCTCTCTGTCCAGTGCCGCCAAGCCTGTATGTGTGGTCCCCAGACCTGGGTCCCATCCCTGACCAAGAATCAGACGCCCGGGGGGAAGGGGGCGGGTAGGGGGGACATCTGTGGTTTCACAAACCCTCCAGATGATACTGATGCTCATAAAGTTGAAAGTAAAACCAATGAGTGAAACTGAGAATTAAAGCAAAATAGTAAGCAGGTGAAACTCACAAGATCACCTTCATCTGGGCTTGTGCCTAAGGCAAGTGGGCTCCCTAATGTGTCAGCTTCTCAGTCATGTCCGACTCTTTGCGACCCCACGGACTGTAGCCCGCCAGGCTCCTCTGTCTATGGAATTCTCCAGGCAAGAATACTGGACTCGGCTGTCATTTCCTTTCCCAGGGGATCTTCTCCACCCAGGGATCGAATCCAGGTCTCCTGCATTGCAGGCAGATTCTAATACTGAATCCCAAATTTGACAGACACCTGTCTCATGCAGGAGCCCAGGCCTGCCTCATTGGAAGTAGGGCATGGAGGAGTCAAGATGGTGTGTGCTTCCTGGAGACAGAGAACAGGAGTGGGGACACGACTCCTCTGCAAACTCACCACTCAAGCGGCCTGTCCCACTTGCCTGGAAAGGAAGGAGGGGGCCAGTGGAGGCCAAGGGGGCAGAGGCGCTGTGCTAGAGCAGTTGCATCTGTGCTGGGTGAAGGTCACGCTGCCCACCGGTGTGTTCCTTAGTGACTGGGAGTTATCGGCGTTTCTCCCTTTGGGTGGCTATGCCCTGAGAGCTTGGCTTGACCAGGACTGAAGTCCAGCAGTTCACAAGGGCCTTGACGCTCCACGGCATCGCTGCCTCTATTGGTGTGAGCAGTTCCTGAAGAAAAGGGGCTTCTTGTGCTAAGGCTTCAACTCCCCACCCGTCAGTCCCAGGGCCCAGTGTAGACTGCAGCCTCTCTGCCCCTGCAGAAGAGAGCTCACGACGAGGTCCAGCCAGTTTCCTCTCCCACAGGAAGTGAGAGCCGAGTATGTTGTTTCCTCAGAAGGGGTTTGACAAAGGTGGTGCTTTGAGCTTGTTATCTTCATGCATTTCTTATAACCTGAAAATGAGTGAGCTTCAAACTCCTTAACGCCCAGCTGCCCACCTGTGCCTCCCCCATGGCCAAAGGAGGCTAACTCCCTTCCTAACCCAAAGAACAGAAAGGGTCTTAGACATTTAGTCCAAATGTCTCATTTTCTGGCAGACGCATCCAAGGCCCAGGGCACTGTAGGGACCCGTCCAGGGTCTTCACCATGACCCATGTCTAGGTTTGACACCCACAGGCTGAAAATCCGCAACCCTCCCCATCTCCACGAACAAGCTTGTGAGCAGCTGGTTATATGGCATTATCTGTAATTGTGTTTATCTCTTATAGTCACACTATAACAGAGGTGACTGATCATTCATCCTGTCTCTTTTCTGGTATTTCCCCCTGTATCAGCAGTCACAGCCAGACCAATCTCTGTGGAAAGATCTGGTGGTAGCACATGGGAATTGGCTGCAGTAGCAGCAGCCCACGCTGCGCCTCCTTTCCCTGTTGACCAAGCCTCGGGGTCTCCGATGGATCTATTAAAAGGTGAAAGTAAGAACATACCTGGCTGACTGTTTGGGTTGTTACCTGATCAGTGGTTCGAAGGCCCCACCAGGTGATTTCCTCGTGTTTCAGACTGCATTGTTCTAACACATAACAGCAGTCTCTCAAGTGCTGCCTGAGAACCCCGGCCGCAGGATCCCAGCTTCGGGCTCCACTGCACCCCCAGGCCTTAAGGCCGAATGCTTCTACACCACCTGCCGCTTGTCATCAAGGAGCAGGCTGGGAAACCGCAGTGTGATAAGAAACCACACAAAGTATGTGATTATCTTTCAAGTTATAAAAAATGCCTGATAAAGCAAAGACTTCAAATTAACTATGAGACCAGTCTGGGAACAAATATTTCTTGAAAGTTGACAAACGGCATAACAAAAAAGTTGTTTCCTATGTGTCCCCTTTGGAAGGGCACAGTTTCTATAACAACCAGACTGACTTAGTGCCCTTGGAAAACCTCAGGAACAGATTCAATATCATGCTGGCATACTTTGTGTGGTTTTTCTGAAAGTGTTTAAGAGGTAATTCTGTGCCTGGCCAGTGAGCACCTGTCACATAACTGAAGCACAATACATTCTTCAAGGATGTCAGAGTGGCTACTGAAAAGGCCGACTCCTGCTGCAACCTGTTACCCAATCCTCTAAGCTTCAGTCCTCAGACATTCAAGCCACTTTGCAGTGTCAGGAATAGTGCCACCTAGTGAATTAATAATGTGGCTTCACGTCCCAGCTCTGCCACCATACCCCTCAGCCTTCTTTCTCAAACACTGGCTGACTCCAAGCTGACACTTTGTGAAATGAGAGAAGATGAGAATCTGAGACGGGACAGGCAAGCCCGCTGGCCAGTAGGGCAGTTCCTCAAGAATGTGGTAGTCACTGACCACCATCAGTGTGCAGAATCAAGCAGAAACTAGTGCCCCAGGCTGATGTTAGAATATATTTATTGCTACATTTATGTACAGTTATACAAACAGCCAGGAATGAAAGAGTGTCGCAACAATTTTTCCAGATTCCACAGATGTGTGCCAGGAAACAGAGCTATATACCACTGAGTCTGCTCTTGGTTCAAAGCCAAAAATGTCACATACTTTTTTTTTTTTATGGAAAGTTCTTGGAAATCCTCTCAGCTTATTCCTCCTTACAAGCTAGTCATGCAGAAAAAAGTGGATTCTCAGAAGCCTATGCCTTCAGGCATCTGTTGTGAGGATGGAGCCTTGAAGACAGGATGCTGGCTTAGGACCTTCGGGTGCAGTGCAGAGCTCGACTGTCCTGGCCCAGCTCTCTAAGCTCTGTCCTTAGGAAAGACAATCGAGAAGGGGGAGGAGAGACACAGAAGAGCAAGAAAAGGGAAGCCAACAGTTGACAGGTGTGGAAAGAACCACCACCAAGAGCCCTGACTGAGGGAACACTTGTCCATTGGGCTCCAGCTGAGATTCTGGACTTTGGGGGAGAGAGACATTCAAATCATCAGGCATATCTTGGTATGACCTTATCCTAAAACTCGCCATGTGTCAAATCCCAGGGACCTGCATGAAGACACAGAAAATGAACAGGAAAATTAGGCAAGAGAGAAGAAAACAAAACTTTTATATATCACCGTAATACGGTTGAAAAGGGCACCACCCTGAACACCTTTCCGGTGACACATAGCCAAGCCTGAGTTTACTATTTAATTATGAAGGGGGATGGAATGCCACAGAGGAAACACAATGATGTACACACTGCAACAAAACAAAGGTGGTTCCACAGACTCTACACTCTGACCTCGGCCTTGCTAGAATTACTTTTGGTTCTCAGAAGGAATCTAACATGATAGATCTTGCAGTGTTCAGATCCAGAATCTTGATGCAGATATGAGATCATGGTATAAACAAACTCCCCTTCACGTCACAGTCTGATAAGCCTTTGTATGTGAATCACAAGAGAAGTAGCTGAGCCGCTTGTGAGACAGGTGTGCCCAAAGGATCAGTCCCTTTATTTTCACCAGTTCTGTCTTACCCACCTCAGGCCACTACCCCTCCCCCACCACCAGGGGTCCAGGAAAGGTCATCAGATCAGGTCTAACACAGCCTCCTAAACGAAAATCAGCCTAGCACCTCAGAGAAATGACAAGGCCTAAAGGCTGAGAACAAGAAGCCTGGGGGTCTGAATGCACCGGACAACCAGAGGCCTCTGGGGCTGATTCAGGACTCAGATCCAGCCTGTCACCCGAGGCTGTAGGTGTTCTATCCCTGAAGACATCTGCCAGCTCTAGTTCATTGGTCCATGGCTATCCATGTCATGTCTAATTCCTCGCCATCATAATCCCTCGGGACCACTCAATCACAAAGAGGCTGAGGATTCTGATACAGAAATCCGCAGGTCCCCGAAACCTGTCAGAAGTCCCTGTCTTTTTCCTTGGGTCAATAACACTATAATCAGCTAAGAAGGGGCCCAGCTGTTATTCTGAGGCAGACAACTATGTGACTTTTCAAGCTGAAGGATGTGCTGATTGCCACCTCCCTTGATACTTTAATAAATCTGTCTTTGGACAATTCAAAATGTCTGTCACTTGCAGAAACTTTCTTTTCGTATGTCCGACGGCAATAGCAGAGTTAAACTCACTCAAAGGATTCACTCTAAAAAGCAAAAACATAAATGCGAGGAAAGCAATGAGGAAAAATTGCAAAACATCAGGCAAATTTCAACTGGAAGGATTTTGCTGGTGGTGTTGCTCAGTCGCTCAGTCATGTCCGACTCTTTGCGACCCCATGGACTGCAGCATGGCAGGCTTCCTTGTCCTTCACCATGTCCCAGAGCTTGCTCAAACTCACGTCCATTGAGTCGGTGATGCCATCCAACCATCTCATCCTGTCGTCCTCTTCTCCTCCTGCCTTCAATCTTTCCCAGCAACAGGGTCTTTTCTAATGAGTCGGCTTTTCGCATCAGGGGGCCAAAGTATTGAAGCTTCAGCTTTAGCATCAGTCCTTCCAATGAATATTCAGGGTTGATTTCCTTTAGGATTGACTAGTTTGATCTCTTTGCAGTCCAAGGGACCCTCAAGAGTCTTTTCCAACACCACAGTTCAAAAGCATCAATTCTTTGGCACTCAGCCTTCTTTATGGTCCAGCTCTCAACATCCACACGTGTCTACTGGAAGCACCATAGCTTTGACTAGATGGACCTTTGTCAGCAAAGTAATGTCTCTGCTTTTTAATATGTTGTCTAGGCCTGTCATAGCTTTTCTTTCAAAGAGCAAGCATCTTTTAATTTCATGGCTGCAATCACCATTCCCAGTGATTTTGGAACCCAAGAAAATAAGGTCTCTCACTGTTTCCATTGTTTCCTCATCTATTTGCCATGAAGTGATGGGACCGGATGTCATGATCTTTGTTTTTTTAATGTTGTTTCAAGCCAGCTTTTTTACTCTCCTCTTTCACCTGCATCAAGAAGCTCTTTAGTTCCTCTTCACTTTCTACTGTAAGGGTGCTGTCATCTGCTTATCTGAGGTTATTGACATTTGTCCCTGCCATCTTGATTCCAGCTTGTGCTTCAAGAAGCCCAGCATTTCTCATGATGCACTCTGCACATAGGTTAAATAAGAAGGGTGACAATAATTAGCTTTAACGTACGCCATTCCCAATTTTGAACCAGTCCATTGTTACATGTTCAGTTCTAACTGTTGCTTCTTGACCTGCATTCAGGTTTTGCAGGAGGCAAGTAAGATGGTCTGGTAGTCCCATCTTTTTAAGAATTTTCCAGTTTGTTGTGATCCATAGTCAAAGGCTTTAGCTTAGTCAATGAAGCAGATGTTTTTCTGGAATTCTTTGGCTTTTTCTATGATCCAATAAATGTTGTTAATTTGATCTTGAGTTCCTCTGCCTTTTCTAAATCCAGCTTGAACATCTGGAAGTTCTTGGTTCACGTACTACTGAAGCTTAGTTTGGAGAATTTGAGCATTACTTTGCTAGCATGTGATATGAGTGCAATTGTGTGGTAGTTTGAATATTTTCTGGCATTGGCCTTCTTTGGGATTGGAATGAAAACTGACCTTTTCCAGTTCTGTGGCCACTGCTGAGTCTTCCAAATTTGCTGGCATAATGAATGCAGCACTTTCACAGAATCATCTTTTAGGATTTGATATAGCTCAACTGAATTTCCATCACCTTTGCTAGCTTTGTTTGTAGTAATGCTTCCCAAAGCCCATCTGAGTTTGCACTCCAGGATTTTTGGCTCTAGGTGAGTGATCACACCATTGTGGTTATGTGGGTCATTAATATCTTTTTTGTATAGTTCTTCTGTGTATTCTTGCCACCTCTTCTTAATATCTTCTGCTTCAGTTAGGCCCACACCGTTTCTGTCTTTTATCGAGCCCATCTTTGCTTGAAATGTTCCCTTGGTATCTCTAATTTTCTTGAAGAGATCTCGTCTTTCCCATTCTGTTGTTTTCCTCTATTTCTTTGCATTGTTCACTTAAGAAGGCTTTCTTATCTCTCCTTGCTATTCTTGGGAACTCTGCATTCAGGTGGGTGTATCTTTCCTTTTCTCCTTTGCCTGTCACATCTCTTATTTTTCAACTATGTGTAAGACCTTCTCAAGACAACCATTTTGCCTTTTTGCATTTCTTTTTCTTGGGGATGGTTTTGATCACTGCCTCTTGTACAGTGTTATGAACCTCTGCCCATAGTTCTTCAGGCATGTATCAGATCTAATCCCTTGAATCTATTTCTTACTTCCACTATATAACTGTAATGGATTTGATTTAGGTCATACCTGAATGGCCTAGTGGTTTTTCCTACTTTCTTCAATTTAAGTCTGGATTTTTCACTAAGAAGTTCATGATCTGAGCCACAGTCAGCTCCCAGTCTTGTTTTTGCTGACTGTACAGAGCTTCTCCATCTTTGACTAGAAAGAATATAATCAATCTGATTTCAGTATTGAACATCTGTAATATCCATGTGTAGAGTCATCTCTTGTGTTGTTGGAAGAGGGTGTTTGCTATGACCAGTGTGTTCTCTTGGCAAAACTGTTAGCTTTTTCCTTGCTTTATTTTTTACTCCAAGGCCAAACTTGCTGTTATTCCAGATATCTCTTGACTTCCTACTTTCCAAAATGGAAAAGAGTTACATAAATGCCTGCATTGGAATTAATGGCTTAAAGATGAATAGCTAAGAACAATATTATTTGTGGCAATCTGGATTGTTCAGAACATGTTTTAACCAAGAATTTTAGCTCTAATATCAGGAATAAGATTAACTAGATTCTATGGAGTCACAAACAGCTACATGCCTTTCAAATCAAGCCCTTCGAGTGGATTTCAAAACAATGAAAATATTTTGGGGATGTCATGGAATGTCAGAGATTCAGTGAATGACCTTAAACTCAATTCATAGCAATCCAGAAGTCAAGGTAATTAAAAAGAATGAAATAATGCCATTTGCAGCAACATGGATGGAACTTGAGATATCATACCAAGCAAAATAGGTTAGAAAGACAAATACCATACGACATCCCTTACATTTGAAATCTAAATATGACACAAATCTATGAAACAGAAACGGACTCACAGACATAGAGAACACACTTGTGATTGCCAAAGGGGAGTAAGAGTTGGGAAGGGAAGTATTGGGAGTTTGGGATTAGAAAATTAATAAATATCAAGGCCAAACAAGCAAATCATTTCTAAAAATTATCCAGGCTAAGTGAAAATAAATCACCATTTGTTTAATGTCACATGAAACGAATCTAAAAAATAACAGTTATTCCACGTCTTAAAGTATTGTCTCAAATATATTCTCACTGAGTTTTGTGTGTAGAATTTGGGGAGGTTTAAGCAGCAAGTTGGGGTGGGGGGCTTAAATGTACCACTGAAGATCTATAAGATAAACTGTTCTGCTGTAGTTTTATTTAGAAATGGGATGAGTCGAAACATAACTCTGAAACAATTTCTTATGGTAATCACGTTGATCAATGATTTTTAAATATTTCCAAATTGCAATCAATGCACAATACTAATCTGGTTTACGAACCAATTCTGGAATTCTTTTACTTAATATATAGGTATGACACTTTATTTTTAAGTATATCTGAACATTTTTTCAAATAAGAAAAAAAAATCCTTCCAACAGCACACAAGTATCATATGTGTGAGCTGGCACAGTGTTACTCTACATCAAGAAGGTTCTTTCACAAAGTAAGAGAACAGTCTAAAGTAGCATGTCTAATCACCTCATAAAGATTACAGCTAAAATCTCACTGTAGTAAACTCTATCTGACCTCAATGTTCTTGACTGGCAAAGAGCTGAAGAGACAAACAGCTGAGAAAGAATCTAGAGTGGGTGAGATTAGGTGCTGCACAGGGAGGGCTGGCTCTGGGTCAACTCTTTTGACTGGCATTTCACTAGACTAAAAGCTCGGGGCTGTGGATGCAGATTCAGGTTTTATGGGGTCCTGCCAGCATTTCTGAAGTGGCTAGGGTGTGGCAGGTCTACTGGGAATCTGTTACCAGTTGTACTTACCCAGTGAGGCAGAGAGCCTTCTTCCTAACTGTTACATTTGTTTTATACTGCTTTGGCAAGAACGCATCTGGAACAATGCATACAGTTTGGGTCCCCACCTTTTAAAAGAGACATAGAAAGGTTAGAAAGCATTTCAGCAAAACAACACAGAAGGAAGCCAACGCTGTAGTACAGAAGCCAGAAGCACCCTTGTCCCCTGCATTCTGTAGAGCCGTCTAGGTAACCAAATTGCCAAAGCAATCTCTTTCCTAATCTTTAACCTCTAACTTTTCTTTTTCAATCACTTTTGAATCTCCACAATTATTACAATGCGAAAATAAGAATAACTTTAAATCTCCTTTTTAAAGAGATGCTAGAATTCTCATAGTTGCAGCCATTCCACACAAACTAGTCTTAGTCTTATGACCAGGGAGAATGGAAAATATTGTTTACCGTATTTTCTATGCTTGAGGGTTAAGCAACTGGAAACACAGTTACTGATAATCTCTATCTTATAAGTGGGTTATTTATCAAAAGGGCAGCTGTGGTGGGCTGTTTCCCATGGAAACCATGTTATGGATGACTAGTTTGGTTTCCAAGCAGTTTAATGCATGAGTCTTTGTAGTAAAATACAGTAGAACTCTCAAACTTGGATAAAGGAACACAGAAACAATGAAACAAAGGAGTTTTACAATTTATTCTTTATAGTGAACTTTGATGTTAAATAGGCAGAATTAATTAGAGGGTGATTAAGTAGTATTTGAAATTTAAGAACACTTTACAGAAAATTTTAAGTATTTTCAAAGACTTGGAAGCTTAGCAGAGCTGGCACTTTACTGTATCAAATGTCAGTCTACAATGTATTGCTGTATATTTCCCCCTAGTAACCAGCACTGTTCTCATCATTCTTAACAATGAGGTAGATTTATAGTACCCATAAAGGAACAAAATGGGAGAGAAGGAAAAGGAAGGAAAAGAGAATGATTTTCATGAGTATACTGAAAAAAATTTTCGTAAGAGCAAGAGAAAGGAGGATTGGGGAGTAAAGTGAATAAATATTATGGTATAAGAAAGAAAATAAAAATAAATGAGGAGTTACAGTTGTAACAGAGAAAACCACGCATGCAGTTGCCTAAGAGGTGAAGAGTATCAGAAATGTTGAAAGCTCGCCAGCAGGGGGCACCATAAAACTAAAAGGCCTCTAAGAAAAACAGCAACTCTTGATGGGGATGGGGGCTGTGAGTGAGAGATACAGACACATCAGCGAGGCAGATATTCACAATACAAGTGACTCTGTTCATGGAGTGCCAAGCCATAGGTTAGGACGTAAATCATACTGTTATCCCGAGAATGAAATTTGGTTTAATATTAGAAAAATCTACTAATTCAATATGCCAACAAATAAGCACACACACATATTACCTCAAAATACAAAGAAATTGCATTTGATAAATTTTAAGTATCCTTTTTATGTAAGAAAAACTCTTGGCAAAATAGGCATACACATATAAAGAAGTTTCATTAACCTGATAAAGGTCATCTACCAAAACAGCAAACATACGTCATGGCAAATGTTCGAAGGATCTTTTTAAATCAGAAATGAGGTGCACATATGTTCTACATTGTACCAAAAGCTTCAGTCAAATCAAGCGGGTAGATAAGGAAAAGAAGTTATAAGGATTGAGAAGACAGACTGAGAATGGTATTAACTGCAGAAGAGGCCTATTTATGCAGAAAGCCTGAAAGGCTTCAGAAATTATAAGAAATAGTAAGAACTGAGCAAGATTCTTAAATATAAGATCAGCAAACAAAAATCAACTTCATTTTTATATACCAGCCACAAATAGCTTTAAAATGTAACACCTAAAAAGATACTAAAAATAAGATGCTTAATAATAAGTCTAACAAAAGAAATACATGATCTTAATGGAAAATTTAAACTTTACTGAAAAGTATTAAGGACATAAATAAATGCAGAGATATTACATATTCCTGACTAGGAATACTTAAGTACTGTATAGATGTAATTTTCTCCAAATTATTAATATATTTCCAACAAAAAGGCTTTTTCCCCATAGTATTTAAGTGAAGTGAAGTGACTCAGTCGTGTCCGACTCTTTGCGACCCCATGGACTGTAGCCTACCGGGCTCCTCTGTCCATGGGATTTTCCAGGCAAGAGTACTGGAGTGGGTTGCCATTTCCTTCTCCACCATAGTATTTAAACTAATTCTAAAATTTATGTAGAATAAGAAAGGGTCAAAACTAGTCACAACTACCAAAACAAGGTGGAGAAACTTTTAAAGGAAACAGGCAAAAAAGGCTATTTCAAAGGAGACATGAAAAGTCCATAAATTTAAGAAAAATTCTGAACTATATTAGTAATCAAGAAAATGCAAACTAAAAGCACATTTTAAACCTTTCAAACTGGCAAAAAGTTAAAAATCTAGTGATAGCAAGTGTGTTCAAGTTAGTGTGGATATATTCTTCCTTTGAAACACAAGTTGATGCTTCCATAGAAAAGTTGAACCGATCAATTCCCCTCCATAGGTGCAGATACTGTTGCTTACATTACTAGGAAACATGTTCAAGAAGATTTCAGGGTATATTGTTTGTAAAATAAAAAATACTAGAAACAATCCAAGTGGGCATCATCAAGAGAGTAGAAAAATTGTAGTGCATTCATGAGACAGACACCTTCAGAGCAGTGAAAATGAATGAACCACAGCTATGTTCATCAAAACAGATGTGCGTGTGTGTAATCAAAATTAGGTAAAATTCCTATGCATGCAAAAGAAGACATACTGTAGATACAAACAGTTAAAATTTTAAAAAAAGGTGATGTGATAGGGGAGGAATATAGAATCCCAAAGCAACTGGCAATGTACTATTTTAAAACCTGATGCCTGAGTATCTATTATATATATATTTACTAAGAAAATGTACTGTATATAATAAATTTCTTTGTTCATATTTCTCCTAGGCACATTCCTTTCCCTAACCCTGTTGAAAAGCACTCTCTCGTTTGTATGTGTTTAAAACTTTCAGAAATCAATGGAGGAAAAATACTATAACAGTTATAAATTTGGTTCCAATTATCTTTGATCTTTTAATCATTAGAATTTGAAGGTCTCAAACCCTCTAGGTAGAGAAAGAAGTCAATAGCTACTCTGAGGACACTGAGTAAAAGAAGCAACTGTGTTAGTCTCACAGGGTCGCACACCCTCATTCTAAATAAGTGATCCTCAAAGTATGGTCCTGGAACAGCAGCATCAGCCTCCTGGTTAAAGATCCAAGTTCTTGGGCCCCACATAGACTTGCTGGCTCAGAACCTTTGGGAGGGAGAAGCCCTGCAAATCGGCATTTTAACAAAGTCTGCAGATGATTCTGATGCACCCAGTTTGAGAATCCCTGCTGGAAAATTTTCAAATTTATAAGGAAATCTCTTCATTATTACAAAATAAAACCCCTCTACCATGAACTAAACAATCTAGACAGCTAAGAAAGCCGTATCACTGGCCCTTGGAAGAATCTAATGGTTTTTAAAATCCTTTAATTCAGAGGTCAGCAAACTATGCCTCAAGGACCATTCAGCTCATCTATTTTTTTGTTGTTGAGACCATGATTTAAAAGTCAAAAGAAGATGATTTCATGGTACATAAAATTATAAAGAAGTCAGATTTCAGTGTCTGTGAATGAAGTTTTACTGGAAGGTAGCCAGGCTCCTTCACTCACATCACCTATGGCTGCTCTCGTGCCAGAACAGCGGGGCTGTGAGATGTGACAGAAAATGTCTGGCACACGAAGTTGAAAATATTTAATATCATTACAGAAAAAGTTTGATGACTCCTACTTTTTTCAGTAATTACAGTCTATAATCTCAAAGCGCAATATAATCCTAGTGATTTTTCTCTGAAAAGTACAATTTTCCTTTTAATTCCACAGGCAAAAATCTAGTAGTTTAAAAGAATTCTTAGGAAAGTTAAATCAGATCCATTTTTTATCGACAAGGTAAAGCAAATAACCCACACAGAGCATCGGAAGAATGTTTTTAATTATGCTACTTTCTCTGTCTTCAAATATTCTAATAAGTGACCAAAGGAAAAAAAAATAAAAACAAAAACAAAAACAGCTGGTGAATTTTAACGAAATATTCCATCACATTTAGCTCTGGAAATTAGCTTAGAAATCTCCATAGGCATTTCAGGTGACTCACTTAAAGTGTGAACTTGTCTCAAGGCTGCAGAGACTTGTTTCTCAGGCCTCACTCTGCAGCCGCCTTCCTCCGTGGCTCTTCTTTGGCTGAAACTCTCTAGGCAATCTGATCCTCAGTCTCTTGAATTTTTTTCTAGACCAAGTTCACTACTTATTACTGAAGTCCTGCTCACCAAATTCCAGAAATATATTTAACATCTATTAACTAGCTGAAACGGCCTGTTTCTAGCCATAACCATCTTCATCTCAAATTTTATTTTCCACTAGATTTCTAAGATTCCTTGAGCACAGACCCACTGGATTTTGAGAGCTTTAACACTCAATAAAAATAAAAGGATGTTTTCTTACCCTCACAAGAATAAATCACATATTTCAACTTAAAATCTTTAAGCTATACTCACCTTTTCTTGAAAATGAGAGCACTAAACTCTTCACAGGTTGGCATTACTAGCCCACGCGAGAAGAATAAGTCTGATCTCTAATTTGATGGGGTTTGGTCTCCAGGTCAGTGTTACTCTGTATTCAGTATAATATTTAGAGCATTCTTCTTTGCCCTCTAATGAATTCATTCACTTCATGTAGACAGGAAAATCCTCCAAAGGACAGTCAAGTGAAAATGTCTCGATTGGAAACTTAACCTTTTATAGTTTTAAAAAGCAGGGGAAGGGCGACTTTCAATTCAAAGAAACCCATACCCACGGCACACTCTGCCATTATAGTGGCCTTTGGGCAAGTTTTTGTGTGTGTTAGCCGCTCAGTCTTGTCTGACTAGTTGGGACCCCATGGACTGTAGTTTGCCAGGCTCCCCTCTCCATGGAAATCTCCAGGCAAGAATACTGGAGTGGGTTGCCATTCCCTTCTCCAGGGGATCTTCCCAACCCAGGGATTGAACCTGGGTCTCCTGTGGGTTTACTGTCTGAACCACCAGGGAAGCAGGTTACTGAAGTCTGAAATGGGATAGTGCACCTACCTTCAAGGGCGCCTACAGCATTTATGGTATCCTTGTACAGATTAGGAAAGGGTGTCCGTCCCTCCAGGCACGTGGTCCCAAGGTGCATGCTTGCCTGGCACACACTAAATTTGCACATCTGTCCCTCCACTTTTGCCCTGTGCTTCTGTGGGCTCCTTGAGATCTGGCTCCTTTCCAAAACTTCATCTCACAGATAACTTTCCCTCAGGCTCACTTAGCTCTGGACATACTGCCCTCTTTCCTGTTCCTTGAACCAGTTGAAGCCCTTTCTTGCCTCAAGTTCTTTGCACATGCTTTTCTCTCCCCTTGGAATGCTTTAAAGCAAAGCTTATAAAGCAGTGTCCAGTGGGCCACTTCTGGAGGACAGACACATTGTTTGGCTTGCAAAATGTTGTCTAAATGTTTTGAAATAAATGACATGCAAACTTTAGGAGATTTCACATAAAATTACATTTCTACTTAAATGTTTAAAGCATTACTCTTTGGACACTTTTTAAAAAAAGGTGTCTGCTGGCTTATCCTGGAGAATCAGAAGGGGCAGCGGCACTGAGGGTGCTGCTTTGAGGAGCTGAGCCCTCTGGACAGGCGTGGATGATTCCCCATCAGGCCCAGTGTGCTCATTTGATCCTTCTGGGCATTTACATTTACTGTCTTGATTTACTTTAAAATCTTTTTTTATATGCCACTTCCTCTCAGAGACTTCTTCCGACCTTTCTACCCTAATTATCATATTTTTCCCAACTCACTCCCTTGTTCCTTTCAAAATATTAATATAGATCTGTTGCTTTCATAGGTCAAAGATGGCTGAATATTGTCAATTTTTCATGACCCAATCTAATACAATTTTCAAATTTTAAATTATTCTGCATGTGTGTTTCATGTTTTACCATAGAAAGTAAGCCCATTGATAAGGATCTAGTCTTTTTCACTATTATATTCTCGGTGACTAGAATGTACATAGTACCTGGAAGGTACCAGGCACTAAAATATTCGGGTGAATAAATGCAAGGGCTCCTCCAAAAAAGTTCCTTAGTAGCTCCACAACATACATAAAAGCCATCTTAACCTGTCCTCAGGTCCCTAGAAGTAACCCAAGTGAACTTTCCTAACCCACAGCCCAAGGCAGTTCTACTGTCTAGCCCCTCCTCAACTCTAGAGCTGGCTTTAGTCCCAGACTTCATCAGCCTCTGCTTACACAGCTGATGCCCCTGGTTTTAGCATTGGAAATTACTCTTAAGGTACAATTTTTTCCTTAACCCATGGGTAAACCAGCCTTGAGAATACCACTGGACATCCACATTCCATGGGGTCACAAGCAGTCGGACAGAAATTAGCGACTGAACAAACAGGTAGTTTCAGCATACCCCTTGTCTGGAGGTTTTTGCACACATAACGCCTGCTATCTGGATGGCCCTCCTAGCTTTGCCTCTCACCCCAAACCACAGACTAACTCATCCTGAAAGACTTGGTTTAGGAATCATCTCCTCCAGGGAGCCTTCCACCAAGATTAGATGCCTTCCTTCTAGGCTCCCAGAATTCATCCACCCCCATTTAATAAAAATACACACACATATATACAGAAATATAAAAATATATGTATAGTACATTGGATAGTAAGTGCTACATAGAGTAGTTAAAAGACATAGGTACGGAATACTGGGGCAAAGTGCAATTTTAAATAGGGTGGTAAAGGAAGGCCACACTGAGGTGACCTTGAAGCAAAATCCTGGAAGTGGTAAGGAAGTGCATCGTAAAAATATCTGGGGGGAAGAAGTCATTCTGGACCGAGGTAAACAGGAGCACTGGCTAGTTTAGAAGATAACACTGAAGCCAGTTGACCTCAACTCAGTGAGAACAGGGAAATCAGCAGATGAGGTCTGAGAGTGACAAGCGATCAGATCCTGGGCTCTGAATGGCCACTGAGAGGGATATTGCTTTCACTGAGATGGAAAAGGTCTGGGGGTTATTTGGGCATAAGTGACAGGATCTGACTTACCTTTCCAAGGCTACTGTCTTCACAGACTGTAGAAGAACAAGAGAGGACTCCAGAAAGCCCATCAGAAGGCTCCAACAACACTACAAGCAATCCTGGTCTGTGGGACGGGCTGACAGCTGTGGAGGGTGTATGAATGGTTATTTTTTAAATGTATTTTTGAATGTTGGGCCAACAGGTTGGTGATTAGATTGGGTGTGGATTAAGAGAAGAAAAGAAGAATCGCATTACAGTCAAGGTTTGGGCCAGATCCACTCAAAGGAGGGCCGGGGAAGCAGAAGGCTAAGGCAGTAACGAGTGGGCGGGGGGAGGAGGAGGGAGACCTCAAATTTGGTTTGAGGTAACAAGTTTGAGATGCCTATTAGATATCAAAGTGGAAATATCAGGTAAATAGTTAGACACACATGTCTGGAGTACAAGGGAGAGGGTTTCGGCTAGAGATTTGTTTTTAGCATACAGATGGTATCTCAAGCAACAACAGGGCATGAGGTCACTAAGACAGCCAAGTACTGAAGACAGGGCAGGCTTGGGCCCTGGTACACTCCAGCATTCAGAGGTTGAGGTTCCCTGAACCTCACTTATTCAAACATACACATTATTTTCTAGCAGTAGATCACAAACTCTTCATGCTCAGGACAAACTGTCTATTTTATCTCTACAGACTTAGTACAGGGCCTGGCACACACTCAATAAACTTCTGCTGAGCAATACCTTGTTCATGGGGTTACAAAGAGTTGGACATGACTGAGCAACTGAACTGAACTGAACCTTCTAAAGAGAATCACAAAGTCCTTAAAAGGCAAACAGAAGACAGAAAAAAATAGAACCCATAGGACCGAGGGAGGTACAAATACTAATACAACACTGACAGATGAACAAATATTATGAAAAACAAAAATAGCATAATAAATGCCTTTAATATACCAGGCTGCAAACAAAATATTCCATGTATATTATTACAGTCAATGCTCATAGTCAGTAGTACTCCCATTTAACAGACAGAGAAACTGAGGCTCAAAATGGCTGAGTGGCTGTAATACAAACCCTGATGAAATTCACTACATTGTGCTGCTTCCCATCTATCTATTTCAGACACTCTAAGTGCCAAGCAGACTGCCTGTTTATCTAACCTGATCTGGACTGGTAACATCTGGATCTATGTATCTATTGTAGAAAAACAAAACTGCTGCTGAAAAAGTAAGAGAATCTGGGAAAGAATCCTGCACCCCTAGAAAGCGGATAACCATGGGCTAGGAAGTCTGTATGTTGACTTGACTAAACATTTCTAAGCATTCCTGTAACCTACGCAAAAACAGAACTCAGCAGCTGGAAGAGCAATAGAAAGATGGCAACTACTACGGACTGAGGACCTAGACTTCATGAGCCTCTCTGGTATTAGCTTAGAATTTACTGTGACTCTAAGGGAATCGGAAGAGAGGCAGACTGCAAACCATTAACATCACTGTTTCTTCTAATCAACATGAAATATCATTAGCACTTTGAAACTAATCTAGGCTGTATCCCCCTAAATTATTTGGGGTCCAAGAAAATCACTTAACCAAAAGTCTATAGGTACAAGAGCAATATTTAATCTGAAAAGTAAAGTCTGAAATCAAAGGACGTTTTCCTAAAGTCAGAAAGGAAGATCACATAAATAGTAGGATGAATTAAGTTGATCTATCTTCTTAAAAACCAAAGAAAACTTTGACATTCTATGAAATACTTTTGCCTCTGCTTGGTGTCACGGTCAAGTGCTTCGTCTGCAATTATCTGACCTTGCCATTTTTCGTTTTAATAAAAGTAAGCAAATGAAAACTCTACACTGAAGAAATGGTGGCACTCAAAGGAAATTAAAAACCAAAAAGCTACCCAAGCTACCTTTAGAAAATCCTACCCTACTGATTTGCTTCTTTTTTCTTTAAATAACATTTTCTGATTATAAAATTTGAAGAAGTCAGAGGAGTTTTATATACTGGCTGATCTTTTACCCTTTGGTCCTCAAAAGTGAAAAGACCATTACAGCCATCTCACCTTTTAAACCTGAAATACAGAAATCCAATTTATGAAATGGAAAAGTGTCTACTTTTCTTATAAAGATGCTTCTATAAGCACATATTACTACTTACATTTTTAAAATGTAAAAAGTGCACCTATGTCATTTGAGTAAACCAAAACAACCTCCTGTATTTTAGGAATATCTAAATCTTATATAAACTTACCTCATCCACACTATGACACAATATCTTAAATAGGATAAAATGCAGTGTTTGCACAAGAATACATGGCAGTACTGTTTATAAAACAAAGTATTAGTAAAAATATAAGTTTTCATAAGGGGCATCCACATAATACTGTGGTATTTTGTACTTCTATGTAATGATTTCCAAATTACACCATTCAGTGAAAGAAGCGCAAACTGTGTATACAGAATGCTATACCTCGTGTAAACAAGAAGTATATAACATATGCAAGCTTCTGTATGTATAGGTAATTTCCAGGAGGTGTAAGTTGGAAAAAAATATTGGGTTGGCCAAAAGTTCATTCGGGTTTTTCCATAACATCTCATGGAAAAATCTGAACTTTCTGGCCAACCCAATAGTTAACTTTGGGGAGAGCTGCAAGACTAAAGGACAGAGGGAAGTAAGCTTAACTTTTCTGTATTACCTTATTTCTACCTACTGACTTCAGTTTCATGGTTACATATTTTTTTTTAATTTTAATGATTTAACCAAGTTCTTTAAAAATGAGACTTAGTCATAAAGTAGTTAAGTATGACCTAAAGCACCTTTACAAAGGCAATTTCAACACGTGATAATAAAGACAATGAAAAATGTATGTCTTTAATAGCTATAACTTAATAGCTACTTTCCTAGATTTTAAAATTTTCTTTATGCATAGCTCAAAATTCTTTTAATAAAAATGAGAGGGAATCTGGCAATAATAATTATTTTAATGATTAAAATAATCTCAAAAAAAGTAACCAAAAATCCTTCAATACTCCAGTTTTCTGAGGCTTAGCTGTGATACAAACTGTTGCTATATATGGATATTTACAAAAATCAACACAAACAATTAACCAGTGTTTGAGAAGGAAATTCTACCTGTACTGTTTGGGGTAATGGATATCCTGATATTTACTTAAAGTAAAAAAATAATTTATAGTAAAAAAAAATGGTAAACTTAGTGGAAAGTTAAGTAATTAGCAAAAGGGCTATAAGAAAACTGAATATTATATTTCAATACTGGCTATTCTAACATAAACCATTATTATTCAGTAAACTCTATTATAAGAAAACCAGATACACTGATATTAAAGAAAATGCAATTATTTAGTGGCAGCGAATCAAGTTAATATTAGGATACCTACTCACTGATTAATTTAGAACTCTGATGCTCCCCAGTAGCTTGAATTTTACAAATGAAGGAAAATTTTCCCAGTCTCATTAATCAAGTCAATATCATGTTTCTTTGTATACTAATCATAATAACCTCTCATTTTAACTCCTGAACATCTTATCTCAACTTCTCTTCTGATTTTTTTACTTTCTATACCTTAATTTGAGTTCATGTCTCAAGTTCATGTCTACAGTTTCCTTGACACTTTCACAGGGTCAAATCTGTCTCATAACTCTACCAGGGCTTTGCATAAATAGCAACTGCTCTGTAAATCACTGGAAGAATGACTGCCTCTATGAATGAATATGCATGTATGTATTAATCTTATTACTTAATGGAAGAAAATCCATGCCTCCTAGTTTTCCATTCAACTTTCCTTTCATAATACCATTAAACTGAAAGCCTCTTAAAATTTCTAATGCCTAAGAACGAACACATAATGGCTCAAAAATAGGTAGTGGAGAACATTTTCCTACTTCTGTACATCACATCAGTAATCTATAGAAGACATACTGGCTTCCAGTCTTCCTAATGCTTGAGAATATTCCCCAAACGTTAATGCCAACAATCTGCTCTAAAAATGAAATTACTTTTTCCAATGGATGTATCTTCTATACATTGATAAAAAGCCTTTGATACAGCCTATGTGTCCCCCCCCCCCAATTCATTATATTCTTAAAGCATCAAGTATACTGAAATGTAATGTGGCCCAGCACATTAAACTGTAAATAATATACATGGTTAGGTTCTGGGTTCTAATTCAGGTTTTCTACTGTTTGGTATGCTAGTTTTTACACAATGAAGGTATTCACAATGTATTTTTAGAATACAAGTAAAAGTACTCTTAAAACACAAATTAAAAAGCTTCAAACATCTATATTTAATCTCTATGCCAATGATAAATCAACATATTTTAAAGTTGGGGGGGGACCATCCACCTATAACTCAGATTACCAAAAGAGCATACATTTATATTCAGAATTTTATGGCCTAAAAATTGAGAAGTATATTAAAATTATCTGGGGAAAATAAGCAAAAATAAGGGGGGAAAAAATAAACATATCATTTGGGCATAAGCATATGAATCCAAAAAAAAAAAAAAAAGCTAAGTTGATGAGCATAATCAGATTCTCAACTTTAAAAAACCTTCAGCAATTTCCAAATTAATTTGTTCAAAGTTGTCACAGCCAATGAAAAATTATTTATGTATATTGAGATAATCCTCATTGAGTTGTGTTTCGATATATATACTCCCTTCATAATTATCTGAAAGAACTTTTTCCTGGACCCCTTAAAACCTATTTGAAAAAACCTTCAAGTTTCTTCCAGTCACTACATTATTAGAGTCATCATCGAGCAGAAAGGATATTGATAGAACTGCTGTAGGCACACTTTGCAGTAAGTTTTTCAACTATAAACAATTCTTAATAATTCAAAAGTACATGGATATTAACATTTGGTCAACACATGCCAATGAAACAATGAGTCTGGAATCTAAATGTCTGTATTTGATCCTAGTGAAATGCTCCAAAACAGACGTTCTGATTTGGAACTATGAAATCGCTTATAAAACTAGAGTGTAACAGAGTGCAACAACTTGTAATTAGAACTCAGAATCTCGTCTATTTGTTCTTGGGTGTTCTTAGTTTCCAGCTCTTTTTTTGTCCCACTAAAGAACCTATTCTTAAAAGCTCAGGGATAAAATGGAGGTCTTAACTGTCCTCAAAAGATGTTATTTGGAAAACAAACGGAAGGAAAACGATTACCACATATAGCAAACATGAGAGCAAATTACATCTAAATGTTTCCTTTAAACACTCAGAAGGTAGTAATACCATTCATTTCCATGACCACAGCCTTTCTGCAGGCTAATTACACTATAGCCCTTTCTAGTCCATTGTACAGAGCAGCATGAATTTTCCTTTGGAGCAAAGTTCAGTTATTATTCCCTTCTGTAACTGCATTCCCAAAGGCACCAGATGTCTTCAAATCAAACTAAACCACCTCAGCAAAGGATTAAAGCCCCCATTAATTCCTGACTCAACCTTCCCTAGCTTTACCATCCTGCAGTCAGAACACAGGAAACTACATTTTCTATTCCAGTTATAACAGTCTACTTTTCATCTCTCTAGACTTTGACCACTCTACATAATCTCTCTTCTGTCTCATTAATAGTTCCTTCATTAAAAGGTATTTTTTCCTCTTAAAAAAACACAAGACTAAAGCACAGGAAACAAAAGAAAAATAAATTAAATTTCATCAAAATTAAAAATGTTTATGCATCAAAGAAGACTATTGATAGAATAAAAAGGCAACTCACAGAATGGGAAAATTATCTGCACTCATATATCTGGTAATAGGCTAACATCCACAACATATAAAGAACTTCTACAATTCAACAAGTTTAAAATGGTAAAAACATGAATATACATTTCAGCAAACAAGATACAAATGGTCCATAAGCGTAAGAGAAGATGTTCAACACCAGAGAGAAATGCATCATAAGGAAATTAAAGTCAAAATCAAAATGAGATACCACTCCATCCACTTGGACTGCTATTAGCAAAAGCAACATGAAAGGGATTTCCCTGGCTGTCTAGTGGTTAGAACTCAGCACTTTCACTGCTGTGGCTTGGGTTCAATTCCTGGTTGGCAAACTAAGATTCTGCAAGCAGAGTGGCCAAATAAAATAACAACTTGAGGATGTGGAGAAACTGGAACTCTTATGCATTGCCAGTGGGGATATAAAATAGTGTAGTTGCTGAGAAAGACAGTATTGGCAAGTTTCTTAAAGAATTAAACACAGAATTACCACATGATTCAGCAATTACATTCCTGGGTATATACTCAAGAACTGAAAGCAGGAACTCAAACAGATATCTGTACACTAACGTACACAGCAGCACTGTTCACAACAGTAAAAATGCAGAAATAATCCAAATGTCCATTAACTAATGAATGGATAAGGGAAATGTGGTATATGTGTACAATGGAATATTACTTAGCCTTGAAAAAGAATAAAACTTTGCTATGTCCTACAATACAGATGAACCTTAAAAATATGCTAAGTGAGATAATTCAGATACAAAAGGATAAATATAGGAGTCAGCCCACTTATATGAGGTACCTAGAATTGTCAAATTCAAAAACGCAGAAATTAGGATAATGATCACCAGACACTGGGAAAAGGGAGGAATGGGAAGTTAGTATTTAAAGGACAGAGAGAGTCTGTTAGGGCTGATGAAAAGCTCTGGAGATGGGATAGTGGTGATGTGTGGTTACACAACAATGTGAATACCCTTAATGTCAACACTTGACAATTGTTAAAATGGTAACTCTTATACTTTAACACAATAAAGTAATGAAGATTCAGCTGAAATCTAACTCTACTAACCTTCTCAGTATTGAACACAGATTACTATACGGACTGGTTGTCAACTGGGTATAAAATGAGTCTTTTTATAAAGTTAGAAAACCTTTTTAAATTAGGCACTTTATTTTTTTAGAGTATCCTTAAACATTGATCAGTGTTTAAAATTCGACCTATAAAATGAAAATTAAGTCATTTATCAGAGAACAACCATACTTAAGAAACTGTACTGTCTATTCTTACTCTCCACCAGTTGCCCATTTTCCTCTACTGCTCTTCTTTATGCTGTAGTCGTCTCCTTCATCACACAGTGTATCTTCGTCTCCTTCATCACACAGTGTATCTTTTTATCCAAATCAGCTAACATTTAAGAGCAAATAATTACATAAATGGAATGATGGTATATAAAACTAAAATGCTACATCTGAATTACAGACTTTAGAGTATAAACAAAAGGAAGGAGAGGAAGGGGTAGTGTTGCCCTATGAGCTTAAGACATTCCTGCATTTCTAGGTTTATAAAACATCTTTTTAAGTTTCATACACTATAATACAGTGCTAGAAGGCTTTGATATAATAAATCCATATTTTATCAAAAGGAATTTCCCCAAGGATTATTACATAAATCTCAGAAATTCTGATCCCATGTTACCACTAAGAACATGGACATATGGCTGTATAGACTTAATTGAACAACACCAGTCAACCACTTTTAGGAGCAAACTCAATGACATGCATAATTATCAAAGCAAACCTAAATTTTAAAAATGTTCATCAAATAAAACTGAACAATTAAAACTAATAAATTACAAGGATGGAAGCAACTGACTAGATATAAGCACGGAGGAATCTGGGCATACAAATACCATGAATCAATAAAATGGTGTTGCCATCTTAAAAGAAATTTAGTATTGTAACAGATTATTGCAAATGATCCAAGAGCTAAGATAAATATTTGAGGTTTCACACTTTAAGATAGTCCAAAACAATGGGTCACAGTCATTTTACTCATACTTCTATATCCTAGAATATACAACATACTGAATAAAAGTGTATTGGCTAAATGTGTGTGTGTCCTAAGTTACCTCAGTTCGTGGGGACAAGAAGGGTGTTTAAGAACCTGGAACTGTTTAGTAGCTAGGGAACTCCATAGCCAAACATAAGTTTGAATTTAAAGACATGCCATGGGGTAATTATCTCAGTCATAATCTTTAACCCTAAAATTCTGTAAGAAATAATAAAGAATATTTCAACTCCTAAGGCAGCATGAAAGTGACAGTCACTCAGTCATGTCTGACTCTTTGCAACCCCATGGACTATATAGTCCACGGAATTCTCCAGATCAGAATACTGGAGTGGTTAGCTATTCCCTTCTCCAGGGGATCTTCTCGACCCAGGTATCAAACCCAGGTCTCCTGCATTTCCAGTGGATTCTTTACCAGCTGAGCCACAAGGCAAGCCCAAGAATACTGGAGTGGGTAGCCTATCCCTTTTCTAGCACATCTTCCCAACCCAGGGATCAAACTGGGGTTTCCTGAATTGCAGGTGGATTCTCTACCAATTGAGCTATCAGGGAATCCCCTAAAGCAGCGTATGTAACCTCAAATCAGAAAACTTTTGTTATCACAGTTTAAGGGAGGTTGAAACATTGAGGCAGCAAAGCAAGAAGTCATCATCTTTCCAGAGGGAAAATGGTAGCTCTTAAAATCACTAAGATGGAGACATTAAGAAATTGGTCCACTAGGAAAAAAGGGGAGTTAAAATTAACTGGAAAAGCCAGGGATGAGAAGGTGACAGGCTTTAATATATGGCAGGCCAATTTTTCCTTGCTAACAGTGTAATACATGAGGAGTCATATTGCCTTGACAGTTTATGAAGTTATGCTATCTGCTGAATCCATAGTGCTTTTAAAATGTAGTAGAGTATTTGTCATTCTACATGATAAACCACACAGGACTATTTAATAGACTATCTCCTAGTTAAAAAAGAAAAAAAAAAGGAATGAAGTACAGAATAAGAAAAGTTAAAGTTATATTTAGAACAAACAAGAGAGAACTACCAGTGTGGTTCCATATTCAATGTTTCCCCTTATTATAGACAGATACCAAAGCTCTGGTTTACTAATCAGTTCAGTAAATTAATGCTAAAGGCAATAATCCCTATACTTTAAAGTTTTAGATTTCAAAAAGACTAATTACTTTTATTATGCATGCATACATAAAATGGGATGCTCTGGGGCCTAAAAAATCTTTTTATCTTTAATTCTAAAAATATCACCAATCAACAGGTGGTAAGAGCTGAGACAGAAAGTAATGGTATTTTTAATCATAACATTGGACCTCTTTTCTAATGATAACCAGGAGTGAGTTCTAATCAGTCTAAAATAACTTCCTAAGTGCTAATTCTAGTTCTAAGAGAAAAACTCTACTCAGATAAAAAGCAAAATCTAGGTAACACAAAATTCCCCTTTCTTTTCTAACAGGGTCAGAATAAAGAGATCACTACCTGTTTTTGAGGGCAGAAATAATAAAGTGACAAAATATTATTATAAACTGAGAAAACACCTGGCTTTTATTTTTCTTAGAATAGATTTATCACTTGTTTCTTTAGGAATAATCTTTATGATTTTTAAGAAGCACTTAGTATATAGCTCTTTAAAGAAAACTAACATTTTAACAGTGAGATTAATCAATGACAATGAAACTGTTTCTTCCTTAGGAAAACTAAACACTCACTATACAGTAAGAGCAGTGACTAGAAATCTTATATGATATTCTATTAGGAAGAGGGCTGATCTTTAATAATTTAACTTCTCCAGAAAATTAACAATCACTTACTTCCATACCAAAAGAGATATATTATTTTAGGGAAAGAGTAAATGTATTGAGATTTTAAACTTTTTCCTATTCAATTCTCATTTTAAAAATATAATAATTTACAGATTAGAAATTATAATTTTCAGGAAATATATATAAGAAGTCCATGTTAAATAACAACAGTGAACTGTGAAGGCATGAGCTTTTGTCACTTTATTGTTAATCAATGAATGTTATCCAAAATTATAGATGTAATGTAACTTAATTATACAACACAAAATTATGCTAATGGGAAAAGCCTGTTGGAATTTACCAAATACTCATTAATATATTTTTACATTGCTATATGAACATGTGCTTCTCAACTGCTAATAATAAAAGTTGTAATTGGTTTAATGAAAACCCATATTGCAAATAGTTGTTCCTGTTTAGAAAAATTCACACAGCTTTAAAAATGGATTAAATCCATTTTAATCCTAATCTACAAATAGATTATAAACAGCAAATATAACTGGTAATTTTTCAACACTGATATCAAACTGAAGTAGGAATGGTAGTGCACACAATTCAAAATGAAGCAAATTAATAAAAACCCAACAGAAATCCAAATTTTCACCTATTATGGCAATTGTTTAATGCTCTGAAGTGAACACATGCTTTAAACCATGAATATCAGGGCTCACCATCTATTCCTCTCATGTGCTACAAGGAGAAACATCCTCTTCCACCGTGTTTTGAAGGATGTGCACAACCACTGTACAACAGTCACTTCAAGGTTAACCAGTTACTTATTTGTCCTACTAAATCCAAAAAAATATATTAAATGCAACCTTTCCTTTTCATAATGTCTGCCCAGATTAATCCTTTTAAAGTCAGCAAAATCAAAAAAGCACAAGAGATACTTTCAGACACAACTTAAATCTACTGTGCATGAAAAATGTCTAACAAAATGGCAATTTTAATAGATAAATGTAAATTTGAATGCATAATACCAGATGGAAAGTAGCTGAACCACACAGAGAAAACAAGGCTTTCCTTATCTTCAAATCTAGATGTTTTACAGTAAAGAAAATGTTAGAACATGTGAATATTCAACATCTTTTAAACTGGAAAGATTTCTTTGTAAAACATTAATGAAATTAATATAACCTAAAATTATAATTTCTAAAATACAATTAGCTAATAGAATTTAAGTATCTTTAGAGATTGAAAAAAATAAGCACAATGATTTAGAAACCAAATATGCTAAAATGATTATGTAATAATTACATCAAGAATGAAGGTACAGACATTCGTCATATGCTACAAGGGCAACCTCTCTCTCATACATTCACACACACATACACACTTCCCCAGACATACAACACCCTTCCAGAAGATAGTATACCAGTGAGAGCTTACAATTTTAATACAAATCAGAGTCCCACAGTTCAGTTTAACAAAAAGGCAGTTAAAATTTAGCACTCTTAAGATATTCAGAAGGAAAAAGAAATCTCAAAAATATTCCTTTATGATGGAAAGTATCTCTATGTGTCATAAAGCATACAGCTTACACATTTCACTGTGTTTGAACGACCAGTCACTGCAGGTATAGTAGTGAGGTAGTATTACTGTCCCTTTCTTGGGACTGATGTTTTCATACGCTGCCCTTCCAGAGAGGTCCAGGGTTTTTTTAATGATGACAATCAATTACCAACAAATGTATAATTTCTTTCATTAAATATCTGTTTTTCTAAACCAATCTATGAAATATTTCAGAGACAACTGCCATTTGCAGTAGTGTTTCACCAATACACCTTCCTAGGGAACCACTTACTACCTGCTGTCCATACCTTTGTGAAATCAGTGGGCAAAGAAAACCAAAGGATGACAGGAGATGAAACACCAATCAATCCAGCTGTCAAAGAGGACTGTAATTTTAAAAGATCCAATAATGTTTTAAATTGAGCTTTAAAAAATTAACCACAAGCTGTACACTACACTATTTATTAAACTTTCTAATCCTTTTCATGATTCATAGCCATCTTCTACACAATAATCAAAGACTTTTCACCTATGCTTAATTTAATCACTGCCCATGATTCAAACATGCAGTGCTATGGTTAGAGGGCATATTAAGGTATGAAAAGTACACACTGAGAAAAGGAGAATGAGAGAGAATCTGGAAATATATGCAGCTAAAATATGGGAAGAGAAGGAAAGAGTGCTCTACCTAAACACTCATTAAGTCACCATCATCCTGTAAAATGTACAAAGTGCTTAAATCATACACACACATTTGTCAGACATGATAATTAGTGTTAATCTTCAACAGAAAAAAAAAAAAACAGAAAATGAAAAATGTGAAAAAGGAGGTGATGGAGCACTGTTCTTCATTCCCTGGCCCAAAAGAAAAAGAAAATCAAGCATGGTATCACACTGCCTTAATGCTGAAAAGCTCCCCTTAAATGTCTTTTAGCCACCACAGTCAAACTGGTGTAAGTGCTTTGGCAAGGTGGGATGCATTCCATCACATCTGCAAAGGCCTGCTTTTCTCTGCTGGTGGTTCAGCTTATGAAGAACATGTATGCAAAATAACAGCTCTCACATTGCTTCAAACTCATCAATACGTTGCTTTGTATTGCCTTGCCGAATCTGTCGCAGAGTCTTGTACTTATCACGGCCTGCTTTAACATTCTCAGCATGAAGAACATCATTTTGTGTTTTCTTGGTTTCATCTCTGGCTTGGGCTAATTCTGAACTTAATGCCTGTTTAAAAAATAAAGAGTATGACTATTATTATTTTCTTAGATTTTAAAAAAAAATCTATGGAAAAGGTTTAAAGACAAAAATACATATATAACACATCTTTGACTCTGTACTAAAGATTTCCACTGTGAAATCTTTTTCTTTAAGTTGTTTGTGTGTTTTACTTTTAGTAATGGTGGGGGGGATAGTGGTTAGAAAGGAATACCCATGGCCTTTCATTTCTATACTCTGCAACTATGATTTGTGTGTTATTCTAAATTTCCTTAACCTTCTCATCTAATACCTGAAATGACTTAAAAAGGTTCAATGTAGCCATTATGGTTTGTGTTACCGTAAGATCTAAAATCTATACCATGAGAGAAACTTTCTCCAAAAGGATAATATTACCACTATCACCTCATTTTTCTTATTAATATTTAAAATTTCACAATTTAAAAATTAGAGAACTTATTTTAGCAAGTTCTCCAATGGGTATAATACTACTAAAATTTACTATTTTGACCTAATTATGCATTTAATAAGCTGATATTTTTGCCATTATAAAATCTAAACAAAAAATTTAGATTCTGTAATGTCTTACGGGTAGTCTTTTAAATTATCATTGCTTTATACGTATACTGTTTAAAAACAAAGTTTGCCTCTTAAACACAGTACTAACATTAGGTTAAAAGTTATAATTAAATAATAACTTACTAATTAAGGTCTCTACACAAGGCTAACAAACATCTGGTAACAGGGACATACAACGGAAAAAATAATATGCCTGTAGGCCAAGCATTTACAAACCAACCACAAGGCCAGCTAGAGCCAAACGCTTCCAAAAATCAAGTATTCCTTTTTAGTAAGTTTGACTTAACAAATGGGGGAAATGCAAACTATATTTAAATGTGCATACAAACTGCAAATTTAAATACCTGAAGTTGCTTTTTAACACGTTCATTTTTCTGTGTTTCTGTCACACGTTCCTCCTCACTTCTATGGTTCATTACCCCATCATTTGATAATTCAGCGCTAGCCTCAGCATTATTCTCATCGTGCTCATCGTGTTCATTTTCTGTCGGAGGAATGACTGGTGGTGGCGGAGGCGGGGCAGACATCACAGTCTTTAACTCTTCTTTGGTCTTTTCCAAGTCTTCCTGGGCTGCAAAAGCCTAAGCAGAAAAAATAAGCTTATCAGCAACTTACTTTGAAAACCAGTAATTAAAAGAATCAAGTCATCCTTTCTTTCTATATGTCAAGATAATAAAAACAAGCCCCAGTGATAGAAGCTTATTTTCAGAATTAAAGACACCACTGTGCAAATCCTAATAAAACTGTTAATTCTAGCAAGGATTATCAATTGCTGCTAAAACTGTTGTACAAATGGTTGATGAGAAAATGGATATAGGTATAATGACAAAGAAATTCACATGTTATAGATTACATTTTAGCTATGATAAAATATAATCAGACATGGGAAGAATAAGATTGTTATTACTCTGATCCCATGATTATTACTCTAATCCCATGATCAATTAAAATGATCAATTAACTAATGGTGGGCCAATCAGATATTAAATGTCTTCTGATATAATGCAACAGGAAATATCGAACATCACCAATTGTCTGAGTAATTAAATCGTGCTGGGTTGCCTGGAAAAGTCCTGGTGTAATTATTAACAACACTCCCTTATACTCTCAAAAAGTGTTCCAGTTTGGATAGTAAATTATATGAAAATTTCACTTATAAGGCATCATAGCCAGAAACTTTTCACTTGAATCCTTCAAGCTTTTAGATTTATCTTTCAGCTTACAAGAATACTGAAGGAAAAAAGACAAGCTGAGTAACATCATAAGGAAACTAGAAAAATACAGAAGGAAGGACAATGTGGATCCTTTTAATAAATCAGTATCACAAAAAGAAGAACTGCCCTACTAAAAGAGACAGAGCAAACAGATGCAATGCAAAGTCCTACTTTGGACACTGGCTTGGCAAATTAGCGCAAATAGACTTTTTGGGTCAATTCTGAATACTGTGTGCTCAGAAATATACCCACGCATATATGGTTAATTAACTTACAACAAAGCAGCCAAGAATATAGATTAGGGAAGGGAAACTAGACAGCCACATGCAAAAGGATGAAACTGGACGCCTACTATACACACAACAGAGAAATATCAACCCAACATGGATCAAAGGACTTGAACATAGGACCTGAAACCATAAAACTTTTCAAGAAAATATAGACAGTAAGTGCCTTGATATAGGTCTTGGTGATAAATTTTTGGATTTAACACCAAAAGCAAAAGCAATACAAAAACAAACAAACAAGTGGGACAACCTTAAACCAAAAGGCTTTGCAAAGCAATATATATATATATACACACATATATATATATATATACACACACATATATATCAAGAATATATATCAAGAAGAGGCAAGATACAAAATGGGAGAAAATATATGTGAATTACAGGTCTGATAAGGTGTTAATACCCAAAATATGTGAAGAATTCATACATCTCAACAGAAAAAAAAAACCCTAATAGTATTTTTTTTAAATGAGCAAATGATATAAACAGACATTTTTTTCTAAAGAAGACAGAGATGGCCAACAGGCACACGGAAAGATATTCAACTTCATTAATCATCAGGAAAATGCAAATCAAAACCACAATGAGATAACACATCATACCTGTAAGAATGGCTACTATCAAAAAGACAAGAAATAATTAGTGTTGGTAAGGATGTGGAAAAAAGGGAACACTTGTTCACCTTCACTGAATGTAAACTGGAGTAGCCACTGTGGAAAAGGGTATGAAGATCCCTTAAAAAATTTTAAAACAGAACTACTATATATAATCCAGCTATTCTACTTCTGAGTATTTATCCACAGGAACAAAATGCTAACTCAAAAAGATATATGCATCCCCTCAATATGTTCACTGCAGCTTTATTTACACAACAGCCAAGATAGGGAAGAAAACTAAGTGTCCAATATTGTATTGCTGTTCTTTCATCACTAAGTCGTGTCTGGCTCTTTGCAACCCCATGGACGGAAGCTTGCAAGATTCCTCACTCCTCTGTCTGTAGGAGTGTCCATGCAAGAATTACTGGAGTGGGTTGCCATTTCCTTCTCCAGGGTATCTTCCTGACCCAAGGATTAAACCCGAGTCTCCTGCATTGAGGGCAGATTCTTTATTGCTGAGCCACCACGGAAGTCCCCATACAATGCAAATATAAATATAAAGACATCCAAAATCTTAAGATATTGGATTTCCATCCAGTACACATATACAGTGGAATATTATTCAGCTATAAAAAGAAAATATTGCCATTTGCAACAACACAGATAGACCTTGAGGGTATTATGGCAAGTAACAGAAGTCAGACAGAGAAACCAAATTACCTCACTTATATATGGAATCAAAAAAATCAAAAAACACACAAAACAAAACAACTGAGCTTATGGATACAAAGAACAGACCAATGGTTACCAGAAACAAAAGTGGAAGAGGAATGGGAGAAGGGAATCAAAAAGTACAAACTCCCATGTATAGAATAAATGAGTCATGGGGATATAATGTACAGCATTATATGGACTAACATGGACTATAGTTAATAATTTACTCTATATTTCACAGTTGCTAAGAAAGCAAATCTTAAAAGTTTACATTACAAGATGAAAATTTCTGTAGCTATATGATGATGGATGTTAATAAGACTTACCATGATGATCATTTCACAACAGATACAAATACCGAACCATATTATACACCTGAAAATACATTATATGTCAATTATATCTAAATGGAAAACTTTTGAATATAGTCTAAGATGAGATGAAAACTGACTAAAATGGAACAGTATGTACAGCATGAGCTCACTCTGGACATACAACTGTACTGTTGTTGTTCAGTCACCAAGTCATGTCCAACTTTTTGCAACTCCATGGGCTGCAGCACACCAAGTTTCCCTGTCCCTCACTATCTCCCAGAGTTTGCCCAAGTTCATGTCCATTGCATCGGTGATACCATCCAACCATCTCATCCTCTGTCACCCTTTTCTCCTGCCTCCAATCTTTCCATGCATTCTGGGTCTTTTCCAGTGAGTTGGCTCTGTGCATCAGGTGGCCAAAATACTGGAGCTTCAGCTTCAGCATCAGTCCTTCCTATGAATATTCAGGGTTGATTTCCTCTAAGATTGACTGGCTTGATCTCCCTGCTGTCCAAGGGACTCTCAAGAGTCTTCTTCAGCATGACAGTGCAAAAGCATCAGAGTTCAAAAGCATTAATTCTTCAGCGATACCAATGTATATGTATACACATACATACATTCAATATGTCAGCAAATTTGGAAAACTCAGCAGTGGCCACAGGACTGGAAAAGGTCAGTTTTCATTACAATCCCAAAGAAGGGCAATGACAAAGAATGTATAAACTACCACACAATTGCACTCATTACACATGCTAGCAAAGTAATGCTCAAAATCCTTCAAGCAAGGCTTCAGCAGTACATGAACCAAGAACTTCCAGATGTACAAGCTGGGTTTCAAAAAGGCAGAGGAACTAGAGATCAAATTGCCAACATTAACTGGATCATGGAGAAAGCAAAAGAATTCCAGAAAAATATCTACTTCTGTTTCATTGACTACGCTAAAGCCTTTGATTGTGTGTATCATAACAAACTGAAAAATTCTTGGAGATGGGAATACCAGATCACCTTACCTGTCTACTGAGAAACCTGTACGCAGGACAAGAAGTTAGAACCACACATGGAACAACGGACTGGTTCAAAATTGAAAAAGGAGTACAACAAGGCTGTATACTGTCACCCTGCTTATTTTCACTTGTATGCAGCACATATCATGTGAAATGCCAGGCTGGATGAATCACAAGCTGGAATCAAGACTGCCAGAGAAATACCAACAACCTCAGATATGCAGATGACACCACTCTAATGGCAGAAAATGAGGAGGAACTAAAGAGCCTCATATAGAGGGTGAGAGAGGAGAGTGAAAGAGCCGGCTTAAAACTCAACATTCAAGAAACTAAGATCATGGCATCCAGTTCCATCACTTCATGGCAAACAGAAGGTGAAAAAATGGAAGCAGAGACAGAGTTTATTTTCTTGGGCTCCAAAATCCCTGGGGATGATGACTGCAGCCATGAAATTAAGATGCCTAGCTTTCTGGAAGGAGAGCTATGAGAAACCTAGACAGCATATTAAAAAACAGAGATATCATTTTGTCAACAAAGGTCTGTGTAATCAGTTATGATTTTTCCAGTAGCCATGTACAGATGTCAGAGTTGAACCATAAAGAAAGTTGACAGCTGTAGAACTGATGCTTTCAAATTGTGGTGCTGGAGAAGATCCTGCAAGTCCAGCAAGGAGATCAAACCTGAATATTCATTGCAAGGACTGATGCTGAAGCTCCAATACTCTGGGCACCTGATGGGAATAGCCAACTCATTGGAAAGCCCATGATGCTGGGAAAGAGCGAGGGCAGCAGAAGGGGACAGCACAGCATGAGATAGTTAGACAGCATCACCGATTCAATGGACATGAACTAAAGCAAATTCCCGGAGATAGGGGAGGGGAGAGAAGTCTAGCATGCTGGAGTCCATGGGGTTGCAAAGCACCGGGGCACAACTCAGTGACTCAACACCACCACCACACATATGCACATAGGAAAAGATCCTGGAAGGATATGCACTGCGATGTTAAAATACTGATCCTAGTTTGTGGGAATGTGATTTTTTTTTTTACATGCATTTTCTAATTTCTATAATTCACAGGATGTGTTTCTGTGATACATTATTTTTATAAGTTTATGTGTCCCTGAAGTTCATCAATCATTCCTAAGAGGGATACAATTCTAATAAAGGAAGAGTTAACATAAGTTAACAGTGCTTTCACTTTTGTGGAGTTCTATGTACATATATGGGCTTCCCACGTTGCCTGCCAATGCAGGAGATGTGAGTTCGATCTCTGAGTCTGGAAGATGCCCTGAAGAAGGAAACAGCAACCCACTCCAGTATTCTTGCCTGGAGAATCCCATGGACAGCGGAGCCTGGAAGGCTACCGTCCATGGGGTCACAAAAGAGTCAGACACGACTTAGCAACTAAACAACAACATGTACATATATACATAACTCTCAATATAAAAAACTCCCTTATGAAACCCAAAATGCTACAAAGAAAATTTAAGAGTGAAAGAAAACCATTTTAGCTAATAAGTACATGTTGTTGTAGAAAAGTCACAGAACTATATACCTTTGAGTGTAAAAAATAATTATTATAGTTTCATTTAAAAGTTTAAAGTCTGAATTAAATCCTCCTACCTTATATTCCCCACCCTTCCAAGTAAAGCCTAATTTTTCACATTTTTTGCCATTTCAGACAACAGTGGTTTCACATACTTAGGAACTCCGAAATCTCAGTATCATTTTGATTACATTCTTCTAATTCAACCTCAGAGCCAATCAATTGGTTGCCATGCCCCTTTGAGTCTATCAAAAAATGTCCTTCAACAATTCCTGTCCCTCTCTTTTCTCAATGCCACATCCTTAGTGAGTCATTAGCTCGTAAGTAATCCTGCCCACTATCGTAATCCATCCATCATTCTGACTGCTAAGATGTTTTTATAAAACCATGCTTCATCATGTTACAAATGTGTTTTGAAATCTTCAGAGCCCAAAGTCTACAGATACTTCCCAACATCTTTCCTCTGAGCAGGGCGTTTACTTAAAGCCTTTCACAGCTTAATGACTTCTCTAACTTTCTAGCCTCAACTCTCAAAGTTCCTGAAATCAGATTCTTCCTATGCTCAATCAATTCCTACAATCTGGAATGACTCTCTCTTCAGTCCCCATCTTTTCTACCCCCAAACTGAATGTCATTCAAGAGCCAGCTTAAACTTTAAGGGTGGGTGTCCCCAACACCTGCCTCATTCCTAAAGAAACTAACACTTCTGTGTTCTCAAAGTACTTATTAGCTTTTATCACTAGATTAATATTAAACTACAATATATACACATTCACACAGTGGTATCTCTTCCCCTCTAAATCATGACTGTATCTTAATCTCTATAAGTTCAGCATATGCTGGGTACAAAATAGGTGTTTGGTAAATGACAGTGATGAACAAATGATTACTTTGTGTTGCCACTCAGTAGCCTCCTCTTCCTTTTTCTTCTTGGCTTCCTCTAGAAGTGCAATCTTGGCAGTGAATTCGGCAAGTTCTGCTGCCTAAAATAAATGAAACAATTGCCAATACTAAAAAACATAATAGAGTTTCAATAATTTAAGTCAAAAAAGCTTTAATACACATAAACTGTTTTTTTCTTTTTTGGCCACGTCATGTGGCTTTTAAGATTTTAGTTTCCCCACCAAGGACAGAACCCACGCCCACTGCAGTGAAAGTGCAAAGTCCTAACCACTGGATTGCCAGGGAATTCCAACATGGACTCTTTTTATACGTTTCTTATAGAGCCTTCTATTTTTTTAAAAAAAGGAACTATTTCTTTAAGATCATAAAAATCTTATTTGTATTATAAGCTCATAAGGAGACAAAGTGAGACTTTTTTTATTATTCTATGTACACAAAGTTACTCCTGTTTTCATAGCAAGAACCTAGGAGCTACTTTTTAACTTTTGTCAATAAAATATTTGCTAATACTTACAGAAGGAAAAAAAAGAAAAAACTGTTTACATAATGCTTTTTATAGCACTTTGTCAAATAATCTCATTTGACTCCTTATTAGATGAAAGGGAGGGATCTGAGGCTCAGAAAGACCCAAAGACATACAGAAAGGAAATGCCTAAACCAATATTTAAATCCCAATTCTTCTAGGTGTCATGCATACTCATCATTTGCAGGTCTAGTAAATACACACACAAAAATCCAATCATGACCCATCTTATAGTTAACTTCTGATTATCTTATAAAATTTAGAATATACATAATGGCAATTTATCTAAAGCAAAACATGCCAGTAGCTTATATAAAATCTAAGGGATCAGAATCCTTTGTTAGCTACAAGCTCTATGTATCTTTTATGGTTTTATTTCTAGGTTTCTTTTTAAAAGAAGAAATAAACAGTTTAGGCTCATTTCCGAACTCTGTCATTAAGTTACTTGGATCTTTGGTTTGCTTTAAAGAAAGTATAATATACCCAATTTTACACAAGTTTTTTCTTTCTTTCTTTTCTTTTTTTCAGTTTCCATTATCTGAACTTATTTTCTTATTAGTCCTCATTGGCAAACAAAATTTTTACTGTTGATTTTGGGTACAACACACTTCTGGCAGTGGCTGCACAATATTGATCATTTATTTATTACAGTAAATAAATACTGCAACCTCCAAACTGTCTATTTTTACACTGATACTACCTTTATGATGACAGGTATTCCTCTGTCTGAATACAGAAAATGGTTCATTTACTTCATGGTTTTCATGTTTCTTTGTTGTGCTACTTACTGCTTTAAAATACATTCAAATAAAAAGGTATTTGAATGTATTTTAGGAGTTCATGTTTCGGCTTCCCTGGTGGCTCAGCTGGTAAAGAATCTACCTGCAATGAAGGAGATCTGGGTTCAATCCCAGGGCTGGGAAGATTCCCTGGAGAAAGGAATGGCTACCTACTCCAGTATTCTGGCCTGGAGAATTCCATGGACTGGATAGTCCATGAGATCATGAAGAGTCAGACACGACTGAGTGACTTTCACTTTCACAAAGATATGTCTTTGCAGTGAGTGCACATATACCATAGCCAGGAGAGCTGAAAACACATTTAACCAACACCTTTGTGTTCCGAGGGCTTTGTGTTCAGGTGGCTCAGTAATGAAGAGTCCACCTGACAGGCAGGAGACAAGGGAGATGTGCCAGTTCAACCCCTGGGTCAGGAAGATCCCTTGGAGGAGGAGATGGCAACCCACTCCAGTATTCTTGCCTAGAGAATCCCATAGACAGGGGAGCCAGGCAGGTTATAGTCCAAAGGGTCGCAAAGAGCTGGACATGATTGAGCTACTGAGCATGGGACGATGCATTTGTGTTCAGAGAATATACAGTCTGAAACTGTGGGACAGATTTTATCCATGCTTTTGCCTGAATTTTTCTTTTTCCCCAATAGAACTCAGGTCCCCTTACCAGCTGCTCCTGATTCTTCATCTGGTCGGCAGCCTGTTTCGCTAGAGCAGACTTGGCCTCTTCAGCAGCTCGACGCTCCTTTTCAAGCCTTTCTGCCTCTTCTTTGGCTCGTTTTCGTTCCTGGTCCAATTCTAGAGCTTTTCGAGTCTGTTCTTCCAGTTCTGTCAAATGTATGTATCCCCCAAAGCAATGATTAATTCTAATTTTCTCATTATGAAAAGAAGCTGAAACAGTAGCAAGGAATATAATCTGTAAAGTTTTTAAAAATTAGCACATCTTTAAATGAACATACACCTCGTTTTTAACTTGAAAAAGGCCTAATACATTTTAAAACTATATTTACACTCCAAAAATGCAAAGAAATGAAAATTCTTTATAACTCAAGTTCTATCCTAACTCTAGAAACCTATTCTTTATTTCATTTTTAAAAAATATTCTCTCCAAAAGAGAACCCTCCTACACTGTTGGTGGGAATGTAAAAACTGGTACAGCTACTATGGAGAACAGTATGGAAGTTTCTCAAAAAACTAAAAATAGAACTATCATATGACCCAAAAATCCCACTCCTGGGCATATGCCAAGAGAAAGCCATAATTTAAAAATATATATGCCCCCCAATGTTTGCTGCAGCACTATTTACAACAGCCAAGACACAGAAGCAACCTAAATGTCCACAGACAAAGGAATGGATAGAGAAGATGTGGTACGTACATACAATGAAATATTACTTGGCCATCAAAAGAACAAAATAATACCATCTGCAGCAATATGGTGGACCAGAGATTGTCAGACTGAGTGAAGTAAGTCAGAGAAAAACAAATATCATATGATATTGCTTATATGTGGAATCTAAACAAAAGGGTACAAACAAACATATTTACAAAACAGAAGTAAAGTCACAGATGTAGAAAACAAACTTATGGTTACCAGGGGTTGGGGGTGGAGGGAGGTATTGGGACTGACATACATACACTATTATATGTAAAACAGATAAATAAGAACTTGCTGTATAGCACAGGGTACTCAATTCAATACTGTGTAATGGACTATATGTTAAAAGAATCTTAAAGAAAAAAAAGAGGGGATATATGTATAACTGATTCACTCTGCAATACACCTAAAACTAACATAACACTGTAAATCAATTACAATTCAATGAAAATTCCAAAAAAAATGCTCTCTCCAGACTTTTTTGAGAAAAGATATATCGCTCTTTTGAAGTTTTTATTTCGTTCATGCTGGGTACTCGTGGCGTGTGGGCTTCCTCGAGTTGCAGCACAGGAGCCTACAGGACTTGGGCTCAGGAGTTGTGGTGCTCAGGCTCTCTAGCTGTGGCGTCCAGGTTTAGCTGCCTCGTGGCAAGTGGGATCTTAGTTCCCTAACCAGGGATCGAATCCATGTCCCCTACATTGGAAGGCAGATTCTATGCTTTACCACTGGACCAACAAAGAAGTTCCCTCTCCAAAGTTTTGACCAAACAAACTGTATCTATTTTTAAAAATCTATAAAATAGCACACTTTAAAACTTGTGGAAATTTTTACTTATCTAAACTAAGTATTAGATAAGTAAACCCAAGACATTAAGACTGAAAACAATACTTAATGACTCAAATAGAAATTGTGATGTAGACTGTATGAATTCCTGAAAATTTTGAATTATTAGTACACATCCATTCCTCAAGCAGGAAGATAAGAAACTAGCATTTGGTGATGAATGAGATGAATTTTAATCCTTAAGTATACAGATCATAAAGTTAATTCTCTTATTCTAACGAGCTGAGTGAGAAAGGAAAATATTACTAGCATAAAGCCAAGAGTTTAAATCAATTTGAAAGTACTAATTTTAAATATTATTCTGACAATCTATGTTAAGTAGCAAGGACATCTGTGACAGAAGACAAGAGAATGTCGTCTATGAAGATGGGTGCAATGTCCTACAAAGGATGACTCTCCCATTCTGTATACTTTAGAAAAGAGGGAAACCTAAAAATCTATAAGTCAAAAGGTATGAAATCTAACTGTCACATACAAATCACCTTACTGTTCTTATGTTTGCTGTTTTTGGTCAGAACTAATTTAAGTAACTACAGTTAAGACTTGGGAGAAAGCAATGGCACCCCACTCCAGTACTCTTGCCTGGAAAATCCCATGGATGGAGGAGCCTGGTAGGCTGCAGTCCACGGGGTCACTAAGAGTCAGATTCGACTGAGCAACTTCACTTTCACTTTTCACTTTTCGCTTTCATGCATTGGAGAAGGAAATGGCAACCCACTCCAGTGTTCTTGCCTGGAGAATCCCAGGGATGGGGGGGCCTGGTAGGCTGCTGTCTACGGGGTCGCACAGAGTTGGACACAACTGAAGTGACTTAGCAGCAGCAGTAGCAGTTAAGACTTGGAAGGGTTTGAGAAGACTGGGAAGAAAAATGACTTTAAACTCTAAAGTGAAAAATTCTATGTGGCTATTTGGCTATAAAGATGAAATGTATGTAAAAAAGGATGTTACTGAAGCTAAAGTCTAGAATTAATTCATTTTAGTATTTGTCTTCTAAAACTTAGACATCAGAGCTAGCTAACCTCTCTATTATAATATTCTATCTGGTTGACTGACATAAAATAAAGCTTACAAAGTTCATGACTTTATCCTTCTTCTAAAAAAGTAAACAAATAATTAGAAAAGTTTACAAATGAAAACAAAGCTTTCTCTCATAATAAAAATTCTTTCTGTACTATGATATAATAATGAAAAATAAGTCTGGGTTACAAAGTTAACTTTCAAAATAAATATTTCCCAGTATTCTTTATTTTCTATCAGTTTTTTTTTTTTTGTAGTAAGTATTAATTTGAGGAACAGGAGATAAAGCAATGATTGCTTTGTGGTATATTAAGAATTACACAGATGTCTAATTTTTTAAACGTTGAGAAATTAACTGAAAACTTCAAATCTACTCTAGCCTCTTCTAGAAAGTAAGATTTTGAAATGCCATACATCTCACAAAGATCCTCCTGCTTTCCCCTCCAGTGAACTGTAATTTGTAAACTACAACTCAGTGATCAAACCCAACCCAATATCTTGGTTTTGTAAATAAAGTTTTACTGGAACTCACACCCTCACTCATTTAGGTATTCTATATGACTGCTTTCATGCTGCAGTGGAAGAGTTGAAAGCTGTAACAGATCATGTGGCCTGCAAAGCCTGAAATATTTACTATCCAACCCTTTATAGAAGGAGTTTGTGAACCCATGAATTAGAATATTTTAGGAATTCCCTGGCAGTCCAACAGCTAGGGCTCAGTGCTTTAACTGCCGTGGCCCCAGGTTCAAGCCCTGGTGGAGGGAACTAGGATCCCGCTGGCCACGTGACACAGCCAAAAAAAAAGAGAATATTTCTATGAAACAAACATCCCTCCAGACCTTGGGTCAAGTTAGAAGTGCTTGAGGAGAAGGATTAGATAGGGAAAGTGAAAAACATCAATGTTTTTACCCATCTGGGTCATAAAAATCTAGAACCTACAATTTTTGAGGATCTGGCAAGTGGGAAGCCAAGGAATCTGGCTTCTTTTAGAATCTCAGCTCTTTCAGGATGAAGGGGGAAAGTTCCCAGAATAAATTGTTTCTCTCACTAATAGTACACAGCATACTGATGTAGATGGTTACGGAAGTTAAATTAGGAGTAGACCAGGAAAGTTATTCTAAGTTCAAGCTAATAAAATTTGTGAAAGTTTCTCTTCTTAACCAGGTTTGAATACAAGTACCACTTGATTTTGACAAATCTAAGACTTTACAAGCCAAATGATCTCTAATGTTACCCCAAGGGCAAAGATGGGAAACTATAAAGTTGCAACAGTTATAAGTAAAAAATATATTAATTAAAAAAAAATCTCAGAAGGAGTATATATATATATTTTCTTCCTCTTTCCAGTCTAGGGCAATAGTTTATTTTTACACTGGAGAAAGAACTAATACTATTGATATTATAAAACAAAAGCAAAAGTCTTATTATTAAAATTCTTAGAAATCACAGAAAAAGAGTATGATCATAAATTACTCGCTGAAAAAGCAATTTTAAAGTATCTGTACTACATCTACACAATGAAGTATTGTGTTATTGTAAAAAAGTAAGGAAGATATCTTTGAATACATATGGACATTCAAGATTACGTTAATTGAAAACAGCAAGGTGCAATCTGTTTAAGAAACAAGTGGCGAGAAAAGCATATCTTTGTGTGTATATCATGTGCTTGCTTATTTTATATTTAAAAAATGGTATATAATAGTCCTAGCAGAGTGGAATAAAGGCAGAGCCTGCAATATTCTATCAAGCTGAGAAAACAGAGATCTAGACCCTGAAACTGCAAAAGCATCCAAGACTTGAAAGGACAAGATCCTGAAAAGAAATAAATAGAAAAGTCTCAAAATCTGTGTGTTATTTCCCCTCAAGATATTTGCCAACTCCTAAAATGTACACATATGGGCTCAAATACTACAGAAACAAGTAAAAAGTAGCTGTAAGAGTGCAAAGAGCTGATCTGAGAGATTAACACTCTCTTGCAGTTTGGGAATCAAAGGCTGGATTCAAGGCCCTTTAAGATCATAGAACTGTCTTTCAGATGATGCCTCCAAATGGCTACAGACTAGCAGTAAAACTAGAAAAAGACCAACCTTAACAAAGCCTGAAACCCAGCACAACTCCCTCAAGGTGATCTGCACATATTCTGCCTGTCACAAGAAAATTAAACCCTCGCTAAAAAAAAATGTAGGCCTTTCTTGGTGGCTCAGATGGTAAAGAATATGCCAGCAGTGCAGGAGACCTGGGTTCAATCCCTGGGTTGAGAAGATCCCCTGGAAAAGGGAATGGCAACCCACTTCAGTATTCTTGCCTGGAGAATCCCATGGAGGAGCCTGATGGGCTACAGTCCATCAGGTTGCAAAGAGTCAGATACAACTGAGTAACACCACTTCCCTCCCTCACCAGCCCTGAAGGAAAATAACACCATCTAAAGTCTCTATAACTTTTTCACATACAGTGTCATGCATCTAATCAAAACTACCAGGCATACCAGATAGGACCAAACGAGGCCCTTTAAAATCCCCTCCTCCACCCTAAAAAGGGAAAACAGACTACAGAATAGACCCATAAATTAGCTAGACATTGGAGATAACAAGCAAGGTCATTAAAAGAACTATGACTGATACTGCTTATCTAGGAGAACCTGGAAAAAAAGCAAAGCATGAGGAAAATTTCAAAAGCCAGACAAACACTGGCAATAATGCAGAAATGGATTTTCAGAAGTCCAAAAAACCCTCTGCAAAGATGCCAAGGGCCAGAGTCCCATTTGTAACTATAAAAGTTCAACTTACCAACCTTTTTCTTATGACTATGAATATAGTCTTTCCTTTACTACCTTCCAGAAACTCCATACCACCTTTACCTTTAGGCTCACCATCTACAATTGCTAAAGACAACCAGCTAAACACTCAGCTCTTTGACAGAGACTAAACACACTGCTAATTTTATTTTAGCAAAACAGTGAGCCACACACTAGAATCATGCATTAAAGGAGAAAAAAGAAGCCATCTCGAAAAAGATAAAACATTTATAGCCACCAAACAAACAGCAGAACTTTAAATGTGAAGAGTGTGTTAAGCTCCTCCTGTGCCTGAAAATAAAACATTAAAGGAAGAAAATCTGAAAGAAAGAAAAAAAAATGTACACACACACACAGGAGCAGTGGTGGAGAACTTAACAGAAAAGCATGATTATAAGTGCCAACTTAGAAGATAAATCAGAGTTATGGAGCTTTCATCACATCCAAAAACTGTTATCACATCCTCAAGCCACAGAAGTTTGCAGCAAAAACATTTTAACAGCTGATCTTCCTCTCCTGGAGTTTCCATTTCCAGAATATCTTCTCCAGGAGCTCTCTCTTCAAAAAAGTACTGCGAGTAACTAGAATAGGAAGTCACAGAGATTGGAGGAAAGGAACAGTTAATATAGCAAAGAGAAAACTACCAACCTAGGAATGAACCAGGATGTGCATCACCTCACAATACCTTGGGAGGAGAGGGTTTATTCTGTGAAACAGCAGCATATTCAGATTGTTGACTTAAATGGAAGAGCCTAATCTTGGCAGATATTAAACTCTTCTGTAGACATTAGATGTCTTCTTATAAACTAAATGGCTCTCTAATAATGTTTTTCAAGTAATTAATATTTTCCATTTCTCAACCTCAGGATTATAAAAGTATATAACATATAACCATTAACAACTAATACCATAAAAGATTAAAGGTAAAGTAACATGGCAGCCCAAGAGTCACCTTACTTTGAAACATGCTTCCTACCATTTTACTGTATACCTATGACTTATTTATGAGACACATCAGTTAAAAATCTTTTTAGATACAACTAGTAAATGAACTCTGTGGCACTGGCAGTTCAACAGGCAAACTAGTAGGTGGAACAAAGTCTAGCAATAGATTTATACATAGAGACTTCTGGATTTGTGACAAAGGTGATGTTATGTACGGTACAAAGTCTTAGCAATAAATGGATCTGGGTCAGTTAGAAATACATGTGGGTAAAAAATAAACCTTGACCCTTACAAAAGTCACATATATGGACTATGGACCGAAATGTGAAAGGTAAAACAAAATTTCTAGAAATAGTAAAGAACAGTAAAGAATAACACATTCATAATCATAAGGAAAAAGAGTTATAAACAGAGCTTAAAGTTGACTGTCTTTTCATGAAAAGACACCAACCATTAAGAGAGTAAAAAGGTATACCATGGAGAGATTTTTTTTTAAAATAATACATGTAAAGATTTCCTTTACATGATTAATAGGATCAATAGATCAATAGGAAAGAGAAGAAAATTCAATGTTCTTTTCTTGAATGGGCAAAACAAGTGAAAAGGCACTTCAGAGAGAGCTACAAGGATTTGCTAAGGTACTCAGTCATCAGTCATCAAGGAAATACATTGTACTAACTGTATTCACTAGAATGGCTAAACAAACAAAAAAGAAATCCTGACAATAACGAGTGGGGGATGTAACGATGAAGATGTAGAGCACTGGGAGGAATGAAAATTGACACAACCACTTTGGGAAACTGATGGCAGTATCTACAATAGCTCTGTACAGCTGTGATCCTGCAGTTCCACTCACAGTTCCAGGTGTGTACACTCAACAAATTAGTGGGTAAGTACACCAACTACTATTTTCAAGAATGCTCATAGCAGCCTGATTTTATAATAGCTTCAAACAGGAAATATCCCCAATGTCTATCACCAGTAGAATGGATAAACAGGTAAATACGTGCAGTCAAATATTACACAATAATGTAAAAAAAAAAAAACTACAGCTATCTGCGTAAGTCTGAGCAAAAAGTAGCCAAAAATAAGTACACATGAATTTCTATGTGTTCAAACACAGGCAAGATGATTCTAAGACATTGTGCCAAAAACTCAACTAATAACAGCCCAAAATAAATAATAAATTGGACTTTATCCAAATTTAAAACCAAGGAATACCATCAACAAAATGAAAAGATTACCCACAGGAGAAAACATTTGCATATTATATATGTGATGTAAATATGAGATTTACACAGAAATTTTTAAAAGGTCTTCTACCTCAACAACAAAAAGACTTGATTTGCAGAGAAAATCTGAAAATACATTTTTTCCAAAGAGATAATAAGGATATGGAAACATGCTCAACATCATTAGCCATTAGGAAAACGCAAATCAAAACCACAATGAGACAGCACATCACTGCCATTTATGATGACTATAATCCAAAAGACAAACACTGTCAAGTGCTGGTGAGAATGTGGAGAACACATGTCTTGCTGGTAGGAATGTTAATGGCAAACAACAGTTATCTTAGAAATCAGATGGGCAAGTCCTCAAAAAGTTAAACATATGGCCCAGCAACTCCACTCTCAGGCTTACAGCAAAAAGAAGTGAACACATATGGATACACAGTAACCTGTATGCAAATGTTTACAGCAGCATATTCACAACAGTCAAAGGGTAGAAACAACCCACAAGTTCAACAACTGATGAAAAAGTAAAATGTAGCATCATATGCATAGAATATTATTCAGCAATGAAGTCCTTCAAAGATGCTAAAACAGGATGAAACTTGCAAACATTATGCTCAGCACAAGTCACAACAGACCATGCTTTGCATGACTGCATTTATGTGAAATGTCCAGGACAGCAAAGTCTATAGAGATAAAAAATTAAATTAGTAACTGCCCAGGTATGGGGGGTGGGGAAGCAGGGAGAAATGGGAATAAATGGGAGTGACTGCTAACAGGTATGGGACTTCTTTCAGGGGTGATGAAATTGTTCTAAAATCTTGGTGACAGCTGCATTAACTCCTGTGAATAATACTAAAACCTATCACTTCATACACTTCAAACGGTTGTGTGGTATGTAAACTGTATCTCAACAAAGCTACTAGAAAAAAAAATAAGACTAAACTTCATGATGATATAAATCAGAAAGATATCTCACATTTGGGATGAAAAACTGACTTGGAAGAGACACAAGAGGGGGTTCCCTGAGGGCAGGTAATGTTTATCTTGTTTTGGGCAGTTACAAAAATAAATTCATTTAATAAAAATTCACTGAGCCTTACATCTAAGAGGTATGCACATTATTATACCTATGAAAAAATTTCAACAAAAAATTTTTACTGTAACTGTATTTAAAAAAACATCAGTAAATTATTTACTTCCATTTTAGAAGTTAGGAACCTAAGAAAATTTAGAGGCTAAAAATGACTTGCTTATGGTCATACTGTAAATTAATATCTGAATTAAAGCTTGACTTCTATTTGTAAACAATGCATACATAAACCCCCTTCTGCTCACAACTATTACTTTTATCACATTACCCTGTTTATCTCCTTCACAGCACTTAGAACTACATAAAATGATTTTTATTATGTTACATTTATTACTGTCTTTCCTCAATAAACTGTAAGCTACACAAGTGTCGGGATCTTATATGTTCAATACTATATCCCTAACAGCCAGAAAATGGCCTAGAACAGTACTGGGTGCTTAACAAGTTGTCATTGCTACTCAGTAGCTCAATCGTGCCCAACTCTTTGCAACCCCCTGAACTGTAGCCCTGAAGGCTTCTCTGTCCATCACCAACTCCTGGAGCTTGCTCAAACTCATGTTCATTGAGTCAATGATGCCATCCAATCATCTCTGTCGTCTACTTCTCCTCCTGCCTTCAATCTTTCCCGGCATCAGGGTCTTTTCTATTGAGTCGGCTCTTTGCATAAGGTGGTCAAGTACTGGAGTGTCAGCTTCAGCATCACTCCTTCCAATGAATATTCAGGACTGATTTCCTTTAGGATGGAACAGTTGGGTATCCCTGCAGTCCAAAGGACTCTCAAGAGTCTTCTCCAACATCACAGTTCAAAAGCATCAATTCTTTGGCACTCAGCCTTCTTTACTGTCCAACTCTCACATGCACACATGACTACTGGAAAAAACACAGCTTTGACTAGATCGAACTTTGTCTGCCAAGTAATCTGTTTTTTAATATGCTGTCTAAATTTGTCATAGCTTTTCTTCCAAGGAGCAAGCACCTTTTAATTTCATGGCTGCAGTCACCATCTGCTGTGATTTTGAAGCCCAAGAAAATAAAGTCTGTCACCGTTTCCATTGTTTCCCCATCTATTTGACATGAAGTGATGGGACCAGATGCCATGATCTTTGTTTTTTGAATGTTGAGTCTTCAGCCAGCTTTTCACTCTCCTCTTTCAACTTCATCAAGAGAGTCTTTAATTCCACTTCGCTTTCTGCCATAAGGGTGGTGTCATCTGCATATCTGAGGTTATTGATTATTTCTCCCGGCAATTTTGATTCCAGCTTGTGCTTCATCCAGCCCAGCATTTCGCATGATATACTCTGTATAGAAGTTTAGTAAGCAGGGTGACAATATACAGCCTTGATGTACTCCTTTCCCAATTTGGAACTAGTCTGTGGTTCCATGCTTCTTGACCTGCATACAGGTTTCTCAGGAGGAAGGTAAGGTCGTCTGGTATTCCCATCTCTTTGAAGTATTTTCCACAGTTTCTTGTGATCCATACAGTCAAAGGCTTTAGCACAGTCAATGAACTAGATGTTTTTCTGGAATTTTCTTGCTTTTTCAATGATCCAGTGGATGTTGGTAATTTGATCTCTGGTTCCTCTGCCTTTTCTAAAGCTAGCTCAAACATCTGGAATTTCTCAGTTCACATGATGTTGAAGCCTAGCCTGGAGAATTTTAAGCATTACTTTGCATGGGTGAAATGAGTGGTGCAATTGTGTGGTAGTATGAACATTCTTTGGCAATGCCTTTCTTTTGGATTGGAATGAAAACTGACCTCTTCCAGTCCTGTGGCCACTGCTGAGTTTTCCAAATTTGCTGGCCTATTGAGTACAGCACTTTAACAGCATCATCTTTTAGGATCTGAAATAGCTCAGCTGGAATTTCATCACCTCCACTAGCTTTGTTCATAGTGATGCTTCCTAAGGCTCACTTGACTTCGCACTCAAGGATGACTGGACTTCACACTTTGGCTCCAGGTAACTGATGACACCATCATGGTTATGTGGGTGATTATCCAGAATGAAATCACTATACCCCTAACTCTTTCCTATGGCTTGTTTTTTGTGAAAGTGGAAATTCATTTTGAAATGTGGTATTTTTTTAGAACAGAAACTAAATTCAAGTTTGGCTGTCATATCTCAAATACAGTTACCAATGTTATCTTAAAAATAGTTAAAGAATGACAAAGGAAGCTAAATAATCTAACAATAATGAATATGGCAATGCAAACTGTTAGCATGATTCTGTTTAATTATTTGTGACATTTCAAATTTCAAATAGTACCATCAATATCAAATTTTTAAGAAAACGACAATAATGAAATACGTTTCTTTTCAAACAAAAAATTACTGGTTTATCTACTAAATATCATGATTTAGAAATGGTTAGAGCTACTTATCATTTGAATGAGAACTTAGCATAAATTACAAGACAACTGATGCAGAGTTTAGGACAGCCTGGAAAAGCTTTATTATTAGGAAAAAAAAAAAAAAGAGGAAACAAGCAAAACTGGATGTCCTTCACCTTAAGATGACTGATTTGAAACTGTCTTGACAAGGATGCTCTATATTTTTTCTTGCATTCTATCTTCCTTATATTCTTTAGTGTTCACTTACTTAAGTACTTGTCTGTATGTAAATCAGCAATATTTTTATCACACATCTAAATAAATAAGATTGAAAGATTTAGTAAATAGCTATTCTCTCAGAAAAGTTATTATATAAATGAAAAGCTGCTATCCTTCAATCTTCTCTTTAAAATCAAAGCAGTATCATAAATTTCTTTAAACTTTCCTTCTATAAAAAACACTTTAGTACATTCTAGCTTTTTCCCCAAGATTCTTCCTCTAATATAAATATTGTTTACAGTCTTCACATAGCACTTAGCACATGTTATCTAACTGTATTAAAATTTTTATGTATCCATCTCATTTCTATCAAGCACACAGGCTTCACTCCCATGAACACTATGTATCTGTCTGTCTAAAATTCAGCACAAAGTTGGCACATCGTGAATATCTGCTTTAATTGATGAAAAACCACCTGGAGTGGGTGAAACTCGTACAGTTTGTGTCCAACTCTTTGTGCCCCCATGGACTTCTTCAGGCCAGAATACTGGAATGGGTAGCCATTCCCTTCTCCAGGGATCTTCCCAACCCAGAGATCGAACCCAGGTCTCTCACATTGCAGGAGGATTCTTTACCAGATGAGCCACCAGGGGAGCCCAAGAGTGGTATAAACAGCATCAAGTCGGAATTCAGGAAACAAGTTTTACCGTTGCGCTATGGCCTGCAAACAAGTCTCTTTACTACCTTGAGGTTTCAAACTAAACAGTTTCTAGGTCTCTTACAGCTCTGAGAAGTATGGTTCCTCATGAGTCAGAGTAAAACCCAGGGCTTTTAAAAATCTATTTCTTCTCTTAGAAATATTATTTCCAATCATCTTACAATTTGTACATTTATAACAATCTTTGTGACTTCCTCCTTTAGCTACCCATCTGGGCAAATTATTCTACCCACTGCTCAAGAGCATCATCCCACCATCAGCTGATGCAAGGAGCAAAAATAAACCTTAAATAAGACTGATAGCTATTTTCAACAGAACTGAATGTCTGATTCTACTAGTCATCAGGAAAGCAAGTACTACCTCTTAAGAAGGAACACAGTATTTTATTTTGCTCAGTATCTTTTTTGTCTATTCTAGAGTTATTTTAAATTCCATATATATTTGTCAGTATACTGAATTGGTGTTTTTCTTTCTGGCTTACTTCACTCTGCATAATCGGCTCCAGTTTCATCCATCTCATTAGAACTGATTCAAATGTATTCTTTTTAATGGCTGAGTAATACTCCATTGTGTATATGTAACACAGCTTTCTTATCCATTCATCTGCTGATGGACATCTAGGTTGTTTCCATGTCCTGGCTATTATAAACAGTGCTGCAATGAATTTAGAAAGATGGTAATGATGACCCTGTATGCGAGACAGCAAAAGAGACACAGATGTATAGAATGGACTTTTGGACTGTGAGGGAGAGGGAAAGGGTGGGATGATTTGGGAGAATGGCATTGAAACATGTATACTATCATGTAAGAAATGAAGTGCCAGTCTATGTTCGATACAGGATACAGGATGCTTGGGGCTGGTGCATGGGGATGATCCAGAGAGATGATGTGGGGTGGGAGGTGGGAGGGGGATTCAGGATTGGGAGCTTGTATACACCCATGGTGGATTCGTGTCAATGTATGGCAAAACCAATACAGTATTGTAAAGTAAGATAAAGTAAAAATTAAAAAATTAAAAAACTAACTAAATAAATAAAAATAAAGTTACTTTATATAAACCACACTTGCTAAATATAAATGTAGCCCTTCTAAACATACATTGTAGTTGGGACTTCCCTGGTGGTCCAGTGGTTAAGAATCTGAATTGCAACTCAGGGAATGCCAGTTCAATCCCTGGTTGGGGAACTAAGATCCCACACGCCATGTAACACAACTACAGTCTATGCACCACAAAAAAAGATTCCGCATGACAAAGTGAAGATACTGCATTCTCAAAGCGAAGACCTGACACAGCCAAATAAAAATGATATTAAAATAATAAAACATTAATATAATGTAACATTTTGATTACCTACTGTCTAGGAAGTAGGTTCTTTCAAACATGTTACCAAAAACAAACAAAACATGGCTACATATTTAATATACTGAATATACTTGTGTATTTTTTAACATACTGAAACTAGAGACTGAGTTCTAGAAGAGTTTAAATAATCAGAATAGTTTAAAACGCCTTAAATTACCTAGATGCCTTAAAGTACTCAAATATCCATAAAGAGATTTTATTTAAATGCCAGAAAGCACTGAAAATGTATTTCTGCGTATGGAACCCTGGAGAGCCCAAAGAAAAAAATTAACACATACAGTCATTTGTAATGTATAATAAAAGTACATATAAAAATATTTGAGTACTACAGAAAATGAAAAACAAATATATGAGCACTGGATACATGAATGTGCCTTAAAAATGTTTATGATTTAATTCCACTAAGTATTAAATTGGCAATTAAATGGAATTAGGTCTATATATATTCAAATCCTGAAAGATGATGCTGTGAAAGTGCTGCAATCAATAAGCCAGAAAATTTGGAAAACTCAGTAGTGGCCACAGGACTGGAAAAGGTCAGTTTCATCCCAATCCCAAAGAAAGGCAACGTCAAAGAATGCTCAAACTACTGCACAATTGCACTCATCTCACACACTAGTAAAATGATGCTTAAAATTCTCCAAGCCAGGCTTCAGCAATAAGTGAACCGTGAACTTCAGGATGTTCAACCTGGTTTTAAAGGCAGCAAAACCAGAGATCAAATTGCTAACATCTGCTGGATCATCGAAAAAGGAAGAGAGTTCCAGAAAAACATCTATTTCTGCTTTACTGACTATGCCAAAGCCTTTGACTGTGTGGATCACAAAAACTGTATAAAATTCTGAAAGAGATGGGAATATCAGACCACCTGACCTGCCTCTTGAGAAACCTGTATTCAGGTCAGGAAGCAACAGTTAGAACTGGACATGGAACAACAGACTGGTTCCAAATAGGAAAAAGAGTATGTCAAGGCTGTATATTGTCACCCTGCTTGTTTAACTTCTATGCAAGTACATCATGAGAAACGCTGGACTGGAGGAAGCACAAGTTGGCATCAAGACTGCCGGAAGAAATATCAATAACCTCAGATATGCAGATGACACCACCCTTATAGCAGAAAGTGAAGAACTAAAGAGTCTCTTGATGAAAGTGAAAGTGGAGCGTGAAAAAGTTGGCTTAAAGCTCAACATTCAGAAAACGAAGATCATGGCATCTGGTCCCATCATTTCATGGCAAATAGATGGGGAAACAGTGTCAGACTTTATTTTTTTGGCTCCAAAATCACTGCAGGTGAAGACTGCAGCCATGAAATTAAAAGACACTTACTCCTTGGAAGAAAAGTTATGACCAACCTAGACAGCATATTCAAAAGCAGAGACATTACTTTGCCAACAAACGTCTGTCTAGTTAAGACTATGGTTTTTCCAGTGGTCATGTATGGATGTAGGAGTTGGACTATAAAGAAAGCTGAGCGCCAAAGAACTGATGCTTGTCTTTAAACTGTGGTGTTGGAGAAGACTCTTGAGAGTCCCTTGGACTACAAGGAGATCCAACCAGTCCATCCTAAAGGAGATCAGTCCTGGGTGTTCATTGGAAGGACTGACGTTGAAGCTGAAACTCCAATACTTTGACCACCTGATGCGAAGAGCTGACTCATCTGAAAAGACCCTGATGCTGGGAAAGATAGAGGGCAGGAGGAGAAGGTAACGACAGAGGATAAGATGGTTGGATGGCATCACCAATTCAATGCACATGGGTTTGGGTGGACTCTGGGAGTTGGTGATGGACAGGGAGGCCTGGCGTGCTGCGGTTCATGGGGTCGCCATCGGACACGACTGAGCAACTGAACTGAACTGAGGTCTACATAAAAAATGGAAGTAACCTAGATGTTCTTCAACAGATAAATGGATAAACAAGCTGTGGTACATAAAAACAAAAGAATATCAGTCATCCGTAAAAAGGAACAAATTTGAGTCAGTTGTAGTGATGTGGATGAGCCTAAAGCCTGTTATACAGAATGAATTAAGTCAGAAAGAGGAAACCAAACATGGCATAATAATTTGCATTGTATGCAGAATCTAAAAGAATGGTACAGATGAACCTCTCTGCAGGGAAGGAATAGAGAGACACGGATGCACAGAATGGACTTGTGGACACAGTGGGGGAAAGAGAGGGTGGGACGGACAGAGAAAGCAGCATCGACATACACACCCCATCACGAGTCACATACACAGCTTGCGGGGAGTAGCTAGGGAAGACAGGGAGCTCAGCCTGGTGCCCTGTGAGGGGCTAGAGGGGCGGGGTGGTGGGAAGGGAGGCTAACGACGGAAGGGACGTATGTACAATTTTGCTGATTCATGTAGTTGTATGGCACTGTAAAGCAATTTTCCTCTGATTAAAAAATATATTTAAAAAAAAAAAGACAAATAAGATGTAATAGTATTAAGAAATACTATATTATCTGATGACAGAGCAACAATTTTGAATCCAGTATCAAAAAGAAACTTTTACCTTTCTGGGCTTTCATTGTCTGTTCTTCAATTTGCCTCAGACGTTCCATCAGCTCTTCCTTTTCACGTTCTATTCTTTCCTTTTCCTTTTCTGCTATTTCTCTTTTCTTCTTTTCATTCTCTAATTGAGCCCTTAAAAGGAATTAAACTTTGTGTTGTTACAAATTAATATATGAAAATATATACATGAAACCTAAGTACTAACTGTAAATCAACTAAGAAGAAATGACAGCATATCAATATTTTTAGTATTCATTATATTTAGATGTATTCAAAAGTCATATAGTTAAGAATATAGGACTACAACACTGTTACATATACACACACTGGATTAAAATATAGATTTTATTTTAAGGTCACAAAAACTATAGTCAGTGACCGTTTAAACTGAACTCCTGACAATTAATTATACGTGAGCACAAAACAAGTTAACTGCACAGCTGCCATACCTAAGAACATGCCTTCTTTAGATTAGCTGAAACCACCCACTGGCATAAACAGCAAGGTTTGAAGGGAGTGCACAGGCTGTTTCACTTTAAAAAGCAAATTAACATGGAAGGGCAAAATATTTCAACCATTAACAATTAATACAAGTTTAATTTCTAAGGTAGTATCAACTTAAGATGACAAATCAGTTTAATCTCCTTTGACAAATCCCTTAGAACGACAGTATGCATCTGCTGCTGCTAAGTCGCTTCAGTCGTGTCCCGACTCTGTGCGACTCCATAGACGGCAGCCCACCAGGCTCCCCCGTCCCTGGGATTCTCCAGGCAAGAACACTGGAGTGGGTTGCCATTTACTTCTCCAGTGCATGAAAGGAAAAAGTGAAAGTGAAGTCGCTCAGTCGCGTCCGACTCTTTGCAACCCCGTGGACTGCAGCCTACCAGGCTCCTCTGTCCATGGGATTTTCCAGGCAAGAGTACTGGAGTGGGGTGCCATCGCCTTCTCCGAGCCCACCATCTAGTGCTATCTAAAAAGATCCTCCTGAGAGTTTGGTGGGAACGAATGCTTTTGTCATTTAGATGCATCTACCATGGGCCTAAATATAGCCAAATTCATTTATCAAACATCTACCAAAGGCTTACAGTGGATCAGACTCTATGTTGAAGGCCAGAAATATAATGATGAATAAGATTTAATTATCAGATAATATTATCTTCAATGGGAATAATATTCTCTTTTTAGTTAAGAAAATAATAATTATGCTTTCATCTAAAACTTATCTAAATATACCTAAATACTTACAAAAGACATAGCTGCCATTTGATGTCAGTTCTGAATTTCAAGCCCAAGTCACATAATTTCTCAACTTGCAATCTCTGATAAGCTTGTCAGCAAAGTTTTACTACCTATTTCTTCCTACAGCAACTAGCACCTATCTGCTTTCAATATGAAAAGAGACTCCAGCTTTGGGGCAAACAGGCAGAGTTGTAACAAGTCAGCAAGAAAAGTAGGCCTATGCATTAAGTGTAAGGGTGACCATATCTTCCCAACTGGTTTTAATGAATACTCACAGCATTTAATAATCTAAGGCCTAGAGTTCACTCATGAAAGGGGAACTCCACCTCTGTTCTAGACTTCCCTACAAGGTACTTTCTCAACAGCCAGAAGGAAGATTGAATAACTAAGCGCCCCTCTGCCCCCAAGACTTGGACTCACTTTTAGCACATTCACCTCTTTCATCCTATCTCAATCGACAGAGTATATACAGGTAAACAGCCCCCACTGCTGTAAGAGTCAGGGTTTACACAGGTTTAAGGAAGTTTGAGCATCCCAATTTCCTTGAGAAAAACAAGGGCCTGCAGGCCCCACAGATACTGCTGCCCTTCCTGTATTCCTTAGAAAGCTGAAAAAGCAGTCTTGTCTGTGACATCAAGAGCACAGTATTTCTCAAGTAATTGCTAGTATGGCCAAGAGCTACTTTTTCCATGCCAGGCTGCCTGCTACTCTAAGATGTTGACTAGCCTGCCCACATCACTCCTCAGTCAAATCTAGAGCTGTCACAGTCTCCAAGACAGTTAGCTTCCGCCCTGAGACAATGAGACACTTCATGAATACTTACATCTCACCAGATCTGAAGACCAAAGGCTACAATAATATTCCACAAACTCAGAACTTTTCAAGTCATGCTCTGGCACACAGATGGCCCCTTCTGGAGGTGGGCACTGGTGCTGTTTCCCTTTTCCCTATTGATGTTTCATTTGTTCTTCCTTAAGGATGGAGGTAAAGGAGACATGGAAGCAAGAGATAAAGACTGAAGATAACAACAAGCAAGTTGGGCGGAGGAATTTTAGTCTTTATATTGAAAAATGAAATAAATGTGTAGCCAGTATTTAACTTGATTATGACAGCTAAAGTGTTCTGTAAAGTTTACTATCCCGCACTCTTACAAAGTTTGTATTTCTCATCTCACAAGAATTCTCATCTGCCAACAGCCATCACCAACGAATACCCCACTCAATTAATACAAATGACTTTGGCTCTCCACACTTCTTAGTGATACCTAGTTTCTTTTTGTAGGGAAAACCACTAGGCCATTCAGGTATGACCTTAACAAATCCCTTATGACTGATTACACAGTGCAGGTGACAGATTCATGGGATTAGTTCTGAGAGACAGAGACTGAGTGCCTGAAGAACTACAGACGGAGGTTCGTAACACTGTATAGGAGGCGGTCATCAAAACCATCCCCAAGAAGAAGAAATACAAAGGCCTTACAAATACCTGAGAAAAGAAGAGAAGCGAAAGGCAAAGGGGAAAAGGAAAGAGATACCCATCTGAATGCAGAGTTCCAAAGAATAGCAAGGAGAGATAAGAGAGGCTTGCTAAGTAAGCAATGAAAAGAAATAGAATAAAACAATAGAATGAGAAAGACTTCAAGAAAATTAGATATATCAAGGGAACATTTCATGCAATGATGGGCACAATAAAGGACAGAAACAGTGTGAACCTAACAGAAGCAGAAGATATTAAGAAGAGGTGGCAAGAATACACAGAAGAACTGTACAAAAAAGATCTTCACAACCCTGATAACTATGATGGTGTCATCATTCACCTAAAGCCAGAGCTCCCCTGGAGTGTGAAGTCAAGTGGACCTTAGGAAGCATCACTATGAACAAAGCTAGTGGAGGTGATAGAATTCCAGTTGAGCCTTTTCAAATCCTAAAAGATAATGCTGTTAAAGTGCTGCACTAAGTATGCCAGCAAATTTGGAAAACTCAACCAGTCACAGGACTGAAAAAGGTCAGTTTTCATATCAACCCCAAAGAAAGGCAGTACAAAAGAATGTTCAAACTACCACACAATCACACTCTTTTCACACACTAGCAAAGTAATGCTCAAAATTCTTCAAGCTAGGCTTCAACAATACAAGAACTGAGAACTTCCAGATGTTGAAGCTGGATTTAGAAAAGGCAGAGGAACCGGAGATCAAATTGCCAACATTAGCTGGCTCATAGAAAAAGCAAGAGAATTCCAGAAAAACATCTACTTCTGCTTCATTGACTACACTAAAGCCTTTGATTGTGTGGATCACAACAAACTGTGGAAAATTCTTAAAGAGAGAGGAATACCAAACCACCTCACCTGCCTCCTGAGAAAACCTGTATGCAGGTCAAGATTCCTTACCCCTGAGCCACCTGAGAAGCCCCATATTAGAATACATTACTTTTTAAAGAATATCAGATAGCACCAATTACATTTTTCTTAAAATGAAGACTAAAAAGCAACATATATCCAACTTCTATTCAAACTATGTACTAGTAACATTAAAAATTATTTACTGCTACTACTTAATTATGTATTAGGTACTCTGCTAAATGTTTCTATACTGACACTATTATTTCTCACAAAAACTCTTGAAAGGACTATTATTTTCACAGTAAGGATAAGAGAATAGTGGATAAGAAGTTACTTGTTCAACAAGTATTAGAATTCAAACCCAGATTTATCTAATTCCAAAGCCTGGATTCTTTGGTATGACATCAGCTGAGTCCCAGGCATAAAGGCAGTCAGCTGTGACAGACTATTCCATAGCTAATCTACAACTGGTATGTAGCTATCTCACTCTAAATTGTAAACTCAATTTGATTTGGATGCAAGTAACTTAAGAACACAGACTACAAGGACCAATAACCCATGGAAAAGAACGTCATTTTCACTATTTTAAAAAAGTTATGAGAGTTACGCAGGAGGACATAGCTACATATGCCAATGTATTGTAGGGAAAGAGGCCTCCTGCTGCCTCTTCCCAACTACTGTTCTTGCCCACGAGACTCCAGCAGCACACCTCTGGGCACTCCCCCAAGTATGTCACTGGCTCCTTTGTCATTGGGCTTGACCGAAATTGTTTCCACATACAGTTGTCACTTCAAAGCAGAGAATAAATGAAGACTTGGCATGCCACTTCTGAAAGACCACCAATCCCCATGTGGCTGGACTAACATAAAACAACCTTCAGGTGTTCAAATGAAATAAAAAGTTAATGAATTCCTACTGTATACGAAGCAGGCAATCAATACTCACTAATGATAGGTTGGAACCTTTCATGGAATCCAAGAAAGGAATCATGGGGTTGTTAACTGTGTTAAAAAGATCCAGCATCACCCAACTGCTGGCAGCACCCTAGTGCAGGACACCTCACCCAAACAATGAACAAGACAAAATCATAAACCCAACCATTAATCAGCAGACAGGATTACCAGACATCCCAAAATATACCACCTCACATGGCCAAGCCCATCAGAAGTGGGGGGAAAAAACACCTCAACTCCTTTCACCAGAACACAAGCAGAAGTCACTCCCAACACAAAGCCTACACAAACCACTGGACAAACCTTACCCACTGAGGGAAGAAAGCAAAAGGAAGAAGGAACACAACCTGAAAGCCTGGGGAAAGGAAGCCTCAAACACAGTATGTTAGAATAAAAATGAAAAGGCAGAGAAATACTGCACAAATGAAGGAACAAGACAGAAACACGTAAGACCAAATAAACGAAGAGGAAATAGGCAAACCGTCTGAAAGAGAATTCAGAGTAATGATAATAAAGATGATCCAAAACCTCAAAAACAGAATGGACAAAATGCAAAGAAGAAATAAAGAATAAACAGAAACCTACAATACATAATGAAATTTAAAATACTCTGTGTGTTAGTAGCTCAGTCACGTCTGACTCTTTGCAATCTCATGGACTGTAGCCCGTCAGACTCTTCTATCCATGGAATTCTGTAGGCAACAATACTGGAGTGGGTTATTATTCCCTTCTCCAGGGGATCTTCCCAACCCAGGGATTGAACCCAGATCTCTCCCACAATGCAGTCAAGCTCTTTACCACCTGAGCCACCAGGGAAGCAAAAATACTCTAGAAGCAATCAATACCAGAATTAACTGAGGCAGAAGAATGGAATGGTGGAAATAACTTCTGAAGAGCAGACTAAAGGAAAAAGAATGAAAAGAATTGAGGACAGTCTCAGAGACCTCTCAGACAATATTAAACACACCAACATTCGGATTATAGGTGTCCCAGTACTAGAAAAGAAAAAGAAAAATATTTGAAGATACTATATTTGAAAATTTCCTCAACATGTGAAAGGAAACAATCAAGTCCAAGAAGTGCAGAGTCCCACACATCCAAGGAGATACACACTGAGACATGTACTAGTCAAACTAATAAAGATTAAACACAAAGAAAGACTATTTATTAAAAGCAGCAAGGGAAAAGCAACAAGCAACATACAAGGGAAACCCCATTCGATTTACAGATATCTTCCAGCAGGAACCTTGTAGGCCAGAAGAGAACGGCAGGATATATTTAAAGTACTAAAAGGGAAAAATCTACAAGCAAAATTACTCTACCTGGCAAGAATCTCATTTGTATTTGACAAGAGAAATTAAAACCTTTCAGACAAGCAAAAGTTAAGAGAATTTAGCACCACAAAACCAGCTTTACAGACAAAGTTAAAGGGACTTCCACAGGAAGGAAACACAAGAGAAGGAAAAGACCTACAAAAATAAGCCCAAAACAAAAAGAAAATTCCAATAGCAACATATATATCAATAATTACTTTAAATGTAAATGGATTAAATGCTCCAACCAAAAGACACAGACTGAATGGATACAAAAACATGACCCATACATATGCGACACCCACTTCAGACCTAGAGACACACACAGACTGAAAGTGAAAAGATGGAAAAAGATACTCCATGCAAAATGGAAATCAAAATCCTATCAAACAAAACAGACCTTAAACAATATTATAAGAGATAAGGAAGCACACTACATAATGAGACATAACAATGGCAAATATTTATGCACCCAACATAGGAGCCCCTCAATACATAAGGCAAACACTAACAGACATAAAAGGAGAAACTGACAGTAACACAACAGTATGGATTTTAATACCCCACCTACACCAATGAACAGTTCATCAAAACAGAAAATTAAGGAAACACAAGCCTTAAATGCCACATTAGGTCACATGGACCTAGTTGATATCTTCAGGACATTCCATCCCAATGCAAAGGAATATACTTTCCTCTCAAGTGCAGATAGAACATTTTCCAAGACAGACCATATCTCAGGTCACAAATCAATTCTCAGTAAATTTTTAAAAATGGAAATCATATCAAGCATCTTTTCTCACCACAAGAATATGAGACTAGATATCAATTACAAGGGAAAAAAAAACAACTGTAAAACATACATACATGGAGACTAAATACATTTCTTAAAAATGAACAGGTCACTGAAGAAGTAAGATAAGAAATCAACCATTCCTGGAAACAAATGACAACAAAAACACGACAACCAAAAACCTATGGGATGCAGCAAGAACAGTTCTAAGAGGGAAGTTTATAGCAATACAATCCTATCTCAAGAAACAAAAACATCAAATAGACAACTAACGTTACACCTAAAACAACTGAAAAAGGAGAACAATAAAACTCCAAAATTAGTAGAAGGAAAGAAAGCATCAAGATCAGACCAGAAATAAATGAAAAAGAAATGAAGGAAATAATAGTAAAGAGTAATAAAACTAAAAGCTGATTCTTTAAGGAGATAAACAAAATGGACAAACCATTAGCCAGACTTCTCAAGAAAAAAGGGAGAAAAATCAAATCAATAAAATTAGAAATGAAAAAGGACGTTACAACAATGCAGAAATACAAAGAATCAGAAGAGACTATTACAAGAAACGATATGCCAACAAAATCAACAACCTGGAAAAAATGGACAGATTCTTAGAAAAGTTCAAGCTTTAAAGACTGAACCAGGAAAAAACAGAAACTATGAACAAGGCAATTATAAGCATAAAATGAAAACTGATCAAAAATCTCCCTACCAACAAAAGTTCAGGGCCAGACGGCTTCACAGGTGAAATCTATTAAACATTTAGAGAGGAGCTAGTGCCTATCTTTCTGAAACTTTTTCAAAAACTTGCAGAGGAAGGAATACTTCCAAATTCATTTTACGAGGCCACCATCACCCTGATACCAAAATCAGAAAAAGACATCACAAAAAAAGAAAATTACAGGCCAGTATCACTGATGAATATAGATGCAGAAATCCTCAAGAAACAGCAAACAGAATTCAACAACACATTATAAAGATCATACATGTGCTTTTCTTTTCTCCATCATCCTATGTATGGTTGAGTTTGCTTCTCACGATTTCTTCTCATAAGACTTTCAGGGTCAAGCAATTTCTGGCCAAGAAACAAAAGCAGAATTGTCCCATTCCTCAATGGATTCAAACGAAAACTAGTAAGATCAGGGACAATTCCAAGAGAAGACACTGCAGAAAAACCAAGCTGGGTCTATAAGAAGTGTCACATATAAAGTGGAACACATGCTCTGTGTTAAGACCATCTGCATATTAACCAGCCAAATCACAGCTGGAACATCACAACTGTCTAAACTTACGGGAAAGATGGAATGCTTGGCTCCTAATGTTTCTTGTTTCCTTACTATAAGTCTATGAGGCTCAGTAATAAATATGTGAAACTTATTTGGAGAAAAAGAAAAAAATCCCGTGATTCCAGGGATGCAAGGATTCTTCAATATATGCAAATAAATGTGATACACCATATTAACAAACTGAGAGATAAAAACCATAAGATCATCTCAATAGATGCAGAAAAAGCTTTCGAAAAAAATTCAGAACTCATTTATGATAAAACTCTTTAAAAAATGGGCATGGAAGGAACCTACCTCAACATAATAAAGGCCATAAATGATAAACCCACAGTAAACATTATTCTCAATGGTGACAACCTGAAAGCATCCCCTCTAATATCAGAAACAAGACAAGGGTGCCCATTCTCGCCAATATTATTCAACATAATTTTTGAAGTCCTAGCTATGACAATCAGAGAGTTAAAGAAAACAAAAGGAATCCAGATTGGAAAGAAGCAGTGAAACCCTCACTGTTTGCAAAACCCTAAAAATACCATCAGAAAAGTACTAGAGCCAATCACAGGATACCAAATAATACACAAAAACTACTTGCATTTCTATACACTAACAACAAAAAGCCAGAAAGAGAAATTGAGGAATCAATCCCATTTATCACTGCAACAGAAAGAACACAATACGTAGGAATAAATCAACCTCAGGAAACAGAGCTATACATAGAAAACTATAAGACACTGATGAAAGAAAACAAAGACAACATAAACAGATGGAGAGATATTCCATTTTCCTGCATTGGAAGAATCAATATTGTGAAAATGACTAAACTACCAAATGCAATCTACAGATTCAATGTGAACCCTATCAAATCACCAATGGCATTTTCCACAGAACTGGAACAAAAAAATCTTACAATTTATATGGAAACACAAAAGATCCCAAAAAGCCAAAGCAATCTTTTTTTTATTTTTATTTTACAATACTGTATTGGTTTTGCCATACATCAACATGAATCCGCCACGGGTGTACCTGAGTTCCCAATCCTGAACCCCTCTCCCACCTCCCTCCCCATATAATCTCTCTGGGTCATCCCAGCGCACCAGCCCCAAGTATCCTGTATCCTGCATCGAACCTAGACTGGCGATTCGTTTCTTACATGATATTATACATGTTTCAATGCCAGTCTCCCAAATCTTCCCACACACTCTCCCTCTCCCACAGAGTCCAAAAGCCTGTTCTATACATCTGTGTCTCTTTTGCTGTCTCGCATACAGGGTTATCATTACCATCTTTCTAAATTCCATATATATGTGTTAGTATACTGTATTGGTGTTTTTCTTTCTGGCTTACTTCACTCTGTATAATCGGCTCCAGTTTCATCCACCTCATTAGAACTAATTCAAATGTATTCTTTTTAATGGCTGAGTAATACTTCATTGTGTATATGTACCACAGCTTTCTTATCCATTCATCTGCTGATGGACATCTAGGTTGCTTCCATGTCCTGGCTATTATAAATAGTGCTGCGATGAATCTTGAGAAAGAAAAATGGAGCTGGAGGAATCAACGTTCCTGACTTCAGAGTATACTACAAAGCTATAATCATAAAGGGAGTATGGTACTGGCACAAAAACAGAAATATACACCAATGAAACAAGACAGAAAAGCCAGCGATAAACCCTTACCTTTGACATAGGAGGCAAGAATATACACTGAGGCAAAGACAGTCTCTCCAATAAGTGGTGCTAGGAAAACTGGACAGCTACATGTGAAAGAATGAAACTAGAACACTTCCTAACATGATATACAAAGATTAGCTCCAACTGGACTAAAGACCTAAATGTAAGACCAGAAACTGTAAAACTCTTAAGAGGAAAACATAGGCAGAACACTTTATTATATAAATCACAGGAAGATCCTTTATGAGTCTCCTCCTAGAGTAACAGAAAAAAAAAAAAAAAGTAAGACCTATTTAAAAGTTTTTGCACAGCAAAACAACAAACAAGGTGAAAAGACAACCCTAAGGATGAGAGAGAATAATAGCAAATGAAAGTTGACAAAAGATTAATTTCCAAAATACATAAGCAGCTTATGCAACTCAATAATAGAAAAGCAAATAACTCAGTCCAACAGTGGGCAAAAGACCTAAATAGACAGTTGTCCAAGGAAGACATACAGATAGCTAATAAACACACGAAAAGATGCTCAAGATCACTCATTATTCAGTTCAGTTCAGTCGCTCAGTCATATCCGACTCTTTGCGACCCCATGAACTGTAGCACGCCAGGCCTTCCTGTCCATCACCAACTCCCAGAGTCCACCTAAACCCATGTCCATTGGCATCAGTGATGCCATCCAACCATCTCATTCTCTGTTGTCCCCTTCTCCTCCTGCCCTCAATCTTTCCCAGCAACAGGGTCTTTTCAAATGAGTCAGCTCTCCACATCAGGTGGCCAAAGTATTGCAGTTTCAGCTTCAACATCAGTCCCTCCAATGAACACCTAGGACTGATCTCCTTTAGAATGGACTGGTTGGATCTCCTTGCAGTCCAAGGGACTCTCAAAAGTCTTCTCCAACACCACAGTTCAAAAACATCAATTCTTCAGTACTCAGCTTTCTTCACAGTCTAATTCTCACATCCATACATGACTACTGGAAAAACCATAGCCTTGACTAGACAGACCTTTGTTGGCAAAGTAATGTCTCTGCTTTTTAATATGCTGTCTAGATTGGTCATAACTTTCCTTCCAAGGAATAAGCATCTTTTAATTTCATTGCTGCAATCACCATCTGCAGTGATTTTGGAGCCCAGAAAAAGAAAGTCAGCCACTCATTATTAGAGAAAGGCAAATGAAAACTACAACATCACCTTACACCTGTCAGAATGGCCATCATCAAAAAAATCTTCAAATAATAAGAGCTGAAGAAGGTGTGGAGAAAAGGGACATGACATGTTTGTTGGTGCACTGTTAGGTGAAATGTAAACTGATGCAGTCACTATGGAAGACAGTAAGAAGATTCCCTAAAAATCCAGGACTAAAACTATCGTATGACCCAACAATCTCACCATTAGGCAAATACCCTGAGAAAACTGTAACTGAAAAGACACATGTACCCCGATGTTCACTGAAACACTATTTATAATAGCTAAGACATGGAAGCAACCTAGATGTCCATGAATGGATGAAGAAGCTGTGGTACATATACCACAATGGAATATTACTCAGCCACAAAAGGGACGCATTTGAGTCAGTGCTAATGGGGTGAATAAATCCAGAGCCTATTACACAGAGTGAAGTAAGTCAGAAGAGAACAAATATCCTATGTTAAGGCATATATGGGACCTAGAAAGATGGTTCTAATGAAGCTATTTGCCCAGTTGCAATGGAGATGCAAACACAGACTTATGGACACAAGGGGTGGAAGAAGGAGAGGGTGAGATGAATATAAGAAGGAGAGGGTGGGATGAATGGAGAGAGGCATAGAACAGAAACATACACATTAACATATGCAAAATAGCCAGCCAGTCGGGGAATCTGCTATATAACTCAGGGACCTAAAACTGGGGCAAGCTGCAAGCTTAAAGGGTGGGATGGAGTGAGAGGTGGGAGGGAGCTTCAAGAAGGAGGGGACATATGTATACCTATGGCTGATCCATGTTGATGTATGGCAGAAACCAACACAATATTGTAATTATCCTTCAAGAACTCAAGAACTACAATATAATCCTAAGCCACATGAGAGCAGTAAAAAAGACAGAGCTCAAAGTAACATTCCAACTTAGCATCTTTAATGGTGGAGTCAGGAATTACAGGACAGTTTCATGCCTGTTTAAAACATGTTTTATGAAGCAGTTAACTTCTCTTGAAAAATCTGTATGCAGGTCAGGAAGCAACAGTTAGAACTGGACATGAAAACAGACCGATTCCAAATAGGGAAAGGAGTACGTCAATTCTGTATACTGTCATCCTGATTATTTAACTTATATGCAGAGTACATCATGAGAAACGCTGGGCTGGAGGAAGCACAAGCTGGAATCAAGATTGCCGGGAGAAATATCAATAACCTCAGATATGCAGATGACACCACCCTTGTGGTAGAAAGTGAAGAACTAAAGAGCCTCTTGATGGAAGTGAAAGAGGAGAGTGAAAAAGTTGGCTTAAAGCTCAACATTCAAAATACGAAGATCATGGCATCCAGTCCCATCACTTCATGGCAAATAGACTGGGAAACACTGAGAGACTTTATTTTGGGGGGCTCCAAAAATCACTGCAGATGGTGACTGCAGCCATGCAATTAAAAGACGCTTGCTCCTTGGAAGAAAAGTTATGACCAACCTAGACAGCATATTAAAAAGCAGAGACATTACTTTGCCAACAAAGGTCCGTCTAGTCAAGGCTATGGTTTTTCCAGTAGTCATGTATGGATGTGAGAGTTGGACAGTAAAGAAAGCTGAGCGCCAGAATTGATGTTTTTGAACTGTGGTGTTGGAAAAGACTCTTCAGAGTCCTTTGAACTGCAAGGTGGTCCAATCAGTCCATCCTAAAGGAGATCAGTCCTCAATATTCACTGGGAGGGACTGATGCTGAAACTCCAATACTTTGGCCACCTGATGTGGAGAGCTGACTCATTTGAAAAGACCTTGATGCTGGGAAAGACTGAGGGCAGGAGGAGAAGGGGACAACAGAGGATGAGATGATTGGATGGCATCACCGACTCAATGGATAGGAGTTTGAGTAAACTCTGGGAGTTGGTGATGGACAAGGAGGCCTGGTGTGCTGCAGTCCAAGGGGTTGCAAAGAGTCCAACATGACTGAGCGATTGAACTGAACTAACTTCTCTAAGGCAGATAACTTGAATGAAACAATGTGAATTAATAAAATATCTAAATTACACAGAACATTTAAGAAAAAAAATGTATCTAATACAATGACTAAAAATATAGGTAGCAAAACTATTTCTGGCAAAGGGCTGATTTAATTACTGGATTCAAATTATGTTATTTCCAACACAATATGTTTTTATGTATATGGTTAGGGGTCCTCAATTTTGTTTTCTTTAGAACCTAAAGATTATTGTGTTATTCTGCAATGATTTCTTCAATTAATGTTAACTTTAATTTGGACTCTAAATTTTTTCAAATAAAGCATAAAGTCTAAGTTAGTATAGAATCAGATTTGGGAATTATGAGTGCCAGAGCCAGTAATGTGGTTCCAAGGTAAACAAGGAATTTATTCAATATTTTTATGTTTCAGAAGTCTTAATTTAATATTTAACATCTTTTTTGAAAGTCAAGTGAACCCTGGTTAAAAAGATCAGTGTCACTGGCAGGGAGTGCTAGAGTTATTTAACTATGAATAGTGACTATTCACTTCACGTCACTGACACTGTTTCAAATCAAAATATTCAGCATATTCCTACCCTGAAAAATGAAGACACACAAGTCACAAGCAAAACAAGCTTGAAAATTTCATACTATGTCCACACCAAAGTCTGTCAGTAAAAAGCAAGCACAATACAGGAAAAGCACATCTGTGAAGTCTCAAAAAGCTATTTTCTCAGAAATATCTATCAAAGATTTCTAACTTGAAAATTATATACACTCACTTTAAAAGAGGACAGTGATAACACATGCTGTCATTCAATTTTAAGAACATTTTCTGTAACACCTTTTGGAAAAACCTGGACAAACTTTTTGGCCAACCATATATCATAGTATTAAATGAATATAATGTAAAAATGTAAATTTAAAGTATACTATAGAAACTGATAGGATTCTTATATTTCAGAGAAGGCAATGGCACCCCACTCCAGTACTCTTGCCTGGAAAATCCCATGGATGGAGGAGCCTGATAAGCTGCAGTCCATGGGGTCACTAAGAGTCGGACACGACTGAGCGACTTCACTTTCACTTTTCACTTTCATGCATTGGAGAAGGAAATGGCGACCCACTCCAGTATTCTTGCCTGGAGAATCCCAGGGATGGGGGAGCCTGGTGGGCTGCCGTCTATAGGGTCGCACAGAGTCGGACACGACTGAAGCAACTTAGCAGCAGAAGCATAGAAACTGATGAGGATTCTTAAATTTTAGATAACCTACTGCTATCAACTAAAACTGAAAGGCTAGGGACTTGCCTGGTGGTCCAGTGGTTAAGAATCCACTTTCCAAAGCATAGGATGCAGGTTTGACACTTGGTTGGGGAACTGGGGTTCTACATATCTTGGGACAGCCAGGCCCATGTGCTCCAACTAGAGAAGCCCATGCACCCCAACTACTGAGCCCGTGTGTTTCGAGCCCATGTTCCACAACAAAAGAAGAGAAGTGCCCATGTGCTGCAATGAAGACCCAGCAGTCAAGAATTAAGAAAAAGGCAGGCCACAAACTCCATACCTTTCCAACTGCTTCTGATGTTTCTCCTCTCTAGCCTGGGCCTTCATCTGCTGTACTTCAATAGTGTCAGGCTTCCTTCTTCGCATGTACAGTTCATGGTTTCCCATGCATAAGGCCAAAATCCGCTTATTGATTCTCAAACGAGGTGCATAAAAAACAAAATCCTAAACATAAAGGAGCCTGAATTTAAAATCTTCATGAAAGGATATTTCTTCCCACAATAATCTCTACAAAATTCCAGGCTTTCCTATGAATTCTAATGTCATATTCTATATATTTTAGAAATCATGGAATTTCTTCACTTCTTATGCCATACTTTCAGAAAACTGGTTCCTCCCCCTTTTGTTCCCTACTGGTTTTGTGGAGAAGCTAACATTCTTATGTTCTCAATATAGTAAATGACCTTTATTCTTTTTTCTTCTCCAAAAAAACTATGAACATCAATTCTTTCACCTCAGAGGAGGATTTTTTGTTCGTTTTGCCTTTGCCATTAATCTCAAAATTGGACCTTTGTTCAAGTCTGTTAAACTTTTTAACCTAGATATTTTCTCCATACCTTTGTGTTTTCAATAACTGAGCTAAAGTACTAGAGTATACCTGACACTAGAGCAATTTAAAAAACTATTTAAATATAAATATTTCTTACATTCAAGGCTCTGAGTTACAAAAATCCAAAGTTCATTATGCACTACTCTCTAAGCAAGTTAATGTAGAGGAGGTTACCTCCACTAATTCCAGCCACCAACATGCTTTTTTTAAATAGGAATGGCGATTGTTTCCAACCATCTCCTAATAAGTACTGCCTATCTTATAGTTAAATCTCAGTCAAAATAAAACTGTGAAAAGGGCTACTTCTCAGAAGCAATTCAATGAATACACAATAATATCTATTATTATTATTGTCGTTCTTCAAGTGCTAGCATAGCAAAGTGGCAGAAATTTAAAGAGTTAATACATAAAAATAAAAGAATTTTACTTACAGGTGCCTTTTTGTCAATCGGCTTTATAACAAATTTTTTGTCATTAAATGAAATATTTCTGATTTCACTCCAAGGAAAACCAATTTTAGGTGTTAACCTTAAAAAAAAAAAGCACCCTTTAAGATGAATATATTCTCATTATAAAAAGAAACTGACCCATTCCAGTTAAGCCCAAAGTCCCCACTGTCCAGAATCCCCAGTCCCATTCCCTCCAATCTTGAGCTCACCCCTCTTTCACATTCCCCATCTTTATCTGTAGTCACACCTCTAACAGGTACTCTAAATTTTTAAAGGAAGAAAAAGAAAAGATTTTATCTACAAAATTTACTCTTCAGGTCATTTTTGCTTTTCATTCAAAACTTTCAAAATTTTCTCTTCTGAATAACATAGCATTTTAACTTGCTTTGTAATATATGAAAAAACAGAGTAAAATCAGTAAAACACTCTCTTTTGGAATTTGTATTTGCTTAGGAATGTGTACTTTATTAGATACCTGCAAATAATGAAAATAAAGTTCTGAGGCCAGGATAAAAAGAAACATCTTAGAAAAAAGCATTACTGGCATAGACTTAAATGCTCATGTGACATGGTAAATAAAAGGAAGGTGTAAAATAACTGTAGCTATCATTACTTAAAAGTGCTCTAAGAGCCTGACATATTATACATTTCGGGTTGATTTCAAAATAAAATGCCACTGTTCACTATGCATAATACAGCAATATTCTACTTTATTGATGTCTAAAAATATACAAAGTAGTTCATATAAATGTTCAAATAAAAAGTGTTACAAAATACAGTAAATTATGCACCTATAATTCATTGTCTCACTGCTGCTGTTTATGTATGTTAATTTCAATTACAACCTACAGGCCAGGCAAAACATTTAAGCAATCACTTTTCATCTATGAGAAAACAAATTTTAAGTTACCAGACATAACTCACAAGACATCAGGAAGCATACTTCAAATAGAAGTGAAATCACTCTATTTGATAAACATACTTCTTGAGAAGTAGAACTCTGAAACTACAAGATGTTGAGAAAACAGGTATATTATCTGAGAACCTATCTGACATTAACTAATCTTTTAATTTGGGGGCAAGGGAAAAGGAGTTAAGAGTAATCAGGCCCCAAGAGGACTTTACACGTAAGATTAAAGCCACACAGGCTGCTGAATAAAGACTTATTCACTATTCAACTAATTTACTTACTTGTCATCATGTTCATAAATATTCAGACCCAAAGCATCAACACCTAGCCACAATTCTGTTCCTTTCTTATTTTTTATTTCAAAATAGTTGACTCCATACATTTCTAGATCCTGTGCAATCTTCAAGTACTCCATCATAGAATCCTCCCTATTGAAATAAAGCTGATTTTAACATACATAAAAATAAGATCAAACAAATTACAAAACATTTTGGATTAAAGTTTAGTGCTTTACATGTATTCATATAAGTCTAATAACCTTTGAGGGATAATCTGATATAATAAAAAGTGTTATAAAAAAAAACCTTAATTTGAGGAAAAACACTAAGAAAATAACCACTCAATACCTTAGCATTCCTCTATGTTCTTCATGCCAATTCTGTATTCTCTCTTCCCACTGTTCTTTTGTCAGTTTGTGTTGCTCCAAAACACTGTAAGGAAAAAAAAAGAATCTATAAAAATGTCCCTTAGATTCAAAGTCAATATGCTTTTAAAATGTCTAGAATTATTCAGTCCCTTAACTGTGGTAGTCATACAAAACTATACATATGATAAAACTGCACAAATACATACATACATATACACAAATGACTGCAGTAACACTAATGAAACCTGAATGGGGTCAGTGGATGGCATCAATGCCAACATCCTAGTTGTGATATTGTACTGAAGTCATCCAAGATGTTACCATTCGGGAAAGCTCGGAGAAGGACACATAGGACCCAGACCTCATTACCATTTTTTATTATAACTATGTGTGAACCTACAATTAACTCAAAATAAAAAGACTCTATGACCCTAAAATTATTTTACATTAAGTTTTAGAAATAGTTACATGGATAGCATATGGGAATGTTTGCAATGAATAAAATATTGCACCAAAAACAGGGAAAGTAACTTTCTCATGAATATTAAGAAAGATTTGAGAGGAACAGATAAAAAATCAGAATTCTTTTTTGCTTCTATGTATTTACTTTCTTTGCTGCTAAATTTAATTTTTATATTTTCTACAGGTATACTTTTAGGTAAGTTTACAAGTGAAAAGGCATTTTTTTCCACCCTCCCCCCCCAAACTTCAAGTAACTTATTAGTTTCTTTTGTATCATTTCAGTGTCTCTTTTACAAAAAGCAAACATGAACAAACATTCTTATTTTCAACACTTAAACTGAACACTTCTTTACAGCACTTAAACTTTCACAATTTTCTTGTCTTAATACTCTTGCCATCTGCCCTCTGTGCTCATCAAGAGGCAAGCCTTGAGGGCAATGTAATGCAATGCAATGCAGCCAACTGCAGAAATGACAATGTTAACGAAATCTGAATGCACAAGTTAATTAAATTGAATGCCACTACGATTTATGTTCTGGCTTTTTATATTAAGCATCTCAAATCTCCTTCATTTCCATTTTATATAATGTACTTGTATTATTAATATGCATGACTGGTTTGCAGGTATCTAAAATTCCCACTTTGGAAAAGAATACGGAAAAGAATAGATACATGTTATGTATAAATGAACCAGTCTGCTGTACACTGAAAGTAACACACTGTAAATCAAATATAATATCCCAATATAAAATAAAAATTAAATTAAAAAAAGAAGAGAACTTCCCTCATTGTCCAGTGGTAAAGAATCCTCCTGTCAAAGCAGGGGACACAGGTTTGATTCTTGTGCAGAGAGGATCCCACATGCCTTGGGGCAATTAAGCTGGTGGGCCACAACTACTGAGCCCTAGTGGAGCTCACTGTGGGCTATTTGAGGCAATGGAAGCCAGGTAGAGCCCCCAGGGTTCCCTGTCCCCAGCCCAGGGCGGTGAGGCGCTAGCCAGGGGCCACTTGTCCGGATCCGCCAAGTGCCTGCCTCGCCTGGGGGCCTTCGCGCACACCGCCAACCTGGCCACCAGCCACCAGCACCCAGCTCTCCCCTGCACGGTTCTCGGCGGAACTCCTCGGTCAAGGCCCCAAGTGCCACACCTCCCGCTGGACTCTGACACCCCAGCGCCTGGTCCAGCGCTCACCACCGCGCCCAGTGCACTAGGGCCTCCCCAGCCCAGACCATACTGCGCATGGGCTGGACCCTGCCCCCAGAGCCGGGCACTCCGGAGCGGCAGGCCCCCTCACTAGACTGCCGCCGCCGCCTCAGGCCTCAAAGACAAAACAGGGCCCCAGGGCCCCGCCGCTTTGCAGGGTGGGTGGGGGATGGGGAAGAGACTCTAGCCCGAGGGCAGCAGAGAGGACCCAGCATCCGGGTGAAGAGGTGCTGGGGAGGGCAGTGGTCACATGCGGGTGAGATGTGGTCTGTAAAATTAGAGCATCTCTTCACTTTCAAGCATTGGAGAAGGAAATGGCAACCCACTCCAGAGTTCCTGCCTGGAGAATCCCAGGGACGGGGGAGCCTGGTGGGCTGCCGTCTATGGGGTCGCACGGAGTCGGACACGACTGAAGTGACTTAGCAGATAATACATATTTCCCTGGTTTCCGTCCTTCTCCCTGCCCTCCTTGCTCTAGGATTGTACCTTCTCTGCTCTCAGCCCAGCCCCAGTCCCTTCCAGAGTCCCTAGTGCATGGAATAAAGTGGTTATTAAATCTCACCCCCGCCAAAAAAGCTGACTCTAAATGACTCTAGAGCCTGCAACTACTGAGTCCACGTGCCCTGGAGCCTGTCCTCTCCAACAAGAGAAGCCACCTCAATAAGAAACCCATGCACCACAACTGGAGAGCAGCCCCCACTTGCCACAACTAGAGAAAGCCTGTGCACAGTAAGGAAGCCTCAGCACAGCCAAAAAGAAAAAGAAAAAACTTAAAAAAATTTTAAAAAGAAAAAAAATTACTGAGGGGTGGGTGGGGAAGCTAAATCTTCTGTCCAGAAAAAAAGGAGTCTTTTCTTCATGATAAGGCTAACATGTTTCACCTTGACTTTAAATCTACTTGGGCCTTTAAACAACTTGTGCGTGTGAGTGCCTGCAAGCACACTAAGTCATATCCCAGTCTGCGATCCCATGACTATAGCCCCCCAGGCTCCTCTGTCCATGGGATTTTCCAGGCAAGAAAACAGGAGTGGGTTGCCATTTCCTTCTCCAGGGGATCTTCCTGACCCAGGGGTGGAACCCGCGTCTCTTGTGTCTTCTGCATTGGCAGGTGGATATTCTTTACCGCTGCGCTGCCTGGAAATCCCTTTAAATGACTTATTCCTCTATTTTCTCCGGAAATATGTTCTCATTCCATTATTTATCATCCCTGCCTATCTATATTACCAGATACACGCACATCTCAGAGATATTTTTGGTTCATTTTCAGACCACCTCAACAAAGCAAGTTACACAAAATTGTCAGTTTTCTAGTGCATACAGAGGTTATGGTTATACTATACTGTATTAAGTGTGCAACACCATTCTGTCCATAGAAACAATGTACACACTAAAATTCAAAAATACTATATTGTTAAAAAAAAAAAAGGTAACCACCATCTGAGCCTTCAGAAGGTCATAATCATTTTGCTAGTGGAGGGTTTGAAATATTTCAGGAAGCTCCAAGCTGATAGAGATACATGAAGTAAGCTAAAGCTGCTAGAAAAAAAATAGTGCTAACAGACTTGCTTGATGCTGGCTGCCACAAACCTTCAATTTGTTAAAAACACAGTACCTACAGTGCACAATAAAACAAAGCACACAAAAAAGGAGGTATGACAGTATACTTATTTGCGTGAAGCTCGCACCCATCACATCCATGTTGCTCACCAGTTATGCCCAGTGCCAAACAGAAGAGGCAAAAATTTGTAGAGTGAATAAAGGAATTAATTATTTTCCATATTTTAAAGAACACTTTAAACCCATGCTTCCCTCCTCTTATTTTCTTTATCACAGCCAAATTTCTTTCAGGAACTGTTTGTATTTACTGTCCTTTATTTCTATACCTCACATCACTGCCCCGAGTCTACCACAATCTAGCTTCAACCCCCAACGTTCTACTAAAACTGCTCTTACACTGGAGATGTCAATAGGTTCAAAACTGACATCTTCCTTCTCTGAAATGGGTTCCTTCTCACCTTGAAAAGCTATTGCAAACCACCCAGATACCCAAGTCAGAAACCTGGTACAGAAAAACATGCACATCTAGCTCTTTTCAAAAGAGAGGGATAGTATCTGGTGGGGCTGACTATTCCTATCAGCAGACTGCTAAACTCTACTGTGGGAGACCAGATTGCTTATCTGGGTTTTTCAATACAAGGATTATAATCATCCATCAAAATCATTAAATTTATATATTTGATTTAGGTTCACCAAATAACCTGATTACTAATTTTCCCCCAGGCACTTAAGTGATAAAAGTTTGTTATATATTATACATGGATTCTGGCTTCCCTCATAGCTCAGTTGGTAAAAATCCACCTAAAATGCAGGAGACTCTGGTTTGATTACTGGATCGGGAAGATCCGCTGGAGAAGGGATAGGCTACCCACTCCAGTATTCTGGCCTGGAGATTTACATGGACAGTCCATGGGGTCCCAAGGAGTCAGACATGACTGAGCAACTTTCACTTTAATATCTGCAATAAAATCAATGACTAAAAGTATCTCCCCTATTCTAAACTAAAAACTTAGTATTCTGACATTATGGATTTATTTTTTAAACTTAGACAACTTGAATTAATCATCCTGAGACTAACAACTTGAAGGACACCTGACTGGACCTTCAAAGTTAAAAACCAAATCTTGAGCAGCATGCGCTTCTTCCTAAATAGATTGGGTTTCTCTAGGTCTCACAGACCTAGATAACGAACTTATGGTTGCTGGGAGGAAGGGATAGTTAGGGAGTTTGGGATGGACATGTATACACTGCTGTATTTAAAATGGGATAACCAACAAGAAGCTACTGTATAGCACATGGAACTCTGCTCAATGTAGCATGGCAGCCTGGATAGAAGGGGAGTTTGGGGCAGAATGGCTACATGTATATGTATGGCTGGGTCCCTTCTTTGTTCACCTGAAACTATCACTATGTTGTTAACCAGCTATACTCTGATACAAAACAGAAAGTTAAAAAAAAACAATTTTTAAAATAAAATAATAATAATTTTTAAAATTAAGAAAAAAATCATCTGAAATGTAATTCTACTACACTGGTAATCAATTACTCAATTCAATGCTTAAAAATCTGAGACACTGATTTTTGGGTTGGACCAATAATTATAGACAGACTAACAAGTATCTCATACTCCTGATTCTTTCAGTGAATAATATATACTATTGTAACTATTATTGTTATAGTATTAAAGAGCAGAACAGTACATGACATTTAATGATCAATTACTAAATCTACTGTACTTAATGGTACCTATAAAGCATACAGCAACAGAATATAATTTACTAACCAAAATTAATTGTTAATGCTACAAAGGAATTTAATAATAAAAGTAAACAAAAAGTAGTTTTGATGTCTTCATATTTAGTACCTACAAAAAAGAAATTACACTTAAGAGCTTAAATATTATGAGGAAGTGATAGAGAACTTAAATTTTAGGTTAATAATATGCAGTTTTGCCTTTAATTAGAAATTTTAAAATTCAGGAATCTTGTGCAAATAGTAATAATTTCTCTGGATTTTAAAGAAAAGTCCCTATTTACATTCTAATATCAGGGTCATGTATACCACTACCATTAAGAACTGAAATGTTTAAAAGTAATATTTGATGTAATTTCTAAATTTTGTAAATAATACTACCAACTACCAGTTGTATCACACTTTACAATTAAAACTGTAAAGCACACAGTTCATGAAGTGTAATCATAAACATAAGGCTGACAGAGCAAAACTGCTACCCTCGTTGTGCAGAGTGAGACACTAAGGCTCAGAGAGTATAGGTTATATACGTGAGGCCACATAATTAGCAAAGGGTAGAATCAGCATTTAAAACCAAGGCCTGCTAATGATGCTTTCCTGCAGCATGCTACCTTAAAATAACTGTTACATTGAAACCAGGTCTCCCTAAACCAAATTCTCTTACTGAGTTTTTTATTAATCTCTATACACAAAACTTTTTTGCCTTTCCTTGTCCCCTCTGACTTCAACCCTGTGCTAACTGAACACTAATCAACCAACAGCCAGATAACTAAAGCTGCTGTTGTCAATAACAATATTAATGTTACTATACTAAAATTTCTATTATAGATATCATCATTAATGTACAAACTCAGGTTATTTGGCAGCCCCCAAGTCACGGGCCACCTAGCCAGAGAATCTTAAACCACAGACTTCTGACTCCCAAGCTGTCACAAAACAATGATTAAATTCTAGCCTCTTTGTTCTTTCCCTTTAATAAGCACCTAACTCAAAGATCAAGTGGGAGTGGACCTGAGACTTGTCTCTCACTCCCTTGTTTGGTACCCTGCAATAAATGCTGTACTTTCCTTCACCACAAACAGGTGTCAGTAGATTGGCTTTCCCGCGTCTGGGGAACAGACCCAAGTTCAGAACAGGTAGTAGTATGCTGCAGATGAGAACAGAGCACTAGACTAAAAGTCCAATAACCAAGTTTAAAAAGTCTTTTGGAACGTTAGAAATTTAATTTTAATTCTATGGAGGAAATATAGCCTGGAACTTATTATTTTCAAAAACATTTATTAAGCAACAGTCTACCTGCATGAGAATTTTTACTAATAAGTAGCAACAGTCATGCCTCCTCAAGCCCAAATTATCACTGCCTCCACTTACTGCTTATCTGTGAGAATGAGAAGAGACAAAATGTTTAGGTAATTCCAGAGTACATAAATCTATGTAGCTTCTGGGTCATAACTTTTAAAAGTATGCTCTAACCCAACTGGCAACTTAAAAATCTAAATAAAAGAAAAAAAAAAAAAAAAAAAACCCAAACACAACCATTTACAAACTTCTAAAATATGACTTTTCAGAGACTATAGGGTAAAAGCATGCTTCACTTACCGCTGGGGGAGGAGTCTATCATTAGCCAGGTAGCCTGGTTTATGAATCTCTTTATTATAGTCTCCGTACTTGGCCTGGACAGCATAGGAAGCCAAAAGAACTGCAGTTTCTGGTGGACAATATATCTCATCATTTAATATAGCTTCTTTAACTTGCAAGAAGAAAAGTCTCTGGGTTATTTCTTGAATTAATTCCTCAGAAACATCTTCAGGAAAGAATTTAGCTCTAAATTTGAATTGCAAAGGATTCTCTTTTTTAACATCTTGCTGTGTCACCTGTAATAGTAATTTCAAGTATAGTCAATAAAAACCTTAGGTTCACAATAACTGACCATAGTCACATAATATTCTCTTTTGGTACAAAATAGGATATAAAACATAAGATTCTAAATCTATTAAGTAAGATTTTAAACCTGTAATAAATGTGAGAAAAAGATTCCATACTTATGAATGTGACTGATAACTCACAGATCCTTAATTAATAACCTAACTGAAATTTCTCCAGAGCAACTTATCCTGAAGATGTTTAAGACCAAAGTACTAAGCAATACCTTATAGTATTTCTTACTGCTGAGTTTTCAAATAGGAAAAAAATGAACATTTCTTTTTTGAGGATGATATGGTGATGGTACCTTAATAAATTAAGACATGACACCTCTAATGATTCACAGATATAACTATGAAGAGAGGTTTAAAATCAGTCTGAGTTTTTCTGGCTCAATCTGACTGATTTAACATGATCAAGATCAACTTCAAAGCAACTTAATTATTAGCTAGATGTTATCATACACACTTTACCTTCTTATTTAGTTTAAGCCATGTAGAATAGCCCTTGCTGTCCACGTACTGCAGCCCAAAAAACCAGACCTCACGCAAACCAACTGTTTTCACCACCTTAAAAAAAAAAGTTTCAGTTCAACACTCACATTGTAACCAGAAGGCACTATACTTCAAAGGAAGAACAAAACCACATGGAAATTATAGGTTTATTCGTTTGCTATAGTAAAGATCTTTCCTAAATTTAACATACTGATTAAAGGAATATTTCTAAAAGTTTAAGTTCAGGTTTTATTAAATTTCATAATGTCATTTCAATCTTATCTCATCCACTCTTCTGTATGCCCTTTTCCTTTTCATCTGCCAACAAGACCCTAACAGATAAAAAGAAGAATCTGGGGAAAAGATACAGAGCTGTCCTAATCCCACTTTCCTATTTCAATTTACCACTGCCCCCAACCCAAACTATACTATCAAGTACCGCAAACAAACAGTGTCATTTTGGTAATAAGACTCTCTGAGGACATGTAAATGCCCTGCCTCAGGCTATCCAGCTGCTGCTTTCACCTCCATTCCTACTTGACTCAGCATCGTATATTCTATGTTCTTCTACTTTCACTGAGCAAGAAACCAGTCTTTGAACATGCCGTCAATTTTACCCTTCTATACTTTTGCTCATGCTTCTTCCCCTCCCTAGAATGTTTCTTCTGTACTTTTATTTTTCTTTGCTTTTCTTCTGTACTTTTACCACCTGTTAAGCAATGTATTCCTCAAGGCCCAGGTCAACTAACATGCTTCTGTGAATGAAGCTTTCCTATCATCTAGACAAAATTAATCACTTGGTCCTTAGTAACTCCACAGTATTTTATTTATACTGCTGCTTAAACACTTATTTTGTCATAATTAATTATTAGTAGTAGAGTGTCTATTTACCTTCCTTGGCTGTTTAAAACTAAGGACAAAGACTACTGCCTTACTCATCTTAATATTCATGTCATTTCCAAGAATGACTAGCTTGCGGTAGGTACTCAAGAATACAGAGTAACCAAAGTGGTAAACTAGGATTATTAACTCACACTCAGGATTATGCCAACAAAAGCATATTTTTAAATCTGTATTTAAAATGAGGGAGGTGAGAGTTTATTAGGACTTTAAAAGCTTTACAAAAAGATTCAACATTAGTTCTTAAGTAGTAAACATTCTCAGTTTAAAACAAATAATAAATATCTCTTTTAAAACAAAAATCTAAAAACATGCCAGGCTTTTGGTTTCAAGACAGTAAATGGAACCCTTCAGTTTACTCTCCCTCTTGAAAAAATTTCACTGAAATGACACATACAAAAATTAAGAAAAAAAATTTAGTTGTGGAAAAAAAATTAGCTGTGAGAGGAAAGGTTACCACATTAAAAAAAAAAAAAAAAGAATTCTCTGAATGATATGGAATATAAATATCCACAGTGACAGCAAAAGCTGATCAATGCCAAACAACCAAAACTTGAACGTGGACAAAGGAGACCCCAGATAATTTAACTTTGTCAAAAGATAGGTTGTCCCAACAGGGCTACAGGAAACATTTCAGCTCAGAGTGACAGGAACAAGAAATGTCAAAAGCAGTACCAAAGCAGCAAGTCTCAGTTTTGTCTCCAGGCTTTCTGTGAGTCACAATACTGCTAAGTAAAAAAGGGATCTGCCAGTGGGGCACAAGGGACAGCCTCTTAACTTCAGACTGTCACAACACACAAGAGAAAAATAAGAGACCACAGTTGTGAAATTCCTTAACAGGCTCCATCTTTTCCTATTTCTGAAAGTCTTCTAGGAAACTTTAAATCATGCATCTATAATTAAAAACATACTTGGGCACATAACTATAATATATGTATATTTATTTATAAGTTATACATATGCTATCACTTAATATATCAGAAAGCCCTTCCTAAAAAATTAAAAGAAAGATAAAAATACAAACAAACATTTTAGTATTTTTTTCTTGCACCGTAACAGACGATGCTGAGTACTCCTGGGGATAGCACTATTCTAATCCCACAGACAGAAGCTGGAAGAGGCCAGTGAAGAAATTCAGCAGGCAGCAAACCAAAGGACCTCACAAACTCAACCAGAGCCCCTCCACATGGCAGATGGCTTTAAGCTGACATCCTAATCAGAAGTGAGGGTTTGCTACAGGTGGATTCATCTGAGAGAACTCCTGCCCCTAGGTCGGCTGTTCTGACCCTGAACCTACTGACCTTGACCTGACAGCTAGCTCACCCATATACTCAACTTCACCCAAGGTAACATCAGATTTGGATCTGGAATTTGGGCTCAAGTTGCCAAGATACAGAACAAGGACTACAGGAAGTAACTGCTGAGACAGGCTGTAACAGATAGCAACACTCTTTAACTTAGATCTTTTCATTTACAATATGAAGTGTGTGTATGTGTGTGTGTTTGTGTATCAAACACTGTTCTACATAGTTTACATGAAGTCTCAATTAATTCTGACAAAAACCTTCTGAAGGAATAATGTTACCACCATCCTAATTGTACAAATGAGAAAAATGAGACAAAGAAAGTAATTTGTATGAAGTCAAACAGCAACATCTGGGACTCTACCTCTAGCAGTGTGGTTCCAGAGCCCACGGTTTTCAACTACTACACAATACTGCGTCATAAAACATGTAGTTTCCTTTTCCCTGGCATGTAAACTAAAGCAATTCTGCTTAGAAAAAAAACAAATATTTTATTTCTGACTATCCACTACCAAAAGGCCCATGTGCTAATTTGTTTTTGACTAACACAAAACATTTTGCTCACTATAAATAACATTTCAATTTGCTATGAGTACAGTAAATGCTAACTCCATCCACATTTTTATTCAAGTAAGACAGCTTATGTACTTACAAACATAAGACCTAGAAGAATCAACAGAAGTATTAGTTCACAAAAGTAAAATATCTATAATGTAAATTCAATGCAATTGCTTAGGATGTTGCCATAAAAAATTGCTCACTCACAACAAAAAAAAATCCTTTCATCTCCAAAAAGATTTTATCTGGACGTTCAAGTTCACTAATTATGTAATTAGTAAATTAAGTTTATTACCTGGTCAAGGGAAGAAACAACTTCCCAGGAGTTTTGAATTTTTATTTCATCATTATTTGGGATCAGTAAGTAATTAGTATGTTATTTATTGCTGTAATACCAGGAATTCTCCCATTTTCTAAGGTCAATAGTTAGCATGACCACAGACTACTGCTCTTCTGATCATGTTCATGTAAAAGTTCATGTAAAAGCTACCTCCTCCTTTCTGCAATCAATTCACTTCTTGAACACTTGACCCCTAGTCACCAATCTCTTTCCTCCTTTTCTCAATAAAACTTGACTACTTAAATCATTATAGACAGCATTACCTGGGGAGCCTCAATAAAAGTCCTAATAGTTTAGAGTAGGTCCCAGACAATCAAACAGAATCTCTAGAGGTGGTTTCCAGGCACTGCTTTATTTTTCTCTTTAAAGCTCCCCAGGGTGGCTCAAGTGCGCACTCAAGAGTGATAAAAAAAAGACAAAATCAATAGTTCAAGTTCTTTAACATGACATCCATGTTCTAACTCCAGGCTAGCTTATTATGAGCCTACGACATCAAACTGCTATCAGGGCCCTACTTATAGCTTATGCCTTTGCTCCTGCCATCTCCTTGAAACCCAAGTTCCCCTGCCGAGTTTATGATTAATCTCTCAATCCAACTTTTTGCCCTTTCTTGTCCCCTCTGACCTTAATCCTGTGCTAACTGAACACTAATCAACCAGAGTCAGATCGCCAGAACTGCTGCCATTGTTGATAATACCAATAATGTAGTAAAACTGCTCTTGTATCATCATTTATCATCATTAACACACAGGTTACTTCTCCAGGGCAAGATAAGCTAAGAGACCCTCAGGTAACAAAACCAGAGACATCCTAACTAACCAAACCAAAACTACAATTAAGAAATGTCACAGAAATATCACATGATGATTAACCCCAGTTTCTTTGTTCTTTCCCGTCTATAAAAAACCTCTAAGTCAAAGACCAAGTTGGAGTGGATCTGAGACTTGTCTCCCACTCCCTTGCTTGGTGCCTTGCAATAAACCCTTATTCCACTGGAAACTCTCGCTGTTAAGAGTCTGACTTTCTGTGCATTGGGCACACAAGCCCATTGCTCGTTTACATCCTCTGTCTAGGATCTCCACCTATTCCACTCATGGACTATGGAGAATATCACTGAATTCCTTTTAGTCCTCATTACAATGATTTTCATATCAGATGTTTAATAAATACCTGCTAATAATTATTTTTTAAAAGTCCCATCTCTCAAATCTAGGAATGAGAAAGACTATCCCTACAGTTGTTCAAGACATCTGAATAAGTACTGTGAAAAATTCCAAATGCTACATTGTAGCATTTTAAGTAAAGGTACAGAAAAACACAGAAAGAAGTATGCAACAGCATGCACGTTATGGTGTCAAAATTGCATGCTTCATGTAGTGAATGATACCTGGTCAAAAAGCTGTTTGCCAGTTGTGTTGGGCTGAATGGCAAATTCCAGCTCAGCATCCATCGTTGTTACTCTTACATTGATCTGCAATAAAAACAAAAGGTATAATCAGCAGAAAAAAGAAAATACTTAAGTATAATGTCTGGTATGAGAAAATATTTTAGCAATTAAAAAACAACTCAATGTACCTAATATTTTCTTTATTAAAGTGACAGTTTGATTTATTTATATTTTTGATTTATTGAATACTTAATATACAGTAGGTGCCAGGCCTGGTGCTTTTCACATTCTTATTTAGCCTCTGCAACAATACCAGGAGATATGTGCATTTCCACAGAAGTATTCATTTATATAGAAAATTCTTTGTCACTTGCCCAAGAACACACAGATATTAAAAAGCCGGACAGGTATTTCACTGAGGTACAACTCCAAATTCTTTGACTGTCGTTCACTATTCCACATTTCTTTTGACACAAAAATCAAATTGTTTTATTTATACTGTAAATGTATTCTTTACTTTATAAAAATCATTCATCTATTGCCTTTTACTTGCTAGACTTTTTCAAATTCTAATTTTTATGTGTAAATACCTTCCTAGGTAGATATCTCACCAAAAATGTAACATGCCTTAACCAAAGTAATTTTTATTCCAGAATAGCATCTTCACCTAGAATCCACCATGACATGGTAAAAACCTTTTAACTCGCACTATTAGAACTCTAAATCAGACTTATTTCCCCTCATCTTTAATTCATTCTAAAAACCACATGTACCTTTATCTGAAATACTTTCTCTGATCAAAAATATCTTATAGAGCTCCTTTATATAATCTTTTAGGAAATATTAATACACATAAAATGTATGTAACATATATAGACAATGAACCATAATAAAATAAAAAATGGTAATATAATAATAAGTATATATTTGGTCTTTATCCTGGTTCCCAGCAGAGCTGCTAAAATCCTTTAAATTCCCTGAGTGATAGATGTGAGAGGATTTTCTGTTAGTCACAACAAGCTCCTTTCAATCATACCAGAGTTTATGCTAATGGGTGACTCTAGATGGGCCCTAAGAGCTTCAGAACGGGGGCCAGTACCTAGAGAAACCAATCATGCCATTAGCAGAGTGAGCCTTTCAGCCACCTATCCCAACTACCCAGGAGGGTGAAAGGGGAGGAAAGAGAGCTGATCTCCAAGGTCCAATGATTTAATCAATCATGCCTATGAAATGGAACTCCATAAAACCCTAAACAAAGGGGTTCAGAATGCACCCACTTGCTGACAGGGTGGTGCATCGCGAACTCCACAAAGACAGAGAGAAGCTCCTTTACTCAGGACCCTTCTGGACCTCATCCTCTACATCCATATTCTTTATAGTTCCCTTTACATTAACCAGTCAGCAACAGCAAGAAAGTGCTTCCGCGAGTTCTGTGAGCTGTTATAGCATATTACAGAACCTGAAGAGGGGACTGTGGGAATCTCCAAATCTTGGCCACGTTAGCCAGGAGAGAGAGTCACATGCATTACCTGTGATTAGCTTCAGCAGTCTAGTGGTCTGGGCCCTTAATCTCTGGGGTTTGCGTTAACTCTGAGTAGCTGTGTCAGAATAAATTAAACTGCAGGACATACACCTGGTATCCACATAGAACTCGGGAACTGACTGGTATGGAAAACCCACCCATCCGGTATCAGAACATTTTGAATTACCAAAGTGTTTTCCTTTACCCATAAATCTACCATTCAACTTAAAAACTAGAAGAAACAAAGCAGTGTCATCAGTGTATTTCTTGTTTGTGAATTTCTGGGACCTCGATCCCCACAGGTAAGCACTAACCTAAATTTTCTGTTTGTGATCCTTAGTTTTTTAAAATAGTTCTATCACAAATGCAGGCATCTATGGTAAAATATTATTTAGTTTTTGATTTTTAGCTGTTTTGTTGTTGTTCAGTTGCTAAGTCATGTCTGACTCTTGTGACCCCATGGACTGTATGTAGTCTGCCTGGCTCCGATTTTCCAGGTAAGAATACTGGAGCAGGCTGTCAGTTCCTTCTCCAGGGGATCTTTCTAAAATTGTATAATACTTGCTAATAAAGTCTTCCTTGATGTGGACAATGATTACAATATGTATTTACTTTATGAAAATGCATCAGCAGCACAAATATTCTTTTGCATATGCATATTCTATTTTTTTGTCTATTCTAATTCGATAAAAGGTTTAAACAAAAATTTTGCCGAACTATAATTTGCCTTTTCACAGTTATATTTCTAAGATTAATTGATGTTTTTGTTAGTAGTTTCAATTCATTCATCTTTATGTGACTACAGTAATTCATTTATCATTTTCCTATAAATTGGCATTAAATTGTTTCCAATTTTTTGGTTATTAAGAACAAAACTGCTGTGAACATTCTTGTACATGTCTCCTAGTACAAGTGTCTAAGTTCCTCTAGAAGTATAACTCAGAAGAATCCCTGGGTGACCAAGTACACACCTTCAACTTCACAATGTAATGCTGAATTTTCTTCTAACATGACAGCATCAATTTACACTCCCACCAACAGTGAATAAGAATTGCTGCTGCTTTGTATTTTCACTAGTAGTTATCAGATTTGCTAATGTTTAACAATTTAATAGGTATAAACTGATATCTTAGTATGTTATTAATACACAGATTCTTGATTCCTAATGAAGTTGGGAACATTTTCTTATGTGTATATGCAGAATTATAAGACATCCCTCATAACTTCCCCCAACCCCTACAACTTACTCCCATGATTACATTAACATTACATGATAAAAGGGATCTTGAAGATGTACTTCAGAGCTTCCCTGATGGCTCAAATGGTAAAGCGTCTGCCTGCAATATAGGAGACCCGGGTTCAATCCCTGGGTTGGGAAGATCTCCTGGAGAAGGAAATGGCAACCCACTCCAGTATTCCTGCCTGGAGAACCCCAGGTTTGGAGGAGCTTGGTAGGCTACAGTCCATGGTGTCGCAAAGAGTCGGACACGACTGAGCAACTTCACTTCAATCAGTTGATCTTAAGATAGTAAAATTATTGTGGGTGGATCTGAATTAATCTCACCAACTCTGCAACCCAATGGACTGTAGCCCACCAAGCTTCTCTGAACAGTAAATTTCCTTTAACTAAAAAGACAGTAATAATGCCTTAGGTTAGAATTTCTCCAATTTCATAGTCTCAAGATCTCTTTATGCTCTTCCCAAAAAGCTTTTACGTGAGTTCTCCATCTATATTCACATTAGAAATTAAAACTGAGAAAATTTTAAGATATTAAATGTAACAAGAATAAACCTATCACATGTTAACATAAAAAACATCAAGTAGGCTCTTCAGAAAAGTCTACTTAAAAGTCTGTTTAAAAAAGGCCCAGAACGCTAACGTCAGAGGTGTTTCATTTGATTCTAAGAGTAATTCCGTTGTCGTTCAGTTGCTAAGTTGTGTCAGACTCTGTGAAACACCATGGATTGCAGCACGCCAGGATTCCCTGTCCTTCGCTATCTCCTGGAGTTTGCTCATCACAATTAAGTTGGTAATGCCATCCATCCATCTCATCCCTATGTCACCCCCTTCTCCTGCCCTGAATCTCTCCCAGGATCAGAGTCTTTTCCAATGAGTCAGCTCCTTGCATCAGGTGGCTGAAGTATTGGAGCTTTAGCATCAGGTCTTCCAGTGAATACTCTGGGTTGATTTCCTTTAAGATCGACTGGTTTGACCTCCTTGCTGTCAAAGGGACTCTCAAGAGAGTCTTCTCCAACACCACAATTCAAAAGCATCAATTCTTCAGTACTCGGCCATCTTTATGGTGCAACCCTCACATCTGTACATAACTACTGGAAAAAGCACAGCTTTTGACTAGACAGACCCTTGCCAGCAAAGTGATATCCTTGATTTTTAACATACTATCTAGATTTGTCATAGCTGCCCATTCCAGTATTCTGGCCTGGAGAATTCCATGGACTAAGTCCATGGGGTCGCAAACACTCGGACACGACTGAGCGACTTTCACTTACACTCCTTCCAAGGAGCAAGCACCTTTTAATTTCATGGCTGCAGTCACCATTTGCAGTGATTTTGGAGCCCAAGAAAATAAAATGTGTCAATATTTCCAATTTTCCTCCATCTATTTGGCATGAAGAGATGGGACCGGATGCCATGATCTTAGTTTTTTGAATGTTGAGTTTTAAGCCAACTTTTTCACTCTCCTCTTTTACTTTCATCAAGAGGCTCATTAGTTCTTTTTCGCTTTCTGCCATAAGGGTGTTGTCATCCAGCCCAGTGTTTTTCATGATGTACTCTGCATATAAGTTAAATAAGCAGGGTGACAGTATACAGCCTTGACGTACTCCTTTCCCTATTTGGAACCAGTCTGTTGTTCCATGTGTCCAGTTCTAACTGTTGCTTCTTGAGTTGCATACAGATTTCTCAAGAAGCAGGTCAGGTGGTCTGGTATTCCCATCTCTTTCAGAATTTTCCAGTTTGTTGCGGTCCACCCAGTCAAAGACTTTGGCATAGTCAATAAAGCAGCTGCTGCTGCTACGTCACATCAGTTGTGTCCAACTCTGTGCGACCCCAAAGACGGCAGCCCACCAGGCTCCTCTGTACCTGGGATTCTCCAGGCAAAAATACTAGAGTGGGTTGCCACTTCCTTCTCCAGTTCGTGAAAGTGAAAAGTGAAAGTGAAGTCACTCAGTCGTGTCCAACTCTTCACAACCCCATGGACTATAGCCTACCAGGCTTCTCTGTCCATGGGATTTCCCAGGCAAGAGTATCAGAATGGGGTGCCATTGCCTTCTCCACAATAAAGCAGTAGTAGATGTTTTTCTGGAACTCTCTTGCTTTTTCCATGATCCAGCAGATGTTGGCAATTTGATCTCTGGTTCCTCTGCCTTTTCTAAATCCAGCTTGAACATCTGGAAGTTCACGGTTCACGTATTGCTGAAGCCTGGCTTGGAGAATTTTGATCATTATTTTGCAGGCGTGAGAGATGAGTGCAATTGTGCAGTAGTTTGAGCATTCTTGGGCATTGCCTTTCTTTGGGGTTGGAATGAAAACTAATCTTTTCTAGTCCTGTAGCCACTGCTGAGTTTTCCAAATTTGCTGGCATATTGGGTGCACTTTCACAGCATCATCTTCCAGGATTTGATACAGCTCAACTGGAAGGCCATCACCTCCACTAGCTTTATTTGTAGTGATGCTTCCTAAGGCCCACTTGATTTCACATTCCAGGATGTTTGGCTCTAGGTGAGTGATCACACCATCGTGATTATCTGGGTCATGAAGACCTTTTTTGTATAGTTCTTCTGTATATTCTTGCCACCTCTTCTTAATATCTTCTGCTTCTGTTAGGTCCATACCACTTCTGTCCTTTATTGAGCCCATTTTTGCATGACATGTTCCCCTGGTATCTCTAATTTTCTTGAAGAGCTGTCTAGTCTTTCCCATTCTATTGTTTTCCTCTATTTCTTTGCATTGATCACTGAGGAAGGCTTTCTTATCTCTTCTTGCTATTCTTTGGAACTGTGCATTCAAATGGGTATATCTTTCTATTTCTCCTTTGCCTTTTGCTTCTCTTCTATTCACAGATGTTTGTTAAGGCCTCCTCAGACAACCATTTTGCCTTTTCGCGTTTCTTTTCCTTGTGGATGGTCTTGATCCATGCCTTCTGTACTTACTCAAACAGTTTTCCAAAGTAGCTGTAAATTTCACATTCCTACCAAAAACAGAGTTCCAGTTGATGCACATCCTTACAGACATGGTCTTTTCAGTCTAATTTTAGCCCCTCTAGTAAGTATAAAATGGTATCTCACTGTAGTTTTATTTTTCCCTGAGGATCTTTTCAAGTGTTTATTGGCTATTAATGTATCTTCTTTCGTGAAGTTTATTTTGTGTAGTACCTGCTCAAAGTTTTGGCCCACTTTTTAAAAACTGGGTTGTCTTATTAGAGTTCTAAAATAACAATATACTACAATTATTTTGTACCATTCTGCCTTGCCTTTTCACTTTCTTATTGCTGTTTTTCAAACAGCAGAAGTTTTTAATTTTGATGAATTTTTTTTAAAACTGCTACAAACTTTTTGTGTATTATCAAAGAATCTTTGCCTACCTCACGACTGTAGAAATATTCTATTTTCTTCTATAAGTTTTATAGTTTGGGGCTTTTAATTTATGCTTATGATCCGTTTAGAATTAGACGTGTGTAAATTGTGATATAAAGGTCAACATTCATATTCTTCTGTATGGATAACTCTTTGCTACAACATCATTTCTTGAAAAGAATTTAATTTCCCTACCAAATTGTGTGACATCTTGTTAAAAATATTTAGTAAGAATGTATGTATAGGTACACTTTTGTTCCACTGATCCTATTAACTAATTTCTCAATACCACACTGTCTTATTTTTGTCTCTTGAAAATTAATGTTGAAATCCAGGAGTGTTAACTGTTCCACCCTTGTTTTTCTTCCAAATTGCTTTAAATATTCCACATAAGTTTTGGTAGTTCCATAAACATTTTATAATTAGCTAGCCAATTTTATCCAAAGGGATGCAACTGCTGGGATTCAACTGATTGGAATTACATTCAACCTACCAATACATTTGGGGAGAAGTGTTTTAATAGTATGCTCTAGGCATATCTATGATCAATGTGTATTTTTCTATATCCTCTGGTCTTTTTAATTTCTTAAAGGTTTTCAGTATAGAGATTTTAAACACTTTCTAAAAACTTATTCCTAAATATTTTATGTTTTTGACACTGTTACAAATGGAATTTTTACTTCATTTTTTGAATTTTGCTGCTTGTATATAAAACTGATTTTTAAAAAACAAAACCTTATGCCCAACAATCTTGCTGAATTCTGTTATTACTTCTAATAGCTGTTTTGTAAATTCCAGGTTATTTACATAATCATGTCATCTGTAAATAGAGAAAAACATAATCCTTGCTTTCTACTGATTATGGCTTTTATCTTTTTATTCTTCTCTCCCTCCAACAATGCAGTTTTTACCTGCTCAATCTTGAAAAGTAATTCAAAAGTGACATTCATGCCAGAAAGTTCAAAAAACCAAAAAACAACGATTTCCTTCAAAAAATAACTGGCCAAAAAGTTAATTAAAAAACATTTTGTTAGATGAAGAAAGGAACACTGATCCTAGGATAAAAAGATAAACCTCAGTCACAAATTATATAATAATAAAACAATAAAATTATTGTATGTATGCCCTTAAATCAAAAACCTAAGACCATATATGGGCTTCCCTGACTCAGACAGTAAAGAATCTGCCTGTGATGCAAGAGACCTGGGTTTGATCCCTGGGTCTAGAAGACACTCTGGAGAAGGAAATACCTACCCACTCTAGTATTCCTGCCTGGAGAATCCCATGGACAGAGGAGCCTGGCAGGTTACAGTCCATGGAGTTGTAAAGAGTCAGACACGACTGAGTAACACTTACTTTCACAACTATATATAACATCAGCACTGCTATCACTAGTATCAAAGCCAGAATTATGAGAAAATTAATTCTGCATGAATCCTTCTGACCTCTCATTATGTTCTCCTGTTTAACAATAAGTAACTTTTTACTGAGCACTGAATGTGTATGTACCAGGATCTTCTAATCCTCACCGGACTCTCACGTAACTAATTACATCTCCATTTTACATGTGAAGAAATTAAGACCAGGAGGGACTGACTCTAACAAAGGTCAGTCAGATTAAGTGGCAGGGTGAGGATAAGAACTAAGTCTGACCCCACAACCTATGGTAATCTTAATACATACGTGATACTTAAACCTCTATCACTGGCCCATATAACATGTTACTTTAGCCACATAAATTTACAACAAACAACAGTAATAACAGTGCCTTTTCTCCCACCAAAACTCTACCATAATACTTTGCCTTGTTCCAAAAGGAACTTAATGCCATTAAGTAAATATAAGCAGTGTCAAAGTAATAAAATACACCTACTGGTTTCGGCATTTTTCTTCTCTTTTTGTCACCCTCTTCTAAAATTCTTCACTTTTATGAATTCTCTTGTATGTCTGTTAAAGAAAAGAAAGCATAATTGATCTATTTTATATAACAAGGTTTTTAACAATATAATTAGTACAGATTAAATAAAATTTTCAACTCACATTTTAAAATGTTAACAATTAAGTTCTCATTTTATTCTGATTTTCAATGTCTTCTATTATTTCTCATGCTTTAAAAATACTTACATTGGTGATTTAAAATAGCACACATCTCAAATAACATACTATATAAAAATATAAAAGCACCTTGATTATCAACTAAAAGTTTATTTAATTACAGATAACACACAGTAAAAAGGAAAGATTACTAAGAGCCCAAATTCTCTCTTTCCAAGTCAAGTCCTCCCCTGTGCCCAGACTGGGAGAGAGAGGGACAGCAGAGAACTGATTCAGAGTCTAAAGAAATCAACTCCAGAACACTGTCAAAGACAAAAAAGGAAATACTGATTAATGTAAACCACACAAAGATAAATTTTTAAAGAAAATTACTTTTCCTCCTTGAAAGTTTAAAAGTCCAAGTAGAGACAAATATGTTAAAAGTAACTTTTTCACCTAAGGTGGATATAAACAGCCTTAGTTTCCACACTAGCAACCAGCACGCTACTCACCAGCAAGATAATGGCCTTCACTAAAATACAGAAGTGTCCTTAAGACCAACGTTAAATTATACCTTCACCCACTAAGGCAACAGAACTAAATCTTAATCCAGGGAAAACATGCTATTTTAGGGTAAGTTTTCTTAAAAACATCTAACAAAACTGGGTTTTCCCTATATAAAACTACCAAAAGATCTAACATTCTTAACCATTTAACTGTCCAGAAAAAAACTGATTATCATTCCAATTTGAAAACCTATTTTAAGTAGTATATAATTACCTGAAAATCACTATATACAAGTATTATCTGTCAAGAACTTTTATTCATTACACTATGAACTACTGACAAACATACAAATAATTTTGAATTTAAAAAATATATTAACTCCCTTTTAAGATACTACTTTAATAAAAACGAAAATTCTTCAAATTAAAATAAAAACAAAGGATCAAAATAAGGTCATTTCTCTAAATTTTAGCTAATCACATGCTAATAAACCTCCCTACAGAGGGAACTTCATCATGAGAAATTTGTCACCTAAATACAATTGGGTATGAAATTCAGTGAGAAGCATGAACTATCTCATCTCTCTCTCGCTGCAGGAAATGACAGATACTCCGTATCTACGATCACCTACTTTCATGAACTTTACTGTACTTCAGTCCTAGCTTCCACTTCTAAATCCTCCCTTTAAACCCTACTATCAGATCATCTCAGGTCTTGAAACAGCCACGCAACCAACCTTTTACACCATCTCCTGCACTGCAGGCAGATTCTTTACCATCTGAGCCACCAGGGACATCCATTTACAAGCTAGTAACTCCCAAATCTGTATCTCTAGTCTTGCTTAGCTAACTTGGCTTGCTCAGCATCTAAATGACACCTCAAATACAGCATGTCTATAACACAGCTTAAACCTCTACAGCCCGTAGTCAAATCTGGTTTTTCTGCAAGCCTTAGTGACCTGGTTCTATATTCCCAGTACCTTTCCTATGTTTCTTAATATCTCTACTACATCTACATGATGATCCCCTTTCCATTCCTAATACTGTCCATTTTGTCTTTCTTTTTGATCAATTAATCTTGCCAGGAGTTTGTTTCATTTATTGGTCTAAAACCAGCTTTCAGTTTTATCAATCTGCTTATTTCTCTGCTTTATTAATTTCTGTCCTACTTCTCATCACTTTTCTTCTCAGTAGTTGGCTTTGACTCTGTGGCTAATTTTCTAATCCCTGAAACTGAAAGTCTACCTAAGTAATTTCCAATCTTTTTTCTAATACATGCATTAAGGTCACAAACTAAATACATCCCACCATAAGGATATTCCAAATTTAAAGTGATCTCCCTATTTTGCCACTGAGACTACTTTAAAATCATTACCTGATTATGTAAAATAATCTAAATTCCTCAAACACAAAACATGAACATTTTAATCAAATTTTTGAAGTCATGGTGTTTTCCAGATTACATAAAGTACTTTTTGATTCTATCACTAAAATTTTCATCTTAAGCCACAACTACTCACTTATATAAAACCTTAGTAGGACTTTTTATTTTCCTATTTGTATTGTTGGAATATATTTTAATATCCACACAGTATAACTAGGTGTGTTATTTTTAAGTGACTTTTTAAAAACCAGTTCTCCCCTAAACTTCTCAGCCTCCTTTTCACACTTAAATCACTTATCAGATGGGCTCTATGAGCTTTCCAAACTGAAATGTACTAAAGGCATTTCAGGTCAGTTTCTTAAACAGTACATCCATGCTTAAGACAAAACATCTTGCAATGAGGCAGTTTCTATGAAAACAAATCTAAGTCTCCTTTCGGGGGAAATAACTAGGGGGAAAAATATCTTATATTTAAAACTCTTCTATTTTTCTATACCACTCTCATTATTATTTAACTCTAGATGCTTCAGTGTCCAATTATAATTTCTACTCACTACTAAGTTTTAAATTTTCAAACAGAATGGTTAGAGTCCTGGGGGCAGAGACTACGTTTATTTCTACGTTTATTATATTCTACAGTCAAAGAATTCATTTCCATTTTATCTAGTGCTTGGTCAGTTTAGTTTCCTTTTTGACTGTTCCGGATATAAATGAAAATAATGTATGCTTGCATTCGATAAGTTAGATCAGGCCGGATCAAGTATTTAATGTTGTGTTTCCAGTCTACTTTCAGTTTAGTTTGTATGCTAAGTCACTCTAGTCGTGTGACCGTTTGCGACCCTAAGGACTATAGCCCTCCAACTGTCCATGGGATTCTCCAGGCAAGAGTACTGGAGTGGGTTGCTATTTCCTTCTCCAGGCGATCTTCCCGACCCAGAAATCAAACCTGTGTCTCTTAAGTCTCCTGCATTGGCAGGTGGGTTCTTTACCACTAGCACCACTCAGGAAGTCCCTTCAGTTTAGCTGATCAAATTGAGAAAAAAATGTATTACCTTTTCTCAACTGATTGTGGATGTTAATTTCTTCTTATGAATTGCCGGTTTTTTAATTTGATTTTTTATATGGTTTATGTATGGATGTGAGAACTGGACTGTGAAGAAGGCTGAGCGCCGAAGAATTGATGCTTTTGAACTGTGGTGTTGGAGAAGACTCTTGAGAGTCCCTTGGACTGCAAGGAGATCCAACCAGTCCATTCTGGAGATCAGCCCTTGGATTTCTTTGGAAGGAATGATGCTAAAGCTGAAACTCCAGTACTTTGGCCACCTCATGTGAAGACCTGACTCATTGGAAAAGACTTTGATGCTGGGAGGGATTGGGGGCAGGAGAAGGGGACGACAGAGGATGAGATGGCTGGATGGCATCACCGACTCAATGCACGTGAATCTGAGTGAACTCCGGGAGTTGGTGATGGACAGGGAAGTCTGGCGTGCTGCGATTCATGGGGTCACAAAGAGTCGGACACAACTGAGCAACTGAACTGAAGTGAACAGGCTATGTTATTGGGCTTCCCTGGTGGCTCAGAACGTCATGAAACTGTCTGCAATGCAGGAGACCTGGGTTTGATCCCTGGGTTGTGAAGATCCCCTGGAGAAGGGCATGGCAACCCACTCCAGTATTCTTGCCTGGAGAATCCCATGGACAGAGAGACTGGCGGGCTACAATCCACGGGGTTGCAAAAAGAGTCAGACACGACTGTGTGACCTAGCAAGCAATTAACGCTATGTTATTAGGTAAGCAAAGGTTTAGAATTATTGTATCTTTGTAATAAATTCTTCTTTTCATTAATAATTCAATAGCATATAAAATTCTAAATTAACTGTTATTCTCTCAGTATTTGGAAAATACTAGTTTTCTCGTGGCATCTGTTACTGATGAAAAGTCTGCTATCAATTTAATCTATTCCAGGTATGCTTTTTCTCTCTGCTTTCCTGTAAGATTGTGTGTGTGAGCACATTCTTCAGATTTGCTTCTATTTCTCTTGCTGAGGATTTCGTAAGCTTTCTTATTCTGAAGACTCATGCTTGTCTCAAATTCTGGAAAATTATTAGCCACTGTCTCTCCCAGTCAGCAATTCTTTAATTAGATACATAATGACTGTCTTGTTTTCTAACCCACGGCTACAAATTCCTATTTTTCATCTCTTTACCTTTCTGTGTAACACTCCTCCAGTCACTAATTCTCTCCAGGTGTTCTTAATGTTTTACCTGTCCACTACATTAAACGTTTAAGTAATTATATAAACTTCTAAAAATTTACTTTTAGTCTCTTAAAAAATTTTTAATGCTATACTATTTTATAATTTGCACTGAATCCTTTTATCCCTACAATGTTTATTTTATATCCCTATAAAACTTTGTTTCCAATTCATTATGATTTGTTTCTTTATGGAGTTTATAATTTTGGTGAGAAAGCTCATGTCCCTAACCCACTCCCCAGTGTGGGATTTCTGTAAGCCCTGAGCTGTCTATGTAACCTCACAGAGGTATTTCAGGTTTGCTCCTAACAGAGTACAGAACCAGAAATTTTAATTGCCCTAGATCAATGTTCTCCTCAAGAAAATAAAGGACAGAAACGGCAAGGACCTAACAGAAGCAGAAAAGATTAAGAAGAGGTGGCAAGAATACACAGAAGAACTATACAAAAAAAGATATTAATGACCCAGACAACCACAATGGTGTGGTCACTTACCTACAGCCAGATATCCTGGAGCATGAAGTGGGCCTTAGGAAGCATCATGAATAACAAAGCTAGTGGAGGTGATGCAATTCCAGGTGAGCTATTTCAAACCCTAAAAGATGATGCTGTGAATGTGCTGCACTCAACATGCCAGCCAATATGGAAAACTCAGCAGTGACCACAGGACTGGAAAACGTCAGTTTTCACTCCAATCCCAAAGAATTTCAAACTACCATACAACTGTGCTCATTTCACACACTAGCAAGGTCATGCTCAAAATCCATCAAGATAGGCTTCAACAGTCTATGAACCAAGAACTTCCAGATGTATAAGCTGGATTTAGAAAAGGCAGAGGAACCAGAGAAAAGGCAGAGAAACCTGAGATCAAACTGCCAATATCTGTTGAATCATAGAAAAAGCAAGGGAATTCCAGAAAAACACCTACTTCTGCTTCATTGACTACACTAAAGCCTCTGACTGTGTGGATCACAAAGTCACACTGTGTGATCACACTGTGGAAAATTCTTAAAGAGATGGGAATACCAGACCACCTTACCTGCCTCCTGAGAAACTTGTATTCAGACACGTAGCAACAGTTAGAACCAAAAATGGAATAATAGGCTGGTTCAAAATTGGGAAAGGAGGAAGTCAAGGCTGTATATTGTCACACTGCTTATTCAACTTCTATGCAGAGTACATCATGCAACAAACTGGGCTGGATGACTCAGAGGCTGGAATCAAGACTGCTGGAAAATTTATCAGCAACTTCATATATGCAGGTACCACTCTAATGGCAGGTAGTGAAGAGGAACTAAAGGGATTCCTGATGAGGGTAAAAGAGGAGAGTGAAAAGCCGGCTTAAAATTCAACATTCAAAAAACTAAGATCATGGGCATCTGGTGTCATTACTTCATGGCAAACAGGATGGGAAAACATGGAAATAGTGAGAGATTTTATTTTCCTGGGCTCCAAAATCACTGTGGATGGTGACTGCAGCCGTGAAATTAAAAGACGTTTGCTCCCTGGGAGAAAAGCTTTCACTGACAAACCCAGTGAAAGTCAGTCGTGTCTGGTTCTTTGCAACCCCATGGACTATACAGTCCATGGAATCACCCAGGCCAGAATACTGGAGCGGGTAGCCATTCCCTTCTCCAGGGGATCTTCCCAACCCAGGGATCAAACCCAGATCTCCCACATTGCAGGCGGATTCTTTACAAGCTGAGCCACAAGGGAAGCTCCACGAAAAACCTAGACAGCATAGTAAAAAGCAGAGACATCATTTTGCTGACAAAAATCCATATAGTCAAAGCTCTGGTTTTTCCAGTAGTCATGTACGGATGTGAGAGCTGTACCATAAAAAAGGCTGAGTGCCAAAGAATTAATGCTTTCGAATTATGGTGCTAGAAAAGACTCCTGAGAATCTCTTGGACTGCAAAGAGATCAAACCAGTCAATCCTAAAGGAAATCAATCCTGAATATACATTGGAAGGAACTGATGCTGAAGCACTCCTAAACTCTGGCCACCTGATACAAAGAGCCCACTCACTGGTAAAGACCCTGATGCTGGGAAAGATTGAGGGCAGGAGGACAAGGCGGCAGCAGAGGATGAGATGGTCTGATGGCATCACCGATTCAAAGCATATGAGTTTGAGCAAACTCTGGGAGACAGTACAATTCATTGGGTTGCAAAGAGCCAGAAAGTACTTAGAAACTGAACAACAACCAATCAATTTTTACCCTCTTGATTTAGCACTCTATTACCATATCAGACCCCATGGCCACACCCTAGAGAAGTCAGCAGATACTCAAGAGAGCTTGCTTCTGATCATTGTTATTTGCTAAACCATATGGCTGCGGAGCCCTTCCTGTGCCAGGTCTCACTGGTAAACAAGAACAAAGGGAAAAAGTGAGCATTACTTGCATGCCAGACTATAAACTAAGTTGAAGCACTCAAATTACAGTAAGAGTATTCATCAAACATAGGATCAGCTAGGCAGGTAAATAAATATCACATACATAAGATTTTGCAGAACTTCTTAAAGTTATGTTTTAATCAATTACTGGAATTAAATAAAGGTAAATAAGAAAGGTAATTTTTTTATTTAATAAAAAAGGTAAATAATTAAGTTTCCTTTTCCCTAAAGAAATAATTTATCCAAGTTTGTCATATTAGAGTTACTTGAAGTTACACTCTTTAGAAAAGGACTTTTTAAGCAAAATAACCCTATTGAAGTTTTAGGTTTAGTATGAACACTCTGATGACATAAAACAAATATATCACAGGCCAACATACACAAAACCAGGTTTACACACACGCTAAGTAAGCTTTTAAAATCTCCAACAAGCCTAACTGATCTATATGAACTGTGGAAAGTGAATTGCCTAACAAAAAGCCTCTGCAAGTAAGGATATAGTTGACTTCTAAAAGAAGTTTCTAAAATACATATTTTCAGACCAGTGTTCTCTCTTGAAAATCAAGTAGCATCATAAACTGACTCCATATTTCTGGAAAATAAGTTGTCAACATGTAACAAAAGCAACAAGGCTTCTTTGAACAGGAAATCTACTTTGGCGTATACTCCAAATAAATAAATATATACAACAAAGCAAACTGTACTAAGATATTCTCACCAGTACAACGATATTATAAGAGCCAATGATTAAAATCAAAATCACAATTAAAGTAATGTTGAAATTACATGATAAGATGGACAAACTGTGTCAACATTTACATAAGGATAAGTAAAGATGCAGAATACATAGCCACTTATTATAACTAAGTAAAAAAGCAGGTATCCTTACAAAGGATTTTGGATATACAGAACTGAGCATTTAATACTAACTAGAGTCTTATTTTTCATCACACTACTAATTTTAAAAATCAAATTAGAATTTTAAAAATATATTTCACTACATACCAATTTATTTCTATCATGCTATACGTAAGAATTCTACCTTAAATTTTTTAGGATGAATCTGTGTATACTGCTGCTGCTGCTAAGTTGTTTCAGTCGTGTCCGACTCTGTGCAACCCCATAGATGGCAGCCCACCAGGCTGTGTATAAATGTAGTTAAATCCTAAGATTTTAGCCAATTTAGGGATCATTAAAAAGTATTTATCATAATATTATTCAACCTCAATAGTACATTTCTAGTCCTCCTATGATTATATTAGCACATTTTTTCCCTTGAAAATGGCACCTGTTAGTAGCAGAATGAACAATTTAATAAAATGTCACATGAAAAGCCAAGGTACCTAGATACATGTCCTCGGTTTATACCTCTAACTGGTTCATCTTGAAAACTGTGTTTCATTGCCTTCCTTGCTTTCTTCTCTAGAAAAATGACAGCATATAATCACTTAACCACTGTATATCAACGATATATAGTAAAAACAAACTCTTCTCCCCTTACCCTCATAACAAATAATTATTGAAAAAAAATCTACTCCTTCCTCCCCGCTCTTTCTAAATTTCTTAGGGGTCTCACCCAACCTCTTTTCTACACTGGCTCCCACAGAAGCAATGAGGCAGTCATGGCAAAAGGGATTAACAGACGCCGCCAACATACACATCTCTCATTTCCAAAAAATGCATAAACACGTACTCAAACACAGTGCCATATTTCAGAGACAGAACATTCATATAAAACTTTCTCTTCTTCGTCCTTTAACTCTGAGGGTGACCCTAAAACAGCCTCTTTTCTTCCCTACAATGGAAAAACAGCCTCACATTTAACACCTCCACAACAGTAGACTCTCCCCACCTGTCAGGTGGTAAAACAGGTGTTAAGTCTGTCCATACTGGGCCTACAACGATGCTTCAATAATTTATACGAGAATGCCTAATTTTATTCTTAAGATATTCTTTTCCACAAGCATAACTGTACTTTTTCTTTCTGTCTTTTGAGACCTCATCTCTGAATATAAATGTGGTCTCTCCAAAGACCATAAAATTACAAAAGGATTCCTCTGCCACCTTACTGGAGATTGAGAAACAGGATAACAAAGTACAAAGTGAATTAATAAGGTAATTCTGGCAGTCAAATTAATGGAATAATGGCATCTACCAAAAAAGAGTTCTTAATCACTTTTCTCCCCCAACATGGGACCTCTGTTAAGTCTATGAACTCCTTCCTAGAAAAGTATCTTTTAAACACATAAAATAACACAGTATCACATAAAAAGCCAATTATATTGAACTATAACTATCAAAAATATAAAATGCACAAATTTATGATACAGTAATATATGTGCTTTATTAATCTTTAAATAAATATCTACCAGTATATCTAATAATTAAACTCTAAGTAATGATGGGTATTAAACATCATTCTGAGATAGGCAACAATAATGCATCATGAAAATATCTACAATTTCTATTAGAAACAGTCTCTGCTACTGCTGCCCACATTCATAATGGAAGAAAACATGTAAAGATGTAACTTTTCTCTCTATTCAAGTTTACAGACCTACAGTTTTAAAACCTCAAATATACGAAGAACAATTTATTAAATTTTTTAGCTCTGTTAAGTACTGAATCTAATAGCAGTAATAATGTACTTTACCTACATAATGCCATGTGACTTTCCAAGAGAAGCAGAGGACAAGAATTTTAGCTCCAAAAAAGAAACAAGGCCAAAAGCAAGGACAAGGGTAGTAAATGGAATTATTTGCAGAAAGCTCACTCTTCAGCCACTTTACCTACATTATCTAATCTTCCTAATAACTGCCCTTCCTCCTTCTGACCAAGGTTAAGAGTCACAACCCCTTGTTCTTCTAACTAAGCAAATGAAGATTCAAATAAATCACTTGCCCAAGGTAATAAGGCTAGTCAACAAAGCCAGAAGTCCTCTTTGTCCAAGTCCCGTGCTCTTTTGGCTATCCTATTCTGCGTTTGTCTGACATCATTCTAGAGAAGCTCACCCCAATTACCAGAGCACTTCAAGAAGTTAAAGCTCTTTCCTCTATTGTTTTCAGGTCAAAAAGACTACTTCTAAAGATGCTGTTGCTGCTAAGTCGCTTCAGTAGTGTCTGACTCTTTGCGACCCCATAGACGGCTGCCCACCAGTCTCCCCCATCCCTGGGATTCTCCAGGCAAGAACACTGGAGTGGGTTGCCATTTCCTTCTCCAATGCATGAAACTGAAAAGTGAAAGTGAAGTCGCTCAGTTGTGTCCGACTCTTAGCGACCTCATGGACTGCAGCCCACCAGGCTCCTCCATCCATGGGATTTTCCAGGCAAGAGTACTGGAGTGGGGTATATTGATGTAATTACCTTTGTAAAATAATTTCCTGTAAGGGAGACATGCAGTTCTAAATAAGGTATTAAGTACTTATGTAGGAACTGATTTCTGTTCAAGGAAATAAAATATTCAACATTTTTGAGCAATATACACGTTACTGGAAATGCAAAGCAAATTTCTAGAACCTAAACCAAACATAAAGCAGAAAGCTAGGTTTTACACTGTATCTAAATTCTTTTCTAAATGAATTTTTTAAACTTAAAAAAGAGAAAACACTATACCTGTATTATTTCCTAGGAGGGTAGAAAAACAACACAGTATCATTTGCAAATATTAATTGTAAATGTTGAAAGGTAAGAAAGCTAAATCCAGTCCAATTTCTTCACTTTACATTTAAAGAAACATCAAAAATTCATATAATAAATGTTTATAAATGGGAAAACAAAGATAGGTTCAAGAAAGTTCCCTAGGTACAGGAAAGAAGAAACATCTCAAACTGACCTGAGGAATTCTCTCCACATGTTTTGAAACACCAGCTATTACAGTAACTTAATTTTCAAAGCATAATAAAGTCAGTATGTTTCTGAAATATCTTTAAAATTAGACAGTACTCTGTGATGCAGTCATTAAGGTTTCATGGCAGTCCTATCACTAAGTTTCTAACTTCTGAGATATTTGATCTCCCTTCTGAGAAACTGGAATGGTGTCTGGCTCACAGTAGGGCCTCAGATGTTTGTTAGTAAATAAAGTACATAATATTCATTGGAACTTTTCTGTTATTATCAAGGTCAATTATTTTCCTCTCAGATGAGTGAACTAGTAAGCAACAGGCTACAAGAAACAGCAACCATGAATGTTGGGGAAAAAATAAAAACTCTAACTACGTCTTCCAAATTCAGGCCTTTATCATCCCACTTAAGACTCTTTCAATAATCTCATTTAATTTGACAATCAAATTTAAAGGCCAGTTAATTCGACACATTTAATATCTATAATTGTCATGCTGCTTAGTAATTAGATATAAATGGTAAGCACTTCAGGTATACAGTCATCCCTTGGTATTCACTGGGGATTGGTTCCAGGACCCTCCTGCAGACACCAAAATCTAGAAATGTTCAAGCCCCTTATACAAAATACATGTACATGTACACCTTTATACATATATGGGCTTCCCAGGTGGCACTAGTGGTGAAGAACCCACCTGCCAGTGTAGGAGACATAGGAGACTAGGGTTCAATCCCTGGGTGGGAAGATCCCCTGGAGGAGGGCAGGGCAACCCACTTCAGTATTCTTGCCTGGAAAATTCTATGGACAGAGGAGCCTGGCAGGTTACAATCCATAGGGTCACAAAGAGTTGGACACAACTGACGAGACTTTAAATTAAAATTTAAATTAAAAAATTAAATAAAAATGAAATTAAAAGATGCTTGCTCCTTGGAAGAAAAGTTATGACCAACCTAAAGAGCATATTGAAGAGCAGAGATATTACTTTACCAACAAAGTCCATCTAGTCAAAGCTATGGTTTTTCTAGTAGTCATGTATGGATGTGAGGTTGGACTATAAAGAAAGCTGAGCGCTGAAGAATTGATGCTTTTGAATTGTGGTGTTGGAGAAGACTCTTCAGAGTCCTTTGGACTGCAAGGAGATCCAACCAGTCCATCCTAAAGGAAATCAGTCCTGAATATTTATTGGAAGGACTGATGCTGAAGCTGAAACTCCAATACTTTGGCCACCTGATGCGAAGAACTGACTCATTTGAAAAGACCCTGATGCTGGGAAAGACTGAAGGCAGGAGAAGGGGACAACAGAGGATGAGATGGTTGGATGGCATCACCAACTCAATGGACATGAGTTTGAGTAAACTCTGGGAGTTGGTGATGGACAGGGAGGCCTGGCGTGCTGCAGTCCATGGGGTCTCAAAGAGCCGGACACAACTGAGCGAAGGAACTGAACTGAAGAGACTTAGCATGCACATACATACATACAAAATATATCTGGATTTTGTATACAAAATATACAAATCCTCCCATATACTTTAAATTATCTCTACATTACTTATAATACCTAATACAATGTAAGTACTATGTAAATAACTGTAAATACAATACTAGTGAAGTGAAGTCGCTCAGTCGTGTCCGACTCTTTGCGACCCCGTGGACTGTAGCCCACCAGGCTCCTCTGTCCATGGGATTCTCCAGGCAAGAATCCTGGAGTGGGTTGCCATTTCCTTCTCCAGGGGAACTTCCCAACCCAGGGATCGAACCCGTGTCTCCTGCATTGCAGGCAGACGCTTTAACCTCTAAGCTACCAGGGAAGCCCAGTGCTAAATGCTATGTAAATAATTGTAAATACAATGTAAATACTTGCCAGCGTGTGGCTTTCAAGTTTTACTTTTTGGAACTTTCAGGAACTCTCCCCCACCCCCACGGAATATTTTCAATCAAGGTTGGGAGAATGCACAGATTTGGAGTGCCAACTTTGCTTAATAACCAAACTAAAATTTTATAGTTTCCTTCAGTCTAGAATCTAGAAACAGCTTAAATATCAAGACTGCTAAGGATGGCTCATGAAAGTTTAGCCCATCCCACACTTTCAATAAAAGCCAAGGCATGACTGGATTCAATTAACCAGGGCTGAGATCTCCTATGTCCCCATTCTCCCTTTTAACGGTCCCTCTATTACACTCGTGCCCACATCATTCTGAGTACTATCCGGATTTCTGATTACAAAAAATTACTCTGGTTATCAAAAGGTTATTAGCTAATTTGCAGAAACACAAGAAATTTTTTTTCTTTTTTTTTAGTACAAAACAAAAATTCACATCACAAAAAACTATGCTTACCATGCTGTTACACTGAATATGGATTACAGTTTATATAAACAAACAGCATTTAAATACGTCATGGTATATAAAATGGCACAAGTATATTCCCATTAAAGTGTGATGGTCTCATTATCTTACTTAACAAATGCAAAGAATATCTGGCATATGACTATAAACGTTCAAAGGTATGAATGATACCTTAAAGCAGGAGTCAGCAAACTCCTCTGCAAAGGGCCAGATTAAGTAAACCTTTTAGGTTTTGTGGCCCACAAAACCTCTTGCAACTACTCTCTGTGGTAGCACAATAGCAACCATAGACAACAGGCAAATCAATGAGTTAATCATGTGTTGAAATAAAACTTTATTTACAAAAACAGGTAGTGGGCTGAATTTGGTCTACAAATTAGCTTGCTGATCTCTTCTCCAATTAACAGTAAAGAGAATGTCATTTTCCAATAAATCAACTTTACCAGAGCCAGAAGTTTTTTATTTCAAATATATGTAAATTATGCAGAAAAGCAACCAATGTTTTTAGAGCATCCTATTTATATTAGAGCACCTGATGTAAAAGAAAAGTCCAATGACCTTATTGACATATATAACTAGCCTCTATAAAATGTACTTTAGAATTCTGCTGAAAAAAAGTTAAAATTCTATGAATTTGCAAGAACTTCTGTAAATATTGACTATTCAAAAAAACAAACACAAAAAAACACACCTATACAGGGACTTCCCTGGTAGTCCAGCAGTTAAGAGTCCACCTTCCAAAGGAGAAGGAACTAGGATCCCACATGCCACAGGGCAACTAGGCCCACAAGTCATAACTACAAAGCCCAATCGCTCTGGAGTCCATGCACTTCAACTAGAGAGAAACCCGTGCTCAGCAAGGAGAGATCCCTCATGCAGCACAAAGACACCAACTAAGGCCCAATGCACTCAAAAATGAGTAATATTTTAAAAAAAAAAAAAAAACCCTATACAAATGCTACCCTGAAAAAAACCCTCTAAGAAGTCAAAGACTGGATTCACTATCAAAAAGAACGAAGAAATAAAGAAGTGAATCATATGAACCATACTTTCTTTCCAAACAGTTTCCAGGCAAAAAGCTACATCTATCATAGGGACATTTCACTATCCAAAATCATAAACCCTTTTTTAAAGGATATTTTCCAGTGTCAGTTATATACCATACCCTAGGAAGAAAACAAAAAGTGAATTCACCTTCAATCATGAAAAAAATTTACACAGGTACGTAAACACTTCTTATAGGAAATTCCATTTTGACTTTAAATGATGAAAAATCCAAGAAATATTAAGTACTGAATACTAAACACAGTAATAAGCAAACATCCTTTCACAGTTTGTTACAAAATAACCTTACTTTTAAAGACTTTAAAATTGCAAATAAGGGATATATATATAAAGTATATATTTACCCTTCCATAAATATTGGCATTTTCTACATAGGAGGAATGGCTAATAGCAATTACCTCTGAAAAACAAGACTGGGGGGTGTTCTGGCAAGTTGGGGAGAACTTTTAACATCTTTCTGATTTTTTTAAGTTTGTCATAAAATTTATTAATTTTACAGTCATTTAAAGTGGTTTAAAATATATGCAATGTAAATGAATATTGAAAAATATACCAAGAACTAATATAAACAGTAAAGCAGGATTCCTCTGAAAGAGGCTAGAAACTGAGGAAATCTCTGGGGTCAGACAAGCCACCTACCACTCAACCGAACATATACTTGCTGCAGAAGTTAGGGAAGTTCCCCTAAAAGGCTTCTGACACCATGAGGTTTAAAATCACCTTGTAAGAGTGGAATCTACAGCAGTCCAATCCAGTTCCACTGACTCCAGTAAGCCAAGGGTAGTTATCGGGGTCCTGAGAAGAGCTACTGGGCTGCAGGATGTCCAAGTCATCCAAGAAAGGGTGACTTTCTTGACTTCCCAGATGGATACCAATACCATAGTATTATATTAACTATTCCCTATCAAGTATGTTCCCCAACATGACTATCCTCACAGTCTTAACAGGACACTTTGTTTTAGGCTTTGGTCTTTGGGAAATATTGATTAAAATTTGTCATTTTGAAATGATGTATGTTAAGTTGAATTAAGTTAAAAATAAATGAAGAAACGTGACTCCCATCCTAACTGAAGATTTCAGACTCCACTGTGCTAGAAAATTACACTAGATTATATTAGAAGATTCAGATCTGAAATTAAGATAAAATGCATACAGACTTTCATTTCAACCGCCTGCCAAAGATAAAAATGGATAATAAAAGCCAATTCTGCTCCTGGGAATAGAGAAGCAAAAAATCAAGAAATAACCCTTGTTCTCTGATACTACTGAGTGTTAGCAAAAGAGAGAAAGAATAGCAGTCTGTCATTTGTCACCACCACAGAAAAAACGTATCAATTTAATTTCCAGTTAATGCAAATGTCCAAAACAAAGGACAGACTAAACATATTTTCCCCATGCTGAAATTAATTTCAGTTCTGAGCCTCTCCTACGCTCTGCCATGCTTGGGAACACAGGAGTGAACAAAACGATGTATAATCCACAAGGGCAAGAATTCAACATTCCTAAATGCCACAAATTTTGTTTCATTTAAATATACTGTAAAGAATTTCAATGAGTATCTATTCATCTCTCACTAAAAAAACGTTGTTTATTAAATACCATTATGCACTTTACAAAAGTAGTTAAGCAAAAGAAACAAAGTGCAATTCATTTTACAGATGAATTATAATCCACTAACTTCAAAAGAAATCTTTTACGTTTTTACCACATTTGCGGTAATTATTAGTCTTTGGAAGATAAAGCACACGTGAAAATAATGTAGTACTAAAAGAAATTTAAATGCAACCCTGAATATTAGCCTCTCTTCTTAATTCTAATAATGCTGTTATGATAAACGGATTAAGCCATTATTTATCCAGCAAATGAACGGGGCAATTGTTCATTCAGAGCTCCATCCGAAATATAAAAGAGTATTTAGTGCTCTAAAAAAAATGTATGCTCAGTAAACAATAGATTGCAATGCCTATTTTCGAGCGCTCGTTTATCAAACAAATGCTTACTATCTTAGGTATTTACATTTACATCATGCTTGTCTATTGCCACAGAACTCATTAACATTTCGACAAAAATCTCAAGTAGATAGATTTTAAAACATATCGTTGATGAAGCTGACCTTCAACACATTTCCAGCCTCGTTAATAACCAGTCCTTAATGGTATTTTAAAAAAAGAAAAAAACGCTCAATACATGGTGTGAATAAAGAACCATGCTACATCTGTATAGGATGTGATGCGCTCTATTTAAACTAAAATAATATAGTGTTCCACCCGCCCTCCCCCCCTTTCAAAGTTAGCCTGAGAATTACGTTTACAACCCTTTAAAGGAAGAGGGGGCTGTAATGTACTCAACTTGTCTACTGGGGTCTAAGATCCAAAATCGGAGAAAGTTACGGGGCTCGGGGGGCGCCCGCAACTTCAGCAGCAGCAGGTAGGGCCGGGGCCGGAGCCGCCGGGGCCGCCGCGCGGGTGCGGGGGCCGCTCGCGCCCCGAGCCCCGTCACGCAACCTCCCTTTGCCGCCACCGCGGAACTCACGCTCTCTAGTAATTCAACACCTTTACTTTCAAATCGGAGACCGGGGAGAAATGGTAATAAATTCCTTTCCTACCACAGCAAATAATAATTATGTCATTTTTTTTCTACGCTTAAATCTGCATTCTCAAGACTGCCTAGAAGGGACGAGCCAGGCCGAGCCCGGGGCGGCGCCCGAGCGGCGGGAGCCCGGCCGAGCCCGGGGCCGACGCTGAGGGCGGACCCGCGCCCGGGGGGGAGCAGCTCGCCGCGGCGTGTTCAGGCCGCGGCCGAGACGCCGGCCAAGCCTCGCGGCGTCCGCGACCCCAGGAGCGGCCTGGCCTGCGGGACCGTTAGGACAAGCGGCGCCGCGGCCCTGGCGGCGAGGCCACCGGGCAGCACCGGGCGCCGCGACTTCTCGCCGCCACCTCAGCGGCTCCGGCGGAGCCCGGGAGCGGCAGTGGGGGAAGGGAGCGCGCCGGCGGCTTACCTCAGGAGCGGGCGGCTGCTTCCCGCCGCGAGAGTGGCCGGGCGCTGCGCGGCGGCGGCGGGCGTCGCGGCTGCGGCAAGGGGAGAGAGAGAGAGAGAGAGAGGCGGCGGTGGAGCGAGCGCCGGGACGCCGGAGAGTAGAGGTACCGCCGCCACCGCAGACAGCTCCGCAATATGGCTGCCCGGCGGCTCCTCGGGGGAGAGGCGGGGCTGCCCCGCGCCCCGCGCCCCCCGCCTCCCCCTGCCGGCCGGCCGGCCTCGCGCCGCGGCCCGAGCGCCAACGCCGCTGCGGCGGCCGCCACCCGGCCGCCCGCGCCCCGCCCCGGCCCAGCCCCGCCCAGCCCCTCGGGCTCGCGGCCACTCGCCGGCCCGGGCGTCGCCCGCGGGCAGGGAGGGTCTCCGTCCGGGGCGGGGACGCGCGAGGACCCGGGCGCGGCTCCGGAGTCCCTCGGGAACGGGGCCGAGCGCGGGGGTGGGCCCCTCCTTCCGTGAGGGGGACTGGGCTAGAGTGAACCCGATGGCCGGCGAAGCGGAGCCGCCCAAACCCAGAGCTGGGAGTGGGCCTGCCGCCTCCCCGCGACCGGTGTGGAAACTTGAAACTCCCGCTGGTGCCAGAAAATTCAGAGGGCGTTTCCATCGCCCCCAAGAAGGCATTCTTTCCCAGGGAATCAACGACCGAGTGGAGCGCGTTACTTGGCTCTTGAAAGCTTGAAAATCCTGGATCGGGAGAGAAAAAATGGCCTGCCTTAGAGGGATTTATATATACAATGAAGAACTTTATTTTGGCAGTGTTTACCCAACCAGTAAACTTGCTTTTTCAGGGACAATTTTTAGGCCCCACCAAAACCCCAATCGAGAGTGCAGATTTTTATCCGGGCAAGGAAGAAGTCAGTAAAAGAAAAATGATGGAAGTGGGACACCGCAAAGAGCAGCCAAACCTAAATTATCTTTGACTTTGTGAAGTTAGGCATTTGATCATGGTCTGACTAGCCCACTCGTTTTAGTAGTGGTCGGGGCTAGACAGACTTACGGTCTATCTTCTGTCATCTACTCCCATTCCTCTTGTATTTTCTGGGATTCAAAGAGCAAAACTTGCTCTACGTATGGAAATAGCAAGTGCACAAAATCAGAGTAGCCTAGTTTGCCCTGCTGTATATAGTTTACTTTTTATTAACAAAGTTTGAAAAATTTGCTCAGTCGTGTCCAATTGTTTGCGACCCCATGAACTGTAGCCCGCCGGGCTCCTCTGTCCATGGAATTTTCCAGGCAAGAATACTGGAGGGTAACAATTCCCTTCTCCAGGGGATATTCCTGATCCCAGGATGGAACCAAGGTCTCCTGCATTGCAGGCAGATTCTTAAGGGTCTGAGCCACCAGAGAAGCCCATTCAAATACAACCTCACCCAGTGTACTCAACTTTTTTAGAACAAATAATCTGTATCCTTCTTGCTTTACTGTTTGTCTTCCCTGAGACTATAGCTTTTTCCGGAAACTCTCCTCTGATCACTTTCATTAAATTTACTCTTCAGCGTGTTTCCACCATTGCCCTTTGAGACCACTCGGAACAATTAAAAGTCCCAAGTTAATTCTAAGGCCTTTAGAGTGCAGAGTCCTCGAAGATGGGAACCAGGTGTGTGCCTTTCTTTAACTATAGGATTACTCCCTGACCTTCTCCCTGGGGTGGAACAATTATCCGGGTGATTTTTCAGACTTCTACAATAAGCTGCATGCATAAAGATAGTAAAACTATTGTGTAAATTCCTAGATAGTACACTAATCAAACATACTTTTGTGACAGAAAATGAAGCATTCATTATCATGTGTCACATGACAGGCACTGGTATGAAATGCTTTGTAATACTGGCTTTTTAAAATAATTATAACAACCCTGAGTTTGAGGTAAATGTTATTGACGTTTTTAAAAACCCAGAAATAGAGCCTCAAAGGAGTTAAGTAATTTGCTTACTGTAACACAGCTAGGAAGTTGTGCAATCTGACCAACCCAGTATCATTTGATTCCAAAGCCTTGATTTTATGCTATACTCTTCAACAGCAAACAGAGGAGAAACTGTAACACTTCAGTCAGCTATCATATTAGTAACTAAATGAAGGATAATACTCAATGCTGGTGATATTAAAAAGGTGCTGAGAGACATTGTGAGTGGAGTGTAAACAGAAACAACCTGTTTAGAAAAATTTGGCACTGTGATTCAACCTATAAAAATGTTCGTACCCTTGTAACCCATAATCTCATATCTGGGATTCTTGCTGAATGAAATAATCTGTAATAGAGCAAAAGTTTTATTCATAAACTGTATGTCACAATTTACAAGATGCAAAAATAAATATTGTGGAAATTAAATGTCTTGAAGATAGCTATAAATATTTGGTAGCATTTTAGGTAAAAACTTAAAATATATAGCATTAAGTGGTAAAAAAAAAAAGAAAAAAAACCGCTACAAGTTGTGAAACTAATCATGCAGTATGATCACATCTATGTTTTTCTTTGAAAAAAAAAAAAGACACCTATGAGGTGTTAGACAAAAAGAAAAATTGAAACACAGAGTTGTCTCAGGATAGTGTTTCTACGGGCATCCGTTACCCCCTGCCCCTTATTCTAGTCTTCATTATATTCTGTACTACTTTTGCAGTGAAAAAAAAAAAAATTTTTTTAAGGCTTAATTGAAAATTTTCTTTCTCAGTTTAATAACAACAGTGCAGATTTTAAGTGTTAAAAAGAAAATTCACACTTGTGAAAAACTACTTTAAAAAGAAAAAACCCTAATATTATCAATAGTTGTAAGAAAAACTTTCCTGTATTGCACATAGTATATATATAAAAAAGAAAGGAAAAGCTAATGCAGTAGCCCTCATAGTCAACAAAGAGTCCGAAATGCAGTACTTGGGCTCAATCTCAAAAACAACAGAATAATCTCTGTTCATTTCCAAGGCAAACCATGCAGTATGACAATAATCCAAGTATATGCCCCAACCTAATGCCGAAAAGCTGAATTTGAAATGTTCTATGAAGACCTACAAGACCTTCTAAAACTAATGCAAGAAAAGATACACTTTTCATCAAAGGGGACTGGAATGCAAAAGTAGGAAATCAAGAGATATCTGGAGTAACAGGCAAGTATCACCTTGGAGTACAAAATGAAGCTGATCAAATGCTAACAGAGATTTGCCAATAGAACTCACTGGTCATAGCAAACACCCTCTTCCAACAACATGAAAAACAACTCTACACAAGGATATCACCAGATGGACAATATTGAAATCAGATTGATTATATTCTTTGCAGCTGAAGATATAGAAGCTCTATCAGTTCAGTTCAGTTCAATTCAGTCGCTCAGTCATGTGGGACTCTTTGCGACCCCATGAATCGCAGCACGCCAGGCCTCCCTGTCCATCACCAACTCCCGGAGTTCATTCAGACTCACATCCATCGAGTCTGTGATGCCATCCAGCCATCTCATCCTCTGTCATCCCCTTCTCCTCCTGCCCCCAATCCCTCCCAACATCAGAGTCTTTTCCAATGAGACAGGTCTTCTCATGAGGTGGCCAAAGTACTGGAGCTTCAGCTTTAGCACCATTCTTTCCAAAGAAATCCCAGGGCTGATCTCCTTCAGAATGGACTGGTTGGATCTCCTTGCAGTCCAAAGGACTCTCAAGAGTCTTCTCCAACACCACAGTTCAAAAGGATCAATTCTTCGGTGCTCAGCCTTCTTCACAGTCCAACTCTCACATCCATACATGACCACAGGAAAAACCATAGCCTTGACTAGACAGACCTTTGTTGGCAAAGTAATGTCTCTGCTTTTGAATATGCTGTCTAGGTTGGTCATAACTTTTCTTCCAAGGAGTAAGTGTCTTTTAATTTCATGGCTGCAGTCTTCACCTGCAGTGATTTTGGAGCCAAAAAAATAAAGTCTGACACTGTTTGCACTGTTTCCCCATCTATTTCCTATGAAGTGATTGGACCAGATGCCATGATCTTCGTTTTCTGAATGTTGAGCTTTAAGCCAACTTTTTCACGCTCCACTTTCACTTTCATCAAGAGGCTTTTTAGTTCCTCTTCACTTTCTGCCATAAGGGTGGTGTCCTCTGCATATCTGAGGTTATTGATATTTCTCCCGGCAATCTTGATTCCAGCTTGTGTTTCTTCCAGCCCAGCGTTTCTCATGATGTACTCTGCATAGAAGTTAAACAAGCAGGGTGACAATATACAGCCTTGACGCACTCCTTTTCCTACTTGGAACCAGTCTGTTGTTCCATGTCCAGTTCTAACTGTTGCTTCCTGACCTGCATACAGATTTCTCGAGGCAAGTCAGGTGGTCTGATATTCCCATCTCTTTCAGAATTTTCCACAGTTTATTGTGATCCACACAGTCAAAGGCTTTGGCATAGTCAGTAAAGCAGAAAGAGACGTTTTTCTGAAACTCTGTTGCTTTTTCCATGATCCAGCGGATGTTGGCAATTTGATCTCTGGTTCCTCTGCCTTTTCTAAATCCAGCTTGAACATCAGGAAGTTCACGTTTCGCGTATTGCTGAAGCCTGGCTTGGAGAATTTGAGCATTACTTTACTAGCATGTGAGATGAGTGCAAATGTGTGGTAAATAGAGCATTCTTTGGCATTGCCTTTCTTTGGGATCGGAATAAAAACTGACCTTTTCCAGTCCTGTGGCCCCTGCTGAGTTTTCCAAATTTGCTGGCATACTGAGTGCAGCCGTTTCACAGCATCATCTTTCACGATTTGAAACAGCTCAACTGGAATTCCATCACCTCCACTAGCTTTGTTCGTAGTGATGCTTTCTAAGGCCCACTTGACTTCACATTCCAGGATGTCTGGCTCTAGATGAATGATCACACCATCGTGATTATCTGGGTCATGAAGATCTTTTTTGTACAGTTCTTCCATGTATTCTTGCCACCTCTTCCTAATATCTTCTGCTTCTGTGAGGTCTATACCATTTGTGTCCTTTATCGAGCCCATCTTTGCATGAAATGTTCCCTTGGTATCTCTAATTTTCTTGAAGAGATCTCTAGTCCTTCCCATTCTGTTGTTTTCCTCTATTTCTTTGCATTGATTGCTGAGGAAGGCTTTCTTATCTCTTCTCGCTATTCTTTGGAACTCTGCATTCAGATGCTTATATTTTTCCTTTTCTCCTTTGCTTTTCGCCTCTCTTCTTTTCACAGCTAATTGTAAGGCCTCCCCAGAAAACCATTTTGATTTTTTGCATTTCTTTTCCATGGGGATGGTCTTGATCCCTGTCTCCTGTACAATGTCACGAACCTCATTCCATAGTTCATCAGGCACTCCATCTATCAAATCTAGTGCCTTAAATCTATTTCTCACTTCCACTGTATAATCATAAGGGATTTAATTTAAGTCATACCTGAATGGTCTAGTGGTTTTCCCTATTTTCTTCAATTTAAGTCTGGATTTGGCAATAAAGAGTTCATGATCTGAGCTACAGTCAACTCCCGGTCTTGTTTTTGTTGACTGTATAGAGCTTCTCCATCTTTGACTGCAAAGAATATAATCAATCTGATTTTGGTGTTGACCATCTGGTGATGCCCATGTGTACAGTCTTCTTTTGGGTTGTTGGAAGAGGGTGTTTACTATGACCAGTGCATTTTCTTGGCAAAACTCTATTAGTCTGCCGTGCTTCATTCCGCATTCCAAGGCCAAATTTGCCTGTTACTCCAGGTGTTTCTTGACTTCCCACTTCTGCATTCCAGTCCCCTATAATTAAAAGGATATCTTTTTTGGGTGTTAGTTCTAAAAGGACATCTTTTTTGGGTGTTAGTTCTAAAAGGTCTTGTAGAACTTCATAGAACCGTTCAACCTCAGCATCTTCAGCATTACTGGTTGGGGCATAGACTTGGATAACTGTGATATTGAATGGTTTGCCTTGGAAATGAACAGAGATCATTCTGTCGTTTTTGAGATTGCATCCAAGTACTGCATTTTGGACTCTTTTGTTGACCATGATGGCTACTCCATTTCTTCTGAGGGATTCCTGTCCACAGTAGTAGATATAATGGTCATTTGAGTTAAATTCACCCATTCCAGTCCATTTTAGTTCGCTGATTCCTAGAATGTCAATGTTCACTCTTGCCATCTCCTGTTTGACCACTTCCAATTTGCCTTGATTCATGGACCTAACATTCTAGGTTTCTATGCAATATTGCTCTTTACAGCATCGGACCTTGCTTCTGTCACCAGTCACATCCACAGCTGGGTATTGGTTTTGCTTTGGCTCCATCCCTTCATTCTTTCTGGAGTTATTTCTCCACTGATCTCCAGTAGCGTATTGGGCACCTATGACCTGGGGAATTCCTCTTTCAGTATCCTATCCCATTTTGCCTTTTCATACTGTTCATGAGGTTCTCAAGGCAAGGATACTGAAGTGGTTTGCCATTCCCTTCTCCAGTGGACCACATTCTGTCAGACCTCTCCACCATGACCCGCCCGTCTTGGGTGGCCCCATGGGCATGGCTTAGTTTCATTGAGTTAGACAAGGCTGTGGTCCTAGTGTGATTAGATTGACTAGTTTTCTGTGAGTATGGTTTCAGTGTGTCTGCCGTCTGATGTCCCCTTGCAACACCTACTGTCTTACTTGGGTTTCTCTTACCTTGGATGTGGGGTATCTCTTCATGGCTGCTCCAGCAAAGCGCAGCCACTGCTCCTTATCTTGGACAAGGGGTATCTCCTCACCACCGCCCCTCCTGACCTTGAACGTGGAATAGCTCATTCCACATGAGCTACCCCACACCTGAGGCCAGGGGCAGTGGCCGGGAGGAGCAGCGCCACGTCCAAGGAGTGCAGCAGGGCCTAGAGGAGCTATTCCACATTCAAGAAACTCTACAGTGAAGTCGCTCAGTCGTGTCCGACTCTTTGCGACCCCATAGACTGTAGCCTACTAGGCTCCTCCCTCCATGGGATTCTCCAGGCAAGAGTACTGGATACAGTCAGCAAAAACAAGCCTGGGAGCTAACTGTGTTTCAGATCATGAAGTCCTTATTGCAAAATTCAGACTTAAATTGAAGAAAGTAGGGAAAACCACTAAGCCATTCAAGTAGGACCTAAATCAAATCCCTTATGATTATACAGTGGAAGTGACAAATGATTCAAGGGATGAGATCTGATTCAGTGCCTGAAGAACTATGGATGGAGGTTTGTAATGTGCAGGAGGCTTTTCCAAAACCACCCTGAAGAAAAAGAAATACAAAAAGGCAAAGTGGTTGTCTGAGGAGGACTTACAAATAACTGAGAAAGGAAGAGAAGCAAAAGGCAAAGGAGAAAAGAAAAGATATATCCATCTGAGTGCATACTTCCAAAGACTAGCAGGGAAAGATAGAAAGCCTTCCTAAATGATCAATGCAAAGAAATAGAGGAAAAGAATAGAATGGGAAAGACTAGAGAGCATTTCCAGAAAATTAGACATACCAAGGGAACATTTCATGCAAAGATGGGCACAATAGAAGACAGAAATGGTATGGACCTAACAGAAGCTATTAAGAAGAGGTGCCAAGAATACACAGAAGAACTATACAAAAAAATATCTTCATGATCCAGATAACCATGATGCTGTGATCACCCACCTAGAGCCAGACATCCTGGAATGCAAAGTCAAGTGGACCTTAGGAAGCATCACTACGAACAAAGCTAGTGAAGCTGAGCTATTTCAAATCCTAAAAGATGATGCTGTGAATGTGCTGCACTCTTTATGCCAGCAAATTTGGAAAACTCAGGAGTAGCCACAGGATTGGAAAAGGTCAGTTTTTCATTCCAGTCCCAAAGAAAGCAAGGCCAAGGAATGTTCAAACTACTGCACAATTACATTCATCTCACACATTAGCAAAGTAATGCTCAAAATTCTCCAAGCAAGGCTTCAGCTGTATGTGAACAGAGAACTTCCAGATGTTCAAGTTGGATTTAGAAAACAAAGTGAACCAGAGATCAAAGTGCCAATATCTGTTAGATCATAGATAAAGCAAGATAATTCCATAAAATCATCTACTTCTGCTTCCTTGACTATGCTAGTCTTTGATTCTGTGGATCACAACAAACTGGAAAATTCTTAAAGAGCTGGGAATACCAGACCACTTACCTGCCTCCTGAGAATTCTGTATGCAGGTCAAGAAGCAACAGTTAGAACCAGATATGGAACAATGAAACAACAGACTGATTCCAAATTGGGAGAGGAGTACGTCAAGGCTGTCTATTGTCACCCTGCTTGTTTAACTTCTGTGCAGAGTACATCATGCAAAATGCTGGACCAGGTTGCTGGAGAGAAATGTCAATAACCTCAGATATCCAAATGACACCACCCTTATGGCCAAATGTGAAGTGGAACTAAGGAGCCTCTTGATGATGGTAAAAAAGGAGAGTGAAAGAGCTGGTTTCAAACTGAACATTCAATAGACTAAAATCATGGCATCGAGTCTTATCACTTCATGGCAAATAGATGAGGAAACAATGGAAATGATAACAGACTTTATTTTTCTGGGCTCCAAAATCACTGCAGATGGTGACTGCAGCCGTGAAATTAAAAGACCCTTGCTCCTTGGAAGGAAAGTTATGACAAAAGTAGACAGTGTGTTAAAAAGCAGAGACATTACTTTGCCAACAAAGGTCCATATAGTCAAAATTATTGTTTTTCCAGTAGTCACATATGGATGTGAGTGGGACTATAAAGAAAGCTGAGCACCAAAGAATTGATGCTTTGAACTGAGGTGTTGCAGAAGACTCTTGAGAGTCACTTGGACAGCAAGGAGATCAAACCAGTCAATTCTAAAGGAAATCAGTCCTGAATATTCATTGGAAGAGCTGATACTGAAGCTGAAGCTCCAATACTTTGGCCACCTGATGTAAAGACCTGACCATTAAAAAAGACCCTGATGCTGGGAAAGATTGAAGGCAGGGGGAAAAGGGGACAACAGAGGATGAGATGGTTGGATGGTATCACAGACTCGATATACATGAGTTTGAGCAAGCTCTGGGACTTGGTGATGGACAGGGAGGCCTGGATTGGTGCAGGCCGTGGGGTCTCAAAGAGTCGCGCACTACTGAGCAACTGAACTGAACTTAATACAACAATATTAGAATTAAGTTTATCTGAAGCAGCATAACAAACTAAAACATTTTTTACATCAAAAATTTTTATTCACAATTTTAAAAAGCTTCAGCAAAGTCACTATTTTTAAAACCTATACCTAGAAAAAAAAAAAACAAATGAGAGTCTTCTGTTGTAACTGTGATATTTCATGCTATTCACACTATCTTACACATTCAAGTACATATTCACAATGTGTTCACCAATATGATAGACCTCATTAAAAACAGGCAAGGTAAATAAAACTATCTTATCATCTCTTTGTATGTCTAGTAAGCCATACAAATTTAACTGCTGATATAAGCTATAAAATTTCAGTACAGTCAATAGAGGTTTGATGTCCAATGTGCCTAAACTAAGAGTCAAGAAACCACAGGTATTTTCATATCTTTATTCTCTTTCTATCTAAGATTAAATTACATAAGTACACACTTCATAATGTCCTCAGAGATATGAGCAGGTAGTCTTCAACAATGACAAGGTAAAAGTTATTGCTTAATCCTCTCTGGTTAGGTAGTAAAGCCAATTTAATTCATGATAAACAACAACATTTCAGAGGTAAGTAGTAAATGAAGTGGAAAGGGTCCGAGTGAGGAAATCTATAGCCTTGGCTTTCTTCCCAGTTCTTACTAACAAGTTGCTAGGTAACCCTGAAAGATCAAATGGACTAGACTGTAATTTACCTGCAAACAATGTTAAAAGAAGGAGAACGTTACATATACCTTTTGAGCATGTCCCAGAGATTGTTTTAAGACATTGTAGTTTTTCAGAACTAGAAGAGGAGCTCAAAGAGCAGTAATTCCCTTACCGGTATTACTGTGAAATGGCCATCCATCCCATCAACAGTGGCTTCCTGCCACTAATTGTGTGAGATTCTAGGAACATCTTTTTTCTTTTTTTAAAATAGACTCAGCTTTCTCATCTACTAAACAAGGGAGCTGGATTAGACGGACCATCTGTAAATTTTCAAGTTCTAAAATTCTTCAACTCTGACTCTGATTCACATATAAAATATCTGACTCCCAGGTAACACAGTGGTAAAAAATCTGCCTGCCTATGCAGGAGATGCAGGAGACTTGAGTTCTATCCTTGGGTTGGGAAGATCCCCTGGGGGAGGAAATGACAAACCACTTCAGTATTCTTGCCTGAAAATTCCCATGGGTTATAGTCTGTAGGGTTGTAAGAAGACACAGCTGAGCATGCATGCGTATATACATAACAAAGTGTAATTTCTAGAATTAACTATTTTACAACATAAAGCATTTACTTAAAGGGTCACTTAACATGATATTTCATAATTTTTGACTCAAATATCCACTACTTTATGGTCTATTACACTTCGTATGTGGTTGCTTGCTTCACTAAGTCATGTCTGACTCTCTGAGACCCCATGAACTACAGAACAACACGCTTCCCTGTCCTTCACTATCTCCCTGAGTTTGCTCAAACTCTAGTCCATTGAATCAGTGATACCATCTAACCATCTCGTCCTCTGTCATCCACTTCTCTTCCTGACTTCAGTCTTTCCCAGCATCAGGGTATTTTCTAATGACTCAGTTCTTCACGTCAGGTAGCCAAAGTATTCGACTTTCAGCTGCAACATCAGTCCTTCCAATGAATATTCAGGGTTGATATCCTTTAGGACTGACTGGTTTAATCTCCTAGCTGTCAAAATGCCTCTCAAAAGTCTTCTCCAGCACCACAGTTGGAAAACATCAATTCTTTGAAGCTCAGCCTTCTTTATTGTCCAACTCTCACATCCATACATGACTACTGGGTGGGGGGGGTGGGGAACCACAACTTTGACTGTATAAACTTTTGTCGGCAGAGTGACGTCTCTGCTTTTTAATATGCTATCTAGGTTTGTCATAACTTCTCTTCCAAGGAGTAAACCTCTTTTAATTTCATGGCTGCAGTCACCATCTGCAGTGATTTTGGAGCCCAAGAAAATAAAGTCTGTCACTGCTTCCATTGTTTCCACATCTATTTGCCGTGAAGTGAAGGGACTAAATGCCATGATCTTCATTTAAAAAAATTTTTTTTATGATCTTCATTTTTTGAATGTCCAGTTTTAAGCCAGCTTTTTCACTCTTCTCTTGCACCTTCATCAAGACGTTCTTTAGTTCCTTTTCACTTTATGCCATTAAAATGGTATTATCTGCATATCTGATATCTCTCCTGGCAATCTTAATTCCAGCTTGTGCTTCATCCTGCCTGGCATTTCCCATGATGTACTTCAGCATTCTTGCCTTGAGAACCCCATGAACAGTGCATGCTTAGTCACTCAGTCACATCCCACTCTGCAAACCCATGGACTGTAGCCGACCAGGCTCCTCTGTCCACGGGGATTCTCCAGGCAAGAATACTAGAGTGGGTTGCCATGCCTTCCTCCAGGGAATCATCCCAACCCAGAGATCAAACCCAGGTCTCCTGCATTGCAGGCATAATCTTTAACATCTGAGCCACCATGGTATGAAAAGGCAAAAAGATATGACACTGAAACATGAACTCCCCAGGTCCATAGGTGTCCATATGCTACTGGAGAAGAGCAGAGAAATAGCTCCAGAAGGAATGAAGAGGCTGAGCCAAAGCGGATGCAGTGCTCAGTTGTGGATGTGTCTGGTGGAGAAACTGAATTCAGATGCTGTAAATAACAATATTGCATAGGAACCTGGAATGTTAGGTCCATGAATCAAGGTAAATGGAAGTGGTCAAACGGGAGATGGCAAGAGTGAACACTGACAGTTTAGGAATCAATGAACTAAAATGGACTGGAATGGGTGAATTTAATTCAGATGATCATTATATCTACTACTGAGGGCAAGAATCCCTTAGAAGAAATGGAGTAGCCCACATAGTCAACAAAAGAGTCCAAAATGCAGTACTTGGGCTCAATCTCACAAATGACAGAATGACCCCAGTTTGTTTCCAAGGAAAACCATTAAAAATAAAAGTAATCCAAGTCTATGCCCAACCACCAGTGCTGAAGAAGCTGAGGTTGAATAGTTCCTACAAGACCTTCTATAACTAACACCAAAAGCAGATGTCCTTTTTATCATAGGGGACTGGGATGAAAAGTAGGAAGTCAGGAGATATCTAGAGTAATAGGCAAGTTTGACCTTGGAGTATAAAATGAAGCAGGGCAAAGGCTAACAGAGTTTTGCCAAGAGAACGCACTGGTCATAGCAAACACTCTCTTCCAAGGACACAAGAGACGACTCTACACAGGAACATCAACAGATGGCCAATACTGAAATCAGACTGATTATATTCTTTGCAGCCAAAGATGGAGAAGCTCTATACAGTCAGCAAAAACAAGACCGGGAGCTGACTGTGGCTCAGATCAATGAATTCTTTATTGCAAAATTCAGACTTAAATTGAAGAAAGTAGGGAAAACCACTAGGCCATTCAGATATGACTTAAATCAAATCCCTTATGATTATACAATGGAAGTGATAAATAGATTCAAGGGATTAGATCTGATAGAGTGCCTGAAGAACTATAGATGGGTGTTCGTGACCTTGTATAGAAGGCAGTGATCAAGACCATCCCCAAGAAAAAGAAATGCAAAAAAAAAAAGACAAAATGCTTGTCTGAGGAGGCCTTCCATAAAGCTGAAAAAAGAAGAGAAGTGAAAGGCAAAGGAAAAAAGGAAAGATATATCCATTTGAATGCAGAGTTCCAAAGAATAGCAAGGAGAGGTGATCAGTAAGTGATCGTAAGTGATCAGTTGGAGAAGGAAATGGCAATCTACTCCAGTATTCTAGCCTGGAGAATCCCATGGACAAAGGAGTCTGGTGGCCTAGAGTCCATGGGTTTGCAAAGAGTTAGACACAACTGAGCAACTTAGCACAGCACGCATGCCTGATGTCCCACTCAGGGTACCGGCAATTTGCCTATGCAGTTCCTTCTGCCCATTCATCTAGTTGACACCTACCCATCTTTAGATCTCAGTCACAGTCAAGCCTGTACTGACCACCCTACCACCCTGGTAAAATCTCCATGTAGTATTTAGTAGCAGGTGCATTGTTAACAGATAGATTTTTTCAAAATTGATGTCTGTCCTCTGCTTTAGACTGTCCTATGCTGTGCTGTGCTTAGTCACTCAGTCATGTCTAACTCTTTGCAACCCCATGGACCATAGCCTGCCAAGCTCCTCTAGGGGTATTTTCCAGACAAGAATAGTGGGGTGGGTTGCCATGACCTACTCTAGGAGATCTTCCCAACCCAGGTATCGAACCCAGGTCTCCTTCATTTCAGGCAGAGTCTTTACCATCTGATCCACCAGGGAAGGCCATGAATACTGGAGTGGGTAGCCTATCCCTTCTCCTCGGGATCTTCCCAACCCAGGATTCAAACCAGGGTCTCCTGCATTGCAGGCAAATTCTTTCCAGCTGAGCTACCAAGGAAGCCCCTCCTTTAGACTACAAGTCTATAAATGTAGATACAATGCCAATTTCTTTTTACTCTTGTGCCCTAGCACTTAGCACAGTGTCCACAATATCATAAGGTGGCCAAGAAATATTTGTTGTAAGAATGAATGAAATTACCCACGAAGTTAGTGTAGGACTAAAATCTAGGTTTCTCGACTCTGAATTTAGTGTTATTTATCACCCATCTGCTGCTCTCAATTTGATGTACTCAACTCTAAGCACAATCCAATGCATTTATTCAGTGGAAAGAAAATCATTGACATTCCTCAAATATTGTTTTTGGCAACACTAGTGGTATACAATATCTAGGCATAGTTATTGTATTATGACAAAGCTGTCACGTAGACTTGTTTACTTTGTGACTTTGCCACTTGTTTCCTGAAATATAACTGTGATGGTTAATTTTATGTGTTAACTTGAAGCCTAGATAGCTGATAAAAAATTATTTCTTGGTGTGTCTGTGCAGGTGTTTCTGGAAGAGGTTGGCATTTGATTGAATAGACTGAGTGAAGGGATCCACTCTCATCAAAGTTGGTGAATCATCCAACCCACTGGGGGTCCAAAGAGAACAAAAATATGAAAGAAGGGTGACTTTTCTCTATATATATGTCACTTTCTTTCTAACTGGGAGATGCACATTCTCCTGCCCTTGGACCTCAGAGCTCCTGGTTCTCAGGCCTTTAGACTCTGGACCTTTTAGCAGCAGGCCCCTGGTCTCCAGGCCTTCGGGTTGAGTTACAACACTAACTTTCCTGATTCTCCAGCTTGCAGGTGGCAGACCATGGGTCTTCTTTATCTCTGTTATTACATGTGAGCCAATTTCCATGTGAAAAAACTCTCTCATACATATCTCTGTATATCCTATTGGTTCTGTATCCTGAGAACACAGAATGATACAACAATCATTACTTAAAATAACTAAAAAACAACTTGCCCTATAAATTTAAGTTAGTAAATAAAAGTAAGGATACTTTTTTACACAAGCAGCTGATATACAATATAAGGTAATGATTACAGAAAAATTGGAGGGGCTGTCTGAATCAGAGATGGTATTGCTGATAAATATCTAACTGCTACTGACAGCTGCGTGTGAAGAAAGGGGACAAACCCTCTGCAAATCCCCTGGAGTCCTTGATCTAGTCCAGTTATTAGTCTCTGGAGTTCTGTCAAGTCACGGGGTTGTGTCTCTGTTCCCTCCCTCAAGACTTCTTCTATAGGCATTGTAGTGACCTGATTCCAAAAGAGGGTGCCCAACGTGGTGCTGAAGCGTTGAGTTAATGACCACTCAATGCTCTGGCTGACCCTCAGGTGGAGAGAAAATATGATGGCTTCCAGAGTGCAGGTACAAGGCCTTATGTAAGTTCTTCAGGAGAAACATGAAAGAATGACATTCCCACCTAGTGAAGGACCTTTTGGTTCAAAGTTATGCTATAAACTAATTTGATATTTGAAAGATGTCCCCCTCCCCATCCCCATGAAAACGGTTTGGAAGGGGTTTCAATTTGAAGCTGGTCTTCAGAAGTTTATTAAAACATGATGTACCTGTACCCACAGTACTGTGCAACCAACTGAAGTTTGTAATCATGTTTTCACTGTAATGTATGTTGGGGATTCAACTTGAAATGAAAAAATATGTCCCTTTTTTGACTGATTGAAATTCATGCTTTCATTCATTTAATCTGTCGCTCAACCACTGAACAAACATTTCTTGAGCATTGGCTATGCTGCAAGCTCTGTTCTAGGTGTTGGGAATCCAAGATTAAATAAGACTACTTTCCCCCCAAGAAACTCAGTCTACTGGAAGGAGCAATGTTACAGCAGATAATTATAAAATTAATAATTTGAGAAGTACTCTAGATAATTTGAAAAGTACTCTAGGTAAGTTGTCTTCCCTGAGCTCCAGGCTGATATATTTATTTTCTACTTAGCATCTGTACTTGGTACTCATGAATATCTCAAATTCAACATGCAGAGCTGAACCCATCATCTTCTTCATTAAACTCTCTCTTCTCCCTCCTCCCTCTTCTCCTCTTCTTCCTTCTGTATATGTTCACCCCAATTTGTGAAACCATCTTCTGATGAGCCATCCATCATAGAAACCTGAGAATAATCCTGAATTCATTCAACCCCCACATTCTCTCAGTCATCAAGTCTTACTAACATCTCTTAAAAGAGTCTTCCAGCCCACTCTTCCTCTCTAACTCTGCTACCTACCGCTTTCTTCATCTAGGATGCTGGTAAGTCTCCCAACTGAAATCCCAGAACAGTGTTCTGTCTCTCTCAAAAAATCCTTCATAGAGAGCTATTTTTTTAAAGTTATTTTTAATAGGATTATTTGAGTAGTTAGGTAGATTCTTTTTTTTTTAATTTATTCATTTTTAAATTGAAGGATGATTGCTTTACACAGTGTTGTTGTTTTCTGTCAAACCTCAACATGAATCAGCCATAGGTATACATATATCCCCTCCCTTTTGAACCTCCCTCCCATCTCTCTCCCCATCCCACCCCTCTAGGTCGAGACATACAGTAAATTCCCATTGGCTGTCTATTTTACATATGGTAATGTAAGTTTCCATGTTACTCTTTCCTTATATCTCAATCTCTCCTCCCCTCTCCTCATGTCCATAAGTCTATTCTCTATGTCCTCTATTCCCTGGGATAAACTCAACTTGATCATGGTATATGAGCTTTCTAATGTGTTGTTGAATTGTTTGCTAAAATTTTTTTGAGGATTTTTGCATCTATGCTCATCAGTGATATTGGCCTGTAGTTTTCTTTTTTTGTCTTGTCTTTGTCTGGTTTTGGTATCAGGGTGATGGTGGCCTCATATAATGAATTTGGAAGTGTTCCTTCCTCTGCAATTTTTTGGAAGAGTTTTAGAAGGATAGGCATTAGCTCTTCTCTAAATGTTTGATAGAATTCTCCTGTGAAGCCATCTGGTCCTGGGCTTTTGTTTTTGGGGGAGATTTTCTTATCACAGCTTCAATTTCAGTGCTTGTAATTGGGTTGTTCATAATTTCTGTTTCTTCCTGGTTCAGTCTTGGAAGAATTGAACTTTTCTAAGAATCTGTCCATTTCTTCCAGGTTATCCATTTTATTGCCATATAGTTGTTCATAATCAGTTCAGTTCAGTTCAGTTCAGTTGCTCAGTCGTGTCTGACTCTTTGCGACCCCATGAATCGCAGCACGCCAGGCCTCCCTGTCCATCACCAACTCCCAGAGTTCACTCAGACTCACGTCCATCGAGTCGGTGATGCCATCCAGCCATCTCATCCTCGGTCGTCCCCTTCTTCTCCTGCCCCCAACCCCTCCCAGCATCAAAGTCTTTTCCAATGAGTCAACTCTTCTCATGAGGTGACCAAAGTACTGGAGTTTTGTCTCTTACAATCCTTTGTATTTCTGCATTGTCTGTTGTAACCTCTCCTTCTTCATTTCTAATTTTGTTGATTTGATTCTTCTCTCTTTTTTTCTTGATGAATCTGGCTAAAGGCTTGCCAATTTTGTTTATCTTCTCAAAGAACCAGCTTTTGGTTTTATTAATCTTCACTCTTGTTTCTTTCATTTCTTTTTCATGTATTTCTGCTCAGATCTTTATTATTCCTTTCCTTCTACTAATTTTGTTTTTTTCTGTTCTTCTTTTTCCAGTTGTTTTAGGTGTAAAGTTAGGTTGTCTATTCGATGCTTTTCTTGTTTCTTGAGGTAGGATTGTATTGCTGTAAACTCCCTTGTTAGAACTGCTTTTGCTGTATGCCATAGGTTTTGAGTTGTGTTTTCATTGTTTTTTGTTTCTAGAAATTTTTTATTTCCCTTTTGATTTCCTCAGTAACCTGTTGGTTATTTAGAAATGTATTGTTTAATCTCCATGTGTTTGAGTTTTTTACAGCTTTTTTCTTGTAACTGATATCTAGTCTCATAGCGTTGTGTTTGGAAAAGATGCTTGATACAATTTCAACTTTCTTAATTTACTGATGTCTTTTTTGTGACCCAAGATGTGGTCTATCTTGGTGAATGTTCCATGTGTACTTGAGAAGAAGGTGTGTTCTTCTGCATTTGGATGGAATGTCCTTACGGTATCAACGAGATCCATCTCATCTACTGTATCATTTAAGACTTGTGTTTCCTTATTAATTTTCTGTTTTGATGACCTATCCATTGGTGTGAGTGGGGTGTTAAACTCTCCTACCATTATTGTGTTGCTGTCAATTTCTCCTTTTATGTCTGTTTGTCTTATGTTTTGAGGTGCTCCTATGTTGGGTGCATAGATATTTACAACTGCTATTCTTCCTCTTGGATTGATCGCTTGATCATTATGTAGTGTCCTTCCTTATCTCCTATAATATTCTTTATTTTAAGGTCTATTTTGTCTGATACAGAGTGCTATTTCTTAAGTTTTCTAACCAGAGAGCTTAGCACAGGGCCTGACCCATAGTAAACACTATTGTAATTAATGCCATGTATTAATGCTGATGAGAAATACTGACAGGCCAGATTTCTGAAGGGGGAGTGTTTTGTTTGTTTTATGTTAGTCTGGAATGTCAACATTCTGGTAACTGAAAGGTGTTCAGGTCACTGGACATCTAGCTTATATAATCTAAATTTGTGAGAGGAAGTATAATGTAAGGACAAAAACATTGGCCTTTGCATCAAGTGCTGCCATGTAAAGCATATAGATGCTATTTGTTTTTTCTTTTTCTTCATTTTATCCATATGGAAAGTCAAATTTTTACTTGCTAAGATTAAGCTCAGCAGAAATTTACAGAAGCCCAAAATAATAGTGACTTTGGAAAGGCAGAAAGTTCTCTCTTATAAATGATATCCAGGAAGGCATTCTAGAGCTGGTGTGGTACCTGTGCAATCTTCAGGAGCCCCAGCCCCAGCCCTGTGACCTTTATGTTCCACCATCTTCAATATGTGGCTTCCACCTCATGGTAAAATATGGCTGCCTCAGCTCCAGCCATCATACTTACATTAAAACCAGGAGGCAGAAGTAAAGAAAAGGAAAAAACCACTCCCATTATTTTAAAGACATTTCCCAAAGTGTGTGTGTGTCTTATTATATACATTATGTATTATTAAAATGTAATATATTATTACATATAGTAATATGTAATAATATATAATATTGTATATTGTATTATATAATATTGTATAATAATAATATCAATCCTAAAGGAAATCACTCCCGACTATTCATTGGAAGGACTGATGCTGAAGCTGAAACCAATACTTTGGCCACCTGGTGTGAAGAACTGACTCATTGGAAAAGACCCTGATGCTGGGAAAGATTGAAGGCAGGGGGAGAAGGGGAGGACAGAAGATGAGATGGTTGGATGGCATCAGCGACTCAATGGACATAAGTTTGAGCAAGCTCCAGGAGTTGGTGATGGACAGGGAGGCCTGGCATGCTGCAGTCCATGGGGTTGCACGAGTCAGACATGACTTAGCTACCGAACTGAACTGATATAAATAACTGCATTCAGTGATCAGAACTTAGTCAAATGACCAAGTGTAGCTGCAAGAAAATTTGGATACTATAGTGTTTACTCTGGATAACCATGTGCTTAGCTGCTGCTGCTGCTAAGTCGCTTCAGTCGTGTCCAACTCTGTGCGACCTCATAGACGGCAGCCCACCAGGCTCCCCCGTCCCTAGGATTCTCCAGGCAAGAACACTGGAGTGGGTTGCCATTTCCTTCTCCAATACATGAAACTGAAAAGTGAAAGTGAAGTCGCTCAGTCGTGTCCGACTCTTAGCAACCCCATGAACTGCAGCCCACTAGGCTCCTCCGTCCATGGGATTTTCCAGGCAAGAGTACTGGAGTGGGGTGCCATTGCCTTCTCCGATGTGCTTAGCTACAAATTAAAAATACCATCTTATATAAAATAAGTAACAGTGGATATAATAAATGTCTTAGTGTGGGTTCCCAGAAAGCAGAAGCTGAGGCAGAAGTAAATGTGCTCCTATTTACCATACAGGACAAAACCAGGAGAAAAGAGTGAAAAGAAGGCGAGTGAGTCAGGGAATGGAGAAGGTGATGGCACCCCACTCCAGTACTCTTACCTGGAAAATCCCATGGATGAAGGAGCCTGGTAGGCTGCAGTCCATGGGGTCACGAAGAGTCGGACACGACTGAGCGACTTCACTTTCACTTTTCAGTTTCATGTATTGGAGAAGGAAATGGCAACCCACTCCAGTGTTCTTGCCTGGAGAATCCCAGGGACGGGGGAACCTGGTGGGCTGCCGTCTATGAGGTCGCACAGAGTTGGACACAACTGAAGTGACTTAGCAGCAGCAGCAGCAGAGTCAGGGAAGGAGGGAGAGCCAATGTCAGGGTCTTTATTGAACTGGCATCACTTGGTATCAAGCACAAGTAACCACCTGATTTTATAGTAGGTCTCAGAGAGGAGTGTAAATGACTGTATCGCAGAGCATTCTGCCCAGTGAGAAAGGAGGAGAAATTCAACCACTGGTTCCTATCTCTGGTCAGCTGAGGTTCATCCCATCAGGCATTAACTTCCTTGCAATTCCAGCTGTTTGCCTTGAGTGCTGTGTGGGTCCCATGGCATCTCATCATCAGCATCCATAGAGAAGCTTCAGCAAGAGAGTCAGTAGGCATGTGCATGGGCGTGAGGGGAGTCACCATCACATCACACGGCATCTGTATGAAGTCAGAGTCGGTACTGCAGCATCAGCTGGGCCCAACCAAGAGGCTGAAGCCCTGGAGACAGGTGAGGCTGACAAATCTCAAGGAACACCTGATGCAACAAACATCCAGTGGTCTTTCTGCCACACCACTCTAAATTGGGGTCTACCAGTCAGTGAGCCACTGGTACTATATAGCCAAAACTGAGATACTTATAAAACGGGAATGGTAACAGCAGTTGCATTGAGGTGGAGGAGGAAATGGCAACCCACTCCAGTATTCTTGCTTAGAAAATCCCGTGGACAGAGGAGCCTGATGGGCTGCTGTCCGTAGGGTCACACAGAGTTGGACATGACTGAAGTGACCTAGCATGCTTGCATGCATTGGAGAAAGAAATGGCAACCCACTCCAGTATTCTTGCCTGGTGAATCCCAGGGACAGTGGAGCCTGGTAGGCTGCCATCTATGGGGTCGCACAGAGTCGGACACGACTGAAACGACTTTGCAGCAGCAGTTGCATTGAGCAACCACCTGCTCTAGGCCAGGTAGTCTGCTGAGTTTTGTATGTGCTATTTCTTTGAATTCTCACAACAGATCCAGATGGTGGGTACTATCCTTTTCTTCTTCTTCTTTTTCTTTTTTCCTCTTAATTTTCTATAGGAGGAAATGAACAGGCGTATTAACATAGCTGGTAATCAGTGGGGCCAGGATAAATACTCAGGAAATCACTCAGACTTGTTTGTATGATACTCTGAGGTAGGGCATAAATAATGAGAAAATTGCAAAATCAGTGTGGGATTAAAAGAAGATATTTTCAGTAACGGAAACCTCATAATCTTAAAAACCATGTCAGTATCTGGTGGAAAAAAATGCTAATGATTTTTCTTTTCCACTGAAGGGTACACCCATCTATTCCTACCCAGAAACGAGCAGTGCCTTTGGTGGCAAAGTTCTCCTGCTAGTGATAACTCCTAAAGACATGTCTCCTTGCCAGGCCTGGCCCCTTATTCATCCTTTTCTCCCAGATGATCCAAGTCTGACCCTAGCTTTCTTCTGGCATCACCCCCCATTTCTCAACCTGAGGTTTCTTCCCTCTTCCTCTGAAAACAATGTAATTGTTTATTTCCTCCCTTCCTTGTCCAAATGCCAGAAAATGACTCAGAGGAGTGTTTCTGAGGAGTTTTACAGCTTTCAAAAGAAGAAAGGCATTTGGTTGGGGGGAGCAGTTAAAATAGCACCTCAGAGAAATTTCAAAAACTTACAAGTCTTAAAACTTGATAGCTATAATACTCACTCATTTTTTCTTAGAATGTAAACTAACTAGGTCAAACTATATAAGAAGACAACCTTCTTCTCTCTGACCCATCATTTTGGTAAAAACTGGGTCTAGACAATCCAATTCCTTGATCTCTTACCTACTCTTAGGACTGAAGCCTCTGAGACCTCCTTCCTTTGCTAAGGAAGTCATCATTTTTTCCACTACACCAAATCTCTCTATAAATCTGTATGGAAAAAAAAAAACCAAACAAACAGAAATACTGACGAGAGGAAGAAGTTGACAAAGGCTCAAGTGTGACTTATTTAAACTTTGTAGAAAACTCAGACTGCTCATCTTCACATTCATCTCTTTTTTTTCTTCTCACAGAAAACCATCTAGGGCTGTTCTGAGCATAATATCAATCTTCTTTATTGTTGTTTTCTTCTCTATCTTTTGTCTTGACTCCAAGATAAGAGTCATTTGTTCATCCACAAACTTTTGTAAAGCATTGCAAAGCACGATGAACTGCACCAGGGAAAGATAATTACACCTATCATTTCAACATGACCCTTCATCATTTCGGCACACTTTATAACATGCTGCAATTTCTAATAAACATGCACATTATTTACTTTCAAATCACATTTTAAATAATTTCTCTAAGCAGGTTCCTGTAGACCTCATTCATAGTATCTTTATTCATTCTTTGGCCTCAAATAGTGTAACTTTTTGTCTGCTTCTTTAACATTTTTCTTTCTGAATACCCCACCAAAAACTGACATTGAACCTATGGACCTTGGCCTTGACTGGATTCTCTTGTGATCCTGGCCCAGCAGCACCAGAGACTGAGGTTATAACCTTTTCTGAGTGCTGGACCAGCAAGGACAATCACTGGGGTGAGGTCAGATTTGTCAAAGACCCAAAAGACTCAACATTCTATAGAATACACAAAAGTGAAAAAGCCCTAGCACTTGATTTGTGTCCTAATTTTTTTCCTGATTTAACAGTTGAAGAAACTGTGAAGTTACAGGATATATATCTAGATCTAGGAAATACATCTAGATTGTAGATCCAAGGATGACTTTTCATGTTTTTAACTATTCATAGTCTACATTCATATTCATAGTCTACATTCATATTCATAGTCTATAAAATTTATACTGGATATCTGTAGCTAAGTTATTGTCACTTCTTGCCAGATGACAATTTTCTGCTGGAAAATAAACATAAAAGAAACATAAATTTATAATTTCACAAATTATGCCTTAAAATTTACTTGTTTGTATATCGGAATCAGAAAGCTGAAAAAAGAAGAAAAGCTAAAGGCAAAGGAGAAAAGGAAAGATATACCTATTTGAATGCAGAGTTCCAAAGAGTAGCAAGGAGAGATAAGAAAGACTTCCTCAGTGATCAATGCAAAGAAACAGAGGAAAACAATAGAATGGGAAAGACTAGAGATGTCTTCAAGACAATTAGAGATACTAAGGGAACATTTAATGCAAAGATGGGCACAATAAAGGACAGAAATGGTGTGGACCTAACAGAAGCAGAAGATATTACGAAGAGGTGGCAACAATACATAGAAGAACTATACAAAAAAGATCTTAAAGGCCCAGATAACCCTGATGGTGTGATTATTCAACTAGAGCCAGACATCCTGGAATGTGAAGTCAAGTGGGCCTTAGGAAGCATCACTACAAACAAAGCTAGTGGAGGTGATGGAATTCCAGTTGAGCTATTTCAAATCCTGAAAGATGATGCTGTGAAAGTGCTTCACTCTTTATGCCAGCAAATTGGAAAACTCCGTAGTGGCCGCAGGACTGGAAAAGGTCAGTTTTCATTCCAATCCCAAAGAAAGGCAATGCCAAAGAATGCTCTGACTACTGCACAAATCACACTCATCTCACACGCTAGCAAAATAATGATCAAAATTCTCCAAGCCAGGCTTCAACAATACATGAACTGTGAACTTCCAGATGTTCAAGCTGGATTTAGAAAAGGCAGAGGAATCAGAGAGCAAATTGCCAACATCTGTTGGATCATCAAAAAAGCAAGAAAGTTCCAGAAAAACATCTGCTTTATTGACTACGTCCAAGTCTTTGACTGTGTGGGTCACAACAAACTGTGGAAAATTCTTCAGGAGATGGGAATATCAGACCACCCTACCTGTCCCCAGAGAAATCTGTATGCAGCTCAAGAAACAACAGTTAGAACTGGACATGGAACAACAGACTGTTTCCAAATCGAGACAGGAGTAAGTCAATGCTGTATATTGTCACCCTGCTTATTTAACTTATATGCAGAGTACATCATATGAAGTGCTGAGCTGGATGAAGCACAAGCTGGAATCAAGATTGCTGGGGGGAAATATCAATAACCTAAGATATGCAGATGATACCACCCTCGTGGCAGAAAGCGAAGAAGAACTAAAGAGCCTCTTGATGAACGTGAAAGAGGAGAGTGAAAAAGTTGGCTTAAAGCTCAACATTCAGAAAACGAAGATCATGGCATCTGGTCCCATCACTTCGTGATGAATAGATGGGGAAACAATGGAAACAATGAGAGACTTTATTTTTAAGGGGCTCCAAAATCACTGCAGATGGTGACTGGAGCCATGAAATTAAAAGACATTTGCTCCTTGGAAGAAAAGTTAGGACCAACCTAGACAGCATACTAAAAGGCAGAGACATTACTTGCCAACAAAGGTCTGTATAGTCAAGCTATGGTTTTTCCAGCAGTCACGTGGATGTGAGAATTGGACCATAAAGAAAGTTGAGTGCCAAAGAATTGATACTTTTGAGCTGTGGTGTTGGAGAAGACTCTTGAGAGTCCCTTGGACAGCAAGGAGATCAAACCAGTCAATCCTAAAGGAAATCAGTCCTGAATATTCATTGGAAGGACTGATTCTGAACCTGAAACTCCAATACTCTGGCCACCTAATGTGGAGAATTGACTCATTGGAAAAGACTGTGATGCTGGAAAAGACTGAAGGCAGGAGGAAAAGGGGACGACAGAGGATGAGATGATTGGATGGCATCACCAACTCGATGGACATGAGTTTGAGTAAGTTCCGGGAGTTGGTGATGGCCAAGGAAGCCTGGCATCCTACAGTCCACAGGGTGGCAAAGAGTTGGACATGACTGAGGAACTGAACTGAACTAATATTGAAATCAGAAGCTTTATATATATATAAATATATATATATTACAATGTAGTACAATGTTGATGAATTTGACACTACAGTGTCAAAATATAAGTATACTACTTTAGTTTTTGCTTTTCTGCAAAGCTGACTTGTGTCTTTTAAATAGGATGTCATATCAAAATAATAATTTCCTTGAAGGAAATTCCTTTTCCTTAGACAATGGGTAGGGGGGGTATGGTGTTAAAATTTAAAAGCTCTATAATATTCAGTACTTTGGAGAATATTGTAAGATTGGCTCTTTCCTATACTTTTATATACTTCCAGTGGAATGTAACTTGGGACAATATTCCTGAAAAATAGTTTGGCACCATGGATTGGGAAACCTAGAAACATTCATACTATTTGATTAGTAATCCATTTCTAAGAATCCATATTAAAAAATAAGGACATGGTTTAATATACACACATTCAAAGACATTCAACACAGCATTATATATGTTAGTGCGAACTTGAGAACAATCTAAATGTCCTTATGTCCTTATACAAGAAATGTTAAATAAATTATGGCATATCCATACAATGAAAAATGTAATATTATAATATTTATTATACAATAGAAAAATTGCATTTTGGGAAATTTAATGTAATATTAAATTAAAATCAAGATACAAAACATTACATATAACCCCAAATTTAAAAACTATTATTTTTGTCTATGCATGAAAAGCCTGAAAATAAAAATGCCAGCTGTTATTTCTGAGTGGTCAGATATATATTTCATATTTTCCCTCTATTTTCTATATTTTAAAAGTAACTTTAATAATAATATATTAAATGACATTTAGACACTTATATATAACTTTAGCTTAACTATCTAAGTATAACAAGTATACTCTAAGTATAAATTTTGAAATGTTGTGTCTAGCACATGTGCTTGAATCACTAACATTACATAAGTCACAGACAAAGGGGTAAAAAGAGCAATATTTAAAAAGCATTTCCCTCCCAGCTTTATTGAGCTATACTTTCCATACAGTACATTGCACTCATTTAATGTTTAAATTTGATGAGTTTTGACATTTTTATTCTCACAATCCATCACCATCACCACAATTCAGGTAATGAATATGCACCCTCCGCAAAAGTTTCATGTCCTTTTTTCATCCATTCCTCCTTGTTCCCAACCCAGGCCCAGGCAACCACTGGATCTGATTTTTGTTATTATAGGTTAGCTTGCATTTACTAGAAGTTTATATAAATGGAATCATTCAGAGGGTCATTTTTTCTTGTTGGTCATTTTTCTTTCACTTTAGAATAATTATTTTGAGATTTATATAAGCTATTGCATGTATCAGTGCTTTGTTGTTTTTCATTGTTGAATAGTATTTCACTGTATGGATGTGTTGTAATTTGTTTCTCCGCTGTTGATGAACATTTGAATTATTTCCAGTTTGGAGCTATTACAGCTAAAGCTGCCATAAACATTTGTGTATAAGTCTTATGTGGAATATAGTTTTTTTCTCTTGAGTAAATACCCAGGAGTGAAATGGTTGGGTCAAATTATAGGTATATGTATAACTTTTTAAGAAATTGCCAAACTAGTTTCAAAGTGGTGTACCACTTTATATTTCCACCACCAGTGTGTGAAAATTATACTTGCTTTATATTTTCACTGACACTTGATATAGTCAGTTTTTTAAGTTTTTAAATTGTATGCATTTTAGTGGTTGTATAGTGATATTACATTATGATTTTAATTTGTATTTCTCTAAAGATTCATGATGAGCTTTTCATGTGCTTGTCGCCCATATGTTTACTTTGCTAAAGTGTCTGTTCCATTATTTTGTTCTTTTTTTTTTATAGGTAAAGTAGTTTCAGGGTGTCCCTGGTGGCTCAGCAGTAAAGGATCCGCCTGCGATGCAGGCACCACAGGAGATGCAGGTTCGATCCCTGGGTCGGGAAGATCCCATGAAGAAGGGCATGGCAACTCACTCCAGTGTTCTTGCCTGGGAAATCCCATGGACAGAGGAACCTGGCGGTTGAGAGTGACTGAAGTGACTTTGCATGCACGCACATACGCAAGGTAGTTTTATTTGAGCAGTGCTTTCTGCAGACCTGGAAATTCTTTCCTTTTTTTAAAGATTTATTTATTTAGTTTTGGCTGTGCTGGGTCTTTGTTGCTGCAGGCAGGCTTTCTCCAGTTCCGGCGAGCGGGACTACTCTTCCTTGCAGGGTGTGGGCTTCTCCCTGCCGTGGCTTCGCTTCTTGTGGAGCATGGGCTCTGGGCACTTGGGCTTCAGTATGTGTGGTGCGTGGCCTCAGCAGTTTTGGCTGCTGGGTTCTAGAGCGCTGGTTCAATAGCTGTGCCCCGCCAGCTTAGTTGCCCCAGGGCATGTGAAGTCTTCCCTGAGCAGGAATTGAACCTGTGTCTTCTACATTGTCAAGTGGATTCTTAACCACTGGATCACCAGGGGAGCCCTATTTTGCCCATTTTTAACAAAGGTTGCCTTCTGATTGGTTTATAAGAGATATTTTAAAATTCTAAATAAAGTCCCTTGCGTGATAAAAGTTTCGCAAAGATTTTCTCCCACTTTGTGGCCTGCTGTTTCATTTTCATAGCAGTGTCTAAAGAGCAAATGCTTTTTATTTTGATGAAATTTACAAATTTTTACTTTTACATATACTATTTTATTTCTTTTCTAGTTCATGCTTTTTGTGTCATATTTAAGAACTCTTTAATAAACTAAGCATCATTAAGATTTTTCTCTTATGTTTTCTTCTAGATCTATTATAGTTTTAATTTTTATATTTAGGTCTATAATACATTCAGAGTTAAGTTTTACACATGATGTGAAAGTTTAGAAGTTCATTTGGGGGTTATTTTTCTCATACTATTTATTGAAAAGATTTCCCCCTTTTCATTAAATTGCCTTAGTACCTTTCTGGAAAATCAGTCAAATATATTTCTGGACTCTATCTACCATTACATTTAGATCATTACAATCTAAATATCTATTTTATGAGAATTCCTCACAACTTTGATTACTGTAGATTTATAGTAATTTTGAAACCAGGTAGTGTATATCTGTGAACCTTATTCTTTGTTTTAAAAATTGTTTTAACTATTCCAGGTATGTTATGTTTTCATACACATTTTAGAATCAGTTTTTGAATTACTATAGAAAAAATAATGCTAATATTTTGATTGGAATTTCACTGAATCTAATGATCAATTTGGAAATAATTGATATTTTAAAAATACTGAGTCTTCCAATTTAGAAACATACTGCATGTCTCCATTAATTTTAGTCTCAAAAATGTTTCATGGTTTTCAATGTATCACTCTTAACACGTTTTGTCAAATTTATTCCTAAATATTTTTTGATGCCATTATAAATGGTATTGATTTTATAAATTTCAAGTTGAGATTGAATTTCAAGTTAAGATCTTCATTAGAATGTAGAAATATAATTGATTTTTATATTGGTCTTGTATTCTGCAACATTAAACTCAATAATTAGTTCTAGTAGCTTTTTGTAATTCTGTAGGATTTCCTGTAGGAGATCGTGTTATCTGCAAATAAAGACAGCTTTACTTGTTCCTTTCCTTTTATTTCTTGTTTCTGGTTTATTGCACCACCTAAGACCTTCGATACAATCTTGAACAGAAGTAACAAGAATAGATAATTTTTGCCTCACTCCCAGTGTTAGGGGAAAGTCATTCAATCTTTACCATGAAATATGATGTTAACTCTATGTTTTTCATAGTTGCCCTTTATAAGATTGAGGGAGTTCCTTCCTATTCATATTTTGCTGAGAGTTTTGTTAATAGATGTTGAAGTTTTAAACATTTTGAACATTATTTGAAGTGTTAGCAATTATTTTAAAATAATTTTAAATTTTGCACCAAATACCAGAGTGAGTAATGTTTTAATATTATTTACAAAATTTGCAGTGGCTTTATCAGTTCAGTTCAGTTCAGTCACTCAGTTGTGTCCAACTCTTTGTGACCACATGGACTGCAGCACATCAGGCTTCCCTGTCCATCACCAACTCCCGGAGCTTACTCAAACTCATGTCCATCGAGTTGGTGATGCCATCCAATCATCTCATCCTCTGTCGTCCCCTTCTCCTCCTGCCCTCAATATTTTCCAGCATCACAGTTTTTTCCAATGAGTCAGTTCTTCACATCAGATGGCCAGAGTATTGGAGTTTCAGCTTCAGCATCAGTCCTTCCAATGAACACTCAGGACTGATCGCCTTTAGGATGGACTGGTTGCATCTCCTTGCAGCCCAAGAGATTCTCAAGAGTCTTCTCCAACACCACAGCTCAAAAGCATCAATTCTTCAGCACTCAGCTTTTTGTATAGTCCAACTCTCACATCCATACATGATCACTGGAAAACCATAGCTTTGACTAGAGGGACCTTTGTTGGCAAACTAATGTCTCTGCTTTTTAATATACTGTCTAGGTTGGTCATAGCTTTTCTTCCAAGGAGCAAGCGTCTTTTAATTTCATGGCTGCAATCACCATCTGCAGTGATTTTGGTGCCCCCCAAATAAAGTCATGTATGGATGTGAAAGTTGGACTGTGAAGAAGGCTGAGCACCGAAGAATTGATGCTTTTGAACTGTGGTGTTGGAGAAGACTCTTGAGAGTCCCTTGGACTGCAAGGAGATCCAACCAGTCCATTCTGAAGATCAGCCCTGGGATTTCTTTAGAAGGAATGATGCTAAAGCTGAAACTCCAATACTTTGGCCACCTCATGCGAAGAGTTGACTCATTGGAAAAGACTCTGATGCTGGGAGGGATTGGGGACAGGAGGAGAAGGGGACGACAGAGGATGAGATGGCTGGATGGCATCACTGACTCGATGGACGTGAGTCTGAGTGAACTCTGGGAGTGGGTGATGGACAGGGAGGCCTGGCGTGCTGCAATTCATGGGGTCGCACAGAGTCAGACACGACTGAGCGACTGAACTGAACTGAACTGAAAATAAAGTCTATCACTGTTTTCATGTTTTCCCCACCTATTTGCCATGAAGTGATGGGACCAGATGTCATGAACTTAATTTTCTGAATGTTGAGTTTTAAGCCAACTTTTTCACTCTCCTCTTTCACTTTCATCAAAAGGCTCTTTAGTTCTTCTTCACTTTCTGCCATAAGGGTGGTGTCTGCACATCAGAGATTATTGATATTTCTCCCAACAATCTTGATTCCAGCTTCTGTTTCATCCAGTCCAGCATTTTGCAAGATGTACTCTTTATATAAGTTAAATAAGCAGGGTGACAATATATAGCCTTGATGTACTCCTTTCCTGATTTGGAACCAGTCTGTCATTCCATGTCCAGTTCTAACTGTTGCTTCTTGACCTGCATACAGATTTCTCAGGAGGCAGGTAAGGTGGTCTGGTATTCCCACCTCTTTAAGAATTTTCCACAGTTTGTTGTGAAATGGATTTATAGTATATCCAATCTTTAAAATGAGGAATTTTCTCATTAATATTAAAAACCAAAATTTTGACTTCTTTCTGGCAGCTTCAATAATAAATAGAATGTTAAGTGATTTGAGGCTGCAGTTTTCTTTTCACAATCAACAATTTAAATTTTAGTTCCATATGTTGCAACAGTGAGGAAAGTTAATTACACAGGAATTACTGCAATGTGCTAATAAATACAGATATTTGGTTTCAAAAACACACATGTGACCCTAGAGTTACACGCTGAAGGCAGCGTATGAGTAGCAGTGCTGTTTTTGCTTTGCTCTCCTCTTGACTGAGTGCAGACCTGGCTGCATTATAAGCAATGTGACTCCCCTTATTTATTGCAAGGGGGCATCACAAAGCACATATTTTAAGGGATTTAGATCAGGAACACTTCGTCAGCCTTGATGGAGACTAACAAGAGAGTCTCTAACAAGAGTCTAGAGAGAACCATTCAAAATAAAATTCCTCAAACACTCAGAATCAAAAAGCTGATACCAAAGTCCCATTGTTTCTTATCACAGGTGCATGATGTACCATTTTATGAAAATATACAAAGATATTATCATAACTTCTAGACAGATTGTCAGGAAATCCTCTTTTTAAAATAAGAAAGAAAAGAGCCACACCAAATTTACTATTCCTTGGAAAAATCCATTGGTTTGTATGATAAACACTAAAATAGACTTATTATACACCTGGCTAGATGCCAAGCCATTCTTCTGCGAACGGTGAGATAATCGACCTTCATTGTTCTCTGTGTTATCGTTGCCAGTTCCTGTCAGACTGGTGCTCTGCAGTTATGACGGCTTCTGCCGTTTATCAAAAGTCTGAGGCTTAGAAGTCTCTCTACTTGTCTGAAACAATTCATTTGTTTAATAAACATACATTTAATAATATTTGCAAGGTTCACATGTGGCTGGTAAACTGTAAACAGAGAAAATGTGTAAAACCATATTGCCTTAGGAAAAATTATAAAATCAGCTACATTTATCTTTGGTAGAGACATTTTCTCCACTCTTTGATTTGACAATGGATCATTTTAGATTTCACTAAAATAAGACTTTTCTATTGTTTAAATTGTTTCTATTGTCTGTTTGGTAAAATGTAAGATAACAAACTCCAGCACACAGAGTTAGTGACAGTGTTACAAAATTATAAAACCTTAAAGCAAAAAGGGACCTGATTTCATAAAGTTCTTTTGCTGAAATTTCTTCTTACTATTTTAAGCACAAAATCCTACAGTTCTGCCCTTTTTAGAAATACAAAGTATTTTTTGTGAATTAGACTCTGAATCTGCTAAACTGCATTTTTACAAATCTCTGACTGTGCATTTATAAAACAGTGATGACATCAGCTCAGATATTATTCTAGGTAAACTTATAAATGTGTCTACTTTTGGTTTGGGTGCATGAGTATGTAACATACTTTGTTGTCGTTATTTAGTTATTAAGTTGTATCTGACTTTTCCAACCCCAGGGACTGCAGCTCTCTAGGCTCCTCCATCCATGGGATTTTCCAGTCAAGAATGCTGGAGTGGGTTGCCATTTCCTTCTCCAAGGGGTCTTTCCAACCCGGGATCAGACTCGAGTTTCCTGGACTGGCAGGCAGGTTCTTTACCACTGGGCCACCTGGGAAGCCAGACTGCAAAGGACAATGAAAACAGAAAGACAAAGACATAAAATTTGCATTCAGTTCCTAAATTCACTTTGGAAAGCTATTTTTGAAAAGTGAGCATCAGAAATAGAAAGTGAAAAGGAAAAAGTTGGGAATTCCCTGCCAATCCCGTGGTTAGGACTCTGAACTTCCACATAGGGGACACGAGTTCAATCCTGGGTCAGGGAACTAAGATCCCACATGCTGTGCGGCACGGATTAAAAAAAAGTAAAAAAGAAAGTAGGACTGGAAATTATTTACATATTGGTTACAGAAAATGATAATGGATTTCTGTTAATGTCACATTTTATTTGTTTAGATTCTACAGAAGAGATTAAGAAAAAAATGTATAAATTATAACACAAAGGAGAAAAAGGTTGGTTTGCTTTTTAAACTAGAAATAAAATTTTTAAAAAGTCTTTCACATTCTGGGCAATTTCAGAATCATGAAAGCAGCTCTGTGTCCTGTAAGGGTAAGAGGCACTCTCTATCAGCAAGACAGGGTAAACAAGAAGGCAAGCTGGGGTTGCCTGCTCTTTTCCTGGCTTCCTTGAAGTTTTTCAACATACCAAGAGATCACAGCAATATTTGTCAGTGAGTTCCATTTCTCATCTCTGGGGTTAAGCCTTGATGCTCTGCTTGAGACCATGGCCTCCCAGATCTTGCTCTCTGGGGAGGAAGGAGGAAGAAGGGACAGGGCAGAAACTTGCTGGGATCAGGGGAGAGGGTTTAGTTTCATGATCATTTTTGACCTGAGCAGCTGTGGGGGTTTCCTTTAAATCTAGCCACTGTCCATGGATGGGTGCCCACAGGTAGGTCACCAAACCTTTCTATGCTGCTTTTCTTTTGCATTAAGGTACTAACTTTATTGTGGTCACAACATCAGTTCAGTTCAGTTGCTCAGTTGTGTCCGACTGATTGCAACCCCATGGACTGCAGGATGCCAGGAGTCCCTGTCCATCACCAACTCCCAGAGCTTACTCATACTCATGTCCATCGAGTCGGTGATGCCATCCAACCATCTCATCCTCTGTTGTTCCCTTCTCCTCCTGCCTTCAATTTTTCCCAGCATCAGGGTCTTTTCCAATGAGTCAGTTCTTACACTTACATCAAATCATCCTATTGTATACCTTAAGCTGACAACATTGTCAGTTAGAGCTCAATAAAGCTGGGAAAGATAAAATAAGGGCACTGAAAACTACTTATTTCAGAGGAAGTTCTCAGATAAGATGACAGGATTTCCCTGTGAGCAAGACTAATGCTTTTCTTTAGGATAATAAACATTCCACAATTCCACGGAGGCAATCCTTTATTTGTTCCTCTGGCCCTGACAATGGGAAGTCACAAAGCCTCTTTCACCTCTTACCCAAGGTCATTGCGCAAGCACAAGCTTCAAGGAAAAACGTAAAGATAAGGTTAAAATCCCTAAGGAGGGGGTAATAACGTGCTGTTCAGAACTCTTCCACATCCTACTTTCTTACTTTTCTCTTTGCCTCCGATTCCCAGCCTCTGCTGCCTATGCAGTATTTCATTTACCCTGATTCAGGTGTGAGAGATCAGTTTTTCTCTGGGCTCAGCTGAGACTTTGTTGGAATTTGAGGGGGAAGAACTGAAGGAAAAGAAAGCAAGTATGAGAGCAGAGAAACAGATAGGTTTACAAAACCTAGATTTTTTTGTATCCTAATCTCACCAAGGTTTAGCTACAGCCTAGTTAGATTGGCATGGTTAGTGGAGCTTACCCAGCTCCAGCTCTTTTTCCTGGCCTCCTCGCTATCTGGCCTGATAGGGTGGAGGCTAGACTGAACTCCTCGGATTTCTGGCCCCACGTTCCTTTGGAACAAACTATCTCTGGTGGAATCTGGGGAAGGATTGTGGTTCCTCTGGCTTGCTTCTTTGTCTGTTCTCTGGGATCAGCTCTCTAACTGTCAGTTCCAGCTTGGGCTCAACTGATTTTCCTTCATACAAATCCCAGAATTTTTGGCCCAGTTTTGTTTCTCTGTCTTTCTAAGTTAAACACCCCCTCCCCTCTGAATTGCAAAGATTCTGCCCCTAATATTCATTTGGAATTAGCTCTAGCACTCCAGGTCATGTTTATGGCTCTGACCTTGGAAATCTTACTTTGGCTCTAATCCTGTCCTTTCTGCTTGGTTTGTCTCAAGTAGGTAGTTAGGACTGGGTTCACCTTTGGCTGTGACACAGCACAATTTCTTCATTTTACACCAAGTCAGCATCTGGGCTTCTCTCATGAGGCTTAGGTGGCCACTGTCCCCTAGAGCTTTGTCTCCCTCAAATGATGAGAAGCAGACCCCTTCTCTATTTCTGTTTGAAAATACACACCCTCTTTTGGACAATCCAATTTCTTATTTGAGGATGGCCTCCTGTTTTCAGCTCAGCTGCCAAGCAGAGAAAATGATGTATTTTGAACCCAAACACTACAATTCAGCTACCATTTCCACCAGTTTTTACCAAATTCTCAACTCATCACTCACAGACCTGCACGCTTACTGGATCTGACACACACACACACACACGCATGCACGCACACACACAAGCACACAGAGTCCTGCTCACCAGCAAGGAAAGCGGAGTTTTTCCTACATCTAAACTTCTTTCCTGCAAAGATTTTAAACCCTTGAATAAGCAGTTTGAGAGCCCTAGTTTTCACACCAAACTGAGCTTCTAGAGGCTGATTACATAGGGGTCAAGCACATAGGCTTTGGAAGCAGGCCATGGGATTTGAATACGAGTTTAGATACTTACTAGCTAGTCAACTATTGGCAAATTATTAATCCACTTTGTGCCTTAGTTTCCCATCTGGAATATGGAGAGGAATAATAGCAACTACTTCTATGGCTATTCTGACAGTTAATTAATACCTGTAAAGCACATAGAACAGGGCCTGGTACATTGTAAGTGCTCAGTAAATGTTAGCCTGCATTATTACCACTGTGCAGGTCTCTCTCTCTGTCTCTAAATATTGATTTGTCTGCACTGGTTTTAGTTGCAGCACGTGGGGTCTTTTGCTGCGGTGCATGGGCTTCTCTCTGGTTGTGGCAGGTGTGCTTAGTTGCTCCACAGCATGTGGGATCTTAGTTCCCCAGCTAGAGATGGGATCTGTGTCCCCTGCATTGGAGGGCAGATTCTTAACCACTGGACCACGGGGGAAGTCCCCCAGATCTCTCAGATAGACAAACTTTTAAAAAGTAATGGTTGATGTAGTGGTTTTTAGCAATAGGACTGGAGCTAAAATTTAAAGATGAGTTTTAAGGGTAACTTCAATGTTTCAATGAATAAAAATGTGAGAGAGGATCCTCACTTGGCATGCTGTGTAACCGTGTTTAAGTTTTAGGTACAGGAACCCTCCAACATTTCTGCTACATTTTGTATTTGTGCTAGTATTCACCTGTCCAAGAAAGTACCCATCTAAGTTATTTCTGTTTGTGACTAGTTCTCCAGTTCAAGTAGCTCACTGTGAATTTAGATTCCATCTAACATGGTGCCGGCCTCATCCCTTGTTCAGTGTCAGTGGGCATGAGTGCTGCTGGACTATTTCATCACTCAGCACGCTGATTAAAATGTTGATCTTAAACCAATAACCCTTCTCAGGGGATAGATTCCAATAATACCTATTACAAGAGACCCAATAACCCTTCTTATGGGATAGATCAGGTAGTCTTAGCCTTTTCCAAAACGAATTCGAATACATCCTTCATCAAAGCTCAAACTCAGATGAGAAGGTTTAGTTCCTTAGTGTAGGATCAGTAACAATGCTGAGCATTTTCCAGTATAAATATACCAGCCAAAATGTGAAAGACAGCACAGAATTGGTGTAGTTTCTCATTATAATGCTGACCATACTTATGCAAACAAATATGGAGTCAGGTCTCCACATGGAAAAGAATGAACATGCATATGAGAATTTCTTAGGGTCATTTAGCCGTCACTTCCACTTTTCCCCTTCAGATATACCATGTTCTTTCCTAGAGCATCAGTACAGAATTTTTGGTTGCAAAGATGATAGTTTTTCTCCCTCCCAAACTTCCTTATCCATCTCTATTTCAAGCAACGGCATTAGATTAGACTCAAAAGACTTCTTTCTTTTTTCCTTCATACATTTCTTTTTTTTTCCCTTCCTTCTTTCCTTTTTATAAACCTATGGATTTTACTGTGAAAACATTCAGTCTTTCACCATTAAGTATCATGTTAGCTATAGGTATAAGTATATTCCCTTTTGGTCTTAGTTTATTGGTATTTCTATCATGAAAAGGTGTTGGATTTTGTTAATTGCTTTTTCAATATCTACTGAAATGATTACATGAATATTATCCTTTATTCTATTAATGTAACATATTTCATTAACTGACTTTTTTAATGCTAAAGCAATTTTACTTGCCTGAGATAAACTCTATTTGGTTTGGTGCATAATCTTTTCTATTCATTGCTAGATTCTGTTTACTGATATTCTATTAAGAATTTTTATGCCTATGTTTATGAGAAATATTAGTCTGTAGTTTTCTTGTGATGTGGCTTTACTATTAGGATAATGCTGGCTTTACAGTATGGTTTGGGGAAACGGTTCCTCCTCTGCTACTTTATGAAAGAATTCCTATATGACTGATGTTATTTCTATTGTAATGTTTGATAGACTCCAACAGTGAAGTATTCTGGGTCTAGGATTTTCTTTGTGGAAAGTTCTTAATAAAATTTCATTTATTTACTTGATATAGATCTCTTCATATTTTGTTTCTTCTTGAGACAGTTTTATTGTTATGAAGTTGTTTGTACTATTCCTTTTGATTTCTGTTGAGTCTCATTTTTGGTTTAGATAATTTGCATCTTCTCTCTTTTTTTTTCTTTGTCAGTCTAGCTGAAAGCTTATCGATTTTATGGATTGCATTAAAAAGTCTACTTTTAGTTTTCTAATTTTTTCTACTGTATCCTTATTTTCTATTTCATTTATTTCTGCTCTGATCTTTATTATTTACTTCTATATATTTATATAGATCTGATTTGCTCTACTTTTTCTAACTTCTTAAGGTAAAAACTTAACATTATAGATTTTAGATCTTTCTTCCTTTTAATAGAAGCATATAATGCTATCTAAGCTTTGTCTTAGCTGCAGTCCATAAATTTTGACATGTTATATTTTCATATTTAGTTCAGTGTATTTTCTGGTTTTATTTGTAATTTCTCCCTTGACTCACAGTTACTTAAAAGTGTGTTTCTTAATTTCCAAATGTTGGAGATTCTCCAAATTTTTTTTCCTTTGTTGATTTACAATTTGATTCCATTGAGATCAGTGAACATAGTTTTTAATTTATTGAAACTTGTCTTATATCCCAGCATATAGTCTCTACTAGAGAAGGCTCCATGTCATTGAAAAAAACATCTATTCTGCTATTTGAGTGGAGAGTCCTCTATATATCAATTGGTTGGTGGTTCTCTTCATGTCATCTATATCTTTACTAATTTTCTGTCTGCTTACTTTATCAATTACTTTGAGAGAATTATTGAAATCCCTCACTACAACTATTTAATTGTCTATTTCTCCTTTCATTCTGTCAGTTTTTGCTTTATGTATTTTGTGGCTGTTTTTACCTGTTACCCATTTACAATTGTTAAATATATGACATGTCCCAATTGGTCTCAAGAAATCTTTTCTAAAGTATACACAGTGCAGTTGCCATATAGTTTCTGTTTGCATTATTACCCTTTTCCATCCTTTACTGTTTACTTTAGAATCTTTGGATCTAAACTGTGTTACAAAGATATCCACACCTAGACAAAGAAAAAGAAAATCTTATCCATTTTTTTCTTCTACTGTTTAATATTTCCCCTTTGTCTAGGTACAGGTACCTTTGTCCTGTGTCTTTTTCTTGCTGCTGCTGCTGCTGCTGCTGCTGCTAAGTCGCTTCAGTCGTGTCCGACTCTAGCGACCCCATGGACTGCAGCCTACCAGGCTCCTCCATCCATGGGATTTTCCAGGCAAAAGTACTAGAGTGGGGTACCATTGCCTTCTCCGTGTCTTTTTCTTACTTAGGATTATTTGTGCTTCTTGAATCTATATATATTTGTTTTTCATCAAATTTGAGTTTTTGGCTATTATTCCTTCAAATATTTTTCAGAATCATTCACTCTTTCCTCGCTTTTTGGGTTCCTATTATATGTTTGGGATGTGAGAGTTGGACTGTGAAGAAGGCTGAGTGCCGAAGAATTGATGCTTTTGAACTATGGTGTTGGAGAAGACTCTTGAGAGTCCCTTGGACTGCAAGGAGATCCAACCAGTCCATTCTCAAGGAAATCAACGCTGGGATTTCTTTGGAGGGAATGATGCTGAAGCTGAAACTCCAGTACTTTGGCCACCTCATGCCAAGGGTTGACTCATTGGAAAAGACTCTGATGCTGGGAGGGATTGGGAGCAGTAGGAGAAAGGGACGACCGAGGATGAGATGGCTGGATGGCATCACAGACTCGATGGACATGAGTCTGAGTGAACTCCGGGAGATGGTGATGAATAGGGAGGCCTGGAGTGCTATGATTCATGGGGTCGCAAAGAGTCAGACACGACTGAGCAACTGAACTGAACTGATTATACGTTTGATGTTATCCCATAGGTCTTTGAGATTCTGTTCTTTTTTCCTGTTTTCTTTCTGTGTTTGTTTGTTTGTTTGTTTTTACTCTGTAGTTCAGATTGAACAATTTCTATAGCTCTATTTTGAGTTCACTGATGCTTCTTTCTGACATCCGAGATCTGCTGTTGAGCCCATCTAGTAATTAAAAAAAAATTTAGTGTGGCATTTTTCAATTCTAGAATCTTATTTTTAAAAAGTTTATATTTATATTGATAGCCTCAATTGCTGAGAGTAATATATTATATATACATATATAAAATTGTCAAAATATATTTTTTAAATTATTTGTACTGCTGCTGCTACTGCTAAGTCACTTCAGTCGTGTCCGACTCTGTGCGACCCCAGAGACGGCAGCCCACCAGGCTCCCCCATCCCTGGGATTCTCCAGGCAAGAATACTGGAGTGGGTTGCCATTTCCTTCTCCAATGCATGAAAGTGAAAAGTGAAAGTGAAGTCGCTCAGTTGTGTCTGACTGCTAGCGACCCCATGGACTGCAGCTTACCAGGCTCCTCCATCCATGGGATTTTCCAGGCAAGAGTACTGGAGTGGGGTGCCATTGCCTTCGTAAATTATTTGTACTTCTTTATAATAGTTGCTCTGAAGTCTTTTTCGTGATAAATCCAACATTTGTGCTCCCTAACTGTCAGTTTCTACTGATTACTGTTTTTTCTTCTCTGCTTCTTTGCATACCTTCTTCTTTTTTTGAAACTAGGCATTTAACTAATATGAGGATATTGTAGCAAGCATGGATTTTGAGAGTTTTTGTTTGTTTGTATCTCCCCTGGACTTGAACTACAGATTTTGTCTTTTCCACAGTATGTAGCTGGTAGTATATCCGCTGACATATTTATTGCAATTTTTATTTCTTTCAGTCTAACCTCCTAGGGTTTACTCTTGTACCTTCGTGACTTAGTAGTCAGCCAGTGATTTGGACGGTGTTTGTTTTCAAACACTCCGAGCCTAAAAGGCTTCCACACTCTGCTGATCCATTTGTGTGGCAGTTGGCAAGTGCATTCAGAGCTTAGCCAGCTGTCAAGTGTCCCTTGCCTTTTGTTTTCTACTGAGCTCTCTTCGTGTCTCTTTTGTGTGTGTGTATAGTTTCCCAGTTATCCAGGAAATAGGGAAGAATTTATTTAGCATACATAAGATGAGTATTCTTCAGTCCTGTCACATGCAGATGCAGAAAGAAGTAAAAAATCATAGAAGCATAGAAATTGATGGAATCTTAAAGAAGCATTCTTGGGAGAGTAAAAACTGGAAAATTACTAGTCAATAGAACTGAAAAGGGGCCACTATGAGGTCAATTAATCAACTGTTTACAAGATGGTTTGTGTGTATCTCTTATGACCTAGTGGTTCTTATACATAAAGTTCAAATTTTTTTATATGGTATAAAATGCCCTTTAAGATCTGGCTCAATGTCTTTTTATCAACCTCATTTTTCACTTCCCATTATTTTCAGTTCTGCACACAGTCCCACCCATCATTTCATATGCCTCAATTACTTCCTTTTATGCATCTCTAGTTGTCTGATCATTTAAGGCCCAGAGAAAATGTTATAAATTTTGTATACCTTTCTGATTTCTGAAAGCCAAGTGTGTTCCTCCCTATGTGTTACAAACAAGAGAGAAAGAAAAGATGCTCAATAAATGGATGAGGTTTTGGCTTACTCTGGTACAGAGTGAGATTCAACTTACATCCTCATCTCCCTTCACACACCAAAATAAATATCCGAGAGACTAAAGAGGACATGTTTTTAAGTGAAATAGAAAAAAAAAAAAAAGGTAAGAGGGATTTTGGTTAAATATGATACATTGAACAAAAGAAAAGACTTCTGTCTTTTCTCCTCAGAACTCACAGAAGTCACCCAAGTGCCTACAGGGAAGAGGTAATAAGTGAAACTTTCTCTGCCTATGAATTCCATAAAGATTCAAGGGTACAGTCTTCAGCAACCTTTGAAGCCAGGGGTTCAGGGTTGGGTTGAAAATAGAAGGGTTGTTTGGAAGGAGAAGTTAGCACACCCAGATGTCCTCCACCACTCTATGACTCCTCCCTCACTTGTGCAGAAAACTAGAGCAAAATTCACACTGGAGAAATTGAATCAGAGAGGCTTTGAATTCAAGAAAATGAGGCATCGATGAATGTGGGAGTGAGTCACCAACATATTGAAAAGGGCAGGTTTAGGGGGGTGTCAAATTGAAGCCTTAATAACAATTAGTCCTATGTTTGTGCTGTGCTTAGTTACTCAGTTGTGTCCGACTCTGTGTGACCCCATGTGCTGTAGCCCACCAGGTTCCTCTGTCCATAGGGATTCTCCAGGCAAGAATACTGGAGTGGGTTGTCATGCCCTCCTCCAGGGATAGAACCTAGGTCTCCCGCAGGTTCTTTACCGTCTGAGCCACCAGTGAAGCCCAAGAATACTGGAGTGGGTAGCCTAATCCCTTCTCCAGGGGAACTTCCCAACCCAGGGATCGAACCGGGGCCTCCTGTGTTGCAGGTGGATTCTCTACCAGCTGAGCGACCTGGGAAACCCAGTCCTGTGTCTATGAAACAGCTATTCACCTATCTCTTCTGTCAATGGTGAGCCACTGCTGCAGACCAGCTTTGGCCCAGACCCTCTGACAAGCTTACACACTGTGGCCAGGCTGTGTCTTTCTGTGGTAGCCATGTTCTCTTTCAAGACATCTCGGATCTCTGCTCAATCCTTTGTTTATATGTTTCTCGGTCTTTCTTAGACTACAGACTGCTGCTGCTGCTGCTAAGTCGCTTCAGTCGTGTCTGACTCTGTGCAACCCCATAGACGGCAGCCCACCAGGCTCCCCCGTCCCTGGGATTCTCCAGGCAAGAACACTGGAGTGGGGTGCCATTTCCTTCTCCAATGCATGGAAGTGAAAAGTGAAAGTGAAGCCGCTCAGTGGTGCCTGACTCTTTGCAACCCATGGACTGCAGCCCACCAGGCTCCTCCATCCATGGGACTCTCCAGGCAAGAGTACTGGAGTGGGTTGCCATTGCCTTCTCCTTGTACTTGCTACTTATGGATATTTGAGTAATCTCTAGCCTTGTTAATAGTTAACTACCTATTATTACTTAACAATTCTTTATTTTAAATTTACCTTGCTCTAATTACTGGCATGGTTTCTGTCTCCTAATTGAACTCTGACTGCTATTAGATTCATATATCTGAGGTGGTCCCAGGAGACAGACCCAAAAAGATGAATTTGGGGATTGGGTAATATGTTGAGCTTCTTGCCAATGGGAAATGGAATGGAGTAACTTACGATTAACTTCTCACCTATGGTTAATTAAATGCCAGTTGAACTAGTGTTGTTGGAGTCCTTGTAGCTATATTTGACTATCATAGACTATTCTGAGTACACTAGAGAGCTTACAGAAAGAAAATGACAATCTTAGGTTCTATAACTCTTAGTTAAAATCATGGTCTTAGAACCACAGAACTATGACATCTTAAAAAGAATCTCAGTTCTTGTCACTACAGAGCTGATGTGGAAAATCAAACATAAAACTTAATATTGTGGGTTGCAGAATTATAGCATCAGTTAAATTCACAGCCTCACTATGTATCCCATGTGAAAGTTAGAGTATTGATCAGGACATTATGGTACCCTGAAACTTGAGATGAGACCATTTAGTTAGAGTCAGATAAAACTGAGAATCTAAGCCTCCCTTATGTCTGTACACATAGCTTTCTATCTTATGTCTGAGATTACTAGTCTTCCTATGCTAATCTCACTTCAGACATACACCTTGAAGGGGGATGTTCTTTCTTCTCAATACCCACAATAATCACTTCCTGTTTTCATTATACCTGCAACTGTGGTCAAATTTCACCACATTTCAAAGGGCTAAAGCAATTACGGGAGATGACAACTTACACACCAAACTAATCACAAGATGTTATGAATATATTTCAGCAGAAACTGGGGCATGTATGTGGAAATGTATTCTAAAGTGTTAGTCTAAAGAGGAAAGAATATAAAAATGGGCTAATTAAATTAATATGGGTGCGCTTACTGGAGGTTTCAGGTTTAAAGTATTAATTCAAGCAACTGTAGTTGCCTTTAGGAAACCTACCTTTTGGATTTACTGAAACTTGGACTGATTGGTGGCTGATGACAATGAGATTGAGATGTCTGAGCATCCCTGCATTATGTGTTGAAGGGAACCCAAAGGTTTATGGAGACAGGGAGCTTGGAGAGTGGGCTTATTATGTGTGACCTGCACACCTACCATTAAACTACAGTGCCATTTACAACTTGGCACATACCTGTCTCCCAGTTTGAATGCCCCTAGTGTAGAGATTATTTCAAGAGACTGACTCTGAAGGGAAGGAATAAAATAGTAACTCAAGAGGAATACAGAGTCAAGAGATTTTTTTTTTTTAAGCCAACAGATCTAAGTATTTTAAAGAGGCAAGCAGAGGAACAGGAAGAGAAGATGAAAATCCAGGCAGGAGGTTATGTAAATGCATCACAGCACATGTCTAAAACTGTGGCCCTGAATATCATCTATGAACATGGCAAGGTCATACTTCCAGGAATTAATCTGTTGTTTTCTGGTTTCCCCCCTTCCTTTCCATACTCTGATGGTATTGGATAGCCATGAGTTGCCACTTAGTGAAGAGAAACAAATGCTCCAGGAAGGAAGCTGTGGACGCTTTACCTTCTAGGCCTTACGTGAGACTCTGGTTAGGGAAGACAGGGGAAAGAGTGCAAGAGGGAAACTAGGTTTGGAAAGATGAGGAAAAGAGAGTTTCAGCCTGTGAAAGGAGACTGGATACAGAGCAGGGTGCCACTGCCTCCTTCCCAGCGCTCCAACATCCTCCAGTCTTCTTTGCCTGTGGTCCGCTTACTCTGTAGTGTTCTTATGCCCTAGGGAGCCTCCTCCTCTGGACACCTTGTGATGGTGGTAGAGGTGCTGTGTCTCCTTCCCAACATAGGATGAAAAGAACCAACTGAAAATTTCCTTATGCCCTGGGCTACAGTGGATATTGAGCCCTGCTGTTTTCATAGGTCATAGCTGTGTTTTGGATAGTGTTATGGTGGTTGTTGGACAGTTGCTAAGTTGTGTCCAACTCTTTGCAACCCCATGAACTTCAGCACGCCAGGCTTCCCTGTCCTTCACTATCTTCTGGAGTTTGCTCAAACTCATGTCCATTGAGTTGGTGATGCCATCCAACCATCTCATCTTGCCCTCAATCTTTCCCAGCATCAGGGTCTTTTCCAGTGAGTCAGCCCTTCACATCAAGTGGCCAAAGTATTGGCTAATCCTTCACACAGAAACAAGTTACTTGTTTTTTGAGTTTCTATCTGTAGGTTTTCAGTTTTTTGGTTGTTGTTGTTGTTATGGACTGAATGTTTGTGTACTCCACCATTAAATTTCTATGTTGAAAACTTACCCTTTGATGTGATGGTATTAGAAGGTTGGGCTTTGGGAGGTAAGTAGAATTAGATAAGGTCAAGAGTGTGTACCCTTGTGAATGGGATAAGAGTCGTGAGAGATCTTGCTTTCTCCCTTGGCTCTCTCCTGTGAGGGAACAGTGAGAAACAACCATCTGCAACCCAGAGGAGGGCTCTCTCCAAAACCATGCTGATATCCTGACCTTAGACTTCCAGTCTCCAGAACTGAGAGAACTTAATGTCTATTGCTTATTAGCCGCCCAGTCAATGATGTTCCGTTATAGCTGCTGCTGCTGCTGCTGCTAAGTAGCTTCAGTCGTGTCCAACTCTGTGCAACCCCATAGACGGCCTCCCATCAGGCTCCCTTGTCCCTGGGATTCTCCAGTCAAGAACACTGGAGTGGGTAGCCATTTCCTTCTCAAATGCATGAAACTGAAAAGTGAAAGTGAAGTCACTTAGTCGTGTCTGACTCTTAGCAACCTCATGGATTGCAGCCTACCAGGCTCCTCTGTCCATGAGATTTTCCAGGCAAGAGTACTGGAGTGGGATGCCCTTGCCTTCTCCATCTGTTATAGCAGCCTGCACTAACAGAGACATTTTAGAAGCAGTGACTGTAAGCCTGGTCACTGGGCTCAGGAGGTAAAACTTGAAACAGCTAACTTATGAGAATTTTGACTTTTGTCTCTTGACACATAACCATGTAATAGACTCACAAAATGGACTTACAAAATAAACTTTCAAAAATTCACATAAATCTTGGAGGTGAATAGAGCTATTAATTAAGCATACAGATATTTTAACATATGCAAATACTTTTTTTGTTATGTGTTACATTTGAAGTAAGACTGATGACCTATATAGAGACACACAAAAGCAACATAAAACTTACAAATACACGCAAATGTATGTGAATTATTTTTTAATTAAATTCCTTTATTTTTAATTGAAGGATAATAGCCTTACAGTATTGCATTGGTTTCTACCAAACATCAGCATGAATCAGCCATGGGTTTACATGTGTCCCTTCCCACCTGAACATCCCTCCCACCTTCCTTCCCATCACACATCTAAATGTGAATTATATATTTGCAAATATTGTACCAATTCAAACACAGTCTTCAAAGACCTAATTCAGTTCAGTTGCTCAGTCGCATTCAACTCTTTGCGACACCATGGACTGCAGCACGCCAGGTTTCTCGGTCCATCAGTAACTCCCAGAGCTTGCTCAAACTCATGTCCATTGAGTCGGTGATGTCATCCAACCACGTCATCCTCTGTTGTCCCTTTCTTCTCCCGCATCAGGGTCTTTTCTAAGGAGTCAGTTCTTTGCATCAGGTGGCCAAAGTATTGGAGCTTCAGCTTCAGCATCAGTCCTTCCAATGAATATTCAGGAATGATTTCCTTTATGATGGACTGGTTGGATCTCCTTGCAGTCCAAGGGGCTCTCAAGAATCTTTTCCAACACCACAGTTCAAAAGCAACAATTTTTTGGTGCTCAGCTTTCTTTATGGTTCAACTCTCACATCCAAACATGAATACTGGGAAAAACCATAGCTTTATCTAGACGGACCTTTGTTAGCAACGTAATGTCTCTGCTTTATAATACACTGTCTAGGTTTGCCATAGCTTTTCTTCCAAGCAGCAGACATCTTTTAATTTCATGGCTGTAGTCACCATCTGCAGTGATTTTGAAGCCCAAGAAAATAAAGTCTGTCACTGTTTCCACTTTTTCCCCATCTATTTCCCATGAAGTGATGGGACCAGATGCCATGATATTTGTTTTTTGAATGTTGAGTTTTCAGGGAGGTTTTTCACTCTCCTCTTTCACTTTCATCAAAAGGCTCTGTAGTTCCTCTTCGCTTTATGACATGAGGGTGGTATCATCTGCATATCTGAGGTTATTGATATTTCTCGCAACCATCAGGTTTCCAGCTTGTGCTTCATCCAGCCCAGCATTTTGCATGATGTACTCTGCATAAAAGTTAAATAAGCAAGGTGACAATATACAACCTTGACATACTCCTTTCTCAATTTTTTTTATTAATTCTTTTTATTTCATTTTTAACCATTTATCATCACGTGTACATCCTTTCCCAATTTTGAGCCAGTCTGTTGTTCCATTGTTCCATATCTGGTTCTAACTATTGCTTCTTGACCTGCATACAGATTTCTCAGGAGGCAGTTAAGCGGTCTGGTATTCTCAACTCTTTAAGAATTTTCCAGTTTGTTGTGATCCATAGAATCAAAGACTTTAGCGTAGTCAAGGAAGCAGAAATAGATGATTTTCTGGAATTACCTTGGTTTTCCTATGATCCAATGGATGCTGGCACTTTGATATCTGGTTCCTCTGCCTTTTCTAAATCCAGCTTGTTCATCTGGAACTTGTTGGTTCATGTACTGTTGAAGCCTATCCTGAAGAATTTTGAGCATTACCTTGCTACTTAACTTAGTATGAAAATTTCTAGTTCTATAATGCTGTTACAAATGGCATCCTTTCTTTCTTTTTTATGGCTGAGTAGTACTCCATTTTATACGTATACTACATCTTATTATCCATTCCTTGTCGATAGACATTTAGATCACTTCCATCCTTGGCTGTTGTAAACAAGGCTCCTATGAACATTGGGATACATGTATCTTTTTAAATTAGAGCTTTCTCTGGATATATGCCCAGGAGGGGGATTGTTGTATCACATGATAATTCTATTTTTAGTGTTTTAAGAAACCTCCATACTGTTCTCCATAGTGGCTGTAACAACTTACATTTCTACCAACAGTGTAGGAGGGTTCCCTTAAAGATTTTTTTAATCACGGCCATTCCAAACAGTATGAGGCTGTGTTGTTGTTCAGTCACCCAGTCATGTCCGACTCTTTGTGACCCCATGGAGTGCAGCACACCAGGCCTCCCAGTCCCTCACCATCTCCTGAAGTTTGCCCAAGTTCATGTCCATTGCATCAGTGATGCCATCCAGCCATTTCATCCTCTGATGCCCTCTTCTCCTTCACCCTCTATCTTTTCCAGCATCAGAGACTTTTCCAATGAGTCAGCTCTTTTCATCAGATGACCAAAATATGGGAAGTTCAGCTTCAGCATCAGTCCTTCCAATGAGTATTCAGGGTTGATTTCCCTTAAGATTGACTGGTTTGATCTCCTTGCTATTCAAGGGACTTTCAGGCGTCTTCCCCAGCATCATAGTTCAAGGGCATCAATTCTTTGGCATTCAGCCTTCTTTACAGTCCAGCTCTCACAACCATACATGACCACTGGGAAGACCATAGCCTTACTCTATGGACTTTTGTCAACACAGTAATGTCTCTGCTTTTCAACACACTGTCTAGGTTTGCCATAGCTTTCCTGCCAAGAAGCAAGCATTTTCTGATTTCATGGCTGCAGTCACCATCCACAGTGATTTTAGAGCCCAAGAAGAGGAAAACTGTCACTGTTTCCATCTTTTCCCCTTCTATTTTCCATGAAGTAATGGGAACAGATGCCATGATCATAGTTTTTTCATATTTGGTTTTAAGCTGACTCTTTCACTCTCCTCCTTCACCCTCATCAAGAGGCTTTTTAGTTCCTCTTCACTTTCTGCGATTAGAGAGGTATTATCTGCATATCTGAGGCTGTTGATGTTTCTCCTGCCTGTATTGATTCCATCTTGTAACTCATAAGGTGTAACCCCATATCTTTTTTTTAATAAATGGACAAAAGGATATGAGGTTATACTTTTTGTAATTTTGATGTGCATTTCTCTCGTAATTAGCAATGTTAAGTATCTTTTTATGTGCTTATTGGCATGTGTATTTCTTCTTTGAAGAAATGTTTGTTTAGGTCTTTTGCCCATTTTTTGTTAGGTTTTTGGGGTTTTTCGTTATTGAGTTGTATAGGTTATTTGTATACTTTGGAAATTAAACCTTTGTTGGTCACACTGCTTGCAAATATTTTCTTCTAAATGAGTTTGAACTTTACAGAAATATTTGAATATAAATGTCACAGTTTTATATACAAGTGTGAAAATACAAAAAAGTTCTCCTAAAGAGATAAAAATAGTCAACTACACATTAAGCCATTTAATACATGTTCACACTGAACAGGAGTAACTGTGATATCAATTCTTATCTTCTATGAACCTTGACAAACAGCCTCTTGGATGGCATAATAGTTTTTCTTAGAATTTTAGGAAAATATTTTCATTAACTGTATTTTTTATATTTTGGCTGTGCTGGGTCTTCCTTGCAGTTCACAAGCTCTCTAGTTGCAGTGCGTAGGCTTAATTGCCCTGAGACACATGGGATCTCAGTTCCCCAATCAGGGGTTGAACCTGAGCCCCCTGCATTGAAAGGCAAATTCTTAGCCACTGGACTAGCAGGACCACCACCTTCGTTAACTTTAGGAAGAAATATTCTGTTCCGTACTTGGATCTGCACAAATAAATGAAAAGCTCTGGCATAAATGAAGGCAAATATAAAATTCTTTTTTCCTTATTTTTGACTGTGTCACAAGACAACGGATTATCTAAAGGACAAATCGGTTGTATCAGCATATTTTTGGTAGCATACGTAAAATATAAGGTATGATAACTATAGCACAAAGAATGGAAGGATAGAATTGGAAATGTACTGATGTAAGGCCCTTATCCAACATATGAAGCACTATAATATTTGAAGGTAGACTGTGATGCTTTAAAGATGCATATTTGAACTGTGAGGTAACTGCTAAAATTTAAAAAAATGAGGTGCAAATAGAAAGCCAATTGTGGAGATAAAATGGAGTCATAAAAACACTCACTCCAAATGAAAGGGAAAGAGACGGAACAAATACAACATTATAAAATAAGATGATAGATTTAATCCAATAACATCAATAACTACATTAAAGTCAAAGTCTAAACACACCCATTAAATCACAAAAATTGATGCTTGCATAAAATGAGAAGATGGAATAAAACTAATACCCAATACTACCCAATACCCAATACTACCCAATACCGTCTACAAGAAACTCACTTAAATATAAAGACACGTCAAAAAATTAAATCTAAGTGACTGAATGGACCATTTCATCCAAAAGCATCAGAAAACACATTCTTTTCAAGTGTATCTGGAATGTTCTCCAGGATACATCATATACTAGTCCACAAAACATCTTAGTATATTTAAGAAGACTGAAATCTTATCAATCATCTTTTCTGAACACAATGCTATAAAAGTAGAAATCAACTATGAGGAAACTGGAAAACCACAGATACATGGAGGCTAAACAACGTGCTACTAAAGAACCAATGAGTGATTGAAGAAATCAAAGAGGAAAAAAAATTTTTAATGCCTGGAGACAAATGACAATGAAAACAGAATATGCCAAAAATCTATGAATTTCAGCAAAAGCAGTTCTGAGAGGAAAGTTTATAGCAATACAAGCTTATCTCAGGAAACAAGAAAAATTTCAAGAAACTTACACTTAAGAAACTGAGAAACAGAGGAACAAACAAAACCCAAAGTTAATAGGAGAGAAATAACAAAGAGCAGAGCAGAAATCAAACAAGCTAGAAATAGAAAAGTTCAATGATACCAAGAGCTGGTTCTTTAAAATTATACACAGAATTGGTAAATTTATAGCTAGACTTATCAAGAAAAAAAGGGAAAGGGTTTAAATCGATATAATTAGAAATGAAAAAGGAGAAGCCACAACCAATACCACAGAAATACAAAGGATCATAAAAGATTACTATGAACAACTCTATGCCAATAAAATGAACAACCTAGAAGAAACAGACAAATTCCTAAAAATGTACAATCTCCCAAGACTGAACCAAGAAGAAATAAAAAATATGAAGAGACCAATTACCTGTGATAAAACTGAATTAACAGTAAACAAATTCCCAAAAACCAAAAGTTAAAGACCAGATGAATTCTACCAAATATTTAGAAAATAATTAACGCTAATCCTTCTAAAACTATTCCAAAAAACCTCAGAGGATGACATTCTTCCATATTCATTCTATGAGGCCTGTAACAAAAACCAGACAAAGATTCATACATACACACAAAAGTATAGGCCAATATCACTGATGAACACTGTGTATACAAGATGAATTAAAGACAGTTGAAGATGTGAAACCATAAAACTTCTTGGAGAAAATATATGCAGTATACTTTTTGACATTAGTCTTAGCAATATATTTTTTTAAATATATATCTCCCCAGCCAAGGGAAACAAAAGCAAAAATAAGTAAATAGGGTTACATCAAAGTAAGAAGTTTTTGCAAATCCCATCCCCATCCATAGTTACATTACACAAAAATATTAAGAGCCTGAAAGCAAACAGAAGGCCTGGTCCTTACCCTACATTGTTGAGACTACACTTTTTCTTTCTAGTACTACATGTTGCCACTTTCAATTCCTCCTCTGTATTGCTTTATTGGGAAATTACTGTTTACAATGATCTCTATATGGACATGAGTTTGAGTAAACTCCAGGAGTTGATGATGGACAGGGAGGCCTGGCATGCTGTGGTCCATGGGGTTGCAAAGAGTTGGACACGACTGAGGAACTGAACTGAATTGAATGATCTCTATTGACTGCAGACTCAGCTACAGAGGACCCTACCTAGGACATTTGTAGAATCTAACAGTTTCCCATCCTTCCCAGTCTTGTGCAGCTAGAGTATTACACAAGCCCACACTGAAGAGCAGCATGCACTTGGTTGGACGGGATTAAGGGATTCTGAGAGCCAAGTCAAGTTGATGCTGCTTGTTACTGTCATTTTGATCTTACATACACCTGGAATATACACCTGGAATATACACCTGGAGTGAGGAAGCACATTACACAATTAAATATGATATATCAATAAAAATGTACTTGACAAATATAGTTCTTCGATAATTTTGAAAAGAAGATACTTTGTCATAAACACGAAGTATCTGGTAGTTGATAGTTCACTGAGACTAAAAACACAGAAGTCAGAGAAATGAACAAATTCTCTATCTACTCCTGTATTCTAATTTCATGAATTCCAATTCTTTTTAGGCTATTAAATTCCTTTTTCTTCACATAAGCCCAGATCATTAGGAATTGTGTCTATGTGTGTATACATGTGAATTCACACTTATTCACATGGAACAAAACCTTCTTTCTTGTTCCCTTTGCTCTTACCAACTAATTTATCAATTTAATAACGATTTATAGAACACCAGCTCTTTCCTTCTACATCTTTCTGTCTCCTGCACTGCAAACCTTCAGGGAATCATGATGGAAGTTACAGGTGATGGTATGGATTAAGAAGATGTAACAGAAAACATATCCATTCTGAATTGATACACAGAAACTTCTCTCCCCCCTCTCCCTCTGCCTCCTTCCCACTCCACATCTCAGGCCCTGGAAGCAGAGATCAGTAATAAGTTAGAAGGATTCATTACATGTCTAGCTCTACCAATATCATGCTGAGTCTGTCACAAGACTTCTCTCTGTTTCATTGCTTTTTTACTGAGACAATACTGGTATTATTCCTTTCTTTTTCCTTCTCCTTTCATCTCTCTTGCCGACTACCCAACAGATCTGTTACACAGATAAATGAGATATTGCTGGTTACGTTTCTCTGGGAAAAAACAAAACCAAACTATACATGAAAAACATTTTTCTTCAATAGAGCTTTTATGGCTACCCAATGGGTCAGCTCAGAAGGAGGGATGTGCAAGTGTCTTGAGAGTATAATATTAGAGAACTCTGTTATGCACATTGTGAGCTGCCTTTTTTGTTTACAGATGTTAACCAGAATGGATCTTTGCTTCCTTCTCTGGCTTCCCTGACACCTCAGCCTGAGTTGCATAACTATCTTAACTACCTCTGTGATTTTCCTTATTACTATAATCACATTTATTCATGTAACCTACATCTTAAGAGTATGTGCCAGATACTCATAGTTCTAGGCATCGGTATACAAGAGTGAATTAGACAAAATTTCCTGTGCTCTTGAATCTCTTGGAGAGAAACACAATAAACACACACACACATGATGTCAGGGCATAATAAGAACTAGAAAGAAAATAAAGTAGGTCAAGATGATTGAGAGAAGGAAGTGGAGGGGTTGTGCTGGTTTAGTAGTTTATAGTTAGAGAAGTTCTCTCTGAAAACTTAACGTTTGAATAGAAACATGTATGAACTGAAATAGAGAGCCTTGTAATGTGTAGGTAAACAATATTCTAGTCAGAGGGACACAAATGCCAAGCCCTTAAAGTGGGGATGTGCAGAGCAAAGCCCAGGAATAGCAAGAAGAGTAGAAGGGAAGGTAAGCAGAAAGGCAGGCAAAGACCAGCCCATAGACAGTCTAACATAGCACAGTAAGGATTCTACTCTAAGTGTAACAGGGAGCCATGGAAAGGAAATAAGCAAGGAAATGCCATGATGAGACCTTCAAAAGGCTCTAACTGCTGTGTGGAGTATAGAACAAAAGAGCGAAATCAAAGAGATGAGCTGGGAGTCTACTAGAATAATCCAGATGATAGAAAATGGTGTCTTGAACTAAAATAGTAGTGATGAAGGTGGGTGGAGACAATACAATTGTGATATAAGTTGAAAATAAATCCAACAGGATTTTCTGGTCATTTACCTGAGGAGTATGAAAAAAGAAAAATTATGACCAATTCCAATATCTTGAATCTGATGCACTGAATAAATCAGGTTCCATTTAATAAAATGGTGAACAGGAGGAGAGAAGTGGATTTGTGTGGAGTGGAGAATGCAATGCAAGTTCAGGTCAAGACAGGTTTAATTTGAGATGCTATTAGATCTCTGAGAAGGGGTGTTGGGTAGCAGATAGACGTATAGAATGTCAAATGTAGAAAAAATGGCTGGACTGAAGATAAGAACTTAGAAATCACGCCAATAAATTGGACATCAGTTGAAGAAATGTTTAGGAAAGGAGGTTGCGAGCTACTTTATCAAATGCTTTTGAGACGCTGAGTGAGATTGACTGAGACTTGACCGTTGGATTTAGCCATATGAAGATCCATGGTGATCTTGACTGGATGAATTCAGTTTATCATTGGGATCAAAATCCTCAGAGTTTTCTTTACACATTAATCATATGAAGACCTGTTATTGCAATCTCCCAGCTAGACTGTAAATATGAAGGTTAGGATGATGTCTCTTTTAGTCACTGTTTTATCTCTACTGTTTGGCCCAGTCCTGGAGTATAGTAAACGCTCCACAAATATCTCTGGAATATTTCATTCTGTTGAGATTATGTCAAAGGAATTGATCATCAGGAATTTCCTTGAGGCTGTAGAGTATTTGGGGGCTTAGTGGTGATTATAATGAAATAGAAAGGGTAATTTATAAAGTCATTAAAGGACCACTTTTTAAATTTCGATAAATATTGAGTTTCTGAGTATAAAATGGTGAATGTATTTCAAAACTATACTGTAAACAAGGAATGCCCAATATTTGGTAACCTGAGATTTAAAAATATATGCATATTTTAACTATTATTTGGTGCATAAAGTAAACAATTAACTTTTAGACAAGTCGTGAAGGAGAAACAGAATTTCTCCTATGGTTATTTTCCCAAGAGAGGAAAGTATCATGTTTCACTATTCAGAGAGCTGGGCCTGTGTCTTTGAACACATTTCCTGTACATGCTCACTCAATTAGGCAACAGTATTGATTTTTAGGACAGGTAAGATCTAAGATTATCCATTTGTTCACATTAACTCAGATTCTCTCTTTCCCTAAATTCCTGGAAGCAAATTAAATACCATGAAAAACTCGGCAATTTTTTTCTCAGATCACTAGGGAACATTTGGCAAATTGCTGCTTTAGTGCATAAAATAACTTCTACTGTCCCCAAAGCTTTAATGTGGTTGTTCTGAGTTTGTGGATTTAAAATTCTGGCTCAGTGAGTAACTACATAGAACAGAAAGCTGGATGTGAGTAGTCCCATGACCAGGGGAATCATAATTAGGCCAAACAGATACAAGAATGATTGAAATATTCTCAGAAGGAAACAGAGACATTTGAAGAGGTTACAAGACTCCTGTCATGTAAAATGTACTTCTGACAATGATGGTGAGTTAAAATAGAAAAAGGAATTTTTGAGAAAAAAGGAAGGAAATGGAAATTCCCCCAAATTTCACATGCTATTAATATACAGTGTGTTTACCAAGACAGTTATCAGACCTAGGGAAATGTTTGGGAAAGGAAGAAGTCGATTAGTGAGTGATTGACGTTTGTAACAAAAATGCAAACTGAAACACAGCAATAGTACTGAATTTCTAGCTTCAATTATCCCCGAAGCTGAAAATGCACTACAAACTATGCTGTGTGTCTGTACAGCTTACTCTTGAACAAAGTGAGTCACAGGATCAGGGCCAAAGGTAGAGAAAGTCTCACTGGTTATTACTATGATCTTTTTGTACCCACAGGCCTAGAATCTTTCCCCATGAAGTGTTGAATGTGAAAAGTAGCAATGTATTCTGGAGTACAGAATTAATACTGGCTCTTTCTAAGTGCTTGTGGGTGTAAGCTTTAGTTATTTAGGGCAGAGTAAACCTAGAGGAATATTTGTTCCATTGAAAATCTACGAAACTAGAGAGTAGCCTCTGCTCACCACAACTAGAGAAAGTCAGCGCACAGCAACAAAAACCTAGTGGTCAAAAATAAATAACATAAACACAGACTTATAATTGCATATGATATATAGAAAGCCCTAAAGACTTCACACAAAAACTACTAGAATTGACAAATGAATTCATTAAGATGGCAAGATACAAGATTAACATAACAGTCAGGTGTTATTTCTTTACACTAAAAATGAAATATCAGAAAGGGAAGGTAACAAAAAATCCATTACTTTAATAAAATCACATCCAAAAAATAAAATACTTAGGAATAAAAATCACCAAGGAAGTGAGAGACTTTTATGCAGAGAACTATAAATTATTAACAAAGGAAACTGAAGAAGATTTAAAAAATACAAAGAAAGTCTATGGCTGAGAGTCTATCCATTCTCAACCTGCCTCTTACACTGGTGATTCATTTGTTTGGTCCACATGCATTATTGAGCACCTACTCTGTGCAATTCTCAGGGCCAAGCTCTGGGGTTTTAAAGGTGAATTTCATAAGCAGAGACAAACATGTAAACCTATAATGACAAAGTATAAAGTACTCTTACATAGTAAGGAGGAACCCATGAGGCTTCAGAGAAGACTGTTAGGTGGCATTTCAGATGATAGCAGGTGAGCAGCGTGTAAGAAAGGGGAGGAAGGGGAAAAGCTGCTAGTGGATGGAGGTGGGATAGAGCCTGATGAATTGAGGGAAACAATAGCAAAGTATCAAAAGCGGAAAGAGAGTTGGAGAGAGTCCCAAGGACCAGGAGATAGGGGATGAGGGAGAGAGGAGACAGCAAGATGAAAAACAGCAGATGGTATAAACTTCCTCTGCAGATCAATTCGTAAGCAAGAAGGTTTATCTTTCTTTAGGAAACTTGAACAGACTTAGTGCTTAAAATGGGGATATATTGACATGTTAAAGTTAGTCCTGGGATATATACCCAAAATAATATCTAGAAAAGACAAAACTGATTCTTTGCCCTCCACGTGTTTTTTAGCTGGTTGGGGTGTTTACTGGTGCAGGTGACCCAAATTTTCACTTCCAAGGGATCTGAGTGAATAATGGCTCTGCTTGTGTATGTTACTAGCATCTCCTGTACTGACTTTCAACATGGTCACAGAGTATGCAGAGAGAAACCTAGGCATCCCCTCTCTGCCCCTATTATGCTACAATAACTCTCTTTCCCTTTGGAGTCAGAGTTAATCTCCCAGGCTACACTTGAACTTTCTTTCTGTCTGTGTGCCAAGAAATAAAAAGGTAGGAGTTTCATTTTCCAATTCAGTAGAATCTTTAATGTATCCCTTGACTGAAATCTTTTCTCCTTGGATTCAAACCAAAAGGCCATTGCCCCTTCCAGAAAGGTGGGCAATGAGATGAACCAGTATAGTGTACTAGTGTCTGTATATCAGGGAAGAATCATCTGAAAACCAGTTGTGAACACCTTCTTTAGTCAGCAAGTCACAGAAAGTCCCCAGAAGGCCTCATGTGTGTGCCTGAAAGAGGGCTGATCTCAGCTCCTAACGTCCAGGCAGTGTACTCTGTCATACGGAGACCACTCACAGTGGGGAATCACACCCTCGGGGTGCAGGGCGAAGATGTGATGCTGAGACAGCCAAGTATCATGCTTTCAAGCCCTCTTTCATTTAAGCATTATAAAATTATTCATTAAAAAGTTTTTAGTGTTCTAAATCTTCATTCCACTTGGAAGTTCAAGGTAGGGATCCAACTTTATTCTTTTTCCAAATGATTAAACTGACTGTACAAATAACAAACACATTTCTTTTCACCATTTTATTATATAATCAAATCTCATTCATATCAACTATTCAATAGTTTGTTTCATTCATTATCTGTCTATTCCTGCAGCAGAATAGAGGAGCAAATACTGCAGTTTAAATAACTGGCAAAGTCCTTCTGAACATTCTTCTGTATTAGGTTCTTCCTGCCTATTCTAGCAGACTTTTATTCTTCCAAATTTTAAAACTGTTTTCCCAAGTCCCCAAAGGATTCTATTAGAATTTTATTGGGCTGTAATAAACTTATAGGTTGGTTTTAGGAAAAATGGACATCTTTACAATGTATGTCTTTCAAGCCAAGAATATGACATGCCTCTTTTTCTTTTTTGGTCCGAGCTATGCAGCATGCAGGATCCTAGTTCTCCCAACCAGGGATTATCCCATACCCCTCTCAGTGGAAACACAGAGTCCCAATCACTGGTCCATCAGGGAAGTCCCCTGACATGCCTATTTATTTATGTAAGTTTTCTTTCTCATTGGACACTGATTCTTAGTGATATGGACTAAGTTCTTCTCAAAAAGCCAATTTTGTTGTTGTTGTTACTAACCTTTCTGTGAGAAGCAAGTTCAACAAAGTGAAATCATTTCATTGGGTTGGGTCACCAAGTACTCTTGACAGTTAGCATAAACACATGGGTGTATTGTTGAAAATTGTGTTGTGATGATTAACTATTCAAGATTCCCGGCTGGGATTTTTGATGAACTGAATATAGAGGGATGGTCAGTTGAAAAAACTGCTTGGAAGATTCAAGACAACTAGAAACCACCAATGTATATTTTTGTTCTTTGCCTATGAAGGATTTCTTTTTTTAAAAAAAGATTGTTTCATTATTTCAGAGCAGAGATGGAGGCTATAATCTTATCTTGACCACATATTTGTGGCACACCTGAGAATTGTTTACATAAATGCATTGGCTAGAAGCCATATCTACTGGTCCAAAACCTATTCTAAACCTGACAAGACAGTAAAGAAGAATGGTGTGTGCCAAGTGATTTAACAACGCTTGCCAAAGAAGTCACCACGCCTGCTCTCTTTTTCCTTTGTGTTTTCAATGCCTAACACAATGTCTCATACATACTTGGTGTCTAATGATTTACTGAAGGAATAAATGGACTGTTCAGCAAGGATTTATCTGTGTGCTTTTTAAGGTGAAAACTTGAACAGTGTAATTGTCTTGGTTAACCGCCATCCCCTCTGCCTCCATGGCGGCTCCCACAGCCTCTGGACTGGTAGCTGAGACTGTCGTGACCTCCTGACTTTGCTCCCCTAACAATCTCTTCCAGGGCCTGCTTTTGGAGCTCGGTCAGCTCCTCCTAGTTCACCTTCCATTCCAGTGGTGGGTGTTCCCAAAAAGCCAACTTCTGTTTTCCTTCCCACCAGCCTTCTGTTGCCAAAGATCATTTGTGTCTCATACCCAGCCAAGTCCCCAGATACTGGACAACAACACTGACATTTTGCTGTTGACTCTGAAATCAGAGAGTATCATGTTATAATTGGAGTGTTGAAATGACACTTTAATGATGGATTTTGCCTGGTCTCCTTTACAAAATGAATAGGCTAGAGGGCTAGAATGACGCAATCATAGCCAGAATAAGGCAATGAAAATACTTTTTGGCCCAGAGTTGCAGCTATGGGCTTGTGAATAAAAATGATGTTACGTCAAACAGAATGTGGCGTGACAGAAAAGCATGTCCACTCAGGTAATCAAAGCCAGGAGTCTACGACTGGTATTAGGAGCTGGAATAGTGTGCCAAGGGATTAGAAACCAGAGAATACTGAAGGATATATCCAAGATAGCTGCAGCCAAAAGCTGAGCTTTTACATACTCTCAAGGACACATGCCATGGGCAACCTGAATTTAATGTCCTAGAAGGAAGCAGATATAATGGAGAGTGACTGTTACAAAAGCTCTTGCATCTAAGTGAGAATTATTGAAAAGACTTGGAGAGTCACAAGGGGAACAGAGAGGCTGGGAATAGATTCTAAAGCCATCTCAGAGATGGAATTAATGGGAATAAATGGCTGTTGAGCCAAAAGTTATGAATTCTAGAGGTATTAGTTGGGATAGAGAGAAAGTGCAACTAGAAAAAGCTCAAATGATAGAATATGGTCCATAAAGATCAATAGGCATTGTAAAAATTCAGAAAGCACAATGATCACTGCCATGGGTCCTTTTAAAACTGGCTATTTAAAATGCATTATCATATTTGTCTGTGACAATTCTGTAAGAGTGACAGCCTTTAAAATTACTTCTATTTTAGCTGTTCTGAGAGTGTGACTTACCCAGGTTTATATAGCAGCTTGGAGGCATATCTTTAAGAAGAACTGAGACCTTTTAAATTCCATGTCCTGCTATTGGACTCTACTCACATTTGCAATTCAATCCTCATAGTCCCCACCTAATTTGGACTTACACACACACACACACACACACACACACACACACACACACACACCCCTCCAGTCTCCTAAAGTTTGAGCTTGATTTCTGAGACTAAAAGTGATTTCTCTATTATCAATACTTCCATATATAGACAGATACATGAGATAAATGTGTGAATATTGTTAGATGTTTTTGGAACTAGGGAAGTTATAACCTCCTGGTTATACCCTTTTCAGGAACTCTAGAGTGACAAGAGCACTGGTATCTGCTTTCCTCTCCTTCATCCTTCCAACTTTTTCCCAGCAAACATTTATGGAGTTCTAATGAATACAACTCATGCTGGGCTCTGAGAGACATAAAAATAAAAAGACTGGGTCCCCTAACCTCTAGGATAGGGGGAGTCAAGTCTGCATGAGCCCTCTCAGAGAAAAGTCAGGGGTTCTTGAGGGGCACTTGAGTGCTGAAGAGCCTGCAATCAGATATGGGTGTATAAAGGAGAAGGGTTTTCCAGAGTCCTGTCAGGAGCAAACTGAGATGGTGGAAGGGATGAAGGGCATGTGCCTCCTCTTGTACACAAAATCAGGGTCGTAGGAACACAACAGAGGGTTGTGTGGCACAGATGGGTGGCCACCCCTCCCCAGCACACAGGGACTGTGTATTTGAGAGTCCAGCAGCTTTCTTTGGCAGGCCAGCAGAGAGGCAAGCATTTAGCGGCCTTATCATCTGAAATTGGCTGACAAAGCTGTCCTTCTTAGGGAGAACTTTGTTTTAGTTGTAGAAAGAGCTGGAGCTTTTAGCAAAGCTAAATAGATTTCAGTTTTGTCTCTACCACTTACTAGGTGAGCAATCTTGAGTAAATAGTTTCTGTGAGCTCTGGTTTCTCCATCTGTGAAAATCCAAAGTGGTAATAAGTGAGTGATCCTGTTTATTGAATTCTGTGAATTGCTTTTTAAGCCTTACAACCACCCTATGTTATAATTGTTATTAAAACTCAACATTAAAAAAAATAAGATCTTGTCATCTAGTCCCATCATTTCATGGCAAATAGCTACGAGTCGGGCACAACTGAGCGACTTCACTTTCACTTTTCACTTTCATGCATTGGAGAAGGAAATGGCAACCCACTCCAGTGTTCTTGCCTGGAGAATCCCAGGGACGGGGGAGCCTGGTGGGCTGCTGTCTATGGGGTCGCATAGAGTCGGACACGACTGAAGCGACTTAGCAGCAGCAGCAGCAGCAGCAGATGGGAAAAAAGTGGAAGCAGTGACAGATTTTATTTTGTTGGACTCCAAAATTACTGTGGATGGTGACTGCAGCTGTGAAATTAAAAGATGCTGGCTCTTCGGAAGGAAAGCTATGACAAACCTCGACAGCATATTAAAAAGCAGAGACATCACTTTGCCGACAAAGGTCTGTCCAGTCAGAGCTATGGTTTTTTCAGCAGTCACGTATGGATGTGAGGATTGGACCATAAAGAAGGCTGAGCGCTGAAGAATTGATGCTTTTGAACCGTGGTGTTGGAGAAGACTCTTGAGAGTCCCTTGGACTGCAAGGAGATCCAACCAGTCAATCCTAAAGGAAATTAACCCTGAATATTCACTGGAAAGGCTGATGCTGAAGCTCCAATACTTTGGCCATTTGATGCAAAGACCCTGACGCTCAGAAAGATTGAAAGCAAAAGGAGAAGGGGGGCAGTAGAGGATGAGATAGTTAGACAGCATCACTGACTCAATGGACATGAATTTGAGCAAACTCTGGGAGATAGTGGAGGACAGAGGAGCTTGTCATGCTGCAGTCCATGGGGTCACAAAGAAGCAGACATGACTTCGTGACTGAACAACAACAATGATTCCCATAGTACATGTGAGGAAACAGACTCAGGGAGATTGAGTACATTTTCAAAAGTTATATATCTAGTAATTGGCAGGGCTGGAATTTGAATTTACATCGTGACTTGAACCCTGTGTTCCTACCATTTACACTCTTCCACCTCTCTTCCAAAGATTTGTATGAAGACCTAAATGAAACCAAGTTTCACTGAAATGTTGGTAATTTATTTGTCTATTAAATGCCTAACTGAGCTGATACTTACAATCTTAGCTTTATTTAGAGAATAGCTTTGAGTCTATGTAGTTATATTATTTTTCAAACATAATCACTTTTTTCATTAAATTTTTTTCCTCAAATTTTACATTTTTATTGTTTATTTTATCATAAAATTGCTTTTTGAGGAATGAAAAATCTTTTGAACATTACAAAAATGGTTAGAAATAATTGGCATACTGTTGTCAGATTAATTATACCTTGTCAGGTTAATATATACCTTTATTAACTATCATTATCCAAAAATGGTCATTCTTTTCTTGATTTAGCAGTGACATGGGAAAGGATCGTTCAACTAGGAGTCTGGGAACCCACATTCTAACCCCAGGTCTGAGTTCACTGTCCTGTGTTGATCTTAGGCCAGCGCACTCTTTGGGCTGCTATTGCTTCATGTTAAAACAAGGGGATTAGATGAAATGACTGGCAAAGTCCCTTGCAGCATTAACAAGCTATGATTCTTTGCAATTTTAGAAGAGGACATAATTCAGAATATAATTTTAAATCAATTTCTGTTATAAGACTCTTGGTAATAATATATGAAGTACCTCTAAGTAAGTCAGAAAAAGAAACCAAATTAAAGAAATTTGACTAGTTAACCTCTAAGTTCTTTCCAGCTTTGAAACTCTATCATCCAAATTATACTCCATTGTAATCTCAGAGCACTTTGTACTATTTCAAAGACTTTCAAGTGATTTATTCTTTTTGGTTCTCATAGGGACAATATGAAGGAGTGAGGAGGTCGATTATATCCACACTCTACACATGAAGGAACTGAACACCAAGCGGCGGCCACAGGTCACTGGCTAGTTAGGGACAGAGCTTGGGGCAGAGAGGCTCTCTGACCCGAGCTCTGTCTACTCCACCACGGCATCCCTGACTGAATAAACATTAACTGTCAACGAAGCTTGCTTAATACAAACTGCATTTTATTCTAGTTTGACAGATGAGTAATCCCAAGTGATTGAATTCCTTTTTTTGAAAGTCCAAAGTCTTTAGTTCATCTGTTTTTGAGTCATTTGTAGGGTCAGCAAGGTTAGGACACACAATGTTTGCAATTTTCCCCAAATTCGAAATCAGAAAAGCTAGGGAGTGGGTTTTATTTGTTTTTCAACTTAAGAATGTCAGATAAATACTATGCTAAACTCTCTTTGACCTCAGAACTTTTCTTAAAAGCTATGAGCCTTTGAGGACATTTGACAACTATGACTAAGTAACATATACCTATATATATTAAATATTATTGCTGTGTTTGTGGAAAAGATTAACTTAGTATGTCTCCACTCTTTAAAAATATTAACATATTAGTATTGTTGAAGCAGTTTATTATTATTTTATGGAAGTTTTACACACACATAATAAGAAAAAAATTTATCAGTACAGAAGAGTGCAAAATGGATATGTGAATTGATGCTTTTGAACTGTGGTGTTGGAGAAGACTCTTGAGAGTCCCTTGGACTGCAAGGAGATCCAACCAGTCCATTCTGAAGGAGATCAGCCCTGGGATTTCTTTGGAAGGAATGATGCTAAAGCTGAAACTCCAGTACTTTGGCCACCTCATGCGAAGACCTGACTCACTGGAAAAGACTCTGATGCTGGGAGGGATTGGGGGCAGGAGGAGAAGGGGACGACAGAGGATGAGATGGCTGGATGGCATCACCGACTCGATGGACGTGAATCTGAGTGAACTCCGGGAGATGGTGATGGACAGGGAGGCCTGGCGTGCTGCGATTCATGGGGTCGCAAAGAGTCGGACACGACTGAGCGACTGAACTGAGCTGAATAAGGACCTACTGTTTACAGAGGACTCTACTTGATACTCTGTAATGACCTACATGGGAAAAGAGTCTAAAAAAGAGTAGATATATGCATATGCACAACTGATTTACTTTGCTGTATAGCAGAAACCAACACAACATTGTAGATAAACTACAGTCCGATGAAAACAATTTTTTAAAATGGATATGATCTCCATACCATTGCAACCTAGGCCTGCTCTTCAGAAACGGCACCATTAACAGGTACTGTTACTAGATCACATAACAGTTACCATTAGAATTTACAATAAAATGCTGATGGCTCCGCTTCTCAATTTGTCAACTTTAGAAAGTATGCGAAAGTGAAAGTGAAAGTGAAGTCGTGTCCGAAAGGCGACCCCATGGATGGTAGCCTACCAGGCTCCGAGGTCCATGGGATTTTCCAGGCAAGAATAGTGGAGTGGGCTGCTATTTCCTTCTCCAGGGGATCTGAAAGTATGTACTGACTCCCATACAGGAAAAATTAGTAATGTCTTTTGTTTATACTTCCTCCCAACTTGTCTGTATCTCTTCATCACCCACTTTGTATTAGTTATATTATTTATAATATATTTTTAATGTTTCTAGTTCTATATTTAAATTATTCTTTATAACTGTAAATAATGTACCTAAACTTCTACTTCTGTATTTACTAAGACAGACATTTTTGATTCCCAGTTATACAAGACTGTCCATCTTTCAACGCACCTCTAATGTACAGGTACATGTATATATATATCTATATATACATATATATGTACATAGTCATATTTTAATATATTTATATTCTGCTCTGTAATTATAGGGCTTCCCTGGTGGCTCAGACGGTAAAGCATCTGCCTGCAATGCAGGAGACCTGGGTTCGATTCCTGGGTTGGGAAGATCCCCTGGAGCAGGAAATGGCAATCCATTCCAGCACTCTTGCCTGGAAAATCCCATGGATGGAGAAGCCTGATAGGCTACAGTCCATGGGGTCGTAAAGAGTCGGACACGACTGAGCGACTTCACTCACTCACTCACTCACTGTAATTATAATTAAGTCTTCTGAAGAGTAAAAACGTTAACCCATGTAAAGCACTCCTCTACAACTACCAGCTATTACTATCAACTGAGTTGTGTAGATGAATCCACATCAAGAAGGAAATGTGGTCCTGTTTAACTGAAAATTTGCAGCTTAAATGAGTTTCTTGTAAACTTGAAGAACTAAGACAGCCTTCTACCTTCTTTTCTTTGCTCCTCTTCTTACTTTCTGTACTTCCTCTGGCTCATATTCAAAGAGCATTGCTTCTTGTTTTCTTTCTTGGATTATACTTTGATCTTTTGTTTGGACTTTTTTGGTTTGTTTGTTTAAAAACATTCATTTGGCTGCACCAGGATGCGGGATCTTCGATCTTTATTACAGCATGTGGGGTCTTTAGTTACGGCATGTGAACTCTTAGCTGCAGCATGTGGTATCTATGACCATGACCAGGGATCAAACCTGGGCCCCCTGCACTGGGAGTACAGTCTTAGCCACTGGACCACCAGGGAAATCCTTTGGATTACAATTTGTTGGATTACTCCTTTAAGTTCTTGGCTTGTGTTGTGTCAGAAGAAAGTTGTCTCATTTCCTGGATGTCTAAAAATGGTCTTTCCTCAAGGGATTACATATCAGTTTGACCCGCATCTCTGAGTTGTTCTGCAGGAACTAAGACCTGCCTCCACCTGGTTGAAGATGGTGACCATAAACTGATCATAAACATGTAAACCATAGACTGGTTGAACCAGAAGGCTAATGATTAAGATCCCCGAAATATCACTGTTACCTTCCCACCAACAAATCAGAAAAATGTCCACGAGCTGATCGCATACCCTGTGACTCTCACCCCTAATGTTACCTTTAAAAATCCTTGCCTGGGTCTTCCCTGGTGACTCAGTGGTAAAGAATCCACCTGCTAATGCAGGAGACACAGGTCTGATTCCTGGTGCAGGAAGATCCCACATGCTGTGAAGCAACTAAACCAATGGGGCAAAACTATTGAGCCTGTGCTCTAGAGCCTGGGAGCCACAACTGCTGAGCCAACACGCTGAAATTACTGAAGCCCGCTCACTCTAGAGCCCATGCTCTGCAACAAGAGAAGCTGCTCAATGAGGAGTAGCGCCCACTCATCACAACTAGAGAGTAGCCCCTACTCTCTGCCTTTTCATACTGTTCATAGGGTTATCAAGGCAAGAATACTGAGTGGTTTGCCATTCCCTTCTCTAGTGGAACACGTTTTGTCAGACTTCTCCATCATGACCTGTCCGTCATAGGTGGCCCTACATGGCATGGCTCATAGTTTCACTGAGTTAGACAAGGCTGTGGTCCACGTGATCAGTTTGATCAGTTTTCTGTAACTGCGGTTTTCATTCTGTCTGCCCTCGGTTGGATAAGGATAAGAGGCTTATGGAAGTTTCCTGATGGAAGAGACTGACTGTGGGGGAAGCTGGGTCTTATTTTGATGGGCAGGTCCATTCTCAGTAAATATTTAATCCGATTTTCTGTTGATAGGTGGGATTATGTTCCCTCCCTGTTGTTTGACCTGAGACCAAACTATGCAAGAGGAAATGAAAATAATGGTGATGGTGATGGAATTCCAGTTGAGCTATTTCAAATCCTAAAAGATGATGCTGTGAAAGTGCTGCACTCTTTATGTCAGCAAAATTGGAAAACTCAGTAGTGGACACAGGACTGGAAAAAGTCAGTTTCATTCCAGTCCCAAAGAAAGGCAATGCCCAAGAATACTCAAACTACCGCACAATTGTACTTATCTCACACACTAGCAAAGTAATGCTCAAAATTCTCCAAGCCAGGCTTCGACAGCACATGAACTGTGAACCTCCAGATGTTCAAGCTGGATTTAGAAAAGGTAGAGGAACCAGAGATCAAATTGCCCAAATCCACTGGATCATCAAAAAAGCAAGAGCGTTCCAGAAAAATGTCTACTTCTGCTTTATTGACTACATCAAAGCCTTTCATTGTGTGGGTCACAACAAACTGTGGAAAATTCTTCAAAAGATGGCAATACCAGACCGCCTTACCTGCCTCCTGAGAAATCCTGATGCTGATGCTGGAAGAGATTGAGGGCAGGAGGAGAAGGGGACGACAGAGGATGAGATGGTTGGGTGGCATCACCAACTTGATGGACATGAGCTTGAGCAAGCTCCAGGTATTGATGATAGCCAGGGAAGCCTGGCGTGCTGCAGTCCATGGGGTCACGGAGTTGGACAAAACTGAGCAACTGAACTGAACCCAGTCTCTGCAATTAGAGAAAAGGCCACGAAGCAATGAAGACAGCACAACCGAAAATAAAGAAATTAAATTGTATTTTTTTAAAAAGCATTGTTAAGAATACTTGCCTGAAAGCCACTTGGGAGTTCTAGTCTTTTGAATACATGTTGCCCAATCGCCTTGCTTGGCTCCCTACGATAAGTGCTGTACTTTCCTTCACCACAATAAATAAGTAAATAAAATATTTTTGGTTTTTTTTTTAGCCCTCACATTTTACTGATAGTTTTGCCAGGTTTAGAATACTAAAATTCATTTTCTCCTCCTCAGCATTTTGAATACTTTTGCCAATAGAATGCAAGATTCATTGGAGCAGGATTTTGGTCTGTTTGATTCACTGATATATCCCAAGGATCTAAAATAGTGTCTAGCACACAGTATACACTCAACATATATTTGTCTTATTAATTGTCTTCTGTTACTAGTATTGCTGAAAAGAAGTTGGATGACAGTTTGATAGTCATTCCTTTTCATTTCTTCCCTTTTGGGAAGCTTTTAGGGTTTCTTTCTGTTCTTAGAATTCTAAAATTTTCCTGGTAGCTCAGATGGTAAAGAGTCTGCCTGCAATGTGGGAGACCCAGGTTCAATCCCTGGGTCCTCTGGAGAAGGCAATGGCAACCCACTCCAGCATTCTTGTCTGGAGAATCCCATGGACAGAGGAACCTGGCAGGCTACAGTCCAAAGTTTCCCAGAGTCAGACAGCTGAGCGACTAACACTTTTCTGTTCTTGAAGTTCTAAAATTTCACCAGGGTGTCTCTTGTTTATGCTCAATTTGTGCTCTTGTTTGTTTTTCCTGCTCAGTAATATGTGGACTTTGTCAATCTAAAAACTCTTAGTGTAAGGAAATTTATTTCATTATCTTCTTGATTATTTCTTTTTCTCCATAGTTCTTATACATTTTTGAATCACATTTCATAAATATTAGCTTTACTAACACTAACTTCCATATGTGTTCATTTTTTTCTCATATCTCTGTCTTTTTATTTCCTTTATCTTCCAGGTAACCAACTTGATCTTCTATTGTATCTATATTATTTAGCAATTCCATTGAAATTTTCATTTTTAGTTTCTATGAACTCTTTCAAGTTCTCTGATTATTACTTTTTATCACAAACTGTAATTGTCTTAAGAATGCAATAGGTTATAAATTTCACAGATGATATAATTAACATTGTTATTGCTCTTATTGGGATTGTTTGAAATATTACCTTTCTTAACTGATTAATAAAGAATGTGATTGGTTTGTGTGTATTTTTTTTTAAATTCTCTTTAACTGCTTGAGTTATCTTTTCCTCCAACCTCAGTTATCTAATTTATTTTCTAAGTCTTTCCCTTTTGCATTGTTTTTTTTCTCACAAGTTTGATGTTTCCTGTTGTGCATTTGTATGAATAAATTAAGAACTAAACAAACACCTTAATTTAGTAGAGGTAGCTTGTGTGGGTTTCCTCCTCCTCAATTGTTTAGATTTGTTTTCCTAAGAAGCTCTTGAATAGAATGACTGATAGCTTTTATATTAGTAGGTGGGGTTTGTGGACAGGAAGACTTTTCGGTAGGGTTTCCTGTGGGCAAAAAAACAAACAAGCAAGTGGGGGTGGGGGCAGTGGAGGGAGTGGGGAGGTGGGGGCCAGAATTGAAGGGGTGGGGGGAAACAGAAGTTTTCAGCTGGAATGGGTGGAGATGCATTTTAAGAGTGATTTTGGCTATCCACTCCAATATTCGTGCCTGGACAATTCCATGGACAGAGGAGCCTATGGGCTATAGTCCCTGGTGTTGCAAAGTGTTGGACACAACTGACTGACTAACACACTTTCACATGCACTGCTGCTGCTCCTGCTGCTGCTGTTGCTAAGTCGCGTCAATCATGTCCAACTCTGTGCGACCTCATAGACGACAGCCCACCAGGCTCCTCTGTCCCTGAGATTCTCCAGGCAAGAATACTGGAGTGGGTCGCCATTTCCTTCTCCATTCACATGCACTAAGTACAACAAACTCTGAGTTTATTGTAGATATCCAGAAAAATCCTGACCAAGAACCCTCTCTGAGCTGACAGCTTGCTTCCTAAAGGGCAGTGTGTCTGGCTTTTGGCCCGAGGGCAAAAGTCTCAGCTGCCAAGCTTTGTTTGCGCAGGTCAAAGGAAACGGGCCTAGCTATCCCTAGGCACTCAGTCTGGTTCTCTGATGAGGCCACTTATCATTGCCCCACAGCTCATCATTGTATAGCTTGCTGAGTGTGAGCTCCCTTCCAGGGCCTCCTTAGGGAAACAGGTTCATTTCTCGTGTCCTGGCCTGCAGTTTGCCATACACTTTCTCTCAGTCCATCCGTCTGCTTTCTGTCTTTCACAGATTTCTCAAAACTTCCGTTCTGATGATGATACTGTTTCTCGTTTCCTATTCCTGTTTTTATCTCATTCTCTTTAAAGACTTTTTCTGTCACTTTGGTGGGACTACGGGTGGTAGAAGAAGTAAATGCACGTGCATAATCCACCGTGTTGTGTGTGTGTATGTGCGCACGGATTAACACGTGTCTCAAAAGCAAATGTAGTAGTATATCCAGTTAATCCTTTGAGGGGAGATGGAGTCCTAGAAATGAACAGACTGCAATCTCTGAATTCCTTCGTTGAGTCAAGTGTTTTATCCAGTTAATGCTTATTAAAAACACTTAATGCTGAATAATGTGCCAGAAATTGCAGTTACGAAGTCTGAAAATAAAAAATTTAAAGTGATATTTAGAATTATTTTACAAGATTATTTGTATCCCCAAAGGAATATTTGGTCATTGTTGCTTTTCCAGTCCCCTTACCTCTGAATTTAGACTTGACTTCCCCAACTCCCAAATAGTAAATTTACTCCCAAATTTACTCCCAAATAGTAAATTTGAGGGACTACTTGCTGGCATTGTTTTAAGCACAATTTGGTAAGAATTGTTGTTCAACTCATATCCTCTGGCCTATCAATATAATTTGGATTTTCTTGATTCAGATTTCTTGTTTTAGAAATTTCTTCTGTGTAAGAACAAAATGGAGAAGGCAGTGGCACCCCACTCCAGTACTCTTGCCTGGAAAATCCCATGGAGGAGGAGCCTGGTGGGCTGCAGTCCATGGGGTCGCTGAGGGTCGGACACGACTGAGCGACTTCACTTTCACTTTTCACTTTCATGCATTGGAGAAGGAAATGGCAACCCACTCCAGTGTTCTTGCCTGGAGAATCCCAGGGACGGGGGAGCCTGGTGGGCTGCCGTCTCTGGGGTCGCACAGAGTCAGACACGACTGAAGCGACTTAGCAGCAGCAGCAGCAAGGACAAAATATTAAGACTAAGACAATCAAAAAATTTTTTATTATAAAAAGCAGAATTACAACTCTGAAATGAGAAATATGCTTAACACTAATAAATCTGTCAAATCTTGGCTCTACCATCACCCTGGGCATCAACCTTGCACCCTGGGCAAATGATTTAAACTAAGCCTCACTTTTTTGAACTTGAAAATGACCATAACAAAAAGCATTTACCTCAGAGGCTTCCTCATAGGTTATGAAAATTAAGATAATGTACATAAATCCCTTAGTAAAATCCCTGACTCATTAGGTGTTAGCAATCATTATTAACATCTACAAATAATTCAAATCTATATTACAGAACAGTTCTGGAATAAACATCCAACTTCTTCTTAAGATATTCATAAAATATAGGAAATACTTCCTCATTCCATCTATAGGCATTTTTTGGCAATAAAACATAAATAACATAAAACTGACCATTTCAACCATTTTTAATTGTGAAGTTCAGTGCTTTAAGTATATTCACATTATTGTGTAACCATCACCACCATCCATCTCTAGAACTCTTTTCATCTTGAAAAATAGGAACTCTGTACCCATTAAACAATAATTCCCTACTTTTCCCTTCTCCCAGGGCCTAGTAACCATCATTCTACATTCTGTCTCTATGAATTTGACTACTCTGGACACCTCAAATAAGCTGATTTGTACAATATTTGTCCTCTTGTGATTGGCTTTCTTCACTCAGCATAATGTATTCAAGGGTCAGGGTAGCATGTATTAGAATCTCATTCCTTGAAAGACTGAATAATATTCCATTGTATGTATGCTCATTTTGTTTATCTGTTCATCTGTCAACGGGCATGAATTGCTTTCACTTTTTGGTTACTGTGAGTAATGATGCTATGAACATGGGTGTACAAACATCTGATCAAATCCCAGCTGTCATTCCTTATGGCTATAGACCCAGAAATGGAAGTGCTGGTCACATGGCACCTGACTTTTTTACTCTCACTCTTGTCTTTTGGTGTCCCACACCAGTTTGCATTCCTGTATTTGAGGGACGTAAAAGTCACACACCAGACGTGTCTTCTTCTCTGTTTCATAGATAAACATGCTAATGTATCTCTTCAAAGAGGGGGATGAGGTCCTTTTCCTCACTGGCACAGAGTCTGCCTGCATTGTCCCATCGTGATGACTCTCTTCCAACAACACAAGAGAAGACTCTACACATGGACATCACCAGATGGTCAACATCGAAATCAGATTCATTATATTCTATGCAGCCAAAGATGGAGAAGCTCTATACAGTCAACAAAAACAAGACCAGGAGCTGACTGTGGCTCAGATCATGAACTCCTTATTGCCAAATTCAGACTTAAATTGAAGAAAGTGGGGAAAACCGCTAGACGATTCAGGTATGACCTAAATAAAATCCCTTATGATTATACAGTGGAAGTGAGAAATATTTTTAATGGCCTAGATCTGATGGATAGAGTGCCTGATGAACTATGAAATGAGGTTTGTGACATTGTACAGGAGACAGGGATCAAGACCATCCCCATGGAAAAGAAATGCAAAAAAGCAAAATGGCTGTCTGGGGAGGCCTTACAATTAGCTGTGAAAAGAAGAGAGGCAAAAAGCAAAGGAGAAAAAGAAAGATATAAGCATCTGAATGCAGAGTTCCAAAGAATAGCAAGAAGAGATAAGAAAGCCTTCTTCAGCAATCAATGCAAAGAAATAGAGAAAACAACAGAATGGGAAAGACTAGAGATCTCTTCAAGAAAATGAGAGATACCAAGGGAACATTTCATGCAAAGATGGGCTCAATAAAGGACAGAAATGGTCTGGACGTAACAGAAGCAGAAGATATTAAGAACAGGTGGCAAGAATACATGGAAGAACTGTACAAAAAAGATCTTTACAACCCAGATAATCATGATGATGTGATCGCTAATCTAGAGCCAGACATCTTGGAATGTGAAGTCAAGTGGGCCTTAGAAAGCATCACTACAAACAAAGCTAGTGGAGGTGATGGCATTTCAGTTGAGCTGTTTCAAATCCTGAAAGATGATGCTGTGAAAGTGCTGCACCCAACATGCCAGCAAATTTGGAAAACTCAGCAGTGGCCACAGGACTGGAAAAGGTCAGTTTTCATTCCAATTCCAAAGAAAGGCAATGCCAAAGAATGCTCAAACTACTGCACAATGGCACTCATCTCACATGCTAGTAAAGTAATGCTCAAAATTCTCCAAGCCAGGCTTCAGCAATATGTGAACCGTGAACTCCCTGATGTTCAAGCTGGTTTTAAAAAGGCAGAGGAACCAGAGTTCAAATTGCCAACATCTGCTGGATCATGGAAAAAGCAAGAGAGTTCCAGAAAAACATCTATTTTTGCTTTTTTGGCCATGCCAAAGCCTTTGACTGTGTGGATCACAATAAACTGTGGAAAAATCTGAGAGAGATGGGAATACCAGACCACCTGACCTGCCTCTTGAGAAATCTGTATGCAGGTCAGGAAGCAACAGTTAGAACTGGACATGGAACAACAGACCGGTTCCAAATAGGAAAAGAAGTACGTCAAGGCTGTATATTGTCACCCTGCTTATTTAACTTATATGCAGAGTACATCATGAGAAACGTTGGACTGGAAGAAGCACAGGCTGAAATCAAGATTGCCGGGAGAAATATCAATAACCTCAGATATGCAGATGACACCACCCTTATGGCAGAAAGTGAAGAGGAGCTGAAAAGCCTCTTGACAAAAGTGAAAGAGGAGAGCGAAAAAGTTGGCTTAAAGCTCAACATTCAGAAAATGAAGATCATGGCATCCTGTCCCATCACTTCATGGGAAATAGATGGGGAAACAGTGGAAACAGTGTCAGAATTTACTTTTGGGGGGCTCCAAAATCACTGCAGATGGTGACTGCAGCCATGAAATTAAAAGACGCTTACTCCTTGGAAGAAAAGTTATGACCCATCTAGATAGTATATTCAAAAGCAGAGACATTACTTTTACTGACTAAGGTCCGTCTAGTCAAGGCTATGGTTTTTCCTGTGGTCATGTATGGATGTGAGAGTTGGACTGTGAAGAAGGCTGAGCACCGAAGAATTGATGCTTTTGAACTGTGGTGTTGGAGAAGACTCTTGAGAGTCCCTTGGACTGCAAGGAGATCCAACCAGTCCATTCTGAAGGAGATCAACCCTGGGATTTCTTTGGAAGGAATGATGCTAAAGCTGAAACTCCAGTACTTTGGCCACCTCATGTGAAGACCTGACTCATTGGAAAAGACTCTGATGCTGTGAGGGATTGGGGGCAGGAGGAGAAGGGGACGACCGAGGATGAGATGGCTGGATGGCATCACGGACTCGATGGACGTGAGTCTGAGTGAACTCCAGGAGATGGTGATGAACAGGGAGGCCTGGCGTGCTGCGATTCATGGGGTCGTATAGAGTCGGACACGACTGATCGACCTAACTGAACTGAACTGATGACTCACCTGGCCGATCCACTTACCGTCCCACAGACAGTCAAAAACTCTGGGGACCAGGAGTCATGCTGTGGCCCCAGTTATTTGGGATGGGTGCACCCTTTCTGCTAGCCATCAGAAATAGCTCTACAAGCACTACCCCTCAACGACTCCAAGGACAAGGAATTGGTTAAGAGATCTTTTATTTTTCCCTGTACACTCACTGCCATTTAACAGTGCTACAAATGGTCTTTGCATACTTGAAATGTGCCAGAAGTGTGTAAGGCAACAGGGGTGCAAAAGTTTGTGAGGCTTGGCCTCTCAGTTTAGTGGGGAGCTTATAGATATCTTCCCTACATCCCCTCAGAATAAATGATAACTAGACTATCTCATTCAAGGATGTTAAAAAATTGTCAAACAGTATTTTGATTTGCTTTGGCAGTGGTGGGTCTTGGTTTGGTAGGTTCTGTAACTGGACAATTTATGAGCCCTGTGAGGAAAAGAATACAAAATTATGAGTTCAAAATAAGATACAATGGGGGCTTCCCTGTTGGCTCAGTGGTAGAACAATCTGCTTGCCAATGCAGGAAACATGGGTTTGCTCCCTGATCTGGGAAGATCCCACATGCCGCAGAGCAAATAAACCCATGCGCCACAACTACTGAGCCTGTGCTCCAGAGCCCGGAGCCACAGCCCACCCTAGGGCCTGTGCTTTTCAAGGAGAGAAGCCACTGTGATGAGAAGCCCACTCACCGCAGCTAGAGAGTAGCCCCTGCTCGTGGCAACTAGAGAAAAGCCTGCACAGCAGTGAAGACCCAGCACAGCCAAAAATAAATAAAATTATAAAAATAAAGTCACAACCGTGATGCACATAAAAGAAATGAGACACAAGGTCATGGAAGGGATAAGAGCAAGTGAAGGGGGGTTACTCCAAAGCATAAATTTTGTTAACTTTACAGTAAATCTCTGGAGAAAGGCATGGCACCCACTCCAGTACTCTTGTCTGGAAAATCCCATTGACAGAGGAGCCTGGTGGGCCACAGTCCATAGGGTCGTAGAGTTGGACACTACTGAAGCAACTCAGCATGCATGCATGCACAGTAAATCTGATTATAGATTTGAAGAATATTGAAAGAATCCTTTAGCTCTGAAATCTCTCCTTCAATAGTACTTATGGTGGGCCTAAAGTTTCTGTCATTTTCACTCTATAGTTAAGAAATAAAGAGCTCAGTGATACTGGGAATGTTTGGGTGCCAGATGACACTTTAAGACCATCAGGCTTGAAGGATAAAACAAGGTTTTAAAAAAATACCACGTTCATTGTAAAATATATGGAAAGGCAAAGAGAAAAACAAATTCACCTATTAATTGCTCTACTATCCAGAAATCATCACTGCCAACATTTTGGGGAATAGCTTCCCAGTCTGTTTTATATTTTCTCAAATGTATAACTTGTTTTAAAATTTATCATTATTACATTTTGCATAACAGTACTAGGCATATCTCAAGACCATGCATTTCATCAATATATACTTAAACATCTTAAGAAACTTTTTTCTTATGAAAAGAAAAAATAAGAAATCCAAATGCTACAGTTGAACTGATCTTCGAGGTTAGACAGATGGATAGCATTAAAAAAATGCAGTTGCTGCCACCTAAAGGAAAATGCTGAAAAATAGTGAAATGACATTTTAAGACACGTTTGATATATGGCTTCCCTGGTGATTCAGACAGTAAAGAATCTGCCTGCAATGCGGGAGACCTAGGTTTGATCCCTGGGTTGGGAAGATCCTTTGGAGGAGGGCATGGCAACCCACTCCAGTATTCTTATCTGAAGAATCCCCATGGACACAGGAGCCTGGAGGGCTACAGTCTATGAGATCGCAAAGAGTCGGATACAACTGAATGACTAAACACAGCACAAAGGAAAAGGCTAAAAATAGTGAAATGACATTTTAAGACATATTTGATATATTAAGTTGAGATATTAAGGGGGCTAATTTTCTTGTTTTGTTGTTTTCCTTACTTTCTTACTTTCCACCTCATGCGAAGAGTTGACTCATTGGAAAAGACTCTGATGCTGGGAGGGATTGGGGGCAGGAGGAGAAGGGGACGACCGAGGATGAGATGGCTGGATGGCATCACTGACTCGATGGACGTGAGTCTGAGTGAACTCTGGGAGATGGTGATGGACAGGGAGGCCTGGTGTGCTGCGATTCATGGGGTCACAAAGAGTCGGACACAACTGAGTGACTGAACTGAACTGAACCGAACTGAAAGAAACAGAAATTTATTTTTTGTTTCTGGAGGCCAGACATCTGAAATCAAGGTGTCAGCAGGGCCACATTCCTCTTGGAGGCTCCAGGGGATAATCCGTTCCCAGCTCTCCCAGCTTTTGGTGGCTGCCAGCATTCCTTGGCTTGTGGCTGCCTCACCCCAGTCTCTGCCCCTGGGATCGCATCGCCTTCCCCAGTGTCTGTGTAACACCTCTGCCTTTGCTCTCCTAAAAAGATGCTTGTTGCTGCATTTAGGGCCCACTCAGATAATCCAGAGTAATCTCCCTACCTCCAGGGCCTTAGTCACATCTGCAAAGTCTTTGTCATTTGAAGTAACATTCATAGGTTCTGGGGATTAGGGCACAGACATATCTTTGGGAGTTTTTATTTATCCCACACACAGAAAATAAAAGCATATGGTCAGTCTACTGTATTTGGGAATTCTTTCTAAGGCTTCCAGTACCTTTAGATTTTCTTTTCTCTGTTTTCAGCTGTGCTGCATCTTCATTGCTGTGTGCAGGCAACTCTCAGTTGTGGTGCTCAGTCTTCTCATTTCAGTGGCTTCTCTTGTGCAGCATGAGCTCTAGGCAAGCAGGTTTCAGTAACTGCGGCCGGCGGGCCCAGAAGTTGCAGCTTGTGGCCTCTAGAGGGCAGTCTCAGTAGTTGGTCTCAGGCTTAGTTGCTCCACAGCATGTGGGATCCTCCCAGACCAGGGATTGAACTCTGCATTGCAAGGGAGATTCTTAACCACTGCACCACCAGGGAAGCCTCTAAATTTTCTTTTAGACATTTATATCTCTGATCCAGTTGGAGTTTGTTGGAGAATGCAGCTTCTCTGATATCCCAAACTCTAATTACTAAATGTTTTTCCTTCTCCCTTAGGAAACAAGGGTGAATAGCTCTTAAGAAGAAAAAAAAAACACTCACGTTAATTTTTCTACACTAAATACAAAAGTATTTAAAACAAAAATTTAAAAAATAGATATAATTTTGGATTTTTGTCTTTACTCACTCTGGATTGTGAGGGATGTGAGTGACATGCCCATCTGTGCGTGGAGAACAGAAAGCCCCTTCTCCAGTATCACTCATCTGATGGGAACATCCCAGCCTCATGCAGCAGGATGAAATATTACAGGCATTATTATTACTCCTACAGATAGACAACAGTGGGAGAACTGTGTGGGGTAGGGAGTGCCACCCTTCGCTTCCTTCTGGCTTTCTAGTCTCCTCGGAACAACATCTTCTGAGGCCTGTGATCCTGTCCCTGCAAAACATGTAGTGAGTGGTCGGAAGACAAAGCAAGACAGGTCCCTGGACAGACTTCCCAGGAACCACAGGCCTGGCCAAACCCCCACCTGAGCCTGAACAAGAGCCAAATGCTCACATTGGTGACATATCCTGGGCAAATAGCCAATTGCCTCCATAGCAGGAACCTCCTTTGCAGGCTACAAACAAGGATTTTTCTATCTCAGCCTTCTTTTAACTTATTTTAGGAAAATTTAGAGTACATCAGGAGTACTTGTTTTCTTTTAAAGCACTGTAATTTAGTTTCTTTCTGGACTTTGAGTGTATGAGTCACATTTCGCAACAGCGCCATGAGATGCAAATAGACAAATATTTTTTCTGAAAACTCAATTTTCAAGCTAGATCTTTTATTCCTACTTGTTAGTTTTAGTCTTAATAGTGACGTTCAGTTCAGTTCAGTGGCTCAGTCATGTCCAGTTCTTTGCAACCCCATGGACTGCAGCATGCCAGGCCTCCCTGCCCATCACCAACTCCCAGAGTCCACCCAAACCCATGTCCACTGAGTCGGTGATTCCATCCAACCATCTCATCCTCTGTCGTCCCCTTCTCCTCTTGCCTTCAATCTTTCCCAGCATCAGGGTCTTTTCCAATGAGTCAGTTCTTCACATCAGGTGGCCAAAGTATTGGAGTTTCAGCTTCAGCATCAGTCTCTCTAATATTCAGGACTGATTTCCTTTAGGATTGACTGGCTTGATCTCCTTGCAGTCCAAGGGACCCTCAAGAGTCTTCTCCAACACCACAGTTCAGAAGCATCAGTTCTTTGGTGCTCAGCTTTCTTTATAGTCTATCTCTCACATGCATACATGAGTATGGGAAAAACCATAGCTTTGCTTTTTAATATGCTGTCTAGGTTGGTCATAGCTTTTCTTCCAAGGAGCAAGTGTCTTTTAATTTCATGGTTGCAGTCACCAACTGCAGTGATTTTGGAGCCCCCCAAAACAAAGTCCTTCAACAGGTCCTGCCACACTCAGTGCCCCCAACCCTGCAGCAGGCCACTGCTGACCCACGCCTCCACCAGAAACTCCTGGACAGTCACAGACAAATCTGGGTCAGTCTCTTGTGGGGCCACTGCTCCTTTCTCCTGGGTCCTGGTGTGCACAAAGTTTTGTTTGTGGCCTCCAAAAGTCTGTTTCCTCAGTCCTGTGTAAGTTCTGGGGGCTCTATGGGGGGGGGGGCGGTAAATGGCAACCTCCTTCAAGAGAGCTTATGCGATACTCAGGTCTGCTGCACACAGACACCCTAGCCCTGTGGCAGGCCACTCCTGACCTGTACCGCTGCAGCAGATTCTCAAACACTCAAAGGCAGGTCTGGCTCAGTCTCTGTGGCGTCTCCTGGTTTGCACAAGGTTTTGTTTGAGCCCTCCAAGCATCTCTGGCAGGTATGGGGATTGATTCTAAAGGCGATTTTGATTCTAAAGGTGATTTTGTGAACCAGCAGACCCAAGAGTTGTTTAAGGCAGAAGAAACCAGATCACTGGCTTAGAGATTGGGTTCTACTCTCTCTAAGAGGCCATCAGGGTCAGGTTCCTCCTTGCTTTCTTACAGCCCTTGTCCTTCTATAACCTTGGCTATTGAGAATGGGCTCAGGCTGCGCCTATGACTTTCCATCCTCACTGATGTTCTTATCCAACTGAAATTCAGTGGCTGATCGTTAAAATCATCTCCTTGAACACACTCCAAGCACCCTTTTCCATATCATGGGACTCTACTTTCTTGGCCCATCCCAACCTTATTAACTCCAGGTGGCCCTGTTTTCCCCCATTTAGTGTAGCAGCAGAGCATGCAACCTCATGAACTGGGTTCACTTTACCTTCCTGGAGGCCCTTATGCAGCCCAGTATTCTTATGAGTTTCCCTGGTCCTTCTTTCCCTGCACTGTCCTCACAGGTTAATGGAGAGGACAGAGCCCTCCCTCACTGTGTGGATAGGAGAGGGCCAGTACTGTGAGTCCAAGCTCACTCAGCCTCAGCTCTCTTCCTGAACTCTCTCTTCACTCACCGTGTCATCACACTCCTCAGAGCATAGTTCCCATCTCTGGAGAACTGTATTTTTATTCAGTTACATCCACTAAGTCTGTTCAAAGAATCAAGGAGGCAGGGGGCTCTTGGTGGTTGACAAAGGTGTGCAGGTACATAAGATGGGGTATCTATAACTGACCCTGTTAATCTTGGGTCACTTATCAATTTCTGTCTCTGAGGTATGCTCTCAGGATGATCTATGGGAGACCATCTTAAAATTGGTAGAGTACTAAGTTTATCTATGAACTATAATTCATTATTTGTAATTCAATAAATTTTAGTAACATCACAATGTTCAAATTTTGCAGAAACATTATGTATCTGGTTATTAATCAGTCATAGTAATTTGGGTAATCACAAGCCTTCTTTTTACACTTTTTTCTTTCTTTCCTTCTAGCACACATGTGTTTACCATAAACCAACAGTCTCATGACTTTAATTTTAATACAAAGATTAGCCTTATAATTTAATATAACTATTAATCTTTTACATATAACCCAAAGTATGTCACAAATCAGCCTCAATCCCACCTCAGTTTCTAAAGTTCAAAGTTCTGCACACTTGAAAAAACAAACCCTTGGTGTCCAAATTAAAATCAGAATTGTTTTTCTTTCCATGGTACATTGCTTTGTGTTGCTATATATACTCTATACATTCATGGAGTTCAGTTCACCCTCCCTCACCTCCCCCCACACCAGCCGACTAGACAGGGCCCAGGCTGGATGCCTAGTGAGCTCTAAGGGTCTGGAATCCACAGTAGATTCCCAGTTCCAATCCCTCTTTGTGTGATTTCACCATCTGCCAAAAACTGCTGCTTTTCTATTCTGGCTCCATCTATTGGACAAAAATGACCAGTGCTTGCCTGATTTCCTCGTTATGGTTTTGCTTACAAATCTTCAAATTAAACAGAACTCTAATATATCCTACTTTAACATTATACTTAAATGTGACTCTGTGAAGCTCTATTATTCCTGGACAGAAGGAGTTTAATTGCTTTTGGTCTTACCTCATGGACACATTTCTTTCTTTGGAGGAACGTTCCCATGTTCCTTAACAGTCAATAGTGGGTTAACGGGAGCTTATGGAAGCTGGAAACTTCTATTCATTTTCAGTGATTCTCAATTACTATTTCCAATATGCAAAGTTTCCCTTTATGGAAGATCTTCTGTTGATAATTGTTACTTCTATTAGAATCACAGGAACTGACCTGGGTTTTGGGTTCTAAGTGAACACATTGTTTATATGACTTTCCAATCCCTTTGCCCTCCTTATCTCAGGAAAATCTGGTCCACCAGGTTATCCACATATTTCTAGCACTTCGAATTTCATTTCTGACTGTTTCACTGTACTTCTACTCTCAAGTCCAAGGATAAATATCTTTAATTCATTTAATTCTTTCAACTAGTATTTATTGAATGCCTACTATGGACAGAACATTGATTTATTTAAATCAAAGTATGTAATATATATGTTGGGAGTATGTTAAAGTTGCTACCTTCCTAGTTTGGAGAAAAAGGAACCCTCCTACACTGTTGATGAGAACGTAAATGGGGATGACCACTAACTATGGAGAACAGCATGGAGGTTCCCTAAAATAGAAATTATTCCTAAAAATAGAGTTACCATATGATCCAGCAATCCCATTCCTGGGCATATATCTGGAGAAAATTCTAATTCAAAAAGATACATGCACCCCAGTGTTCACAGCCTCACTATTTACATAGCTAAGACATTGAAGCAATCTAAGTGTCATCAATATATGAATGGATGAAGAACATGACATGATGGATCACAATGGGTATGTTACATATATTGGAATACTGTCGTTGTTGAGTCGCTAAGTCATGTCAGACTCTTTGTGATCCCATGACTGCAGCACACCAGGTCTCCCTGTCCTTGTAGTGAAAGACTACTCAGCTATAAAAGGAATGAAATCATGCCATCTGCAGCAACACAAATGCACACTCTTATCATATTAAGCGAAATGAGTCCGAAAGAAAAAGACCATATTATATCATTTTATGTGAAATCTAAAAAAATGATATAAATGAACTTATTTACAAAGCAGAAACAGACTCATAGACATAGAAAACAAACTCATGGTTACCAAAGAGGAAAGTGGGTGGGGGAGGGATAAAGTAAGAGTTTGGGATTAGCAAATACAAACTACTATGTATAAAATAAACAAACAGCAAGGTCTTACTCTATAGCACAGGGAACTATATTCCACATCTTGTAATAATTTATAATGGAAAAGAATCTGGAAAAGAATATATGTATATATTTATATATTCATTTATATCACTTTTAGATTCCATATATATATATATGTATTACACACACACACATACAGTTTCTGTGTTAGCATGCCAGAAACTAATACAACATTGTAAGTCAACTACACTTCTATGTAAAAAATTGTGTTCTTAGAGACAAGGGGAGGAAGCATTTGTAGAGGGAAAGAGTAATTGATATGACAAATACTGCTGATGAATCAAGAGGAGGACAGAAAATTGGCCATGACATTTACCACTTGGAAATTGTTGATTATCTTGACTCAGGCAATCTCAGTGAAGTGATGACATGGAAGTCTGACTTTAATGGTCAAAGAGAGAATGGAGGAGGGAAAAGGAACACAGAACCCACAGAACTATTTTGAGGAATTTTTCTGTAAAAGGGAACAAAGAAATAGAACAATAGCTGAAGGGAGGTGTGTTTTTAAACCAACTCCATGGAGGTGTGTATTTTATATACAGTATAATAAATGCTTACATTCTAGGTATACTCTTCTATGAGTTTTTGATATATGTACATTAACTAGTTACTACTACTACAGTGAACATATAGGACATTTGCGCCACCCTAGAAGGTTCCCTCACACCTCTTTTTTTTTTCTCACACTTCTTGCTATCAGTGCTTTCTCATCCTCAAACCCAGGCAACCACTGATCAGATTTCCAACATCACTGGTTTAACCAGTTCTAGACAATATCAGCTTCCCAGGTGGCACAGTGGTAAAGAACCTGGCTGCCAGTGCAGGAGACAGAAGAGACTTGGGTTCAATCCCTGGGTTGGGAAGATCCCCTGGAAAATCCCATGGACAGAGGAACCTGGTGGGCCACAGTCTATAGAGTTGGCTATGATTGAAGCGACTTAGCATGCAGCATGCAGACTTAATATCATGGAATCGTTTACAAATTGTGTACATTATGCAGAATTCAGTAAAACATTTTTGTATTATAAAAATGTGAAAAAATAATATCCAAGTGTATACCATAATGATTCTATATTTGCATATACTGCAAAATGATCACCACAATAAATCTAGTTAACATCTATCACTACACCCCATTATAAATTTTTTGTTTTCTTCTATATATACTATATTTACCTATACATTATAAGTATATATAGTGGCTCAGTTGGTAAATAATCCACCTGCAGTCCAGGAGACTGCTTGCAATGAAGGAGACCAGGTGCAATCCCTGGACTAGGAAGATCTCCTGGAGAAGGAAATGGCAACTCACTCTAATGGCAGAAAGAGAAGAGGAACTAAAGAGCCTCTTCATGAAGGTGAAAGAGGAGAGTGAAAAAGCTGGCTTCAACCTCAACATTCAGAAAACTAAGATCATGGCATCTGGTCCATCATATCATGGCGAATAAATAGGGAAACAATGGAAACTGTGACAGACTTTATTTTCTTGGGCTCCAAATCACTGCAGATGGTGACTGCAGCCGCGAAACTAAAAGATGCTTGCCCCTTGGAAGAAAAGCTACGACAAACCTAGACAGCATATTAAAAAGCAGGCACATTACTTTGCCAACAAAGGTCTGTATAGTCAAAGCTGTGGTTTTTCCAGTAGTCGTGTACGAATGTCAGAGCTGGAGCACAAAGAAGGCTGAGCACCAAAGAACTGATGCTTTCTAACTATGCTATGGAAGAAGACTCTTGAGAGTCCCTTGGACTGCAAGGAGATCAAACCAGTGTATCCTAAAGGAAATCAATCCTGAATATTCATTGGGAGGTCTGATGCTGAAGCTGAAACTCCAATGCTTTGGCCACCTGATGCGAAGAACTGACTCACTGGAAAATACCCTGATGCTGGGAAAGACTGAAGGCAGGAGGAGAAGGGGATGACAGAGGACAAGATGGTTGGATGGCATTACTAACTCAATGGACAAGAGTTTGAGCAAACTCCAGGTGATTGACAGGGAACCCTGGCGTGCTGCAGTTCATGGGATTGCAAAGAGTCAGATGCAGCTGAGCAACTGAACAATAACAACTCCCTAGTTCACACCTTGTCTTTTTCTCTTAGCAATGTACCTTGGAAATTATCTTACAGCAGTACACACAAAGACCTTCCTTTATTTTTTCCAGCTGTATATTATTGAACTGTGGGACAATACCGCAGTTTATTTAACTGATTTCCTAATGAAGGACTCTCGAAGGCCATTTTTCATATTCTGCTATTATAGACAATGCTACAAATAAATAAAACTATACCCATACCATTTCATATTATATACATCTGTATCAGAAGGACAAATTCCCAGAAGTGGAATTCCTGGGTTCAAGAGTAAATGAATTTGTAACTTTTGTAAATACTGACATGTGCTCAGTTGTGTTTGAGTCTTTGTGACCCCATGGACTGCAGCCCACCAGCCTCCTCTTTCCATGGGATTTTACAGGCAAGAATCCTGGAGTGGGTTTCCAGTTCCTCCTCCAGGGGATCTTCCTGACCCAGGGATCGAACCCACATCTCCTGCATTGGCAGGCGGGTTCTTTACCACTAGCACCACCTGCTAAGCCTATACTGTTCTCCATAGAAGTCGGACCATTGTCCACATCAAGTAGGACTATATCAGAGTGCCTGCTTCCCCACAGCCCCATCAACATTGTGCTGTCTAAACGGTGGATTTTTAAGTAGTTTGACGGGGAAAATGGTACGCAGGGTGATTTTAATTTGCAGGAAGATATAGCTTTTAGAAAAGAGTTGGGAAGTTGAAATGCTAGTCAAAATTCAAGGTAAATTTTAGTAAAAATGGATTCTTCAAAGCAGAACTCCCAAGTCTGAAGCTTTGCAACAGACTAACACATAACAAATGACTCTGGAACAAAACAAAAAATATTTTTCTGTAACTCAAGAGTTTTAGGCCAGGGAAGTTCAAGGAAATTTGGCAACTGCTGGGTAGTTGCTCAATCTTAATCCAGAAAGATCAAATGCTGCATTCCCGGAGACTGGCCTTGAGCTCTCCCACAGCCTTATTAACTGAATTCTATTTTTTGCTGAGTTTTAATACAGCCTGCATACAGTAACTCAAATTAATAACTGCATATTAATAACTCCAAAGGCAAAATAATACACATATAATGTCTTGAACAGATATCACAGAGCAAAACTGGTACAAACGATGCAGAATAGAACTGGAGAAAATCCCTTTTGATAGTAAGTCAATCTCTCCCTCTCCCTCCCTTTCTCTCTCTCTCTCTCTCTCTCTCTCACACACACACACACACAGACACACATGATCTCAGTGGAGGCAATTCTTTCAGAATCAATAAAACAGAAATGTATAGATTCTGTCTGTCTTTCCCCTAGACTCCAAGGGAGGAAAAGAATAAATGCATTTTGGGGGGGGGGTAGAATGTAATATACCCCTATCATATTATAGAATAAAATATACATTTCCGTTTGTATGTTAGGAAAACTAATGTACTGAAGGCCATCTAGTATCATTTTTTTGGTAACACTGCACACCTCATTTAAATATAAATTTTGCCTCAACTTATTCATCAAATAAAATAGTAATAATGCTGATAGCCACCTCATAGGATTTTTCATGAAGATTTAAAAAGTCAAACATGTAAAGCAAGTGCTGCACAGAGAAAGCATGCAATAAATATTAGCTCTTATATTATCAGTGGCGCTAGTGGTAAAGAACCTGCCTGCCAGTGCAGGAGATAAAAGGGACATGGGTTCCATCCCTGAGTCAGGAAGATCCTCCTCCAGAGTTGGGAAGATCTCCTAGAGGAGGAAATGGCAACTCACTCCAGTAATTCTTGCCTGGAAAATCCCATGGACAGAGGAACCTGGTAGGCTACTGTCCATGGGGTCACAAAGAGTCAGACACGACTGAGCGACTTCAATTCACTGAGGACTAAAGCCCAGGAGACACCCCTCAGAGAGCTCTGAGGAGCTGCTCCAGAGAGGGTAGGGGTGAGGAGGTCAGTAGATATGTGATTTTGGAGAAGGGTTACGTGCAGCCAAGCACACATCTTGGTAGAAGGTTACTGTAAGTCACGAGGCACGGGTCTCTCAGTTAATGATTTTGGTGCTTTTCTAAGTGTGGGAAGACGCAAGAATCTGGATTTATGAAATTTCCTCCCGAAAATATCCAACTATCTGAGGGCCTGTTTTGCAGTTTTCCCAGAGCACAAAGTGCCTCATCACTGATCTTCACCCTGAATTCTCTGTGTGTTGCAGGTCAGTGGGAGCAGTGGCCAATGACTGGATTCTTGTAGAGCTAGGTGGTGGGTGACATTCCTTAGTTGGCAACATCAAGGTAGCAATCTTTCGCAAGAACGTAGAACTGAACTCCATTTATTACATGTTTTGTGCTAAAAAAATTTGAATGAATCGTGCCATGAATAAACAAATAGTACTAAAACTACACGTTCCACTGGCTTGAACCACAGATGAGTTAGGCAGACTACATGCTAGTTTGCTGTTCTACAGCATTTGAGATGGCCTAGCCCGGGCCTGAGGCTGCAAGAAGACTTTTGAGGAACTGGCAAGAAAGTCAAATCACTGGTATTTCAGGGCAATGTTGAATCCATCTCTGTTGGAACATTTACATAAAGATGTATAAATGCACTGGGTGATTTTGTCATGCTTGTGAAATTGGACCTTTTGAAAACTCTTTTGGCAAGAAATAGTTTGGTCTATGTTTCAGACATTTAAAATATGGCATACACTAGGTTTATAAAATTCTAGAGTTGAAGGAATTTCAGACTATTTTGTCTGACAAAACTTAATGAAAATAAATCAACACTGTGCTGTTCATCTTTGACAATAGCAACACTGTGGATGAAGAGTACTGAGCTTTGTTACTGACTCACAGTGCCGCGTGGTCCTGCAAACCAGTGATGCCAACAGTGAAATATCAGGACTTGATATCTCAGGGATCATTAATGTAACATAAATTCATTTGGAAAACTTCTATCTTCTGATGTACTTATATTGTAGAACAAAGCTATGTAAATAACACATTTTAACTTATTTCAACTACTTTTTTCCTCTATGATATCACTTTTTTTGAAACGTGCTGACACTTTATTACCTAGTACATTGTCAAACGTTCTCTCTAAACTTATTAGAAAATTGGATTATTTAAGTACAGGTTACTAATGTATGAAATTTATGATATTCTTATGGATTGATCTATTCATTATTGAAAGAGATACATTAAAAAAAGTCTCTCAATATGATAGCATATTTGCCCATTTTCCATGAAATTCTGTCTAGTAAATATTATATATACACACATACACAAACACATAGGCCATGTCCTTAGAAATTTGTAGGTTTGGAATTACTAGATATTGCAAGTTTTTTATTTTTATTTTTAAAATTTTAAAAATTTATTCATTCTTTTATTTTTTAATTTAAATTTATTTATTTTAATTGGAGGCTAATTATTTACAATATGTTAATTTAAATGTTTAGCATTAGATAGTGGCTCCATTTATCCTTTATAATGCTTTTCCCCTTGAAAGTCCATTTAATCAAACAGCAATACAAAAAATTAACTTTCTTTGAATTGTTTTTACCTAGTATTTGTTTTTCTAACCTTTTAGCTTCAATCTTTTTGTCTTTATAATTTTGATGAGTATTTTCTAAATGTGGTAGTATAGAATTTTTGCTTCCTAAATAAAACTCTGCCTATTCATTGGTGTATTTAGTCCATTTGCTTTTGATATAGTGGAACTTACTTTCACTATTTCATTTTACTCTTAAAATATGTTTCTTTTAAATGTTTCTCCCCTCATTTTATTCTTTCTTTTGGAGCTTAAATGATCAGGATAGATGCTAAACTGCAAGGATAATGAAAAGAATTCAAGTAGGTTAAAGAGCATAAATACTGACTTCTCTCTCATGGGACATTTCAGAAGTGAGCCAAGATGGGGATGGGGTGGGGAGAGGCGCTGCCTCGCAGACGTAGGCAGGCAACTCCACTGCATGAGGTTCTTCAGGAGCTTAGGCTGGTAGGTTGGTTCTGACACTCGCTATCTTTCATGCTTTAATGAATCTCATGTGAGCACTCTGGTTGCTGCCATTTTCTAGCCTGTGGAAAAGGAAAATAGAGAATGCTTCCTTATAAAAAAAGATTATCTGGTTGCACACATCACTTCCACTTGTGCACAACTAGCAAAAACTATAATAAGGACACACCTAGCTAAAAAAGAAGCTGAGAAATGTGGCCTCTGGCCGCTAAGTCATGTGTTTAGCTAAAATTCAGAGTATTCTATTTCTAAAAGGAAGAAAGGGGCAAAGGATCTTGCCAATAACACTTCGGCTCATTACTGCTATATATGACATTTTGGTCCATTAATATAGATCTCTGTTTATCTTTGTCTTCTGATGAGATCATAATTATTGTTATTTAAATTTACCCATACAGTTGCTTCCCAGGTGGAGCAGTGGTAAAGAATCGGACTGCCAGTGCAGGAGACACAAGAGACTTGGTTTGATCCCTGGGTTGGGAAGATCCTCCTCCAGAGTTGGGAAGATCTCCTAGAGCAGAAAATGGCAACCCACTCCGTATTCTTGCCTGGAAAATTCCACAGACAGAGGAACCTGGGGGGCTACAGTGCATAGAGTCACAAAGAGTCGGACACAACTGAGCATGCATGATTCAGCTGCTAATTTTTTTGCTTATAATTTCTTCTTACTTCTTAGTCCTTCCTTTTGCATTCAGCTTTGCTATTCTAGAAGAACACTGTATTGTCTATTGTTGCATAACAAATTGCTCTAATATGTAATGAATTGAAATAGTGTTTATTATCTCATGGCTTCTGGATGTCAGAATCTGGTGTGGCTTTGCTGGGCCCATGGCTTCAGGGTCTCTCCCAGGCTGCAATCAATGGGGGATGTGATAATGTCAAGGTTCAACCGAGGAAGTATCTGTTTCCACCTCACTCAAATATTTGTTGACAGGATTCAGTTCTTTGAGAGTAGGCAACTGGACTGAGGTCTTGGTTCCTTGCTGGCTGTTTTCCAGAGGCAACTCTCTGTTCTTTGCCTAGTGAACCTCACAAACATGGCAGCTTCTTCATATCATGGAAGCCAGGAGTATAATAGAGGAAGAAAGTCAGCAAGACAGAAGTTACAGTCTTTCAGTAACCTAATACCAGAAGGGACATCCTATCACTTTTTCTGTATTTATTTGTTAGAAGCAAATCGCCTGGTCCAATCCCATGTTCCAGACGAGGGAATTAAACCTAGGCATGAACCCCGGTAGGTAGGGATCAGTGGGAGCCAGGTCGGAAGCTGCCTACTACAAACTTTCTCTTTGTGAGTTCTAGTGAGAGTCTGAGGGTGATAGCTCTTTTAATTTTTGTTGGCTTTAAAATGTCTCTATTTCAGTCTCATCTATTTCTTCTGGACTTCAAATAGAAGTATGTTAGGCCACCTGATCAGAGAAGGCAATGGCAACTCACTCCGGTACTCTTGCCTGGTAAATCCCATGGACGGAGGAGCCTGGTGGGCTGCAGTCCATGGGGTCGCTAAGAGTCGGACACAACTGAGCGACTTCACTTTCACTTTTCACTTTCATGCACTGGAGCACGAAATGGCAACCCACTCCAGTGTTCTTGCCTGGAGAATCCCAGGGACGGGGGAGCCTGGTGGGCTGCCGTCTATGGGGTCACACAGAGTTGGACACGACTGAAGCGACTTAGCAGCAGTAGCAGCAGCAACAGGCTACCTGATATTGTAACAGAGGCCAATGATGCCACGTTCTTTCTCTTTTCCCCCAGCCTTTTTCTTTTTAATCTTTGGATGCCATTTTGGAGAGTTTACATTGCTGTTTTCAGGCTCACTGATCTTTGCTTCTGCCATGCTATTAATTTCTAACCTTTGTACATTTAGACATCAAAACATACTTCCAAATGGCTGACTGTTAATGAATAAACAGAATAGAAATTTGAAAATACTTAAACAAAACAATAAAGTGTTCTGTTTCAAATTGTGGATGCAGCCAAACATAGAACCTGGGAAAATTTAAATAGAGAACCTTAAATACTTAAAAAAAAACAAAACTGAAAATTAATGAGCTATACATCTGGATGAAGAAGTTAGAAAAAGAACAACCAAGTGAATCTAAGGAATTTAGAGTAAAAGAAGTTGTTAATATAAATGAATAAATAAGATGAGAAAACAAAGATACAGCACAGACCAATGCCCAGAGTTATTATTTGAAAAGCTTAATAAGATCAACTTTTGACAAGATTATTTTAAAAAATAGGGAGATGAACCAGAAAAATAATATATGAAATATAATTGTCAGTATAGCTATAGACACATCAGAGATTTTTAAAAGATAAGTAACAGGAAATTTCTAATGTCAATAAGTACTGCAAATTAGGTAAAATACACCATTTGCTAGAAAATTATCACTTTCTAAACCAGCTTTTGAATAAATGGAAAATAAGAATAAACTTGTAAGTATGACAGATAAATAAAAGGAGGCAATCAAATATCTATTCTGCTTTTCCCATACAGGCTCTACTTCAGAATATCTGAATAGAAGATAAGGGCAAATCTCTCTTTGCAGAAGTAGCCTAGGCAATCAATGAAGAAGGATTGGCTGAATTAGAATACCTCATTTTGTATGCCCAAGTGAACTGTTCATCAGGACTGGCTAAGATCACAAAAAGAGACAACCAACTATAAACATTTGAGGATCATGTTTAAAAGTTTAGATGTACCTAGAAAGTAAACTTGAAGAATGGAACCTTAAACTGGGCATGCCACTTGGTCCAAGTTCCTATTGCACATAATGATTTAATTGCAAGCAATGACAGAGGGATTTATAGTGTTGTAAGGTTCACAAAAGTTGTTTATGTCAGAGAATGGTTCTTGCAAGGGCTGAACTGAGTCCTGGAGGCTGGTTACACTTCAGCCAGGTACAGGCAGAAGAGTACATAACATAATTCAGGGGAGAAAAGCATGAGGCAGGATGGATGGGTAATGGAAAGAACTTGAAGGACACTGTGGATCCAATTTAACAGTTTGTTTTATTCTGCTAATAAATGATGATTTTCACTTCAAGAGTGATGGAACAGCACATGATGATGGAACGTCATTCAAGGATTTCATACAGAAAGTGAAAATAAAGGAAACCTCATTTAAAATGGAGTCAGGGGACTTCCTTGGTGGTCCAGCGGTTAAGACTCAGTGCTCCCATTTCAGGGGGCCTGGGTTCAATCCCTCCCTTACCAGGGAACTAGATCCCACATGCCGCAGCTAAGACTTGGTGCAGCCAAATACACACATATTAAAAATAAATAAATAAATAAATAAATACAATGGAGTTGGGAAGTCCTGAAGGGGGAGCTCTCACACACTATCACTAACTGCCCCTTGCAGACTCCATCAGGAAGCTTTCTTTCACTCTCTAACAGGAAGCAGCTTACTTTACATACCCAAAGTAGGCTGTTGCCCAGCAACAACCCAGCCAATGAGAAACTACTACACTTCCGGTCAATGAAAAGCCATTACCACCCTGAACTTTCATTTGTTGTTGTTCAGTCGCTCATTTCAGTTCAGTTCAGTCGCTCAGTCGTGTCCTACTCTTTGTGACCCCATGAATCGCAGCACGCCAGGCCTCCCTGTCCCATAACCAATTCCCGGAGTTCACTCAGACTCACGTCCTTCTAGTTGGTGATGCCATCCAGCCATCTCATCCTCTGTCGTCCCCTTCTCCTCCTGCCCCCAATCCCTCCCAGCATCACAGTCTTTTCCAATGAGTCAACTCTTCCCATAAGGTGGCCAAAGTACTGGAGTTTCAGCTTTCTTTCCTTCCAAAGAAATCCCAGGGTTGATCACCTTCAGAATGGACTGGTTGGATCTCCTTGCAGTCCAAGGGACTCTCAAGAGTCTTCTCCAATACCACATTTCAAAAGCATCAATTCTTCAGCGCCTCAGCCTTCTTCACAGTCCAACTCTCACATCCATACATGACCACAGGAAAAACCATAGCCTTGACTAGACGGACCTTAGTCGGCAAAGTAATGTCTCTGCTTTTGAATATACTATCTAGGTTGGTCATAACTTTCCTTCCAAGGAGTAAGCGTCTTTTAATTTCATGGCTGCAGTCACCATATGAAGTAATTTTGGAGCCCCAAAATATAAAGTCTGACACTGTTTCTACTGTTTCCCCATCTATTTCCCATGAAGTGATGGGACCAGATGCCATGATCTTCGTTTTCTGAATGTTGAGCTTTAAGCCAACTTTTTCGCTCTCCTTTTTCACTTTCATCAAGAGGTTTTTTAGCTCCTCTTCACTTTCTGCCATAAGGGTGGTGTCATCTGCATATCTGAGGTTATTGATATTTCTCCTGGCAATCTTGATTCCAGCTTGTGCTTCTTCCAGTCCAGCGTTTCTCATGATGTACTCTGCATATAAGTTAAATAAGCAGGGTGGCAATATACAGGCTTGACGTACTCCTTTTCCTATATGTAACCAATCTGTTGTTCCATGTCCAGTTCTAACTGTTGCTTCCTGACCTGCATATAGGATTCTCAAGAGGCAGGTCAGGTGGTCTGATATTCCCATCTCTCTCAGAATTTTCCACAGTTTATTGTGATCCACACAGTCAAAGGCTTTGCATAGTCAATAAAGCAGAGATAGATGTTTTTCTGGAACTCTGTTGCTTTTTCCATGATCCAGCGGATGTTGGCAATTTGATCTCTGGTTCCTCTGCCTTTTCTAAAACCAGCTTGAACATCAGGGAGTTCACGGTTCACGTATTGCTGAAGCCTGGCTTGGAGAATTTTGAGCATTACTTTACTAGCAGGTGAGATGTGTGCAATTGTGCGGCAGTTTGAGCATTCTTTGGCATTGCCTTTCTTTGGGATTGGAATGAAAACTGACCTTTTCCAGTCCTGTGGTCCCTGCTGAGTTTTCCAAATTTGCTGGCATATTGAGTGCAGCACTTTCACAGCATCATCTTTCAGGATTTGAAACAGCTCAACTGGAATGCCATCACCTCCACTAGCTTTGTTTGTAGTGATGCTTTCTAAGGCCCACTTGACTTCACATTCCAAGATGTCTGGCTCTAGATTAGTGATCACATCATCATGATTATCTGGGTCGTAAAGATCTTTTTTGTACAGTTCTTCCGTGTATTCTTGCCACCTCTTCTTAATATCTTCTGCTTCTGTTAGGTCCATACCATTTGTGTCCTTTATCGAGCCCATCTTTGCATGAAATGTTCCCTTGGTATCTCTAATTTTCTTGAAGGGATCTCTAGTCTTTCCCATTCTGTTGTTTTCCTCTATTTCTTTGCATTGATTGCTGAAGAAGGCTTTCTTATCTCTTCTTGCTATTCTTTGGAACTCTGCATTCAGATGCTTATATCTTTCCCCAATTTTAGGGTTATTTGTTCTAGAAACTTTCATAATTTTTATCTCATACCATTAGCTCAGCCACTCTGTAGAGATGACATAAATATTTACTGACATTAGCAGTGTGAAAAATCACGATGCTAGTGCTGAAGACACAGCAGTGAACAAAACAATCCCTGCCTTCTTATTTTACAGATGAGCAAACTGAGGTACACAGTGGTTGTGACTTTCTTAGAATTATACTGCTAGTAAGTTGTGAATCTAAAATTTAAATCCAGGTCTTCCTGGTCCCAAGTCTGGGGCATAAGCATAAGAAATGACCATTTTATTATTTTATTGTATATATTTACACATAAAATTTTATTATTATATTATTGTACAAAAATGTAGATCTTCTGACCCAGGGATTGAACTGGCGTCTCTTGTGTCTACTGCATTGGCAGGCAGAATCTTTACCACTAGTGTCGCCAAACAAATGGGACCTAATAAAATGTAAAGAATACATTTTTACATTAATTTGTAAATAATTACATTTACAAATGTAAATAATACAAAAATGTACAATAATATAATAATAAAAATACTATAATAAAGATACTATTAAATGGCTGCTTTTGTGCCAGGCACTATGCCAGGTGCTGGGAATATGAAGATGATTAAGTACCAGACCACCTGACCTGCCTCTTGAGAAACCTGTATGCAGGTCAGGAAGCAACAGTGAGAACTGGACATGGAAAAACAGACTGGTTCCAAATAGGAAAAGGAGGACATCAAGGCTATATACTGTCACCCTGCTTATTTAACTTATATGCAGAGTACATCATGAGAAACGCTGGACTAGAAGAAGCACAAGCTGGAATCAAGATTGCCCGGAGAAATATAAATAACCTCAGATATGCAGATGACACCACCCTTATGGCAGAAAGTGAAGAGGAACTAAAAAGCCCCTTGATGAAAGTTGAAGAGGAGAGTGAAAAGGTTGGCTTAAAGCTCAACATTCGGAAAACTAAGATCATGGCATCTGGTCCCATCATTTAATGGGAAATAGATGGGGAAACAGTGGAAACAGTGTCAGCCTTTATTTTGGGGGGCTCTAAAATCACGGCAGATGGTGATTGCAGCCACAAAATTAACAGACGCTTACTCCTTGGAAGGAAAGTTATGACCAACTTAGACAGCATATTGAAAAGCAGAGACATTACTTTGCCAACAGAGGTCTGTCTAGTCAAGGCTATGGTTTTTCCTGTGGTCATGTATGGATGTGAGAGTTGGACTGTGAAGAAGGCTGAGGCGCTGAAGAATTGATGCTTTTGAAATGTGGTATTGGAGAAGACTCTTGAGAGTCCCTTGGACTGCAAGGAGATCCAACCAGTCTATCCTAAAGGAGATCAGCCCTGGGTGTTCTTTGGAAGGAATGATGCTAAAGCTGAAACTCCAGTACTTTGGCCACCTCATGTGAAGAGTTGACTCATTGGAAAAGACTCTGATGCTGGGACGGATTGGGGGCAGGAGAAGAAGGAGACGACAGAGGATGAGATGGCTGGATGGCATCACGGACTCGATGGACATAAATCTGAGTGAACTCCAGGAGGTGGTGATGGACAGGGAGGCCTGGCGTGCTGCGATTCATGGGGTCGCAAAGAGTCGGACACGACTGAGCAACTGAACTGAACTGAACTGAAGGCAGCCTTCCTGCTTTTGATACTTTCACTCTAGAGGGGCTATACAAAGTATTTATGATAGAGCACATGTTACCCTGAAGATCAGAGTAGGTGCTCAATAAACACTGAACCAAAATTTTTATAATAGTTTACAGTTTACAACACACTTTCATGAACCTTATCCTATCTGAAACAATGGGGACCATAAAGTTTTCAAGAATAAACAAAGGTCTCAGGCATTTAGCAGAGAGAGGGATGATCTTTTGCGATTAGTAGCTATAACTTCATGGCAAAGATCAAATATGAGATGAGTGAAGGGATAGGCTACCCACTTCAGTATTCTTGAGCTTCCATTGTGGCTCAGCTGGTAAAGAATCTGCTTACAATGTGGGAGACCTGGGTCTGAGCCCTGGGTTGGGAAGATTCCCCTGGAGAAGGGATTAGCTACTCACTCCAGTATTCTGGCCTGGAGAACTCCGTGGACGATATAGTCCATGGGGTCAGAAGGTTGGACACGACTGAGAGACTTTCACTTTCACACTTTCAGAATACAGATGGATTTTGACAGGAGTGACAGATGGGAGAGTGGGAGTTTTAGATAAATACAGCAGCAAAAGCTTGTCCTCAGTAATTCCATATTACTTTTTAATCTCTGTTTATGAACCTATGTTTATAAATTCCCTTTGGAATACTGCTGAATCTGCATGTCTGTAATTTTCGGAATCTACCCTTACTGCCCTTTGAAAATCTGGATAACTTTTTTTCATCTTTAATCTTCCTGCACATGGTTCATGAATTCTGATGATTACTAATGGAGATTATACTATTCATTTATTTACAGATACTTATTGAAACCCTGATATGCTCAAGGCCAAGGCCCTGGAACCATGGGGGCTACTACAAGGAAGTATGTATACAAACAACTACCCCGCAAAGCAGAAATCTGTTAAGTGCCTCAGCAGAGCTCAAGCTGGATTTATAGGAGGTCTGAGAAGTTTCTGGAGCATTTGTTGGTTTCCATTTCTTCTCCTACAAGTAATTCATCTGACCTTGGAAATTTCATCTTAAAAAAATGATTAACTGTTTTTTTTTTAAGCAACTTCCTCTCCCAGGCTACTCTCAGGGTTTGCTGAGGATGGTTCAACTTGAAGGTCTTTCTCTATCGGAAGACTGAGGCAATTTAGGAGCTGATAGACTGCGGGTCTCTCTGCCCTCCGGTTCAATACTCACCGTACATTGTCCCCAGAGAGGCTTTCCTCAGGCCTATACTTTCTTGTTCTGGATATTCTTTAAAGTATCTTTTCTTGTGTTTAGCATATTTGCAAGAGCCACCTGACTGTAACCTTTAAAGAGTAGCCTTTGGCAGGAAGGCCCAGGAAGAGTTATGGCTCTGTGACGCACTATCCCATCCTTACCTCATCGTGCGGTTTAGTCTAACCCTCAGGCTGGCCCTGAAGAATGGAACATCTTATCCACGTAAAAATGTTCTGGGGATTCTGATCCTCTAAGAGAGTAATTTATCCAAGGTCTCAAGAGCTGAAAAGTGGTAGACCTTGGGTTTGAACATCGCTATTTCTGACCTCAAAGCCCATGTGTTCCCCACAACGTATTAACCACGATGAAGTGTTTTTTTAAATTCATCTTCCTGGTTTTGTAAAACTCTTTTAAAAAGCTCTCAGTTCATCAAAGCTTCCTCTTCAGGCTCGTGGATTTCAGCTGCTCAACGAGCATTTATTTTCCACTCAAAGTCTGGGAACATCACTTGCCTTCTCCGGTATCCTCGTTCATTCATTACTGTGATTCTTTATAACTTTATAGTCACAGGTATTCTTCTTTGTGTTTGCCTATTAGCATGTTGAAATTTCCTACGGTCCTTTTTAAACAACTGTTGTAATTCTCTTTTCTTCTATTTTTTGAACTCCCAGATGGCCATCTCCCACTTTTTTTTAATAGGAGAAGGAGGGAAGTGCAGAAAAAAAAAAGAGTAGTATAGTTAACTGGGGATTGTTTTATTGTATCTTTTTGTCAGACGTTCTGCTATCTTTTAAAGTTTAATGTTCTCACTTTAAACTTTAAACATCTAGGGGATGTTTAGTGTTCTCACTTTAAACATCTAGGGGAGCCTAGATGCCAACGAAGCAGCAAGAACAAGACAAAACCTGGTCAGTAGGTAAAACAAGGCGCGGAGTCCCGCCCCTAAAGCCAGGGCCAGGGGGCGGGGCGGAGCGCGGGCAGGGGGCGGAGCGGAGCGCCGGTAGGGGGCGGGGCTGCGCTCGGGCGCGCGGGCCTTATAGTCACCCGGAAGGCGCGCGGGGTACCCGCTGGCGAACGCAGCAGGCCCTCGAGGGAACCTCGGCCCTGAGAGCCCTCTGCGCCTCTCTTCTCTCCGCAGACCCGCGCGGCGTCAGCCCGCCCGTACTCGCTGAGTCTGCCCCCGCGGCCGCTGCCGTGCGGCCTGCGTCGCCTCCCGTAGTTCCCCGACAGGCTATGGCCGCCCGCCTCCTGCGAGTCGCCTCCGCCGCCCTCGGCGACACGGCCGGCCGGTGGCGGCTTCTCGCGCGACCGCGCGCGGGAGCCGGCGGCCTCCGCGGGAGCCGAGGGCCGGGCCTGGGCGGCGGCGCGGCGCCGACGCGGACGCTGAGCGTATCGGGGCGAGCGCAGAGCAGGTGAGGCGCGCGCGCGCGGGGGCGCGCCGAGCTCGTGGGTCCTCTGGTGGCGGCGCCTCCGTCGCCTCCAGAGGTTTCCAGTTCTGTCGTCCTCTCCCGGGCGCCGGCCTGCGGGCCACAAGCCCAGCCCCGCTGCCTTCTGCGTGTCCCCGGGCTGGTCGTCCCGTGCGGTCGCTTCCTCCTTGTCCGGTTGCCAAGTTGCTTCTCAGGTCCATCGACGCTTGGCCGGGAACTGGGGCCTGGGACCCCCGATTTCCCTGTCCCAGCGCCTCCTGTGCCCTCAGGACTTTGCTGCTGCTGGTTCTCCGTGCTGTTTGGCGTGGATCTAACCTTTGCCCCGCGGTGAACCTCGCACCCAGTTTGTGTCGCGGCCAGGGCTTTCTTCTGGGCCCTCTTCCGCCTGCCGGGTCTGGAAACGTTCTGTCTCCAAGTCCATTTAGGGTACACCCGCTTGTCCCCGAGCTTCCCTGTGTGCTCTCTCTGGTCCGTGCTAAGTCTCTTCGGGCGTGCCCTACCCGTTGCGACCCCATGGACTGTTGCCCACCAGGCTCCTCTGTCCGTGGGATTCTCTAGGCAAGAATACTGGAGTGGGATGCCATGCCCTTCTCCACTCCTGGTTGCTGTCGGATAAAAAGTCCCCTGCTTTGGACTGGCAAGCCAGGGTTTTAAACTGGGCTTTGACACTTAGTATCCAGTTTGTTTAATGTCTGTAACTGGGGGATAAGAGTCGTGTAGGCCTCAGAGGATTAATTAAAGAAACAAATAGGAGCATACACATATTGCAGGGAGTCTGGGGGGCTCAGTAAATCCCACCTGTTAGCCTCAGCCACCTCCTAAGCCCCCAGCGTTGTTTTGTGTACTAAATGTCGAAAGAGATGTGAAAAAAAATTTGCCCAGAATATGTTGCAGTTTTATATTCTTGGGTAGATTTGTTTCTCAAAGACACAATCCCCTTTAGATACAATAGAGATAAATGAACTCAAAATTTCAGAGTTTAGCACTGTGGTGGATGGAGCCTTAATATAATGTAGGTCTCTGAATAGCTCTCTGACCTGCTGTCCCGTAGTAGGAAGCAAGGAAAACCAGCTGGGTTTGTGTTCCTCTCTAGTTTCTTTGTGAAGTTCCTGAGAATAGGGTGTGGGACCTACTCATCTTTTCCCCCTTAATCTGTGAGGTAGTGGGTGCTCACTAAATTTTTGTTGCGTGAACTGTGAAGGAGATAATGGGGAAGGCAAGCTGGGGTTATTCGTTACTTTCCAGTCTTTGACGTTCATCTACCTGGATGCCTTGTTTTCTACATCGGTTGCTTTCTTGAAAAATTGTGTATAAATTGGGACTCTTATTGAACACATTTATGTAACATATTTAAAGGGGGGCTGTAGTCCATGGACACAACTTAGTGACTAAACAGCAATAACAAAGCTTAGCTCTAGGGTGCCCTAGAAGAGCAGCAGTCCCCAAATCTGCAGCCTTCAGTAGTGTGTGTAAACTATGGAAATCTTTCTGTTGTACTTACTGTCGCTTAGTGTATCAGGCGTATTTTGATGTCAAATCTCTAGACTTCTTGGGTCTCAGACATATATTTCCCTTTGGCTTCTGGACCTTTGTTTTTCCTATTATTATTATTATTTGTATGTTCAAGATAAGTTTTATTTCTGATAATAGTACACAGTTTAGTGAACTGGGAATAAAGATTTTCTAGATTTAACAATTTAATGATTTAACGATTTAATAATCACTAGACACATCAATTTTTTATCTTTAGCTAAGCATATCATAACTTTTGATAGAATTAGGAAAACATTTATTTGAGGTATAACATAAATCATAAAATATACTGATAAATATAAAATTCAGTGATTTTTAGAAAATCTTTAGGGTTCCGCAGCCATTACCATATCTTAATTTGTCCAGCCATAAACACAATACAGCCGGAGAAGGCAATGGTACCCCACTCCAGTACTCTTGCCTGGAAAATCCCATGGATGGAGGAGTCTGGTAGGCTGCAGTCCATGGGATCGCGAAGAGTTGGACATGACTGAGCAACTTCACTTTCACTTTTCAATTTCATGCATTGGAGAAGGAAATGGCAACCCACTCCAGTGTTCTTGCCTGAAGAATCCCAGGGACGGGGGAGCCTGGTGGGCTGCCGTCTATGGGGTCGCACAGAGTCGGACACGACTGAAGTGACAGCAGCAGCAGCAAACATGATCCAGTGCTGGAACAATTTCATTTCACCAGACAGTTTGACATTTTCCAGTCAGTCCCAGTGTCCAACCCTAGTCCCAGACAACCACTCATCTGCACTGTCATTACAGATTTGCCTTTTCTGGGAAATTTATGTGTTAATATATATGTATCAGTTCAGTTCAGTCACTCAGTCGTGTCTGACTCTTTGCGACCCCATGAATCGCAGCACGCCAGGCCTCCCTGTTCATCACCATCTCCCGGAGTTCACTCAGACTCACGTCCATCGAGTCAGTGATGCCATCCAGCCATCTCATCCTGGGTCATCCCCTTCTCCTCCTGCCCCCAATCCCTCCCAGCATCAGAGTCTTTTCCAATGAGTCATCTCTTCTCATGAGGTGGCCAAAGTACTGGAGCTTCAGCTTTAGCATCATTCCTTCCAAAGAAATCCTAGGGCTGATCTCCTTCAGAATGGACTGGTTGGATCTCCTTGCAGTCCAAGGGACTCTCAAGAGTCTTCTCCAACACCACAGTTCAAATGCATCAATTCTTTGGCGCTCAGCCTTCTTCACAGTCCAACTCTCACATCCATACATGACCACAGGAAAAACCATAGCCTTGACTAGACGGACCTTAGTCGGCAAAGTAATGTCTCTGCTTTTGAATATACTATCTAGGTTGGTCATAACTTTTCTTCCAAGGAGTAAGCGTCTTTCAATTTCATGGCTGCAGTCACCATCTGCAGTGATTTTGGAGCCCAGAAAAATAAAGTCTGACACTGTCTCTACTGTTTCCACGTCTATTTCCCATGAAGTGATGGGACCAGATGCCATGATCTTTGTTTTCTGAATGTTGAGCTTTAAGCCAACTTTTTTACTCTCCTCTTTTACTTTCATCAGGAGACTTTTTAGTTCCTCTTCACTTTCTGCCATAAGGATGGTGTCATCTGCATATCTGAGGTTATTGATATTTCTCCCGGCAATCTTGATTCCAGCTTGTGTTTCTTCCAGCCCAGCGTTTCTCATGATGTACTCTGCATAGAAGTTAAATAAGCAGGGTGACAATATACAGCCTTGACGTCCTCCTTTTCCTATTTGGAACCAGTCTGTTGTTCCATGTCCAGTTCTAACTGTTGCTTCCTGACCTGCATACAGATTTCTCAAGAGGCAAGTTAGGTGGTCTGGTATTCCCATCTCTTTCAGAATTTTCCACAGTCAAAGGAAAATTGTGATCGACACAGTCAAAGGCTTTGGCATAGTCAATAAAGCAGAAATAGGTATTTTTCTGGAACTCTCTTGCTTTTTCCATGATCCAGCGGATGTTGGCAGTTTGATCTCTGGTTCCTCTGCCTTTTCTAAAACCAGCTTGAACATCTGGAAGTTCACGGTTCACGTATTGCTGAAGCCTGGCTTGGAGAATTTTGAGCATTACTTTACTAGCGTGTGAGATGAGTGCAATTGTGCGGTAGTTTGAGCATTCTTTGGCATTGCCTTTCTTTGGGATTGGAATGAAAACTGACCTTTTCCAGTCCTGTGGCCACTGCTGAGTTTTCCAAACTTGCTGGCATATTGAGTGCAGCATAACCAGGCTTATATAACTGAGTGTAAATGTTTTCAAACATTTGAAGGTTCAAATGTGTTGAAGCATATGTTTTTTCTGTTATTAAATCAAACACATCTAAACTTGAACCCATTTTCTATCTTCTCCCAAAACTCCTCCTCCTAAGTTAATCCTTAGTTAACCTGTGTTCCCCATTGCCCAGGCAAGAAATTTCAGCGTTACTTCCTCCCTCTCCAGAACCTTTTAATTCTGTCTCCTGAATATCTCCTAAATTAGTATCTCCTACACTGTTGCTTCGTTTATGCCCTTTTATAACCTCCGACGAGGTCTCCCTGCCTCCAGAGTATGTATCTTCATTCTTAGTCATTCTTCTTTGAAAAAATACCAGTTGAAAATCATGCATGTTTGGGAGTACTTGCTTTAAAGCATTTTTTTTTTTCCCTGTGAAAAGAAGTTGGAGAGTACAGGCCCATTTAAGGGACATTCTCTCTTTCTCAACACAATTCTGATCAATTTTTAATAGAATCTTTTTTTTTTTTTTGCCTTGAGTTATCAGGGAAGATATTATTTGATAAGGCTGCCTTTTTTGTGAAATGAGATGACTGGACTTGGTAATTTGTATGATATTTATGGCTCTGAAATTATGCAGTTCTAGGTTTTACTTACATTAAACAGAGTTTTCTTTGATGAACTATGACTGTCTATTGGGAGTGGTGAAAATTACAACTAATTATTTTAAGCTGAAGTACATCTTTTCAATTATGAAGTAAAAATTTAAATAACCAATGGTGGGAGGGTATTATCTAGTTGATAGTATGATTTCTCTTCCCAAAATTTGGACTCATGTTTGAGAGAAGGGTAAGAAATGTAAAGACGTTTGATGATTGACTGATAGATATCCTATACTAATGAGATATATAAGGAGGGTTATATTTATCTTCCTGCAGATTTAAACAGAGGAAACCTTCTTCTAGTACCTTTGGTTTTCTGCCACAATGAAATGTTCAACTACTCGAAGCTATCAATCTGCTGCCTTTTGGTGACTGTATCTGTCAGACACTTGCGTAACAATTGCCTTATCAATAGCATGATTTGTGTTTAAAGCTCTCCATAGCCCTCATCTAGTTTTTAGGGGCACATTCATAGAGATGTTGGTTTTCGGAGGATCTGCATGAGAGCAAAACAGACTTCACAAGTGATAATGATTGCTAATGATTTCATGTAACTGTGACTGATGGTGACCACTGGGAAGACATACTTCAGGTGGCCTTGATAGTGACATACTTGCTATTCCCTTTAGGGTGGCAGAACTTCCCTTCCGGTTGGTGGGTAGATAGTTATACCTCTGATTTCTGGTGTCTCCTTCCCAAATAAACTTTAGAAAGAAAAGAAAATCGTATACAGGACCATATTTGTATGCACACAGACCCACACACAACCTAATTATTTCATCTTACGGGTTCTTTAAGCAGCTATTTTAAAATATGTTGAAATTACTGAAAGTAATAAAGAACTGTTTCCTTTTCCAGCTCAGAAGATAAAGTAACAGTCAACTTTATAAACCGTGATGGTGAAACATTAACAACCAAAGGAAAAGTTGGTGACTCTCTGCTAGATGTTGTGGTTGAAAATAATCTAGATATTGATGGTTTTGGTGAGTATGGAACATTCCTTAAAATGTATAAGTGAAACTATTAAATAGGTTTCAGCTTTGTTTTTTTTTCTTTTTGAAGAATTTTAACTATAGCATGCTGCTGCTGCTGCTGCTAAGTTGCTTCAGTCGTGTCCGACTCTGTGTGACCCCATAGACAGCAGCCCACCAGGCTCCCCTGTCCCTGGGATTCTCCAGGCAAAAATACTGGAGTGGGTTGCCATTGCCTTCTCCAATGCATGAAAGTGAAAAGTGAAAATGAAGTCGCTTAGTCGTGCCCGACTCTTAGCGACCCTATGGACTGGAAGTGAACTGTTAAAATTCAGGATACTTTAGTGTTATATTCTCACTTATGAAGAATAAGAGTGACACTGTGTATCTATTCTTTGGACATTTAATTAGCTATATGCCCTAAAGTCTGTTGCCTCATTACCTTATTGATTATATGTGTGATGCAAAGCTGAGAGTAGTGTGTGGAATTGAAAAATACCAGGGACTCTGTGGGAGAAGGCGAGGGTGGGATGATTTGAGAGAATAGCATTGAAACATGAATATTATCATATGTGAAACAGATCACGAGTCCAGGTTTGACGCATGAGATAGGATGCTCAGGGCTGGTGCACTGGGATGACCCTGAGAGATGGGATGAGGGGTGGGGAGGGGGGCTCAGGATGGGAGACACATGGCTTATTTGTGTCAATGTATGGCAAAAACCACCATAATATTGTAATTAGCCTCCAATTAAATAAATTTTTTTTAAAAGAAAAATACCAGGTTGAGATACTAAATGTCATAATGTCATATTACAGAGGCTATGGGATCTTAGTTCCCCAACCAAGGATTGAACCCAGGCTCTTGGCAGTGAAAGTGCCAACAGTCCTAACCACTGGACTGCCAAGGGAATTCCCAGACTGGTATTTTCTTAGTTACATTGAACTTACGCATTCTTTTTGTTTTAAGCGAGTTTTATTTTACTTACTACTTTTAAATTGAGATGTAGTTGATATATTAGTTCCAGGCATACAACATAAAGGTTTGATACTTGAATGTACTGCGAAGTGATATAGATCACAGTAAGGCCAAATAGCATTCATCACCATACACTGAAGATCTCTGTGGCTCACGTGGGCTTCCCAGGTGGCACCAGTGGTGAAGAACCTGCTTGCCAATGCAGGAGACGTAAGAGACACAGGTTTGATCCCTGGGTTGGGAAAGCCTCCTGGAGGAAGGCATGGCAACCCTCTCCAGTTTTCTTGCCTGGAGAATCCCATGGACAGGGGAGGCTGGCCGGCTACAGTCCATGGGATCTCAGAGAGTCGGACATGATTAAAGTGACCTAGCACGCATGCACTATACAGTCAGGGATGTCAGCTCACCTTCCTTGAAAAGGTAGTTAATCTGTTTCTTATTAAGGAGGTGTTTTGTTTAGGAAATTTTCACTCCTAGACTTTTCACCTTATTCCTTAACCACTCACAGAAAGCCCATATCCAGGAACCTGTCATCTTAGAGCTCAGGGACACAGTATGTCACTTGCCAGTTTTGCTTGAGCATTCTCTCTAGTCTAGAATGGTAGTCCTCTACATCAGTGCCACTTGGGAAATTTACATTCTCAGGCCCCGCTCTGGACTTCCTGAATCAGAAAGTCTGCGATAGGCCCAGAAATGTGTATTTTAACAAGCCCTCCATGTGATTTGATGCATGTGAAAGTTTGAGAACCACTAGTCTGCAGTCAGGTCCAAGGAGGATATCTGACTATTTTTCATTCAAGGTACTGTTCATATTGCACTCTTAAAAACTCTTTTCAGATCAGAATTATTTCTTCCCTTCCGTTTTCCCATGATATATTAAATATACGTCTCTATGTTAATACTTATTTCAGTTTTCTTTTTTAGAGAGAATGTTCCTTCCCTTTATTAGGTTGTGTGCTTTTGGAAGACTCTTGTCACTCAGGTAACCAGAGTTGGCACTCAGTAATATTTGCTAAATTTCTGAATCTAATGTCAATTACAGGGATAATGATAACTGGACCTACTGCATTCCAGCATATGTTATCTATTATTGTAACAACTCTAAGAGGCAGGTTTTTTTTTTTTTTAACTTCCAGTTTATAGGTGAAGAAACTAATAAAGTTCAGAGAAACTTAATGTTCCCTGGATCATACGGTAGCAACTGAGAAGGCCTTATAAGATTCAAGCCTAAGTTTCTCCTAACTCCCAAACCTCGGCTTTTTCCTGTAAGCCATTTTTCTCTTAAGAAGTGTCTTTCCTTTGTGAACACTTGTTACAGAAATTAGGTGATGACATAGTTGCTATAGTTCTAGTTCTAAGGAATTTCTTACTCTAAAGTGGTGGTTCTTGGCTGGGACTGAGTTTCAGAATTCTGTAGAAATATTAAAATATGTTATGTCCTGATTGTATAGGGAGAGTGGGAAGTTGTGCAGATATCCTTTTGAATTTACATGATTCAGATCCATACCATAGATTGACTGATTTATGGAAAAGAACCCATGGATAATTTATATATATTCTGTAAAGTTTATATATAATTAAGTTCCCTCATGAGTTCATATTCAGCAACACTTAGTTGACTAAGCTTGGTTTCTCTGAATTATTCTCTCACAAATGAAAAGTAATACACTGCACAGTAATTGAGAATAGACCCTGGAATCAGACAAATTGTGCTTCATAAACCAACATTGTTACTTACTAGCCATAATACCTGGAGCAAGCTGCTTTATATCTGTATGCCTCAGTTTCCTCTTCTGTAAAATGTGGTTGTAATAGTTCTAACATCATAGGATTGTTGAAGATTAAGTAGTATATTGGAAGTGAAGTGCTTAGCACAGTGGCTACGTTGGTAAGAACAGTAGAATTTGTGGCATTTTAACTTGGTCTGCTCTCCTCCTCTTCCCTGTTCAGCAGTAGCCTTAAAAACTGGCAGCCTTGCAGCCACTGGAGGAACAAACTGATTTGACTTCCTCAGAAGCGTTCTCTAGAATGTCATCACTTATTTTGCAGCTTCTCAGAAAAGCTCCATTCCAAGGAGTTGTTATTCGATTTGCCTCAGAGATTGCTCTGTGAGGAGGCTCTGTCCCTAGGACTTTCATCTGAAATAATGACCTGCAGTTGTTTAACACTGTGCTGCCTGAGGCTGTGATGCCCCTTGGAGCAAACAGGAGCCTGGCCAGAAAGCCTAAAAGAAAAATCTGGGGAATGAAATGTCTGTAGTGGGCTTTGAAATACTTTGGGGATCTGAAGGCCATGCACAAATGCAGGACTGTATTTATGCCCAGAAAAGACCCGATAGGGCCTTAGTCTCCCATCTGTGCATTTCTGGCTGACCTTGAGGGTCTCATGCAGGTGAAGGCCAAGACAGACATGCAGAGTACTTGAATGTTGAAGGTGTGCCTAATCATGAACTGTGCTCCTCAGCAGAGGGTAGAAGCCTTACTGGTTCAAAGCCCTGAAGGAAACCTCCAGATAGTGATCTAGCTGATCACTAAGCTCACTGAACAAAGACATCGCTGATCACATGCTGCCGGGAATACAGATCTGAGTTAGTTTGGGAAGGTCACTAAAGAAACAAATAGCTGCAAGAACAACCACCAAAAAGCCAGCCACAGCAACAAACCTAGGGGAGACAGTGGTGAGCCCTGATTTCCGGAGCTGCCATATTATATTATTTAAAATGCCTACTGTGCAATAAAAAATTCAAGATGCCCAAGGAAACAGGAAAGTATGGCCCATACTCAGGAAGAAAAGCAGTCAATAGAAGCTGTCCCCGAGGAGTCCCAGCTATTAGACTTACTAGACAAAGATGTTGAATCAGCTGTTATCAAAGTTCAGAGAGCTGAAGGAATGTATGTGGGGATGATCTTTGGCCTTTGTACATCACTGTGTGTGGACTTTGTTACCACTGTGTGTGAGGGTACATTAAAGAATTAAAGCACGTTTTTGCTGTCCTTGAGAAAGCTAATCTTTTGTGTTCTGGAACAGCTAATGTGGAGGCTGTGATCCAGTAAATCTGTTTTTATACATTTCTCCACAGCTTCAGTCTCAGCTTCATGAAAATACATATATACTAGACTCTTTACTCCAGAGTTATTTGTGAGAGCAAAAGATTTGAAAGAAGCAAATGCCCATTGATAGAAGACTGATATTTAGTCATGCAAGGGGATACTATATTACTCCATTAAAAAAAACAACAAAACTGTGGAAGGAGTCTTGAAAACAAATATCAGTAGTTACCTACTGGTAGGAGGGAGGCAGGAGGGAAGCTTTTAATTCCATGGTATATTTAATCCATTTCTTTCTTTGAACATTTAGATGACTTCCATTTTTCAGCTATTACAAATACCCTTAAGGTGAACATCCCCAAGAGTACTTTTCTATGTTTGTGTTCTGTAATTTCCTTGTGGTAAATTCCTAGGGAAAGAATTACTTAGTAAAATTGTTTTATTAATTGCTCAAATTATTTGTCTGCTTTTCTGATGAGGTATTTTTAGCCATTAGGAAAGGCTCTTTAAATGTGCTGTTTGACCAAAAAAACTAATAAAAATGAAAATTAATTTTAAATATTTATTTGAAGGGCTCTTAATCTCTGTTTTACATGGAGCTACATTTTTGTCAAAATAATTAAAATATTTTATTTACAGTAGATAATTTTCATGAGTTGCTTTCCATTTCTTTGAAATAAAAGCATATTTTGACCTTAATACTTAAAAGTACTTTAAATTTTTTAAAGTATTTTTTCTTTCATTATTCATGACTATATATTGCAATAACACTGTTTTTCACATTGCAGTTTGCAACCATTAGTCATATAATCAGTTTAGTAGCTCTCAGCAGTTAAAGTAATTAAAAAGAAAATATAAAAACACCATCTTTTGTATTATTCCATGAAATGCTTGTTTAGCTATTGTACAAAGTATATGTTATACCAGGTTGTAATGTAAAATGGGACTCATACTATGAGTCACAATTTAAAATATATATTTTTTCTTTTTGGAAAACTGTTGGCTGGAATGTTAAGAATGAAGTTCCTGCCTGTGTTTGCTTCCCAGCTCTGTCACTTTGCCACCTTTGTGACCTTCAGTTAGATCTCTAACCTCTTTATACCTTGTCTCCTTAAGGGTAACATAGAAATAATGTTAGTACTTAAGTACTTTGTTAGGTTGCTTAGAGATCAAATGAGGTTATCTAAGCAAGGCTAAATTAATGTTAGCTATTCTTGTTAGCATAGTTATTACTACAGGTTCATTTTTCATTATAACACATTTTAAAAACACATTAAAAAATTGTTACTTCCCATAGTCTTAACACAGAGATAAACACTAAAAGAGTCCTTTTGCCCCCAATTTCCTAGAAGTACCTAAAGTTTAATGCCAACACAGTCTTTAGTAATTCAATAAGAATTCTGCATTTGTTTACATGGACATAGAAGAGATACTTTAAAGATCAAGGATCCTAATGTGTCCAGAATTTTGGGCATGTAAATATAAATTTGAGATAAGCTAAACTAGGCTCACAAAAGATGAGTTAAGCCTAAGTCACTTTCTAGAATAAAAATGGAAGAAATGAAATCAAGAAGTTTGAACTACCATGTTTATAAAGAAGAGATTATAACAACATTGTAAGGGACAACTGTGCATCCCAGGTGGAGCTATTGGTAAAGAACCCACCTGCCAATGCAGGAGATATAAGAGATGAAGCTTTGATCTCTGGGTCGGGAAGATCCCCTGGAGGAGGAAATGGCAACCCACTCCAGTATTTTTCCCTGGAGAATCCCATGGACAGAGGAGCCTGGCAGGGTATAGTGCATAGGGACGCAGAGAGTCGGACATGACTGAAGCAACTTGGCAGGTATGCAGGGCCAACTATTTCAGTCATTTCTAAAGCTGAATACAGGAGACACTTTAAATGTTGCCCTTGTTCTAGTCTTACTCAACAGGTGAACATTGTACACAGCTGAGGTTGGCCTAGTTCAGAGTGTCTGTGCAGTTTCTCTCTGGGTGATCTTATCCCTTCTGTGGCGTTAAATCCCACCTAGATGTCCATAGACTGTTGTTAGCTCACAGTGTCCCTCTGAGCCCTGGACTTACAGATTCATCTTCCTATTTATATCTTTTCTTGGAAATTGCACAACTTCTTACTTTATATCTTTTCTTGGAGCCTCTTGATGAAAGTGAAAGAGGAGAGTGAAAAGTTGATTTCAGACTCAACATTCAGAAAACTAAGATCATGGCATCTGGTCCCATCACTTCATGGCAGATAGATGGGGAAACAATGGAAACAGTGACAGACTTTTTCTTGGGCTCCAAAATCACTGCAGATGGTGACTTCAGCCACGAGATTAAAAGATACTTCCTCCTTGGAAGAAAAGCTATAACCAACCTAGACAGCATATTAAAAAGCAGAGGCATTACTTTGCCAACAAAGGTCTGTCTAGTCAAAGCTATGGTTTTTCCAGTAGTCATGTATGAATGTGAGAATTGCACTATAAAGAAAGCTGAGTGCCGAAGAATTGATGCTTTTGAACTGTGGTGTTGGAGAAGACTGTTCAGGGTCCCTTGGACTGCAAAGAGATCAAACCGGTCAATCCTAAAGGAGATCAGTCCTAAATATTCATTGGAAGGACTGATGGTGTAGCTGAAGCTCCAATACTTTGGCCACTTATGCGAAGAGCTGACTGATTTGAAAAGACCCTGATGCTGGGAAAGACTGAAGACAGGAGGAGAAGGGGACGACAGAAGATGAGATGGTTGGATAGCATCACTGACTCGATGGACATGAGTGTGAGCAAGCTCCGGGAGTTAGTGATGGACAGGGAAGCAGGGAAGCCTGGCATGCTGCAGTCCATGGGGTTGCAAAGAATCAGACAGGACTGAGCAACTGAACTGGAAAAAGTTGTCATATTTAAACAGATTTTGATTCCACCCCCCCCCCCCCCGCCTCCCCCGCTGCCTTATTGAAACTTACCCTTCTGAGGATCTTGACTATCAGCAATGAGCATCTCTCAGGTGCTCAAACCCGAAACTGGAGAGCATCTTTTATTCTTCCTTCTTCCGCATCCTCTCCCTTCAGGCCATCAGCAGTTCCTCTCAGATGTGCTCTGTTTGTCTCCAGTAGGTCCTGTTCTCACTGTTTCTGCAGTCACTGCCTGGGGCTGCCACTTAACGTGTTCCAGGAGCTGCACTTCTCTACTTCTGCTTTTGAACCCAGCATCTGGGGTCATTCATCATATTGCAAATAAGACAGATCCTCTGATTAAAAACGATGAATAAATTCCCATTTCATTTAGGATAAAATCTACATTCCTTATGCTAGCCTCTGCATTATCTGGCTCCTTCTGCCCTTCCTCTTCTCTCCCACTTCTCATTGTTCTTTCTGTCACTTTGGCCACACTGGCCATTTATCAAGAGCTGAACTCACCTAGAATTTCTAGCTTGAAGACTTTGTATATACACTTTACACTTTTTTCTGCCCGGGACACTTCCTCTCCCTCCTGAAAAATCCTTTATGTGTTGCTTTTCATCTTTCTGGTCTCAAGTTTATGTTACTTCCTTAGAGGGACTTTGCCCAACCACCCAGTCCAAAATAGCAGTTCATTTATTACCCTGAATCTGTTTTTCTCCATCACAGCATCCTGTTCATTTCTTTCATCGCATCACAATCTATTTATGTATTTGTTTATTTCTGCATCTTTCTCCCTGGAGACTGTATTGAAGGATTAAGTGATTCTTGTTTTCACATATGACATGAAGTAATGAATGGATCAGTGAGTAAAAAGTAAATTTTGGAAGCAATCAATTTATAAACATTCTTGTTTCCAACTTTTATGTTAATGTAGGTTTTCTTGGATGATCTCTGAAGTTTTCAGTATTATAGTATTCTGTCACTAGGGGGCAGTTACACCTCTCTGATCAAATGTACCTCCTTATTATCTCAGACTATATTTTCTTACTATGTATTTCCTTTGTGTGACTGTTTTGAGGGAAATTATTTGAATTGTGTGGTCCTGATGATGATCATATAAATATTTATTCATGTCATGTTAATTGATTCTTTCTGGCTCTGGAATCAAGCTTTACTTTAGAAAATTAGGTTTTAATATTTATATATCATTTCATATTTTTAGGATATAATATTCCAGCATAGCTATCCTCTGGAGTTTTGTTTGAGAAAGGGGTTAGCAATCTTTCTTGTCAGCATCATTATAGAGCTCCAAGTTTTCTTAGTATAATATAAGCTACAGACACACACACACATGCACACACCCATGAAACAATCTATTCCTGGTGGAAAACTCTTAAGTTACATGAAAGGAGTAGTAGTCTGCAGATAGCTAACTTATTCTGGGAATTCGTTTTTTATGACAGGAATTTTAATCTTTAGTATTAGTCTTGTTAAAAACAAAAAACAAGTGTTATTCATCATCAGCCTTGAAATTAGCCAATAGCCATGCCTTACTAAACAAAATACCTTACTTAACATAATTTTAAAATTATACAAAATTGAAATTGTACAGATTAATAATATTAAGTTTCTTACTCTAGTAAAATCAGAAGTACTGTGAAGCCCAAAACTTTTGTCAAGAATCCCATAATTTCAAGCTGGCAGACTGAATTTATAAATTGTATATTTGTTTCGATACCTTTTACAATTACAAGCCAGTATCTCTCAGCTTTGTCAGTATCATGTAAACTGTGCTGTTTCCAGACATCTGATGTCTGTGTGATTTTTGTTGACTGTAGTGCTGATATTTTAAACTGTGGTTATACTTTAATATCATTTTAAAGCCCATGACGGTTTCAGCCAAGCATTCATTAAGTGTTAATACTGAAAAATGCATCTGAAAATGAATTATTTTGGAACAGAAGTTAAATGTGACAGAATGCAGTGAAGGAAGCCAAAAACCTGTCATAATTTCTATTACTGCTAATTTAGGAGAAAGAACTCTGAATTATTAGGCAAAACGCCAGCAAAATTAAAGCAGCACTAAACTGTATATACCTTTAAGTTCATGACAGTTATTGGACGATGGTAAAATGTTGGTACCACGGGCTCGTGAGGCTGAAATGTGTCCCTAAGTCGTATCAGATTATCGTCTGTTGTAAGGCATGGAGTATTTTTGATTATTTGAAAGGTGGACATAGTAGTGTAAAAAGTTTCACTTCAGATGTTTGTTCTAGTTAAGTATATATTGCAACAAAAATAATGATTTGAAGATTAAAGATTTATGGACCGTAAGAATCCATTTTGTTTCATTGAGAATATAACTCTCGAATTATGAGACTTCTAACAATTTCAAAATCTTTGAGAATATATTCCTCGTAAAATTTGATCATGTTCTGTTTAATATATTGTGAGTATGTATCTGTATATATAAGTATATGGAGAAGGCAATGGCACCCCACTCCAGTACTGTTGCCTGGAAAATCCCATGGACGGAGGAGCCTGGTAGGCTGCAGTCTATGGGGTCGCTAAGAGTCAGACACGACTGAGCGACTTCACTTTCACTTTTCACTTTCATGCATTGGAGAAGGAAATGGCAACCCACTCCAGTGTTCTTGCCTGGAGAATCCCAGGGACAGGGGAGCCTGGTGGGCTGCCGTCTATGAGGTTGCACAGAGTTGGACACGACTGAAGTGACTTAGCAGCAGCAGCTTACATGTGTATATATACACACATATCTACAGATTTTATCTATTAATTTACTTTATTATAGCCAACCACTTACAAAGACACTTAAAACCAATAGTTGTCAGTACTGCTTTGGGATTGTGTATAAGCATAAGTCACATAACTTTTGTACTTTCAGTTCCCATCTCTCCACATGTATTATTGTATAAATATACCCATATTTTGATCAGCTATCATTTTAACTTTTAAATTTTATTTTAGATTATCAGTTTTAGATTGAAGTTTCTATAGTAGTTGGTGCCTGTGTATCCTTTTTTGTTTGATAAGTTGTCTCCCACTGTTTTGTGGACTTGTTCGCTATATATGTGATTAGCATAAAAAACAACAAACACTTTTCATTTCTGGGATAGGTTTTGTTTACCAGATTCATTTTTAGGTCAACTTCTTAGTGTTTGGAATTTGTTTTCCCATGGAAATACTGTTACACATGATGGCTAAATTTTCAGGCCAACCCACAGAACTAACTTAATAGCTAACTAACCATTTATAGCCTGGTTTCCAAGAGAGACTGCATTACAATGTCTTAACTTTTACTACTAGATCAAGAACTTCTAAACTCCTTGGGCCCACATACTGCATAGGCACAATGCATGTACCCCCTCATATGCATTCCAGTTTGGTAGTAGGAATATATTTACTGCTGATTTTCAATGCTGGTGATTTCACGGTGGATAGGAACCTGGGAATTCTATAATGTGGAAGAAAAGTTAGAAGATGAAGCCCAAGGTGAGTGTCATTCAGTTTGTTCTTGCCTGTAGCGTGTGCAGTTTGAGTTGTGGCTTTAGTGGAGTTTCGAGCTGCAGGGATGGTCAGTAAGGACATGAAGTTAGTGTCAAATAGGATACAGAATTGGTGGCAGCTCTTGCATTTTAACTGAAGACAAGTAGGCAGTGCCAGATCAGCTCTGGTGAAGATCTGGTGCCGATAAAGTTATCTACAAAAACCTACAGCTGATATCATGCCTAATAGTGAAGGAGGAAATGCCTTTCTCCTAAGATTAGGAACAAGCTTAGGATGTCTGTTCTTACCATCTTATTATAACGTTATGATGAAAGTCTTAGTCTATGTAATGAAGCAAAAAAAAAAAAAAAAGGGCATACTGATTTAAAAGAAAGAAATACAGCTGTTTGGTTTTTAGATGGTTGTTTACATAGAAAATCACAAGGAATCTTAAAAAAAAAAACAAAAACTTAGATCTAAGTGAGTTTACCAAGGTCCTAGTATGTGATCAACACATGAAAATCAATTGTATTTCTGTATACCAGCATGAATAGTTGGGAATCAAAAAAGTTTTTAAAAGAACATTCATAATACCTACCCCAATGAAATTTTTAGGTTTAACAAAATATAACATCAATATCTTGAAAATTATAAAACTCTGATGATAGAAAGCAAAGACTTAAGTAGTTGAGAGACATACTATATTCATGAATTGGAAGACAGCATAGTAAAGATGCCAGTTTTTATTGATATATAGATTTGTTACATTTCCCGTTAAAATCTCAGCAGGATTTTTTGTAGGTACAAACAAGCGATTCTGAACTTTTTGCAGGAAAACAAAGGAACTACAACAGCCAGTTTTAGAAGAAAAGGATAAAGTTGGAAGTATGTGTAGTACAGATAAAAAACTTGATGTTACAGTAAGCAAGACAGTCTAATAATACCAAAAAAAATTGGTCTAGTTGATTTTTTGGGGAAGAGCTTCACTGAGATTTAATTCACATACCATATAGTTTACTCATTGAAAGTATACAGGTTTTTTTTTTTTTCTTTTTTTTTTTTTAGAATATTCAGAGTTATGTAACCATCATCACTATTGGTTTTATTTGTTTTCTAGCTTTATTGACATATAATTGACAACTAACATTGTGTAAGTTTAAAATGTACAGTGTAATGGTTTGATACACATATCAGTTTCAAAATGATTATCACAATAGGGTTAACCTCACATCATTCCTTTTTTTTTGGTGGTTAAAACATTTAGGATTAATCTCAGCAAATGTCAAACATATAACACAGTGTTATATCTATAGTCACCATGTTTCACAGTAGGTCCTCAGACCCTGTTCGTCTTAAAGTTGAAAGTTTACACCCTTTGACAGCTCTCCCCATTTCCTTTAGCCTCTGCCATCACTCTCTGTTTCTATGAATTTGACTTTTTTAGATTCTACATATAAGTGAGATCATACTGTTTTCGTCTTTCTCTGTCTTACTTATTTCAGCTTAGCATAATAGCTCAAGGTCTACTCTTAATCTCACAAATGGCAGGATTTTCTTCTGTTTTATTGCTGAATAATACTCAATTGTGTGTATGTATAGTATCTTACTCATTCATCCATAGGCATACACTTAGGTTGTCTTCATATCTTGTGAAAGTCGCTCAGTTGTGTCCAAGTATTTTCTCCTGTTCAGTAGCTTGTCTTTTCATTTTGTCAGTGGTTTTCTTTCTGCAAAAACTTTAATTAGGTCCCATTTGTTTATTTTTGTTTTCATTTCCTTTGCTTTATTAGACAGATCCAAAAAAAATATTGATATGATGTCGAAGAATATTCTGTTTTCCTCTAGGAATTTTATGGTTTCAGGTTTTACAGTTAGGTCTTTAATCCATTTTAAGTTTATTTTGTATATAGTGTTAGAGAATGTTCTAGTTTCATTCTTTTACATGTAATAGCCAGTTTTCCCAGCACCATTTACCGAAGAGACTGTGTTGTCTCCATTTTGAGTTCATTTTTGTATATGGTGTTAGAGAATTGTTCTAATTTCATTCTTTTATATGTAATAGCATTTTCCCAGCACTATTTAATGAAGAGACTCTCTTCTCCATTGTCTATTACTGCCTCCTTTGTCATAGAGTAATGACCATAGATGAGTGGGTTGGTTTCTGGGCTGTCTATTCTGTTCCACTAATCTATGTGTCTGTTTTTATGCCAGTCCCATGTTCTTTTGCTTACTGTAGCTTTGTAGTATAGTTTGAGGTCAGGGAAATTGATACTTACAGTTCTGTCCTTTTTCAAGATTATTTTGGCTTTTTCAGGTCTTGTGTGTTTCCATACAAATGAAAAAAATTTTGTTCTAGTTTTCTGGAAAGTGCCATTGGTAATTTGATAGGAAGTGTATGGAATCTGTAGATTGCCTTGGATAGTGTGGTATCTTAACAATATTAATTTTTCTAACCCACGAACACAGTGTATCTCTCTGTCTGTACTGTCTTTCATTTCATCAATGTTTTATAGTTTTCTGAGTATAGTTCTTTTACCTCCTTAGGTACATTTATTCCTGGGTATTTTATTCTTTTTGATGCTATTATAAATGGAATTGTTTCCTGAATGGAGAAATGCAGGCTGTGTCTCCGAGAGCACAGCAGACACGAGGATTTTCTTCTGGGTGATGAACCTGCTTTGTGTCCTGGTTGTGGTACTGGGTGCACATGTGTTAAGATTCAAAGACCTGTATACCAAAGAGACAGAAGTCAGATGCTTATTGACTAGAGGCCTGCCTCTGATTACAAGACCAGGAAACAAATTGGCAGAAATACCCATCATGAAATCATGAGATGAAAAAAAAATTTTTTAATGGAGTAACTTAAAGTTTTCTTCTCACAGTTTTAGGCTTTTAAAATCTCTTTTTTTCTCCAAACACCTTATCAGGGACATGTCTTCACTGTTCTCTAATTTTTTTCTTTTTTTATAGAACATACAGTTTAAGGGAAAAAAAAAACCCTCCCCCAAAATGCTCAGATTGTTGTATTATTTTGGAGTTTTGCAGGATAGACTATTTCTTCTTTTAAGTACTATTCACAGGGTTTGTAAATCTTTGCTCCAGATTTTTTTCTATAGTGATATTTGTTCCACAGCATGACCATATGTGTCTCTGGTTCAGTGATAGCCATTTTATATAGGCTAAGTTGATTTCATCCTGAACCTTAAAGTTTCTATTGTATTTGAGTTTCTTCCCAGTACAAAGAATAAGAAAAGCATATCTATTGACAACTTGTGATAGAAAAAGTTTGAAAGAAACTGTAAAATCAGGAGGAATCCCAAGCATGATGTGTTTATCTAAAGAATAAATATGGGACTAGAATGTGTAATAGGAACTTGAGTGTAGGAACCAGAAGTTAATCTTTTGTATATATTCAACATTTGTCAGATTCTTATTAGAATACTCTCTTCAGCTCTGAACTTGGCATCCTAAGCAAGATGTGGAATCAGCTGGCAAGGTTCGTGAGAGGAGCTATGAAAATTATTAGAGAGTGAAAATAAAGCCTTTAAGAGGTTAAAAGAATTGGGATTTTCTAGGGAAGAAAGCAAAGACCTAGAACACGGATGGTAACTCTTCATTTTGACTGACCAGGTGGTAAAAAGAATGTCCTAAATTTTCTGCAGGGATTTATTGGCATGTGGACTTTTCTCTGAATTCCAAGATGATTGAGACCATATTGTATGCACTGGCTTCTTCCCTGGGCTTTTCTTATATCACCCTTTTCTGGTTCTCTGTTTTCCAGTTGACACATCTGTATTTTAACTCCTTTTCTTGGTGGGTGGGGGAAGGCGTCTCCTTGACTCTCTCAGTCTCTTATCCTTCTTTTCCTCTTTCCCCCCTCCTCTCTGGTGAAATGTCATGACTTCTGCTTCTGTCTTGTCCATGTCAAACCCATCCTTTACACACAGGCACCAGCAGGATATATATCCAAAATAAACATGCCATGTCACTTTCCTGCTCAAAATCCTTTAGTATCTTCCTGGAACTTCAGCAGCAACCACTGCATTGGATTCAGGGGCTGGATTCAAGAGGGGTGGTAGAGTGACAGTTGCTGGTAATCTCCAGCCAGAAACATCTCTGTGGCAACTCACCCACTGAGAATGTGCTAGTTTACCTACCCAGTGTGTCGGCAAGTGGAGCACGTGCTTACAGCACACGCTCAGGCTCCTTAGGAGAGCTTGGGAGAGCTCTGTGCTTGGTCCTCCGTCTGCCTCTATAGCCAGCTCCCAACTCCGCATTCTGCCCAGGATCGTGAGTTTGTTTTTCTTGTATCTTCTGTTATGCATCGCTTGCAGTTCTCAGGATTTGTTTTTTTAATAATAAAAACTTCAAGCTTTTTAAAGCTTTTTAAATTAGGGTAGTTGCTTGGTATATTTTAGGGAGGGTTTTACTTACATTTTAAGACAAAACATGCTGAATTTCCTGAACTTTGTCCCCCAGTATCTCTAAATGGATTTGACATTTTAGTTTTGAGTTTGTCTGGATTGGGTACTGATCAGATAAAAACAGAAAGCAAAATTAGTATGTATTTATTGAATACTAGTGAACAAATCCATTAAGAACTACAATTCTTCTTTGTGGAGTCATAAAATATTAGAGTGAACAGGCCCTTAGGTATCATCTACCTCAATCTCCCATGATACAGATGAGAAAAAAATTGAGGTCCTTGAGAGGCCTGCCCAGGACACAGTGGACAGTGTGGCAGATTCATCAAGAGCCCAGCTGGCCTCAGGGTTGCACTCCAGTTCTCCTTTTACTGCAGAGGTTTTCTTTCTCTCTACCTCTCTGCCTACCTACTTGGTGGCTCAGCGCTAAAGAATCCGCCTGCCACTGCAGGAGACGTGTGTTTAATTCTTGGGTTGGGAAGATCCCCTGGAGAAGGAAATGGCAGCCCACTCCAGGATTCTTGCCTGAGAAATTCCCATGGACAGAGGAGCTGGGTGGGCTGTAGTCCATGGGGTCACAAGAGTCAGACACAACTTAGCGACTAAACAACAATTTACCTACCTTTTTTTAAGCAGAGGAAGCCCACTTCCTTTTAAGTAAAATATATCCATTTACCTTTTTGTGTGGAAAGCCTCAAATTTATGCAAAAATAGAAAAGTAAACCGCTTGTTCAAATAACTAATTGGTGTGCGTATATATTTGTATATTACATAAATGTATATACATATTTATATATTTATTATATAAACATACATATAATTTAATATATAAGAAAGTTGAAATTCTTTTAAGTTTTCTTATAACTTCCAAATAATAATAATTGCCAACACTTGAATAGGTGTTACTCTACCAGTCAGTCATGGTTGCAAGTATATATGTTAAGCACACATTCGTATGTAATGCTTGCAACTGCCCTTGGTATAGTTACTACTGAGGAAATTCAGGCATGGAGGGTGGAGTAGCCCAAGGTGATGCCATTAGTAAAAAGTGGAGCTGAGATTGAAGCCAGGGAATCTGGCTCCAGAGTCCATGCTTATGACCCCTGTATGTCACTATATGGTATGTCTCTGCTTCATCTTGTTTCGCTTTGAATGAGATTTAATAAAATCTGCTTTGGATGAAATTTAATAAAAATGAATGTATAAGGAAGCCTCTTTTCTTTCTTTATGTTTTAAAGTAATAAAATATGAGTAACAAATGTTTAAATTGTGGAAGAACAATTCTTATTACAATGATAAATTTTTTCACAGGAAAAGTAAGAAATTCACTAACTATTGATAATAGTTCTATTAATATTTTATATAATGTTATCGACCAAGAGAATCTAAATCCAACTGATGTTACTTCCAAGAGTCTATAATCTTTACAATTGTATTATGGCTTTAAAAATTATTTAAAAACGAAACCAGAACAACTTTTTAAGGTAGAATTTAATGAGAACATGATATGGATGGTTCTGTTTTATCGGGTCAGCTCTTGGATGCTGTATTTTAAGGAAGACCCAACCAGACTGAAAGAAGGGATTTAGAACTATGTTACTATGTAAGAAAAATCTGAAGGACCTGCGTATGCTCAGCCTGGAGAAGAGCATTTTTAAATATATGAAAAGCTGTTGTTTAGAAGGATTCACTAAATAAGCTTATAGACACAGAGAGTAGAAAAGTGGTTGCCAGGGGCTTGGTGGAGATCATGGAAATATGTGAATAGGTAAAAGGGTTTAAAATTTTACCTCTAATATTAAGGACTGAGGATCAAATGTAAATCATGGTGGCTATAACTCTGTTGCTGAGAGAGTAGACCTTACATGTTCTCATGGAAAATAAATAAATAGACATATATGGGGTTACAGGTGTATTAACTGGGGTCCTGAGAGGAGTCCTTTCACAGTATATGCATATATCAAATCATTATCATGTGTGCTTTAAATATCTTACAGTTTTGTTAATTTTACCTCAGTAGAACCAGAAGGAAAAAAAAAGATTCGACTCCATGGGGTAGAGTTGGAGCAGTAGGTGGAAAGTTACAGAGTGACAGACTTTAGCACAGAAGCAGCCAAATGTGAGATCAACCGGCTTAAGCAGGAGGATTTCTCTGTCAGAAGTTTTCGAGCAAGAGATGGGTAAACCCTGAGAAAAGGGGGTTGTAAAGCATATTCAGTTAGAGTTTGGTTGGACTAGATGACTTTTCAGTTCCCTGTTTATAGTGCCTGGTGTGTAATAGGCACTTAATAAATGTCAAATTAATGACTTTTAAAAACATGGAGCAGGAGAAATATTCTCTTTATTTTAAACCAGTGTGACTCTTAAAAGTGACTTATTTGATTATGTCCTGATTATAAAGAAAGATTGAGAGGGAAGAATATTTAACTTTATTTAGATGTCAGTTTGATTACTTTCTGATCCCTCTTACACACCACGAAAGCTCCTATAAATTGTGTTGAGTTTTCCAGGAAAAGGTAAGTAACTTCCACAGCTGTATGTAAATTAATAACTATATAAATTTAAAAGGCATATATTTTTGTATCTATACATGACTCATTAACTTGTAAACTCTTTCATATTAGGATTTGTATTTTTGAGTCTCCCTCACAGCATCTAACCCATAACCTCTTAAAAGTAATATTTGAAAGTGATTTCCAACTCTGTGTGTACTGGGTATGGGGAGTTGTCCCTAATTTTCATTATTATTCAGAAATAAAGTCCTACCATTGATGTGTGCTAATGCTGATTTTTAAATTTAGAAATTACTTCATTCCAGGCGATTTTGAATCTTGTTGAATGTAGAGAGGAGCATGTTCAATGTTTGTTGCTTTTGTAGGTGCATGTGAGGGAACCCTGGCTTGTTCTACCTGTCACCTCATCTTTGAACAGCACATATATGAGAAACTGGAAGCAATCACTGATGAGGAGAATGACATGCTTGATCTGGCATATGGACTAACAGATAGGTAAGATTTTCAGACCATTTCTGTTGTAAGAATCATCTGGGAGGGTGAAAGTTTTATTTGTTCATGTCTGTCTCTGACCAGAGACATGTAATCTGCATGCATGTAATAGTGTTCTTCCAGTGTAGACAGATAAGTCGCAAACTTTGAATATCAAATATGTGACATTTCTTCATGTATTCTACAGTTTAACCCTTATGAAGCTTTCCTTTTAACAAAAGTGAAAAAAAAAGTTAATTGGAAGTATTAGAAGAGAAGTTCTGGATCCTAATAAATCTTCTTTCATCTATTTTTATTCAAGGAATTAATATTTGTCACAATGAGTTGGGATGAAATATAATGCTTTATTATGGTATTCTTGAAGGACAGATTTGATAAATGAAAGAAATTATAATGAAAAGTTTTGCCTACTTGTGAGAATACAGTTCTCAGAAACTTAATATATAATAGTTATGTTAGAATGAATAGTTTTAATTGTATATTGAAGAAACTCAGATATTATTCTTGTTATTAATAGAATTATTCTTAAATTTGGAAGTGGTAAGATTTATAGTAGTAAGTGATCTCAAATGATATCTTTTTTAAAAAATTATCTAGAATTTTGGTTTGAGTTAGGGAAGATACGGAGTTAATTTAATGTTTCAAAGAGCAAGATAATCAGAGTTTACTTCAGGTTGGCTTTGACTTTTAACTCCAGTTTGGTGACCCTAATGAAAAATAGTTGAAAACAATAAAAAAGTAATAATAAACTTTATTTCATGTGTATTATGTAACCATCATTTTCTTAGACCCTTGATGTCAACTCTGTAATCCTCACAAAAGTTTTTAGTTCATTGGTTTTTATTGTGGCTGCCTCCTACCAGTCTCCCCTCACATCTTCAGGTGCCACATTCTCTATCAACAGCTCCTTTTCTGTTCAAAGGATAACACATAGAACACACTCAGTGGTTGTGTTGATTTGGTTCTGAAAATTGTTTCTCAGTGTGAGGGAGAACCATAGCTAGCTGCTTGCTCTTTTATTCAGATAAAATTTATAGGTGCATGTAACAGATAATATTCTGAACAAAAAGAAAAAATGAGAGGAAAGGGAGAGCTTCATTTAGGAGAGATACATGACTGTGAGACGATATAAGACCTATTGCAAATGCTAGCCAAAAATTTTGATAGTAAAATTCAGAAGTTTTAGAACAAAATAATGGAAAGCAAGAAATAGCTTTTATGACTTTTTATAGCTGGTATTCTTAAGTGCACAAAATTTTAGTAGAAATGCTCTGTGGGGAAAGTTCAGTTCAGTTCAGTTGCTAAGTTGTGTCCAACTCTTTGTAACCCCATGAACCACAGCACACCAGGCCTCCCTGTCCATCACCAACTCCCAGAGTCCACCCAAACCCATGTCCACTGAGTCGGTGATGCCATCCAACCATCTCATCCTCTGTCGTCCCCTTCTCCTCCTGCCCTCAATCTTTCCCAGCATCAGGGTCTTTTCCAATGAGTCAGCTCTTTGCATCAGGTGGCCAAAATATTGGAGTTTCAGCTTCAACATCAGTCCTTCCAGTGAACACTCAGGACTGATCTCCTTTAGGATGGACTGTTTGGATCTCCTTGTAGTCCAAGGGACTCTGAAGAGTCTTCTCCAACACCACAGTTCAAAAGCATCAATTCTTCTGCGCTCAGCTTTCTTTATAGTCCAACTCTCACATCCATACATGACCACTGGAAAAACCATAGCCTTGACTAACTAGACGGACCTTTGTTGGCAAAGTAATGTCTTTGCTTTTGAATATGCTGTCTAGGTTGGTCATAACTTTCCTTCCAAAGAGTAAGCGTCTTTTACATTTCATGGCTGCAGTCACCATCTGCAGTGATTTTGGAGCCCAGAAAGATAAAGTCAGCCACTGTTTCCCCATCTATTTCCCATGAAGTGACAGGACCGGATGCCATGATCTTAGTTTTCTGAATGTTGAGCTTTAAGCCAACTTTTTCACTCTCCTCTTTCACGTTCATCAAGAGGCTCTTTAGTTCTTCTTCACTTTCTGCCATAAGGGTGGTGTCATCTGCATATCTGAGGTTATTGATATTTCTCCTGGCAATCTTGATTCCAGCTTGTGCTTCTTCCAGCTCAGCGTTTCTCATGATGTACTCTGCATTTAAGTTATATAAGTAGGGTGTGGGGAAAGAGTATAATGCTTTTAACAGGTAGGATTTAGAAAGCACTGATAAAATGGAATGAAAATAATTTTGTTCAAAAATGGTAACTGCATGTAAACTTCTATTTCTAGGGTACTATATACTTCCAAAGATTAAAGGAAACTCAGTCTTTAGATCTAAGTTTATCTTAAAATTAAGTTTGATGTAACTGTCCTTAATTTTTAGATTGAAGAGCATTTTAATGTTTTTATAGAGTGTACTTAGCCTTGATTAATAATGGACTGATGATCCATTAATAATAAGTTCTGATTAATTTTCTTTAATGTACAATTAAAACTTCATTTTAACATTATTATTATATATTAAGTTTTTCTAAAAACTGCATTATCTCAAGTAGGTAAAACTTTTCATTATAAGTTCTTTCAATTATCAAATCTGTCCTTCAAGAATACAGAAAAGGTTTCAAATTTCTTCTCCACTCATTAAATTGTGACAAATATTAATTCCTTGAATAAAAATAGATGAAAGAAGATTCATTAGGATCTAGAACTTATCTTCTAATACTTCCAATTCATTTTTTTTTTACTTTTGTTGGAAGGAAACTGATGATCTAATATTTCATTATTATATCTCTAGTGCCTGACTCACAAAGGGCATCATCACCAGCTATTTTTGGAATTAATGGTTGATAGATTCAGGAATTATTTGTGAATCTATTTTTGATAGTTGTCATTGCTCTCTGCTACCAGTTTCCATGGATAACCTACACAGAGACCTCATTTTCATATTTCTAAAATGGGGATAATAAAATAGTACCTACCTCATAGGATTGTTGTGTCATGTCAGCTAATACATGCATGTGCAGCTCCTTAAATAGTGTCTGATGCAAAAAGCATTCACTCAATGGTTGGCATTTGTTGGCATTTTAACTATAATAATATTAATTCAAATGCCAGACATTTACTATAATGCCTACAATCTTAACAAAGATTGTTTCTAACCTTCAGAGTCTGCAGTATTATCACCACTTTATAGAACAGGGCGAGATTTGCTCAAGGCCACATAGCTGGAGAATGACAGAGCCCTGGTTTCAGTCAGTTACACTGGACCCCAAAGTCCTTGGTTTCTTATAGTTTGAGTCTGCTTCTTTGCTTTGAAAACTAAACTTTAGAAGTCAAGTTAACACAGCTAGTATATTTCCGCTGTCAGGTGTATATGACAAAGTGGCTGTAGAAAATGTCTTCAGGGTTTGCACAAGTGGGAGATTTTGTGGGATTAATAATGAAATCAAGGAAGACTTGCTGTTCAGCTCCTTCTCTAGAGGTTTTACACTGGTTCACCTTGGAGCTGGAGACATCCCAGGAGAAAGTAGGGGAGTGAGAGCGGTCCCAGCACCGCTGCCTTATCCTCTCGGGTTACAGAACCAGGAGGGGTTCCCTGTGTTCTAAGTACTTCTGGTTCTTCTGTTACTGTGCTTACTTGATTCTGACCTATATCATTGATAGCTTTTTCCATCTTCTTCCCGAAGTTCCTTGAAGACTAGCGTTACTCTTCAGTTCAGTTGCTCAGTCGTGTCCGACTCTTTACGATCCCATGAATTGCAGCACTCCAGGCCACCCTGTCCATCACCAACTCCCGGAGTTCACTCAAACTCAGGTCCGTCGAGTCGGTGATGCCATCCAGCCATCTCATCCCCCGTCGTCCCCCTTTTCCTCCTGCCCCCTATCCCTCCCAGCATCAGAGTCTTTTCCAGTGAGTCACCTTTTCACATGAGGTGGCCAGAGTACTGGAGTTTCAGCTTTAGCATCATTCCTTGCAAAGAACACCCAGGACTGATCTCCTTTAGAATGGGCTGGTTGGATCTCCTTGCAGTCCAAGGGACTCTCAAGAGTCTTCTCCAACACCACAGTTCAAAAGCATCAATTCTTTGGTGCTCAGCTTTCTTCACAGTCCAACTCTCCCATCCATACATGACCACTGGAAAAACCATAGCTTTGACTAGATGGACTTTTGTTGGCAAAGTAATGCCTCTGCTTTTTAATATGCTGTCTAGGTTGGTCATAACTTTTCTTCCAAAGAGCAAGTATCTTTTAATTTTGTGGCTGCAGTCACCATCTGCAGTGATTTTGGAGCCCCCCAAAAATAAAGTCTGTCATTGTTTCCACTGTTTCCCCATCTATTTCCCATGAAGTGATGGAACCAGATGCCATGATCTTAGTTTTCTGAATGTTGAGTTTTACGCCAATTTTTTCACTCCTCTTTCACTTTCATCAAGAGGCTCTTTTGTTCTTCTTCACTTTCTGCCATAAGGATGGTGTCATCTGCATATTTGAGGTTATTGATATTTCTCCTGGCAATCTTGATTCCAGCTTGTGCTTCTTTCAGCCCAGCATTTCTCATGATATGCTCTGCCTATAAGTTAAATAAGCATGGTGATGATGTACAGCCTTGACTGACTCCTCTCCGTGTTTGGAACCAGTCTGTTGTTCCATGTCCAGTTCTAACTGTAGCTTCTTGACCTGCATATAAATTTCTGAAGAGGCAGGTAAGGTGGTCTGGTGTTCCCATCTCTTTAAGAATTTTCCAGGGTTTGTTGTGGTCCACACATTCAAAGACTTTGGCACAGTCAATAAAGGAGAAGTAGATATTTTTCTGGAACTCTCTTGCTTTTTGGATGATCCAGTGGATGTTGGCAATTTGATCTCTGGTTCCTCTGCCTTTTCTAAATCCAGCTTGTACATCTGGAAGTTAACGGTTCACCTACTGTTGAAGCCTGGCTTGGAGAATTTTGAGCATTATTTTACTAGCATGTGAGATGAGTGCAATTGTGCGGTAGTTTGAGCATTCTTTGCTCAAGATTGTCAGGACTGTTTCTAATTCAACAAATAGGAACTGCTAACAGAAAGGGTTTTTTTCTATCAGCAGTCAATATTTTCCATGACTGTAGTTGTTCGTTGTTGTTGAGTCATTATGTCGTGTCTGATTCTTTTTTGACCCCATGAACTGGAGCCGATTTCCTTCTCCTGGGGATCTTCCCAAACCAGGGATCAAACCTGTGTCTCCTACATTGGCAGGTGCATTCTTTACTACCGAGCCAGCAGGGAAGCCCATGACTGTAGTACTTACTCCCTTTCAGAAACCTCCCAGGGCCCCTCATTGCTCACTAGTAAAAACATGAACCACCCCTTCATTGGTGTTCAGGGCTGTCCGTGGCCTGACTAGCTTTCTAGCCCATCACTCTTCTTGTCCTTGTCTGGCCTACACAGCAGCTAAGTCAGAAACCCATATTAACTCAAGCCTGCCTTGAACCCTTATTACCTTTGCCTCAAGTGCCTTTCTCCTTTATCTTTTATTAACTATTAAATCCTACCTAGTCTTCAGAACCCATTAGAAACACCGCCTCCCCAGCCAGAAGTCAGGGCTTCTCCTCAGACCTTTCAGCCTTCTCCCATGACATTTGTCACAGTCTCACATGTTAATTACCTGTGAATGTGTCTCAGCTCTTCTATTTGATTTAAAGTTCACGCCTTGATACTGATATTAGCAACTAATCCTTACAGCAGTCCTGTGAGGAACCCACTTATTATCCATCTTTAGGATGACATTTGGAAACTAATACTTGTCAGGATTAAGAAAGTTGCCTGTGAACACGTCATATTCAGTGCTGGATCTGGACCACTGGTCTGTTTGGTTCTAGCCCCCGTGCTGCCTCCTCCTGGCGTCCCTGGTACCCGGCATGCAAGAGGTGTTTAGTAAGGTTCGAAGTGAACTGCTCTTTGCAAACCCACTGACATTTAATTCTGTCCCTTTAAATGCTCAGCAGGTGCTTGATGAGTATGTTGATGAAACCAAGACCTGCATATCACATTCCATCAAAATTTTTGAAGGCAGTTGGAATATGAGATGAATATAGTATTTATTTTTACATGCCATTAAGAAAGAAAAAGCTCTGCTGATTAAAATATGGTGTAAAATGACCTTATAACTTAACATTTTATGCTTGTTGAAAGATTTGTTTATACTTAGATTTAGAGCTATGTAGACCAAGGATGAGATGGCTGGATAGCATCACTGACTCGATGAACGCCAACTTTTTCACTCTCTTCTTTCACTTTCATCAAGAGGCTTTTTAGTTCCTCTTCGCTTTCTGCCATAAGGGTGGTGTCATCTGCATATCTGAGGTTATTGATATTTCTCCCAGCAATTGATTCCAGCTTGTGCTTCTTCCAGCCCAGCATTTCTCATGATGTACTCTGCATGTAAGTTAAATAAGCAGGGTGACAATATACAGCCTTGACGTACTCCTTTTCCTTTTTGGAACCAGTCTGTTGTTCCATGTCCAGTTCTAACTGTTGCTTCCTGACCTGCATACAGATTTCTCAAGAGGCAGGTCAGGTGGTCTGGTATTCCCATCTCTTTCAGAATTTTCCACAGTTTATTGTGATCCAAGGATTCTGTGAAAAAAATGAAATTACAATTATTCTTCCAGTGATAAATATTTACTTTCCTTTTATCAATTTACACTGTTTCTGTATTTTTAATTTTTGTTTTGTAGTCTTTTTTCTATAAATTAATTTAGTTTTATTTGAAGGATAATTACTTTACAGTATTGTATTGCTTTCTGGCAAACATCAACAAGAATCAGCCATAGTGTAATTTTGGGGGCTGGAATTATTTTGAATGGTAATGAAATTCAATACATAGTATTAACATATTTCCCATAACTCAGTTGAAGGGATGGCTACCTCTGATGTGCCTGTCACCTCCCAGTGTAGTTGTGACTGTAAGGTAATTACTGTCTTGGCATTGCTAAAACCTCAGTTCTCTTCTTCACTGTTGTGTCTTCTTATTGTTTCATTGCTTGTAGTTTCTGTCACCAAAAAATAGTAGTTCTGATGAAACAGGTAGTAGAAGATAGAAACTAGAGATTAAAATAAAACTTTGACATATCACACTTTTTGTTTTTATGCTTACATTCAGTTATCCTCTAGTTGAAAGGGTTGGATTTATCTTTTTTGACTTAATGAAAACTTACAAGGTAAATAAATCCCAATATTCTAGGTAAGAAAAGGTCCTATTAACTGCGTTGCCTTGTGAATAAGATATACTTAACACTAAACCGTACCTTCCCCCTTTTTTATACAGATCTCGGTTGGGCTGCCAGATTTGTTTGACAAAGGCTATGGACAATATGACTGTTCGAGTACCTGATGCCGTGTCTGATGCCAGAGAGTCCATTGATATGGGCATGAACTCCTCAAAGATAGAATAAATAGGAATATTTTCACAACATTTTACCCTATTTTTATAATTATTATTTCTTAATGTAATTAAATGAGAACATGGATGAATTTATTATTATGACTAGATTTACTACTTAATTCATCTGATATAACTGCTGAATTTTATAGTTCTGGATGTATGCCATTTTTATTTTGATTAAATTATAAAAACAAATACTAGAAAGTAGTTAATATGATAAAACCTTATATATTTTACCTGTGATTGATCAGCAACATAAATCTTATGCCTACTTACCTATAAGTAAGTAGGTTAAAAAAGGGTATCATTCTCTCTCTTGGATGTGGGTGGAGGCAGAGATGTAAGGTGGCTTGTCTAGGGTCCTACTGCAAATTAGAAGGTCAGTACCAGAACTGTACATGTTTAAATCAAAACTGGGGACATTAGGGATATCTTATTTAAAGTCTGAGCACAGATAATAAAGCACTGTCAAAGATGTTTGGTCTCAATTCTGACTGAGGTAGAGGAGTAAACTAAAAATTAGATGTGTGTGTGTATGTGTTTTTTAATCCTGATTAGAATGGTCTGTCTTTGTAATCTCTAAAAAGTAATGCTTATTTATAAATCTCTCCCTGTGACAAAATAGATATCTTATGGATTAGATTTTCTCTGTCCTAAGAAGGGAATGAGGCCAGGACAGAGCCAAGTGGCGTGCAGTGAGCACGCAGGCAAGGTCCTGAGGGACGGGGGGCTTGAGCCCCTCAGATCGCCATCCATGTGTGGCAGACATTTGTATTTTATCTTTACTCTGAATAAACTGATAAATGACAATAAAGGGGTATGAAGTATGCTCTTGGAAGTATAATGAAACAGTAACTATTTTGGACTAATGGGGAAGGGCAGAAAAAAATTAGTGCAAAGTGAATTGTAAAGTTGAGTTAGCTTCAAGTACATCTGTGCACTTTGAGCATTGGAAGCCAGGTGCTAGAATCATCTGAAGGGTTATGATTCCCTTATGTGACTGGCAAGTTGATGCTGGTGTCCGCTGGGGATCTAGCAGGGGCCTTTGACTGAAACCCTCATGTATGTACGGTCCCTTCATGTGAGCCGGATGTCCTTACAATGGGTTAGGTGGTTTCTGAGAGCCAGTGCCCTAAGAGGGCATATAAGCTTTGCTAGGCAGAAGCTGAAAGTCATGGAGTATTGCTTGTGCTTGTTTGTTTGATTAGAAGTGAGACACCGAGTCTGACCCATCATTTGCATTGTGGGATGTCAGAGAATTTTCAGACAACATTTTTAAGCCATCACAGTAACCATTACTTTCAGATTAATTTACTAGCACTTCATTGCCTGTGAAGATTAGCCTTTTAATTAACAGTATTCTAAACTTTTAAAGAGGGCTAGGTTTTACTCTTGAATTGTGTTTTAGAAGATTCTTACGTCTCCTTTATTATGATGGTTCATTTGTTTTATTCTGACTCCTCATAGTTTTCTTCTTGATGGTTTAAATCCAGGAGAAGAAAGATAGGCTTTCTTGCAAAGCTGGGTAATTTTTAGTTTACATTTCTCTGTCACTTTGCCATCAAGAAATGCACCTTCCTTTGGCACAGTACTCTATATAATTGTTGGTTACGTGCTAATACTTAATGTTGTATTTGGTTTTCACAGATAAAACCATCCTGTAATTATGGAAGTAATTCAGAACTGCTGAATTTGTTTAAGTGAACAGTTCTAAGAATTTCCAAAACCTTTTGCTTAAGTTTCACTGTGAAAAATACTGTCAAATTTTTGTCTTAAAGGACAGCTGTCCTCCTTTTTAAATAACTACTTAAGTATCACATGGTGATCCATGTGGTATTTGTGACTGTTAAGCAATAGAACAATTACATTTCACTTGAAAAATGTTCTCTGAGGTAAATTTAGATTCAATATATGTTTTCCTATTTTTTTCTTCCTTTTTGCAGCTCTTATAATTGCTTTTTCTTTTTTAAGCTACTTGAAATTTTGTGGTAAACCACATTTTGAGATCAGAATTTCTTTTATGACTTTCTTATTTGTAGGATAACATCACTATAAATAAAAAAACAAAATAATTATATGCATATTCCTAAAAACAGCCTGTGAAAATTTATTCTAAGTGTAAACCATTCATAGATATTCAGAAACTATATATAAACTTTCTTATTGGAAAAGTTTTCAAGAATAGAAGCATGATCTTTGTGAAGCAACAACAGGATTCCTTTAACATATCAACACATCACATGATATCAAGTTATTTTTATCAGATTTTCTTCTGTTTCAAAGTTGCTAGAAACTGAAAAATTAGACAGCCAGCTGGCAGGAGGAAGACATGATCACCAGCAGACAGAAATAAATGTGGCTATGACAACAGAAACAGGAAGTTAAAAGATAATTTAAATCTCCAAGCAGCTTGAGAAGTTGATGGGAAAGATCTTTACAGTGAGAGGTGTTACTTCTGCAAAAGCTGTTAGTAATAAATCACCTAATCAATGTCTTATTCCTCTTCCCTTTTGAATCCCATTTGCTTATCTTATTATCTGGATGTATTATTGGTCATTTAATTTTTAGACTTGATTTGATAATAATGTTATAAAATTAAGAAAAGCCATTGTGCCTTTCTGGCTCCCTCTGTCCCTTTGTCTGCAGGTCACTTGGAGTAAGGACTACGTTGTGTTCAGCTTTGCAGTTTCTGTTGTGGTATTTAGCCCACAGTAGGTGTACACTGGGAAGCACGGGTGGTTCAGTGGTAAAGAATTTGCCTGCAGTGCAGAAGCTGCAGATTCAATCCCTGGGTTGGGAAGATCCCCTGGAGAAAGAAATGGCAACCCACTGTAGTATTTCTCTATGGGAATTCCCATGCACAGAGGAGCGGCAGGCTACAGTCCATTGTGGTCACAAAAGAGTCAGATATGACTCAGCGACTAAACAACAAGGTATACAATACGTAGGTGAATTAATCAAAACTTGGTCTTACAAGGAATGTGATTCTGGCACTTTGCTCTTCAGCAGTCACCTGTTGCTGATGGGATTACATGAGCCCAGTATAGGCCTTATACTGTGCCTGTATCCTAACTCCAACTTAACAGGAGTCAGATACATAGGAGTATTTTCTTGAGAGGTCAGATAATCTCCATTATATTTAAAAGGATGGTGTTCAACTTGTGATTTTTTTTTTTCAATTGAAGTATAGTTCATATACCATATTATGTAAGTTACAGGTGTACAGTGTAGTGATTCACAGTTTTTAAGGCTTATAGTCATTTATAATTAAAATACTGCCTATATTCCCTGTGTTGTACAGTATATCCTTGTAGCTTATATGTAACAGTTTTGTACTGTTTAACGCCCTAGCCTTATATTGTCTTCCTCCTTCCCTCCATTGGTAATCACTTTTGTTTTTTTATATCTGTGAATGTTTCTTTTTTGTTATATTCACTAGTTTGTTTTTTAGGTTCCACATATAAGTAATATCATACAGTGTTTAACTTATTTCACTTAGCATAATACTCTCCAAGTCCATGCATGTTGTGGCAAAATTTGACTTAAATCATTGCAGTATTTTTTGGATCTGTCTCCTAAAGCAAAGGAAACAAAGGCAAAAAATAAACTAATGGGACCTAATTAAACTTAAAAGCTTTTGCGCAGCAGAGGAAAACATAGACAAAATGAAAACACAACCTACTGAATGAGAGAAAATATTTGTAAATGATATGACTGATAAGGGGTTAATATCCAAAACACATTAGCATCCTCTACACATCATATCAAAAAACCCAATTACAAATGAGTGGAAGATGGGTAGACATTTTTCCAAGGAGGACATGCAGATAGCCAACTGACACATGAAAAGGTGCTCGACATTGTAAATTATCAGGAAAATGCAAATCAAAACCGCAATGAGATATTACTTCACACCTATCAGAATGTCCATCATCAAGAACGCAACAAATGTTTTCAAGGATGAGAAAAGGGGACTCTTGTACACTGTTGGTGGGAATGTAAATTGATGCCGTCACTGGAGAACAGTATGGAGCTTTATCAGAAAAGTAAAAGCAACACTACCATATGTTTCAGCAGCCCTACTCCTGGACATATACCTGGAAAAGATGAAAACTCAATTCAAAGAGATTCGTGTATCCCAATGTTGTTCAGAACAGCATTATTTATAATAGCCAAAGTATGGAAGCAACCTAAATGCCCTGAACAAATAAGTGGATAAGGAAGATTTGTATATACACTGGAATGCTACTCAGCCATGAGAAGAATGAGGTGTTCTTTTTTTTTTTTTTTCCCCTAATATTTTGGCCGAAACAGTTTTGAATGGGGTCAATGCAGATCCCTCTGCTGGTCTTAAGATTTCACTGGTTCCTGAAGTCTGAGTGCTGAGGTCCTATAGGTGATACATGGACTCCATTCTCTTGAGTCGTGTGACAATTGCCACCATGGCTGCAGATCAGTGGTGCTTCATCTTAGAAGTGTCTGACATCCTGTATTTTTTTTCACCACACCGCTTGGCATGCGTGACTTCCCTGGCCAGGAATTGAACCTGCACCCCCTGAAGTGGAAGCACAGGGTCTTGACCAGGAAAGCCCTGGCATCCTGTATTTACGGTAGCCGTCAGTGAGTTAGCATCAGCACTGGGTTTTCCATCAGTTCTGATGAGCATTCTTCAGGGCTGTGGAAAAGGAATAGGAAGTCAGAATCTCCCCAAACCAAGCAAGCAAAGACACTGAAAAGAACTCGGTGGTTTTGCTTTAATGTTCTTTTTTGCTGTTGTTTAGTCACTAAGTCATGTCAAACTCTTTTGTGTCCGCATGGACTGTCCATGGGATTTTCCAGGCAAGAATACTGCAGTGGGTTGCCATTTCCTTCTCCAGGGGGTCTTCCTGACCCAAGAATTGAAGCACAGCTCGTGCGATGTCTCCTGCATTGCAGGCAAGTTCTTCACTGCTGAGCCACTGGGGAAGCCCCTAATGTTCTTTAATGAGAGCCTTCTGTTCTGTAACAGAAGTCCAAAGCCTGAATGAGCTTTAGAGAGACAGCAAAGTAAGCTGTCGTATAGTGCAGGAAAAGCACCGCAAAAGTTGTTTGAAAGCCTGGGTACTACTGTTTTTTCTTTCTTTCTTTCTTTCTTTTTTTTTTTACTTTATTTTACTTTACAATACTGTATTGGTTTTGCCATACATCAACATGAATCCTGGGTACTATCGTTTTTAAAAAATTACCTAAAACTTGGAAATAAAGCAGAAAGATTACTGCAGGTCATTTCAAAGTTGTACTTAGAGGGTTGTCTAACTGGGCTACCCAAGGATCATCTGAAGCTCTAGGGCAAGGAAGTTGGCAAAGTATCCTATGGGTCAAACCATGCCTATCCCCTGTTTTATGTAAGTAATGTCTTAGGGCAGCATAGCCATGCTCATTCATTATTTGTTGCCTATGGCTAATTTGATGTCACAACAACAGAATTGAGTAGTTGTGACAGGGACCAAATGGCCTAGAACGCCTGATGCGTATATCTATATATGCTGTCTGGCCCTGCACAGGGAAAATTTGCTGACTCCTGCTCCAGAGGAGGAAGGTAACTTGGTACTTACTATTGACTAGGCCCCAGTCCCTCTAAAGTTAGATGTGAGATAATTTAGAGAAGACTGGTAAGTTGCAAAGGAATTGTTTGTTAAAAATGTAACTCTGAGTTACGGTTTTCTTGCCTTGAAAGGCATCCGGTTTTGCATCTATCTCTGCAGTCTTAGAACAGCATTCTGTTTTCCCTCCGCGTGCGCATGTGTGTGTTTGTGTATCAGTTTCTCCTGTCTGTCTTTGAACCAACCTTGTCATTCTGCTAACCTCCTTGCTAATGAGTTAAATCTTTGACATGTGGTCACTATACCTTTGTATGAGAGTTTTTTATAATTTGTAGAAAATTGTACAGTGTCCACTTAAGGCCTGGCTATGCCTCCTCACGAATGTTCCATCTTGAGGTAGTCACTTAACCCTGCGGAGTCTCTGGTTACATATCTTAAGTAGAGATGATAATACCCATACTTGAACTAAACTACTTTCTCATCTGCGACGTAGTATCTGCTGGACACAGTTTAGGAATTATTTAAGATGATGCATATAAACATTTTTTGTTAACTGTAAAGCACTGGTTGCTTCTTGACAAAATCTAACCCTTAGGTATTAAAACATGAAATCCCTGTTACGTATGAATTGCAAACTGAGACTCGATTCTTTGACTTTTATGTTCAGAGTGTTATTTCTGAAAAGCAGATGTGCAAAGGGATTACTCTTAAGCCTATTACCCGCCTGATGAATGCACTAAAAATTGCTTTATTATAGTGCTTTATTAAGATATTTAACATTAGACATATTCCATTGATAACCACATATATTAAATTCTCAAGAAGTAGTTACGAGTTGAAAATTTCTAGGCTATGATAACTACAAAAGGAACCAAATAAGATAATACAGCTGTGTCTGAACTGGAAATAACTGTCTTTTTATTGAAAGAAAAAGCAAGGAGCAACTTTCAATAAAAGTGACAGAAGTGAGGGCCCCATTGCTGAAAAATGAAGCAATAAGTTGTTTACTTTTTAGAGCAATGTCAGTTCTTTCAAACCACACATTTATTCATATACTAAAATATTAATACAAATTGCTATATGGAAACCTGTTTGTTTTTTTTTAGTGGAAACATGTTTTGAAAAGAATAGCAGCACTTCTGTGATCAGCTTACTCCCTTCCCATAAACTAAGATATATTTATGAGTTTTAATATAGTTTTAAAATCAGCTCAAAAAATTTTTATGCATTTCTTGATACCCCAAATTTTTTAAAGCATGATCACTGCTCATGATAAGGTAAATCATTCAGTCTTTTATTTGTTATGTTCCAAATGCCTTGAGAGGAGTATCTGACATGTAGTAGGTGGTCACTAAATATTGGTTGAATTTATTGAATGAAATTCCTAGAAAAAGACCCACTTCCTTTGCCCACCACTGCGCTCTGAAAGGTTTCAGGGGTAAAGTGGGAGGGGCTTGAGAGGAGAAAATCTCAGTTTAGGGGTTGGGATTAAGTAAGTGTGATTATGTTAAATGAGTCCACTAAACCAAAGGAAGAGCAAAAAATTTATATATTATCAACAGCTTTCAGGGTTAAAGTCTTGGGATATAGCTGTTCTTGGGGCTTCTCTGGTATCTCAGCAGTAAACAATCCACCTGCCAACGCAGGAGGTGCAAGAGACTCAGGTTCAATCCCTGGGTCGGGAAGATCCACTGGAGGGAGGGCATGGCAACCCACTCCAGTATTCTTGCCTGGAAAATTCCCTGGACAGAGGAGCCTGGAGGGCTACAGTCCATGGAGTTGCATAGAGTCAGACACGACTGAGTGCACACACACACATAGCGATCACCAGGGTGATGAGGAGACAAACTCTCAAGTGTTTTTACTCTTTATTACTCTTGCCAGACAGTTGAACTCTTCAGAAGGACAAGATGATTATTTCTTTTAAGGATGCTGCCAAAATTTACAAGGCTGGAATTGTTCATATACCTAACAGTGGAGTGGACATACTTTGACCTGGCACCCATTTCTATCAGATTCTACCGTCTGGGGTGTCCTGCCTGGTGAGCACACCTTCAGGAGATGGAGGCTTCCTACTGTGGAGGACAAAGAGGGTAGTAAGAAGCTGAGTTCCTTGGCTTTTCCTTCCTCTACCAGGGACTAAAATGTTTGTCTAACTGTTGTACCAGCTCTCAGGCTGGTTATGTTTGTGTAGTCATGCATGACAACCCAGTCCAGTATTCTTGCCTGGAGAATTCCATGGGCAGAGTCATCTGGTGGGCTGCAGTCCCTGGGGTCGCAAAGAGTCAGACACAGCTGAGTAACTTTCAGTTCACTTCATGTTCAGACTTGGAACCCTTCCTTCCAAAGCCCCCATGAGACTCTATCCTGAGTGGGGGAGAGCCTCATCTTGATGTGGTTAATGTGCACACCGCAAAACAGCCATCATCAGGCTCAGAATTCATGCTGAGCAACAGGATGACAGAAGTTATCATAAGACATTAGATTGCAAAACCACCTGTTGGCACTCATGTGTCCCCACTATTACACAATTTTTTTTATGCCACTAGTACAACTGTGGGCTGACTGCAGCCTTCCAAACTAAAAGTTGTTTGGAGAGCAAAGGGCAAACTAAAAAGGAAAGAAAGCCAGTGGTCATCACCTAATGCCAGTGCACAAAAAGGTTTAAAAGTACATTAAGTGTTTTCAAAATGTGTAGATACCAAAGAGCAAAACCATCTGGGTGAGGCATCCCCTTGCTCTTATTTTCTGTAGGGGTATTAATTCTGAACTGGAAAAAGCTCACCCTGTCCAAGGTAACATACTTGGTACTTAACACCTCATCCCAAACCCCCAAGCATGTTAAATTCTAATTAGTAATAAAATTTAGAAGTGCGTGACCACTAATGCTTTTTTTTTTTTTGAAGATTTGACCATGAGGCTTGAGACGGAGAGGAATCCCTCCCTGTCTCACTCACACTTTCTGTCAAGATACTAATTCCATTCTAGTTCCTCCTCCCCCTACCTCTGTCCTGCCCCTCTCCATTTAGGTCTTTTTTTTTTTTTTTTTGGCTTGTAAACAAGAGAAATTTATTTCTCACAATCTGGAGGCTGGAAGCCTGGGGTCAAGGTGCCAGCATGATCAGGTTCTGGCAAGAGCCCTCTTGAGGGTTGCAGACGCCCAGCTTCTCATCGTGTCCTCACCTGGAGGAGAGCAGAGAGAGAAAGCAAGCTCTCTCTTAATTTTTTTTTTTAAATTGGAGTATAATTGCTTTATAATGCTGTGTTACCTTCTGCCATACAATGAAGTAAATCAGCTCTGTGTGTGTGTGTGTGTGTGTGTATATCCCCTTCCTCTTGAAGCTCCCCCGCCATCCCACCCATGCAAATATCACAGAGCATCAGGCTGAGCTCTGTGCTACACAGCAGCTTCCCACTAAATTGTCCACGGCAGTGTAATACGTGTCAGTCCCACTTTGCCGGGCTTCCTTGGTGGCTCAGCAGTAAAGAATCTGCCTGAAATGCAGGAGACAGCCTGCAGTATAGGAGACGCAGGTGTGATCTGGGTCAGGCAGATCCCCTGAAGAAGGAAGTGGCAATTCACTCCAGTTCTTACCTGGGAAATCCCATGGACAGAGGAGCCTGGCAGATTGCAGTCCATGGGGTTGCAAAGAGTCGGACATGACTCAGCGACTAAACCACCACCACCATCACTTTTCCTTATTTGTCTCACCCTTTCCTTCCTTCACTGTGTCCAGACATCTGTCCTCTATATCTGCATCTCTATTCCTGCCCTGCAAATAGGTCCTTCTGTACCATTTTCCTAGATTCCATACATATGTGTTAATATATTTGTTTTTCTTTTCCTGACTTACCACTCTTTAAGTGGTCCATCATATCACTACAAATGACCCAATTCCATTCTTTTTGTGGTTGTCATATTATTATTGTTATCTTTTTAATCAGCTTCATAAACCCTTCTGATCCATCAGGGTGCTCTGCCTGCCCTGACTCCTACATGACCCTCCCTTGTCTTTTTCTTCCTTTCTGTTAGTGCCCATTATATCCTCCTTTACTAAGGGATCTTCCACATTGAACCCAATAATAGCACCGAGGACTTGGCCAGAGAGAGCTATTGGTAATGCTCATTAGTCTTGAAAGAATTTTTCAGTTCGATCACCTGATGAATCTAGATGGAGATGAGGGGCTGTGGTCTTGACTAAGGTGAAGACACCTAAGAATGTTTAGGGTCCACTGCTGAAGACTCAGAAGTCCCCTGCAGGGTCCCCAGCAGGACTGGCATGTGGTGTCACGCCCCATCTGGGGGGAGGAGGAAGACAGGGCGGTGTGGCAGCTGCTGTTTCCCTCCAGCCAGTTGTTGCGACACAGGAAGGCAGGCCAGTATTTTCAGATTATTTTCTCCAAAAAAAGCTGGGACCCATATTTTCATGTGAAATCTCCAGATTTTGATATTTTTGCATGGATTTTAAGTTGTTTTAGCTTCTGTTTTTATATTACATGGGATGAATAAAAGAGCATTGAGCAGATAAAGTGGCTGCTACTTTGCAACCTCTGGTCTAGAGAATCCCTGAGAAGTGAGTTGGTTGAGTCCTAATTGTTAGGATTTTCATGACACTCAGAAGGCTCTGAAATGTCAACATGGGTCTTTTTCAATGAATCTGATTTTCGAGAAGTCTCAAAGTTGATTCACTTGCTTCTCCGGTTTTAGGAGGCTCAACAGTTGGAGTGAGCCTGTAGGTTGACCATGTACTTTAGTGGATCACCCAGCCGCTCTAGGCATTTTTCCTAATTCTATTAATAAGAAATCCTCTAGGCCAGGGGTTCCCAACCTCTGGAATCTAATGCCTGATGATCTGCAGTGGAGCTAACATAATAACAATAGAGACAAAGTGTATAATAAATGTAATGCATTTGAATCATCTGGAAACCATCCCTCCACACCCTCCTATAAAATCCACCCCTGCTGCCAAAAAAGATTGGAGACCACTGCTGGCTACAGCAGCTTCTGAAGGGTCTATATCTTCTCCTGTTACCATATGAAAAAGGCCAGATGCATCATCCAAGATCTCACCAAGTCTTGCTTTCATAGACCTAAGAAACCTTTCACAAGCCTGCATGAAAACTATCCTCCATTCAAATGATCAGTCTGCAAAAAATGGGGTCATTTCACATTCTAAATGTGAAGTCTGTTCCCCTGCATATAGCATGTAAGAGACTCTGAGCTCATATGTTATGTCTGGTAACACGCAACCCTGGTAGTTCCCCAAACACATCATGAAGTTTTGCAACTGCACTTAGAGTGACCCCTGGATCATCCTCCTGCCCTTTCTTGGCCTGGGGCTGGCTTGATCTCTTCCGGATGTCTCTGGAAGTCATCTCTGAATTCCCGACTGGGGTTAAATTCCCCCTTTCTGGGCCCCCTAGGGTGTACTCTCATCTTAGCATTTGCCGTATTAGAATGTGCTGAGGTTGGCTGTTGGTGTTTGTCTGCCACCGACTGAGCCCCATCTTGTGTATCACAATGCCCAGAACATGGTGCCCAACACACACTTGTCAGCCAGCAGATGCTTGTTCTGAAGTGTTGGAAGGCAGCGAGCGGGTGCCTCCATGTGAGGGGGACAAGCCACGTGAACACTAAAAACCAAAAAAACGGTGAAGTACCAAATATCACAAACTCAGCAAGGAGTTATAATATGAATCCAGAGGCCCTGGTAACACTAGCGCTGGTAACCTGGTCCAAACCTTGGTTTGGACCTGTTGTTTGTCTTGGAGCCCTTTAAAATGTTTTTTATAGGTCAGGGGCAGCAGCCGAGAGGAGCAACCCCATGTCCAGGGAACGGTGGCTGTGCGGGTACAGGAGGGCCGAGAGGAGCTACTCCACGTTCGAGGTCAGGAGGGGCAGCAGTGAGGAGATGCCCCGTGACCAAGGTAGGGAGCAGTGGCTGCGCTTTGCTGCAGCAGCTGTGAAGAGATAGCCCCATGTCCAAAGTAAGAGAAACCCAAGTAAGATGGTAGGTGTTGCAAGAGGGCATTAGAGGGCAGACACACTGAAACCATACGCACAGAAAACTAGTCATTCTAATCACACTAGGACCACAGCCTTGTCTAACTCAATGAAACTAAGCCATGCCCTGTGGGGCCACCCAGGACGGGCGGGTCATGGTGGAGAAGTCTGACAGAATGTGGTCCACTGGAGAAGGGAACAGCAAACCACTTCAGTATTCTTGTCTTGAGAACCCCATGAACAGTATGAAAAGGCAAAATGGGATAGGATACTGAAACAAGAATTCCCGAGGTCAGTAGGTGCCCAATATGCTACTGGAGATCAGTGGAGAAATAACTCCAGAAAGAATGAAGGGATGGAGCCAAAGCAAAAACAACACCCACCTGTGGATGTGACTGATGATGGAGGCAAGGTCCGATGCTGTAAAGAGCAATATTGCATAGAAACCTGGAATATTAGGTCCATGAATCAAGGCAAATTGGAAGTGGTCAAACAGGAGATGGCAAGAGTGAATGTTGACATTCTAGGAATCAGTGAACTAAAATGGACTGGAATGGGTGAATTTAACTCAGATGACCATTATATCTACTACTGCGGGCAGGAATCCCTCAGAAGAAATGGAGTAGCCATCATGGTCAACAAAAGAGTCCAAAATGCAGTACTTGGATGCAATCTCAAAAACGACAGAATGATCTCTGTTCGTTTCCAAGGCAAACCATTCAGTATCACAGTAATCCAAGTCTATGCCCCAACCAGTAACGCTGAAGAAGCTGAAGTTGAATGGTTCTATGAAGACCTACAAGACTTCTTAGAACTAACACCCAAAAAGATGTCCTTTTCATTACAGGGGACTGGAATGCAAAAGTAGGAAGTCAAGAAACACCTGGAGTAACAGGCAAATTTGGCCTTGGAATGCGGAATGAAGCACGGCAAAGACTAATAGAGTTTTGCCAAGAGAATGCACTGGTCATAGCAAACACCCTCTTCCAACAACACAAGAGAAGACTCTACACATGGACATCACCAGATGGTCAACACTGAAATCAGATTGATTATATTCTTTGCAGCCAAAGATGGAGAAGCTCTATACAGTCACCAAAAACAAGACCGGAGCTGATTGTAGTTCAGATCATGAGCCCCTTATTGCCAGATTTAGACTTAAATTGAAGAAAGTAGGGAAAACCACTAACCATTCAGGTATGACCTAAATCAAATCCCTTATGATTATACAGTGGAAGTAGGAAATAGATTTAAGGGCCTAGATCTGATAGATAGAGTGCCTGATGAACTATGGACTGAGGTTCGTGACATTGTTCAGGAGACAGGGATCAAGACCATCCCCATGGAAAAGAAATGCAAAAAATCAAAACAGCTGTCTGGGGAGGCCTTACAAATAGCTGTGAAAAGAAGAGAAGCGAAAAGCAAAGGAGAAAAGAAAAGATATAAGCATCTGAATACAGAGTTGCAAAGAATAGCAAGAAGAGATAAGAAAGCCTTCCTCAGCAATCAATGCAAAGAAATAGAGAAAACAACAGAATGGGAAAGACTAGAGATCTCTTCAAGAAAATGAGAGATACCAAGGGAACATTTCATGCAAACATGGGCTCGATAAAAGACAGAAATTGTGTGGACCTCACAGAAGCAGAAGATATTAAGAAGAGGTGGCAAGAATACACAGAAGAACTGTACAAAAAAGACCTTCACGACCGAGATAATCACGATGGCGCGATCACTCACCTAGAGCCAGACATCCTGGAATGTTGCAGGGGGTACTCCGCAGAAAGAGAAAGGCAGTGGAACTTCCCTCAGCAGAGCTGAGGGGTCCGGAGGAAAAGTGAGCCTGCTGTCTGCCAACCCAGCCCCTCAGTGAGCAAGAGACAATCAGACGCGACAGGGGTTCTGTCTAAGCAGTTCCACTTTATTGTTGTAAGCTCCTGGTTTATATAGGCAAGCAGGGGGATTTTGCGAGGGACTTTCCATAGTTCTACCAATCAAAGGTCAGATTACCATGTGCTTACATCATCACAGGGGTCTATCGTGATCACGCGTTGTCCACATGCACAGAAATCAAGAGAGCCAATCAAAAATTTTGACAAACAACTTAAGCCGTGCCCTCATCTCTTCCGCCAGGCGCCATCTTAGCTCTAAACCACAAAGCTAGCCCTTTTTTTTAAGGTTTCCCAGTTAGGGCCCCACAGAATGTGAAGTCAAGTGGGCCTTAGAAAGCAACACTACGAACAAAACTAGTGGAGGTGATGGAATTCCAGTAGAACTATTTCAAATACTGAAAGATTATGCTGTGAAAGTGCTGCACTCAATATGCCAGCAAATTTGGAAAACTCAGCAGTGGCCACAGGACTGGAAAAGGTAAATTTTCATTCCAATCCCAAGGAAATGCAATGCCAAAGAATGCTCAAACTACTGCACAATTGCACTCATCTCACACACTAATAAAGTGATACTCAAAATTCTCCAAGCCAGGCTTCAGCAATACGTGAACCGTGAACTCCCTGATGTTCAAGCTGGTTTTAGAAAAGGCAGAGGAACCAGAGATCAAATTGCCAACATCCGCTGGATCATGGAAAAAGCAAGAGAGTTCCAGAAAAACATCTATTTCTGCTTTATTGACTATGCCAAAGCCTTTGACTGTGTGGATCACAATAAACTGTGGAAAATTCATCAAGAGATGGGAATACCAGACCACCTGACCTGCCTCTTGAGAAACCTGTATGCAGGTCAGGAGGCAACAATTAGAACTGGACATGGAACAACAGACTGGTTCCAAATAGGAAAAGGAGGACGTCAAGGCTGTATATTGTCACCCTGCTTATTTAACTTCTATCCAGAGTACATCATGAGAAATGCTGGGCTGGAAGAAGCACAAGCTGGAATCAAGATTGTTGGAAGAAATATCAATAAACTCAGATATGCAGATGACACCACCCTTATGGCAGAAAGTGAAGAGGAACTAAAAAGCCTCTTGATGAAAATGAAAGAGGAGAGTGAAAAAGTTGGCTTAAAGCTCAACATTCAGAAAACGAAGATCATGGCATCCGGTCCCATCACTTCATGGGAAATAGGTGGAGAAACAGTGGAAACAGTGTCAGACTTTATGTTTTGGGGCTCCAAAATCACTGCAGATGGTGACTGCAGCCATGAAATTAAAAGATGCTTACTCCTTGGAAGAAAAGATATGACCCACCTAGATAGCATATTCAAAAGCAGAGACATTACTTTGCCGACTAAGGTCAGTCTAGTCAAGGCTATGGTTTTTCCTGTGGTCATGTATGGATGTGAGAGTTGGACTGTGAAGAAGGCTGAGCACCGAAGAATTGATGCTTTTGAGCTGTGGTGTTGGAGAAGACTCTTGAGAATCCCTTGGACTGCAAGGAGATCCAACCAGTCCATTCTAAAGGAGATCAGCCCTGGGATTTCTTTGGAGAAAGAATGATGCTAAAGCTGAGACTCCAGTACTTTGGCCACCTCATGTGAAGAGTTGACTCATTGGAAAAGACTCTGATGCTGGGAGGGATTGGGGGCAGGAGAAGAAGGGGACAACCGAGGATGAGATGGCTGGATGGCATCACGGACTCGATGGACGTGAGTCTGAGTGAACTTCGGGAGATGGTGATGGACAGGGAGGCCTGGCGTGCTGCAATTCTTGGGGTCACAAAGAGTCTGACACAACTGAGTGACTGAACTGAACTGAAGTGATAGTTACTTATGGTTAAGTTTGTGGCTCAGACAGGAAAGCATCTGTCTACAATGTGGGAGACCTGGATTCGATCTCTGTGTTGGGAAGATTCCCTGGAGAAGGCTATGGCAACTCACTCCAGTACTCTTGCCTGGAAAATCCCATGGACGGAGGGGCTTGGTGCAGGCTACTGTCCTTGGGGTCACAAAGAGTCGGGCACGACTGAGCGACTTCACTTTCACTTTCATGGTTAAGTTTTCTTCTTGCCTTTTTTATATTTTGGAAGGGCGGGCTGTGTGACTTTGAAAGAGGAAGGAAAGGAGGGAGAAAGGAGGATAATATCCATGTATTCATTTAGCAAATATTTATTGAGCATCTAGTAGTGCTGGGGATTCAGCAAGCACAAAAAACAAACAAACCAAATTCCTGTCCTCACAGTTTAACTTTCCAGGGCCAAGGAAGGTTAGAAAATCAATGAAAATACATAGGATATTTTAGATGGTGGTAAGTGCTTTGGAGAATAAAAAAGCAGAGGAGAGCCACGGCGTTGAGGAGAGGATGGGGGTGAGGAACTGCATTTTAAGTGAGGTGGTCTCAGGTGGATGCCTCAGGGACAGCAGGAGCCAAGAGGATCAGGATGGGGTTAAAAGATCTGTGTGTGGAGGGGCACTTCCAGGGGGAACAGGCCGAGGAGACTTATTCCTGTGGGATGGAAGCTGGAAGTTTTTGAGAAAAGCCGTGTGATGTTCTGATTGGTGAGTCAGTGATGTTCTGACCGCCCAGCTTTCTGTGCTAGATGTTCACATAAACTACCCATTCAGTCTTGTAAAGTACCCCGCAAGGTACTTTATCATCGTTCTGCAGATGAGAGCCTGCATGACCTTTTCCAAAGTCACACCTCTTTGGTGTGACTAAGGATCAGGGAGAGTTAACCTCTCTGCAAGCCCTGGCTTCGTCCCCTGTGAAATAGAAATGATACCTATCAGCATGCTAGTGTATATCAAAGGCCTAGCAAAGTGCTTGGGGAACACAACGAATGTTCATCTCCTTCTTTGTCCTCAGATGGCACCCACAATTAAGGACAACGTCAACACACTAGATATAAGGCACTCACAGAGCCTAGGCACAACCATCCACTTCCTAGGTCTTAGTTGCCTTCTTTCTCCTTTTCCTGCCCTGTCTCTGGGTTCAGTGTTCTCGTCCATGTACGGAGCCTGTTGGACTTCTCTCTCAGGCAGTTTTCAGTTAGAAAGTTCTTCACTGGTTCTACATTGTTTTAGAGGCTTGTTACACCCCCTCAGCAACCAGCTTGTGCCCACTGTGGGGACTCCATCCTTCTCAAGAATGACTTGAGAGGTGTGATGATAGGGTGGGCAGGTGATGCCACGTTCAAGTTTCGTTAAGTCAGTGGTGTTTCCAGAGGGCAGCTCTGAGTGCCCCAAGGAAGTTCTTAGATTTTCTGAAAATGAATGCAAAATACAAAATGTCACTTCTTGGAGTGATTCTGCCTCTCATATGTCATCCTTATTACTTTATAATTACCTTCTGACCTTTACTGACTCTGACAGTTGTGAGTCTTTAAAAAAGATTCAGGAATATTACCAGTATGCAGTTGCCTAGAAACAGGGCCTAAAATACATCTGGCTTTAATAGAAGAGCTAAAATGAGTTTTCATTTTTTGGCATTGTCTTGCTTTTCTCTCTTTTCTCCTACCCCTCCCCCCCTTTTTTTTTGAATCAACCATGAATTGCAATAAAATTTCTCACTTATCCTTTCTGAACCATCTGAAGCCAAGATATTTAGCATCGAGAGCGTTTTTCCATCACGGGAAGCTTTAGCAACACTAACTTGGTATTAGGGAAATCTAATCCCTAGCCCACTTAGGCACAGCATGTATAGAATCTGTATTGTCAAATCACTCACCACTCTCTCAGAGGAAGCTTTTGCTGGCACTCCTTGAGAATGCTAGAAGGAGGAGATATCATTTGTCTCGTCATTAAGGCATGTTCTATTACACTTGGCCAAATGGCTGCAAACCTCATTTTCTGACCCATAAAAATTTCTCTTCACTGCTCCAACCTTTCTTCCAGGATTCATCCTCTCCATTCTACTCCGTTTCAATTGCAGTATTCAGACAGTCTATAGCTAGTGCCCACTGCAAACACAAGATCTCATCCCCTGATAAAGAGAAAAGAAAATAACAACAGTGAAAAGAAGACACAGACAATATTCTATTGCTTCTTTGTCTGCTGTTTGATTTCTGCCAGTGGGAATGTACTGGTCTGCAGGGATGCTGCTGGTGGCAAAGGTTACATCCAGCCTCAGTAGGTCATGTGATCTGGAAGTCTGAAGCCCAGGTCATCGGTCCAACTCCTACTTACCCTGCAGAGATTCAGGGGGTGTGCACTTCTGCAAGGGGAGGAGTGAGGATACATTTTGTTATGAGCTGTTCTAGAATTAGCTCCCATTGCTCAACTTTGCCTGCAGGCTGTTTCCAAATGTGCTTGGTCATAAGAACCACCGAAGTCTTGCTGAAAGGCCTCATTCAGAGCCTTGCTGAAGACCCTGGTGTAGCAGGCCTGGTTCAGCCTTTAACAAGCACCTGGGTGATTCTTATCAGGCATGTGTAGGAAGCACAGACAAACAGAGTGGAGCCCAGGCCGGCACCTTAGACCCACAGCGCCGTTTCTCTGGCTCTGATTCCGCCGTCGCTTGTGCGCCCTTTTGGCTCCAGCCATTCCGCTGGTGGCACTACTGCAGGAGCCAGAGGGGAGGTGGGCTCGATCCCTGGGTTGGGAATATTCATCTGGAGGAGGGCACGGCAATTCACTCCAGTATTCTTGCCTGGAGAATCCCATGGGCAGAGGAGCCTGGGGGCTACAGTCCATGAGGTCCCAAAGAGCTGGCTGAAGTGGCTTAGCAGTGGCAAGGTGCCACTCACGTGTTCCGTGCTAGGGGATGACTCCACGCCTTTCCTCATGCTCTGCCCACTGCCCCATGCTGCACGCCCCCTTCACCAGGCTCAGCGTTAGGACTCTGGGCTGGTATCCCTTGTGTTTCTTGAGCCCCCAGCTCTCGCTGGAACAGGAACAGCCCCAGTATTTATTATAGTCAGTGGCTTCCCTGCCAATAACCCATGTCCTACTTTCTTCAGTTCACCTCTACCTCAGACTTCTTATTTTGAGTGCAAGGGACTTGGCGTGTTTTATGTTCAGCCCACACTTACGCTAGAGAGCCTGGCACATGGTAGGCCCTTGAGAACTCTGTTAACCTCAGTCTGCTGCGCTAGACTAGGAGTTCCTGAAGCTGGGCCTTCACCTCCACCACCCCAGCACCCTGTTCATGCCAGCCACTTGAATGTGAGTTGAATGAATCACTGAGAAACTTGAGTTTATAAGCAGGCATGGGTCCAGGCAGAACTCTGAGTGGAGGGGAGATTAAGCGAATACAACTTTGAAAGGGAAGAAAGGAGCCAAATAGTGGGAAAGCACAGAAATCTGAAGAAGGGAGGAGGAAAGTGAGACACAGAAGAGTGGCTGAGAGCCTGGGCTTTCAGATGTAGTAGGTGTGGTTTAGAGACCTTGCTCCACCAGGTCCTAGATTTATGACCTCAGGCGTTACTTAATTTCTCTGAACTTCACATCTTCATGTGTAAAGTGGAGCCAATAGCTGCTTTTTTATTAAGCATTCACTATATGCTGAGCTCTTTGTATCCATTAACTTGTATGATCCTAACAACTATCCTATAAGCATATAACCCCCATCTACCCATCACCCAGTTTCAACAAGTGCCAACTCCCAGTAATGACTCTTTCTTCTATAACCTCAACCCCTCCAACCCCACCCTCCAGGCCCCTGTCAACTGAAATAAAAATGCACAATGTGAGAGCTGTGAGTTCTGGGTCTCTTTGGAGGTTTACTGAGGACTAGAGGTGGGGAGACACCTCACAGAGAGCTCTGAGGAGCTGCTCCGGAGAGGGTGGGGGTGAGGAGGTCAGTAGAAACGTGATTTTGGAGAAGGGTTACGTGCAGTCAAGCTCACATCTTGGTAGAAGGTTACTGTTAGTCACAATCAGTTAATGATTTTAGTGCTTATCTAAGTATGGAGAGATGCAAGAATCTGGGTTCATGAATTTTTTTCTCCTGAAAATAACCTACCTGAAGGCTTTTTCTGTCAGTTTGCTCAGAGCATAGAGTGCCTCATGGCTGGCGTTCACCCGAATTCTTTCCAGGGTGTTTTGCAGGTCAGTGAGTGCAGGGCCTAATGTTCAGATTCTTATAGAACTGGGTGGCAAGTGACATTCCTTACTTGACTCTCCTACCCCAACCCTACCCTCTGGTTATTTTCAAGCAGACCCCAGACAGAATGTTGATATCTTCTATAATGTTTTGATAGCTTCGCCACATCTGAAGTTATTCTAATCTAAGTAAACAACCTGGGTTCTGGACAAGAAACAGTTGAACGCCTTTCCTGTTTTTGTTGCCATTCTTGTCTTTCAACTTCTGAACCACACAGCCCACTCATGAGCTGAGTGATACCCATCAGGCCGCAGGTGGCCCTGAAGTTAGAGGAAGAATGAGGCTTAGCACTCTTGCTCGCCAAGTGAGAAGGCAGCTGGTGGAGAGCATCATGGAAAACCATCTCTTTTTCTGGGCTTTGTGTGCATGAGCTCGATAAAGATGGTTGCAATGACTGGTTCAGACCACAGCCAAACCAGGCTCTCCCTGAATAAATCTGCCTCCAGACCTAAAACTCTGTCCACACGGCACGTTCCCTTGATTGCTTAGAAGAAACTGGGGTGCTCATCTGGGGACAGTTCTGGGCCACTGAGACCTCATTAGAACTGGTCTCCTTTGGGTAACAGCAATGAGCTTTAGCAGCTGCACAGGCAGACAGCAAAAAGAAAAGCCCACTTTGATTAAATTGTCACTTGGTCCTGTCACATCAGGCTATCATTTCGGCTGATCTTTCAAAGTTCTCTGTCCCCACATCTGAAGGAATTCTAAAATACCTGAGCTCTGTGATAAGCAGATAACTGTCTTGAGTATTCCTTCTTTTAGACATGGATGTCTCAGCCATTTTGAGACTAATGTGCTGTTTAAAAGTTTCTTTTCTTCTTTTTCCCCCCCAGAGTTCATTTTCCTACTTAAGCAATGAGCTCTAAATAGACCGGTTCACCACGGCTACAGAAAAAAACAACAAAAAAAGCAATCCTTGTAAAAAGGGAAATATGATCAAGTTGCCACTTCGTAATTCTCTCTGTAGATTAATACCAGTTCCTCATGAATGAGACTCTAATCCTGAAGGAATCTCCTAGGGTATTCTTTGTGATCAATATAAGGCAAATCAAAGGTAAGCTTGGAGCCAGTGAGAGAGCTTTATTTATTTATCATTTATTTTTTGTAGTGATGCCAATATTCCTAGTACACTGTAACTTCTGAGGCAGACAGCATTATGTAACCATGCATCGATAAAAACCACCCCCGTCCTGCTGAGGCAGGGCTTCTCCTTCCTCCTAATAATGAGCTGGAGGTTGTTAGAGGTGAGGAGGCAGACTGCTTTCTTTCTGTTGCAAGAAAGTTTTGATGTCAGCCCTTGGCACGAATAGGAAGCTGGTCGGTCCCAGGAAGGAAAGCCTGATCTGGGTTCTGCCTCAGGGCTGGCAGAGGTTTCTACACCTGCACGCCTGCCATTCAGAGCACAGTAAACAGTAAACGATGTCCTCATTCAGAGGTTACTGAAATTTCTGTGTCAAGACACATCATTAAATGTATCCACAGAAAGGCTGCTTCCACCACCTTTGGCCATAGTTCTCTGAAATGGCGTCTCTGAGTTAAGCTTCCCTGCTAGTTTAGAAAATTCTAAGGCAAAAGGGGGCTCTAGTGATGCCCTCCATTTTAGCTAACAGCACCTGATGCCTGAAAGCTCTGCTCATCCTCTTCAGTATTGGACCAAGATACTGGTTCTCAACCACAGTGTGGCTCTGTTCACCGGCATAATAGCAGTAGCTGCCCTAAAAGACAAAACGGCAAACCTTAGTGACGTAATCCAAAAATGTTTGTTTCTCATTTACTCATTGCCTCTCCCCTCCCCTCCTCTACCTGGAGGCAGGGCTGTCTGAACACAAGGATCCCAGGGTCTCTGCTGTGGGGAAGGGAAAAGAGGGAGGAGGTTCCCGGCTCTTAGCCCATTGGCCAGAATTAGTTATGTGACCCCAGCCCACCTTCAAGGGAGGCTGGGAAACATGAAATATCCGGTGAGCACTGATATTCTGTATTACATTTGCTGTCATAATTCCATGATTTTCTGTATTTTCTAGCAAATCACCGACAAAAATGTTGAATAAAGTCGGGACAAGAACCCTAAATGCACTGTGAAGTGACTCCGCTCTGGTATTTTGGTTCAGAGAAAGCCATTCTTCACGCCAGCTCCACTGTGGGGTTCAGGATAGGTTCTGGGTCCTGGCCGAAGGACGTTCAGGAAACATCAGGGCCCTAGTCCTGAAGGAATGGTATTCTGCTCAGGGCAAGAAGAATGCTGTTCTTTTGTAAGAAACCCGCATCATTCCTAGAAGGAAGGGACTATGAAAATAACACTGTTCTCTTTTTGGTGGCTGAAGTTCATATGCTCATTTTCAACTCCCCTGTTGAGGTAGGTTTCCAAGTCCCAGCTGGAGGATGCATTATGTCATCTGCGGCTCAGTTCCTAATGAACACAAAGAAGGTAGCAGCTACAGAAAATGTTTCAGGTAGTAGAGGAACTACTGAAAAATAAAATAGCATCCCGGTGCTGCCCTGCAGATCCAGACTGCGAAATGACACTGGCCGTGTAAACAATACAGGCAGGGAAAGTTCTAGCACCAGTTCCAAGTCAGTAGTCTTCTACAGCTAGGGGAGCAAGTGAAAACAGGTGAACTTTCCACCTGGTGCATCAACTTTCTGGGAGTGATAAATGAGAGATTGAGAGGAATGCACCTTTCAAAGGCATTCTAGAATCTTGGAGAGGGGATGATTAGGGAGACTGAAGACTTTTTATCTATTTCTCAAAAGAGACTTAAGAAGGAAGAGAGAGAAAGAGTTTTTAAACTTATAGTTAGCAACTTGCCAAATCTAAGCAGGGTGTGAGTATGTGGCTGAGTGCTCATGTATAATTAAAATGCTATAGAGCCTTGTGTCATGTGGAGTAGAGGTGAATAGACTTTCTGAAGTGCTATGGTGGGACTTTTTCATTACTCTGAAAGGAGGGGCTGATTCTGAGGTCACTTGATGAGGGGGGTTTCTTTCTCTTGCAAGGGGTTTTCAGTCTATGACCCGGATGTTACCAGAAGCACTTCTGACCCCTAAGATCTCAGTAGTATCTTTCAGTAGTATATTAACATAACATAATAACATCAGTTTCACTGCCTGTGGAGGTCCAGTGCCAAATTTCCATCAATTCTTGGGGACGCACCCTCCCATAGCCCTGTGCCCTTGGCTACACACACACCGCTTTGGTCCTCACCATGTTATCAAAACATGAAACTAAGCTCTTTCAGCAGTTTTCAGACACACACATAGACCCCACTAAACTTTATGAGCATATGTTTATAAGTTTATGACTTCCCTGAAGTTAGCAGACAACATTTAAAAATCCATTTCATGGAGAAATATTCCACTCTTGTGAATTGAAAGACTCAACATTGTTATAATGTTCTCCCTAAAATGATCTATAGATTCAACACAGTCCCTTTCCAAATTCTAAGAGGTTTTATATAGAAATTGATAAGCTTATTCTAACATGCATATACAAATACAGAGGACCTAGAATAGCCAGAAGAATTTGAAGAACAAAGTTTGAAGACTTACATCACCTTAGTCTAATGTGTATTATAAATCTACAGTCCTCAAGATAATGTGATATTAGCATAAAGACAGATATATATGAATCAATGGAGCAGAATAGAGTTCAGTCATAGACCCACACAGAAATGGTCAATTGACTCTGACAAAGGTATACAGGCAATTCAGTGGAAGAAAGATGTTCTTTAACTAATGGTGCTGGAATAATTCATGTCCATATGCACAAATATGATCTGTGCTGCATACTTGCTCCATGTCAAAAGAATGAACTCAAAATGGATCTTGGATCTAAATGTAAAACCCAGAAGTATAAAACTTTTGGAAGAAAAAGTAAGAGAATATCTTTGGGACCTTGAGTTGGGCAAAGGTTTTTTAGTTATGACACCAAAAGCATCATGCAGGAAAGAAAAGACCGAATTAATTGGACTTCACTAAAATTGGGAACTTCTGCTTCAAAAGGCACTGTTAAAGAGAATGAAAAGTCAAGTCACAGAGTGGGAAAAAAATGTGTAAACTACATGTCTGGTAAAGGACTTGTATCCAACAGTATAAATAACTCTCAAGACTCAGTAAAACAACTCAATAAGAGAAATGGGGAAATATTTTAATGGGTATTTAATAAAGAAAGATATGTAGATGGTAAATAAATACATGAAATGATGCTCAACATCGTTTGCTATTCTGTTCAGTTTGGTTGCTCAGTCATATCCGACTGTTTGTGACCCCATGGACTGCAGCATGCCAGGCTTCCCTGTCCATCACCAACTCCTGAAGCTTACTCAAATTCATGTCCATTGAGTCAATGATGCCATCCAACCATCTCATCCTCTGTTGTCCCCTTCTCTTTGTGCCTTCAATCTTGCTCAGCATCAGGGTCTTTTCCAAGGAGTTAGTTCTTCACATCAGGGGGCCAAAGTATTGGCACTTCAGCTTCATCATCAGTCCTTCCAATGAATATTCAAGACTGATTTCTTTTAGGATTGACTGGTTTGATGTCCTTGTAACCCAAGGGACTCTCAAGAGTCTTCTTCAATACCACAGTTCAAAAGCATCAATTCTTCGGCTCTCAGTTTTCTTTATGGTCCAACTCTCACATCCATACGTGACTACTGGAAAAACCATAGCTTTGACTATATGGACCTTTGACAGAAAAGTAATGTCTCTGCTTTTTAATATGCTGTCTAGGTCGGTCATAGCTTTTCTTCCAAGGAGCTAGCATCTTTTAATTTCGTAACTGCAGTCACTGTCTGCAGTGATTTTGGAGCCCAAGAAAATAAAATCTGTCACTGTTGCCATTGTTTCTCCATCTATTTGCCATGAAGTAATGGGACCAGATGGCATGATCTTCATTTTTTGAATGTTGAGTTTTAAGCCGGTTTTAGAGTACTGGAGTGGGTGGCCATGTCCTCCTCCAGGGATCTTCCCAATCCAGGTCTCCTGCATTGCAGGCAGATTCTTTACTGTCCGAGCCACCAGGGAAGCCCTCATTTGTTATTAGAGAAATGCAAATTAAATCACATAAGATGCTACTAGATGAGATGCATATTTTTAGAATCTTTATGGAGAAGAAAATGCCTACCCAGTCCAGTATTCTTGCCTGGGAAATCCCATGGACAGAGGAGCCTGGCAGGATGTTTAAAATGAAAAAGACTAATGATACCAAATATCCTTGAGGATGTGGAGGAATTGGAATTCTCATACACTGCTGGTATAACTACTTTTGAAAGCAATTTGTTAAGAAGTTAAACCTAAACCTAAAATATGACCCTGGAGAAGGAAATGGCAACCCACTCCAGTGTTTTACCTGGGAAATCCCATACTCAGAGAAGCCTGGCAGGCTACAGTCCATGGGGTTGCAAAGAGTTGGACATGACTTAGGGATTAAACAACAACAACAGCAAAAATATGACCCAGATACTTTACTTCTAGTAGAATAAATGCATTTGTCCATTTAAAAGAAATAAATGACTAGTATCAATTATCAGTGAATTATCAATGAATCTCAAAATAATTGCACTGAGTTAAAGACACCAGACAGAAAAAGAGTACATACTATGTGATTTCATTTATATAAAATTCCACAAAAGGCAAAGTAATCTATAATGACTGAAAAAAGGTCTTGGTTGACTGGATGGGTAGGGGCTGGGGATAGTGAATGTGTTCACTATCTAGATTGTGTTGATAGTTTCAAGTTTTCAAATGGTCATGAGTTTGAGTAAACTCTGGGAGCTGGGGCTGGACAGGGAGGCCTGGTGGGCTGCAGTCTATGGGGTCGCAAAGAGTTGGACACGACTGAGCAGCTGAACTGAACTGAAACTATCAAATAGTCTCCTTTCAACATGTACAGTTCATGTCAATTGTACCTCAATAAAGCTGTTGTTAAAAAAAATTATAAACATTCCTGCTCTCCAGAGATCCATTTTAGGCTTCCTCACCATGAGTAGATCTTCTCCTGGTGCTTTCCTGCATCATCCTTAGACTCTGCTCTCCTCCCTTCCCATTCCTTCTTCCCACCACCTTCTCTTGCTTCAACAACATGTGTCTTTCCTCATCTCATGAGCAGTTCTGCCCTTATCTCTGAACTCTGAACTTTTGACTCCAGTTCAAACTTTGAGTCTTACCATCCGTCCTACGGTGGTTCAGCTCCCAAGTTCTAAAGCCAAAGGGACCGTGGCTCTCTACTCCACTTCCTAGCTAGGAGCTTCAGCAACTTACTCACCATCTCTGCCCATGTTTCCTTATCTAGCAATGGCAGTGAAATCAGTAGTATTTTTACAAGATTTGCTGTGAGGGCCAGATAAGTTAATGTAATAAATAGAGAACATTTAGAATAATACCTGGCATATCACTGTCAAATACATATTGAATGAGTGCATTCTAAGTCATATCTGACTCTTTGCGACCCTATGGACCATAGCCCGTCAGGCTCCTCTTCCACGGAATTCTCCAGGCAAGAATACTGGTGTGGGTTGCCATATCCTCCTCCAGGGGAATCTTCCTGATCCAGGAAGATCGAACCTGCGTCTCTTATGTCTCCTGCATTGGCAGGCAGGTTCTTTACCCCCAGCACCACCTGGGAAACCCCAATATATGTTAACTGTTATTACTTCTTCTAGGACTTAAAAGTACTTTTGTAAGATCAGACAATTCTTCCTTAAGGAATTCAATTAAAAATGGGGAAAGTATCTGAATAGACATTTTTCCAGAGAAGCCATTCAGATGGCCAACAGATACCTGAAAAGATGCTCAACATCACTGGTCAAATGAGGAAATGCATAATGAGTATCACCCTCAACTGTTAGAGCGGTTATTATCAACCACTCTAAGAGCGCTAAGAATGTGGAGAAAAGGGAACCTTAGTGCAAAAGGGCATTGCTCATTCATGATGATTATTGCAGAGACCAAGATTAAATTATTAATATGATGCACAAATCATTTCCTGACTGTCCATCCCTAGCAGAAATTCAGTTTTGGTCACAGTGACAGAATTTTAAGCCCAGGTTATGCTTTAGTTGGGCTTCCGTGGTGGCTCAGATGGTCAAGCGTCTGCCCGCAATGTGGGAGACCTGGATTCGATCCCTGGGTTGGGAAGACCCCCTGGAGAAGGAAATGGCAACACAGTCCAGTACTCTTGCCTGGAAAATTCCATGGACAGAGGAGTCTTGTAAACTACAGTCCACGGGGTCGCAAAGAGTCGGGCACGACTGAGCAACGTCACTTCGTCACTTCTTATGCTTTAGTTATATATATTCACTTGCAGAGAGCAGACTACCTCCTTGGTTTCTCCTTCCTAATCTCTTCTTACTTTGTGATTTCTGTAGTAAGTAATTTTCTCCTGATCACATGAGCTCATGAGGTGAAGCAATGCAAGGTGTTATTTCAGTTCTTGGACACTAGGTTTCTGGTCAGCCAGCTCTTGTTGCCTGGAGAGGTTGGTAATTTTAGCTGGACATCTCTCTTCCTTATACTAAGGCTCTCAGCTCACCTGAGTGCTTCTCAGGAGTCTGGGTGTCAAACTTTTGTCTGCTAACTGCACCAGCGAGGATAGGAGACTGGAGTTAGCTCTAATGCCTATGGCCACCTCCTCACTTTTTCTTAAGAAATCAAGAAAATGGAACTACTACTATGTCACCTGCAGAATAGGAAATGTGGCTTTATTCTTTCAGAGAATCAATTGATGAAAAAATATATGGAACATTTCTATGGGGCAGCTTGGCTCTAAACCACCCAAAAAAACTGGCAGCCAGCCTGGGCTGTGCCTACCTTGTCTTCCCATGAACAGCTCAGGCCCAGCTTGAGGGAGATCAGGCTAGGGAGAAGGTGTTCTTGGTCATGACTCTGCCACCACACCAAATACAGCTCATCACTGAAGGCCATCTAAAGCTATATTATTTTAATTTTGCTTAATTATTAAAACATGAAAGCTCATTGTTGAATTAGAAAATAAAGAAGAAATAATTAATATTTTAATAATTAATATTTCATTATCCTTTTTCACATAGTTGAGCACATACAGTGTATGTGATTTTTGTTTCCTGCTTTTATTACTTTATATCAGTTCAGTTCAGTTCAGTCACTCAGTCATGTCCGACTCTTTGCAAACCCATGAATCGCAGCACACCAGGCCTCCCTGTCCATCATCAACTCCCGGAGTTCACTCAGACTCACATCCATCGAGTCAGTGATGCCATCCAGCCATCTCATCCTCTGTCGTCCCCTTCTCCTCCTGCCCCCAATCCCTCCCAGCATCACAGTCTTTTCCGATGAGTCAACTCTTCACATGAGGTGGCCAGAGTATTGGAGCATTAGCTTGAGCATCATTCCTTCCAAAGAACACCGAGGACTGATCTCCTTTAGAATAGACTGGTTGGATCTCCTTGTAGTCCAAGGGACTCTCAAGAGTTGTCTCCAACACCACAGTTCAAAAGCATCAATTCTTCGGTGCTCAGCTTTCTTCACAGTCCAACTCTCACATCCATACATGACTACAGGAAAAACCATAGCCTTGACTAGATGGACCTTAGTCAGCAAAGTAATATCTCTGCTTTTTAATATGCTATCTAGGTTGGTCATAATTTTTCTTCCAAGGAGTAAGCGTCTTTTAATTTCATGGCTGCAATCACCACCTGCAGCGATTTTGGAGCCCCCAAAAATAAAGTCTGACACTGTTTTCACTGTTTCCCCATCTATTTTCCATGAAGTGATGGGACCGGATGCCATGATCTTTGTTTTCTGAATGTTGAACTTTAAGCCAACTTTTTCACTCTCCTCTTTCACTTTCATCAAGAGGCTTTTTAGTTCCTCTTCACTTTCTGCCATAAGGGTGGCGTCATCTGCATATCTGAGGTTATTGATATTTCTCCTGGTAATCTTGATTCCAGCTGGTGCTTCTTCCAGCCCAGCATTTCTCATGATGTACTCTGCATAGAAGTTAAATCAGCAGGGTGACAATATACAGCTTTGACATACTCCTTTTCCTATTTGGAACCAGTCTGTTGTTCCATGTCCAGTTCTAACTGTTGCTTCCTGACTTGCATACAGATTCTCAAGAGGCAGGTCAGGTGGTCTGGTATTCCCATCTCTTGAAGAATTTTCTACAGTTTATTGTGATCCACACAGTCAAAGGCTTTGGCATAGTAAAAAAAAAAAAACAGAAATAGATGTTTTTCTGGAACTCTCTTGCTTTTTCCATGATCCAGCGGATGTTGGCAATTTGATCTCTGGTTCCTCTGCCTTTTCTAAAACCAGCTTGAACATCAGGAAGTTCACGGTTCACGTATTGCTGAAGCCTGGCTTGGAGAATTTTGAGCATTACTTTACTAGTGTGTGAGATGAGTGCAATTGTGTGGTAGTTTGAGCATTCTTTGGCATTGCCTTTCTTTGGGATTGGAATGAAAACTGACCTTTTCCAGTCCTGTGGCCACTGCTGATTTTTCCAAATTTTGCTGGCATATTGAGTGCAGCACTTTCACAGCATCATCTTTCAGGATTTGAAATAGCATTAGTTTATATAAGGGTTGAGGATACTTTGCATCCATCAGTTTTAATGACTGCTTAATATTCTTTCTAGTTTGTTTGGCCATTCTTCAATGGGTGGACATTTAGGTTATTTCCTATCTTTTCAATATAACTAGTATAGTAATAAACATCTTTGATAATAAAACTTTTTCATATATGTTTATTTATTAAAGTACAGAGTACCTAAAGAGGAATCTATCAGTAACATGTCTGTTACTCAATACAAATGTCTGTCATTTATTAAGCACTTACTATATGCCAGGCACTTTATTATATATGTATGCTCATAATCCTGCAAGATTTATATTATTATTTGCATTTTACTGATAAAAGAAGGCTCAGAGAGTCACACAGGTATTAAGTGGCAAAACTGGGATTCAGATGCTGGTTGGTCTAATTCTAAAATACATCTGTGATGACTAATTTCATGAGTCAACATGTCTGGACCACAATATGCATATATTTGGTCAAACATTATTCTGGATGTTTCTGTGAGTGTGTTTTTGCATGAGATTTACATTTAAATTCATAGACTTAGAGTAAATGGAGAAGGAAATGGCAACCCACTCCAGTACCCTTGCCTGGAAAATCCAATGGATGGAGAAGCCTGGTAGGCTACAGTCCATGGGATCGCAAAGTGTCGGACTCGACTGAGAGACTTCACTTTTTGAGTAAAGCAGATTGCTCTTCATAAGCAATCTGGGTGGGTCTCATCCAATCAGTTGAAGGCCTGGGGGGAAAAAAAAAACTGATCCTACTCCAAGCAAAGGGAATTTTGCAGCAGATGTCTTCAGATTTGAACTGCAAGCTTTAACTTTTTTCTGAGTCTCCTAATGACCTTTGTACTTGAACTACAACTTTATCTCTTTTCTATGTCTCCTGTCTGCCAGCTCATCCTGTAGATTTTGGACTTCTCAGCCTCCATAAATGCATGAGTCAAGTCCTTAGAATATATATATATATATATATATATATATATATATGCACATTCTATCAATTGTGTTTTTCTGGAAAACTCTGACTAATAGAACATTCTCTTGCTAGATTATTTTCAAAGTTTTTGATAGCTATTTTTGAATTGCTTCTCAGAATGCTTAACAATGAATATTCCTTCCAGTAATGTATGAGAAGACACAAGCTGACATTCAGAAAAGAGAAGAAATACAGTGTGTGTCTGCCTCACCCACACCTTTCAGCATTCATCTTTTAAAAATCCTATTTATATACTATATGGAAAAGGACATTTCAGTGTTGCTTCAATTTACATTTCTTTTTCTAACCAAAGAAGCTGAGCATTTCTTTATAACTTTTCTAGCAGGTAAACATGCACATTTTTTTCTATTTTTCTTTTATAAAGATTGATTTTTTTAAAATGTTTACATTTCTGGAGTTAATTTTGATGTGTAGTGCATGATAAGGATCTGATTTGATTTCTTCCAAAATGGCTCTTGTGGAAAATTCTTAAAGAGATGGAAATACCAGACCACCTTACCTGTCTCCTGAGAAACCTGTATGCAGGTCAAGAAGCAACAGTTAGAACCAGACATGGAACAATGGACTGGTTCAAAATTGGAAAAACAGTGCACAAAGGCTGTATATTGTCACTCTGCTTATTTAACTTTAATGCAGCGTACATCATGCCAAATGCCAGACTGGATATAGCACAAGCTGGAATCAAGATTGCTGGGAGAAATATCAATAACCTCAGATATGCAGATTACATCATCCTTACGGCAGAAAGCGAAGAGAAACTAAAGAACCATTTGATGAGAGTGAAAGAAGAGAGTGAAAAGGCTGGCTTAAAACTCAACATTCAAAAAATGAAGATCATGACATCCATTCCCATCACTTCATGGCAAATAGATGGGGAAACAACAACAAAAAAAAATGACAGGTTTTATTTTGGGGGGCTCCAAAATCATTGCAGATGGTGACTGCAGCCATAAAATTAAAAGACTTACTGCTTGGAAGAAAAGCTATGACCAACCTAGACAGCATATTAAAAAGTAGAGACATTACTTTGCCAACAATGGTCCATCTAGTCAAAGCTATGGTTTTTTCCAATAGTCATGTATGGATGTGAGAGTTGGACCATAAAGAAGGCTGAGCATTGAAGAATTGATACTTTTGAACTGTGGTGTTGGAGAAGACTCTTGAGAGCCACTTGGACTGCAAGGACATCAAACCAGTCAATCCTAAAGGAAATCAGTCCTGAATATTCATTGGAAGGACTGATGCTAAAGCTAAAGCTCCGTTACTTTGGCCACCTGATATGAAGAGCTGACTTCTTGGAAAAGACCCTGATGCTGGGCAAGATTGAAGGCAGAAGGAGTAGGGGATGATAGAAGATGAGATGGTTGGATGGCATCACCGACTCGATGGACATGAGTTTGAGCAAGCTCTGGGAAATGGTGAAGGAGAGGGAAGCCTGGCGTGCTGCAGTCCATGGGGTCGCAAAGAGTCGGACACGGCTGAGCAACTGAACAAGAACAAAATTGCTCCTATACTGGCCCAGTGTCTTTTATTTTCTAGTCCACTGGGCTGTGGCTTTCTCATCTGCAAAATGAATATGTTGGATTAGAAGTGGTTCTCAGCTCTTACTGCACATCAGAATCACCTGAGGAATCTTTTTTTCAAAAGTTTTCTTTTATTGTTGCCTTACAATGTTTTGTTAGTTTCTACTGTACTACTGTGTAGCAAAATGAACCAGATACACGCATACACATATCCCCTCTTGGATTTCCTTCCCATTTAGATCACCTCAGAGCACTGAGTGGAGTTCCCTGAGCTATAATGTAGGTTCTTATTTGTGTATTTTATTCATAGTTTGTATATCTGGGGAACTTAAAAAAAAACATGGTTGTTTGGGCTTCATTCTAGAGTCTTTGTTTCAGTTGGTCTGGAGTGGGAACTGGGAATTTTTTCCCTTCTTTTCTGGTCTTTTACATTTTAACGCACTGCCAGGTTTAAGAAGGGCTTCCCCGGTGGCTTAGTGGTAAAGAATCCATCTACAGTTTAGGAGATGCAGGAGATGTGGGTTCGATCCCTGGATCAGGAAGATCCTCTGGAGGAGGAAATGGAAACCCACTCCAGTATTCTTGCCAGGAAAATCCCACAGATGAGGAGCCTGGTAGACTATAGCCAATGGGGTTGCAAAGAGCTGGACATGGCTGAGGGTGCTGCCTGACCACTGAGGTAATCTACCTCTAAGCTCCAGATCGGAGGAGAAAATGTCTGTGATACCTGTGAGCCCACCTCTCCCCAGGTTAGAACCCCCATCTAGCTGGTGGAGTATGGGGCCGTGGGGGACGGACAGGGAGACTTCCCTTCCCTCCTCCCTGCTCCTTGTGGACACCTTCTGGAGCTTCCTGGTCTGTGGGGACACTGGTCCTCTGCTCTCTGTGAGGACTTCAAAGTGTGGAACTCAATCATTACTCATCAGACCAAGATATCTACAAAAGCCTTGCCAAAAAGAAATCAGTAGCAGAGCAAACAGTGCACATGCGTGTAGGGAAGATCAGGCTCTGGTTAAATTACTGGCTGAGTTTTGTTCTGTTGTCTTGTAATCCGTGGCTTGGCCCTAGCTCTGCATTTCTGTCAGCCTTTGCACTTCACTCAGCTGTGACACTGTCCTTGGGAAATTGTTCTCAAGTCTAGTTGCTTATTAAATCCCCTGGGGAGCTTAACAAATGGTGATGCCTGGATCCTATCCCCAGCAATTCTAAACTAATTAGTCCGGAGTGGGATAAAAGCATCAGTGGTTTTTTAAAACTTTTTATTTTCTATTGGGGTATAGTCCAATAACAATGGCTATACAATAACAATAAAGCCAATTAACGATGTTGTGATAGTTTTAGGTGAACAGCAAAGGGACTCAGCCATATATATACATCTATCTTTTCTCCCCAAATTCCCCTCCCATCCAGGCTGCTGCATACATGTGCTATATAATAGGTCCTTGTTTATCCATTTTAAATATAGCAGTGTCTACATATCTGTCCCCAATTCCCTAACTATCCTTTCTCCCCATTCTTCTCCCCTAGCAACTATAAGTTTATTCTCTAAGTCTGTGAGTCTCTTTCTGTTTTGTAAGTTCATTTGTATCATTTATTCCACACATAAGGGATGTCATACGATATTTCTTCTTCTCTGACTTACTTTACTCAGTATAAAAATCTCTAGGTCCATGTATGTTGCGGCAAATGGCATTATTTCATTCTTTTTAATGGCTGAGTAATATTCCATTGTATATATGTACCACATCTTTCTCCAATCCTTAGTCAATGAACATTTAGGTAAAGCATCGCCATTTTTATCCCGTTTTCCAGGTGACTCTCAGTTCAGTTCAGTTCAGTTGCTCAGTCGTGTCTGACTCTTTGTGACCCCATGAATCGCAGCACACCAGGCCTCCCTGTCCATCACCATCTCCTGGAGTTCACTCAGACTCACGTCCTTCGAGTCGGTGATGCCATCCAGCCATCTCATCCTCTGTCGTCCCCTTCTCCTCCTGCCCCCAATCCCTCCCAGCATCAAAGTCTTTTCCAATGAGTCAGCTCTTCACATGAGCTGGAGTTTCAGCTTTAGCATCATTCCTTCCAAAGAACACCCAGGACTGATCTCCTTTAGAATGGACTGGATGGATCTCCTTGCAGTCCAAGGGACTCTCAAGAGTCTTCTCCAACACCACAGTTCAAAAGCATCAATTCTTCGGCACTCAGCTTTCTTCACAGTCCAACTCTCACATCCATACATGACCACTGGAAAAACCATAGCCTTGACTAGGCGGACCTTTGTTGGCAAAGTAATGTCTCTGCTTTTCAATATGCTATCTAGGTTGATCACCTAATGTGTTGTCAAATTTGAGATCCATTGCCTGGGAGATGGTGGCTGGATTTCAAGTTGTGTTTGGAGAGAGAAATATTCTTCAGAATGAAAGTTCTAATCAAATTAATTATTATTATTATTATTTGTGGACAATCAAAGGGAAGAGAAAACAAAATAGATAGCCTAGTATGGATAAACTATATTCACGGGCCAGAACGATTTTATTATAAGCTCAAGTAGGAAGCATACTGGGGTGTGAACTTCATCATAGCTCCAGAGAAAAGGGTGGGACGGAGGCAGGAGACACTGGATTAGCTCACATGGCAACCAGGGGCCCAGAGGGCTTGGGAAATTTGGAAAGACTCCTGGTTAGTATTTGCAGTCGGAGCAGCATGGTCTCGGGGGAGGCTGGAGGCCAGACTGTATCCCAGACAGTGTTTGGGCCCTTGAGGATCAGGTTAGGACACCCACAAAGTGAGTCATTGAAGAGCATGACGGGGTGACTCTGTCTGCAGGAGGAACGGGGCCGAGGAGGGGCCCAGGGTAGGATCATTCATTCCTGGGGAACTTCTCCTGTTCCCCTTCTGGAATGTAAGTTCCATGAGAGCAGACACACATAATGTTGTCATCTGCAGTATCTCAGCACATAGCACAAAAACTATTGCATAAAAACAGGTTCTCTGGTGCTGGTCTGTTTGAGCACATCCTAAGTTAACAGTCACATGGCTGCCCCCCTCCCAATGGTAAGGGCCGTCTTCTCTGCTCTGGGCTATGTGGGGGTGGTGAAGGACTGGGCTGACAGGTGAGGCCTGTTGAGGGAATGGCAGGGCTCTTTCTGCCAGGTTCCTGCTGCCCTTAACCCTTGGGATGGCTAGACTGCTTCCCTCACTCCTCATTCCTTGCAGACTCCCAGTGTCTGCTCTCAATGGAGGCCCTGGAAGAGAGTTCCTGAAAAGAAAACGCCTGGGGCCACTAGTTTTGAACTTCCCCCCCAAAAAGTCAGCAGATCTTCAGAGGGGCAGGTTTTCCCTTCAAACACACATTAAAAACTGTCTCAGGGCCTTTGGAACAGTTTGTGGTTTAGCCAAACACTTCAAGACAAACATGTTTCCCATTTGGAAGAGGATTTCCTCAACTTTAGAAAAACTGGAATGAGCTATTGTCAAGGCAACTGATAGAACCCATGATATTTGGCCTCACCGGTGTCAGCCATGCCCAAGGCCACTCGAGGGGTGACAGGCAATAGAGAATAAGCCCCGCCAAGAAGCAGGTAGATGCAGTTTATTGCCTCTGACAGCAGGCTCTGCATCTGTGATACATGCAGGGCATTGCTTTCATCTCACAGTCTGAGAGTGCTCCCTTATTAAGCACACATACTGATTCAGAGAAAACAGAGTTTTAAAACTGGGTTTCAAGGAAGTTCAGAGAAAGCAATCTTTCCCATCAGCTCTCCTGGATTAAGGCTGCAGCCTCTTAACCTCCTTCCATTTGTATCCTCCTACAAGGCAGGCTCTTCACAGCTCAGCCAGAGTGATCTTTTAAACAATAATCATGTCATGTCACTCCCCTGCTTAGTTTCCATTAATGAGTTTACAAATCTTGTTCAGAATAAAATCCAGGTCCTTGTGAGGAGGTCCAGGGGCTCTGTTGACATCAGGCCTCGCTGGCCCCTAGCCCTGCTCGCAGCACCCCCAACCAGCCCACTCCTGCCTTCTTCTCTGTGCCTTTGTGCTCTGGGTTTGACAGTGTCACCCAGTCCTTCCCAGCTCGACTGATCTGAGCCCTGGTGGTGCTGCCACAAGCTCATACTTTTCTCTAAACAGATGAACTCTTGAGCAAATTCTCAGTTTCTTCATGAAAAAACCCAGCAGTAATAGACATGCTCAAGTCTGTAGGATGGGGCTAAAACTTGGCCTTACTGTTAGATCATCAGGTCCTGTGAAAGATAGGAAAAGAGAAGACAGGGAGAAAATGGGAAGCTTGGGGAGAGGGAACTCAGAAAGTGGCTACACAGAAAATGAGAGGGGAGTTCTCAAAGTAACACTGTTGTGATATTCATTCATTATGTGTGAAAGTGAAATTCGCTCAGTTGTGTCTGACTCTTTGCGACCCCATGGACTATATAGTCCATGGAATTCTCCAGGCCAGAACACTGGAATGGATAGTCTTTCCCTTCTCAAGGGGATCTTCCCAACCCAGGGATCGAACCCAGGTCTCCCACATTGCAGGTGGATTCTTTACCAGCTGAGCCACAAGGGAAGCACAAGAATACTGGAGTGGGTAGCCTATTCCTTCTCCAGCAGATCTTCCTGATCCAGGAATATGTGAAAAGGCATAATATTAATCATGTGATAAGAAGCCATACTGTAATCCCTGGAAAAACCACTTATCTCTACACACACAACCAAGAAACATAGATTTACAAAAAAGGTTTTTGTCTCTTTGTAATGAGAACTCTTAGGACTTATTCTCTTAACAACTTTAAAATATACCATGTTGATGTTATTCAGTCTGCAAGTCATGTGCAACTCTTTGCAACCCCATAAACTGCAGCACACCAGGCTTCCCTGTCCTTCACTGTCTCCCAGAGTTGGTCAAACTCTTGTCTGTTGAGTCAGTAATGCTATCTAACCATTTCATCCTCTGTAACCCTCTTCTCCTCCTGCCTTCAATCTTTCCCAGCATCAGGGTCTTTTTTAGTGAATCAGCTCTTTGTACCGGGTGGCCAAAGTATTGTAGCTTCATCTTTAGTATCATCCTTCCAATGAATATTCAGGGTTGATTTCCTTTAGGGTTGACTGGTTTGATCTCTGTGCTGTCCAAGGTACACTCTAGAGTCTTCTCCAGCACATAGTTTGAAAATATCAGTTCTTAGGTTCTCAGCCTTCTTTACAGACCAACTCTCACGTCGGTACATGTGATGTGGAAAAACCATATCGCAGCATTAACTGCAGTCGTTATGTTGTACATTACCTTCCTAGTACTTCTTTACCTTATAACTGGAAGTTTGTGTCTTTGGACAAACTTCATCCAATTTCCCACCCTTACACATCAGAAAAGCAAGAGAGTTCCAGAAAAACATCGATTTCTGCTTTATTGACTATGCCAAAGCCTTTAAGTGTGTGGATCACAATAAGCTGCGGACAATTCTTCAGGAGATGGGAATACCAGATCACCTGACTGACTCTTGAGAAACCTATATGCAGGTCAGGAAGCAACAGTTAGAACTGGACATGGAACAACAGACTGGTTCCAAATAGGAAAAGGAATATGTAAACACTGTATATTGTCACCTTGCTTATTTAACTTATATGCAGAGTATATCATGAGAAATGCTGGACTGGAAGAAGCACAAGCTGGAATCAGGATTGCCGGGAGAAATATCAATAACCTCAGACATGCAGATGACACCACCCTTATGGCAGAAAGTGAAGAGGAACTAAAGAGCCTCTTGATGAAAGAGGAGAGTGAAAATATTGGCATAATACTCAACATTCAGAAAACTAAGATCATGGCATCCGGTCCCATCAGTTCAGTTCAGTTCAGTTCAGTCACTCAGTCATGTCCGACTCTTTACGACCCCATGAATTGCAGCACGCCAGGCCTCCCTGTCCGTCACCAACTCCCGGAGTTCACTCAGAATCATGTCCGTTGAGTCCATGATGCCATCCAGCCATCTCATCCTCGGTCGTCCCTTTCTCCTCCTGCCCCCAATCCCTCCCAGCATCAGAGTCTTTTCCAATGAGTCAACTCTTCGCATGAGGTGGCCAAAGTACTGGAGTTTCAGCTTTAGCATCATTTCTTCCAAAGAAATCCCAGGGTTGATCTCCTTCAGAATGGACTGGTTGGATCTCCTCGCAGTCCAAGGGACTCTCAAGAGTCTTCTCCAACACCACAGTTCAAAAGCATCAATTCTTCGGTGCTCAGCCTTCTTCACAGTCCAACTCTTACATCCATTCATGACCACAGGAAAAACCATAGCTTTGACTAGGCGGACCTTAGTCAGCAAAGTAATGTCTCTGTTTTTGAATATGCTATCTAGGTTGGTCATAACTTTTCTTCCAGGGAGTAAGCATCTTTTAATTTCATGGCTGCAGTCACCACCTGCAGTGATTTTGGAGCCCTGAAAAATAGTCTGACACTGTTTCCCCTGTTTCCCCATCTATTTCCCATGGAGTGATGGGACCGGATGCCATGATCTTCGTTTTCTGAATGTTGAGCTTTAAGCCAACACTTTCGCTCTCCCCTTTCACTTTCATCAAGAGGCTTCTTAGCTCTTCTTCACTTTCTGCCATAAGGGTGGTGTCCTCTGCATATCTGAGGTTATTGATATTTCTCCCGGCAATCTTGATTCCAGCTTGTGTTTCTTCCAGCCCAGCGTTTCTCATGATGTTCTCTGCATAGAAGTTAAATAAGCAGGGTGACAATATACAGCCTTGACGTCCTCCTTTTCCTATTTGGAACCAGTCTGTTGTGCCATGTCCAGTTCTAACCGTTGCTTCCTGCCCTGCATACAGATTTCTCAAGAGGCAGGTCAGGTGGTCTAGTATTCCCATCTCTTGAAGAATTTTCCACAGTTTATTGTGATCCACACAGTCAAAGGCTTTGGCATAGTCAATAAAGCACAAATAGATGTTTTTCTGGAACTCTCTTGCTTTTTCCATGATCCAGCGGATGTTGGCAATTTGATCTCTGGTTCCTCTGCCTTTTCTAAAACCAGCTTGAACATCAGGGAGTTCACGGTTCACGTATTGCTGAAGCCTGGCTTGGAGAATTTTGAGCATTACTTTACTAGCATGTGAGATGAGTGCAATTGTGTGGTAGTTTGAGCATTCTTTGGCATTGCCTTTCTTTGGGATTGGAATGAAAACTGACCTTTTCCAGTCCTGTGGCCACTGCTGAGTTTTCCAAATTTGCTGGCATATTGAGTGCAGCACTTTCACAGCATCATCTTTCAGGATTTGAAACAACTCAACTGGAATGCCATCACCTCCACTAGCTTTGTTTGTAGTGATGCTTTCTAAGGCCCACTTGACTTCACATTCCAAGATGTCTGGCTCGAGATTAGTGATCACATCATCTTGATTATCTGGGTTGTGAAGATCATTTTTGTACAGTTCTTCCCTGTATTCTTGCCACTTCTTCTTAATATCTTCTGCTTCTGTTAGGTCCATACCATTTGTGTCCTTTATCGAGCCCATCTTTGCATGAAATGTTCCCTTGGTATCTCTAATTTTCTTGAAGGGATCTCTAGTCTTTCCCATTCTGTTGTTTTCCTCTATTTCTTTGCACTGATCGCTGAAGAAGGCTTTCTTATCTCTTCTTGCTATTCTTTGGAACTCTGCATTCAGATGCTTATATCTTTCCCTTTCTCCTTTGCTTTTCGCCTCTCTTCTTTTCACAGCTATTTGTAAGGCCTCCCCAGACAGCCATTTTGCTTTTTTGGATTTCTTTTCCATGGGGGTGGTCTTGATCCCTGTCGGTCCCGTCACTTCATGACAAATAGATGGGGAAACAGTGGAAGCAGTGGCTGACTTTATTTTCCTGGGCTCCAAAATCAGTGCAGATGGTGACTGCAGCCATGAAATTAAAAGACGCTTACTCCTTGGAAGGAAAGTTATGACCGACCTAGACAGCATATTAAAAAGCAGAGACGTTATTTTGCCAACAACGGTCTGTCTAGTCAAGGCTATGGTTTTTCCAGTAGTCATGTATGGATGTGAGAGTTGGACTGTGAAGAAGGCTGAGCGCCAAAGAATTGATGCCTATGAACTGTGGTGTTGGAGAAGACTCTTGAGAGTCCCTTGGACTGCAAAGAGATCCATCCAGTCCATCCTAAAGGAAATCAGTCCTGAGTATTCATTGGAAGGACTGATGTTGAAGCTGAAACTCCAATATTTTGGCCGCCAGATGTGAAAAAGTGACTCATTTGAAAAGACCCTGATGCTCGGAAAGATTAAGGGCAGGAGGAGAAGGGGATGACGTAGGATGAGATTGTTGGATGGCATCACCGACTCAATGGACATGAGTTCGGTTAAACGCCAGGAGTTGGTGATGGACAGGGAGGCCTGGTGTGCTGCGGTTCATGGGGTCGCAAAGAGTCGGACACGACACAAGTTCTTCATGTGTCTTCTAGGTCTTAACTGTGCTCAGATCAAAATAGTCTATGTGCCAAAGTGACACATTTTAGGAAGGCTTATTCTGAACTCTTTCCAATCTATCTGTATTATTTTGTGTGTGAATGTCTAGTTTTTTCATTAACATTTGTTGAAAAGACCGTTCTTTCTTCATTTAGTGATCTTGATTCACTTAATATCAAGAATAATTTGACCTTCCATGTGAAGGTTTACTTCTGGGCTCTTAGTTCTACTCCCCTGGTCTATGTATCTGCCCTGATCCACACAATGTCCAGTATTACACTGTTTTGATTTCTATGGATCTGTATTAAAATTTGAAATTGTGTAGTATGAGTCCTTCAACTCTGTTCTTCTTTTTCAAGATTATTTTGACTTTTTTGAGGTCTCTTGAGATTCCATTTAAGTTTTAGATGGAGTTTTCTATTTCTGCAAAAAAAAAAAAAGATGGAATTTTGATAGGGAGTGCATTGAATTATAGGTCACTTACAGCAACAATAGCAACAATTGCATTTTGTTGACTCAGTAGTATTGTCTTTCAATCCATGAACATGGGATAGATTTTCACTTATTTATGTCTTCTTTAATTTCAGTATAGTTTTCAGTGTTCAAGTTTCTTACTTCCTTGGTTATGTGAATTTCTAAATAGTTTCTTCTTTTGAATATTATTGTAAATGGAATTTGTTTCATAATTTCTTTCCAGATTGTTCAATATGAGTGTACAGAAATGAAATTGACTTTTGTGTATGGATTTTTTTATCCTGCAACTTTGCTGAATTTGTTTGTTAGTAATAACAGGTCTTTTTTTTTTTTGGTGGAATGTTTAAGGTCTTTTACATATAAGATCCTGTCATCTGGGAAAAGAGAAATTTTATTCTTTCTTTTCAACATAGATATTTTTTACATTTCTCTTGCTTGTGAAATTTCTCTATCTAGAGATGCCAACACGCTGTTAAATAGACTTACTGAAAATAGATATCTTTGTCCCACTCCTTATCTTAGACAAAAAAATTTTCAGTTTTTCTCTATTGAGTAAGCTGTGGGTTATGACCTTTATTATATTGGGGCTTCCCTTGTGGTTCAGCTGGTAAAGAGTCTGCCTGCAGTGCAAGAGACCTGGGTTCCATCCCTGGGTTGGGAAGATCCCCTGGAGAAGGGAAAGGCTACCTACTCCAGTATTCTGGCCTGGAGAATTCCACAGACTGTATAGTCCATGGAGTCACAAAAGCTGGACATGGCTGAGACTTTCACACTTTATTATATTGATGGTGTTTTTTTTTATTCCTAGTTTATTGAGTGCTTTTTTTAAATCATAAAATTGTGTTGAATTTTGTCAAATGCTTTTGCTACAGAATTGAGCTGATCATGTGTTTTCTTCCTTTAATTTTATTAATGTGGCATGTTATATCAATTAATTTTTATATGTTGTAACTAACTTTGCATTCCAGAAATAAATCCCAGTTGGTTATGGTGTATGATACTTTTAATATGCTGCTAAATTTAGTTTACTAGTATTTTTTGAGGATTTTTATGTCAATAGGCATAGAAATATTAGTCTACAGCTTTCTTAAATTGTCTATCTTTGTCTGGCTTTGGTGTCAGGGCAATGCTGGGCCTTCCCTCATAGAATGAGTTAGGAAGTATTCCCGTCTCTTCAAGTTTTGGTAAAAGTTTGAAAAGGATTGGTGTTTATTATTCTTCAGAAGTTTGGTAGAATTCACTAGTGAAGCAATCTGACCCACGGCTTTTCATGTAGAGATTTTTTTGATATTAATTAAATCTCCTTACTAGTTACAGGTCTATTCAATTTTTCTATATCTTCATGATTGATCATAGAGCACAACCAGGTATGTACGTGCTTAACTATTTGTTGAAAGGGTGAATGAATAAATGAAGAAGTGTGTTAGGGATGGAGGTAGACTCATGGGCCAGGCCTAGATGTTGAGAGAGTGCCTACAGAAGGAGAAATTACAGAGATAATAATGATGGTAGTGGCCATTTATTGAATCTTTACTATTTACTTTTGTTGTCATTGTTTAGCTGTTAAGTCATGTTTGACTTTTTGTGGCCCCAGGGATTGTAGCCCACCAGTCTCCTCTGCCCATGGGATTTCCCAGGCAAGAATACCGGAGAGGGTTGCCATTTTCTTCCCCAGGCTATCTTCTCAATCCAGGGATTAAATGCGTGTCTCCCGCATCTCCCGCATTGCAGGCAGATTCTTTACTACTGAGCCATAAGGGAAGCCTGTGTTGTATACATACCATACATTAATTAATTTAATTCTCATGACCTTTGATGTGGATATTATATTTCTTAATTCCTCACTGAACAAACAGAAGGTCAGAAAAGGCAGGTAGCTGCCCATGGTTACATAGCCTGTAAGACTTAGAGTACGGAGTTGAAGGCAGATTTTTCAACTTCGCATTCCAGACGGTCGTAGGAAGGTACAATCAATAGATTTTTCCCTTTACCACAGCTGTGCTCAGGGTCAGCTTTACACATCACTCACTGCCTCAAGCGCTGTGCGCTGAAGTTCAAAGCGAAGAAACCTGACTGTCTTCCCAGTGCAGGAG